>NC_090450.1:961852850-964352850 GCF_031143425.1 Pleurodeles waltl
GGTCAATGGCCTCCTCACTGAGGGCAGCAGGGCTGACAGGGCCAGGGGCTGAGGTGCCTGGGGCGATGGAGATGCCCACCCTCCTGGGTGAGCGGCCACGGGGCACATGCTGAAGGGCTGCTGGGAGGGCGGTGCTGGTAGGGGGGGGTGGAGGCTGTGCCTGTAGATGCAGTGAGCACAGAGAGGCCCGCCACCGCAAGGGTGCTCCCATCAGAGGAGGAATCGGTGTTGCTTGTCTCAACTCCTGTCCCTGCCGTGGAGCTCCCCTCGCCCTCCGCCCCACTGGTGAATTCAGACTCCGTAGTCTCACCCTCCAGGGCAATGTGGGATGCAGCTCCCTCCTGCTCCGGTGGCACTGCTCCTCCGCTTGATGATGCTAATGCACACAAGAACAGGGAGACCACAAAAAGGGGGGAAAGAAAGTAGAAAGACATGTTCAGTGCATGCAATACCTCTACCGTTGGTGGACACTACAGACACAGCAGCCCTCTGCACTACGCCATGCACTTAGAGTTCCCTAATTAATCACAGGGCCATGGGGTACAAGGCCTATGTCCGATTGCTGCACACATGTAGTCACAGGAGCCTGACTAGGTGTAGATGGCTCTTAACACTGGTAGGGTGGGGTGCCACATGGCCTGCCTTACGAAGGGACCTTGACTACAAAACTCGCCCTGGCCTAGGGGTACCCACAGCCCACCTCCCCCACCCAAGCACCTCCAATGCGCACTGAATCAGATGAATGTGACTGTACTCACCCCCTTGTGGCTGCTGTGATGCCTTCAAGCGCCCATCCAACTCAGGATATGCCACCACCAGGATCCGGAACATCAGGGGGGTCATGGTGCGACGGGCACCCCTCCCATGTTGGGAGGCCATCCCCAGCTGGGTCTCCGCCGTCTTCTTGCTCCAGCTGTGAATGTCCTCCCATCTTTTCCGGCAGTGGGTGCTCCATCTGTGGTGGACCCCCAGGGTCCGGACTTCCTTGGCGATGGCACGCCAAATATCCTTCTTCTGGTGGGCACGGACCTACAGGAATAGTACAAGGGAAAAGGAGAAGATATAACCGTCCGCACCGTCACAGTCATTGGCCCGCGTTCCTACCATTGCCATGACGCACATACACTCACCATCGTTTCATGCACGCCTCATCCCCCCCCACCAATCTCCCATCCACACCACTCCAAACAGGCATTGCCCATTCAGCATGCTTACAGTGTACTCACTTGTTTGTCTGGAGGACCGTAGAGTAGCGTGTACTGGGGGAGGACCCCATCCACTAGTTTGTCCAACTCCTCCGATGTGAAGGCAGGGGCTCTTTCCCCAGACACTTGAGCCATTGTCGCTTCCAGACTGAGGTGACAGCAGCACTTGCAGTGTAGGTCCCCTCCTGTCGAAGATCAGGTATCAAGTCAGTGAACAGAGAGAAAATGGCGGTCACTGCCGGCGTACATCATCATTCGCTCCTGGGACCCATAGGGTCCAATGTTCACCAATGCAGGATTGCTCAGCGGTCTTCGACCGCTTACCGCAACAGTGTACAACGCCAGTGCACTTACCACATATCCCCTTGTCCCACCTTACAGGTCAGGCAGCCGCCATTTCAAGGGGCCACATGGCATTAATTGTTAATGCGTCACACATATCTAGGCCTTGCATACACACTAAGACAGGCACATAGCAGATTGACAAATGTGTGCAATAAATATTCTATTTAATACCTCAGTGTTGGCTGACTCTGTGCTCCCTGTTCTCGTCCGTAGGGCACGTCCGCTGGGGCAGGTGAGGAGATGGCGGCATCCTCCGGTGTACAGACCACTGGTGGACCTGTCGACAATGGAAGAGCGACATGTAATTGTCACCTACAGACTTGATCGTTCCACAATCCAGGAACTGTGTGCCCAGTTGGAGCCAGACCTGATGTCAGCAATCCGCCATCCCACAGGGATCCCCCCTCTAGTACAGGTCCTGTCAGTACTCCATTTCCTGGCAAGTGGGTCTTTTCAAACTATAGTGGCCATAGCATCAGGGATGTCCCAGCCTATGTTTTCCAACGTGTTGTCCAGAGTGTTGTCTGCCCTGCTGAAACACATGCACAGCTACATCGTTTTCCCTCAGGTGGAGGATTTGCCTACAGTGAAAGGTGACTTCTCTGCCCTGGTACATATCCCCAACATCATAGGTGCCACTGATGGGACACATGTGGCCTTGGTACCCCCCCGCAGAAGTGAACAGGTGTACAGAAACCGGAAGAGTTACCACTCAATGAATGTGCAGATGGTGTGTTTGGCCGACCAGTATATCTCCCATGTGATCGCCAAGTTTCCTGGCTCAGTGCATGACGCTTACATTCTAAGGAATAGCAGCATCCCTTATGTGATGGGCAACTCCAGAGGCACCATGTGTGGCTATTAGCTGAGGACAAGGACCCTATACCATGTGAATAGTTGTCTGGGTCTGGGGTTGTCCCTACGTGTTAGTGTGTGTCTAACAGTTGTCCTTCGACATTTGCAGATGACTGGCTACCCGAACCTGTCATGGCTACTGACCCCAGTGAGGAATCCCAGGACAAGGGCAGAGGAACACTACAATGAGGCACATGGGCGAACTAGGAGGGTTATAGAGAGGAGCTTCGGCCTCCTGAAGGCCAGGTTCCGGTGCCTCCATATGACAGGTGGTTCCCTCTACTACTCTCCAAAGATTGTGTGCCAGATCATCGTGGCCTGCTATATGCTGCACAACTTGGCTTTGCGACAACAGGTGCCTTTTCTGCAGGAGGATGGTCCAGATGGAGGTGTTGTGGCAGCTATGGAGCCTGTGGACAGTGAAGAAGAGGCAAAAGAAGAGGACATAGACAATAGAAACACTGTGATCAACCAATACTTCCAGTGAGACACAGGTAAGAAGACATCACTGCCTCCTACATCTGATAAAATTGTTCGACCTCTCATCTGTCTGTCACTTTCACCCAATGTATAGACCCTGATTTGTCACTTTCCTTTTTGATTTCACATTTGTGGGTCCCACTGTGTGACCTCTGCTATGTAACCTTATGGACTAGAGTGTGACATAGGTATGTTGACAATACAATGTACATTGGTATTTTCGTAGTTATAGCTAATACACATTTGTGAAATCACAGACTGACTCCAGTTTGTTTTGTGACTCAAGGGTGTTTATTGAAGTGCAAATTAGTGGATGGGTGGGTGAAATGGTCATGGTTAATGGTGGAGGAATGTCCATGGCAGAGTCCAGTCTATTAGTCTCACAGGTGCATTGTCCAAAGGGGCATAGGAAGTGGAGCTAGGGCAGTTTAAGGATGGACAGGGTGACAAAGTGGTACAGAAGGATGACAATCAGGGTGGTCTCATTTCTTGGCGGGGGTCTTGGCATTGTTCTCTGTCTTGTTCCTGGATCTCAGGGACCGCTTGCGGGGTGGTTCGCCATCTGCAGGGGTGGAGTGCTGGTGTCTTGGTCCTGTGGCGGTGCCTCTTGTCCACTAGCGCCAGCGGAGGTGGTGGGCAGTTCATCATCCAGGCTAGTGTCAAGGGCCCCCTGTTGTGCCACAGGGTCCCTCCTGGTGTTCACGAGGTCCTTCAGCACCCCTACAATGGTGCCCAGGGTGGTATTGATGGATTTGAGTTCCTCCTTGAACCTCAAATACTGTTCCTCCTGCAGCCGCTGGGTCTCCTGAAACTTGGCCAGTACCGTTGCCATCGTCTCCTGGGAATGATGGTCGGCTCTCATGATGTTGGAGAGGGCCTTGTGGAGAATGGGTTCCCTGGGCCTGTCCTCCCCCTGTCGCACAGCAGCTCTGCCAGTTCCCCTGTTTTCCTGGGCCTCTGTCCCCTGAACCGTGTGCCCACTACCACTGCCCCCAGGTCCCTGCTGTTCTTGTGGTGGTAGGTTAGCCTGGGTTCTCTGTAGTGGTGGACACACTGCTGCTTGAGGTGTCCTGGGGACAGAGATATGGGCCCGCTGGTTGGGTGCTGTGCTCTGTGGTGGCCTGTGCCAGTGTCAGGGGAACCGACTGTCCCGAGGTCCCAGGAGGGCCGGGCTGGACATCTAGATCCAGTTGGACAGAGCTGCTGTCATCACTGTGGGCCTCTTCTGGGGGGGGAGTGGACATGTCTGGAACCTCCTGTCTGGTGATGTTGCGTAGGGGTCCTGCAGGGGTGTAAAAGCATAGTTTTAGTATCTGTGTGTGCCATGGTGTGCAATGGGTGGGTGACCCTGTTCCCCAGTGCTTCCATTCCTGTGTAGGAGCTTGTGTGATAATTGTTTAGGGGTCTGTGTGGGTATGTGCAGTGGCAATGCATTGGGGATGGTTGTCCATGCTTTGTTGTTGCATGCAGGGCTTGGTGTTGGGATGTGTGGTTTGTGATAGTGGGACATATGTGAGGAGTTGGAGTGATGGGGGTGAGGGCGAGGGTGGGGGTATGTAATAGCATGCGTTGACCCTGTCCATAATTCTGCGCCATAGCTCCATCTTCCTAGCTATGGTGGTGTGCTGCACCTGTGATCCGAATAGCTGTTGCTCCACCCGGATGATTTCCTCCACCATGACCCTGAGCTCCTCCTGAGAAAACCTGGGGTGTCCTTGCGGTGCCATGGGGTGGTGTGGGTGATGAGTGAGGTGGTGTGTGTTGTGATGTGTGGGGTGATGTTTAGGGGTGTGTGGTGTTTTGTGCGTGGATGTGTATGTGTGATGGTGTTATGTGCCTCTGTATGCTGGTGTTGTCTTTGCCTTGCTGTCTCTCTGGCCTTCATGAAAATTTTTAGTTGTAAGGATTTGTGGGTAATGTGGGTGTGTGTTTTATAGTGTATTGGGTGTGTGGGAGTGGTGTGTGTATGTGTATCAGGTGTGTTTATTTCGAATTGTCCAATGTGGTTGTGTTTTGTAGATGTGTGTGTATTTTGAGCGCAGCGGTGTGTACCGCCAATGGTTTATCGCGGTTAAAAGACTGTCGTATGGATTCATTGGTCGTGATAGTGTGGGCGTATTCTTGTTGGCGTGATGGTGGAGGTTTTGTTATCGCCAGTTTATCACTGACATTTGGTGTGGCGGATTTCTATGGGTGTCTAGATTTTGGCGGTTGCTGAGCAGTGGCTCGTAATAGCTGTAGCAGATTTCCGCGGCTGCGGCGGTGTGTTGGCGGTCTTCTGCACGGCGGTAAGCGGGATTTACCGCCAATGTTGTAATTGGGGCCTATGTTTTCCAAAGGGTACGATGTCATTGGAATGTCTTGCCAGTTCTCAGTGTCTCCAAGATCCCCAAAAAGAGGTACTCATCTGCGTTATTCTAGCAACAGATGCTAACACAAGAGTCTTTGTTATTTGTTATATTATATTATAATAAATGTAATTGTAGAATTTTCTTACACATCATCCTCTTCATGCTAGAGAACAATACAATCACATAACATGAAAAAGTAGTAATGGAATTATGAAAAGGCGGGGGAAGATTTTTTAGACCTTACAGAACTTTAAAACATTTGGATTCAAACACAGGTTGTAGGGCAGTGAGTTCCAGTTCTTAGCTGCTACTACAGAGAAGACCCTGTCGCTAAGCATTGCCATTCTAGTTTGAGGTACATCCAGTAGGGTGAGTTTGACTGATCTCAGTGAACTTTGAGGAATGCACAAACTAAATTCTGCTGCTATAAATTCTAGAGTGGATTGATAGACAATGAAGGATCATAAATTAGAAGATTACCTTGATCAGCTCAGGCAGCCAGTGTGGGGACAAAATATGAGACTGACAAGGTCTCAGTGTTAAAACGCAATGAGAAGCTGCTGCATTTTGCTCCACTTGTAGACAATTAATATGTTTTGCAGGAGGCTCCAAGCAAACAAAATTAGAACAGTACAGTCACAGCAATGTGGTGTCTTGAGACCACGGAACGCAACTTCTCCGTAGGTCGTTCCACCTCTTCCTGATGTCATCCCGTATTCTTGGGTGCTGTCCAACTGCGTTGACCCTGTCCACGATTCTGCGCCATAGCTCCATCTTCCTAGCTATGGTGGTGTGCTGCACCTGTGATCCGAATAGCTGTTGCTCCACCCGGATGATTTCCTCCACCATGACCCTGAGCTCCTCCTCAGAAAACCTGGGGTGTCCTTGCGGTGCCATGGGGTGGTGTGGGTGATGTGTGAGGTGGTTTGTGTTGTGATGTGTGGGGTGATGTTTAGGGGTGTGTGGTGTTTTGTGCGTGGATGTGTATGTGTGATGGTGTTATGTGCCTCTGTATGCTGGTGTTGTTTTTGCCTTGCTGTCTCTCTGGCCTTCATTAAAATATTTAGTTGTAAGGATTTGTGGGTAATGTGGGTGTGTGTTTTATAGTGTATTGGGTGTGTGGGAGTGGTGTGTGTATGTGTATCAGGTGTGTGTATTTCGAATTGTCCAATGTGGTTGTGTTTTGTAGATGTGTGTATTTTGAGCGCAGCGGTGTGTACCGCCAATGGTTTACTGCGGTTAAAAGACTGTTGTGTGGATTCATGGGTCGTGATAATATGGGCGTATTCTTGTTGGCGTGATGGTGGAGGTTTTGTTATCGCCAGTTTATCACTGACATTTGGTGTGGCGGACTTCTGTGGGTGTCTAGATTTTGGCGGTTTCTGAGCAGTGGCTCGTAATAGCTGTAGCGGATTTCCGCAGCCGCGGCGGTGTGTTGGCGGTCTTCTGCACAGTGGTAAGCGGGATTTACCGCCAATGTTGTAATGGGGGCCTATGTTTTCCAAAGGGTACGATGTCATTGGAATGTCTTGCCAGTTCTCAGTGTCTCCAAGATCCCCAAAAAGAGGTACTCATCTGTGTTATTTTAGCAACAGATGCTAACACAAGAGTCTTTGTTATTTGTTATATTATATTATAATAAATGTAATTGTAGAATGTTCTTGCACATCATCCTCTTCATGCTAGAGAACAATACAATCACATAACATGAAAAAGTAGTAATGGAATTATGAAAAGGCGGGGGGAAGATTTTTTAGACCTTACAGAACTTTAAAACATTTGGATTCAAACACAGGTTGTAGGGCAGTGAGTTCCAGTTCTTAGCTGCTACTACAGAGAAGACCCTGTCGCTAAGCATTGCCATTCTAGTTTGAGGTACATCCAGTAGGGTGAGTTTGACTGATCTCAGTGAACTTTGAGGAATGCACAAACTAAATTATGCTACTATAAATTCTAGAGTGGATTGATAGACAATGAAGGATCATGGATTAGAAGATTACCTTGATCAGCTCAGGCAGCCAGTGTGGGGACAAAATATGAGACTGACAAGGTCTCAGTGTTAAAACGCAATGAGGAGCTGCTGCATTTTGCTCCACTTGTAGACAAATTATATGTTTCGCAGGAGGCTCCAAGCAAACAAAATTAGAACAGTACAGTCTGATTGATAAAATCACATTTTCTAGAGATAGCAGACCCTGGAGACTGAACTAGTTAAATGATATGATTCTTCTGAGGATTTTTATATGCTAAAATTAGCCTATGATCGCTCTAGTGCAGTGGGTCTCCAGTGACAATTGTGCATAAAGTGAGATGCCAAGACTCTGGATTGAATAGTAGAGCTTGAGAGGTGCCACCTTCACAGAACGCTATAACTATGGGTCCCAGGTTGAGACTAGTCCTGGGTGGAATTTTCAATACCACTAGTGGAATCAGAGGAAATTATGTTACACTTGTAGCACAGAATTACTGACAAATTAAAATTCAGACGCTCTGCTGTCATAATTAAAAATTATGCAGTGGTTCTTAACGTTAGAAACCGCTGCATACAAAATGCTTTTTTGCATCGATTTATGGATGTGAGAGTGTATTTTACACTAAGGAAATAGCACTAAATGCCCACTCTGCAACAACATGGAATTCTGTGGAATCTGTCGGAAAGTTAATGCACTTCCATGTGATTCCACTGAGTCAATCTCCACAAATTCTGCCTCCACTAGTTGAGGCAGCCTCTCTATTGATCAGGAGCTTTTGTCTAGGAGGGATTAAGCTTGAGAACATCAAATGGTATTCACCAACAGACTAATGCAAGATACCTACTCCAACACCCCTCTAGTAGATGATTCCAGAGTATGTTTAATCCAAACTGTAGTACAGCCGGCCTGAAGACCAGCTGGGTTTCATCTGCATAAACATAGACCTGCAACCTATTGCTATGAGCCATGTATATATGTTAAAAAGAAACCGTGGTATTGATCCCTAAAGGACATAACAGCTGATCTTCTTGGCTTTTAAACTGTATGATGGTAATAGAACCATCTGGGTTTTATTGCTTAGAAAGGTTTTCATGCATTTAAAGATTGTGCCCAAGTTTTATCTATTTAAAGATTTTGCCAGAGAGAAATGCCTCTTCAAACTTAGAATGAAGGATGCAAAGATTGCTGGTCTAAAATGTTCCTAAGAGGTATCTTTGCATGAGTGTTACTTGGAGGCCTTGTGACACTGGGCAACCAAAACAGTCTCAAAGGAGTTCCCTCAATTGCAAACTCACAGAAGATGAGAACTGGGTTACTCTTACATGGACTATGGAGAAACATTACTGAATTTGATTCTGCTCTTTATAGTAGTTTAGACAAAAGGCAAATGTATTCTTCAGATTAGTCTTCTGTAGTTGCAGAATTAGGTGACTGTGGGGTACTGAATCTTTAGGGGCCCCTTTAGGGAAGCAGGCAAGTAATAGTTCAAATAGATAACGCCCAAAGGATTTGGGGCCTGATGTATGATCACGGCCCATTGCGACTCGCAAAGGGCCATCTATCACCTTTGCGAATCGGTAATAGCGATTTCTTAAAAATCGCAAATGCTATTACTGAATTGCAAATTGCGATACCGGCACCATTCGCAGCTATGGGCCTACTGGCCCATAGCTGAACATTTTTTGCATTTCCAAAATTGCGATTTCTGAACCAGAAATCACAATTTTGGAAATGCAAAAGGCCAGGGTGCTGGGGGCCTAAGGCCCCCTCTCCTGCACCCCTATTATTAGTTTTTTTAACATGTAAGGTACACACATGCAAAAAGGGCATGTGTGCTTTACATGTTAAATTTAAAATGCAGTTTTACTGCATTTTAAAATTTTGCACCAGGTTGCCACCTGGTTGCAGATCATGGTATTTTGCATGTGCAAAATACCATTCTGCGAAAAATCGCAATTTGCGATTTTTTGCAGCATTGCCTTGCAACCTGGATTTTGCAAATCGCAAATTGCGATTCGCAAAATCCAGGTCGCAATGCAAAAAATTGCAATTTTTGCGATTTCTACTTTGTGGTCTGCGAATGCCTTTCATGCATTGCAGACCACTATTTTGCACTCGCAAACGGCCGATTTTACAGTTTTTGAGTGCAAAATATTTTCATACATCTGGCCCTTGGTGTCCGTGTACTGTAGTATGGGATGGTGGAACCTATCAAGGAACATTTTAAGCCCAATATCCTGGGGACTACAGGTCACAGCTGACATTATGGTAAACTGTTGAATCAAATATGGGGGGGGAGTGTAGAGTTTTACATAGCTAAAAAGGAGCTTTTGCAAAATTCTAAAAATTGTAGCGTTTGGAAATGCTTCTGTTTTTAGACTTGCAAGAGCACCTGGACTTTTGCGACAATGTGTCCTTTAGGTATCTGTTGACTGCTGTAAAGTGGTTCTTCAAACAACAAACTTCACAGGAAATAGTTGGTGTCCTCCTCCACAACGCCACTGAAGTGATCTGCTAACTGGTGTAGGAGGCTGGACTGGCTTGTAGTGAGTACCAAGGGGTACTTGCACCTTGCACCAGGCCCAGTTATCCCTTATTAGTGTATAGGGTGTCTAGCAGCTTAGGCTGATAGATAATGGTAGCTTAGCAGAGCAGCTTAGGCTGAACTAGGAGACGTGTGAAGCTACTACAGTACCACTTAGTGTCATATGCACAATATCATAAGAAAACACAATACACAGTTATACTAAAAATAAAGGTACTTTATTTTTATGACAATATGCCAAAGTATCTTAGAGTGTACCCTCAGTGAGAGGATAGGAAATATACATAAGATATATATACACAATAGCAAAAATATGCAGTATAGTCTTAGAAAACAGTGCAAACAATGTATAGTTACAATAGGATGCAATGGGGAAACATAGGGATAGGGGCAACACAAACCATATACTCCAAAAGTGGAATGCGAACCACGAATGGACCCCAAACCTATGTGACCTTGTAGAGGGTCTCTGGGACTATTAGAAAATAGTGAGAGTTAGCAAAATAACCCTCCCCAAGACCCTGAAAAGTGAGTGCAAAGTGCACTAAAGTTCCCCTACGGACAAAGAAGTCGTGTTAGAGGAATAATGCAGGAAAGACACAAACCAGCAATGCAACAACTGTGGATTTCCAATCTAGGGTACCTGTGGAACAAGGGGACCAAGTCCAAAAGTCACAAGCAAGTCGGAGATGGGCAGATGCCCAGGAAATGCCAGCTGCGGGTGCAAAGAAGCTTCTACTGGACAGAAGAAGCTGAGGTTTCTGCAGGAACGAAAAGGGCTAGAGACTTCCCCTTTGGTGGACGGATCACTCTCGCCGTGGAGAGTCGTGCAGAAGTCTTTTCCCGCCGAAAGAACGCTAACAAGCCTTGCTAGCTGCAAATCGTGCGGTTAGCGTTTTTGGACGCTGCTGAAGCCCAGGAGGGACCAGGAGGTCGCAAATTGGACCAGCAGAGAGAAGGGACGTCGAGCAAGACAAGGAGCTCTCTCTGAAGCCGGTAGCACCCAGAAAAGTGCCAGAAACAAGCACTACGAGGATGCGTGAAACGGTGCTCGCCGAAGTTGCACAAAGGAGTCCCACGTCGCCGGAGACCAACTTAGAAAGTCATGCAATGCAGGTTAGAGTGCCGTGGACCCAGGCTTGGCTGTGCACAAAGGATTTCCGCCGGAAGTGCACAGGGGCCGGAGTAGCTGCAAAGTCGCGGTTCCCAGCAATGCAGCCCAGCGAGGTGAGGCAAGGACTTACCTCCACCAAACTTGGACTGAAGAGTCACTGGACTGTGGGGGTCACTTGGACAGAGTCGCTGGATTCGAGGGACCTCGCTCGTCGTGCTGAGAGGAGACCCAAGGTACCGGTAATGCAGCTTTTTGGTGCCTGCGGTTGCAGGGGGAAGATTCCGTCGACCCACGGGAGATTTCTTCGGAGCTTCTGGTGCAGAGAGGAGGCAGACTACCCCCACAGCATGCACAAGCAGGAAAACAGTTGAGAAGGCGGCAGGATCAGCGTTACAGAGTTGCAGTAGTCGTCTTTGCTACTATGTTGCAGGTTTGCAGGCTTCCAGCGCGGTCAGCAGTCGATTCCTTGGCAGAAGGTGAAGAGAGAGATGCAGAGGAACTCGGATGAGCTCTTGCATTCGTTATCTGCAGTTTCCCCAGAGACAGAGACCCTAAATAGCCAGAAAAGAGGGTTTGGCTACCTAGGAGAGAGGATAGGCTAGCAACACCTGAAGGAGCCTATCACAAGGAGTCTCTGAGGTCACCTGGTGGCACTGGCCACTCAGAGCAGTCCAGAGTGCCAGCAGCACCTCTGTTTCCAAGATGGCAGAGGTCTGGAGCACACTGGAGGAGCTCTGGACACCTCCCAGGGGAGGTGCAGGTCAGGGGAGTGGTCACTCCCCTTTCCTTTGTCCAGTTTCGCGCCAGAGCAGGGCTAAGGGGTCCCCTGAACCGGTGTAGACTGGCTTATGCAGAATTGGGCACATCTGTGCCCAACAAAGCATTTCCAGAGGCTGGGGGAGGCTACTCCTCCCCTGCCTTCACACCATTTTCCAAAGGGAGAGGGTGTCACACCCTCTCTCAGAGGAAGTTCTTTGTTCTTCCATCCTGGGCCAGGCCTGGCTGGACCCCAGGAGGGCAGATGCCTGTCTGAGGGGTTGGCAGCAGCAGCAGCTGCAGTGAAACCCCAGGAAGGGCAGTTTGGCAGTACCAGGGTCTGTGCTACAGACCACTGGGATCATGGGATTGTGCCAACTATGCCAGGATGGCATAGAGGGGGCAATTCCATGATCATAGACATGTTACATGGCCATATTCGGAGTTACCATTGTGAAGCTACATATAGGTAGTGACCTATATGTAGTGCACGTGTGTAATGGTGTCCCCGCACTCACAAAGTTCAGGGAATTGGCTCTGAACAATGTGGGGGCACCTTGGCTAGTGCCAGGGTGCCCTCACACTAAGTAACTTTGCACCTAACCTTTACCAGGTAAAGGTTAGACATATAGGTGACTTATAAGTTACTTAAGTGCAGTGTAAAATGGCTGTGAAATAACGTGGACGTTATTTCACTCAGGCTGCAGTGGCAGGCCTGTGTAAGAATTGTCAGAGCTCCCTATGGGTGGCAAAAGAAATGCTGCAGCCCATAGGGATCTCCTGGAACCCCAATACCCTGGGTACCTCAGTACCATATACTAGGGAATTATAAGGGTGTTCCAGTAAGCCAATGTAAATTGGTAAAATTGGTCACTAGCCTGTTAGTGACAATTTGGAAGAAATGAGAGAGCATAACCACTGAGGTTCTGGTTAGCAGAGCCTCAGTGAGACAGTTAGGCACCACACAGGGAACACATACATATAGGCCACAAACTTATGAGCACTGGGGTCCTGACTAGCAGGGACCCAGTGACACATAACAAACATACTGAAAACATAGGGTTTTCACTATGAGCACTGGGCCCTGGCTAGCAGGATCCCAGTGAGACAGTGAAAACACCCTGACATACACTCACAAACAGGCCAAAAGTGGGGGTAACAAGGCTAGAAAGAGGCTACTTTCTCACAACTGGGAATCACAGAAGATCTTTTCTGCACAAAGTGTCAGCTGTGGAACTATGATGCAAATACCCAAGTAGCATGTATCCCACTCCAGCAACTAGAAAGGCTGATTTCTTTTAGCAGGGACATTATAGCCCACATTTAAGAGGGTGTAGTGCCATCTAACGACACATTAGCATCATTTATTTAATGCTAATGTGGCATTAGATGGCCAAAACCTCATACATTGCACCACTTTGTAACCCATTGTGCCACGTTATGCCTGCACCAGGCATAATGTATGCAAGGAGGGCGCTCCCCAATTAGGGGGGCAGCAAAAATGGTGCAAAGAAGCCTGAAAGTGTTGTAGTTTGACTCTTGCTCTAGGCAAGACTGCTGGTTCAAGGATGACAGTACTTATGTTTGTAGACGATTATGCCAGTCCTTCAACAAGTCACAACTGTTGTCCCAACCCTCCCAGCTCACAAGCAGCACCTCACCAAAAACAGTAAAAGGTGATTTGTGACAGACTTTACCCATGGTCTTAAGAATGGGCATCTAAGGGAGTGTTGTGGTTAAATGGAGATTACCCCTTTCTCACATGAACAACATTTCTCAATCAAACACAGGCAATTACGGAGATGCAGTAAGGTTTCAAATAGCTTTTATTTAACAAAACTGCAATCTGCAATAAGTTGCATGGGCTGCAATGATTAGGATGATAAACAGTGCAAGAGACAGAATGGTAAAGACAAGAGTCATTAATACAAAGACCTCCACCATCTTGCCATGACTTGAAGTGACATGAAATATAATATATTTCCTAATACCATTATGTCATATACCTAATCTCTAACCTAAAAGAGAGCTAAGTGTGATACACCTAATCTGCCAATGCCATGTCCATTTGAAGAGCCCCCAAACCCTCGGTACCTTGGAATGAGGTATTTAGCTCATACTCCGTAGGGACATGAAGACTGGGTCAGCATCAAGGTGACGTGCAGCATCGATAGCAGCGATGGCATCTGATCGGAATCTCTCTGACTATCTGTTTAAGTGAGGAGTATTTATACAGATCTGCTGGGACCCCTGACATAGGTCGGTTCCCAAACGATAGATAACAAAAGATGCTTGGGACGGTAGTTTATATAAACAATTTTTCGAAGGCGTGAAGAGGCAAAGTACCTAATGTGAACACTTGCAGTTTGTTTATCTTTGTCGCTTGATTTTGACGCCTTAGTGTGGTGGCACTTATAACACAAAACTAGAACTTTGGCCTAACTAAAAACAAGGCAGCCATCTTAAAACATTCAATTAAATAAATGCACTAAAACAAAGCAAGCTAAGTAGGGTAAAAGTCACTAGGTGACTGGGGCACAAGTCTGCAAGCCAAAGGCTAAGCTAACTCCTGTTTCCCATTAAAACAAACTAGGATTCATTACAAGAGATTTCTTTGTGTCATTTTTTCGGGCATTTTCAACGCCTGCTCAGAGTAGGCATTAAAAGAGGCACACCATTATTTATAATGGGCCCTATGTACTGTTCAGGATTAGAGCAAACATTTCGATGCTAACCTTGAACAGTACATCAACAGCGTCAAAATTCTGGCGCTTTTGCATCCTGCCCTGAGCCATGGTGCGCAGTGTTCTAAATATGGTACGTAGCGGTAGTGGGGCACTAAGGTGCACAAGGAAAGGGGTGCTGAACTGGGTGCAGCACCACTTTTCATAAATCTGCCCCTATGTTGCTAATACAGGAAGTGCAGAAAAAAGTATTTCACACACAAATTAAAAACGGAAATTGTTGCTCTTCCATTAGCGAACTTCATTCATGTCAAAATTGGGAAATTCAAAATACGAATGGGTGAAAAAACAAAACACACACTTATTCCAAACAAAGAAAGTATCAATACAGGGTTTGTGACATGTGGTTGTGTTATTGCCTGAAGGAAAGTTTGCCAACAAGGAAAGCACTACTGGGGAATTCATTGAACAAAATATTTAAAAGCACTTGATCTTGCTTATCCTAGATTAGACATCTTCATGACTGTAAATTTGAAATTATTGAAATATTTTAGTCTGGCAGAGCAGGTGTAATTGCAACAATTGTGCAATTCTGAAGCTCATAATGTTTGCATGAATATGAATTTACCACATAGGGTCTCTCCAGTGGGCTTTTCCTCAGATTATGACTTGCAAGAATTCAGCAGGACTCCTCTGCACTTCTCTCTTCAACTTCTGCCAAGGATCGATCACTGACTGCTCCAGGACACCTGCAAAACTGCAACAAAGTAGCCAGAAGACTACCAGCGACATTGTAGCGCCTAATCCTGCAGGCTTTCTCAAATGTTTCCTGGTGATGGATGCTCTGGGGGCTGCCTGCTTTCACCCTGCACTGCAAACCATGAAGAAATGTCCCGTGGGTCAATGGAATCTTCACCCTGCTTCAGCAGGCACCAAACTTTAGCTTCACCGGTACGCTGGGTTCCCTCTCATCCTGGCGAGCATGGCCCCTGGAACACAGGTGGTGGACCCAAGTGACCCAGACTGTCCAGAGGTCCAACTGTCTGAATTTGGAGGAGGTAAGTCCTTGCCTCCCCTCCCCAAACAGTAATCATGTGCACCATGTGATCTGCAGTTACAAGGGCTTCTGTGCACAAGAAATCCTGCATGCACAGCTGAGCCTAGGTCCCCAGCACTCCGTCCTGCGATGCTCAGCTCCCTAAGTTGACCTTCGGTGTCGTGGGACATCTCTTTGAGGTGTTGAGACAACCGCTGTGTTCAATCTCCTTGAACCTGTGTCCAAGGACTTCTGATGGTGCTTTCTTCCTGTCCAAGGGCTCTCTACGTTACTGAGGGCCCCCTCTGTCTTCTCTCCCAAGTGGCGACATCCTGGTCCTTCTAGGGCCCACGCAGCACCCTTTTTCTCCAACCACGACTCTTGCAGATAGCAAGGCTCGTTTGTGGTAATTTGCCAAGGAAACAACTCTTCATCCTCCAGCCCACCTTGGGACATCTTCTGCATGAAGAAGAACTTCCTACCTCCTTTCGTTGCTACAAAACCTGCAGCTTCTTCCAACCGGAGGCATCCATTTTGCACCTTCATCAGGGGTTCAGTGGGCTCCAGCTGCCCCTGGACATTTTAGCGACTCTTGGACTTGATCCCCTTCCTTTGCAGGTCTTCAGGTCCAGGAATCTGTCTTCAGTGCTTTGCAGTCTGATGTGGTCCTTGCAAAATCCTTTATCACGACTTTAGTATGTTTTGGGGGAAATAGTAGTACTTTCCTCCTACTTTCCAGGGTCTTGGGATGGGGTCTCCTTTACACCCTTAGAGTTTTCCTAAACTCCCAGCGACCCTCTACACACTAAACTAGCCAAGGGGTCCATTTGTGGTTCCCATTCCACCTTCTTAGTATATGGTTTGTGTTTCCCCTAGGCCTATTGCATCCTATTGTGTTTTACAGTGTTTGCACTACTTTCTGACTGTTTTACTTACCTGATTTGGTTAGTTAGTTGTGTATATTTTGTGTATGTTACTTACCTCCTAAAGGGGTATATCCTCTGAGATATTTTTGGCACATTGTCACTAAAATAAAGTACCTTTTTTTTGTTGTTGTAACTATGATTATTGTCTCTCTTATGATATAGTACCTAAATTATATAAGTGGTATAAGTGGTATTGCATGAGCTTTGCATGTCTCCTAGTTCAGCCTTGGCTGCACTGCTATAGCTACTTCTATCAGCCTAAGCTGCTAGAACACTAGTACACTCTACTAATAAGGGATAACTGGTCCTGGCATAAGGTGTAAGTACCATTGGTACCCACTACAAGCCAGGCCAGCCTCCTACACCGGCGGTATACTTTTTGATGCAAACCTGCGTTAGCGCAGGTTTGCATCAAAAAGTATAAATCAGGGCCTTGTTGTGCCCTCATCTCAATCCTTCCTACCACAACCCCCTTTAAGGACTAATCTTTCAGATACATAACGCAAATTTTCACATGTTTTCATTGCGTTTTTAGTGTGGATAGGGGAATATACCGATTTAAGGTGTGGCTAGCAACATGCCAAACCACCGAGCTTATAGGTTCTGACTTAAGCGTTGGGGTTTCCGTACCCTAGAATGACTCCTGCCTGCAGTTCAGGAGCATGGGGTTTAGCTATCAGTGATGCAGCAGGTACAGTGGGTTCAAGGTCTGAGCAGTCCTCTGAAACCTAATTATTGCCATTTTTTTAGGTTTTGATAGAATCTATCTCTTGTATTTAAAAAAATCTTAAAAGAGTCAAAGAGCACACACTTGAATTACTTGCACTTTGGCTGGCTCCCACGTGGCTCCCATGTCACTTTAACTAACACTGGCCAGCTCCCATGTGGCTCCCACGTAACTCTTGTTTTCTTGCTTACGATTGGTCAGCATCTCCTTCTTCCTTCCGTCTTCCTCCTGGCCTTCACATCTTCATTCTGCCATGGAGCCTGGTCCAAGTACTACTTCTATTGGCCAGTGTCCATCCACTGCAGGATCCTTGCGTGCCAGCA
The DNA here is from genome assembly GCF_031143425.1 of Pleurodeles waltl. Lineage (NCBI taxonomy): Eukaryota > Metazoa > Chordata > Amphibia > Caudata > Salamandridae > Pleurodeles > Pleurodeles waltl. The sequence continues at coordinate 961,870,171 of NC_090450.1, forward strand.
CTCCTTTTTTTAGGTTGAAGTGATAAAAACATCTTGGGGACATTTTGAAACCTTCTATGGAAATGCATTCAACCCGTTGCCTAAAATTGGCTTTGTGGTTTGTAATTCACATATTCTACTCACTGGCTTTGTTTGTTTTAGGCTGTCCAATTTCAGTTCGGCCATCCCAAGGGTGAGATTTGAAGCGTGTTGGAAACAAATACATTAATATGAACAAAACAAATCAATACACTAGGTGATGCCACTTCCAGAGATTATTGTTTGTGTGCTATATAGTTTTATTAATAGAAGTGTATACCTGTGCAGATTTCAATTGGAATTGTGTTGTCTGCTACGGCAGTTTGCTAGCATGCCTTGCATATTCCACTCTGCGCCACTCCACTCTAATCTGCACCACTCCATGACACTACACTCCAATCTGCACCACTCTACTTTACACCATGCTACTGCACTCTGTGCCACTGCACACTACTCCACTCTGCACCACTCCCCTCTATACTACTGCGCACTACGCCACTTCACTCTATGCCTGTCTATTCTACTCTGTACTATAGTCTATGCCAATGTACTCTATGTCACTCTACACCACTGCACTCTTCACCACAGCACTCTACACCAATCCAGTCTGGGCCACTCCACTGTACTCTGCACAACTCCAATCTATGCCAGTCTGCAACACTGCATTCCATGCCAATACACTCTACTCTGTATTACTCCACCCTATGCTCCTGCACACCATGCCAATCAACTATACTCCACTCTAATCTACTCTGCACCACTGCAGTCTATGCCACTGAACTGTACACCACTTTATGCAATACTCTACACGACTCTACTGTACACCACTTCCCTCTACCCTGCACCACTCCACCTCAATCTACCCTGCACCACTCTGCTCTCTACCACTTTGCTGTACTCTGAAACAATCTTCTCTATGCCACTGCACTCTCCACCACCGGATTTTTTGCCACTGCACTCTTCTCTGCACCACTGTACTCAACACCACTGCACTCTATTTCACTGTCCTCGGTGCAACTGCACTCTATGCTTTTCTATTCTACACCACTCTACTCTACATCACTGCACTCCACAACACTTTACACCCTTAAACTCTATGCCACTCCACTCTGCAGTACTGCATTCTATACCAATGTACTCTACACAACTACACTCTACTCCAGTGCCCTCTGCACCACTCTACTATATGCCACTGCCCTCTTTGTCACTGCACTCTATGGCACTACACTCTACTCTGCACCACTCTGTGCCACTGCACTCTAAGTCACTCTATTTTATTCTGAACCACTGCACTCTCATCACTGCATGTTACTCCACTTTACTCTACTATGCAACACTGTAATCCACACCACTGCATTTCATGATGCTGCATTTTACACCACTGAATTCTATGCCGCTGTGATCTACGCCACTGCCCTGCACTCTATGCCACTTTACTATACAACTCCACTCTATGCCACACCAATACACAACACTCTAAGCCACTCCACTCTATGACACTCTACTGCACTCTGTGCCACTCTCCTCTACACCACTAACTTTTTGCCATGCTGAACAGCAGCTATGCATGGCTAAAACACACAGACAAAATAAATAACTCTTGCATAGGCAAGAACTTTTAGCTTTGCCAGTGCTTGTTGTTTGATGGATTTCCTTCCCCTTTCTTTGTCACATGTAATAGCTAGAACATGCCCCGTCTGTTCCAATGTATGTTGTGTCTTACAAAGAATATAGAGGGGCAAAGAGTCCGCCCTTTGCTTACCATTGGTGGCTTTCTTTGTCACTCTCATTTTTCTGCTTCTTATGGATGACACAATTGTCAATCTTGTACTTGTCCATCCAATGGAACATTGGCTCTTTCCCATGTGTGTGCTTACCTTCTATGCTTGATGTCACAGAACTACTTTTTCCTTTTGTTTAAGCACTCAAAGATTATGCATTTGTTTCCAAACTGTCTCCCCTGTGTACTTCTCTCCCTTCTTAAGTTATCGTCAGTCCTTGTGTGCTTCTTTCTCTCTGTCCCTCTCTCTGTTGTACTCACCTATATGCTTCTCTGTATTGCATCTGCCTCCCCCTCTCTACCTTGTGTTGATTCCTTGTTCAGACCTGTAGCCAGAGTTATATTTTTATGAGACATGGCCTTCAACTATAAACAGACATTAAAGTTGTGCTCTATAGGTGCATTCTTTCCCAAATATTGGTTTTAATACTAAGTAACATTCTCCACCACATCATGGTACAAGAATGTTGAGAACAGAATATTAAAAATTTAAGTACATATAGGGAATTATAGATTTACTATTCCAAGTTCCACACCTACATAACTTGACGGTGTATGTGTGCTTAGGTACATATATGTGGAGTAAGGTATACACTAAAAACTATACTCACGTAGTTGTCAATATTCTGAATTTCATATTCTGTCTTCGATAGCCTGTGCCATTGATATTCTAGTTTTAATGTTCCGGGTGCACACAGTCTGATTTTATTTGAAGACATTTGTGGATTTTTTTAGAGTACATATTAAAGCACACTCAATCAACTTTTCACAATCCATCATTAAATCATATCAATTAGATGGGATTTAAATTAGAACAATGTAAAGTTGTAAAGTAGGCTGACTCGCAGCTTTGCGAATTTCCTAACCTTTTAAAGCTTTGTCCAATGTACAACTTATCAAGTTCTTTTTTGTTCTTTAAAAACAAATAAGATGGCCTCAGCTCAGAGTCCTTCCTCCCTCACCTCTTACCTGAGGTATGTGATTTGCAGCCGTCACACTCCAATTTCTTTGCTGGGGATTTTCCTAATAAGGACATTACGGTAGGGATAAACCAAACCATAACTTAAGCAAGGAAACTTCATCTGCTGTGGAGTTTCCTAACTCCGACCAACTTTGCAAGTGAAGTTTTAATTTAGTTTGCCACTAATTTAAAATAATTTTATAGAGAGCTTGAATCATATCCATCAAGAACATTTAGGGAAATTATTGGTGAACATCTGTTTTAAAAATGTTAGTGATACAACTATGTTTAAAACTAAATAGAATTTAAATGTTACTTCACGAGAGAAGTTGGGAAGGTCTGCAATGAATTTCACTGTAAGATTGTGACAAAAGATGGATAGTTCTAATGCATTTCTTTATAAGCACCAATAAAAACTGCATGGTCTTAAAGCAGGCTCCGACCCTGGCTTGCACCTCTCATAGTTACAGGAAGGTTGTGTGAAAGGCGTCGTACAGAAGGAAAACTTCGTTAGACATCGATCAACAAGACAAAGAGGCATGGTAAAGTATAGGTGATTGTGTGAGCCCGGGATTGGCCATTTGCGGCTGTGGCCTGGCTGATGACACTAGCAGCAGCACTGCCTCTAATGCTCTAAGTGGTGGTTTCATAGTTAGCATCCTGCTTTGTGATAGCCTATCTCTTTGTTGATGTTTGCATGGTACCTCCCATTTTAATGCTACAGAATCCAACGCTTCAAGAATTATGATCATTCTCTACTCTTTCAGAGACTCCTGGCATAGGATCCTCACGGTGGCACCCTATATATTTCTAATATTGCTTGGACGAGCATGCACTTTTTTGAGTGGTGAATGTAGAAAGCCTGCCATTTATATTAGAAATGGAAAATATTTACTTGCAGTGGGATTGTTTGGTATTACTACAAGTGCAGATAATGGTCAAGCTCCGTGTTATGCAACAGTAAAAGACTGCCATATGTAAATGTACTCTTGAAAGCCAAATTACCTCTTTAATAGAACTTTAACTTCTCTCTTTTCTTTTCTACATCCTCTCTCTCCTTCTTCTCCATAGACCATGTATGAAACATCATCTTGGCCATTAGCATCACACATCACCTCTTTTTGACTGCTGCATTCTTTACTGTTTCCTAGTACCAGAAGCCTATCATCCTGGGGCCTCCAGGATATGGAGAAGTCCACCATGACCATGGAACAAAGAAGTCAGTCCGTCATATCCCTGCAGCTGTTGTCAATCTTGTTGGCCAGGACATCAGTCTGCATGGATTTAGTGGGTTTTAACTGCTTTAACTGCTTTTGGACAGATGGGAATTAGTTGATGTCCACCACACTACCTTTACTGTGGAGTGGACTTCAAAGGGTCAGTAATGGTACTAGAAAAAAAAATATTTCTGGTAAAAACACCATAAACATTTAGTTTCCTTAGATCAAAGTCAGGACATGAGGGAAGTCGTGAGTCAAGATTTAGATTTTTAAGTTTTGCTGTATTGCGCAGCACGCTGTGCATGCTGATGTTACAGAGCAAAACAAAAGTGAAAGCAGACCGTGCTAATGGAATATGCAGAAATCCACAAATGTCCTACCACACAGCATTCCTATATGTCTCTCAATAACAATAGTACACCACTTGTGTGACTGGACTATTGCTTGTGAATGAAAAGACTTCCTAAGCCCCCAAGACACAAGGAAACTTCAAGATTTTTTCCTACAAATTGATCTATTTTGATTATGTGGGTAGCTGATTTATTTAGCCAGGGCATGATTGGGTCCGAGGGAAACTTACCAGACCCAGGAATTTCTGAAAACAAAGCTCCTAGGGCCTCATTTATGAGGCCGATGGTGCAGGGTGGCGCAGCAAGTCCCTTGCTGCATCACCCTGCACCACCGGGAATGGGCAGAAATGTGCCATATATACAAGAAATGATACATTTCTGTCCTCTCCCCCTGCTTTGGTGCACAAATTGATGCCTAGCACCAAAGCAGGCACCCTTCCATCATGGTGCAATGGTGCCTGCTTGCTGGGATGATTGTTTTTGTGCAGACAGGAAGAGGAGTTTTCCTCTTTCTATCTGTCTGCAAAATGCAGGACAGATAGAAAGAGGAAATAACGGGGAGAAATAAAGATATTTCTCCCTGTTGCATCATTCTTATGCCACCCTTGAGGTGGCTTACGAATCAGACGCATTCCCAGACTTATAAATCTGGGAATGGGTCAAGGTGGCTTTGCAAGGCCTTGTAAATATGGGCTGGCACACTGTGCCATCTAAACATCAAAACAGTTATTCTCTGGTGGCGCAGTGTGCTGATAGGGCCTCAAAAATGAGGGCCCTGGTGAGGTCTGGGGTGGTATAGCTTGCGTGGATCTCAATATCTGTTCCCCAAATGTTCAACAAATATCATGCATTTTAGGACATTCATTATATAGGACCTCATAACAGCAATTTAACCATATGACCACAAATTACCTTAAGATACAGTAGAATTTTGATACACATCTAAAAACAGATTCATACTACAGAGATCCTAAGGTACATTATAGAAAAGTCAGAAAATATTTGTTGATGTTCTGCATAGAAGTCAACTACAATACAAATGCTTTCAGACTCAGATGACTAGATTATGGTTTCCACAGTACTTGGTTCAAGGAGATGAACCCTCATTTGTTGACCCTGACAGCGTTATCTATACAATAAACCATATTTGAAGGATAGTTATAGCCTCCCTTTATGACATGGTAGTCTATAGTAGGTTATTTTAGATTCATATTAAAGCTAGTTAGGGCATTTGCAGACCTCTGGAGCAGGCACATTGACCTAACAAACTATATGGCTCCTTCAGATCCCAGCTTCAGAGCAGATATGTTGGACCTGGCATCCTTGGTGCGGTTTTGCCCCTAACTTTGTGCCTCCAACCCTTCTGATTTTTTTACTTAGTTTTTTGCTGGCTTTAGGACTCTGCACACTTTACCACTGCTAAACAATCCTAAAGTGCTTGTGATCTTTCCATAAAACATGGTAGATATGGCTAATCTGCAATTGGCATATTTAATTTATTTGTACGTCCTTTGTAAAGTGATACTCAGGTCAGCCAAGGTCTGTAAATTAAATGCTACTAGTGGGTCTGCAGCACTGATTGTGCCACCCACTTGCGTAGCCCTTTTAAACAAGTTTCAAGCCTGCTATTTCAAGCTTTGTGTGCAGTTTTACACTGCAATTTTAACCTTGCAAAATAAACATTTTGCCACATCCAAACCTTCTTTTTTAATACATACAAGTCACCCCGAGAGTAGGCCCTGAAAAGCCTAGTGAATTGGGTACAGTGTATTAAAAAAATTAGACATGAACTTGAAGTTTTACATGTCATGGTAGTAAAAGATTCTTACATACATGTTTTCACTGCTACAAGGCCTACCTCTTCCATAGGATAACATTGAAGTTACCTTATTACATGTATTAACTGTATCTTTCAAATGGGAAAAGCTGTCTAGTTCATGTTTGGTGGCTTTGAAATGGTAATGAAAAATCTTCTCTCATGGGGAAGTTGGATCTTGAATTACAGTTTTAAAAATGCCACTTTTAGAAAGTTGGCAATTACCTGCTTAGCCGTTTAGTGCCTGCAGCCTGTCTCTGGGTCACATGACTGTATGTAGCTGACAGTTGGACTTTATGTTTCCCTCCTAGACAGCTACGCACAATAGAGAGCTTTGGTGTGCCTGGATGAGCTATCACTAGCAGGATGGGAGGGTGGAGCTGGGCACAGCCCTGCTTACACTTGAATAGAGTGTGTCTTGCCTCCACACAAGGGGCTGCATACCCCCTATAGTTATCCAGGGCCATGTGACATAGGGAACATTTGTACTTCCAAGGTAAATCTCTACAAGCTTCTCCCACTTCAAAGGAGACTCAGGTGTAAATATTGAACCACAGACAGCAACTCCTTATTGTATTTCTGGAACTGTGGCTTCTCTGCTGTGAAGAAACACCTCTGCTGTCACTCTGCTGGTCAGCTACTCTGATGGAACTGGTGCCTTGCTATGCTGACCTGCTGCCCGCCTACCTGGGTGAGAAGGATTGGACCTGCATCTTTTGAACCTGGGACCACCAGAGTGACTCCAAGTGCTAGTTGACAGGCATGCTGACAAGAATCTTAGGGACAGAAGGCTCCAACATCTTCGAACCGAGCACCTGGACTCTACCATCTGTGAGTCCTACCCTGCAAAGTGGTTTCACTGCAGTCCTGGACCCTTGGAAGTGAGCATAAAGGTGCTCTGCCAGTCCCTCTGTGGATCTAGCAGAAATGACTCATATCCTCTGCTGTACGGCGCAAACTCAAGCAGAACCGACCCATCACCTCTACTGCATGTACTTTCCCAGCCAGGGTTTTTCAGCTCTTTGGAGGTGGCGTATCGCCCATCTGTGCGACACATCCTTGACGATGGACTCCACATTGAAAGTCCTTGTTGAGGAGATCCTCAATGACAACGTAGGGACTCATACTGCCTCCTGACATCTCCTCGGAACTGACGCATCGGCCTGGAAGCACAATGCCGGACTCAACATTGCAAGCTCTCATCGACAATGTCCTTGACGATGATGCAGGACCTTTCTTCGCAGCCTCGCAGCTCTTTGGGGCAGATGCATTGCCTCAGCTGCACAAGGTATTGCCTTGGCTGTGCGACACATCCTCGATGTGGGCCTCATAACTTTCCACAACCAGGATTGAAGGTACTCTTGTTCAGTGGGCAGAACTGGATCCCTGTAGCTGTCCCGCGCTCCATTGTAGTTGACCTGAACTTGTGACTTTGTCCCAGTCCAACACGGCCAAATAGCCACAGTTGCCGCTTTGTGCTTTTTTGTTGCTATTTTCACTTCAGTCTTTGAAAATGCTTATATCCGGTTCTACTGATTGGATTTTTTCCTTTTGGTTTTGATATATTTATTAAAATATATTTTATTTTCCTAAATTTGTGTGGGATTTTTCTCATATTTTGCTTTTACTTTATTACTGTTTGAAGTGCTGCATAAATATTTTACACATTGCCTCTAAGTTAAGCCTGACTGCTCTGTGGCACGTTACCAGATGGTTGAACACAGGCTCATTTTGGGTTTGCTTGTGCCTCACTCTGACAAAGATTGTGGTTGCTGCTTGAGTAGGGGTTAAACACCCACCCAAAAGTAACCCAATTTGTTACAAAATACATTATCTTACAAGGCAATATTTAAAAACAGGCCAGTGAGATACGAGTGACTGTAGGCTGGAGCACTGTCAGTCAAATATAATCATCTTATGTGTCACGAATAGGAAAGGTCATGAAAGTTGCTCACTGAAGAACAACATAATTCAATGTCCTGTACAGTTGAGCAATCTTTTCACACAGAAACTTCTTGTTTGACATACCATATGTGAAAGGTGAAATGAAGTTCAGCTAATGTCATTGAATAATTTGTCTCTCAGCTGTGAACTTGAACATGTTTTGTACCACCTTTCACATCAGCTGCTTTCACACAACACTATGGCATCTCTCAGGGGCCCATCATATCGCTTGTATTATTCAATATCTGCCTAACCCTTTACCAAACTTGATTCATTTATTCAAACTCACCTGTTGCAACTATGCAGGTGACACCAAAGCTTTTTTTTAAATAGATGATCAGGAAGACCGCTATAATTTACAACTCAATGACTGCCTTTGAGCAATTAACCTATGAATGAAAAATAACTATGCAAAGTTAAACACCACAAAGACAGAGATTAGGATCAGCAGACAATGGTCAAAACACCTGCCAAGTACCACGTGTCCTAAGGAACATGAGTCCCCTCCAAGGATACTCAAGAGAAGTCAGAAACCCCAGGGTAATCATTGATCCAGACCTAATTTGATGCCACATAATAATAATGTCAAACAGAATGCATTCTACACAATGAAAATACACATCTTTGCAAATCTTGATTTCGAGGTACCATTCATCTGTTCCACTAGTCCTGATGCTTCAGGGCAATAGCTAAACTGCAACTTTTGCTCAATGTTGAGTGCTGCACATAAGAGTTTAATCACCTCGTTATTGAAGTGAGTTCCCCTATCTGATTCTAAAGAGATCGGAAACCCGAAACATGGTATCAACTCCCTAAGTAACAACTTTGCTACTGTGAGGCTGTCATTCGTTTGTGTAGGGTATGCTTCAATCCAGTGACTAAAGACACACACAATCACCAACACGTATTTCAAAACTCCACACGCAGGCATCTCAATGAAATCCAATTGCATTCTGCTGAATGGACCTCCTGCTCTTCCAATGTGGCTCAAATTCACCACTGTCCCTTTTCCCACATTTATCTGCTGACAAACCATACAGCGATGACATACTGCCTCTGCTGCCTGCCTGAACATAGGGTTGAACCAGTCTATCTTGAACAATCTAACCATGGCATCCCTCGAAATGTGTGCCTGTCCGTGATAATAGCGGGCCATTTGGGAAAACAAACTATTTGGTAAAACCATCTGGCCCTCCTCTGAAACCCAAATCTCATCAGGTCTTTGGACACATTAAAATTTCACCCAGAGTCGTTTCTCTTCCTTGTCAACAACACTCTGCAATGTTTTCAAGTCTTCTAAAGCATCGATCACTTTCAATGCAAAACTTGTACATGTATTTTCTTCTTCTGACATCAACTCCCACTTGTCTTTGAATGATATAGAGTTCAACGTGCAAAACCTTGCGACTTGATCTGCATATCCATTTCCCAATGAGATGCGATCCTGTGTCTTTTGGTGAGCACTGCATTTCACCACGGCAATTTCTTCAGGTAACTGTATTGCATTCAGCAACTCTTTCATCTTGTCGCCATTTCTTACTGGTGTACCAATAGAGGTCAGGAAACCTCTTTGCGACCACAATTGACCAAAATCATGAACAATTCCAAATCCACATTGGCTGTCAGTATAGATTGTGACTCTCAGTCTTGCAGAAACATGGCATGCTCTAGTAAGAGCTACCGATTCTGCTGATGCTTGTGCAGAATATACACCTCGAAGCCAAGAAGCTTCTAATGTACCTGTGATTGTGCATACAGCATATCCTGCTCTCAATGTCCCTGTACCATCTCTGAGACACAAGCCATCAACAAAGACAATTTGATAATTTTCTTCCAGTCGGGTATCTCTGATGTAAGGCCTTGGTTTTGTACACAGTTCAGTTACCTCAAGACAATCATGGTCAACGTCTTCTTCTTTTACAATTTTAACAGTATCACTTGAAAGTAATGTTGCAAGATTTAACACTGTGCATCTTTTCAATGTTACATTTGGAGCACCTAGTATGCTCGTCTCATACCTTGTCAGTATTGCACCAGTCAAATATTTTGTTTTTGTCCTTGTCAGTAAAATCTCAACAGAGTGAGGAACCATTACCGTCAAAGGGTATCCCATCACTACTCCCTCACATTGAGAAAGGCTTTGACCAACTGCGGCAACTGCAAGCAGACAACCTGGTAAAGGTGCTGCGCCTGGGTCCAATGCAGTTGAAAAATAGGCTACTGGGCGATAAGCACCTCTAGGGACCTGTGTCAAAACAGACAAAGAACATGCATCACGTTCATGACAAAACAAGTAAATGGTTTTGTGTAATCAGGCATTCCCAACACTGGAGCTCTGCACAAACTCTCTCTCAACTCAGTGAATGCTCTCATATGATCTTCATCTAAGGTTATAGGGTCTGTGACATCTTTGTGTGTCAGCTGCTGTAACAACTTGGCAATCTCAGCAAAATATGGAATCCACTGACGACAATAACCTACCATTCCCAGAAACATTCTAACATCTCTCTGTGAAGTCGGTGGACTTCTCTGCAAAATGATTGTAATGCTTTCTCTGGAGATTCTCCTTGACCCCGTCTCAGTCTGGTAACCCAAATATTTCACTGACTTCTGACAGTACTGCAATTTCAAAGGTGACAATTTATGACCTAATTTTCCCAAATGATTTAAAAGGGCAATCAAGTCATACTTACACTTTCCCATTGTCCTGGATGCAATTAGCAAATCATCAATGTACTGCACTAGAGTCGATTGGTACGGAAGTTCCAATAACTCCAAGTTCTTTTTCAAGATCTGGTTGAACAGAGATTGTGACTCCGCATACCCTTGTGGAAGTCTGCACCAGCTGTAGACTATATCTAGGAATTTGAAACTATAAAGAAACTGACTATCCTTATGAAGAGGCACAGAAAAGAAAGCTTGTGACAAGTCAAACACGGTGAACCTTCTCCATCGCATGGAATCCGAAACAGTATCACTGCTGGGTTCGGCACTACAGGACAACACTTAACCATCATGTCATTCACTTTTCGCAAGTCCTGCACAATGCGTACTTTCCCACACAGCTTCTTTAAGCCCATTATTGGTGAATCAATTGGACTGCTCCACACTTCTTTCAAAACCCCTTGTTTCAGAAAATCTCCAATTATTTGTGCTACTTTCATCAGAACATCTCGTGCCATGTTATACTGTGCAAGCTGCAGAAACACTACATTCGGCTTCAAAGTAATTTTAATTGGCTCCACTCCCTTGATCAACCCCACTTCTTTACTTGTCAGGTCCCACACATTCCCCTGGACTGTTCCCTGCAAGTCTGCATGCAATTCTTTCACAGTAAATATCAGGAAAAACTCAATCAACGGGTACTCTTCGTTAATATTTCCCTTCTCAGTTTCAAGTGCCTGTTCTTGCTCATCATCACTATTAGTTTGAACCTCTATTCCTGCAGTCAAACAACTGATGGAACATTTGGTCTTGCACAACAAGTTCCTTCCCAGTAGAGATACTGGTTTTGAGTCGCAAACTACAAACTTATGCAGTGTCTGGAAGTTGCCAATCTCAACTTGTACTGGATCTGTGATCGGATTTGTCAATTGTCTGTTTGCTACTCCCACAACCTGAACTGTTCTGCCTGAAAGAGGTAAGTTAAGAACTTCTGCACTTCTCACTGTAGAGCGTCTAGCTCCTGAGTCCACTAGGAATGAGACCCTTTGATCCATCACCTTTCTTTTCACAAAGGGTCTTCGCTGATCTACTTCTAATGAAGATGGAAGCATACACAGCTCTTCATCTGAACTAATACTCATCCATTCATCGTTTATTTCATTCTCACTATGTAATAGGATTTGGTGCACTGTGTCATTACTTCTGTCTTGAGCTGACCTCTGACCTGCTGAGTAAGCATCATCTGCTGCTGTTCCATCTGGCTTGAGGTATCTGCATTTGCTGTCTAGGTACCATGGGAACCTGCTCCTGCATTGGTTGCAACTGTGTCTCTTGTGCACATGGCACTTGCACCTGCTGCATGGTTTGAAAATTCTGCACTTGATTCTGACCATTCGGATTAAGTCCTCTCATTCTAGGGACTTTCATAGTTTGAAATGTATTGACATCACCACTTTGCTAAATAACACCATCCTGCACCATCAATGGACACTCCCGCTTCCAGTGTCCCACATTTCCGCACAGATGACATGGTAACATCTTTTTCATCTCTTGCACATCATTCTGAACCACTACAGTACTCAAATCCAGACAATATGTCATTTTGACTCTACGACCTCTACCTCTCATCTGAAGCTGGAACATGACAGTTTCCTATTGCTGCGGCATTTGTTACACTAAAGTTCCTTGCACTCCTGTTTGAGCTGCCTTAATCTGCATCATCATCGCTTTCTCCTTCAACTCCTTCTGTTTCAACTCAATCTTGTCACTACAGTATTTCGCATACTGCAAAACCTCATCAATAGGTTTTGCTTGCCAGCAAATCAAATGACTCTTAATCATCTGCCCTATTTCAGGCCTCAAACTTTCACAAACCTAAACACAAAGTGCAACATGTCTTTCGGTTCAATTGCTTCTTTACCACTGTATTCCTTGAACGCTTTCAGCAATCTCTCATAATAGGTATGTATTGACTCTTTCATCTCCTGCACTGTCCTGTCAATCCTCTGCCAGTCAATATTTATAGGCGAGAGTCTCGTTTTCAGGAACTCAATCACTTTATAATAATGTTTCATCACTTCAGGTGATGGTGCACCTGTAACTCTGTCTCTTTCCGGTTCACTTGTTGGACAATCCATTGCTGTCTTACACTCAACCTACAAATCGGCTGGCACTACTATCTCCAACAGAGTATTCAAGTCTTCCCACAGACATTTAGAAAGCTTCACAAATCTATCTGTCTGCTGGTACCACTCAACCTGCTTCTCTCTCAGTTTCGGGTAATAATTTGTGAATGACAAATTATCACTCCTGTGCCACGGAACATGAACAAACTGCCCTCCTGGAATTTCCCTCATCGGTAAAACATTTACTGGATCTCTTTCTTTCTGAACACCTTCAGACCCTTACTGTGAATCTCGTTTCCATTTATCCTTCTTCTTTGGCCATCTGCCTTCCCACTTCTCTAATGCTCCTGAAATCTGAGCACTCTGCAATAGTTCCTTGAGATGTGCCTTCATCCCTGCTGACCTCATGTGTTCAAAATCCTTTGCCTCAAAATCTAATCTATAGCTCCTTTTCAAATGCTTTGTTCTCTCAATCTCTATGTCATGTTTGTCTGCCAGATCTGCCAATTTCGGATGTATCTTGCCCACTTCTCTGGTAATCCTCAGACTCAAATATCTCATCTGTTCACTCCCATTGATCCCTCAACTTGTTCAGTTATTTCTGTAGCTAGCCTTACACAATCAATCTGCTCTTCACCCTTGGACGTATTTCGAGGAGTATTCAGACTATCTAACCACTCACTTAACTGTTGTGCTTTTAATCCATGCAATGAGATATTAGTTGCATTAGGTAATGGTACCTGTTGTACCACTGCACCTGGAGCTTGCGGTGTCACAGGCTTCAAGCTCTGACTTACACTCAGACCATTTACGGCATCTGGAAGCACAACAAGTGGACTAAGAGCCATTAAAGGTCTTGATCCATCAAAGGTCTGACCCATAGACAACAATACCTGCACATGACGACTCACTCCACTCCTCACGAGGCTCTGTGACATTTCACCCTGTTCTGCGTTCGGCTTCTTTTGTGCATACAATGGTACGGCTGGACCAACTGTAATCAGCAACAATATTGCATCTGGTGCCAATCTGACACTCACATTTTGTGAAAGGCATACTCCCATGCTCTGATTCATCACTGGTATCACATCTGACTGTGGTCCTGTCAATGGTGTGAACTTTGGCAACCCCTGTGTCGGTGCCTGAGGCAACAACATTGGAGTCAGCTCAGTCTGAACTAACATTGGCCATGGAAGCATTTGTTCCGACGGCACCACTAAGTTCGAGGTTGTCTCAAGAATTAGAACATCTGGATAAATTCTCTGTTTCATTGGTAGGTGCATCTGTGCTTGGACCACCGAAATAGTCACAGCATTAGGAGTACTCTGCATTACCCCTTGTACCTGTCCATTATCTGTCTGCACTGGTCCCACTGTTCCATCACTTGAGCTGGGGCAGTCGGAACAGAACTAGTACTTGGACCCCCTTCATGCCCTTCATATGGCGGAGGTCGATCCCTCAATATCTGAGTAATAAGATCATCAACATCTGAATCTTCTTCTTCCACGTAAGTATTTTTCTTTTTCTTATCTCCTGAACCTTATCACTCTTGCCAGCATCCTCTTTCTCTTCTGACTCATCGTCCTCTGCAATGGCAGGAAACAACCTAACACCCTGTCACATTGTCATTCTCCACTTTTTCTGTTCCCAATCCGTTTTTGCTTCTGCCAAGGACTTCTATACCTTTCTAATTCTCCTTTGGAATTTCATCTCTTGCTGTTGCCTGCCTACAAGCTCCCAAACCGCAAAAGCCTCAAACTGTGCTGGTCTTGGAAGTGGCTTTGTCTCATATAATGTCATTCGCAACTGATCCAGAATTCTCAAATCGAACGTTCCATGCTCTGGAAATGCTAAAGCTCCCTGTTTCTCTCTCCATTTGCACCACTGCTTTAACCAAAGACATGGCGCAACACCTCGCTCCTCCATCACAATATATGCCAGAGAATTTTACGGTGGGTTAGGCTCCCCAACTGTCGCCTTAATGTAAGAATCACCCTTCATGGCACTTCTGAACGCTTTGAAAAACGTCATCTTCTCTGTTGTAATAATACAAGTCAATAAGGAAATGACTTTTACTCCCAAGATTCTTTTCACCCGCTTACTCAACCAATTGCCTCTTACGGATGGCTGCCAATCTGCACGCAACTCTTCTCACTAACCAATCTATCCAAGTGCGACTCACTCTGACGTCACACTCACACACTGTGGCTGACAAAGTCTTGCGCCTTGTCCTCCTAAACTCCAATTCACACGGAACTAATGCACAATGATTGCAAGCACTAACCAAAACCAGTATCCAAAAACAAACCTGATGGTTTACTACAGGAAGGTACACAATCGCTTCAGAGACCTTACTGATTTTCACTGATGCCACTTTCGCTCATGCAGCTATTCCTCTTTCTCAGTCCCCCTCATTGACAAGCAAAATTCAACCCACAAACTTCACTCTCAACTTGATCAATGGGTCTGTCCTGGTGCACATAGGACTAGCCAAATCTCAGTCGAAAAATCTATTTTATTCGCTTAACTCACACACCGACTCGTTGACCACGCCCGATCAACCTACTAAACCAGCCAGATTAAAACATATAGGGGGTCATTCTGACTCCCGCGGGCGGCGGAAGCCGCCCGCCTGGCAGGAACCGCCAGAAGACCGTACCGCGCTCAAAAGACCGCGGCGGTCATTCTGACTTTCCCGCTGGGCTGGCGGGCGACCGCCAAAAGGCCGCCCGCCCGCCCAGCGGGAAAGCCCCAGCAACGAGGAAGCCAGCTCCGAATGGAGCCGTCGGAGTTGCTGGTGTGAGACGGGTGCAGTTGCACCCGGCGCGATATTCAGTGTCTGCCAAGCAGACACTGAAAATCTTAATGGGCCCTGTTAGGGGGCCCCTGCAGTGCCCATGCCAGTGGCATGGGCACTGCAGGGGCCCCCAGAGGCCCCACAACACCCGTTTCCGCCATCCTGTTTCTGGCGGTGAAAACTGCCAGAAACAGGATGGCGGGTCGGGGGGTCGGAATCCCCATGGAGGTGCTGCTTGCAGCACCGCCGTGGAGGATTCCCTGGGGCAGCGGGAAACCGGTGGGAAACCGCCGGTTTCCCTTTTCTGACCGCGGCTTTACCGCCGCGGTCAGAATGGCCCCAGAGGCACCGACAGCCTGTTGGCGGTGCTTCCGCGGTCGTTGGCCCTGGCGGTCCATGACCGCCAGGGTCAGAATGACCCCCATAATCATGTCTCCTACACTTGTCAATATACTCCGGAGTCTTACACCACGGAGGGTCCGTACATTACTGTTGTACCTGGCTTTTTGACAGGGTCATCCCCAAACCTTTTGCATCCTTCCTCCTATTTTTTCTGACCTGTTGTTGTTGGCTTTTGACCTCTGGGCACTTTACCACTGCTAACCAGTGCTAAAGTGCATATGCTCTCTTTGTAAATTGTACTATTGATTGGTTTATCCATGAATGGCTATTTAATTTACTTGTAAGTCCCTAGTAGAGTGCACTACATGTGCCTAGGGCATGTAGATTAAATGCTACTAGTGGGCCTGCAGCACTGGTTGTGCCACCCACTTCAGTAGCCCCTTAACCTTGTCTCAGGCCTGCCATTGCAAGGCCTGTGTGTGCAGTTTCACTGCCACTTCGACTTGGCATTTAAAAGTACTTGCCAAGCCTAGAACTCCCCTTTTTCTACATATAAGTCACCCCTAATGTGCGCCCTAGGTAACCCCTAGAGCAGGGTGCTGTGTGGGTAAAAGGCAGGACATGTACCTGTGTAGTTATATGTCCTGGTAGTGTAAAACTCCTAAATTCGTTTTTACACTACTGTGAGGCCTGCTCCCTTCATAGGCTGACATTGGGGCTGCCCTCATACATTGTTGAAGTGGCAGCTGCTGATCTGAAAGGAGCAGGAAGGTCATATTTAGTATGGCCAGAATGGTAATACAAAATCCTGCTGACTAGTGAAGTCGGATTTAATATTACTATTCTAGAAATGCCACTTTTAGAAAGTGAGCATTTCTTTGCACTTAAATCTTTCTGTGCCCTTCAATCCACATCTGGCTAGGTTCAGTTGACAGCTCCTTGTGCATTCACTCAGACACACCCCAAACACAGGGTACTCAGCCTCACTTGCATACATCTGCATTTTGAATATGTCTTCCTGGGCTGGGAGGGTGGAGGGCCTGCCCTCACACAAAGGACTGCCACACCCCCTACTGGGACTCTGGCAGACAGGATTGAACTGAAAGGGGGCTTGGTGCATTTCTTAGACACTCTTTGAAGTCACCCCCACTTCAAAGGCACAACTTAGTATAAAACAGGGCTTCTGCCCTACCTCATCAGACACTTGCTGGAGAAGAAACCTGAACCAGAAACTACATCCTGTCAAGAAGAACTGCCTGGCTGCTCAAAGGACTCACCTGTCTGCTTTTCTACAAAGGACTGCTGCCTTGCTGTTGGCCTGCTGCCTTGCTGAACTCTTGTCTGGCTGTAAAAGTGCTCTCCCAGGGCTTGGATAGAGCTTGCCTCCTGTTCCCTGAAGTCTCAGGACCAAAAAGACTTCTCTCTTTCACTTGGACGCTTCGTGCGGCGAAATTTTAGACGCACAACTTGTTCCGCGGCGAGAAAAACGCCGCACACCGACGCTGATCGACGCGACGTCTTCGGGACGACTGAAACTTTGACGCACGGCCTCACAAGGACAACGCCGCCTGACTTCCAAGGAGAAATCGATGCGACGCCTGCCGTGAGAGTGAAATTTTGACGCACAGCCCCGCGGAACGACGCGCAGCCGGAAAACAAGCAGGAGAATCCACGCACAGACCAGGGACATCTGGTAATCCCCGCGACCCATAGCAGGAGACGGTCCGCGTGCCGGAAAACAACGCACGTCTTCCCAGAGTGAAAAATAATGACGCAAGTTCGTGTGTGAAGGGGCGCAACCGACGCACACACCATTTTTCCTCCCGTAGAACGACTCACGTCTCCCCGCATGAAAAATAACGACGCAAGTCCGTGTGGGAAGGGGCGTAACCGACGCACACACCATTTTTCCACACATCTCCTCTTCTGCGGCCCTCTGCTGAGATTTTCCACCAGAAACCAGGTACTTTGTGCTTGAAAGAGACTTTGTTTGCTTTTTAAAGACCTAAGACACTTTATATCACTTTTCAGTGATATCTTTACAAATTCATATTGCATCTTTAATCGTTTTGACCTGCAAATACCCAGATAAATATTATATATTTTTCTAAACACTGTGTGGTGTATTTTTGTGGTGTTATATTATGGTATTGTATGATTTATTGCACTAATACTTTACACATTGCCTTCTAAGTTAATCCTGACTGCTCGTGCCAAGCTACCAGAGGGTGGGCACAGGATAATCTTGGATTGTGTGTGACTTACCCTGACTAGAGTGAGGGCTTTTGCTTGGAGAGGGGGTAACCTGACTGCCAACCAAAAACCCCATTTCTAACAATTACCAACAACCACATGGACAATTTCTAAGCACAAAGTGCTATACATATGTGAAGTTCGACGACGTCCCTACCCTTATACCATGGAGTACGCACACTCCTACTAAACCTCAACTGGAGTATGCAAACCCCCTACTTTTCCTCTCATACATCACAATTGATCTGCGATCTGCATAAGCCTTCACAAGCGCACACTACCACTTTCACATTATCACTTATACGCCGAGAACATACCCAACTTTACTAGCGGGATTCAGGATATGGGCTTAAGGGGACATCATCTTTGCTACAATTGCCATTTCAGAAAAACAAAATTTTAATTTCATAAAATGAACAACTAACCATAACTTAAACCACCACCATAATCACAAATACATAACTAGTTCTCCAAGGAAACTAACCACCAATCTCCTACCAAAAACTGCAAGCCCGCCTGGTCCTTAGTAAGTAAACTTACAAGGGGACGTGTATAGGCCAATGAACTTTATGGATCGCATGGAGTATCCTAGTCATGTAGTGACCAATGCATATCAATAGTCAATGTACCATCAATAAACACTACAGAGGAACATTAATCATCTGTCAATTTCTCAATAATTCACGAATGACCACAACTCGGTAAACATTGTAACAATTTTTATTTCCCCATTGGTTACAATACTAAAGCATTAAGTTAATTCAAACTTTAGTCAATCAGCTCAGAATTAGTACATTGGCGACCACCAATTACACAATCTAATCTGAACTTGAGAAAACATATGCTCGAATGCTTCAGTATAAGCCAACCAAGATGAATATAACAGCATTATTAGCAGAGTTCAGTCTGTCAATCTTTTGTCACTGTCAGTCACCCAAAGGAAACCTTACCTAACTCAGATTAGCATTAGCATGTGGGACTTCATGCGAAAACAATTTAGAAAAACGGGAATTTGGAAAACATCTAGCTAAGAGAAAAAAAACTATAAAAACAGCGCTGTTGGTAACTAGGAGGAAAGGCACAACATGCATTAATCAGTCACATTGTCATAGCTACCTATCCACGGAATGGATCAGCAACAAAGTCAGTCTTCGTCTTCAGGTCATCCATCGATCAGCAACGCATCAGGCTCTCAAGTCCAGTGCAGAATCTTGGAACGCGTCTTCTGACATCATCAATTCTCCCCTCATGTCTCCCGCACCTAACTCGAAGTTTTAGCCCCTTGTCATGACTTTTCATTAGAATTTTTCAGTCCATCCCCCTAATTCCTAATTGGTTCACCAATCAGCAGTTATGACCCTAACCAATAACGTTTATTTTACAAATCTATAAGTTCTAAGTTTTCAATGTTCCCAGTCTATTGATTGGTACGCTGTGCGATGTCCTCATCATCTGACTCTTCAGGTATCTAAAATGTTGCATCTTCCTCTTCAGTCAGAGTCTCTATTGTTCAAGTCCTGGGAAAGTAAATTTAGCCTATTCTACACATAATTGTATCAAATTGACTTCATCATCTCCTGTCCGTCGGTACATTGCAGAAAATTCTACTAGACGCACAGTTCACAGTCCGTTCATATGCATCAGTAACTTCTACATCAATCGTTTTTTAATTCTGCTTCTTCATGAGGCCTGGCAAGTAGGCCACAACTTCGGCTAAGTTAGCTTCCATGATATAATGCAAAATCCAGGGTATACATCTCATTATGGCACAGTACTACTTTATTATCACACATTTCTTTTATTTCATGCATTTTTAATCATATTAGTAATAATTCGTATAAGTGGGAGCCATTCTTCATGGGCACATTTTCAAACGTGTTCATTGTATTCTCTACAATTAATTCCTCTATAAACATTTTGTTAATCAAAACACATAAACATTTCATTAATAATTCCTAATTAGCATATCTGCGTCAACACTGCCCATTGATGGGTTGTCTATTAGGTGACATTACTCAAACTATAGGTTTTCAAGTGGGCTTGCAATATTCAAAAAACATAACATAAATGCATTGTGTTGTAACAAGTTAAAGAAAATATAATACGTTCCTTATCCCTCCTCCCTCAGAATGTTGCTACATTCCTCCAGTTATCTGAGAGCAGCATGTAGAATGCTGGATTGAGGGAAGGCCTTGAGGAGATCTTGAAAACCAGTATATGTGGTGGAGCAGAGGAGACGTGAATAAAGGAGTCTAAACTTCACGTCTTACTTCATTACACTGGCGATGAGTTACAGTGCGTAAGGGAGCATTTTCCATCTACTTCCCTTCTCAATACTCCACTATTCTTCGCATTATCCAGCATAAGGTACTGTAATCTCTTCTAGAGGCTTACACTCGCATTTACTCTTTCAGACAGCAAATTTATTATCTGGCGAGAAATATTTCCCTTCTGCAATAATGTTCAGTCTGTTTTAATAGTTCCTAAATGTACCATTTGAAACATGACCAGCTAATCTATCTCAGATCTGTCACTTGCATCAGCCAGGCACATCGGATTTCCTCTCTTGTTAACAATGTCATTTACAGCTTTGCTATCACCATCAAAAACAAAAGCTGACAGGCACAGCTGATTGCCTTCATCTGTCATAAGGTTGTTTCATTTTCCGGGATCTCTAAACTATACCTAAAACCATTAGGTGGCAGTGTTGTCAAGCACGACAGGCTAATCTGTCTCATATCTGTCACTTGTGTCTGCCATTAGTGATTTTCTCTTCAAACTCGTCGGATTTATTTATTTGTTCAATTTGAACAAAATGAAAGAAGACAATACTCAGGGAGTTAAAAAAATATATTTTACAGGAGAAAAATTATCATCATTAAAATCAAACGCTGGCACAGCTATCTATGTCGCCTGTATAATGTGAAATTGAATGTTTGCATCCGTGCAGAGTGTCATGTTAATAAGCATTCTTCCTTCAGGAAGCTGGCTGCACGCCGATGGACGGTGATGTGTACACCTTAGTCCTTGTGTATAAGGAGCACTTCCGCTGCCACAAATTCATCTGTCATACCCAGGGTAAGCAGGAAAGTGTGATAAACAATATAGCTGCCCTTAGAGGTCTCAGTACTTCATGTAACTTTGAGGATTAAATGATTCACTCATTCGTGATCAAGTAGTCCGATGTACTACTAATATAAAAATTCAAGAAAAACTACTTCAGAAACAACCAGATTTGCATGATGTGATAGAAATAGCAAAGTCTGTTGAACATACAGCTGCATGTCTAAAAGAAATTAGATCCCAACCCTCCTCAGAACAAATTTCAGAAATCAAGGAAGAAGAAAAATTAGAAGAGGAAATTTGCAAAAACAGGAATGATAACAAAAATCACCAAAAGAACAAAGTTTCTGACTTAAACTGCTATCGTTGTGGCAGTAGCAATCACCTTGCAAATTCTACCTTATGTCAAGCCAGAACAGCCACCTGCAGGAAGTGTAATAGGAAGGGTCACTTTGCGAGGGTATTCAGGGATCTTTAAAGAAGTAAAAAACAAAATGAGAACAAAATGAAAGAAGACAATACTCAGGGAGTTAAATAAATATATTTTACAGAAGAAAAATTAAGAAACCAATACCACACAATATCCCAAATGGAAAATATTAATTGAAGGGAATCCTATAAATGTTTATGCTGACTCTTGCTCTTCGTTTACTCTCATAAATGTTATGGAATTTAATAAGATGACAGACAAAGATATAATATGTTTACTTGAACCTGACATAAAACCTACTGGATATAACAAAGACCCCATTCCCCTTGAAGGTATGTTCAATTCTCTTATAACATTTAAAGACCATTGTACTGTGGGTAAATTGTATTTGGTAAAAGAAGGTTTCAATTTGTTGGGGTGACAACAACAAAAAAACTGGGGATTTAATTGGCTCCTAACAAACCAGAACAAGTGTTGTTGATCGACAAATCCTTCTCAGTTAATCAGTTGGTCAATTAATTCCCAGAGGTTTTCAATGACAAATTGGGTTTATTGAAGATCTTCCAACATAAAATCAAACTGAAAACAAATTCCAGACCCGTAGTACACAAAACCAGACCCATACCACACTTAATGAAATAACCTATTGAAAAAGAACTCAACAGATTAAAATCCCTGGACATTATACAACCCATTGAGTGCTTGGATTGGCTAGCCCCCATAGTTATTGCAAATAAAAAACCACGGTAATGACATCAGACTTTATAGAGATTTACAGGACTTAAACAAAAGCATATGGATTGAAAGACATCCTCTTCCTAGAATTCACGAAATGCTGAGTACCAGGGGAGAAACTGTATGCTTCTCTCTTCTTGATTTATTCAATTCCTACCACCAAGTCGAGTTACATCCTGACTCCAAATGGCTAGCCACATTCACCACTCCCTTAGGATCATTCATGTTAAAGAGGATGTCATTTGGATTGGCATCGGCAGCAGCAGTGTTTCAAAATATTATGCAGCACATTTTGAATGGTATTTCCAAAACACTATGCTTCCAGGACAATATCTTAAAATATGGGGCCACTACTGAAGAACACAACACCATTTTGAGAACTGTTCTTGGCAGACTCAAAGATGCTGGGCTCACGTTAAAAGTAGAAAAATGTCAAATTGGAGTAAATACAGTTGAATATTTAGGGCACACAATTTCCGAGGAAGGGTTCAAATCTAAGTCATGCTTGTTGGAGGCAGTCAAAATAAATAATGCTCCCAAAGATAAGGATGAGCTTAAATCATTTTTGGGGCTAGCTGAATTCATGGCCAAGCATGTAAGAAGTTTTCTGAAATTACTTACAACTTAAGGGAGCTACTGAAAAACCATGTACCCTATGATTGGTCGGAACACCATCAGAAATCCTTTGAAAAGGTAAAACAAGCCATTTTGATAGCACCTTACTTGTGCACCTTTGAACCAAATAGGAAAACCATCCTTACAACTGATGCTAGCAATAAGGGTTTAGTTGCAACACTTTCCCAGATCATAGAGGATAAAGAGAGATTTGTTGATTTTACCTCATGGATCCTTAGTAAGGCAGAGTATAACTATTCAGTAGTAGAAAAAGAGACACTATCATCATTTTGGGATGTCAAACATTTCAGTCTCTTTTTATGGGGTATACAATTTGACATTCACACAGATCATACATCTCTCATTTACATGTTTTTGTCTAAAGGCTCTTACAACAGCACACCCAGAATAGCCAAATGGATTCTAGGACTAGAAAGCTTTTGTTTTAAAATAGAATACATTCCTTGAAATAAATATACTGCTGCTTATTTGATATCCAGAGCTCCATTCAACATTAGAGAGAAATGTGAGACAATTATCACTAGGAATGATTGGAACACAGATAACCAGCAAGATGATATTTTAACAAAACTTAAATCGTACGCAATACAAGGTTGGCCAAACAATAAAAGCGATGTCGATGAGAACATCAAGAGCTTTTTGGGAAGTGAGATACAAAATCAATGTAAATAAGGACTTATGTAAACAAAATCATATCACCATTAAGTCTAAGAAGTAAAATTATTGACTTTGCCCATGAAGGTCATCTAAGCAGAAGCATGAGCAAGGCATGTGTTAGAGAACAATAATGGATCCCCAATATGGATTCTATGGTAGAAGTCAAGCATTGCTCTATATGTGCAAACAGCAACAAATCGAAAATAGTACACAAAGTCCCTATTTCACCGGTAACCATCCCTAATAAACCTTGTGAAAAACTAGCTCTTGATATAATTGGTCCTATTAACATGTCAGGTGTGGTGAAATGTTTTGCATTTGTATTAGTAGATTACAACTTCCATTGGATTACAGTGAGAATGGTTCACCAAATCAACACAGAATCACTTATTAAATTTCTAAGAGATACGTTTTCATCAGAAGGTATACCAGCTACTCTTGTTACAGATGACTGAGTACAATTAACATTGTTAGCTATGTCTGAATTTTTAACGCACCATAAAGTCATTCACCACAGAACAGCTTTATTTTGCCCACATGCCAATGGTCTAGTAAAAACTGTTAACTGCATGGTCAAAGAATGTATCTAATTAGGGAGCATAAACCATCTTAATATAGAAAATGCAATCCAAGACATGCTATGGGCTTACCACTGTTGTGTAGCTATTTTATTTATAACCTCATACTCATTATGTTCGCAAACTAGGCCTGCCGCTGTGCATTTTATCCTTGATATATTTTATTCAGCTTCATTTATTATTTTAACAAATAGCCACATTTGCGGTCTTGTTTTAGTTTCTCTGTCTAGCTGTTCTTTGCCTAGACCAGCACTGCGTTCTTAAACAAGACATTTCTTTCACTCTGTGCTTTTCTCAAGACTGCAGTAAGATAGGTTGAGGTAAATGTGGCAACGCCTTGTCTCTAGTGTTCATAGAAACATACACACTTTTACGTGGGGATCCTTTCTTGGAACATCAATTGGTTTATTATAAACACACTTCTCTGTCTCACACACGTTAGAGAGAGATTCCAGCCAGATGACTACGACTGTATGCTGAATGCTGAGTGCTTCACTGCAGCTGTTTATAAAAACTACAGGCCTCTTGCTCAGGTATGGGGGATGATGTCTTCCCTGGGGAACCTGAAGGGCAGAACTAGAGCTTAACCTGGTGTGCTCTAACCTAGCCTAGTTAGGAATTATTCCAACAATTCTAGTGACAATATGATAGTGTTATTTTTATGCTGTACCCTCCTCGTCAAAATTGTAATCCTGTTATGCTTCATAATCCTAGTTATTGCAGTACATGCTTTATTATCCAAGATGCAGTTGCTTCATTAAAATTTTATTGAAATCTATACTGCCTCTGGTTTTCCTTGCATGCATGAGACTAATGTAACTGAGAGAAACGGATTAGATCTGAGTGACCACGATTCCCCTGAGGAGTCAATTGTGTCATGCACTTGGCTGCCCAATCATCTCTGCTTTTGGGTGGAGATGAGGCACTGCTAGTTAGCCGGAGCAAAACCCGGATTAGGTCGACAGGTGTGACCTGTAGTGGGTTAGACTCAGTCCCCCACAGTGCAAGTGATTCTGCTGATCAAATCCAGTAGTCTCATTAGAATAATGAGAGCCTACGTGACACCACAATACACCTAGTTTCATCACTAACGTTTCTCCTTTGTCAGCATTAAAAGGTAGAGAACCCAGCACCAGATTACTTCCTTCATGGTTGGGTGGAGGAGACAAAGTTGAACACAATTCCTTGCCTATTAAAAACAAAATCACTCTACACCAAAATAAATATGAAATATATTCTAAGATCAACCTCGGCACTAGACAGCAAACCTGGAAGGTGGGTGACTGGGTGTATGTGAAAAAAACGTAGGAAGAGCAGGAACTGATTCAAAATATTTTGATCCCACTCGTATTGCAGATATGGAACAAAATGTGGTTACCACGGACAATGGTTAATGTTGGAGCATGGACAGACGTGTTAAACAGATATCATCATCTAACCACTATGGAAATAACACTGATGGAACTTCTTCAAAAATGAAAGACACATCAAGACAAGCTGAAAGAAGGACCTGCCTGAACAAAACAGCTAAAAGGCAGATTTGTGCTCCTAGTTGGCATAACGACTATAAAATAAATATGTAAACCTTGTCTTCGACATTATTGTGGATTTCTAATTTCCTTCTTTGTATGAAATTTTTGTTGATTTCTAATTTACTTCTTTGTACATTGTGAAAGTTACCAATTTAATTTCTTGCCTACTTTATCAGGTGGGAAGATGTGTTGTAACGAGTTAAAGAAAATGTAGTACATTCCTTCTCCCCTCCACCTTCAGAATGTTGATACATTCCTCCAGTTATCTGAGAGCGGCATTTAGAATGTTGGGACTGAGGGAAGGCTGTGAAGAGATCTGGAAAACCGGTATATGTGGTGGAGCAGTGCAGATGTTAATAGAGGTGTCTGAACTTAAAGGACCTCACATCTTTCTTCATAACACATAGCACGTGGACTACCATGCTATCTGATTCAAACGTTTCACCTTTGGATAGGCCAGGTGAGCGCGGTTGTGCATTGTTCTCAATTCCTTCAGGGATGTAGATGTTTATGTTTAAAAGTTTAATACTGTTCTAAGTATCTTTTCATTTTAGTTCTCAAAGTTGTATTTTAAACCACAATCCCTTTGCTGTGGACTCAGTAATATATTTCCTGATAGATACTGACGTGTACCCAATCCCACAGTCATTAGCAAAGCTAACAGGTCTCTACATTTATTAGTGAAAGTACTTGTTAAATAATGGGTACCTTAACTGACTCTTAGTAAATGGCAGTACTGCTAGTGCATGTTCACTGACAACATAAGTTCGTGTCTAGGTGCGTGTAAAATTCCAGTAATTTGCTATAATGTAGTTACTCAAAACAAGACAAATTTAAATGATATTACATGTAATTATGCAACATGCAAGTCCGTCATTTTGTGCTGTATGTTAGTGAAAATGCATCCTCACATCAACTTTTGGCTTGATGGCACATTTAAACAAAGCACTATGAACTGCAGTTGCTTGTGTTTTGTTGCTGCTACACATTTGCAGTACGCGTTGTTTTTGCCACAAATTGTGTGTATGTTACAATTCTTTACTGTGAATGGTTCATAAATATGTAGAGTGCCCTAATGGTGTAATTTTAGGAATTTCATGTACCAACCGTGGAGGACAATTACAAAAAGTAGGCAGACTCTGGTGGCATAATTTAAATTTCAGCCAAGCCTAGGTGTGTCCCACAAGCCCTAGTTCTATTTTAGAGAGAAGGAATGGAAAGTGGATGAGCATGAACAGTAAATTACTTTGCCATTTACAGGTAGTAAGTGCCAAAAAGTTGAAAAGAAATTAAAATGTAGTTGGACGCAAGGACAATTGGAGTAAGCCACTATCTCTTTTTTTTATTACAAAAATTGACAGATGCGATAACTAAGTTGATGCTTCCAGGCAGTGCTTAATTTGTAAATAAAAACGTACTGGTTCCTAAAGCCCTCCTCTTAAACATGCAGCCGCTGCAATTAAATATGCAAACACGGAATACTTAGGCAGCGTAATCCTGAAGCCATCTCAGGCCTCTTCAATCCATTTAAATCCACTCACTGCCCCTTCAGCTCACTCTTGCAGCTTTCTGCTTTCTCCCATTGTGACTGTTTTTAGTTTGTTTCTTCCTCCGTCTTGCCCATATGTGTCTTTTGCTCACACTAAATGCTTGATGCAGAAAAATAAGTGCTGGCCCTCAAAAATAAGTGCAGGTGCTCCGCACCAGAAAGAACAAGGACATTTTAAGCATAGCTTGCAGGTATCAATAACAGGCTAACACGCATTTAAAAAAAAACGCTAAGCACATTCTAATGCAGTGCACATGTCAGAATAACATGCTGTCAATAGCAGTGGAACATAGACAAAAAAAGAGAGTTTAGGTTCCATCTCAAAGAAAGCCTGTCTATGAGCTCCAGTTTACTTTATGAAAAAAGACATCTAAGAACGTGTTGCCTTGACTGCAAAGTAAAACAAATGAACAAAAAAGCCAATTAGTCAATAGCACTGTGTCTTTTTTGATAAGCTAAGTCACACTAGCAACCTTCCTAGAGAACATTTGTCAGAAATCAGCAATTAAAATGCCATTGTTTCACCAAAGTTAAATGCATCAAAAAACAAACCATGGTTCTCCATTACAAGCTACATCTCATGAACATACAATCTAACAAATAAACAAAGTGATGCTCCATCACCAAAAGCTAATAGCA
The DNA here is from genome assembly GCF_031143425.1 of Pleurodeles waltl. NCBI lineage: Eukaryota > Metazoa > Chordata > Amphibia > Caudata > Salamandridae > Pleurodeles > Pleurodeles waltl. The sequence goes on from NC_090450.1 coordinate 961,898,261, forward strand.
ACAAAATGTGACAAAGGGCCTGATTTAGAACTTGACAGAGGGGAATGCTCAATCACAGACATGACACATATCCTGTTTGCTGGATTGTTTTCCCATTATATTTTATGGAAATCATAATACAGCGGACAGGATATCCTTCATTTTTGGACAGAGAATTCCATCTGCAAAGTTCTAAATCAGGCTCAAAGTGACCATCCACGTAGTGTCCTGGACTTGGTGGGAACCTAATCCAAGCAAAGGCAAACTATGTAATTCGATGACTGGAAAGGGCTGGAACTAAATTCACTCTCTACATGTACCTCTTATTGAGATTTTTTTTTAAGTTGATGATTTGCGATCCTCTGGGAACCAATGCTGCTGTCCGTAGGCAGACATAATGGTGCACACATCTTGGATAACCCATGAAAAGGAGCAGAGTCCATGCTTGTTATGTGTGGATGTAAATATGTGAAAAAAGTTCATCCAAAACCTTGCAAATATTATTATTCTTTTTTAATGAGGGACACATTCATACTGAAATTAGACCTGTAGAAACAAAACTAAACATAAAACATTACGTCTATTGGGGAAATTCAATTCTGAAGAATGTTTTTGCAAAATATGTTTAGCCACTTTTTCCAACATTCAAAGTTGGTAAACTGAGCACGTTTGTGTAACGTGCATCAAGTGTGAAGGTTGACATCTTTACACAACGTTGAGTGATAAAACTGTGCTATGTGAAGTACATCCCTAGCTCTATATTTTGCTGGCAACATTTATCTCCTGACCAGAGATCATTTATTGTGTAGTCGATGGGAGTGTGTCCATGTCAGGTTTTTAGTTTACGGTTTATATGTTTTGTGTGGTTGTTAAGAAATCTGCATTTATGACAACCACATTCTCTTCTCTTTCCAGAGTAGATTTCATACTGGTAATGCAGTGCAGGGGTGGTGGGGGGCAGATGGTTAGAGTCAGAGAGACATTTTAAAAATGTAACAATAGAATGAGACAGACGTCTTTAGAAGACAGGACAACTAGAGGTCACATATTTTGGAACATCAATTAAAGAATAATAATACTCAGTTACTGAGATAACTCCATATCCGCCACTGCCATCAAACTTTCTTCAGTGCCAGGATTAAAAAGGATCAAGTGCCATCTTCTGTCTGGTGAGGTAACACATCTAGGGAAAGTGACAATGCTTTGAAAGAGCTATTAGGGTAACTGTACACTCTGGGCAACTGTGCATAACCACAAGGACAGCCGTGAGCAATGGACCATCACTGGGCTGGCTACATTATAGGGTCCAGCTGAGCTAAAAACATGATGGGGAGCATTGTTGGTGGAATGGTGCAGCGATTTGTTTTCATTTTTTTAAATTCTGTCTTCGGGCCTCTCAGACTCTCATAAAGGAAGTCCTGATGGGAGGAGCAGGCCCTGTGATTTCACTGTTATTTAAGTGATTATAAGGCTTGCTGCTTCTCACAGACATATGGTATTTGTTGTCTAACATACTTTTTAACTATGGCCTCTCTAATCACAGAAACACAGAAGCCTCATCCAATGAAATCAATATTCTGAAGGTTCTAGTTGTATTTGTCTTCAGATAGCTTGGCACACAATATTTGCTCCATAAGAATGTGATTGAATCTATTGCGTTCTCAATGAGGAGGACATTTCTGACTTAATTGGAATTGACTTAAAGTTCCAGGAGTGCGTCTGAAACGGTACAATAGTCATAGATTTCAAAGAGTGTTTTTGGAATCCTTTGTGGTTTCCAAGTTACTCATATGCTTGAGTGTTGCATTTGTAAATGTAGAAACTATACTCCTGTGCATACGTCAGTGGGCGGCCCAATTGTATTTACGCTTTCTCGTGACCTTTTTTTTCATGGGGCAGAATTCCCTTCCCTGATACCCCTGCTGATGTTGGGGGTGTGCCCTACCTATTCCCATCCTAGATAGAGGTTTACTGCTGCTATTTATAAGTATCAATTCACATTTTGTGAATTTCAAATGAGAGTTTACACTTGAAAGGCAAGATATTTGTCCGGCTAAGCTGAAAATAATGGAGCAACGCCTTTCAGGGGCTTCTACTCTGTCCGCCTGCTGTGATCTGACCTCCCAAAATGCTCCCGAAGACCCACCAATTGCACAGGAATAGATCTTTGTGGCAACCAATCAACTATCAGCAAATTTGAATAGAGGGCTGACCCAGTCCTGCGGGGGTTAAGGAAGAGCTAAAATGTCCGACCAAGAAATCTGCGTGCACCAGAGACCTGAGCTCTGCTGAACGCAGCACCATGTCCGGGACTCCCCTCCTCCTCGTGCTCAGTGCCCTCTGTGCAGGTGAAGTCTAACCGTGATTAGTAAAATCACGTGTAATTTCTCATCAGTACTTCAGATTTTGAAGATTATTTGTAACTATCACTTGTTTTAACGCTGGTAAAACACCTGCGCTTTTCTCATTTATTAAGTTCTCTTTGTTGGTTCTTCTGTTCCAGGTTCTGTGGCTCAGTTTTCTTTGTCTCAGGAGCCCTCAGTGACTGTGGCCCCCGGACAGACGGTGAAGCTCTCCTGCACCCGGAGCAGTGGCGCAGTTAGCAGCTCCTACGTATCCTGGTACCAGCAGAAGCCGGACACTGTTCCTAAACTTGTCATGCACAGCTTCAGCAGCAGACCCTCAGGGGTCCCCTCTCGCTTCTCTGGCTCCTACGAAAACACCCCCAATGCGGCGTATCTGACCATCACTGGAGTCGAGGCTGAGGACGACGCTGTGTATTACTGTCAGTCTTATGTCAGCGGCCAGTCTTACACAGTGACACAGGCTGATGGGGAAGTGAGACAAAAAACCCTCAGCATGATCTTCTATTGATGCTGCTGGGTGCTGTCTCTGGGATGGTCCTTCAATCCCTGATCCATTCTGTACTCTGCCTGTTCGTCCTACCGGCCTCTCTAACTGCACCTCTCTGCTTTCTGTTTTACTTTCAGTATCAAAAGCACACAATTAATTAAAACATTATAAACATACCTTAATATCCAGCAGCCTCAATATTTGCAAAGGGGTTATTACAACGTGGAATGCTAAAGTGAGAGTAAATCATTCAAATATAAATCCCAAAAAAGGACCTATTAATTCGCAACAACGTTGCCACAAATAACAGAGCAGACATTCCTTTAACTGTACTCCGGACAAAGCACTAAGAGACGTTGTAAAGGCAGATTGTGGGATTTAATATGGCTTAGACAAGTCATAGTTCACTGTCCCTCTTATTTGGCAACGAGGAAATATGTTTTGCTTCTTGGAACAATTTGGTGTCCTGGCAAAATGCCTTGAATTGTACCAGCCCATGGGAACCTGTTAAGCAAAATGCCAGTGGTACAGAAAGTGCCATCACCAGCTCCTGACTGCTAATGGTATCCCAGGCTTACCTCTCTTCCCATCCTTTGACACTCAGTGGCCCCCTCTTTGCTGCTGTTGAGGGTTTGGAGAAGGAAGGAGTTTACTGCTGATTTTGCTAGTATAAATATTTCTACAGAGCTATGAACACCCGTCCATCACTCTTTGGTAGGCTTATTTCTGCATTCATGTTTTCATTCCTTTTATTCTTTATTGTAATTCACCCTGAAAGTGGACGCTCTTCTGATAATTGCACTTTATAAATAAGTAAGTAAACTATAACAATCTCACCGTCATATCACTTTAAAAAAAGAAACAACATAAGGTATTTTAGGCTTTATGTATTATTATCTATGAAGCTATATTACGATTTTTCCTTCACATGTTAGAACATCAAGTTTCTGATACACTTGTCACTATTTTGTTAAATGTCTTGAGTCAATGTCATTTGCATATTGGAATGACAGGAACCTAATAATTTTACAAATAGACTTTCATACAATACGCAGTCCAACCACTGCAACACTCTCCAGTCTACTCATTTTGGCTGATTGTTAACTTTAGCGTTGAGGCAAACTTTGCTTTGGTCCAATTACTTGAGCAGGAGTGTTAGGGCACTATCTAGTGGTGATTTCATTTTACTGCAAAAGCCCTGAATATGTCATTTTCACTGAATTGGGAGGACGACAGAAGGAGATCACTACTTTGCCTTAGGTGCTGAAACTCCTTTCCCTGTTAATACTTCATAGATTGTTCTCAGAACCTGTATGAATCTACACCTTTATTAGCACTGCATACTGAAAATGTAAACAAAGTGATGAACTTGAGCAGAAGCCCAAGGGGACTATTCAATGTTATTTACACTTAGGCAACGTTCCAGTGGGTGGTGACACATATTTTTTTACATCTCCAGAAACCAATCACTTGTGTTTTGCTGTTTTTGTAGATTCATACCTTAGGCCCAAAACTGCAGGGTGGTACACCACGATTTAGCTGAACTTTAGTTGTTTAGGAAATGTCCCTTTATTGAATGTACAGTTGACACAATTAAATAATGATTCAAGGGTGTTTTGTTGCATTAATAGAGACTATAGAATAAAAGCAAAAAAGAAAAGCACCAAGCAATATGCAAGCCAATAATAATTGAATCATCAATAATTTAATATGTTAAACATTCTACTAAACTTTCTCTTAACACAAATGATCTGTTCTTAGCACAGTGCAGCATCTCACTTTCAGGGTGCCCAAAAAATGTGTGATTTTTGCGATTCGATAAATAGATTACTGAATTGCACAATAGGGTTTGTACATAGCAAAATGCTTTTTCCTTGTTGCAAACAGCCTGATTTTGTGAATCTGGCCTTTTGCGACACGAAAAAAAACTACGTACAACTGGCCCATAGTGTCCCACTCCACAGTTCTGGGGTGCCGCCTTCAACTTCCAGAGAGGGCAGTCTTGTCTCACATCCTCCAACCCCACCAACAAGTAAACCGGCGACAACAGTAACAGAAGAATCAGAACCAACCTCTGCATTGGTTTGGTTTCAAGTGGCAGGTCTTAATTCCAGTGCAGACGTGAAGAAAAAATTGGTCGAGAAGATGGCAGCAGAAATGACCATTCAGAGGATGTTCCAGGAGTATCTGGATGGCCCGACAAGAAATGTATGTGGATCAAAACCCATTGGTGTATTTGTATGGGAAGATGCGCCAATGGCCAGAGCTCAGCAGGCTGGAAATAAAGTTTCTGGCTTGTCCTGTAGCCAGCATGTCTGCTGAATGTGTTTTCGGTGCAGCTGGTCAAGTTGTTACAGTGAGAAGGAGCAGTCTCTTGCTTCAAACTGTCGAGAGATTAACCATGACCAAAATTAACCAGCATTTTATACCACTTGATTTTACCGTTCCCAAAATAGAAAGCGGAAGATTGGTCAGAATCAAGTATGTTAGCTAACCAACTTCTGGGAGAACCATCAGAGTTTCAGGACAAACTCTAGTTCCAGGATTGAGTATGTCAGTGCCACTATTCAACTTTTTGGATATTTCTTGTTCAGCTTATTTTTCTCTTTCTTTCTTTGAAAAAAAAGAAAAATATAGTAGTGCAATATTTTGTTAGTGTTGATTTATGCTGCCTCGCCATTGTTGTCATATATTAGCCCAGTTTGAAGTTGGACTCTTGTGCAGCGAAGAAGACCCCGCATACCCTTCAGGACATTGGAGATGATGCCTGCCTCCCTCACATGTCATTGCCTATCCTATTTTTACATCATCTATCAGGGCTGGCCAGGAAGATTATTGTTTAAAATACCGACAATGCCAATGCCTAATTCCAATGTGTGAATACCATCAAAGATGAGGGGTTTTGTTCAACCACTGTGCTTGGATTGGAAGAGGTGATTAAGTAACTATTGCACCAATGAGTGGTATTATATTGAGTGATTGTGATTGTGAATTTGTGAGTGATAACTGATGTATGTGGTGGCTGACAGTGAGGGAGGGAGTTCAACAATTTTATAAACTTGTTTCCGATGATTTGCAATGTTTGGGGACTGATGGGTGATCATTTGTGCCTGAAAGTGGTTGACCTTTCACAAGTAGTGAATTTACCTGCAGGGTCTACTCTTTTTTCTGGATTCTCATAACAAACCAGCCACTTTAGTTACCAAACTCAAATCTACACAAAAAAACTCCAGTTCTGTTTCTGTATTTGTTCTTCAACAGTAGTGCACTTCACAAGTCTACTTTGCTCGGTTTGGGACTGCAACAGAGTTACTCAGAATTTGGAGGAGGAAGATGGAAGAACTAGGGGCAGGACTACCTCAACAGCTAGAAAGGAGAACATTTCTTACTTCAAAGAGAACCCATGATAATGGCGAAGACTCTGAGGCCTAGTACTCACTTCGCTCTGTGAACTGGAGAGAGGTGCGTTGATTTGGAAATGCTGCTGAGTATATGTTTGCTGCAGTGCTAACTCAACTGTGAAACTCCTCTTAAGATCTTGCTCTGCCTCTGAGACTTCTTGGTACAATCCTGACTTCTCACAAAGCTTACCTTGCTTTCTTTTATCCTTTTCCTTTACTCTATATTACAGCTAATGTTTCTTTTTTAATACACAGGCCTTCTCCTAGTCCTTTCCTGCACGAACAAAACTTGGAAAGCTCAATACTCCATCTTACCTACCAGACAGGTTCAAACAGGCAGCAAAGTGACAGGCATTCCAAGAAAAATGGAGATGCATCTCCCACTTTGGCAATACAGTATCACTTTCCTTTTAACAATCATACCTTTTTAGAACTGGGTGGGTTACATTCAATCTTCTATATTTCAAAACTAGAAGACATTACACTTAGGATATACTATCTGGGGTCTCTGAGGCAGAGATCTTTTTTCCAATTAATTTATTGAACTATGTCATACTTACTTTTTCCTTTGTTTCCTTCCGCAACAGATTGATGATGATGTGCATCTCAGCGCACCAACAGATATTGTTGTGGTTTCTTTTGTGTAGTGTCTTTGTCACACCTTTCCTCAAATCCCATTTCCCCTCCATTCATTTACCCCCTAACCCACTTCCCTTGGGCTGTGTGATTTATTGAGGTGTGACCTAATTTTACACCATATAAATGAATCACACACTTGCTGGCACGGATGTGATGAAAGCAATACCAACTAACTGCATGATCTTCTACCTTCAGTTACCTGAGCAATATTCCACACCAGCCCCATCAACATCTTCATTCATGCCTTGTGTGTGTGTTCTGCAAAAGCCTAACTGGTCCAAACACTCTTGTGTCTGATCCCACTTCTCCTGACTCCATGATTTAATTTCCTAAGTTTAGTTTTATCATGTAGCTCCCCACCATTGCTCAGATGAATTTGATATTGCTAGATTTCATTATCATATCAGGTCTTCTTCTTTGCTGTGTGTCAACACTGCCATTGTGGTAGTCTGGTCTCAGTCTTCCTACAGTTATGATATATGATGAGGACCCATTAAGTCTCTGTGTTCTTTCAATTGAGTTGATAGTGATGGATAACCCTTTGATAAATCCTGTAGTTGGAGTTCACATAGGTGGGAGTGGCACTTTCTGTCAAGTTCTGCCTTCCCTGTTAGCATGCTAGCCTCCTACTACTATCCCATAACAACCACCCCCTTAAGATGCCATCTAGGGAAAACACTGCAGTAAGAAGAAAACACCCTCACTTCATCTATTCAGGTAGGAGAAGTACTATGAATTGAAGTGAACTTGCTTATCTAGTAATTAACTGCAACTGAAGAAAATGTTGTCTGTGTGTACTGGGGTTTTAGGCAAAATAGACAAGGGCAATTATCCCCTAGTGGTCAATAATAGGTGTGCAGGGCAGTAGAGCAAGGGTCTAAGTATATGCAGTGCAAACTAAAAGTCTAAAACACCAAAATAAAGATTTGAGTTGCAAATGAAGTAAACAAATAACATCCCCTTTATCATTTACAAATATAAAACCCTCTCTCTCCACCCACAACAGTCCTATCCCTCTCCCCTAATAAATATAACCCCATCCTCAAAAGTTCAATGAAAAGTACAGACTTGAAGTCCATCTTAACTCCCTCCCCACCCGCTCTACTCACAAGTCTCTCCCATGAAAAAACAAATGGCTTAAAAACCGGCACTGTCTATATAGGTCCAGATCTGGTCGATGCTCTGCTCTATCCTGGTGATCCGCCTCTTCAAACGGTCGGTCCGTTGCAGGATGTGTCTTTGAAGTGCCCTGGTGGAGCAGGATGGTGTAGCAACGGGTGCAGTCAGGGACCATGACTGCTGGTGGTGGTGACGGCGATATAGTGGCTGGTAGGATGGGGGTTGGCTGGTTCTCCTTGCATGCTGGGTCCTGGTTCCGAGGCAGCTGTTTCAACCTCTTCCTCCTCCAGGATCACCAGGTGCTGGTACACGGCACGAAGGTTCACAAGCCTTTGCTGCCGCAGACGGGCTGCTATCTCCTGCCTAGTTGGTGGTGGTCATTGGGCAGGAGTAGCTATATCAAGAGAAAGAAAATAACAAAAGACAAATTGTAAACAATGGTCTAAACAAATGCTTGTTCAAATGATAGATTGTCGTTGGCACAGTAGCACTACATTGCTGGTCCCATAGGGACAATGGAATTCGATGTGATTATTAATTATGATTAGGAAAGTCACAGGGCCAATATTTTATTTGTTTACATACACATGCCTCACATAAGAAGCACTAACTGTCTGGTAGAAAATAATTAAGGCAGAATAAGACCAGATTAAAAAGCTGGTGATTTAATTTGTTTTTCTTTTAAAGGTTTTTCTAGTAACCAATTAGAAACATTTAGTGGAAACACGAAAAAAGCATTGCCTTTCATTATGATGAATAAGACATTATACACTAGGGAGTATAAATTGCTGTGCCAAACTACTGGAGGCATGGTAGCCAGCGTCTCAAGTATGTTGCTACTGTCTGCAGCTTGGGCAGATGTAGCAGACAATTATCTATCTGTAATTCAAATGGCCCTGTACTTCCCAACATACCTTTCCTTTTGTTTAGTTTCTACCCTGACTCTAAAGAGGCAGATGAATAAATAAGATACATCAGACTTATTGTGTATAAAATGTGGATATATTTTTCCATCTGCCATAAGTAGATGGGGGAACAATACACTGCACTACAGGGAAAGGAGTAGTCTATGTAGATTGTATTTGGCATGTTCGTTACAGAGTATCTCCTCCACCAAACTTGAAATCAAATCAGGCCATTTACTAGTCCCACTCTACTCAATGGTCTCACCCACAATCACAAATTATTTCCAACAAATTGATCACTGGGCAGTAAGGAAAGTAAAGAAACTTGACTTACTCTACTGCAGAGTAAGGCAGATGGATTAGGCAGGTAGGTAGAGCTTTTGTTATAGAAGAATAGAGGGCCAAACAATTATTCCATCGTCCTTTCATTCTTCTCCTATACAAAGTATTCACCCATAACCCCCATGATTGGAGCTTTACATTCTCTCATCCAGTCTTTCACCCAAATTTACAATTCGTTATGCATCCATTCAGTACCCAAAACATCCACCCTTTCATTCTATCATCCTTTCACCCATCCATCTATTTACCCAATACCAATACTCACCCATGCATTCTTTTTCATCCACGCACGCATCCGTTCTTTTCACTCTTTTCACCAATCTTTTTCTTTTAACCTTCCGTTCTTTCCCGTTCCCATCAAGCCATTATTTTTAACATGCATTATGTGTGCTTTGCAGCAGATAAAGGAGGTCATAAGTAACCCGACTACTTCTGTAGCTGTAATGCAGGAGGTTTATGAATCCAATCACGAAAACACCCTTGTAGCTAGTAACAGTAATTGTCAATAAGCAAGCTTATTGACTTACCAGCGCCCGGCCCTGCGGCCGCGTCTTCCCCTACACCATCTGCTCCGGCAGTGGTGGAACTTGAGCCGGCTTCTCCTACTCCACTCGTGGTTGCTGTGGCTATAAAAAAACAGTGTACAGTTTTTAGATGTCGGATCCCATTCTTAATTTTTTTAATAAAAAAAGAAATGCAACCACTATCGTTACAGTTTGGTTAGCACAGCAGTATCTTATGTCACAAATATCACTCTGGGCATTTTGTTGGAATGTTACAAAAGCCAGGAAGGCAAGCCAACCACAAGCTTCGCGTAATAGAGGGGCAGACAAGCCAAGGGGGCAGAGCTATAGCATATAATGACTCAGAATAATTGAGGAACAATGAAGTGGTGGAATACAAAACGGTCAATGAAAGACAGAAAAAAAGATAATGCAAGGATAACAGGATTTAATTAAACAAATCTTGGATGGGGGGTTAGGGAAAAAAGGGAGACAGCATAAAAAAATTAAACAAGGCAAAATTTAAATTAGTATCAAAGTGGGGTGAGGTAAAAGTTAGGGAAATAATAATATTATAAAATTTTAGGACTTATGGGGATGAGCAGAGCCATCAGTATCGGCGCTGGTAGACGGCACCTCCACAGCTCTTGCTGGACCCACCAGTACAGTGCCATTCTTCTTGCCCTTGGGTGCTGATGTAAGTTTAGAAAGAAGATTAAAAAATACATTAGTGGTACCGTTAATTTCCACAAAATTATTATGTAACAGCCAAATGCAATAACATTGAACTTAAATCAGATTGCCTGTGGTACTATACTAGTATGATCAAATATCGTTGCAGTGGCTATACTCCTAAAATCCCCATTCCAAATTTCCTTAAGAAAATCTACATTTAGAGCTAATGCACTGCAATGAATGATCTTTAATTTTATTCTCATTTCTCAAGCCCCTTTATGGACCAATTCAGTCTCTCTTTCTTGCAATGCATGCATACTCACATGAATGTGAAATTGCTTGGGAATGTACGCACTATATAAAGTCACAGCGAATGCTATCTCACTGATATCAGTATTTCACTTTAGAGTTAGGAGGAGGAATCTGCATTGCAATGGCTTCCTAAATAATCAGCCAAAGTGGGAGCCTACGTACAAGTATAAAATCAATGATGTAGCACCGAGCACATGGCTAGCTCTAGCTGGATCACATAATAATGAATAATCTAACGTAAGCTAAAGGGAACTTACTTCTGAGTGGAAGCCACATGCTATTTGGAAAAATAATTTAGCACTGTAAAACACAAACACAATACAAATATAATACTCACCAAGCCCCAGGATCTCCACGCCTAGCAGGTCGAGCAGCTCCTGCTCACAGTTGATAATTTCCTCCCAGGGGTGCATCAGCTGCTGGGTGGTGCGCTGGATCTGGGTGGTGGCCCTGACCATCCATCGCAGGGGATAACCGCTCCTAGGCCTGATGCCTGCTGCCAGCAGGGAAGGGAGGTGGTGCTGCACATAAAAACAAATGCTGCCATCTCCTACTTGCTGAAGTGCGGGTGACGTTGCACCCCTTTATAGCGGCGCCGCCCACAAGTCAGGAGGCTGCTGTTGCCCTGCTGCTGCCCAGCCTTTGTGCTAGGTGGGCAGGGTATGAGAAAAGAAAAGGAAACAAGAGGAAAAGGAAGGAAAAAAGGAAAATTAAGAAAAATACAAAAAGTCATGAAATACACAAAAAATTAAAACAATGTAAAAATAATGAGACACGAAAAGAAACACTAATACAATAAATAAAAACATAGGGGTAGATGAAATATGGGGTAGAGGACTGCAAAGATTGAGGGCAGATAGAAGTAAAAGTCCCATTACCTTAGTGGAAAACTAGATGGCCGCACCCTTGTGAACCACGTGGTGCCATTTGAGCAAGATTTTGAATGCAAGTACGCACTTTGCATTGCATGTGATGTCAAATACACCTCAAAAGGGTGCAATGGATAACTCTTCCCGCTAGCGGAATTCCACGTAGCATGGCAAAATGTTTTTGCCACTTCGCAGAGTTCCGTGTAGCATGACTCCGCGCACTCCGCCCAGGCCTATTGGAAAACAAGATGGCCACGCCCATGCAAACCGCTTGATGCCGTTCACATGCAATTTCCCATGCGAGTACGTACTTCACATTGCCTTTGACATCAAACGTAATGCAAACTGCTGCAGCAGAGAACTCCCCCGCTAAAGGAGCTCCTTGTAGTGCGGTGGAGTTTTTTTGCCACTTCACAGGGTTCCGCATAGCATGACTCCGTGCACTCCACCCAGGCCTAGCTGTGAGAAGTTTGTTTTTCAAGCCTCTTGCTTATAGCAATAACTAATAAACAAAATGTGCAAAGATAAAAGTATTGTGCTCTAGAGGGGTTCTGTGGGAATCACAGTCATTTTTCTATGGTTTTTATGCACACCATTTTCATCACATTGTAAACAAGTGGAGTTTGGTGTACCTTCTCTTGGCGAATGCTGAGTCACCAGTAAGCAAAAGTCCCTCAATGTAGGCATGTGCATAAAAAAACTCTAATCTTCAAGCAATTATTACATATTTTGAACATAATAGATCAGAGAGTGTGAAAGTGTAAAGAGTGATCAAGTGAGGACTTGGAAAAATAAAATATAATTAAAAGTATAATAAATAAATGAAATGCCAGCTGATAGGCTCACATCAACAGTCTTCACTGTAGTTATTGAGTCAAAGCAAGCTTTCTAATTCCACCAAAAGGTTGCATGAAAAACAAAGAAGAACAAGCATAGGCATAGCTAATAGGTCTAGCTTTTAGGAGCGATTCTATTTTTGTTTTCTTTATTCCACAGTAGTTGTGTGGATAGTAAATGTAGATTGATTTTTACATGGCAAGTGAAAAGATTTACTCCACCACTTCTAGCCGTACACAAACTAGGGCAAACTAACAAAATAGATCGCTCAAAATAGCTGCTCCCCAGAGAGTGGGTATGTTATCTAGGCTGGTTTTTTTTGTATTGCATGCCGGAATCTGTAAGCAACAGTTCCACAAGTTCTGAATTCAAACAAAAATTATCTGGATGATCTGCTTTTAAAAAGCTGCTTTGCTATGGAATTACGCGCCAATTTGAGGTGTTCATTTTGTTTTTACAGATTGTGTGTTCCATTAATAATCTCTGAGGCATGGCATATTCTGAAGTACAGAAAGTCTCAGAAAATAATCGTTTTTGTTTTTGCTCTAATGTGTTTACCAAAACAATATTGCGTGTGAATAGAAGCACATCTACTAGCACCACTTAAAAAATAATAATTCAAAAGTCCGCGTTGGCTGAGAACCACTTTTTAATGTGCAGAATATTTTCCAAGGAGCCCCCTCAATAGAAAAAAAATAATGTTCTCTTTACCAGCCCTGTCTCTAATGGTCACCAGCAATAAGCATTCTAGAAGATTGCTTTGTTTGATCTCGTCATTTCGAATGCCTTTGGCTGGATGGTCACTTTTAAAAGATAGATTTAATTGGGATATGAAGCGAAATTGTGTGTGTTTGTACCTTTGTGTCTTTATTTGTATGTGTGTGCCGGCGTGCAGTGTGTGCGTGCCCGTGTATTGTTGTGTTTGTGCAGATCCTGGAGGGGATGAGGTGGAGGGGTGGGAAGGTGGCAATCATTTTATGTCATATTGTAGTCCTTTAAAAGATCAAACAAATACATTTTTAAGCCCAGGGCACACTTGGGTATATTAAATCATGTCTCCTTCCTTTTCCAAGTTAAAAGTATCACCTAGATTTAATATTGGGTCACTTTTTAATGAGGATGTGAATTAATAATTAAAATAAGGTATTAAATTGTGTCTTAATTTAGACGGGGACGATGTTCTTGCTGCACACTGCTTGAAGACAGCGTAGCATTTACCCCGCATCTCTGGTCCAGCAGAAAAAAAAAAAGGGGCGACCCCTTTTATTCCAAGATGTGATGAAATAGTAACACAAAATATGTGCATTTTTGTTATTTTTAAATGGAACAAATCCACTGTACAAGTTTTGCATAATAAAAAAAAAAAACTGCTAATGAAGTTTCAAACTTTTCAGGAACATATTAAAGAAACACTGACACCAGTGCAACTTCTAAATAACTATTTTACACTTCTTTTGTTGTTTGTATACTATGATGTCGGGAAAAAGGTAATTTGTAAATGTAAATGTATGAACTGAGTGTGAAACAAAATCATTTGGCTGCAGCCACATATTTTAGATGGAGAAAACTCAATGTTACTCAGTCTAGGCAAAGTTTAAAATATCTATTAGTGCACTCATCGCAGGCGGCAATGGAGCTAGTTAAACGCTTGCAATAGACATTCTGCTTTTGTTTGCACGTCGTGTGTTCGAATCCTGGCATGGTCAAGTCAGTTCTCTAGTTCCCCAAGGCCTATAAAGTGAGTGCCAAAGCATCATGGTAGCGCCTGTTAGTTATAGCACAAAGAACAGGTGGAAGGGCGTTAAAAGCTGTTCTTAAATAAGTTAAGTTATAAAAATGGTGCAAAATGAATTTTCTAATTTTGGGCATAATATTGTTTGGTTGTGCAAGGGAAAATTCAGTGCTGCCCATGAAAGGGGCTGCCGTTTGTGTGCGTCATTTAAGAGCTGTACAATTGACGTAAAGGGATTGTATTTCTAAGGGAAACACTGTGGATCTGTGCAGAAGTTTTGCGGTCTATAAATCTGCTTTTTGTGACTGTTATAACAGCAAGTTAGTTCTGCATATCAAATTTTAGATTTTCGGGTGAAATGGAATTAAACAGTGCAAAGCAAAATGGAAAGGTTTTTGTACCTCTGAGGCCCAGAAATAAGAAAAACTCCTGTTCGAAAACAAACATTGAAACCCAAGTCCCGGCACTTCCTGAGCACAAGAAAAACAGCATTAAATCTGGCTGAATGTACACCAGAGGCCTATGCCTGTAGGCACCCGGGGAGAGGCTACACATACCGGAGTCCCTGCAGTGCCGATGACCAGCTGTGGGGTGCTGTGCTGATAAAAGCAAATGTGCGTGATGGTGGAACATGAAAGCGGGCACCATGCTTATAAAAGAAAGGCACAAGATTCCAATTGAGCTGGAGTTCGGAACGTAGGAGGAGCAGCTGTGCGAAGGAGAGAGAGAAAAAGGCACCCACAGGTAACAGAGCAGGAAACAAATTAAACAAGCATTTGAACTGCAATGGGTGTCAGGTTTGCTGAGATACAGCTTTTAGTGTTTTCTTGTCACACAAACAAAATAAAAAGTAAAACAGTTGACATAAGCAGCTGGTTCAAAGCACCCCCATGAGCTTGCAGAGACAGATAAAAGGAACAAGCATTTTCAATGCAAGAACAGAAAATGCACGAGGGAGAGTAAGAAATGGAATAAAGAAAGTCACACATGACTGCAGATGAAAATAAGTAATAGACTATAGCCCTGTTATCAGAAACAGACTGGAGCCAATGAAACATACAGCGCTCTGTTCAAATTCTATTAGCTTAAGGAAAAAGTAATCCCTAAGCACATGCTACATAGGCAAAGTGGAAGGGTACAAGTACTAGGGCCATGCTCCAGGGGAGTGTACAACTGTGGAAAAGGTGGGACAAAGAGCAAGGATTGACCACTAGCAAGCAAGGATATTTTAAGGACACTGAAACAACCCAGTGAAAAAGCAGAGACCCCACAAAGAATTATAGAAGTATATACTAAAGTATATACAAGAGGTCTCAAATGCTCGACCTAAAAAGGAACATTAGCAACACAACATAACAAAAACGTATGTATTGTTAAGTGCATTGTTTATGGCAGGCAACAATCAGTGGTTCTGCAAAGCCATTTTTGCATAATTAAACCTTTTCTCACCCCTACTTTGGCCAATGTGACGATGGTAAATGTTTTTCTTTCATGAATGGTGTTTAAAGATTAGGGTTTGGTCTACCAATTGTGAACAAGAGTGTTATGCGGTCTGAATATGGGTACTGTCCTGTCACAAAACTGACTCCTGGCGCAGAGTCTTTGGCTACAATTGAACCAAAGGACCAGGTTTTCACAGTTCCTGACTGCTAGAGGTATGCATGACCCCTTCCAGTAGCCAAAGGTAAAAAAGCATCTGAGATTAATTCTGGACACTATTGGAACTTCAATGCAAGAAACAAAGCTGATGACCCAACCAACTGGAAATGACTGGAGATTCAGGAAGGAGCCAAAGAAAGACTGGAGAGCTAGAATATCTGGAGACAAACTGCAAATTAACAGGAGGAGCCTGAAGATTCCCGGAGGATCCAATGAAGGTGTGGAGTGCTGAAGCACACCACAGGAGACCTTAAGAATTGCAATGAAAGGAGAATGGAAACGCTTTCTTATATAGGTCTTACATTGTAGGAAGGTAGGCCATCATGTTGAATTGGAAACGGTCTATTGAAAGGAATGGACAAGGTGCCATCTTGGAACAGGAAGTATTTTCTTTCCTAAACATCCATCCTCTTTCGAAGATTCTGGGCAGAAGGAGAGTAAACATGGAGATGCCAAGGCTGTCTCCCAGCATGGTCCTCTGTCCTAGAGAGCACAGGGGTGCTGCCTGCCTTGCAGTAAGGGAGTGTAGGGCCTGTGACAGCCCGCCGATACCTCCACAGTTATAAGCCAGCCACAGGTGTGGCGCAACCATTGGTGAAAATGTCAGAAAACTGTTAAGGGCATCATGCTATTTATTTGTTTTTGAGCTTGGCTGTGAAATTATTTAAAAGATCTAATTTAGAATCTTGTGGTGTGGGAGAACCACTACAAATCAATGGTGCTTCAACTCCACCAAACCTGTGGTTACACCACTATTTTAAAGTTGGAGAAGTGCCAAGTTTACACCATCAGAGTCTCCATTAGCTTCACTGGGGTAAACCTCTGGCATGCTGACATGTCATCATGACAGTTGCCCGCCCTTGTAAGGGCGGAGTGACCTTACTCATTTTCTCTTCTTATTTTGGTGTGAAAGTATGGACAATTAAGAATAGCCCCCATTTCCCAGGAAATCTGTTATCTCTAAATAAAAATGTTTCCTGAGTAGATGCTTTAATCATTTGTCTCCATTTTGCACACCTTCAATACAGTTCCAAGAAGAGAACTCCCTAGTGGATCAGCGGACAATACATCACACTGTAATAAGTCCTGCCCACCACTCAATCACCTGCCCATTCTCAATAAGGATAGGGAGGAAGGAAACTCCAAACACCTCTGGGAGTGGGAAACTCTAGAAATGTCTTCTACATCAAAGGACGTTACCATGGATAACTAGTGGACCCTTAGACCCAACACTTCAGTTCACATCTGGACCTGTAGTAGACTCAGAAAAAATAATGCTGTGCTGCTATGCTGCAGAGAGGACAGCTACTCTGCTGCCCTGCTACTCTGCTGCTCTGGTTCCCTGCTGCCTGAGTGAGAAGGACTGAACCTGCACTTTTACCCCAAAACCACCTTAGCTAGCTTCGTAATCAGAGCCTTAGGACAGAAAAGGCTACAACTACCTTAAACCCTGGATCTGGTCTCTGCTTGCTGTGAGTCTTACCACTCAATGTGGTGCCACCATATTCCTGGACCTTTGTAAGTGGGCCTGAAGGTTCTCTGTCAGCTCAGCTCTGGTACTAAAAGATCTGATGCAATGTGATGCATCTCTTCCCAGCTCCACATCAGAACCGATATGTGATGCATTCCTGAATCAGGAACTGGCAATTAATTGGAACTGCCACAATGCAAATCATCCTCAATGAAGGATTTGAAACCGCTACTACGTGATGCATCCTCAAAGCAGGACTTTGCATCTCAGCCATGGTGCTCCTTGGTCCCACAGGTACACAATGCATCCTTGACAGAGGACTTCACATCGCAGCCCTGCAGTGCCTCGGAATGACCGCTACGTGACACATCCTTGGTGCATGCTTGACATAGAACTTTGCATTACAGACATGCAGCTCCTCAGAACTGCCGCTGCAACCAGGATTTAAGATTCTTTGTTCAGGCACTTTGTTCATTTGCCCTAACTTTGCCCCTTTATCCGGCCTGTGCTCCATCTTGGTCAGCCTGAACTCAACTTTCTGCCAGTCTGGTGTGATCAGATAACCACAGTTGATGCTTGTGTTTTTAGGCACTATTTTCACCTAAATGTTTAAAATTTTATATCTCCGGGTATACTAACTGGAATTTTGTTGTTTTGGTTTTGAATAATTAATTAAATCTTACTAAATGTTTCTAAATTGCTTGCCTTGTTTCACTTGATTACTGATTGAAGTGCTGCAAAAATACTCTAAACATTGCCTCTAACTTAAAACAGCTTTGTGCCAAGATATCAGAGGGTTAAGCACGGGTTAATTTGTGGTTTGCTTTTGATTTCACCCTGACAAGAATTGTGGTTGCTACCTGAGTAGGTTTTCACCCCACTTAACCAGTAACCTTATTTCTTACATCCTCTTTATGTCTTAGGAAGGTTGGATAAAAAGTACTTTTGCAGTACAGTGCTTGAGGTATAAAGAGTAAATGTTTGTGCAGTTTACAGGAAGTAAGTATCAAAAAGTTAAAAAGTAAATGAAATGTTAGTGGAATCAATAACATTAGGAGTAGATCTGATCCAGGGATTTGTGTCGCTCAGGACTCTCCTTAGAGCTATATTTAGGCCACTCTCCCCTATATTAATTACAGCAATTGGCAGAGGAGACAACTAAGATGATGCTTTCATATAATAATGGCAGCCTAAGACACATTTAAAGAAGAAAATCCTAAGCACATTCTAATGGAGTACACATAACAAAATAATGGCAGTTGTCAGTAGCAATGGAACATAGACAAAAAGGCTTGAGTCTAAGTTGTAGATTAAACAAAGTATATGTGTGAGCACAACTTTACTTTATGAAAATAAAACATGAAACCAAGAACATGTTACCATAACAACAAAGTAAAACAAATGAACAAGCAAAGGCAAATAGTGAACAGCATTGTGCCTTTTTGACATGCTAAACCATTAACAACATGCACTTTCTATTGATAAAAGTCAGAAATCAGCCATTAAAATGTCATTGTGTCAGCAAAGAGAATACATTGAATTACAAATAATGTCTCTTCATTACAAGCTACATGAGATGTCACAGATGCAGTCTAATAAAAGAACAATGTGATTGTCCATCACCAAAACCTAATAGCTAAACTCATGTGACAAAGTGACCGTTCACGTAACAGCATGGACTTGGTGGCATCCAGTCCTAGCAACATCAAAACATGAAAACTGATGGTTGAAGGAGGTTGCACAAAAATTGCTTATCTGTTTGGAAACTCTTTCCCACAGTAAGAGACAGTAAGTTCAGAAAGTTTTGCAATATCGATGAAGTGTGAAGTTTGACATCAATCAATCAATAAATCAGGAATTTGTAAAGCGCACTACTCAGCCGTGAGGGCCTCAAGGCGCTGAGGTGGGGAGGAGGGGAGGAGGGGGAGGTGTTGCTACTGCTCGAAAAGCCATGTCTTGAGATGATTCCTGAAGGTAAGGATGTCTTTGGTCTGGCACAGGTGGGTGGGAAGAGTGTTCCATGTTTTGGTGGCGAGGTGCGAGAATGATCTACCACCGGTTGTAGTTCTGCAGACGCGTGGAATGGTTGCAAGGGCGAGGTCGGCAGAGCAGAGATTCCGAGCTGGGGTGTAGAAGGAGAGCCGTCTGTTGAGGTATTCCGGTCCGGTTTTGTGCAGTGCTGTGTGAACGTGGGTGCGGAGTTTGAAGGTGATTCTCTTGTTGACTGGGAGTCAGTGCAGGTTTCTCAGGTGGTCTGTGATGTGGCAGTGGCAGGGGATGTCCAGGATGAGGCATGCGGAGGCGTACTGGATATGTTGCAGCCTCTTCTGGAGTTTGGCCGTGGTTCCTGCGTAGAGGGCATTGCCGTAGTCCAGTTTGCTGCTTGCGAGGGCTTGGGTGACTGTTCTTCTGGTTTTGGTGGGGATCCATTTGTAGATCTTTCGGAGCATGCGGAAGGTATTGAAGCAGGAGAAGCAGATGGCGTTGACTTGCTGGGTCATGGATAATGAGGAGTCCAAGATGAATCCTAGGTTGCATGTGTGGTCGTGGGAGTCGGAGACACTCTGAGAGTGGCAGGCCACCAGGAGTCATCCCATGCAGAGGGGGTGGAGCCAAAGATGAGGACTTCCGTCTTGTCGGAATTGAGTTTGAGGCAGCTGCTCTCCATCCATTCAGCGATGGCCTTCATTCCTTCATGGAGGTTGGTCTTGGCGGAGTCCTTGGTGAGGAAGAGGATTAGCTGGGTGTCGTTGGTGTATGAGATGATGCTGAGGTTGTGGGATCGGGCGGTGTTTGCGAGCGGGCCATGTAGACGTTGGAGAGGGTCGGGCTGAGGGACGAACCCTGGGGTACGCCGCAGATGATTTTGCTGGCCTCCGAGCGGAATGGGGGAAAGGAGGTGACCCAGTCCTGGGCTCTGACGTGGATTCCTGCATTGCTGAGGCGTGATCGTAGGGTGTGGTGGCAGACGGTGTGGAACACAGCTGAGAGGTCAAGGAGGATGAGGGCCGCGTTTTTGCCGTTGTCGAGTATGGTTCTGATGTAGTCGGTTACGGCGATGAGGGCGGTTTCGGTACAGTGATTGCTGCGGAATCTGGATTGGGAAGGGTCCAGGGTGCAGTTCTCCTTCGAGGAAGCAGGTTAGTTGTCTGTTGACAGCCTTCTCGATTTCTTTTGCCAGGAAGGGGAGCAGGGAGATAGGCCGGATGTTCGTGAGATCCTTTGGGCCTGCCTTGGGTTTTTTGAAGAGGGCATTGATCTCAGTGTGTTTCCAGCTCTCCGGGAAGGCAGTGGACTCGAAGGAGCTGTTGATGATCTTCCGTAGTTGGGGTGCGATGACGGAGCTTGCTTTGTTGAGGATGTGGTGATGGCAGGGGTCAGATGAGTCAGGAGAGCTGGAGTGGATGGTGTTCATGATTTCCATGGTGTCGTTGTCGTTGACAGGGGTCCATGAGAGCAGGAGGTTGGTCGGAAGTGAATCTGTGCTGTTGGTGGTTGCCGGGGGGGTCTTGGTGCTGAAGCTGTCATGGATATCTGCAATCTTGTAGTGGAAGTAGGAGGCTAGGGAGTCGCAGAGGTCTTGGGATAGTGGGATGTCGTTGGAGCTGGGTTTGGAGAGTTCCTTCACAACATCTTCAGTTGACGCTGAGGGCTCTGTACGAAACATTACTTGCTACAAACTTTGATATGTGAGTTCCCTGCTCCATGAAAGGATGTGTATTCTACACTCTATATTTTGCTAGGATTTTTTTCTTCTGACCAGAGGTCATCTATTGTGTAGGTGATGGGCCATTTCCCTATGCCACGTTTTTAAATTAGTCTTATGTATACGTTAGTGAGGTTGTTAAGAAGTTTACACTTTTGACAACAATATTCCATGTTCCACAGTCTATTTATTAATTGTAATGCTGTAGGGAGGGGGAGACAGAAAGAAAGAAAGAAAAATGCATCAACACTTCTATAAATGAAAAGAGACAGACTTTGTACAACACAGGATAATAGAGGTTGCATATTTTGTTAGAACGATTAAGATAAAATAAATATCAGTTACTGAGTAATCTCCATATCCACCACGGCCACCAGACCTGACTCAGTGCCAGGGCTAAAATGGATTAAATATAATCTACTGCCTGGGAAGATAAAACATCTAGGGTGAAGCGACAATGCTTTCGGAGAGATATGAGGGTAAAAATACACCGCAAGCAACTGTGCCTAACCACAAGCGCAGCTGAGAGCAGCGGAGTGTCACTGAGTTGGCTACATTCTAGGTTCGAGCTGAACTAAATATATGATGGGTGTTAGAAATGGGGTTTTTGGTTGGCAGTCAGGTTATCCCCTGTCCAAGCAAAAGCCCTCACTCTAGTCAGGGTAAGTCACACACTATCCAAGATTATCCTGTGCCCACCCTCTGGTAGCTTGGCACGAGCAGTCAGGCTTAACTTAGAAGGCAATGTGTAAAGTATTTGTGCAATAAATCATACAATACCACCATATAGCACCACAAAAAGACACCACACAGTGTTTAGAAAAATATATAATATTTATCAGGATAATTGTAGGTCAAAAAGAATAAAGATGCAATGGAAAATTGTAGAACTATCACAGGAAAGTGATATAAAGGGTCTTAAGTCTTTAGAATGTAATAAAAGTGTCTTTCAAGCACAAAGTACCTGGTTTCTGGTGGAAAATCTCCTCAGAGGGCCACAGGTGAAGAGGTGCGTGGAAAAAGGGGGGTGTGCGTCGATTTCCTCTCAGCACACACCGACTTGCGTCGTTCTTTTCCACGCGGGGAAGTCGGGCGTCGTTTTCCGGCGCGCAGACAGTCTCTTTTTGTGGATCGCGGGGATTACCAGATGTCCCGGGTCTGTGCGTGGATTCTCCTGCTTGTTTTCCGGCTGCGCGTCGTTCTGCGGGGCTGCGCGTCGAAGTTTCGATCTCACGGTAGGCGTCGCGTCGATTTCTCCTTGGAAGTCGGGCGGCGTTGTCCTTGCGAGGCCGTGCGTCGAAAGTTTGGTCTCACGGCAGGCGTCGCGTCGATTTCTCCTTGGAAGTCGGGCGGCGTTGTCCTTGCGAGGCCGTGCGTCAAAGTTTCGCACTCACGGTAGGCGTTGCGTCGATTTCTCCTGGAAAGTCGAGCGGCTTTGTCCTTGCGAGGTTGTGCGTCGAAGTCTCGATCGTCCCGAGGGCGTCGCGTCGATCAGCGTCGGTGTGCGGCGTTTTTCTCGCCGCGAAACAAGCTGTGCGGCGAAATTTTCGGCGCACGGAGCGTCCAAGTGAAAGGAAGAAGTCTTTTTGGTCCTGAGACTTCAAGGAACAGGAGGCAAGCTCTATCCAAGCCCTTGGAGAGCACTTTCACAGCCAGACAAGAGTTCAGCAAGGCAGCAGGGCAACAGCAAGACAGCAGTCCTTTGTAGAAAGCAGACAGGTGAGTCCTTTGAGCAGCCAGGCAGTTCTTCTTGGCAGGATGTAGTTTCTGGTTCCGGCTTCTTCTCCAGCAAGTGTCTGATGAGGTAGGGCAGAGGCCCTGTTTTATACCCAAATGTGCCTTTGAAGTGGGGGAGACTTCAAAGAGTGGCTAAGAAGTGCACCAGGTCCCCTTTCAGTTCAATCCTGTCTGCCAGGGTCCCAGTAGGGGGTGTGGCAGTCCTTTGTGTGAGGGCAGGCCCTCCACCCTCCCAGCCCAGGAAGACCCATTCAAAATGCAGATGTATGCAAGTGAGGCTGAGTACCCTGTGTTTGGGGTGTGTCTGAGTGAATGCACAAGGAGCTGTCAACTAAACCTAGCCAGACGTGGATTGTAAGGCACAGAAGGATTTAAGTGCAAAGAAATGCTCACTTTCTAAAAGTGGCATTTCTAGAATAGTAATATTAAATCCGACTTCACCAGTCAGTAGGATTTTGTATTACCATTCTGGCCATACTAAATATGACCTCCCTGCTCCTTTCAGATCAGCAGCTGCCACTTCAACAGTGTATGAGGGCAGCCCCAATGTTAGCCTATAAAGGGAGCAGGTCTCCCAGCAGTGCAAAAACGAATTTAGGAGTTTTACACTACCAGGACATATAACTACACAGGTACATGTCCTGTCTTTTACCTACACAGCACCCTGCTCTAGGGGATACCCAGGGCACACATTAAGGGTGACTTATATGCAGAAAAAGGGGAGTTCTAGGCTTGGCAAGTACTTTTAAATGCCAAGTCGAGGTGGCAGTGAAACTGCACACGCAGGCCTAGCAATGGTAGGCCTGAGACAAGGAAAAGGGGCTACTTAAGTGGGTGGCACAATCCGTGCTGCAGGTCCACTAGTAGCATTTAATCTATATGCCCTAGGCACCTGGAGTGCACATGACTGGGGACTTATAAGTAGATTAAATAGTTCAATCAGGTATGATCCAAAGTTACCATGTTTACAGAGAGAGAGCATATACACTTTATCACTGGTTAGCAGTGGTAAAGTGCGCAGAGTCTAAAAACCAGCAAAAGCAGTATCCAAAAAGAGGAGGGAGGCAGGCAAAAAGTTAGGGGTGACTACCCTAAGGCTGTCAGGTCTAACATGTGTCCCCCCCAGCTGAAAGTGGGGAGAGCTACCCGACCTCCTGGGAGCTCTCATCGCTAAGGCGGAAGTACCTGGAGAGACCGTCAGCATTGGCGTGGTCAACCCCTGGGCGATGTTCCACCGTAAAGTCCATCCCCTGTAGGGAAATGGACCACCTCAGAAGTTTTGGATTCTCACCCCTCATCTGCATGAGCCATCTGAGGGGCCTGTGGTCTGTCTGAACTAGGAAGTGAGTCCCAAACAGGTAGGGCCTCAGCTTCTTCAGTGCCCAGACCACAGCAAAAGCTTCTCTTTCAATAGCACTCCACCTCTGTTCCCGTGGTAATAGCCTTCTGCTAATAAAGACTACCGGTTGATCTTGGCCCTCCTCATTTAGCTGTGCTAGGACTGCCCCTATGCCATGCTCTGAAGCGTCTGTCTGCACGATAAATTCCTGGGAGTAGTCAGGGGCCTTGAGCACGGGGGCCGTGCACATGGCTTCCTTCAGGGCGTCAAAGGCTTTCTGACAAGCCTCTGTCCAATTCACCAACCTAGGTTGCTTCTTGGACGTGAGTTCTGTCAAGGGGGACACAATGGTACCATAGCCCTTGACAAACCTGCGGTAGTATCCGGTGAGGCCTAAAAAGGCTCTCACCTCAGTCTGGGTTCGAGGTGGTTGCCAGGCCTTGATAGTTTCGATCTTGGCCTGGAGTGGCTGCACCTTGCCACCACCTACTAGGTGTCCCAAGTACACCACGGAACCCTGCCCAATCTGGCACTTACTAGCCTTGATGGTCAGGCCTGCCTGTTGCAGGGCCTGAAGCACCTCCTTGAGGTGGAGCAGGTGTTCCTCCCAGCTGGAACTGTAGACAGCTATGTCATCCAGGTAGGCTGCACAGAAGGCATCCTTGCCAGCCAGGACCCCGTTAACCAACCGTTGGAAGGTAGCGGGGGCATTTTTCAATCCAAACGGCATCACCCGGAACTGGTAATGGCCGTCAGGGGTGGAAAAGGCGGACCTTTCCTTAGCCCCCTCAGTCAGGGCGATCTGCCAGTACCCTGAAGTAAGATCAAACGTACTCAGGAACTTGGCAGCGCCTAGCCTGTCCACGAGCTCATCAGCTCTGGGGATGGGGTGAGCATCAGTCCGTGTGACTGAGTTGAGACCCCGGTAGTCCACGCAGAACCGGAGTTCTGGCTTCGCGCCTGGGGCAGTAGCCTTGGGGACCAACACCACTGGGCTGGCCCAGGGACTACTGGACTTCTCAATAACCCCTAGCGTCAACATCTTGGAGACCTCCTCCTTGATGCTGGCCTTCACCTTATCTGACAACCTGTAAATTTTGTTCTTCACAGGGAGACTGTCACCGGTGTCAATATCATGAACACAGAGGTGGGTCAGTCTAGGAGTAAGGGAGAAGAGGGGGGAGAACTGCTCCAACAGCTCATAGCAGTCTCCTTTCTGGTTTAGAGTCAGGGAGTCAGACAGAATGACCCCGCTTACGGACCCATCACCTTCTTGGGCAGAGAGGAGGTCAGGGAGAGGTTCACTCTCTTCTTCCATTCCTTCATCTGTGACCAGAAGCATGTTGATCTCCGACCTCTCAAAATGAGCTTTTAGTCGGTTCACGTGGAGCACCCTTAGGGGGTTCCTAGGGGTTTGGAGGTCCACTAGGTAAGTGGCCTCCCCTTTCCGCTCCTTTATTTCAAATGGGCCAGACCAGCGGTCCTGGAGAGCTCTGGGCTCTACTGGCTCCATTACCCACACTTTGTCTCCAGGTTGAAACTCTACCAGAGTGGCCTTCTGGTCATACCATTGTTTCATCACCTCTTGACTGGCCTCCAGGTTACTTTGGGCCTCTTTCCAGAAGCGGGTCATCTGATTGCGGAGGGCCAACATGTAGCTGACCACGTCCTGAGGGGGTGTCTTTGGAGCGTTCTCCAATCCCTCCTTGACAATGCTTAAGGGTCCCCTGACGGGGTAC
The DNA here is from genome assembly GCF_031143425.1 of Pleurodeles waltl. Classification (NCBI taxonomy): domain Eukaryota; kingdom Metazoa; phylum Chordata; class Amphibia; order Caudata; family Salamandridae; genus Pleurodeles; species Pleurodeles waltl. Next base: position 961,924,078 of record NC_090450.1, read on the forward strand.
CCATAGAGAAGCTCAAAGAGACTGAACCCTACCCCCCTCTGGGGGACCTCTCTGTAAGCAAAGAGAAGGCATGGTAAGAGGACGTCCCATTTACGCCTCATGGCCTCAGGGAGGCCACCAATCATGCCTTTCAGGGTCTTGTTGAATCTCTCCACAAGCCCATTAGACTGGGGGTGATAGGGTGTGGTGAACTTGTAGGTTACACCACACGCATCCCACAGATGCTTCATGTACGCGGACATGAAGTTAGTGCCTCTGTCAGACACTATCTCCTTGGGGAATCCCACACGGGTAAATATCCCCATCAGGGTTCTGGCTACCACCGATGCAGTTACGGTCCTCAGAGGGATTGCCTCTGGGTACCGGGTGGCATGGTCCACCAAAACCAGGATAAACCTGTTGCCTAAGGCAGTTTTGGGGTCCAAGGGGCCAACAATGTCGACGCCCACCCTTTCAAAGGGGGTGCCAACGACAGGAAGTGGAATCAGGGGGGTTTTAACCCTCTTTCCTGCTTTACCACTAGCCTGGCAGGTAGGACAAGCCCTGCAGAATTTGTCTGAGTGTGTCCTCATTTTGGGCCAGTGAAAGTGGGTGACAAGCCTGTTGAAGGTCTTGTCTTGTCCCAAATGTCCTGCCAGGGGAATGTCGTGAGCCAGACCCAGTAGGAAGGCTCGGTAACATTGGGGGACCACCAGCACACGTGCTGCCCCAAAGACCGGAACCCTAGGCTCACTGTAGAGGAGATCATTCTCCCAATATAGGTGGTGATTGCCAGAGGCGTCACCTGCTGCCTGGTTTAAGGCTTGTTTCCTCAACCCTTCTAGAGTGGGACACTCTTTCTGCGCCTTGCAGAATTCCTCCCTGGTGGGTCCACCCTCAACTTGCCAGCCAGCAAGCTCAGGTAAGTCACCTAGGGTGGCAATGTCTTCCCCAGTTGGCTCGGGAGTCTCCTCCTCAGGAGCCCCGTCAGCCACTGTGGGAACTTCTGGGGCCGGTTTCCCGCGCCCCTTGTCCCTCCTCTTGGCAGCTCCCTGGGCCATCGTTCCAGGCTCCAGATGCCCTTGACTTCCCTCTCGGTCAGCCATGGACCGGGTGGTCATGCAGACCCACTCAGGTAACCCTAACATCTCCAGGTGAGATCTGAGCTCTACTTCTTTCCAAGCAGTATGCTCTAGATCATTGCCTAACAGACAATCTACAGGCATGGCAGGACTCACAGCTACTTTCAGAGTACCAGAGACCCCCCCCCACTCAAAGGGAACCCGAGCCACCGGTAGGTGACTCTCGCGATTGTCAGCGACTATGACCTGGTGGAATGTATTAGGGATTATCTGCTCTGTGGACACCAGCTGACTCTTGATAGTAGTCATACTGGCTCCTGTGTCACGCAGAGCCTCCACCTTCTGCCCATCAATGAGGACCCACTGCCGGTACTTGGAAGTATTTTTAGGCATGTGGACCTTGGACATCATTTCTCCTTCTCCCAGGGACACTAGGGAAATCTCTACCTGCTCCCCAAAGCTAGTTGGGTCCATCTCCCCCCCGAGTGCTACACTAGTCAACCCAGGTGCCTGTCCGGTAGTGGACGGTGCCCTCTTGGGGCACTGTGGATCGCCTTTGTAGTGACCATATTGGTAACACTCCATGCATTTGGGGCTAGATTTTCCTGACCTGTCAAATGTCCCTGGCTTCTTCCCAAATTTGGAAAAGGAAGGGTTGCCACCCCCTCCCTGGGAATTCTTTTGGGGGCCTTTAGAGAGGTCCTTATCTGTAAGTTTATCTCCCCCCTCTTTCTTCTGTTGGGAACCCTGACCACCTTTGTGGGAGTCCCCCCCAGGTACCTTTTTGGACACTCTGGTGCTAACCCAGAGGTCCGCCTCCTCAGCAAGCTTCCTGGGATCAGTCAGCTTACTATCCACTAGGTGCTGGCGCAAATCGGTATAAGTAACATTAAGCATATGCTCTCTCAGGATCAAGTCATATAAACCTTTATAATCTGCTACTTTGTTGCCCCGCACCCATCCATTCAGTGCCTTACTAGAGAAATCAAAGAAATCTACCCATGTTTGTGCTGTTTGTTTGGTGCTGTCCCTGAACCTCTGACGGTATCCCTCAGGGGTCAGCCCAAACTTGGCAAGTAAAGTGGCTTTCTGGAGTGGGTATGTGTTTTGATCCGGTGGATCCAATGTGAGAAGTGTGTCCCTCCCCAATGGCGGCACATAACCCCACATAGCTACCCCCCATTGCCCTTCAGGAACCTCATGAGCCCTTAGTGCAACTTCATAAGCAGCTAACCATTTATCTATGTCATCTCCCACCACAAAACTGGGCACCACATTTTTGGGTATACGAACCTTCTTTTCTCCAGCAGGTCCTGTCTGTATGCTGCCACCATTATTGCTGGATTCAGACTGTCTTGCCTTGATCTCCAGCTCCTTGAGACTCAGTTCATGAGCCAACAATAGTTTCTTTTCAGCCAACGCTCTTTCAGCTTCCACTTGTTTGGCTGCTCTTTCAGCTTCTGCTTGTTTGGCTGCCCTTTCAGCTTCTGCTTGAATCTGTTTGGCTGTTCTTTCAGCTTCAATCTGTTTGGCTGCTCTTTCAGCCTCAGCTTGTTTGGCTTCTCTTTCTGCCCTCCTCTCCTCCTGTTGTGCCTCAATTTTCAGTTTTGCCATTTGCAATTGGAACTCCCTTTCCTCTCTCCTTTCCTCTGCGGTCAGGCTTTGCATAGAGACACTGCTCCCTGGTCTGGAAGGGTGCACAATTGCAGTGGTAACACCATCCATAGATAGTGAAAATCCTTCTGAGGGGCCATTTTCTGGCTCCTCTTCCTCATCATCCTCTAAATGGGCTTCTGCCCAGGCCCTCAGCGCCACTTGAAAGTCCTCCTTTCTGGAGGCCCCTTGGGTGGGTACCCTTAATGCCCTGCAGAATCCTCTTAGTTGTTTGACCGTGTATGTATCCAACTGGACTAGGTCAAAGTCCCCTGTCTGAGACCCAGTCAGAGACATGTTGAGTGAGGATTTAGTTTTTGAAAATTGTCAGGAAAAAACGGATTTTCAAAAAGAGATAAAAACCAAGTTGACCTTCAACTGTGGGTAGGTAGTGAAATACTTAGCTACTGTATGTCACTGCACAAATACAAGTCCTATCCCACCGCTGCCACCAATGTTAGAAATGGGGTTTTTGGTTGGCAGTCAGGTTATCCCCTGTCCAAGCAAAAGCCCTCACTCTAGTCAGGGTAAGTCACACACTATCCAAGATTATCCTGTGCCCACCCTCTGGTAGCTTGGCACGAGCAGTCAGGCTTAACTTAGAAGGCAATGTGTAAAGTATTTGTGCAATAAATCATACAATACCACCATATAGCACCACAAAAATACACCACACAGTGTTTAGAAAAATATATAATATTTATCAGGATAATTGTAGGTCAAAAAGAATAAAGATGCAATGGAAAATTGTAGAACTATCACAGGAAAGTAATATAAAGGGTCTTAAGTCTTTAGAATGTAATAAAAGTGTCTTTCAAGCACAAAGTACCTGGTTTCTGGTGGAAAATCTCCTCAGAGGGCCACAGGTGAAGAGGTGCGTGGAAAAAGGGGGGTGTGCGTCGATTTCCTCTCAGCACACACCGACTTGCGTCGTTCTTTTCCACGCGGGGAAGTCGGGCGTCGTTTTCCGGCGCGCAGACAGTCTCTTTTTGTGGATCGCGGGGATTACCAGATGTCCCGGGTCTGTGCGTGGATTCTCCTGCTTGTTTTCCGGCTGCGCGTCGTTCTGCGGGGCTGCGCGTCGAAGTTTCGATCTCACGGTAGGCGTCGCGTCGATTTCTCCTTGGAAGTCGGGCGGCGTTGTCCTTGCGAGGCCGTGCGTCGAAAGTTTGGTCTCACGGCAGGCGTCGCGTCGATTTCTCCTTGGAAGTCGGGCGGCATTGTCCTTGCGAGGCCGTGCGTCAAAGTTTCGCACTCACGGTAGGCGTCGCGTCGATTTCTCCTGGAAAGTCGAGCGGCTTTGTCCTTGCGAGGTTGTGCGTCGAAGTCTCGATCGTCCCGAGGGCGTCGCGTCGATCAGCGTCGGTGTGCGGCGTTTTTCTCGCCGCGAAACAAGCTGTGCGGCGAAATTTTCGGCGCACGGAGCGTCCAAGTGAAAGGAAGAAGTCTTTTTGGTCCTGAGACTTCAAGGAACAGGAGGCAAGCTCTATCCAAGCCCTTGGAGAGCACTTTCACAGCCAGACAAGAGTTCAGCAAGGCAGCAGGGCAACAGCACGACAGCAGTCCTTTGTAGAAAGCAGACAGGTGAGTCCTTTGAGCAGCCAGGCAGTTCTTCTTGGCAGGATGTAGTTTCTGGTTCCGGCTTCTTCTCCAGCAAGTGTCTGATGAGGTAGGGCAGAGGCCCTGTTTTATACCCAAATGTGCCTTTGAAGTGGGGGAGACTTCAAAGAGTGGCTAAGAAGTGCACCAGGTCCCCTTTCAGTTCAATCCTGTCTGCCAGGGTCCCAGTAGGGGGTGTGGCAGTCCTTTGTGTGAGGGCAGGCCCTCCACCCTCCCAGCCCAGGAAGACCCATTCAAAATGCAGATGTATGCAAGTGAGGCTGAGTACCCTGTGTTTGGGGTGTGTCTGAGTGAATGCACAAGGAGCTGTCAACTAAACCTAGCCAGACGTGGATTGTAAGGCACAGAAGGATTTAAGTGCAAAGAAATGCTCACTTTCTAAAAGTGGCATTTCTAGAATAGTAATATTAAATCCGACTTCACCAGTCAATAGGATTTTGTATTACCATTCTGGCCATACTAAATATGACCTCCCTGCTCCTTTCAGATCAGCAGCTGCCACTTCAACAGTGTATGAGGGCAGCCCCAATGTTAGCCTATGAAGGGAGCAGGTCTCCCAGCAGTGCAAAAACGAATTTAGGAGTTTTACACTACCAGGACATATAACTACACAGGTACATGTCCTGTCTTTTACCTACACAGCACCCTGCTCTAGGGGATACCCAGGGCACACATTAAGGGTGACTTATATGCAGAAAAAGGGGAGTTCTAGGCTTGGCAAGTACTTTTAAATGCCAAGTCGAGGTGGCAGTGAAACTGCACACGCAGGCCTAGCAATGGTAGGCCTGAGACAAGGAAAAGGGGCTACTTAAGTGGGTGGCACAATCCGTGCTGCAGGTCCACTAGTAGCATTTAATCTATATGCCCTAGGCACCTGGAGTGCACATGACTGGGGACTTATAAGTAGATTAAATAGTTCAATCAGGTATGATCCAAAGTTACCATGTTTACAGAGAGAGAGCATATACACTTTATCACTGGTTAGCAGTGGTAAAGTGCGCAGAGTCTAAAAACCAGCAAAAGCAGTATCCAAAAAGAGGAGGGAGGCAGGCAAAAAGTTAGGGGTGACTACCCTAAGGCTGTCAGGTCTAACAATGGGACATCGGTGGGGGAAAGGATGGTGATTTTAATTTTTAAAAGTCTAATCTGGAGCATCTCAGACTCTCCTGGATTAATTTATGGTGGGAGGAGCAAGTCCTGTGATTCCTCTGCTTTGTTAGTGAGTCTGAGACTTGCTGCTTCTCGGAGACATATGGTATTTGCTGTTTACTCTCTTTTATAGCTGCAGCCTCTCTAATCACAGAGACACAGAAGCTTCATCCAATGAGATGAACATACTGAAGAGTTAGTTATTTTATTAATGGGTCTTCAGTCAGCGTGGCTCTCAGTGCTCTACAAGAGTGTGTGATCGAATCTGTCTCGAGCTCAATGAGAGCTCTAGTGTTTAAAAAGTTTGGAAATTGACTTACAAAGGTGTTTGGAGGAGATTTCAGACTGATTTGCTATGGACGTAGAATTCCAGAAGTAAACCTGAGAAGCTACACCAGTCCTACGTTCCAAAGAGTGATGTTGGGATTCTTTGTGAATTTCATATTATTCACATGTGAAATTGCTGCCTTTGTAAGTGTAGAAACTATAGTTGTGTGCAATCATAAGTAAGCTGTCCTTTTTCATTTGTACTTGCTGATGACCGTTTTTATTGTTTTTTAATGTTGCAATATTTTCCCAGGTAGAATTCTCTTTACCTGCACCTACAACCCTACTTACTTTTTGGCTATCCCCTCCTCATTCCCATCCTGGATAGAGGTTTATTCATGTGATATCGCTTTACAAGTATAAATTCAGATTTTTGATTGGGATTTTACACTTGTAGGTGTACGTATTTGTCCAGCTAAGCTGCAATTACTGGAGAAAGACTTATCTACTGCCCCCCCGCTGTGATCCGACCTCCGAAGCTCCACAATGCATTCCACAGTAATAGCTGTCTGTGGCAACCAATCAACTATCAGCAAATTTGAATAGAGACGGCTGATCCAGTCCTGTGGGGTTTAAGGAAGAGCTGAAATGTCTGACCCAGAATTCTGTCTGCACCAGAGATCATTGCGCTGCTAGACGTGCACCATGTCCTGGGCTCCCCTTCTCCTCGTGCTCAGCGCCCTCTGTGCAGGTAAAGTCTAACCGTGATTAGTAAAATCATGTGTAATTCCTCATCAGTACTTCAATTTCTGAAGATTATTTGTAACTACCACTTGTTTTAACACTAGTAAACCACCTGCACTTTTTCATCTATTAAGTTCTCTTTTTTGGTTCTTCTGTTCTAGGTTCTGTGGCTCAGTTTTCTTTGTCTCAGGAGCCCTCAGTGACTGTGGCCCCCGGGCAGACGGTGAAGCTCTCCTGCACCCGGAGCAGTGGAGCAGTTAGCAGCAACAGGCTATCCTGGTACCAGCAGAAGCCGGACACTGTTCATAAACTTGTCATATATGACTTTAGTAGCAGACCCTCAGGGGTCCCCTCTCGCTTCACTGGCTCCTACGAAAACACCCCCAACGCGGCGTATCTGACCATCACTGGAGTCGAGGCTGAGGACGACGCTGTGTATTACTGCATGTCCTATGACACTAGCAGCTGGTCTCACACAGTGACAGCCTGATGGGGAAGTGAGACAAAAACCCCATCAGCATGATGTTCTATTGATGTTTGGTGCTGTGTGTCTGGGATGGTCCCTCAAACCCTGATCCATTCTGTAGTGAAGCCTGTTTGTACTGCCAGCCGCTCTAACTGCACTTCGCAGCTGTCTATTTATTTTTAGTATTAAACACACATGAACAAATTTAAATATTATAACACCACCTTCATAATTCTCAGCACCATTATGTGCAAAGCAGTTCATTAATCCCAGAATGCTGAAGTGAGGGGAAATCAGACAAATATAACCCTTAAAATGTTCTTATATGTGCAACAACATTGCCAAGAATAACAGAACAAGCATCTGTTTAACTGTACTTTGAACAAAGCACTTTTGTGAGTCGCAATTTGCAATCTGTTTGGGAATCGCAAATTGTGAGTCGCAAAATAAAATGCACAACAGTGTCAAGGACACTGTTTGCAATTCCCAGTGGGGTTGCAAATAAACTGCCTCATCAATATTCATGGGTAGGTCGCAATTTGTGACGCAATTGGAATGGCTGCACTCACAGGGATGGTGGCCTGCTGGGGACAGCAGACTAGTATGTCTGTGACTGCTTTTTAAATAAAGCAGTTTTTTAAAAAGCAGCTCATTTTTCTTGAAGGAAAACGGGATGCATTTCAAAAAGAAAAAACAAAAGTTTTCTTTTCATCATTTCGAATGGGTTTACACCCTTGGAACGCCCCTTCCTAAAAGCAAGTCGCAAACCCTGTTTTGCGAGTCAGTAACTGCATACCGACTCGCAAAATAGGGATTTTTACATAGGGAAATGCTTTCTGTTAGTCACAAATTGGCCGATTCTATGAATCAGCCTGTTTGCGACCAACAAAAAGCTACAAATGTGTGACTCTTAGTGACATTGTATCAGCCGATGCTGAGATTTACTCTGGCTTAAACAAGGGATATTTTTTTGCCCCTCTTATTTGCCAATGAGGCAATATTTGTTGTTTCTATGGCCAATTGAGTGTTTCCAAAGTGGTGGGGTTCTTCTGGGCAGATGCATTGACAGTACTAGCCCATGGGTATCAATTAAGCCAAATGCCAGTGGTTACGGAAGTGCCATTATCAACTCACTGACCACTGATGGCACCACACACTTGCCCCTTAAGCCATCTTTTAGCTCGCAGCTATCTCCTCTTTGCTGTTGAGGGTCTTAGAAATAGAGGGGGACTACAGAAAGCAATCACAGCTATTGGGGCCCTCTTAAAGTTTGTTCTTCCTGCTGCCTTGATTTTCCAGAGTCCAGTGTAGAAAGGGCAGTGCCACGAAAAGAAAAGGGCAAACCTCCAGAGTTAGTTGCATGCTGGCTACTTCTAATTATTTTTGGCATTCCAGCTATGATTGTGCCAACCCCCCATCTCCTTTGTCTTATAACTTGGCACAGCTACCAATATAGATCCTCCAAATGTCCCTTCAGGTTTTCAAAACTCTACTAACTTCCCTCAGATTTGGGCCATTTGGGTCCATCCACAGTTCATTCTGTGGCTGAACATCCAAGCTCAGGGATAGTTTGCAAAAGCATTAGAATGGAAGCTCAGCAGAAGTGGCAGCAACCACAAACACACAGTAGAGACACCGCTGGCACTGAGTGAGACATTCTTTTATTCCAATGGAACCTCTGCTGATATGCAGGCTGGGCTGAACAGGCAGAACCTTCAGAGTGATTCTGTACAAGGAGGCCTCCTGTCTGATTCACTCAACCACACCGAGGAGGCTCAATCTTAGTCCTTATGACAGATTGTGGCACACACATAGGTGTGAGGGGGTAAGGTGTGTGAGGGAGCAGAAAACCTGGAATTATGATTCAGAGGGGTTGAGAAGATATGTGTGTGAGAGCAATATATACATTAAACCTGTTAATTCCAAAGATTGTGCTGGCTTTTCAAGTGGATGTTATACTTTCCCCCCAAAAGAATGTAAATATACTGGGACTGTTTTTTTCTTATTTTCTTCCAACGCTTTGGAACTCTGATTGCCAATAGAACACAGAACTATTGCAAGAACCCACTGCTGTACTCTGGTTATGCTTGAAGCCTTATGATGGTAAACTGAGTGACAACCCATATCAATCTTTTACAGTGTTATTATAGTTATCAGGTCCTACAATGTCATCATTGATCTTGGTATCTAAATTGGATTTCCATATTTCATTTTTAAATCATTAACTCTGAGAACTATGGGTTTGATATGCTAATCCATGTGAACCAGCAAGGATACTAAAATTGCACAGCAACAGGTTAACATAAAGTAAAATGTAATTTGTGATGTACTTTATGAAGGAATAGGTTGCATCAGAAAATATTTAATGACAGGGTTTACAAAACAGCCTTCCTCATAAAACTAATTCACAAAGTTCATGACTCTCTGTAATTGGCTACAAATGCAAAGATGGTACCCTGCATAATACAGCAGACCTTCATCCCTGACTTTGCATTCCTGTACGGGAAACATTTTTACATTATTACACTCTTCGGCTGTGCCTCTTTTAGACATCCTTACCGATTTCAGACCATTTAAAGCACTGCGTCACATGTGCTATACTGTAAGGACTTCTTTGAAATTGTCACCGTAGGGATTGGTACCATCATATTGTCTGTAGCCTCTGCAAAGTGCCATGATCAAAGTGTGTGCAAGTCTTCTCAACTCCAGCACACATGCACATAGAGTCAGCTAGACAAGTTTAAACAATCCCTCTAGATACTGAAGATAGAAAATTATATTTGTGGTGCCCCACATATTCTATTGTTATAGAATGGTTTGATGAGCTTGGTGTGATTTTGAAGAATGGTTCTAAGTGTTACAATCTGATGCTGTATCTTCGGTGTAATTAAACATTTGGTGTGAGTTATTAGGGCTGTGGCAGTCTGCTGACCAATCCCTAGAGTGTCAAAGTCTGTCATCCTCATTTTGATGTGCTGTCAAATAAATTTAAATCCAATTGTTCACAAAACAATGTATTTTTAATCTGAAAGAGTCTTTGTTATATTTTTTACATACCACTTGTTGTATCATTTCATGTGGGATATTTTAAAGGATTGTATCTGGCTCAGTCCTTATTGAGACATTTCTAGCTTGCATAGCTCTGCCTCGCTTTGCATGCAGTTTGAATGTCAGAGAAAAGCTGCATCACAAAAGGAGTAACACACAATGTGGGTAAATAAATCTGTGTATTGTAAGAAATACTAATAATAAAGCATGTGAATACATTCTTGTTTGTTCAAAACTGGAAGCTCGGGTAATTATTGCATGCCTTATCAGTGTCTTGGTGCACATAGCCGGGTCAGCAGTGCGTAGATTCCTTACATTTCTTCACAGAAGAAAAGAATAAGACAAACATTGGTCACATGACAGTTTTTGCCCAATTCTGGGAATCAAGTTTGTGCAGTAACATCATGTACTTCCTGTTCAGCACAGTGCTTAATTTGTAAATTAGGAGGTGCTGGTGCTCAAAGCCCTTCTCTTAAACACGAGGCTGCTGTAATTAAATCTGCAAGCACTGAATACTGAGGCAGCGTAATCCTGAAGCCATCTCGGGCCTCTTCAATCCATTTACGGACACCCCTGCCCCTTCAGCTCATCCTGCAACTTTCTACTTTCTCCCTTTATGACGCTTTTTAGTTTTTCCTTCTTCCGTCTTTCACATATGTGTATTTTGTTCACAGCAAATGCTTGAGGCATAAGATTAAGCCCCGGCCCTCACAAATAAGTGCTGGTGCTCAGCACCGGAAACAACAAGCACAAATTAAGCACTGGTTCAGCACCATGTGCATTTCTCAAGGTAACACCTTGTGGCATTTTTCATAGACAAATCTGGCCAGAAAGAGTGAAACTGTGTACAAGTTGGATGTTATAGCTCCAATTGTGTAACTTCAATTGTGCATGTTAGTGTTAATTCTGAAAATCACACCTCTCAGAAGGGTGTTGATTTCTCCTTAGGGAAAAAGGCACACTGTAATAATGTTTTTTTCCTGCATCTAAATTAGTGCACAGTAGTCCCGCCTACAAGTGAAAAGGGCCATTGTCTTGCCCTTGATTGAAGTATATCTGTGACTGTTTTCAGGGTTGGAAGGATTGTGATAAGATTTTGCGAATACCCACAACATTGTGAGAGTCTGCATATCAAAACAGAAAAAGTTCCCTTCCTCACTCAGAGCTCAAATCCTATCCGCTCACTCACCATGGAAATGATGTCTATAGCTTTGTATTTGGCCTCTGGTTCAGTCCACCGCTGCTCAATTATGAATTTCAAAATCTAGATACATACCTACATACCTTGACAGGTGTCCCTACACATATTATCATAACCTTTTGTCAGATTTTCCTAAACGTAAAATTCCACACTAGTGGTGAAAGTTCCCCTGTCAGTAGATCCATTTATGTATGAAATTTCAAGTTTGTGAAACAATGAAAGCATCTGTAATTTATGGTATTTTGTGCTGGTACCACAAAATATATACAAAAGCAAAGAAAAATGGTCCTAATTTACAAATTATTTTCTTTTGGCTTTAAAGATTCTTCAAAAAGCCTTAGGGGGTTATTACAACTTTGGAGGAGGTGTTAATCCGTCCCAAAAGTGACGGTAAAGTGACGGATATATCACCAGCCGTATTACGAGTTCCATAGGATATAATGGACTCGTAATACGGCTGGTGGTGTATCCGTCACTTTACCGTCACTTTTGGGACGGATTAACACCTCCTCCAAAGTTGTAATAACCCCCTTAATTATTTACTTACTGGATAAAGCCTGCTTAAAACTTGCTTGGCATAATCTTAGCTCTGATTTAGTGCCAGGAAAAATAAGGCTATTTTAAGCAATAAATGGTGCATAAAACAATTATCTATGAAAAAAAACTTTGAATTACAGCTCTATTCTAATTAGGATTAGAAATTCATTATTATTAATAATAATAACTCTAATGTAATTACTATTACAAGCCTTTCTTGGACTAGTCAATATGGCGGCTCATCTGTGTTTGAAGAACATCTATTCAACTGTGCAGATCAGAAACCTGCATTTCTGCGTTCAACTAAATATGTTTCACTGAAAGGGTCTTCTTCAAGGTTACAAGAAATACCAAGAGAATTTTTTTTTTTTTACATGCGGTTGTTGTTTTTTTTTTTTTAATCTACTTTTATTGAATTTCTTTTTTACAGTTGAGTTCACACAATAAAAGCATTACAGATGTGCTCACTTCCTGTCTAATTTCATGGAGCATGACACTCTCAAAGATGAGAGGGCGAGCCTGCTCCTTTGGCTTACAAAGAGTCAAGAGGGCCCAATATTCAGTACCAATATTGTTTATCTAGAGGGTTGGACGAAAAACATAAAATGTGACTTTAATTCTCATGTTCAGCCCCTAAACATGTGTGATGCTTTGTTATGTTATGTTATTATGATTTATAAAGCACACATCCAACAAACGGTTTCTTGGCGCTAGGTAACCATCTGAGCACCACTAATTAATAAGCTTGTTTAAAGAGCCAAATCTTCAACATTTGTCTGAACGTTCCATAATTTAAGGTGGTCCTGATTTCCAAAGGTAAGGAGTTCCGTGCACGGGGAGCAGTACCTGAGAACCGCACTCCACCAGTCCTGTTGCTCTGAAATTGAGGAACCGCCAAATAATGTAGATGTGTGGATCAAAGGTCCCTTGTAGTGCAGTACCTATGGATCCTGGATTTTTTAAAAGCTGGGCTATTAATATGCATAGCCTTAAAAAATAGTGCAACACGTTTTGTACATGGATCTCTGTGCAACAGGGAGCCAATGAAGCTCTCTTGTCACTTGAGAGATACGGCAATGTTCGGGGAGTAGATAAATCATCCGAGCAGCCTGGTTTTGAATCAGCTGGAGCCTGCGCATAAGATATTTAGGAAGACTCAGATAAAGGAAATTGAAATAGTAAATTCTTGAAATGACTAAAGCAATTAAAACTTGAACCAAGGCGCCACTAGTAAGAAACTTAATTCTGTCTAGTTGGAGAAAGCAGTAGGATATCACTGAACCGATCTGCTGTTTTAAAGATAGTCCCTTGTCAATAATACACCCAAGATTTTTTACGTCTTTTTAGGAGATTGGGGGGGGGGAGGGCTTCTCATTGGGTCAGAAAGAGTGACTCTAATGGACAAACCTTTTTTTTGGAAACTGCTATTTCTGTTTTGTGAGAGTTTAGTTTCAGATAGCTGCTGTTCATCCAGTACCGGCTGAACAGCATAGTGTCTTGGAATTGCACCTTGGAATTAGGGGTGTTATTAATCAAAAATGATTTTCAAATCATCAGCGGTATTAAAAATAAACCTTTCATGTTTCTAAGAGTGTAAATCAGAGGCCGAATATAGAGGTTAAAAACATCTAGATCACAAAAGCTTTAGGTCATTTTATCTTTTGTTATTACAATAGCATCAGCGATTTTTAACAGTCTCCTACAGGCAGCATTATTCAAGAGTTACTTTTGGCTATGTAATCACAATTTGTATCTGTACAGATGCCACAGGTTAGTTTCCACCTCTGCCTTGGCCTATGTTAATTCACTCTATTCTTCTTGGTGTTAGTCCATGTTTTTGCACATTGGAATATTTCAGCAAAAGAGTATACTTTGAGGCAAGACAGTTCATTTTAACCTTTAATATCGGTCTTTTAAATAAATCGATATCATATGTGTCAATCATATGTGTCACTAGAGGGCAGTGTTGCACTGCATACTGTAGATACACTGTCACTTTTCAGAAAAGGGCCCTTTCAAGCTCTGTTAAAAAGGCACGTCCAGTCTATTAGCACAATGTACAAAGTTTGTTTTTCAAGACTCTTGCTTAAAAACTGAAAAATATGAAAAATGTAGGCTTCTTATACTCAAAAGTGCTTTTGCAAGAAAATAAGATCTTACTCAATACCTTTTAAACCAAATACACTCACTGCTTAATTTGTAAATAAAAGTGTGCCGGTGCCGAAAGCTCTCCTCTGAAACAAGCGGCTGCTGCAATTAAATGTGCGAGCACAGAGTACTAAGGAAGCGTAATCCTGAAGCAATCTAGGGCCTCTTTAATCTATTTCGGCCGCTCCCCACCTCCTTCAGCTCACTCTTGCTGCTTTCTCCTTTCTCTCTTTGTGGGCTTTTTCATTTCCTCTTCCTCTCTCTTTCCATATGCCTTTTGCTCACTGTAAATGCTTGAAGTAGAAAAATAAGTGACAGCCCTCAAAAATAAGTGCTGGTGCTCCGCACCGCAATCAACAAGCACAAATTAAGCAGTGAATACACTCCATTGTCAGTACATTGTACACAAGCGTAGAATAGTGTAGTTTTCCTTTGGGAATGCTGAGTCACCTGCAAGGTAAAGTCACACAAAGCACTAATGTGTATAAAAGAAAATTCTAATTTTCAAGCAACCATCAAATATTCTGAGCATAAAATCAGAGAGTGTGAATCAATATAAAGATGTGAAGAGTGGTGGTCACAGGAGCTAGACAATGAGAATTGAATCAAAATATAATAAATAAAACCCCAGCTCAGCTCGCAGGCCCCACAGCTCAGATAACTCCAACTGACAAGCGCTTAACCTTAGTGCTCGAGCCAAAGCAAGCATTCTACAATCCACCATAAGGTTCACTGAAGAACATAGAAGAAATAAGAACATTAGCAATGCAAAAAAATAATAACAAAAATAATAACAATAATAATAATAATACCAATAGATATGCATATATATATATTTATATATATATAAATATGTATATGTATATATCCTTAGCACAATCCAGAAAATATGCTCACTCAGGTAAAAAGTAACAACAGGATTTACTTAAAAAATTACGCGGCCTTGATCACATGACCTGTGCACAATATTCACCATGTAATATACTCATAATAAACATAGACAACAAACAAAAAGTGAAAAAGTGAAAAATATAAATCACCACCATATTTGAATCGTAAAATATAATGGTACATGCCACAGATTTAGCATTTGAGAAAAACATATAACCTGTATGTTTGTATTTTGCTTCTGATATCGATGGATACCTAGTTATAAAATCCATACCCATATGCCATACATCTGGGAACATGCATGTCCTGAAACCCAGGCTTGCAAGCAAAATAATATACATCCAAAAGGTGATCCGATCATTTGTCGTATACCAAATAAATGTAACAAATGCCATGAGATCAGAACTGTAAATATGTCTCCTCTATGAACAGTTCTACTTGTACTGGAAACAGCGAGGACGTACACAGGTCCTCACAAAAAAAAACTATTTATATTGAATTGACGCAAAGTTGGTGAGAGCATTCAAACAATAAACAAAGGACTACAGGACAACTTTGTAATCTGAAATAGTGGTATTTACGGCCTAAGCAGTTTTGCATGAAAAAGTATACCGCCGGCTAGCGTTATATTTATGGAAAGATGGTAGCCGGCAATAAGGCCTGGCTAGCGTCATAAAAAAGATGCTAGCCGGGTGGAGGAGGCGTAGGGGGAACAGGAGGTTGTGCATCAAAGGATGACGCTAGTATGGGCAGAGGCATAAAAATTCCTCTAACCAGACTAGCGTCATTTTTTGATGTAAAACCCCCATGGACATGACTCCTGTCTTAGTAAAAACAGGAGCCATGCCCACCACCCCGATGGCCATGCCCAGGGGACATATCTCCCCTGGGTATGGCCATGGGGCCCATGCCATGTAGGTGGCCCAAGTTTGGCCCCACATGGCAATTTGCAAAAAAAAATAAAAAATACTTACCTATACTCACCTTACTTACCTGGGATGGGGTACCCCATCCTCTGGTGTCCCTCTGGTTTGAGTGGGGGTGTTCTAGGGCTAGAGAAGGGCACCTGTGGGCCCATTCCATGGTCTCTGACCATGGAAATATGCCCACAGGTCCCATAAGAGGACCTGCAAAAGAAGGGGACCAAGTACAGTTTGAGTTGGAGTTCCAGTTGGAGCTACTATCCACCCTTCTGGAGTTGAGGACCAGGTCAACGGTGGAAACAAGGAGTCAGCTGTGCAGCACTTGAGCAGAAGAAGAGTTCCAGAAGTGATGCAACTATGACCCACGAAGGATGAAGAGTTGCATTTAGTGAGTGGTGTTGGAGAACCACCAACAAGCCTTGGCAAAGGCAAAAGTCACCAATGAAGAGGGCTCAACCCAAGGTGGGGAGTCCTAGGTGACCCTCAGCAGTGAGGAGAATTGGAAGACGAGGATGCAGCCCTCACAGGCAACTCACAGGCAGCAGGCAAAGGTGTTGCAGTGAGGCCCATTGGAGACTTGGAGAGAAGTCCCATGTCGCTGGAGCAGCAGGCAGGAGACTGTGCTTTGCAGGTTAGAGTGCTGGAGGCCGGGGCTACATGGAGCCTGAAGATCCCTTGGAGGAGGAACAAACACGCCTTGGTAGCTGCAAGAGTCTTGGTGCACAGGGGTACCGTCCTGCAAGGAGGGGCAAGGGCTTACTGTCTTCCAAGTTGGACAGCTGATAGAGAGGACCGAGGGGACCACTCCAGACCACCAACTTTGTTGCTGCAACCATGCAGCTTTGCAGGAGAGAAGATCCACACAGCCAGACGTTGTTGCAGTTGGTGCCTGCTGACGCAGGAGAGTGACTCCTTCATTCCAAGAGAGATTCCTTCTTGCTTCTTGTGCAGCGTGAAGAGTTGTTTCCCTCAGAGGATGTACAGCCAGGGAAATGTTGCAGTTGCTGGAAGGAGCTAGAGAAACAATGTTGCAAAGCAGAAACGTCTCTGGAGTTGCAGATTGTCGGTTCCTGGAGGGTCCAGCTGAATTCCCGGTGGCCAGAAGATGAAGTAATGATGCAGAGGAGTCCTGCTGGAATCTTGCATGTAAAATCTGAGGACCCGCCCAAGAGGGACACCCTAAATAGACCAGGAAGGGGGATTAGTCACCTAGTAATGTGACCACCTATCAGGAGGGGGCTGTGATGTCACCTGCCTGCCCTGGCCACTCAGATGCTCCCAGGGGCCTCTGCCCACCTTGAATTCAAGATGGCAGAATCAAGTGATCACCTGGAGAAGCTCTGGGCACTACCCCTAGGGTGGTGATAGACAGGGAAGTGGCTACTCCTTTTTCCATTGTCCAGTTTTGCACCAGAGCAGGGACTGGGGGTTCTTGGACTGGGGCAAACTGGTTTATGCAAGGTAGGCACCAAATGTGCCCTTCAAAGCATACTGATAGCTTGGGTTGGCTACCCCTCCCAAGCCATGTATTACCTATTTCCAAAGGGAGAGGGTGTAACAACCTCCTCCCAAAGGAAATCCTTTGTTCTGCCTTCCTCTTCTTGAGGGGAGTAAACATCAGGAGGGCAGAAACCTGCCTGTGGGGTAGCAGCAGTGCGGGCTGCCCTTAAAATCCCAGAAGACTGGTAGGACCAATGCTGAGAGTCCTCTAAGGAGCCCTCAGAGTGCATGGAATCATACAACCAATACTGGCAACAGTATTGGGGTATGATTCTGACATGTTTGATGCCAAACATGGCCAGGTTCGGAGTTACCATTATGTAGCTGCATTACCTGCTAGCACTGGCTACTCAAATGCTCCCAGAGTTCCCTGCCAACTTTGAATCCAAGATGGCAAAACCCAGGGACCCTCTGGAGGAGCTATGAGCACCACCCCTGAGCTGGTGATGGGCAGGGGAGTGGACTCTCACCTTTGCTTTTTCCAGTTGCGTGCCAGAGCAGGGACTGGGAGTCCCTGAACTGGTGTAGACTGGCTTATGCAAGGAGGGCACCAAATGTGCCCTTCAAAGCATTTCCAGTGGCTTGGGGAGGGTACCCTTTCCAAGCCTGTAACACCTATTTCCAAAGGGAGAGTGTGTAACACCCCTCTCCCAAAAACAATCCTTTGTTCGGCCTTCCTGGACTCGCGCTTTTCAAGCAACAGGAGGGCAGAAACCTGTCTGTGAGGTGGCAGCAACTGGGGCTGGCTGAAAAACCTTAGAAGGCTGAAATGGCAATACTGGGGGTCCTCTAAGGAGCCCCCAGAGTGCATGGAATCATTCAACCAATGCCTGCAAAAGCTTGGGGTATGATTCCAACATGTTTGATACCAAACATGCCTATGTTCGGGTTACCATTATGTAGCTGGACATAGGTAGTGACCTATATTCAGAACACGCGTTAAATGGTGTCCCCGAACTCACCAAGTCGGGAAAGTCTGTTAGTGCAGGGGTGCCCTCACACACAGGCCCTTTGCACCCTGCCCTCAGGGCTGGAGGGCCTGCTATGGGGGTGACTTGTAAGTGACCTGATGCAGTGTTCATGCACCTTTTCCCGTAAGCTGCAAAGGCAGCCCTGCAGAAGCCTTTGCATGGCTCCCTTTTGGTGGCAAAATATATGCTGCCACCCATTGGGAACCCCTGAAACCCAGTGCCCTGGGTATCTAGGTACCAAATACTAGGGACTTATGAGGGGCACCAGTATGGCAATTGTGGCTTAAATACTGGTTTAACAGTATCCAACAACCATTTTAAAGTGAGAGAGCAAAACTTCTGGGGTCCTGATTAGCAGGATCCCAGTAGACACAGCCAAGCACACTGACATCAGGAAAAAAATCGGAGTAACCATGCCAAGAAAGAGGGTACTTTGCTACAACGTATCATTGTCTTTTTCCTCTTTCATTCCTACTGTTCAGCAATCTGAAAGGCATATTTATACTTGTTTTGCACCAAATTTGTGTCATTTTTATTACGCAAGTTCGGTTAAAAATAAACTCCATATTTATACTTTGGAGCTAGACCTGCCTAGCGCCGAAGTTATGGAGTTAAAGTAATTTTTGGGACGTGGAAACATACCTTTCATTAATGAGATGCAAGGTAGGGGTTTCAGTGCAAAAAATGACTCTATGGTCTTAGTGCAATATTTATCCCCTTGTGCTAAAATAATGCACGGGGCGAGGAGAGGTCAAATAATGGTGCAAAGCTTGCTTATTTTACGCCTAGGTCAGTACAGGCATTAGGGGACCTGTGGGCCTATTTCTATGGTGGAACACCATGAAATAAGCCCACAGGTGCCCTGCCCAGGCCCCAAGAACACCCCCACCCACACCAGAGGGACAGCAGAGACTGGGGAACCCCATCCCAGGTAAGTATAGGTAAGTACAGGTAAGTATTTTTTTTTTAAGTGCCATTGGGAGCCCTGAAATGGGCCCCCCTACATGGCACTGGGTGCAATGGCCATGCACAGGGGCCCCTTTTCGAAGACAGGAGTCATGTGGTATGGATGCTTTTTAGTCAGAAAATTACGCTAGGCTGGTTCGAGTCATTTTTTTTAACTCTAACCTACGTAATGTCATTTTTTGGTGCAAAACCCCCTTCTCCCATACCGCCACCCCCATCCGGCTAAAGTCATTTTTTTTTACGCTAGCCTACCCTTTTCACCTGCTTGCACCATTCTATAAATATGGTGCCCGGCTGGTGCTCAAGAATGGTGCAAGTTGGTGCAAAACGTTTTGATGCAAAACTGTGTTAGTTCAGTTTTGCCCCTATAAGTATAAATATGCCCCTGAGTGCTCTACAGAATGGCTAAAATCCATTGATAAAGCCAGGTAGCCCCAAAGGGAAGACCTATGGCCATTGATGGTTCCTTTAAGTAATTTTCTGAACTAGAATTATGATAAAAGTGGCCAATGAAATGTTCAAGTTGAATGCTTTTGTAACAGAGAACATCACAATGGGCACAGAGCAAGGCCTAGAAACACAAGTGCACCATTCTTCTCTGCACAAAAGAACACATCCCGGCCATGGCTGCGCTAAGCGTGTGTTTAAGAGCCGACACAAAAGGTGCAGTTTTCACCATTCCTCGAGCTGAGCTCTTCTTCAGAGATACGAAGTTTGAAAAGGTCAGATCTCTCCAATTAGAATATCACATTCTTATATTGTCATTACACACCTTTCTTGATTACAGATTATAACATGACCCAGTAAAGTTTCTCTCCCCATCATCAGTTACTCAACCCCTGCCCAATACAAAGGTCCACGGATAAAAAGTCAGAGGTCATTAGTTGTGATAACAACGTATTTGGAACCTTTAGTTTTCCAAACAGTGCAACTAGATGTCAATGAACTTTTAAAATGGAATTAGCTGAACGGTCTATAGAATTTGAAAATATCTGGGGATTATAGAAATCAGTAACAGTAATGTTTGTATCAGATTTTTCTAGCTGCCTGTTGTAGAATGTTTCCGTCAATTATTATTTCTTATTGACATTGTGTAGCAGCGAGCACCTTATGAAATATTTTTTTGAACATTATGGACGCTTTACTATACAGCGTCTCTGGTGTTATAGTTAAAGGACAGGGTCAAACCCTTTCATTCTTCACTCCACAGCAGCGGAGTCAAAGACAAACAGAGCAGAGGGTGACCATTTAATCACAAATATCTGAATAAAACACGAGGGGGGACTTGTAAGGAGCCGAATAACAGAAGCGGTCGATGCTTATGATTTAATGTTATTGTTCCCACACTTGCACCACTGTTTACTTCCATTTATTTATTTATTTATTTTATTATTTTAACCCTTGCTTCCTTTACAGTGTTAGGCGAGTATTAGTAGTGTTCAGAACTAAAGGAAGAGTGGAACATTTGCCTAGGGGTGGAGCCTCAGCCCTGCAGAGGTGCTTAAGGGAGACATGGAGGGTCCCACCCAGAGCTCTGTCTGCACCAGAGATCACAGCCCGGCTCTCCCCCATCATGTCCTGGGCTCCCCTCCTCGTCTTCAGTGCACTCTGTGCAGGTGATGTGGCAAAGCTTTACTTTTCATGTTTGTCCACTTAACAAAAGCAACACCACTCACTATTGTCTGATCTCCACAGAGATGGTGTTTGACATGATTTTGTGATAAATCCACCTTCTCGTTCCAGGTGCTGCTGCCCAGTATGTGCTGACCCAGCCAGACTCAGTGTCGGTGACCCCGGGCCAGACGGCCAGACTGCCCTGTGTTATGGACAGCGGGTACAGCGTCGGCGGCTACTACATCTCCTGGTACCAACAGAGGCCCGGGAGCCCCCCCAGGTACCTGCTGTATTACGGTTCTAGCTTAAGCAAACCTTCCGGGACCCCAGCCCGGTTCTCGGCCTCCAAGGACACCTCCAGTAACACCTGCCACCTGCTCATCACCGGGGCCCTGGGGGAGGATGACGCCGATTATTACTGCGCCGGACATCATGGAAGTGGCAGCTCTTTTCGGTATCACAGTGACTGAGGGTGAAGAGGAACTGAGACAAAAACCTCCCCTTATTTATTACCGACAGAAACAACGAAAAGAGAAAAAAACACATCAAGACATCGGTATCTTTAAAACATTCCCCTCTCTCCTGCAGACCCCTCAGGCTTGGGATCATTTCCCCATGTGATGCTATAAGGACAGAGGGGCAGTGACGGGGCAGACCCTGGAGAGGGGATGGGTCTCTGAAAACCGCACGGCCTCTGTAGTAGTATCTACATTAGGCATAACTCGAGGCAGAACTCGAGGTAGGGAAACACAGGGTCAGATTTACAAGGCCCAGCGCCTCCTTGCGCCACACTAGTGTCATTATTTTCATGCTAATGTGGCTCAAGGGGGCAATTTTCGCCGCACCATATTTACATTTACAAAGTGGCACAATGCATGTGTTGCACCACTTTGCGACCCCTGCGCCAGGCATAATGTATGCAAGGAGGCATTCCGGGATTAGGAGGCCCGCAAAAATGGTGCAGTGAAATCCACAAGATTTGACTGCGCCATTTTTGGCGTCATTTTAAAGATCTGATCAAAGCAGGCGTTAAAGTGATGAACCAATTGTAATCAATGGGCCTCCTTGCACTTTGCTGCACTATCGTCAGCATTTTTTATGCTAGTGCAGCAAAGCGCCACAATGGATAAAAAATGTTGATGCTATTGGCTTAACATGCGCCATGGTGCACCGTATTGTAAATACAGCACACCCATGATGTCGTTAGGTGGGGCAGAGGCAACACAAGAAAAGTGGTGCATCAGCACTGATGCACCAGTTTCTTCTAAATATGCCCCACAGTATGGCGCATTCAGACCTGGCAATCTACTGTTCATGGGTTTCCAACTCATTATGTAGTGAAGTCTCGGCACATGCTGCCTATGCGAAGAGTGAATATGTTGTGTGACACGCAGTGTAACTGTGTAAGTGGCAGGGCTGCAGCTGTGAGAGCTGGTTCTGCCTTGGTGGTGTCTTAGGAGTGACCTGGCATAGTTGGGTCATTCATTCGTCATCATCAAGTCTCTCATAGAACATGAGTGCAATAATGATCTTGTGGTGAAGTGTAATGACCAAAAAATCATCTTATAGCATTCATAACCAAGATTTTTCAATTGTAGCAAGGACACAGGCGAACATCTTCTTTAGCTTTCTCGTTATTTGTAGTTTCATTATATTCATGGATCTTGTAGATTCTACAGGAATGTTTAATTTACGTTGTTTATTGATTGCTTGAAACTAAAGCTTAACAAAAGGCTGGCCAGTCTGAAGCCTCTGCTCCTGACATAGAATCAGGATGACAGGATAGATGAAGTAAAAAAGAATACTGTAAGAGTTGAAGGAAGGAATGCTTAATCTTAGCTACCGGTGATCAAATGTGCTGCATTTTAGCCCATAATTTTTCACCCATTATGCCACACTAGGCAGACAAAAGCCATGTGTAAATCAGCCTTAGTCCTATTCCAATAGGAACAATTCAACTAGGGAACTGAGCCTCAATTGACAGGAATGGTCGACGACCTTCTTGTAATCTTCTTGTAATCAGTAGCAGCAACAAGATGCCCCAAGGTATTTGAGCGCTTTATAAAACTGTGAATCAAATCAAATCAGACCTTGTTAGAGACGGCATCCTCCGAGCATGTGACTTATAAACTTATTGATCAGTTACACAAATCAGAGGACATCTGGGGAACTTATATTCATTGATTTAACTCTGTACAACACGTTGTTGAAGTTTCATTCTTCACGTTATGATTGGGTTTGGGAAGTTCTGAGTAACTCAGTTCCCCATTCAGGTCATTAGGCTCTGTATGGCAAATTCAGTGCCTTTTTACACCAGATCTACTTAGTGTGGGTGTGTTTTACATCTTGCTGTATCAGCTTGTAATGCCAATGCTATGCTGTTGTTCGACTAGTACACTGATCCCTGCTGTCTGAGACTAGTTGTGTTTCTTCAATTTAGTCCATGAGACTAATTTCTGGCCTGTCTATTGATGCTTAAATCTCAATAAACATTATAGAACGAATAATGCAGCCAAATCTCTGAAGCCAGATCTGCTTAAGGGGGGATCACAAGCAGCCCAGGAATGTCTTTGACCTACTCAAGCCTTGTCATTGAGGAAAAGATTGTGTTCTGTTGCATAGTGAGCATAGGACATAACATCTGAATCTCTCCTTTCTCTTAGAGCATCTACAACAACAAAACAACAAGATGATGGAAGGAATGCTTGTATTAATTTTAGCTGTTGATGATCCCTTGGAGCTGCCCCAAAGCCTATTTTATTTTATCCACTATGTCACTCTAGACAGAGACCAAACACATACAAATTAGCACTGGTACCTCTCCAATTGGAATATTCCAGCACAGTCTTTCAGGGCAGGTTCCCTCCACCCGGAAGCAAGACTGAGTCTGACCTACTTAAGGCACATCAACGAGGTATAGTTGGAGTGAGCACAAGATCCATGTCCTGGCGTGCACCTCACACTATCTACTGCAACAAGCAAAAAAAAGTGATATAAGCAATTGCTAGAAAGTCAAGACTATAGTTTATATTAATGATTAGTTTGCACCATTTATTAGAACATTGGAATGTTGGGAGCTCCATTGAAGACGATGTAGTGCATAAGGCTTCTAACGGCCGGTGGAAGCCCGGAGCTCCAACATTCCAATGTTGGTCGCAGCTGTTGCTGTGAACAAAGGCCTTATGGAGCCAAAGGAATTTTAATTCTCTCATGTTCCATGGGGTCTTTGATTTATTTATTAGAACATTCTTCCCTCTAGTGGCAGAATGTTCTAATAACCTTATAGCCCTCCATCCCTGGGCTATACCGGCTATAAAGTTCTGCTCCCTTGTTAAAGGTCTTCATCTGTGGCACGACCTTTTAATGCTGGAGCATGGCGTTTAACGGCCTTATAACCCGCTACAGCATGCTATAAGACTATACTATCACCTTGAAGTTGTAAGTTTAAAACTCAAACTATGAAAACCTTAAAACATCTTACTCGATTATTCTTTACTGTTGTCACAGCCATGTCATCAGGCCTCTTCTGTTCATTGTTTCATGTGCTGTTTCCTTTAGGTGACACTTTCATTAGAGAAGTCTGGTGTCATTAACTAGCATTCTCCCCTATTCTCCCCTCCCTATTTTCCACATTGTTATTCATGTCTTCCTTAGAGATTAAGTAGTCATGCCAGAAATGTGTTTCTAACTATAGGTAGGCTAACGTTTGTAAGTATAACTGCTGTAATTTCATTTTTTTTTTTAAACGAAGACCTGCACTGTTTTACACATGGCAGCAGTAAGCATTACTAGCCCATTGCCAGGCCACCATTTTGTGCTGTGTCCCTCCCTGAATGCTTCACAATGAAAAAGCAGCTTCCATTATCTTTTTGGAGAGGATAGGTCATTTGCCATGGGTGCAACATTTGTGGCAGTGAGAAAATGAAGACTAGATATTTGGGGTGCCTAAAACTGTTGCCAATCTCACCTCTTTGTATCCTACTGCTCAGCATTACAGACTCTTCATTCTGTCAACACAACCCGTGAAAGTCTCTTATCCCTGGCACTGTACCCTAGTACACTGCTTCGGAACCAGAATATTTGTAGAATTGAATGGGCCAGAACCTGCATGTATGGAAGCTTGATTTCTACGCCTGTGTTATCTTTACTATACCTTGTGCAGTGCCAGCCAAGAAATTGGGTGGATGCATTTACCTGGCTTCTTAGGGCAGACATTCAGGCCTGTGTGGATCAGTATAACCATGTTTTGCTGGGCTGTTTTCATCTGCATCACGTTTGGCCTACTCATACACGAGTATCCATACAGTCACGGATTAAAGTCTAGATTTCACCCTTTCAGCACTACACTGCATAATGGTGCATTGTTCACATGACACAGCCCAATCCTCATTGCCCTTTCCAATCTTTCCCCCTCTATGCACAGCTTTAGAACTTTTTTCCAATGTTTATGCACTGTACTATTCATACATTACCAGTACTGAAATGTTAATATGTTACCAAAAAGGACTCAATTACGAGCTGCGCATTACAAAGGACTCAACATTGCTGGGGCAAGAATCACTGTCTGGACAATATTTGCACCACTACACCATGCAATTATGAGCAGTAGTTCCTGGAATCAAAACAAATGCATGGTTATTCACAATTTTTCCCTGCTACCACTTAGCACCTGCTCTGAAAAGATGCTGCAATGGTGGGCGGTGGACGATGAGAGTTAGGTTTCTGGGTAAGGCATCATCAAGGAAGGCTCTCTTGTGTCTGGGGATAGTATTCCATGCTTCTCACAGAGAAAGGGTGCCATACTGTCCCCATGCCTACAGTCCGTGTCCTAGGGTCTGAGAAGGTTTAATAGGGGTGGAAACTTTCCTTGTAACATCAGCCTGGTGTTTCTGCACCATCTAATTTAGGGTGCAAAAATTTTAATCTGCTTTGTGTTGGCTGTTGCAGTATACCCCGGATACCTCTCCGGACAACTTATAATTGTGAACAAAGGGCCTGATTTCAATATTGGCCAATGGGTTACTCCATCATAATAGGGTTTAGATTTCATCCGCCAATATCTAAATCAGGTCCCAAGATTGCCCACAGCATATATAAGCTACCCTTGCTGTTTCACTTTCCAGACAATTGCTCTAGTCTCTTCATGGTTCTTAACACATTTTATTGATGTTTAAAATGCAATGTTTCCGTAATACATCATGGTCAGGATACAAAGGCGCATAAGAGTCATTTACTCTAGAGAACATCAGGTCACCAAGTCACCACACCATCAGACAGTTTAATGGATCACCATCTCCAGATTTAGGAAGATAAGCTTACCTTTGACTTTCATGCCAATTCAAGGAGGGGTGCGTCATATGGATCTGAAGATATCACGCAGCAGGGTGCTTCCAATTTAGTTCTTCATTCAGTTTCACATCAGCTCCAGGCCCGGACACATGCATTCTTCAATAACCACATGTAAGAAAGCTCTTAGACCAAGGAGAATCTTCTGCCATTATTTATCTCGGTTGTTGGCAGCTGTTAGAAAGGGGTCTTTGGTTGACAGTCAGGTTACCCCCTGTTCAAGCAAGGACCCTCACTCTAGTCAGGGTAAAAGAGAATCACCCTCAGCTAACCCCTGCTTACCCCCTTGGTAGCTTAGCAGAGCAGTAGGCTTAACTTCAGAGTGCTAGGTGTAAAGTATTTGTACCAACACACACAGTAACTTAATGAAAACACTACGAAATGACACAACACCAGTTTAGAGAAATAGGAAATATTTATCTAAACAAAACAAGACCAAAACAACAAAAATCCAACATACACAAGTCAAGTTATGAATTTTTAAAGATTAAACTCAAAAAGAGCGCTTAGAAACAAAAATGCTTCGATGAGTTGTTAACACGGCGTCGTGACGGAGTCGTTCCCAACAAGCCGACACCAGCGGCGCCGGACACGGAGTCGCGTAGACCCCCAAGTACAGTACCTTTGGTGAAGAGTGAAAACAAGTCGATGCGCGAAGTCGGCGTCTGTGTGAAGCGTTGAATCCGCGCACTTCGAGCGGCGTCGGTCACGACGTGGTTCGGCGACTTCCACGGAGTCACGGACTTCAGCGGGGCTGCAGCGGCATCGGGCCTGCGATGAGCGTCGCATTCCAACGAAGGTCACGGCGTCGGGTGCAGGCGGCGTCACCGGATTCAGCAGCGGCGTCGGTCCGAAGTCGTCCGAAGTCGATTTCCTTGGATTTCCACCAGCTTTCCTTTCAAGGGCCCAGGGACTGGACAGGGCACCACTTGTCAGAGCAGGAGTCTCTCCAGAGACTCCAGGTCCTGGCAGAGAGAAGTCTTTGCTGTCCCTGAGACTTCAAACAACAGGAGGCAAGCTCTAAATCAAGCCCTTGGAGATTTCTTCACAAGATGGAAGGCACACAAAGTCCAGTCTTTGCCCTCTTAATCTGGCAGAAGCAGCACTGCAGGAAAGCTCCACAAAGCACAGTCACAGGCAGGGCAGCACTTCTTCCTCAGCTATTCAGCTCTTCTCCAGGCAGAGGTTCCTCTTGGTTCCCGAAGTGTTTCTCAAGTCTGTAGATTTGGGTGCCCTTCTTATACCCATTTTAGTCTTTGAAGTCACCTTTCTTCAAAGGGGACTCACACCTACTTGTGAAATCCTGCCTTGCCCAGGCAAGGCCTCAGACACACACCAGGGGGCTGGAGTCTGCATTGTCAGAGGCAGGCACAGTCCTTTCAGATGAGAGTGACCACTCCACCCCTCCCTCCTAGTAGAGATGGCTAATTAGGAAATGCAGGCTACACCCCAGCTCCCTTTGTGTCACTGTCTAGTGTGAGGTGAGTGTGAGGTGAAAAACAACCCAACTGTCAAACTGACCCAGACAGGGAATCCACAAACAAGGCAGAGTCACAGAATGGTTTAAGCAGGAAAATGCTCACTTTCTAAAAGTGTCATTTTCAAACACACAATCTCAAAACCAACTTTACTAAAAGATGTATTTTTAAATTGTGAGTTCAGGGACCCCAAACTCCACATGTCTATCTACCCTCTAGGGGAATCTACACTTTAATCATCTTTAAAGGTAGCCCCCATGTTAACCTATGAGAGGGACAGGCCTTGCAACAGTGAAAAAAGAATTTAGCACTATTTCACTGTCAGGACATATAAAACACATTACTATATACACCCTGCCCTTGGGGCTACCTAGTGCCTACCTTAGGGGTGCCTTACATGTAAGAAAAGGGAAGGTTTAGGCCTGGCAAGTGGGTACACTTGCCAAGTCGAATTTACAGTGCACATTTACACACACAGACACTGCAGTGGCAGGTCTGAGACATGATTACAGGGTTACTTGTGTGGGTGGCACAACCAGTGCTGCAGGCCCACTAGTAACATTTGATTTACAGGCCCTGGGCACCTCTAGTGCACTTTACTAGGGACTTATCAGTAAAACAAATATGCCAATCATGGAGAACCAATTACATACACATTTTAAACAGGAGCACTTGCACTTTAGCACTGGTTAGCAGTGGTAAAGTGCCCAGAGTAATAAAAACAGCAAAATCAGAGTCCAGCACACATCAATAACCTGGGGAACAGAGGCAAAAAGTTAAGGGAGACCACGCCAAGGCTGAAAAGTCTAACAGCAGCATTTACACTTTGGCTCCTAACCTTCTTCAGTCCCATCTTGCTAAGACTGGGTTGAGGGAGGCTGTTCTACCGTAGCTGTCTTCTTCCTTTAAGAACTATTTTAATTAGTAATGCTTCCTCTCTTTCATTTTTTGCTTATTTAATTCAAATATGGAGGTCACAGGGGCATCTTCTTTTTCCCGATTTTTATTTGACATTCATATGTATCCTTTACGAAATTGGTGGGATCTTTTTGGTTATCTTGCCATTTCTTATGCAGGTAGCTCCACCCTGTCCTAATTGAGGACAAGCCACAGACTGACCTGTGCAAATTCTGCTCATTTTAAGTGTGGTAAAATAGGTGTGATGCGCATAATTCAAATCAATTAATTTGAACCTCACATTGCCAGAAATCCCCTTTATTATGGCACAGGTTATCCTTCATTCCTGCCCACGTAGGTCTTCGTTCCATGTCATTCTGGCGATCAGCTCCTGCCTAGTTCTGTCTGTTTTGAGGGCTTTAAATATCCAGGACACCAAGTGCCCACCCTCTCCCATACTGAGAGTCACATATAGGGTCACGGATTGGAGGGTGCTTAAAGAAATTCACTCCAAATCTCCCTAGTGGTCCCTGCAACTTTTGCGTTTTGACCCTCACCCAACGAGAAAGGCTCACATCCCTCCTGGAAAGAGACAAACTGTTCCTCTGGATATATGTCACCTACTAGTTGACACACGCTTGCTTGCTATTGTGCAATTGACATGTCTATGCTTATGTCCTTGAATGGCTTTAACACCCACAGTTCTAGTTCCCTGGAGCAGGGATGACATCTAAGGACTCTGGTAACTATTCTTTCCCAAAATCCGGTAGTGTGTTACACCAGATAAAGGCATTTGCCTCCTGTGTTCAATCCTCTCATCAATGTTTTTATTGGGGGTGTATCCATACATGCTCTTTGTAACATTTGTTTTTCCTAGTTGGTCACATTCACTGTCCATTTTGCTGCATACTGTATATGTGCTGCATAATAGTCTAGTTCTATGCTGGGTAGCCCTAACCCACACTCATACTGATCTAGTTTGAGGGTGTTGAGTGCCACACAACTTCTTTTTCCATCCGACCGTGAGGAAACCAATTGACTGCTCAGTATTCTAAATTTGGCCTGTGGTAGAGAGCATAGTGAGTTCTGCATTGCGTCTTTGCACCATCTTTGCAATAGCAACACATGGTGGTCTAGGGCAATATGGCCCGGAACTGGATGGATGATTGCAACCCTTCTGTTACCCTCCCAACATTGTATTTTTACTACTTCTCACCAGTTGTCCCAACCATTATTCCTATATATCGAAATGTGTCCACTTCCACTGAAAGAAAAGAATGAGTAAGTGTTCTTTAAGACATACTGTAAGGATTCCCAGGGGGAACAGTATGGTTTATTTTTGTTGGCTTGTATACCTGTCACAATGGCAAATTCATCCAAGTGCATCAACAATCCTGGTATAGACAGACTCGCTGGGCTTCAACAGGTAAAACATGCATTGTTCGTGTTCAGGGAGAACACATTTTTATTGTCTTCCACTATGATAACCCAATCTCCAAGCCCCTTCTGGAGTGGCTCCACTGCTGAAGCGAAAAGCAGTGGCAAGAGTGAGCATCCCTTCTCGGTGCCTTGCTCAATGCCTCGATTCTCGGTTATGAAGACCATGCCCTGAACACGAACTCCCGGATTGTTATACAGAAATTTGACCCAAGTACAGACATTTGGTCAGAAGCCTATCCTTCTCAAGACCAAAACCAATTAGGACTAGTCTAGGGTTATGAAAGCCTTAGCAATATCGACCGACCCCAAGGCCAACTCTACATCCTGATCCTGCACCAAGTGTAACAGTGAGACAATCGTCTTACATTCAAGGGCATGCTGCGGCCAAGTATAAATTCACATTGATCCTCTTGAACTAACAATCCCATGCACTGCCAGAATTGTAAACATATCCACAGTGTCTAAATTAATCATGGTCAGTGGTCTAAAGAAGGAGGAGGGATAGGAAGGAGATCTTTAAGGTTTTAGAATTATGCAAATAAGACCCTCTTGTGTAATGGGAGGCAGGAAGCCCTGGCTTCTGGCCTCCTTAAACCCTTGTCAGAATATCTTAGATAGTAGGAACGTACAAGATTGGTAAAACTCTACAAAAAAAGTTGGTGCCTTCCGTAACTCCAAAGTAATATCTGCATCCAGCTCCTTGCAGAACACTTCAGGGACTCACAGAAGCTTTCTCCCTGCCAAAAATGGCGCTATTGAGTCAGGCATAGCCTGATCCACACTACGATACATGTCTTGCATGTGTTCCCTAAATGTAGGTCAATCATAGCCTGTGTCATGGTTAATGTATCACTGGAGTGACAGAAGAACTTCATAGGCAGCACATCCATCCACCCCTTTAGAATTCAAGCTACTGTTTTAGTAGGCTTGTCCCCTTTCCTGTGTAGGCTGTGGGGTTGGTCCCTCTATGTCAGTTTGTCTACTCTGTCTACTAATTCCCCAAAAGATATACTTAAGCCCTTTAATTCAGGCTCTATCTACTCCAGCTCTGGGTCTCTCCTCTATAGGTCAGCTAATTTCCCTCCTATAGTGCCAGATCTTTCTGAAGTTGTTGATTTATCCTGTACACCTTCCCTAAAACCCCCAATTAAGCACCAGGTAGGTGGATAGTTCTTCATGTAGATCTTCTCAACACTTGGGGTTCAACAAAACTCCCAGTGTAATCTCCAGGAAAATGTCCCACCATTCCTACTTCCCCCATGAAATTCCACTGGTACGATGGAATGATCTGACAGGAACCTTGCAAAGTATCTCACTTCCTGAATTAGAGAGAGGAACTCCCTAGACCTCAACACATGATCTAGCCTATTAAAAGTGTGATGCATTTGTGAATGGTATGAGTACTCCTTTTCTGTTGGGTGCAGTTCCTCCATATATCTATGCTCTGTGTATTAAATATCACTTGACATAGCACAGACACAATTTTAGGTTTTATATGGTGTTTCAGAGTGTGTCTGATAAGCTCTCTATCAAATACACAATTATAATCAACCAGCCACAACTTTTGGCATCCATACATCCTGCCAACGGATCCTATATCTTATAAAATAAATTCTTATTACCAGTGTTAGGGAAATGGGGACCTTTCATTGCCCAGGAGAGACTATGGGTACCAGCACTCTTAAGGGCAGAGCCACAACACCCTCACCAGCAGAGTGCCTCTCTGCACATAAATTACACTTCCTTCCCCCAAAGCATGGGAGACCTTTCACAGCCAATGAGAGACTATGTGCCCCAGCAATCTTAGTAGCAGTAGCTGCCATGCCCGCACCAGCAGCCTGCATCCCGCCACATAAATTGCACTTGCCTTTCACAGCCCAGAAGATACTACGGGCACCAGCACTCCTGGCAGCAGAAGCCACAATGCCCTCACCATCAAAGCAGCTCTTGCCACAATAATTGCACTTGCTTTTCTTCACAAGTGGCCGAGGAGAGACTATGGCCACCAGCATACTTAGCGGCAGGAGCGCCATGCCCGCATCAGCAGTGCACCTCTTGGCACATAAACTGCACTTGCTTTCCCCACAGTGCAGGACGTGCCGGGGCCAAGGGTAGGGGTGTCTGTCTTCATCCGCGGTCAGACGAGGCCAGGCTGCGTGCCCCCAATTGTCTTTCAATAAAGGTACTCTTTATATTTTTATTATTATCCAATGTTACTACTAGTGGTTCTTTTACATGCGTTCACATGTTTTACATGCTGGGAGTGACTCTACCTTTTACTTCACTGCCTGTCCCTTAGCTCTGGGGCTTACAACCGACAAAGCATGCACATGTGAGGGACTGATGTCTTTCCCTTTAGAATAATTTGCCTCAAAAGTCAAAGTGTTACATCTTCTGAAAGTTTATCTGGTATAGTGCTATATGTAAAATGCAGGCTACCTGTCTCAAACGCTTTAAAAACTTGCCATCCCCCAGAAGTGTTTGTGGGTTTCTGGGACATTATGTCGTCAATGGTGCTTGGAATTGTTCGCTGTGACTTGGTGAGCTGCCTGTAATATCGAGTGTATGCTATTTGGGCTACCCAATTGTAAGACCTTTGGTACCCTTTAATAGTGTGCCCCTTCTGCCACCTGGACTGGACAATGCTGTGGCATCAGGAAAAACAAAGAAATAGGCAAGGCATGCCACCGAAAATTGCAGCCTGAAAGGCTTAATTGAGGACATGGAGGGATTGCTCACTTAGAAAGACAAGGGGGATCATTTACAATCATTGAAATTAAAGCCTTTGAATATAAAATCTTACTTAGTTCAATCAAGTGCAAATTAGTGTGAAAAACAGCCACCAGGGTTGCCGGCTCATGGAAATTAGGGGTGGGCAGAACTTGAAGAGTGCTGCTCCGTGGAATTCCATGGAGTTGATTAAAATCTCTGTGGAGTTCCATATGCAGTGGACTGCATGGTCCTAAATTTTCTGAACTTGCTCTTTCTCTCTCTTTCCTCTGCTTCAGTCGGTCGGCTCAACAGCATACCGGTTCATCTCTTAGTCTTGAACTCCGCATGGGGTCTTGGACTGTGACAAGGTTCATGACAAGGATTCACTAAGGCTGTCTCAGGGAGTCTAAGGTGAGAAAAGCATTTTGCAGAAGAGGTCCATCCAAGGCGAGCGCTTGAAAGCTGGACAGTCTTTGGTCCATCAGAAGCACTAGTCTCTTGTTTTCACACGTATAGAGCCCACTTCCCTTTAGGTTATCCAGATGAATTGTAGCCACATTTTAAAAACAATGAAGAATTACACAATTTCCCAAGGGTAATAAGTTATTTATTAGTTCCCAAAAACACCACAAAGCAAAAAATTATGATAAGCCATTCTACTGCTGTCCAACTCAACAGATTTCCCTCAATTTTCTTTTAGCAAATTGAAATTCGCAGATCACAAGACTTTCTAGAGGAATCATCCCTGAGACTGGCCTTGCCCCTGAAGAAGGGCCACCAGAGGTATCTTCTTGATGTGTGTCTGACTCTACATGACCCTCCTCACTGTTTCAAATACATTGACCTGACCTGCAACTAACTCACCCCGGGGCATGAGGCATCTGACTCAGCCCTGCCCATACTAGCTATTCTAAGGTATACATTGAAACCTGTCTGCCAGCCTTTAAGAGGCACTGGCCTGGCATGTAACTGGCAAGGCAAAGAATTAGTTAGCTGGAGATAAACTTAAAAATAAGAACACCACCGACTTTTATAAAGTTGCATTCCAGCCCTGAGCCCCATGAACTTCCTCTGAAACATCTAGGCCACATAACTCTGAGGTACCGCTTATCTTTCTGTCTTTCTGTCCACATTCTGTTCAGGCCATCTCGGTCCTGGTAGTTCCACCCGTAGCACTGGCAGTCTTCCCCCAGCTGCGGGTCCTTGGTGTGGGGAAGGAGAGGCTGGCAGTGCCTAGCCGTTCTCCTACAGCCACGGGGGCTTGAGTACTCTCTGCTCTGTGGTCATACCGCCACAGGCCGCTCACATGGAGGGAGGCCAGTTCTGCCGCAGGAGGACCCCGTCTCCCGAAATGCTCACCAGGATCACTCGGACAACAACAACCGGTGGAGTGTCAGCAGAGCACAGTCCCAGGGACAGAGGGAGCAACATCTGTGTGGGGAAGGGGGAGGCAGGATGGCAGGAAGCAGTCAGGGACCCCAGGTGCATCCAGGACCGGTCACTGTGCATGTGGCCTATATTTTACCCTGCAGCCACTGCTTTTAGGAGTTGTGGTACTAGTGTTTGACGCTCCGGCTTTGAGGCTTTGCGCATGGAGGACCGCGCCCGCCCGAGGGTGCGGCCTCGGCTGCTGTGTAGCGCGGGCTGGGCCGGCGGGCTTCCTGCGTCCCATACTGAGGGCCCTCAGGGCCTAAACCGTCCTCATCGAAGAGTGGAGAATAGGGTAGCAAGGAAGCTTCAACAAATCTGCACGCCATCCCCGCATTAACTGGAAGCTCCGATTGCGGTGTTTACTCGAAGAGCTGCGGACCCTGGATGCCGGGACGTAAGTGGCTGGAACTGCGCTGGGCATGGCAATGCGGCAGTATTTCGGGAGGGTATTATACTCCCCGAATATAAAACAAATAGACGGGCATAAATCTGCAATCATCCTCGCGCCTTATCGGCGACATTAATCGAGTCGCAGCGCTTACAAAAGGATCAAGTGCCCCTATGAACGATTGCACACATAGGTGACAGCACAAACTTTAACTAAAAATAGACTTGCCCACTCTGAAATGAGCTAAGCACTGGCGCAATTCGAGACTTTGTGCACCCACTAAACGCTATCTACTCAAAAACTCAAGTTCTCTGCGTGGCACACATTACACAACCAGTGTACTTCTTCACCAAATACCCCAACCCGGATCTGCCTGCTCCAAGTATAGTCCATGGCTTAATCCTACGGATAAAATGTACAGCAACCACACAGCAAATTTATAAAGCCCGTGACCTTGTTACAACACTCAACCCTATTGCTCCTTGCGCTCAAGAACTAGAACACTGAAAAACTCCTCCGCCCAATATTAAATAGGCTGCCTACATAAATGAGACAAACTCCTGCAATGCTAATCGGCCGACACCATGCAAAAAGCAGCTGTCTGCAATAACATTATATTACAGACAACCAATGGGCAAACCGAATACCCCGTGGGTGCCCCCAGGGAACATCACCCCCATCTGTGGAACCCTCAGTCACGGACCGGGCACTACAAAAGATGGAGGGAACACTACAAACGCACACAACACAGTTTGCAAAGATATTGCAAGCTATATTAGACACCAAAAAACACCTTGGAAGCAAAAATAGGTTCAGTAGTCGAGGATGTTTACCTGCTGCGCACAGACCACCGGGATTTAGCTGAAAAGGTTGCAGGTCTGGAAAAAGACACATCACACCTCTCACCATCGATAATTGAACTCCAATCACAGATGGGGGCTGTATCAGCAGAGGTGGAAGTATTAAAGCATAGAGCCGAAGATGTTGAAGGCAGGTCAGGCCGCAACAACATCCGCTTTGTGGGATTTCCCGAACGTGTCGAAGGACCTAGCGCAGAACTGTTTATTGAACAATGGCTAACGGAAACAATATTAAAAAACAATATCCCGAAATCTTTCCCTATAGAGCGTGCCCACAGGGTCCCTGGAAGACCCTTACCTCCTGGCGCTCAGGTCCGCCCTCTAATAGCAAGACTCCTTAATTATTGAGATAGAGACCTTATTCTGCAATTGTTCCGTAAGGCAGACCCAACACGCTTCAAAAGTGCGGAAATCTCGGCCTACCCAGACTTCACTGCGGAGGTACAGAAAAAGCGCAACTAATTTTTTCGGGTCAAAGAGCGACTACCAGACCACAACATCAAATACACTCTGCTGTTCCCTGCCAAACTTCGAATACAGGATGATACCCATACTCTCTTTTTTACTACTCCGGAGGATACATGGACTTGGCTACACGCTAAAGGCCTCAGTGACCCGGTAAACACAAGAAACTCCATAGACAAAGGCCCCCCCCGAAGGATAAACGAAGACCCCGCAGAAAGCAAGACACCAAACCTACCCCGAGCAGTCTCGTGAGGAACGATCTCTACTATTACAGACTACATCTCGCTTTGTCAATGCATCTCCAACGTCCTTGTCTTCTCAATCTGAAGTAGATCCTGATCTGGAGGTAAACTCTGATTCGACAGACTCCGCCCGGGGCCCCAATCTTACTCCACGGACGGCAGGCGACATTTGTTAGTTACTTTAGATTTAAACGCTACAGTACTCCGGACCTTACCCCACCTACAGGGTCACAACTCACCCTGAACAGCTACCTAAACACCGCCTGGGCACGCCTGCGACTCATCGTCACTCCCGGCCGCATCATCTTGGTCACTGATGCCCCCGGACAGCAGCACCATCACCAAGAGCACAACTTGCAGGGAATCCCATTGATTCGGACCTAACAACCTGAAGCACCACCCGCTCGATACGGACCGGTACACTAGGTTGTCAAGTACTGAAACAC
Source organism: Pleurodeles waltl (assembly GCF_031143425.1). Taxonomy (NCBI): domain Eukaryota; kingdom Metazoa; phylum Chordata; class Amphibia; order Caudata; family Salamandridae; genus Pleurodeles; species Pleurodeles waltl. The sequence continues at coordinate 961,960,542 of NC_090450.1, forward strand.
CACCGTCCTTGCCACAACCACAGTTATTGTTATACATAGTTAACGTTATTGTTTTCACTAAATGGGTCTCATCTCTGTTGCACAAATTAGTCTATGACAATAGAAGTATGCGTCATTACTGTGTAATTATTAAGTATATGCTAGGTAACTCCAATGCAAAATGGTTAGGTGTGATAGGCACGAAGTACATTATTAGCACGTGTTGGGCCAGATCCACAAACTACAAACACCTCATGGCCTCCCAAAATCAACAGTATACCCCACAATATAAAATACTCACATGGAACATAAGAGGCATGGCATCCTTGCGCAAACGGCAACGGATCTATGCATACCTTAGGAGACACCAAATACATTTTGCCATGTTGCAGGAGACACATTTGGCTAAGCCCTCGCTGGAGAGCACAAGAGCAAAATGGAAGGGACAATTATATGGCACTACCTTCTCAACATACACCCGCTGGGTGGCGATCTGGATATCCCCAGGGGTCCCATACGTTATGTCTCGCACACAATGCGATCCAAATGGGCAGTATGTGATCCTAGAAGGTGCCTTAGACGGCAGCCCCATAGCATTAATAGCACTATAAATTATGACGCTTTTGTGGAAACGAGCACCATGGTGGGCCATATTGTAAATACAGCACACACATGGTGTTAGGTGGTGTGAGGAGGTGCAAGAAATCTTGCACATCTTTACTGATGTGCCAGATTCTTGTAAATCTGGGCCTTCATGTGCTAGGAATGCTCACACAGCTACATTAGATAAAGCCAAGGGTCAACGGGAGGAAGGGCAGTATAGTAAAATGCTAGAGGCTTTTAGTAAATGTGACCATAGAACCTTCTGTAAATTAGTTGCAACAACCGGTAATGTTGGCTCCACTTCTCCTGACGTGCATGTCACTGTAGACCTGTGGGTGAATCGTTTTAAAGCCTTATCCACCAAGAGTGCAACTATGGATACAGGAAACTGCTTCCTGGGGGATGATTTGGGTATTAGTAAAATGACAGAGTCAGCTTTTCCTCATGTTTCTTGCATCCTGTTCGAAGATTTTTCATTTGAGGAAACTAGGGCTGCTCTCTTACACATGGCGAAGGAGAAAAATCCCAACCTAGATGCCATACCAGTGGATTTATTTCACTCTGAATCTGAAATCTGGTTACCCTACCTGAACAAGTTAAGAAATTTGAGCGGGAAGGAGATCCCAGAGATTTGGCGTGGCACCATTAGTGCCTCTATCCATAAAGAGATCCAAAAAGACACTCCTGCAAACTATGGGCTAACGAGACTTATTGATAACACTGAGAAAATGTTCTGCAGACAAGTCATTTTCCATTTGCAGGAGTGGATGGATCCGATTTTACGGTTTATGACTATATGTTAGCACTTTCTGGGAGGTTCTGGCCCGAACTAAAGTTCCACATGATTTGCTTTATCCCTTTGTTAGACTCCACACAAATACATTTACTCAGGTTAGGTGGATCACACAGGGAGCTCTCTCACCTATGATTCCCAGTAATCATGGGGGGAGGCAGGGATGTTTCCTGGTGCCCGTCCTGTTCTCTTTGCTTATGAACGATTTAGTGGAAGCCCTGAACAATTGTCAGCATGATGGCTCCAAGATAGTCAGTGTACACATCCCAGTTCTGCTATTTGCAGACAATACCCTGATATTATCCCACACCTTTATGGGTCTGCAGGAATTGATGAACTATTTTGTGGGGTTTAGCAGGGATCAGGGGCTTGAGATCAACACAACTAAATCTGAGTACCTAGCTATCAATCTCCATAACACTTTCAGAAGGAGGATGGTTGTGGAGGGCTCCAGTATTGATCAGGTCAGGAGCTTTGACTACTTGGGAGTCAGGCTTACTGACAAACTCTCCTGGGACCACCATTTAGCTAAACGTAGTTCCACACTAACACATAGAGCAGCAGCTATTGTTAGGAGACACAAAGCTTTAACTACAAAGGCCGTGTCCCCAGCACTTGGGGTATAGAGAGCTGGTGACGTGGGAGGTGCTTTGCATGGGGCAGAAGTATTGGGACACCGTACATTTTAACTGCAGGAGAAAACACATTTATAAAATCTCTACTGGGTGTCCCTACTATGATCCCACTTATACCTCTTAGATGGGATTTTATTATAAAGAGTATTGATAAAATCACTGTTTAACAATTCTGATCTATTTGTTTAGAATATTAACGATTCAGGAGATGGTCACAGAGAAAGCTGCACTACAGGAGCTGCAGATGCTAGGTAACCACTGTACTACCCCGTGAATCAAAGCAGTGAAACATCTATGCAGCAAACTTAAGGTTGTGGGTGTATGGGAGGACCCAAGTAACTCGAGGGTTAATTTGGTCAAATGGGCCATAGATATTCATTGAGAGCATGCTCTGCTAAACACGTAGCAAGAGGTAAGACCTGAGTTCCTGAAGGACACATTTTTAAGCTACAAATGCTAACCGTCTTTTGAGCCGTTCCTGGATAGAATTACTTCCTGTACAGCAAAATCACTATATATTTGTTTTAGGGTGGGGAGATGGCAACTAAGGTCTTTACTTGAAGATGGTCCAAAGAGGAGGAACGGAATTGTAAATGTCCTTTCTGTCCCAATATGTTAGAATCTGCAGTTCACTTCCTATTATTTTGTAAGAAACATCACAAACAGAGATCCAATGGATTTAGACTCGTTGTCGCAATCTGGGAGTGAAGCAGGACACTTCATAACCCATTGTACTTGCACTGGCAAAGTTCATAAAATGGGGTTGCTCACTCAGAGCAGCTGCGCTGTACGTTGGATCATCAGATGGTACAAGTGCTTAGCTGAGTTCCTGCCGGGCTGTTACAGTGGGTGCTGGGATGAAACCTTTTTAAACTATGTGGTTTGTCTCAGTTTTAGATTGAATTATAGTATCTCTGTTCTACAAGTGTTTGTTAACTAACAGCGAGATGTGTTACCCTATGCTAGACAGTTTATCTTCAGGAAGTCTTACTGTTATATAAAATGGTCTTGCACTTGAATACACTTTTGCACGAACTCTGCTTCTGAAATTGCAAAGTATTATTCTGTGTTAGACCGTATACATGCTCCTAGGATTCATTGAGATTTTAGAGATTTCTAAATATTCTTACTTTACATTTGTATACATTTGTGTGATATGTTTTTATGTATTGTATCTTTTATGGTCTTTTGTGACCGAAATAAATATGAAATGAAATATAGGTTAAGGATACAGACATCTCTGCCATCCAGCACCCCGGGAGGAGGATATATTGTCCCTCCAAGTCCATTTCAGAGTGCATGAGTCAGAAAGGTACCTTGGGGAACATCCCAATAGAAAACCCTCTGGTGTGTGCTGAGTTGGTGGATGAGTACAATTGTTCCTGTCACTTCGTTTTCAGTTTCATCTCTTCAGAGTATTTCATGTGAGCCTCTTGCAGGCATACTGTGTGTACCTCATGATATCTGAGGTAAATCACGACCCAGTAGCATTTTACACAGCTACCTAATCCTCAGACATTCCACATGATTAATTTATACGGAATGTATTGTGGTTTCTATGTGCATTCCTTTGGCTGCAACCCCACCCCCCAGAACCTCATCCGCATTACCAGATCACCACTCCAGCTGCCAGCAGACTAACCTGTAGCAGAATAGGAAAGCACCAGGGCAGAGCTAATCAGAACAGATAATGATCAACCCTACCCCATACCCCTCTAATCCCACTGTGGGTAATCACAACAATCCTTCCCAAAACCAGTGGTTGAAACTGTTACCCTACGATAAAGTTAGGATATGAGACTACTAGTCTAATGTGTACGTGGCAGAGCGAGTCACAGCCCTGTATGCCTCTAAACAGAACAGATCAAGGAACCTCAGAGAGGACCCCCTTTCAGCTGCCTTAGTCAACCCTATGATAAATACCCTACTTCTGTAAATGATTGAACAACATAATAATGCCACAACTTGCACGTCGTATTCAGAGCCAAACTGACTTCTGTGGCTAGCGTTCAGCCTGCCACCCACTCCCCGGGGGCCATTCAGATGTTAGTTTCCCAAAGCCTCCAGCTATTTTCTCCTCTTTCCTTACTTCCTCAGTTACCCCTGCCCAAATGATAGTCCACAGTTCAGATGGAGGGCACCGAGGTTGCCGTGGCCAAGTCTTCCATATGCTCAGGGAATGTTACAGAGAACCAATCCCCATGGACATGATCTCTTCCTTCACTGCCAAGGTACCATCTTCCTGTGCCATCACTCTGGGTGTCTGCCACCCTGACAGGTCATACTACTCAGGTGGTCTGCAAGTGTCTCTCTGTCGGCCGCCACCTCTCTCTCCACTTGGGCTGATTTGGAGTTTCCCACACCCCATTCGAGGTACTTAATCCCAGACTTCCAGCCATGACCAGACCTCCTCAGGTCACTCAAAAACGTTACTTTATTCAGTTTCCAATTTTCCAGTAACTATTCTAATGTGCTCCATTCTTTCTGTGATCTCAACAGTTTGACATTTTTGCAGCTCGAGCACCCTTTGGCATCCCCCACCACCTTTCTAGAGACCCTGTCACCGATGCCATCTTGGACATCTGATACGTGACTCTTTTTACTTCTATTTATAGATGTCCTATCGAGTGCTCAGCTGTTTTCACTTTCTTGGCCGCATTGCACAGGTCAGTGCAAACAAAGTTGACCTCAACTGAAACTGAGTCTTTTTTACTCTCTAATGCTGTCCTTGGCTAAGTATGGGTGTCATTAACTCCACTCTCAAAGGTTCTCCAACCATGTCATCAGATTCCTCTGGAGTCCCGGCATCGGCCTGCCGAGTGATATGTTGAGCAGAACTCTGCATGTATTGGGTTACTGTATTGCTCTATGGGGCACGGTCAGCCCTATCCTTAGTATCTCTCAGTCCACCCCTTGCGCACACACCCAGTGATGGACCTCACCACTGTGTCTGCACTTAATTCCAATCCCCAGGCTACTTTTTACAGAGGTGCCCCAGACTTAGTAGTCTGAGTCAAGAGATCCACAGTCACCTAATCAATCACCTCTGATGTCAGTAAACATCAGTATTCTTGCATGCGTTTGGGAAATTTTGAGCACGTTTTCACTGTCTCCAGCCTGTATCAGTGCAGGAGCATGGAGAGTTGCTCTATTTTACGAACAATGGCACAGGATCCCTTTATGGTAGGATCTGCTTTTCTTCGAAGGTGCCCCAGAGATTCCACTCTAATGCTTAGGGCCAGGTTCAGCAGGCACTGTTGCAACCCCCAACACTCTGGGCGAGGTGGAAGGAGCCCCAGCCACAGTTCCAGGGGAGGCTGACACAGAAAAAATACTTACACAGCTAGGTAACTCAGAGCCACCTCAGTGCCAGCAGCGTCTTCAGCTACAGATGTACCTCAGACATCTCTTCCTCTGTCAGGGCTAGCAGGCCTCAACAAGAATCATATCCCTCTACAGGTCACATTTCATGGGCCCCTGAGGGCCAATTCCAGTCATCACCAGGGGTTCCTCTCTTACCCTCCTCCAGTACAACCTCTACCAAACCACCTGGACATTGACAGGCTTTCCCCGTCAGCCGCAATACTCGGGCCATCTGAGACTGTCCACCTCTCGATCAGGAGCTTCAAATCCCCCAGGAAGAATAAGACTCAACTCCTGGGCACTTCACCACCGTCCTCCACAACTCTCAGCAATCACAATCTGTTACGCAGGCCACCACAGGTAACATGGCATTAAAGCGGTCTCAAAGCTTGCAGCGTTTACACTTCTAAAGGGCAGGATGTAGAAGGATATTTAAGTTGGGCAACAGTGCGCTCTAACCACGCATTTGTTAGTACATCAGAGCCTTAATAAGTAAACTTATAAGGAGACGCGTTTAGGTCGATGAACCTTTGGACCACGTTCGGGGACTTCCCAGTATGAGATGTCTTTTTGGTATCACAAATCAATAGATCAATAACCCAATCAATATTCCCAGTAAATAATAAACAAACTAATCAATAACATTTACTAAGAATCAATAAGTTGAACACACCATGACCTTTCAGTCATGAATAACCACACCAATATAGTTAAGTGTTAGGATATGTATTTCCCTATTGGTTACAATCTAATGTCATTTCTGTTAATCTCATTAGCACTCAATCTCATTAGGAACTCATCTAATTAGTAATTAGATCGCAAGTAATCAATGCATAGAGAATATTTATTCAGTAATTAGGCACATCATTAATATGAAGCAACTTAGCAAAGTCTCAGTAATACACGATTCAACAAAGCAAGAACTCAGTCATTTGTCTATTTGTGTCAGATATTTGTGAGCACCTTAACTAACCTCAAATTAGCATTAGCATGTTGGGCTTCATGCAAAACATTTTTGCAAACATGAATTTAGAAAACATCTAAACTAAGGACTCTATCAAATAGCAGTTGGTACCTAGAAAGAAAGGCAAACAGACAATTACAATTTTGCATCGGATAGATACCAATCCAACAGATCAGCAAACAGCATCAGTCTTCGTCCTCAGGACATCAGTCGATTCACCATCAGCAGAGATAGGATGGGGCAAAGTCTTGAAATAGCATAGCTAATGAATAGGATCTTCCCTCATATGGAGGAGAAGTAAGTATTGGAAAGAATGGGTAGATGATGGTTTAAAGTATCAGGGGAAAGTAAAAGAGTGAAAGTCTCTGTGAGTGAGCGAAATTAAGTCTCTGTGTCTCTGTTTCTTCTTGGGTCACTCCGTTAAATCAAAATTATCTAATAAGCCCTTAACTCCTCATTGGATAATAATTGGTGCATCGTTATCTCTGTCCAATAATTCTTCACGCATCTTGCTAGAATTTTCCACAAACCACAGTTCTCATGTCGCGGATTGGTCCATGTTATTGATGTCTTCAACGGTTGGAATGTCAGGTAGGAAAAGTTACACTTTGCGCTCCAATCAGTGTCTCTATTGTTTTCTCCTACTACAGTTAACCTCGCACCTGTTACGGATTACACTGTTGCATTCAGCAAGAACGTCTCCATGAACAAGTTGGTTCTCATGAGAAAGAATTTACTACGGCTACACACACACATAACTTCTGGAAAAGTACAGCTTTGTGTCATTCAGAAAAACAGCACATTGCACGTTAGAAAAATGCAGTTTAATATGAGGCAGGCAGCTAGGCCCAGACCCTCGTTAAGCTGAGGCCTTCTAATTTAATAAGCAAACTCTTAATACATAACTCTAATTATGATACGGTACTACAAATTTAAAACATTATCGCATAATAATTCGGAATTAACAGCTTTCATTAGTCTTCGTATACATTGGTAGCCACTCCCCATGGGCACATTTCAAACGTGTGCATTATTTTCTATGTTAACTCATTTTCTATGTAGCTTCATCCCACAATATGTTGCAAGCTTTTCATGTTAATATTGCTTTTAAAACAATCCCTCCTCTGATGACTGTTGTCATCACACAAAACTTTCCCCACAAATTATACATCCTGAAATTCTCTCAACTCAATTTCTTCCCTCATTGGCTTCCCCTTTAATTTTGCCCTATACACATTTTCCCTTTATTTTTCTTCCCTCCTCTTATTATTTTTTGCCATCTTCAATTTTATTCTTTTGCTAATTTTACATGCCACCCATAATCCAAATAGGCAAGCTATAACAATCAATATCCCCTGTACTATTTTAGTCAATATCCCATGCCAAATGTTACTAAGCCAATTTCCCACTGAAGCAAATCCTTTCCCAACCTTTTCCCAAACACTTGGTTCTTTCAATTCCTTCAAGTCTGTACGATCCCTAGTCAAGTTAGTAAGCATACTTCTAATTTCATTACTATTATCTGGTATATATGAGCAACAATGACGCTCATTAAGCATTCTACAAACTCCGCCATTTTTGAAAAATTTGTCAGCATGTTATCCACAATAGTAGACAACTTTTGAATCTTTATGGAGTTCAAAATAACTCCCAGTGAAGGAATTATCGCCTCAAATATGTCTCCCACTACACCAGCAGCAGTTTCTCTCTTCTGTCTAGTACGATGTAATTCAGACAATTTTGGAAACCTTTTCAAATCGTCAAGTTGATATATCTTTGGGAAAACTATCCACAAATAACATGTCCTATACCATCCCTTTGGAAGACGGTAATAAGCATTAAGTCCACATATGTAATAGATCCCTGGGATCTCTGGATCCTGTCCATTTAACATGAATGTCCATTTGCTCTGAAACAAAAACATATGCTTACATTCACTCATTCCCACAAACACATTGTCATAATATGACTTCGGCCTAGATATGCAAAGCTTCCCTTGTTCTCTAATTGCACCATAACCTTCACTACTTGCAAAAGCCAGCTTCTGCAATCCTTTCTCTAATTTAACCTTTAATGCTCTTCTTCTATCTTCCGTGTGATCTAAAAAGCTTTTCTCCACAGGTGTAAGCAAGCATGTCAGATTAGTACGGTGTGCATAAGATGTACTAATTGTCAACGTAGGCTCAAAGAATCCTTTAACTAGCTTTATACTATAATACCTAGTTAACCTACTCAAATCCTATATTATAGGCACATAAGGAAACACAAGGTCATAGTTTGATTAAAAGTATTGAATCTCTTACCCATTAGTGTCTTACCCACAACCATAATGAATATCACTCACACAACACCTAAACCAACACCCAAATATTTACAACGCCTACTCCCTCTATTATCCTGTCTAATGTTAGCCATGATCTGTAAAAAATCAGAAAGTGAAAGAAGGTTAATTCAAACAACAACAGAGGATGGTTATAATTATTTTCTCCTTTTTCTTTTTTTCTCTCACAGCAGAGTCAAAACAAGCGAAAGTCTTCCTTCAGCAATTATTTACAGCTTTCAGTTTCATTCCCAGGATCCTTGTCAATTTAGGTTAGCAGCTTGTCAAAACCAGGTTTTCAAAAGTCAATTCAAGTTTTCAAAGTCTCATCTGGTAAAATGTCAGTCTCTTTTCTCAGTTTTCAACTTTAATTTGATCTCTATACCAATTAAGTCTCTTCAGCCAGACTCAGGTGCCAAAGTATTGACCTGGAATCTCTCGATCAAAGCAAAACGCCAAGAACTCTTGTTGCAATTCAGCTGTTGTTGCATACGCCCATTCAGGACCCGTGCACCTTCTGCTTGCTGCTCTTTTTCTCTTCAACTTGCAACTCTCCTTCACTTAGATCTTCTATCCTAGTTGTATCAACTTCTTCCTCTGTTGCATCTTTGACAACCACTTCTCCCCTTTTCACTTGCAACTCTGGCCACTTGTCTCCTTTCAGTATCTCTCTGGTCTTTTATCCTTCCTGTGGCAACCCTTCACCCTCTCTTGGCTCTATGGTGTTTTCTCTTGATGGACATGCAATCTGCTCAGGAGGACTCTCTTCCACCTCAACTCCTTTGCCTTCTGGGTCTGTCAAATGCTCTAGCTCATTCACATAATCGTCTGCGTCTGGGAGAACCTCCCTCTGATTAGGCTCTTCTGGTACCTCAGTTGAGATAGGCTCACCGTCACCCCTCTGGATCTCTTCTCCTTCGTCTCTTATTGGAGTGACCTAGCCATCCTCAACGGGCTCTCCTTCTGTCTCAGTTCCCCTTCGATCGCTCTCCGGCCCTGAGACTTCCTTTTCTATTGTTGGTACTTTCAACAACTCAACTTCCTCATCAGTTGGACACGTCACCTTTTTCGACTGGCATGGATCCAGTTTGGAATTCAGGCACACTTCACAGCAGTAGTAGTTGTTAGTATCACTTGATATGGCCCCTTCCAACGTGGCTCCAAACACGTCTTCCTTTCGTGTTTCTTGATGACAACCCAGTCACCAGCTCTTAGGTTGTGTCCTGGATCATTTATCGGTGGCAGAGTGGTAGCTTCCACCTGGTGAGAAAAAGAGCGGACCACTTGCAGTAGTCCAACACCATCTCATCCGTAATATTCACAAGAGCATTCACAGGCACTGCGGGCAGTCTCATAGCTCTACCCATGAGAATCTCATGAAGGGACAGTCCTGTTTCCTTTTAGGTGTATTTCTCATTGACATTTACACCAAAGCTAATGCATCGGGCCATTTCAAATTTGTGGCTGCACACATTTTTGCCATTCTCGACTTCAGGGTACCATTCATCTGCTCCACTAGTCCTGATGCTTCAGGGTGGTAACTACAATGCAACTTCTGCTCAATGGTCAATGCTGCACACAGTAACTTAACCACCTCGTTGTTGAAGTGACTTCCCCTATCTGATTCTAAAGAGATCGGAAAACCGAAACGTGGTATCAATTCCCTAAGCAGCAGCTATGCTACTGTGAGGATGTCATTCCTGCGTGTAGGGTACGCTTCAATCCAATGACTAAAGATACACACAACCACCAACACATATCTCAAACCTCCACACACGGGCATCTCAATAAAATCCAATGGCATTCTGCTAAATGGACCTGCAGCTCTCCCAATGTGGCTCAAATTCACCACTATCCCTTTTCCCGCGTTCATCTGTTGGCAGATGACACACCTATGGCAAATCACTTCTGCAGCTGGTCTGAACTTCGGGTTAAACCAGTCCATTTTGAACAACCTGATCATGGCATCCTTCCCACTATGTGCTTGGCCATGGTAAAACCTTGCAAATGGGGACAAAAGACTGCTCGGCAAGACTATTTTCCCTTCATCTGAGACCAATAAATCATCTGGCCTTTGTACACATTGCATTGTAACCCAAGAACGCTTCTCATCTTTGCTGGCACGACCCAGCAACAATCTCAACTCTTCTAACGTATCAATCACCCTTAATGCGTGACCTGTGCATGTCTCGTTTTCTGTTTCAGGCAACAATTCCCATTGATCCTTAAATGGTATACAGTTCAATGCGCAGAACCTTGCGACTTGATCCGCATATCCATTACTCATTGAAACAAAGTCTTGTGACTTCAGGTGCGCACTGCATTTCACCACGGCAATTTCATGAGGTAACTGAATCACATGCAACAAATTCTCTTACCATTTTTCACTGGCGAACCAGAAGAGGTCAAGAAACCCCTCTGTGACCATAGTTGGCCAAAATCATGTACCATTCCGAATCCGTACCGGCTATCAGTATAGATAGTCACTCTCAGCTGGGCAGAAGCATGGCAAGCTCTAGTAAGAGCAACCAATTCAGCTACCTGAGCAGAATATACTCCTTGAAGCCAAGGCGCTTCAAGGATACCAGAAATCGTGCATACAGCATATCCGGCTCTCAGCACTCCTACTGAGTCTCTCAAACATGAGCCATCAACAAAGATAATTTGGTCATTTTCTTCCAATTGGGTATCTTTAATGTCAGGCCTCGGTTTGGTGCACATTTCTGTTACCTCAAGACAATCATGTTCTACATCTTCTACATTTTCAACCTCTGTGTTTTCACTTGGAAGCAAAGTTGCCGGATTCAACACTGTACATCTCTTTAACGTTACATTTGGTGACCCCAATTTAATCGTTTCATATTTAGTCAGTCTTGCATTTGTCATGTTCTGTGTTTTAGTACAAGTCAACAGGATCTCAACTGAGTGAGGGACCATGACTATTAGAGGATGTCCCATCACTATGCCTTCACACTGTGTGAGGCTTTGTCCAACTGCTGCTACTGCATGCAGACAACTCGGTAAGGCTGCTACAACTGGGTCAAACATAGCTGAAAAATATGCTACTGGTCGGTTTACACCTCCATGGACCTGTGTCAGAACAGACAAAGAACATGCATCACGTTCATGACAAAACAGAACAAAAGGCTTCGTGTAATCATGCATACCTAAAGCTGGAGCCTTGCACATGCTCTCTCTTAACTCAGTAAACGCTTTCATTTCCTTCTCTTCCAAAATGATGACATCCAGCCCCTCTTTCACCATCAGTCTCACCAATGGCTTGGAGATGACTAAAATATTCGGGATTTACAGTAACCCACCATTCCTAGAAACATCCTAAAATCTCTCTGTGTTGTTGGGGGAATCATCTGTAGTAGTGCAGTTACTATTTCCCTGGATAACTTCCTCGACCCTTTCTCAATTTGATGACCCAAGTATTTCACCTCTTTCTGGCAATATTATAATTTCTTCGGCGACACCTTGTATACGTTCTTTCCCAGGTGATTCAGTAAGGCAATTGATTCATACTTGCACTCGTCCCTCGTTTTAGATGCGATCAACAAATCATCAATGTACTGCACTAGAGTCGATTGAAAAGGCAACTCCAATGACTCCAAATCCTTCTTCAGTATTTGATTGAATATGGAAGGTGATTCCGAAATCCTTTGAGGAATTCGACACCAACTGTAAACATTATCCAAGAATTTAAAACTGAAGAGAAATTGGTTGTCCTCATGAAGAGGCACGGAAAAGAACGCTTGGGACAGATCAATTACCGTGAGCCATTCTGCATTGCATTTAATCTGGAACATAATCAAAGCTAGATTTGGCACCACTGGGCAGCATTTCACCACTATGTCATTGATCTTTCTCAAATCTTGGATAATCCTAACCTTCCCACAAGGCTTTCTCAGTCCCATTATTGGTGAATTACATGGACTGTTCATTACTTCTTTCAAAACTCCCTGTTTAACAAAGTCTGCAATTAATTGCACAACCTTTATAAGGACATCTTCCGCCATTTGATACTGTGGTATCTGGGGGAACGCAGCATTTGGCTTCACACTGACTTTAACTGGCTCCACTCCTTTTATTAGTCCTACTTCTTTACCTGTCAAGTACCACACCTTCTCTTGGACTGTTCCCTGCAAGTCTGCTGGGAGATCAGCCACTGTGAACATCGGGAAGAAGTTAATCAGAGGATATTCCTCGTCTGTGGTCTCAGTTTCAGGCTCTGAAACCTGTTCCTCCCCTTCCTCTTCACTGTTTGTTTGGACCTCAATCCCCTCATTGGAACAGGTGATTGAACACCTTGTCTTGCACAACAAGAGTCTTCCACAGTAAGGACACGGGACTTGAATCGCAAACCACAAATCTGTGCAATCCATTGGAAAGTGCCAAGCTCAACCTGAACCGGATCTGTGATCTGGTTAGTCAGGAGTTGGTTTGCTACTCCCACTACCTTAACTGTCCATCCCGACAGGGGCAGTTTTGGAACCTCTGCACTTCTGACTGTAGATTGTGTAGCTCCTGTGTCAACCAAGAATGAAACCTTGTGACCCATTACCTTCCCCTGAACACAGGGTCCTTTCTGGTCTACCTCTAAGGACGCTGCAAGCCTACACTCTTCACTATCTGAACTCTCATCCGACCATTCATCGTTTATTCCATTCTCACCATGCAATAGGTACTGTTGCACTGTGTTATGTTGACTTATTCTTTGACATGTGACCTGTTGAGGAAGCATCACCTGTTGCTGTTCCATTGGCGCTAAAGTCACTTGCATTTACTGTCTAGGTGCCATGGGAACCTGCTGTTGCATTTGTTGTAACTGCATAGGCTGTACAAACAGCATATGCACCTGCTGCATGGATTGAAAACCCTGCATTTGATTCGCATTACTCTGAAAATTCAGATTTGGACCTCTCAGCCTCGGTCCTTTCACATTTTTAAATGAACTGACATCATTGCTTTGTTGAACAACACCCTCCTGCACCATCATCGGGCACTCCCACTTCCAATGTCCAATGACCCCGTAAGCATGACAAGGTAACATCTTCTTCATTCCCTGTACATCGTTTTGAACTACTATAGTGTTCAAATCTGGACTTCGGTTCAAAAAACCTCCTCGACCTTTGCCCCTCACTTGCACCTGAAACATCCTGTTTCCTTGTGGCTGTTGCACCATCTTCTGTAGGCAACCTCCCTGCACCCCTGACTTTACTGCCTTCAGTTGCATCACCATTGCTTTCTCCTTCAACTGTCTCTGCTTTAACTCAATCTCGTCACTACAGTACTGCACATAATGCTACACCTCATCAATCGGCTTTGCTTGCCAGCAAATCAAGTGACTCTTAATCATCTGGCTAATCTCAAGTCTCAACCCTTCAACAAATCTAAACACAAGGTGATTCATGTCCTTCGCCTCAACAACCTCTATACCACTGTAGTGCTTGAATGCCTTCAACAACCTCTCATAATAGGCATGTATCGACTCCTTGGCTTCCTGAGCCGTCCGATCAATCCTTTGCCAATCAATATTCTTCGGCGAAACTCTCGATTTCAGAAACTCAATCACCTTATAGTAATACTTAGTCACCTCAGGAGACGGTGCTCCTGTGTTTGGCAGTTCCTTGGTCGGCCAATCCACGCTCCTCTTGCACTCAAGCCACAAATCAGCTGGAACTATGATCTCAAAGAGGGTATTCAGGTCTTCCCAAAGACATTTCGCAAGTTTCACAAACCTGTCCGTCTGCTGATACCACTCTATTGGCTTCTCCCTCAGCCTGGGAAAATCATTTGTAAATGACAGAATATCACCTCTAGTCCACGGTACATGGACAAGAACCCCTCCGGCAGTCTCTCTCATTGGTGATATTTTTACTGTACCGGTGTCCGGTAACGCTTTTGCTGGCTGCTCCAAGCAGTCACTCTTCCTCTTGTCTCTTTTCTTCGCCCATCTGCCTTCCCACTTTTCTAAGGCTTCCCAAACTTGTGTACTCTGCAGTATCTCCTTGAGTTGTGCCTTCATCCCAGTAGACCTCATGTGTTCAAAATCCTTAGGCTCAAAGTCTAACCTATAACTCCTCTTCAGATGTTTGGTATTTTCTAAATCTATGCCATATTTATCTGCCAAATTTGCCAACTTCTAATGCACCCTGCTCACTTCTCTAGTTATCTTTGGACACAACTATCTCAATTCTGCTTCCGTGTATGACTCTAACCTGTTCACACCCATACTCCCTTCAACAAGTTTGTTTGCCTCCATGCCCAACCTCACAAAATTCAGGTGTTCTTCTCCTTCCACTCTCCCTGCAGTTACAGGAGCAGTCTGTGGGGTATTAAGCTTGTCTAACCAGTCG
This sequence comes from Pleurodeles waltl, assembly GCF_031143425.1. Classification (NCBI taxonomy): domain Eukaryota; kingdom Metazoa; phylum Chordata; class Amphibia; order Caudata; family Salamandridae; genus Pleurodeles; species Pleurodeles waltl. The sequence goes on from NC_090450.1 coordinate 961,975,561, forward strand.
GTCAGCTGTTGTACTGTTAAACCTTGTAATGAGATATTCCCAGCCTGTGCTAAAGGTGTCTGCGGTATATTCACACTCGAGATCTGCGGAGTTAACAGTCTCAAACCTGTCTGTCTCATGGCCTCTGGAGGAGCCCTAATCGGACTGAAGTCTAACATAGACCTAGATCCTTCAAATGTCGGCTCCACTGGAGTCGGTCCTTGGGAGCTTCCTACGAACCCCTCTCTTGTCATATCTGGAGTCATTACCCCTTGATCGCATACACTAGGCTTCGCCTGCGCATACAACGGTACTGGTGGACCAACTGTAATAGGCAAAGATATGGCGGCTGGCGGCTGCCTGTTCACCAAAACCTGTGGAGGATTAACTCCAATATTCTGGTTCATCACTGGTGCCATGTTTGATTGCGGCCCCGTGACCGAAGTATAATTCAGAATCATTTGCTGCTGCACCTAGGGCAGCAGAGGTGGAGTTGGATCAGTCTGAATCAACTTTGGTTCTCCATATACTTGCTCTGTTGGCACCATCAGATTCGTGGTAGTCTCTAAGATTGAGACATCAGGGTAAAGTCTCTGAACCTGTGGTGGTTGCAGCTGGAATTGCATACCGTGGGCAGTGGACACGCTAAAACTACTCTGCACTGGAACTGGTGTCGAGACAGGACTAACCTGTATCGGATTCGTTGTCACCTTCTCTTGGGTCGAACCTGCAGGACATGTACTAGTACTCGGTCTATTGTCATCTATCAAATATGGCTGTGGTCGGTCATTTAGTAACTGATTAAGAAACTCATCATCGTCTGAATTATCTACCTCTGACCAGGGCTTCGTAGCCTCTTTGTCTTTGGAAGGAAATTTGTCAGACTTACAAGTAGCTTTCCCCCTTTTGTCTGCACCTTCTTGAGCTATTGCTGGAAACAGCCTAACTCCATCTATTGTTTCTCTCCTCCAAACTCTCTGTGCACTATCCCACCTAGCCTCCGCTAGTGTCTTTTCTGCTTTCCTCATTCTACTCTCAAATTTCTTTTGCTGTTGTCATAGTGCCATCAGTTCCCAAATTGCTAACGCCTAAAACTGTGCTGGCCTCGGAGATGGTTTTAGTTCATTTAGCACCCTCTGCAAATTTTCCAAAATCCTCAAATTGAACGTTCCGTGCTCCGGAAACGCTAAGCACCCTTCTTTCTCTGTAGCTTTGCACCATTGCTTTAGCCAAAGACATGGCGCTACACCCTTTTCCTCCATTACAGCATAAGACGGTGTATCCTCTGGCGGTGTAACCTCCCCTACACTTGTGGTAATATATACGTCTTCCCTCAAAGCGCTCTTTAAAGCCCTGAAAAATTTCATTTTTGCGTCCTTTTATTTTGTTCAACAATCAAATCAGGAAGTTACTTTAATTCCCAGACCTCTCTTCGCCTACCTTCTCAACCAATTGCCTCTCACGGACGGCTGCCAATCTGTGCGCGACCCTTCTCACTAACCAACCTATCCCAGCGCGGCTCCAATGACGTCACACTCACACACACTGTGGCTGACAAAGTCTTGCAGCTTGTCCTTCCACTCTCGATTCACTCAAAACTAATGCAATATATTGAGAGCACCAACAAAAATTAGCTCAAATTTGCCGGTTTACTACAGGAAAGGGTAACTCAGTCGCTTCAGAACGTTACAGAGATTTCGCTTAGCTTTGGCCGCTACTCTCTCCTTCTCAGATCCCGCACTCGCAAGCAAAATTTGACCCGCAAATTTTACTCTCGACTTGTCAATGGATTATTGTTCTAGTGCACTTTAGAACTCACCAAATCTCCATCGAAGTTTTCATTCAATCACTTTGACTCAAACTCGACTCGTCGATTTCACCATCTACCTACTAAACCGCGCAAATTACAACATAAACCAGTGTCCCATACACTTACCAATATACTCCGGAGTCTTAGACCACGCAGGGTCCGTACATCATCAAAAACCATGTGGACAGTTTTTGAGCACAAAGTAGCACACTCACATGAAGTTCGCTGACTTCCCTACTCTCACACTGCGGAGTATGCACACTCCTACTAAAACATCATCATCTGGCCTAAATCCTCACGAACTTCACAATTCACCTGTGGTATGCATAAGCTGTGCAAGCGCAAAATCTACTTCATTCACACTATCACTAGAACGCCGAGAACATACTCAAACTTCCTTCAGCAACTCTGAGATTCTGAGAAAGTCATTTGGGACTTAGGGGCACTTCATCTCTCCAATTTGCATTATCAAAAAAGAATAATTTTCCCAAAACGCGATTTTACCGATATACCTTGCTTATTTCCAAACCACGCCCAATAATTTCTACCAGACTTTCTGAACCATCATCTCTATCAAGCCATAGTCCCTCGCACTGGGGCCCCAAAGGGCCAAACCATCCTCTGCTACCAAAAACTGTTAGCGCGTCACAGCCTTGATAAGAATACTTACAAGGAGACGCGTTTAGGTCGATGAACCTTTGGACCACGTTCTGGGACTTCCCAGTACAAGATGTCTTTTTGGCATCACAAATCAATAGATCAATAGCCCAATCAATATTCCCAGTAATTAATAAACAAACTAATCAATAACATTTACTAAGAATCAATAAGTTGAACACACCATGACCTTTAATTCATGAATAACCACACCAATATAGTTAACTGTTAGGATATTTATTTCCCTATTAGTTACAATCTAATGTCATTTCTGTTAATCTCATTAGCAATCAATCTCATTAGGAACTCATCTAATTAGCAACTAGATTGCAAGTAATCAATGCATAGAGAATATTTATTCAGTAACTAGGCACATCATTAATATGAAGCAACTTAGCAAAGTCTCAGTAATACATGATTCAACAAAGCAAGAACTCAGTCATTTTTCTATTTGCGTCAGATATTTGTGAACACCTTAACTAACCTCAAATTAGCATTAGCATGTTTAGCTTCATGCAAAACATTTTAGCAAACATGAATTTAGAAAACATCTAAACTAAGGCTTTCTATCAAATAGCAGTTGGTACCTAGAAACAAAGGCAAACAGACAATTAGAATTTTGCATTGCATAGTTACCAATCCAACAGATCAGGCAAACAGCATCAGTCTTCGTCCTCAGGACATCAGTCGATTCACCATCAGCAGAGATAGGATGGGGCAAAGTCTCGATATAGCATAGCTAAGGAATAGGATCTTCCCTCATATGGACGAGAAGTAAGTATTGGAACCAATGGGTAGAGGATGGTTTAAAGTATCAGGAGAAAGCAAAAGAGTGAAAGTCTCTGTGAGTGAGCGAAATGAAGTCTCTGTGTCTCTGTCACTCCGTTAAATCAGAATTGTGTAATTAGCCCTTAACTCCCCATTGGATAATAATTGGTGCATCGTTATCTCTGGACAATAATTCTTCACGCATCTTGCCAGAATTTTCCACAAACCACAGTTCTCATGTCGCGGATTGGTCCATGTTATTGACGTCTTCAACAGTTGGAATGTCAGGTAGGAAGTGTTACACTTTGCGCTCCAGTCAGTGTCTCCATTGTCTTCTCCTACTACAGTTAACCTTGCACCTGTCACGAATTACACTGTTGCATTCAGCAAGAATGTCTCCTTGAACAAGTCGGTTCTCATGAGAAAGAATTTACTAAGGCTACACACACACATAACTTCTGGAAAAGTACAGCTTTGTGTCCTTCAGAAAAACAGCACATTGCACGTTAGAAAAATGCAGTTTAATATGAGGCCAGGCAGCTAGGCCCAGACCCTCGCTAAGCTGAGGCCTTCTAATTTAATAAACAAACTCTTAATAAATAACTCTAATTATGATACGCTACTACAAATTTAAAACATTATTGCATAATAATTCAGAATTAACAGCTTTCATTAGTCTTCGTATACATTGGTAGCCACTCCCCGTGGGCACATTTCAAACGTGTGCATTACTCCCTATGTTAACACATTTTCTATGTAGCTTCATCACACAATATATTGCAAGCTTTTCATGTTAATATTGCTTTTAAAAAGACACACTCCAACACATTTGATCAGCCATCTTGTTTCACTGTTTTCATCATTGATTACATTCCTCAATACCAAGATCCCTGTTTTGGTGCACACGGTCAAACTAATAACAATAATAATAATGTAATAATAACAATAATAATAATGGTATAACATTGAAGGGTGAGTTGAAACTCATGACCTAGATTTTCAATGGACTAAATGGTAATCAGATAAGATGGAGAGTTGCTGCATATCTGAAGTGCCAACAAGTGCATTTAGCTGTTCTGCAGGAGATGAATTGGTCCCCAGTAAAGAGTGAAAAGCTCTGCAAAAAGTGCAGGAAATGATCCATTTACACATACTATGCTATTTAATCTAGAGGAGTGGGAGTATAGGGGAATTAAAACACCTTTACTGATAGTGAATGTCAGACACAAACCAGAGAGGAAAGGTATATCGCTTTCAAGCAAATTGGTTTGAACGGATGTACTATTGTTAAATGTTTGACCCTAAAATTAAGATTCCAAGGTCTTCTTCTCAATACTGGAGGTGCTATTCATACATCTAGTGTGAGGAATGATGTTGTGGGCTGGATATTTCAGTTGCATTACCAATCAGGCGCTAGAGAGGAACATTATAATGGTGTGGAGAGCTACAGTGTAAGAAAAGACATTGAAATGGGCAATGCACTACCTGGAAATGGTAGACATACGGAGAACACAATACAAGTTTAAAAGGGTATACTATTATTCAATGATACATGACTGTTACTCTAGAATTGATGCAGTGGGGCACAACCTGATGCAGCCCTTACAGCTCCTTATCAGAACAGACGTAACTCAGTGCAACTCAACGCAGGAACTCTCATTGCAGCCCTTGCAACTCGCTATCAGAATGGATTCAGCCTGACGCTACTCAACACACACATCGCAGGCCTGGAAGTTCCTCATTAGAAGCAAACCAGCATGATGCAATTTGATGCAGGACAACCGCATCGCTCCTTGGAACCGCTGCTATGCAGGGCAAGGCCCCTCATCCAGGACATAATGTACAATCCTCAGGGGCCTCACCTGTTCCATGTATCCTGCTTGTGATTCATCGTGGTCAACCTGAACTTCTGACTTTGTCAAGGTCCGGTGTGACCAGATAACCACAATTGACGCTTTGGGCTTCTAGGCAATATTTTTACCTAAATCTATAAAATCACATATCTCCGGTTTTATTAATTGTATTATTGTTGTTTTGGTGTCAAATCATTTATTACATTATGCTCTATTCTTCTAAATTGATGCCTGATTTTCTTGTGTGTTGAGTTTTTTTGGCTTTATTTCTGTTTATGTGATGCATAAATACTTTACACAATGAGTATAATTAAAGCCTGTCTCCTTTGTGCCAAGCGACCCTAGGTTTAAGCACAGGTTCACTTAGTGACATTTTGTGTGTTCCTCCCTGAAAGATTTTCGTGGTTGTTTAAGAAGGGTTCAAACCTCTCTCAACCTATAACCCACATTCTAACAATGATATTAATTGCTGTGCTTTATAATTAAATGTATTTCCATTTGAATAAATGAATAAGTGAAATGCAATGGGAGTACCTAAATTGGACAACTATGGAGATTTGTTAATCCCCAAAATGATAATGAAGCATTTGCTGTGAGTTTACCTTTATGCACAATGATAAATGAAAATGCCAAGCTAGAAATGCCTTATGACTAATTTGACTATTTCCATTTAGTGCACAATTAAAGCTGTTGATGATTATTAAGAAAAAGAGCAGCGACTTCAGATTTTCTTTAAGCAAATCAACTTAAAACATTTAAATGCAGTGGGAAATTCATATTTTCTTCATCTGTTGATGATTATAAGGAGGAAGCCATTAGTCTTTCAAAAATGAGGATGCTGAAACTGCAGGCTAACATGGAATCATTAGTGGTGTGGCAGATGAAGTTGAAGGTTGACACCGATTGAATAAAAAATTGAGAAACTGCAGATGGTCCAATGTTTACCAGAGTAGCCATAGAGGATGGTATTGCACATTTTCATATCATTTTCTGTGACGCTTTTGCTGTGACCACTAACAGGATTCAGAAACGCAGAAAGGGCTTCTGTTCTGGAACCTTGCACTGTCAGGGTGGGCAGGAGGAAGGAAGAAAGGGGAAGCCATGATGAAGTGGTCACACTCTTCTCTCTCATCCACAATTAGACAGATGTATAGCTGCTGCATGGTGCTGTGAAAAACATGTGTTCCCTCTGCTAGCTCTTTTTGGGTTTTCGAGGGAGCAGATTTTCACTACTGTGAAGTAACAGTGTTGGGTGTTACAGATGTGTTAGAAATGGGGTATTTGGTTGGATGTCAGGTTACCCCCTGTCCAAGCAAGGACCCTCCCTTTAGTCAGGGTAAGTCACACACAATCCAAATTATCCTGTGCCCACCCTCTGGTAGCTTGGCACTGAGCAGTCAGGCTTAACTTAGAAGGCAATGTGTAAAGTATTTGTGCAATACATCATGCAATAACACAGTAGAACACCACAAAAATACACCACACAGTGCTTAGAAAAATATATAATTTTTATCTGATAAGATGCAGGTCAAAACAATCAAGATTCAATAAGTATATGTTGAAATATCACTATAAAAATGATATAAAGTGTCTTTAGCCTCTTAAAAACAACAAGTTTCTCTTGCAAGCACAAAGTACCAGATTTTCTTTCAAATTCTCTGCAAGGGGCCACAGAGGAGGAGATGTGTGGAAATGGGGAGGTGTGCATCGTTTTTTCCAGCGCACACAGACGAAGCGTCGTCGAGTTTTCACGCATGGCATGCTGTGCATCGATTTCCGGCGCATAGGCTGGGAACCTCTTCGGGTTGCAGGGTTTTTGGACGCCCGGGGATGATGAGTAGAAATCCTGGGCATGTTGAGCGAAGTCACAGGCACTGCGTCGATCCGGTTGGCGATGTGTGGAAATTTTGGCTGCACGGCTGGTGCTTGTGTTGATTCCTCATAGAAGTCAGGCTGCATTGATAGGGCTCGGCTGTGAGTCGATTTTGTGGGCCATGCCTTGAAGTTCTGGTCACAACGCTGGTGCTGCGTCATTCTTCTCTCGCGAAGTCGGGCTGGGTCGATCCGGTTCAGTGTGTGGTGAATTTTTCATCCCGAGGCAGGCTGTGCATCGTTTCTCGCAGTCTGTGTGTCGATTTTCACCACACAAGGAGTTATTTTGCAGGAGCAAAGTCTTTTTGGTTCTGAGACTTCAGGGAACAGGAGGCAAGCTCAATCCAAGCCCTTGGAGAGCTCTTCACAGCACAGCCATATAGCAGCAAGGCAGCAGGGCAGCAGCAAGGCAGTAGTAACTCTCAGAAAAGCAGTCCAGATGAGTCCTTTGGTCAGCCAGGCAGTTCTTCTTGGCAGGTTGCAGGGTGTGGTTCAGAGTTTCACAGGGTCTTGTAAAGTAGAAGTGTCTACATTGGTAGGGTCAGGGACCCTGTTTAAATACCCAAATGTGCCTTTGAAGTGGGGGAGACTACAAAGAGTGGCTTAGAAGTGCACAGGGTCCCTTTCAGTTCCATCCTGTCTGCCAGGGTCCCAGTAGGGGGTGTGACAGTCCATTGTGTGAGGGCAGGCTCTGTCCTTTGACATGTAAGTGTCAGGCCCACCACCCTTCAGGCCCAGGAAGACCCATTCAGTATGCAGATGTGTGCAAGTGTGACTGAGCATCTTGTGTTTGGGTTGTCTGAGTGAATGCGCAAGGGAGCTGTCAACTAAACCTAGCCAGACATGGATTGGAAGGCACAGAAGGATTTGAGGGCAGAGAAATGCTCACTTTCTAAAAGTGTTATTTCTAAAATAGTAATATAAAATCCAACTTCACCAGTGAGCAGGATTTTGTATCACTATTCTGGCCATACTAAATATGACCTGGTGACTCCTTTCAGATCAGAATATACCACTCAAACAGTATATGAGGGTAGCCCTAATGTTATCCTATGAAAGGAGCAGGCCTCACAGCAGTGTAAAAACGAATTTAGGAGTTTTACACTACTAGGACATATAGATCACACATGTTCATGTCCTGCCTTTTACCTACATAGCACCCTGCCCTATGTGCTACCTAGGGCCTACCTTAGGGGTGACATATGTATAAAAAGGGGAGCTTAAGGCTTGGCAATTACTTTTAAACACCAAGTCGAAGTGGCAGTGAAACTGCACACACAGGCCCTGCATTGGCAGGCCTGAGACATGGGTAGGGGGCTACTTATGTGGGTGGCACAACCAGTGCTGCAGCCCACTAGTAGCTTTTAATTTACAGGCCCTTGGCACATGAAGTGCACTTGACTAGGGACTTACAAGTAAATTAAATCAGCCAGTAGGGTATGAGCCAATGTCACCATGTTTTAAGGAGAGAGCATATGCAATTTAGCACTGATTAGCAGTGGTAAAAGGCGCAGAGTCCCAAAGCCAGCAAAAATTAGGTCAGAAAAATAGGAGGAGGAAGGTAAAAGGTTTGGGGGTGACCCTGCGGAAAGGCCATTTCCAATAAGGTGGATATCTAAAGGATGTTATAAATACGATGTGTGGACGATATAAATGGAATTGTATAAATGTTTTTGCTGAGGAGTTTATGCAGGGCGGGGGGGGGGGGTCATTATGAAAGTCACTTGAATGGCCAGAGACCTGAGACATTCACAAGTGTTCTCTTTTACACTTGGAAGGACTCCAAATTGGACAATGACTGAAGTAGCAAATAGCAATGGTTTCCAAGCACAGCCAGGCTATGAGTGGAGTGACAAGCCAATATGAATGAAGTCAGGGGAGTGATGAGCTGGTGCCGAAGATGAGACTTGGCCCATCCTCACCCGGTTGCCAGTCATGATATCAGGACGCAGGGTGGCACATCGAAGCATAGGAAAGTATAGCACTGGCTGTTTTCTGCATATGTTTACGCCTGACTAAAACACAGTCAGTTGGCTCGGACACACATATGTTATCTAATGTGGTGTAAAGCATCTCAAAGTGACTCAAATCATTGTGTTGATTTTCTTACCATTATAAAATCTTGCAGGCACAGCACAACTTGCAGAGCACCACGCACAAACCAACTTAACCTTTAGTAAATAACCACCAAGGTATTTAACACACACAAAGAGAACTGTCGAGCTGCTTTCCACAGACAGTTTAGTGACTATATACAGGACCTCAGTGTGTTATTCTTCCATTGAGTCTCTGTGCATACATCTTGCTATGTAAAAAGCTTTACGTGGAAATGTCTTGTTTCTAAATGGATAAAAAAATATAGAAAGACATTTGTTCAGCCAGTGACGCATCTCACATCTCAGAAATGTTCGGTTGCATTTTGTGGTATCTTTGTTAGGCTTTGGTGGTTTGTGACGTAATGGTGTCCATTGTTCTCTTATTGGACGTTCCTTTATTCACTACTGGAACCTACTGTTTTCTTATGAGCCCAATGTCAATAATCTCTTCCTGGGCTCCCTCACTACAGTTGACTTATTTTTGTGCACAATTAAATAACTATTATATACAACCTAAAGATTGTGTCTCATCGTGTTGCTTGGCTTCACTTGTGGCGACGGGCTGCTGAAAGGAGTTCTTGGAGATATAAAGACTGGAGTAAAGAAGGAAAACTCCATTTCATGTGGATTTTCTTCAGATCTTGCTGTGTTTCACAGAGGGCTCTTCTCTGTTCTGGCATGTGATGACCATTTTTGACTAAATATTTTTAATTTGAAATGAAGACTTTTAATTCTTCAACCTGGATCCCTTTCTTAATAAACACATACAAGGTTTTCAAGTATTGTGTCATTTATTGTTAAAATGCGGTCAGCTAATCTGACTCCTATCTCATGTCAAACATTTGAACACAGCTTTCTTTTCTTAGCTATTTTGATCCTCTCATATTCTATGCCATACATTTACGTTTCCTTAAGCTCATGCTTATTAATGGCTTTTGATTCAGTATTTGTGAATCTATCTGCAAGGCTCAGAGCTTCTGCAAAACAACTTAATGAGTTTTAAGTCATCTTTTTATTATCAACTGGCATTCATAGTATTCTCCTCTAGATGGCGGTATTGTACATTGGCCGCACAGTGTTTATTCCAGCTTTACGGAAGCCATAAGAATGAAAAACTTTGAGTTCAAGTACTGCAGATGCCGCAGATCTGTGACCTCGCACGAGGGCTCCATCCTCTCCTTGTTCACTGTTGTGCATGGTCGCTCTATTGCCCAAGCATTTGGGGAGATTCACTAAACAGAAATTTGACTTGCTCATTTCATCGCCAGTGCATTCATGCTGGAGGGGCCGGTGGCCCCACTACTGGTCACACCCAGACGTGTGTCTCGGGCCGAAGGGGAAAGGGATTAGCAGCCTCCTTTAATGGAAGGAAATCATTCCATCACAGTTTAATGTATTTATTGGTACTCTATGCTTTTCTCAAACTACACGTAAAGATGCACACCTCGCTAAAGGCTAGCGTTGAGACTCATACAGTGCACTTTCTGACCCAACCACCTCAAAGGCCCGAGCCAGGTATTGACACCCTCTGAAGCACCAATAAAATGAGAGCACCACTAGCATTGTCCGGGGTAAAGTTGCTGTGTACATGATTTGAGATATATATATATATATATATATATATATATATATATTACAAAAGTCCCGGAATGCAGGTGCTCCACACAGCGGTCCTGGATGGGCTCCGAGAGGCCCTTATATAACCTCCAACACTCCCTTAGATATCAGGAGAACCAGGACAACTCCAATGTGAAAATTCAATTTATTTCAGCACTAACATCCAACGCGTTTTGGCATGGATCTATGAGTAAGGCTGTTGCCGAAACGCGTTGGATGTTTGTGCCGAAATACATTGAATTTTCAAATTGGAGTTGTCCTGGTTCTCCTGATATCTAAGGGAGTGTTGGAGGTTATATATATATATATATATATATATATATATATATATATATATATATATATATATATCACTGCGCTCCTCTGCCACTTACCACCAAGCTGTCGGAGTGGTGCGTAGCATCTGGTGCAGCTATCGGCAATATAAATCCAAAACAAACTCCAGAAAGAGTGTACTCACACTCCGGAATGTTTAAAAAAAGTTATTTTTTTTAATACAGCAACTCATTTAAGCCCCAGGAACACATTTCGGCTAAACAGCCTTGTTCACGGTGGGGCTGGCTGTGCATATCAACCCACATATATATATATATATATATACAAGCAAAAAACAAACACTGTGAAAGGACTAGAGAGTGCTGTAATCGAACAATAAGCAGACCCACCAAGGTAGTATGGAGCCAGCCCGCTGAGATTACAAGTGAGTCATGGAACTAGTGAGTGTACACAACACAATATGACTAGCAATGCGTTTCGATAATTCCAATCCAAGCTATTATTACAATTATTGGTCAATGAAAATGATTGCTTATTTCTTTTTGGTTTTACCAGTCCATCAAGTGTTGAGTGTCATCTGCTCGCTTTGGAATCCTTATAACAGTGACTAGTCATTTCTCTGATGGAAATCTAATGTATTTATTGTAGAATCACATGGAAGAAGTAGGGTGCCATAATGCGAGTGTAACAGTGGAACTGATGACTACAAAACAACATAAAACTAGCAATGCTATTACAGTCACTATGTGGGCGAGATTCCAAATGTTCCAATCTAAAATGTCGCCACAGTTATTGGTCAAAGACATTTTTGTTGTTGTTGCTTAATCCTTAAACTTATACCAGTATATCAAGTGCTCTGCGGCACCAGCTCCCTATGCTATCTCAGTATCAGTCACCAGGCGTATTCCTAATATAAGTCTGACATAGTTACAAAGGTTCCGCTTGGAGAAAGTGAACAACATCCTAAGTGGGACCCCCAAGGCCTCCTACTAGTAGACCTGTGTGACTAAACCGTAAGAAATACTGCACAACAGGCCCGACCCTCGATCAAAATATGCTGCTAAGTGCACTCCAATTGTATAACAAGAATTACTGAAAGCCATGGTTTTGTGAAAATACTATCCTCCATAAGTGTACATACATAGGTTGCTCCCAAATAAAGTCCTAGTGGGGATATATTAACCACTTGTCTGGGTGTAAGCCTAGTACTGTTCTTCAAAATATAATAACAGGAGGGTTGTTAGACCTGACAGCCTTAGGGTAGTCACCCCTAACTGTTTGCCTACCTCCCTCCACTTTTTGGACACTGTTTTTGCTGGTTTATAGACTCTGCGCACTTTACCCCTGCTAACCAGGGCTAAAGTGCATATGCTCTCTCCCCTAAAACATGGTAACCTGGAATCATACATGATTGGACTATTAATTTACTTATAAGTCCCTAGTAAGGTGCACTTTATGTGCATAGGGCGGGTAAATTAAATGCTACTAGTGGGCCAGCAGCACTGGTTGTGCCACCCACTTAAGTAGCCCCTTTTCCTTGTCTCAGGCCTGCCATTGCAAGGCCTGTGTGTGCAGTTTCACTGCCACATCGACTTGGCATTTAAAAGTTCTTGCCAAGCCTAGAACTCCCCTTTTTCTACATATAAGTCACCCTTAATGTGTGCCCTAGGTAACCCCTAAGGCAGGGTGCTGTGTAGGTAAAAGGCAGGACATGTACCTGTGTAGTTATATGTCCTGGTAGTGTAAAACTCCTAAATTCATTTTCACACTACTGTGAGGCCTGCTCCCTTCATAGGCTAACATTGGGGCTGCCCTCATACACTGTTGAAGTGGCAGTTGCTGATCTGAAAGGAGCAGGAAGGTCATATTTAGTATGGCCAGAATGGTAATACAAAATCCTACTGACTGGTGAAGTCGGATTTAATATTACTATTCTAGAAATGCCACTTTTAGAATGTGAGCATTTCTTTGCACTTAAATCCTTCTGTGCCTTACAATCCACGTCTGGCTGGGCTTGGTTGACAGCCCCTTGTGCATTCACTCAGACACACCCCAAACACAGGGTACTCAGCCTCACTTGCATACATCTGCATTTTGAATGGGTCTTCCTGGGCTGGGAGGGTGGAGGGCCTGCCCTCACACAAAGGACTGCCACACCCCCTACTGGGACCCTGGCAGACAGGATTGAACTGAAAGGGGACCTGGTGCACTTCTTAGCCACTCTTTGAAGTCTCCCCCACTTCAAAGGCACATTTGGCTATAAAACAGGGCCTCTGCCCTACCTCATCAGACACTTGCTGGAGAAGAAACCTGAACCAGAAACTACATCCTGCCAAGAAGAACTGCCTGGCTGCTCAAAGGACTCACCTGTCTGCTTTCTACAAAGGACTGCTGCCTTGCTGTTGCCCTGCTGCCTTGCTGAACTCTTGTCTGGCTGTGAAAGTGCTCTCCAAGGGCTTGGATAGAGCTTGCCTCCTGCTCCCTGAAGTCTTAGGACCAAAAAAACTTCTCTTTATCACTTGGACGCTCCATGCACCGAAAATTTCGACACACAACTTGTTCCGCGGCGAGAAAAACGCCGCACACCGACGCTGATCGACGCAACGCTCTTGGGACGATCGAACATCCGACGCACGGCTTCGCAAGGACAAAGCCGCCCGACCTCTAGAGGAGAAATCGACGCGACGCCTGCCGTGAGATCGTAATTTCGACGCGCAGCCCCGCAGACCGACCTCGAGAGGAGAAATCGACGCGACGCCTGCCGTGAGATCGTAATTTCGACGCGCAGCCCCGCAGACCGCCGCACAGCCGGAGAACAAGCAGGAAAATCCACGCACAGACCCGGGACATCTGGTAATCCCCGCGATCCACAGAAAGAGACTGTCCGCGTGCCGGAAAACGACGCACGACTTCCCCGCATGGGAAATAACGACGCGAGTCCGTGTGTGCTGGGGAGAAATCGACGCACACATCCTTTTTCCACGCACCTCTTCCTTTGTGGCCCTCTGAGGAGATTTTTCCACTCTAAACCAGGTACTTGTGCTTGAAAGAGACTTTGTTTATATTCTAAAGACTTAAGACACTTTATATCACTTCTCAGTGATAACTCTACAATTTCCCATTGCAACTTTATTCTTTTTGACCTACAATTATCCTGATAAATATTATATATTTTTCTAAACACTGTGTGGTGTATTTTTGTGGTGCTATATGGTGGTATTGTATGATTTATTGCACAAATACTTTACACATTGCCTTCTAAGTTAAGCCTGACTGCTCGTGCCAAGCTACCAGAGGGTGGGCACAGGATAATCTTGGATTGTGTGTGACTTACCCTGACTAGAGTGAGGGATTTTGCTTGGACAGGGGGTAACCTGACTGCCAACCAAAAACCCCATTTCTAACAAGGGTCATGTAACACCACGTGTATATAACATTCTAGTCTAATGTCAAAATCCTTAAAGTACAACAAGAAAAGATATCACCCAGGTGCTCAAAGTGCCAGAAGAAAAGGGCAGGGTGCCCCAGCCGGGACCACCTCTCGAACCCAGCTTCCTAGGTGAGAGTCCCTTCCTCTTCTCTGTAAAAGATAAAAACAATTCCAGTTACACCTTGTGTCCTTGAGAGGGTTTCAGAATTCCACACAATTTTTTTTCACACAATTTGTTTTATGGATAAGACACAGTATATAGTCCCAAGCAACGTCACAAAATGAAATGATGGACGGAGTGTTGAAACTTTTCAAACACTCACCCCCAGTCACAGATCTGGGTTTAATCCATTGTTATCTTGCTTGCCACATCAGCCAAGTTCAGACCCAGCCATATGCAAATCAGTCTTGACCCTGCTCCCTATGGGAGCAGTCCATCCTGAACTACCAAGCCAGATCCTCCCTGGACAGGATTCAAGCATTCTGGAACCGGTTTCAGGGTATCACCGTTCATCAGCCAGTCTGGCTTGAATCCAACAAGTGAGAGGACCTGGCTTGGCAGTTCAGGCTGGACTGTTCCCATGAGGACAGGGTCACGACTGATTTGCATAAGGCTGGGTCTGAGCTGGGGTGGCGTGTTGAGCAAAAGAACAATGGATTAAACACAGATTTGTGACTGGGGGTGAGTGTTTGCATTGTTCAGCACCCCGTCCATCATCCTTTCGTGTTGCTAAAGTTGCCCTAAGTGGGAAGGGTATGCCCAGACGTGGGTCCCATGCTCACTGTGCAACTGGATTCAAGCTTGCCTCGTTTATCAAGGCAGATATCCTCAAACTGGTCCCAGGATGCTGGGTCTGGCAGTTCAGGCTGAACTGTTCCGATGAGAAACAGGGTCAAGACTGATTTGCATATTGCTGGGTCTGAGCTGGGGTAGCATGATGAGTAAAAGAATGATGGATTAAATCCAGATCTGAAAATGGGGGTGAGTGTTTGCGTTGTTCAGCACTCTGTTCATCATCCTTTTGTGTTGCTAAAGGTTCCCTAAGAGGAAAGGGTATGCCCAGATGTGGGTCCTGTGC
The DNA here is from genome assembly GCF_031143425.1 of Pleurodeles waltl. Taxonomy (NCBI): domain Eukaryota; kingdom Metazoa; phylum Chordata; class Amphibia; order Caudata; family Salamandridae; genus Pleurodeles; species Pleurodeles waltl. The sequence goes on from NC_090450.1 coordinate 961,990,998, forward strand.
TCACTTTGCCACTGAATTCAAGCTAGCCTGGTTGAAGAAGAGTGATGCCCTGAAACTGGTGCCAGGATGCTTGTTTCTGGTCCAGGGAGGACCTGGCCTGGCAGTTCGGGCTGGACTGTTGTCTTAAGGAACAGGGTCAAGACTGAATTGCATATGTCTGGGTCTGAACTTAGGGGGCATGATTGCCAAAAGAACAATGTATTAAACCCAGATCTGAGACTAGGGGTGAGTGTTTGCATTGTTCAGCACTCCGTCCATCATCCTTTTTTGTTGCTAAAGTTGCCCTAAGTGGGAAGGGTATGCCCAGACGTGGGTCACGTACTCACTGTGCCACTGGATTCAAGCTAGCCTGGCTGATGAAGGGTTATACCCTGAAACCGCTATCATGATGTTTGTTTCCAGTCCAGGGAGGACTGGCCTGGCAGTTGGGGCTGGACTGTTCCCACGAGGAACAGGGTTTGCATATGGCTGGGTCTGACCTGCGGTGGCATGGTGAGCAAAAGAACAATGGATTAAACCCAGATCAGTGACGGCGGTGAGTGTTTTCATTGTTCAGCACTCCGTCCATCATCCTTTTGTGTTGCTAAAGTTGCCCTAAGTGGGAAGGGTATGTCCAGACTTTGGTCCCAAGCTCACAGTGCCACTGGATTCAAGCTAGCCTGGCTGATGAAGGGTGATACTCTGAAACTGCTCCTAGGATGCTTGTTTCTGGTCCAGGGAGGACCTGGCCTGGCAGTTCGGGCTGGACTGTTCCCATGACGAACAGTGTCAAGAATGATTTGCATATACCTGGGTCCGAACTGGGGTGGCATGGTGAGCAAAAGAATGATGGATTAAACCCAGATCTGTGACTGGGAGTGATTGTTTGCATTGTTCAGCACTCCGTCCATCATCCTTTTATGTTGCTAAAGTTGCCCTAAGTGGGGTGGGTAGGACCAGACGTGGGTTCCGTGCTCACTGTGCAACTGGATTCAAGCTAGCCTGGTTTATCAAGGGAGATACTCTGAAACCGCTCCCAGGATGCTTGTTTCCGGTCCAGGGAGGAGCTTGCCTGGCAGTTCGGGTTGGACTGTTGCCATGAGGAACAGGGTCAAGACTGATTTCAATTTGGCTGCGTCTGAAGTGGTGCGGCATGATGATCAAAAGATCAATGGATTAAACCCAGATCTGTGACTGAGGTGAGTGTTTGCATTGTTCAGCACTCCAATCATCATCCTTTTGTGTTGCTAACAGTATATAGTCCCAACACATCCAGAGCTCAGAGATCACAGCTAGATATAATATATTTCCCTGTCCTCGCTCAACCAACATTTTATTCCAAAAGTATGTATAACTCTTCATCTAAATTCAAACCGTTCAGGGCTTTAGTGTTAAGCCTAATGATGCATCTAGATTCAGCCCTACATAACATGCTCACCTGGTCACCACCCCGGGGATTCATGGGAACATGATCAACCCCTGTATTCCTCAATAGGTTCTAATCAATAAATAGTGTGTTTCAAAGTGTCTGGCAACAGATAATGTTCATCGTGATTCTCAGTTGCCCTGGCATGTTCCAGTATTCTCTTCCTCACCGGATGTATGGTGATTGCTATGTACCTCAAAGCAATACGGGCACTCTAGAACATACACAACAAAAGGAGTGCTGCCGTTAATAAATTTAGATATGGTATTAGTATTGTGATCTGGCAGCACAATTTCCTTGCATTTGGATGAGTATGTAAATGTTTTGCATTACCCATAAACAAAAATGCCCATAAGAGGTACTCCCCTGGCACATATATATCACCTGCCCCTGTATTGATGTACATTTTTACAAGCAGGTCTCTCAAGGATTTGGTCTTGTGATACATGATTCTAGGTCTATTGTCTGATGCATTACACAATGTCGGGACACACCTTAGGATATCCCAGTTTTTGTTAAAAAACTTCTGGTATATTACCCGATTTCATATTGTATGTGGTGGTGATGCTCACTTCATTCTCTCCCATGCTCTGAAAATTGTCCCTTTTCTGTCGATTGGCAAAAAGGATTTCTGTCCTAGTACGTGTGTATACTTATTGGATACCCTTTTTAAGACCCATTCAGGGTAACCCCTCAGCATAAATTGTTGTATCATTACTGCTTTCTCTGTTTCAAAAAGGGTTCTATCACTGCAATTTCTCTTGCCCCTAATGAGTTCTCCATATGGAATCCTCCATTTGAGTTGACTAGGATGACTGCTGTGTGCACAGAGAAGGCTGTTACCAGCTGCGGACTTGTGATGCAACTTGAAAGTTATTCTACCTGTAGGAAAGTTCTGTCTTTTTGCCATGGTTAACCCCATTTTCTGCCTGATATCAGTGTACTTGACATTTTCACTGGGATACTGCTAAACAGGTCCCAAGTGATTGTGCTCTCTTTCCTCTAAATGTGGTTGTTGCATACTGGTAACCCAGTATTTCACCCATAATTGGCATATTGGTGCCCCCTTATAAGTCCCTAGTATAAGGTACTTAGGCACCCAGGGCATTGGGGTTCCAGGGGATCCCTAGGGGCTGCAGCATATATTTTGCCACCCATAGGGAGCCCATGCAAAGGCTTCAGCAGGACTGCCATTGCAGCCTGGGTAAAAAGGTGTATGCACCCTTTCACTGCCATTTACACTGCACCAGGTCACTTATAAGTCACCCCTGTAGTAGGCCCTCCAGCCGTGAGGGCAGGGTGCGGAGTACCTGTGTGTGAGGGTACCCCTGCCCTGGCAGAGGCACCCCACGACCTCCAGTACCATTTTCCCAGACTTCGTGAGTGGGGGGATGCCATTCTACGCGTGTACTGGACATAGGTCACTACATATATCCAGCTGCATAATGGTAACTTCGAACATAGGCATGTTTGGTATCAAACATGTTGGAATCATACCCCAAGGCTTTTGCAAGCATTGGTTGTATGATTCTATGCACTCTGGGGGCTCCTTAGAGGACCCCCAGAATTGCCATTGCAGCCTTCTGAGGTTTTCCAGGCAGCCCCAGTTGCTGCCACCTCACAGACAGGTTTCTGCCCTCCTGTTGCTTGAAAACCTTAAGCCCAGGAAGGCAGAACAAAGGATTTCTTTTGGGAGAGGGGTGTTACACCCTCTCCCTTTGGAAATAGGTGTTACATGCTTGGGAGGGGTAGCCTACCCAAGCCACTGGAAATTCTTTGAAGGGTACATTTGGTGCCCTCCTTGCATAATCCAGTCTACTCTGGTTCAGGCACGAAACTGGACAAATGAAAGGGGAGTGACCACTCCCCTGTCATGGTGCTCAGAGCTCCTGGGCACCCCCCTGGGTTTTGCCATCTTGGATTTAAGTTGGCAGGAAACTCTTGGAGCATCTGAGTCGCCAGTGCCAGCAGGTGACGTCAGAGCCCTCCCCTGATAGGTGCTTACCTGTTTAGCTGATTAATCCCCCTTTCACGGCTATTTAGGGTCTCTACTTTGGGTGGTTCTTCAGATTCGGATTGTAAGACTCCAGCAGGACTCCTCTGCATCCTCCACTTCAACTTCTCACCAAAGAAACTGCATCTGGACACTCAGGATCTCTACAAACTGCAAGAAAGAAGCAAGACACCTTCTGCAACATTGTATCTTCAGCTCCTGCCAGCAACTGCAACTGTTTCATGATCGTGCATCCTCTGAGGACAGCCCGTCTTCAGCCTACACCAGAAGAGCGAAGGAATCTCCCTTGGCATGAAGGAGTTACTCCCCTGCTTCAGCAGGCACGACTGTAATGACAACTCGCTGCGTGGATCCCCTCTCTTTCTGAGCTGTGTGGATCCTGCATCCCGGGTGGTAGACTGAAGTGGTCCCGACAGTCCTGGCATCCTACTGTCTAACTTTGGTGGAGGTAAAAGCCTGCCTCTCCACGCAAGATAGTACCCCGTGCACTGCATCTTTTGCAGCTGCCAAAGCTTGTTGGCATCCTTCCACAAAGTTCTTCATGAATCTTGTAGCTCCAGCCCCCAGCACTCTATCCTGTGACGCACAGCTTCCTGAGTCGTTCTCAGGCGGCATGGGAGCCTTTGTCGTAGTGTTGCATGGGCCTCTTTTGCACCTTCCTTGTCCCCATGCTGTGGGACTACTGTGCATGCTGCCTGGTCTTCTGTGGGCTCTCTGAGTTGCTCAGAGCCCCCTCTGACTCCGGCTCCTGGGAAGAGTCCATCTGGTCCTTCCTGGTCCCGGGCAGCGTCATTTTCTGCTAATCGTGAGCTTTGCGTGTGCCAAGGCTTGTTGACAGACTCCAGGAACGCAAAATGGACTGAAATCCTCCATCCGGCATGGGACATTACTTGCACCAACCAGGAACCCGTCTTCGTCTTCCTGGGTGCAATACTGATTGTTCTTCTTCACCGGTGGTTCTTCTTTTGCACCTTCATCCGGGTTAGCAGGGGCTTCTGTTCTCCCTGGACGTTTCTGTGCTTCTTGGACTTGGTCTCCTACTTCCACAGGTCCTCAGGTCCAGGAATCCACTATTGGTGTCTTGCAGTCTCTTTTGGTTTTTGCATAATTCTTCTTTTCGTTTCTGTGTGTGTTCTGGGAAAGTTACTGTGTTTTACTCCTGCTTTCCGGGGCACTGGGGTGGGTTCTAGTACTTACCTTTGGGGTTTTCTAGTACTCCCAGCTCCCCTCTACACACTACAGTTGCCTAGGTTGGAAACCAACATTCGCATGCTACTTTCTTAGTATATGGTTTGTGTTCCCCCTGGCCCATTTCTAACTATTGTTATTTTCACTAATTGCACTGTTTTCTAACTGTTTTTATGCCTATTTCTGCATGCTAGTGTATATAACTTGTGTATTACTTACCTCCTAAGGGAGTATACTCTCTATGGTATTTTTGGTATTTGTGTCACCAAAATAAAGTACCTTCATTTTTGTAACACTGAGGGGGTGATTCTAACTCTGGCAGGCGGCGGAGGCCGCCCGCCAAAGTTCCCCCGCCAGAACACCGCTCCGCGGTCAGAAGACCGCCGCGGTGATTCTGTGTTTCCCGCTGGGCTGGCGGGCGACCGCCAGAAGGCCGCCCGCCAGCCCAGCGGGAAACCCCTTCCCACGAGGAAGCCGGCTCCGAATGGAGCCGGCGGAGTGGGAAGGGTGCGACGGGTGCAGTTGCACCCGTCGCGATTTTCAGTGTCTGCAAAGCAGACACTGAAAATCTTTGCGGGGCCCTCTTACGGGGGCCCGTGCAGTGCCCATGCCATTGGCATGGGCACTGCAGGGGCCCCCAGGGGCCCCACGACACCCCTGACCGCCATCCTGTTCCTGGCGGTCGAAACCATACCGTCGCGGTCAGAATGCCCTTAGGAGCACCGCCAGCCTGTTGGCGGTGCTCCCGCCGACCCCGGCCCTGGCGGTCAAGGACCGCCAGGGTTAGAATCAGCCCCTGAGTGTTTTCTTTCATGTGTGTGAGTATTGTGTGACTACAGTGGTATTGCATGAGCTTTGCATGTCCCCTAGGTAAGCTTTGGCTGCTCATCCACAGCTACCTCTAGAGAGCCTGGCTTCTAGACACTGCATAGACTACACTAATAAGGGATAACTGGCTCTGGTATCAGATGTAAGTACCATAGGTACCCACCACACACCAGGCCAGCCTCCTACAAGGATGAAATCTGTGACCCCGCCCCCACAATGCTTGTGTAAGACTACCTCCATTCTCCAATGGGGTCCTTTGAATTCACCACAATCTACTTGTTCTCAGCATTGGAAAGTCAGACAGACAAGTCCTAGGCAATGATAGTATTTCACTCTATCAATCAGGGATTATTTATTTATTATTTGTTTTTTGTTTTTTTCTTCAAATTATGATCCATTAACAAGGCATTGCACTTTAATTATGGTATGAAGCATCGCCTGGTAAAAGGTGTAAGTACCATAGGTGCCCATTACAAACCAGGCCAGCCTCCTACATCTTCCATTATTCTCATTTCCACATCTAATAACACTATACTGTACTTGCTGTAGTGTGCTGTAAATTCTAAAATTCAGATTATCATTGAGTTTTACTAGAAACTCCCTTGCCTCTGTTTCTTTGCCCTGCCAAAGCGTAACCATAAGACAACTCTGTCCATATCCTGCCTAAATTCCAATGCTCTTGACACCAGCTCCTGTCACCAGCCCACACAAGTTTGTGTAGCTGGGAGCAAAGCTGGAGTCTGTAACATTTCCTTGTTCTTGTCTGTACAGGGTCATGTGATACAAAATAATGTTGTTACTGAGGCAGAATGTCATCATCTCTATCATTTGTGTATGTGAGCAGAGGTTCAATGTCAACATTAGGGCAGTGAGCGCTCTACGGGCAACTGGAATGCAAAAACCCAGCGCTTATGAGATAAAGTAATTCATGCATTATGTTGATATGCTGTTGTTTAACCTTTTGCATTGCAGAGATTAATCCTGAAGACTTATATTCAAGGTGCTTGTAAATATCGTTTATTTGGAATGTATTGCTGCAGGCTTTCAGAGTGTGTCAGGGTGTGGTTCCTTTCCAGGGCCTTCTAGAAGCTTTCTCTGCAGCATGACTTGGTGTGGTTTGTGGGCTGGGCCAGACTCTATATAAGGGAGCCAGCCGAGCTCCACGTGCTCACTATTCAGAGGTCCAGGTGCAGAGCAGCAGCAATTTCCTGAGCTCCTGTTCCAGAGGCCTACCTTGATCTTCCAGGCCTTTGCCCTTCATTGTATTGGTGATCCTTGATCAGGGCAGTAAGACGGAGGTCGGGCTGGGCCCGATCCCGTTTTCGAAGGCATTCGAGTTTTTGGGCCTAGTTTTCATGTTGGAAGATTTTTCCTTGTGTGTGTGAATGTGCTTGTGTTTTCTGGCATTTACATGTTGATATTCAAATCGGCAAGACGCGCAATTCATTCTTGGCATTTGACTTTTGAGATTCGGGTCGGCAACAGTGTGCGTGACCATTTCTTGGCATTCACATGGTGGCATTCTAATCGCCAAGACGCGCAATTCATTCCTTGCATTAAAACTTTGATAATCATTGTGCGCGACCATTTCTTGGCATTCACATGGTGGCATTCGAATCGGCAAGACACACGATTCATTCCTGCATTTAAAACTGATGTTTTAGATTGCTTGCAGAATGCGCAATCATTTCATGGCATTTACATATGCTTGTTGAAATTGGCAGTGTGCACGATTCATTTCCCGCATTTAAAACTAGGTGTTAAAATTCCAGATGTTACATTATATGTGCATATTAAGGGCCAGATGTAGCAAAGACTTTGCGACTCGCAAACGGCGAAAATCGCCGTTTGCGAGTCACAAATGCGTCTTTGCTATGTTAAAAAGCATTTTGCGAGTCGGAACCGACTCGCAAAATGCATTTCCGACTCGCAAATCGGAAGGGGTGTTACCTTCCGATTTGCGAGTCGCAATGCTATGCATTTTCATGTGCGACCGCGATTGTGGTCGCAAATGAAAGCGCAGTTACCATCCACTTGAAGTGGGACCCCTTCCCCTTTGTGTCTGGCAAAAAAAATAAAAAATTCAGGGCAGGCAGTGGTCCAAGGGACCACTACCTGCCCTGAAAAATACCAAAACTAAAGGTTTAGTTTTTTTTTTCAAAGTGCAGCTCATTTTCCTTTAAGGAAAACGGGTTGCACTTTGAAAAAAAAGACTGCTTTATTTAAAAGCAGTCACGGACATGGTGGTCTGATGTTCCCAGCAGGCCACCATCCCCGTGAGTGCCCTGAATCGATATGGGGTCGCAAATTGCGACCCACCTCATTAATATTAATGAGGTGGGTCTTTGCGACCCCATAGCGACTCGCAGAAGGTGTCTGAGACACCTTTCTGCATTCCAAATTGCGAGTTGCAATTTGCGAGTCGCTGGGACTCGCAAATTGCGAATTCGCAATTTGGAACCTTGCTACATCTGGCCCTAAGTTCTTAATACAATTCCTATTGTGTTCCAGGAAATGTTCAGATTACTTTTTGTCCTCATGTAAAAAGACCATGTTTGTTCTGAAAACATAATTCTAGAAGATTCTTATAATCCTAGACAATGTGTAACATTTCATGAAAAGTTTCATTGAGAAGTTTTGTTAATCATTCTTGATTCCTTCACAGGTACCCAGACGTCTTGAGGCCTAGTTATTAGTCCTTTCTTAAGTTATTCATGGTTACAGTATGACAATGCTTAGAATCATAGTCTAGTGAAAATCAATGTGATATAATCTTGATATTGTGTGGTTTAACCTTTTTGCTTCCTACAGGTCTCCTTCCCTGCTGTTCCCATCCTAATCCCCTTTTCCCCCGCTTGGACTCTCTCAGGCTCTTTGATTTTATCTATCGGAGTCTTGGAGCTGTCTAGTGGTGGACATGTTGGGAACGTGCGCAGACCCGAGGATCTGGTCTCCCTGATATTCAAAGGTCTTGCTCGCAAAAAGTGTTCACAGGCCTCGATACCATCACTCTGACGTATGCTAGTATGCAAATATTTCACATCGTGAGCTAACAACAAAAACCCAGGATCCCAATCTATATCTTCAGTCCTTCTAAAAAAATCCCTAGTGTCAGCAACGTAAGAGGGCAGGGAACTGACAAAAGGCACCAAGAAGAAATCAATGTATTTCTAAGTGTTCTCTAACAGGCTTCCTATGGATGAGACTACAGGTCTCGCTGGGGGGTTGCTCATGGATTTAAGCACGTTAGGCAGAAGATATAATATGGGTATTTTGTGTTGAATATTGTTTTTTAAAGACATTGGTATTCTTCTAACTCAAACAACTCAAACATTGTTCTTCCATAGTTCAATTTTTCCCAAAAGTTGTTATTGGAACTTTTATATTCAGACATGGTTATGACTGTATAGAACTTTGTATCTCCCAGCTGCCTGAGTGCTTGGGAAACAAACATCTCTCATGGCAACACTACCACATTACCCCCTTATCCGCTGGTCTATTCACAATACTGTCATCTTTGGCTAGTGATTCAATTGCCTTTCTATGTCACCATGAGATATTTCTTGTAGCCCTCACTTTCTCCTTCCACAATTTCCTCAGATCGGCAACCACTTTCTCATGTAAGGCATCTATCATGTTAAAGCCAAGCATAGGGGTAAATTTAGACTTGGGTTTAAATTCAGTAGGGACGCTCTTATCATATACTATTCCCTGTTTCTCCAATATAGACTATATACTCCTGATGTCCTAATTATTGCCTTGTAGCTCAATAAAAGTTGTTAAAAAATCAATATCACTAATGTTGATGGGGGGCGTGGCCATGATGGCAGCTGAGACAGACGCTTAGAAAGCAGCTCCGAGTCGGGCTAGCGAAAAAAACCTTCCAGACATCACCAATCCACCAGCCACATATAATTGGACAGTGGCGGAAATTAAGTGGAGGTAATCTGGCCCCCTCAGGGACTGAGATTGCGTCCCAGGGCCGTTGCCATGGACACGTGGTGTGTGTGGCCTATGTGAAGGCAGGAGCTCTGTGTCCTGAGGCTGAGCGAAGGGCGGACGCGGGGGCGCTCGGCGGGGCATTGCAGAGACCTGTGATCGAGCGGCGCCATGCTGGGGGTGGAAAAAAGATGCTGCCCGGGCTGTTGGCACTAACTGAGATGCTGCTACTAAATTGCGGGACCTCCTGAACCATACACCCGAGTGCTCTGTCGACTGGTGGGGACTGCCTGGAGAGGCAAGGTCGGCCTCGCACCTGGTGGCTGCAATGTGGGAGCGGCGGGGAGAAGAATAAGGTACACAGCGTAGGGGCTTTCGGCTGGGACCTCACAGAACAGTGAACTCAATATAAGAGGTATCATTTGTTATTGGACTTACTCTTTACATCGCGGTGTTGCCCTTCAAGACGTGGCGATCGAAGGTGGTGCGGCATGCCCCCGAGGTGCCGGCCCTGGGGAATTGCACTTGCTGACGTCACAGTGGCTAGCGTGGGTTGCAGAACCTGTCGGTGAGGCTGGCGGCTGTGAACTTGAACTGGGTGGGAGAAATAGAGTGCATACATGACAGAGGAGAACGCCCAGAGGTCTGGAAGGTGCCACTCCTTCATTCTACTCCTGGCCGGGATCGTGCACTGCAGGGCCTTGCTGTCCGCCTCACTGGGAGTCTTGATCCCATTGTGGGGGCTGATACAGACAGATTGAGTCCGGAGGGGGAGACGATTTCTAGGTCATGCCAGTGAAACAAATTGGACCGACCGGGAGGGCGCCCCTTCCCCTTACTGCACCTGTAAGTCTGATTTTCGCACAATGCTACACGGGGGCAACGCAAGACATATTGCATAAACAGGGAGATCAACTGGAATCATACCTACCATAGGTACAGTGACTACCATTTCCACAACGTGGTGGAAACGGAGGTCGGACAGCAGGTAAAGACCACCTACACAAATGCAAAAGTGAACTGTGAGACAGGAATGATGGGGAAAACCAAAGGTGCCAAATTCCTACTGCGATATGAGCAAGAAGCTCCCTCTGCTGCGCTGCTGGGGGCATTGGCCCCCATGTCTCTGCAAACTTTGGAGACCGCTCTGCAGATGCACTCGGGACAGTTTGAGAGGATACTGCAGGCCATTATGGATACCAAGCTGTCTCTGTATAACAGGATAGATACCGTTTCTCAAGATGTCAATTTGCTCAGAGTTGATCATCGTACCCTGGCAGATAGGGTGATGGTAACGGAATCGAGCTTACAAGCCATGGACCCTACTGTCGGGAACTGCAGAAACAAGTGAAGAGGCTAGATCTGGAAGTGAAGACTCTGCAGCACCGAGTGGAGGATGCCGAGGGGGGATCACGCCGCAACAGTGTTAGGTTTCTGGGATTTCCGGAAAAAGTGGAAGGGCACAACATAGAACTATTCGTGGAACAATGACTCATGAACTCGGTGTTGAAAGGGACAATACCAAAATGTTTCTCTGTAGAATGGGCACACAGGATTCCGGGTCGGCCTCCGGCCCCAGGATTGCCTCCTCAACCGCTTATAGCACACTTTCTTAATTACAGAGATCGGGACATGATACCGCAACATTTTCAGAATAATGGTCCAGAACGCTGGAAGGGGGCCTCCATAATGGCTAATTCAGATTTCACGGTGGAGGTGCAATTCCAACGCTATTCGTATGTGAAATTTAAACAATGTCTCCGAGAACACAACATCAAGTATGCCCTGATGTTTCCTGCCAAGCTCCAGGTGATTGTGGATGACAGCACTCACATATTTCCAACACCAGCAGATGTCTGGACATGGATGCATGCTAAGGGTATTGCCCAGTCCTTGGCTGAGGACAGGGAACGCGGGGAGTGGCTCACGCCGGCTGCCCGTCGACAGCCCCGGAAGAGTTCAAAGGCACAACCCTTGAAAACGCAAGCAGCCACAGAACGTGCGAAAACATTGAGGGACATGACGATCCACACTCCAAACTCTTTCATGCTACTACAAAACAACTCACAAGCACACTCGGATTCAGATTTGGGAAGCTCTGACTCGACAATCAAGGGCATGGTCAAATGTCCAGATGTCACTTCCCAAACAGCGGATAACCTATAGCATATAGACATGTAGTTCTTGAATCCACACTCACCTGGGATAGTGTTTTTATTATTCCTACAGGCTCAAGATGTAGAATATTGATTGTGTGGTTGTGGGTAACTGTGGAAAAATAAGAGTCCACAGGACCTCTGAATAGAATCTACAAAGGCGACAAAATTCTCAGTCCGTTCACTAACAGTGAACCATTCATCCTAAATCGGCATATGCTTTATATTCCGGATGTGGCTGTGGATTGCTTTATCTTGGCTATTATATATCCTTAACATGGGGCCATTGTGCTGATTCCCCATGAAAGTTGCCTAGCCCTCCCAGATGGTTTCCACATGGACAGCCCTTATATGCGATTGTTGTATGTTTTTTCTTTTGTTATTACTAGGGGTGCTTACAGGTGTGCCCAAGTGCCATCAGTTGTGGGATTTAAGATTACGTGTGGGAGGGAGGGGGGTTGTATATAGTATATTTCAATGGGTCACACTACATTCCAACGCAATGGTCACACATGTACGGTACACAAAACTACAGACACATACCCACCCAATGCTGGAAACATGCCACAACAAACATCACTAAAGTATCTTATACACTATGGGTACTCATAAACCGAATACTATACAGGAATATACCATCCTAACATGGAATATACGGTGGATGGCTATGCCTGCTAAGAGACACCACATTTACACTGTCCTTAAACGTCATAGGGTTCACTTTGCTATTCTGCAGGAAACACACCTGCTAGACAAGGACTTGCAAACCTTGAGGAAGAGTTGGCGAGGCCAGATATATGGTACCTCCTCCTCTGCCTATGCAAGGGGGTTTTTGATATGGATAGCACCTGGGGCACCTATGTGCAGCACACACAGAGGGCTGCCACGGGGGAACGGAGTGTTGTGTTGGAAGGACAGTTGGATAGCAAACTATTAACTATTGTGGGCGTTTACGCTCCCAACTGTGCACAGGGTGAATTCTTCAAGACACTTACTCCTGCTCTGCCGACCGACCCCATGGCTCCTGCCATCTGGGAGGGGACTTTAATTGTGTTCCTGATGTGTTACTGTACCGTTCATCCCCACCTGTAGAGGGAGCAATGAGCTAGCGAAATTCCAGTTTACTGACTGCCTGGGCCAAAGATAACAGGTTACATGACATGTGGTGCATGGGTCAACGAACACATAGGGAGTACTCCTTCTATTCCCCGATACATGATATCCACACTAGAATAGACTTGATCTGGGGACCCCCCTCTATGTGCCCTATAATAACACGTTCACATTATCTTGCTAGGACGATCTCTGACCACTCCCCACTGCTGGCGACAGTACAATGGGGAGACTGCGATCCACTATACCCACCTGGCGATTGCAGAGTGAGGCACTGCTGGACATCCCATTTAGAGAGGAATTAGCTCATTGTATTACACAATACTTGAGACTAAATACTGGGTCCACCACAATGAGGGCTACGGAGTGGGACGCTCATAAGGTAGTGGTAAGGGGTCGGCCTTGTGGGGGTTACGCCGTTCCTTACACAGGAAAGTTATCACATTCGAAAGGGACATGCATGCTCTGGAAGTAGCAATCGCACACCACAAAGCACCATTTGAGTCCCTTCGTGATAAACGAAAGTTATATGATGAGGCGTATCAGCGCCTCCATCAACATGATTACAAATATTACCTAACACGATTACACGCAGAGGGCAACCGATCTGGTCAGCTTCTGGCATGGTTACTTTGTGAGGCGCGGCAGCACACCCCAGTAGGGGCCATACAATTGGCAGCTGGAACAATGGCTTCCTCCCAGGTTGCCATCAATGATGCCTTCAGAGAATATTATATGGAGTTATACCAAACGCAATTGACATGCAATACTCAATGGTTGGAGCTATTCCTGCATGAGACACTGTTCACAAATCTTTTCACATTTCATAAAGAAGCACTGGAGGAGTCCTTGAAACTAGAGGAAATTAACATAGCCATAGCACAAATAGCCCACAATAAAACACCTGGCATAGATGGTTTACAGATAGAATATTATGCTACATATTCAACACATCTCTCCCGCCCCTTATTATCTGTATTCGAGGAAGCATGGACCCGATGGTTGCTTTCGGCATCCCAAAGAGAGGCATTGATTGTGGTACTCCCCAAACCTGGTCGCGGACCCACGGATGTAAAATCGTATCACGTTAGCCCTTCTCAACCTTGACTGTAAAGTCTTGGGCAAAGTGCTAGCAAACAGACTTACCCCTAACATTCATACCTTGGTACATGGTACATGAAGACCAAAATGGGTATATACCAAATCGTAATACGTTCCTGAATATATGAAGATTATTAAGCATTCTCAGTGATACCTGATCTGGGGCATATGGCAATGTGGCCGTGTCTCTAGATATAGAGAAGGCATTTGACACCTTAAGTTGGGACTTTTTATTTGCCACACTGAGAAATATGGGATTTGGTCAGGGCAGACTCTATACGCTGATCCAATTGCTAGGGTAAAGACGGGAGGGTTGATATCTGAGAGCTTTCCAATTGGCAGAGGGACTAGACAGGGTTGTCCACTGTCACCCCTACTGTTCGCTATCGCGATGGAACCTTTTGCTGCTCAGTTACGCATGAGAGCCATGTAGTGTGGGATTCACAGAATGGGGACGTATCACATTGTATGCTTTTTGCGGATGACATAATGATTTCTTTGGAAAACGGAAGAGATACCCTATCCGATGTGATGTTATTACTGGACACATATGGTGAGATATCAGGCCTACGGGTCAATTGGTCCAAATCCTGCTTATTTCCCCTAGTTAAACTTCCAACAGCTGCAGGGGGGACACTCCCTCCGTGTTGGCTGAAATGGTGCTTAGACACCTTCAAATACCTGGGCATACACATATATCATAAGGTAGATGATCTGAGGGACGGTAACCTGGGACGCATGATTCGCCCTATGAAGGGTTCGCTCCAGTATTGGAGTTTACTGCCTCTCTCTCCCTTGGGTAGGGTGGCAATAGAAAATATGTTGATTCTACCAATGCTCTTATACTGCTTTGCAGCATTGCCCATAATTGTCCCTAAGGGTTTCTTTCGTGAGCTCAATAGCTTATTATTGGGGCTCATCTGGGGACGAGACAGACGCTGAGTTGCACTCACAGCCTTGCAACGCCCGCTAAGGAAGGGGGGACTGGGTGCCCCGAACTTTGAGTACTACTATGCTGCAGCACAATTACAGTGGCTGTTATATTGGATGAGAATGCCTGAGAAACTTGAGGCATCGTGGGTACGGAAATACCTGGGAGAAATCCCCTTGTATACATGGTTATCTGAAAATACACCAATAATAATAAATTAAAAATAATAAAATCATCCCTAGAGATGTCTTACAGTGAACAGTAATGTTGAAGGTGGTAAGTAATATATGTAGCACATGTCCTGCAACTAGGGTGATGTAATGTACTGTAATGGTACTGCATGCATATACTGCTTGGTGTTATGTGTTAGCCTCAATGCTAGAATCAATGAACAGTGTTTTTGGAATGTGGTGCATAGTAACCAAGTTTTTGCAATTGTTATTGGCAATGTGTGTTGAAATTAATAAAACAGATTACAAAAAAAAAAAACACTAATGTTGATGCCTTTCAGTTGTGTTGATTGTGATGATTCTGTATGTGATATCCATTGTTTCTTCCTAGAGTTTGTGTTTAACTTAAAGTATTTCATAAGTTTCAAACACTTGGTAAACTTGTAGATATCAAATCTGGTGGATACAAAGTCAAAGTTGCCTGTACAGCAAAAGGATAACCCCAAATGTAAGATTTTAATTTCATTGGAGTGCAATTGTCTGTTAGATAAATTAATGATAGCACTAGTACCTTCCATTACACTCTCTTTTTGGCCCCTCTGCGTGTTCCCATGGGAGTTGTTTCTATGTTGCATTTGGTTCCGATATACATATATATATATAAATGAATGGTTTTGTCATGCTGTACTAATTATAATCAAAACCATTACTAATTAAAAATACAGGAAGCACATTTTATTTACACAGTGACCGCAGGCAACAAAAGACTGCATCACCGGTCCTCTGGGTCACCTCTCAGCACGACGAGCGTGGTCCCTGGAACTCAGCAACTCTGTCCAAGTGACTCCCACAGTCCAGTGACTCTTCAGTCCAAGTTTGGTGGAGGTAAGTCCTTCCCTCCCCACACTAGACTGCATTGCTGGGTACTGCATGATTTGCAGCTGCTCCGGCTCCTGTGCACTCTTCCAGGATTTCCTTCGTGCACAGCCAAGCCTGGGTCCCTGACACTCTAACCTGCAGTGCACAACCTTCTGAGTTTTCCTCCGGCGTCATGGGACTCCCTTTTCTGACTTTGGGTGGACTCCGGTTCACTCCTCTTCTAAGTGCCTGTTCCGGTACTTATGCAGGTGCTGCCTGCTTCTGTGAGGGCTCCCTGACTTGCTGGGCACCCCCTCTGTCTCCTCATCCAAGTGGCAAAATCCTGGTCCCTCCTGGGCCACAGCAGCATCCAAAAACCCTAACCGCAACCCTTGCAGCTAGCAAGGCTTGTTTGCGGTCTTTCTGCATGGGAGCACCTCTGCAAGCTTCTTCACGACGTGGGACATCCATTCTCCAAAGGGGAAGTTCCTAGTCCTCTTTGTTCTTGCAAAACACCAAGCTTCTTCCATATGGTGGCAGCTCCTTTGCACCCTCAGCTGGCATTTCCTGGGCATCTGCCCACTCTCGAAACTGTCGCGACTCTTGGACTTGGTCCCCTTGTCTTACAGGTACTCAGGTCCGCAAATCCACTGTTGTTGCTTTGCTGGTGTTGGTTTTCCTTGCAGAATCCCCATATCACGACTTCTGTGCTCTCTGGGGGTTGTAGGTTCACTTTACACCTACCTTACTGGGTCTTGGGGTGGGCTATTTTACTAACCCTCACTGTTTTCTTACAGTCCCAGCGACCCTCTACAAGCTCACATAGGTTTGGGGTCCATTCGTGGTTTGCATTCCACTTTTGGAGTATATGGCTTGTGTTGCCCCTATACCTATGTGCTCCTATTGCAATCTACTGTAACTTTACATTGCTTGCATTACTTCCTTTTGCTATTACTGCATATTTTTGGTATTGTGTACATATATCTTGTGTTTATTTGGCATCCTCATACTGAGGGTACTCACTGAGATACTTTTGGCATATTGTCATAAAAATAAAGTACCTTTATTTTTAGTATATCGGTGTATTGTGTTTTCTTATGATATTGTTCACATGACACCAGTGGTATAGTAGGAGCTTTGCATGTCTCCTAGTTCATCCTAAGCTGCTCTGCTATAGCTACCTTCTATCAGCCTAAGCTGCTAGAAACACCTCTTCTACACTAATAAGGGATAACTGGACCTGGTACAGAGTGTAAGTACACCTTGGTACCCACTACAAGCCAGGTCATCCTCCTACACCGCGGGATTCCGCCACAGCTATTACGACCCACATCTCAGAATCCGACAAAAGTCAGACACCCACACAAGTCCGCCACATCAAAGGTCATTGATAAACTGGCGAAAGCAAAACCTCCACCGTCACGGCAACAGAAATACGCCCACAATATCACGACACACGAATCCACGCGGCGGTCTTTCAACCGCGGTATTCCATTGGCGGTACACACCGCTTCGCTCAAAATACACACACACATACAAAACACCGCCACATTGGACAATTCAAAATACACACACCTGATACACATACACACACCACTCCCACACACCCATTACAATATAAAACACACACCCACATCACCCTCAAACCCCTACGACCAAAATCACAGAGGGAAAGCCAGAGAGACACCAGCATCCACAAACTACCATCCACAGGCACTCAACACCATCACCCACACAACTGCCACACACAAAACACCACACACCACTACATATCACCACACACACCACCCCACACATCACCTGCACTACCCCATGACACGGCAAAGACACCCCAGGTTCTCGGAGGAAGACCTCAGGGTCATGGTGGAGGAAATCTTCCGGGTAGTGCCACAGCTATTTGGAGCACAGGTGTAGCACACCTCAATTGCAAGGAAGATGGAACTATAGAGAGGAATAGTCGACAGGGTCAATGCAGTGGGACAACACCCAAGAAATAGGGATGACATCAGGAAGAGGTGGAATGACCTACGGGGGAAGGTGCGTTCCGTGGTCGCCAGACACCACCTGGCAGTACAGCTGACTGTGGCGGACCCCCACCTCCTCACCCACAACTAACAACATGGGATGAGCAGGTCTTGGCGATTCTTCATCCTGAGGGCCCTCGCAGGAGTCGGTGGAGGAATGGACTCTGGTAAGTCAAACCTTTAACTACCAAATCCCCCACCATACCTGCATGCTATCACAGACCCCCACCCTCGCCCACTCCCCTATCACTCCAACTCCTCACAAATTTACTAATACCACAAACCACACATCCCAACCCCAAGCCCTGCATGCAACACCAACGCATGGACACCCATCACTAAAGCATGCCCACTGCACATACCCATACACCCCCCTCAACCATTATCACACAAGCCCCCACACAGGAATGCCAGCACTGGGGTACACGGTCACCCACCCATTGCACACCATGACACACACAGATGCAATAATCATTCTTTTCCACCCCAGCAGGACCACTACCCAACGTCACCAGACAGGAGGGTCCAGACATCTCCACCCCACCCACAGAAGAGGCCCACAGTGATGACAGCAGCTCTGTCCAACTGGATCCAGATGACCAGCCCGGACCATTGTGGGCCTCGGGACAGTCGGTTCCCCTCACACAGGCACAGGCCACCACAGACCTTCCACCCTCTGGTAACACCAGCACAGCACCCACCCAGCGGGCCCATACCTCCGTCCCCAGGACACGTCAATCAGCAGTGTGTCCACCACTACAGGGAACCCAGGATAACCCACCACCCCAACAACAACAGGGACCTGGGGGCAGTGGCAGTGGGCACACGGTCTAGGGGACGGAGGCCCAGGAACACAGGGTAACTGGGAGGGCTGCTGTGCGACAGGGGGCAGACAGGCCAAGGGAACCCACTCTCCACGAGGTCCTCTCCTCCATCATGGGAGCATACTACCACTCCCAGGAGACAATGGCAACGGTCCTGGCCAAGTTTCAGGAGACCCAGCACATGCAGGAGGAACAGTATTTGGGGTTCAGGGAGGAACTCAGAAACATCAGCTCCGCCCTGGGCACCATCGTAGGGGTGCTGAAGGAAATACACAACACCAGGAGGGAGACTGTGGCACTCCATGGGGCCCCTGACACTAGCATCGACGATGAACTGCCCACCACCTCCGCCGGCGCTAGTGGACAGGAGGCACCGCCACAGGACCACCACACCAGCACCCTACCCCCTGCAGATGGAGAACCACCCCGCAAGCGGTCCATGAGATCCAGGAACAAGACAGAACATGATGCCAAGACCCCCGCCAAGAAATGAGACCACCCTGATTGTCAACCCACTGTCCCACTTTGTCACCCTGTCCATATTGGAACTGCCCCAGCTCCACTTCCTATTCCCATATGGGCAATGCACCTATGAGATAAATAGACTGAACTCTGCCATGGACACTCCTCCGCCATCAACCCTCACCATTTAACTTCCCCCACCAATATATTGTACGTAAATAAACACACCTAAAGCACCAAAAGATCTGGAGTCTGTCTGTGATTTAGAAATAGTGTATTTGCAATTACAGTGACAAATTTTCCAGGAAATAGTAATGTCAACATACCTATGTCACACTGCTCTAGTCCATGAGGAATGTAAGCAGATGACACACGTGGAAAACCACACCTGTGAAACCGTAAGGGAAAGTGACAACTCAGTGACCATACACTGGGTGAAATCGACAGACAGGATAGAGGTAGAAGTGTAAAAGTACTTGTAGTAGGCAGGAATGTATTTTCACCTGTGTTTCACTGGAAATATTGCTGGATGACGGAGTCCCTGTTGTCAATGTTTTCTTCCTCTGCTTCCTCCTCATCACTGTCCACAGGCTCCACAGCTGCCACAACACCGCCATCTGGACCATCCTCCTGCAGAAAAGGCCAAGTTGTGAAGCATTCAGCAGGCCACGATGATCTGACACACCTTCTTTTGTGAGTAGAATAGGGATCCACCTGTCATATGGAGGCACCTGAACCTGGCCTTCAGGAGGCCGAAGGTGCGTTCGATCCCCATCCTAGTCCGCCCATGGGCCTCATTGTAGCGTTCCTCTGCCCTGGTCCTGGGATTCGTCACTGGGGTCAGTAGCCATGACAGGTTGGGGTAACCAGAGTCCCCTAATAGCCACACCCGGTGCCTCTGGAGTTGACCCACCACATAAGGGATGCTGCTATTCTGCAGGATGTAGGCGTCATGCACTGAGCCAGGGAACATGGCATTCACATGGGAGATGTACTGGTCTGCCAAACATACCATCTGTACATTCATGGAATGATAACTCTTCCGGTTCCTGTACACCTGTTCACTCCTGTGGGGGGGGGACCAAAGCTACATGGCTCCCATCAATGGCACCCATGATGTTGGGGATATGTCCCATGGCATAGTAGTCACCTTTCACTGTAGGCAAGCCCTCCACCTGAGGGAAAACGATGTAGCTCCCCATGTGTTTCAGCAGGGCAGACAACACTCTGGACAACACGTTGGAAAACATAGGCTGGGACATCCCTGATGCCATGGCCACAGTTGTTTGAAAAGACCCACTTGCAAGGAAATGGAGCACTGATAGCACCTGCACTTGAGGGGGGGTTCCTGTGGGATGGCGGATTGCTGACATCTGTTCAGGCTCCAACTGGGTACACAGTTCCTGGATTGTGGCACAGTCAAACCTGTAGGTGATGATCAAACTTCTTTTCTCCATTGTCGACAGGTCCACCAGCGGTTGGTACACTGGAGGATTCCGCCATCTCCTCACATGTCCCAGCGGACGGTGCCTATGAAGGACAACAGCGAGCACAGAGTCCAACAACTAAGAGGTATGTACCCACAGTCTACACTGAACACATTCATACACAAAATCTGGCCTGTATGTGTGTTGTGAAACTAGGCCTAGGTATGTGTGACGCAGTTGGTAATTAGGCCATGTGGGCCCCTGAAGTGGCAGATGCCTGACCTGTAAAGTGGGACAATGGGATGTGAGGTAACTGCGCTGGCGTTGTACTCCGTTGCGGTGGGCGGTGGGCGGTGGAAGACCGCGGTGCAAAGCTGCATTGGTTAACATTGGACCCTATGGGTCCCAGGAGTCAATGACGATGTACGCACCGTTGCGGACGTGACCGCCATTTTCTAACTGTTTAATCACTCGATACCTGATCTTCGACAGGAGAGGACCTACACTGCAAGTGCTGCTGTGACCTCGGTCTGGAAGAGACAATGGCTCGTGCGTCTGGGGAAAGGGCCCCTGCCTTCACTGCAGAGGAGTTGGAGAAGCTCGACAACAGGGTCCTCCCCCAGTACACGCTACTCTACGGTCCTCCAGACCAACAGGTAAGTACACAGGGAGCATTTTGTTTGGGCTATGCCTGTGTGGAGAGGGCTGGTTGTAAGAAGGAAGGGGGCAGAGTTCTGCGTGTATGAAAGACTGTGAATGCATGTGCCACATGGCAAGGGTAGGGATGTTGGCCACTCACTTTGACGGTGCAGTTGGTAATGACTTCTCTTCGTCCCCTGTACATTTCATGTAGGTCACCACCCACCAGAAGAAAGATATTTGGCGTGCCATCGCCAAGGACGTCCGGACCCTGGGGGTCAACCACAGACGGAGCACCCACTGCCGTAAAAGATGGGAGGACATTCGCCGCTGGAGGAAGAAGAAGGCGGAGGCTCAGCTGGGGATGGCCTCCCAACATGGGAGGGGTGCCCGTCGAACCATGACCCCCCTGATGTTCCGGATCCTGGCGGTGGCCTACCCGAAGTTGGATGGGCGCTTGAGGGCATCACAGCAGACACAAGGGGGTGAGTACACTATCATTCAGCTGACTTTGCGCGCAGTGAAGGTGTCCGGTGGGGGGGGAGGGCTGTGGGTTCCCTCTAGGCCAGGGTGAGTTCCGTCGGCTAAGCCCATTCGTAAGGCATGGCCCTGTGGCCCCCCACCCCACCTCTGTAGAGTGCCAAGTACAGCTAATCATGCACCTGTGTCATCTATGTGTGCAGATGTCACCCATAGCCTTGTAGGCCATTTCCCAGGAATTGCACTGTAGAGCCCAACAGCGTGACGTAGTGCAGGGGGCTGCTGTGTCTGTATTGTCCGCCAACGGTAGCGGTAAGCCATGCACTAAACCTGTCTTTCTTCTGTCCCCCCCCCCCTTTTGTGGTCTCCCTGTTTTTGTGTGCATTAGCATCATCAGGTGGAGGTACAGTGGCACCGGAGCACGAGGGAGCTGCATCCCACATGGGCATGGAGGCCCACACTACGGACTCTGAATACACCAGTGGGAAGGAGGGCAAGGGGAGCACCACGGCGGTCACAGGATCTGCAACTAGCGACAGGGACTCGTCCTCCGATGGGAGCTCCCTTGTGGTGGTGGCAACATCTGTGCCCCCCACTTCAACAGGTACAGCCACCACCCCCCCTACCAGCACTGCCCTCCCGGCAGCCCCTCAGCGTGTGCCTCGTGCCCGCTCACCCAGGAGGGTGGGCATCACCTTCGTCCCAGGCACCTCAGCCCCTGCCCCTGTCACCTCTGCTGCCCTCAGTGAGGAGGCCATTGACCTCCTCAGGTCACTCACTGTTGGGCAGTCTACCATTTTGAATGCCATCCAGGGTGTAGAACGGGAGTTGCAACACACAAATGCATTCCTGGAGGGCATTCATTCTGGTCAGGCTGCCCTTCATCGAATCGTTCAGACTCTGGCCTCTGCACTGATGGCAGCCATTGTCCCTGTGTCTAGCCTCCCCCCTCCAACTTCTTCCACCCAGACCCAATCCCCTGTACCTCTTCCTATCCCAAGCACACCATCAGACCAGCCTACACACACCTCACCACACAAGGGAAGCTCAGGCAAACATAAGCACCACACATCCCACAGGCACTCACGCAAGCATCACACACATACAGACATACCAACATCCACTGCCTCCACTGTGTCCCCCTCCTCCTCGTCTCCCTCCTCCCTCCCAGTCTCGTCTACACTCACACCTGCATGCACTACCACTACAGCCACTACATCCCGCACCAGCACACCCACCGGCACACCCTGCTCACTTGCAGTCACCACCCCCACTGCCATTTACATGTCCCCTGTGTCCTCTCCCTGTGTGTCTGTGACACCCCCTCCGAAGATACACAAACGCAGGCACACACCCACCCAACAGCCATCCACCTCACGACAGCCTCCAGCGCATGCACCTGCACCCAAATCCACAAAAGTTACACCTCCTACAACCACCACCTTTTCCTCCACTCCCAAACCCCCTCCAGCTACCCGTCCCAGTGTGTCCAAACAACTTTTCCTGTCCAGCCTTAACCTATTTCCCACCACCCCCCCGTCCAACTCATAGGTCCCGTACTAGCACCTCAGCCAAAAAATCTCCGGGACCAGTGGTGCCTGTTGTTACAGGTATGTGGAGTGCACCGGCCACCAGGGCAGCCAGTGTGGCACGGAGCCACAGCACAGCCAGTCCCCCCCCTGTGAAGCACCAGAAGTTGGACATTGCCCGGTGGGAGAGGGGGAAGACTCCAGCCAGCCAAGCCGCTCACAGGGGTCCCGGGGGGAGTGTGGACTCAGCTGTGACTCCTCCCAAGGTGGGGAAGGGGCAGAAGAAACCTCCAAAGTCTGGGAGGAGCAGCACGGCGGAGAAGACGCCATCATCCCCGCTGGCCAGGAGGCCACAAGCAGCCCCATCGTCACTGCCCAGGAGGACACCGTAAGCCCCATCGTCAGTGCCCAGGAAGAGTCCACCGCCAGCCCCATCGTCACTGCCCAGGAGGCCACCGCCAGCCCCATCGTCACTGCCCAGGAGGACACCCCAAGCCCCACCGTCACTGCCCAGGAAGAGGCCACCGCCAGCCCCATCGTCACTGCCCAGGAGGCCACTGCCAGCCCCATCGTCACTGCCCAGGAGGCCACCCCCAGCCCCATCGTCACTGCCTAGGAAGAGGACAATGCAAGCCCCATTGTCACTGCCCAGTAGGGCCCCGCAAGCCACAGCCCAGCTGACCCATGAAGGACCACCAGCCACAGCCCAGCTGGGCAATGACGGACCGCGATGGCAAGGACCGCTGAACAGGCCAAGCACTGCTGAACAGGGCAAAGACCGCCATGGCAAGCACCGCTGAACAGGGCAAGCACCGCTGAACAGGGCAAAGACCGCCATGGCAAGCCCCGCTGAACCGGGCAAAGACCGCCATGGCAAGCACCGCTGAACAGGGCAAGCACCGCTGAACAGGTCAAAAACTGGCAACTTAAGCACCGCTGAACAGGCCAAGCACCGCTGAAAAGGGAAAAGACAGCCATGGCAAGCACCGCTGAACAGGGCAAGCACCGCTGAACAAGTCAGAAACTGGCAACTCAAGCACCGATAAACAGGGCAGAGACCGCCATGGCAAGCACCACTGAACAGGGCAAAGACCACCATGGAAAACACCGCTAGCCCATTTGCGACAGGGGAAGTGACGCAACTGGGACTGTCATGGGGTGAGTGCTGCACTCTGGGCACCAGTCCCCCTCCAGAACCAGTGGAGACATGCATCCACTACCTCTGTCCTTGGCAGGATGAAGCACTCTGGGCACCAGTCCCCCTCCAGAACCAGTGGTGACATGCATCGACTTGAGAGACTGTGGCTTTGCACTCCCCTGGATGGTACAGTGGGCAAACCAACCACTGTAGAGACTTGAGAAACTGTGGCTTTGCACTCCCCAGGATGGTACAGTGGGCAAACCAACCACTGTAGAGACTTGAGAGACTGTGGCTTTGCACTCCCCAGGATGGTGCAGTGGGCAAACCAACCACTGCAGAGACTTGAGAGACTGTGGCTTTGCACTCCCCAGGATACATCAATGGGCATGGAGGCCCCTCGTGGATCTGGCGTCGTGCACTCATCCGGCTGTGGTGCCTCCCCTTCCCTTCCCCCTGAGGTGCCTGTTGTATTTCTATCTGATGCACCAGCAGTGTTCTCTCCGTCATGTTCGGGTATCTTGTGTGGGCCTCGCCCATGTATTTTGGGCCCAGTGGTCCAAGGGCTATGAATGATGCAAAACCTGGACTACTAATCGTGGTGTATATTTTGTTTATAGTGTATATTTATATATATATATATATAATGTATATTTTTGCTTACTGAATTTTGATATATTACAATTGTTACACTAATTTCCTTTTGTCTTTGCATTCTTCTGGGGGGAATGGGGGGTGTTACTGTAATGTATAGACAAGCATTGGTGTGTGTGTTGTAGTGGGTGAGGGTGGGGGTTGGGGTGTTGAGTGTGTGTGTCCCTGTTTTTTGCCTCCCCCCTCCTCTATGTCGTAGCTGCAGTACTCACTGTGGTCTTCGCCACCGGTGTTGGTGCTCCTCGTAGAAGAGCAGGAAGACTAGCGCTGGGAGAATATGAAGTTCCGGCTCCATGGTGCCCTCCTTCCTCGTGGAGTGTGTAGAGGTGAGCGTTTTTCCTTCGAAATGCCTGTTTCTGCCGTGTTTTTATCCGCAGTGAATCCGCCCCGGAAAAGGTGGCGGATTGGCCTGTCATAATAGTGTGGGCGGTACATTGTCTCCCGCCTGTCTGTTGGCGGTGACCGCCGCGCTGTTTGTTTGTAATGCCGTGGCAGACGGAGTGTTAAAGTGGATGTCTTTGTTGGCGGTTTCCGCCACGGTCGTAATTGCAAAATGTTTACCGCCGGCCTGTTGGCGGTCTTACTGCCGCTTTAACACCGTCCGCCAGGGTTGTAATGACCACCAGAATCTGCTGCAACAAACAGCCACAGAGAGTGTGCACCAGGACGAGCGCAGGTGGAGTCAGTGGCACCTTCTGTTATTTTACAGGCATATGGCGCAATCAGCAGTTAATGGTCTATGTGACAGCTCCATCCTCGATTCAATGTTTTCTCTTTTTTCTCAGCGGCTCTGCGTGTGTCTATGGTGGTCAGAGAGGGCTTAGTCCAGTGCGGTCACCTTAAAACACATTGTCATTCTCTGGTGGCCCCACCTGCTGCTGCACCAGCCCCCGGACATCAACGGTTTCACCAGTCCATTCCTGTCCTAGTCTGCCTGTTCTGACTGGTGTATGCCAAGCTGAGCCCACCATACTCTGGCCAGCTGACAGCTCAAACAGGACTTCACCACGCTCCTGACAGAACAGAAAAGGACACTCTTGTCCTGTCAGTCCTGACGGTCTCAATGCCGCTCAGCTGCGTGGCACCAATTACGGGGATGCCACACTTCTGGACCCCATGTCAGGTGAGCGCAGGACTTACTTTGATTCAGCTGCCAACATTTGTAGAGGGAAGAGAGAGATTTTTAAAACGTAATTGGCAGACTGTATTTCCACCATTCATTTGTATTGAAGCACAGGCGATTTCAGCTGGGAGACAGCCACATGTAAACCATTTTTTGGCTTAAAAAATTAGGAGTGTCCCACCTGAATCAGATATATTGGCATGTACTGCTTTTATTTTGACCACTCTGCAACTCTACTAGGAAGCTGTGTTATACATAAATACAAACATACAGATGAAGAACCAGTGCACCTGGGGTACTCTATTGTAAACCAACATGAATATAAATCATAATATAAAATATTTCATTCCTCAAAATGATTTAAATGAATGTAACACCATGGCATATTTCGGAAAGTAATGGCTCATTACCAGGAAGGAAGGCAGGCAGACAGAAATCCACAGCCCTGCTTCTGTCACTCTTAGCTTGTATCATTCTTGAGGAAAAAAATTGGAATGTGGTGATGGTCATGTCAGGCACTTTGTCCTGTTGTTCGAAAGTAGGAGACAGACACACTTGAGAAATGCTCACCTGGGCACAAAGGGCCAGATGTAGGTAGAAACCAATTTGCGAGTTGCAAATTTCGAGTCCTTCCGACTCGCAATTTGCAACTCGCAAATTGGTATGCAGAAAGGTGTCTCAGACACCTTCTGCGACTCGCTATGGGGTCGCAAAGACCCACCTCATAAATATTTATGAGGTGGGTCGCAGTTTGCGACCCCATAGCAAGTCTAGGCACTCATGGGGATGGTGGCCTGCTGGAGACAGCAGACCACTATGTCCGTGACTGCTTTTATATAAAGCAGTTTTTTTTTTCTCTTTGCAGCCCGTTTTCCTTAAAGGAAAACGAGCTGCAAATAGAAAAAAATACCGAAACCTTTTTGTTTCGGGTTTTTTCAAAGTAGGCAATGGTCCATAGGACCACTGCCTGCTCTGAAAAAACATTATTGTGAGCATTCACAAAGGGGAAGGGGTCCCATGAGGACCCCTTCCCCTTTGTGAATGAGTTACCATCCACTTCAAGTGGATGGTAACTGCGGGTTGATTTGCGGCCGCTTTCGCGGTCACAAATCAACCCTACATCACAGTGCCACATGCAATATGTGTTTCAGCATTGCGTGGGGGCATTAGCGCCTCGCAAACGGCATTTTTCTCTGTTTGCGAGGCGCTAATTCCTTCCTACATCTGGCCCAAAGTGTGCATAGCTGTATAATAGCAGTCAGGATGCATGAATATTTCTTATTTAATATTAAAACACTGGGATGCTGGGAGCTCCATTGGAGACAATGGAGTGCTCTGGGCTTTTACTGGCCGCTAAAAGCCCGAAGTGTCAATATTCTCAATGTTCTGTGACTGGTCACTCATAGTCATTGAATGTGCCTACGCAGATGTTTTAACAAAAATTATTAATGAATATTCCTGTATTTTGAGTGATGAAATTGCGTAGAAAATGCGATAACGTAGGAAAAATAATGCACACATTTGAAATGTGCCCATGTGAAATGGTTGTCAATGTTCACGAAGTGTAATTATTAATGGTTTACTAAAATTCAATATTGAGCTTATGTTTAGTTAAATGTAGTAATATGTGTTATTTTGGGTTATTCATTATGTATTACTTCTATTAAGTGATAGCTTTATGTTAGACTTGGCATCCTTGGCATGGTCGCCCCTAACATTTTGCCTCTGTTCCCCTGGTTGTTGATGTGTGCTGGACTCTGTTTTTCCTGTTTTTGTTACTCTGGGCACTTTTACCACTACTATCCAGTGCTAAAGTGTAAGTGCTCCTATATAAAATGTGTATGTAATTGGCTTTCCATGAGTGGCATATTTGATTTATTGGTAAGTCCCTAGTAAAGCACACTTGAGGTGCCCAGGGCCTGTAAATCAAATGCTACTAGTGGGCCTGCAGCACTGTTTGTGCCACCCACATTAGTAGCCCTGTAATCATGTCTAAGACCTGCCACTGCAGTGTCTGTGTGTGCAGTTTTAAACTGCAAATTCGACTTGGCAAATGTACCCACTTGCCAGGCCTAAACCTTCCCTTTTCTTTCATGTAAGACACCCCTAAGGTAGGCCATAGGTAGCCCCATGGGCAGGATGCAGTGTATGTTTAAGGTAGGACATATAATAATGTGTTTTATATGTCCTAACAGTGAAATACTGCCAAATTTGGTTTTCACTGTTGCAAGGCCTAACTCTCTCAATGGGTTAACATGGGGGTTACCTTTAAATATGATTAAAGCATAGATTTCCTTTGGGAACAGATAGACATGTTGAGTTTGGGGTCTCTGAACTCACAATTTAAAAATACATATTTTAGTAAAGTTGGTTTTGAGATGTGTTTTGAAAATGCCACTATTAGAATGTGGGCATTTTCTTGCTTAAACCATTCTGTTATTCTGCCTGTTTGTGGATTCCCTGTCTGGGTTAGTTTGACAGTTGGGCTGTTTGCACCTCTCTCTAGACAGTGACACAAAGGGCGCGGGGTGTAGCCTGCATATCCTGATGAGCCATCTGAGCTAGGAGGGAGGGGAGGAGTTGTCACTTTCTCTGACAGTAAGGAGCCTATCCCTACCCTTGACAGTGAAAGACAGCCACACGATAGCAGCCCACTCCCTTTGAGGGACCAACTATACCATACAGGCCCTCTCAAGTGCAGCAAACCACTTATTAATGTCACCCCCTTCCTTTTAAGGGGGTCTATCTTATGCAGGTTCCTAGAATCTTGTTCTCTTACAGGATTACTATCAAGGACACTGCTGCTGCCACCATGGGGAACTAACCCCAACCTCTGCCTTTCCCTCTCTGCATCTAGAGATTCCCTGTCTAAGGCCAACTGCTGCTATCTCAGTTTCAGTCTGGCCTCTTCCAACCTCAGCTTTCTGAGTTCCCTCTCTAGGGTATTATCCTCAGGGTGGGAGGCTTGTGAAGTCTGTGACACAGAGGAAATGTGGGAATTGGCAGAAGTGAACCTGTCTCAAACTGACTGTACTCTAGTTACCTGGCCTTTTGGAGTGAAAGGTGCCCTACTAGTGTGTGACCCCCTCCCACTACCAGTGTCACTAGGTGGCCTGTTAGATGGCAGATCTTTGGATGAACACTCCCAAGAGTCCTCAGGGCCCTCCCCTGATTCTTGCTGGGTACCCCCCTCCTCTACCTCCTGATCCTGGAATGGGCCAGACTGGTTCTGGTCACTTTCTAGGAGAAGGCTAAGGAGAAGATCTTTAGTAGGGTTCTTAACAGTGCTTAAACCTCTTTCTATGCAGAGACCCCTCAAACTTTTAAAGTTTAAACTACCATAAGTTGCCTGGACAACTTTGGGAGTAAGTTCTACTGCAGACATGGTTGTTAGAGAGGGTTTAGGACAGAGAGAAAAACGTTTTAGAAACTTTTAAAGAAAAGAGAAAAACTTTTCAAACTTTTCAAAACATTTGAAAACTTCTTAGAAACTTTTTAGAAAGTTTGTAAAAAGAAAGTTAAACAGTTTAGGTTAACTGTGTATATTTTTAAGTATTTGGAATATGTTTTTCTTATGAAAAGCACCAATGAAAAAGTGGTAAAGCAGTTACAAGTACTTATCCCACTGCTGCACCACCAATGTAGGAAGCTGGCCTGGCTTATAGTGGGTACCTGATGGTACTTACACCTTGTGCCAGGTCCAGTTATCCTTTATTAGTAGATTAGTAGTGTTCTAGCAGCTTAGGCTGATAGAGACAGCTATAGCAGAGCAGCTTAGGCTGAACTAGGAGACATGCAATGCTCCTACTATACCACTTATATCATATAGCACTATATCATAAGAATCACAATACTCAGTGTTTCTAAAAATAAAGGTACTTTATTTTAGTGACTATGGGCCAGATGTATGAAAGCTTTTTGCATTTGCAAACAGTGCGAATGCCCGTTTGCGAATGCAAAAAGCCAGTTCAGAATGTATGAAAGACATTCTGAATGCAATTTTAAGGAATCGCTAAAATAGCGATTCCTTAAAATTGTGACCCTGTTTAGTGAGTCGCAAATTGCGAATTTCTAAATAAGAAATTGCAAATAAGGACTCCTTATTTGCGATTTCTAAGCACATGTAAGAAGCAATGCAAATTGGGCATTTAGGAATCCCTATTTACCACCAAGCTGAACTTGGTGGTAACTATGTGCAAATTTTAAAAATGCATTTAAAATGCATTTTTAAAATTTACATGTAAAGCACACATGCCCTTTTGGCATGTGTGCACCTAACATGTTTCAAAAAATTATTTTGGGGTGCAGCAGAGGGGACCTTAGGCCACCAGCACCCTGGGGTTTTGCATTTCCAAAATTGTGATTTCTGGTTAAGAAATCGCAATTTTGGAAATGCAAAAAAATTGCACATATGGGCCTACAGGCCCATAGATGCGAATGGGGCCGGTATCACAATTTGCGATTTGGTAATAGCATTTGCGATTTTTATGAAATCGCTATTACCGATTCGCAAATGTGATACATTGCATTTTGCGAATCAGAAATAGCGATTTCTTAAAAATCGCTATTTCCGACTCGCAAAAGGCCTCCTTGATACATCTGGCCCAATGTGCCAAAAATATCTCAGAGGATATACTTCCTTGGGAGGTAAGTTAAATACACAAAACATACACACAAACCAAAATCAGGTAAGTAAACAGTAAGAAAAGTAGTGCAAACACTGTAGAATACAATAGGATGCAATAGGCCTAGGGGCAACACAAACCATATACTAAGAAAGTGGAATGCAAACCGCTTAGGGACCCCAGGCCTAGTGTAGTGTTTAGAGGGTCACTGGGAGTGTAAGAAAATACTAAGGGTGTCCAAGATACCCCACCCCAAGACCCTGAAAAGTAGGAGTAAGGTTACCCTACTTCCTCAGAAACACACTAAAGTCGTGATAGGAGATTCTGCAAAGACCACAACTGACTGCAAAGCACTGAAGATGAATTCCTGGACCTGAGGACCTGTAAAGGAAGGGGACCAAGTCCAAGAGTCACAAAGGTGTCCAGGGGGGGCAGGAGCCCACTAAACCCCTGATGAAGGTGCAAAATGGCTGCCTCCGGGTGGAAAAAGCTGAAGATTCTGTAACAACGGAAGGTGCCAGGAACTTCTCCTTTGCACGGAAAATGTCCCACAGCGTGCTGGAGGATGCAGAGTTATTTCCAAGCAGAAATACTGCAAACAAGCCTTGCTAGCTGCAAAGGTTGCGGTTGAAGAAAATGGGTGCTGCCCGGGCCCAGGAAAGACCAGGAGGTCGCCCCTTCAAGGAGGAGACAGAGGGGGTGCCCAGCAATATAGAGAGCCCACAAAGAAGCAGGCAGCACCCACAGAAGGACTTGAACATGGGTTCAAGAAAACTGAGCACAGCAGTCATCTCAACACTACAAAGAATGGTCCCACAAAGCCGGTGGTCAACTCAGCAAGCTGAGCAATGCAGGACGGGGCAAAAATGCACTGAAGCCCTAGCAGCTGCAGTTCATGCAGTACACAGGATTACAGTCTGGCGTGGGGAGTCAAGGACTTACCTCACTTTGGACACATGGACCACTGGACTGTTGGGGACACTTGGATCCAGCTCCTGAGTTCCAGGGACCATGCTTGTCACGATAAGAGGGAACCCAGAGGACCGGTGAAGCAGAAGTTTGGTGCCTGCATTAGCAGGGGGAACATTCCGTCGACCCACAGGAGATTTCTTCTTAGCTTCCAGTGCAGGATGAAGGCAGTCAGCCCGCAGAGCATTCACCACCAGGAAACAGTCGAGAAAGCCAGCAGGATTAGGAGCTATAATGTCGCTGGTAGTCTTCTTGCTACTTTGTTGCAGCTTTGCAGGCGTCCTGGAGCAGTCAGTGGTCGATCATTGGCAGAAGTCAAAGGGGGAGATGCAGAGGAACTCTGGTGAGCTCTTGCATTCGTTATCTGCAGAGAAGCCCACAGGAGAGACCCTAAATAGCCCTCAGGGGAGGATTGGCGACCTAGTCAGGTAAGCACCTATCAGGAGGGGTCTCTGACACCACCTGCTGGCACTGGCCACTCAGAGGCCTCCATTGTGCCCTCACACCTCTGCATTCAAGATGGCAGAGGTCTAGGACACACTGAAGGAGCTCTGGGCACCACCCCTTGGGTGGTGATGGACAGGGGAGTGGTCACTCCCCTTTGTCCATTTTTGCGCCAGAGCAGGGGCTTGTGGATCCTTGAACCGGTGTAGACTGGCTTATGCAAGGAGGGCACCATCTGTGCCCTTCAAAGCATTTCCAGAGGCTCGGGGAGGCTACTCCCCCCCAGCCCGTAACACTTATTTACAAAGGGAGAGGGTGTAACACCCTCTCTCAGAGGAAATTCTTTGTTCTGCCTTCCTGGGACTGGGCTGCCCAGACCACAGGAGGACAGAAGCCTGTCTGTGGGTTGGCAGCAGCGGTAGCTGCAGTGAAAATCCCAGAGAGCTGGTTTGGCAGTACCCGGGGTCCTCGCTGGAGCCCCGGGGATGCATGGGATTGGCACCCCAATACCAGATTTGGCATGGGGGGACAACTCCATGATCTTAGACATGTTACATGGCCATATTCGGAGTTACCATTGTGAAGCTACATATAGATATTGACGTGTATGTAGTGCACACGTGAAATGGTGTCCCCATACTCACAAAGTTTGAGGAAATTGCCCTGAACTATGTGGGGGCACCTTGGCTAGTGCCAGGGTGCCCTCACACTTAGTAACTTTGCACCTAACCTTCACTAAGTGAGGGTTAGACATATAGGTGACTTATAAGTTACTTAAGTGCAGTGTAAAATGGCTGTGAAATAAGTTGGATGTTATTTCACTCAGGCTGCAGTGGCAGTCCTGTGTAAGAATTGTCTGAGCT
This sequence comes from Pleurodeles waltl, assembly GCF_031143425.1. Lineage (NCBI taxonomy): Eukaryota > Metazoa > Chordata > Amphibia > Caudata > Salamandridae > Pleurodeles > Pleurodeles waltl. The sequence continues at coordinate 962,023,902 of NC_090450.1, forward strand.
CCCTATGAGTGGCAAAAGAAATGCTGCAGCCCATACGGATCTCCTGGAACCCGAATACCCTGGGTACCTAGGTACCATATACTAGGGAATCATATGGGTGTTCCAGTGTGCCAATCAGAATTGGTAAAAATGGTCAGCCTGCAGTGACAATTTTAAAGACAGAGAGAGTATAAGCACTGATGTTCTGGTTAGCAGAGCCTCAGTGACACAGTTAGGCACCACACAGGGAACACATTCAGGCCACAAACTATGAGCACTGGGGTCCTGGGTAGCAGGATCCCAGTGAGACAGGCAAAAACAAACTGACACACAAGTAACAATGGGGGTAACATGCCAGGCAAGATGGTACATTCCTAAAACTTCAATAGAGCCTTCAACACTCCGTTGTTCTAATAAACGTTTTAGCACTAAGGATTGCTCTGAATATGGTCAAACCGAATCCTTACCCAGAGACGACGAGCTATGTTTTACTCTGAATACACAGTCCTCCTCCCTTTTAAGCATACCATTTCTCAGCCCTCATAATATTCCTTATTTGAGTACAGTTAATGGAACATAAAGGCACATGTTCCATGGCTCAGCATTGTATTCTCTGTATTCTTCTCCTAATGCCAGAAGTGCCCAATGTGGGTCCAGGGTGCCCCAGTTCATTCCAAATTCCTCCCCCCCAAAAAATCATGCTATTTATGTTCATTGTATGCACAATTATTTCACATGAATTTCCTGAATGTCTGGCATGGATCCACCCTACCTTGAATTAAACGGGGCCCACCTGCTCTAGAATATAACCTAGCGTTGGTTTCTTCGCCATGTGGGGAGGTTGTGTGCAGCAGGGAGGAGAGACACTTCTTAAACATATCCTCCTGAAACCCTCTCAGCTCCAAAGGAGTCTGAGCTGTGTCTGCCTCTCCGACCATTGTAACATTTTTTTTTTACAGTCCTCATCTCGCTACTCCACTCCAGCAGGAGAGACCCTTGATTAGTATCTTCCAGGCGCAGACTCCTCAGTATCAACGGGCCGCACCACCTGTTCGACACGCTCCGGCTCTTCCCACATAAACCTTTGACCACTCACTGCACGGCCCACCAGCCTTATTTGCTCCTATAATGGTCATACCAGAGCACCACATGATAGGTAGAGGAGAGTTTTAAGCATCGGACAAGGTTAATCAAGAAGAAAAAACACTTGACCCAGTCGAGTTCAATGCTTGATAGGCATTTTCCAAGATCCACCAAAACTCATCTCTCTTACTACGGGACCAGCCCGTTCCAAATTATGTAGCCAATTTACCGATGTTTCCCACTCCTGATCTCTGGGGAGTAATGGCCAGATCCATTTACGACAGATTTCAGGTTGGGCCAAGAGCATCAATACAAACAGCAAATATTCTTGCTGCACAGTGAATATCTTGCTTTGAAGCTCTTGATTACGAAACCCAAAAACAACCATCGAAGAACTTATCTCCCGATCACAACTAAATATTTCCTTAAGAGTTTTTTCAAAATCTTCCCAAACCTTTGCCAACTTCAAGCACTGCCAGAACATGTAAATGTCATCTGCACTGGCATTGCCACAACAAGGGCAGCTTTTTTAAATCTTTCCTATGGCCGTCACCTTTGCCAGTGACCAGTACACCCTGTGCAAAGTGAACAGATGATTAGCAACGTCTAAGGTTTGAAAGACCTTCCCCCACTTCGATAACGGAAGGGGCGGATCCTCTTCCACTGCATCCAGCAGCACATGGTATCATGAACCAACTTCTTTGCTGATTAATTTCCGCCTTAGTTTCTCCTCCCAGGGACCTTTCCCAGTTTCTCCTTTCTGAAGAGGCTTGACCCAGCTAGATAATTGATAATACTTAAACTTTGAGATTGACTCGCCTGCTCGTTCCAAGAATGAGGGCCAAGATATCAATTCAGAGTCCTTTATAATTTGCCCCCATTCAATCACCCCGTTAATTTTCAATGGAACTGATAGCTTATCCAAAAGACACACAGGAGTGCCTGGTGAATCCCAGATGGATGGCGAACTGCAATAGTAGGCTATCCCTAAAACACCCTGAATCTGTTACCAAATTTTACATGCCTGTTTAGGGATCTTGAGTCGGACCTTCTTGAAAAACTTCCGGCGGCCAAATTTATATAGGAAATTGTCACCCTCGTCTGCAAGATGTGCAGTCAGAGCTTTCCAAAGAAAGGTATAGGCTAACCTTTTGTTCAGAAGCATTCTTATGTTCTTCATTGAAAAGCAAGATAGTATTTGTAAAAATCTGGCAATGCAATCCCCCCTCTCCTTCTTTTGACATAACTGTTTCCATGCTATCATTATTCGCTTAGATGCCCAAGCAAATGCAGATAGGTCCCCCTGTAATTTGTTTAACCAACATGCTTTAAATTCTAATGGAATGGAGTTAAATAAAAACGTGAATTTTGGGAGAATAATCATCTTTAAAATGTTAGACCTACCAATCAAAGAAAGGGGGAGAGCGGCCCATTATCTTGAGAAGTTTTTTAGTTTCAAAATAAGCTCTATCTAAATTAACCCTTGCCACTTTGCTATAGTTAGCCATAAGCTGGACTCCCAGATATCTTATCTCTCGCTTAACTAGCGGGGGAATCATAGACCATATTCCAACACAATATCTCTGTCTTCTCGGCATTTACACAGCAACCCGGCATTCTACCAAAGTCTTCCATCAACAGGTTAATGGTAGGAAGGGAAGCAGTCAAATCTCTAGTGTAGATCATCAGATCATCTGCATACAACATAACTTTCTTTTCCCACCCACTACATTGGAAGGGAAGGATATTAATATTGGCCCTAAGCAATATTGCCAGAGGCTCGATATACAAATCGAAAAGAAGAGGGGATAATGGACACCCCTGATGAGTCCCTTGTCCGATCCTAAACACTTGTGACAGCTTATCATTAATCAATATTCTGGCTGTCGGGCGTCTATACAATGCCTTAATTGTTCTGATAAAAACTTTCCCCAATCCCAAAAATTCCATCACAATCTACAAAAAAGACCAATTAACCCGGTCAAATGCATTAGCTGCATTAAAGGTCAGAACCGCTAAAGGGGCCCCCTCCTGCAATGCCGGATCTACTGCTCCCAGCAGTTCATGAATTAATTCTGGGAGTTGTCTACCCTTAATGAATCCCTTCTGGTCCACATGTACCAAGCTACCCACCACTCTCCCAAGTCCTCCACATAGAATCCCGGTTTAAAGCTTATAGTCAGAATTAAGTAGCGAAATGGGTCGTACGACATGCACTGGATTGGGTTCTACGAGGTTTCAACAATAGGCTTCATCCTATGATTTTGTCACCTGCATGCCTTTGAGGAACATGTAATTAAACAATTCCAACAGAATTGGGGCTAACTCCTCCCTAAGTACCTTATATAACTAATTCGTAAGATTATCGGGGCCAGTTGCCTTTCCTTTCTTCAAACCCTTTACTGCTTCAAGCAATTCTCTCTCATCTATTTCACCACCTAACTGACACGGTGCTGAATCATCCAAAGCAGGAAGGTAAATTCCCTTCAAAAACTTTCTGACCTGCTCCACCGAAACCCCCAGATCATCCGTATAGAGTGCTTGCAAAAATTAAACAAAAGCTGCTTCTATCTCTGTTGCCTCTGTGCAAAGATGATCTGTAACTCCTGACCTAATCGACGTGATGTAGTTATTTGAATGGTCTGACTTGGTTTTCCAGGCTAAGAGCTTACTGCACCCTTCCCCGTACTCATAATGAGCATACAGACTACTATCCCATTTTTTCCTATTTTGTTTCTCAAGAAATAAATCCAAATTTAAATACGCTTTTTCATATTGGAGCTCCAAACACCCCTGCTGACACCTATTTTCATCCCGATAGGCGTTATGCATTAACACCTGTAAAGTAGCTATGGATGATTCAAGGCTTTTTAATTTTGCCTTTTCCTCTCGACGCCTATAAGCCGCAAAACTAACAAGTCTACATTTAATAACAAAAAATATGGCCATAGATCCAGAATAGATTTTTTTTTTAGTACATAGAAGTTTGTGTGGAAGTGTTAATTATTTGGGGCGTGCCTCGCGCATCTTTCAGATCATTCAGCGGTAAAACTACATCTTTGCTTTACGGCACAGCTCTTTAGTTTTAGGTGGACGGTAAATCAGGCGCTATTTTTAGACGACCTGATAATCGATGCCCTAAAGAAGGATACCTAACTGCCACTGTGCCGAATCATCCAAAGCAAGAAGGTGAATTCCTGAGAGAGTATTTTGCCTTAAGCTATGGGTCAGCCACCTTACAGAATGTGTGGGATGCGTACAAGGCATATATTAGTTGTGGACCATTGGTAACATGTTGTCGCTTTTCCTACATCCTGCTGCTTGTCCGGTATCTCTTGTCTCATTACAAACCGAAGCACCACCACAAGGGCGTCCTGGACCTAGTAATCAATGGAAGTTCAACCAAATAGTATAACATAATATTGTCCCAACGTGGAGTGCCCCTGGAGCTTGCTCTTAGGTCATGAAAGAGTTATCCTATCTCCCCACATACAATATCCATACACACGTCAGTGTCAAAGTGTTTCTGGCGTCCCACAGATGATAAATTTAAAGGTGTGCTGGCATAATTATTAAAGGACAGCAAAACTCATTTTAATCTACATCGCTTCTTTGCAATCATATTAAACGTCAACACAACATTTAGTTAAATATACTTGAAAGAGCCGATGAAGAGAGACCTGTGAAAGCCACGGGAGAGCTGATATCAAATACTGACAGGAAGTATGCAACTGCTGGTGATCTCTGCTGCAGAACACACGAGTGTGTAATAAAGTCCCAGCACATTTGCATGAAGGGGAGACTCCCCGGCCCTGCAGGGGTTTAAGGAAGAGCTCCAGGGCCGCACCCAGAGGTCTGTCTGCATCAGTCAGAGCCCTGCTGGAGCTGCACCATGTCCCGGGCTCCTCTCCTCCTCCTCGTGTTCAGCGCCCTCTGCGCAGGTCAGGGCAGAGCGCGGTCGCGATCCCTGTTCTTCCACAAAACAAACATAACTCTCATCATAAAGCACTATTGAATAACCTCCGAAAAATATATCTGAAATATTGTTTGTTTAATGTTTTGTACTAAATTCTTCTTTCCATTCCAGGTGCTGCTGCCCAGAATGTGCTGACCCAGCCGGACTCAGTGTCGGTGACCCCGGGACAGACGGCCAGACTGCCCTGTGTTATGAGCAGCGGGTACAGCATCGGCACCTACACCATCTACTGGTACCAACAGAGACCCGGGAGCCCCCCCAGGTACCTGCTGCATTACAGTTCTAGTTTAAGCAAACCTTCCGAAACTCCGGACCGCTTCTCGGCCTCGAAGGACCCCTCCAGTAACACCTGCCACCTGCTCATCACCGGGGCCCTGGGGGAGGATGAAGCGGATTACTACTGTAAAGCAGAGATTGGCGGTAGCAACACTTACCAGTATCACAGTGACTGAGAGCGAGGAGGAACTGAGACAAGAACCTTCCCTCGGTCCGTCTCCCTCTTGGGGGCCGATGCCTCCGTCCTCTGTTGCTGCTTTACAGAACCGGGGTTTCTAGTTACTTGCCCTGTTTTTCGGTGGAATGCAGCGTCGGACAGGCCTACAGGGCAACCAGGCAGCGCCGGAAGGGCTGGTCTGACAGATCAGTGTATGGGCTGTTTCTTTTTTACTGTTTGTGGGCCTGGTTTGTGATCTGGTGGGCTAGTTTCTACTATTTATTTCTATGATGTTAACATTAACAATGTCTGCAGCAGGCACGAATCTCTTCTGTCTCCCGTACTTTGCAAAACACTATACAGCTTGGCCTTTGCAAGCTCAGAAATGGTTGTCATTTGCAACGGTGTACCTCTTTTTAAATATTTAATTTGCTAAAGCGGGCCACTTTTAATTTGGTACCTGGCCTATTTTCTGTCACAGAAAGAAAGAAAAGGGCCGCTGATATTAGGTGTGCTGAACAATACAATATTAAGCACAAACAATTTCTGCCTAACCCATCAATTTTCAGAAATCTACACAAATGTATTATCAGACATCAGACTTTCAATACAAAGCCCAAAGTATACCCAAAAACATGACTGTATTAATTCATACATTGATTAAACTATGTATATATGTATTCATTTAGTACATTATTTGTTTTTTACTAATACACAAATCTCCTCTCCAACTCATATATACTTTAAACGTCCCTACCCTCACAACCTTTGTACCCCACACAAATAAATATATATATTTTTAAATACAACCGTCACTCTCATTTATTCAACTTCCGTGCCATATATTCAGCATCCCAGCTAAAACATCAAAATAATCCCTGGGCCTAGCATTTTAAACCTAATATATTATCAACAGATTATTGTTCACAGGGTCCCTTTCCTAAATAGTGTACATAGCAAATTTCCATCACATTTGCATATCATCATTCTATAAATCTCTTGTAGATTGTTTAGTCTTCAAATCATTTTATTGTTATTAACCCTGCTAAGCCTTCAGTACTGTGCTGACATGTTCCAGTGGGAGACTACTCATCAGTCACAAACCTTCCTGAGGACAAAATGTAGACATTGATCATTTAAAAATGTGCAAAGGGGAACCTTGGAGAGGGTGGTGAGAAAATGGAATATAGTGCTCACAAACTGCTGTACATTAGTTTAGAATAGCCAATATATGCCATCACCTCATTTCATATGTGTACTCAGCACTAGTTAATTCGAACGATCAATAGATCAACAGATAAGCTCCATCGTACTAGCACTTGGTGCCATCCATGAAAAGCCCATCACCAATCTAAATCAGCCCTAGGGTAGTCTGCTCAACCCAATAGAGCGCACCCCTTTTCTTAACAAATTATAGTCGCAGCATAGCAGCACACATCCGTTCAGACCTGTATCTTTCCACTCTCTGGCCTTACACATTTATGGTGTTTGACAAGGGGAAGAAAGACATCCACAAATGTATCTATTTACACATTAAGAGGGAAATAAAAGCACACACAAAAAATGTATTGCTATTTCACCTTAAGTGTTAGTCTAGGTAACATTCGACAAAACTATAAATACATTATTTTGTTTATTTATAAACCATACTGTAGGAACACTGCTTTTTTGGATTGTCAGCCCTGCACTTTTTGCTCTAGATGCTGTTAGGTATGACTCTGTAAGTGCCCTGGAGCCTGCTAACCAGGTCCCAGTGCCAGTGCTGTCCACCTAGATTGGTATATAAGAATTGGTAACCCCAATTGGCAAGGACATTAACCCACTTCCAAGTCCCATGGTACCAGTGGTACACAAGGCATGGGTGTTAAAGGGGTCATCAGGGCCTGAAGCACTATTTTTGCCAACCTGTGTTATCCAAGTAAACTAACAGTAGCAGGCCTCCCATTTCAGACTGCAGAAGCAGTACTCATTGTTCAAACTTGACTCTGCTCTCGCCAAGTGTGGCAGAGTCAAAGCACTATTTCTATTATATGTCAGTCACCCCTAAGGAAGGTCTCCTGAGCCCAGGAGGAAGGGTGCATTATATTAAAGGTGTGGACATGTAAGTGGAAGCTTATATGTCCCTATATCAGCCTTTTCCATTAAAGGCTACTATGAATGATCTGTGGTCCACAGGATAACATGGGCTGGCACCCGGGCAGCCCAAAGATCACCAGCTCCTGTCTCCCAGCGGAGACAAATTCATCCCCCTGCCCGAGGCACATTTGCACCCAGGCAGCCATGAAAAGTAGTTGGGAGGTGTACACCTCCAGAATGCTAGTCATACCTCTAGAGTGGGCTTCCTGGTCTGTATAGCAAAGGAAGATGTGTGCCATCTTGAAAAGTGGCAAAATAGAGGGTTCTTGGTTGGAAAGGTGGTAGAACCTGATGTGGTCACCTTAGGGGCAAATTAGCTGCTGGGGCTAGTTGCCCATTGGCTACTTGCACCCACACCCCTAACATTCCTAAATCTAGGATTTAAGGGCCAACTGTGACACCTGAACATCAGTTCTGAAACAACTTGTGAAGTAAGGACAAAAGAAGTGACTTGTATCAGTGGCTACATAATCTTGCAAATACCAAAGGCATGATACCGTGAACCTGTGGTATTACTTCTGGAAATGCTCAACTGTGACTCGTCCAGGACCAAAGGCCCCCACTAATAGGGACCCCTTTGTTAGCCAAAGACAAGACCAGACTCCCCTGGACTAGTGGCACTAGTCTCCTGCAACCGCAAGTAAAAACTAACTTCCCAGAACTGAGAAACGCTGGCCTTCAGGCACTCCGTGGGATCGGCTGAAGGCAGGTAGTTCAGTGCATTGTGGGATGTGGAGTCCAGTTCCCTGCCAAGTTACAGTTGGTTACCATTTTCAAACGGATCTCTTGTAGGGAAGATAGCTTCTCCTCCACCTTACAAGAACTGGCTGTTGAAGCAGTAGCAGCACTCCCTCCTCCCCCTCAGCACCTTGAAACCCTCACGAGTGAGTAGTGCCACTTTACAAATGCTATGATTGATTGATTGATTGATTGACAACTGCCAAGGCTTGTTGGTGATCATTCTGGTAATCACCACCTAAATTTGACACTGCAACTCGAGGGCACACCGCAACACCTTTAGCCGATGTCACCTGTGGGTCTATTGGCGAGTTTTTGCATCTGCTTCTCCAATGGGACCATCTCAGTGGTAAAAGCTGCAGCCGCAGCTCCCATTCAGCACCACAGATATGCGGGCACACCTCTGCACCAAAGCTGTCCTAGCTACATAGAGTTGTTGTGCCTCATATCTTCTGGTCTGGGGACACACACAAGTTTGACCCTCAGTAGGCTGCCCCAAACTCACCCTGCAAGTGAACGAATGTCAGAAGTCTGAGTTTGACAGCACCCGCAGCTCCTGTCTTCAGCACCAAGGACAGCCAGGACACCTCTGCAACCAGGCCCCACAAGCCACATAAAATTGGCCCAACTGTTGAAGTGTGGTCCCGAGACCCGCAGAACCTTAATCCTAAGTGGGTTCCTTTCAACTCATCCTGCAGGTGACTGATTGTCACTAGAAATTTCCTACATCAACCACAATGGTAAAATTTGGCTGCATATAAATGTACTGATTTTATTTTCATTTTAAAATCCATAATTCTAGTTAAATGTCTCTGTTTTGTTTTATGTTGGTGTCTAATTTAAGATAAAATTAAGTTCTATTGTTATAAATTGGTATTGAATTTCTTTCAAGTCATGTCAATTACTTATCGTCCATGTTGGTAAAACATGTTCCTCTAGTAAAGCCTGACTGTCTTTGCCACACTACTAGGACTGTGCTAGGAATGTATGAGTGTCAATCCAAGGACTATCTTTGGGGTATTGTGAGAGTATTACATAGTGAGATCTAACCATCCTCACTGCATAGTACTCCACTTTCCTACACATACATTCATCAAAATCACAATACTGCCTCAAAGGACTTGAAAATAATGTATCAATAGAGCCCAACAAGCTGATAAAAGTCCACATGCATTACTTTACATAAGTACTTCTAAATGCGATCATGATGGTAGATCGGCATTTTAGAATGCAATCACGCATTAATATCACTTAAACGCTGCAAACACAAGTGTTCTGCATGTTTTGAGGTGTTGTATGCCAACGTTCTGTGGATTAGCCTAAAGCATATAATTAATCAATGATCCTGCAAAGGTTAAGATAGGCTAATTTCCCCTTTATGTCATCACAGCCAAATTTCTGATGTCACCATATGAGATAGGTGCAGTATACTTTATCTATAGCATGCAAGGGACGTGCCTGGGTACATTTTCTTTTCTATTAGGAGTTGCACCAGGGAGTCATCCTTTGTCCTGATGAGAAGCCTAGTGGTAGGCTTTGAAACATTTAGACCAGGAAGGCAGGTACATAATATACCTCTCTTCCATTTACCCCCTTTTAATCATACCACCACTAAGGCAGGTATGGCAGATATTAATAAATGTATATCCCTAGTAGGCAGGTATTTTTTACTACTAAGATCCCCCCACTCCTATTTCCTTTCACCTCAGTGAAGTAAGTTACACATTCTCAAAAAACTTGCTCCCTTGTAATCCGTTGGTCACAGCACACCGGATTCCATAACAGTATGAGATCGACCCAATGATGAAGCTTGCCACCAAGGGTCAATCCTGGTTGGTGAGGGTTTTTCTAACAAAAAATTACTTTTTCTTGTTTATTTGGAGGCTCTCCAGGTTGCCTTAAGCTTGGTTTTTAGGTCATGTTACATAGTCATTTAGGAGGGCAAGCCCAGCCCATACTTTCCTCCTGCTCCCTCTTGTGTTTGAGGTTACTAAGCAGGTAAACATACATTAGTGCAGACCTTGATCAGACCTGCAGGCCAGTGCATGCATCTCTTCATCTTGGTGAAGACCAGGAATTTAGAATTTTAGAATTTCAAGAAAGCACAACAGTACTTCCCCATATCTGAAATACCCAGGGGTGAGGGATGAAGTCCCAGCCCCTGTAGCATAAATTCCCCTAGTCGATGTGGTTACTGTGTTGAAGTAGGAAACTGGGGAAGGGGCCCCAACCACACCCTCTCTCCCTGCAAAGGCTCCACAGCTTCAGGGCATCAACCCCTGGGACCTGCTCCTCTCCAGAGCAATTTGATCAAGACAGCAGCAGTGCTCCACAAGCTCTGAGGCAGGAAAATTTAGGTCTAAGGTCACCAAACTTTAGAATGACATAACTTGGGCCCAGTTAGGTCGATATGGATAATTCTGGGCCCATATTACTACTGGTGGTGAGCTTTGTCTACCGGGGCAGTTGCAACAAGGGGCTTCTCCCAACCCGTCCTCTTGGGGAGCATGGGGAGTAAGGGGACCAGTCTCTCTGGGCCTTGGGGAGACCCACTGGTCCTGGGGTCAACTAGGCATAGTTTTGGGTCCTGAGTGATTGTGAGGGGGTTCCTTCTACCAGTTCTCCATAGCAGTCCCAGGCCCCAGCAGTGAAGTAGGTAGAAAATCTGCAGGCAAGAGAGAGTCTTCCCTTGTGCAAAAGTCTATAAAGAGGAGAGGAAGGTTCCAGAAGACAGGCACCCCAACCAATCCTGGGGTGCCACATCACCTCTCCACTCCTCTCCAACCCTGCGGCACAGTATGTTGGGACAATCCAAAGTGGTGTCATCCTGGAGCCACTGGTCACATCAGCTCTGGGGTCTCAGCTCCACCCATCGCTAACATCAGTGCCAGGGACTTTCCCACTAGATTTTCAAAGGGAGACCCCCAGTGGGATGGCTCCAGTTCTCTGGGCGCTTTTCTTTGTTCAGTGGGCTTGGGCAGGCCCATCTCTTGTACAGTGTGACAGGTGGATGATTTGTACAGATCATTCTGCCCCACCCCTTTCCCTATCAGGAGCTGGGAATAGTATTGCTAAATGCTCCTTTTGTGTAGTGGGTGGGTTTTGTTCCTGCTCCTGGACAAAATGTCATTACTGGGCACAGCAGGGTGACACAAGGCCTGGGCTTTGATCCTTAGCTAAGCCAGGAAAACACGGAAAATCTGAATGACCCATGAGATGTTAAGTTATCATTTTGGAAGTTACAAATTTGTTTTTCTCTCACATGTTACACTCCAATTCAAGATGTCAATGGTTTCTGAAGGCCCAGGGGAAGGGAATCTACACTCTAAGGCAGTTTCCTCCCTATGTTTATAATGGGGTGTCACTATAGTTAAAACAGTAAAGCACACTCACTTTTTCTAATAGCATGCGGTACCCTCATGAGGCCCATCAAGGTGAATACCTGATCCTGTAGGGTCCCCATCATGTCAGTTTACCTGTGTACTGTTACCAGGCTGTGCAGGACAGTAGTCTCCCATGCGCAGCCCACACACATGTGCACACTTGTGTAGACACATGTTCACGTACAACCAGCCAAGTGCCCCTACCTTTAATGTGTCACAGCAGCCTTATCTGGAATTCACGTTCACTACAATTATGGCAGAAGGATCACACAACAGTTTGGTCAAGAAACGGTATAAACACTATGGGGGTCATTATGACCCTGGTGGTGAGTGTAAATGTGGCGGTAGTACCGCACATTATGAGAATGGCGGTTTGGCTGCAGCCAACTCGCCACTTCTCCACTCATACCATCATGGCGTTATCAGCCGCCGGGCCGGAGATATCAATCTCCTGCCCGGTGGCCGGCATAGTACCGCCAGCAGCATCTTGAGTCTGCTTACCACCATGGTTTTTATGACATTAGCAATGCCACGTAAACCATGATGGTAGGCCCTACCGCTGACAGGGAATTCCTTCCCTGTCACCGGTAGGTGGCTCCCCCATCCACCAATAGACACCTGACACCACCACCACCTCTCAATCCAAAGCTCCCCTTCCCCCATACACACACTAACACCTGATATTGAAATTTAACCCCCACCCCCTCTGATCATCACACACACACCCCCATACACACACGCAGACACGCACCGGGCATACATCCTATCTCTCACACTGGCATACACGCATTCATACATGCATAATTCCATACATGCTCGCACACATTCTTACACACAATCACTCACACGCATACAACCACGCATACAACACAACACACACAGGCGCATTCACACACTCACTCACACATTCATGCACACACTCAGACACACACACAACACCCTCACCCCCCAACACCCTCCCCTGTTGGAAGCCCGACTTACCTTGCGCAAGGAGGTCTTCAGGCAGGGAACGGCCAGCAGAACACCGCCAGGCCGTATTACTTGTCATAATATGTCTGGCAGCGTTCTACTGGCGTGGCGGTGCTGGTCGTAGCAATGCCAACTTACCACCATCCGCCACCATGTACACTGCCGGATTTTCGCCCTTCTTGTGGCGGAAGTCCAGCAGTGCTCATAATATGGCGGGCGGATGGTAGCCACGGTGGCGGTATTTTGGCAGCCGTCACTGCGGCGGTAGGCGTTTTTTTACTGCCAATGTCAAAATGAACCCCTATGTTTTTAATACTGAATTTTTACCAGTCTGATTAATTCCTCCGGTAGAGCGAAGCAGCAGAATTTATTAGTAATTCTTGGTTACAGGATTAACGCAGAATTAATATATTCCTCCAATTCTGCCAGTGGAATTATAGATTCCACCCATCCCTCATCTTGAGATATGCATGGAGGTCACTGTTATTTGAACTGCTCTGCTCTGCATGTCCGTTTTTCTGCACCACATGTGAATAAGAGCCTCAATCAGAGCGGCCCGCATAATTCCAATTTGTGCTGTATGTACTCTGACAGGATATATCGGACTTAGGAGTTGGATGAAATTTATTGTATCTGAAAAATACCAAGTGAGGTAAAATCTGCATTCTAAGGATAATATTTTGTCAGGTCAAACCTGGTGAAATTTACCAGTGCATGAAGATTCTCTTGAGATAAACACAAAAATATGCATGTCTTTTCAATTTTAATTATCACACACAGTAAATCAGACACCAAGGTGTTTTTGTCTTATTGTGTATGCATAGGGTACTGGGGCTCTAGTAAAGAGTTCATTAGTCAGACATAGGAGTGGAGGTACCGATTGGCTAGTATCAAAGATTCTAGCTCATATCTCCTCCCCTAAATCAACCTATTATGAATTAATCTCTAAGGAATCAGGAATAAACATTTAAATATGTTTTTGTGAGTCAAATTACACACAGTATTCCATTTTCCCTGCAGATTAATGCTCCCATTCATCAGTTCTTTAAGGCGGTGGCAAATGGGAGTTCATGTGAGAGAGCAGGGTGGTGGGTGGTGAAAGGGGGTAAGGAGAATGGGAGGGCAGGCTGTGAGCTGGCAGATGAAAGCATTACATATCCCCTCCCCATGTTGAAGAAGGGTTTGGATGGGTGCCAAGACAGGATTGCTCCTTCTGCCCAAGCCTCTTGCGATCTTACCAGCTAGAAATTCTACTTTGTAAAATAGAGTGTAATGTTTTCTCACCATGAAAATATGGGTGCAGGAAAACCATGCAAGTCACGACTAGGCAGAGCGGTATCTCCCCTGGAGATATTACACCATTTTTAAGTGTTCTATAATAATAATAATAGCAATAATAGTATTAATAAGAATATGAATAATTCGCACTGGGCACTTACAGCAAAACATTTCTGAGATATTGTTTGGAATTCATGTATTATGATAAACCCATCTTCTCGTTCCAGGTGCTGGTGCCCAGTATTCTCTGACCCAGGCCCAGATTTATACTTTTTGACGCAAACCTGCGCTAGCACAGGTTTGCGTCAAAAAGTTTACTGCCAGCTACTGCCAATCCTAGATGCTATCCGGGCGTCATATTTAAGGAATGACGCTAGCCAGCGCTAAGGCCCGGGTAGCGTCACAATAAATGACGCTAACCAGGTAGGGGAGGCATAGGGGAGACTGGAGGTTGTGCGTGGAAGAATGGCGCTAGTCAGGTTAGTGTAGAAAAAAATGACTCTAACCTGACTAGCGTCATTTTTTGACGCTAAACCCCCATGGATATTACTCCTGTCTTAGCAAAGACAGGAGTCATGCCCCCTGACAATGGCCATTGGGCACAGTGCCATGTTGGGGGGGCCCAAGTTAGGCCCCCCTATGCCACTGTAAAAAAAGAAAAGAAAATACTTACCTGGACTTACCTTGGAGGGTTCCCCCCATCCTTGGGTGTCCTCCAGGGGTGGGCGGGGGTAGCTGGGGGTGTCCCTGGGGGCAGGGAAGGGCACCTGTGGACTGCTTCCATGGTCTCGGACCATAGAAATGAGCCCACAGGTCCCCTAACGCCTGCTCTGACCCAGGTGTTAAATAATGGCGCTGAACGGGCTTAGCGCCAATATTTAAGGCACGGGAGGGTAAATAAGGCACAAGGGCTTTAGAGTCTTTTTTGCTTGGGAACCCCTCCCTTGCATCTCATTGACACAAGGTAGGTTTCCACAGTAAAAAAATGACGCTAACTCCATAACTTTGGCTCTAGACCGGTCTAGCTCCAAAGTATAACTATGGAGTTAGGTTTGCGCCAAAAAAATGACGAGAGTATAAATAAGGGCCGCAATGTCAGTGACCCTGGGACAGACGGACAGACTGCCCTGGGCTCTGAGCAGTGGGTTCAGTGTCAGCAGCTACACCATCTACTGGTACCAACAGAGACCCGGGACCCCCCCCCCCCCCCCAGATATCTCCTCAGCTTCTATGATGACTCTAACAAGCACCAGGGCTCTGGGGTCCCCACTCGGTTCTCGGGCTCCAAGGACCCCTCCCGTAACACCTGCCACCTGCTCATCGCGTTGGTCCTGGGGGAGGATGATGCCGATTATTACTGTAAAGCAGATATTGGTGGTAACAGCTCTTATCAGTATCAGAGTGACTGAGGGTGAGGAGGAACTGAGACAAGAGCCTCCCTTCAGTCTGTCTTCCCCTTGGAAGTAAATGCCTCTGTCCTCTGCTGCTGTTTTACAGAACTAGAATTTGCAGGTACTTGTCATTTATTTGTGGTGGGTTTAGGGTCCCACTGGCAAAAAGGTAGGTAGTATTAGGTGGATCCCAATAGGCTAGTGTCACAGATCAGTGGACAGTTTGTTTCTGGCTGTTTATGGGCCTGTTTTATGGTTTTGTGGCTGACTTCTATTACTGATTTCTCTGCTATTATCGCAAACATTGCTGCAGCAGGCACAAATGCATGCAGCCTTCCATCCTTGCAAAACACTTTACAGATTCCTTTACAAGTTTAAAACTTCCCCGATTTGCAACTGTGGGCCATTTTTAGCTGTCTGATTCACTAATGGGGCCATTTTTAATTTGATGCATATTTTCTGTCTAGTTCTGACACTGCTGCGGTGGCTGGTGAAAAATACACAACTACATCCAAAAGACACTTGAACAAACCTCTTCTCTGCTGTTCTTTAAAACTCAGAGGAAGAATTTACATATAACAAAATACAGCCATGCTCAACATATAAAGGAAGAGTAAATAGAAACATATGGATGTCTGCACAAATAAAACATCTCCTTCGTACAAACCAGCCAACCTCATAAGAATTATCAGCATGTGATGCTATGAGGGAGATGGACGAGAGGCTCTGAAGGGGGTCATGACCCTTGAAAGGGGGAGAGTGGGGCTTTTCAGATCAGCGCCTGCTTCAGCAGAAACAGCTCCCCTCCACAATACAGTTAATAAAGGTGTTCCTTCCTGCACATTAACAATCTATAACAGCGATTTGGCACTTCTATGTGTGCTGCAAAATGCAGCACGCATAGAAGTACCAAAGCATCATTTTGCACGATTGTTTACGTGCAGGAAGGTGTCCCTTTCTGCATGTAAACAATTGTTCATGTCATTTTGCTTCTTATATGTGTGCTGCAGAATGTAGCACACATAGAAGAAGCAAAACACGAGGAGGAATAAAAGAATCCCTCCTTGTTTTGCCATGCTAACGCCACCCTTAGGTGACGTTCGTTTTTGGCGCTGTCTCAGGTTTACGACAACACGTAAATCTGAGCAGTGTAAAAGCAATGGGTGTTGCAGTGGAACGCTCACAGCAACACCCATTGCATGCCCCTCTGCTGCAGAAAACTGCATCTGAGGGGCCCATATTTACAAGGAGGCATAACACCACAAAAAAGTGTGGATTATTATGGAGCAGTGCTTAGCTCCACTGGAGCGTCATGAAAAGGGACGCTCCAGTGGCGCTAGGGGCTCTTAAGTATGCCCCTAAATCTGTAAATCGGTTTCCAGCTCACCATGGCAGTGGTGTTGTAAAGGTGCCAGGGGCCATATTGCAAACAAGGAAATTGACACCTATCTTCTGGTTTGGTTGAAAAATCAGCAATAATTGGGTATTGTAGGCCCCTCTCTCCCCTGGGCCATTGTGCCACTACACCTACTGCACTGCTGGTAGCTCCACCCATTCGCCTTGGTGTTGATGTCTCTGTCATACTGCTGGTATTGCAACTCAAAGGTAGAGTTCCCTCTCCCGGCAGCAGTTTATTGCAACTCCTCAGTTTCCCCAGAGAACCAAAGTGAAGAGGCTGTATGTGCCGAACACCAGTAAAGAAACCACAAATGATATCAGAAGGTAGATGTGAATTGGGAAACTGGCTAATATACACTGAAAATGTTACTTGACAGTGGGTTAATTCTATATAACTGATAATGTAAACATAAAAAACATTTCATAAAAATAAAACAATAATTAATACAAAAAATACACCTGTTGGTTATAATCATATATGTTGCCATTTCAGACTTTCTAAAATACAGAATTACAGTGGGGTTACTTGGTTGCCATGGACCCTAGGTCAACCTAAATAATTAGGCAACCTCTCTAGAGTGACATCTCAGTCTGTCAGCTGTCCGACACTCCTCAGCCTCTTTTGGCAGGACCTGCATCTGCCATCTCAAGACTCACTACCATTCTGATGCACGCACTATTGTAGTTCTACTTTAGGCATTGCAAGTCAAAGCAATAACCCTAAGCATTATCAATGCCAGTATGTTTGGCCCTTGTAAAGTGCATGCACACAAAGACATAACATGGACCCCACACTCACACTGCTCCACTCTCACAGGCACAACTTTGAACCTGTAGACCACATACCCTGCACTCACAAAATACAATGAATCACACAGGTGCATCCCAACAATGCACTCACAAAGCATGGTGGATATCCTGTCCTCACACAACCACACTGCTCACACACAGGTATACCACTCACTAGAAAGTGGCAGAGATTTGAAAGCTGATGGCACAGGAGACACAAGTAGAGTCTCTGATGCATCAGTCACATAGGAGATACAAGTTGAGTACCTGGTGCATAGGTCCACTAGTGTAATTCAAAGCTTCTGAAGTAAATTGTACTGAAGCCTGAATGTCCACTGAGGTTATGTAGTTTCCCATCAGCCACATGTTGACCAACAATGCAGACTGAGGCCCTCATTCTGACCCTGGCGGTCGGCGGAGAGACGGCGGTCGGACCGCGAACAGACCGGCGGTATTAAAAATGGCATTCTGACCGCGGCGGTCCCCGCCGCGACCGACCGCCACTTCTCCACTCCGACCGCCACGGCGGTCATGACCGCCGGGCTGGAGTTTGCGCACTCCGGCCCGGCGGTCGTCCCAAGACCGCCAAGGGTATTATGACCCTGCCTACCGCCGCGGTTTCTTGCGGGCGGGAACCGCCGTGCGAACCATGGCGGTAAGCACTATCGGGGCCAGGGAATTCCTTCCCTGGCACTGATAGGGGTCTCCCCCACCCCCCACTACCCACCCGAGACCTCTCCCCACACCCTCCACCCCCCTGCCACCCCCCAGAGGTGGGACGAACCCCCTCCCCACCCCCACCCCAACATGCACATACATGCACCCCGACATGCACACACCCCCAACATGCACATATACACACCCCCTACACACACATACACAACGGGGACACATACCCGCACACATACATGCAGACACGCGCACCTGCTGAACAGCACACATTACCCATAGACACAGCAGCACCCCCCGTCCGCATACACGCACTCACACACCCCCTCTACACACTCACACGCACACCCCCATGCACGCCCACATCACACAACACCCCCCCACCCCCTCCCCTCACGGACGATCAACTTACCTTGTGCGTTGGTCCTCCGGGAGGCGACGGGAGCCATGGGGAGGTGACCGCCAACAGAAGACCGCCAACAGAAGACCGCCACACAGAAATGTGGGTCGTAATTCTGTGGGCGGTGTTCTGCTGGCGTGGCGGAGGAGGTTGACCAGTCTCCACTTTCCCGCCGACCGCCAGTGTGGCTGCTGGCGGTTTTCCGGCGGAACGCTCCCAGCGGTCAGAATGCGCACAGCGGCATACCGCCGCGGTCGGCGGTCTTCACCGCGGCGGTAACTCGGCGGTCTTGCGAAAAGACCGCCAAGGTCAGAATGAGGGCCTGAGTCTGATCTTCGTGGACATTTGTGGGAAGAGTCTTTTCATCAAAAAGAAAGTCACATTTACCTTCTAAAATACAAAGTGGTGCTTTTCTTTGTAGTTCAAGCATATGAAAAAAATAAAGAAAGAAAGAATATCAAAAGAAAAAAAAAATATGCCAACTAAGAGCCTGATTAAGATCTTGGTGGGAATCCTATCATCCCTCCATGGTGGCAGTTTCAAGTACTTCAACGGAGTCCCGAATGCCGTATTTAGGTGTATTGCGGCTGAGCCTCCGACCGCCCCAATGGAGTGTTATCCATGGTGTAAGAGGTGACCGCCAATGAGGTGGCGGACTCCTATGCTGGCTAACATTATACAATCCCAAACAAAAACAAAATCCTTACAGTTTCACATTAGTTTTCCATCTTGGACCAGGGAAATAATGACACAGTATGTGTTAGACCTATCAGCCTTAGGGTGATCTTCCCCCAAATGTTTTGCCTCCATATTTTTCTGTCTCATTTTTGTTGACTTTATACACTTTACCACTGTTAACCAGTGCTAAAGGGCATGTATTAACTCCTTAAAACATGGTAACCTTGGCTTGACACCAATTAGCATATTTAATTAAGTCCCTAGTAAAGTGGTACTACATGTATCCAGGGCCTGTACTGCTCCCAATGGGCCTGCAGCACTTGTTGTGCCACCCACTTAAGTAGACTTGCAAACCTATTTCCGATGTGCCACTGCAGCCTCTGTGTGCAGTTTCAAACTTCAATTAGGATTTGGCAAAATAAAAGTTTTACAAAGCTCGAACCTGCCTTTTTAGTAGGGGTGGACAAATCGTTCTGCTCCGCTGGTGGATTTTGCAGCATTTTTCCCACGCCACGTTCCAAATGGAGATGGTGTCCCAGCAAAACTCCATCCATTTTTCTTGCTTAAGGTTTGCCAACAATAAGTTGCTGAGTGTGAGCGAGAAATTGTGTCCCTTCGTGTGATTATCGGGTCATAGAAAGCCTGCCAGCGAAATTTCGCAATGTGACATGTGTACCCCTCAGGTCCTTAACCCTTTGTGTGGCCTCACTTGAGTTCCTCTGATGTTTTAGGCTCTTGGTGAATGCGAATGGGCCAGTTAGTGCCAAGATCTTGCTGCCTGAGACGCTCACCAAAGCAAAGCTCTGGTGAACCCAACTCTTCGCACAATCTACAGCAGCAGCCAAAAGTTGCCTGGCAGTATGATATCTGCACTTCAGCTCACAAGGACTTCCAACTCAATGCTTTTCTATGACCCCAATAGCAACAACATCCGCATTGCCCAGCCTGCTCTTCATGCTCCATCAAAGAACGTCCTCAATACTTTCCCTGCTCTTTGTAAACCCATCAACTGCAACACAACCTTTTCCAGCAGGACTAACCTGATCCCTGTAACCTGGTCTCTGCATCATGGTTGGCCTGAAAGTTTGAGCTTCACCTGTTCTCACACAACCAGATTGCTGCAAGTGGCATTTTGTACTTTTTGGCCTTATTTTCACTTAAATCATTAAACTTGCATATCTTTGTTTCTACTGGTTGGATTTTTGTCATTTTGCTGTCAAGGTATTTATCACATTTTACTCTATATTTCTGAATTGGTGTGTGTTTAATTAATTACTGTTTGAAGTGCTGCATAAATACGTTACACATTGTCTGACATCTCCGTGCCATGCTACCAGAGCATTGTGAAAAAGTTAATTTGAGGTTTGTTTGTGACTACACCCTGAAAAAAATTGTGATTGCCGTTTGAGGAGGGTTTCACACCCCTCAGTAACCCAGTGTCATATGGTATAAACAATACTATTTCAAGGTGGAGGCACATTTTGAAGATTCCAACAGTAATGCCTGGTGCTATGTTTAAGAAAACTGTGGTCCAATAGAAACAGCAGAGAAGTTACTGGTACCTTCATTACTAAATTAGCACATGTATACAGGTAAGCTGCTGGGGATAACCTAAAGGAAAAATCTCCTAAGTTTGCGCCTCTCTGGATAGAGAGTAAGCAGGTAAAATACTGTTACTCAGATTTTCTGACCAGTGGTTGTCTACTAGGCAGAGCCAAACATTGCAACCAAACCATTGACTGAAGAGGGCTGCTCCACTGCCTAATTGTATGAATGTTGTTCTAAAGGCCTTAACTAATATGTGAATGCCACTCTGTCTGATGAATAACTGAAGTTTGCTTACCTAAATCCTATTTCCTCTAAGCAAGAATATGTATTATGTTTGAGAAACAGAAGGGTGATTAGACAAGCACACAAAAATAGATAGAGCACATGGATTAAGAGCACAATGAGTACTTGGCTGTCACCCATATATTGCACTGGTTAAGAGCATCACACCATCTGTAAAATACATAGAACACGTGTGGCATTGCAGGACCAGTGCAAGGGTTCTTTAAGTACATGTAAAAGTATGATCCTGCATGGCCAGCCAGTGAAACCCTCCTTCAACGACATGTAAAAAGAGTGATAGTGGAGGACCAGCCAGCACAAGTTTCCTTCAAGGACATGAAGTAAGTATGCTACTGCAGGTCCAGCCAGTTCAAACATTCTTCAAAGATATAGAACAAGGCCCATGTTTATCGATGGTTAGCATCGCTGTACCGCCATTTATTTTGGCGCCAAAATGTTGCTAACCTAACTCTATATTTATATTTTGATGCTAGACCCGTCTTGAGTAAAAATGTTTAGTATGCATGAAACCATCTTGCGTCAATGAGATGCAAGGTAGGCCTTCCCGTCCTAAACATGACGCTAACCCCCTAGCACCATATTTACTTCTAGGCGCAGAAACGATGCACAAGGAGGAGGCAGGCCTAAATAATGGCGCTAAGCCCGCTTAGCACCATTATTTAATGCCTGGGTGAGACCAGGCGTTAGGGTGCAGGCTAAACACCATGAAATCGGCACAAAGATGCCCACCCCATGCCTCAGCAACACCACCACCCATACCACAGGGACACTACAGGAGGGGGGACCCCATCCCAAGTAAGATTAGGTGAGTATATTTTTTATAAGTACCATTGAGGACCCTTACAGGGGCCCCCCTGCCTGTCACTGAGTATTTAGTATTTTGGGCTTGCCCAGGGGACACTGGTTTCCTGTGGTGTCCACTGGGGTGGTGAGCATGACTACTGTCTAAACTTAAACAGGAGTAATTTTTTGTCTGCTTGTGTGTCAGAAAATGACGCTAGGCTGATTAGCAGCAGAATTTGCCGCTAACCAGTCTAATGTTATTTCTCACCCACTAGCACCATCCCCCCTAATGCCACCCCCGCTGGCTAGTGTCTTTTCTTTTGATACTAGCCATTCCCTAGTGCCTTCATGCATCATTACTTAAAAATGGCTCATAGCTGGTGTTATGGAATGGTGTTAGCTCACTCTAAAAAAAATGACACACAACTGCTTTAGCACAGTTGTGCGCCACTTTACATACATATGTGCCCAATTGTGGTACTTCAGGGCCAGTGCAAACTTCATTCAAAGACATGGAACAAGTGTGGTAAACTGCAGTGCCAGTGCAAGCTCCCTTCAAAGAAATGGAACAAATGTGGTATTCAGGGTCAGTGCAATCTTGCTTCAAAGATATGGAGCCAGTTTGATACTGAAGGCACAGCTAGTGCAAGCTTTCTTCAAAGACATGAAACAAGTCTGGTATTTCTTGTTATTTCAGCAGGACCACTGCAAGCTTCCTTGAAAGAATTAGAACAAGTATGGAACCGGGTAACAGCATTTACAGCCTTCCTTTGATTCAACAAACAAGAAGCAAGTCAAATTTGGTACAAGTGTAAGGAACAGAACTAGTGTGTGTAAGTGCAAGCTTGATTCTCAGGCATGTGTCTGCATGAGAACAGGGGGAGTGGTGAGACTTTGCAAGTCCATATGTACTTGTTCGATAAAATGTAGCAAACTTTCTTGAAATATACAATGAAAATGCATAATTTGCATCCATGTTCTCTGTTTTTCTTTCAAATAGGAAACTACTAATCAGTGTTATAACCAACCTTCACTCTTCCCGGTCTCAATGTTTGGTTCAAGCTCTATCCCTGCACTTCCTAGCGCTCTAAGTTAAACTTGAAGCTTTCTGCCCCACCACTTTTTAAAACCACCAGCCACCCCTGCTTTTACGTCCCTAGTAAATTGATACATCATATAGCAAGGGCCTGTAAATTAAATGCTATTAGTGGGCTTTCAGCACTTATTGTGCCAACTACTTACATAGCCCTTCAAAACATGACTCAGTCCTGCGATTTCAGCCTATGTGAAGTTTTAAACTGCCCTTTGGACTTGGCAAAATAATCCTATTGACAGGTCCAATGCTTAATTCTTAAAACATAATTTATCCTAAGGTAGGCTTCAAGCAGCCTAGAGAGCTGGGTGCATTCTATTTAAAAATTTAGACATGTGCTTTTAAGTTGTACATGTCCTGGTAGTGAAAAACACCAACATTCATTTTTTACTACTGTAAGGTCAGACTCTCCCATAGAATAACATTGGGTTAGTTCATTAATTTTAATAAAAAGATAACTTTTGTTTGCTAACAAGTAGGAAAGTCATGTTTGGTCTCTTAAATTATTGTAATTTAAATCCTCTCTAATGGTAAAGTTATTTTTTAAGTCACAAATTTGAAAAATGGCATTTATGGAAAGTTGCAAAAACATCAGAACAGAATGCAGAACAACTCAAACATTCATCCTCAGTCATAGATCTGAGGTTAATCCATCAGTTGTTTTGCTTTTCTTGCCATTCCAGTTTGGACCCAGCCATATGCAAATCAGTCTTGACCCTGTTCCCCATGGGAACATTCCAGCCTGAACTTCCAGGCCAGCTTCTCCCTGGACCAGAAACAAGCATCATTGGACCGGTTTCAAGGTGTCACCCTTCATCAGCCAGGCTAGCTTCAATCTGGTGGCATAGCAAGCACGGGAACCCCGTCTGAGCATACCCTTCCCACTTAGGGGGGGAAATGCAAAAAAAAGATGATGGACAGAATGCAGAACAAATCAGACATTCACCCCCAGTTACATATCTGGGTTTAATCCATTTGTTTTTTTGCTTGTCATGCCATTCCAATTTGGACCCAACTATATGCAAACCAGTCTTGACCCTGTTCCCCACAGGAACAGTCCAGCCCAAACTGGCAGGTCAGGTCCTCCCTGGACCAGAAACAGGTATCCTGGGACCGGTTTCAGGGTATCACCCTTCTTCATCACGGCTAGATTGTATCTGGTCGCATAACAAGCCTGGAAAATGTTTGGAAAGTTGAAATTTTCTTCTCCTAACCATTTGGTGCCTGCCACTGTTCTGGGGCCACATGACACGGTGTAGCTGGCAGTTTGTGTATTGCCCCCAAACAGTGAGAGAAAGGGAGGATAGGTGCTGGCAGGATGGGCCACTGTGGCTTAGCAGAAGGAGGAGATGTTACCTATCACATCACGACGGCTCTGTTTGAACACACTTGCAAAGGGTTTGACGCTGGACTTTTGTGATCTTTGCCAATCTGAGGCCATGGAAGAGGTGCAAGAAATTTCAGACATCTCTGGGACTGGAAACCTCAAGAATCTTCTACTACTAGAACGTGGGAACCAGGTAGAAATATTGGGCCCTTAGACCCAGCTCTTCAGTACACACCTGGACCTGAGAAAGACTCACAGAAGGACTGCTGTGTTGCCTTGCTTTTCTTCAAGAAGGACTGCCACTCTGCTACCTTTCTGTGCTGCCCTGCTGCCCTTCTATTCAAGTGAGAAAGACTGGATCTGCATTTTAAACGCAGGACCACCAGAGAGCCTCAATGGGCTAGTTGACTGGACTCCTAATTAGGGGCCTCATGGACAAAACAGGGTTCATCCACCTTGAACACAGCATCTGGACTCTGCCAGCTGTGAGTCCTGCCCTCCCAAGTGGTGACTCCCTACTACTGGACCTTTGGAAGTGGGTTTAAAGCTGTTCTAAGATCCCATCTGTGGTGGCAGCAGAACTGATGCAGCACAACACCTCACAAAAATGCACATTGGAGCTACTGCACAACTTATGACATCACAAAACTACGGCCTGCTTCAGGATGCATTCTTGATGCAGGCGACGCATTGAAAGCACCTCGTTGATAGCATCCTAAGTTACGATGCAGGACTCCACATTGCAAGTCTGCAACTTCTTTGGAACCAGCTGGTGTGCACTGCATTTTGGATGCAGGGCTTCAGATTGCAAGGCCCTCATCAATGGCATCCGCACTGATGACACAAGAAATTGCATCACAGCCTCGTAGCTCCTAGAAACTGCTTCTGTGCAATGCACCCTTGATGCTGGATTCTGCATCTATCCGCAATCAGGATTTAAGGTACTTCATTCAGCAAACCAAACGTGGTCCCTGTAGCCATCCTAACCATTTGGTGGTTGCAGCCTGTGTCCTGGGTAACATGAGTACATGTGACTGTGTGATGCTATTAATTGTGTCTGACCAATGACTTTGTGTTTCACCATAGTGCATATTAGTTGCTCAATGTTCACCAGTAGCACATTACATGTTGTGTTCAGTTTAGCTGCCTATTGGCTTTAACATGGAGTTAGCCATTACATTCTGTATTCAGGTTAGCTGCCTATTGGCTTTGACATGGCATTAGCCATTACATTCTGTATTCAGTTTAGCTGCCTATTGGTTTTGACCTGGCATTATCCATTACATTCTGTATTCAGTTTAGCTGCCTATTGGCTTTGACATGACTTTAGACATTACATTCTGTATTCAGTTTAGCTGCCTATTGGCTTTGACATGACATTAGACATTACATTTGATATTTAGGTTAGCTGCCTATTGGCTTTAACGTGGGGTTAGACATTGCAGTTGAGACATTGCAGATGAGCTGTGTTTTTCCAAGCTGTGTTTTTTCCACATGGTAGACCAAGCAGTGTTTTTCACACCAGACCTTAGCTGATAAGAGCACGTAGATTTTGTGTTTACCTCGCAATCCAGTCTGAGAACGAGTGAGCTTGGGAGAATTGGCCAGTCTCCAAGTTTCTTCGGTTCTCACACTGAGTTTGCTTTTAAGGATGACTCTGGACTACAGCAGGGGTAGATTGAATCTGCTTGACTTCAGACAGGAACGGAGACGTCAGTTACATGTCTCCCGTATGGGTAGAAAATCTCTTTCTTGCAGTTGAACTTGAAGCCCCAGAAAAATGAAGCTGAATATAGGCCCTACAGCCTTGCCCCTACGGTGATGAATTGACATTAGACATTACATTTGATATTTAGGTTAGCTGCCTATTGGCTTTAACGTGGGGTTAGACATTGCAGTTGAGACATTGCAGATGAGCCGTGTTTTCCCAAGCTGTGTTTTTTCCACATGGTAGACCAAGCATTGTTTTTCACATTAGACCTTAGCTGATAAGAGCACGTAGATTTTGTGTTTACCTCGCAATCCAGTCTGAGAATGAGTGAGCTCGGGAGAACTGGCCACTCTCCAAGTTTCTTCGGTTCCCAGACTGAGTGTGCTTTTAAGGATGACTCTGGACTACAGCAGGGGTAGATTGAATCTGCTTGACTTCAGACAGGAACGGAGACGTCAGTTGCCTGTCTCCCGTTTGGGTAGAAAATCTCTTTCTTGCAGTTGAATGGAGTCATCAACTTGAAGCCCCAGAAAGATGAAGCTGAATATAGGCCCTACAGCCTTGCCCCTACGGTAATTAATTTTGACTTTTATGCTTTGCTTTGAAGTTATGCTATAATATAATCACATGTATTTGCTGTGTACATTGCAACTGAGAAGTACTTTGATATACTTTGCTTTCATTGCTGCAACTACTTTTGAACTTGTGCTTCCAATCTACTAATTTCGTCTCTCAAGAACCTCGTGGAGAAATAATAATAACAATAAATGTCAGAAGTGCATTCCAGAGAGGTTCTGTAAGCTTGGTTATGAGATAACAGCAGGAAAGCAGAACAGACTGTCAGTTGGTCTTTGATTATTCCTCCCAGATAGTGTAACACAAAGGGACTAGGTGTTTGCCACAGGGGTCAACTTGCCAGGATGTGAGGTGTTGAGCTGTTCCCTGTCCCACTAAAATTTAAAAGGAACTGCCTCAGCACACTCTCAAAGAACTTCTCACTAATCATTTGTCACCCCAGTTATCTAGGTTCCTGAGCAGGGAGAAAGGATGTTCCAGAACCATTCTAGGTGGGAGAAAACTCCAGAAGTTTCTTCAACTTCAAAGTTGCACCAGGTATAAAAATGTGACTCTCAAAGCCACTCTACAGTTCACACTTTGAGATGCAGGTGACACTCAGAAGGCTGCCTGGTACTTTAGAGGACTGTCATAGTCCTTTAGGCATTCTTTGCATCTCAGAGGACTGCCCTCCTGCTACCAGAGGACTGTCCTGCTGCTTGAAGTCTGCCTTGTACCCTCAGGGGTCTGCCCTGCTGCTTGAACTCTGCTATGCTGTTTGAACCGAGGACTGTCAGAGTGACTCTAAAGGCTAGTTGGCTGGCCTCCTGTTCTGAGTTACAGCGACACAAAAAGCTCCAACAACCTTTAAAGTGCACTTTGACCAACATAAAGTGGGTCCTGACCCCCTAAGTGGTCCCCGTCCAGTTCCGGACCCTTTAAAGTGGCTAAATATCCCCAAGCAGCCAAAATCCCAAAACTGGAATGTGTAAAATATTTTGCCAGAAAGTGCCCAAAGAACTGAGAGGCTACCAAAACCTACCTGCTTGCCAATCTGCCCAAGGTTCTTCTTTGCAGCCACAAATCCTGTTTTGCGGCTCCTCTCTAGAAAGGTATATGGCCTCTGTAGAATTTAGCAGATACAGCCTGCAGCTTTGTCAAACTGGAGATTTTTGACTTCCACAAAAGTGACAAAGTCAGAAGGTAGAAATCTTCACTACAGGTTCATCCAGTGGCTCCCCAAAGATGATACGTCCTCCTTGGACACTGCTGCTTTCTTGCCCCAATGAACTTTACCTTCTCAGACATTTTTCTTAGAAATCTTTTCTAAGTTCTTAAGTGAGCAAAGATCAGGGCCAATCTGGCTTTTTGTATCCGAACTATGATCCATTGCAGCCAGCCATAAATATTGGCATTGCCTCGGGCCTACAAGACTAGGGCCCTCATTACAACATTGGCGGTGAAAGCCGTTTACCGCCGTGCAGAAGACTGCCAACACACCGCCGCGGCCGTGGAATTCCGCCACAGCTATTATGACCCACATGTCGGAATCCGCCAAAATTCAGACACCCACACAAGTCCACCACACCAAAGGTCAGTGATAAACTGGCGATAACAAATCCTCCATCGTCACGATGACATAAATACGCCAACACTATCACGACACACGAATCCACGCGGCGGTCTTTCAACCGCAGTATTCCATTGTCGGTACAGACCGCTGCGCTCAAAATACACACACTTTCTCAAAACACAGCCACATTGGACAATTTGAAATACACACACCTGATACACATACACACACCACTCCCACACACCCATTACAATATAAAACACACACCCACATCACCCACAAACCCCCACGACAAAAAATTCTGAAAGAAGGCCAGAGAGAGAGCACCAGCAAGAACAACAGCATCCACAGGCACACAACACCATCACCCACACAACTTCCACGCACCTCACACAACACACCACTACATATCAGCCCACATATCACCACACACTCCACCCCACCCATCACCTACACCACCCCATGGCACTGCAAAGACATCCCAGGTTCTCGGAGAAGTAGCTCACGGTCATGGTGGAGGAAATCGTCCGGGTAGAGCCACAGCTATTCGGAGCACAGGTGCAGCACACCTCCATTACAAGGAAGATGGAGCTATGGCAAAGAATAGTGGACAGGGTCAACGCAGTGGGACAGCACCCAAGAAACCGGGAGGACATCAGGAAGAGGTGGAACGACCTACGGGGGAAGGTGCGTTCGGTGGTCTCAAGACACCACCT
Organism: Pleurodeles waltl; assembly: GCF_031143425.1. Lineage (NCBI taxonomy): Eukaryota > Metazoa > Chordata > Amphibia > Caudata > Salamandridae > Pleurodeles > Pleurodeles waltl. The sequence goes on from NC_090450.1 coordinate 962,052,811, forward strand.
GGCAGTTCAGAGGACTGGCAGCGGACCCCCACCTCCTCCCCTACAACTAACAACATGGGAGGAGCAGGTCTTGGCGATTCTGCATCCTGAGGGACTTGCAGGAGTAGATGGAGGAATTGACTCTGGTAAGACAAATCTTAACTATTACAACCCCCACCCTACCTGCATGCCATCACTTACCCCCACCCTCACCCTCACCCCCATCACCCCAACTCCTCACATAAGTCCCAACATCACAAACTACCCATCCCAACACCAAGGTCTGCATGCAACAACAAAGCATGGCCAGACATCACTAAAGCATGCCCACTGCACATACCCATACAACCCCCTAAACCATCCTCACACAAGGTCCCACACAGGAATGCTAACACTGGGGTACATGGTCACCCACCCATTGCACACCATGACACACACAGATGTAATAACCATCCTTTTATACCCCTGCAGGACCCCTACCCAACGTCACCGGACAGGAGGGTCCACACATGTCCACACCACCAACAGAAGAGGCCCACAGAGATGACAGCAACTGGATCTAGATGACCAGCCCGGCCCATCGTGGACCTCGGGACAGTCGGTTCCCCTCACACAGTCACAGGCCACTACAGAGCTTCCCCATCTGGAAACACCAGCACAGCACCCACCCAGCGGGCCCATACCTCTGTCCCTAGGACACGTCAATCAGCAGTGTGTCCACCACTACAGGGAACCCAGGTTAACCCACCACCCCAACAACAGGGACCTGGGGGCAGTGGTAGTTGGGCACACGGTCCAGGGGACGGAGGCCCAGGAACACAGGGGAACTGGGAGGGCTGCTGTGCGACAGGGGGCGGACAGGCCAAGGGAACTCACTCTCCACGAGGCCCTCTCCTCCATCATGGGAGCATACCACCACTCCCAGGAGACGATGGCAAAGGTACTGGCCAAGTTTCGGGAGACCCAGTGCCTGCAGGAGGAACAGTATATGGGCTTCAGGGAGGAAATCAGACCCATCAGCTCCATCCTGGGCACCATCGTAGGGGTGCTGAAGGAACTACTCAACACCAGGAGGGACACTGTGGCACTACATGGGGCCCCTGACACTAGCATGGACGATGAACTGCCCTCCACCTCCGCCGGCGCTAGTGGACAGGATACTCTGCCACAGGACTACCACACCAGCACCCCACCCCCTGCAGAGGGAGAACCACACCGCAAACGGTCCCTGAGATCCAGGACAAAGACACAGCACGATGCCAAGACCTCCGCCAAGAAATGAGACCACCCTGATTGTCATCCTATTGTCCCACTTTGTCACCCTGTCCATCCTTAAACTGCCCCAGCTCCACTTCCTATGCCCATTTGGGCAATGCACCTGACTAATAGACTGGACTCTGCCATGGACATCCCTCCGCCATCACCCCTCACCATTTCACTACCCCCTCCAATATTGAGCACTTAAATAAACACCCTTAAAGCACAAAACAATCTGGAGTCTGTCTGTGATTTTGAAATAGTGTATTAGCAATTACAGTGAAAAAATGTTCTTCCAAGTTTAATGTCAATATACCTATGTCACACAGCTCTAGTCCATGAGGAACCTAAGCAGATGTCACACAGTGGGACCCACATCTGCGAAATCGTAAGGGAAAGTGACAACTAAGTGGCCAAACACTGGGTGAAAAAGACACACAGTAGAGAGGTAGTAGTGTTAAAGTACATGTAGTAGGCAGGGCTGTGCTCTTACCTGTGTCTCACTGGAAATATTGCTTGATCACTGAGTCCCTGTTGTGCATGTCTTCTTCCTCTGCTTCCTCGTCTTCACTGTCCACAGGCTCCACAGCTGCAACAACACCACCATCTGGACCATCCTCCTGTAGAAAAGGCACCTGTCGTCGCAAAGCCAAGTTGTGAAGCATACAGCAGGCCACGATGCTCTGGCACACCTTCTTTAGTGAGTAGAATAGGGATCCACCTGTCATATGGAGGCACCTGAACCTGGCCTTCAGGAGGCCGATGGTCCGCTCGATCACCCTCCTAATTCGCCCATGGGCCTCATTGTAGCATTCCTCTGCCCTTGTCCTGGGATTCCTCGCTGGGTTCAGGAGCCATAACCAGAGTCACCTGCAAATGGTGATGGACAACTGTTAGACACGCACTAACCTGGAGGGATATCCCCAGACCCAGACAACCATTCCCACTGACTTGCTTCCAGGTGCTCTCCTAATAGCCTCACACGGTGCCTCTGGAGTTCACCCATCACATAAGGGATGCTGCTATTCCGCAGGATGTAGGCATCATGCACTGAGCCAGGGAACTTGGCATTCACATGGGAGATGTACTGGTCTGCCAAACATACCATCTGTACATTCATATTATTATAACTCTTCCGGTTTCTGTACACCTGTTCACTCCTGTGGGGGGGGACCAAAGCCACATGGGTCCCATCAATGGCACCTATGATGTTGGGGATGTGTCCCAGGCCAAAGAAATCCCCTTTCACTGCAGGCAAACCCTCCACCTGTGGGAAAACGATGTAGCTCTGCATGTGTTTCAGAAGGGCAGACAACACTCTGGACAATACGTTGGAAAACATAGGCTGGGACATCCCTGATGCTATGGCCACTGTTGTTTGAAATGACCCACTTGCAAGGAAATGGAGCACTGACAGCACTTGAGGGGGGATTCCTGTGGGATGGCGGATTGCTGACATCAGGTCTGGCTCCAACTGGGTACACAGTTCCTGGATTGTGGCACAATCAAGTCTGTTGGTGATAATCAAATGTTGCTCCTCCATTGTCGACAGGTCCACCAACGGTCGGCACACCGGAGGATGCCGCCATCTCCTCACATGTCCCAGCGGACGGTGCCTATGAAGAACAACAGCGAGTACAGAGTCAAACAACTCAGAGGTACGTACCCACAGTCCACACAGAACACCAATCATAAACAAAAGGTGGCCTGTATGTGTGTTGAGTCTAGGCTTAGGTATGTGTGACGCAGTTGGAAATGGAGCAATGTGGGCCCCTGAAATGGCGGTTGCCTGACCTGTAAAGTGGGAAAATGGGATGTGAGGTAACTGCGCTGGCGTTGTACACCGTCGCGGTAGGCGGTTGAAGACCGCGGCGCAATGCTGCATTGGTTAACATTGGACCCTATGGGCCCCAGGAGCCAATGGCGATGTACACCGGCGGTGACGGTACGCACCACCGCGGACTTGACCGCCATTTTCTCTCTGTTCAATCACTCGATACCTGATCTTCGACAGGAGAGGACCTACACTGCAAGTGCTGCTGTGGTCTCGGTCTGGAAGAGACAATGGCTCGAGTGTCTGGGGAAGGGGGGTTGCGTTCACATCAGAGGAGATGGAGAAGCTTGTGGATGGGGTCCTCCCCCAGTACACGCTACTCTACGGTCCTCCAGACAAACAGGTAAGTACACAGGGAGCATGTTGTATGGGCTATGCCTGTGTGGAGAGGGCTGGATGTAAGAAGGAAGGGGGAGAGTGCGGCGTGCATGAAAGATGGTGAATGCATGTGCCACATGGCAAGGGTAGGGATGGGGGCCAATCACTTTGACAGTGCAGTTGTTAATAACTTCCCTCTTTCCCCTGTACATTTCATGTAGGTCTGCGCCCACCAGAAAAAAGATATTTGGCGTGCCATCGCCAAGAACGTCCGGAACCTGGGGGTCTACCACAGACGGAGCACCCACTGCCGTAAAAGATGGGAGGACATTCACCGCTGGAGCAAGAAGATGGCGGAGGCTCAGCTGGGGATGGCCTCCCAACGTGGGAGGGGTGCCCGTCGCACCATGACCTCCCTGATGTTCAGGATCCTGGCGGTGGCCTACCCTGAGTTGGATGGGCGCTTGTGGGCATCACAGCAGACACAAGGGGGTGAGTACACTCTCATTCTGCTGACTTTGCGTGCAGTGGAGGTGTCTGGGTGGGGGAGCTGGGCTGTGGGTTTCCCGAGGCTATGGCGAGTTCCGTAGGCAAGGCCCCTCGGTAAGGCAGGCCATGCGGCACCCCAGCCCACCTCTGTAGAAAGCCAAGTACACCTAGTCATGCCCCTGTGTCATCTATGTGTGCAGATGTCGTCCATAGACTTGTAGGCCATTTCCCAGAAATTGAACAGTGGAGCACAAGAGCGCGGCGTAGTGCAGGGGGCTTCTGTGTCTGTCGTGTCTGGCAACGGTAGCGGTAATGCATGCACTCAACATGTCTTTCTTCTGCCCCCCCCCCTTTTTGTGGTCTCCCTATTCTTGTGTGCATTAGCATCATCAGGCGGAGGAGCAGTGGCACCGGAGCCCGAGGGAGCTGCATCCCACATGGCCCTGGAGGGCAACACTACGGAGTCTGATTTCACCAGTGGGACGGAGGGTGAGGGGAGCTCCACGGCGGGGACAGGAGCTGACACGAGCGACACAGACTTGTCCTCTAATGGGAGCTCCCTTGTGGTGGCGGCAACATCTGTGCCCACCGCATCTACAGGTACAGCCGCCAACCCCCCTACCAGCACCACCCTCCCAGCAGCCCCTCAGCCTTTGCCCCGTGCCCGCTCACCCAGGAGGGTGGGCATCACCTTCGCCCCAGGCACCTCAGGCCCTTCCCCAGTCACCCCTGCTGCCCTCAGTGAGGAGGCCATTGACCTCCTCAGGTCCCTCACTGTTGGGCAGTCTACCATTTTGAATGACATCCAGGGTGTAAAGAGGCAGTTGCAACAAACCAATGCATTCCTGGAGGGAATTCATTTGGTCAGGCGGCCCTTCAGCGAGCTTTTCAGACTCTGGCCTCAGCACTGATGGCAGCCATTGTCTCCGTCTCTAGCCTCCCCCCTCCAACTTCCTCCACCCCGACCCAATCCCCTGTACCTCAGCTTATCCCAAGCACACCTACAGACCAACATGCACACACCTCAACACCCAAGGGAAGCCCAGGCAAACATAAGCACCACACATCCCACAGGCACTCACGCAAGCATCACACACATGCAGACACACCAACATCCACTGCCTCCAAGGTGTGTCCCCCTCCTCCTCGTCTCCCTCCACCCTCCCAGTCTCGTCTACAATCGCACCTGCATGCACTACCTCTACAGCCACTATGTCCCTCTCCAGCACACCCACCACCACACCCCGCTCACATGCAGTCACCACCCCCACTACCATTCACATGTCCCCTGTGTCCTCGCCCACTGTGTCTGTGACGCCCCCTTCCAAGATACACAAACGCAGCCACACACCCACCCAACGGTCATCCACCTCACTACAGCCTCCAGCGCATGCACCTTCACCCAAAGTCACCAAACTTACACCTCCTACAACCACCACCTCTTCCTCCACTCCCAAACCCCCTCCAGCTACCCGTCCCAGTGTGTCCCAAAAACTTTTCCTGTCCAACCTTGACCTCTTTCCCACACCTCCCCCACCCTGTCTGTCTCATAGGTCCTGAACTAGCACCTCAGCCACAAAATCTCCGGGACCAGTGGTGCCTGTAGTCACCGGAATCTTGAGTACACCGGACACCAGGGAATCCAGTATGGCACGGAGCCACAGCACAGACAGTCCCCCACCTGTGAAGCATCAGAAGTTGGCCAGTGCCCGTCGGGAGAGGGGGAAGACTCCAGCCACCAAAGCCGCTCCCAGGGTTCCCGTTGGGAGTGTGGAGTCAGCTGTGACACCTTCCAAGGTGGGGAAGGGCCACAAGAAACCCGGCAAGTCTGGGAAGGGCAGCACGGTGGAGAAGCCATCAGCCCAGCTGCCCAGGAGGACACGGCCAGCACCAGCCCAGCTGCCCAGGAAGCCACCACCAGCCCAGCTGCCCAGGAGGACACCGCCAGCACCAGCCCAGCTGCCCAGGAGGACACCGCCAGCACCAGCCCAGCTGGGCCATGAAGGACCACCAGCAAAAGGCCCGCTGGGCCATGAAGGACCGCCAGCAAAAGGCACGCTGGGCTATGAAGGACCGCCAGCAGCTGAGACCCTGCAATGGAGACAGCCATCTCAAGCACCGCTGAACAGGGCACCGCCATCTCAAGCACCGCCTAACAGGGCACCACCATCTCAAGCACCGCCGAACAGGGCACTGCCGAACAGGGCACCGCCATCTCAAGCACCGCTGAACAGGGCACCGCCATCTCAAGCACCGCTAGCCCATGAGCGGCAGGGGCACTGACGCAACTGAGTCCGTCACGCGGTGAATGATGCACTCTGGGCACCATGCCCCCTCCAGAACCAGTGGAGAAATACATCCACAACCTCTGATCTTAACAGGATGAAGCACTCTTGGCACCATGCCCCCTCCAGAACCAGTGGAGACTGTCATCCACTACCTCTGTCCTTAACAGGATGAAGAACTCTGGGCACCATGCCCCCTCCAGAACCAGTGGAGAGATACATCCACTACCTCTGTCCTTAACAGGATGAAGCACTCTTGGCACCATGCCCCGTCCAGAACCAGTGGAGACTGTCATCCACTTGTGAGACTGTGGCTTTGCACTCCCCAGGATGGAACAGTGGGCACCCCACCCACTGTATAGACTTGTGAGACTGTGGCATTGCACTCCCCAAGATGGAACAGTAGGCAACCCACCCACTGTATAGACTTGTGAGACTGTGGCTTTGCACTCCCCAGGATGGAACAGTGGGCAACCCACCCACTGACCCACTATATAGACTTGTGAGACTGTGGCTTTGCACTCCCCAGGATGGAACAGTGGGCAACCCACCCACTGTATAGACTTGTGAGACTGTGGCTTTGCACTCCCCAGGATGGAACAGTGGGCATGTGGCCCCCTCGTGGATTTGGCATTGTGCACTCTAGCAGCTGAGGTGCCCCCCCTTTCCCTCCCCCTGAGGTGCCTGTTTTATTGGTATCTTGTGTGGGCCTTGCCCATACCGTGTGGTCCCAGTGTTCCACGGACTTTCTTAGTGCACTACCTGGACTACTATGCTTGGTATATATTTTGTACATGGTGTATATATATATATGTCTGCCCACTTGTTTTTAATATATTACAAAGGTTACACTCATTTTCTATTGTCTTTGCATTCTTACGGAGGCTTTGGGGGGTGTAACTGTGATGTATTGATATGCATTTGTGTGTGTTGTAGTGGGTGAGGGTGGGGGTGATGCGTATGTATGTCACTGTTTTTTGCCTCCTCCCTCCCCTGTGTCGTAGGTGCAGTTCTCACCGTGGTCTTCGCTGCCGGTGTTCGTGCTCCTGGTAGAGGAGCACGAAGACTATCACAGGTAGAATTTGGAGTTCCGGTTCCATGGTGTCCTTGTTCCTCGTGGGGTGTGTGGAGGGGAGCGTTTTCCCTTCGAAATTCCTGTTTCCACCGTGTTTTTTTTTATCCGTGTTGAATCCGCCCCAGAAAAGGTGGCCGATTGGCCAGTCATAATAGTGTGGGCGGTACATTGTCCTCCGCCTGTCTGTTGGCGGTGACCTCCGCGCTGTTTGTTTGTACCGCCGTGGCGGTCGGAGTGTTAAAGTGGCTGTCTTTTTTTACCTACAGCCTGTTGGCGGTCTTACCGCCGCTTTAACACCGACCGCCAGGGTTGTAGCGACCACCTAGATGCTCATGGTTGGGTATTTGATCTTTTAGGTGCTATTTTTCAACACAAAATTAAAAAATTCATAATGCCAGTTTTACTGATTGGAATGTCATCATTTTGGTGTCTAATAAATTGTTATGTTTCACTCTGTTTTTATAAAGTGAAGTTAGATTTTTCTTGGGTTATGTTTTCACTGTATTACTGTTTATGAGCTGCATAAATACTAGTAGTGGGTGATAAACTCTGCTCCAATGGTGGAGTTAGTGGAGTTTTGGCCACTATATGTTATGCATTTAAATGCAGAGCTCCAGCCAAACTCTGCTGACTGCTATGTGGCAGAGTTTTTTCTCAAGTATGGCTCACCAACAGTAAGCTGGTGAGCGGGAGTGAGAATTGGCATCCCCTAGCATGAGTTTCATGCACTAGGATGGCACCTAGGCAGTCTCAGATGGTCACAACCATTCACTCTGGGAAAGCTGCTGCTCAAGTAGAAAATCTACTTGAGAGGCAGTAAAATCAACTCAGGCAGCATGTGATGCTGTTCACTCTGACTTCTCAGCACAGAACAAGCCCCTTCCTCCAAAAACCAGTGTGATGGACCAATTTTCACCCACTCACTGAACTCTAAGGAATGTAAGAGAGTGCCTCTAAGTTAAGACCGACTGCTTTTGTGCCAAGCTATCAGAGGGGTAAACACAGGTTAATTTAGTGAATTTTGTGATACACCTGGACTAGGATAGTGGCTTTTGCTTGTGAAGGGCTCACATCCCTCAGCTAAATCCCAGTTTCATACTTGGGTCCAAAAAGTGCCATTTTACATTTTAATTCCTATACAATTCTTTGCTCTTAGATACAGAAAGCAAACATCACTTGACCCAACTAGCCATGTGAACACTGACCTCTACTCATAGAACTTAATTTGCTTGGTCTGATGAAAATCCATTGAGAAGTTTTTTAAAACACATTGTTTAAAAAAGTGATTCAGTTTGGTCACAAATCCAATTAAAAAAATAATAAAGGCACACAATCTGCTGCATTCTTTTTGGCTGGCCATCATAGAAAAAATATGTTTTGGCTGCCATTATCCACCACTGTGCATCAAGCACTGCTTTGGAAACATTAAAAAGGAATAGGACATAATAGTGTATAGTGAACCTACCCTGACACAAGGCCCAAGAGAATGGACCCTACAGGGACAATCCTGCAATAATATATAAATAAAAAATTCTGTTTATCTTAGGTTAGTGATTTCAATGCCAGACTTGTGAATTGCAGACCATCTCAGGATACCAAAGACCCTCCTAGAGCATCATAATTTCCAAATCATTACCGCTTTCCATTGCTGCTGTCAAACCAGATCTTCATCGCTCACTCACAGCAGGATAGAGCATTGTGGCCAACTCCTACTGCACATAGCCAATGGCCCTGCTATGCAGGATTTCTCTGCATGGTGCGAATTGGATGCAGCATCTGGCAGTCTGCAGCCAACCCCCCAGTGCACATGGCCGAAATCTTTGAATAGATGAGTTAGCATCCCTTGAAGGCTTGTATTCAGAGTGTGGCCAAAAAAACAAGCATTGCAGCCAACCCCAGATAAGCATGGCCAAAAATGTGTGCTAATCATAGTTTAAACACCTACTGGGGGTTCAGGAACAGGGCATGGTCACAGGTCAGCCCCTGTGGAAACCTTCTAACGTGCACAGCCATAGGCAATGTGCAGCTGGAGCAGGCTGCCCTTATTGGTTGGGCACAGGAAACTGTTGTTTGAGGTATAAAATATATTTAAAAAATCCCTGATCAAAACAAACATTAAAGTGAAGTTATGGGCAGTTTGGTTATAACACATTATTATATGTTTAAAAAAACTTAGAAATTCACTGAAAAAATACAAATAAAATACAGTTATAGTCACAAAGTAAAAACTAGACCTTTATGAAATCTAAATGATGTCACCGTAATGGACAAAGGGGCATATTTACAAGCCCATTGTTCCTCCTTGCGCCACATTAGTGTCATTTTTTTTTTACACTAATGTGGCTTTAGGTAGGTATTTCAGACGGGCCATATTTATAAAGTGGTGCAATGCTTGGTGCAATGGTTGCATTGCACTACTTTGTAACCCTTTACACCACATTATGCCTGCGCCAGGCATAATGTATGCAAGGGGGCGTTCCAGTGCTGGGAGGCCCGAAAAAATGGTGCAGTGAAATTCACAAGATTTGACTGCACCATTTTTTCTGTCATTTTTAACACCTACTCAGAGCAGGAGTTAAAATGACGCACCCATAATGTTCAATGGACCTCCCTGTGCTTTGCTGCACTAGTGTTAAAACGCCCAAATAGCATAAAAAATGTTGACACTATTGTGCTAATGACCATCATGGTGCGTCATATTGTAAATACGGCACAAGCGTGTTGTCATTAGGTGCAGGTGGGGACATGCAAGAAAAGTGGCTCATCATCTATGATGTGCAACCTTCTTGTAAATATGCCCCATAATTTGGAGAATTTGGAGTTGCACATCTTATTTGTAATTCCCAAAATATCACCACTAATCCACTTTGTGTAATTATACATAAATCACAGTAAAAATTTACCCCAACCATTACATTTGTGGTAACAATTTACCATGAACACAGTAGAACAACAGAACACAAGTGACTGTGGTTTGCTTTGCTGGTGATTTTTTGCACTATTTTTTATCGCGATCATCAAAAATTGAACGAGGACACATTTCATGGTAAAATATCGAGCTAAATGAAAGATTTGCATTTCACATAATTACAATTAATTTTGAGTAATTTTCTGAACTACACAAATTTCACACACCTCTAGTACAAACAATATAACAATGAAATTCACAAAAAATAGTTGAGACCAAAATCCATAACTTGCAAACCATAATTTGAACACCTAATCCAATGCTTATGACCTCACTATATTTATCCTATTATGAAAAACCATCTGAAAGCAGAAAATAATTTAATAAATGCATGTATGTATATATATATATATATATATATATATATATATATATATATATGCATGTCAATAGTATTTCTGTAGCGCAAACCTTGCAAAAATGCAGCGGAGCACTGTAATGCAGATGTATACAAGTAGATAATATTACATTTGATGTAGTCTCTTTCATAGTGTTGATGGCAACATGATGTGTCATCTCATCTGTAAGATTGTTTATTACATTTGAAACTGCATCTGTCACATCAAGGGTGAGATCATGAGCAAGGCATTTGTATGTGAGTTATAGTTTGAGGATAGCTGTGGACAAGGGTTCCAGAACAGGAGCTGTTGTTATTCCAGATCCATTGTTGGGTATGTAATTTCTGAGTCCTTCCATGAGGAGCAGCAGCTGCACTTGCAAGGTCTCCCCAGGAGATCGTATATAGGAGGCTTGCTCTTTATATACTATATCAAAATCAGATATAGGCCCTCATTACGACCTTGGCGGGTGGGGTAGAAGTGGTGGTAATACCGCCAACAGGGCGGCGGGAATAAAAAATTGAATTATGACCATGGCAGTTATTGCCATGGTCATCCGCCACTTCTCCACTCCGACTGCCAGGGCGGTGACGAACGCTGGGCTGGAGACTTCGGTCTCCAGCCCGGCGGCCATCACCAGACCGCTGGCAGTGTCAGGACCCTGCATACCGCCATGGATTTCAGGCGGTATGGAACCGCCACGAAATCCATGGTGGTAGGCACTATCAGTGCCAGGGAATTCCTTCCCTGGCACTGATAGGGGTCTCCCCTCCCCCCCCTCTCCCACCCCTGAGTCCTCCCCCCACACCTGACCCGCCTACCACCCCCCAAAGGTGGCAGGACCACCCTCCCCACCCCCGCCCCCAACAGCAACATACACCCCCGACCTCTACCCACAACATCAACCTACTGTAGGAGGCTGGACTGGCTTGTAGTGAGTACCAAGGGGTACTTACACCTTGCACCAGGCCCAGGTATCCCTTATTAGTGTATAGGGTGTCTAGCAGCTTAGGCTGATAGATAATGGTAGCTTAGCAGAGCAGCTTAGGCTGAACTAGGAGACGAGTGAAGCTCCTACAGTACCACTAGTGTCACTTGCACAATATCATAAGAAAACACAATACACAGATATACTAAAAATAAAGGTACTTTATTTTTATGACAATATGCCAAAGTATCTCAGTGAGTACCCTCAGTATGAGGATAGCAAATATACACAAGATATATGTACACAATACCAAAAATATGCAGTATAGTCTTAGAAAACAGTGCAAACAATGTATAGTTACAATGGGATGCAATGGGAGCACATAGGGATAGGGGCAACACAAACCATATACTCCAAAAGTGGAATGCGAACCACGAATGGACCCCAAACCTATGTGACCTTGTAGAGGGTCGCTGGGACTGTAAGAAAACAGTGAGGGTTAGAAAAATAGCCCTCCCTAAGACCCTTAAAAGTGAGTGCAAAGTGCACTAAAGTTCCCCCAAGAGCACAGAAGTCGTGATAGGGGAATTCTGCAGGAAAGACACAAACCACCAATGCAACAACGATGGATTTCCAGTCGAGGGTACCAGTGGAACAAGGGAATCAAGTCCAAAAGTCACAAGCAAGTCGGAGATGGGCAGATGCCCAGGAAATGCCAGCTGTGGGTGCAAAGAAGCTGCTACTAGGCAGTAGAAGCTGAGGATTCTGCAGGAACAACAAGGGCTAGAAACTTTCCCTTTAGAGGACGGATGTCCCACATTATGGAGAGTTGTGCAGAAGTGTTTTTTCTGAAGAAAGACTGCAAACAAGCCTTGCTAGCTGCAAATTGTGCAGTTAAGGTTTTTGGATGCTGCTGTGGCCCAGGAGGGACCAGAATGTCGCCAATTGCGTCTGGGGACAGAAGGGGCGTCGAGCAAGACAAGGAGCCCTCTCAAAAGCAGACAGCACCCGCAGAAGTGCCAAAACAGGCACTGCGAAGAGGAGTGAAATGGTGCTCAACCGAAGTTACACAAAGGAGTCCCACGCCGCAGGAGGACAACTTAGAAAGTCGTGCAATGCAGGTTAGAGTGCCGTGCACCCAGGCTTGACTGTGCACAAAGGATTTCCGCTGGAACTGCACAGAGGCCGGAGTAGCTGCAAAAGACGTAGTTCCGAGCAATGCAGTCTGGCGTGGGGAGGCAAGGACTTACCTCCACCAAACTTGGACTGAAGAGTCACTGGACTGTGGGAGTTACTTGGACAGAGTTGCTGCATTCAAGGGACCTTGCTCGTTGTGCTGAGAGGAGACCCAGGGGACCGGTGATGCAGTTCTTTGGTGCCTGCAGTAGCAGGGGGAAGGTTCCGTCGACCCACTGGAGATTTCTTCGGAGCTTCTAGTGCAGAGAGGAGGCAGACTACCCCCACAGCATGCACCACCAGGAAAACAGTCGAGAAGGCGGCAGGATCAGCGTTACAGAGTTGCAGTAGTCGTCTTTGCTACTTTGTTGAAGTTTTGCAGGCTTCCAGCGCGGTTAGCAGTCGATTCCTTGGCAGAAGGTGAAGAGAGAGATGCAGAGGAACTCTGATGAGCTCTTGCATTCGTTATCTAAGGAATTCCCCAAAGCAGAGACCCTAAATAGCCAGAAAAGAGGGTTTGGCTACCTAGGAGAGAGGATAGGCTAGCAACACCTGAAGGAGCCTATCAGAAGGAGTCTCTGACGTCACCTGCTGGCCCTGGCCACTCAGAGCAGTCCAGTGTGCCAGAAGCACCGCTGTTTCCAAGATGGCAGAGGTCTGGAGCACACTGGAGGAGCTCTGGGCACCTCCCAGGGGAGGTGCAGGTCAGGGGAGTGGTCACTCCCCTTTCCTTTGTCCAGTTTCGCGCCAGAGCAGGGCTAAGGGGTCCCTGAACCGGTGTAGACTGGCTTATGCAGAAATGGGCACCATCTGTGCCCATGAAAGCATTTCCAGAGGCTGGGGGAGGCTACTTCTCCCCTGCCTTAACACCTTTTTCCAAAGGGAGAGGGTGTAACACCCTCTCTCTGAGGAAGTCCTTTGTTCTGCCTTCCTGGGCCAAGCCTGGCTGGACCCCAGGAGGGCAGAAACCTGTCTGAGGGGTTGGCAGCAGCAGCAGTTGCAGTGTAACCCCTGAAAAGGCAGTTTGGCAGTACCCGGGTCTGAGCTACAGACCCGTGGGATCATGGGATTGTGCCAACAATGCCAGGATGGCATAGAGGGGGCAATTCCATGATCTTATACATGTTACTTGGCCATATTCGGTGTTACCATTGTGAAGCTACACATAGGTATTGACCTATGTGTAGTGCACACGTGTAATGGTGTCCCCGCACTCACAAAGTCCGGGGAATTTGCCCTGAACAATGTGGGAGCACCTTGGCTAGTGCCAGGGTGCCCACACACTAAGTAACTTTGCACCTAACCCTTACTAAGTAAAGGTTAGACATATAGGTGACTTATAAGTTACTTAAGTGCAGTGAAAATGGCTGTGAAATAATGTATGCATTATTTCACTCAGGCTGCAGTGGCAGGCCTGTGTAAGAATTGTCAGAGCTCCCTATGGGTGGCAAACGAAATGCTGCAGCCCATAGGGATCTCCTGGAACCCCAATACCCTGGGTACCTCAGTACCATATACTAGGTAATTATAAGGGTGTTCCAGTATGCCAACGTAAATTGGTGAAATTGGTCCCTAGCCTGTTAGTGACAATTTGGAAAGAAATGAGAGAGCATAACCACTGAGGTTCTGGATAGCAGAGCCTCAGTGAGACAGTTAGGCACCACACAGGGAACACATACATATAGGTCACAAACTTATGAGCACTGGTGTCCTGGCTAGCAGGGTCCCAGTGACACATAACAAACATACTGAAAACATAGGGTTTTCACTATGAGCACTGGGCCCTGGCTGGCAGGGTCCCAGTGAGACATGAAAACACCCTGACATACACTCACAAACAGGCCAAAAGTGGGGGTAACAAGGCTAGAAAGAGGCTACCTTCTCACACAACCCCCCCCCCTCCCCAAACGAAGGACAATAAGGCTAACCTTGGCCAGTTGAGACTTTATTGTCTAAGTGGTGATAAGTAGAGAGTAGCTCTGAAATAGACTGATTACTCCCTTAATCATCCACTATATGGTTACTTCCCTGTGGGGATGTAAACCACCCTGTTTGAAGTTTTTTAGCTAAGCAACAATGTGAAGATGTATTTTCAGAGTTTCTATCAGGTAAGTTTTACTTTAGAGCAGTGGGAATTGTCCACTGAACCTATTTGTAATGATGGAAATGCCAGACAGGGATGCTGTCTCAGTAAAGCCATAGCTGGGCAAAAACTTTGTCCATATGGCTGGAATAGAGAACAGGGATGCTGTTTCTTTTTAGTTGGAGCAGGGCAGGGATGCTGTCCTATGAGCTCCACACTAGGGCAGGGATGCAGTCCTAAGTGTTGTGAGGTACTGCAGGGTTTCTGCACTAAAGTTTCTCTGGGAGGGTTGCAGGGATGCTCCATGTTAACTAAAATGGTGCTCTTTTTCTCACCAATGTTAGTTATCCCACAGAGAGGTACTTCCACTTCAGGGAGTACAGTTTTGCCAACTGATGATTCCCTTGAACAGGTGCCACCCCAGGAGAGGTTTCTCCCACCACAGGAATGGTATCCTGAATGGTAGGGTGGTTAGGGGATACAGTGATACCCCTTTTACCTGTTGTTGGAGAGGGATCCTAAGTTTTCAGGCCTTCTCTCCTTTGCTTTTTCATTTCAGTAGAAATGAGAGGGAACAATTCCTCTGGGATGCCCAGCATGGCTGCATGGGCATAAAACTCTACATCAGCCCAACCTGAGGCCTCTAGGTCATTACCTAAGAGACAGACTACAGGTAAGTTAGGTGACACTACCACCTGCTTAGGGCCAGTAACTCCACCCCAACTAAACTGAATTATAGCTAAGGGAAGAAACTTAGTGGAGTTATGGACATCAATAATCTTATACTGTTGTCCAATGATGTGTTGTTCAGGATGCACTAGGTTTTCAGTCACCAAGGTGATACTGGCACCTGTGTCCCTGTAGGCCAAGGCCTCAACACCATTTATTGAAACTGTCTGCCTGTACTTATCCATTGTAAGGGGACAAGCAGCCAGTGTGGCAAGGCCAATGCCACTAGGTGTGACAGAAACTGTCTTGGGACTGACTACCCCAGTTTCTATGATGGACCCATAAGTGAACCCAACTACACCCTTTGCTTGACTGTTGCCAGCAGTCCCACCACTAGTACCACTACTGCTAGGGGCACTAGAGCTTGAAGTATTAGTGGTGGTAGGCTCAGGGGGTTTACCTGGACAGGACTTATCCCCTGGCCTATGGCCTCTGTTTTTACACACAAAGCACCAAGGCTTTTTAATGTGTGTGGGTTGAGAAGAAGAGGAAGAATTTGTTTTATCCCCACCCCCTGAAGAGTGTTTAAGATTTGAAGAAGGATCTTTGGTTTTACGCTTGTCCCCATGCTTATCTTGAGATTTCTCACCATCTTTCTTCTTGCCATCCTTGTCACCACCTGTATGAACGTTTCTGTTCACTCTTGTTCTGACCCATTTGGCTGCCGTCTTTCCCAATTCTTGGGGAGAGGTCAGATCTGAGTCTACTAGATACTGGTGTAACAAATCAGACACACAATTATTAAGATTATGCTCTCTCAGGATTAATTTATACAGGCTTTCATAATCAGTAACTTTACTGCCATGTAACCACCCCTCCAAGGCCTTCACTGAATGGTCAACAAAGTCTACCCAGTCTTGTGAAGACTCCTTGTTGGTCTCTCTGAACTTCATCCTGTACTGGTCAGTGGTTAAGCCATAACCATCCAGGAGTGCATTCTTAAGAACTGTAAAATTATTGGCATCACTTTCTTTCACAGTAAGGAGCCTATCCCTACCCTTTCCACTAAATGATAGCCATAGGATAGCAGCCCACTGCCTTAGAGGGACATCCTGTACAACACAGGCCCTCTCAAGTGCAGCAAACCACCTGTTAATGTCATCCCCCTCCTTATAAGGGGGAAGTATCTTGTGCAGATTCCTAGAATCATGCTCTTTTGCAGGATGACTATGGGGAATACTGCTGCTGCCACCATGGGGTCCAAACCCCAACCTCTGCCTTTCTTTTTCTAAGTCAAAAGCTTCCCTGTCTAGATCCAGCTGTTGATTTGTAAGCTTCAGCCTGGACTCGTCCACTCTCAATATATTGAGTTCCCTTTCTAACACTCTGTCATCAGGGTGGGTGGGTTGGGCATGCCTTGACACAGAAGAATGGTGTGAATGAACAGAGGGAGACCTGTCCCTAACAGATGGCACTCTAACAACCTGGCCTAAGGGAGTAATCTCTACACTATGATGAGAACTCACATAAGTACCAGCCCTGCTAGGTGGCCTGCTAAGGGGCAGGTTGGAAAGATTCCCTCCCAAATCTTTTGCTAGGGGTGCCCCAGAATCAGAATGGGAACCATCAGCTAATCTCTCACCAGAAGTGCCACCTAAGGTCTTATCTTGTTCAATGAGCATATTAACTAACAGTTGTCTTGAGGGATTCTTCCCTACCCCTAAACCTCTATCTACACAGAGACTCCTTGCTTCCTTCCAGCTAAGGTTGTCATAAGTTGTGCTGGCCAGATCAAGAGTTTGGCCTGTACCAGACATGATAGAAAAGGTTTAAGGGATAGAAAAAGAAAGAAAAGGTTTTCAGAACTTTTTAAGGAACAGAAAAAAACTTTTAAAACTTTTAAAGAACTTTTTAGAAAGTTAGAAGTACTTTTCAGCACTTAGAAAATAAGTGAGAGAAGAAAAGCAAAACTTTTTGGTTATGTGTACACACACTGAACTTGTTTTGTATATTTTTCTCTTATGAAAAGTACAGTGACAAAAGTGGTAAGTAGTTGCAAAGTACTTATCCCACCGCTGCACAACCAATGTAGGAAGCTGGACTGGCTTGTAGTGAGAACCAAGGGGTACTTACACCTTGCAACAGGCCCAGGTATCCCTTATTAGTGTGAAGGGTGTCTAGCAGCTTAGGCTGATAGATAATGGTAGCTTAGCAGAGCAGCTTAGGCTGAACTAGAAGACGAGTGAAGCTCCTACAGTACCACTAGTGTCACTTGCACAATATCATAAGAAAACACAATGCACAGATATACTAAAAATAAAGGTACTTTATTTTTATGACAATATGCCAATGTATCTCAGTGAGTACCCTCAGTATGAGGATAGCAAATATACACAAGATATATGAACACAATACCAAAAATATGCAGTATAGTCTTAGAAAACAGTGCAAACAATGTATAGTTACAATAGGATGCAATGGGAGCACATATGGATAGGGGCAACACAAACCATACACTCCAAAAGTGGAATGCGAACCACGAATGGACCCCAAACCTATGTGACCTTGTAGAGGGTCGCTGGGACTGTAAGAAAACAGTGAGGGTTAGAAAAATAGCCCACCCTAAGACCCTGAAAAGTGAGTGCAAAGTGCACTAAAGTTCCCCCAAGAACACAGAAGTCGTGATAGGGGAATTCTGCAGGAAAGACACAAACCAGCAATACAACAACAATGGATTTCCAGTCGAGGGTACCTGTGGAACAAGGGGACCAAGTCCAAAAGTCACGAGCAAGTCGGAGATGGGCAGATGCCCAGGGAATGCCAGCTGTGGGTGCAAAGAAGCTGCTACTAGGCAGTAGAAGCTGAAGATTCTGCAGGAACAACAAGGGCTAGAAACTTCCCCCTTGGAGGATGGATGTCCCACGTCGTGAAGAGTCATGCAGATGTGTTTTCCTGAAGAAAGACCACAAACAAGCCTTGCTAACTGCAAATCGTGCAGTTAGGGTTTTTGGATGCTGCTGTGGCCCAGGAGGGACCAGGATGTCGCCAATTGCGTCTGGGGACAGAGGGGGCGTCGAGCAAGACAAGGAGCCCTCTCAGAAGCAGGCAGCTCCCGCAGAAGTACAAAAACAGGCACTACAAAGAGGAGTGAAACAGTGCTCACCCAAAGTTGCACAAAGGAGTCCCACGCCGCCGGAGGACAACTTAGAAAGTCGTGCAATGCAGGTTAGAGTGCCGTGGACCCAGGCTTGACTGTGCACAAAGGATTTCCGCCGGAAGTGCACAGAGGCCGGAGTAGCTGCAAAAGACACGGTTCCCAGAAATGCAGTCTGGCGTGGAGAGGCAAGGACTTACCTCCACCAAACTTGGACTGAAGAGTCACTGGACTGTGGGAGTCACTTGGACAGAGTTGCTGGATTCAAGGGACCTCGCTCGTTGTGCTGAGAGGAGACCCAGGGGACCGGTGATGCAGTTCTTTGGTACCTGCGGTAGCAGGGGGAAGATTCCGTCGCCCCACAGGAGATTTCTTCGGAGCTTCTAGTGCAGAGAGGAGGCAGACTACCCCCACAGCATGCACCACCAGGAAAACAGTCGAGAAGGCGGCAGGATCAGCGTTACAGAGTTGCAGTAGTCGTCTTTGCTACTTTGTTGCAGTTTTGCAGGCTTCCAGCGCTGTCAGCAGTCGATTCCTTGGCAGAAGGTGAAGAGAGAGATGCAGAGGAACTCTGATGAGCTCTTGCATTCGTTATCTAAGGAATTCCCCAAAGCAGAGACCCTAAATAGCCAGAAAAGAGGGGTTGGCTACCTAGGAGAGAGGATAGGCTAGCAACACCTGAAGGAGCCTATCAGAAGGAGTCTCTGACATCACCTGCTGGCCCTGGCCACTCAGAGCAGTCCAGTGTGCCAGAAGCACCTCTGCTTCCAAGATGGCAGAGGTCTGGAGCACACTGGAGGAGCTCTGGGCACCTCCCAGGGGAGGTGCAGGTCAGGGGAGTGGTCACTCTCCTTTCCTTTGTCCAGTTTGACGCCAGAGCAGAGATGAGGGGTCCCTGAACCGGTGTAGACTGGCGTATGCAGAAATGGCACCATCTGTGCCCATGAAAGCATTTCCAGAGGCTGGGGGAGGCTACTCCTCCCCTGCCTTAACACCTTTTGCCAAAGGGAGAGGGTGTAACACCCTCTCTCTGAGGAAGTCCTTTGTTCTGCCTTCCTGGGCCAAGCCTGGCTGGACCCCAGGAGGGCAGAAACCTGTCTGAGGGGTTGGCAGCAGCAGCAGTTGCAGTGTAACCCCTGAAAAGGCAGTTTGGCAGTACCCGGGTCTGAGCTACAGACCCGTGGGATCATGGGATTGTGCCAACAATGCCAGGATGGCATAGAAGGGGCAATTCCATGATCTTAGACATGTTACATGGCCATATTCGGAGTTACCATTGTGAAGCTATAAATAGGTATTGACCTATGTGTAGTGCACACGTGTAATGGTGTCCTCGCACTCACAAAGTCCGGGGAATTTGCCCTGAACAATGTGGGAGCACCTTGGCTAGTGCCAGGGTGCCCACACACTAAGTAACTTTGCACCTAACCTTTACTAAGTAAAGGTTAGACATATAGGTGACTTATAAGTTACTTAAGTGCAGTGAAAATGGCTGTGAAATAATGTGTGCATTATGTCACTCAGGCTGCAGTGGCAGGCCTGTGTAAGAATTTTCAGAGCTCCCTATGGGTGGCAAAAGAAATGCTGCAGCCCATAGGGATCTCCTGGAACCCCAATACCCTGGGTACCTCAGTACCATATACTAGGGAATTTTAAGGGTGTTCAAGTATGCCAATGTAAATTGGTGAAATTGGTCACTAGCCTGTTAGTGACAATTTGGAAAGAAACGAGAGAGCATAACCACTGAGGTTCTGGATAGCAGAGCCTCAGTGAGACAGTTAGGCACCACACAGGGAACACATACATATAGGTCACAAACTTATGAGCACTGGGGTCCTGGCTAGCAGGGTCCCAGTGACACATAACAAACATACTGAAAACATAGGGTTTTCACTATGAACACTGGGCCCTGGCTGGCAGGATCCCAGTGAGACAGTGAAAACACCCTGACATACACTCACAAACAGGCCAAAAGTGGAGGTAACAAGGCCTTCTCACACATACACACACCCCAACATGCACACATACACTACAACAACACATACCCGCACACATACAAACAGACATGCAAACAGACCGACCCGCACACATTTTCCAGACACACAACACACCCCCTGCATGCATACACGCACTCACACATCCCCTCTACATACTCACACGCACACCCCATGCATGCACACAACACACGACACCCTCCCACCACCCTCCCCTAACGGACGATCACTTTACCTTGTCCGTGATCCTGCGGGCGGGGACGGGATCCATGGGGGCTGCTCTGCCGCCAGCTCCCCGTCAACAGAACACCGCCACACCGAATCCTGGATTGGGATTCGGGGGGCGGTGTTCTGATGACGGGGTGGTGGAGGTGGAGCAGCCTCCACTTCCCCGCCAACCACCAGTATGGCTGCTGGCGGCTTTTTGTCCGAAAAAGGATGGAGGGCTGCCAGCAGTCATGATTCGCTGCGTGGGAAACTGCCTGCACTGGCGGTCTTCAGCACAGCGGTACCTCGGCAGTCTTGGAAAAAGACCGCTGAGGTTGAAATGAGGGCTATAGTCTGCACAGAGTCCAGGGGTTCCCTAAGAGGTTTGCAGAGGCAATAATAGATAATACTAATGCTCTATTTGTGGTAGTGTGGTTGAGCAGTTATGCTTATCAGACGGTAGTGTTAAGCATATGTTGTACACACAATACGCGAAATACGTGAAATACGTGAAAACACACACTCAATGACTTAACTCCAGACAAATAGGTTTTTTTATAGAAATATATCCTTTTTTAATTTATTTTTAGAACCACAGGATTCAGTTGGCAGGTGAGTACATTAAATGAAAGGTACTTTGCATAGGTAAGTTCAACACTTTGAAATAAATCGACAATACATACAGTTTTCTTTAAAATGGCAAAAAACTATTTTAAAAGTGGACACTGTAAGTTTCAACAGTTCCTGGGGGAGGAAAATAAAGTAAAGTTTTGGAGGTAAGTAACAAACTTAGGGGTTCAGTCTCCGGGGCATAGGTAGCCCACAGTTGGGGGTTTTAGTCAACCCCAAGCCCCCAGCACCAGCTACACGGGGCCGGTCAGGTGCAGAGGTCAAGCAGGAGCCAAAATAACATGGCTGCCTATAGAGACAGGGGGTGCTACGGTTCCGGTCTGTTTGCAGGTAAGTAACTGCATTGTTGGAGGGCAGACCAGGGGACGTTTGACAGAGCACTGAGGGGTCCCAAGTAGACACAGGAACCACACCCTCAGCGGCACAGGGGCGGCCGGGTGCAATGTGTGAACAGGGCATCGGGTTCTCAATGAAACTCAACGGAGGGAGCCGGGGGTCACTTAGGCGCTGCAGGCAGGGCACAGGGGGGGCTTTGCAGGAAAGCTACCAACTGGGCAAGGGGGAGGGCTGCCTGCTGGTCGTTGCTGCACAGGTAGTCGGTTTCTCTCGAGCTTGTGGACTGCGGGTGCAGTGCTTCTCCAGGCAACAGATATCTTCGACCCGGGCAGTCGCGGTCAGGGGGTTCTCGGGATTCCCTCTGCAGGCTTCGTCGTGGGGGTCTAGAGAGGTCGGCCCAGGGTGGGCATGTTGTCAGAATCGCCTGGGGATCCTCTCTGGCTAGTTGGTTTCTCTGGACACGGGGCAGGGGCATAGGGTGCAGAGTTGTTGGGACTCACTCTGGAGTGAGGTGGGAGTCCCTTTGAAGATGGATGTCTTTTCTTCTGGTTGGGCAGAGCCGCTGCCCATGATAGGTCTTGGTCTTTGGTGATTCAGGCAGTCCCCTGGAGGATTTTTAGGGGTCACTGGTCCTGTAGAATGCGTCACTTTTCTTCTTGCAGCTTTTTGAAGCAGGAGGCCGGCCAGTAGAGCTGGGGCCAAGTCAGTTGTCATCTCCTTCTCTTCTCTGCGGGGTTTTCAGCTCAGCAGTCCTTCTTCTTTTTGTGCCGTCATCAGGAACCTGAAGAGCTTGGTTCAGGGAGCCCTTAAATACAAGATTTAGGGGCGTTTTAGGGGTCAGAAGGCAGTAGCCAATGGCTACTGTCCCTGAGGGAGGCTACACCCTTCTTGTGCTCACTCCCTTTTGGGAGGGGAGAACATTCCTATCCCTTTTGGCCCTGATCCTCCAAAGCAAGATGGAGGATTTCTCAAGGAGGGGGTCACTTCATCTCTGGACACCTTAGGGGTGGTCCTGGTTGAGGGTGTGTCTCCTCCTTGTTTTTCTCATTATCCTTCTGGACTTGCCCCCAAAAGTAGGTCTTTGTCCGGGGGCTGGGCATCTCCAGTAGCTGCAGTGCCCTGGGGCATTTTAACATGAAGCCTGAGCCTTTGCGGCTCACCTCTAGGTGTTACTGTTTCTGCAGGGAGGTGGTGTGAAACACCTCCACCCAGTGCAGGCTTTGTTTCTGGCCTCAGAGAGCACAAAGGCTCTCACCCCATGGGGTCAGAACCTTGTCTCTCAGTGGCAGGCTGGCATAGACCAGTCAGTCCTGCACTGAAGGATTGGGTAAAATACAGGGGCCATCTCCAAGATGCCCTCTGTGTGCATTTTGTAATAAATCAAACACTGGCATCAGTGTGGGTTTATTATTCTGGTAAGTTTGATACCAAACTTCCCAGTATTCAGTGTAGCCATTATGGAACTGTGGAGTTCGTTTTGACAAACTCCCAGCCCATATACTTAAAATGGCCACATTGTACTTACAATGTCCAAGAATGGACGTAGACACTGTAGGGGCATATTGCTCATGCAGCTATGCCCTCACCTGTGGTATAGTGCACCCTGCCTTAGGGCTTTAAGGCTTTCTAGAGGGGTGACTTACCTATGCCACAGGCAGTGTTTTAGGTGCATGACACCCTGAGGGGGTGCCATGTAGACTTTGCCTTTTTCTCCCCACCAACACACACAATCTGCAATCGGAGTGTGCATGTGTTAGGTGAGGGGTCCCTTAGGGTGGCACAACACATGCTGCAGCCCTTAGGAACCTTCCCTGGTCACAGGACCCTTGGTACCACTGGTACCTTTTTCAAGAGACTTATCTGTGTGCCAGAGATGTGACAAATGTGGAAAAAATGGTACCTTTTTATTGAAATAATGCTGTTGCTGGGGCCTGGTTAGCAGGATCTCAGCACACTCTCAGGTCAAGTCAGATTCAATATCAGACAAAAAGTGGAGGGGTAACTGCAACAAGGTCCATTTTCCTACAACGTGTGAGTGTTCTGGCAACTTGCCCACTTCCGCAAGTCATGTCGTCATCTCACACTCCCTTCGGAACTGCTTTTCCCTGCTTGTGTCTCTCTGGTGCGAGTGTCGGAGGATGAGAGCAGTCTTAAACTAACTGAGGGTTTCACCTCTTTCTCGTTCTATCTGGGCATTAACTGGGAACAAGCCAATCAATGACAACAAAATCATTCCCTTAAAGGGAATTGCAAAATCTGTGAAACACTGTAGGGACATTGGGGGTAAAAAGGAGTTAACACAAGTGAAAAGGTAATCTAAGTAGAGAACCAAACGATGTGACCAGTAAGAAACACGTTAGAGAGTAAAATAAATAAAGGGAACTGACTGACATAGAGAAATGCCATAAATTGTCTAAGAGAACAGGAACTTGACCCTTGTCTGCATAGTACGAACAGACACAAGCCATAGTACGAACAGACACAAGCCACTCCCACAGGAATTTGACAGGAAATTAGAGAACCAACAAGGTATTATGGTTTAGTATGGTTCACGTAAATATCTCAATGTTAACACAATCGCTTGATGTACTCAAATATATACAGCTAAACATGGTAATTATTAACGGCCAAATGTATTATGTGTGATATTACAAAAGCTTAAAGTCAATATAGAGCAACTATTGCAAACAATATTAGTATTCTTTCTGTGTGTATTGTACAAGATAGAGTCTCACCTCTATCTCTAGAAATGATCCTTTTTTATAATAGATGGGTGTTGGACCTGTAAGCCTTATGGTGGTATTCCCCCAAACCTTTGCCTTCCTCCTCCTTAATTTTTTGCTGATCTAATTTTTGCTAGCCTTAGGACCCTGCACACTTTACCACTGCTAGCCAGTGCTAACGTGCATGTGTTCCCTCTCTAAAACATGACAACATTGGCTTATACTCAATCAATATATTTAGTTTATTTGCAAGCTCCTAGTAAATTGGTACTACATGTACCTAGGGCCTATAAATTAAATACTATTAGTGGGCCAATAGCACTAATTGGGCCAGCCACTTAAGTGCCTTTAAGGATGTCTCAGACCAGCCCCTGCAGCCTGTTTGTGCAGTTTTAAACTGCTATTTTGACCTGGCAATGTACCTCTTTCTGCCAGGCCCAAACTTTCCTTTTTATTTGATATAAGTCACCCCTAGGGTAGGTCCTGGGCAGCCAGAGGGTAGGGTGCAGTATATTTAAAACGTTGGAGGTGTACTTTTAAGCTTTACATGTTCTGGTAGTGAAAAGCTCCTAAAAAATGTTTTCCCTAAATCATGGCATACCATTCCCACAGGATAACATTGGAGTTACCTTATTACATTTAGTCAGCGTATTTTCTAAATTGGAAACAGTAAACAGTTCATGGTTGGTGTTCCTTGGAATTGGGATGAAAAATCCTAAATTATGGCGAAACCCGATTTTTTTATTACAATTTTGAAAATATCACTTTTAAAGAGTTGTTGTTACACTGTCTTAGCCATTTACTGTATGTAGCCTGTACCTGGGTCACATGACTGGTTGTA
Organism: Pleurodeles waltl; assembly: GCF_031143425.1. Lineage (NCBI taxonomy): Eukaryota > Metazoa > Chordata > Amphibia > Caudata > Salamandridae > Pleurodeles > Pleurodeles waltl. Next base: position 962,078,095 of record NC_090450.1, read on the forward strand.
GGTGATAACTGAGCTTTGTTTATTCCCCCTAGAAAGCCACATGCAATCAGGATGTTAGGTGTGCTTGAGTATGCCCTCACTGTCAGGATGGGAGGGAGGAGCTGGGCACAGCTCCACTTACAATTGAATACGTTTTATCCTGCCTCCACACAAAGGGCTCCACATTTCCTGCAGTTAGTCTGGAACCAGGACAGGGAGGGCAGGATGCCTGGGTTCTTCAAAGGGAAACCTCTAAAAGCTTCTCCCCCACTTCAAAGGCACAAATAACCCCCCAGCCTCTTGAGACCATAGCGGTGATTAGCCATGCTTTACTAGTATATTGTTGATTGATTATTGGACCTCAGACACTAACTTTTCATTACACTTCTGGACCTGTAGATACTCTGCCAGGAAGAAGGACTGTTGCGCTGCTGAAAGGACTGCAAATCTGCTGAACTGCTGCTCTGAAGGAATTGATGCCCTGCTGTGCTGCTCTGCTGCCTTCTTGCCTGGATGATACGGACTAAACCTGCATCCCTTGAACCCAAAATCCTGAGTGACCTCAAGGTCTAGTTGATTAGCCTCAGGGACATCCTACCATGCCAAGCGGTTCCATCCCAGTCCTGGACCCTAGAAAATGGGACTATGGTGCTTCTCAGTCTCTGTGGATCCAGCTGAACTGACACCTCTGTTCGATGTTGCGCAATGGAACCCCAAGCAGAAGCAACGCATTCATCCTGCTGCGAGAACCGCACTCATCAGAAAGATCTGCATCATAGATTGCAGCCTTTTTGGAGTCAGTGGAAATGGTGTATCTTCTCCACTGTCTAGTTCAATCTCAGGGTGAACTGATAGATCCGCCCTCTGTGTGGATCGAACTTGGTGCAGGACTTGCATCCTTAATTGTCGGCAGCCTTGATTACAACAATGGACTCCACATTGAAGCCTAACAACTCATCAGAACTGACTTGTCACTGCACAGCGCATCCCCAATCCCAGACATTGCATCCACAGGATCCTCGACAATGGACCTAGCACCGCAGTCTTGCCACATCTCAGAACCTATGAATCATTTCAGATGCACAATGCATGTTTGAAACGGATCTTTACAATGCTCCACAAAACAGAATTTAAGGTACTTTTTTCAGCTGGCCTAATTAGGTCCCTGTGGCTGGTCCCTGTCGGCCAGAACTTGAGACTTTTTCCCTGTCCAGCACGACTTGATATCTACAGTTGGCAGCTTCTGCTTTTTGCGTTTTTTTCAGTGAAATCTTTAAATTCAAATATCCAGTTCGACTGATTGGATCTTTGCCATTTTGGCCTCATGTTATGTATTAAAAAATGCTATTTTTTCTAAATACATTCCGGGACTCTTTTCTAGTGTGTTTTCACTGTGATACTGTTTGAAGTGTTGCACAAATGCTTTACATATTCCTTCTGCATTAAGCCTGACTGTTTTGCGCCAAGCTACCCGAGGGTTAAGCAGAGTTTAATTTTGGGTTTGCTGTGAGTTCACCCTGAGAAGAATTGTGGTTGCTGCTTGACCATGGCTCACACCCCAGCCAAACAACAAATGAGATTTTGTAATCCCTGTATAAATGTCAGTTACTAATTTCTTAATAATAGTTGGGGTGGGTGGTAAACGCCTCTTCCCCTGTGGAGTTTGTCACTTTGTGCTCCATTTGGAGTGTGGAGTTCAGCAAAAACTCCACCAACCACCATAGGCTGAGCTTACCCCCTTCCTCTCCTACTAAATACATTACTGAAACCATGAATTGAATGAAATACTGTGTGTGCTTGCACTGTACTGAGTTAGGAAACTCTGTTCAGTTCCTCAAGAGGTCTTTTTACTAAGATGTACATCATTTTAACAGGCACTACTCTCTAACACTAGGACATTCCATTTCAAATGTTCTTTAAATAATTATGTGGCTAGCCCACAATAGCCTCTATATTTCTCCCTTTAAATGAGGTATTTTCTGTGCCTGGCCAAACAGTTCAAGTAGCTGCCCTCATGGAAAAACATTGTTTTCTTCTTCTCTTAGGCTTATAGTCCTGCCAGAAAGTTGTGTGGATATCTGTAGCGCTGTGTTGCCACGCCCAATCCAAGGAGGCACCCGTACACTTAACAGTAAACAAATAGGCCAATTAAACGTATTTAATTGAACATCCCAAGAAGCAAAGATAAAACACAAAAGGGTCACACCAGGACTATTTCAGAAACTGTGTAGTGTGGAGTTTAAGAGGGGAAAGTATTCATCTTGTGAAGAGCTGCACCCGAGCATGCAATCTCGGAAATTGTTTGTACGTTCCTAGGAGCAAATATATAGAAATGACGGGTATCCCAAATAGTTTGCATGATAACAACAGGGTAATGTTTTCATGTTGAATCTCTAATAGATCTTGCTCTTTGTAAAGATATATATCTTGCTTAGATTGGCTGTTCCAAAATGAGTTGTCCCTTTCCCTCTTCACCCATCAATATTGTTCTTCCCTTGCTTTTGTAGCTTGTTTGCTGGAGTGAAGGGGTGAGCTTTTTTTTTTTAAAGGGATATTGAGCTTTATACTTCAACGCATGCAAGGTACGTCTGACGTCTGGTCACTTTTAACAGTATGGATTTGCAGTGTTGAGGCATCTTCCAAGCTGTATCCTACTGGGAAAGAGAACTAACTCCTCCACAATGCCCCACATGTACTAGCTCCCCATAGGACATTTGGAATATGGGTAAGTCGCCTAGCTGGAAAAATGTAGGCATGGCCATCTTCAAATAGGCTCTCATGTTAAAGACTAAACTCATGTAATTGTATTTATATAGTGCCCATTAGCATATGTCACATGAGGAGCGTATCTGCACAGCTAGTGGCACAAGTTGAAGGAGCAACTAGGGGAGCAAATAGAGCTGAGCAGAAAGTGCAAACTGTACATGCATCACAAGCAGCCTGGATGCATTATGTATTTAATGCGTACACTAGGTACGGATTGAGCGTGGTTGACAGCTGTGGCAGATGAAGCAGTGGAAGCAAAGACAGGTGCACTGGCATTAGGCTCCACAAAAGGTGAGATTTTTAGATTGTGGGGGTCATTCTGACCCTGGCGGTCATTGACCGCCAGGGCCAACGACCACGGAAGCACCGCCAACATGCTGGCGGTGCTTCCTGGCCAATTCTGACCGCCGCGGTCAGAAAAGGGAAACCAGCGGTTTCCCGCCGGTTTTCCCCTGGCCAAAGGAATCCTCCATGGATTCCGACCCCCTTCCCGCCAGCCCGTTCCTGGCGGTTTACACCGCCAGGAACAGGCTGGCGGGAACGGGTGTCGTGGGGCCCCTGGGGGCCCCTGCACTGCCCATGCCACTGGCATGGGCAGTGCAGGGGCCCCCTAACAGGGCCCCAGCAAGATTTTCAGTGTCTGCTTGGCAGACACTGAAAATCGCGACGGGTGCCACTGCACCCGTCGCACCTCAGCAAATCCGCCGGCTCCATTCGGAGCCGGCTTCATCTTTGCTGGGGCTTTCCCGCTGGGCCGGCGGGCAATCTTTTGCAGATCGCCCGCCGGTCCAGCGGGAAAGTCGGAATGCCCCCTGCGGTCATCTGACCACGGGGCGGTGTTTGGGCGGTTTCCGCCCGGCGGGCGGCACCTGCCGCCCGCCGGGGTCGGAATGACCCCCTATGTGTATTCATTGCATGAACACGTAAGTGTATTTTGGAAGGAAAAGACGGGATGGGCGGAACTCTGTGGAATCTTGCTGAGTTTTTATGTAACTCTGTGGAATTTCACATAGTAAAACTCTGCAAGTTCTGCTTGCTCCTTTATAATAGGCGTCTTGTGACGCACCAAGTCACTGATTACAATGAAAAGACAGCAGATCTTTACTAGAAACTCTAAAGGTGGTGCACCGCATTGCAAGCGCATACGTTGTATAGAGTAAAGGAGGAGTCCAATGCTCTGGCAGTACAGATGAGCAATACTTCTTTTAATAATTCTTTGCAAGTCCAATGTGTCAATTTCACACAGTTCCGTAGATGAGGCGTACTAGGACAATGAATAAAACATCCTTGTGTTCTTGCAGTTCCGTAAGCAAATTGAATGATATTATGAGGGAACAGCCAACGCGTTTCACCCACTTAGAGGGCTTCTTCAGGGCTGTAATACAACATTAAACAAATATATACACTATGCAGTCAATTCCAACAGATATAGTTACAAAGATACATGTGGAGTTAAAATTACGAAAGTGAATAAAAGAAATGCTACGTACCAACACATTAGAGAACGCAGTGCATCCAGAGGTAAGTACATAAAGGTTGTGAATATATCCAGATGTGCAAGTATCAAGATTAGCATGACCCATACCGTGCAGAAAAACCTTTGAAGGGATGTGTCAAAAATCAACAGGTACATTATTTATATATTGAATATTATTAATACTTTTATTTGTATTTATATTATGCCAAAGAGCAAATAAATATATACAGGATATTGGTGTGTACTAGTGAAAAGTAAAATCATAAAAAAACACAAAAAGGGGGGGCGTCTGGGTGAAAAGTTTCAGAGATGAATGAGATGGAAATAAACATACCAAAATGGAGTCCAGTCAGTCATGATAGTAAAAAATGCAGCAATGCAAGTGGAACCTAACAGAAAAACAATAGATAAGAAAAAAAGGGGGAGAGAAAGATGGGAGAAGACGTAAGCAGAAGAAATGAAAAGACCAAAATGCAAAGAAGAAAGGGAAAACATATCTCCATTCGGGAAAATCCCAATCTAGCCATGAATGTGGCCGCATAGAGTAAAGTGGTCAAGGAAAGGATAATGGATAATACATAATATGACACCTGAAATCCAGTGTCACTAGTACGGAGAGAATAAGTAAGTGACCCGATACCGTGTTGGTAGTGAAAAGCCAAAAATAATTATATATTAAGGCGGGCAAGGTGTCCCTCGTCGAAAAAATCAATTAATCGTTTCAAATATGCGCTCCAACCCAATAGTTGCTGGACCACGTAAATAACTGAAATAAAATTGAAACGGGGTAGGAACTTGCTTGCCAATCAAAACAGCGGTCCAAAATTAAGTAAATGACCCGACACTATGTTAGTAGTAAAAAGCCAATAAGAATTATATGTTAAGGCGGGCAATGTATCCTTTGAGGAGAGATCAATGCGTTCCAAATAAAGGTGCTAGAACACGTGAATAACCAAAATAAAACTAAATATAAAAATCGAACAGTGCAGAAAATTCCTTACCGGTCGAGACGGCGGTCCATGCAGGTCCCGTCCACGGGTTCAAATAACACGGTCAGAATGACCGTTTGAAATAACATGAGGCCGGCCTGAGTAAAAAGCCAGTCTCTGAGGAGTACACCCGGAAGGAAAACCCCGTTCCAGGTGTCATGAAGATAACACCCGGAACCCGGAAGTCCAATAAAAAAAAAAGCGAACTGAGACTAAAAATAAAGGAAGGACTATAACAGCAGCCATCTTAGGGCTAGTTATGGATGAGGAAACCGGCAACCAAAAATGATATAAACACTACATTAAGATGTTCAGAGAGAAACACAAGAATATACAAACGAGAATTGTGTAATGAGCACAAGAAAGAAACACATTTAAATTATAGTTTTAAACCAAGGAATATGTTGAAAAAAGGAGAGACAAGTAAAAGAAATATGTAGAAAAATTGTAAGAAAAATTGCCTTATTAGGTTACAAGGCAGTGGTCCAAAGAGAAAGAGAAATAGTAACAACAGACATATGAAATGAGACAAAATAAGCAAGACTGACTGGATACCACCATGGAAAGTGAGTACCCCAAAAACAATGTAAATAGTTACAAAGAAAGAGTGAGGAAGTAAATACAAAAAGGGGCAGGTGACCCCAGAAAGGGTGATGTGACCAAAAAGAAAACAATTTCAACGTGTTTGGTAGGCACTGTAATTAGTGGAAAAGGTCAACATCAGAAGAGTTGACCAATTGACAGGTAATATTAATTAAGGCATAAAGCCATCTGGTCGTATAGATAAGGAAAACATAATCACGTGAAATAGGAGCAAAACAATATATACAATGTTGCAGGTGAAGATTTCATAAAAACAAAGTCAATGGAGCATGATGCCAAATAAGCCAGAATGTTAAAAACATTTTTTGAAGTGTTACAAGCGAATGATAAAGTGAATACCACCCCCAACAACACATTTGTGATCATAGTAAAGAACAACTCACATTTCAAGCCAAATTGTCGCACTAAAGAAAGTAGTGAAATTCATGATCAGTATTGAGGCCCAGTTCCACCGTTCAAAGGCGGCAGATCCAGGCTGCCTCCCTTTGGCGCAATGTCATTTCCCTATTTCCCCCTCTAGGATGAATAGGAACATGTTCAATACCATGAAACCAGATCATTGAATCATTGGGATGGACCAATGCTATGTGTTGCAAGTGGATAATCAAAGTCATGTTTTCTGATAGCTCGTAGATGTTCCTGTATTCTAAGTTTCAAAGGGCGTTTCGTGCTGCCCACATAAATTTTGTTACATACACATCCCAAAATATAAACAACAAATTTGGTATTACAATTAATAAAGTAATTAATGGTGAAACTCTTTGTGTTATTAAAACGAAAATCTTTAGTTTTGTCATGACCAAAAATGAAAATATTGCAATCACGACAAGTATAGAATCCCTTAGGTTTCGTGGTAAGCCATGTGGTGGGACTAGGAGCAGAAATGTAGCTGGGACATAAATGGTCTCTAAGAGTTAATCCTCTACGATAGGTCATCTTGGATTTATTTGATATGAGTCCTTTAAGGCCCGGGACCTCCATCAGTAGAGGCCAGTGACGTTTTAAAATTCTAAAGATACCCTGGCTGTGGGCTGTGTAACAAGTCACAAAGGACAGGAAGTCCTTCTGGTTCTTGTTATTCCCATGTGCTTTAACAGTCAGGGTATCTTTTCTGGGGGTATTCATGCTACGTTAAGCTGCCTGTGATAAGATCTTGGCATTGTAGCCCCTGTTGATGAATCTTTGTCTGGTATGTTGAATCTGAGTACAGAAGTTGTCATTCGTGCTCCAGTTACGTCTGACACGTACCATTTCCCCAAATGGAATGTTTTGAATAACCGAAACAGGGTGGGCACTGGTAGCGTGAAGAAGACTGTTACATGCTGTGGATTTCCTAAACAGTACACTCTGTATGATGTTCTGTTCTATAAAAAATCTGATGTCCAAAAAATCAACAGTATCTTTACTATAATGTAAACTGAGTTGCCCATTGTAGGAGTTATTGTTAAGGAAGACATGATACATAATAAGTTCATCAATGGTCCCATTCCATATGATGATGATATTGTCAACGTATCTCTCCCAAAAGACAATAAAATCCATCCAGGGCGAAGCATGTTTGCCCCAGGCGTGTATTTTCTCGTACCAACCCATGAACAAACAGGCATATGATGGGGCAAATTTTTAACCCATCGCCGTCCCTTGTGTCTGTTGGTACCACTCATTGTTGTGCAGAAAATAGTTTTTAGACAGAATAATATCAATCATCTGGAGAAGCATCTGATAGTGTGCAAAACAATCTACAGTCCTAGAATTGAGAAACACAGTAACTGCTTGTACCCCAAAAGGTTTCCGTATACATGTGTATAGACTTATCACGTCCATAGTTACAAAAATAAGATCCTCAGATCAAGTAAAATCTTCAAATTTATTGAGGATGTCTTTGCTATCCTGTATGAAAGAAGGTAAGTTACTAACAAATTTCTGTAAATAGAAGTCCACATATTCAGATATTTTTTCTGTAGGAGAGTCTATCCCTGAAATGATAGGTCTTCAGGGGGGGAAGTTGCCGCCTTTGTGTACCTTTGGAAGTATATATATATACAAGGAAATTTGGGTTTTTTGACTGTAAGATATTTAAATTCATCATCAGAAAGTAAACCTAGTTCATACCATCCCCACAATTTGTTATTAATATACTCCATCAGACCACCAATGGGATTATATGTAAGATGCTTGTAGCAAGTGGCATCTGACAATTGCCTATTAATTTCCTCCATGTAGTCCCTGCGGTTCATGACCACCACATTACCTCCCTTGTCGGCCTCACGAATAACAATCGACTGATCATTTTTTAGGCTCTTTACTTGATTAGATAATTTCCTTGTATGCAGTGTATAGTGAGCACTGTAAAATAACAATCCTAGGGCCAAAGATACGCAGCTTTGGATTTGCGATTTTGTAATAGAGAATTGTTGTGATTCACTATTAGGAAACTGCAAACAGCTATGTAAAACAGTGTATTTAACATTGTTTGCGATTCTCAAATGGGTTGTGTTAGACTTTTCATCCTTGGCGTGGTTTCCCTGAACTTTTTGCCTCTGTTCCCCAGGTTGTTGATGTGTGCTGGACTCTGATTTTGCTGTTTTTGTTACTCTGGGCACTTTACCACTGCTAACCAGTGCTAAAGTGCTAGTGCTCCTTAACAAAATGTGTATGTGATTGGTTTATCCATGATTGGCATATTTGATTTACTAGCAAGTCCCTAGTAAAGTGCACTAGAGGTGACAGGGCCTGTAAATTAAATGCTACTAGTGGACCTGTAAGCACTGGTTGTGCCACCCACATAAGTAGCTCTGTAATCATGACTCAGACCTGCCATTGCAGTGTCTGTGTGTGCAATTATACCTGTAAATTCGACTTGGCAAGTGTACCCACTTGCCAGGCCTGAACCTTCCCTTTTCTTACATGTCAGACACCCCTAAGGTAGACCCTAGGTAGCCCCAAGGGCAGGGTGCAGTGTATGGTTAAGGTAGGACATATAGGTGGTCATTACAACCCTGGTGGTTGGTGTTAAAGCGGTGGTAAGACCGCCAACAGGCAGGCGAAAAAAAAAATGGAATCACGACCGTGGCGGAAACCGCCAACAAAGACAGCCACTTTAACACTCCGACCAGCAAGGCGGTACAAACAAACACCGTGGCGGTAACCGCCAACAGACAGGCGGAGGACAATGTACCACCCACAGTATCACACCCTACCTATCCGCCATCTTTTCCGGGGCGGATTCACCACAAACAAAAACACGGCGGAAACAGGACTTCGAAGGGAAAACGCTCACCTCTACACACCCTACGAGGAACCAGGACACCATGGAACCAGAGCTTCACATTTTTCCTGCCCTTATAATCTTGGTCCTCTACCAGGAGCACGAATGCCGGCGGCGAAGACCACGGTGAGTACTGCACCTACGACAAAGGGGAGGGGAGGGAAAAACCAGGGACACACTCAACACCACCACCCCCACCCTCACCCACGACAACACACACACTAATACAGCATGATACATTACAGTTACACCCCCCAAAACCCTCAGTAGAATGAAAAGACAAAAAGAAATGAGTGTAACCATTGTAATCTATTAAAATCCAGTCCGCAAAAATATATATACACTATAAACAAATATATAGACCAAGAATAGTAGTCCAGGTATTGCTCCATTGAAGTCCGTGGAACACCGGGCCCACACAGCATGGGCGAGGCCCACACTCAATACCCAAACATGGCGGAGAGAACACTGCAGGGGCATCAGATAGCAATAAAACAGGCACCTCAGGGGGAAGGGGAAGGGGGCACCTCAGCTGGTTGAGTGCACAACGCCAAATCCATGAGGGGGCCCCATGCCCACTGTTCAATCCTGGGGAGTGCAAAGCCACCGTCTCTCAAGTCTCTACAGTGGGTGGGTTGTCCACTGTTCAATCCTGGGGAGTGCAAAGCCAGAGTCTCTCAAGTCTCTACAGTGGGTGGTTTGCCCACTGTTCAATCCTGGGGAGTGCAAAGCCACAATCTCTCAAATCTCTACACTGGGTGGGTTGCCCACTGTTCAGTCCTGGGGAGTGCAAAGCCACAGTCTCACAAGTGGATAGCAGTCTCCACTGGTTCTGGAGGGGGCTTTGTGCCCAGAGTGCTTCATCCTGCCAAGGACTGAGGTAGTGGATGTATCTCTCCACTGTTTTTGGAGGGGGCTTTGTGCCCAGAGTGTGAGTGGATGTATCTCTCCACTGGTTCTGGAGGGGGCTTTGTGACCAGAGTGCTTCATCCTGCCAAGAACTGAGGTAGTGGATGTATCTCTCCACTGGTTCTGGAGGGGGCTTTGTGCCCAGAGTGCTTCATCCTGCTTGTGGCGGACTCAGTAGCGTCAGTGCCCTTGGCGTTCATGGGCCAACGGTGCTTGTGGCGGCGGTGTCCTGTTCAGCGGTGCTTGTGGCGGAGGTGTCCTATTCAGCGGTGCTTGTGGCAGTGGTGTCCTGTTCAGCAGTGCTTGTTGCGGCGGGGTCCTTTGCAGCGACTTAGCTGCTGGCGGTCCTGTCTGGGTCAGCGAGGCCAGTGCTGGCGGTCCTGTCTGGGCTGGCGGGGCTGCTGCTGGCGGTCCTGTCGGGGCCAGCGGGCTGATGGCGGTGACCTCCTGGCCAGCGGGGCTGATGGCGGTGGCCTCCTGGCCAGCGAGGGTGATGGCAGTGGCCTCCTGGGCAGCGGGGCTGATGGCAGTGGCCTCCTGGGCAGCGGGGATGATGGCGGTGGCCTCCTGGTCAGCAGGGATGATGGCGGTGGCCTCCTGGGCAGCGGGGCTGATGGCGGTGGCCTCCTGGGCAGTGGGGATGATGGCGGTTGCCTCCTGGGCAGTGGGGATGATGGCAGTCTTCTCCGCCGTGCTGCTCTTCCCAGACTTGCCGGGTTTCTTGTGCCCCTTCCCCAACTTGGAAGGTGTCGCAGCTGACTCCACACTCCCATCTGTACCTCTGGGAGTGGCTTTGGTGGTTGGAGTCTTCCGGGCACTGGCCAACTTTTGATGCTTGACAGGTGGGGGACTGTCTGTGCTGTTGCTCCTTGCCACACTGGCTGCCCTTCTGCCTGGTGCACTCCAGAATCCGGTGACTACTGGCACCACTGATACCGCCGATGTTGTGGCTGAGGTGCTAGGTTGGGACCTGGAGAGTTGGGCCCTAGGAGCTGACGGGTTGGAGAGGTGAGGGAAAGAGGTCAAGGGTGGACAGGAAAAGTTTCTTGGGAACACTGGGACGGGTAGCTGGAGGGGGTTTGGGAGTGGAGGAAGAGGTTGTGGTTGTAGGAGGTGTATGTTTGGTGACTTTGGGTGAAGGTGCATGCGCTGGAGGCTATTGTGAGGTGGATGGCCGTTGGGTGGGTGTGTGCCTGCGTTTGTGTACCTTGGGAAGTGGCGTCACAGACACACTGGGAGAGGACACAGGGGACGTGTGAATGGTAGTGGGGGTGGTGACTGCACGTGAGCAGGGTGTGGTGGTGTGTGTGCTGGAAGTAGTGGCTGTAGATGTAGTGCATGCAGGTGTGAGTGGAGACGAGACTGGGAGGGAGAAGGAAGACGAGGAGGAGGGGGACACTGTGGAGGCAGTGGATGTTGGTGTGTCTGCATGTGTGTGATGGTTGCGTGAGTGCCTGTGGGATGTGTGGTACTTATGTTTGCCTGAGCTTCCTTTGTGTGTTGAGGTGTGTGCATGCTGGTCAGATGGTGTGCTTGGGGTAGGCTGAGGTACAGGGGTGTGTTTCTGGGTGGAGAAAGTTGGAGGGGGGAGGCCAGAGCCAGGGACAATGGCTGCCATCAGTGCTGAGGCCAGAGTCTGAAATGCTCGCTGAAGGGCTACCTGACCAGAATGAATGCCCTCCAGGAATGCTTTGGTTTGTTGCAACTGCCTCTCTACACCCTGGATGGCATTCAAAATGGTAGACTGCCCAACAGTGAGGTGATGCCCACCCTCCTTGGTGAGCGGGCACGGGGCAAAGGCTGAGGGGCTGCTGGGAGGGCGATGCTGGTAGGGGGGTGGCGGCTGTACCTGTAGATGCGGGGGGCACAGATGTGGCCGCCACCACAAGGGAGCTCCCATCAGAGGATGAGTGTGATTCACTGGTGTTAGCTCCTGTCCCCGCTGTGGAGCTCCCCTCGCCCTCCGTCCCACTGGAGAATTCAGACTCCGTAGTGTCGCCCTTCAGGACCATGTGGGATGCAGCTCCCTCCTGCTCCGGTGCCACTGCTCCTGCGCCTGATGATGCTAATGCACACAAGAACAGGGAGACCACAAAAAGGGGACGACGACAGAAGAAAGACATGTTGAGAGCATGCATTACTGCTACCGTTGGCGGACACGACAGACACAGAAGCCCCCTGCACTACGCCGTGCACTTGGGGTCCACTCTTCATTCCCTGGGACATGGCCTACAAGGCTATGGCCGACATCTGCACACATGGATGTCACAGGAGCCTGACTAGGTGTAGTTGGCACTGTACACAGGTGGGGTGGGGTGCCACAGGGTCTGCCAGAAGAAGGGGACCTAACTAGCACACTCGCCCTCGCCTAGGGAAACCCACAGCCCACCTCCCCCACCCAGACACCTCCACCGCGTGCTAAATCAGCTGAATGATTGTGTACTCACCCCCTTGTGGCTGCTGTGATGCCCTCAAGAGCTCATCCAACTTCGGGTACACCACCACCAGGATCCTGAACATAAGGGGGGTCATGGTGCGACGGGAACCCCTCCCACGTTGGGAGTCCATCCCCAGCTGGGCCTCCACCGTCTTCTTGCTCCAGCGGCGAATGTCCTCCCATCTCTTAAAGCAGTGGGCTCTCCGTCTGTGATAGACCCCCAGGGTCCGGACGTCCTTGGCGATGGCACGCCAGATGTCCTTCTTCTGGTGAGCGCTGACCTACATGAATTGTACAGGGGAAAAATAAAACTTATTACCAACTGCACCGTCACAGTAATTGTCCCCCATCCCTACCCTTGCGATGTGGCACATGCACTCACCGTCGTTTAACGCACGCCTCATTCCCCCCCACCAATCTTTCATCCACCCCACTCCACACAGGCATAGCCCATACAGCATGCTCCCAGTGTACTTACCTGTTTGTCTGGAGGACCGTAGAGTAGCTTGTACTGGGGGAGGACCCCATCCACGAGTTTCTCCAACTCCTCCGTGCTGAAGGCAGGGGCCCTTTCCCCAGACGCATGAGCCATTTTCTCTTCCAGACTGAGGTCACAGCAGCACTTGCAGTGTAGGTCCTCTCCTGTCAAAGATCAGGTATTAAGTGATTGAACAGATAGAAAATGGCGGTCATGTCCACGGTGGCGCGTACCGTCACCGCCGGTGTACATCGTCATTGGCTCCTGGGTCCCATAGGGTCCAATGTTGACCAATGCAGAATTGTGCCCAGTCTTCGACCGCCTACCGCGACGGTGTACAACGCCAGCGCAGTTACCTCACATCCCATTGTCCCACTTTACAGGTCAGGCAGTCGTCACTTCAGGGGGCCACATGGCTTAATTTTTAACTGCGTCACACATACCTAGGCCTTGCCTCAACACTCATACATGCACATTTCGGATTATGAATCATGTTCTGTAGAAGCTGTGTGTACGTACCTCTGAGTTGGTTGACTCTGCTCGCTGTTGTCCTTCATAGGCAGCGTCCGCTGGGACATGTGAGGAGATGGCGGCATCCTTCGTGTACAGACCGCTGGTGGACCTGTCGACAATGGAGGAAAGACATGTGATCATCACCTACAGGCTTGATCATGCCACAATCCTGGAACTGTGTGCCCAGTTGGAACCAGACCTGATGTCAGCTATCCGCCATCCCACAGGAATCCCCCCTCTAGTGCAGGTACTGTCAGTACTCCATTTCCTTGCAAGTGGGTAATTTCAAACAACAGTGGCCGAAGCATCAGGGGTGTCACAGCCTATGTTTTCCAACGTGTTGTCCAGAGTGTTGTCTGCCGTGCTGAAACACATGCGGAGCTACACCGTTTTCCCTCAGGTGGAGGATTTGCCTACTGTGAAAGGTGACTTCTATGCCCTGGGACATATCCCCAACATCATAAGTGCCATTGATGGGACCCATGTAGTTTTGGTACTCCCCCGCAGGAGTGAACAGGTGTACAGAAACCGGAAGAGTTATCATTCGATGAATGTGCAGATGGTGTGTTTGTCAGACCAGTACATCTCCCATGTGAATGCCAGATTGCCTGTCTCAGTGCATGACGCTTACATCCTGCGGAATAGCAGCATCCATTATGTGATGGGTCAACTTCAGAGGCACTGTGTGTGGCTATTAGGTGAGCACCTGGAAGCAAGTCAGTGGGAATGGTTGTCTGGGTCTGGGGATATCCCTATAGGTTAGTGTGTGTCTAACAGTTGCCCCTCGCCATTTGCAGGTGACTCTGGTTACCCCAACCAGTCATAGCTACTGACCCCAGTGAGGAATCCCAGGGCAAGGGCAGAGGAACGCTACAATGAGGCCCATGGGCGAACTAGGAGGATTATAGAGCGGACATTCGGCCTCCTGAAGGCCAGGTTCAGGTGCCTCCATATGACAGGTGGTTCCCTATTTTACTCACCAAAGAAGGTGTGCCAGATCATCGTGGCCTGCTGTATGCTTCACAACTTAGCTTTGCGACGACAGGTGCCTTTTCTGCGGGAGGATGGTCCAGATGGAGGTGTTGTGGCATATGTGGAGCCTGCAGACAGTGAAGACGAGGAAGCAGAAGAAGAGGACATCGACAACAGGAACTCTGTGATCCTGCAATACTTCCACTGAGACACAGGTAAGAATACAAACCTGCCTACTACATGTACTTTAACACTACTACCTCTCTACTGTCTGTCGTTTTCACCCAGTGTATAGTCACTGAGTTGTCACTTCCCCTTACAATTTCACAGATGCGGGTCCCACTGTGTGACATCTGCTTTGTTTCCTCATGGACTAGAGCTGTGTGACATAGGTATGTTGACATTACAATTGAAAGAGCATTTTGTCACTGTAATTGCTAATACACTATTTCGAAATCACATACAGACTCCAGATTGTTTTGTGCTTTAAGAGTGTTTATTTTAGTGCTCAATATTGGAGGGTGCTGTAAAATGGTGAGGGGTGATGGTGGAGGAATGTCCACGGTGGAGTCCAGTCTATTAGTCTCACAGGTGCATTTCCCAAAGGGGCATAGGAAGTGGAGCTGGGGCAGTTTGAGGATGGACAGGGTGACAAGGTGGGACAAAAGGATGACATTTGGGGCGGTCTCATTTCTTGGTGGGGGTCTTGGCATCGTTCTCTGTCTTTGTCCTGGATCTCAGGGACCGTTTGCGGGGTGGTTCCCTATCTGCAGGGGGTGAGGTACTGGTGTGGTGGTCCTGTGGCAGTGCCTCCTGTCCATTAGCGCCGGTGGAGGTGGTGGGCAGTTCATCGTCCAGGCTAGTGTTAGGGGCCCCTTGTTGTGCCACAGTGTCCCTCCTGGTGTTGAGGACTTCCTTCAGCACCCCTACGATGGTGCCCAGGGTGGAATTGATGGATCTGAGTTCCTCCCTGAAGCCCAAATACTGTTCCTCCTGCAGCCGCTGGGTCTCCTGAAACTTGGCCAGTACCGTTGCCATTGTCTCCTGGGAATGGTGGCAGGCTCCCATGATGTTGGAGAGGGCCTCATGGAGAGTGGGTTCCCTGGGCCTGCCCTCCCCCTGTCGCACAGCAGCCCTCCCAGTTCCCCTGTGTTCCTGTGCCTC
This sequence comes from Pleurodeles waltl, assembly GCF_031143425.1. Lineage (NCBI taxonomy): Eukaryota > Metazoa > Chordata > Amphibia > Caudata > Salamandridae > Pleurodeles > Pleurodeles waltl. The sequence continues at coordinate 962,093,650 of NC_090450.1, forward strand.
TGTCCCCTGAACGGTATGCCCACTGCCACTGCCCCCAGGTCCCTGTTGTTGTTGGGGTGGTGGGTTAGCCTGGGTTCCCTGTAGAGGTGGACACACTGCTGATTGACGTGTCCTGGGGACAGAGGGATGGGCCCGCTGGGTGGGTACTGTGCTGGTGTTTCCAGAGGGGGGGAAGCTCTGTGGTGGCCTGTGCCAGTGTGAGGGGAACCGACTGTCCTGAGGTCCCAGATGGGCCGGGTTGGTCATCCATATCCAATTGGACAGAGCTGCTGTCATCACTGTGGGCCTCTTCTGTTGGTGGTGTGGACATGTGTGGACCCTCCTGTCCCGTGACGTTGGGTAGGGGTCCTGCAGGGGTATAAAAGGATGTTTATTGCATCTGTATGTGCCATGGTGTGCAATGGGTGGGTGACCGTGTACCCCGGTGCTTGCATTCCTGTGTGGGACCTTGTGTGATGGTGGTTTAGTGGGGTGTATGGGTATCTGCAGTGGCCATGCTTTGGTGATGGATGTCCATGCTTTGTTGTTGCATGCAGGGCTTGGTGTTGGGATGTGTGGTTTGTGATATTGGGACATTTGTGAGGAGTTGGAGTGATGGGGTGAGGGCGAGGGTGGGGGTATGTGATGGCATGCAGGTAGGATGGGGGATATAGTAGTAAAGCATTGCCTTACCAGAGTCCATTCCTCCATCTACTCCTGCGAGGCCCTCAGGATGCAGAATCGCCAAGACTTGCTCCTCCCATGTTGTTAGTTGTGGGGGAGGAGGTGGGGGTCTGCCGCCAGTCTGCTGAACCGCAAGGTGGTGTCTTGATACCACACAACGCACCTTCCCCCGTAGGTTGTTCCACCTCTTCCTGATGTCATCCCTATTTCTTGGGTGCTGTCCCACTGCGTTGACCCTGTCCACGATTCTTTGCCATAGCTCCATCTTCCTAGATATGGAGGTGTGCTACACCTGTGATCCGAATAGCTGTGGCTCTACCAGGACGATTTCCTCCACCATGACCCTGAGCTCCTCCTCAGAGAACGTGGGGTTTCTGTGCCGTGCCATGGGGTGGTGTGGGTGATGTGTGGGGTGGTGTGTGTTGTGATAAGTGGGGTGAGATTTAGTGGTGTGTTGTGTGAGGTGCGTGGAAGTTATGTGGGTGATGGTATTGTGTGCCTGTGGATGCTTGGTAGTAGTTTGTAGTGTCTCTCTCTGGCCTTCTTTCAGTATTTTGGACGTAGGGGTTTGTGGGTGATGTGGGTGTGTGTTTTATATTGTAATGGGTGTGTGGTAGTGGTGTGCGTATGTGTATCAGGTGTGTGTATTTCGATTTGTCCAATGTGGCTGTATTTTGTAAGAGTGTGTATTTTGAGCGCGGCGGTGTGTACCGCCAATGGAATACCGCGGTTGAAAGACCGCCGCATGGATTCGTGGGTCATGATAGTGTGGATGTATTTCTGTTGGCGTGACGGTGGAGGTTTTGTTTTCGCCAGTTTATCACTGACTTTTGGTGTGGCAGGCTTGTGTGGGTGTCTAAATTTTGGCGGATTCCGAGCAGTGGGTCATAATGACTGTAGCGGAATTCCGCTGCCGCAGCAGTGTGTTGGTGGTCTTCTGCACGGCAGTAATCAGCTTTTGCCGCCAATGTTGTAATGAGGGCCATAGTAATGTGTTTTATATGTCCTGACAGTGAAATATTGCTAAATCCGTTTTTGAATGTTGCAAGGCCTGTCCCTCTCATAGGTTAACATGGGGGCTACCTTTAAATCTGATTAAAGTGTAGATTCCCTTTGGGAGCGGATGGACCTGTGGAGTTTGGGGTCTCTGAGCTCACAATTTAAAAATACATCTTTTAGAAAAGTTTATTTTAAGATTGTGCGTTTGAAAATGCCACTTTTAGAAAGTGAGCATTTTCTTGCTTATACCATTTCTGTGACTCTGCCTGTTTGTGGATTCCCTGTCTGGGTCAGTTTGACAGTTGGGCTGGTTGCACCTCACACTAGACAGTGACACAAAAGGAGCTGGGGTGTAGTCTGCATTTCCTGGTGAGCCATCTGTGCTAGGAGGGAGGGGAGGAGTGGTCACTTACACCTGAAAGGGCTGTGCCTGTCCTCACATAATGCAGTCTCCGACCCCCTGGTGAGTGTCTGGGGCCTGGCCTGGGCAAGGCAGGATTTCATAGTCACTAGAGACTTTGCTTTGAAGTAGGCCTACTTCAAAGGAGAATTCGGGTATAAGAAGGGCACCCAAAACCACAGAATTTAGAACACTTCTGGAAACAAGAGGAACCTCTGCCTGAGAAGAGCTGAAGAGCTGAGGAGAAGTGCTGCCCTGCCTGTGACTGTGCTTTGTGGAGCTATCCTGCAGTTGCTGCTTCTGCCAGAGTAAGAGGGCAAAGACTGGACTTTGTGTGCTTTCCATCTTGTGAAGAAATCTCCAAGGGCTTGATTTAGAGCTTGCCTCCTGTTGTTTGAAGTCTCAGGGACAGCAAAGACTTCTCTCTGCCAGCACCTGGAGTCTCTGGAGAGACTCCTGCTCTGACAAGTGATCCCCTATCCAGTCCCTGGGCCCTTGAAAGGAAAACTGGTGGAAATCCAAGGAAATTGACTTCGGGTGACTTAGGACCGACGCTGCTGCTGAATCCAGGAACGCTGCCTGCACCCGACGCAGTGACCTTCGCTGGAACGCGACGCTCTTCGCAGGCCCGATGCTGCTGCAGCCCCGCTGAAGTCTGCGACTCCGTGGAAGTCGCCGCACCACGTCGTGACCAACACCACTCGAAGTGCACGGATTCAAAGTTTCGCACTGATGCCACGATCCCCGACTTCACGCATCAACTTGTTTTCACTCTTCACCAAAGGTACTGTACTTGGGGGTCTACACGACTCCGTGTCCGGCGCCGCTGGTGTCGGCTTATTGGGAACGACTCCGTCACGACGCCGCGGTAACACCTCATCAAAGCATTTTTGTTTCTAAGCACTATTTTTGAGTTTAATCTTTAAAAATTCATAACTTGACTTGTGTATGTCGGATTTTGTTGTTCTGGTCTTGTTTTGTTTAGATAAATATTTTCTATTCTTCTAAACTGGTGTGGTGTCATTTGTAGTGTTTTCATTAAGTTGCTGTGTGTGGTGATACAAATACTTTACACCCAGCACTCTGAAGTTAAGCCTACTGCTCTGCCAAGCTACCAAGGGGGTAAGCAGGGGTTAGCTGAGGGTGATTCTCTTTTACTCTGACTAGAGTGAGGGTTCTTGCTTGAACAGGGGGTAACCTGACTGTCAACCAAAGACCCCATTTCTAACAGGTCGCAAGAGACCTGCCTCAATAATATTCATGAGGCAGGCCACAAATTGTGACCCATTTGGGAACACCACAATCACAGGGTTGTCTGTTACTGCTTTTTTAAATAAAGCAATCTTTTTTTGTAATACATCCTGTTTTCCTCAAAGGAAAGCAGGATGCATTACAAAAAGAAAACCACAATAGTTTTCTATTAATTTTTCAATAGTAGGTGGTGGCGCATAGGACCACTGCCTGCTTTCAAAAAAAAAATTCACCCTCATTCACAAAGAAGGAGTGCCTTGGGACGCCTTCCTGTTTGCAAATGGGTTACCTCCTCCTCTACAGAGTCAGTAAAATATGAATGTTGTATGACCACATTCTGATTGAAAAACATTCATACTGCCAGTGCGACTCGCTATTAGGAAGGGGCACCCTTTAAATGCCTCTTTCTAATAGTGACTCACAAACCCTATTTTGCGAGTTGCTAATAGGTTACCAACTCACAAAATAAGGTTGGTATATGGCAAGATGCATTTCACCGGTCGCAAACAGACCATTGTGGCTTGATGGGTCATTTGCAACTGGTAAAATGCTTCGCACATCTGGCCCCAAGTGTGTTTTGTTGAACTAATAAGGACAATAGAGTAAAAGAACACCACAAATCAATATACAGTACAATGGTAACTCATTCACCACCAACAATTTGAGGTGTTAAACATTCTACTAACATTTATCATAATGCAAGTTAGTCTGTTCATAGCGCAGTCCAAAAATTGTATCTTTTAGGTCCATCTCTCAGTGTTTTCAGTTTAAAAATGGGAAATGTACTGTTATGCAGTCTAACACGTACATTTTGTAATACGTTTGTGACTCATTAAGGAACATGCAAAGGATTCCTCGAGTTGTTCTAGAAGTTTGGGACTGTTAAAGATTCCCCGAAGTGCCCAAGTGTCTGTACAATTAGTCAGCAGCAACTGTTGCATGCTTGCTGAAATGTTATGATAAAATATAATTACTTTTAACTTTTTTGGTTTCTCGACAGGGAAAGTATATACTACTACTCATAGAGTACACCATTTTTGTGGCTCGGAGTACTGTTCTCATTACCATCCGGAATGCTCATTACAAATTGCTTTAAATTACAAGGATCGGGCACAAAAACTGGTTTGCCCAATTCGGGTAATCACATTTGTGCAGTAACATCGCTCACCTGCTGTCCATCACCATGTACATTTGTCAATGTAATACCTGGTGGCCTTTTTGTAGATAAATCTGGCCAGAAAGTGGGGAAACTGTGTACAAATTGGGTGTTATAACTCCAGCTGTGCATGCTAGTGTTCATTTTGAAAAAGAAACTTCAGAACAGGGTGTTACTGCACAGTATCCCTATTACAAGCGAGCCTCCATTTTGCCCTTGAAAGAAGTAAGTCCATGTCTGTTTGATGGTCGGAAAGGGTGGTGACAAGATTTTGCTAGCACCTACACACTTTTGAGAATGTATTAATATACACCTAACAATTTTAAAGTTTGTCTTATTCACTCAGAACCCCATTCAAAGCCCCCCTCTCACCATGGAAATGCTGCCTGTACTTTTACATTTGCCCTGGCACAGTGCACCATTGCTAGGTTTGCACAATTCATATTCTAGATGCACACATACATTCTTTGGCAGCTGTCCCTGCTTGATAACACATGCTATCATACCCTATGACATATTTTCTCACATGGAAACTTCCACACTAATGGTCAAAGTCACTAAGGTGGTCATTCTAACCCTGGCGGTAAAAACCGCCAGGGCGAATGACCGCGGTAGCACCGCCAACAGGCTGGTGGTGCACCGCTGGGCATTCTGACCGCGGCGGTTCAGCCGCAGCCAGAAACGGAAAGTCGGCGGTGTACCGCCGACTTTCCGCTGCCCTTGAGAATCCTCCATGGCGGCAGAGCGCGCTCCGCCGCCATGGGGATTCTGCCACCCCCTACCGCCATCCTGTTCCTGGCGGGAGACAGGATGGCGGTAGGGGGTGCCGCGGGGCCCCTGGGGGCCCCTGCAGTGCCCATGCCAATGGCATGGGCACTGCAGGGGCCCCCGTAAGAGGGCCCCACCTTGTATTTCAGTGTCTGCTTTGCAGACACTGAAATACGCGACGGGTGCCACTGCACCCGTCGCACCTTCCCACTCCGCCGGCTCAATTCTGAGCCGGCGTCCTCGTGGGAAGGCTGTTTCCCACTGGGCTGGCAGGCGGCCTTTTGGCGGTCGCCCGCCAGCCCAGTGGGAAACCCATAATGACCGCCGCGGTCTTTCGACTGCGGTACGGTCTTCTGGCGGTTCCCGCTTGGCGGGCGGCTCCCGCCGCCCGCCAAGATTAGAATGAGGCCCTAAATCCGTTAATGCATGAAAATTCAAATTCATGAAATATGAAAGCATTTGTAAATGATGATGTTTTGTGATGGTAGTACAAAATAAGTATAAAAGCAAATAAAATGGTTCTGGTTTACAAAGTAGTATCTCCTGGCTTCACAGAGTTTTTAAATAGCCTGAAGCCTTTACTTACAGGTTAAAGCTTGCTTCAAACTTTCTTTGCAGGATCTTAGCTCTGATTTGTGCCAGGAGAAAACTCAAATCAGATTATCTTAACAATAAACAGTGCGTAAAACATGGTCAAGGAGAACGACTTTGACTAACAGCTCTATTCTAATTATGATTACAAGCTCTCTGTGGTTTAGTCACTGTTGTGACTCATCTGTGGCTGAAGAACATCCACTGAGCTGTGCACACCAGAAACCTGCATCCGTGCAAGCAGCTAACTATGTTTTGCTAAAAGGTCTTCTTCAGGGCTAACATCAACTCAACACAAATGGATTTGTTTAGAACTGTGGCTGTTGTTTACAGACTACCTCACAAAATATACAGTAAGCACTTGTGCTCACTTTTTGTCTAATTTGCATGACATTCTGTTTGGAGAGAGGGCGAACCTTCTCTGTTGCTTTATGATGAAACCCAAGGGACCAATATTCAGTACCATTGCTGTTTATTTAGAGTGGTTGATCCAAACATAAAATGTGACTTGGTCCTTTCTTCTTAACAAACATTGTTAATGTCTTAGATCATTTTATCTTTTATTAAAATGGCTTTAGTGATTTGAAGCCGTCTCCTGTGAACAGTGTTAATCCAGAGAAAATGTTGCTAATTTAATCTCCTTTCTGTTTGTGCTAGTCATGGATGTGTATAGAGCTCTGCCTTGAGCCCATGTCAATTAATTCCATTTCACTTGTTTTTTGTCAATCTGTGAAAGGCACTTGCTTATGCTGGGCTCTCCTGTGGTGTGAGAAGTTTGCTTTTCAAGGCTCTTGCTTATGGCAATAACTATGAATAGCATGCAATGGTAAAAATATTGTACTCAATAGAGATTCTGCAGGAAAATCAGTACTTTCTCTCTGATGTTTGTACACACCATTTTCATCACATTGAGAACAAGTGTAGTTTAGTGTAACTTTCCCTTGCAAATACTGAGTCACCAGTAAGGAAAAGTCCCTCAATGTATGCATGTGCATAAAAAGAACTTTAATCTTCAAGCAATCATTAAATACAGTATTTTGAGCATAATCGATCAGAGAGTGTGAAGGAATATAAAAGTGGAAAGAGTGACAAAGTGAGGACTTGAAAAATGAAAATGTTTTTAAAGATTTAATAAATAAATATAAATGCCAGCTGGTGAATTCACATCAACATTCTTGACCGAAGTTATCCAGTCAAAACAAGCTTTCTCATTCCACCAAAAGGTTGTATGAAGAACGTATAAGAAATAAGAACATTAGCAAGAAAATATAACATAACGAAAAAATATTTTTGTGTTTAGTGTATCTTTTATTACAAGCAATAATCAGTAGTTCTGTAAAGCCATTTTTGCATAATAAAATCTTTTCTCGTCCCTATTTTGGCCAATGTGACCATAGTAAATGTGTTTCTTTCATGAATGGTCTTTGAAGATTAGGGTTTGGTCTACCAATTTTGAAGAAAAGTGTTTTGTTGTCTGAATGTGGGTATTGGCCTGTACCAAAGCTGACTCCTGGCACAGAGTCTTTGGCTGCGAGTTGGACCAGAAGCCCATGTTTTCACAGTTCTTGACTGCCAGAGGTATTAACGACCTCTTCCAGTAGGCAAAGGCAAAACACCACTGAGATGGCAATGTTGGAATTTCGAGTCAAGGAACAAGGCTGAGGTCCCAACAAACAAGAGATGCCTAGACAAGACTGGAGGGCTGGAATGACTGCAGACAATCTACAAATTAACAGGAGAAGACTGAAATCCAAGAAAGGACTGGGGTGCTGGAACACACCACACGATACCTGGTGTCTTGCAATGCAAGGAGAGAATGGAAAGCCCTCCCTTATATAGATCTAGGACAGGTTTTACATCACAGAAAGTTAGGCAATTGTGTTGGTTAAGGAACGTCCTATTGACAGGAATGGACAAGGCGTCGTCTTGGGACAGGCAGTATTTCCTATCGCAGAAATCCATCCTCTTCAGAAGATTCTGGGAAGAAGGAGAATAAACATGGTGATGCGAAGGCGGTCCCCCATCATGTCCCTAAGGAAAGATCTGCCATCCAGGAGAGCACCAGGTTGCTGGCTGCCTTGAAGTAATGGAGTTTAAGGCCAGCGGCAGCCCGCCGAATCCTCCGCAGTCCTTCTGGCTCCCACAGGACCTCGTGCTCCTCCCGCTGTTAGAAGACAGTCACTGGCGAGGTGCAACATGCCACAAGTGAAACAGTAAAAGGTTTTGGGTGAAAATATCCGAACAAATGTTAAGGGCATCATGCTATTTTTGAGCTTGGCTGTGAAATTATTGAAAATATTTGATTTACTGTAAATCAATGTTTTTGAGTTTGGCTGTGAAATTATTGAAAATATCTGATTTACAGTTTTGTGGTGTGGGAGAACCACTGTAAATATATGGTGTTCCAACCCCTCCATACATGGGGTTACACCACTATTTTAAGGTTGGAGAGGTGCCAAGTTTTCACCATCAGAGTCTCCACTTGCATACCTGGATTAAACCTCTCAAGGGTAGGACATTGGTTATTTATTTTCCCTTCCCATGTCAGTGTGCAGGTATGGACAATTAAGAATAGCCAGGAAAAATCTCCTTGCACATCAGGGATATTTATGGTTAGGAAAAATAAACTCCTGCTATAGGAGTTTGTTATCTCTAAATAGAAATGTTTGCTGAGTAGACACTTTAAAGATGGTCTCCAATTGGCATAACTTCAATACAGTTCCAAGAAGAGAACTTCCTAGTGGACCGGCGGACAATACATCACATTGTAAATATCACAATTCTACCAACCAGAGAGCGGCAGCTACCGCAAATCTCAAGGGGAGGGGAGGGGCGGGTGGGGATTGAGATGGGAGTGAAATTAAAAAAGTAATAATTAAAAAAGAAAAATTTGCAGTTCCCAATGCCACCACCTGCTGCTTCGCTCCTCTGCTCTTTGTGGTGTCCCAGCAGGCCCTGGGACACCAGCACAGGCCCCTATGCATTGCTGGTGCTGCTCTAATGCTAAATCTAGCATAAGAGCAGCACCAGAATTGGTCTGAGTGGCTTGGTCTGCCACTCATACACTGCATGGGAGTCTGTGCAGTTTCTCCAACCCAGCTGTGTAGCAGAGCCAGGTTGAAGAAATGTAATTGCGAATGTGTGTTCGGCTGGTCTCAGATGGCCTGCCAAAATTACATGTGCACTTAAGTGCACTCCATTCCCTCTCCCACTCCCATGGCCCAGCCCTCCCCACCCTGCACATGTTGCTGGCTGAGCCAGCAGATGAAAAATAAAACAATAGTAAATGATAGTTTTATTTTTCAGCTGCTGGCTTAGCTTGGCGGGTGACGCTGCTTCGCCATTGCGATGGAGCTGCCCCTGGAACCATATGCAAATCTTTCCTTGCCCACCCCTCAATCAGCAGCCCATTCTCAATCAGGACAGGGAGAAAGGAAACTCTTCTGGGGGTGAGAAACTATAGAGAAGTCTTCTATTTCAACGGCTGGTACCAGGGATAACTAGTGGACCCTCAGACCCAAAACTTCAGTACACATCTGGACCTGTGGTAGATTCAGAAAAAGGAATGCTGTGCTGTTATGCTCCAAAAAGGACTGCGACTCTGCTGCCCTTTCACTCTTCTGCTCTGCTCTGCTGCCCTGCTGCCTAAGTGAGAAGGACTGGACCTGCATTTTGATCCCAGGAAACCCAGAGGTACTCTAAGGGCTAGTTATCTAGCCTCCTGATCAGAGGCTCAGGGACAGAAAATGCTTCAACAACCTTGAACCTTGGATCTGGACTGTGCTTGATGTGATTCGTACCCCCCAAGAAGTGCCACCCCAGTCATGGACCTTCGTAAGTGGGCCTGAAGGTACTCTGCCAACCCAGCTCTGGTCCTAAAAGATCTGATTCACTGTGATGCATGGCCTCCAAGCTCCACATCAGAACCGCTATGCAACACATTCCAGACTCAGGAAATGGCAGTTCATCAGAACTGCCTCTATGCATTGCATTCTCAATGCAAGATTTCACATCACAGCCTTGCAGCTCCACAAAACCACTGCTACACAGTGCATCTTCAATGCAGAACTTCTCATCTCAGCCATGAAGCTCTTTGGAACTCCAATTACACAATGCATCCTTGACAGAGGACTTTACATCGCAGCCCTGCAGTGCTTAGGAACCACCACTCTGTGACTCATCCTTGGTGAACCCTCAGTGCAGGACTTCACATCACTGCACCGTAGCTCCTTGGAACTGCTGCGCAAACCAGGATTTAAGATTCTTCATTCAGGCACTTTGTTCAATCTGCTAACTTGGCCCCTGGATCCGGCCTGCGCTCCATCGTGTTCAGCCTGTACTTGGCTTTGTCCCGGTCTGGCGCGGTCAGATAACCACAGTTGGTCTTTGTGTATTTATGCACTATTTTCACCTAAATTTTTTAAATTGCATAGCTCCGGTTCTACTGATTGTAATTTTGTTGTTTTGGTCATGAATTATTTATCAAATCTTACTGATTATTTCTAATATGCTGTGGGATTTTTCCTGCGTTGTGTTTCACCTTATTACTGATTGAAGTGCTGAATAAATGCTTTTCCCATTGCCTCTAAGTTAAATCTTACTGCTTTGTGCCAAGCTACCAAAGCGTTAAGCACAGGTTAATTTGGGTGTTGCTTTTGACTTCACCCTGACAAGAATTGCAGTTGCTACTTGAGGGGAGTTACATCCCCCTCTCTTAACCAGTAACCTCATTTCTCACATCTTCTTTCTGTTTTAGGAAGGTAGAATAAAAAGTTGGTTTGCACGACAGTGCTTGAGGCATGAAGAGTAAATGTCTGTGCTGCTTGCAGGAAATAAGTGACAAAAAGTTAGAAAGAAAATGAAATGTTAGTTGAAGCAAGAACAATAGAAGTAGATCTGATGCAGACCTTGTGTCTCTCAGCACTCTCCATGGAGCCATATTTAAGCCACTTTTACCCCATGTTGATTATAGGAACTGGCAGAGGAGACAACAAAGGTGATGCTTTCAGATAATAATGGCAGGCTAAGACATATTTAAAAAACCCTAAGCAATTCCTCATGGAGTGCACATAACAAAATAATGTCAGCTGTCAGTAGCAGTGGAACATAGACAAAAGGCCAGAGTTTAAGTTGCATCTTATATAAAGTATATGCGTAAGCACAACTTTACTTTATGAAAAAAAAAAAAAAAAACATACATCCAAGAACATGTTACCATAACAACAAAGTAAAACAATTGAACAAGCAAAGGCAAATAGTGAACAGCACTGTGCCTCTTTGACACGCTAAACCATTAACAACATGCACTTCCTATGGATAAAAGTCAGAAAGCAGCCATTAAAATGTTATTGTGTCACAAAGAGAATACATTGAATTACAAATAATGTCTCTTCATTACAAGTTACATGAGATGTCACACATGCAGTCTAATAAAAGAACAATGTGATCGTCCATCACCAAAACCTAATAGCTACACACATGTGACAAAGTGACCGTTCACGTAATGAAACAAGTACCTCCTACAAACCATTGATATGTGAGTTCCCCGCTCTGATGGAAGCATGTGCATTCTATGTGAGTTCCCTGCTCTCATGGATGCATGTGCATTCTCAACTCTATATTTTGCTAGGATTTCTCTCTCCTGACTAAAGATCATTTATTGTGCAGTTGAAGTGCCATTTGCCTATGTCAGGTTTTTACATTATAGTCTTCTTTTTTCGCTTAGTGAGGTTGTTAAGAAGTTTGCACTTTTCACAATCACTTTCTCTTTTCCACCGTAGATCTATTAATGCTAATGCTGTAGGGAGGGGGAGGCAGAAATACATTTAAAAAGATGCATCAAAACTGCATCAAATGGAAAGAAACAGACAGTTTGGAAGACAGGACAACAGAGGCCGCATATTTGGGGAGAATGATTAAGATACAATATTACCAATATTACTTAGTTGCTGAGAAATATCCATATCCTCCACTGCCACTAGACTTTCCTCACTGCCATGGATTAAATATCATCTAGTGCCGGGTAAGATAAAACATCTAGGGGAAGTGACAAAGCTTTTAGGAAGATGTAAGGCTAACTCTACATTGTAGGCAGCTGTGCATAACCACAAGCAGAGCTGAGAGCAATGGAGTGTCACTGAGTTGGCTACATTCCAGGTCCAGCTGAACTAAACACGTGAAGGGGCATCTGTGGGGGAAAGGGCGGTGATTTGTTTTCATTTTTTAAAAGTCTGACCTGGATACTCTCAGAGTCTCACAGAGTAAGTCATGGTGTGAGGAGCAAGTCCTGTGTTATGTAAGTGAGTCTGAGACTTGCTGCTTCTCACAGACATATGGTATTTGTTTTTTAACTCTTTAGTAAATGCAGTTATTTTATTACAGTCTTGAGATAGCTTGGAACACTCTCAGTGCTCTATAAGAATGGGTGATCGAATTTATCTTGAGCTCAATGAGAGCCCTAGTGTTTAAAAAGTTTGGAAATTTACTTACATCGGTGTTCAAAGTAAATTTCAGACTTATTTGCAATGGTCTTAGAAATCCAGAAGTAAACTTGAAAAGCTACAACAGTCATACATTCCAAAGACTGATGTTGGGATTCTATGTGAATGTCATATTACTCACATGTGGAGTCATTGCCTTTATGAGTGTAGAAAATGTGCTTGTGCGCATGCATAAGAGTGCTGCCCTTTTGCATTTGTACTTGCTGATGATCGTTATTGTTTTTTTATGGTGCAATATTTTTCCCAGGCAGAATTCTCTGCACCTACAACCCTACTCATTTTTAGGGTGTTCCCTGCTCATTCCTATCCTGGGTAGAGATTTGCTCATGTGATATCGCTTTACAAGTATAAATTCACATTTTCAAATGGGAGTTTTATACTTTTGAAGTGTAGGTATTTGTCCAGCTAAGTTGCTACTATTGGAAAAAAAACATTGAGAAGCGTATCTACCGCCCCCCACTGTTGTGATCCGACCTTCCGAAGGTCCATAATGCATTACACCGTAATAGCTGTCTGTGGCAACCAATCATCCATCAACAAATTTGAATAGAGGGGGCTGACCCAGTCCTGTGGGGTTCAAAGAAGAGCTGAAATGTCCGACCCAGAAATCTGCCTGCATCAGAGACCTGAGCTCTGCTGGACGCTGCACCATGTCCTGGACTCCCCTCCTCCTCGTGCTCAGCGCCCTTTGTGCAGGTGAGTCTATTACTTGTCATTCCTCATCAATACTTCAAATCCAGTAGATTATTTGTAATTATCCCTAGTTCACCCACTAGTGAAACACGTGCTAGTCAGACACATGCACATTACTCATTTATTACTTTTCTCATTTATTAAGTTCTCTGTTTTGGTTCTTCTGTTCCAGGTTCTGTGGCTCAGTTTTCTTTGTCTCAGGAGCCCTCAGTGACTGTGGCCCCCGGACAGACGGTGAAGCTCTCCTGCACCCGGAGCAGTGGCGCAGTTAGCAGCTCCTACGTATCCTGGTACCAGCAGAAGCCGGACACTGTTCATAAACTTCTCATGTATAGCTTCGGCAGCAGACCATCAGGGGTCCCCTCTCGCTTCTCTGGCTCCTACGACAACACCCCCAACGCGCCATCACTGGAGTCGAGGCTGAGGACGACGCTGTGTATTACTGTCAGTCTTATGTCAGCGGCCAGTCTCACACAGTGACACAGCCTGATGGGAAAGTGAGACAAAAACCCCTCAGCATGATCTTCTATTGATGTTTGGTGCTATTTGTCTGGGATATGCCTTCAGTCCCTGATCCATTCTGCAGTGCAGCCTGTTTGTACTGCCAGCCTCTCTAACTGCCCTTTGCTGCTGTCTGTTTAATTTTTTAGTATTAAACACATATAAACGAATGCAAACATTTTAAAACAAGCTTTATAACTCTCTGCATCAACATGTGCAAAGGAGTTAATGAATCCCAGAATGCTGAAATGAGAGGAAAGCATACAAATATAAACCCTAAAAAGGAACTATTGGGGTCATTCCGACCAAACACCGCCCTGCGGTCAAATGACCGCGGGGACCATTATGACTTTCCCGCTGGGCCGGCGGGCGATCTTCAAAAGATCGCCCGCCGGCCCAGCAGGAAAGACCCAGCAACGATGAAGCCGGCTCCGAATGGAGCCGGCGGAGTTGCTGAGGTGCGACGGGTGCAGTGGCACCCGTCGTGATTTTCAGTGTCTGCAAAGCAGACACTGAAAATCATCATGGGGCCCTGTTAGGGGGCCCCTGCACTGCCCATGCCAGTGGCATGGGCAGTGCAGGGACCCCCAGGGGCCCCACGACACCCGTTCCCGCCATCCTGTTCCTGGCGGTGTAAACCGCCAGGAACAGGCTGGCGGGAAGGGGGTCGGAATCCCCATGGCGGTGCTGCATGCAGCGCCGCCATGGAGGATTCCCTGGGGCAGGGGAAAACCGGCGGGAAACCGCTGGTTCCCCTTTTCTGACCACGGCTTTACCGCCGTGGTCAGAATTGCCCCGGAAGCACCGCCAGCCTGTTGGCGGTGCTTCCTCTGCCCTCTGCCCTGGCGGTTTCAAACCGCAAGGGTCAGAATGAGGGCCTATATGTGCAACAATGTTGCCATGAATAACGGAGGAAACATTCCTTTAACTGAACTCTGGACAAAGCACTAAGACATATTGTATCATCCGATGCTGAGATTTAGGGCCTCATTATGAACATGGCGGTCGAAACCACTGTGTTCATGCTGGTGGTCTTACTACTGACCGCCAGCGCCTCCGGAACCCTGCCGGCCGTATAAAGAACATTCCTGTGGGTCGGCGGGCAGAAACATTGTTTCCGCCCGCAGGCCCATAGGAATGCCTGACCGGGACATTGACGGCAGATCCACATGGAGCCTCCGCCAATGCCTCTGTGCGGCGGGTGCAGCTGCACCCGTTGCGCAGATCACTGCCCGTAAATCGGGCAGTGACCTGCGTGATGGGGCAGTGCACAGGGGCCCCTGCACTGCCCATGCCAAGCCCCTGTGCACCCCTTCTGCCAGCCTTTCCCTGGCAGGGAACCCCGCCAGGGAAAGGCTGGGCACTGCGGGATCATTATCCGAGGGGCAGCACCGCTGCCCTGTCGGACGATGATGCCGACCTCCGCCAGGCTGCCTGCCCTTAAAGGGTTCATTATGTGGCAGTGTGGGCCGCCATGCCGGCTGGTGGGTTTTCCTCCCACTGCCGGCATGGCGGCCCACACCGTCATGATCATAATGACCACCTTAATCTGGTTTAGGCAAGTTATATTTTTCTGCCTCTCTTATTTACCAATGAGGCAATATTTGTTGTTTCTAGGGAAAACTGAGTGTTGCCAAAGTGATAGGGTTCTTCTGTGCAGATGCATTGACCTGCACTAGCCCATGGGCATCAATTCAGCAAAATGCCACACGCCTGAACCTTATGCCATCTTTTAGCTCCCAACTATCTCCACTTTGCTGTCGAGGGTCTCAGAAACAAAGGGTAAACACAGAAAGCAATCACAGTTTTTAGGGCCCTGTTTTTTTTTCCTGCTGCTGCCTTGATATTCCAAAGTCCAGGGTATAAAGAGCAGTGCCACGAGTAGCAACGGGCAAACCTCCAGGGTTAGTTGTTGCACCGCTGGCTACTTCTATTTAATGTTGGTACTCCAGCTATAATTGTGCTGACCCCCCTTCTCCTTTTAACTTGGCACACCTATCAATACAGATCATCCAAATGTTCCTTCAGGTTTCAACACTCTATTAACTTCCTTCAGATTTGGGCCATTTGGATCCTTCCACAGTTCTATTTCAGGCTGAACATCCAAGCTCAGGGAAAGTTTGAAGAAGCATCAGAATGATAGCAGACCAGAAGTGGCAGCAACCATAAACACACAGTAGAGACACTGCTAGCACTGAGCGAGACATTCTTTTATTCCAATGGTAGCGCTGCTGATATGCAGGCTGGGCTGAGCAGGGAGAACCTTCATAGTGATTCTGTACAAGGAGGCCTCCTGTGTGATTCACTCAACTACACAGAGGAGGCTCACTCTTGATCCTTCTGACAGATTGTGGCACACACATAAGGGTGAGGGGTAGTGTATGTGAGGGAGCAGAAAACCTGGAAATTATGATTCAGAGGGGTTGAGAAGAGATGTGTATGAGAGCAATATATACATTATACCTGTTAATTCCAAAGATTGTGCTGGCTTTTCAAGTGGATGTTATAATTTTCCCCCAAAGGAATATAAATATACTGGGACAGTTTTTTCTGATTTTCTTCCAGTGCTTTGGAATTCTGGTTGCCAATAGAACATAGAACTGTTGCAAGAACTGTTGCAAGAACCCACTGCTAAAGTCTGTTACTTTCAAAACCTTATGCTGATACATTTTGAAAGATAACCCATATCAAACCTTTACAGTTTTATTGTAGTTATCAGGCCCTACAATGTCAACATTGTTCTTGGTATCTACATTGAATTTCCCTAGTTTCACTTTTAAATCATTAAACTCTGAGAACTAAGGGTCTTTAGCAAGGATGCTAAAATTGCACAACAGGTTAACAGAATGATATGAAATTTGTGATGTGCTCTGTGAAGGAATAAGTTGCATCAGAAAATATCCATTTGCAGAGGTTGCAAAACTTTCTGCCTAATAAAAACAAATTCATAAGGTTGCTATTGATGACTCCTTGTAAATGGCTACACATGCATGGATGGTACACTGTAAGATACAGCAGATCTTCATCCCTGGGTTTGTATTCCTGTACTGGAAACATTTTTAGATTGTTACACTCTATGGCCATGCTTCTTTTAGAGGCACTTGCCCATTTGAGTCCATTTGAAGCATTGCATAACATGTGCAATACTGTAAGTACATCTTCTGAATTGGCACTGCAGGAAATATTACCATCATACTGTTTGTAGCTTCCGCAAAGTGCCATGATCAGAGTGTGTGCATGGCTTCTCAACTCCAGCACACATGCACATAGAGCGGCTAGACAAGTTTAAACAAACCCTCTAGACACTGATGGTCGGAAATTATATTTGTGGTACACCACATACTCTATTATTATAGGATGGTTTCATGAACTGGGTGTGATTTTGAAGAATGGTTCTAAGTGGTACTTTCTGATGCTGTGTCTTCAGTGTAATGAAACATTTGGTGTCAGTGTTTAGTACTGTAGCAGTCTGCTGACCAGTCTCCACGTTGTCAAAGTCTGTCATCCTCATTTTGCTGTGGTATCATCTATTGTACTACAAATATAATAGAGATTTAACTGTTCACAAAACAACCTATTTTTATTCTGAAAGAGTCCTTGCTATAGTTTTTACATACCACTTGCTTTATCATTTCATGTGGGATATTCTAAAAGATTGGATCTGGCTCAGTCCTCCTTATAAAGTTTCTAGCTTGCATAGCTCTGCCTCTGGTGCAGCGTGAATGCCAGGAAAAATCTGCATCACAGAAGGAGCAACACACAATGGCCCTCATTCCGACCCTGGCGGTTTCAAACCGCCAGGGTGGAGGACCGCGGGAGCACCGCCGACAGGCCGGCGGTGCTCCAATGGGCATTCCGACCGCGGCGGTAAAGCCGCGGTCGGACCGGCAACACTGGCGGTCTCCCGCCAGTGTACCGCCGCCCATAGGAATCCTCCAAGGCGGCGCAGCTAGCTGCGCCGCCGAGGGGATTCCGACCCCCCCTACCGCCATCCAGTTCCCGGCGGTTCTCCCGCCGGGAACCGGATGGCGGTAGGGGGGGTCGCGGGGCCCCTGGGGGCCCCTGCAGTGCCCATGCCGCTGGCATGGGCACTGCAGGGGCCCCCGTAAGAGGGCCCCTAAATGTATTTCACTGTCTGCTTCGCAGACAGTGAAATACGCGACGGGTGCAACTGCACCCGTCGCACAGCTTCCACTCCGCCGGCTCGATTCCGAGCCGGCTTCATCGTGGAAGCCTCTTTCCCGCTGGGCTGGCGGGCGGCCTGAAGGCGGCCGCCCGCCAGCCCAGCGGGAAACTCAGAATCACCGCCGCGGTCTTTCGACCGCGGAACGGTATTCTGGCGGCCCCCGACAGGCCGGCGGCGACCGCCGCCGGCCAATGTCGGAATGAGGGCCAATGTGTTTTCATGAATCTGTTTATTGTAACAAATAGTAAGAATAAAGCACATGAATACATTCTTGTTTGGCCAAAACTGGAACCTCAGGTAATTCTTGCATGCATTGCCAGTTTCTTGGCGCACATAGTCTGGGCTGCAGTGCACAAAGACCTTGCTTTTCAGCAAAGAGGAAAATAATTAGAGAGAACATTGGTCTCAAACACTGTTTTTTCCCAATTCTGGTAATCAAATTTGTGCGGTAATTTCATGCACTTGCTGTTCATCACCATGTGCATTTCTCAATGTAACACCTTGTGGCATTTTTTCATAGACAAATCTGCCAGAAAGAGTGAAACTGTGTACAAGTTGGATGTCATAGCTCCAATTGTGTAACTTCAATTGTGCATGTTAGTGTTAATTCTGAAAATCACACCTCTTAGTATGGTGTTGATTTCTCCTTAGGGAAAAAAGGCACACTGTATTAACTATTTTTTTCCTGCATCTAAATGACTGCACAGTAGTCCATGCCTACATGTAAACAGGGCCATTTTATTGCCCTTGATAGAAGTATATCTGTGACTGTTTTCAGGGTTGGGAGGATTGTGACAAGATTTTGTGAATACCCACAACATTGTGAGAATCTTTACATCAAAATAGAAAAAATCCCTTCCTCACAGGACCCAATACCTAGCCCCTCTTTCACCATCGAAATGCTGTCAATAGCTTTTTATTTGTCCTGGTGTAGTCCACCCCTGATAGGTTTGTGCAATTCAAAATCTAGAAACATACCTCCATATTTTGGTAGGTGTCCTTACACATATTCTCATACCCTATCGACAGACTTTCTCACATGGAAAATTCCACATTAGTGATAAAGGTTTCCCTGTCAGTAGATCCATTTATGCTAGAAAATTCAAATTTGTGAATCAGTAATACATCTGTAATTTATGGTATTTTGTGCTGATACTACAGAATAAATACAAAAGCAATTAAAAATGGCCCTAATTTACTAATTGTTTTCTTCCAGCTTTAAAGAGTATTCAAATAGCCTTAATTGTTTACTTTCTGGATAAAGCCTGCTTAAAACTTAGGCCCTGATTTAAGAGGGCCAAGCACCACTTTAGCGCGGTCTTAGCATCATTTTTTTAAAGCTAAGGTAGCCTTTTCCCCATGCCAGATTTACAAAGTGACTCAATGCATGGATTGCGCCGCTTTGTAACCCTTTGCGCTACATTATGACTGCACCAGGCATAATTTATGCACAGGGGGTTATTGCCCGTTAAGAGTGGGGAGGGGGCAAAAAAATGGCACAAAGAAATCTCTTTTTCATCATTTTTTTCAGCACTTTTAACGCCTGTTCAGAGCAGACATTAAAAGGGGGCACACCGTTGTTTACAATGGGCCCCTATGTACTGTTCAGTGTTAGCCCCAAACCCTGAACAGAACATCAATAGTGTCAAAACTTTAGATGCTTTTGGCCCCTATCCTGTGCCAAGGTGCACCGTATCTTAGATACAGCGCACATATGATGATGGTAGGAGGGCACTAAGGGGTGCAAGGAAAGTGTCGCTGCAGTGGGTGCAGCACCACTTTCCTTAAATCTGCACCTTACTTCGCATAATCTTAGCTCTCATTTGCACCAGGAAAAATCAGGTTTCTTTAAGCGATAAACATTGTGTAAAACATGGTCAATGAAAAATACTTTGAATTACAGCTCTATCCTAATTAAGATTCATAATTAATTATTATTGATAACAATAGCTCTAGTTTAATTTTTATTACA
This sequence comes from Pleurodeles waltl, assembly GCF_031143425.1. Classification (NCBI taxonomy): domain Eukaryota; kingdom Metazoa; phylum Chordata; class Amphibia; order Caudata; family Salamandridae; genus Pleurodeles; species Pleurodeles waltl. The sequence continues at coordinate 962,113,330 of NC_090450.1, forward strand.
AGCCCTCCTTGGATTAGTCATGATGGTGGCTCATCTGTATTTGAAGAACCTCTATTGAACTGTGCAAATCAAATACTTGCAGTTGTGCAAGCAGCTATATATGTTTCACTTAAAGGGGCTTCTTCAGGGTTACAATCAACACCAACATAAATCGACTTTTTTATGGGTGTTTGTTTTTTTAATCTACTTTTTGCCTTCCTCCTCCTATTTTTTCCAACCCCTTTTGTTGACGTTAGGACTCTGGGCCCTTACTGACCAGTGCTAAAGTTCATGTGCTTTCCATTCTAAACTTGGCATAATTGGCTTACACCTGATTGGCACATTTAATTTACCTATAGGTCCCTATATAGTGGTATCCCATAAACTAAGGGCCTGTAAATTAAATGCTACTAGTGGGCCTGTAGTGCAGCTTGCCACACCAACAGAAGTAACTTTTCAAACCTCTTTCAGGCCTGCGCACACAGTTTTCTGCCACAGGAACTTGGCATTCATGTTTACTTGCCAGGCCTGGAACTCCCCTTTTATTACATATAAGTCACCTCTAAGGTAGCCCTAGCTAGCCATGTGGGTAGGGTGCTGTGCATGTAAAATTTCGACCCACAGGCCGGAATCCGCCAAAATCTAGACACCCACACAAGTCCGTCACACCAAAGGTCAGTGATAAACTGGCAATAACAAAACCTCCACCGTCACGCCAACAGGAATATGCCCACACTATCACGACCCACTAATCCACACGGCGGTCTTTCAACCGCGGTAAACCATTGGCGGTGGACACCGCCGTGCTCAAAATACACACACATTTACAAAACACAACCACATTGGACAATTCGAAATACACACACCTGATACACATACACATACATACACACATACATACATACACACATACAACTCCTGCACACTCACACCACTATAAAACACATATCGACATCACCCACAAACCCCTACGAGAAAATCTGAGAACAAAGAACAGAGAGAGACACCACCATCAACAAACTAGCATCCACAGACACACAACACCATCACTCACACAACATCCACGCACCTCACACAACACACACAAACACATCCCCTCACACATCACAACACACACCACCTCACACATCACCCACACCACACCATGGCACCGCAAAGACACCCCAGGTTCTCTGAGGAGGAGCTCAGGGTCATGGTGGAGGAAATCGTCTGGGTAGAGCCACAGCTATTCGGTTCACAGGTGCAGCACACCTCCATTGTTAGGAAGATGGAGCTATGGCGCAGAATCGTAGACAGGGTCAACGCAGTGGGACAGCATCCAAGAACACAGGATGACATCAGGAAGAGGTGGAACAACCTACGGGGGGAGGTGCATTCTGTGGTCTCAAGTCACCAGATTGCAGTTCAGAGGACTGGCGGCGAACCCCCACCTCCTCCCCCACAACTAACAACATGGGAGGAGCAGGTCTTGGCTATACTGCATCCTGAAGGCCTCGCAGGAGTAGCAGGAGGAATGGACACTGGTAAGTCTAATCTTAACTATTACATCCCCCACCCTACCTGCATGCTATCACATACCCCACCCTCACCCTCACCCCCATCACTCCAACACCTCACATATGTCCCACTATCACAAACCACACATCCCAACACCAAGCCCTGCATGCAACACCAAAGCATGGACACCCATCACCAAAGCATGTTCACTACAGATACCCACACAGATCCCCAAACCAAATATCACACAAGGTCCTACACAAGAATGTAAGCACTGGGGTACAAGGTCACCCACCCATTGCACACCATGGCACACACAGATGCAATAATCATGCCTTTACACCCCTGCAGGACCCCTAGACAATGTCACGGACAGGAGGTTCCAGACATGTCCACCCCCCCCACAGAAGAGGCCCACAGTGATGACAGCAGCTCTGTCCAACTGGATCTAGATGACCAGCCCGGCCCATCTGGGACATCGGGACAGTCGGTTCCCCACACACTGGCACATGCCACCACAGAGCTTCCCCCCTAAGGAAACACCAGCACAGCACCCACCCAGTGGGCCCATCCCTCTGTCCCCAGGACACGTCAAGCAGCAGTGTGTCCACCACTACAGGGAACCCAGGCAAACCCACAAACCCAAGAACATTAGGGACCTGGGGGCAGTGCGCACATGGTTCAGGGGACAGAGGAACAGAAAAACAGGGGAACTGGGAGGACTGCTGTGCGACAGGGGGAGGACAGGCCCAGGGAACCCACTCTCCACGAGGCACTCTCCAACATCATGGGAGCGTACCATAATTCCCAGGAGATGATGACAACGGTACTGGCCAAGTTTCAGGAGACCCAGCGGCTGCAGGACGAACAGTATTTGGGGATCAGGGAGGAGCTCAAGTCCATCAACACCACCCTGGTAACCATTGTAGGGGTGCTGAAGGACCTTGTGAACACCAGGAGGCACACTGTGGCACAACAAGGGGCCCCTGACACTAGCCTCGATGATGAACTGCCCACCACCTCCGCCGGCGCTAGTGGACAGGAGGCACCGCTACAGGACCACGACACCAGCACCCCACCCCCTGCAGATGGAGAACCACCCTGAAAACGGTCCCTGAGATCCAGAACAAAGACAGAGAACAATGCCAAGATCCACGCCAAGAAATGAGACCACCCTGAATGTCATCCTTCTGTCCCACTTCGTCACCCTGTCCATCCTTAAACTGTCCTAGCTCCACTTCCTATGCCCCTTTGGAAAATGCACCTGTGAAACAAATAGGCTGGACTCCGCCATGTACATTCCTCCATCATCACCCCTGACCATTTTACAACCCCCTCCACTATTTTGCACTTAAATAAACACCCTTGAATCACAAAATGATCTGGAGTCAGTCTGTGCTTTCACTAATGTGTATTTGGAATAACTGATGAAAATAGCAATGTCCACTGTATTGTCAACATAACTATGTAACACAGCTCTAGTCCATGAGGTAACATAGCAGAGGTCACTCAGTGGGACCCACATCTGTGAAATGGAAAGGCAAAGTGACAGGTCAGGGTCCATACACTGGGTGAAAGTGACAGACATATGATAGTTCTAACAATTGTATGAGATGTAGGAGGCTGTGACGTCTTCTTACCTGTGTCTTACTGGAAGTATTGCTGGATCATGTTGTTTCTGTTGTTGATATCCTCTTCTTCTGCCTCCTCGTCTTCACTGTCCACAGGTTCCACAGCTGCCACAAGACCTCCTTCTGGCCCATCATCCTGCAGAAAAGGCACCTGTTGTCGCAAAGCCAGGTTTTGCAGCATACAGCAGGCCACGATGATCTGGCACACCTTCTTTGGTGAGTAGTAGAGAGAACCACCTGTCATATGGAGGCACCGGAACCTGGCCTTCAGGAGGCCGAAGGTCCTTTCTATCACTCTCCTAGTTCACCCATGTGCCTCATTGTAGCGTTCCTCTGCCCTTGTCCTGGGATTTCTCACTGGGGTCAGTAGCCCTGACAGGTTGGGGTAGCCAGAGTCACCTGCAAATGTCAAGTGACAACTGTTAGACATACACTAACCAGTAGGGACTACCCCAGACCCAGACAACTATTCACACTGTATAGGGTCCTTGTCCTCACCTATTAGCCACACACCGTGCCTCTGGAGTTGCCCCATCACATAAGGGATGCTTCTATTTCTCAAAATGTAAGCGTCATGCACCGAGCCAGGAAACCTGGCGTTCACATGGGAGATGTACTGGTCTGCCAAACACACCATCTGCACATTCATTGAATGGTAACTCTTCCGGTTTCTGTACACCTGTTCACTCCTGCGGGGGGTACCAAGGCCACATGTGTCCCATCAATGGCACCTATGATGTTGGGGATATGTCCCAGGGCATAGAAGTCACCTTTCACTTTAGGCAAATCCTCCACCTCAGGGAAAACGATGTAGCTGCGCATGTGTTTCATCAGGGCAGACAACACTCTGGACAACACGTTGGAGAACATAGGCTGGGACATCCCTGATGCAATGGCCACTGTTGTTTAAAATGACCCACTTGCCAGGAAATGGAGTACTGACAGGACCTGCACTAGAGGTGGGATCCCTGTGGGATGGCGTATAGCTGAAATCAGGTCTGGCTCCAACTGGGCACACAGTTCCTGGATCGTGGCACGATTAAGCCTGTAGGTGAATATTACCTATCTCTCTTTCATTGTCGACAGATCCGCCAGCGGTCTGTACACCGGAGGATGCCGCCATCTCCTCACCTGCCCCAGCGGCCGTGCCCTATGGACGAGAACAGCGAGCACAGAGTCAGTCAACACTGAGGTAGTAAAAATAGATTTCATTGCACACATTTGTCAATCCGCTATGTGCCTGTCTCTGTGTGTATGCAAGGCCTAGATATGTGTGACACATTTACAAATAATGCCATGTGGCCACCTGAAATGGCGGCTGCTTGACCTGTAAGGTGGGACAAGGGGATATGAGTTAACTGAGCTGGCATTGTACACCATCGCAGTAGGCGGTCGAAGACTGCAGCACAATCCTGCATTGGTTAACATTGGACCCTATGTGTCTGAGGAGCCAATGACGATGTACGCCGGCGGTGACGGTACGCACCGCCGCGGACGTGACCGCCATTTTCTCTCTGTTCACTCACTTGATACCTGACCTTCGACAGCAGAGGACCTACACTGCAAGTGCTGCTATGACCTCAGTCTGGAAGCGACGATGGCCCATGTGTCTGGGGAAAGGGCCCCTGCCTTCACATCGGAGGAGTTGGAGAAGTTGGTGGATGGGGTCCTCCCCCAGGACACGCTACTCTACGGTCCTCCAGTCAAACAGGTGAGTACACTGTGAGCATGCTGTATGGGCAATGCCTGTTTGGAGTGGTGTGGATGGAAGATACGGGGGGATTGAGGCCTGCATGAGCGGACGGTGAGTGTATGTGCATCAGGGCAAGGGTGGGAACATGGGCCAATGACTGTGACAGTCCGGACGGTTAAAGTTTTTCCTTTTGCCCTGTACTATTCCTCTAGGTCAGTGCCCACCAGAAGAAGGATATTTGGCGTGCCATCGCCAAGGATGTCCGGACCCTGGGGGTCCACCACAGACAGAGCACCCACTGTCGTAAAAGATGGGAGGACATTTGCCGCTTGAGCAAGAAGACGGCAGAGGCCCAGCTGATGTTCCGGATGCTGGCGGTGGCGTATCAGGAGTTGTTTGGGTGCTTGAGGGCATCACAGCAGCCACAAGGGGATGAGTACAGTCACATTCATCTGACTCTGCGTGCATTCGGAGGTGTCTGGGTGGGGGAGGTGGTCAGTGGGTTACCCTAGGCCAGGGTGAGCTTTGTAGGCAAGGACCATTTGTGAGGCAGGCTATGTGGCACCCCAACCCCACCAGTGTTAAGAGCCATCTCCACCTAGTCAGGCTCCTGTGACTTCCATGTGTGCAGCAATCGGGCATAGGCATTGTTCCACATGTCCCTGTGATTAATTAGGGAACTCTAATTGCATGGGGTAGTGCAGAGGGCTAGTGTGTCTGTTGTGTCTGCCAATGGTAGCTGTATTGCATGCACTGAACATGTCTTTCTTCTCCCCCCCCCCCTTTTTGTGGTCTCACTGTTCTTGTGTGCATGAGCACCGCCCTCCCAGAAGCCCCTCAGCGTGTGTCCCGTGCTCGCTCACCCAGGAGGGTGGACATCTCCTTCGCCCCAGGCACCTTAGGCCCTGCCCCAGTCAGCCTTGCTGCCCTCAGTGAGGAGGCTATTGACCTCCTGAGATCCCTCACTGCTGGGCAATCTACCATTTTGAATGCCATCCAGGGTGTAGAGAGGCAGTTGCAACAAACAAATGCATACCTGGAGGGCATTCATTCTGGCCAGGCAGCCCAACAGAGAGCATCTCAGGCTCTGGCCTCAGCACTGATGGCAGCCATTGTTATTGTGTCCAGCCTCCCCCCTCCAACCTCCTCCACCCAGACCCAATCCCCTGTACCTTAGCCTATCCCAAGCACACCATCAGACCAGCATGCACACAGCTCAACACACAAGGGTGGCTCAAGCAAACATAAGCACCACACATCCCACAGGCACTCATACAAGCATCATACCCATGCAGACATACCAACATCCGCTGCCTCCACTGTGTCCCCCTCCTCCATGTCTCCCTCCTCCCTCCCAGTCTTGTCTCCACTCACACCTGCATGCACTACATCACCAGCACGCCCATCACCACACACAGCTCAAGTGCACTCACCACCCCCACTACCATTCACACATCCCCTGTGTCCTCTCCCAGTTTGTCTGTGAGCCATCCTCCCAAAATACACAAACACAGCCACACACCCACCCAACAGCCATCCACCTCACAACAGCCTCCAGCCCATGCACCTTCACCCAAAGTCAGCAAACGTGTACCTCCTACAACCACTACCTCTTCCTCCACTCCCAAACCCCCTCCATCTACCCGTCCCAGTGTCTAAAAAGCATTTCCTTTCAAATGTTGACCTCTTTCCTACACCTTTCCCCCCACCCGTCCCCTAGGGCCCGCCTTTCAAGGTCCCAACCCAGCACCTCAACCACCACATCATCGGGCACAGTGGTGCCAGCAATAGCAGGATTTTGGAGTGCGCCAACCTACAGGGCTGCCAGTGTCCCAAGGAGCGAGCCCAAGGACATTCCCCCACCTCCAAAACAGAAAAAAGTTGCCCACATCCCGGAGGGAGAATGCAAAAACACTTGCCACCAAGGGTTCAGGAAAAACTAAAGTTGAAAGTGGCAAGACAGCTGCGCCACCATCCAAGGTGGGGAAGGGCCAAAAAAACAAAGGCAGGTCCACGTAGATGGCAACCTGCACAGCGGACAAGACCGCCACCGGCATCACCACCTGCACCGCCGCCACAGACACCGCCGCCAGCACAGCAGACACTGTGCCCTTCACCAGCACCGCAGACACTGTGCCCTTCACCAGCACTGCAGTCAGTGAGCCTGCCACCAGCACCGCCGCTACTGACACTGCCGCCAGCACCACAGTCAGTGAGGTCACCGCCAGCACTGCCACTACTGACCCCGCCCCCGGCCCGCCACATCCTGAGCCAGTGCCACAACCGCGGACATGGCTAACATCCCCAGTGGTCAGTTGTACGAGTCTGGTGGTCAGTTCCAGGAGCCTGGGCAGCTTGCATGTTGCACCACCGTCAGTGGAGTGTCACATCCACTACCTCAGTCCTTGGCAGGATGAAGCACTCTGGGCACAAAGCCTCCTCAGAACCAGAGGAGTATTACATCCACTACCTCAGTCCATGGCAGGATGAAGCACTCTGGGCACCAAGCCCCCTCCAGAACCAGTGGAGAAAGGCATCCACTACCTCAGTCCTTGGCAGGATGAAGCACTCTGGGCACAAATCCCCCTCCAGAACCAGTGGAGTATCACATCCACTACCTCAGTCCTTGGCAGGATGAAGCACTCTGGGCACAAAGCCCCCTCCAGAACCAGTGGAGTATCACATCCACTACCTCAGTCCTTGGCAGGATGAAGCACTCTGGGCACCAAGCCCCCTCCAGAATCAGTGGAGAAAGGCATCCACTACCTCAATCCTTGGCAGGATGAAGCACTCTGGGCACCAAGCCCCCTCCAGAACCAGTGGAGAAAGGCATCCACTACCTCAGTCCTTGGCAGGATGAAGCACTCTGGGCACAAAGCCCCCTCTAGAACCAGTGGAGTATCACACCCACTACCTCAGTCCTTGGCAAGATGAAGCACTCTGGGCACAAAGCCCCCTCCAGAACCAGTGGAGACTGTTATCCACTTGAGAGACTGTGGCTTTGCACTCGCCTGGATAAAGCAGTGGGCAACCCACCCACTGGAGAGACTTGAGAGGCTGTGGCTTTGCACTCACCGGGATAAAGCAGTGGGCAAACCACCCACTGGAGAGACTTGAGAGACTGTGGCTTTGCACTCCCCAGGATGCAGCAGTGGGCACCCCACCCACTGGATAGACTTGAGAGACTGTGGCTTTGCACTCCCCAGGATAAAGCAGTGGGCAACCCACCCACTGGAGAGACTTGAGAGACTGTGGCTTTGCACTCCCCAGGATAAAGCAGTGGGCAAACTACCCACTGGAGAGACTTGAGAGACTGTGGCTTTGCACTCCCCAGGATGCAGCAGTGGGCAAACCACCCACTGGAGAGACTTGAGAGACTGTGGCTTTGCACTCCCCAGGATGCAGCAGTGGACAACCCACCCACTAGAGAGACTTGAGAGACTGTGGCTTTGCACTCCCCAGGATAAAGCAGTGGCAGCCCACCCACTGGAGAGACTTGAGAGACTGTGGCTTTGCACTCCCCAGGATAAAGTATTGGACAAAGCACCCAATGGAGAGACTTGAGAGACTGTGGCTTTGCACTCCCCAGGATGTAGCAGTGGGCATGGAGCCCCCTTGTGGAGCTGGCGTTGTGCACTCATCTGGCTGAGGTGCCCCCTTCACTTCCCCCTGAGGTGTCTGTTTCATTTCGATCTGATGCCCCAGCAGTGTTCTCTCCATTTCGAGTCGGGTATCGAGTGTGGGCCTCGCCCATGCATTTTGGGCCCAGTGGTCCACGGACTATGAATGGTGCAATAGCCGGACTTGAATTGTTGGTGTACATAATTGTTTATACTGTATATACATTTTTGACTAATGGATTTTTCTTGATTACATATGGTTACAATCATTTTCTTTTGTCATTGTGTTCTTCCAGGGGGGGTTCGGGTGTAAATGTAATATTGCAGCATGTATTGTGTGTATGTTGTTGTGGGTGAGGGTGGGGGTGGGGGTGTTGCGTGTTGCGTGTGTGTGTCACTCTCTTTTCCCTCCCCCTCCCCTGTGTTGTAGGAGCAGTACTCACCGTGGTCGTCGCCGCCGTCGTTCGTGCTCCTGGTAGAGGAGCAGGAAGACAATCGCAGGGAGTATTTGGAGTTCTGGCTCCATGGCGTCCTAGTTCCTCGTGGGGTGTGTGGAGGTGAGTGTTTCCCCTTCCAAGTCCCGTTTTCGCCGTGTTTTTATTCGTGTTGAATCCACCACGGAAAAGGTGGCGGATTGGCCTTTCATAATAGTGTGGGCAGTACATTGTGTTCCACCTGTTTGTTGGCGGTGACCGCCATGCTGTTTGTTTGTACCGCCGTGGCGGTCGGAGTGTTAAAGTGGCTGTCTATGTTGGCCGTTTCCGCCATGGTCATAATCCCAGTTTTTTTTACCGCCGGCCTGTTGGCGGTTTTACCGCCGCTTTAACACCAACCGCCAGGGTTGTAATGAGGGCCATAATAGTTTTTGTTTCTAAGAATGTAAATCAGAGGATGAATATAGAGGTTAAAAGAGCTAGAACAAAAAAGCTTTAGATCATTTTATCATTTGTTATTACAATAGCCTCAGTGATTTGAAACTGTCTCCTACAGACAGCATTGATCAAGAGTTACTTTTGGTTATTTCATCTCGATTTGTATCTGTGTAGCAGCCACAGATTTGTTTGCACCTCTGCCATGGGGCCATATTAATTAATTCCACTCTTCTTGACGTTAGTCAATGTTTTGCACAGTGGAACATTTCAGCAAAAGAAATATACTTTGAGACAAGACTGTTTATTTTAATTATCAATATTCGTCTTTTTTATTTAAACCGATACCATACAGATCACTAGATGGCAGTGTTGCACTGTATGCTGTAGAAACATTCTCACTTTTCAGCAATGGCACGCCCATTCAAGCTCTATGAAAGGCACGTCCTCATTGGTCTTCTCTTTAGTACAATGTGAAAAGTTTGTTTTAAAGACTCTTGCTTAAAAACTATGAAAAATATGCAAAGTGTAAAAGTGTTATACTCAATAGTGCTTTGCAGAAAATCAGAACTTTCTCAATTGTTGTAAACCAAATACATATAATTTTCAGTGCATTGTAGACAAGTGCCAAAGCAAGGATTCTACAATCCACCAAAATGTTCACTGAAGAACATAAAAGGAATAAGAACATCAGCAACACAAAGTAATAATATTAATAATGGTATTTATTGAATCTTTATTGCAGACAATAAACAGCAGTTCTGCAAACCCTCCCATGGATATTAAACTTTTTCACACCTCTTCTTCGGTCATGGCGACCATTGTGAGTGCATTTCTTTCATGAATGGTGGTTGAAGTTTGAGGTTTGGGTTACTAATTTAGCCTGAAAAAGAGTTTCATGGGTTCTGAACACGGACAAAGGCCACACAGGAGACAGTAAAAATGTTATGGATGGAAATGTCCGAATAAAAGTTAAGGACGCCGTGCTATGTGATTATTTTGTGCTCGGCTGTGGATTTTTCAAAGGACCTTATTTAGAGTTTGATGGAGAGGGAACACCAGGACACATTAATGGTGCTCCAACCCCACGATTACACCAATCTTTATTTAGAGTCAGGGAAGTGATGGGTCTACATTGGGGTAAACCTCTGACCCGCTGACACCTTATAGTGACAGCTGAAGACCTGGATCTTGGAATAACACTACGAGGAACACACACCTACACACCTGCCCAAGCGGCTGGATACCTTTACAGTGGTTAGTGCGCTACTCAGATTCACATACTATAATACGGCAGTTGCCTGCCCTAGTGAGGGAAGAGCGACCATCACTTATTTCCCATTCCTACGTCACTGTACTGGCATGGGAAATGCTGTGCGGCCCCCGTATTTCATGAGAAATCTTCCTGCACATCAGGGTATTTTTATTTTTGTTTAGATTAAATTAACTCCCGCTTTAGGAGTTTGTTATCTCTAAACGCAAAAGTTTTCTGAGTGGACACTCTAAACATAGTGCCCACTTGGCACACCTACCTAACAGTGCCAAGAAGGGATCCACCACATCTGCAAATCCCTTTCCACCTCAGGCATCCTTGCCAGCAAGGCAGGATCCCCCACGGAGGGAACAGTCTTCTGCCAAGGACTTGGAGGTCATAAACCCAACACCCTAGTGGTGTAACAATAGCCCCAGTAGTCCCTGCGGTATGGGGGTTGGGGTCAACATCCGAGGCTCCCTCAGGAGCGTGCAGTCACGCACTGCACACTGTCTGGCACTGTGCACGTATCCTGGCCTCAGACAGTGCTCGATTTGTAAATAAAAATGTGCTAGTGCCCAAAGCCCTCATCATAAACACCGGCGGCTGCAATTAAATGTGCGAACAGGGAATACTGAGGCAGCTTAGTCCATCTCGGGCCTCTTCAATCCATTTAAAGTCACTCCCTCCCCCTTCAGCTCACTCTTGCAGCTTTCTACTTTCTCCCTTTGAGACGCTTTTTTGTCTTTTTCTTCCTCGGTCTTTCTCATATGTGTCTTTTGCTCACAGTAAATGCTTGAGGCAGAAAAAAAGTGCAGTGCCTCAAAAATAAGTGCTGGTGCTCCATCCTGAAAACAACAAGCTCAAATTAAGCAGTGGCTTGAGAGCTCCTGACTGGGCGGGAGCCTACCTCCATGTACTTTGCAGGTGGGAGTGCAGAGGGCAGGGGGGCTCCTCAAGTTCTTTTAAACCACTGCCCCTAGTGTAGCAGCGAACCATGCATCACAGTGTAAATACCTCCATTTCTACCAAGCTTAAGCACATCAGTCCTTGCCAATACCTCCAGCACCAGACCAGTTTCAATCGTTAGTCATTTTGTCCTGAATGGTAACATGAGTAGTAACAATAAACACATTTCAATATCCTTAGGTCTCATCACTGAAGGTCTGCACCTGCACTCCTCCACCACCCTGAGGACCACCCCACCCCTCATCACACACACACACACACACACACACACACAGTCTGTGATGAAATAAACTAATGATTTGACCCCAAGAGGAAACAACCTTGCTACCTATCATTTCCTTTCATTGTTCAGAAGAGATATGAAGTGTAGTCTCATTAAATTACGTATAACATAATTTTAGCACTACAGCATGTTCAAAAAAGAAGGTTCTTTAACCATTTTTCACTAAACAAATGTTGCACAATGTCTTATTATATGATGTGCAACAGTATGGTCTTGAAGATCTTTTGCATAACAGATAGAAGTGAACTCCTATTGACCAGCCTTGAAACACCCCAAGAGGAGTGAAGCACAAGTTGGCTGTACCGTGACCAAAACAAAATGTCTATTTATGAATAAACAATACAACAGGCACACTTGGAAGGCAAGGAAAAGAAAAAAATACATTTTGAAAGGCTGAACATTTTGAAATCATGAAGATTTTTTCTACCTCTCTGAAGGTTAATGGATACATTGACAGTTTGAGAATGCAAGAAATGTATTGACTTAGATGTAGTTGTGTAAAGATTATGGTGGTCATTCCGACCCTGGCGGTTTCAAAGCGCCAGGGCCGGGGACCACGGAAGCACCGTCAACAGGCTGGCGGTGCTTCCAGGGCCATTCTGACCGCGGTCAGAAAAGGGGAACCGGCAGTTTCACGCCGGTTTTCCCCTGGCCCAGGGAATTCTCCATGGCGGCGCTGCTTGCAGCGCCGCCATGGGGATTCCGACCCCCTTCCCGCCAGCGTGTTCCTGGCGGTTTTTACCGCCAGGAACAGGATGGCGGGAACGGGTGTCGTGGGACCCCTGGGGACCCCTGCACTGCCCATGCCACTGGCATGGGCACTGCAGGGGGCCCCTAACAGGGCCCCACCATGATTTTCACTGTCTGCTATGCAGACAGTGAAAATTGCGACGGGTGCTAATGCACCCGTCACACCCCTGCAACTCCGCTGGCTCCATTCGGAGCCGGCTTCCTCGTTGCAGGGGCTTTCCCGCTGGGCCGGCGGGCGATCTTCTGGAGATCGCCCGCCGGCCCAGCGGGAAAGTCAAAATGACCCCCACGGTCATTTGACCGCGGTGCGGTCTTCTAGCGGTTTCCGCACGGCGGGCGGTGCCCGCCGCCCGCCGGGCTCAGAATGAGGGCCTATACATTTTGCTACAATCTTTATGTGATTGGTAAAATGTTTACGCTTATTATATACTTTGCAAAAAAACAGTTACAAGATGTCATGAATCATTAATGACCTCCACAATCACTAAAAATCTCCCTGCTGATAAGGGACATTTTTTTTCCATAAATATTAAAATGCCAATCATCTGTCAAGACATTGAAGTTGGTTGGTATTTCAGTTTTATCAAAAATGTTTCCATTTTTCCAGGGAAACCTCTTTTTTGTCAATGCGATCCACCAATATGGTGGGAATCCTTAAAACTGGAGGTGATCCTGCTTCTGGTGATCAGAAACAGAGTTTTGAGAAAACATCAAGCATTTCAAAAACATCAAATACAGCAAATTAACCACTCCATTCAGCAGGAGAGTGGTAAGGCTGTGGAATTAAGCCAGTGGTGCATTTTGCGTTTGTCAACTAATATTTACCATTTGCACATTACCAACTAAAGTGTTTGATTTTATCTGATCCTATTATTTTTTGTTTCTCTCACACTTTAGAGTTACACATATTTGCCTTCATTTGTGCTTTCCTAAAGGCTTAGATTTTGAATTATTTTGAAGTAGTTGTGCAGTTTTTAACAGGTATTTACCTCCCCTTGTGTGCTAGAAAAAAAACATTCTACAGCCTTTCCTTTTACTCTCAGTACCCCAGCAAGATTGTCGGATAGTGTACTTTACAAAATCCTCTAATGTTCTACTCAGATAAAGAGAAGTCAATGCCAATCTCCAGGTTAAAAGAATAATCAACAATTTGTCAGAAGACATATCCTGACATTTGACCTGTCTTTGAACGCACAGCAAATGCAACAGGATAAAAACGAAATCTTCATGCATCTTCACTGCTCATTTACCTTCCGAACTCCATCATGGTTATTGTGGGAGTACTGGAGGACCCCCAAACCCCTACTTCCAGTGCCTATGTTCGCAATGGACTAGAATGATGTCCACCATATTTTAAATAACCCCTTAGTGTTTCATTCAGTGCAGTACCATTGAGCATGGAATGGATTTGCAAAAGTTAAACCTGCAGAGGATCTATATACCTTTTATAGATTTGCTGGGTCTGAACACAGTGACAAATGATCTTGTTACACTGTGAAAATGCTCGGCTATGCACAGCAAAACTTTTCATCATCAAAGGGAAAGGAATGCAGGGGAAACTGCAAAGGCAAACGTGAAAATTCATAAAACTTTGTAGATAAGAATAAATAAATCATAGAACCCTAATCTGCAGTTGAAGATCTTCTGAAGCTCAGAAAACGAAATATGTCTGCAACGAACGTTGTTTAAACATGAGTCTAATTGTGTTCTTTAATAAATGTTGCCAAATCTGATATTTTTTTAAGTGTTGCTGGTGTGCAGTTATTTCCACAGACATCACCTTTGTGCATTCTCTCAATGTATTTTCATCAAAGCACAATATATTCATGGGCTTCTGTGGGGGATACCCAGAACATATTCATTTTGAGCACTGAGGCCCAGACTTATAGTGGCCTTGCACCATTCTAACACCACATTAGGGTAATTGTTTTACACTAATGTGGCACTGGAAGACCAAAAACACAGCGCCATACTTACAAAGTGGTGCAATGCTTGCATTGCACCTCGTTGTGACCCCTTGTGCCACATTATGCTTTTGCCAGGCTAGGCATAACGTATGCAAGGGGGGAGTTCTGGTTCTAGGGTGACTGTAAAAATGCCGCATAGAAATACAGACGTTAAAAAGAGGCTCCCATTGGTTATAATCGGCCTCTGGTTGCTATGCAGGATTAGCGTCATAATTATTTACGCTAATCCTGCAAAGCACCAGACTAGTGTAAAAACATTTTGACGCTCATCTCCCTGACTACCTCACAGTGCACCAAATTTAAATACAGCGCGCACATTGTGGCGTTAGGGGGGCACTAAGATGTACAAGAAAAGTTTCACTATTCTATGTGCAGTGCCACTTTTCCTAAATTTGTCCCTGAGTGTCTAAAGATTTTGAATTTTAAATGCAGAGTATTGAGTCTTCATCCTAGTTCCCTTTGTAGTGTTGCACTGAGTGGCATGCAGCAAAACCACCCTGAAGAGCACTTGTTGGATGCCTGGGGTGAGAGCGGACGGATTGGTTGAAGTAGGCTTGAGAGACTTGATAGTGGATTCTATGCATGGATTTCTGCTGACTATGAATTTTTATCATCATTCTGCCCTACAACTGTTCAGTGCAGCACATCGCCCTGAAGAGGCATACATTGGAGTTAGGGGTAGCAACAAAATAAGTGAATGGACATAAAAGGCTGGGTCATGAGGAGAAGTGTCTGACAGTCAACTTACATATTTAGGGCCTGATTTATACTTTTTTAGTGCTGCATTTGCGTCATTTTTTTACATCAAAGCAGCACAAACTTACAAAATTCAATTATATTTTGTAAGTTTACGCTGCTTTTGCAGCAAAAAATGGTGCAAATGCTGCACTAAAAAGTATAAATCAGGCCCTTACTTTTAAAAACTCTGCAACAAAGACATTGGCAATGAGGCCAAATCTGATAGAAAATCCATTTTGGCGTACGTAATTCACCACAAACTGGATCTAACATATCTAATAGGTTATTAAACCTTCTGCAGAGATCTTTGTTTACCCACTAACATTTAGGCTATAATACCAGTAAGATAACTGTGTTGGTGAAAGCAGTTGCTGGAGAAATGTTGTAGTCTTGCTCTAGGCATTACTCATCTTAATGCAGCATATAACATTAATAAGTCTGCTGCAAAGCATGTGTAAATGTGTAACATACAGGTCACAGATTTGTAGACTGCTCAGTGGGTTAGTAATTTTGATGTAGAAATTCTTGTGTTACACTCAGGTCTTAAGTTTTAATAATTGTAAATGTTATAAGTACATAACAGGAAGCAATTATATGAATCTAAAAGTAACTGGTAACTGTCATGCCCCATTTCTTGTAAATAGCAGTCTTATGTTTACAGATGTTATTGTTGTAATGGAAGATAACTTAAAGCAAATACTTAAACCAAGTTGTTAATATTCAACCAATGGTACACTCCCGGTGTCTCCTTAGAATGCAGAGACGAATGGACCGGCCAGGAGCTTACCTTGGAATGTTGATGTTAGTTGGTTGGTGTCGGTTGGAGCGGTGGATGGCGTGTGAGGAGTTCTGTTGAATAAACAATCTCATCCCACTTGTTGCTGTTGACATTGTTTACAACAGTAAAATAGTTCAGTAAGTTATAAACCAGAGTCTAAAAGAATATTCAAACAGTAAGATTTAAGTGTACAGCCTTGCTGCTTTTTCTTTCATTTTTAGTTAGATTAAGTTTAGCAAAGGAGTTTTCTTTGGGTACTATAAGAGACTTATTAGTGCTATAAAATACTAATTAGTGCAATTATTCATGTATTCATATATATTTGACTTTCTTATAGTAGATGCAGAGCTCTTACATACAAATATACAGTGTTTGAAAAACCCCAAAACCTGCCTTCCGATGAGACTTTAGCGAAAGCACATGTGATGGAGCTCATTTGCAAGCTCCCTGCGCCACTATAGCGTAATTGTTTTTATGCTTTGGCAGCGCAGGACAGTCAACACACTCCATGCCATATTTACAAACTGGCGCAATGGGACCATTGTTCCAGTTTGTAAACCTTGGTGCCACGTTATACCTGCGCCAGGTATAATGTATGCAAGGGAGATGTTCCCCTACTAGGAGGCCCGCAGGAATGAATCATTGAAATCTACAAGATTTCTCTACATCAATCTAGCATAATTTTTTAACGCCTGCTCAGGGTTAGGCATTGAAGTGACGCTAGGTTGTTGCAAATGGTCCTCTACGAACTTTGCTAGATTAGCTTGAAAATATTTGATAATTGTCCAGCAAAGCCCCACAACTGCATCAGAAATTCTGACGTAGCTGTGCTAACAAGGACTATGGTGCACTGTATTATAAATACAACACTACCATGGTGTCATTAGGGGGAGCAGGGCGGTGCAAGCAAACTGATGCATTGTGATCGATGCGTCAGTTTGTCGTAAATGGAGCCCTAAATCTCTTTCTTTCCCAGGTGGCTTGACATTCAAGTACTTAAGCTCCTGCTAGCCCAAGTCAAGATGAAACTGGGACAAAAGGAGTGCAGATGGCCCTTTAAGTGAGGCATTTCTGTTGGGTCTAGCAGGGAGTGAATATATGATACCTCTCTCACCCCCTCCAGACTGTTATTCAGGACACAAAGCAATACAGAGCTACTGATTTTGTCTCTTTGTCTGCAAATTGAACCAGGAAAAAGTAATGACATTTCAATCAGGCTGGCCCAGATCCGGAGCAATAGACGTATCTGGAACTGGATGAATCTCTCTTTTTGCTATCACTGATGCAAATAGTAGAATGTAAGTTTGTGTATTGAATCTTATCCTCAATGGGTTCATGACTTCCGAGAATATAGCACCATTCTTAACAAATAGAAAGGGCCTGATTCCCAAAGGTAAACGTACACTATTTTGCAAGTTTATTATTGTTTGCTATTCACAAAGGAATTTATGAGGAGTAGCTTTATGAGTGTTGAGTCTCTGCACATAAACACATAGGACAGTCCTATTATGTCATGTGCGGACACTCCGCATTTGTAAAGATACTACTCTTAAATATCTTTGTGACTAGTAAACAATCATAAACTTACACAAAAGCATAAGTTTAAATTTGTGAATCTGTCCCTAGCTGTTCAAATGCTTTTTTTTCTTTTAGAGTTAGATTAGGAAGTTTCCAGTGAAGAAAGTTTTAGGTCAGACAGATAGTTTTCCTTAGTTCTTAATTGCTCACTTGAGCTATTTAGTGCTTTCCTCTTACTTGTGTTAGGCTCATGTTAATTAAATTGCATTCAGCATTTCCTTGTTGATCTACAAGGCTCAGTACTTCCGTAAACCATGTTCCATTTGCTGAAACTATTTGAAATGTAATGGTGTTGAAGACAAGGAGTGTTTTTCATGTCTTATACTAAAAAAGACCACTTAGTGACAGTCACACTGTTAACGCAAAAAGCACCCTTCAGCTATGAGAAAGTTGTTGAAATTAATATGTAAATCTGCTATGTGTTTTCAGGGGCCATTGTCACGTGATCTTGCACAGTCTTGCTTTCCTCTGTGCTCTTACGTGGACTGTTGTGCAAGTGTTTTCCTCTGCTTATGGGACCCACCAAATTGGGTAGACTAAGAAAATAAAGTGATTGGTCCCTGGGACTCCTTAATTATAAATAGGGCTTCCGGTTTTATGGTATTTATTTTTTTAACATTTCTGCCTTTATTCATCTATATTTATTTTGTTGCTATTTGATTAGTATTTATTCATTTTTATTTTATGTTTTGTGATTAAATGGAGTGGAAAAATTGTATATTTTTACGTTTATTTAATTGATAAGCACACACCAATACTTTGATGCCTGTCGTATTTAGCAAATTATGAAGCCAATTATAAAAAGGTTTCCACTGACATGTAAATATTAGCATTATATACAAATATATGTTAACAAATGCCTTTATCTAGGGGAATTTCATCTTGTTTTTAAATCCCTATGGTGTCTATCTGCTTAGCAGTTGGTCTGGAGTTCATGAAGGACAACAAGGAGAGTCACTCACAAGAAGCCCATTTTTCTGTATTGTTCCGCTTTTTAAAATAAATATAGACAAGACAACAATTGTTTTCTGTCTGTATTCATCTGTAAAAATCAGTAAAAGCAGAAAACTGGAATCCTTAATTATGAATACTGTCTGCTGCTATTTAACTCTAAAGACCATTTTTTTCACCTGCCTATTTTCTTGTTTTTGTACAGTAAACTAATAGACTAATGTTCAGCCTGTTTCAAATTGTACAATTTTAGGTCTTACCTGCCAGACAGCACAAGCTGTCTATAAGCGAAAATACCTATTGTCAGCTTACAGTGGGCTTAGGTGCCACTCATTACTTATTATTGGTTGAATTACCTGTCACTCTCATTTGCTAATTTCTTTTATCAGTTACCTTGGTTGGGTTTTACTTCCTCTTCTTGTGTTGTCCCTTCCCTGGAGCATATATGCATTACTTGTTCTCTTCTACTGCTCATTTTAGAGGCACTATTTTTTTCAGGGTTAGCCTGCACAGTGTTTGCTGTGCTTGCAAAGTCTTATGTTACTAAAAAAAAATATCTAAAGGGACTTAAAATCCGTCTCTACTTTGCCCCTTAATTACCTGAACTTTCTGTTTGTCATCAAAACGCAACTCCAACATTGCTTTAATTTACTTGCTTTGTATTGGCTAGCAGGTCACTTCTGTCTCGTCTGCTCTTCTGTTCTCCTTTCAGTTCTGCTTTTGCATTTGTATGGAGCGTGGCCGAAGTACATCTTCCGGTTTTTAGTGATTGGTTCCGTGTTAGGATTTGTACACGAAAAGTTGAACTGAACCCAAGTCAATTTGCGTTTAAATATGTGTAACATGTTGGCCATCTTGCAATTAAGCATCAAGTGCAGATTTAAAGCAAGCAGCGAGTAGGCTCATTATCTTGTGGTTTTTTTTTATATCTTAATAATTTGATTTCCTGATAAATAACTGTATTAAATATTACAATTATTTGTGTCTTCATTTCTTAAATTACCACTCACTCAATTTTAACGAAAAGTCATGTGTATCACTGTGCAACGTTTTATTTCAAACTGTTATTCTCTCAGTGACTTATTAACAGGCACTCACAAGTGAAGTTATCTTGCAGGCACTAGGGTCATGGTGTGAATGGTCCAGCAGGTGCAGTGGCACCAGTGCTAAAAGTTGTCAGAACTCCTCTAAACGCCAGATATTTCCATATTTTACTACTAAACAGGCAATCAAGTGCAGTTACCTTGTAGGCACTAGGATCATGATTTCTATTATGCAGCAGGTGCAGTGACACTGGGGCCAAAACCTCTAGGAACCTCTCTAACCACCAACTATTGACTTTTAGTACTAAACAGGCAGTCACAAGTGGAGTTATCTTGCAGGCACTAGGTTCATGATTTGAATGGTGCAGCAGGTGCAGTGGCACTGGGCCCAAAAGTTGTCAGAACCTCTCTAAACACCAAATATTGGTATATTCTACTTCAAAGCAGGCAGTCACAAGTGCAGTTAACTTGCAGGTACTAGGGTCATGATTTTATTGGTGCAGCAGGTGCAGTGACACTGGGACAAAAAGCTCTTGAAACCCCTCTAAACACCAAATATGGCTATATTTTGCTACTAAACAGGCAGTCACAAGTGCAGTTGCCTTGCAGGGAATATGGTCATGATTTGAATGGTGCAGCAGGTGCAGTGACATCAGAGCCAACATTTGTCATAACCTCTCTAAGCACCAAATATTGCAATATTTTGCTATTAAACAGGCAGTCACAAGTGCAGTTACCTTTCAGGCATTAGGTTCATAATTTGAATGGTGCAGCAGGTGCAGTGGCGCCAGTGCCATAAGGTGTCAGAACCCTTCCAAACACAGATTATTGCTATATTTTACTAATAAACAGGCATTCAGAAGTGCAGTTACCATGCAGGCACTAGGGTCATGATTTTAGTGGTGCAGCGGGTGCAGTGACACCATGGCCAAAAGCTCAAGGAACCTCTCAAAACACCAAAAATTAATATATTTTACTACTAAGCAGGCAGTCACATCTGCAATTATCTTGCAGGCACTTGGGTCATGATTTCAATGGTGCAGCAGATGCAGTGGCACTACGCCCAAAATTTGGCAGAAGTCCTCTAAACACCACATATTGCTAAATGTTACTACAAAACAGGCAGACACAAGCGCAGTCATTTTGCAGGCACTAGGGTCCTGATTTTGTGGTGCAGCAGCTGCAGTGGCACCTGGCCCAAAAGTTGTCAGAACTCTCTAAACACCAAATAGTACTAAATGTTACTACTAAACAGGCAGTTACAAGTGCATATATCTTGCAGGCAGTAGGGTCATGATATGAATGGTGCAGCAGGTGTAGTGGCACCAGAGTCACAAGACTATTGCCAAATTCTAATACCAAACAGGCAGTCAAAAGTGCAGTCACCTTGCAGGCACTAGGGTCATGAATTGTGGTGGTGCAGCAGGTTCAGTGACACCAGAACAAAAAGCTCTAAGAACCTCTCTAAATACCAAATATTTCTACATTGTACTACTAAACAGGCAGTCACAAGTGTAGTTACCTTGCAGGCACTAGGGTGTTGATTTGAATGGTGCAGCAGGTGTGGTGGCACCAGGCCCAAACGCTGTCAGAACTCCTCTAAACATCAAATATTGCTATATTTTACTACTAAATAGGCAGTCACAAGTGCAGCAATCTTGCAGGCACAAGGGATGTGGTTTAAATGATGCAGCGGGTGCAGTGGCACCGGTGCCACAAGTGTCAAAACCCATATAAACACAGTTTATTGCTAAATTGTATTGCTAGTCACAAGTGTGGTTATCTTGTAAGCACTAGGCTCATGTTTTCAATTGTGCAACACGTGCAGCGGTGCCTTATTAACTGCACATTACTATACTGTAATACAATGCCATATTAAACAAGGTACAAAAAACGTGTTTGAAAACGTGAAATACTAATTCAACATACATCACAACATAAACAACTATTAATGATGTATAAATTTAAAACACAAATTATTATAATCTTTTTCTAATATTTATAACCCAGTTAGTAAGATAGAATGCAAATAAAAAAAATAAAAAAGCACAACCTATTGGCTTTGCCAATGCTGTTTCTCTCGCCACAGCAGACTGGCTTCCAGGTGTTTTTAGTATGGAGGCTACTTTTGCTTCTGGGGACTTATGGGCCATGTTTCTACTTTCTAAATAAACATTGCAAAAACAAATGGATTCAAAGCGTAATTTAAAACCTTTGCTTTTGCATTTTTTATTAACAACAAACGCCCAGTAGCCAGTCCGGCCTCTGTCTTGATGGTGTTCTTCTCCCCCACTCCTCTCCGTGGAGCAATCACCCTTATGTGATACCCCTTGTGTTTCCTTCTTGGCCATTTACTTTTCTGGTCATTATTCTCTCTCCCTTGTTTAATCCCCACTCCATATTTCTCCACATTGCTCTCTTCTCGTTTGCTGCCTCCCCCCTTCCCGGTCCCCTGGTGTTGCTTACCCCAGTCCTCCTGCTGCTCTTCCCCATCCCACCCTCTGTAATTCCATGTTCCTCCACCTTCTGTTTTGCTACGCCCCCCATATTCCACTTGTGCATTTCTTTGTCTTCTTAATTACTGGTCCAACTTAGATCACTAAACAAAAAGAATGGCCCAGAGTCATTTTGTCGGTGCGCGCATGCTTGGTGCGCATGTCTACAAAGTTCTGCTGGAAGCCGTGACATCGTCTTTTTTCTCTTTCATCCCTGCTGTTCAGCGATCCTGGTGCTCTACACATGGCTAAACCCATTGGCAAAGTCAGATACACCCAAGGCGAGACCTATTGTCAGTGCCGGTTCCTTTAAGTACGTTTCCGAACTAGAATTATGATAAACGTGGTCCATGGATGTCCTGGTTCAATGCTTTTGGAACAGAGGACACCAAATGGGCCCAAATCACGGACTAGGAGCACTAGTGCATCATCCTTCTGTGCACAAGAGAACCGGCCAGGGCTGCGCCAAGCGTTCGTTTAAGAGCAGACACAAAAGGTGCAGTTGTCACCATTCCTGGAGCTGAGCTCTTCTTCAGAGATACAAAGTTTGAAAAGGCTTATATCTCTTCATTTAGCATATCACATTCCTTATCTAGTCAATACAAACCTTTCTTGATTACAGATTATAACATGACCCAGTAAAGTTTCACTCCCCGTCATCAGTTACTCAACCCCTGCCCAATACAAAGGTCCAAGGATGAAAGGTCAGACGTTATTAGTTGCGATAACAATGTATTTTCAACCTTTAGCTTTCGAAACAGTGAAACTATCGAATGAACATATAAAATGGAATTATCTGAACGGTCTGCAGAATCTGAAAATGCCTGAGGAGGATTATAGAAATCAGGAACACTAATATTTGTGTCAGGTTTTTCAAGCTGCTTGCGTATTTTAGAATGTTTACCTCAATTATAACATTGTGTAGCAGCGAGCAACTTATGAAATATTTTTGTGAACACTATGAAGGCTTTATTATACAGCGTCTCTGGTGTTATAGTTAAAGGACAGGGCCGAACCCTCCATTTTTCACTCCACAGCAGCGGAGTCAAAGACAAACAGCAGAGGGTGACTATTTAAACACAAATATCTGAATAAAACACGAGAGGGAACTTGTAAGGAGCCGAAGAACAGAAGCGGTCGATGCTTATGATTTAATGTTATTGTTCCCACACTTGCACCACTGTTTACTTCCATTTATTTATTTTATTATTTTAACCCTTGCTCCCTTTACAGTGTTAGGCACGTATTAGTAGTGTTCAGGACTAAAGGAAGAGTGGGACATTTGCCTAGGGGTGGAGCCTCAGCCCTGCAGAGGTGCTTAAGGGAGCCTTGGAGGGTCCCACCCAGAGATCTGTCTGCACCAGAGATCACAGCCCGGTTCTCCCCCATCATGTCCTGGGCTCCTCTCCTCGTCTTCAGTGCACCCTGTGCAGGTGATGTGGCAAAGATTTACTTTTCATGTCTGTGCACATAACAAAAGCAACACCACACACTATTGTTTGATCTCCACAGAGATGGTGTTTGACATAATTTTGTGATAAATCCATCTTCTCGTTCCAGGTGCTGCTGCCCAGTATGTGCTGGACCAGCCAGACTCACTGTCGGTGACCCCGGGACAGACGGCCAGACTGCCCTGTGTTATAAGCAGCGGGTTCCACATCGGGGGCCACACCATCTTCTGGTACCAACATAGGCGTGGGAGCCCCCCCAATTACCTGCTGTATTACACTTCTGACTTAGTAAGAATTTCTAAAACTCCAGCCCGGTTCTCAGCCACCAAGGACCCCTCCAGTAACACCTGCCACCTGCTCATCACCGGGGCCCTGGGGGAGGACGACGCCGATTATTACTGCGCCGGATATCATGGAAGTGGCAGCTCTTATCAGTAACACAGTGACTGAGGGTGAAGAGGAACCGAGACAAAAACCTCCCCTTATTTATTACCCACAGAAATAATGAAAAAAGAAAACTAAAAGATCGAGACATCATTGCCTTTAAAACGTCCGCTCTCTCTTGCAGAACTAGCAGCTTTGGAATCATTTTCCTCATGTGATGCTCTAAAGATGGAGGGGGATTGAAAGGGCAGACTCTGGAGAGGGGGTGGGTCTCTCAGTGCCTGAGCAGCAGCGTCTACATTTCACAGAACTCGCAGGAGCCAAAGTGCAGTGCATTCAGGTCTGGCCTGACAATCTACTGGTTATGGGTTTCCAACTCACCACAAAGTGAAGTCTCTTTAGAATGGAGGGGGCCAGCGGAGAGAGAGAGACTCGTTCTACAGTAGTCTCTCCGCGGGCACGTTCGGGAGGACAGAATGTGGCGCAGGGTCGCCGGATTGGACGAAGGTAAGTGGGGGTGGGTTTTTAACGAGGGCTTATAAGGGGGTGGGAGGGTGGGTCGGCCTCTTTTCTGCGCCGACCGTACTAGGAGGGGCGGAGGTTTGAGGTCTGTGGATCCGGCGAGTGAGAGGGTACATAGAGTTAAGGGTGGGCCGGCAGGTTTTAATTTTTCCTCCGATTGTGGTTTCCTTTGATTTGAAACACGAGGCTCTGCGGCCTCAGCGCTTTAACAGCAGGTGCCTCAGCGGTGTCGGCTGGCGCGCGAGGCCAGACGGGCCCGCAACGGTTTTTCCAATTCTTGGTATTTTGAAGCGCGAGGCTCGGCGGCCTCAGCACTTTAGGGACAGGGTCCCAGAGGTGTCATTTTACAGGTGAGGCCAGGCGGGTATCACAAGTGTTTTAATTTTGGCAATTATTGAAGCGCAAGGCTCGTCGGCCTCAGAGCGTTAAAAGCAGGTGCCCCAGGGGCATCGGCTTGCGTGCTGGGCCAGGCGGGCCCCGCAGTCGTTATTCCGGTTTCAGTATTTTTGTAGCACGAGGCTCGGTGGCTTCAGCGCTTTAGTGGCAGGGCCCCAGGGGGTCAGTTTGCGCACAGGAGCTGGAGGGCCACGCAACTGTTTTATATTCACGCGGCTCTCGCCGCTCGGACCGCTCAGTGCCATGGCAATCAGCCATGACGCTGAGGTGGTAAAGGCCGTGGGAATGACACGGCCGACGCGGGCTGCGTCGAGCCGGGTAGTGGCTGCAATTGCCGCATGCGAGTCCCAGGACTCAGATGGAGACAGGGAGGTGGGGGGGGGGGCCAGGAACAGGAATCAGACACAGGGGTGGGGGTGCTTAACGCGCCCAGCCCTTTCATTTTCAATGGGGAGACTCAGGGCACACAGGTGTCAGGTCCAGGGGTCATAGGAGAGGGTAGCTCAGGCACAATATTGGAGGGGCCCCCAGGGGCAGAAGGGGACATTGCAAAGGGCGGGGTCCCTGTTTTACAGGCATAGGGGGATGAGCAGCCCTTGCCTTGGCCCAGTGGTGGGTGGGCCCCCGTAGAACCTGTCCTGCCCAAGGGGGGGCCCAACAGCTCGGGGGCCCAGGGGCCCCAGCCAAAAAGCGAGGGAAGTACATGGGAATAACCAGGGGGGGGCGGCCAGAACCAGGGCAGCCCCGAGACAGGCCAGATCAGCAAAGCCCAAGGTAGGCGGGGAGGCAGGGGCTCTTGGGGCCCCAGACCCTTTCGTGCAGGGAGGCTGGGATCATGCGGAGACATGGGACCTGGAAGCCAGGATTCAAGAGCAGTGCAGGGTTGTGGCAGAAACTGAGGCCAGGTGGGCTCAGTTGTGCAAGGACCGGGAAGAATCGGGTACACGGGGTGATGCAATCAAAAGGGCTAGAGAGGTCCCGAACGCTAGGGGGTCACAGCCACCTAGTTCAGGTGCGGGGAGTTGGGTCTGGGTACCACAGGCTGAGGTGGGACGGGGTCAAGAGGCTAATGCAGCCAAAGGGCCAGTTGGCACCGGAAGCCCCAGTGGCGCACACGGCCACGTGGGAAGAAGTAAGTCAATGCCAACAGCTGAGGTTGGCAGAAGAAGGGCGATGCCCACGGGGCGCAACACAGCCAAACACGTTGGTCCGAAGCACTAGAGGGGTCTGCGGCGGCCTTCTCTACACCGCTGGAGCGTGGGTACCACAATTATGGTTTGCGCCATGTGGGTCAGGAAACAACAGCTGCAATGCCAACAAAGCCACGGGGTATGTTGAAAACAGGTGTGAGTGGGTAGGCGATGAAGAGTTGGAATTGGATTATGAGGAAGACGGGGATGATTGGGAAGACAGAGAGATTCGAGATGAGGAGGTGAGCGGTGTGAAGAAGGGGGGGGCAAGGGCGCAAGTGCGGCGCATCCTCTTCCTCTGCTTTTGTTTTACAGGACACCGGTTTGGCTGAAGGGCCATCAGGAGTACGGCAAACAATGTCACGTGGTAGATCAATGAGGAGAACGCCGCGCAATTTGGGGCAAACGGACGAGGTAAGGGGAGATGGTGGTAAGTCTGGGGCGACGGGGGGAAGTCGCTAAGGTGCCATGCACAAGCAAATCCATTTATGTGGGGGATGGGTCAGTGTTGGAGACAACAGAGTTGGTTTCAGGACAGAAGGGAGACGCAAACAAGGACAATGAGGCCTCTTCCACAGCAGTTACAGCAGCAGGTAGTCAGATGACAGGGGATGACACAGGCACAGAGGACAAGGAGGGGGGAAGTCAGAGGAAACGACTACTGTACATGGGTTTGGCCATGCCTCTGGGGTCTCATGTTTCTGACAAAACAAAGATGAGGATATGGAAACATGAGTATGTAGACGTCTTTAAGCTTCTACATAGGGACATACAGGCCAAGGAGGGATCCAAGGAGGAACAATGGGAATTGGCACGCAGGCCCAGGGTTCCTATCACAGCGGACGTCCGCTTTTCTGATATTCGCCAGTATATATTGGGAGAAATATCCAGACAGGGCCATCACACTTTTGAAGTACATGGACATCATAAGGAATGCACAGATGCATTTTGGGGGCTTTGCATGGCTGAGTTATGATGAAGAGTTTAGGGCTCGGTGAGTGTAAATCTGGAGAAGCCTTGGGGGGATGTAGTTCCAGAGTTATGGATGCAATGGATGGCATCGGCGCAATCTTCGGCGTCCACGCATACGGCGAGTGGGCTGCCGGTAGTGTATAAGCCTTTTCAATCCCGCCCCGGGAGAGGCGGGCGCGGCTATCAAAACACCGGTGTCCACCACGGGGGCTTGTTTGAACTTCAACAATGGCTTTTGCTCACGACCACAGTGCAGGTTTAAACATGACTGCTCCAAGTGCGGGGGCTGTCACCCAGTCAATCAATGTTTTTCCCTTTCCAGCCCGGTGGAACAATGGAGGGTGTCTAGAAGAAGGGGCACCCAAGGCGCTACTGCGCCAAAGGGGTCCTACGCCAGTTAGATTGGAGATTCTGCTGCCTTGGTTACGCATCTATCCAGATGCGGATAAGGCTCGTCAGTTGGCGTGGGGGTTTCAAGAAGGTTTCTGAGTGGGTTATCAAGGTCCCCGAAAGAGGAGGTGGGCAGACAACTTGTGGTCTGCTAAGGAGCAGCCTCAGATAGTGCGTGACAAATTGGCAAAAGAGGTGGCACTGGGGAGAATAGCAGGGCCGTTTTATGATTGGCCAAGCGATCAATTGATGATATCCCCTTTGGGAGTTGTACCCAAAAAAGCACCAGGCGAGTTCCGCTTGATTCACCATTTGTCATGGCCTGAGGGTGGGTCAGTCAATTACTTTATTGTGCAAGAGGACACCAAAGTGATTTATGCCTCGGTGGATGATGCAGTGAAGTTAGTTTTGAGGTGCGGGCGGAAGGCGGAAATGGCAAAATGTGACATACAATCTGCCGTTAGGCTGTTACCTATTCATCCAGCATATTTCATCCAGAATATTTTGACCCCCATGCAGCTGGACGGAGCCATTTATGTGGGCAGGGTGTTACCCATGGGCTATGCAATATCATGTGCTCTATTTGAAACCTTCAGCACTTTATTGCAGTGGGTTTTTGTCAGAATAAGTGGCCACTGGACGGTGACTCACTACCTGGACGATTTCTTATATATAGGGTCAGCCACATACGGGGCCTGTGGTCGAGCGCTGACAGTTTTTCAGAGACTAGCTCAGCAGACAGGAGTGCCGTTGGCCCCTGAAAAGACAGAGGGACCGCTATCAGTTTTGACCTTTTTGGGCATTGAAGTAGATGCAGACGCACTAGTGGCCAGATTGCCAGCGACAAAAGTGACAGAGATAATTGAATTTCTGGCGGTGGTGCAAACACTGTGCAAGATGGATTTGCGAACGGCTCAAAAATTTTGGGATACCTTAATTTTGCATGCAGGGTGGTGAGGGGAGGACGAACGTTTTGCAGCCGATTGGGGCTATCCTTGTCAGGAGCAGTGCTACCACACCACAGGATAAGGGTTTTGTTGGCCTAGAGAGAGGACATCAAAGTATGGGAAACCTTTCTTAAAAAAATTCAATGAGGTACCCATGTCTTTCCGTGACATTGACACAGTGTGGCAGGTTCAAATTTTTTCTGATCCAGCGGGAGCTTCGGGTTTCGGTGTTTACTGGGACGGGAGGTGGTGCGCCGAGGCATGGCCACCACAATCGCTGCAGCAAAGGAGGAGCATTGCTTTCCTTGAGTTTTTTCCACCATTAGTGGCACTGGCAGTCTGGGGTCAGGAATTGGCCAACAGGACAGCGGTTTTTCAGGGGGACAACATGACAGTAGTGGAGTTAGTCAACAGACAGAGGGCTAGGGATCTCCGAGTTTTGAGCTTATTGCGCCAGTTTATCTCTAAATGTTCTTTTTAAAGCTGCACACATATCCGGGATTTACAACGAAATTGCAGATTCCCTGTCTCGTTCACAGTGGCGGCGTTTCCGTGAGTTGGCGCCAGGAGCAGAATGGAGCATGACTGCGTTCCTGGGAGACATTTGGGAGTGGGGGGCGTTCTGATCATGGGGCTGGTGGAGATGTCTTAGCGGTATCTACGTGGCAGAGTTACAGGCTTGCATGGTTGGAGTTTCAATCTTTTGAGTTGTTTTTGGGCAATTTTGGGGCACAAGGTCCACAGGCCCTCGAGGCACGGGCATTACGCTTTGTGCTTTTTCTGATTGAGGAGGGGTTATCCCCAGCTACAATAGGAGGGAAGCTGGCAGGGGTCTCATTTTATGGGAAACGTTTCTTTGGTTATGATCCAGCGCATAATGATTTGTTAGGAAGGATGTTGAAAGGTTGGGGTAGGGTCAGGGCTAGTGCGGTTAAACCAGCAAGAGAACCCATTACTTTTAAAATACTGCTCGTGTCATTGCATGTGTTGCCAGTATGTTGTGCGGATGAGTACGAAGTGGGTTTATTTCGCCTATGTATGGTTTGGATGTTTTTTGGCGCTTTTCGAGTATCTGAATTGTTGGATGTAGGGAAAGAGATTGGGGTGAAGGTTAAGGAGATTTGCATGCATAGGGACAGGTTGGGTATTTGGCTCAGGTGTTCAAAAACGGATCAGTTGGGGAAAGGAAAATGGGTATGGCTGGATAGGGGGGGACAAGTTGGCGTGCCCAGTAAAAGAATGGATTGCTTTTAAGCAAAAGCTGCGTATGACGGGAGAAAGTGGGGTGTTTGTACATGGGTCAGGGAGGAAGCTTACTAGCTTTCAGCTGTTGCAGGTTTTGAGGATGGCGCTTGGGTGGACAGGTCGGCGTTCAGTGGATTTTGGCACACATTCATTCAGGATTGGCGCAGCTACAGCGGCAGCTCATTTAGGTTGGGACTGGGATAAGATTAAGGCCATAGGTAGATGGAAATCTAGATGCTGCGAGCGTTATGTCAGGCGGTGATGTGTTTAAGGCGTCAGGAGGGTGGTCTAATGAATGAAGACATATTAGGGGGGTGCGGGGTTAGGTTTTCATGACAGCCTTTACAGTGTTTTTTCTTTGCAGGATGTGTGGCTGGGTCACAGAAAGACAAGATGGTGACATGGCTGGTTGGCCATTCCTTCGTTCACTGGGCGGAGAAGTTTGCGGAGAAACAAATTTACGGCAGGTCGATGGGACTGCCTAGCAGACACCACGAAGTTTGTTGGTGGGGGAAGAGTGGCATGAGGTGGGGAAGTTTGATTCAATTTATCACTGGTAACATGCCGCAATGGGGATGTCCTGATTTATTCCTGATTCATCTGGGGGGAAAATAACTTGGTGAAGCTATCGGGGCTCACATTGATACAACTTATGCAGAGAGACTTGGAACATTTGAAACAGAAGCTATGTGGGACATGTTTGGTGTGGACAGAATTTGTGCCCAGACGAGTGTGGAGAGGGGCAGTTAATCATGGAGCCATCGAGCGGGCTCGCAAAAAACTGAACAGGGCAATGAGGGTAT
This sequence comes from Pleurodeles waltl, assembly GCF_031143425.1. Taxonomy (NCBI): domain Eukaryota; kingdom Metazoa; phylum Chordata; class Amphibia; order Caudata; family Salamandridae; genus Pleurodeles; species Pleurodeles waltl. Next base: position 962,143,723 of record NC_090450.1, read on the forward strand.
TTTGCTGGGCTCAGGGGATCAAGGTCCTGAGGCATGAGGACATTAAAGAACAAGATGAGACATTGTTCAGAGAGAATGGGGTGAATTTGTCACAATTGGGAAATGCATACTATTTGACAGAGTTAAGGTTGATGTTAGGGGATTTATGGGGCGAGAAGCTGTGGTTTAGGGATCAAGTCTAGGAGTATAAAAAAAAAAAATACACCTGAGGACAGTTGTTTTTCCCTGGGTGGAGCAGCAAAACGCCAAGCGGGTTTTGCTGGATGGCAGAAGATGGGGGTGGGTGGAGATCCAGATGCGGGCTTGTCCACCCTTCCAAGGGGAAAAACAAGGAGGTGAAGGATCAGAGGGGGAGGGTATGTTACAAGCAAGGAGGGCATGAGAGGAATAGGGGAGTGTCTAGGGGGGGAGAATTGAAGGGAGGTTTTGGAAGAGAAAAACAGGATCAAGGGAATTTTTAAGACTTAGGGTTTGTTGATACAGTTTGAAGTTTATTGATGTTCATGTTTAAATCCTGTCCTAAATAAATGACCTTTTACACCAATGATGGGTGTCACTGTATGTGTGTCCCGAGGTGCTTATGTGAAGAGTGAATATATTATGTAACACGCAGCAGCGCTGTGTGAGTTGTCAGATCTGATCATGTGACAGCTTGTTCGGCCTTGGTGTTGTCTGTGGGGAGACCTGGCACATCTGGGTCATTCAATCTATCATCTTCAAGCCTGCCACAAAAAATGAGAAGAAATGGACTTGTGGTGTAGTGTAATGACCAATCCAACATTTTATAGCATTTATGAGGCAAAATGACTATCCGGCATTAACCCCAGATCTACATTATCTTGGAGAATAAGGAGGAATGATATTTCCATTTCCTGGATTTCCTGAAATGTCTCAAGTTCCAGTCTGCTTTCTTGTTTGTCTTGCTGCCCAGATGAACTACTAGGACTAAGATCCTGTGCATGAGGCAATAATGCCAAAACCCCTTGGCTACTTGGGGGAACAGAAATTATTTTGTCCCCCCCCCATGGTTTACATATTGGACTTCAGAAATATGGTCCATTCTGAAAAGAATACAACAATGGAATCTCTCGAGAGGAAAAGAACGAATTGCAAATGAACCTCCTAAGAGTTCTAAGTGATTTATATGAAGAGAGGTTTCTTGAAGAGACCATTTGTTTCTTGCAGATACGTCTCCACATCTTCCTCCCCAACCTGATCAACTGGCATCTTATTCGTTCATCATATCTGGAATGAGGCCAAAAATAGATCTAGGGTGTGGGTGGTGCTGCCCAGATGGCAGGCACATTTTTCTAATTCTCCTGAATCATCTCTGATTATCCAAGCTTATCTGGCACCCGGTGTCCCCTCTATACCACTACGAACTGATAATGGTGCCTGGAGACCTCATCTAAGTGTGTCTTTGGAGTGGAAGACCTCTGAAATGGCCTTCAAGGTCTCTATTTGTTATTGCAGCCCAGACTCGCCCATGCCTCCTTATTATACATCATAGCTGCTGCCTGCATAATGTCTATTGTGGCGGTGACTGCCTTTAGAGGACCCTTTGCACCCTGGGTACTTATGCAGACTCAAACCCTCTCCTCCTCTGCTCAACTGGGCCCCTCAACTGACCCTAGATGGTTGCGATTGACCCCCCCGGCACCCAGCTCAGTCACAGTGCCCTTCCTGCTTTTCAGAGGCTGTAGGGTGGCTGGTCCAAGTGTAGTCTTGCCCTTGAATCCAATACTAGGGAGTATCTGGTCGGGGGCCACGTCAGGACCGAGGTAGGACTCGCACCTCCACTCTGCTCTGGCCTTGGCCCCTTTCCAGGCCTCTTTTTTCTTGGCAGCTCTGGCTGCATTTGGCAGCCTGTGGAGTCGGTACCAGAAGTGTGCTGTGAATGTGGGGCACCTCCCTGAGACCTAGGGTCCTTTTAGCTCCACGCTGTCTGACTTGCCCGAACTTCCACTCCTGAAGCTGCTGTATGGGTGAGGTCGGAGGGGTTGGAAATATCATGCAAGGTGAGAGGTATTGGCAGCTGCCCTGCATCAGTGTGTACTTTACCCCAATGTACTTGCTTCTCTTCCGGTAGCCTTCCCCAGGGGTTAATAGAAACTCATTCCACTGTGGCACTATAGCTTGGGAACACTGCTTCCTCCCGCCTCCAACCTATATCATCATTGCTACAGTACAGGCCTCATGCCCCCTACTGCCTAACTATCTGAATACTGTGCTTACTTCTTTGTCACTGCCCTGGTAACTTGCCCCTGGCATTCCCATTGGCCCCTACAGTCCCCAAGTGTCTGTCTTTGACAATCATGTGGGGCCTGAAATGTAACACACTCCCCCTTATCAGCAACACATCCCTAAGACCTCAGCACATCTACAGGGCCCCTGCCTGATGCCTCTGGAGCTGCTCAGAGATATGAAGTCACCTGGCTGGGGAGGGTAATTGGGGTGGGTCTGCAGGGCCCAAGACTAGTGGCTGGCGCTGCCTAAATGCAACTATTCCTCTAGCCTCCACCCCGACTGCTCGTGCTGCCACTGACCAGGGCAAGCAGAGTCAAGGGTGATGCATCCAACTCCCTCTTGAACTCAATATTCTTGTAGATTGCCACCCATTCTCTTTTAAACCATTATGGTCAAAGACAGACCTCCAGCGACAGGCTCACAACCAATAATTGATAACTTCACTGCCAATACCATTGATGCTGCCAAGAAACCCAACAATGAGGACCCCTGCCCGGCGTCCTCCATGCTCTCTGAGAGGCATTACATTCTCCAGGCTATCCAAGCTTCCCTGGTTGCCCTGGATACCAAGATTCGAGAGGTGGACATTGAACTTGCCATGCTTTGGCAGAATCTTAGGATGGTGGTGGGTCGAGTGACGGCAGTGGAAGGCTGGATCTCCACACTAGAAGATGACTCTTCTGATCTTAAGGCAAAGGTGGTGTCACTGGCAACGACAGCCCGTACTTTGGAAGCCAGAGCAGAGGATGCTGAAAACCGCTCCCAAAGGATAACCTCCATCTGGTGGGATTCCTGGAGGGGGGTGGAATTCCCATGCCAAAAACTTTCATAGAAGGCTGGCTCCGTTTGGGGAAGTTGGATGGCTTCTTATCTCCCTGCTTCCTGGTTGAATGGTGCATCACTTGCTGACTCAGCAACTCCTCTCTTGGGGCTCCTCCAAGTCCATTATTGTAAAACTCCTAAACTTCTGTGACCACGATGTGGTACTTCACAAGACTGGTGCTCAATACCAACTTCTCTACCACTCCTCCTGCATGGTGTTCCATTACTATACTAAAGCAAAACAAGCTCAATGGAAATCCTTTGATGCCATTAAGCAAAAACTCAAGGCAGAGTCCATTCTATATGCATTATTCTTCCCAGCAAAACTATGTGTAGCTCACAATTCACACTCTCTGTTTTGTGACACACTGAAAGCCTCTTGGTAATGGGACACTGAACAATGATCCTTCTGCAAATATGACCCCCCACAAGGTGGCCTGCTGCCAGCCTCTATGTTCCTAGATAAACCACCACCCAATCCAGGCCTCATCACCGTCCCAAATCTAAGGGGAGGAAGGGAAGGTATGAGCACTCTTCAGAGGTTTCAGACTATGACCATAATGATTCCCATCCTGAAGTGAGTGACCTCGCCACACCTCCGCTGTCCCAGGCCTGGTCTGTGCTGGAGAACGATGACACTACAGCTGTCTATGATCGTCCAGTAAACTTGCTAACATGATGACTGTCTCCATAAGTAATTTACAGGTTGAACCCTTGTCCCCAGGGTCCTAAATGACACCTGTATCCTTTCATGTGATATTTGTTGATGGGGAGGTTTCCTTCAAATGCTCTATTGTATATGTTTTTCAACTTTTTTGAGGGCCATTTTAAGGGCGACACATGCTTCCTGGGTAGAAGTGTGGTGGGGGGTAGTGGGGATTGTTACATGGGGAGCTTTGTGTTGTTTTACATTGTTTTTATCTTGTGCTCTATTGAAAGCATGGTCCTCTGTATGACCTATCTTTTCTGTGATTGCGCTTCCACTACTCCCTTATGCACAACTACATGACCACCACAAAACCTTACATGGAGTTTACTCTCCTCTCCTGGAATGTTAACGGCCTGTTATACCACAATAAATGCATCCCTGTCCTTAAATTCCTCCAGCATCATCACCCAGGCATGGCTCTACTCCAAGAGACACATCTCCTGGGTACTCAATGCCCCTTCTTATGAAGGTTACGTTACAAACAGGCCTTCCATTCAGGCCTTGCCTGGGGCTCCAGAGGTACAGCAGTACTCCTCCATAAATACTTACCCCTGCCATTTACTAAAATGTTTCACGATCCTCAGGGTAGGTTTGTCGGGGTGTTGTGCACACTTTAAGGAAAACTCCATGCCTTCTTCAGTGTTTATATCCCCACACAATTACACCAGCCTACATTCAAGATTTGACCAAATTGATAGCATCATGGCCACACTGTACCTTGGGGGTGTCTTCAAAGCAGTGGCAGATCCGCCCCCTGATGTTTCCCACCCAAACACTCCTGATCGCCGCCCACACTCCAATTCCTTTTCATACTTACTGTCCTCACTCAGGCTCTGCAATGTCTGGAGAGTTTCCAATCCACACACCACTGCATACATGCACACCTCATGATCATCCCACACTATGGTGGTCATTCTGACCTCGGCGGTAAAAGGCACTTACCGCCGGTCAGAAATCCTCCATAATTCTGCCGCGGTCGCGGTAATCCGCCACGGTCATTCTGACCCACAGCAGCCAAACCGCCGAAAATCCGACAGCCACAACAGACCGCCAGACCAGCGGTCGGCGGAAAAGTGGAGGTGACCAAACCTCCACCGTCACGCCAACAGAAATACGCCCATGCCATTCTGACCCACGAATCCACGCGGCGGTCTTTCAATCGCGGTTTTCCATTGGCGGTACACACCGCCGCGGTCAGAATACACACAAACGAACAAAACTCAGCAACATTGGACGATTTGAATTCCACACACCTGATACACATACACACACCACTCCCACACACACAATACTGTACAATATAAAACACACACCCACATCACCCACAAACCCCTTCGACCAAAATCCAAAAAGAAGCACTGAGAGACACAGCAGCGATCATAGAACACCATCACACAGAGGCACAATACACCATCAACCACACAATATCCACACACAAAACAACACACACCACCACACTCAACACACTTAACTACACATACTCCACCCCACACATCATACACACCACTCCATGGCACCCCAAAGACACCCCCGCTTCTCAGACGAAGAACTCAGGGTCATGGTGGAGGAAATCGTTCGGGTAGAGCCCCAGCTCTTCGGCACACAGGTCCAATACACCAGCATTGCCCGGAGGACGGAGCTATGGCAGAGGATTGTCGACAGGGTCAACGCTGTGGGACAGCACCCCAGAAATCGGGAAGACATCAGGAAGCGATGGAACGACCTACGGGGGAAGGTGCGTTCCATGGTATCCAGGCACAACATCGCCGTGCAGAAGCCTGGTCGGAGGACCCCCACCTCAACCCCCACAATTTACAACATGGGAGGAGGAAGTCTTGAACATCCTGCATCCTGACGGCCTCGCAGGAGTCGGCGGAGGAATGGATTCTGGTAAGTTGAAGCTTCAATACTGCTTCCCCCCCACCTGCATGCCAAATCATACCCCAACCCTCACCCCCATCCTCGAACCCCACCCTCACCCCCACCCCCATCCTCACCCCCACCCTCACCCCCACCACCATCCTCACCCCCACCCTCACCCCCACCACCATCCTCACCCCCACCACCATCCTCACCCCCACCCCCAGCACACCTATTCCCTGCCAATGTCTCACCATCACAACCCACACATCCCAAAACCTAGGCCTGCATGCGTCCACTAAGCATGGACACCCATCACCAAAGCATGCCCAATGCATATACACATCCCCCCCACAAGCCACCCTCACCAAAGCCCCCACACACGAATGCCAGCACTTGGGGACACGGGAACCCACAGATACACCCATATGGCACACATTGAAACTATAACCATACCTCTATACCCCTGCAGGACCCGACCGCCAACACACTGCCACGGAGGGCCCAGAATTCTCCACACCCCCCACCCAAGAGGCCGTCAGCGATGACAGCAGCTCTGTCGACCTGGACACTGATGACCAGCCCGGACCATCGGGGACCTCTGGACAGTCGGTTCCCCTCAGACAGCCACAGGCCACTACAGACCCAAACCCCTCTGGGAACACCAGCACAGCTTCCACCCAGCGGGCCCATGCCTCTGTCTCCAGGGCGCGTCAATCAGCGGTGTGTCTACCACTACAGGGCACCCAGGATAACCCACCACCCCAACAACAACAGGGACCTGGGGGCAGTGGTAGTTGGCACACCGGCCAGGGGGCCGAGGCCCAGGGAAACAGGGGAACTGGGAGGGCAGCTGTGCGACCGGGGGGGGACGGGCCCAGGGAACCCACTCTCCACGAGGCCCTCACCACCATCATGGGAGCATACAACCGCTCCCAGGAGACGATGGCGACGGTACTGGCCAGGTTCCAGGAGATCCAGGTACTGCAGGAGGAACACTATTGGGGGTACAGGGAGGACATCAGAGCCCTCACCTCCACCCTGGTTACCATGGTAGGGCTGCTGCAGGAACTCATCAACACCAGGACGGACACTCAACAACAACAAAGGGCCCTTGCCACTAGCCTGGACCAAGAACAGCCAACCACCTCCGCCGGCGCTAGTGGACAGGAGGCCCCCGCACAACAGCAGCCCACCAGACCCCCACCTCCTGCAGGAGAAGAACCACCCCGCAAGAGGGCCCTGAGATCTCGCAAGAAGACAGAGTAGGATGTCAAGACCCCCGCCAGCAAAGGATACCACCTGATGTCATCCCACTGTCCCACATTGTCACCCTGTCCATCCTTGAACTGCCCATGCTCCATCTCTCCACAGGCCTATGGACAATGCACCTGTGTGACTGTTAGTCTGGACTCTGCCATGGACATTCCTTCACCATAGCCCCCACCCACTTGAAACCACCCATCCCATTTTGAGCACTGAAATAAACACCTATTTTGCACAAAACTATCTGGAGTCTGGCTGTGATTTCAAAATATTGTAATTGACATGACAGTGCAAATATGTCCATGTACATAGTGAAGTCAACAAAGCGCTGCCACAAAGCTGTAGTCCATGGGGAAACGAAGCACAGGACTCGTAGTGGGGACCCCAGATCTGAAATAGGGAGGGAAAAGCCACAACTCAGTCATCATACACTGGGGCAAATAGACAGGCAGCAGAGATGCAGGAGAGTAGTTTACATTTACTAAATTATGTTTGAATTGTTACCTGTGTCCTATTGGAAGTACTGTGCAATGATTCTGTCCCTGTTGTCTGTTTCAGCCCCGTCGTCTTCCTCCTCGTCACTCTCCACAGGTTCCACAGCTGCCACAACACCACCGTCTCGACCATCCTCCTGCAGGAAAGGCACCTGGCGGCGCAAAGCCAGGTTGTGAAGCATGCAGCAGGCCACGATGATGTGACACACCTTCTTAGGTGAGTACATTAGGGATCCACCTGTCATATGCAGGCACCGAAACCTGGCCTTTAGGAGGCCGAAGGTGCGTTCGATCACCCTCCTAGTACGCCCATGGGCCTCATTGTACCGTTCCTCTGCCCTGGTCCGGGGATTCCTTACTGGGGTCAGTAGCCACGACAGGTTGGGGTACCCAGAGTCCCCCAATAGCCATACACGGTGTCTCTCTAGCTGTTCCATCACGTAAGGGATGCTGCTATTCCTTAGGATGTAGGCGTCATGCACTGACCCAGGGAATTTGGCATTGACATGGGAGATGTACTGGTCAGCCAAACACACCACCTGGATGTTCATAGAATGGTAACTTTTCCTGTTCCTGTACACCTGCTCACTTCCTTGGGGGGGGAACCAAAGCCACATGGGTCCCATCAATGGCACCAATGACGTTGGGAATATGTCCAAGGGCATAGAAATCACCATTCACTGTAGCCAATTCGCCCACCTCAGGGAAAAGGATGTAGCTCCTCATGTATTTCATCAGGGCAGACAACACTCTGGATAACACCTTCGAAAACATGGGCTGAGACATCCCAGAAGCAATTCCCACTGTTGTCTGAAATGACCCACTTGCCAAGAAATGGAGTACTGACAGGACCTGCACCAGAGGGGGAATCCCTGTGGGTTGGCGGATGGGGGACATCAGGTCGGGCTCCAGCTGGGCACACAGTTCATGTATAGTGGCACGGTCAAGCCGGTAGGTCAGGATAATGTGGCGTGCTTCCATTGTCGACAGGTCCACCAGCGGTCTGTACACGGGAGGATTCCTCCTTCTCCTCGCCAAACCCAGCGGACGGTGCCTAGGAAGGACAACATGGAGCACACAGTCAAGCAACCCACAGGTACGTACTCACAGCTTGCACAGTAAACGTTTCTCTATGCAGTGAATGGCGTGTATGAGTGGCTATGCAAGGCCTAGGCCTGTGTGACGCAGTTGAAATTGAGCCATGTGGACCCTCGAAATGGCGGCTGCCTGACCTGTGAAGTGTGACAATGGGATGTGAGGTCAATGCGCTGGCGTGGCACACCGCGGCGGTCAGCGGTCGAAGACCGCGGCGCGAAGCCGCATTGGTTAACATTGAAGCCTATGGGTTTCAGGAGCCAATGGCGAAGGGCGCCGGCGGTGGCGGTACGCACCGCCGCGGGCGTGACCGCCATTTTCTATCTACTTATTCACTCGTGACTTGAACTTTCACAGGAGAGGACCTATACTGCAAGTGTTGCTGTGACCTCGGTCTGGAAGGGACAATGGCTGCTGCGCCTGGGGAAAGGGCCCCTGCATTCACTGGAGAAGAGTTGGAGAAACTTGTGGATGGGGTCCTCCCCCAGTATGCGCTACTCTACGGTCCTCCAGACCAACAAGTGAGTTTAATTCAATATGGATTTGGGGCCACTGGCTGGCTTGGGGGCCTGGCGGGGGGGCCTGGCGGGGATGGGGGGCATGTTGGGCCTGGCGGGGGGCATGGCGGGGATGGGGGGCATGTTGGGCCTGGCGGGGGGCCTGGCGGGGGGCATGGCGGGGATGGGGGGCATGTTGGGCCTGGCGGGGGGCCTTGCGGGTGGCATGGCGGGGATGGGGGGCATGTTGGGCCTGGCGGGGGGCATGGCGGGGATGGGGGGCATGTTGGGCCTGGCGGGGGGCCTGGCGGGGGGCCTGGCGGGGGGCATGGCGGGGATGGGGGGCATGTTGGGCCTGGCGGGGGGCATGGCGGGGATGGGGGGCATGTTGGGCCTGGCGGGGGGCCTGGCGGGGATGGGGGGCGTTGGGCCACTGGCAACGAAAATGCAGACAAACTTGAACGTGGTATTTCTCCCTCCCTGTACGTGTCACATAGGTCCGCGCCCATGAGAAGATCGGGATTTGGCGTGCCATCGCCAAGGAAGTCCGGACCCTGGGGGTCCACCAGCGACGGGGCACCCACTGCCGCAAGAGGTGGGAGGACATCCGCCGCGGGACCAAGAAGACCGCCGAGTCTCTGCTGGGGATGGCCTCCCAACGTAGGCGGGGTGCCTGCCGTCAACTGACCCCCCTGATGTTCCGGATCCTGGCGGTGGCCTACCCTGATTTGGATGGGCGCGTGAGGGCAGCACAGCAGACACAAGGGGGTGAGTACAAGCATAATCTACTCTGTTGTCGCGCAGTGGAGGTGTCTGGGTGGGGGAGGAGGGCTGTGGGTCCCCCTAGGCCAGGGCGATATCTGTAGGCTGGGCACCCCCGTAAGCCCCTGTATCCCCAGCCACCACCCTCAGTAGTGTGCCAGTACAGCCATCCCTGGGCCGTGTCATCCATGGGTGCAGTTGTCAACTCTAGGCGTGTAGGGCATGTTCCACGGAATGCGTAGCGGACCCCAAGTGCGCAACTTAGTGCAGGGGGCATCTGTGTCTGTCATGTCCGCTAACTGTACCGGTGATCCATGTACTCAAAATCTCTTTATTTCTCTCTCCCCCCCCCCCTTTTTGTTTGTCTTTCTGTGCTTGTGTGCATCAGCATCATCAGGCGGAGGAGAAGTGGCATCGGGGCAGGAGGGAGATGCATCTCACATGGCCCAGGAGGGCCATGCCACAGAGTCTGACTGGACCAGTGAGACAGAGGGCGAGGGGAGCTCCACAACGGGGACGACTGGACCCTGCAGCGACACGGACACGTCCTCGGAAGGGAGCTCCCTTGCGGGGGTGGCACCATCCGTGCCCCCCGCCATTACAGGTACAGCCGCCACCCAGCGCACCATCTCCGCCCTCCCAGCAGCCCCTCAGCGTTCGCCCAGTGCCCGCTCTTCCAGGAAGCCAGGCATCTCCTTCGCCCCAGGCACCTCAGGCCCTGCCCCTGTTACCCCCGCTGCCCTCAGTGAGGAGGTCATTGACCTCCTCCGAACGCTCATTGTTGGGCAGTCTACCCTTTTGAATGCCATCCAGGGGGTGGAGAGGGAGGTTCATCGCAGCAATGCGTACCTGGAGGGCATTCATTCGGGTCAGGCTGCCCATCAGCGATCGTTCCAGGCTCTGGCCTCAGCACTGACGGCAGCCATTGTCCCTGTCTCCTGCCTCCCTCTACTAACTCCCTCCTCCCAGTCTCCTGTTCCTCTGCCTGTCCCACCCACACCATCAGACCAGCCTGCACACACCTCAACACCCAAGAGCAGCTCATCCAAACATAAGCACCACAGATCACGCAGACATTCACACGAGCAACATTCCGATGCAGACATGCCAACAGTCACTACCACCTCTGTGACCCCCACCTCCTCGTCTCCCTCCTCCCTCCCTGTGACGTCTACACTCACACCTTCATTCACCTCACCATCAGCCAGTGTTTCCATCACCAGCACACCCTCCAGTACAGTCCGCACACGTGCAGTCACCACCCCCACTGCCATTTACACGTCCCCTGTGTCCTCTCCCACTGTGTCTGTCACCCCCTCTTCCACACCACACAAACGCAGCCACCCACCCACCCACCAGCCATCCACCTCACGACAGCCTATCCCTCCTGCACCTGCACCCAAAGACAGCAAACGTGACTCACCTACAACCACATCCTCTCCCTTCACTCCCATTCCCACTGTACCTACCACTCTCCATTGTCCCAAGAAAATCTTTCTCGCTACTGCTAACTTCTTTCCTGACCCTGAGCCCCCCCCTCCTTCTCGTCTGGGTAAGAAGAGCACCTCAGCCACCACCAGCCCTGCAGCCCCCTTGACAAGGGTGCAGGGGTATTGGAGCCCACCAGCCCGCATGTCTGGATCTTCGCCCAGCAGCAAGGGGACAGGCAGCCCACCCCCTGGGAAGAGGAGCAGAAGGCGGAAGGGCCGCCGCAGGAGCCCGGGTTCTATATCCCCCCAGGACACTAGCCAGCCACCGTCAACAGCCACAGCTCCAAAGGGAGGAAAGGGCCACAGACTCCCGACTAAGGAGGGCAAGGGCAGCAAGGCGGAGAAGTCAGGCAGCAGGCCTGCTGCCCATGGAGGACCCGTCACAGCTGCCCAGGAGGAGCCCACAACCCCCATAGCCGCTGCCCAGGGAGGAACCGTCACAGCTGCCCAGGGAGAGCCCACCACCCCCATAGCCGCTGCCCAGGGAGGACCTAGCCCAGCTGGCCAGGAGGGCCCCACCACCCACAGCCCAGGTGGGCATTGAAGGAGCACCATCCCCGCTGCCCAGGAGGGCACCACCAGGCAATGAGCAGTTGGCCATAGAATGGCCGCCGTCTCCAGCACCGCTCCGCTGGGGACCGCCGTCTCAAGAACCGCTGAACTGGGCCCTTCAAGGCAAGAACCGCTGAACTGGGCCCTTCAAGGCAAGAACCGCTGAACTGGGCCCTTCAAGGCAAGAACCGCTGAACTGGGCCCCGCCGTCTCCAGCACCGCTCCGCTGGGGACCGCCGTCTCAAGAACCGCTGAACTGGGCCCTTCAAGGCAAGAACCGCTGAACTGGGCAAGAACCGCTGAACTGGGCCCTTCAAGGCAAGAACCGCTGAACTGGGCCCTTCAAGGCAAGAACCGCTGAACTGGGCCCCGCCGTCTCCAGCACCGCTCCGCTGGGGACCGCCGTCTCAAGAACCGCTGAACTGGGCCCTTCAAGGCAAGAACCGCTGAACTGGGCCCTTCAAGGCAAGAAGCGCTGAACTGGGCCCCGCCGTCTCCAGCACCGCTCCGCTGGGGACCGCCGTCTCAAGAACCGCTGAACTGGGCCCTTCAAGGCAAGAACCGCTGAACTGGGCCCCGCCGTCTCCAGCACCGCTCCGCTGGGGACCGCCGTCTCAAGAACCGCTGAACTGGGCCCTTCAAGGCAAGAACCGCTGAACTGGGCCCTTCAAGGCAAGAACCACTGAACTGGGCCCTTCAAGGCAAGAACCGCTGAACTGGGCCCCGCCGTCTCCAGCACCGCTCCGCTGGGGACCGCCGTCTCAAGAACCGCTGAACTGGGCCCTTCAAGGCAAAAACCGCTGAACTGGGCCCTTCAAGGCAAGAGCCGCTGAACTGGGCCCTTCAAGGAAAGAACCGCTGGCCCTTTGGCAGATGTGGCAGGGCAGGATCTGTCTCGGGCAGGGCTGCAGGATGTCCTCTGGCCAACATGCCTCCTCCAGTGGCAGTGGAGTCTGTTATGGACTGTTTGGACTGTGGCTTTGCACTCCCCAGGATGGCCCAGTGGGCAGGCCACCCACTGTATGGACTGTATGGACTGTGGCTTTGCACTCCCCAGGATGGCCCAGTGGGCAGGCCACCCACTGTATGGACTGTATGGACTGTGGCTTTGCACTCCCCAGGATGGCCCAGTGGGCAGGCCACCCACTGTATGGACGGTATGGACTGTGGCTTTGCACTCCCCCGGATGGCCCAGTGGGCAGGCCACCCACTGTATGGACTGTGGCTTTGCTTTCCCCAGGATGGGCCAGTGGTCATGGAGTCCCCTCGTGGATCTGGCGTCGTATACTCAAGTGGCTGAGGTGCCCCCCCTTCCCTTCCCCCTGAGGTGCCTGTCCTTTTTTCTTTCTGATGCCCCTGCAGTGTTCTCTCCGTGGAGTTCTTGTCGTGGGACTGGGCCTTGCCCCTTTGCTCAGGACCCCTGTGGTCCACGGACAGTGGTTGGACTACATATAGTAGATGTATATATTTTGTACATAGTTTATTTATTTATTTGGATTACTGCTGTCCATTTTTCAATATATCTGCCCGTTTAAGATCTCTTCTTTTGGTCTTTGCATTATTTCGGATGGGGGGGTTTGTGGGTTGTGACAGTGATCTGTGGGAATGCATTGATGTGTGTGTTGTAGTGGGTGTGGGTGGGTGGGTGTGTGCCGGTAATCTTTTCCCTCCCCTGTGTCGTAGGTGCAGTACTCACCGATGTCTTCCGCGCCGCTGGGCGTGCTCCTGGTACAGGAGCAGGTATAGGAGTGCGGGGATGACCTGTAACTCGGGTTCCATACTGCCGGAATCTCGCGTGGAGTATGTGGAGGTGAGCGTTTTCCCGTTCGTAGTCTGTTTCCGCCGTGTTTTTATCGGCGGGGCTCCCGCCCCGGAAAAGGTGGCGGATTGGTGGGTCGTTATCGGGTAGGCAGTACATTGTCTCCCGCCGGGCTGTTGGCGGTGACCGCCAGGCTGTTTGTTTGTACCGCCGTGGCAGTCGGAGTGTTGAAGCGGCGGTCTCTGTTGGCGGTAACCGCCAGGGTCAGAATTCCATTTTTTGGACCGCCAGCCTGTCGGCGGTATGGTCGCGGCTTTAACACCGACCGCCAGGGTTGGAATGAGGGCCTATGTCCTATATTAATTACATTCTCCTACTTGCCACCGACCTTCCAAACACAACATGGCACTCCATGCTTTCTCGCTGCATATCTGAATACTAACAGCAAACTCTCTGTCTTTGCTCTCTGACTACTCATAAACGCCCAATGTGGTTCTTCAATGCTTGGTTCATCACGGAAGAACACCTAATAAAAGATGTGGGCAAGAACCTCCAAACATACTTTGACACCAGGAAACATACTGTTGATAGAGTGGGCGTTCTGTGGGCGGCGAGTAAACCGATGCTCTGGTGGGTGGCGAGAGGATACTTATGGCATAAGGAAAGTGAGAGGCAATGTGACATAAATGAACTTGAAGTCCACATACTCACCACTGAAACCTTCACTGGCACTTCGCATAACCGTTGCATTGAATCAGCAATTGGAATGAGATAATACGGTTCTGTGCAATTTGGTCTCTTGTGAGACCCGCCGATGTTGGAGAGCAACAATGAAATGTGGCAACGAACATGAGAACAAAATTACCAACCTCCTCTACCACCAATCTACCAAAAACTTGGAATCCCACTTCATCTCTGCTGTGAACACTGATTTAGAGCCATGGTTACATCAGCTGTGGATGTCCTGTCAGGCTTTGCTGCCTATTACACCCCCAGCCACATCATGCATCATAGATTGCTGAACCACTGTTGTCAGACATACCCCTCCTGATGCTAACCAGGGATCAATGGTCATCTCTAGATGCACCCTTTAAGATTAAGGTAATTCAAGTAGTTATACGAAACTTAAAACCTGGGAAAACCCCAAGCCCGAGTGGATTTCCTGTTGAATATTGCTACAACTTTTGTGAAATCTTTTTTCAACACCTACTCCAGCTGCATAATGAAGCTATACAATATGCATTGTTTGCATGAGCAAAGTACTTAGCAACCATTGTCCTTATCACTAAGACAGATCAACCATTGCCTGTGGAGCATGCCACCCAATCTCTTTTATTAAAACAGATGTCAAGTATTCTGCCAAAGCCCTGGCATCCCGGGTCCCGGCCTTCCAGACCATCCGGAACAATGTGACTTTCTGCCAAACCGTAGTACGAGACATTTTATTCAATGCTAACAGATTGTCCTTGCACACATGAATGATCATCTTGTTGAAATAGCCCTAATTCTTGTTGATTTCGAAAAGGCATTCAACACTGTTGACTGGGATTACTTAAAAATGGAGCTTACCCAGATGGCATTTGGTGCCCGATTTGGTGTCTTGGTGGCCCTTCTTTACTCTCACCCGATGGCACAGGTCATGGTAAATGGGGTGCTACCCAAAGCATTTCCAATTGCATGAGCCACATGTTACGGATGTCTCCTCTCCCTACTTTTTCTTTGAGGCCTTGGCACTCTTAATGATATGTGATGCACAGATGCAGGTCTGGCAGTGGATGGGGCCCTGAAGATTGAATTAAGTTATACATGGACAATGTCCTTCTCTACCTTGCAGACCCTGGTGCATCTGACCTGCATGCCCTTGAACTCTTCTGCCTTTTAGAGGAAGCCTCTGTCTGCCACCTCAACAAGGAAAAGTCCTTTTTTGTCCCACTGCAGGGAGATGCCTCTTCAAGTGCCTGGTGAGACGGTATCACTGTACGCCGCGTTAGTTTCATATACCTCGGTATCCACATTTCGATAACACTCGAACTCTCCCACACACTTAATCTAACACCTCTCATTAAAAACACTAAGCAACAGCCTGGCACCATGGCACAAACTTCCTCTCAATATTTAGCCAGAGTAGCTTTAATCAAAATGATGATCCTTCCTAGACAATTGTATTCCCTGCAGAATGTCCTGCTTTATATCACTGACGCCTGGTTCAGTGATGTGGCGGCACTGCTGCGCTCTTTCTTATGGTCGTGATCTCTCCCTCGAATCTCACACACTTAGTGTTGACATTCTGTTTTTGATGGTGGTATCTCAACCGTGGACATTTGTTTTTATTACTAGGCATCTCACCTGCGAATTGTGAATGAGTGGCTGACGGGTGTCTGGTATGACCCACCAGATCACCTGGAACTTACTGGACTGGGTTTAGATGGGGTGATAGACTTTCTCTATGGAAGACCAATCCCTCTTATGATTCCAGATTTCACTAGAATGCTATTCTCCATGTGAAGGATGGTCCTTTGCTTTGTGGGTTGGAATGGATGCCTGACTGGCCAAACTCCCCTATGGAAGGGAAGGTGGTTTGAACAACTATTATGCCTAGAGGGTTTTAGTAAATCCGGCCTGCTGGGGATCACCATGCTAGCTGATCCATGGTATGTCTCCAGCATACTTTCCTTTGCCAACCTCCAGACTAATTTCTCACTCTCCCACACTCAGTTTCCAAGTATGTCCAAATATGTCATGAACTCGGCGGATACCACAACTGTCTCCAAGAGTTCGCAGAGTATAATCTGGTTGATGAGAAGCTTCTGATGGGAAGGATGGGACTTGGTGGTATCTCTCAACTCTACCGCATTCTAGTGAGCAATTCTCTGGGGCATTGTTTAGTGGCACTTTGGTATGGAATCGTGCGCTGGACAGGAGGAATCATTCTATAGGGTCTGTGGCTGTCCTCAAACATTCCTGAAAATTTGTAGTAAATAATGGGAATACTATTGATTGATTTTTTGGGGTTGGAAGGGGATTATTAGGGGGGGTGACAGTAGAGACCGGAATGTAACACAGAAGATCCTATGTTTTTTTATTGTCTTTCGTAAAATAACTTGCTTTCTTTGTTTCTGAACTGAAAACATAATAACATTTGTTTACAAATAAAAATGGCTCTGCCATTCCAAACATACATGTGTTCAAGCCACCACTGTAGCTCTTGTTAAATGTTTAATTCAAGTTGAATTTGATCTTAAAAGAAAAGACCTTTTTTGAGATGCATACTTTTCAATCTTGGAACGGCTGGATAAGGAAAAAGAGTTGGGAAAATAGCTTTGGTAGAAGCTTAAAGAACTAATAACCTGGTAAGCCTACGAAGAGTGATACATTTTTTGTCAAAACCCTGCAGATTTCATTTTTTGATTGCTAAAATTGTTTGAATCAGTAGAGACATGGAAGCAGAAATGGAGTTAATTGTAAATCACAAAATTAAAACAAAGGTCATTTGCTTGTAAGGGATACAGTTTGACTTTTTCTTGTTTATGACAAAGCCCAGATTTGGAAGAAGAGTAAGGGTTAGATGCAGCTGTTGTTCAATTCAAAATGGATCCAGAGACATTATTAAAATATTGTTTATGTAAATGATCAAGCAAATTCATCATAGTCTTAGGAATCCCACCACTGATTTCATCCACGTGATGAAACAGCAAGGAGATGAGGATAAATCAAAAGGGAGAGCAAGAGATTTGTAAGTACTGCTGTTACATTGTAACTAAGGAAATCAATGATGAGGTACATATATTGGTATTATTGAGGAACCAGAGAACCAGACCATTAATTTGCCTTCTCTTTAAAGGCCTCTCAAAAGATGAATAACTTCCATTTTGATAAGCATGCAAAGTATCCAGAAATTGAATTGTTTAGTTTTGGTACTAAAGGGGATCCTCCTCCTTTTTGTCTCCTAGAAATGCATTGCTGAGGAATCCCTTGAGATTTTTTGCAAACCAAATGCGTTATTTCTTGGTGATGACTTTCCATTTTTTGTTCTGTGAAAATTATCTTTTCTGGTCACGTTTGAATAGAATTCCAGGTCAAAACCTACAACAGTTTGAATAACTCATGCCTTTGTTGTTTAAGCTGTCTAATTGTTTATAAAATATTGATTTCTCCCTCCTAAATTTAGAGGGGAAGAAATCTGTTGACTCACCTGAAATGGAAGAGTGTGAAGCAATTCAAAAATGTTTCCATGTGGATTGTATCCTCTGGATCCTCTTCCTCTTGAAGGGAGGAATAGGGTTTGAAAAGCACACTGGGGCATGGGAAACCTCTAAGGAGAATTGTCTAATGGAACTGCCTCTACCATTGCAGGCCCTATTGATAAGGTTCAGATGACACTTTTACTCCACCCCCATGATTCATAGTCATACCTGGACTACTGGTTTGTCTCACAAAATCTCCAGCTCTGGTCACAAGATGTGAAGCACATGTCCCATACACTCTCTCTGATCACGGCCTTGTAAATTTGAATCTCATGATACCACACTCTTGTTTCACCCCACAACTGTGGCGATTCCCTGAGCTAGTGCTTTATGATGCTGCATTTCGGTCAGACCTCCTTGCAGCTATTAACAAGTACTTTTCATTGAACTCGGTTGGTCACTAAACAGGCCGTTTTGTAGGAAGTCTTTAAATCCTATATTAAAGGGGTCTGTAGTTCCAAACATCCAGGCATCTTAAAATGCATATGCAATGATTTGGCTCGGATGGAGAGGGAACTGCAAATTATTGAATCCGCCACTTCTGAGTAAGCCCAAAAACCATTACTGCATAAGCGGTCACTTCTACAAGAATTCTGCGATTTGGCAGACTGGGAGTTAAAATGTCTTTCCCACGCTCAGCACTATGGCGATGGAGATCGACCTGATTGCATCTTGGCCCGAATTCCGCAATCAAATTACCAGGCCACATATATAACAAACCTACAAATGGATGATAACGCAATAGCCACTGGTGAGCATAACATTGCCCACACTCTCCATGTCTAATTTCGCACCTTGTACACCTCACGTCACGCAAATATTACTGGGGAGATCACATCTTATCTGTCTGAGGTCACTATGGTCTGGCTTACAAATGGCCAGCAACAGTTCCTGGTAGCCCCCATCAGACAAGAAGAAATTTCACAAGCCATTGATACCCTAGGTGGTTGTAAGGTCCCTGGACTGGATGGCTTTACAGGTCACTTTTACAAGGCCTTTGAAATGGCTCTAGTCCTACACCTCTCTAAGGTCTATGCGGAGCCCCTTCAGGACTGTATCCTTCCTCCCAAACCTGGCAAAGATCTACACGTTTGTACCTCCTACAGGCCTTTATCACTTCTCAATTATGATAATAACATTTTAGAAAAAGTCATAGCAATGCTACTGGCACTCCTGATGGAACATATAATCCCCCCCTTGCAGGTGAACTTTTTACTCCATTTCTCTCCACTACTATTTACCTGTGCACAATATTTGCGATAATACACAAAATTAATCCCACCCTTCACGCAGCTGTCATTGTTCTTGATGCAGAACAGGTGTTTAATTCCCTTGAATGGCCATTCCTGCGGGCTATATTTGACAAGCTGGGCTTTCCCCAGGCTTCCATGCACTGATCCTACTTCTCTATGCCAACCCTGTGGGCCAATGGCCTTCTCCCTGAGGCACTCAGCAGGGATGCCCTCTTTCTACCTTTCTCTTTATTGTAACTCTAGACCCATTCATTTTTTACTTTAAGGAAAGCCACCTGCATAAGGGACTGCAATTCCAGAAGGGTCCTATCTTGGCCACTGTGTACGCCAATGATATATATATTTTTTTGGTGAGAGACCATGCCCTGCATCTTTCCCCACTCAGTCAGGAGATTATCCGGTATAGCACCCTCTCTGGCCTCCTGATAAATTGGCATAGGTCTCAACTATTCCCACTCACTGAAGCAACTTTTTACTGCCCCCTTGAATACTTCCTAAAGTGGTGCGATGATTCTCCTAGACATTTGGGCATCTTTCTCCACAGATAAAAGGATGAAGTGGCCCTCCATAACTACGGTCCCACCATTGACACCCTCTCCTCCCAAATTGACAGGCAGATCCGACTTCCCCTTTTCCATTGCAGGTCATATTGCAATTATCAAAATGGTAGTGATTGCCGATTTCTTTATCTGTTACTTAACATTACAATAAAACTGAGCAGCTCTTTTTTTTCTACACTGCATACCCTTTTACCACATTTATTATGGGCCAGCCACCGCCTCAGAATTAAAAGGGAAACGCTTATTGTAAGTGCAGCTTTTGGCTTTCGGGTGCTAGACCTTCACTGCTAGTATTTGGTGGCACAATGCCATATTTCATACTACTGGTGCCACCCAGATGCCTGACTTACCTACCTGAAACCAGTGAGACACCAGATGAATCTTCTTCCCTTGTCCTCTGTTCCTCCAAAGGGGTTACCTCAAGACCCCTGAGACATCCACACCCTCTCAATGACATGTTTGGTGTGCTCTAGGCTTTGAAGATACTTAGTGTACAATGTCCTTTACTAACCCGATATTCCCCTTAAAGATAATCCATGGCTGCCAATGACACGGGTAACAATGGTACAACACACATTCTCCACACATCATATTTTCACCTTAGGTGATCCCTTCACCAATGGTAAACTAGACCTTTGCTCCATTTTTTAGCTCAATGGAATGACCGCCATGATGGATTATTTTGTCTGTTTCTGATTACATAGTACTGTGCAGGAAATATTGCCTACCTATCTTGAGGAGCCACTCTTGAGACTTCTCCTCCCTCACCATTGTAATATCGTCCTCAGACAGTGCTAAGCGTGTATTCCACCTATACCACAGCAGCCTTGAGATGAGGCCATTGTGCCAAAGGACTACGCGGGTGGCTTGGGAGTAGGATCTGAACCTCTCCATCTCTGACAAGGTGCGGTAATTTTGCTGCCTGCAGACTAAACTGGTTTCAATAAATAAGCGACATAAACTCCTATCTTATACGTTTTTGCACTACGTATACCACTCCACAGGACCCTGCCAAATTTGACCCATCACTTTCTCATAAATGCTCCAAATGCGCAGCTAACTGTGCCAAATTTGTGCATCTAACTTGGAAATGCATTTTACAAGATTATTGACAGGCTATATTCAGCCACATATCCCCTATGATAGAACACACTGTGGATCTTGACCCTATCATGCCACTCCTGGGGTATGTCAAACCCCTAGTCCCACAATTCTGAAGATTTGAGGCTATGGTTCTTTTACTCGCTAAATGGCGCATTGCCAAACTGTGGGGTAGCAATAGGAAACCCATCATTAAGGACTGGTTGCATGACCTTTCTTTTGGGATACTACAAGCAAACTTTACACATCACTTTTGCCTCCTACGCCCAGGTCCAAAGACATCTGGGTTCCTCTTTGTTCTTATTTACTGACTCATGCTGTGACTGACCCATCTGATGTCATGGTTGATTCCTGATCTTGACTCCTTTTGTGTCTATGGCTTGGCACTGATTGTGCCTACTGAACGTATGCAATGGGTTTACTTATGTCACTACAGTTCTGAATATTGTTTTTTGAAAAGCAATAAAAAAAAAAAAAAATTATTGTAAAGCTTAGGCTAGAAATGTCTTTCAGAGCTGACTGGGTTTTGTCCAGAGAAGTTAAAGTATTTACAAATTTGGAAACCTCTATTAAAAAATTGTCACCAAATAGCAACCCATCACCAGAAGAGCCTGTTTCATTAGTAGCTGAATCACAGCGTTAAAGTGCTTAATAGTATAGATATCCAACACTTTGCTGATCAAGCACAATTAGCTTACCTAGAATGCAAACAGCTCTTTGTGCTTAACCAGTCAGTATTTCTGGATCCACAGAACATCTTTGATCCTTAGATGTGAAAGAAAAGTGTAAAATTTTGGAAAGAAGCCCGTTAAATCTATAACTTTATTATGGCAGACTTTCCAGGATCTGTCAATTCATTTTTAATGTATTTATTTGTATTTATTGTTGATCATGAAACAGTTAATTAAAACCTTTACATGATAAAAGTACACATTCACAAATGTGAAAAGAATGTAGCTAGTAAAACGAGTCAGGCACATTTAAGTTAGAGGAGCACATCAATAACTATTGTTACTGATTCAAAGCGTGCAGTGCTATAGAATGCCAATACAAGGGAGAGACATACAGAACAAGAGAGCAGTTAGGAAAAAAGAATAAGGGTAGGATGATAAAAGTCATTAACAAATATAAGGAGCAGATTGGGTAAAAGCCCAAAACATGGACAAATCAGGGATCTCTTTAATTGTTGCCTTTCATAAGATCTGGCCTGCTAAAATTGAACTACCGATGTCACAAATGTGCAAACAGGAATGGAAGCATAAAGCAGGTTAAAATAATATAAATCATACAAAGATCAACGTCTCTACCACTATAGCTTTACATTGAGTTAAGTATACCTAAATCAAAATTCCAGAGCAAAGAGAGTGCAAGAAAAAACAATTAAAAACAATGCTGAACGTACGAAAGGCAGCATCTTTCCTTCATTACCTATTGTGATCAGGAAAGCCCTTACTTCTTGTAGGCAATGCAGGGCCTGCAAGAGTCCGGCTCCTTTTCGTAGTTGCCTCTCATTGAGTCAGACATGCCGGGTCAAAGTTAGAGCTAATAAAGTGCTAGAAGCAGGTAAAGAAAGTGCAAAGCATTCAGTAATCAGGATCTCGTCTGTAGTTGACTTTCGTTGCGTACAATGTCCCAGAGTCAAAGTGCCAGTGCGTGGAAGGAGTGAGAGACAATGAAAGTGATGTAAGGCACACAATCATCAAGGACTCTTCCATGGTTGTCTATCGGTGGATCTACCATACGAGGGTCAGGGCGACAGAGCATGTGGAAGGTAATCTAGGGGCAAATGGGCCTTTGGAAAAGTTCCTCGGTTGAGTTGAGCACCATCTTTAAGTAACTTCTCCACAAAGGTGTTAAATTTTACCTGGGAAGCGATTGCCTGTATGCTCCACCCTTGCAAGCAGGAAAGCAAGGCTTTGTGGCATGTTCTTAATCCATTGGCGTTAAGGAGATTGTGCAGAACCTTCCTGCAGGTGGATAGCAAAGTGGGGTTATATGCACAGTTTATGCAAAAAAAGATTGAACCTGGCCCAGACACAGCCTGCAAGCCAGCGGGCCCGGCTCCGATGCCCAAGGTGGCAATGCGTCCTTTGTTGAGAGCAGACTGAACATTAATGCTAAGAATCTGGATTTAAAGTACCCCTTCATTGTTTCAAAGAAGTAACTTTGTTGAGATGGCAATTTGTATGTATTAATTAATGACCATGCATGTTTACGCATTTGGAAATATTCCTTATCTTGCACTCACAATAGTAACTTTGTTTGTTTCTTTATAGCCAACGTAAAAGCGCCATGGGGCATATGTGCTTCCCAGAGGTTTTGTGATTCCAATGCCTATAGGGCCCCACTGCTTTCCTAAGCCCAGTCATTTGTTTGATTCTTGTCCTGAATCTCCTTTAACAATAGTGCTTTCAGTGTGTGTGGAAGACTGCTTCTTAAGGATGACATATACTTCAGAAGAGTGCTTTGAAGTACACCAAATAGGGTGAAAGGAACAACTGTCAATGTTTGGCCAGTGCCTTGCTGTTGGAAAGTGTATTATTGGTAGGGGCAGGTAAGTACCTACACTTAGCAATAGGCTACTAACACCCACTAGGTTCATTTAGGTCTCAATAAATTAACCCCAGCTCAACCCTTGGTAGCTTGGCAACGGGCAATAAGCTTAACTTAGGAGACAAAGGGGGTGATTCTAACATTGGCGGGCGGCGGAGGCCGCCCGCCAATGTTCCCCCTCCAAAATACCACTCCGCGGTCACAAGACCGCTGAGGGTATTTTGGGATTTGCCCTGGACTGGCGGGCAGCCGCCAAAAGGCCGCCCGCCAGCCCAGGGCAAATCTACCTTCCCACGAGGACACCGGCTACAAATGGAGCCGGCGTAGTGGGATGGTGCGACGGGTGCAGTTGCACCCGTCGCGTATTTCAGTGTCTGCTTTGCAGACACTGAAATACTTTGAGAGGCCCTCTTACGGGGGCCACTGCAGTGCCCATGCCATTGGCATGGGCACTGCAGGGGCCCCCAGGGGCCCCGCGGCACCCCCTACCGCCATCCTGTTCCTGGCGGGTAACAGGATGGCCGTAGGGGGTGTCAGAATCCCCATGGCTGCGGAGCGCGCTCTGCCGCCATGGAGGATTCTCCCGAGCAGCGGAAAGTCGGCGGGAGACCGCCGACTATCCGTTTCTGACCGCGGCTGAACCGCCGCGGTCAGAATGCTCGACGGAGCACCGCCAGCCTGTTGGCGGTGCTCCCGTGGTCGGTGACCCTGGCGGTCACCGACCGCCAGGGTCAGAATGACCCCCAAAGTGTGTAAAGCATTCAAGTATCACAAAACAGTAATAAAATAAAGCACTGGAAGCAGATTAAAAATCCCAAACCAATTTATAACAATAGGAAATATTGTTATCTTTAATTTGACTCCAAAACTAATAAAAATGAATAAGGGGAACCAGAATTATGATTTTTTTAAGAATTGGGTACATATCTATGGATTTTGATGCAAAATTGTGCTAACGCAGAGGGGAAAAGGCGTTAGTGGGTCAGAAATGATGCTAGGCTGCTTACGGCAAGAAGTATGCCACTAACTAGCCTAGCGTCATTTGCTGACACACTACCAGCCAAAATTGACTCCTGTCTTAGTAAAGACAGGAGTCATGCCCAATAACCCAATGGATAGCCCAGGGGAACAGTGTCCCTTGGGCAAGACCACTATACCTAGTGCCAGGCAGGGGGCCCCATGTAAGAGGCCCCCAATGACACAAAAAAGAAAAACAATTATACTTACCTATACTTACCCAGGATGGAGTCCCCCATCCTATGGCTTCCCTCTGGTGTGGGTATTCCTGCGGCTTGGGCTGGGCATCTGTGGGCCCACTCCATAGTGTTTAGCCATAGAAATGGGTTCACATGTCCCCTAATGCCTGGCCAGACCCAGGCATTAAATAATGGCGCTAAGCAGGCTTAGCGCCATTATTTGGGTCCGCCTACTCTGTGCGCATTGTTTTTGTGCTGGAGTATAAATAAGGCTGTAGGGGATAGTGTGATATTGAGAATGGGAACATCCACTTTGCATCTAATAAGCGCAATATACATTGCTGCATCCACAATATGACGCTAACCCCTATATTTTGATACTAGACAGGTCTAGCATCAAAATATAAACATGGAGTTAGCTATGCGCTGTTTTATCGTCAAAATATTTGATGCTAAAATGGCCCAAGCCAAGTATAAATATGCAACCTACTGTTTTTAGAGCTTAGAATCTAAAAGTGCCTGTCGGGTTATTTGGTTGCACATCAACCGGGGCGAATTCAAAGTTTAAGTCCAACTGCGATGGAGCCCTGCTCGGCTACAGCAAGTAGGAGTCCTCAGACAAAAGTTTACCTTTGGACTTAGTCACCTTTTTTTTGCTTTTTCCTTCCGACGGGCGTTGACCCTCCTCAGCAAGCCGATTTCGATGCAAGGTCATCAGATTGCCTTTGCAGGAGCCCCCAGTGAAAGCCTGGAAGTCCGTGGCTCCGGAGGTTTTCAGCGGGACAAATCTGTAAGTCAGGCCAGGTCGCGGTTGAGGTAAGCCGGCTTGACTCTCCATGGTGGGTCGGTCCTTTTATGGAGCTTTTTACAAAAAGTTCTCCAATCTTCTCCAAACTTCTGGATCTTCTTCCAGAAGGCATTTGAAGGGTTTTCAGGAGTCCACAGCTCACCCCAAGGTTCCAGAAGTTCTGAGTTATTTATTGAGGGCTAGGATTCCAACTCCCAGAATCCAACTGGTGCAAATCCCAAAATGGCCACCAGCCCTGGTCAGCTGGTCAGTTCGTTCAGAATTTGATGCAGGGGACTCTGGTTAGCTGGTTTTCACCTGTAGCAAGGAGGGAGTCCCTTCTTGAACCAGTTGAAGCAAGGCAAAGTACTTCTTCTGGTGAAGCCCAAGTGTGCAGCTGGCACAGTCCTTCAGAGTCCAGTGTCCAGGTGCAGGTCAGGGGTCCAGAAGAACAGTCCTTCTTGATGTTTCTTGTAGGGATTTGAGGTGTGGGTGCAGATCTGCCATGTTTATCCTTGCTCCTGGGGTGGAAAGCAGGGGAGGTCACACTGTCCAATCTCCCTTTGATGACCATTTCCTAGGAAGTGTGGCAAGGATCAATCAAAGGAAGCAACAATCTTCAAAAATCCTACGTGGTTGAAACTGTTTTATGGAGGTGAGATCTGGTTGAGCACACCCACTGGTGTGGCTAAAAATCCTAAACACAACCCTCTCCTGCCCTCTCCTAATCTAATCAAGAGGCACCTAATTGTCTGGGGTCGCAGGAAATGGGGGAGGTCCTGAGATGCTCCAAGTGTCCTTCCCTGCCTTTGAAGATCAGTCTGGCTGCTCCATCTGCTGAGGCAGATATCCTCCCCTAAGCACATCCTTTGTGTTCATCCCAGGCCACTTCACACCTCTTTAAGGCAGTCTGGCCAGGCTGCCAGGGGTTGGCCAATCATAGAAGGGCACCACAGAGCTGAAGTTTGCAACATTCAGGTAGAGTTTTAAAACTCTTTACCTGAACTAGTGATATTTAATCCAACAATGTCAAATTGTGGGATTTATTATAAGAATTATTTTGATACCAAACTCAAGATATCTGGTGCTCATTGGGACTTTGTTAATTACAATAAAGTCTCCCTATTTTAGCCTATGGAGGCCATTCACTACAGTGAGGGAAAACAAATTTGGCTATTTTACCTCTCCAAGGCTTATAAAACAATTTGTATTAAGTCCCTGCTTATGGTTACATGGCACCCAACCCTATGGGCACATCGGGCACACCTTAGGGGTGACTTATATGTAAAAATAAGGTAGTTTTAGACTTTGGAAGTGTTTTTAATTCCAATGTCGAATTTGCTTATAACTTTAGTTTATAATCAGCCAGCAAGGTAGGCCTGCACTTAAAATGACACTGGACACCTCAGCAGGGCACCTATGAGGACACTACCTATGCTGGGATCCCTAAACCTACATGCCTTACCATTTACTAGAGACTTATAGGTAGGTTGATACTGCCAATTATAATCAGCCTAATTTGCATATCCACTTCACACAGAGCACTGGCCTTGGGACTGGTAAGCAGTACCCAGGGCACAGCCAAGAGCCAGTAACCACCTCTATCTGTCCAAACAGTTTGGGGTGACCAGGGCAAGAATGAGGACTTTCCTACACTTGCATCCACTAAACTCTAAATAATAAAGTTTATTTTGTGTATGCAGGGGGGAAAGATCTCAAGACAGAGTAAATATTGTAGAGATCATCACCAGTACCTCTAGATTAGCTCTGCCACTATCACTTTCATTTATTCAGGCAGCATCTGCAGTCCCCAGGGTGCAAAGTGCAGTGGGAAAGCATCCCTATAGTCTTCTCTTGGTGCCTCAAATTGTGGATACTTATGTCACTGTAGTCAGATAAGCAGTCCTCTTTCACAGGACTGCATTCTATACCTCAGTTTCACATAGACATTTGACAAACGTCTTTTGATGTGCTGTGCCCCATACTATTTAAGGCATGATTGGCATTCACATAGACACACAGGCACCAATGTATCTAGCTCCCTACCTATGAAGACATTCACCATGCAATTAGCCATTCATTGGAAACTAACATTTTTGCTAACTCAATTTTGAACTGCTCGGTGATGCACCAGCTATGGTGACAGACAAGACAGACCCCCAACCCCACACACACCACAAATACACACACACTCACGTGTAAAACACTAGCATGCACACACACATAACATATATATGCAAACGCACACATTTATCCCTTGGTGTATTGTAGCACTGACAAGCAGATGTCTTGGTGCTCAATAATACATTTTTTTGTATTTCAGCCCAATGGTACTCATTTGATCAATCTCAGAAGGATAAAGGATGGAGTGGAGCCATTGAGATTCAGGCACACATTTCTGCACACATGTACACATACACATACTCATGTGCCCACACAAACAATGTGTATTTGCAAATGTGCACATTCACTCATTAGGGTATCCTGACACTGAAAACCATATGTCTCAGCACTTAGAAACAGACTTTTATTGTTACACAACCCAATGGTACTGACTTTATCAACCCCAAAAGGATGAAAGGCTAGGCAAAGCTGCTGTGATTCAAACAGATTTATGCACATAGGCACATACACTCGTCTACATACAAACTTATGTCCTCATATTTATGTCCACACAGACACTTGTGCACATTCACATAAACAAACACTCATATGCATCCAACCTCACACACTTCGGTGCACACTCACCAGCACACACACTTTTATGTGTGCACACTCACATATGCGCACATACATTTATGTGCATATAGAAGCTCACTTGCACAGGGACAAATGCACATTCACATAAAGAGACTTATGTGTACATTGATACACAAGTTCATGTACATTTACTCATATCACACACATTCACATGCACATTTTTAGGGTCATGCATGCAAGTGTATGCAGTAGGTTAACATGGGGGTTGCCTTTAAATATTCTTAAAGTGCAGTTTCCCTTTTAGAGAATATGGAAATTTGGAGTTTGGGGTCTCTGAACTCACAATTTAAAAATTCCTTTTTTAGTGAAGTTGACTTTTAGATTGTTACTTTGAAAATGCACCTTTTAGAAAGTAGTCAGTCAAGGGTTTTGAGCCCACCCATGCTTCCCCTTTGTACGCTTCGGTGTCACTCTTCTTTACAGGCTCCTTAATTGGACATTGCAGGCGAAATGTCCTATCCAGTCATTTCTGTGGTGCAGGGACCAAGCACAGATCGAGCAAAGTTAATCCGTGCCTGTCCACTGCTGCCGACCTGATCGAGGGACTATTTCTTCTGCTCTCATACTCCCCCTGCCTGATGCTCTCTCTTAATAGCTCTTGCGTTTTTTATTCTCATTGTTTTAGAATGGAGAGGTCAGTAACTTGCACAGAATGACAAGTGGTGCAGCAGCGACACCATCCCTGCTTGTCTTACTTATGCACAATTTCTCATTCAACAAACTTTCAATATAGAATAGCAACCAAAATAAGTTTTCATTTTCTAATTAATTCTAAGCTAGTCATCAAGGATAATGAATGCATTCTTCTCAGCAGTCTTAATGGGGATGAAGTACTGGACAATATAGCTTGGTCTAAAAAACTTAGGGGCATATTTACAATCTCCTAGCTCCTCATTTTGACTCCCTACTGTCATTTTTTTAACACTAAAGTGGCGTCAAAGAAGTCTTTTCCCCACGACGGATTTACAAAGTGGTGTAATATAACCCTTTGCACCACATTATACCTGCCCCTTGTCCTTTCAACTTGAATATCTAAGCTTATCACTCACATCAATGTTTTATATGATGGGCTATTTGCCACACTTGTTACAGTTACTGATTTCAGCCATGCAAGTTTTACACCAGAAAAAAACAGGTTTAAAATAAGATATTGCAGGTATAGTCGTGTAAGTTCAGCCAGCTAATGTATTGCATGAATCCCTGTTTACAGAGTATTTGAAATGAAATCCTTCCGGGTGAGCTGTGTCACCAGCTTCCTCTGATCACAAAGGTTCTGGCACAGGAACACTTGAGCCACAAAGGTCACTTTCGGTCAGACAACATCTAATGAGCCTGAAGTGCTATGGAGTTTTAATCTATCTGCGGGTTTTTAACCACGCCTACTGCATGCCCATCACTATCACTCATCCGTGTGCTTGCCTTTCAAAAGTCCTTTGTTATCATTGGTAAATGCTTTACGTTTGCCCCTCTTTGGGGTGGTTTGGTTACCGCCTTAGACATCGACCCTGTTACATGGATAATTGCACATTTGCCGAAACTTTGACTGTAAGCTAACTTCTTCTTCCTTTTGTGTCTCTCCTTCATGCTCATGCTGGCTGTGACGCTTTGAATCGGCTTGCTTATGTCAACTGATTTACTATTAATTTTCGATTTAAGTGATGAGGAAAGTCCAGTTAGGAATTTTCCGTGTTAAGAGCTCTAACTCGAGCAAACCAAAGACCCATTGCATTGCAAATGTCTTTTCCTTTTTAGCAGTTTCTACCTAATCCTTTAATGACAAGTAAACTGTGGCAGCGTCTTTATGTACTTAGCATACACAGTTATGCTAATGTGCTATAATATTTCTTAGGGCGCCAGCCTTCAATCATTTCTGAGCTTTATTATGGGATGCTCTGTTGTCTTATCATAATTACTGATTATGATAAATAATTAACTTTGCTGCTCCTTTCAGCCCACGGGCAAAGAGGCTAAAGGCACATATTCTATTGTGTAAGATGATGTTTCGTACTTGTTTTCGCATGCTGCAGTAAAGGCGCAGCATGAGGCAAGAAAATTGTTTTAGGATGTATGCCAACATTAGTTACCTCACAAAGAATTGTCTATCAAGCACTGAAGCCACCAGACACCCCTTGAAAGCATTTGTCTATTAAACCCAGTTTTACGTCCAAGCACTTTCCAACAAATTGTTTGTTTCATGGTGTAAAGATTCTGTAATTGTATTCTGTTTTCCACCAGGAGATAATTGAGTACCATATAGGCTGGTGAGGGGTGATCAATTTTGGCAAGGCACAACTTAAAATTCAAATTTTAAATATTGTGCTGTTTTTTTTTTGCATTTGCAAATCGGTAATCTTGTGTAGATGATATGTCAGGAATCCACTTTCAATGGTACCAGTGATAGAATGCTATATTATGGGTTAAATTTCTGAGAAAATCTAGTGGCAATTATAATTCATTGTTTTATGGCCTACCTAAAAGGGAATCGGACTATCACGCTCAAAGGCAATAAGTTTCTCTTCCTGTTATAACTGTGAATATTTAGAACCTTAATTCACATCTTGGCAGCTGGAAAAGGAAATGGATATGTATTGTGCCAAAAATTGTTATCTGCTTTTATTGTGACAACAGATGTTATGTGCTTCCAAATGTATTTACACTAAGACATGGACATGAGCGCAATTACTTCCTTTTCATGCATGGAGAGATTAACTGATTTGCTCAGAATCACAAGGGTGTTTGGCCGAGACCTAAAAAGCATTGGCACAGCCAATAGGTTTTGCCTATATGAGTAGTAGCTCTGCCATTGCCTTTTGTTCATGCTGTACAGGATGGGCATTGCCGACTTTGGCAACGATGTGTAGCCATGCTGTATAGCAATATGGCTGCAGTGCAGCATGGCTAAATTTAAAGAACCATGATGCATCCAGCGCACATGTACTTTAAGGAAATAAAAAAAGCCCATTAGGCTTGGCTGCATCATAGCGCTTTTTAAAATGAGCTTTAGTCACACTACAAAGCATCAGTGCTGCTGTACAGCATGACTACAAAACATTGGCAAAAACAATAACAATAACGTGGCGTGGCCTATTGGTTTTTCAATGCTTGTTGCTTGGTGCAGTTATCGTTTCGTGTGGGCTCAGAGCAGCAGCCTCATTACATTTTCTATGGCACAACTAGGTGGTGCTCTCCTCCCACTGCTAGCAAAAAACAGAGTACTCGAGAGTGCAGAGACGCAAATTAATTTTAGAGTAGGGGCTGCAGGAAGACCAGAGCAGGGTGATCAGCCAAGGACTCCTTAGATCCACCACAGATGGGAGTCTGACTGTTTTATTTCGGTAACAGGTAGAGAAACCCCATCGCCCACAGATGTTTTGCTTGTGAATCTGACCATTGCTGGCTGTGATGCATTGCATAGGATCACTGGTGTACCTGGTGTCTGTGCACAGAGCCGACTTCTGATCACCTCTGAACCCTGCCTGAGCCCTCTCACAAAATCGTACTCTGCACACTGGTGAACAGTCTCTTTGCTCATTCCAGATCGAACCTGTCAGGTGATGGAGACAAGTTACCAGACTGAAAAAAAAAAAAAAACATTTGGTGGGGGGGGGGTTCCACCCCACATACCCCCCTCAAGGTACGTCCCTGGGAAGGGAAGGGAAGGCAAGTCCAGGCACGGCAAAGCTTGGCTTAAAGGAGAAGGAAAGCGAGAAAGATGGGAGGACAGGCTAGATGGATGGAAAAAGAGAGTGAAGGTGAGTTTAGAAAATAGGGAGAAAGGTTCAGAAGGTGAAAGGAAGGCATGAAGGGCAGAGGAAATCAGATGGACAGATAGGACAAGAATGAGTCTGAGGGGAAGAGATGATTGAAGGTGAAGAAATGAAGAAAGCTGAGAGGAGAGGTTGGATGAAGGGCTGGGAAAAGAACACCACATACGTTGACACAAATTAGCCAAACGACCAACCAAGCAATGGTCAAAGGAAGGAAATGCTCTGCAAACAAGGACCACTTGTTTTCTGGGCTTGGGCTCGTTATGGGTCCCAATCCGCCCCTGGTTCCAAGTGCTCTTTCGCAGCAGACATTGTGCTGCTTTGACAACTGAATCAGTTGAACACATGCTGGGATTTGTTGTATGTAATTACAGGTTCTAATGCAAATAAGTGCCTTCTGGGAGTTGGTCTTCCATAACAGAGATCTTGGTGTAACCTGCAGGTTTCAAGACAGCTCAGTTGGTTTAGGCTCCTTGTACAGAGATATGGGCGACCTGCAGGATGTGATATTCAGTCCCATTAAGATGAATCCGAGGATTCATTTTACTGCTTTAGAGATGTGTGTTTAACCAGCGGGTTCGAATCACAGTTACCAAGCTCAGAGCGTCCTAACTTTCTGCAGAGCACTGAGTGTAACCCACAGGACACAGGTTCTAACTCTCGCATTACCGCTAATTAATGGTCCTATTGCAAAACATCTGTGTACATCCTCGAATGTCCGCAAACGTAGAAACATTACATTGGGTAAAACAATTATAGTCAGTGCCACATCGCTTAACTTCACGTCTGTTCTGGGATTCTTTAAAGCTGTTATAGTTAAAAAAAAAAATTTCAAAATCGCCTAATTTAATATTTTCCAGTTGAAAGTGCGGAACATTTCTGCATTTCAGCTCTCCTCTCTAAAGCCCTCCCTTCCAAACATCCTGCCTGCCATCGTACGTCTAGCCCACTTCTAAGCAACGATACCACACCTCCAACCAGGGCTTTAAGTGGGCCAGGACCATCCTCGTCGCAGACTGGTGGTAACTAAAACAGACATTAAAACGGGCCCCTCGGAGGCCCTCTAGCGTTGTACTTAACCCCACTGATGAAAACACTGATGGAGTTCTGAACAATGACTGTAAAAACACGTTAGAGTCATCCATGTCAGTGATGTAGTTTCTTTTTATATTACACACTTTGTAATTAATCTCGCAATCCCTAAGTGTGTTAACTATGTTGAGGTGTTGTGTTATTGTTTTTTTTTTTTACTGTGCGTTATATTACTCCGGCATAGTGGTTTACCTTAAACAGCTAGCAATCATTGACGAAGCAAATAGTGCAGTCTAAGTGATTTTAGGTGTATGGCAGTTGTTCTTCGTTCCTGGATGCAGTAAAGTAAATCTCTTAGGGCCTGATTTAAGAAAATTGACGGTGCACTGCGTACAGTGCCACTTTTCTTGCACCCCTTAGGGCCACCATGTGTGTGCCGTTTCCAGGATGTGGCGCACCATTGCGGTAGTTAGGGAACTAGCGTTATAATTTTTTACGTTAGTTCAGAGTTTTGAAAGATTAGTGAAAAAATAATGACGCAAATCCTGCAAAGCCAATTCAGGCCCATTGTAAAAAATGGTGTGCCTCCTTTTAACGTAACACCTGCTCTGAGCAGGTGTTAAAGGTGGCAAAAAAAATGGCGCAAAGAAATCTCTTAGATTTGTTTGTGCCATTTTTTCGGCGCCCCTAATGGGGGAACGCACCCTTTGCATACATTATGCCTGGCGCAGGCATAATGTAGTGCAAAGGCTTACAAGGTGGTGCAATGCATGCTGGCATGGTGATTTTGGCCTCGTTGGGCCACATTAACGTGAAAAAAAAAATTATGCTAACGTGGCACAAGGAGGTCCTAGGGGCCCCTAAAACCGCCCCTTGGAGGCAGGAAAATTCCGGTTGGATAGCGCACAATGGGAATGAGAAAACATTATTTTACATGGTTAACCAAGACCCTTTATCACATAGGGCATGACCGTTTTAAAGGCCCCTCCTCCCCACTTTTATCATCCTACTTAAAGTTCTGTCTCAAACACAGAGGTGTGCAACACTCATAGGGCTAAAAAGCCTTTAGAACCCTAATGCTGTGTGTCTCAGGCCCGACTGATGCAGTGTCCAGGACACAGACACACAGGGCCAGATTCACTAGCGGCACAGGAGCGTTGCTTTTAGTGGTGTTTTTGTAGATTAACACCGCCTTGTAAATATGGGCCCCTCTGACACAGTTTTCTGTGGCAGAGGGGCGTGCAATGGTTGTTGCTGTGGGCATTCCACTGCAACACCCAATGATTTTAAAGCTGCCATAGATTTACTAGAAGGTGTAAATTTGTGACTGCGCGAAAAACTAACCTTACCCTAGGGGTGGCATTACCATGGCACAATGAGGAGGAATGCTTTTATTCCTCCTCACTTTTTGCTTTAAGAGCACAAGGCCATGAATTGGTGTTTATGTGCAGGAAGGTATTCCTTCCTGCACATAAACAATCATTCAAAAATGATGATTTGGTACTTCTGTGTGTGCTGAGATATGCAAGTGCATTATGCAGCACACATAGCAGTGCCACATCACCTTTGTAGATTGTTTATGTGCAGGAAGGGACACCTTCCTGCACAAAAACAGTCACACCCCTCAATGCAGACACCCTGGCACTATGGTGCAAGAATGCCTGCATTGGTGCAGGCTGCATAATTTACCTCCAGCACAGGGGGAAACGCAGGGATACACTGTATTCTTGTAAATACAGTGCATTCCTGCGTTTCAAAATTGGTGCAGTGTGGAGCTGCTAAATTTGCCGCAGCACTGCACCAGTTTCTTGTAGATCTGGCCCACAGATGATAAGGTGCTGTGGGCTTGACCAGGCAGCCTCTGGTGTGTTATCTCAGCCACACCTAAGGTCTTTCAAAGGCCATTTACATGCCTTTGTGAATTGATTAATGAGGCTTTGCTTTTTTTCACAGGTTCTAGTACCCCCTGGATCCCCATTCTGCCTCTCCTTTATATTTGTGCCTTACATTTTTACTCCCACAGTGGCAGTGAAAAGGCATATCACTTTCTAAGAGAAAAAGTATGGTCACTTGTTGTTTAAAGAGTCTGCAAATGCATGGTCATGATTCTAAATAGGGCTGTAACCAAAATTGTATGTTTTCATTGGTAATATGACTTTTCTTTTTATTCTGCCTTTGTTTACATTTATTATTAGTCAGAAATCGTGAACACAGTTTTAGAACACATTTACTGTGCTTTTTATTTGCATTTGTTGTTTTAAATTGCATAGATATGGGCTAAGTATACAGGCTTTAAGTGATTTTGCTTATTTATGTGCTGGAAATAACATCAAAATACCAGTGGTGCCAATAAAATCTGGTCAGTTGGCAACCCTAATCATGAAGACTGAAAGTTTGTTGCAGTATCAGCAAATTATTTATTTCCTTCACCTTATATCCCTGATTAATGCCATAATAGCAATAGTTTAACTCATATCTGAAACCTTACTCGTCATCCATCAATAACATGCTGAGTTACTTCAAGTGTCTGGAAATATAGCCTGCATTCAGAAAACTCAGTCTTCATTCACACTGCTCACCATGCGCTTACAGTGTCACACTGAACTCACACTGATCACCATGCACTCACGCTGTTCATCCTGCAGTCATGCAAGCGCACTGCTCAACCTGCACTCATGTGACACTACACTCACCTGTCACTCTTACTACTCACCCTGCAATCTCACTCAAACAAGCACATCACTCACCATGCATTAATTCCTCCCACTCTGCAATTTCACTGGCACCCAAACTCATATGGTCACCACTCACCCTACAGTTACTCCTTTTTGGACCAAGCCCTTTTAGCAGGATCTTCCCCAGACTTTTTACCTCCTTCCTCCTAATTTTACTGATCTGTTTATGTTGGCTTTAGGACTCTGGGCACTTTACCACTGCTAACCAGCGATAAAGTGCATATGCTCTCTGTGTAAATTGTATTGGTGATTGGCTTTTCCATGATTACCCTATTTAATTTACTAGTAAGTCCCTAGTAGAGTCAAAAGAGGTGCATATGGCAGATAAATCAAATGCTACTAATGGGCTTGCAGCACTGGTTGTGCCACCCACATGAGTAGCCCTGTAAACCTGGCTCAGACCTGCCACTGCAGTGTCTGTATGTTCAGTTTTAAACTGACAACTCGCCTTGGCAAGTGTTCCCACTTGCTAGGCCCAAACCTTTCCTTTTTATACATGTAAGGCCCCCCTAAGGTAGGCCCTAGGGAGCCCCTTGAGAAAGGTGTAGTGCATGTTAAAGGTAGGACATGTAGTGATGTGTTTTTACATGTCTAAACAGTGAAATTCTGCCAAATACGTTTTTCACTGTTGCAAGGCCCATCTCTCTCATAGGTTAACATGGGAGCTGCCTTTAAATATTCTTACAGTGCAGTTTCCCTTTCAGAGCAGATAGAGATTTGGAGTTTGGGATCTCTGAACTCACAATTTAAAAATACTTTTTTTAGTGAAGTTGGTTTTTAGGTTGTTACTTTGAAAATACACCTTTTAGAAAGTAGGTATTTTCTTCCTAAACCATTCTGTAACTCTTCCTGTTTGTTGATTCCCTGTCTGGGTCAGACTGACAGTTGGGCTGTTTGTGAATCTCCTCTAGACAGTGACACAAATGGAGCTGGAGTGTAGCCTGCATATCCTGAAGAGCCATCTGGGCTCGGCTGGAGGGAGGAATGGTTACTCACACCTGAATGTGCTCTGCCTGCCCTCAATCAATGCAGTCTCCAACCCTCTGGTGTATGTTTGGAGCCAGGCCTGAGCAAGGCAGGATCCTGTAAACAACAGAGAATTGTACTTGAAGTTGGGCAACTTCAAAGGCAGAAACGGGTATAAGTACTGGACCCAAAACTCCAGAATTCAGATTACTTCAAGGATGTGTTGGTCTATCCTGCAGTTGCTGCTTCTGCCTGTGAAAGGGGAAAAAGACTATACTTTGTTGTGCGTTCCAGCTTGTGAGGTATCTTCAGGAGCTTGGACTGAGCTTGCCTCCTGTTTTGAAGTCTGAGGGACAGCAAAGAATTCCTCAATCAGTCTCTGAGTCTGCTTTCTGTGAACTCTAGCTTGTCAGTGGGTCCCATTCCAGTTCCTGGGCCTCAGAAAGTGAACTTCTGGTGAAATTCCAGTGAAACGGCATTGGACAACGCCGTGCGACCTGCAAGGACGCCGCTGCGTGGAACCCGCGACACCGGCTACACCTCAAGCTGTGGATACCGCAGAAGTGCAACTACCCCACAACATTGCAAGCTCTGCGTTGCTACAGCCACTGACGTCCAGAGGACTCACAAGATCAGAGTGTCATAGCACCAACGTTCGTGACACCCGACTCCGTCACAGTGCCTGTGACGTGAGCGCGACCCTATGAGGTCAACCTGCAGCATCGTGAATTTGTCGGACTTCAACTTTGTCGGAGGTACTGAGGGACTGACTCCTCGCAACTGATCCGCAGCAAGGACCCAAAGCCTCTTTGTTATGCCTCTACTCCTTTGCCCCTCAGCATCGGAACCAATACCTCCTCGGATCCAGCAATCTCTCGCTCCCCGACTACGTGCACCGGCCTGTTTCTCACCTGTTTTGCTAAGGTACTGTACCTGGGGCTCCATCTGACTCCGTAAACAGTGGCATTGGATTGTGGGAAGCGACTCCGTCACAATGCTGCTTCACATCAGATTGCAGCATTTGTGCCTCTAGGCACTATTCTTGTGTTTTTAATTGCTAAAAGGCATACTTTTAAGTGTATATTGTGGATTTGCATCATATTTGGTCTTGTTTCATTTTGATAAATATTGATTATTTTTCTAAACCTGCATGTTGTCCATTTTGTAGTGGTTTCACTGTATTACTGTGTGTGTTGGTACAAATACTTTACACATTGTCTCTGGGTTAAGCCTTTCTGCTCGCGCCAAGTGACCAAGGGGGTGATTGGGGGTTAACCGAGTGTGTTTCTACCTTGCCCTGACTAGAGTGAGGGTCCTTGCTTGGTCAGGGGACAACCTGACTGCCAACCAAAGACCCCATTTCTAACACTCCTCTTACCCTGCTTTCACACTGGCACATCACTCACATCACACAGACAGTTGCGAGGAGTCAGTCCCTCACTCCCTCCTCTCAACCTGCACTTACACAATATATCTCTCAGGCTGCGCTCATTCAGACTCTCTGTTCACCCTACCTCCACGCAGACACAGTAGTCTGATGAAATTCACAGGGATACACCACTCACCCTGCACTAACTCCTCTCACCATGGACTCGTACAAGTCACTCTCACTGTCAACACTTCAATCTCTGCTCTCACCCAGAGCTCATACACAGGCACACCGCACACCTTGCAATTACACAGTTCACACCACCCTGCACTCAGTACTCCTCTTATCCAACTCTCACATTACATTCATGCAGCTCATCCTATACTCACATCAGCTCATTTATCACCCTACCCTCGCATCACTCATGCTGCAAACCCTCACACTATTACCCATCAGCCAGCACTTACATGAGCACACATCTTATGCTGCAAAGATAAAAATTACACAACTCTCATGAATATACACATATTTCTACAACGATAGCCACAGAATACCTGCTCTTTCCATAGTTCTAGATGCCTACTTAATTCCATTAGTAACAACAGGGCCGGTGCAAGAGGGAGGAGTGGACTGGGGATGTGGGATGGCGCAAGGAGGGAAACTTGTGCTGATTCTTTGGGGTATGGTGCTGGGCTGAGGATGATGTGACATCTTCAGCCAGTCTTGGCTTTCCATTCACCACAATTCTTCATTCCAGGGCATGTGTTTTATTATTTTACTTTGTATGTTGGGTTTGAAAATTCCAAAATGCAAAGTGTTACTGGATAAAATCTATGGTTGCCGAAGAAGTCAAACATTTCAAGAGATCAATTGGCTGTGTGGATCCCCTCTCCTGCAGAGCTGCCTGGATCCTGCATCACGGGTGGTGGACTGGAGTGGTCCCAATTGTCCTCTCTTCCAGCTTTCTTACTTTGGTGGAGGTAAGACCTTGCCTCCCCATGCAAGACAGTACCCCTGTGCACTGTGTCATTTGCAGTTGCCTAGGCTTGTTGGTGTCCTTCCTCCAAGTCCTTTGTGCATCTTGCAGCCGCCAGCACTCTATCCTGCGATGCATACCTTTCTGAGTGGTTCTCCAGTGGCGTGGGAACCTTTATTCTAGTGCTGCATGGGCCTCTTTTGCAACTTTCTTATCCCCGTGCAGTGGGATTTCTGTGTGCACTGCCTGGTCTTCTGTGGGCTCTCTGAGTGTCTGAGAGCCCCCTCTTACTCCCCCTCCTAGGTAGAGTCTTCTTGGTCCTTCCTGGTCTCAAGCAGTGCCATTTTCCGCTAACCGCAAGCTTTGTGTGTCAAGGCTTGTTAGCGGACTCCAACAATGCAAACCCAACTGCAATCCTCCATCCGGCGTGGGATACCACTTGCACCATCCAGAAAGCCGACTTCATCTTCTTGGGTGCAATACAGACTTTTCTTCTCCACTGATGGTTCTCTTTTTGCACCTTCATTCGGGTTAGCAGGGGCTCCTACTCTTCCTGGACTCTTCTGTGCTTCTTGGAATTGGTCCCCTTCTTTCACAGGTCTTCTTGTCCAGGAAACCACTGTTAGTGTCTTGCAGTCTCTTCTGGGTTTTGCATAATTATTATTCTCGTTTCTGTGTGTTTTCTGGGAAAGTTACTGTGATTTACTCCTGCTTTCCGGGTACTGGGGTGGGTTGTGGTACTTACCTTTGAGTCTTTCTAGTACTCCTAGTTCCCCTCTACACACTACACTTGCCTAGGTGGGAGACCGACTTTCGCATTCCACTTTCTTAGTATATGGTTTGTGCTCCCCCTAGGCCCATTTCTAACTTTTGTGATTTTCACTAATTCCACTGTTTTCTAACTGTTTTTATCCCTATTTCTGCATACTAGTGTATATAATTTGTGTATTACTTACCTCCTAAGGGAGTATAGTCTCAATGGAATGTTTGGTATTTGTGTGACCTAAATAAAGTACCTTTATTTTTGCAACACTGAGCATTTTCTTTCATGTGTGTGAGTACTGTGTAAACACAGTGGTATTGCATGA
Organism: Pleurodeles waltl; assembly: GCF_031143425.1. NCBI lineage: Eukaryota > Metazoa > Chordata > Amphibia > Caudata > Salamandridae > Pleurodeles > Pleurodeles waltl. Next base: position 962,183,663 of record NC_090450.1, read on the forward strand.
GCTTTCATGTCTCCAAGATAAGCCTTGGTTTCTCATCCACAGCTCCCGCTGGAGAGTCTGGCTTCTAGACACTGCCTACATTTCACTAATAAGGGATAACTGGACCTGGTGTACCGTGTAAGTAACATAGGTACCCACACACATCAGGCCAAACTCCTACAAGAACAAACTGTGGATTGATATGTCTGGAAGGATCAGCATGTGGCATGTTGGTGCAGCAGCAACAGGCATGTCTGTTGAAGTACTGAAATTGAAGGGTAGAACCAATTGCTTATTCTTCACTGCACAAACATAAATTATGAAGGAAATAAAACATTTTGAATGAGGGAACACCCGTATTGAAACCTATACTCCCCAATTGGATTTGCCTATCTATAAAAACACGGTCCACAGTATAGTTAATGCACACAGTGAGCATGTCGTGAAGAATTAGGAATATTCTTAACATATGGTCACATCATTACATTTTTTTAGGTGACTGAACTACCCACAGGAGCCGACAGGAGTACAACAAGCACTGTTTCTCAATGGCAGCAAACCCCTTCTGCCCAATCAAATATTGTACTCAAAGTAACACACCTGTGGGCGGAGAAAATGCCACTCACTTACATGTGCTTTTCAAAGCTCTTTTTCTGTTGATCACATATGGTCAGGTGACTGCTGCTATGTAGAGCCAGATCTAAAAAGTAAAACTCAGAATCTCAGAAGTTCTGAAGCACAACCATTAACTATGGTGCTTTAAATAAAGCAACAATATACAAGTATCTTAATTTTCCAGAAAGATGCATGGAGTTATATTAAAGGTTGCAGAGTATTAGTTATTATGCATAAGCAGTGCAGATGTTTTATAACAACTCTGTTTTATTCAAAATCATATTGGTTCTATTTATTGCTAATAATAATATCACACAGATACTATCTGCACTCATTGTGCCTTTGACTCATTGAAATCTTAGTATGTGGATGACAGTGACAAGGAGCTAGATAGTGCACAGTTGCCCTGTTGGGATATGTATCCTTTCTTGTAGCGAACATTCATGCAACATTATATTTTCCAAAAATTAATATGGTCTCTTTAATGGTTTTTTCACTCCATACATGTTTAGTGGGCTCTGCTAAATGTGTTATTGTATGAATACTAAAGTGGTACATATTTGTTCAGTGTGTAACCATTGAACTACGGCCCTGATTTATAATTTTTTTGTGCCACATTAGAATCATGTTTTGACGCAAAGCAGTGCAAACTTACAAAATACATTTGTATTTTGTAAGTTTGCGCCACTTTTTCGTCACAAAATGATGCTAATGCAGCACAAAAAATGTATAAATCAGGGCCTAAAGATATATTATTTCTAATATTTTGCCATGTCTGTACAGTACACAACTACAGGAATAGCCACTGTGGGGGCATGGTCTGGCTACGAACATAGATGGCCACCTGGGCAACGAGCTCAACGAGGCGGCGAACCTTGACAGGGAGTGGGGGGCGCTGCGGGGGCAGAGTTCCCCCTCAAACTGGTGCCAGAAGTGCAGTGATGCATCGGGGAGGCTGCGTGCCGTACAGGGGGGGGCGCGACCCGTGATGCCCAACGTGCGGTGAACGGAGCAGCGGCCTACTTTCCTACACCGAGCCGCAGCCGGGGCAGATCCACAATGGAAGAGCAGCGCAGTGCTGCTCCGGCGGTGAGCTGATTTCGGTGCTCTCTCCTCTCCTATCCATACTCCTTCCCCCCACCTCTAATCGGACTGTGATTGAGGATCGGGGCGACATGGAGCCAGGGTGCCCCTCCATCGCCCTGTGACCGGAGCAATCGGGTGGCGTGAAGAGCGGTAGCATGTTCAAGACGCCATCTGAGAGGCGTGGCTCATAACACCTGGGGAGCGTAGAGGAGATACAACTCCCCAGAGCAGCACCAAGATTAGAAGTGGTGGCGTAGTGTGACCACAGGGACGAGAAGGCACCATATGGAGGCATCTTTGTAAACCAACACCAACTGTGAGATATTTTTGCCGACCCTCTCCTGCCCCTCCTATCGCTTCACACCTGGTGTAACAAAGGAGGAGAGGACTCAACTTCCCCCCTATCAGCCTTGGAGACCCCTCTTTGGCCTTCAACAGACTCCCCAGCTGCCTCTCTGCTGCTGCGTTATAGCAACAAGGAAGCTGTGGTTTCCTCGCATGAGGGAGGGATCGCTGCCCAGCAACCGGAAATAGCCAAGGCCACGAGTCCACCCAGAGGTTGGTCAAAGACTCATTACTACCTCCTTCTCCTCCTTACCCCTCCCCAGGGGCCCTGCTGCGAATGCACTGCATAGAATGGAGGAAGGTAGAGTGACACATCCCCACTCAAGTGACAATTATTTTCTCCATCGCCCTACGGCACTCCGGCCGTCCTGCTTCAGGCCTTCCACCCTGCACTGGATACCTTCTACGACATACACCTGCTGGGGGTCTTCTGACTTGTGTGAGGGGACTGCATTGGTGAGGGCCCAGCAGGGGAGCCCCTGAGGTCACTACTTCCACCAAAAACATAGAAATGGTGGGGCTAGAACCACTGAATACAGCGTGAACAAAAGAGGGGAGACATTTCTCAATTGGTATACTGCGCCACTGGGTGTTACGAGCCCCCCCCTACCAATCTGCACTGTTTCAACAGACACCTAGTAATCAGGGTGCCTGCCATGCATAGGGTGCCAATGATATTGCTGGGAAACTGGAGACCTTGCATACCCAACACCTCTATTTTACTGGAACCACACCTGTGAGGAATGGTCCTCTCCTTCCACTGAGTGCTGCCATCGCTCCAGATAGCTTTTGGCCACAGATATGCGCCGTACTCATTGCTGGGAGTGACACAAGATTTGCCTCACCTCCCCCTCACTTTACATCTCTCGCTCGCCTCCACGCCTCCTCTGTATCACAAACCAGCTCAAGCTGAGTGGTTCCTGGGTCCCCAGTTCTGCGGGCCATATTCACATCACAAGGTCTGCGATGCCTGGTGGCAGGATGTGAGGCAAGCACCCAGGCAAGCCGGCGAGACAACTACTTTTTTCCGAAGCCCTTCAGCATTTGCGAGCTCCGCCCTCTGCCCCAGGACCGCACCCACTCACTCAGCCATGCACCATGGATGACCTAACACAGGAAGCAACCATGGACCGAATACTACAGGCGATCTCAGCGGTGAGTCTCGGACTAGAGGGGATGGACAATGCTATAACTTTGCAGACAGCGGAGACAAAATCCATGCGCCTGGACATAGCGGGCTTCCAGTCTCAGGTGACAGGACTGCAGCAACACGTGACGACTGTAGAAGGTCACATCACCACCTTCCAGGACAGGGACCAGGAGCTTTTGTATCTCTGCAGTAAGCTGATAGATCTGGAGGACAGGAGCCGCAGGGACAATGTCCTCTTTTTCGGGTTTTCGGAGAACATAGAAGCTACGGACACCCACTCCTGCTTAAGGGAGGTCCACCCCAAGCTAACTGACTTAACCTTCGACCCCCCCCTGGAGTTTCAGAGGGCACATAGACTGGGTCCCAAACAACGGGATGAAGCTTCTCCTCCCCCCCAATCATTGATTGTCTCCTATGACATACGCAGACCCGCCAACTCCTCCAGGCAGCCCGGGCACATGGGCCATTTCGGACGGTAGGGTACAAGATCCTGATGACTGGTAATTTCTCAAAGGAGACCAGTGATTGTAGGAAAGCATTCTTGGCCCTTAGACCCCGACTGCGCCAACTGGACTGTTTGAACCAGCAAGAATGTGGATCACCAAAAGTGGGGTATCTAAAGACTTCTATGACCCTGAAGGCTTGCGCCTTTTCCTGGAAGGTCTCCAGACCCAGTCCATGGACATTACTACTCCGGCCTGACCTCAGGAACTATCTGCTGACATTCAGTGCGCGCCACCCCCGACTCTCACCCCCAGAGGAACAGGCCATCACGATGCAGACTTTCACCCCAAGGGGAGAGATTTAGAGAGACTCACAAAGGACCACGACGACAGGGGGCAAGCACTACACGTGGTGGCGCTGCACACCCAGCTATCAGAGAGGCACAAGTTTTGCTCCCCCCTGAAGTCCATCATGACTCCCACTTGAAGCTGTGAACGTACTGTGTAAAGCAAGATTCAAGAAGCTTGAGAACCCGGAGTCCCGTAGGATGATCAGTGGACCTTCTACTGAATCAACGGACAGATGAATACATGATCGCATGTTGACTTCGATGTTTTGATGTTGCGATGCTCTCAATAATGTTTTAAGACTCTTATACTCAGGTCCCGACAGAACCTTCTGAGTCTTATGTGCCTATCTGTTGTCCATTTCTAACATGTTGCTGTTTGATGCCTTAAGAAGTTAACACTGTACTATTTTCATTGTCTCTAGACATCCCATCTCCTCCCCCCTTGCCGCCCCTAACCCTTTCCCTCCCCCCATTCACCATAGCTGAGTTCACCGTGCTCACCGCCCTGCTAATTATTATTCAATCCCCCCCCTTTTTGTGGCCACTAAGGAACAATGTGGCTTGCACACGTTACTCAGGAACAGTTGTACTGTTTGGAGGTAGGGCCTCAGCACTAGTGACGAACGACATGTGATACACCATGGAGCACAATGCTATAACATGATGCAACCACTGAGATATACCATCTGCTCACATTGCCATTGGTCCCTAGAGAGCCGACCCCCCAACCTAAAACAGCCACGGGACCCTTATGGTTCGGTACCATTAGGTGGCCAAGATGGCGGCTAGAGCGGATGCCTAAAAATGAGCTCCACTAACGGCCTACAATTATCCTTCAAATCAAGGATACTAAACACCAAAAACTCGGAGCAGATGTCGTACTAAAGAAGTAGGTAGCCCCAGAGCCCGGGGGAATGCAGTACTTGAGACCTACACTACGAGCGGACCAAGAACGCAGGGCCTTGATGACAGGAGGAGACAAACACAAAACAGAGGCCGAGCTGGGGAGCTGTCCTCGGCCTGCACGTGTTGCTGACGAACCGTGGCCAGAGAGCAGCCGCGCGCCGCCGCACCCGCGGCGGGGACCCCTCTACCCAGCGCTGGACCGTGAAGGCTCCAGAAGACAAAATCACCAAACCAAAAGGAGGTGAGGAGAGCTGCCGCGGCGTGGGCCTACAATTATCCTTTAAATTGAGGATACTAAACACCAAAAACTCGGAGCAGATGTTGAACTAAAGACGCAGGTAGCCCGAGGGGAACGCAGCACTTGAGACCTACACCACAAGCGGACCAAGACCGCAGGAGCTCGATGAAGGGATGAAACAAACACGAAACTGAGGCCGAGCTTAGGAGCTGTCCCCGGCCTGCGCGTGTTGCTGACAAACGGTGGCCAGAGATCAGCCGCGCGCCGCTGCACCCGCGGCGGAGACCCCTCTACCCAGCGCTGACCCGTGAATGCTCCAGAAGACAAAAGCACCAAACCAAAAGGAGGTGAGGAGAGCTGCCGCTGCAGGGGTCTACAATTATCCCTTAAATTGAGGATACTAAACACCAAAAACTTGGAGTAGATGTCGTACTAAAGACGCAGGTAGCCCCAGAGCCCGGGGGAATGCGGTGCTTGTGACCTACACTACGTGCAGACCGAGAACGCAGGGCCTCGATGACGGGATGAGACAAACACGAAACAGAGGCCGAGCTGGGGAGCTGTCCTCGGCCTGCACGTGTTGCTGATGAACCATGGCCAGAGAGCAGCCGTGCGTCGCCACACCCGGGGCGGTGACCCCTCTACCCAGCGCTGAACCGTGAAGGCTCCAGAAGACAAATGCACCAAACCAAATGGAGGTGAGGAGAGCTGCCGGCGGGGGCGGTGGGCCGCGATTGCCATTCTCTGCAGGGCGGCCCCGCATACTACTGAGGGTCGTAGAAGCGGTCGAACGCGAAGCCCCCAAGCAATACAGCCAACAATACTGCCCAACCTCCCAGGCCCACAGATAAAACATGGTTGAACCTAAACCCCCCAAGAGGACAATCTGAAACAGGCACCAAGACCCCGCCACTAGAGTCAAGCATGGACACCACAGCCATCGCCCTACGTAAAGTGACAGAAACTCTGGCCACTCAGTCCATAAAATTCGACAGAGTATTACAGGCCGTGCTGGAAACCAAAACCTCCCTGGAAGCCAAAATAGATTCAGTAGCAACGGAGGTCAACATCTTAAGAGCTGACCACCGCAAGCTGACAGAAAGGGTTAGCTCTAACGAATCGGCCACTGTAAAGATCCACCCCGACATCGAGGACCTGAAAGCCAAACTTCAACACCAAGAATCCGAAATAATAACGCTACAAAGACGAGCTGAAGACGCAGAGGGCCGATCACCCCGAAACAACATTAGATTCTTGGGATTCCTGGAACGGATAGAACTCCCAAATGCAGAAACCTTCCTCGAACACTGGCTAAAATAAACTACACTAACACAGAACGCTTCACCTTTACTATCAGTGGAATGAGCTCATCGGATACCGGGAGGCCCACCGCGCCCAGGAGCACCTCCTCGACCACTGATAGCGAGATTCTTGAACTACAGAGACAGAGATCAGATCGTACGGGAATTCCGGTCCTTGGGTCCTGTAAGCATAGAGAATGCACAAATCATGGCCTATCCTGACTATACAGCAGAAGTTCAGCGCAAGCGCACTACATTCATCAAAACAAAGCAAATTCTACGAGACAAAAATATACCCTACTCCCTCATGTACCCGGCTAGATTGCGAGTGGTAGACAGCGAGACAACCCATATCTTCCCATCTTCGGAGGATGTATAGACATCGATACATGCAAAAGGTTTTACAGATCACGTTGCTGAACAAACTGAACAAAAAGACTGGCACACTCAACGCTCTCGCAGAGGGAAGAAAATGGGCCCGGGACCCAAATCACGTCCATCCAGATCGCAAGCAGAAGCTGAGCAACTACAAGTCATAAACGACACTAACATGTTATCGGTCCTACGCTCAACACTCAACAACAAAACCAGCGTAACAGGCTCAGACTCCCCAAAAAGCAACAACAGTCCCCTGTCATCGCCTATGTTATCTGGCCTGACTTTTACACCATGCACGGCCAACGATCTCTAAAGGCTAAAAACGTCTTTGTCCCCACATGATGAGACCACAAATGGACACCACCTCGGTCTCAATCGAAGAAATAACACTAAGGCCAAAAGACACCAGACGTCCCACATGCGTACACTGGCCCTACTCGAGGACAAGCTCAAGGACACTATTGAACTGGATACCACATACCAGTTAATGTGACTTTGTCCCGAAAACAGGAAAGCTCACAAAGGAAACGAACACATCCGAACAGGCTGACTTCGCTGACCACCCCCACATCCATTTCGACCCCACCCCTTAACCCGAATGGGTTACCGCATGGACATCAACCGAACTACTACCCAAGTTGGCACCAGTTGTTCCCGGTTAAAACCATTACTAGTAAACTATTCTCTCTTTCATTTCCTCTCTCTTTGTCCTCACCCTAACTGCCACCATTATATTCTGGAGTCAGCTGTGCGGGGGGGGTGAACGGGGACCAGGGGAAAAAGGCGGAGGGTCAAACTGAAACTACTTGTAAAAGCGCCATATCCAACACATAACAACAAAATACAATGGGGTCCTATAACATATTAACATGGAACGTAAGAGGAATGGGGAACATGAATAAGAGTAGTAGAATATATGCGTATCTCAAGCGGCACTATACACATATAGCTATACTCCAAGAAACGCACCTATCCGCTCAAGAATTACACATAATCAACAACATCTGGTCGGGCACAATATACAGCACTAAAACATCCACATATGCAAAAGGGGTCCTAATCTGGATTGCCCCTGGGATCCCGTACCTGATAAATGAAACAGAGATTGACACAGACAGCAGATATGTCTACTTGAAAGGGTGAATTAGACGGCAGACAATTAGCCATAACTGGCCTATATGCACCCAACACAGGCCAGGGGGAGTTCTACAAAGCAACATCTAAGTTACTAACACATGACTTATCAATGCCCATTGTGTGGTGAGGAGATTTCAACGGAGTCCCGGAAGTATCGCTAGACAGGTCACACCCCCCACTGGAGAATACACACAGCAAGAGACTATCCCTGACATTAAAATCCTGGATCTCAGATAGGAGACTACACGACATTTGGAGAGACCTACATCCCACAACTAAAGAATACTCCTTCTACTCCCCGGTACACCAATTACACACATGCATCGACCTAATACTATGTACAGATGAGATCACGCACCTAATCAAAAATGTCGTCTACATGGCTAAGACTCTGTCCGACCACTGCCCACTAATGGCCACACTATAATGGGGCAGAAAACTTACATGTATCCCCACGTGGCGTCTACAGCCCACATTGCTACAAGACTCCCCCTTCTGCAAAGAAATAGCAGATAACATTGATACCTATTTCAAAACCAACACGGGATCAGCATCAACAAGAGCAGTGGAATGGGATGGACATAAGGTAGTGATGAGAGGCATGTGCATGACAATAGCAAGTGGAGTCAAGCGTGCACTGACGGCAGAACTCAGGGAAATTGAGAAAAATAAACGCAAAGCAGAGTGCAAAACCGCGATACAAGGCGACGCTGATAACAACATACTAACACTTCAAAAGCAATGGAATGAAGTAGAATCCCGACTGAGAAAATTCGACTACTGCCACTACACGAAGCGCCTCCACACGGAATGCGACCACTCTAGTAGAATGATAGCATGGCTGGTGAAAGGAGAACAAAAACTAGCTCCTATCAATGCCATTCGTTCAGACACAGGCACAATAATCAATACACAGACAGAAATAAATAACGCCTTCAGGCACTACTACGGCACCCTGTATAACGCAGGATCTCCTCCACCTCCGGAACAGATAGAAGCCTTCCTCCAGTCTGCTCAGTTAACTCGCTTAACGGCGATTCAAATACAAGAACTAGACAAACCCATAGATATAGATGAAATAAAACAGGCCATACAACAATTAGCCCGCAATAAGGCTCCAGGGAGAGATGGACTCCGAATTGAATACTACCAATCTTTCCCAGCCCAGACATTGGCCCTTATCTAGCAATGATTCAGGAAGCACACTCCATGGGGCGACTACCCGATTCCCTATGAGAGGCAATGATAGTAGTCCTCCACAAGAAAGATCGAGATCCTCTAGATGCCCGCTCGTACCCTTCCTATTATTATTATTGAATACAGACTGTAAAATACTAGGGAAAGTACTAGCGAATCGCCTTCTCCCAATCCGGGTTCATACCAGGACGGAACACTTTCGTCAATATTAGAAACCTGATACGTCTAATAGCAGAGACACCAGAAACTGACACCACACGAGCGGCAGTATCCCTCGATGTTGAGAAAGCATTCGACACACTAGGATGGCCATTCCTAATGGCCACACTAAAAGAAATGGGATTCGGCAAAGCATTCATACGTTGGATATCAGTCCTGTACGCTGACCCAAAAGCGTCAGAACGGGAACGACCATCTCTGAGGAATTCTCAAAAGGGCGTGGCACCCGGCAAGGCTGCCCCCTGTCACCGCTCCTTTTCGCTCTAGCAATAGAGCCACTCGCAGCCAGACTGTGTACAGAGGCAACACGCTGGGACATACTAGGTGGAGAGAACCACCGCATTATTTCCCTATATGCGGATGACGCATTAATATTCCTCCCCAACTACCCCAAGTCCTTACCCGACCTGCTTCAACTACTGAATTATTTCGGGCAGCTATCTGGACTGCATGTGAACTGGGCAAAATCATGCCTGTTTCCAATGAGACTGCAACCAGACAGTCAAAATAACCTGGACACAATACATGGCTTACATTGGAGAAATACCACTTTTAAATACTTAGGTGTGCATATCTACCACAACGATGCAGATTTAAGAGAAGGAAACTTAGACCGAATAATCAGATCAGTAAAAAGCTCACTGCCCTTCTGGTGCTCCTTATCATTATCACCGATAGGTAGAGTCGCAGTAGCTAAGATGATAGTACTCCCCAGACTACTATACTATTTCACTGCACTACCACTAGTACTACCAAAATCACTCTTTGTACAATTAACAAGAATACTTACCGACTTGATATGGGGAGGGAAACGACATTGTGTGGCCCTGGCCAACGCCTACCTTCCTCTAGAAAGGGGAGGTATGGGTGTCCCACAATTCGAAATGTTTTAACGCGCGGCACAAATACACTGGATTATGAAGTGGCTGGACGACCCACACGGCCCAGAAATCAGCGTTCTAAGCACAAATATAGGTCACTTGGATATACTAAGATGGCTCCTGGGCCACAAGGTCATCCCCAACACAATAATGTATTGCTAAAGACAGCTGACCGCATATGGCGCCGATATGTAGACATAGGGAGATAAACTCCACTATATTCACCCAAAATACCACTACAGGACACACCAGGAGTAGATAAACTGCGCAGCAGAGTAGATTTGTCTACCTGGGTCATGAAAGGAGTTAAGACGATAGGGGACCTCTTCTCGGAGGGACAATTCCTCACCTATGAAACGCTAGCTGAAAAATACAATCTATGCAGCTGCGAATTTATCACATACGGGGCAATACAACGGTTGATACGAAACACATGGAGAAGCAGTAATAATGAACCACAAACATCACCAGCCCTACACGACCTACTCCAGGGATTGGGAACACAGTCAGATATCTCTTGGTTATACAGGACCCTACAAGCCAACCCAGAGGTACCACAATCACAGGCCAAGATCAAATGGGAAGAGGCAATACGTACACCTCTGAGCACACAAGCATGGACCATGGCTCTCACAACTATACGCGAGGTATCACGGAATGCCCGCTTCCGTTATACACAATTCAACTACCTACACCAAACGTACTTAACACCAGCCAGAATACAACACATGTTTCCGCAAGCAGGGTCTTACTGTCCAAGGTGCGGTCACTCACCAGCTGATTTCTACCACATGATATGGGATTGCTCACCAATACTACACGTATTGCAAGATGTAACCAAACAATCCACACTCGTAACCGGGCTGCCTCTATCCCCAACCCCGAGTCCTGCATCCTAGGGATACACAAAAGGCGCAGTAAAGATAAACAGAAACAGAGATGCGCAGACCCGGCGTTCATTATATTAAAACGACTTATCGCAACGCATTGGAAATCGCTGAGTGCTCCCAGTGTACGCCATTGGGCATCAGACTTACTACGATGGGCGGTGGCGGACATACAAACGCTGCGCGCTCTCTGTGACAGGGGAATAATAGTAAAGGGAGTGGAAACATGGGAAGCATTCATAGAACAACTGGAAGAGAAAGATGATACCTGTCCCCCCTGAACTACACACACACGTAAATTAAACGGCATGATTCTTACCTAATAAGAGCAACAGCACAATTATACCGAAACAGAAAACATACCCAGACATGGAAAATGCGCGAAACATGCACAAATACCGTAGCTGCAACACACAGAACTACACAGACCCCCCCATATTCCCCACTAACACTCTCTACTGGACAATAGGAGCAATGATCAATACCTCACCTCTCTCCAACAGCCCCTCTCCCTGTCCCGACTAGCATCCCAATGCCTCAATGAGCCTCAAATATATCTTCAAGGTGACCCTTCTCTTCCTTCTCTCTTCTCCCCCTCTGGTCATTATTGCAATGCAGAAACAAAATGTTTACTCGTACCTGTCTGAAATTTGATAAGGCGATTAACCTACCAAAATATTAAGATGTGCACAGAATGACTAAAGTGAATAATGTAGCCTACTGTACTATTATGATCATGCTTGTAAACATTGCATTATATATAACAAAAGTTTTTACAGTCAGAGCCCGATGGCGCTATTCACGACATCCGTGACCGCGGGGACACCACCACCGCTCTTCCCACCCTTCCTTCCCAGCTCATATCCTGATGACCTGTGACACGGGGGTACGCTACTGTCCGTGCCCGTCCCCCCTCATCCCCCATATGACTTGCCTCCCCTCCTGTGGCCTCCTCCACCGTAACCAACCCCATATAGGGGTGTGTTATATTCTGTTACATATTTATATCACTATACTACTGTTACTATCCTAGCTCGCAGCAAAAACATCAGCAGGATAGGAATGCCCTGCTCGCCCTCCCCAGTTGGGGCCTGCCTGGCCGAGTAGGCGGGCTCCGCGGGTTTAGACCGGCAGTCTATAGATAAGGACTTTGCTCCTCTTACCCCTCCTCTCCCACCGATCCTCTGACTGAAACTACTTTTCTCCTTACTTTCCGGTTAGCATCTAGGCTTCCTCTTCTTCCCTCCCTGTTTTTCTCTCCTTCATTCCCTTTTTTTGTTTTCCTTTCTCTCCCCCCTCCTTCCCCTCTGGTGTCTATCTTCCCCCACCTCATTCTCTCTAACCCCCGATTCTTCCCCCAGTTTTAATTACTTCCTGCACCCTTCCTCTTTTCCCGACACAGGTGACCAACAATCACCCCTCAACACTCTTCCTTTATCCATACTACCTAGCCCTCACCCGCATTGCACCACAGAGAACCCCTCCTTCCCTATCCATATACTTTACCTCACCCCACTCATCCCCCCACCCTTACCTTTCGGTTCCACCATGGCAGGTCCTATCCCAAATACACCTACACCACTATAGATCATATCCTGGAACGTCAGTGGCCTAATGCATTTTGTGAAATGGAATAAAATACTCTCCAACCTCCAATCTAAATGCGCTCATGTAGTCCTTCTTCGGGAGATGCATCTTGATAGTGTTGAATCAAGTAAACTGCACTGTGACTAGGTGGGAACAGCGATATTTAGTTGCAGCCCTGCCCCACAGGAGACAAGGAGTGGTGTCTCCAGGAAAGGTGGAGTTGCGCTATTGCTACGTAAGAACAGGCCTCTCACTGTCATAAAATCATGGGCTGACCCAGAGCGGAGATATGTATTCGCTAAACTAAAGCTGGGAGACTCCTCGATTTGTGTGGGCTCCATCTATGCACCAACCGGTCCTAAACTATTGTTTTTTCTACAAATCAACCGCCTCCTGACTGAAATAGGGGCAACTCGCTGCGTAATAGGGTGAGACTGGAACTAGGCCTGGGACACAGTATTGGATAGGACCGGACCCCTCAATGTTAACAACAACAACGATAGGGCCCTCCAGACTGATGTGATGACAGATAACGGCTTGCTGAACCAATGGAGATTGACACACCGGACCGACATCGAATATAATTTCCTGTCACCGGTGCATGGAATCCAATCCCAACTGGATTATTTTCTTATATCGCACAGCATAGTGGCTCAAACCCAAGATACCCGAATATTGGAATGTGGCCTCTCAGACCACTCCCCAATCCACTTAGTGGTCCACATGGGCCTAGTGTCCCCAGGCCTCAAACCCTGGCGCTTTGCTGTTCACTGCTATCGCTCTCCCCACGGCAAGGCACAACTATGGGCCCACACATCCACCTATGTGCAGGACAACATCAGCACCATAGATTCCAAGAAGGTTTTGTGGGCAGCTACTAAGGGGACCATACGAGGACAAATGATGCGAGATGCGGCGCTAGCAAATAGGGACAGAAAGGCCTGTCAAATGACTCTGGAACCCAATATCAGCTGTATTACGTGACAATATACAGCCCACCGATCTCTCCCCACATGCCGAAGCCTGGAACGTGCCCTCATGGCCCTAAACGAGCTAAATGCTTCCCAGGCTGAGTATGCCCTACAACGCCTACAAGGATGGCATTACGAGCAAGGGAAGAAGGCCGGTCGACTATTGGCAGCTCAACTCCGCCAGGGAACGGCGGCCCTAGCCATACCTTCTATCACTACCCCTACTGGGGAGACACTTACACACCGCAGGAAATAGTTGATGAATTTGCGACCTTCTACCAACATCTATATACTCCATAGTCGGTGTCTAGCCCCGCCCAAATAGAGGCATTTTTAACTAACACTAATATACTCCCATCTCTCGGATGATGGTCGCACCCTCTTGGACGGAGAGATAAGCAGGGTGGAAATAGCATAAGCCAGCATGGCGCAGGGCCCATCATTTACTCAGGATACACTCTTTTTTACACACCCAGGGCCCCATATGGGATAACAACAGTCTGCAAATAGGGAGAGCAGTTCCCAACTGGCTGCAATGGAGCATGGCCAGTATTGACAACCTAGCCCAAGTTCTGAGGACGGAGCACCCAAACCATTCGCTCAATTGCGGGAGGAGTACAATCTCCATTCAAGACAAGAATGGCGATACCTACAACTCAAACACTGTCTTCAACAGAACACTGGTACCATCCGCTGGGGACATCAGGCCTCGCCAGTGCTTGCTTATCTAAAAACATGGGGGCAACACAAATATGTAATGGCAGGCCTCTATGAGATCATTACGCAACACTTATATTCACAGCCCCTTATGGAAAAACAGCGCTATCAATGGCAGACCCGTCTGCAGAGGACCTATGACACAGAAACCTGGACAGACATTTTGGACACCCTGCCCAGGGGCACTCGCGAAACACAATTGAAGTTCTGTCTCTTTAAGATAATCCATGACTGGTACTGGACCCTGGCAAAATTACATAGGGCTGGACTGCTTCCGCATGCGAAACTGCTGGCGTTGACCAGAGACCCACTGCAACCTGCTTCATATTATATGTGGTTGTCCATCGGTCCAGCCCCTGTGGAGCGCATTGGGACTCACCCTAGCTGAAAACGTACCGCTCCGACCACAGCTCTCTCCCTCTCTAATACTAATGCATGATATGGAATCCCTTCCAGCCCTGTCACGACCGCAACAAAGGCTACTACATACGGCGCTAGCAACTGCAAAGATATGTATCCCCCACCACTGGAAATTGGTCGTTTCTCCAACCCCGGAAGAATGGATTGTGGCAATGATATCAATAGCCGCACACAAAAGAGTATTTTATAACCTACAGGATCAGACTACCCTATTTAAATAGGTATGGACCCCTTTCCTCACAGAGACACTATCATAGTCTGCACGCTGTCGGCCACTCATGCCTCACACCCACCCTTGTCATTGTTATCTTAGCAAAGGCACCAGACTCTTTCCCCTCTCTCCACACCTTTCACACCCACATCACCTACCATCCCACCTCTCCTACACCCTCCCCTTCCTCCCTTTCCCTCGCCCCTCTCCCTTTCAATTGCCTTCTCCCCCTCCCTCCCCCTCCCTCACTGCTCACAGTTCAATGCGCCCCCCCACCCAGACGGTATAAGCACAGTGACTGCCAACCTCTGATAACTGTTACAAAATCCCGCCCCATGCCTTCCCCTACCCATACCCACCTCCCACCACCTGTTAGTAACTTATACATTAATTTGTTGTCTATCTCATATTGACCCCTCAATTTTGTGAACCCCCACTTCCCTGCTGCCTCGTATATGTACCTCTCAGGATTTCCATGACACCAGTTACTCTCCCCTCTCTCCTCTCTCCTCTCTCCTCTCTTCTCCCTTCTCTCTCCTTTCCCAAACATCCCTCTCCCAGTATGATGGGCTGCTACAGCCCTCAAATGCTCTCATAGCCATCCCCTGCACGGCGCTGCAGAGCCTCTGCACTGCTATACTACCCATTGTCCTAATCCGCAGTATAACGCCTGTTTATAGGCCACCTCTCTCGAACGTGCCTTTCTCGATTACCCACATACCTCCACTACCTTTCTCTCACCAGAAGCGCCGACCGCTTACTGTTCTCCTCCCCCTCTTCTTCAAAGAACCGCCTATACAGAACAACAGGGAACAGGTCCCGTAGATGTGCCCTGCTGATGGCTGACGCCCTTCGCTCTCCATATCCTTCAGTACATGGTAACCTGTAAACTGGCCATCAACATATTACAGCCGAATCGACAGACCGCAGATCCTGCCTACACACCGACGATAGACTTGCAGACACACTACCTGACATTTTATTGGCTGGCGCGAGGGGACACAGTAAATTAGGACAATACGGACCTATCCAACAAGATCGGTCCAGGATACTATCCATCAAAAAGTGATATGCAACCCCGCGCACCACAATATTCTCCGACCTCCACCCCTCCCATCCCCCTCCCTCCTCACTTTTCAATTCTCTATTGTTCTCACTCCCCCCTTTTTCTCTCCCTCACGTCCCTCCCCCATCCACTATTATTGCCCTCTCCCAATAGTTAGAACAGCTGTTGAACACATCTATCATTCTACGACACCATTGTGGTAAATACTACGGCGTTTCAAATCCGTACCGTTATTTTGCTTCCTTTTCTTTCTGTATCATTACGATCCGCAATAAAAAAATTACAAAAAACAAAAAAGGAATAGCCAATGCTCAACCTTTAACCCCTTCCCCGCCAGGGACGTAATGGTTACGTCCATGGCAGCGCCCGTGTGGCGCCATGGACGTAACCATTACGTCCTGGGACTGGCAGTCGGGGGAAGCGCTAGCGCTTCCCCCGAGGGCCGCCCCCCAACACCCCCAGGCCAGGGCTGAAAGGGGAATCCCTTCCCCTTTCACGCCCACCCTCTCCCGCCCCCCCATGACGTCAGCGCGCGATCGCGCGCTGATTTCATGGAAAGGGGGAATGACGCGCTGGAAGCCATTTGCTTCCAGCGCGTCAAGGGAGAAGGTGAGTATTTCACCTTCCTGCGGGGTGGGGGTGCTCTGAGAGAGGCATCGAGGGAAAGGAAAGGGTTTTCCTTTCCCTCGATGTCTCTTTGAGCATTCCTGCTGCCCGATCGCAATGCGATCGGGCAGCAGGAATGCCCACTAGACACCAGGGATCTCGTTATGTGTGTGTGTGTGTGTGTGTTTATTGGTGTGGGGGAGCGACCCCTTGGGCAAGGGTCGCTCCCCTTTGGGGGCAAATGTTTTTTACGTCGTTTCTGCCCCCCCTGGGGGCAGATTGGCCCTATTTGTAGGCCGATCTGCCCCGAAGGGGGGCAGAAAGCCACTAGACACCAGGGATTTCGTTATGTGTGTGTGTGTGTGTCTTTATTGGTGTGGGGGAGCGACCCCTTGGGCAAGGGTCGCTCCCCTTTGGGGGCAAATGTATTTTACGTCATTTCTGCCCCCCCCTGGGGGCAGATTGGCCCTATTTTTAGGCCGATCTGCCCCCAAGGGGGGCAGAAAGCCACTAGACACCAGGGATTTCGTTATGTGTGTGTGTTTATTGGTGTGGGGGAGCGACCCCTTGGGCAAGGGTCGCTCCCCCCAGGGGCGCAATGTATTTATTGTCGTTTCTGCCCCCCTTGGGGGCAGATTGGCCCTATTTTTAGGCCGATCTGCCCCCCTTGGGGGCAGAAAGCCACTAGACACCAGGGATTTTATTGTTGGTTTTTATTTTTTGTGTTGGGGGGCGGCCCCTTGGGCAAGGGTCGCCCCCAGGGGCCCACATGTATTTTTGGGCAGTTCTGCCCCCCTTGGGGGCAGAGAGGCCTATTTTTTTTAGGCCTTTCTGCCCCCAAGGGGGGCAGAATCCCAATAGCACCAGAAAGATATGTTTGTATGTGTGCTTTGTGTTGGGGGGTGGCCCCTTGGGCAAGGGTCGCTCCCCCCGGGGGCGCAATGTATTTATCGTCGTTTCTGCCCCCCTTGGGGGCAGATTGGCCCTATTTTTACGCAGGGCAGAAAGCCACTAGACACCAGGGATTTTATTGTTGGTTTTTATTTTTTGTGTTGGGGGGCGGCCCCTTGGGCAAGGGTCACCCCCAGGGGCTCACATGTATTTTTGGGCAGTTCTGCCCCCCTTGGGGGCAGATATGCCTATTTTTTAGGCCTTTCTGTCCCCAAGGGGGGCAGAATCCCCATAGCGCCAGGGATACTATATGTGTGTGTGTGTGTGCTTTGTGTGGGGGTGTGGCCCCTTGGGCAAGGGTCGCCCCCCCCAAAGGCTGCAATGTAATCTGGGCGATTTCTGCCCCCTCCCCTTGGGGGTAGATTGGCCTATTTTTTTTTAGGCCCATCTTCCCCCAAGCAGAGAAGACTAGACACAAGGGAAAATGAAAAAATGGTTAGTGGCGGAGTGTTTGTCAACTGGCGAAGTATTTGCTTTTATGATAATAACAGTTTTTCTCCTTTTTGTTGTAGTTCAAAGCTTTTGCTGACTTTGCTGTGGCTTGTTGCAGTTTTGGCAGTAGTTGTCCTGCGGTTTGCGTAGTTGCATGTTTTAGGTAAGTAAATAAATTTACTCCAAGTGAGTATTGTTGCAATGCATGAATGACACGTTTGTAGGTGGTGTACTGAATGCAGGATTGTGTGTGAAATTGTCCTTATAGTTATGCACAATGATTATTGTGTTGTCTTATGTCTAATTTGCTTTTTTTTTTCTCTTTTTAGTGGGATATCGTTGGTGATTGCTGTGGCTGTGCAGAGTAGTTGCTGGTGAGTCAAGCTTTTTCAGGCAAGTGAGCAGTATAGTTTTTGAGTTTATAATTCTTAGTGATAAACCTATACTTTGTTACTTATCTTACACAGTGCTGGTTGTTGGTGGTGTATTTGTCCAGTTAATTTTTGTAGGAAGGATCATGGCCAGCCGTAGGATGACTGCTCAGCAGGTTGTTAGTGTGCTTTTTGAGTCATCTTCTGACCATGAATATGAGACTGACTCTGCATCTGAGGCAGAGGAGGAAGTGCAGGATTCTGGAAGTGAATTTTCTGTCAGAGATGAATCATCTGATGATGAAGCCACTCTCAGTGCTGATGAAGGGCCTGTTTTAGAGGAGGACAGTGATGTGCCAATGGTGCAGGAGCCAGCGGCTGAAAGGCTTCCCATTGGAAGACCTGACGCATGGGTTGCACCAAACATGGAGCAGCCACAGTTGCCTGCGTTTACTGGTTTTCCAGGGTGTCGAGTTAATACGGAAAACTTTTTGCCCGTCAACTTTTTTGAGTTGTTTATGGACGATATATTTTTGGAAGAGATTGTTGAGCAGACTAATTTGTATGCAGAGCAGTTTTTGAGGGACAACGCTGCCAGACTTGGTTGGTGGGTGAGGGGTCTTCGTCACATAACCTAAGTGTGTTTCTTTTCACAATTTTAGTGTTTGGCACATCACGGACGTATGTGCACACATCAAATTGATATATTCCAAAAATACCTGTGTTTGGGGGGGAGGGCCCACCTATGTTTTTGGTCCTGGGTGCGGCCGTCATGTAGGGAAACCTACAAAACCCAGAAACTTTTTAAAACTAGGCACCCCAAGGAGTCTAGGGAGGTGTGGCTTGCGTGGCTCCCCCAACATTTTCTTACCCAGACTCCTCTGTAAACCTCAAAATTTGCATAAAAAAGCATATTTTCCTGATTTTTCTTAGTAGGATCACTGCTCCAGCACAAAATTCCTACTCCCCAGTTTTCCCCTCAGTCTCCCAAGTAAAATGACACCTCACTTATGTGGGTCCCCAAAGCAGAGTCTGTCTAAAGATGTATAAAGCAATATGCCCTTATAAACTTGCTGTGCTATCCCTTCTATCCCTTCAGGTTTTGGGCCTTATTCTGTTGCAGGCACCTGGCCCACCCACACAAGTGAGGTATCATTTTTATTGGGAGACTTGGGGGAACACTGGGTGGAAGGAAATTTGTGGCTCCTATCAGATTCCAGAACTTTCTGCCACAGAAATGTGAGGAACATGTGTTTTTTTAGCCAAATTTTGAGGTTTGCAAAGGATTCTGGGTAACAGAACCTGGTCCGAGCCCCGCAAGTCACCCCTCCTTGGATTCCCCTAGGTCTCTAGTTTTCAGAAATGCACAGGTTTGGTAGGTTTCCCTAGGTGCCGGCTGAGCTAGAGGCCAAAATCTACAGGTAGGCACTTCGCAAAAAACACCTCTGTTTTTTTCCAAAATTTAGGATGTGTCCACGTTGCGCTTTGGGGTGTTTCCTGTCGCGGGCGCTAGGCCTACCCACGCAAGTGAGGTATCATATTTATCGGGAGACTTGGGGGCACGCTGGGTGGAAGGAAATTTGTGGCTCCTCTCAGATTCCAGAACTTTCTGCCACAGAAATGTGAGGAACATGTTTTTTTTTAGTCAAATTTTGAGGTTTGCAAAGGATTCTGGGTAACAGAACCTGGTCCGAGCCCCGCAAGTCACCCCTCCTTGGATTCCCCTAGGTCTCTAGTTTTCAGAAATGCACAGGTTTGGTAGGTTTCCCTGGGTGCCGGCTGAGCTAGAGGCCAAAATCTACAGGTAGGCACTTCGCAAAAAACACCTCTGTTTTCTTCCAAAATTTTGGATGTGTCCACGTTGCGCTTTGGGGTGTTTCCTGTCGCGGGCGCTAGGCCTACCCACGCAAGTGAGGTATCATTTTTATCGGGAGAGTTGGGGGAACGCTGGGTGGAAGGAAATTTGTGGCTTCTCTCAGATTCCAAAACTTTCTGCCACAGAAATGTGAGGAACATGTGTTTTTTTAGCCAAATCTTGAGGTTTGCAAAGGATTCTGGGTAACAGAACCTGGTCCGAGCCCCGCAAGTCACCCCTCCTTGGATTCCCCTACGTCTCTAGTTTTCAAAAATGCACAGGTTTGGTAGGTTTCCCTAGGTGCCGGCTGAGCTTAGAGGCCAAAATCTACAGGTAGGCACTTCGCAAAAAACACCTCTGTTTTTTTCCAAAATTTAGGATGTGTCCACGTTGCGCTTTGGGGTGTTTCCTGTCGCGGGCGCTAGGCCTACCCACGCAAGTGAGGTATCATTTTTATCGGGAGACTTGGGGGCACGCTGGGTGGAAGGAAATTTGAGGCTCTTCTCAGATTCCAGAACTTTCTGCCACAGAAATGTGAGGAACATGTGTTTTTTTGGCCAAATTTTGAGGTTTGCAAAGGATTCTGGGTAACAGAACCTGGTCCGAGCCCCGCAAGTCACCCCTCCTTGGATTCCCCTAGGTCTCTAGTTTTCAGAAATGCACAGGTTTGGTAGGTTTCCCTAGGTGCCGGCTGAGCTAGAGGCCAAAATCTACAGGTAGGCACTTCGCAAAAAACACCTCTGTTTTCTTCAAAATTTTAGGATGTGTCCACGTTGCGCTTTGGGGTGTTTCCTGTCGCGGGCGCTAGGCCTACCCACGCAAGTGAGGTATAATTTTTATCGGGAGACTTGGGGGAACGCTGGGTGGAAGGAAATTTGTGGCTCCTCTCAGATTCCAGAACTTTCTGCCACAGAAATGTGAGGAACATGTGTTTTTTTAGCCAAATTTTGAGGTTTGCAAAGGATTCTGGGTAACAGAACCTGGTCCGAGCCCCGCAAGTCACCCCATCTTGGATTCCTCTAGGTCTCTAGTTTTCAGAAATGCACAGGTTTGGTAGGTTTCCCTAGGTGCCGGCTGAGCTAGAGGCCAAAATCTACAGGTAGGCACTTCGCAAAAAACACCTCTGTTTTCTTCCAAAATTTTGGATGTGTCCACGTTGCGCTTTGGGGTGTTTCATGTCGCGGGCGCTAGGCCTACCCACGCAAGTGAGGTATCATTTTTATCGGGAGACTTGGGGGCACGCTGGGTGGAAGGAAATTTGTGGCTCCTCTCAGATTCCAGAACTTTCTGCCACAGAAATGTGAGGAACATGTGTTTTTTTAGCCAAATTTTGAGGTTTGTAAAGGATTCTGGGTAACAGAACCTGGTCCGAGCCCCGCAAGTCACCCCTCCTTGGATTCCCCTAGGTCTCTAGTTTTCAGAAATGCACAGGTTTGGTAGGTTTCCCTGGGTGCCGGCTGAGCTAGAGGCCAAAATCTACAGGTAGGCACTTCGCAAAAAACACCTCTGTTTTCTTCCAAAATTTTGGATGTGTCCACGTTGCGCTTTGGGGTGTTTCCTGTTGCGGGTGCTAGGCCTACCCACGCAAGTGAGGTATCATTTTTATCGGGAGAGTTGGGGGAACGCTGGGTAGAAGGAAATTTGTGGCTCCTCTCAGATTCCAGAACTTTCTGCCACAGAAATGTGAGGAACATGTGTTTTTTTAGCCAAATTTTGAGGTTTGCAAAGGATTCTGGGTAACAGAACCTGGTCCGAGCCCCGCAAGTCACCCCATCTTGGATTCCCCTAGGTCTCTAGTTGTTAGAAATGCACAGGTTTGGTAGGTTTCCCTGGGTGCCGGCTAAGCTAGAGGCCAAAATCTACAGGTAGGCACTTCGCAAAAAACACCTCTGTTTTCTTCCAAAATTTTGGATGTGTCCACGTTGCGCTTTGGGGTGGGTCCTGTCGCGGGCGATAGGCCTACCCACGCAAGTGAGGTATTATTTTTATCGGGAGAGTTGGGGGAATGCTGGGTGGAAGGAAATTTGTGGCTCCTCTCAGATTCCAGAACTTTCTGCCACAGAAATGTGAGGAACATGTGTTTTTTTAGCCAAATTTTGAGGTTTGCAAAGGATTCTGGGTAACAGAACCTGGTCCGAGCCCCGCAAGTCACCCCATCTTGGATTCCCCTAGGTCTCTAGTTTTCAGAAATGCACAGGTTTGGTAGGTTTCCCTAGGTGCCGGCTGAGCTAGAGGCCAAAATCTACAGGTAGGCACTTCGCAAAAAACACCTCTGTTTTCCTCCAAAATTTTGGATGTGTCCACGTTGCGCTTTGGGGTGTTTCCTGTCGCGGGCGCTAGGCCTACCCACGCAAGTGAGGTATCATTTTTATCGGGAGACTTGGGGGCACGCTGGGTGGAAGGAAATTTGTGGCTCCTCTCAGATTCCAGAACTTTCTGCCACAGAAATGTGAGGAACATGTGTTTTTTTAGCCAAATTTTGAGGTTTGTAAAGGATTCTGGGTAACAGAACCTGGTCCGAGCCCCGCAAGTCACCCCTCCTTGGATTCCCCTAGGTCTCTAGTTTTCAGAAATGCACAGGTTTGGTAGGTTTCCCTGGGTGCCGGCTGAGCTAGAGGCCAAAATCTACAGGTAGGCACTTCGCAAAAAACACCTCTGTTTTCTTCCAAAATTTAGGATGTGTCCACGTTGCGCTTTGGGGTGTTTCCTGTTGCGGGTGCTAGGCCTACCCACGCAAGTGAGGTATCATTTTTATCGGGAGAGTTGGGGGAACGCTGGGTGGAAGGAAATTTGTGGCTCCTCTCAGATTCCAGAACTTTCTGCCACAGAAATGTGAGGAACATGTGTTTTTTTAGCCAAATTTTGAGGTTTGCAAAGGATTCTGGGTAACAGAACCTGGTCCGAGCCCCGCAAGTCACCCCATCTTGGATTCCCCAAGGTCTCTAGTTTTTAGAAATGCACAGGTTTGGTAGGTTTCCCTTGGTGCCGGCTGAGCTAGAGGCCAAAATCTACAGGTAGGCACTTCGCAAAAAACACCTCTGTTTTCTTCCAAAATTTTGGATGTGTCCATGTTGCGCTTTGGGGTGGGTCCTGTCGCGGGCGATAGGCCTACCCACGCAAGTGAGGTATTATTTTTATCGGGAGAGTTGGGGGAACGCTGGGTGGAAGGAAATTTGTGGCTCCTCTCAGATTCCAGAACTTTCTGCCACAGAAATGTGAGGAACATGTGTTTTTTTAGCCAAATTTTGAGGTTTGCAAAGGATTCTGGGTAACAGAACCTGGTCCGAGCCCCGCAAGTCACCCCATCTTGGATTCCCCTAGGTCTCTAGTTTTCAGAAATGCACAGGTTTGGTAGGTTTCCCTAGGTGCCGGCTGAGCTAGAGGCCAAAATCTACAGGTAGGCACTTCGCAAAAAACACCTCTGTTTTCCTCCAAAATTTTGGATGTGTCCACGTTGCGCTTTGGGGTGTTTCCTGTCGCGGGCGCTAGGCCTACCCACGCAAGTGAGGTATCATTTTTATCGGGAGACTTGGGGGCACGCTGGGTGGAAGGAAATTTGTGGCTCCTCTCAGATTCCAGAACTTTCTGCCACAGAAATGTGAGGAACATGTGTTTTTTTAGCCAAATCTTGAGGTTTGCAAAGGATTCTAGGTAACAGAACCTGGTCCGAGCCCCGCAAGTCACCCCTCCTTGGATTCCCCTACGTCTCTAGTTTTCAAAAATGCACAGGTTTGGTAGTTTTCCCTAGGTGCCGGCTGAGCTTAGAGGCCAAAATCTACAGGTAGGCACTTCGCAAAAAACACCTCTGTTTTTTTCCAAAATTTAGGATGTGTCCACGTTGCGCTTTGGGGTGTTTCCTGTCGCGGGCGCTAGGCCTACCCACGCAAGTGAGGTATCATTTTTATCGGGAGACTTGGGGGCACGCTGGGTGGAAGGAAATTTGAGGCTCTTCTCAGATTCCAGAACTTTCTGCCACAGAAATGTGAGGAACATGTGTTTTTTTGGCCATATTTTGAGGTTTGCAAAGGATTCTGGGTAACAGAACCTGGTCCGAGCCCCGCAAGTCACCCCTCCTTGGATTCCCCTAGGTCTCTAGTTTTCAGAAATGCACAGGTTTGGTAGGTTTCCCTAGGTGCCGGCTGAGCTAGAGGCCAAAATCTACTGGTAGGCACTTCGCAAAAAACACCTCTGTTTTCTTCAAAATTTTAGGATGTGTCCACGTTGCGCTTTGGGGTGTTTCCTGTCGCGGGCGCTAGGCCTACCCACGCAAGTGAGGTATAATTTTTATCGGGAGACTTGGGGGAACGCTGGGTGTAAGGAAATTTGTGGCTCCTCTCAGATTCCAGAACTTTCTGCCACAGAAATGTGAGGAACATGTGTTTTTTTAGCCAAATTTTGAGGTTTGCAAAGGATTCTGGGTAACAGAACCTGGTCCGAGCCCCGCAAGTCACCCCATCTTGGATTCCTCTAGGTCTCTAGTTTTCAGAAATGCACAGGTTTGGTAGGTTTCCCTAGGTGCCGGCTGAGCTAGAGGCCAAAATCTACAAGTAGGCACTTCGCAAAAAACACCTCTGTTTTCTTCCAAAATTTTGGATGTGTCCACGTTGCGCTTTGGGGTGTTTCCTGTCGCGGGCGCTAGGCCTACCCACGCAAGTGAGGTATCATTTTTATCGGGAGACTTGGGGGCACGCTGGGTGGAAGGAAATTTGTGGCTCCTCTCAGATTCCAGAACTTTCTGCCACAGAAATGTGAGGAACATGTGTTTTTTTAGCCAAATTTTGAGGTTTGTAAAGGATTCTGGGTAACAGAACCTGGTCCGAGCCCCGCAAGTCACCCCTCCTTGGATTCCCCTAGGTCTCTAGTTTTCAGAAATGCACAGGTTTGGTAGGTTTCCCTGGGTGCCGGCTGAGCTAGAGGCCAAAATCTACATGTAGGCACTTCGCAAAAAACACCTCTGTTTTCTTCCAAAATTTTGGATGTGTCCACGTTGCGCTTTGGGGTGTTTCCTGTTGCGGGTGCTAGGCCTACCCACGCAAGTGAGGTATCATTTTTATCGGGAGAGTTGGGGGAACGCTGGGTGGAAGGAAATTTGTGGCTCCTCTCAGATTCCAGAACTTTCTGCCACAGAAATGTGAGGAACATGTGTTTTTTTAGCCAAATTTTGAGGTTTGCAAAGGATTCTGGGTAACAGAACCTGGTCCGAGCCCCGCAAGTCACCCCATCTTGGATTCCCCTAGGTCTCTAGTTTTTAGAAATGCACAGGTTTGGTAGGTTTCCCTGGGTGCCGGCTGAGCTAGAGGCCAAAATCTACAGGTAGGCACTTCGCAAAAAACACCTCTGTTTTCTTCCAAAATTTTGGATGTGTCCACGTTGCGCTTTGGGGTGGGTCCTGTCGCGGGCGATAGGCCTACCCACGCAAGTGAGGTATTATTTTTATCGGGAGAGTTGGGGGAACGCTGGGTGGAAGGAAATTTGTGGCTCCTCTCAGATTCCAGAACTTTCTGCCACAGAAATGTGAGGAACATGTGTTTTTTTAGCCAAATTTTGAGGTTTGCAAAGGATTCTGGGTAACAGAACCTGGTCCGAGCCCCGCAAGTCACCCCATCTTGGATTCCCCTAGGTCTCTAGTTTTCAGAAATGCACAGGTTTGGTAGGTTTCCCTAGGTGCCGGCTGAGCTAGAGGCCAAAATCTACAGGTAGGCACTTCGCAAAAAACACCTCTGTTTTCCTCCAAAATTTTGGATGTGTCCACGTTGCGCTTTGGGGTGTTTCCTGTCACGGGCGCTAGGCCTACCCACGCAAGTGAGGTATCATTTTTATCGGGAGACTTGGGGGCACGCTGGGTGGAAGGAAATTTATGGCTCCTCTCAGATTCCAGAACTTTCTGCCACAGAAATGTGAGGAACATGTGTTTTTTTAGCCAAATTTTGAGGTTTGTAAAGGATTCTGGGTAACAGAACCTGGTCCGAGCCCCGCAAGTCACCCCTCCTTGGATTCCCCTAGGTCTCTAGTTTTCGGAAATGCACAGGTTTGGTAGGTTTCCCTGGGTGCTGGCTGAGCTAGAGGCCAAAATCTACAGGTAGGCACTTCGCAAAAAACACCTCTGTTTTCTTCCAAAATTTTGGATGTGTCCACGTTGCGCTTTGGGGTGTTTCCTGTTGCGGGTGCTAGGCCTACCCACGCAAGTGAGGTATCATTTTTATCGGGAGAGTTGGGGGAACGCTGGGTGGAAGGAAATTTGTGGCTCCTCTCAGATTCCAGAACTTTCTGCCACAGAAATGTGAGGAACATGTGTTTTTTTAGCCAAATTTTGAGGTTTGCAAAGGATTCTGGGTAACAGAACCTGGTCCGAGCCCCGCAAGTCACCCCATCTTGGATTCCCCAAGGTCTCTAGTTTTTAGAAATGCACAGGTTTGGTAGGTTTCCCTGGGTGCCGGCTGAGCTAGAGGCCAAAATCTACAGGTAGGCACTTCGCAAAAAACACCTCTGTTTTCTTCCAAAATTTTGGATGTGTCCACGTTGCGCTTTGGGGTGGGTCCTGTCGCGGGCGATAGGCCTACCCACGCAAGTGAGGTATTATTTTTATCGGGAGAGTTGGGGGAACGCTGGGTGGAAGGAAATTTGTGGCTCCTCTCAGATTCCAGAACTTTCTGCCACAGAAATGTGAGGAACATGTGTTTTTTTAGCCAAATTTTGAGGTTTGCAAAGGATTCTGGGTAACAGAACCTGGTCCGAGCCCCGCAAGTCACCCCATCTTGGATTCCCCTAGGTCTCTAGTTTTCAGAAATGCACAGGTTTGGTAGGTTTCCCTAGGTGCCGGCTGAGCTAGAGGCCAAAATCTACAGGTAGGCACTTCGCAAAAAACACCTCTGTTTTCCTCCAAAATTTTGGATGTGTCCACGTTGCGCTTTGGGGTGTTTCCTGTCGCGGGCGCTAGGCCTATCCACGCAAGTGAGGTATCATTTTTATCGGGAGACTTGGAGGAACATAGATTAGCAAAACAAGTGCTATTGCCCCTTGTCTTTCTCTACATTTTTTCCTTCCAAATATAGGAGAGTGTGTAAAAAAGACATCTATTTGAGAAATTCCCTATAATTCACATGCTAGTATGGTCACCCCGGAATTCAGAGATGTGCAAATAACCACTGCTCCTCAGCACCTTATCTTGTGCCCTTTTTGGAAATGCAAAGGTTTTCTTGATAGCAATTTTTTACTCTTTATATTTCAGCAAATGAATTGCTGTATACCCGGTATAGAATGAAAACGCACTGCAGGGTGCAGCTCATTTAAAACGTAGAGAAAAATTGATGGTTTTTTCACCTCAATTTCAATATTTTTCTTTTTCAGCTGTTATTTTCTGTAGGAAATTCTTGTAGGATCTACACAAATTACCCCTTGCTGAATTCAGAATTTTGTCTACTTTTCAGAAATGGTTAGGTTTCTGGGATCCAGCATTGGTTTCATGCCCATTCCTGTCACTGACTGGAAGGAGGCTGAAAGCACAAAAAAATGCAAAAATGGGGTATGCCCCAGTAAAATGCCAAAATTGTGTTGAAAAATTGGGTTTTCTGATTCAAGTCTGCCTGTTCCTGAAAGCTAGGAAGCTGCTGAGTTTAGCACTGCAAACCCTTTGTTGATGCCATTTTCAGGGGGAAATCCACAAGCCTTCTTCTGCAGCCACTTTTTCCAATTTTTTTGAAAAAAACGAAATTTTCACTGTATTTTGGCCAATTTCTTGGCCTCCTTCAAGGGAACCCACAAAGTCTGGGTACCTCTAGAATCCCTAGGATGTTGGAAAAAAAGGACGCAAATTTGGCTTGGTTAGCTTATGTGGACAAAAAGTTATGAGGGCCTAAGCGCGAACTGCCCCAAATAGGCAAAAAAAGGCCTGGCACAGGAGGGGGAAAAGGCCTGGCAGCGAAGGGGTTAAATGGTGACCAACTGTGAGAAGGTAGCCTCTTTCTAGCCTTGTTACCCCCACTTTTGGCCTGTTTGTGAGTGTATGTCAGGGTGTTTGTCACTGTTTTCACTGTCTCACTGGGATCCTGATAGCCAGGCCTCAGTGCTCATAGTGAAAACACCATGTTTTCAGTATGGTTGTTATGTGTCACTGGGATCCTGCTGGTCAGGACCCCAGTGCTCATAGGTTTGTGGCCTATATGTATGTGTCACTGGGACCCTGTCACACAGGGCCCCAGTGCTAATAGGTGTGCATGTGTATGTTCCCTGTGTGGTGCCTAACTGTCTCACTGAGGCTCTGCTAACCAGAACCTCAGTGGTTATGCTCTCTCATTACTTTCAAATTGTCACTGACAGGCTAGTGACCATTTTTACCAATTTACATTGGCTTACTGGAACACCCTTATAATTCCCTAGTATATGGTACTGAGGTACCCAGGGTATTGGGGTTCCAGGAGATCCCTATGGGCTGCAGCATTTCTTTTGCCACCCATAGGGAGCTCTGACAATTCTTACACAGGCCTGCCACTGCAGCCTGAGTGAAATAACGTCCACGTTATTTCACAGCCATTTTACACTGCACTTAAGTAACTTATAAGTCACCTATATGTCTAACCTTTACCTGGTAAAGGTTAGGTGCAAAGTTACTTAGTGTGAGGGCACCCTGGCACTAGCCAAGGTGCCCCCACATTGTTCAGAGCCAATTCACTGAACTTTGTGAGTGCGGGGACACCATTACACGCGTGCACTACATATAGGTCACTACCTATATGTAGCTTCACCATGGTAACTCCGAATATGGCCATGTAACATGTCTATGATCATGGAATTGCCCCCTCTATGCCATCCTGGTATTGTTGGTACAATTCCATGATCCCAGTGGTCTGTAGCACAGACCCTGGTACTGCCAGACTGCCCTTCCAGGGGTTTCACTGCAGCTGCTGCTGCTGCCAACCCCTCAGACAGGCAGCTGCCCTCCTGGGGTCCAGCCAGGCCTGGCCCAGGATGGCAGAACAAAGAACTTCCTCTGAGAGAGGGTGTGACACCCTCTCCCTTTGGAAAATGGTGTGAAGGCAGGGGAGGAGTAGCCTCCCCCAGCCTCTGGAAATGCTTTGTTGGGCACAGATGTGCCCAATTCTGCATAAGCCAGTCTACACCAGTTCAGGGACCCCTTAGCCCCTGCTCTGGCGCGAAACTGGACAAAGGAAAGGGGAGTGACCACTCCCCTGACCTGCACCTCCCCTGGGAGGTGTCCAGAGCTCCTCCAGTGTGCTCCAGACCTCTGCCATCTTGGAAACAGAGGTGCTGCTGGCACACTGGACTGCTCTGAGTGGCCAGTGCCACCAGGTGACGTCAGAGACTCCTGCTGATAGGCTCCTTCAGGTGTTAGTAGCCTTTCCTCTCTCCTAGGTAGCCAAACCCTCTTTTCTGGCTATTTAGGGTCTCTGTCTCTGGGGAAACTTTAGATAACGAATGCATGAGCTCAGCCGAGTTCCTCTGCATCTCCCTCTTCACCTTCTGATAAGGAATCGACCGCTGACCGCGCTGGAAGCCTGCAAACCTGCAACATAGTAGCAAAGACGACTACTGCAACTCTGTAACGCTGATCCTGCCGCCTTCTCGACTGTTTTCCTGCTTGTGCATGCTGTGGGGGTAGTCTGCCTCCTCTCTGCACCAGAAGCTCCGAAGAAATCTCCCGTGGGTCGACGGAATCTTCCCCCTGCAACCGCAGGCACCAAAAAGCTGCATTACCGGTCCCTTGGGTCTCCTCTCAGCACGACGAGCGAGGTCCCTCGAATCCAGCGACACCGTCCAAGTGACCCCCACAGTCCAGTGACTCTTCAGCCCAAGTTTGGTGGAGGTAAGTCCTTGCCTCACCTTGCTGGGCTGCATTGCTGGGAACCGCGACTTTGCAAGCTACTCCGGCCCCTGTGCACTTCCGGCGGAAATCCTTCGTGCACAGCCAAGCCTGGGTCCACGGCACTCTAACCTGCATTGCACGACTTTCTAAGTTGGTCTCCGGCGACGTGGGACTCCTTTGTGCAACTTCGGCGAGCACCGTTTCACGCATCCTCGTAGTGCCTGTTTCTGGCACTTCTCCGGGTGCTACCTGCTTCAGTGAGGGCTCTTTGTCTTGCACGACGTCCCCTCTCTCTGCAGGTCCAATTTGCGACCTCCTGGTCCCTCCTGGGCCCCAGCAGCGTCCAAAAACGCCAAACGCACGATTTGCGTGTAGCAAGGCTTGTTGGCGACCAGCCGGCGGGAAAACACTTCTGCACGACTCTCCAAGGCGTGGTGGATCCATCCTCCAAAGGGGAAGTCTCTAGCCCTTGTCGTTCCTGCAGTATTCACAGTTCTTCAGCCTAGTAAGAGCTTCTTTGCACCAACCGCTGGCATTTCTTGGGCATCTGCCCATCTCCGAGTTGCTTGTGACTTTTGGACTTGGTCCCCTTGTTCCACAGGTACCCTCAGTCAGGAATCCATCGTTGTTGCATTGCTGATTTGTGTTTTCCTTGCATTTTCCCTCTAACACGACTATTTTGTCCTTAGGGGAACTTTGGTGCACTTTGCACTCACTTTTCAGGGTCTTGGGGAGGGTTATTTTTCTAACTCTCACTATTTTCTAATAGTCCCAGCGACCCTCTACAAGGTCACATAGGTTTGGGGTCCATTCGTGGTTCGCATTCCACTTTTGGAGTATATGGTTTGTGTTGCCCCTATCCCTATGTTTCCCCATTGCATCCTATTGTAACTATACATTGTTTGCACTGTTTTCTAAGACTATACTGCATATTTTTGCTATTGTGTATATATATCTTGTGTATATTTCCTATCCTCTCACTGAGGGTACACTCTAAGATACTTTGGCATATTGTCATAAAAATAAAGTACCTTTATTTTTAGTATAACTGTGTATTGTGTTTTCTTATGATATTGTGCATATGACACTAAGTGGTACTGTAGTAGCTTCACACGTCTCCTAGTTCAGCCTGAGCTGCTCTGCTAAGCTACCATTATCTATCAGCCTAAGCTGCTAGACACCCTATACACTAATAAGGGATAACTGGGCCTGGTGCAAGGTGCAAGTACCCCTTGGTACTCACTACAAGCCAGTCCAGCCTCCTACATTGGTTGTGCAGTGGTAGGATAAGTGCTTGAGACTACTTACCACTCTTGTCATTGTACTTTTCATAAGAGAAAAATATACAAAACAAGGTCAGTGTATATACACATAGCCAAAAAGTTTTGCATTTCCTCTTTTCACTCTTTTCTAAGTGCTGAAAAGTACTTCTAAACTTTCAAAAAATTCTTAAAAGTTTAAAAAGTTTTTTCTGTCTTTCCAAAAAGTTCTGAAAACTTTTTTTTCTTTTTCTATCACTTTAACTCTCTCAAAAAAATGTCTGGCACAGGCCAAAATGTTGAACTGTCCAAACTTGCATATGATCACCTTAGCTGGAAAGGAGCAAGGAGTCTCTGCATAGAGAGAGGTTTGAGTGTAGGGAAGAATCCTTCCTTAGAACTGTTAATTAATATGCTTAGAGTACAGGATAAGGCCATAAGTGCCCAATCTGTAGAAAAAGTAGCCAATGGTTCTCAATCTGATCCAGGGACTCCCCCAGGAAAAGGTTCAGGAAAGAAACTTCTCAGCCTGCCCATTACTAGACAGTCTAGCATAGTTGGTACAGAGGTTGAATCACACCATACTAATGGTGTGCTCTCACATTATACTGGTAGCCAAGCTGTTAGGGTGCCCTCTGTAAGGGACAGGTCCCCTTCTGTTCATTCCCATCATACCTCTGTATCTAGAAATGTCCCTCCCACCCACCCTGATGACAGATTGTTAGAAAGGGAGCTCAATAGATTGAGAGTGGAACAAACCAGACTGAAGCTCAAGAAGCAACAGCTGGATTTGGATAGACAGTCTTTAGAAGTAGAGAGGGAAAGACAGAAGATGGGTTTAGAAACCCATGGTGGCAGCAGCAGTATTCCCCATAGTCATCCTGCAAAAGAGCATGATTCCAGGAATCTGCACAAGATAGTTCCCCCTTATAAGGAGGGGGATGACATTAACAAGTGGTTTGCTGCACTTGAGAGGGCCTGTGCTGTACAGGATGTCCCTCAAAAGCAGTGGGCTGCTATCCTATGGCTATCATTTACTGGAAAAGGTAGGGATAGGCTCCTTACTGTAAAAGAAAATGATGCTAATAATTTCCAAGTTCTTAAGAATGCACTCCTGGATGGTTATGGCTTAACCACTGAACAGTACAGGATAAAGTTCAGAGAGACCAAA
The DNA here is from genome assembly GCF_031143425.1 of Pleurodeles waltl. Classification (NCBI taxonomy): domain Eukaryota; kingdom Metazoa; phylum Chordata; class Amphibia; order Caudata; family Salamandridae; genus Pleurodeles; species Pleurodeles waltl. The sequence continues at coordinate 962,216,212 of NC_090450.1, forward strand.
AAGGAGTCTTCACAAGACTGGGTTGATTTCATTGACCATTCAGTGAAGGCCTTGGAGGGGTGGTTACATGGCAGTAAAGTTACTGATTATGAAAGCCTGTATAACACAATCCTGAGAGAGCATATACTTAATAATTGTGTGTCTGATTTGTTGCACCAGTACCTGGTAGACTCTGATCTGACCTCTCCCCAAGAATTGGGAAAGAAGGCAGACAAATGGGTCAGAACAAGGGTGAACAGAAAAGTTCATACAGGGGGTGACAAAGATGGCAATAAGAAGAAAGATGGTGAAAAATCTCAAGATAAGCATGGGGATAAGGGTAAAACCAAAGATCCCACTTCAAATCTTAAACACTCTTCAGAGGGTGGGGATAAAACAAATTCTTCCTCTTCTTCCCAACCTGCACACATTAAAAAGCCTTGGTGCTTTGTGTGTAAAAACAGAGGCCATAGGCCAGGGGATAAGTCCTGTCCAGGTAAACCCCCTGAGCCTACCACCACTAATACATCAAGCTCTAGTGCCCCTAGCAGTAGTGGTACTAGTGGTGGGACTGCTGGCAACAGTCAAGCAAAGGGTGTAGTTGGGTTCACTTATGGGTCCATAGTGGAAACTGATGTAATCAGTCCCAAGACAGTTTCTGTCACACCTAGTGGCATTGGCCTTGCCACACTGGCTGCTTGTCCCCTTACAATGGATAAGTACAGGCAGACAGTTTCAATAAATGGTGTTGAGGCCTTGGCCTACAGGGACACAGGTGCCAGTTTCACTTTGGTGACTGAAAACCTAGTGCCTCCTGAACAACACATCATTGGACAACAGTATAAGATTATTGATGTCCATAACTCCACTAAGTTTCTTCCCTTAGCTATAATTCAGTTTAGTTGGGGTGGAGTTACTGGCCCTAAGCAGGTGGTGGTATCACCTAGCTTACCTGTAGACTGTCTCTTAGGTAATGACCTAGAGGCCTCAGGTTGGGCTGATGTAGAGTTTTATGCCCATGCAGCCGTGCTGGGCATCCCTGAGGAATTGTTCCCTCTCATTTCAAGTGAAATGAAAAAGCAAAGGAGAGAAGGCCTGAAAACTCAGGATCCCTCTCCATCAACAGGTAAAAAGGGTATCACAGTATCCCCTAACCACCCTACCATTCAGGATACTATTCCTGTGGTGGGAGAAACCTCTCCTGGGGTGGCACCTGTTCCAAGGGAATCATCAGCTGGCAAAGCTGGACTCCCTGAGGTGGAAGTACCTCTCTGTGGGATAACTAACATTGGTGAGAAAAACAGCACCATTTTAGTTAACATGGAGCATCCCTCCAACCCTCCCAGAGAAACTTTAGTGCAGAAACCCTGCACTACCTCACAACACTTAGGACAGCATCCCTGCCCTAGTGTGGAGCTCATAGGACAGCATCCCTGCCCTGCTCCAACTCAAGAGAAACAGCATCCCTGTTCTCTCTTCCAGCCAGATGGACAAAGTTTTTGCCCAGCTATGGCTTTTCTGAGACAGCATCCCTGTCTGGCATTTCCATCACTACAAATAGGTTCAGTGGACAATTCCCACTGCTCTAACCTAAAACTTACTGATAGAAACTCTGAAAATACATCTTCACATTGTTGCTTAGCTAAAAGACTTCAAACAGGGTGGTTTACATCCCCACAGGGAAGTAACCATGTAGTGGATGATAAAGGGAGTAACCAGTCTATTGCAGAGCTACTCTCTACTTATCACCACTTAGACAATAAAGTCTCAACTGGCCAAGGTTAGCCTTATTGTCCTTCGTTTGGGGGGGGGTTGTGTGAGAAGGTAGCCTCTTTCTAGCCTTGTTACCCCCACTTTTGGCCTGTTTGTGAGTGTATGTCAGGGTGTTTGTCACTGTTTTCACTGTCTCACTGGGATCCTGATAGCCAGGCCTCAGTGCTCATAGTGAAAACACCATGTTTTCAGTATGGTTGTTATGTGTCACTGGGATCCTGCTGGTCAGGACCCCAGTGCTCATAGGTTTGTGGCCTATATGTATGTGTCACTGGGACCCTGTCACACAGGGCCCCAGTGCTAATAGGTGTGCATGTGTATGTTCCCTGTGTGGTGCCTAACTGTCTCACTGAGGCTCTGCTAACCAGAACCTCAGTGGTTATGCTCTCTCATTACTTTCAAATTGTCACTGACAGGCTAGTGACCATTTTTACCAATTTACATTGGCTTACTGGAACACCCTTATAATTCCCTAGTATATGGTACTGAGGTACCCAGGGTATTGGGGTTCCAGGAGATCCCTATGGGCTGCAGCATTTCTTTTGCCACCCATAGGGAGCTCTGACAATTCTTACACAGGCCTGCCACTGCAGCCTGAGTGAAATAACGTCCACGTTATTTCACAGCCATTTTACACTGCACTTAAGTAACTTATAAGTCACCTATATGTCTAACCTTTACCTGGTAAAGGTTAGGTGCAAAGTTACTTAGTGTGAGGGCACCCTGGCACTAGCCAAGGTGCCCCCACATTGTTCAGAGCCAATTCACTGAACTTTGTGAGTGCGGGGACACCATTACACGCGTGCACTACATATAGGTCACTACCTATATGTAGCTTCACCATGGTAACTCCGAATATGGCCATGTAACATGTCTATGATCATGGAATTGCCCCCTCTATGCCATCCTGGCATTGTTGGTACAATTCCATGATCCCAGTGGTCTGTAGCACAGACCCTGGTACTGCCAGACTGCCCTTCCTGGGGTTTCACTGCAGCTGCTGCTGCTGCCAACCCCTCAGACAGGCAGCTGCCCTCCTGGGGTCCAGCCAGGCCTGGCCCAGGATGGCAGAACAAAGAACTTCCTCTGAGAGAGGGTGTGACACCCTCTCCCTTTGGAAAATGGTGTGAAGGCAGGGGAGGAGTAGCCTCCCCCAGCCTCTGGAAATGCTTTGTTGGGTACAGATGTGCCCAATTCTGCATAAGCCAGTCTACACCGGTTCAGGGACCCCTTAGCCCCTGCTCTGGCGCGAAACTGGACAAAGGAAAGGGGAGTGACCACTCCCCTGACCTGCTCCTCCCCTGGGAGGTGTCCAGAGCTCCTCCAGTGTGCTCCAGACCTCTGCCATCTTGGAAACAGAGGTGCTGCTGGCACACTGGACTGCTCTGAATGGCCAGTGCCACCAGGTGACGTCAGAGACTCCTGCTGATAGGCTCCTTCAGGTGTTAGTAGCCTTTCCTCTCTCCTAGGTAGCCAAACCCTCTTTTCTGGCTATTTAGGGTCTCTGTCTCTGGGGAAACTTTAGATAACGAATGCATGAGCTCAGCCGAGTTCCTCTGCATCTCCCTCTTCACCTTCTGATAAGGAATCGACCGCTGACCGCGCTGGAAGCCTGCAAACCTGCAACATAGTAGCAAAGACGACTACTGCAACTCTGTAACACTGATCCTGCCGCCTTCTCGACTGTTTTCCTGCTTGTGCATGCTGTGGGGGTAGTCTGCCTCCTCTCTGCACCAGAAGCTCCGAAGAAATCTCCCGTGGGTCGACGGAATCTTCCCCCTGCAACCGCAGGCACCAAAAAGCTGCATTACCGGTCCCTTGGGTCTCCTCTCAGCACGACGAGCAAGGTCCCTCGAATCCAGCGACACCGTCCAAGTGACCCCCACAGTCCAGTGACTCTTCAGCCCAAGTTTGGTGGAGGTAAGTCCTTGCCTCACCTCGCTGGGCTGCATTGCTGGGAACCGCGACTTTGCAAGCTACTCCGGCCCCTGTGCACTTCCGGCGGAAATCCTTCGTGCACAGCCAAGCCTGGGTCCACGGCACTCTAACCTGCATTGCACGACTTTCTAAGTTGGTCTCCGCCAACGTGGGACTCCTTTGTGCAACTTCGGCAAGCACCGTTTCACGCATCCTCGTAGTGCCTGTTTCTGGCACTTCTCCGGGTGCTACCTGCTTCAGTGAGGGCTCTTTGTCTTGCTCGACGTCCCCTCTCTCTGCAGGTCCAATTTGCGACCTCCTGGTCCCTCCTGGGCCCCAGCAGCGTCCAAAAATGCCAAACGCACGATTTGCGTGTAGCAAGGTTTGTTGGCGTCCATCCGGCGGGAAAACACTTCTGCACGACTCTCCAAGGCGTGGGGGATCCATCCTCCAAAGGGGAAGTCTCTAGCCCTTGTCGTTCCTGCAGTATTCACAGTTCTTCAGCCTAGTAAGAGCTTCTTTGCACCAACCACTGGCATTTCTTGGGCATCTGCCCATCTCCGAGTTGCTTGTGACTTTTGGACTTGGTCCCCTTGTTCCACAGGTACCCTCAGTCAGGAATCCATCGTTGTTGCATTGCTGATTTGTGTTTTCCTTGCATTTTCCCTCTAACACGACTATTTTGTCCTTAGGGGAACTTTGGTGCACTTTGCACTCACTTTTCAGGGTCTTGGGGAGGGTTATTTTTCTAACTCTCACTATTTTCTAATAGTCCCAGCGACCCTCTACAAGGTCACATAGGTTTGGGGTCCATTCGTGGTTCGCATTCCACTTTTGGAGTATATGGTTTGTGTTGCCCCTATCCCTATGTTTCCCCATTGCATCCTATTGTAACTATACATTGTTTGCACTGTTTTCTAAGACTATACTGCATATTTTTGCTATTGTGTATATATATCTTGTGTATATTTCCTATCCTCTCACTGAGGGTACACTCTAAGATACTTTGGCATATTGTCATAAAAATAAAGTACCTTTATTTTTAGTATAACTGTGTATTGTGTTTTCTTATGATATTGTGCATATGACACTAAGTGGTACTGTAGTAGCTTCACACGTCTCCTAGTTCAGCCTGAGCTGCTCTGCTAAGCTACCATTATCTATCAACCTAAGCTGCTAGACACCCTATACACTAATAAGGGATAACTGGGCCTGGTGCAAGGTGCAAGTACCCCTTGGTACTCACTACAAGCCAGTCCAGCCTCCTACACCAACATGGATGTTCAATTTTCTTTACATCTGAAGAAAAACCCAGGGGTCGGTCACAGGAAAACCTAACTGGAGCCAGGAACAACATGAGACTTGAGGCCTGCCAATGAGACTTGATGCCTGCCTCGCTTCAGAGTAACCTGCCCTATGTCCTGGAAAGCTGATCTGTGGCCTGAAGACAAACAGTGGCCAATGGACCTTAGCATGAGCCAAGAGATCTGTACAGGGAGTGCTGATGATGGGCCTCAAGGTCACAAAACAGAACTGCTATAAGCACAGGAAAAAGTTCTCCAACCACAGTACCTGAAGCGGCAGTAGTTTAGGACATCTTGATGCCTTGGCAGCACAGTCAAAGGCCTAATTAATTGCCCTTTTCTGTGTGCCTGGCACATCTGCATTCCTTCCAACCCTCCTGGTGTATTCCTGCATGTTTGTGGCTCAATATGCTGCACATACAGGAACTGCTCATTGTGGCATGTTAACAATGCCAGTTTAGTGTAGCACAGGTGTGTGGAAGGGCATTTACAGACAGCAATATTTCCAACCCATTAACTGAGCAAGAAGGAATGGTATTTTGGGAATTGAATATGTGACTCACCAGTTTACACACTGCAATGGAATGTGTGGTAACCCTCTAACCAGACCTTAATTTGTAACATAATAAATCCTGGAGCCCAAGGTCTTGATCAGAAGCTTGTACCTGGCAATTTCAAATGTCATGAGAGCCGAATACCAAGGTTGCTTAGGCCTGATTCTACCATGTGACACTTTAATCCACCACCAGGCACTCCCTGCCCTTTTATCTAACTCTTATAGATTATATTTAATCTTTGCTTTCTTCCTCTGTCACAATTTGTCCATCTTTCTCTTCCTTCTCTTTCCCTTTGTTGTTTCTCTCTCTTGTTCTGTAACAAAGTCTGATGTGTGGAACCCTGAAAAGGAGTGCCATTGGGCTCCACCTGCAACTACAGGCTCAAAATAAGCACACATACTAAGCCTAATATTTTGAGACCTGTAAATAACTTACCCATTAATATTTTACAACATCTCATTGAGTTAACTAAATCTTTACCTTCACTCAACAATGGGTCAGGAGCATTTTTCTGGACTTGCAATGACTTGAAGCCTAGGAACAGTGTCAAACCTACACAAAATATGTTTATTATAATATTAGATTCGTCCATTGTCTTTAAATTGCACAATTTGTCACTTATTTTTCCTCATATAAAGTCTGGGAGGTGAGCTACGACCTCAATTCTAGAAATGTTTGTCCTGCCCCCTTAGCCCCTCCACCCCCAGAGAAGTTCAGGTTCAGTTGTGTTCCTGAAATCACACATAAATAATTAAAAGCTTAGATGAGGGACATTTTGGGGAGATAAAGAAGAATGTGTCCTATTTCCAAATGACAAGGATTAGGCAGGATTTATTTTTAATTAGAACATTGGAAGGTGGCAGCTCCATTGAAAACAATGGAGTGCTGCGGGCTTTTACAGGCCGGTAAAAGCCCGCAGCGCCAACATTCCAATGGGCTTTGTTCACAGCAACAGCTGTGAACAAAGCCTCACGGAGCCCGAGGGGATTCTAATCCCCTCGGGCTCCGTGAGCAATTTGTTTTTTTTAAGAGAACATTCTGCCCTGAGTGGCAGAATGTTCTAATAGCCTTAGAACCCGCCGTAGCGGGCTCTACCGGCTACTAAAGGCCCTTTCCCTTGTTAAATGCCCTCGCCTTCGGCTCGGGCATTTAACTCGGGAGCGGGCCTTTAATAGCCGGTAGAGCCCGCTACGGCGGGTTCTAAGGCTATATTAGAAAATTGGAATGTTGGCAGCTCCATTGAAAACAATAGAGTGCTCCGGGCTTTTACAGGCCGGTAAAAGAACGCAGCGCCAACATTCCAATCTTCTTTGTTCACAGCAGCAGCAGATTTTAATCCCCTCCGGTTCCGTGAAGCCTTTGTTTTATTTAGGAGAAAATTCTGCCCTCTAATAGCAGAATTTTCTAATGGACTTAGAACCCACCGTAGCGGGCTCTACCGGCTATTAAAGGCCCCCTCCGAGAGGCAAAATGTTCTAATAGCCTTAGAACTCTCTGTAGCGGGCTCCACCGGCCATTAAAGGCCCTCTCCCTTGTTAAAGGCCCTCGCCTTCGGCTCGGGCCTTTAATGCGGGAGCGGGCCTTTAATGGCCAGTAGAGCCTGCTACAGTGGGTTTTACGGCTATAGTGGAGCCAACTGTTAGACTTTAAAAAGAGCATACAAACATACAGAAAAATACAAATACAAAAATACACCCATGACTATTGCAATTATTTTCTTTTTAGTCTCCTTTTCACATCACAGCTCAGACAGTGAAGCACTCACTGCATCTCAAAAATGCTTGCTCCCCCTCCCCTAACATTAACCTAAGGTCATGAATGTTATTAGAGGTGTTATGCAGAGCCAGTGAAAAAACTGTTTTTGTTTGTGTTAGCAAGGTTGTAGCTTCAGGATTTATTGGGGGTGTTACACCCACTAAAAAATGAATTTTCTGGTAAATAACTGGGCACAAGTGCTTTCAGATGGCTATGGTGAGGAGTCGGTCAGATTCCACCAGAAATGTTTACATATGCCAGGAGAAAAACACTGCAGATTCTCTCCCTCTCTGTTTTGAAAGTATTCAAAAATGTTGGTAAGTTTACAAAAAACGGTGTTGTCATCACTAAGGACCCCTACCAATCTGCATTCCTCTCCATTCACACTTCCCCTTAAGACCCTCTCAGGTGCCCTGTATTGTATAATCTGGCCCACTGGAATTATGTAATATTGTGGCTGCTGTGATTTTCACGTAATTATAGATTTGCCGAATTTGCCACATAATCAATCATCTGCTGAATAATCTGCAGAAAAAATGTGTTCCTAATTCAAATGGTTCAAAAGTTACTAAGAATGCACTGACATGTTGCCATGTGCTGGAAGGCCCTTGGCGAACTGCACTGGTCACCTTTGTGTTGATTATTGCTACATTTGGGCATTAATCTGGTACTAATGAAGTCCAACCAATGTCCAGACAGTGCTACCATGTTTAACAAGGATTGCCAAAGCCAATATGTTCTGCAATGCTCGAGCAATTGGCTTTGTCAATGTGAATGTCTTTTAGCCATGTTGTCTAGCAGCACATCTGCTGTTCAGTGTGACTAAAAGTGTATTAAACTTAGCAAGCTGCTGGAGTTGCTGTTTAAAAATGTAACACATACCTGCAGGTTTCCAGTAAACTCTGTACACAGAGAAGACTTTCGCTGCTGCATCCTGGGACACGGAGTTCTGCTCTGTTTGTCTATCTCAGCCTGCCTCTCAGGGTACACACCTTCAAGAGTGGAACCAGAAACGAGACAGCGTCAATGTTCTTTGCACAGCCCTCGAAGTACTCAGTATGCTGCATGGGTTAAGTAGCTGTCAGTCTCTATAGGGCGATAAACAATCTTTTCTTGCAATATAAAAATGGTGAGAAAAAAAATGCAAACCGAGAGGCAGGGTACAGAGTACCAGCTGTTCGTTATGTCCTAATTGCACAGTGCATGAGTGAAGAGCCGGTTTTAAGACACTTTTACATTTTTAATGAAAGTAATAACACTGAAAAATAAAGTATTTTCAACATTGTGAGCCTCGTTCATTCACTGATGTGCTGCTTACCTCACGTTGTTATCAGACACCATATCCTGGGGCGCAATACAGATGTTATCAGTGCTGAGCACAAAGGTGTATGTATGGGGTGCATGCAGCAGTGTTAAATGACCAATAGACTGGTTATATGCTCTCTGTTAGACTCTGTTTACAACAGCCACTTAAAATACAGGCTGATTTTATAATTGGAAGGTGTCTGGAAGAAAGTTTATTACCAGGTTTTGAAGAATTGTTATGTCTTTAGGAGGACCCTGTCTAAGACCTTGGAAAGAGATATTATTTTATAAAATTGCTTTGATATCGTTATGCCAATAAGTGGATTGCTAGTTATTATAAACTCCTATATTGGGTGATATTGCTATGGTAATATGTTGTGTAATAAATGGAATGAAACCAGATGTTGAGCCAGAAACATGGACTGCAGTATAAGGTATTGTATATACTCCTGATTATAGAATCGAGTTAGTAGCAAACTACAAGTTATACCATAAGTAAGAGGTAGACTATGATAAGTGACCCCCTCTTCCACAGAGGAAGGAATCGGCGCATACACAAGACAATCCTTTGCATCCATTGTTTCCACATATTCACTCAGCAACCGATAAAAGACTTTAGAAGACAGCTCTCCCTTTGCATTAGTATTATCATGCAGATATTGCTCATCCAATTTAAACCTCTCTAAAGCTGTTAGTGTAGTAATTTCAAATACAGATGTAACATCAGCCTCTCTCATCTCATGAACTGACATTCCCACAATCATTATTACAAACAATCTAACACACACAAACGCCATTCCTACACTCAAGTACCTACAATACCTAATGTTCTTAGTGTTATTATCTAATCCAGCCATGATCTGTTAAGAATCAGAAAGTTGAATTAACTCTTAATTAATGTGCAACAAGAAAAATGAATCAAAAATCAAAACTATACTTATTTTTCACGCTTCATATTCATAGAAAAAGACCCCTTCCTTTGTCAAAATCGGTTAGCAGCTGGTCATCTCCGGATTTCTAAGTGTCATATCAGGTTATCAGTGTTTCTTCCAGTAAAGTCAATCATTTTCAGTTTATCTTTCTTTTAGCTCAACAGCTCAGTCTTCAGGTTGCATCAAAATACTGATTCAGAACATCTCTGTCAAAGCAAAAAGACATAAAGTTGTTTTGCCAATCACTTGTTGCAGCATATGCCCACTCTGGTCCTGCGTATCTTCGACTTGCTACTCTATTCCTTTTCAACTTTCGTTCTCCCGCTAGTTCTCCATCACTTAGTTCATCTTTCCCTGTGGTGTCTATTTCTTCCTCTATTGTCTCATTTATAACTAAGTCCTTTCTCTTGTCTATTTGAGATTCAGGCCAATGGTCTCCTTTTCTTGCCCCTTCTGTCAACAATCTCTTTAAGAACAGACTTTTCTCCTTCGCCTTATCTGTAGTGCCTTCTCTTGATGGACCTGCAACGGGTTTAGGAAGAGTCAGATCATTTTGGCTTTGACCTGTCTCAACTCTTTCCCCCTCAAGCTCCGGCACTTAGTCTCCTTGTGGTTCAACACCATTTGCTTCTGAGGAAACCTCCCCTGTGCTTGGTTCTCCAGTCACTTCTGCCAGGTTGAATTCTCATTCTGTCTTCTAAACTTCCGCACCCTTGTCTCTCACTCGGGTGATCGATCCATCTTCTGCCAGTTCTGGATCTACTTCAGGCTCGACCTGGTCTGGTTCTGGTTCAGGTAGAACTATTTGCTTTGCTGCTGTTGGTGTCCTCAACAATACTTCTTCATGATCCTGAGGACTCACCACTTTCTTGGTATGGCTCGCATGTATCCAGTTAGGCAAACCTGCACATTTCACAGCTGTTGTAGTTGTCAACACCACTTGATACGGACCTCTCCAACGTGGCTCTAGGCAAGTCTTTACCACATGCTTTTTGATCATGACCCAATTTCCTGCTCTTAGGTTGTGGCCTGGGTCATGGATAGGTGGCAGGGTAACAGCTTGTACCTGCTGAGAAAAAGATCGAACCACATCAGCTAGACCCTTGCAGTAATCCAATACCATATCATCTGTAATATTGACAAGAGCATTGGCTGGTATTGCTGGCAACCTCATTGCTCTTCCCATAAGAATCTCATGTGGGGACAGCCCTGTTTTCCTGTCAGGTATATTTCTCATTGACATTAACATAAGAGGCAATGCATCTGGCCATTTCAGATTTATGGCAGCACACATTTTGGCAATTCTTGATTTCAGAGTACCATTCATCTGCTCTACAAGTTCTGATGCCTCTGGATGATGGCTGCAGTGGAGCTTCTGTTCAATGTTCAATGCTGCACATAAAAGCTTAATCACTTCATTATTGAAGTGCATGCCCCTATCTGATTCTAAAGAGAACGGGAATCCAAACCGTGGTATCAATTCTCTGAGTAACAACTTTGCAACTATAAAGCTATCATTCCTACGTGTGGGGTATGCTCCAATCCAAACACTAAACACACACACAATCACTAACACGCATTTCAATCCACCACATGCAGGCATCTCAATGAAATCCAATTGCATTCTGCTGAATGATCCACCTGCTCTTCCAATGTGGCTCAAATTCACCACTGTCCCTTTTCCCACGTTTAACTGCTGAAAAATCACACACCTGTGACACACTGTGTGGCGGGCTCTTTTTCCCGAGTCACGAGATTATTGGAAGGAGGTGACAGACGCAGCACTTAAGGGTGTAGTATGTTTATTTTCTTACTCGTTTGGGATTTATAGCACTAACTTGTTCCCCAAACTGTTATACTCCAAGTTCAAAACCAAAATAATTCCCTTTTCTTTTCAGGGCTCTTTGGTGTTCTTGGGACGGCCTGGTCCGGTTCGGAGGGAGAGGTCTGGTTCACCCGATATTCATGGCCCAGGATTTCCCAAACAAAGAAGAAAAAAAAAAGGAACAGGTAAGTGGGGCAATTTATTTACACACGGTTTAATAAGGGTTAGTAAGGAGTGAAAAGGGGGGGAGGGGGTTCTGTGGAGGTGGAGGAGTGTGGGGTTACTTTTCTTTTTCGTGACTTCCTTCTGTTGTGTCCTCTCTGTGACCCCCCTACTCTTTCATTCACTGGTCTGGGTACGGAGGGTGCGGTTATTCTTTATATACCGGTATTCCTATTCAGATGGGCTCCCCTTCCTTACAGGACCTCAGCCCTCCCTCCTTAAGCCCCTTAAACCCAGCCAACCACCCAGAACCCCAGCCCCAGTCCCGGTACGCTCGTACCTGACTTGGCCACGCCCCTCGAGGGACGTGGCCGGCTTGTAGGGAATCTCCCGACTTCGCCTCAGCAGGGGCGGGAGGCGCCCAAGGCTTTCCGCTCTCCTCGCGCTGTTCCTCGTCTACGGCGGGGTTTCCTTTCCCTCTCGGCGATCCGTGGCGTTCCTTTCTCCGGCTCTGTTTGACGTCGGCTTCTCTTTCTCCATCGCACGCCGCTTGGCTCTCGTCGGCTGTTCTTGTCTGACGGATGACGTTGGACGTCATCACGTCAGGAATCCCTCGGGTGCCCCCGGGGTATCCCTTGGAGATCGTTTCCCTCGCCGGGGAAGCGGCGTCCGGAGGCGCCCGGTTACACATCCCCTCACATGAATGGGGCTGATCGAGCCCCACCAGATCCGGAAACCGGGACAAAAAGTCAGCCTGGCCCATAAGGTCACCAGGGAGGTGGCAAACCTGGAAGGAGAAAGGTTGGAGTTCGATGAACCATCTCAATATACGATTGTTGGTATTCTTGTATCTTGAGAGCCACGTAAGGGGTGCATGGTCCGTATACAGTAGGAAAGGTCTGCCCAAAAGATAGTATTGGAGACTTTCGACAGCCCACTTAATGGCAAGACATTCGCGCTCTATAATGGGGTATTTTTGCTCCCTGGGAAATAGCTTACGGCTAATAAAGACGACGGGATGGTTCACTCCATCTTCATCCTTTTGAAAGAGAACGGCCCCGACCCCCACATCGGAGGCATCCGTTTGGAGATGAAAGGGTTTGTCAAACTCAGGACATTTCAGTACTGGTTGAGTAGTGAGATACCTTTGCAAGGTATGATAACTATGACGTTGAGTCGGGTCTAGTTGTGGTATGTTGTTGGGCTGTCCTTTTCTTAAAAGATTGGTTAGGGGGGCCGCCAAACTGGAATAGTGGGGAATGAACCTTCGATACTACCCCACTAGACCTAAAAAGGAACGAATTCCCTTCTTCGTGGTGGGAGCATTGGTGTGTAGGATGGCTTCGATTTTGTTCTTTTGGGGTCGAAGTATACCGTTGCTAATGTGATAACCCAGGTAGGAGATCTCCCTAAAAGCCAGCCGGCTCTTTGCGGGGTTGGCTGTCAGTCCAGCCTTCCCTAAAGCCGAGAAGATGTGATCTATGTGGGCCACATGGTCTTCCCAGGTCTCACTGAAAATAACGATGTCATCCAGATAGGCCGCCGCGTATCTGGTATGAGGTCGTAATATGGTATCCATGAGACATTGGAAGGTGGCGGGGGTGCCATGTAACCCGAAAGGGAGAACCTTAAAGTGGTACAATCCGGAGGGGGTAGCGAAAGCCGTCTTTTCTTTGTCTTCGGGACCCAACGGGATCTGCCAATATCCCTTGGTCAAGTCAAGGGTAGACATGTATTTTGCTTTCCCCAATCTTTCTAAGAGCTCATCTATCCTTGGAAGGGGATAGGTGTCAAATTGTGATATGGAATTGACCTGTCTAAAGTCAATACAGAAACGTATAGACCCATCAGGTTTGGGCACCAATACCACGGGCGAACACCAGGGGCTGTGGGAAGGTTCTACGATATCTAGATCTAACATCTTCTCGATTTCGTTTTCTACGAGGGTTTTCCTAGCTTCAGGGATACGATAAGGCTTTAGTCGCACGGTCTTCCCAGGTGGTGTGAGGATGTGATGATGTACCAATCGTGTCCTACCGGGTATCGAGGAGAACACCCGAACGTGTTTATCGAAGAGATTCTTCAACTGTCTATTTTGGTGAATCGAGATCTCTGTACTAATGAGAGGAATCTCCCTCTCGCCAGGGGGGTCAGTGGGGCACCACCCTATCTCTAGTTCCTTAACGGTATTAATTAGGCAGCCGTGCCTTGGGTCGTTCGGGGGTTCTTCCCATCTTTTTAATAAGTCAACATGGAAGATCTGGGACCTAGGGGGGGTATCGTTAAGCTGAATTTTATAAGTTACGGGAGTTACTAGTCCTGTTACGGTGTAGGGTCCCTGCCATTTGGCCAACAATTTGTTATCGGAACTGGGAAGAAGAACTAGCACTTTATCTCCTAAGGAAAAGGACCTCAATTGGGTATTCCGATCATAATTCCTTTTCTGCTTGTCTTGGGCCCTCTCCATGTTTTCCCTTACGTTTTCCCATACTGTATGCAGTTGGGTTTTTAACTCACGTGCGTATTTTAGAATGGTTTTTTCCCCGTCTTCTTCTTCCCACATCTCAGCGGCCATGTCTAGTAGGGTGCGTGGTTGTCGCCCAAACAACAGTTCAAACGGACTATGGCCCGTAGAGGCTTGTTCGTGTGTCCTGATTGCGTATAATACTAAGGGGAGTTTCCTATCCCAGTCCTTACCTGTCTCCGAGATAGCTTTCTTTAGTAGTGTTTTGAGGGTACGGTTGTATCTCTCCACTAAACCGTCGGTTTGTGGATGATAGACCGACGTCCGTAACTGTTTGATCCCCAATAGCTGACATATTTGTGTCATCAGGTTGGACATAAATTGGGTCCCTTGGTCCGTTAGGATTTCTCGAGGAAACCCAATTCGGGAAAAGAACCCTATCATGGCGTGTGCAACACTCTTGGTGTTAATACTAGAGAGGGGAATAGCCTCAGGGTATCTTGTGGCGTAATCCACTAATACCAATATATAACGATAGCCTCTCGACGAGGGTAGAAGAGGGCCAACGAGGTCCATCCCTATTCTGGAGAAGGGCACATCAATGATGGGGAGGGGTTGTAAAGGGGCTTTTCTCCGTGAGCCTGGGTCAATCAATTGGCATTTTGGACATTGTTGACAGAACTTCCTAATCTGGGAAAATACCCCTGGCCAGTAAAATTTTCTCAACAAATACTCCTCGGTTTTCTCCCTCCCATAGTGCCCACCCCCCGGCTGGCTGTGGGCTAAGTGTAGAACTTGTTGTCTGTAAGGTTCTGGAACTATCAACTGTTTCTTTTCGTCTTGGTCTTTGTATGTGACTCGGTATAATAGGTCCTTAACTACGGTGAACGAGGGACCCTTATCCTGAGGTTTCCGTGGCCGTGCACTTTTCCATGCATGAATCAAAGTGGGGTCTTCTCTTTGAGAAGTCCGGAAGCTGGGAAGGGCAGTGAGGGCGAGGACCTTTGTAATTACCCGGGGCGTGCTGGAGAGGTCTTGAGTATAGGCTTTCTTCATTATTCTTTTCTCCTTCCGGGAGAGTTTAGGTCGTACCCTCGGAGGTGATAGAGGCACACTGGAGAAAGGAGCATCTTTCCACCAGTTGTTAGTTTCTTCGAGCTGTCTGAGGCTGTCTAGGAGTTGTGGGAATTCCGAAAAGTCAGTTCCTATAATAGCTTCTTCAACCAGTTGCTCTACTAACCCCATTCTTATGGGTATTTCTTTTCCTCCCCAGGTGAGGGTTGTCCAGATTAGGGGATATTCTCTGGTTTCTCCATGGATACAACAGATTGATACCGTGAGTCCCGAAGTACAGTCATGGGCGTTGAACAACCCGGCCCGGGCCACAGATTGGCTACAACCTGAATCGATGAGGGCCACTGTGCTCTTCCCATTGATAATCAGTCTCTTTTTATAAGGGGTGTCTCTTTTCCCTGTATAAAGGACTCTTCCTCTAGTAACCCCTATTTCCATGGGTTCCGGTTTTTCTGTTTTCAGGGGGCAACCTCGAGCTATGTGACCCCATTCTCCGCAACTGAAGCACTGAGGTTGTTGTATATAGGGCCTGTCCAGTCCCCGGGTTTTCCCTATGTCCTCATTGATTCTTCGTCCCCCTGTCGAGGATGTTCCCGAACCCAGACGCAGGGGACTAGGTGTTGACCGGGGGGGGGTTACTTTGAACTCAAGGGAGCGATGAAAGGCGCAGGCCAACTCGATAGTAGCATTGATATCTGGGTTTGGATGTTGTTTGATCCAGTTGCGCGTGGACGGAGGCAGCGCCTCCATGTATTGCTCTAAGAGCACGATCTCAATAATGTCTTCCCGATTTGTCCCTATGGGGCCCAACCATTTGAGACCCAGATCTTTGATCCTAAAATATAGGGCCCGGGAATTTTCGTTGGGTCCCCACTTGGCTTTCCTAAACCGGGCGCGATAATGTTCAGAATCAAAACCCACCCGTTCTAAGATGCTCTTTTTAATATCCTTATAGGGGGTTATTCTACCGGGGTTTACCGCTTGATAGGCGGCTTGGAGAGTCCCCGTCAATAAGGGAGCGATATATTGGCCCCATCGTTCCTGAGGCCAAGTAGCGGAAGTAGCAACTCGTTCAAAATTGGTGAAAAAGGCATCGGGGTCTTCACCTTCTTGATATCGTTGTAAGACCGAACTGGGCACATTCGGGTGTACGCGGGTAGCAGCAATGGTATCTGTGAGATTCTTAATGGCGGTCTCATGAACCAACTGGTTGTTGGCCATTATGGTGGCCTGACTCTTAAGGGCATTTTGTAGTGCCTCTCTTTCCAATTTGGCCTCTTTTTGTTGCTCTTCCCACACTAGTTGCAGGTGTCGTTGTCCGGAGGCCAACTGTTGCATCATATCGGATAGGGTACACTTCTCCTCCATGGTTGGAAAGTCTCGGTCGCCTCTTCCAATATCCCACTTCTGACACCACTGTGGCGGGCTCTTTTTTCCGAGTCACGAGATTATTGGAAGGAGGTGACAGACGCAGCACTTAAGGGTGTAGTATGTTTATTTTCTTACTCGTTTGGGATATATAGCACTAACTTGTTCCCCAAACTGTTATACTCCAAGTTCAAAACCAAAATAATTCCCTTTTCTTTTCAGGGCTCTTTGGTGTTCTTGGGACGGCCTGGTCCGGTTCGGAGGGAGAGGTCTGGTTCACCCGATATTCATGGCCCAGGATTTCCCAAACAAAGAAGAAAAAAAAAAGGAACAGGTAAGTGGGGCAATTTATTTACACACGGTTTAATAAGGGTTAGTAAGGAGTGAAAAGGGGGGGAGGGGGTTCTGTGGAGGTGGAGGAGTGTGGGGTTACTTTTCTTTTTCGTGACTTCCTTCTGTTGTGTCCTCTCTGTGACCCCCCTACTCTTTCATTCACTGGTCTGGGTACGGAGGGTGCGGTTATTCTTTATATACCGGTATTCCTATTCAGATGGGCTCCCCTTCCTTACAGGACCACAGCCCTCCCTCCTTAAGCCCCTTAAACCCAGCCAACCACCCAGAACCCCAGCCCCAGTCCCGGTACGCTCGTACCTGACTTGGCCACGCCCCTCCAGGGACGTGGCCGGCTTGTAGGGAATCTCCCGACTTCGCCTCAGCAGGGGCGGGAGGCGCCCAAGGCTTTCCGCTCTCCTCGCCCTGTTCCTCGTCTACGGCAGGGTTTCCTTTCCCTCTCGGCGATCCGTGGCGTTCCTTTCTCCGGCTCTGTTTGACGTCGGCTTCTCTTTCTCCGTCGCACGCCGCTTGGCTCTCGTCGGCTGTTCTTGTCTGACGGATGACGTTGGACGTCATCACGTCAGGAATCCCTCGGGTGCCCCCGGGGGATCCCTTGGCGATCGTTTCCCTCGCCGGGGAAGCGGCGTCCGGAGGCGCCCGGTTACACACTGCTTCAGCTTCTTGCCTGAATTTTGGGTTGAACCAATCAACCTTGAACAACCTAATCATGACATCTCTTCCAATGTGTGCCTGACCATGGTAATACAGTGCCATCTGAGTCAACAGACAATTCGGCAATATCATCTGGCCCTCCTCAGATACCCAGATCTCATCTGGTCTCTGTACACACTTCAGCTTCACCCACAGCTTTTTCTCTTCCTTTTTCTGCATTTTCTTGTAATGTTTTCAATTCTTCTAGGGTGTCGATTATTTTCAATGCAAAACTTGCACAATTAGGGGGTCATTACAACCCTGGCTTGGAGGAAGCACCGCCAACAGGGTGGCAGTGCTTCCTTGGAGGATTACGACCGTGGTGGAGTAATCCTCTTGCAGCGCTGCCCAGTGGAATATGAGTCCCCCTCCCGCCAGCCTTTTCATGGCGGTTTGAGCCGCCATGAAAAGGCTGGTGGAAAGGGGAGTTGCGGGGCCCCTGGGGGCCCCTGCACTGCCCATGCAACTGGCATGGGCAGTACAGGGGGCCCCTGCCACGGCCCTGTGCAGCTTTTCACTGTCTGCACAGCAGACAATGAAAAGCGCGACGGGTGCAACTGCACCCATCGCACGGCCGCAACACTGCCGGCTTCATTTGGAGCCGGCTCCTGTGTTGCGGCCGAGATCCCCTCTGGGCTGGTGGGCAGAAACTAGGTCCAGCGGGGATCTCATAATGGCCGCGGCGAGAGTGCGGCTGCATTGGCGGCCGCCCGGTGGTCCAACCTTGGCGGGCAGCTTCAGCCGCCCACCAAGGTTGTAATGAGGGCCTTATACTCTTCTTCTGGCATCAATTCCCACTTATCTTTGAACGATAAACAGTTCAGGGCACAAAACCTTGTGACCTGATCTGCATACCCATTTCCCAAGGAAATGTAATCTTGCAATTTTTGATGTGCACTGCATTTTACCACAGCAATTTCCTCAGGCTACTGGATTGCATACAGTAATTCTTTTAACCAGTTGCCATTTCGTACTGGTGTTCCACTGTAGGTCATAAAACCTCGCTGCAACCACAATTGACCAAAATCGTGAACAATTCCAAATCCATATTGACTATCAGGGTATATTGTCACTCGCAGCCTGGTAGAAACATAACAAGCTCTAGTAAGAGCCACCAGTTCTGCTACTTGTGCAGAATATACACCGGGAAGCCATGATGCTTCTAGGGTTCCTGTAATTGTACGTACAGCAAATCCTTCTCTCAAGGTGCCTGTCCCATATCTAAAACATGAGCCATCAACAAAGATAATTTGATCATTTTCTTCTAACAGAGTATCTCTAATATCAGGCCTCAGCTTTGTACATAGTTCGGTCACCTCAAGACAATCATGCTCTATATCCTCCTCCTTTTCACTTTCGACAGTATCACTTGGCAATAATGTTGCTGGATTCAACACTGTGCATCTTTTCAAAGTTACATTTGGAGCTCCCAAAATGCTCATCTAATACCTTGTCAGTTTGGCCCCCGTCAAATGTTGTGTTTTCATCCTTGCCAGAAAAATCTCAACAGAATGTGGTACCATTACCGTCACTGGGTATCCCATGACCACCCCTTCACAATGGGAAAGACTTTGACCAGCTGCGGCTACTGTTCGCAGACAACCTGGTAAAGCTGCTGCAACCGGGTCCAAGGTAGCTGAAAAATAAGCTACTGGGCGATAAGCACCTCCATGGACCTGTGTCAAAACAGATAAAGAAAAAGCATCACGTTCATGACAAAACAAAGTGAAAGGCTTTGTGTAATCAGGCATTCCCAATGCTGGAGCTCTGCACAAACTCTCTCTCAATTCAGTGAATGCCCTCATCTGATCCTCATCTAGGATAATGAGATCTGTAACTCCTTAGTGAGTCAACTGCTGTAGGGGTTTAGCTATCTCTGCAAAATTCGGGATCCACTGTCTACAGTACCGTACCATTCCCAGAAACATGCTACATCCTTCTGGGAGGTCGGGGATTTCTCTGCAAAATCATTTTTATCCTCTTGTGGGAAATTCTTCTCAGCCCTTTCTCAATTTGGTGTCCCAAATATTTAACAGAGTTCTGACAATACTGCAATTTCACAGGTGAGACTTTGTGTCCGAACTCTCCCAAATGCTTCAACAGGGCAATCGAGTCATGCTTACACTCGTCCCTGGTTTTGGATGCAATCAATAGATCATCAATGTACTGTACAAGAGTCTATTGGTAAGGTAATTCCAATGACTCCAAATTCTTCTTTAGAATCTGATTGAACAAGGATGGTGACTCCGTGTACCCTTGCGGAAGCCTACACCAGCTATAGACTTTACCTAGGAATTCGAAACTGAAAAGAAACTGATTATCCTCGTGAAGTGGTACCGAAAATAAAGCTTGTGACAAATCAACCACCGTGAACCACTCTACCTCGCATGGAATCTGAAACAGTATCACTGCTGGACTGGATACAATCGGACAGCACTTATCCACCATGTCATTCACTTTTCACAAGTCCTGCACAACTCATACTTTTCCACCTGGCATTTTCAGTCTTATCATTGGTGAATTACATGGGCTGGTCAACACTTCCTTTAGAACTCCTTGTTTTAGTAAATCCCCAATTATCTGCGCCACTTTCATCATTACATCTTGCACCATGTTATACTGTTCAAGTTTTGGAAATTCAACATTCTACTTCAAAGTGATCTTAACAGGTTCCACTCCTTTGATCAATCCCACTTCCTTTCCTGTCAAGTCCCAAACCTTCTCCTTTGCGGTTCCCTGTAAGTCTGTATGCAACTCCTTTATAGTGAACATCGGGAAAATTTAAATCAATGGGTATTCTTCATAAGCATTATTGTTCATGGCTGACGCCTATTCCTCCTCATCATCACTATTTGTTTGGACTTTTATCCCTACATCTGTACAATTTATAGAGCATTTAGTCTTGCACAATAAATCTCTACCTAGCAAGTACACGGGACGTGAATCACACACCACGAATCTGTGCAGTCCCAAATAATTTCCAATTTCGACTTGCACTGGTTCTGTGATAGGATTCGTTTACTGTCTATTCTCAACTCCCACAACCTGAACTGTCCTGCAGGAAAGAGGTAAATTCAGTACTTCCACACTCCTCAATGTGGAGCGTGTGGCTCTGGTATCAACTAAGAATGAGACCTTATGTCCCATTACATTTCCTTTCACAAAACGTCCTCTCTGATCTACCTCTAGGGACGCAGCAAGAATACAGGCTCCCCTATCTGAACTATCACTCATCCATCCATCGTTTATTTCATCCTCACTGTGAAATGGGAACTGGTGTACTGTATTATTACTATTATCCTGTCTCTGACCTGTGACCTGCTGAGTAAGCATAACTTGTTGCTGATCCATCGGTGCTTGGGGTATGTGCATTTGCTGTCTAGGCACCATAGAAACCTGCTAATGTACTGGTGATAGAGGAGTACATTGTGCTCGAGGCACCTGCAGCTGTTGTACAGGCAAACAATTCTGACCTCTATTTTGAGCATTCGGAACTATGCCCCTCATTTTTGGGACCCTTACAGTTTGAGCTGCACCAACATCGCTTTGCTGAACCATTCCTTCCTGCACCATCAATGGGCACTCCCGCTTCCAGTGTCCCACGTTTCCCCATAAATGACATGGCAACATATTTTTCATGCCCTGCATGTCATTCTGAACAACCACAGTGCCTAGATCCAGACCACACATCATATCCATTCCTCGTCGTCTACCCCTCACTTGAGGTTGAAACATGACAGCTCTCTGTTGCGGCGGCATCAGCGGCACTAAAGCTCCTTGTACTCCTGATTGGGCTGCCTTAATCTGCATCACCATTGCTTTTTTTTTCAACTTCTTGTGTTTCCAAGCGATCTCATCACTACAATATTTAGCATACTGCAGCACCTCATCAATCGGCTTTGCCTGGCAGCAAATTAAATGATTCTTAATCATCTGCCCTACTTTAGGTCTCAACCCTTCAACAAATCTAAACACGAAATGCAACATGTCTTTTGGTTCAACTGCTTCCTTGCCAATGTACTCTTTAAAACCCTTCAGGAACCTTTCATAGTAAGTATGTATTGACGCCTTGGACTCCTGGACTGTCCTATCAATCCGTTGCCAATCAATGTTTTTAGGAGAAATCCTAGTCTTCAGGAACTCAATCACCTTATAATAATTCTTCATTACCTCAGGTGACGGTGCACCTGTAACCTTGTCCCTCTCTGGTTCACTCGTTGGCCAGTCTACTGCCCTCTTACACTCAACCCATAAGTCGGCTGGAACAACTATCTCCAATAAGGTGTTCAAGTCTTCCCACAAACATTTAGAGAGCTTCACAAACCTCTCAGTCTGCTAATACCATTCAACTGGCTTCTCTCTCAACTTGGGATAATCATTTGTAAAAGGCAGTATATCGCTTCTGTGCCATGGGACATGAACAAATTGACACCCTGGAATATCTCTCATTGGAAGCATTTTGACTGATTCCCCTTTCTCGACTCCCTCTGCTCCTTTTTGGGAATCACGTTTTCATTTCTCCTTTTTCTTTGTCCATCTTCCTTCCCACTTTTCTGATGCTCCCCAGATCTGTGCACTCTGCAATAAGTCCTTTAAATGTGCCTTCATTCCAGCTGATCTCATGTGTTCAAAATCCTATCTGTAACTTTGTCTCAAATGCTTTATTGTTTCAAGATCAATGTCATGCTTCTCTGCCAATTCCGCTAATCTCTGGTGTATGTTCCCTACTTCTTTTGTGATCCTTGGGCATAAATACCTCAGCTCTTCTTCAGTGTAGGATTCTAACCTATTCAGTCCCATTGTTCCCTCCACCAACTCATTTGCTACAACATTTAATCTCACTCGATCAGCTCATATTCCTCTTTTGATGCACTTTGCGAATAATTTAGACTATCCTGCCAAATATTTAACTGCTGAGCTTTTAAGCCTTGCAATGAAATATTACTCGCATTCGGGACTGGCAGCTGCTGTGCAATTGCTCCTGAAGCTTGCGGTGCCTGGAGTCTCAAGCTGTGATTTGCATTAGCGACATTTACTGCATCTGGCAATGTCACAAGAGGACCAAGACCCATAGGAGATCTAAGCTCACCAAAACCATGTCCTGCAGATGATGTCAATTGTGTTGAGTCTCCAGCTCCCCTTCTCACAAGACTCTGTGACATGTCAATTTGTTCCTCTGTTTCCGCTTTCTTCTGCGCATATAAAGGTACCGCTGGACCAACAGTAATCGGTAGCGATATTGCATCTGGAGCTGCCCTTGCACCTACACCTTGTGCGAGTGGTATTCCCATTGCCTGATTCATAACTGGTGTAAAATCAGCCGAAGTTCCTGTCAGGGGGGTAAGCTTCGACATGTGCAGGGGGCAACAACATTGGTGTCGGGTCTGTTTGAATCAACATTGGCTTCGGATGCATCTGCTTTTTTGGCACCATGATATTTAAAACAGTCTCAAGAACTGGTACATCTGGATAAATCATCTGTACTGAAGGTGGGTGCATCTGCGCCTGAGCTATGGTACTAATTCCTGTAACAGGTCTACTTTGTACTACCCCTGGTAACTGTCCTCCTTCTTCTTATACAGCCCCCACAGCTCCCTGTGATGTTCCAGGAGTGGCAAGAGGGGCTGTAGCATTAGTTCCCGGACCCCCCTGCATAGGTTGTCATAGGTGGAGGCCTATCTCTTAGCAACTGCTTAATGAGATCCTCAACCTCAGAATCATCATCATCAACATTACTTTTCTTCTTCCCCTCACTCTCCTCTTCCTTGGCACTATTCCCTTTCTCTGATTCATCACCCTCTGTAATTGCTGGAAACATTTTAATCTCTTTCATAGTCACCATTCCCCATCTCTTTTGCTCCCAATCCCATCAAGCTTCTGTTAATGACTTTTCTACTTTCTTTATCCTTCTAATGAAGTTCAGCTTTTGCTGCTGTCTGGCCACTAGCTCCCAAACTGCTAATGCCTCAAACTGGGCTCGTCTCGACAATGGCTTCATGTCATACAATGATAATCGCAACTGATCCAAAATTGTTAAATTAAACATTCTATGTTCCGGAAAAGCTAAAGTCCCTTGATTCTTAGTCAATTTACTCCATTGTTTTAACCAAAGACACAGAGCTATACCTTTCTCTGTCATCACAAGATACGCTGGAGATTCCTCCAGGGGTGTTGGCTCCCCCACTGATGCCTTAATGTAAGAATCACCCCTCATCGCAATATTTAATGCCTTGAAAAACTTAATTTTTCCTGTTCTTGTGTACTATTGATTTAATAAATTTTAATAATTTAAATGACTTTTACTCCCGAGAATCCCTTCATCCGTTTACTCGACCAATTTCCTCTTACGGATGGCCACAAATCCGGTTGCGGCTCTTCTCACTAACCGACTTATCCCAGCGCGGCACACTCTGACGTCACACTGACATACAGCGGCTGACAAAGTCTTGCGGCTTTGCTTCCGCAACTCGATTTCACTCAACTAATGCAACTTTATTGCGAACACCTTTACCAAAGTAATAACTAAACAAACCTGCTTGTTTACTACAGGAAAGGACACAATCGCTTCAGGGACCTTACGGATTTTCACAAATGGCTCTTTCTGGCTCTTTAGCTATTCCTTTTTCTCAGTCCTCCACATTCGCAAGCAAACTTCGACCCGTGAACTCCACTCTCAACTGATCAATGGGTCTGTCCTGGTGCACATAGGACTCTCCAAATCTCAGTCGAAGCTTCTTTTACTCAACTGACATGCACTCTGACTTGTTGACCACGCCTGCTCAACCTACTAAACCAGACAGATTACAACATGTTACCAAGTGTCTCCTCCACTTGTCAATATAATCCTGAGTCTTACACCATGCAGGGTCCGTACATCACCAACAACCACGTGGATAATTTTGAGCCCAAAGCGCCACACACATATGACGTTTGAAGACTTCCCTACTCTCACATTTTGGAGTACGCACACTCCTACTAACCCTTAACTGGAGTACGCAGACTCCTTACCTTTACCTCTCATACATCACAATTCACCTGCAATTTGCTGAAGCCTGTGCAAGCGCAACCTACTACACTTATACTATCTCAAAAATAAGCAGAGAACATACTCAGTCTTACAAACGTGATCCAGGATTTGGGAAAGTCATTTCTGGGTTTAAGGGAACATCATCTTTGCTACCATTGCCATTTCAGAAAAACAAAATAAATTCAAACCTTATAAAATACAAACAGCTGACCCTTACTCACACTACTACCATAACCATTAGTCACAACTTAACTAGTTCCCTAAGGAAACTAACCATCAAACTGCTACCAAAAACTGATAGAGCGCCTGGTCCTTAGTAAGTAAACTTACAAGAAGTATCCTAGTCAAGTGGTAAACTAATGGACCATCAATAAGCACTACAGTCAATAACAACCATCAAGAAGAACTCATATCTAATAAGAAAATACCATCACTCTCAAGAAGGTTAATCGTTTTTATTCCCTATTAATTACAATTCTAATCAAAATGTTTATTCCACTTTAATGTTAATCAAGTTTTATTAATTATCACAAAACAAATTATTCACCAACAAAAATCAACATACGTCAGCAAATCCTTTAACATTTATGAATAATTCAGCAATGCAAGTCAGTCAGTCAGCTGTCCCCATTAAGTCACCCTTGTCAGCCTAAGCACACATTAGTCAGTCACATTGTTATAGCTACCTATCCAAGATAGATCAGCAAAGAGTCAGTCTCCGTCTCCAGGTCATCAGTCATCAGCAAGCATCAGGCTCACAGACAGCAAGCCTAATTATCAGCACTTCGGACAGCATCTCCTGACGTCATCAACTTTCACCTTTCCGCTCTAAATTTCCTTCCCTTGTCATGACTTTTTATTAGGGTCTCTAAGTTCATCCCACTAATTGCTAATTGGTCAACCTTATCAGAAATTATGACACTAACCTATAGTTTTTGATTACCACATATTCGCGTCAGTTCAAGCTTCAAGTTCCATTAGTTTGATTGGTCCTTCTGTCGATGAGAACATCATCCGGCTCTTCAGGTAACAAAATTGTTTCTCGCAATCTTTCAGTCAGTGCTTCCATTGTTCAAGTCCTGGAAAAGTATGTTTACCCTACACTACACATAATTGTATCAATTTGCCCTCATCATCTCCTGTCCACTGGTACATTTGCAGAATTTTCTAGCAGAGCTCTCTCTGAACTCTGTACGTACAGTTCAAGGTTCTTTTCTCCACTTCCAGTCCTCGGCAGCTCATCGCGTCTCCACGTTAAAGCAAGCAAGGCCCAGCGAAGACCAGGCCTCCAGTTTGGCTAAGTTAAGAACATGAATTATCATAAAACATAGGTTATACATTCAAATACAACATATTAGTACAAATTTTAATATATATTTTATTATTTAGCAGTTTGTTAATACACATGGTGACCACTCCCCGTGGGCACATTTTACTCATACATGTAATTTTCAAATATTAGTTTCTTTTATCAACATTTCTCATTAGTATTCATACGCAAATCATTAGAAACTTTGCATATTAGCATATCTGCTCCAACAATGTCATTTACACTTAGGCAGCGTTCCAGTGGGTGGTGACTCATGCTTTTTCAAATCTTCCGAAACTTATCATTGGTGTTGTGTTGTTTTTGTAGATTAATACTCTAAGCCCATAGTTGATGGGTGGTATGCCATGATTTAGCTGAACTATATTTGTTTACAAAATCTCCTTGTATTCAATGTCAGTTAAAAGAATTTAATAATTATTCAAGTATGTTTTGTTGCATTAATAGAGACTATAGAATAAAAGCAAACAAGAAGAGTGTAGGAAAGTACCATCTTGCCTGGCATGTTACCCCCATTTTTCACTGTATATATGTTGTTTTAGTTGTATGTGTCACTGGGACCCTGCCAGCCAGGGCCCCAGTGCTCATAAGTGTGCCTGACTGTGTTACCTGTGTTATGACTAACTGTATCACTGAGGCTCTGCTATCCAGAACCTCAGTGGTTATGCTCTCTCATTTCTTTCCAAATTGTCACTAACAGGCTAGTGACCAATTTCACCAATTCACATTGGCATACTGGAACACCCTTATAATTCCCTAGTATACGGTACTGAGGTACCCAGGGTATTGGGGTTCCAGGAGATCCCTATGGGCTGCAGCATTTCTTTTGCCACCCATAGGGAGCTATGACTATTCTTACACAGGCCTGCCACTGCAGCCTGAGTGAAATAATGCACACATTATTTCGCAGCCATTTTCACTGCACTTAAGTAACTTATAAGTCATCTATATGTCTAACCTTTACTTAGTAAAGGTTGGGTGCTAAGTTACTTAGTGTGTGGGCACCCTGGCACTAGCCAGAGTGTTCCCACATCGTTCAGGGCAAATTCCCCGGACTTTGTGAGTGCGGGAGCACCATTACACGCGTGCACTACACATAGGTCACTACCTCTCCCTTTGGAAAAAGGTGTGAAGGCAGGGGAGGAGTAGCCTCCCCAGCCTCTGGAAATGCTTTAATGGGCACAGATGGTGCCCATTTCTGCATAAGCCAGTCTACACCGGTTCAGGGACCCCTCAGCCCTGCTCTGGCGTGAAACTGGACAAAGGAAAGGGGAGTGACCACTCCCCTGACCTGCACCTCCCCTGGGAGGTGCCCAGGGCTCCTCCAGTGTGCTCCACACCTCTGCCATCTTGGAAACAGAGGTGCTGCTGGCACACTCGACTGCTCTGAGTTGCCAGAGCCAGCAGGTGATGTCAGAGACTCCTTCTGATAGGCTCCTTCAGGTGTTGCTAGCCTATCCTCTCTCCTAAGTAGCCAAACCCTCTTTTCTGGCTATTTAGGGTCTCTGCTTTGGGGAATTCCTTAGATAACGAATGCAAGAGCTCATCAGAGCTCCTCTGCATCTCTCTCTTCACCTTCTGCCAAGGAATCGACTGCTGACCGCGCTGGAAGCATGCAAAACTGCAACAAAGTAGCGAAGACGACTACTGCAACTCTGTAACGCTGATCCTGCCGCCTTCTCAACTGTTTTCCTGGTGGTGCATGCTGTGGGGGTAGTCTGCCTCCTCTCTGCACTAGAAGCTCCGAAGAAATCTCCCGTGGGTCAACGGATTCTTCCCCCTGCAACCGCAGGCACCAAAGAACTGCATTACCGGTACTCTGGGTCTCCTCTCAGCACAACGAGCGAGGTCCCTTGATTCCAGCAACTCTGTCCTAGTGAATCCCACAGTCCAGTGACTCTTCAGTCCAAGTTTGGTGGAGGTAAGTCCTTGCCTCCCCACGCCAGACTGCATTGCTGGGAACCGCGTCTTTTGCAGCTACTCCGGCCTCTGTGCACTTCCAGCAGAAATCCTTTGTGCACAACCAAGCCTGGGTCCACGGCACTCTAACCTGCATTGCACGACTTTCTAAGTTGTCCTCCAGCGGCGTGGGACTCCTTTGTGCAACTTCGGGTGAGCACTGGTTCACTCCTCTTTGTAGCGCCCATTCTGGCACTTCTGCGGATGCTGCCTGCTTCTGAGAGGGCTCCTTTTCTTGCACGATGCCCCCTCTGTCCCCAGACGCAATTGGCGACATCCTGGTCCCTCCTGGGCCACAGCAGCATCCAAAAACCCTTACCGCACGATTTGCAGATAGCAAGACTTGTTTGCAGTCTTTCTCCAGGAAAACATTTCTGCATGACTCTACACAGCATGTGGGATCCATCCTCCAAAGGGGAAGTCTCTAGCCCTTGTTGTTCCTGCAGAATCCTCAGCTTCTACTGTCCAGTAGCAGATTCTTTGCACCCACAGCTGGCATTTCCTGGGCATCTACCCATCTCCGACTTGCTTGGGACTTTTGGACTTGGTCCCCTTGTTCCACAGGTACCCTCGTTTGGAAATCCATCGTTGTTGCATTGCTGGTTTGTGTCTTTCCTGCAGAATTCCCCTATCACGACTTCTATGTCCTTTGGGGAACTTTAGTGCACTTTGCACTCACTTTTCAGGGTCTTGGGGTGGGCTATTTTTCTAACCCTAACTGTTTTCTTACAGTCCCAGCGACCCTCTACAAGGTCACATAGGTTTGGGGTCCATTCGTGGTTCGCATTCCACTTTTAGAGTATATGGTTTGTGTTGCCCCTATCCCTATGTGTCCCCATTGCATCCTATTGTAACTATACATTGTTTGCACTGTTTTCTAAGACTATACTGCATATTTTTGGTATTGTGTACATATATCTTGTGTATATTTGCTATCCTCATACTGAGGGTACTCACTGAGATACTTTGGCATATTGTCATAAAAATAAAGTACCTTTATTTTTAGTATATCTGTGTATTGTGTTTTCTTATGATATTGTGCAAGTGGCACTAGTGGTACTGTAGGAGCTTCACTCGTCTCCTAGTTCAGCCTAAGCTGCTCTGCTAAGCTACCATTATCTATCAGCCTAAGCTGCTAGACACCCTATACACTAATAAGGGATACCTGGGCCTGGTGCAAGGTGTAAGTACCCCTTGGTACTCACTACAAGCCAGTCCAGCCTCCTACAAAGAGCACCAAGCAATATACAATCCAATGATAACTCAAGCATCATCAATAACTTAATATGTTAAACATTCTACTAAACGTTATATTAACACAAATTATCTGTTCTTAGCACAGTGCAGCATCTTACTTTCAGGGTGCCTAAACAATGTGTGACTGGTGGGTCTGATGCTCGGTGTTCCCAGTTTAAAATTTGGAAATTATTTACTCGTTAGTAGACTAACGCTCACATTTTAATACGTTTTGATTCTCTACGAAACATGTAAATAATTCCAGGAGTCCTCTTAGCCGTTTGTTTTTGTTAAAAATTCCCAGGTGTACTAAATTGTCTGTACAATTAGTCAGTGGGAATTGGCGCATGCTTGCATTAATGCATGCAGAAATATCATGATAAAATGTATCTGGACTTTTATTTTATTTTTTGGGGGGGGGGCGTTCTCTATAGGGCAAGTATATACTCTTACTCATAAAGTACACCATTTTTGCGGCTAGGGAGTATTGTTCTCATTACCTTCCAGGAAACCCATCACAAATTTTTCTCAATTACCAGGATCAGGCACAAACACTGTTGCACAATTCTGGTAATTACTTTTGTGCAGCAATATCACACACCTCCTCTCCATCACCATGTACACTTCTGAATGTAATACCTGGTGACATGTTCATTGATAAATCTGGCCAGAAAGATGGGGAAACTGCGTACAAATTCTGTATTATAACTCCACTTGTGCATGTTAGACCTCATTCTGATAAGGACACCTTATACTAGGGTGGTCATTTTTTCTGTAGGAAAATGCCAGCTGCAGCAATTGGTTTTTGCTGCACCAAAATTACTGTCCAGTACCCTTATGACAAGAGAGCATTCATTTTGCCCTTTATAGTTGTTTTATGGATGGGAAGGAGAGTGAGAAGATGTTGTGAGTACCTACAAACTTGTGAAAATGTATTCATTTACGCCTCAAATTTTCTTCTTCACTCAGTACCCCATACGTAGCCCCCTCTCTCACCATAGAAATGCTGCCTATACTTTTACATTTGGCCTAGAACAGCACACCACTGCTAGGTTTCCACAATTCAAATTCTAGACGCACACATACATCCTTTGGCAAGTGTCCCTCCTTGATAATACATGGTGTCATATCCTATGACATATTTTCTCACACTGAAACTTCCATACTAACGGTCGAGGTCACTGGATCCTTTCATGCATGAAAAATTCAAGTTCATAAAACATGAAGGCATTTGTAAATGATGGTATTTTGTGCTCGTAGTACAAAATAAACATAAAAGCAAACTGTGCTGATTTACAAACTGGTATCTCCTGGCCTTGAAGAGGATTAAAAAAGCCTTAAGTCCTTAATTATAGTTTAAAGCCTACCTAAAATGTTCTTTGTAACATCTTCGCTCTGATTTGCATCAGGAAAAAACCCAAATCAGAGGGGGTCATTACGACCTCGGCGGTCTTTTTGCAAGACCCCTGAGGGACCGCTGTGCGGAAGACCGTCTGTGCAGGCGGTTTGCCGCTCGGCGTATTATGACTGTTGGCTGCTCTCCATCGTTATTCCGATGTAGAGCCGCCAACAGCCATATTGCGGGCGGCAGGGAAGTGGAGGTTGCTCTACCTCCACCGCCACGCCATCAGAACACCACCCACCGAATCACGTCCTGTGATTCACCGTGGTGGTGTTCTGTTGGCGTGGCGGTGTCGTCGGAGCTGCCCCCATGGCTCCCGTCCCCTCCCGGAGGATCGACGGAACAGTTAAGTCGATCGTCTGTTAGGGGAGGGGAGTGGGGGGTGTTGTGTGTTTTGTGCATGCATGGAGGTGTGCGTCTGTGTATGTAGAGGGGGTGTGTGAGTGTGTGTTTGCTTGCGGGGGTGCTGTGTGTATGGGAATGAGTGCGTGTATGGCTGTGGGTATATCTGTATGGATGTGTGCGTGTATGTTTGAATGTTGGTGTGCATGCCTGACTGTGTGTGTGGATGTGGGCATGTATGTCGGGGTGTGTGCGTGTGTGTGTTGGTGGTGCCTGCATGCGTGTCGGGTGTGTGTGAGTAATGTTATGTTGGGGGTTGGGGTGGGGATTGGGGCCCTGCCACATTTGGGGGGTGGCAGGGATGGTGGGGGGTGTAGGGGAGGGAGTCGGGATGGGGGTGGGGGAGACCCCATCAGTGCCAGGGAAGGAGTTCCCTGGCACTGATAGTGCTTACCGCCATGGATTTCATGGCGGTTCAAACCGCTGGAAATCCACGGCGGTAAGCCGGGTCCAAATACCGCCGGTGGTATACTGACGGCCGCAGGGCTGGAGACCCAGGTCACTGTCCTCTTGGGAGGTACCTGGGAGGAGAACTCCCGCGACAACAGCACTACCCAAACCTGAGCCCAAGACCATGTCTGTCAATAAGGCAGCCACTGCCATCACAGCGACGCCGATGAGCAGTGATGTTGAATTGAATTTGTCCCTTTCGCAAAGTAATACTCACTCATTTAATGAAACAGAGCAAAGTGGACTACAGCCACAGCCAGATCTTCCCAAAGTTGGAGCAGAGCAGGAGGTCAAGCTTCCTGATGAGCAAGAACCTCTTCTTTTAGAACCAATGTCTCCCAGATCTCCAGCAAGAAAAACAAAGGGTACTTCTCCACCATTTTCTCCAAGCACCATATCTGATGATGATGATAGGGACATGGAGTGGACCTCGGCAGAGTCTGGGAGATGCCAGGAGAGGCAAGAGAAAACAAAAGTTCCAGAAAGCCTTAGAATCATGGAAGGGGAAGATGATGAGGAGGATGATGACAAGGAGCCAGTCATTGTGGAAGCTGGCACAGGTGAGTCAGACATTACTATTCAACCTGTTCAGAGGGATTTGACACAGGCAGCACCACCAGCTCCCATATATGTAAGGCATAGCAGAGACCTGCACCAACACCATACCTCTTAAGAAGTATGCACTGCAGAGAAGCAATCAACACATCCACCTACATACAGTTCTTCTTCAGGCACTGACAGTGGCCCAATAAGAAAGTACTCCTCCCTTTTTTGGGACATTTTTATGATTAGCAAACAGAAGGAGAACATTGCCAGATGCTCCATTTGCCACACAAGTGTTCGTCGAGGTAAGCCTAGTTCACATTATAGTACTAGAGGCCAGACAGCCCATGTGAAAAAACATCATGCAATCCGGAGGGAGGAGCACCTTTAAAAAACAGCTCAATATGGTTGCAGTGGTGAAGGTGAGGAGAGCCAGGAAACATCAGCTACAAATGGTCAAATCATGGTGGCAGGTGAGGAAGAAGAGGATGACATCCTCATTAAAAGCAGCACTGTCCCTAGCAGTGCGCCTGTATCACCCGCCTCAGCGACCTCACCATGGCACAGGAAGACTTAGAGTCAAATGGAGACATGATGGCATATGGTGACTGCACCACCACAACGCGCATTGTATCTACTGCCACCTACATCTCAAAAGTCGCCTGTGTCACTGGCCCCAAAAAAGGCTACAATTACGGGCATGTTAAGGCAGGAGGGGCCCTATGACCACAATCTCCGAATGGCATGTTTGTACAATGGGAAGCTGGCAAAAATGTTAGTGCTGGACCTCCTCCCTTTTTTATTTTGTGGAAAGAGTGGGATTCTTAGAGTTTGTGGCTGCCCCCTGCTTGAAATGGAAGGTTCCAAGCCAGACCTATTTTGCCAGAGTTGCTATTCCAGAACTGCATCAGGATGTACTGCAATTGGTTGGACAAGCTTTGCAGCA
Organism: Pleurodeles waltl; assembly: GCF_031143425.1. Classification (NCBI taxonomy): domain Eukaryota; kingdom Metazoa; phylum Chordata; class Amphibia; order Caudata; family Salamandridae; genus Pleurodeles; species Pleurodeles waltl. The sequence goes on from NC_090450.1 coordinate 962,248,963, forward strand.
AAGTGTTGTCCACACTGTCCATCTGATGACAGACATGTGGACCAGTTGTCAGGCAACTGATTACATGTACATCACTGCACACTGGATCTCTTCTTTGGGAGTAAAGCAAAAGATATCTACAGGTCTTGGCCCTCAAGAAATTTTTAGGAGTTTTCAGCGGCATGCAACAGTAGCCCTGTTCGTCATGGAGAAATCATACACAGCTACAAACATCTTGGAAGAATTTAATAGCATGGTGTCTGAATGGCTGCGACACAGATGTCTTTGAGTTGGATTTGTTGCTACGGACAATGGGAGTAACATAGTCAAGGCCATGGCAGATGGTTGCTATTTCATGTAACTGTGTTTTGCGCACTGCATCAACCTGGTTGAGCAAGACTTTCTTAAAAATGAAGACATAATCAGCAACATACTGACCACCTGCAGACACATCTGGACTAATTTCTGCCATTTTTTTAAAGTCCGGAAACAGTTGCGGATCATTCAGCATGATAACAGAGTACCAGTTAAAGCCCTGATACAGTAGATGCCAACACATTGGAACTCATCCTATTATATGTTGCAATGTCTGTTTGAGCTATATCCACAGATCAATGACTATGTCATTCAAAGAGGAACTGATGCAATTGGGAAAGCTATGACTATGGATGCGGACAAATTGGGCCTAGTCAAACGCCTCACACAGATGCTGCTCCCTTTTGAGGTTTTCATGTGGGACATTAGCTAGGAGGACAGTGCAATGGGCCAAGCTATCCTGTTATTACATCTGCTACAGCATCAGCTAAAGAAGGTGTCTGAAAGATTCACATTTGGGATGCAGATGAAAACCCAGAAGTGCATGCCTTGGTTAATAGCCCAAGCTATTGCTTGACTTGTAATGCAAGGCTGCAAAAATACATCATCTCGTCCAAAGAGCATATCTGTGACAGCTTACTTGAACCACACCACAATAATGTTTTCCTTTTTTCTGAAGGGGATGTTAGACAATGCAAGAGGTGGATTGTTGAGCAAGCAGGAGAACTGGAAGAACAACAGCTGGAACTTAGGGCCAGATGTATGACCGCAAGTTTTGCGACTCACAATTTGGGAGTCGCAAAACCAGATGCACAACAGTGTAACTCACACTGTTTGCAATTCCCAATGCGGTGGCAAATGACCCACCTCATCAAAATTGAGAATGGCTTTAGCCAAGTAAATGGTGGCTTGCTGGGGACAGCAGTGCACCATGCCAGTAACAGCTTTTTTAAAAAAAGCAGTTTTATTTTTTAATTGCAGCCTATTTCCTCAAAGGAAAACGGGGTAAATTTTAAAAAAACTGAAATATTTCAGTTTCGTTTTTTCACAACAGGCAGTGGTCCAGGCAGCGTAGTGCCTTTCTTCTTGCCCTGGGGTGCTGATATAAGATTAGAAAGAAGATTAGAAAATACATTAGTGGTACCAATAATTTCCACAAAAATATTAAATAGCAGCAAAATGCAATAACACTTAACTTAAATCAGATCGCCTGTGGTACTATACCTGTATGATCAACTATCGTTGAGTTAGCTATACTCCTAAACTCCCTATTCCAACTTTCCTTAAGAAAATCTACATTTAGAACTAATACACTGCAATGAATGATCTTTAATTTTATTCTCATTTCTCAAGCCCCTTTATGGACCAATTCAGTCTCTCTTTTTTGCAATGAATGCATACTTGCATCAAGGTGAAATTACTTGGGAATGTACGCACCACATAAAGGCGGTCATTATGAACATGGCGGGAAAGACCGCCGACCGCCGTGGCTGCGGTGAACAGAAACCCGCCGGCGGCGGCAAATGGAAACCCGCCATATAATGATAGAAAAACCCAACCCTACCAAAAATTCACAGACCACCACTCCCCGCCAGGACCCTGTCGGCGGGAATCCCGGCCCACCCCACCCTGCCACCGCCAAGCACACCCACATCCCGCCCTCCAAATATTGATGCACAAATCACCTCGGCGGACAGTGGAGGATGGATGACCATTGGCGGCTGCGACCTCCACAGGCGGCAAGTGGGCCCAACAGCAACCAGTGCACACATTGGCTAGGCCTAGCACCCACACACCTGACACACATCCAGAACACCATAAAACACCCCCAGTCACACCCCACAAGCCCTTGCAACGAAACCAGGACCACAAGACGGTGAGCACCAGCGCCAGAGAGAGAACAGCAGCAGATAGGACACGCATAGTGAGCCACACAGGAGCACCAAAACCCCGTCCCGAGTCCCGACGCCATCCACCACCCTCACCATGCCCCCCACCCAAAACTCCACTCTTCACCGAAAGGGAGCTAAGGACCATGGTGGACAAGATCCTAAAAGTGGAGCCACAAATATTCGGGTCTGAGGTGCAGCACGCACCCCTTGCACGGAAAATGGAGCTGTGGCAGACCATTGTCAGCAGGGTGAATGCAGTGGGACACTGTTCACGCACCAGGGACGACATCCGCAAGAGATGGAATGACCTGTGGGGGAAGGTCAGGGCCATGACATCCAGGTAACACATCGCTGTGCAGAAGACTGGGAGAGGACCACCACCAACACAACCCGAATACACCGACTGGGAGAAGAAGGTTCTCATCATCCTGCATGCAGAGGGACTCACTGGACTCACTGGAGGAATGTACTTGGGTAAGTCATCTACAATTACCCCATATACACCATACCTGTAATGCATGCACCACCCCACCCCACCCACAGCCACCTAGACCGACACCCCACCCAGCCATTACCCACCACATCCACCACTCTGCATCACCCACAACTCACTACCAGGCCCACATCAGCACCGCTGTGCACAGCCACCCACCCCTGCACGTACCCACAATGGAATAATAACCCCCACCACAATGTAACCCCACCACTGCCACTAAATGCAATGGCCACATCACAAAGGCACCCTGGAAGGCCACTGAAAGGCACACCAGCACAAAATTGCACAGTTGTGTACACATCAAACCCTCATGCATATGTAACAGACATGTCTATGTCCCCCAACAGGCACCACCACCCATGCAACCCTAATGGAGGGGACAAGGAGTGCCGCAGCACTCCAGAGAGACAGAGGCACATCACAAGACCCTGGCAAAGGACACCTGGACACAGATGAGCAGGCAGGCCCCTCACACAACCCTGGATGCTCACCCTGCAGCAGCCCCACCCAGGAAAACACTGTCACCCCTAACACCCAGTCAAGACCAGCAGGCCAGGGGAGGTGTACCCACACCAGTGAACCCAGGGCACAGACAGGTGGAACACAGCTACAGAGGCCACAGTCTCCCACTCCCAACATGCAGGAAGGTGAGGGCCCCAGTACAAGTGGCATGTCAAGACCTGCGCAGGGGACACAGGCACAGGGGGCAAGGCCAAGGTCAAGTGCCCCAGTGGGTCAGGAGGTAGGGCACCTGATGGATGCAGCAGCCCAGGATATCATTGCAGAGGTTTTGGGGGCCTACCAACATACCCAAGACAGGTAGGCACAGACTGTATCCACCTTGGAGCAAAGTCAGCGGATGTAGCTGGAACAACAACAACAGGCCATGGAGCAGTGGAAAGCACTGCTGCAGTTGGTCAACAAACAGTCAGACACCCATACCGTACAAGAGGCCCCCACAACTGCCCTGGACAACCAGCAACAGATGGCCCAAGCAGCAGAAACAGCACAGGATATACCCTCCCAGGAATCACTAAGGCCAACCATGTCACCCCAAGCAGCTCCACAGCAGGAGCCCAAACGTAGTCTTAGGCCAAGATATGGCACTGGTAACTCAGCTAAGAACAAGCCCCCCCTCCAACAATTGACACCCAGCCCTTACGACTTCCATCACTGTACATAGCACATTTCACTGTATTTGACAAATAAACAACATTTCACACCTGTAACACTGTCCCCTGTCTTCAATGTTGAACAAAGTGGAGTATGGATGCAACTGTCAGGGAACAACTTTATTGTCAATTTGTGCCTGGGGTGGTAATGTGTATTTCAAATTATGCAAGGAGGTAATGCATATATTGTCTGTCAGTACCATGCTAAAGAGGTCCATTTCTTGCCTATCATGACCAATTCCCCCTATATGCCATGCCACACTTACAGTGTCAGTCACTAACCACAATTGCAGGCTTAAGTCCCACACAGTTATTGGAAGTAGAGTTGTATCAGTTGGTTCCTGTAATTGACACCTTCCTTTTCCTCATCCTCACCATCACTCTCCTCACCTCTCTGAGGTAACTGATCAGGACCTATAGTACCCCCCACCTCCAAAAGGGGGATTGAATGTCTTACTGCCATGTTGTGCAGCATGCAGCAGGCCACCACTATTCTACACACCTTATCAGGCCCATAGGCCAGAGAACCCCCAGAGATATATAGGCACCAGAATCTGGCCTTCAGGCGACCTAGAGTACGCTCTATCACCCTCCTAGTATGTCCATGGGCCTCATTGTATTTCCTCTCTGCATCCGTCCTGGGATTCCTCACTGCTGTCAGGAGCCAATGCAAGTTTGAATAGCCAGAACCAGCTTGGAATGTCCTTAGTCAGAGAGGCTGGTTTTCTGCAATGTGTCAGTTAGTGACAGGCAAACTTACTGATGAGCCACCCTCTGTCCTCTTGTAGTTGTTCCATCTTCTTTGGCACACTACTGTTCCTCAAAACAAATGAATCATGGACAGAACCCGGAAACATGGCATTCACATGGGATAAGTACTGGTCTGCAGTACATACCAATTAGATGTTCATGGAGTGAAAGTTCTTCCTGTTTCTGTACACCTGTTCACTCACTCTTGGGGGGATAATAGCTATGTGGGTGCCATCGATGGCACCTATGACATGGGGAATGTTTGCAAAGGCATAGAAATCCGACTTGATGGCAGGGAGGTCAGCACTTTGGGGAATCGCACATAGGATTGCATATGTTGTACAAATGCATTCAGAAATCTTGTCAGTACCTGGCTGAACGTTGGCTGTGAGAAACCATCACCCATGCCCACTGTCACTTGAAATGAGCCCGTGGCCAGGAAAAGGAGTGCGAAGAGCACCTGCACCTCAATTGGAATGGCATGCTGATTACGATTTCCGGGAGTCAGTGCAGGATCCAGTAATGCACATAGGTTCTGAATAGTTGTATGTGTGAGTCTGTAGGTGATTATGATCTGACGCTCCACCATGGTCCCCATATCCACAAGTGGTCTGTACACTGATGGTGCCCTTCCTCGCCACAAGGGTCGGTACCTATGAGGGGTAAGAAAAAGGAGTGATGTGCACACATGCACTGACAGATTTGCTACATACATGCAGTGCATTCTTCATAGTAGTGTCTGTACAATAGCTGCAACCTGACAAATGTACATGTACATCACTAGGAGGGAACGGAGTGAATCATGTGTGACCATATACTCAATGGATCGAGGCCTAGGTGCTTCATATGGCTAGTAGGCCCAGCATTGTGAGTAGTAATTAATTTGAGATGCGTAGGTGATAGCAAAATGTCTGCCCACTGTAGTTCTGCCCCTTCATTGTGGAAGTGACCTAATACCGCTAGCGGTTGACGTCACAGTGTATGGTGGTCTTGACCGCTGTTCGCACCCTTGTTGGCTTACATGGATGCCAATGGGGAATCCTGGCATATCATGATCGCCGCCGGCGATGATGGTGCATACTGCTGTGGAACGTATGCGCGTTCGTCATCGTTTGATCACTTGACTCCCTGATCTTGTGCGGACAGGTACTCCACTCTGTGTACTGCTGTGGCCTGCCTCTGGCAATGGGTGTTCCACGTGGTGCAGAGGAAAGGGCCCCGGCAGTCACCCAGGAAGAACTGGAGAAACATGTGGGAAAGGTCCTGCCCCTGTACGGTAGACTCTACGGCCGGCCAGAGGTACAGATGAGTCCGGGTTTGGGGGGCACTGTGTGAGTGATGGACAGAGTGGAATGCACAGATGTGTGCTCCTGTGAGCTAGGATGGGCCTTGGTGCATGGAATGCTGCATGCCACTGTCCTGCATGTCTCGGAGTACTGTCTGTCCTATGTCCGACAATCTGCCAGCTGTTGCCATCGTGCAGGTGCATAACCTCTGTGTTCCATTTCTGTGTCACCCTACTAGGTCAGCGCCCACCAAAAGAGGGCACATTGGCATGCCATCGCCAAGGAGGTACGGACCCTGGGGGTCTACAACCGGCAGAGCACCCACTGTTGAAAGAGGTGGGAGGACCTGCGGCGCTGGGCGCGGAAGATCACTGAGGCACAGCTGGGGAAGTCCTCCCAACGTGGAAGGGGTGCCTGTTGAGCACTGACCCCCCTCATGCGAAGGATCCTGGCGGTGGCGTACCCAGATCTGGATGGGCACTTGAAGACTGCACAGCAGTCACAAGGGGGTGAGTACTCACAGACCATACTTCAGCCTGGAAGGATGAGTGTGTGTGCGATAGGGCTCATGGTGCTTAGAGCAGGGCATTTGAATGGTGTCCAGCTACTGTGTGCTCCCCAAAAGGTGTAGGGATGTCCCTGTCAGGTTTCACCTGCCTTGGCTGCAATACAATTTATGGATATGGGTGTGCGTCAGTATACTGCTCAAAAGTCAGGGCCATGGCCATGGGAATAGTGCACGGTGCTGCCTGTTGGGTGTGTCTGCTGGATAGGTGTATGACTAGCCATTATGTATCATCATTCAGCAAGTGTCTCTCCTGTTTTGTCTCCCCATCCCTGTTCTCTTGTGTTTGTCTGGTACAGCATCAACATCAGGCGAGGGAGCTGAGGCACCGGCAAGTGGAGAGGCAGCCGCCCATGGATCCTCCGAGGCAGAGACAACGGACGCCCAGGGGACCAGTGGGTGTGAGGGTGAGGCGACTTCCACGGGGGAGGCTACTACCACAGGAGGTAGTGACTCTGAGACCTCATCTGATGGGGGTCCTCCGGCGGTGGCGGACCCTAGTGGACAAACCACTACAGTGAGATCTTCTGCCACCCCCATACCATCAGCGCCCTCCCTTCTGCTCCCCACCGAGTTGCCCGTGCCTGCCCACCCAGAAAGGTGGGCATCTCTTTCGCCCCAAGCACCTTCTCCCCTGCCCCAGTTAGCCCTGCTGCCCTCACAAAGGATTCTATTGACCTCCTGAGAACCATCTCTGGAGGGCAGACAACCATTGTCAATGCCATCCAGGGTCTGGCTTCTGAGGTGCAGCAGACCAATGCCTATCTGGATGGCATTCACAGTGCCAGCTTTCAGGAACAGGCAGACTTTAATTACAAAACCCAATTTTTAAATACAATTTTGACATTATACTGGGACATACCACTTTTTTACTTTTTTGTGTGCTTTCAGCCTCCTTCCAGTTAGTGACCAAAATGGGTGAGAAACCAATGCTGGATCCCAGAAATATAAACACTGCTGAAAAGTAGACAAAGTTCTGAATTCAACAAGGGGTCATTTGTGTAGATCCTACAAGTATTTCCTACAGAAAATAACAGCTGAAATAAAAACATATTGAAATTGAGGTGATAAAAACAGCCATTTTTCTCCACGTTTTACACTGTAACTTTTTCGTGATATCAGATTTTTGAAAGCTATATACCGTTACGTCAGCTGGACTCTTCTGGTTGTGGGGATATCTAGGGCTTGTAGGTTCATCAAGAACCCTAGGTACCCAGAGACAATAAATGTGCTGCACCTTGCAATGGGTTTTTATTCAATACCGTGTATACAGCAATTCATTTGCTGTAATATAAAAAGTGAAAAATAGGTATCAAGAAAACCTTTGTGTTTCCAAAATGGCCTCCAGATAAGGTGTTGAGAAGCAGTGGTTATTTGCACATCTCTGAATTCCGGGGTGCCCATACTAGCATGTATATTACAGGGCATTTCTCAAATAGACGTCTTTTTTACACACTGTCTTACATTTGGAAGGAAAAAATGTAGAGAAAGACAAGGGGCAATAACACTTGTTTTGCTATTCTGTGTTTCCCTACGTCTCCCGATAAAAATGGTACCTCACTTGCGTGGATAGACCTAGCACCCGCAACAGGAAATGCACCAAAACACAACATGGACACATCACAGTTTCCCAAAGAAAACAGGGCAAAGTGCCTAGCTGTGGATTTTGGCCTCTAGCTCAGCCGGCACCTAGGGAAACCTAGCAAACCTGCGCAGTTTTGAAAACTAGACACCTATGAGAATCCAAGATGGGGTGACTTGTGGGGCTCTGACCAGGTTCTGTTACCCAGAATCCTTTGCAACCCTCAAAATGTGGCCAAACAAACACTTTTTCCTCTCATACCGGTGACAGAAAGTCCTGGAATCTGAGAGGAGCCATAAATTTCCATCCACCCAGTGTTCCGCTACATCTCCCGATAAAAAAGGTACCTCACTTTTGTGGGTGGGCCTACTGCTCAGGAAAGGACATACCCTAAAACACTATCTGGACACATCAAAAGTATCAAATACAAAACTACCTGTTTTTGCTGGGGGGCACCTGCGTTTTTGGTCCTGGGCTCAGCAGCCTTCTAGGGAAACCTACCAAACCCAGACATTTCTGAAAACTAGACACCCAAGGGAGTCCAGTGAGATGTGACTTGCGTGGATCACCCAATGTTTTCTTACCCAGAATCCTCAGCAAACCTCGAATTTAGCTATTTAGCACATTTCTGTGTGGGATCACCGCACTAGGACACATTTCATACCACCCAATGTTCCCCTCAGTCTCCTGGTAAAAATGATACTTGTGTAGGTGGGCTAAGTGCTTGTGAAAGGGAAGAGCCAAAAACATGCCGATATTGAGGGAGAACCAAAAGGGGTCTAAAAGGCCAGTTTGCAAAAAAAGATTTTTAGGCTGACAAGTGCAGCAGAATTTTTATCGGTATAGATGAGACAATGCTGGGTGGTAGGAATTTTGTGGATTCCTGCAGATTCCGGAAGGTTCCATCACAAAAACATGGGAAAAATGTGTGATTTCCAACAAAGTTGGAAATTTTCAGGGGAATGTGGGTACAAAAATGGTGCGGGTGCATGTGAAACACACCACCCTGGAATCACCCAGATGTTTAATTTTCAGATGTGTCTAGGGGGGTCATTCTGACCCCGGCGGTCTAAGACCGCCGGGGCCAGGGTCGGCGGGAGCACCGCCGACAGGCCGTCGGTGCCCCACAGGGCATTCTGACCGCGGCGGTTCGGCCGCGGTCAGAAGAGGCAAACCGGCGGTCTCCCGCCGGTTTACCGCTGCCCTTAGAATCGCCCATGGCGGCGCAGCTTGCTGCGCCGCCATGGGGGATTCTGACACCCCCTACTGCCATCCTGTTCCTGGCGGTTCGCCCGCCAGGAACAGGATGGCGGTAGGGGGTGCCGCGGGGCCCCTGGGGGCCCCTGCCGTGCCCATGCCAATGGCATGGGCACGGCAGGGGCCCCCGTAAGAGGGCCCCGCAAAGTATTTCAGTGTCTGCTAAGCAGACACTGAAATACGCGACGGGTGCAACTGCACCCGTCGCACCCCTGCAACTCCGCCGGCTCAATTCTGAGCCGGCGTCCTCGTTGCAGGGGCATTTCTTCTGGGCCGGCGGGCGCTCTTTTGGAGAGCGCCCGCCGGCCCAGAGGAAATGTCTAAATGGCCGCCGCGGTCTTTTGACCGCGGTGCGGTCATTCAGCGGCGGTACCTTGGCGGACGGCCTCCGCCGTCCGCCAGGGTCATAATCAGGCCCTAGGTCTTGTGGATTTTTCTACATGGCAGCGTCCCAAAGTCCATAAAGTGCAGCCCTCACCATTCCAAGTGGGATGATTTTGTGAGTAAGCCAAGCTCTCATGGCCCAAATGTAAAACTAAAACCCCAAATAATAAAATGTCTTCTTGCTTGCTGTGGGATAAGATGTTTTAGAGTGCGGGGTTGTTACTCTACTGTTACCCCCTTCAGTTGAGGTGGGGGTGTAACCAGGCCCATACTTGTTGGTAGCCACCACCTCAATATTTGTTTGTTTTTGTTTTAAATTCCCTGGCATCTAGTAGACTTTCTGCCCCCTGGGGTGTGGATCAGGGGTAATTGCCCCATCTGCCCACTGGTGGGCAGAACAACTTTGGCCCTCTTATTTTTTTTTTTTTTTAAACTTCCCTGGCCTCTGGTGGGCCTTCCAAAAATAATCCAATCTGCCCCCAATGGGGGGCAAATATGGCCAACAGTAATGTGGAGTGATCCTTACCCAAGGGGCTGCCCCCTAATGAAAACAAACGCATACACACACACCAATCCCTGGTGCCTAAGTGGTTTCTAACCTCATGGGGGCAGATTGGCCTAACAAAAATTGGCCGATCTGCCCCCAAGGGGGGCAGAAATGGTCTAAATACAATTTGCCCCCCAGGGGAGCGACCCTTGACTAAGGGTTCGCTCCCTGCCTCTAAAAAACAAAACAAAACAAAATAAATTGTATCCCTGGCGCCTAGAGGTTCTGCCACTCCTGGGGGCAGATCCGCCTAATAACAATACACCGATCTGCCCTCAGGGGGGGAAGAAAAGGCCTAAAATAATTCCCCCCCCCCCCCACCCCCGGGGAGCGACCCTTGCCTAAGGGGTCACTCCCCACCTCTAAAAAACAAAACAAAAAAAAAATGTGTCTGTGGTGCCTAGAGGCTTCTGCACCCCCTGGGGGTAGATCAGCCTAGTAACAATAGGCTGATCTGCCCCCCCTGGGGAGCGACCCTTGCCAAAGGGGTCGCTCCGCTTGCGTGACATTGACGCAAAAAGAAAGATCCCCTGTGCCTAGTGGTTTCTGCCCCTCTTGGGGGTAGATTGACCTAACAAAAATCAGCCGAATAGTCTAAATACAATATGCCCACCAGGGGAGCGACCCTTGGCTAAGGGGTCGCTCCCCACCTCTAAATAACAAACAAAACAAAAAAACATTATCCCTGGAGCCCAGAGGCTTCTGCCCCTCCGGGGGCAGATCAGCCTAATAACAATGGGCCGATCTGCCCTCGGGGGGGCAAAAATGGCCTAAAATAAATGTCCCCCTACCCTACTGGAAAGCGACCCTTGGCTAAGGGGTCACTTCCCACCTCTAAGAAACAAAACAAAAAAAACTAATTTATACCTGGTGCCTAGAGGCTTCTACCCCCCCAGGGAGCAGATTGGCCTAGTAACAATAGGCCGATCTGCCCCTGGGGGGCAGAAATGGCCTAAAATAAATTTGCCCCCCTGGGGAGCGACCCTTGCTTAAGGGGTCGCTCCCTTTCCGTGAATTTGGGGTAAAAAAATAAAACTCCCTGGTGTCTAGTGGTTTCTGCCCCCCTTGGGGGCAGACTGGCCTCATAATAATAGTCCAATCTGTCCCCAAGGGGGGCAGAAATGGCCTAAATATAATTTGCCCTCCAGGGGGGCGACCCTTGACTAAGGGGTCGCTCCCCGCCTCTAAAAAACAAAACAAAACAATTTTTTTTTATCTCTGGCGGGGGCAGAAACGGCCTAAAATAAATTCCCCCCCCACATCCCCCCTGGGGAGCGACCCTTGCCTAAGGGGTCACTCCGCTTGCGTGACATTGACGCAAAAAGAAAGATTCCTGGTGCCTAGTGGTTTCTGCCTCTCTTGGGGGTAGATTGACCTAACAAAAATCGGCCGAATAGTCTAAATACAATATGCCCCCCAGGGCAGCGACCCTTGGCTAAGGGGTCGCTCCCCACCTCTAACTAACAAACAAACAAAAAAAAAACATTATCCCTGGAGCCCAGAGGCTTCTGCCCCCCCCGGGGGCAGATCGGCCTAATAACAATAGGGGGACGCTCCCCGTCCGTGAATTTGGCGTAAAAAAATAAAAAACTCCCTGGTGTCTAGTGGTTTCTGCCCCCCATGGGGGCAGACTGGCCTCATAAAAATAGGCCGATCTGCCCGCAAGTGGGGCAGAAATGGCCTAAATATAATTTGCCCCCTAGGGAGCAACCCATGCCTAAGGAGTCGCTCCCCAACTAAAAAAAAAAAAAAAAAAAAACACACAAAAGAAAAAAACTTTTTTTTATCCCTGGTGCCTAGTGGAATCTGTCCCCCCAGGGGCATAACGGCCTAACAATAGGCCGATCTGCCCCAGGGGGGGCAGAAAAGGCCTTAAAAAATATTGCCCTCCTGGGGAGCGAACTTTGCCCAAGGGTTCGCTCCCCTCATGCCAGTTTCAATTTTGAAAGAAATCCCTGATGTCTAGTGGGCATTTCAAAAGCCGGATTGCTTTACAATCCGGCTTTTGAAATGCTCTGAGAGACTTTAAAGGGAAGGAAATTCCTTTCCTTCGCTTTGAAGCCTCTCAGGCCCCCATCACATGATCGGAAGAGAAATGCTTTGCATTTCTCTTCCGATCGTGCTGGAAGCTGATCAAGTGAGGACTTGGAAAATGAGAATTTAATTAAAAGTATAATAAATAAATAAAACGCCAGCTGATAGGCTCACATCAACCGTTTTCACTGTAGTTTTCGAGTGAAAGCAAGCTTTCTAATTCCACCAAAAGGTTGCATGAAGAACACAGAAGAAAAAGGAACATTAGCAACAGAACATAACAAAAAAGTATCTATTGTTTAGTGCATCCATTATGGCAGGCAATAGCCATTTTTGCACAATCAAACCTTTTCTCACCCTTACTTTGGCCAATGTGATCATGGTAAATGTGTTTCTTTTATGAATGGTGTTTGAAGATTAGGGTTTGGTCTACCAATTGTGAAGAAGAGTGTTATGTGGTCTTAATATGGGCACTGGCCTGTCACAAAACTCACTCCTAGTGCAGAGTCTTTGGTTACGATTGGACCAAAGGCCCAGGTTTTCACAGTTCTTGACTGCTAGAGGTATGCATGACCCCTTCCAGTAGCCAAAGGCAAAAAAGCCTCAGATGAATTCTGAGCACCACTGGTACTTCAAGGCAAGAAACAAAGCTAAGAACCCAAACAGCTGGAGATGACTGGAGATTCAGGAAGGAGCTAAAGGAAGACTGGAGAGCTGGAATGTCTTGAGACAAACTGCAAATTAACAGGAGGAGACTGAAGATTCCAGGAGGATCCAGTGAAGGTCTGGAGTGCTAGAACACACCACAGGAGACCTTGAGCATTGCAATGAAAGGAGAAAATGGAAAACCCTTTTGTCATAAGCAGGACATATAGGAAATATGTTATAAAAGACTAAAACCGTTATCCTCGAACTATGTATATATGACAGTATACTCATATTCATTATTTATTTAAGAGACAACCTTAAGTGTATGGAACTAAGTTGTAAATAATTAACAAATGGTACGCTCCTGGTCCACCTTAGAATGTGAGGACAATTGGACTTGCTGGGAGCTTACCTTAGAATGTTGAGAGAGCTGTGAGTGGGGCAACTATTTTGGTGGATTGAGGAGTTTGTTGAATAAACTTCCTACTTCTAAGTTGTTGTTACTCACTTATTTACAACAACTTAAATTGGCGACGAGGATGGGATGTTGTGCAGGAGGCAGTTGAACTCCTCACCCCTGGTTCTAGTGCTGTTGGTGAAGATACCGGTTCCAGAGCCTCCGTTGATTTGAGAAGTTGGGTTGCTGTTTTTTTGGAAGCTTGTGGAAGCCTGCGTCTTGGTGTTGTGTAAGTAACCGCAGAGGTTCGCCTGTCGGTGCGAAGCTCGCCCCAAGGTAATAAACCTGAAGACTGGAGAAGTTACGGACGTCAATATCTGGGCGGTGCATGGAGCTGAAGAATTGTTTGTGGCGCGAACAACTTGGTGAGTGAGGAAAGCCCTGCGGGGGCCGTATAACAACAGTAGGATGCCTTTGTTTGTCAGCATTTAAATTGGCGAGTCGGGAAGAGAACTGACAGGAGCAGCGTGACTGCTAAGCAGCGGTGTGAAGTGCGGCAGAAAAACGGGATCGCTTCATGGTAGGAAATCCGACGAACCAGGAAGTGCCGACTGGAGCGTCTGAGCAGCTGTGAGAAGTGACGGGCGGAGCCAGGACGTCGGAAGTCCTAGGACAGTGCAAGGAGGCGGGGAAGAGGCATATTTCCAGGGTGCTGAGTGTGAAGAGGCATATGCCTACGGTGCTCGCAGTGACGTGGGTATTTTAGACAATCTTTTGCTTGCTTATTCTTATTGCTTTAGGAACTCAGTACGCAATGTGACTGACAGCTGTGGTGTAGATACCTTATTTAGATGGGGAATACGAATGTGTAGGAGACTATGATATTGTTCTAAATATTACTGTGTCAACTGATTAAACTCCCATTGATCAACTGTACATTAAGGATATAAAGTTAGAGGTAATTCCTAGGCAGACCACAGTTAAGTAAGTGTTCTGCAAAGTTGTATTTCTTCCAGCAGCGTGCACAGAGTGAAGTGGATGTAGGCAATTTAATTATCATATGTGTAGAATTTCCCAGAGGACTATAACTTATAGCAGACCACACTCAAGAGCACAGAACAAGGAACATCTGTATTTTCCTTCCTTTGTTTCCATTGGTGTACTAGGGTGGTAGTATTAGTTACATATCAAGTTTAATTCTGGACAGCACTAAACGGACCACCGCATAACATGGCTGCTGCTAGCATGTCTCAACCTCCTCTGTTCCTGAATGAAGTATGGGAACCAAACCTACTTTGGAAAGATTGAATACAATTATTTGAATCATACCTAATAGCCATTGGGGGGGGGGATTTTCACCACTAAGGAAATAGCATATCCTGTTACATAATTTAGGAATTCGAAGACGGAAAGTTTATGACAACCTATCAGATCCAGAAGAAGAAGAGGAAGAAGGGGAGGAACTAGATGAATACGAGAAAGCTCTCAAGAAATTAGAGGGTCATTTTGGATTAAGAGTTAATGTCGTTCTAGAAAGACATACGTTTTTTAGTAGGGGACAAGGTAAGGATGGGAAAGTTTCAAGTTACATCGCTTGTCTGAAAGGTCTTGCGACCACTTGTGACTTTGGGAACCTCGAAGACTCATTGATCAGAGACCAATTGGTAAGATGAACCAATAATGGCAAAGTGCAAGAAACACTATTGATACTAAATCCCGCTTTAAAAGAGGCTATTGAGGTTGCCAAGAGTATTGAGCAAACTGCAGAGTGCATGAAGTTAATAAAAAGTGCCACCACAGTGGAAGAGGTGAGGGAGGTTAAAGTCAATTCCAAACAAGAGTGTAGAGAAATGAAATTTGAGGAAGAAAGTAAAGTTCAGGAAGTTTTACATAGGAAAAACACCCCTGAAAGCACAAAGAATAGATGCTATAGATGTGGAAATAGCAGACATCTTGCAAACAACCAAGAGTGTACGGCTAGAAGTTGCATATGCAGGAAATGTGGAGCCAGGGGACATTACGCAAGAGTATGTAAAGGTGACAAAAACAAACTTGGTGGAAAGAAGGTGGTACATAAAGTAGAAGACGCCCAGGATTATCATAGTAAATTTGTGTTACAAGTGAAAGGTTGTAATGAGACAAAGTGTATAAATGAGGCATACCCTTCATGTCACATTACTCTGGATGGCGAGCGTGTGAGAGTGTTTGCCGATTCATGTTCCCTGTTCACTTTTATAAATTATAGCATCTATGAAAACAGTTTCATGAAGAAAGGATATGTATTGCAACCAGCGGATATTTCCCCAGGTGGGTACAATAATGATCCTATGCCGTTGAAGGGAATGTTGAATATGCAAATAACATTCAAGAATAGACAGACCATAGGTAAGGTATATTTTACTAGGAAAGGGTCCAATCTCTTAGGTTGGGAATATCAAAAGAAATTAGGCATACCTCTAAACCCTAATTTGAAGGAACCTGTGCTAGTAGTGGAAAATTCTAGTAGTGATTGTGCTATATGCAAGGAGTTTCCTAGAGTATTCGGAGACAAGCTAGGCTGGCTGATTAACTACCAGCATAAAATCATTGTTAAGGAAGAAGCAATCCCTGTTTCTCACAAGGTAAGACCTATTCCACTCCTCATGCGAGAACCTTTGAAACAGGAGTTAAGCAGATTGGAACAGTTGGGAGTCATTGAACCGATTGAAAGCTCCTTATGGCTGGCTCCCATAGTGGTAGCCAGGAAGCCAGGTGGTAAAGGCATACACATATGCGTGGACTTGAGAGACTTGAATGCCAGTATTTGGGTGGAGAGGTTTCCCTTACCCAGGATTAATTAAATGTTAAGTAACATGGGTACAGCCCATTTTTTTTGTGTCATAGACCTGTACTCAGCTTATCACCAAGTTGAGTTGCACCCTTCTTCACGTTCACTCACCTCCTTCATCATGCCGTTCGGAGCTTTCAGGTATTGCAGGATACCATTTGGCCTGGCATCTGCAGCGGCTGTGTTCCAACTCAATATGCAAAATATCTTGCAAGACATTGACCACGTCCTATGTTTCCAGGATGATGTGTTGATCTATGGCAACAGTAAAGACAAAGTATTCAAAGTTTTGAGTCAGCCTGGGATGACAGTTAGGAAAGAGAAGTGTTGTTTTGGTGTGGAGTCAGTAGAATACCTAGGGCATAAAATCATGAAGGATGTGGTCCAACCCAAACATGATTTAGTAAAGGCTTTAAAGGAAGCATTAGCTCCCACTAATAAACAGGAGCCCAAATCCTTCTTAGGCCTAGCCGAATACATGGCCGAATTTGTACAAAATTTTGCCATGGTTACGGCTCCTATGAGGATGCTCTTAAAGAAGGATGTACCTTTTATATGGAATACGGAATGCCAACAAGCATTTGGGAAGATCAAGGAAGCAATAGTTCAGTCTCCACATTTGGGAAATTTTGACTCCAAACAAAAGACTTGGATGACCACGGATGCTAGTGGCCAAGGTTTGGGGGCGACATTGTCTCAATGTGTTAATGGTCAAGAAAGGATTGTAGCCTTTGCTTCAAGGGCAATAAGTGGAGCAGAGGGAAACTATTCGACCATCGAAAGAGAAACACTTTTCTGCTTCTGGGCCATAACTAATTTCAAATTCTTCCTGTGGGGTTTACCATTCACGATTAGAACTGATCATAAACCGTTAGTCAATGTATTTACTACTCAGGGTAGGGAACGTGCTACTCCACGTATAGCTAAGTGGATGATGGGCCTTGAAAGCTACAATTTTGACGTAATATATGTTCCAGGTATCAAAAATACCATAGCCGATTACCTGTCCAGATCCACGAAGCATAGTGCGGAAGAGATAGAAACGCAGGAATGTACGATGGAAATGCTGACACCAGAACCAGTATTATTGGTAGAACTGGCAAGTCTCACTAAGGAGGAATGGGTGGATGAAACTAGGAAGGATCGGGTGCTACAGCTACTCAGAGAGAAGATTATCAGTGGGTGGCCAAATAAATTGAAAGACGTGGAGGAAGACCTGAAAGGATACTGGGATATCAGATCAGAAATCCACCCACATTTCTGATGAGATAGTCATAAGAGGAGAGAGGGTTACACCTCCTAGCAAACTGTAAAACAAATTGGTAGAGCTAGCGCACAAAGGTCATCTTGGGCGAAGCCTTACAAAAAATAAACTGCAAGCTACGTACTGGTTCCCAATGATGGATGGGTTGCTAGAGAACATGGTGAAGGAGTGTACTGCGTGTGCCATGAGTGACAAAGCTAATCTAACACGTAAAGCCCCATTGTCACCTATGAGTGTCCCAGTGAAACCATAGGACAAACTAGGACTGGACATGTTAGGTCCAATAAATCACCTGGGAGCAGGGGTTGTTACATTTGTGTTTTAATTGATTACCAATCATATTGGACAATGTTCAAAATTGTAAGTCAAATAACAACAACGGATGTTGTTAACTTTCTAACTGAAGCATTCATGAGGGAAGGAGTTCCCAGTACATTAGTAACAGATAATGGAGTGCAATTCACTTCAGATGCCATGAAAGAATTCCTCAAAAATTAGGGTGTTCATCATTTCAGGACCAATTTATATAACCCCAGGGCCAATGGGTTGGTTGAGAGGATGTACAGAATGTTTAAAGAGTGCATTCAAACAGCGAGAGTGACTGGTATGTCATGTGAGGAAGCTCTAAGACAAATGTTATGGTCTTACCACACCACACCTAATGTTCCAGTCCTTGAAGGGAAGACATCCTGGAACCAAACTGAATCCTAACTGGTTAAAGGGAGGTGAGCCAGTGTGCGAGCAAAAAGAAGTGTCTGCTGAATGTGTTCGGCACAAACAAGAAAAATACAGGAGATGGTACAACAATAAATTTGGCACCAACGACAGATAAAGGCAGGTAGGGCATTAGGTCAGGGTCAAGCTCCTAGATCGCATGCGAAACAAGAGTAGTAAATTCTCAGATCCACTTAGGATTAAGGAAATTAACAGAACTGTTGTCAAACTAGAGGATGGTAAAAGCTGGAGTATGGACCGTATAGTATGCCACCAAGGGACGAAGGACAATTGGGAAGGAAATTTAGCTACTAGGAATGAAGCCGACAATTCTACAGTTGTGAGCCATCAGAGATGTAACACCCGGATCAGAAGAAGCCCACGATGGCACAAAGACTTTGGGGGTCATTCCAATCCAAGCGGGCGGCGAACCGCCAGATGGCCGATCCGCGGTCGAAAGACCGCTGGGGCCATTCCGACTTTCCCGCTGTGCCGGCCGGCGCTACCTAAGGTAGCGGCCACCGGCCCAGCGGGAAAGGCCCTGCAACACTGAAGCCGGCTCCGAATGGAGCCGGCGGTGTTGGAGGTGTGCGACGGGTGCAGTTGCACCCGTCAAGCTTTTCACTGTCTGCTAGGCAGACAGTGAAAAGCATGCTGGGGCCCTGTTAGGGGGCCCCTGCACTGCCCATGTCAGTGGCATGGGCAGTGCAGGGGCCCCCAGGGGCCCCAGGACCCCCTTTCCCGCCAGCCTGTTCCTGACGGTAAAAACCGCCAGAAACAGGCTGGTGGGAAGGGGGTCAGAATCCCCATGGCGGCGCTGCTTGCTGCGCCTCCATGGAGGATTCGCCCAGCCGGGGGAAATCCGGCGGGAAACCGCCAGACCCGGTTTTCCGACCGCGGCTGTCGGAATGGGCTATGAAGCACCGCCAGCCTGTTGGCGGTGCTTCAGTCGTTCGTGGCCCGTCAGAATGACCCCCTTTGTCTTCTCTCGTTAAGGAAGGGAGATATGTTATAAGCAGGACATATAGGAAATATGTTATAAAAGACTAAAACCGTTATCCTCAAACTATGTATATATTACAGTATACTCATTTTCATTATTTAATTAAGAGACAACCTTAAGTGTATGGAAGTAAGTTGTAAATAATTAACAAATGGTACACTCCTGGTCCACCTTAGAATGTGAGGACAGTTGGACTTGCTGGGAGCTTACCTTAGAATGTTGAGAGAGCGGTGAGTGAGGCAACTGGTTTGGTGGATTGAGGAGTTTGTTGAATAAAATTCCCACTTCTAAGTTGTTGTTACTCGCTTATTTACAACACCTTTCTTATATAGGTCTAACACAGGAATTACATTGCAGGAAGTTAGGCCATCATGTTGAATTAGAAACGGTCGACTGACAGGAATGGACGAGGTGTCGTCTTGGAACAGGAAGTATTTCATATCCTAAAAATCCATCCTCTTCTGAGGATTTTTGGCAGAAGGAGAATAAACATGGAGATGCCAAGGCTGTCTCCCAGCATGTTCCCAAGGAGAGTTCCGCTGTCCGATACAGAACAGGGGTGCTGGCTGCCTTGCAGTACAGGAGTTTAGGGCCTTTGACAGCCTGCCAGTACTACAACAGTCCCTCCAGCTCCCACAGGGCTTGTGTTCCGCCCACAGTTAGAAGCCAGCCACAGGTGTTGCTCAACATGCCCCATGTGAAATAGTAAAAGATTATGGTTGAAAATGTCAGAAAAATGTTAAGGGCATCATGCTATTTAATAGTTTTTTTAGCTTGGCAGTGAAATTATTTAAAATATTTTTTGTAGAATTTTTTGGTGTGGAAGAACCAATGCAAATCAATGGTGCTTCAACCCCATCAAACCTGTGGTTACCCCACTATTTTAAAGTTGGAGAAGTGCCAAATGTACACCATCAGAGTCTCCACTAGCTCCACTGGGGTAAACCTCTGCCAGCTAACAGTTGCCCTCCATTCTAAGGGCAGAGTGACCTTACTTATTTTCTCTTCCTATTTTGGTGTGCAAGTATGGACAACTGAGAATAGCCCTCATTTTCCAGGAAAAATCTTGTACATCAGAGCAATTTATGCTTTGTTTATGGAAAATAAGCTCCTGCATTAGGAGTTTGTTATCTCTAAATAAAATGTTTACTGCGTAGATTCTTTAAACAATTGTCTCCATTTGGCAGACCTTCAATATAGTTCCAAGAAGAGAACTCCCTAGTGGAGCGGCGGACAATACATCACATTGTATTAAGTTCTTGCCCACCACTCAATCAGCAGCCCGTTCTCAATCAGGATAGGGAGGGAGGAAACTACAAACACCTCTGGGAGTGGGAAACTCTAGAAATGTCTTCTACATCAAATGATGGTACCATGGATAACTAGTGGACCCTCAGACCCAACACTTCAGTACACATCTGGACCTGTAGTTGACTCAGAAAAAATAACGCTATGCTGCTATGTTGCAGAGAGGACAGCTACTCTGCTGCTCTGCTACTCTGCTGCTCTGGTGCCCTGCTGCCTGAGTGAGAAGGACTGAACCTACACTTTGATCCCAATACAACCAGAGTGACTCTAAACACTTGTTATCTAACTTCCTGATCAGAGCCTCAGGACAGAAAGGCTCCTACTACCTTGAAACCTGGATCTGGACTCTGCTTGCTGTAATTCTTACCACTCAATGTGGTGTCACCATAGTCTTGGACCTTTGTAAGTGGGCCTGAAGGTGCTCTGCCAGCCCAGCTCTGGTACTAGAAGACCTGATGCAATGTGATGCATCGCCTCCCAGCTCCACATCAGAACCGACATGCGATGCATCCCTGAATCATGAACTGGCAATTCATCTGAATTGTCACTATGCAATTCATCCTCAATGAAGAACTCGAAACCGCTGCTATGTGATGCATCCTCAAAGCACGACTTTGCATCTCAGCCATGGCGCTCCTTGAACCGACAGGTACACAATGCATCTTTGACAGAGGACTTCACATCCCAGTCCTGCTGTGCCTCGGAATGACCGCTATGTGACGCATCCTTGGTGTATGCTCGAAGTAGAACTTTGCATCACAGATACGCGGCTCCTCAGAACTGCTGCTGCAACCAGGATTTTAGATTCTTTGTTCAGGCACTTTGTTCGCTTGGCCTAACTTGGCCCCTTTATCCAGCCTGTGCTCCATCACGGTCAGCCTGAAATCAACTTTGTCCCAGTCTGGTGCGATCAGATAACCACAGTTGGTGCAAAATGTTCACAATTTCATATCGCCGGGTCTATTGATTGGAATTTTGTTGTTTTGGTTTTGAATAATTAATTAAATCTTACTACATTTTTCTAAGTTGCGTGCCTTGTTTCACTTTATTACTGATTGAAGTGCTGCATAAATACTTTATACTTTGTCTCTAACTTAAACCTAACTGCTTTGTGCCAAGATACCAGAGGGTTAAGCACAGGTTAATTTGTGGGTTGCTTTTGACTTCACCCTGACAAGAATTGTGGTTGCTACTTGAGTAGGTTTTCACACCACTTAACCAGTAACCCTATTTCTCACATCCTCTTTATGTCTTAGGAAGGTTGGATAAAAAGTACTTTGCAGTACAATGCTTGAGGCACAAAGAGTAAATGTCTGTGCAGGTTACAGGAAGTAAGTGTCAAAAAGTTAAAAAGAAAATGAAATGTTGGTAGAATCAATAACAATAGGAGTAGATCTGATCCAGGTCTTTGTGTCTCTCAGAACTCTCCTTGCAGCTATACTTAGGCCACTCTCCCCTATATTAATTACAGCAACTGGCAGAGGAGACAACTAAGATGATGCTTTCAGATAATCATGGCAGCCTAAGACACATTTAAAGAAAAAAAACCTAAGCACATTCTCATTGAGAGCACATAACAAAATAATGGCAGTTGTCAGTAGCAATGGAACATAGACAAAAGGCTTAAGTGTAAGCTGCATCTTAAACAAAGTATATGTGTGAGCACAAATTTATTTAAAAAAAAAAAAAAAAAAACATGAATCTAAGAACATTTTACCATAACAACAAAGTAAAACAAATGAACAAAGGCAAATATAGTGAACAGCACTGTGCCTTTTTGAAACGCTAAACCATTAACATTATGCATTTTCTATTGATAAAAGTCAGAAATCAGCCATTAAAATGTCAGTGTGTCAGAAAAGAGAATACATTGAATTACAAATAATGTCTCTTCATTACAAGCTACATGAGATGTCACACATACAGCCTAAGAAAAGAACAATGTGATCGTCCATCACAAAAACCTAGGCCCATATTTATACTTTTTGACGCTAAACTGCGCTAACGCAGTTTAGCGTCAAAAAAATTTGCGCCGTCTAACGCCATTCTGAAGCGCCATGCGGGCGCCGTATTTATGGAATGGCGTTAGACGGCGCAATCAGACCGGCGCTGCCTGGTGTGCGTGGAAAAAAACCACGTAGACCAGGCAGCTCCGGCGTTGGGAAAAAATGACGTTAGGGCGTCTTAAAATGGCGCAAGTCAGGTTGACGCTAAAAAATCGTCGTAACCCGACTTGCGCCATTTTTTTTCGACGCCCATCCCCCATCAACATGACTCCTATCATTGTAAAGATAGGAGTCATGCCCCCTTGCCCAATGGCCATGCCCAGGGGACTTCTGTCCCCTGGGCATGGTCATTGGGCATAGTGGCATGTAGGGGGGCACAAATCAGGCCCCCCTATGCCCAAAAAAATTATTTAAAAAAAAAAAAAAATACTTACCTGAACTTACCTGAATGTCCCTGGGGTGGGTCCCTCCGTCCTTGGGTGTCCTCCTGGGGTGGGCAAGGGTGGCAGGGGGGGTCCCTGGGGGCAGGGGAGGGCACTCTGGGCTCATTTTGAGCCCACTTGTCCCTTAACGCCATGCCTGACCCAGGCGTTAAAAAGCGGCGCAAATGCGCCGTTTTTGGCCACGCCCACTCCCGGGCGTCATTTTTGCCCGGGAGTATAAATACCACGTAAAGGCCTGGGAGTCATTTTTTAAGACGGGAACGCCTCCCTTGCATATCATTAACGCAAGGAAGGGGTTCACGCTAAAAAATGACGCCCACTCCGGGCACTTTGGCGCCCGAAGCGTCTAACGCCATAGTATAAATATGGCGTTAGTTTGCGTTAGTTTAGCGTCGAATTTGCGTCGAAAAAAACGACGCAAATTCGGCGCAACCAGAGTATAAATACGGCCCCTAATAGCTACATACGTGACAAAGTGTCCGTTTACGTATTGGCTTGGACTTGGTGGCATCCAGTCCTAACAATGGCAAAACATGACAACTGATGGTTAAAGGAGATGGCACAAAGCTCGCCCTCTATTATGCTGGCTATTTATTGTATTTTTAAAGAATTGATGATAGGTGATCGTTCAGCATTCAAAGTTGTTTAGAGTTAGAGAAAACACAAATAAGCATAAAACGACCATCTCACGAGGCGAATTATTTTGTGGAAAATAGCTTTTAAACATGTGCTTATCTGTTTGGAAACTCTTTCCCACAGTAGGTAGTGGTAACCTCAGCAAGTTTTTGCAAAACCGATGAAGTGTGAAGTTTGACATCTTCACTCGACGCTGAGGGCTCTGTTGGTTCATTACCTGCTACAAATCTTTGATATGTGAGTTCCCAGCTCCCATGGAAGGATTCTACTCTCGATATCCTGCTAGGATTTTTCTCTCCTGACCAGAGATCATCTATTGTGTAGGTGATGGGCCATTTCCCTATGTCACAATTTTAAATTATAATCTTGTTTATACCTTAGTGAGGTTGTTAAGAAGTTTGCACTTTTGACAGCAATATTCAATTTTCCACTGTCGATTTATTAATTCTAATGCTGTAGGGAAGGGGAGACAGAAAGAAAGAAAAACGCATCAACATTTCATTAAATAGAAAGAGACAGTTGTTTTAGAAGACAGGGCAACAGAGGGCACATATTTTGGGACAACGATTAAGATGCAATAAATCTCAGTTACTGAGAAATCTTCAGATCCACCATGGCCACCAGACCTGACTCAGTGTCAAGGCTAAAATGGATTAAATATAATCTACTGCCTGTGACGATAAAACATCTAGGGTGAAGCGACAATGCTTTCGGAGAGATATGAGGGTAAAAATACACCGCAAGCAACTGTGCCTAACCACAAGCGCAGCTGAGAGCAGCGGAGTATCACTGAGTTGGCTTCATTCTAGGTTCCAGCTGAACTAAATACATGATGGGACATCGGTGGGGGAAAGGGCGGTGATTTTCATTTTAAAAAAAGTCTGATCTGGAGCATCTCAGACTCTCCTGGAGTAATTTATGGTGGGAGGAGCAAGTCCTGTGATTCCTCTGTTGTGTAAGTGAGTCTGAGACTTGCTTCTCGGAGACATATGGTATTTGCTGTTTACCCTTCTTTATAACTGCAGCCTCTCTAACCAGAGAGACACAGAAGCCTCATCCAATGAGATGAATATACTGGAGAGTTAGTTATTTTATTAATGGGTCTTCAGTCAGCGTGGCTCTCAGTGCTCTACAAGAGTGTGTGGTTGAATCTGTCTCGAGCTCAATGAGAGCTCCAGTGTTTAAACAGTTTGGAAATTGCTTACAAAGGTGTTTGGAGGAGATTTCAGACTAATTTGCAATGGACTTAGAATTCCAGAAGTAAACCTGAGAAGTTACACCAGCCCAACATTCCAAAGAGTGATGTTGGGACTCTTTGTGAATTTCATATTATTCACATGTGAAACCGCTGCCTTTGTAAGTGTAGAAACTACTTGTGTGCAATCATAAGTAAGCTGTCCTTTTTCATTTGTACTTTCTAATGACCGTTTTTATTGTTTTTTAATGGTGGAATATTTTCCGCTGAGAATTCTCTTCACCTGCACCCACAACCCTACTTACTTCTTGGGTGTTCCCTCCTCATTCCCATCCTGGACAGCGATCCTCATGTGATACCACTTTACAAGTAGAAATTCCCATTTTCGAATGGGATTTTACACTTCTAAGTGTAGGTATTTGTCCAGCTAAGCTGCAATTATAGGAGAAATACTTTTAAGGAGCGAATCCACTGCCCCCCGCTGTGATCTGACCTCCGAAGCTCCACAACGCATTCCACAGAAATAGCTATGTGTGGCAACCAATCAACTATCAGCAAATTTGAATAGAGGGGGCTGACCCAGTCCTGTGGGGTTTAAGGAAGAGCTGAAATGTCCGACCCAGAAACATTCCTGCATCAGAGACCTGAGCTCGGCTGGACGCTGCACCATGTCCTGGACCCTCCTCCTCCTCGTGCTCAGCGCCCTCTGTGCAGGTGAAGTCTAACAGTGATTAGTAAAATCACGTCTAATTTCCCATCAGTACTTTAAATTCTGAAGATTATTTGTAACTATCACTTGTTTTAACACCAGTAAAATACCTGCACTTTTTCATCTATTAAGTTCTCTTTTTTGGTTCTTCTGTTCTAGGTTCTGTGGCTCAGTTTTCCTTGTCTCAGGAGCCCTCAGTGACTGTGGCCCCCGGACAGACGGTGAAGCTCTCCTGCACCCGGAGCAGTGGTACTGTTGGCAGCTACTACGTATCCTGGTACCAGCAGAAGCCGGGCACTGTTCCTAAACTTGTCATGTACCAGTTTAGTAGCAGACCCTCAGGGGTCCCCTCTCGCTTCACTGGCTCCTACGACAAAACCCCCAATGCGGCGTATCTGACCATCACTGGAGTCGAGGCTGAGGACGACGCTGTGTATTACTGTCAGTCTTATGACAGCGGCAGCTCTCACACAGTGACACAGCCTGATGGGGAAGTGAGACAAAAACCCCTCAGAATGATCTTCTATTGATGTTAGGTGCTGTTTGTCTGGGATGGTCCTTCAATCCCTGATCCATTCTGTAGTGCAGCCTGTTTGTACTGCCAACCTCTCTAACTTCACTTCTCAGATGTCTATTTTATTTTTAGTATTAAACACATATGAATAAATTTAAATATTATAAAACCACCTTTATAATTCTCAGCATCATTATATGCAAATCAGTTCATTAATCTCAGAATGCTGAAGTGAGGGGAAATCATGCAAATATAAACCTTAAAAAGGACCTGTATGTGCAACAACATTGCCAAGAATAACAGAGGAAGCATTCCTTTAACAGTACTTTGAACAAAGCACTTAGGGCCAGATGTATGATTTTTTTTTTTGCGAGTCGCAATTTGCAATCTGTTTGGGAATCGCAAATTGTAAGTCGCAAAGAAATTGTACAACAGTGTCAAGGACACTGTTTGCAAATCCCAATGGGGTTGCAAATGAACTGCCTCATCAATATTCAGGAGTAGGTCGCAGTTTGTGACCCAATTGGGAATGGCTGCATTCACAGGGATGGTGGCCTGCTAGGGACAGCAGACTAGCATGTTTGTGACTGCTTTTTAAATAAAACAGTTTTTTTTTTTTTAATGCAGCTCGTTTTTCTTAAAGGAAAATGGGATGCATTTCAAAAAGAAAAAAACAAAAGTTTTCTTTTCATTTTTTCAGAGTAGGCTGTGGTCTGTGGGACCACTGCCTGCTCTGAAAAACATTATTGCTACCCCTTCCCATTTGCGAATGGGTTAACACCAATTTGAAATTGGTGTTAAATGACATTGTTTTACAACGTTGGAAAGCCCCTTCCTAATAGCAAGTCGCAAACCCTGTTTTGTGAGTCGGTGACTGCATACTGACTCCCAAAATAGGGACTTGTACATAGGGAAATGCTTTTTGTTGGTCGCAATTGGGCCGAATCTATGAATCAGCCTGTTTGCGACCAACAAAAAGCTACAAATGTGTGACCCTTAGTGACATTGTATCAGCCGATGCTGAGATTTAATCTCGCTTAGGCAAGTGATGTTTTTCTGCCCATCTTATGTGCCAGTGAGGCAATATTTGTTGTTTCAAGAGACACTTGAGTGTTGCCAAAATGGTAGGGTTCTTCTGGGCAGATGCATGGACCTGCACCAGCCCATGGGTATAAATTCAGAACCAGTGGTAGCAGAAGTGCCATTATCAACTAACTGGTCGATGATGGCACCACACCCATGCCCCTTAAGCCATCCTTTAGCTCTCAGCTATCTCCTCTTTGCTGTTGAGGGTCTCAAAAATAGAGGGGGACTACAGAAAGCAATCACAGCTATTGGGGCCCTCTTAAAGTTTGTTCTTGCTGCTACCTTGATATTCCTGAGTCCAGTGTAGAAAGGGCAGTGCCACGAGAAGAAAACAGCAAACCTCCAGGGTTAGTTGTTGCACACTGGCTACTTCCAATTGTCAATATAGATCCTCCAAATGTTCCTTCAGGTTTTCAATACTCTATTAACTTCCTTCAGATTTGGGCCATTTGGATCTTTCCACAGTTCTATCTCTGGCTGAACATCCAAGCTCAGGGAAAGTTTGCAAAAGCATCAGAATGGAAGCAAAGCAAAAGTGGCAGCAATCCTAAACACACAGTGGAAGGTAGTCAGAAAGGTTTTTTTGATCTGCTACCTATGCTCGCTGCACGCGGTAATTCATTGTTCCTAACTGTATCGATCTGGTCTCCTTTTTGTATACTGCTCATTTGCACATTTAATATATGTTTTTATCGAAGTGTGCTTTAACTCAGATGTCTATGTTTTTTTAAATAGTACCTATGCTCCTTTAGGAGTTAATATTTTCATATTACGAGATTACTGCTTTTATAATTAATTATAATTGATCCTAGAATCTTTTTTACCTGCTCATTCCCCCTACTGCACTCTAGCATGTGTTGAAGGCTAGTTAGTGGCGGAGGGGACGGTTCTGAAATCGCCGCCATTTTCCCTTGGGATTGAGTTCTCCTTATGAGCGCCATCTTTGGGGTTAGCGCTCCAAGCCTTTTTGCTGCTGGGCTATTTTAAACCCTAATGACCGCGATGCGCAGCGGGCACGACGCTGGTGCGCCGAAGGCGCGCCTAAGGCAAGCCCGTCTGTGCCCGTCCGCGCCAGACCGTGCCCAGAGCCAAGAAACTCTGAATTAAACATGGCTGAGAAGGTAAATATTAAATACACCAAAGAGGTATTGCTTTCTATGAATAATAAGTCTCAAAGTTTGTGTGCTCAGATTATAGCTCTTAGTTGTAGGGCATATAGGTGCCCTGCATGTGATTGGTCCCTCCAACTCTGTACTGATATACAAAAGACTAAGGAGTGTTACAAACTTCCTATTTTTTTAACCAATTGCTGCTCTTTAGGGGCTCATAAAATGGACATCCACCTTCTTTTGGAACAAATAAAACCGATGGCTCTATTTTTAATGGAAACATGGTTGGATGAAATTTCTGCACCAGACATTGTGATGGCACTACCTACTGGCTATAAACTTAGCAGAATTGACAGGCCTAATTGAGGGGGTGGTATTGCAGTTGTTTATAGAGATACATGCATGGTCACAACCACTCCTACATTAATTAAAGGCTGTTAGAGCATGTTTTTCTCTATTAGTGCGAACCCTCATCATACCCTGTCTGGTGTTTTGGTCTATCGTCCACCGGGCCCTATGGGAGACTTTATAGCCTCACTGGCAGAGAATATCTCGCAACTAGCATGTACTAAATCAAATTTTATACTGCTTGGGGATTTTAACTTATATGCAGAAAATGCTGATAATGTCTCTGCAAAGATGCTAATAGGCATGTGACTTAATACAGTTAATT
The DNA here is from genome assembly GCF_031143425.1 of Pleurodeles waltl. Taxonomy (NCBI): domain Eukaryota; kingdom Metazoa; phylum Chordata; class Amphibia; order Caudata; family Salamandridae; genus Pleurodeles; species Pleurodeles waltl. Next base: position 962,277,754 of record NC_090450.1, read on the forward strand.
CAAGGTCCCACTCATAACAAAGATCACACTCTTGATCTTGTATTCTCTAACGCTTCAGGATTAGAATTTCTATCATCCCGTCCGCTAGCATGGTCTGATCACTACTTGCTAGAATTAGAGTGAACCATTCCTCTGCATAAGATCATAAACTCCAGGCCCCCCCACGCAAATGAAAATGGCACAAATGAAATGCCCCTAAGTTTATTGACTCACTGCAAAAAAATAGATCAGAAAATATAAATGAAAATAATATAACAGACCTGACACATTCTTTTAATAAATGGATTAGTGATAGCCTGGATGAACTCATGCCCTTCTCTGATTCTAGAAAGCGGTCACGGAAGAAGTCTTCCTTGTGGTTCACCTCAAGCCTACTTGAGAAGAAAAGAGAATGTAGGAAGCAAGAGAGGAAATGGAGGCAAACGCAAGATGACTCCATGAAAAAGGAATATAAGAATCTGATTCGAGCCTATCATACTGAAATTAAAAATGCACAGGCTAAATATTTTTCTTCAAGAATTGAAGCAGCAGCCAACTCTCCAAAGGAGATCTTTAAGGCTTTAAAAGATCTTACTCACCCCTCTGAGGAGTCAGAATTTATGGACTCCCTGCAGCAACATGTTGATGATCTTGCAACTTTTTTTCATGAAAAGATTCAGGATATTTACTTATCCTTTTCTAATACTCTAAAAGGAGACTACCCCTTCAGGGATCAGGAGGGTAGGGAAGGGATTATTCTAATGAATTTTACTCTTATTAGTACGGATAGAGTAACAAAATTACTGGGATCCATTAAATCAGGCTCTCCTTTGGACCCTGCAACTCCTCAGATTCTGTTCATGGGAGTGCCAGTGTTAGGTCCGGTAGTTACAAGTCTTATTAATGTTTCACTATCCTCTGGAGTAGTGCCAGACCTATGGAACAGGCCATTGTTAAGCCTCTCTTAAAAAAACGAATCTGGATTCAAATCTATTGACTAACCACCGATCAATCTCACTGCTACCTATAATGGCTAAACTAGGAGAGAAGCATGTACATACTCGGCTCTCTGCTCTTCTGGAAGAAAGAAAGATCTTACATCCCACACAGATGGTTTTTAGGCCATTGCATGGGACAGAGACCGCACTGATCACTATTACAAAGGAAGCAAAAAAGAGGATGGATAAAGGAATTGAAACAGCCATCATCCTCCTAGATATGAGTGCGGCATTCAATACCGTTGAGCTAAACATTCTTAAAGATAGAATGTGGGGGATTGGAATCTCTGGAGTAGCCTTAGATTGCATCCTATCATTCACTCATGGAAGATCCTTCCAGGTGTTGGACAGATCTTGTACATCCAAACGTATCATAAGCAGCTGTGGAGTCCCACAGGGTTCTGCCCTGAGCCCTCTGCTTTTTAATATCTATCTGCTGCCATTAGCGGAGATTGTTCAGTCATTTGGTCTGAACTTAGTATCATATGCAGATGATACTCAACTTATTGTCTCCCTATCCAACACACAACTGGATCTGGGGACAGCATTAGGTCCCTGCCTAAAAGCAGTTGCTGTATGGATGTTGGGAAGTAAATTGAAGTTCAATGATGGAAAAACTGAGATTATGTTTTTTGGGCAAACAAAAAATTCATTAACTAATCCAATTATAACACCAGGAGTGGCCACTCTCCCGCCCCCTAAAGACCTTATAAAAAGTCTTGGGGTATGTCTGGACCCCCAACTCTCAATGTCGCAACACGCCAACAGAGTAACTGGAACTTCCTTTGCCCTGCGTAGGACTCTGAGGAAGGTTTTAGCAATCCTGCCTTTTTTAGCCAGAAGACTGGTTATTCAGGCATTAATAGGATTGCGCCTTGATTATGGCAATGCCCTGTTTGTAGGATCACCAAGATATGTATTACAAAGACTACAGAGGGTGCAAAATGCAGCCGCACAAGTGCTTTTAAAAACTCCCAAGCAACAATCCATACAGACCAGAATTTCCTCCTTACATTGGCTATCAGTAGCCAAAAGGATTCAATTAAAGGCATTATGCCATATTCATAGAGCTTTATACAATCAAGGCCCTGAAATGCTCAAAACACTGGTCTCTTTTTACACACCAGGCAGACCTCTCAGATCCTCCTCAGCTATGTTAGTCACAGTTCCAAGAGTGAAGAAAGCAAGATGGGTAGGAAGGTCGCTGTCATATCAAGGTGCTATACTCTGCAATAGTCTTCCTCTTAATATTAGATTAAGTTCTCAAGAGATCCCCTTTAGGAAGGCCCTAAAAACCTCGTGATTTAGAGCGTGATTTCCTATGTGGTTATGAACAATGATGATTCTGTGTTGCAGTATAAGCGCTACGAGGCCCCTGGGCAGTTTAGGCGCTAAATAAGCAATTTTAACATAACATAACAGTAGAGACACTGCTGGCACTGAGTGAGACATTCTTTTATTCCAATGGTAGGTCTGCTGATGTCTGATTCACTCAACCACACAGATGAGGTTCACTCTTGATCCTTATAATGGATTGTGGCACACACATAGGGGTCAGGGGGTAGGGTATGTGATGGAGCAGAAAACCTGGAGTCATGTTTCAGAGGGGTTGAGAAGAGATGTAGATCTTTTTAATGAGAGCAAAATATATATTATACCTGTTAATTCTAAAGGTGTTGCTGTCCTATCAAGTGGATGTTAGAATGTTCCCACAAAGGAATATAAATATACTGGGACAGTTGTTTTCTTATTTTCTTCCAGTGCTTTGGAGTTCTGGTTGCCAAAAGAACACACAACTGTTGCAGGAACCCACTGCTGTAGTCTGGTTATGCTTGAAGCCTTATAGTGGTAAACTTTGAGTGACAACCCGTATCAAACTTTTACATTTTTATTATAGTCATCAGGTCCTACAATGTCATCATTGTTCTTGGTATATCAATTGAATCCCCCTAATTTCATGTTTAAATCATTAACTCTGAGAACTATGGGTCTGATATGCTACTCCATGTAAACGAAAAAGGATACTAAATTTGCACTACAACAGGTTAACATAAAGTGATGCAATTTGTGATTTACTTTATGAAGCAATAGGTTGCACCTGAAAATATCCTCTGACAGAGGTTACAAAACAGCCTGCCTCATAACACTAATTCACAAGGTTGCTATTCATGACTCTCCATATTTGTCAGCAAATGCAGAGATGGTACACTGCAAGATACAGCAGACCTTTATCCCTGACATTACATTTCTGTACGGGAAATATTTTTACTTTTTTACACTATTCGTACGTGCCTCTTTTAGTGATCCTTACCAATTTCAGCCCATTTAAAGCACTGCGGCACATGTGCAATACTGTAAGGACTTCTTCTAAATTGGCACTGCAGGGAACGGTACCATTATATTGACTGTAGCCTCTGCAAAGTGTCATGACCAAAGTGTGTGCATGTCTTCTCAACTCCAGCACACATGCACATAGAGTCAGCTAGACAAGTTTAAACAATCCCTCTAGATACTGATGTGGGAAATTATATTTGTGGTACACCACATGCTCTATTGTTATAGGATGGTTTGATGAACCTGGTGTGATTTTGAAGAATGGTTCTAAGTGTTACAAACTGATGCTGTTTTTTTGGTGTAATGAAACATTTGATGTGAGTTATTAGGGTTGTGGCAGTCTGCTGACCAATCCCTATTATGTCAAAGTCTGTCACCCTCATTTTGCTGTGCTATCATCTACTGTACTACAAATACATTGAACTTCAACTGTTCATTTTTTTTACATACCACTTGCTGTATCATTTCATATAGGATATTGTAAAAGATTGTATCTGGCTCAGTCCTTATTATGAATTTTCTAGCTCGCATAATTCTGCCTCTCGTGCAGTGTGAATACCAGAGAAAAGCTGCATCAGAGAAGGAGTAACACACAATGTGGGTTAATAAATCTGTTTATTGTATCAAATACTAATAATAAAACATCCAAATACATTCTTTTTTGTTCACAACTGGACGCTCAGGTAAATTATTGTATGCATTGTCGGTTTCTTGGCGCACATAGCCTGGGCTGCAGTGTGCAGAGACCTTACATTTCTGCACAGAGGAAAACAATTAGAGGGAACATTGGTCACAAGCACAGCTTTTGCCCAATTCTGGTAATCAAATCTCTGCAGTGATATCAATTACTTCCTGTTCAGTACCATGTGCATTTCTCAATGTAACACCTTGTGGCATTTTTCATAGACAAATCTGTCCAGAAAGCGTAAAACTGTGTACAAGTTGGATGTCATAGCTCCAATTGCGTAACTTCAATTGTGCATGTTAGTGTTAATTCTGAAAATCACAACTCTTAGTAGGGTGTTGATTTCTCCTTAGGGAAAAAGGCACACTGTACTAATGACTTTTTCCTGCATCTAAATGACTGTACATTAGTCCCCGCCTACATGTAAAGAGGGCCATTGTATTGCCATTGATAGAAGTATAACTGACTGTTTTTAGGTTTGGAAGGATAGTAACAAGATTTTGCGAATACCCACAACACTTTGAGAGTCTGCACATCAAAACAGAAAAAGTTCCCTTCCTCACTCAGAGCTCAAAACCTATCCGCTCTCTCACCATGGAAATTATGCCTGTAGCTTTGTATTTGGCCTGGTACAGTCCACCGCTGCTTGAGTATGCAATTCAAAATCTAGATTCACACCTACATACTTTGACATGTGTCCCTACACATATTGTCATACCCTTTTGACAGATTTTCTTCAACGTGAAATTCCACACTCGTGGTGAAAGTTCCTCTGTCAGTAGATAAATTTATGTATGAAATTTCAAGTTTGAGAAACAATGAAAGCATCTGTAATTTATTGTATTTTGTTCTGGTACTACAAAATAAACACAAAAGCAAAGAAAAATGTCCCTAACAGCTCTATTCTAACAAAGATTAGAAATGTATTATTATTATTAATAATAATAATTCTAGTTTAATTATTGTTACAAGCCTTCCTTGGATTAGTCAATATGGTGGCTCATCTGTGGTTCAAGAACATCCATTGAACGGTGCAGATCTGAAACCTGCATTTGTGTGTGCAGCTTAATATGTTTCACTGAAAGGGTCCTCTTCAGGGTTACAAGAAATACCAACATAAATCAGTGTTTTACATGTTTATTTTTGTAAATCTATTATTATTATTATTATTATTTTACAGTTGAGTTCACACAATATAAGTATTTCAGCTGTGCTCATTTACTATCTAATTCTAAGGGTAAATCTTCTCTTTTGGCTTATGAAGACTCAAGAGGGACCAATATTGAGTACTAATATTTTTTATCCAGAGTGTTTGACAAAAAGCATAAAATGTGACTTTAATCCTTGTGTTCGGTTCCTAAACATTTGTGACCCTAAACATTTGTTATGTTATGCTACTATGAATTATAAAGTGCACATCCACCAAACAGTCTCTTGGCGCTAGGTAACCATCTCAGCATGGCTCAGAAAACTAATAACAAGCTTCCTTAAAGAGCTAAATCTTCAACATTTGTCTGAACTTTCCATAGTTTAAGGGGTCCCTGATTTCTAGAGGCAAGGAGCTCCATACACGAGCAGTAACTGAGAAACTGACTCCACCAGTCCTGTTGCTCTTAAATGGAGGACCCACCAATTAATGCAGATGTGTGGATCTTAAGTCCCTTGAAGGGGAGTAGCTATGGATCCAAGATTTACTAAAAGCTGGGCTATTAATATGCAGAGCCTTAAAAGTAGTGCAACTAGCGTTGGACATGAATTTCTGTGCAATAGGGAGCCGAATGAAGTTCTCTTGTCACTTGAGAGATATGGCAATTTTCGGGGAGTTGATAAATCATCCGAGTAGCCTGGGTTTGAATCATCTTGGGCCTGTGCATTAGATGTTTAGGAAGACTCAGATAAAGGACATTGAGATAGTCAATTCTTGAAATGACTGAAGCAATTAAAACTTGAACCAAGGCGCCAGTAGTAAGGAATTCCTTTATCTTCCTAATGCTGTGTAGTTGAAGATAGCAGGAAGATATCACTGAACCAATCTGCTGTTTTAAAGATATTCCTTGTCAGTAATAAAGCCAAGACATTTTACCGTCTTCTTAGGAGATAAGTGGGGAGGCAACTCATTGGGCCGGAAAGAGGGACTCCAATGGACAAACCTATTTTTGAAAACTACTATTTCTGTTTTATGAGAGTTTTGTTTCCGATGGTTGCTATTCATCCAGCATCGGATGAAAACCTTAGGGCCATATTTATACTCTGGTTGCGCCGAATTTGCGTCGTTTTTTTCGACGCAAATTCGACGCAGAACTAACGCCAACTAACGCCATATTTATACTCTGGCGTTAGACGCTTCGGGCGCCAAAGTGCCCGGAGTGTGCGTCATTTTTTAGCGTGAACCCCTTCCTTGCGTTAATGATATGCAAGGGAGGCGTCCCCGTCTTAAAAAATGACTCCCAGGCCTTTACGTGGTATTTATACTCCCGGGCAAAAGAGACGCCCGGGAGTGGGCGTGGCCAAAAACGGCGCATTTGCGCCGCTTTTTAACGCCTGGGTCAGGGATGGCGTTAAGGGACAAGTGGGCTCAAAATGAGCCCAGAGTGCCCTCCCCTGCTCCCAGGGACCCCCCCTGCCACCCTTGCCCACCCCAGGAGGACACCCAAGGACGGAGGGACCCATCCCATGGACATTAAGGTAAGTTCTGGTAAGTATTTTTTTTTTTAATTTTTGTGGCATAGGGGGGCCTGATTTGTGCCCCCCTACATGCCACTATGCCCAATGACCATGCCCAGGGGACATAAGTCCCCTGGGCATGGCCATTGGGCAAGGGGGCATGACTCCTATCTTTACAATGATAGGAGTCATGTTGATGGGGGATGGGCGTCGAAAAAAAATGGCGCAAGTCGGGTTAAGACGATTTTTTAGCGTCAACCGGACTTGCGCCATTTTAAGACGCCCTAACGTCATTTTTTCCCAACGCCGGCGCTGCCTGGTCTACGTGGTTTTTTTCCACGCACACCAGGCAGCGCCGGTCTGATTGCGCCGTCTAACGCCATTCCAAAAATACGGCGCCCGCATGGCGCTTCAGAATGGCGTTAGACGGCGCAAAATATTTTGACGCTAAACTGCGTTAGCGCAGTTTAGCGTCAAAAAGTATAAATATGGGCCTTAGTGTCTTGGAAATGCCCCTTGGAATTAGGGGTGTTTTTAATTAAAAAAAGGAGTTGCATGTCACCAGCAAAATTAAAATTATAACCTTTCATGTTTTTAAGAGTGTAAATCAGAGGACAAATATAGAGGTTAAAAAGATCTAGCTAAAAAAAATAAAAAATGAAAATAAAAAAATAGATAGATTATTTTATCTTTTGTTATTACAATAGCTTCAGTGATTTGAAACTGTCTCCTACAGGCAGAATTATTCAAGAGTTACTTTTGGTTATTTAACCTCAATTTGTATCTGTACAGATGACAAGATTAGTTTGCACCTCTGCCAGGGGCCCATGTTAATTAACTCCATTCGTTTTGGTGTTAGTCATTGTTTTTGCACAGTGGAACATTTTAGCACAAGAAGTATACGTTCATTTTAAGTATCAATATCCGTCGTTTAAATTTAAACCGATATCAAAAGTGTCACCAGATGGCAGTGTTGCACTGCGTCCTGTAGATACACGGTGACCTTTCAGAAATGAGAGGCCCTTTCAAGCTCTGTTCACATTTTAGTACAATGTGCAAAGTTTGTTTTTCAAGACTCTTTGCTTAAAAACTATGAAAAATATGAAAAATGTAAGCGTCGTATAGTCAATAGTGCATTTTGCAGGAAAATTAGAAATTTGTCAATACGTTTTAAACCAAATACACATCAGTGCTTAATTTGAAAATAAAAACGTGCCGGTGCCATAAACTCTCCTCCTAAATAAGCGGCTGCTGCAATTAAATGTGCAAACAGAGAATACTGAGGCAGCGTAATCCTGAAGCAATCTTGCGCCTCTTTAATCCATTTCGGCCAATTCCCACCCCTTCACCTCACTCTTGCGGCTTTCTCCTTTCTCCCTTTGTGGTGCTTTTTCATTTTCCTCTTCCTCCTTCTTTCCATATGAGTCTTTTGCTCGCTGTAAATGCTTGTAGCAGAAAAATAAGTGGCAGCCCTCAAAAATAAGTGCCGGTGCTCCGCACCGCAATCAACAAGCACAAATTAAGCACTGAATACCCTCCATTGTCAGTACATTGCACACAAGTGTAGATTAGTCTTCCTTTCCTTTGGGAATGCTGAGCCACCTGCAAGATAAAGTCACACAAAGCACTAATTTGTATAAAAGAAAATTCTAATCTTCAAGCAACCATCAAATATTTTTAGCATAAAATCAGAGGGTGTGAATCAATATAAAGATGTGAAAAGTGATGGTCACAAGAGCTTGAAAATGAGAATTGAATTAAACTATAATAAATAAAACCCCAGCTCAGCTCGCAGGCCCCACAGCTCAGGTAACTCCAACTGACAAGCGCTTGACCTTAGTGCTCGAGTCAAAGCAAGCACGCTACAATCCACCAAAAGGTTCACTGAAGAACATAGAAGAAATAAGAACATTAGGAATGCAAAATAAAAATAACAATAATAATAATAATAATAATAATAATACCAATATATATATATATATATATATATATATATATATATACATATATATATGTGTATATATATATATATATATATATATATATATATATATATATATATATATATATATATATATATATATATATAAATATATTTATATATCCTGAGCGCAATCCAGAAAATATGCTCACTCAGGTAAAAAGTAACAACAGGGATTTACTTAAAAAATTACATGTTTTAGCCGACTAAGCAGCCTTGATCACATGACCTGTGCACAATATTCACCATGTATTATACTCATAATAAACATAGATAACAGACAAAAAGTGAAAAAGTGAAAAATATAAATCACCACAATATTTGAATAGTAAAATACATTGGTACATGCCACAGATTTTGCATTTGAGAAAAACATATAACCTGTATGTTTGTACTTTGCTTCTGATATCGATGGATACCTAGTTATAAAATTCATACCCATATGCAATACATCTGGGAACATGCATGTTCTGAAACTCAGACTTGCAAGCAAAATAATATACATTCAAAAGGTGATCCAATCATTTGTCGTATACCAAATAAAAGTAAAAAATGCCATGAGATCAGAACTGTAAACAGGTCTCCTCTATGAACAGTTCTACTTGTACTGGAAACAGCGGGGGCATGCCCAGTTCCTCACAAAAAAAATAAAATAACTATCTTGAATTGAAGCAAAGTTGGTGAGAGCATTCAAACAATAAACAAAGGAATACAGGACAACTTTGTAATCCTAAATAGTGGTAGTTACTGCCCAAACAGTTTTGCATGAAACAGTATGCCGCCGGCTAGCGTCATATTTATGGGATGACGGTAGCCGGCAGTAAGGCCTGGCTAGCGTCATAAAAAAGGATGGTAGCCGAGTGGAGGAGGCATAGGGGAAACATCAAAGAATGACACTAGTATGGGCAGAGGCATAAAAATGCCTCTAACCAGAATAGTGGCATTTTTTGACGTAAAACCCCCATTGACATGACTCCTGTCTTAGTAAAGACAAGAGTCATGTCCACCACCCCGATGGCCATGCCCAAGGGACATATGTCCCCTGGGTATGGTCATGGGGCCCAGTGCCATGTAGGTGGGCCCAAATTAAGCCCCACATGGCACTTTGCAAAAAAAATAAAAAATACTTACCTGTACTCACCTTACTTACCTGGGATAGGGTCCCCCAATCCTCTGGCGTCCCACTGGTGTGGGTGGGGTTGTCCCTGGGGCTAGGGAAGGGCACCTGTGGGCCCATTCCATGGTCTCTGACCATGGAAATTGGCCCACAGGTTCCCTGAGAGGACCTGCAAAAGAAGGGGACCAAGTCCAGTTTGAGCTGGAGTTCCAGTTGGAGCTACTATCAACCCTTCTGGAGTAGCAGGACCAGGTTAACGGTGGAGACCGGAGTCAGCTGTGCAGCACTTGAGCAGAAGAAGAGTTCCAGAAGTGATGCAACTATGTCTCACGAAGGAAGAAGAGTTGCATTTAGTGAGTAGTGTTTGAGAACCACCAACAAGCCTTGGCAAAGGCAAAAGTCACTGATGAAGAGGGCTCAACCCATGGAGGGGAGTCCCAGGTGACCCACAGCAGTGAGGAGAGTTGGAAGACGAGGATGCAGCCCTCACAGGTAACTCACAGGCAGCAGGCAAAGGAGTTGCAGTGAGGCCCACAGGAGACTTGGAGATGCGTCCCATGTCGCTGGAGCAGCAGGCAGGAGAGTGTGCTTTGCAGGGTAGAGTGCTGGAGGCCGGGCTACATGGAGCCTGAAGATCCCTTGGAGGAGGAAACAAACAAGCTTTGGTAGCTGCAAGAGTCATGGTGCACAGGGGTACTGACCTGCAAGGAGGGGCAAGGGCTTACTGTCTTCCAAGTTGGACAGCTGATAGAGAGGACCAAGGGGACCACTCCAGACCACCAACTTTGTTGCAGGAACCATGCAGCTTTACAGGAGAGAAGATCCATGCAGCCAGAAGTTGTTGCAGTCGGTGTCAGCGGACACAGGAGAGTGAATCCTTCATTCCAAGAGAGATTCCTTCTTGCTTTGTGTGCAACCTGAAGACTTGTTTCCCTCAGAGGATGCACAGCCAGGGAAATGTTTCAGTTGCTGGAAGGAGCCAGAGAAACAATGTTGCAAAGCAGAGTCGTCTCTGGAGTTACATATTGTTGGTTCCTGGAGGGTCCAGTTGCATTCCTGGTGGCCAGAAGATGAAATAATGATGTGGAGGAGTCCTGCTGGAATCTTGCATGGAAAATATGAGGACTCACCAAAGAGGGACACCCTAAATAGCCCAGGAAGGGGGATTAGTCACCTAGCATTGTGACCACCTATCAGGAGGGGGCTGTGACGTCACCTGCCTGACCTGGCCACTCAGAAGCTCCCGGGGGCCTCTGCCCACCTTGGATTCAAGATGGCAGAATTAAGTGATCACCTGTAAAAGCTCTGCGCATCACCCTTGCGGTGGCGATAGACAGGGAAGTGGCTACTCCTCTTTCCATTGTCCAGTTTTGCACCAGAGCAGGGACCAGGGGTTCTTGGACTGGTGAAAACTGGTTTATGCAAGGAGGGCATCAAATGTGCCCTTCAAAGCATACTGATAGCTTGGAGAGGCTACCCTTCCCAAGCCATGTAACACCTATTCCCAAAGGGAGAGGGTGTAACACCATCCTCCCAAAGGAAATCCTTTGTTCTGCCTTTCTCTTCTTGAGCAGACTAAACAGGAGGAGGGCAGAAACCTGCCTGTGGGGTGGCAGCAGTGCGGGCTGCCCAGAAAATCTCAGAAGACTGGTAGAACCAATGTTGGGGGTCCTCTAAGGAGCCCCCAGAGTGCATGGAATCATACAACTATTACTAGCAACAGTATTGGGGTATGACTTTCACATGTTTGATACCAAAACATGCCCAGGCTCGGAGTTCCCATTATTTAGCTGCATCACCTGCTGGCACTGGCTACTCAGATGCTCCCAGAGGTCCATGCCAACCTTGAATCCAAGATGGTAAAACCCAGGGACCCTATGGAGGAGCTCTGAGCACCACCCCTGGGGTGGTGATGGACAGGGGAGTGGACTCTCCCCTTTCCTTTGTCCAGTTACGTGCCAGAGCAGGGACTGGGAGTCCCTGAACTGGTGTAGACTAGCTTATGCAAGGAAGGCACCAAATATGCCCTTCAAAGCATTTCCAGTGGCTTAGGGAGGCTACCCCTCCCAAGCCTGTAACACCTATTTTCAAAGGGAGAGGGTGTAACACCCCTCTCCCAAAGAAATACTTTGTTCTGCCTTCCTGGGCTCGAGCTTTTTAAGCAACAGGAGGGAAGAAACCTGTCTGTGAGTTGGCAGCAGCTGGGGCTGCCTGAAAAACCTCAGAAGGCTGAAATAGCAATACTGGGGGTCCTGTAAGGAGTCCCCCGAGTCAATGGAATCATTCAACCAATGCTTGCGAACGTCTTGGGGTATGATTCCAACATGTGTGATACCAAACATGCCTAGTTTCGGGTTACCATTATGTAGCTGGACATAGGTAGTGACCTATGTTCAGTACACGCATAAAATGGCGTTCCCGCACTCATGAATTCTGGGGAAATGGTCCTTGAGGTCATGGGGGCACCTCTGTTAATGCAGGGGTGCTCTCACATACAGTCACTTTGCACCCTGCCCTCAGGGCTGGAGGGCCTGCTAAGGGGGTGACTTATAAGTGACCTTGTGCAGTGTAAATGGTAGTGAAAGGATGCATGCACCTTTTCACGCAAGCTGCAATGGCAGTCCTGCAGAAGCTTTTGCATGGGCTCCCTATTTAGTGGCAAAATATATACTGCAGCCCATGGGGATCCCCTGAAACCCCAAAGCCCTAGGTAATTAGGTACTGTTAGAAATGGGGTCTTTGGTTGGCAGTCAGGTTACCCCTTGTCCAAGCAAGGACCCTCACTCTAGTCAGGGCAAGTCACACACAATCCAAATTATCCTGTGCCCACCCTCTGGTAGCTTGGCACTGAACAGTCAGGCTTAACTTAGAAGGCAATGTGTAAAGTATTTGTGCAATAAATCATACAATTACACCATATAGCACCACAAAAATACACCACACAGTGTTTAGAAAAATATATAATATTTATCTGATGAGATGCAGGTCAAAACAATTAAAATGCAATAAGTAGATGATGAGATATCACTGTAAAAGTGATATGAAGTGTCTTCTGTCTTTTAAAAACAAGTAAATGTCTCTTAAAAACAATAAAGGTTGCTTGCAAGCACAAAGTACCTGGTGTGCATTCAAAATCACCACAAGGGACCGCAGAGGAGGTGATGTGTGGAAAACAGTGAGGTGTGCGTCGGTTTCGCCCCTTTGCACACTGACTTGCATTGTTATTTTTCACGCATGGGAAGGCTTTGCATCGATTTGTGGCTGGCGGACTTGGTTCCTCTTCAGGTTGCGAGGTTTTCTGGCACCCCGGAGTCTGTGCGTGGAATCCTGGGTTTGCAGAGCGAAGTCACAAGCACTGTGGGCATTGCATGGAAATTTCTCCCGCACGGCAGGCGCTGCATCGATTCCTCTCTGGAAGTCGGGCTGTGTCATCCCGGGTCAGCTGTACATTGATCCGATGGGCCGTGTGTCGAAGTTCCGGTCGCCATGCAGGCATCGCATTGATCTTCTCCTTGCGAAGTCATGCTGCGTCGTCCCGGTTCGGCTTTTGGTAATTTTTCACCGCAGAGCAGGCTGTGTCATTTTTAGCAGGCTGTGTGTCTAATTTTCGCCGCACAAGGAGTACAGTTGCAGGAGAGAAGTCTTTTTGGTCCTGAGACTTCAGGGAACAAGAGGCAAGCTCTATCCAATCCCTTGGAGAGCACTTCTCAGCACAGCCAGAGAGCAGCAAGGCAGCAAGGCAACAGCAAGGCCTTGTCAGAAAAGCAGTCCCAGTGAGTCTTTTTGGCAGCTAGGCAGTTCCTCTTGGTAGGTCTGCTTCAGGGATTCCTCACCAGCAGGTTTCTTGTCCAGAAGTGTCTGTGAGGTTGAGTGTCTACCTCAAGAAGTGTCTAAAGTCTGAGGTTTTGGGTCCTCTTCTTCCATTTTGGCCTTTGAAGTAGGCTACTTCAAAGGAAAGTTTCACTTGATTGTGAAATCCTACCTTGCCCAGGCAAGGCCTCAGACACACACCAGGGGGTTGGAGTCTGCATTGTGTGAGGGCAGGCACAGCCCTTTCAGGTGCAAGTGACCCACTCCTCCCCGCCCTCCTGGCGCATATGGCTCATTGGAATATGCAGGCTACACCCCAGGCCCCTTTGTGTCACTGTCTGGAGAGAGGTGCAAGCAGCCCAACTGTCACACTAACCCAGACAGGTAATCCACAAACAGGCAGAGTCACAAAATGGTTCAAGCAGGAAAATGCCCTCTTGCTAAAAGTGGCATTTTCAAACACACAATCTCAAAACCAACTTTACTAAAAGATGTATGTTTTAATTGTGAATTGTGAATTATGAATTCAGAGGTCCCCCACTCCACATGTCTATCTGCTCTCAAATGGAAGCTATGCTTTAATCATGTTTAAAGGCAGCCCCCAGGTTAACCTATGAGAGAGATGAGCCTTGCAACAGTGAAAAACAAATTTGACAGTGTTTCACTCTCAGGACATATAAAACACAATAGTATATGTCCTACCTTAACCATACACTGCACCCTGCCCATGGGGCTACCTATGGCCTACCTTAGGGGTGTCTTACATGTAGGAAAAGGAAAGGGTTACAGTTTACAACTGCACACACAGACACTGCAGTGGAAGGTCTGAGACATGATTACAGTGCTACTTATGTGGGTGGTACAATCAGTGCAGCAGGCCCACTAGTAGCATTTGATTTACAGGTCTTGGGCACCTCTAGTGCACTTTAATAGGGACTTACAAGTAAATCAAATATGCCAATCATGGATATACCAATTAACAGTACAATTTACATAGAGAGCATTTGCACATTAGCACTGGTTAGCAGTGGTAAAGTGCTCAGAGTTCAAAAGCCAACAAAAACAGGTCAGGAACAATAAGAGGAGAAGGCAAAAAGTTTGGGGATGACCCTGCAAAAAGGGCCAGGTCCAATAGGTACCAAGTACCAGGGACTTATAAGGGGCACCAGTATGCCAATTGAGGCTGAAATACTGGGTTACCAGTATCCAACAACCATTTTGAGGGGAGAGAGCATAATTACTGGGGTCCTGATTAGCAGGATCCTAGTAGACACAGTCAAGCACACTGACATCAGGCAGAAAATGGGAGTAACCATGCCAAGAAAGAGGGTACTTTGCTACACCGTATCATTATCTTTATTATTTTTAATTAATTTTCTGAACTAGAATTATGATAAAAGTGGATCATGGAATGTCCAAGTTTAATGCTTTTGTAACAGAGGACATCACAATGGGCACAAATGAAGGACTGGGAAGACAAGTGCATCATCCTTCTGTGCACAAGAGAACACATCCCGGCCATGGCTGCGCTAAGCGTTTGTTTAAGAGCAGACACAAAAGGTGCAGTTTTCACCGTTCCTGGAGCTGAGCTCTTCTTCAGAGATACGAAGTTTGAAAGTCCTCAGATCTCTCCAATTAGAATATCACATTCCTAATATTGTCATTACAAACCGTTCTTGATTACAGATTATAACATGACCCAGTAAAGTTTCACTCCCCGTCATCAAATACTCATTCCCTACCCAATACAAAGGTCCAAGGATGAAATGTCAGACGTTAGTTGTGATAAAAATACATTTTCAACCTTTAGTTTTCCAAACAGTGACACTAATGAACATTTAAAATGGAATTAGCTGAACGGTCTTTAGAATCTGAAAATGTCTCAGGAGGATTATAGAAATCAGGAACAATAATGTTTGCATCAGGTTTTTCTTGCGTATTTTAGAATGTTTACGTCAATTAGTATTTCTTATTGACATGGTGCAGTAGGAAGTAACGTATGATTTTTTTTGTGATTTTTTTATTATGCGTCTGTTCTTTCACATGTCAGATATGCAGCTACACGGGTGTCATAATGAAAGGAAAGAATCAACTGCTTCCTTTCTTCGCTGCATGGCAGCGGCATTAAAGATACACAGAGCAGAGGGTGGCCATTTAATAGAAAGATCTGAAGAAAAAACCCACGAGGGGGAACTTGTAAGGAGTTCGAATCTCTGCTCGAAGCTTGTAATTTAATTGAACATTCACAAAACCACACCATTTTTTTCAATTTTTATTTTTGCTTCCTTTACAATATTACAATACTAGGCACGTATTAGTAGTGTTCAGGACTAAAGGAAGAGTGGGACATTTGCCTAGGGGTGGAGCCTCAGCCCTGCAGAGGTCCTTAAGGGAGACCTGGAGGGTCCCACCCAGAGATCTGTCTGCACCAAGGATCACAGCCCGGCTCTCCCCCCATCATGTCCTGGGCTCCCCTCCTCGTCTTCAGTGCACTCTGTGCAGGTGATGTGGCAAAGCTTTACTTTTCATGTTTGTCCACATAGCAACAGCGGCACCACACACTATTGTCTGATCTCCACAGAGATGGTGTTTGACATGATTTTGTGATAAATCCATCTTCTCGTTCCAGGTGCTGCTGCCCAGTATGTGCTGACCCAGCCGTCCTCGCTGTCAGTGACCCCGGGACAGACGGCCAGGCTGCCCTGTGTTATGAGCAGCGGGTACAGCATCGGCAGCTACTACATCTCCTGGTACCAACAGAGGTCCGGGAGCCCCCCCAGGTACCTGCTGTACTATTATTCTGACTCTAACAAGGGCCAGGGCTCGGGGGTCCCCGCTCGGTTCTCAGCCACCAAGGACCCCTCCAGTAACACCTGCCACCTGCTCATCACCGGGGCCCTGGGGGAGGATGACGCCGATTATTACTGCGCCGGACATCACGGCAGTGGCAGCACTTATCAGTATCACAGTGACTAAGGGTGAAGAGGAACTGGGACAAAAACCTTACCTTATTTATTACCAACAGAAACAATGAAAAGAAAAAACAACACATCAAGACATCAGTATCTTTAAAACATTCCCCTCTCTCCTGCAGACCCCTCAGGCTTGGAATAATTTCCCCATGTGATGCTATAAGGACAGAGGGGCATTGAAGGGGCAGACCCTGGAGAGGGGATGGGTCTCTGAAAACCGCAGTGCCTAACTAGAGGTACCTACATTACGCAGAACTCGCAGTAGCGAAACACAGGGTCAGGTTTACAAGGCTCAGCGCCTCCTTGCGCCACACAAGCGTCATTATTGTCATGTTAATGGGGCTCAAGGAGGCAATTTTCGCCGCACCATATTTAC
The DNA here is from genome assembly GCF_031143425.1 of Pleurodeles waltl. Classification (NCBI taxonomy): domain Eukaryota; kingdom Metazoa; phylum Chordata; class Amphibia; order Caudata; family Salamandridae; genus Pleurodeles; species Pleurodeles waltl. The sequence continues at coordinate 962,294,670 of NC_090450.1, forward strand.
ATTTACAAAGTGGCACAATGCATACGTTGCGCCACTTTGCAACCCCTTGCGCCACATTATGCCTGAGTCAGGCATAATGCATGCAAGGGGGGCACTCTGGGATTAGGAGGCCCGCAAAAATGTTGCAGTGAAATCTATAAGATTTGACTGCGCCATTTTTGGCGTCATTTTTAAGATCTGCTCAAAGCTGGCGTTAAAGTGATGCACCCATTGTAATCAATGGGCCTCCTTGCACTTTGCTGCACTATCGGCAACATTTTTGATGCTAGTGCAGCAAAGCGCCACAATGGCATAAAAATGTTGACACTATTGGCCTGACATGTGCCATGGTACACTATATTGTAAATACAGCGCACCCATGATGTCGTTAGGTGGGGCAGGGGCGATGCAAGAAAACTGGTGCATCAGTTTCTTGTAAATATGCCCCACAGTGTGGCGCATTCAGACCTGGAAATCTACTGTTTATAGGTTTCCAACTCATCATGTAGTGAAGTCTCGGCACATGCTGCCTGTAAGGAAATGCCTCCTTGGCATGGTTACCCCCTGGCCTTTTTGCCTTTGCTGATGCTATGTTTTGAATTGAAAGTGTGCTGAGGCCTGCTAAGCAGGCCCCAGCACCAGTGTTCTTTCCCTAACCTGTACTTTTGTTTACACAATTGGCACACCCTGGCATCCAGGTAAGTCCCTTGCAATTGGTACCCCTGGTACCAAGGGCCCTGATGCCAGGGAAGGTTTCTAAGGGCTGCAGCATAACTTATGCCACCCTGGGGACCCCTCACTCAGCACAGACACACTGCTTGCCAGCTTGTGTGTGCTGGTGAGGACAAAACGAGTAAGTCGACATGGCACTCCCCTCAGGGTGTGATGCCAACCTCACACTGCCTATGCAGTATAGATAAGTCACCCCTCTAGCAGGCCTTACAGCCCCAAGGCAGGGTGCACTATACTATAGGTGAGGGCACCAGTGCATGAGCACCGTGCCCCTACAGTGTCTAAGCAAAACCTTAGACATTGTAAGTGCAGGGTAGCCATAAGAGTATATGGTCTGGGAGTCTGTCAAACACGAACTCCACAGCACCATAATGGCTACACTGAAAACTGGGAAGTTTGGTATCAAACTTCTCAGCACAATAAATGCACACTGATGCCAGTATACATTTTATTGTAAAATACACCCCAGAGGGCACCTTAGAGGTGCCCCCTGAAACCTTATCCGACTACCTGTGTAGGCTGACTGGTTCTAACAGCCTGCCACACTCGAGACATGTTGCTGGACACATGGGGAGAGTGCCTTTGTCACTCTGTGGCTAGTAACATAGCCTGCACTGGGTGGAGATGCTATCACCTCCCCCAGGCAGGAGCTGTAACACCTGGCGGTGAGCCTCAAAGGCTCACCCCCTTTGTTCCAGCACCACAGGGCATTCCAGCTAGTGGAGTTGCCTGCCCCCTCCGGCCACGGCCCCACTTTTGGCGACAAGGCCGGAGGAGATAATGAGAAAAACAAGGAGGAGTCACTGACCAGTCAGGACAGCCCCTAAGGCAACCTGAGCTGAAGTGACTCTGACTTTTAGGAATCCTCCATCTTGCAGATGGAGGATCCCCCCCAATAGGGATAGGAATGTGACCCCCTCCCCTTGGGAGGAGGCACAAAGAGGGTGTAGCCACCCTCAGGGCTACTAGCCATTGGTTACTGCCCTCCCTGACCTAAACACACCCCTAAATTCTGTATTTAGGGGCTTCCCTGAACCTAGGAACTCAGATTCCTGCAACCTAAGAAGAAGAGGACTGCTAAGCTGAAAAACCCTGCAGAGAAGACGGAGACACCAACTGCTTTGGCCCCAGCCCTACCGGCCTGTCTCCCCCCTTCGGAAGAAAACTGCTCCAGTGACGCTTTCCCCAGGACCAGCGACCTCTGAATCCCCAGAGGACTGCCCTGGTCTAAAAGGACCAAGAAACTCCAGAGAACAGCGGCCCTGTTCACCCAAGACTGCAACTTTGTTTCCAAAGAAGCAACTTAAAGACAACAGCATTTCCTGCCAGAAGCGTGAGACTTGCAACTCTGCACCCAACGCCCCCGGCTCGACTTGTGAGAGAAACAACACTTCAGGGAGGACTCCCCGGCGACTCCAAGACTGTGAGTAACCAAAGTTGTCCCCCCTGAGCCCCCACAGCGACGCCTGCAGAGGGAATCCCGAGGCTCCCCCTGACCGCGACTGTCTGATTCCCAGATCCCGACGCCTGGAAAAGACCCTGCACCCGCAGCCCCCAGGACATGAAGGATCGGAACTCCAGTGCAGGAGTGACCCCCAGGAGGCCCTCTCCCTTGCCCAGGTGGTGGCTACCCCGAGGCCGCCCCCCCTTGCCTGCCTGCATCGCTGAAGAGACCCCTTGGTCTCCCATTGATTCCTATTACAAACCCGACGTGTGTGTGCACACTGCACCCGGCCGCCCCCGTGCTGCTGAGGGTGTACTCTTTGTGCTAACTTGTGTCCCCCCCCGGTGCCCTACAAAACCCCCCTGGTCTGCCCTCCGAAGACGCGGGTAGTTACCTGCTGGCAGACTGGAACCGGGGCACCCCCTTCTCCATTGAAGCCTATGCGTTTTGGGCACCAATTGAACTCTGCACCTTACCGGCCCTGAGCTGCTGGTGTGGTAACTTTGGGGTTGCTCTGAACCCCCAACGGTGGGCTACCTTGGACCCAAATTTGAACCCCGTAGGTGGTTTACTTACCTGCAAGAACTAACAATAACTTACCTCCCCTAGGAACTGTGAAAATTGCACTGTCTAGTTTTAAAATAGCCATATGTGTTTTATTTGAAAAGTATATATGCTATTGTGATTATTCAAAGTTCCTAAAGTACTTACCTGCAATACCTTTCATGCAAAGTATTACATGTAGAATTTGAACCTGTGGTCTTAAAATAAACTAAGAAAATATATTTTTCTATGCAAAAACCTATTGGCCTGGAATTGTCTCTGAGTGTGTGTTCCTCATTTATTGCCTGTGTGCATGTACTACAAATCCTTAACACTACTCCTTTGATAAGCCTATTGCTCGACCACACTACCACAAAATAGAGCATTAGTATTATCTCTTTTTGCCACTATCTTACCTCTAAGGGGAACCCTTGGACTCTGTGCATACTATTCCTTACTTTGAAATAGTGCATACAGAGCCAACTTCCTACATTGGTGGATCAGCGGTTGGGTACAAGACTTTGCATTTGCTGGACTACTCAGCCAATACCTGATCACACGACAACTTCCAAAAATTGTCATTAGAAATTGATTTTTGCAATTTGAACTATTTTTCTACATTCTTAAAAGACCTGCTAGGGCCTTGTGTTAGTCCCTGTTAGCATTGCTTTTAGAGTTTAAACGTTTTGTGAAAGTTTGAATTAGATTCTAGAACTAGTTTTAGATTCTTAAAAAGTATTCCAACTTTTAGAAACATAATGCCTGGTGCAGATGTGAATGTGGAGGAACTCGACTTCACACCTTACCTCCATCTTAAGATGAAGGAGCTAAGGTCACTCTGCAAACTTAAGAAAATCACAATTGGCTCAAGACCCTCCAAACAACAGCTCCAGGAGCTTTTGGCAGAGTTAGAAAAAGCCAACCCCTCTGAGGATGACAATACAGAGGATGATGATAGTGACTTAGAAGAGAATTCCCCTCCTCCAGTCCTACTTAGGGAGAACAGGGCTACTCAAGCCCTGTCTCCAAGTATACTAGTCAGAGATGCTGCTTCCCTCACAGGAGGGACCAGCACCTCTGAAATCACTGAGGATAACTCCAGTGAAGAGGACATCCAGTTAGCCAGGATGGCCAAAAGATTGCCTTTGGAAAGACAGATCCTAGCCATAGAAAGGGAAAGACAAGAGATGGGCCTAGGTCCCATCAATGGTGGCAGCAATATAAATAGGGTCAGAGATTCTCCTGACATGTTGAAAATCCCTAAAGGGATTTTGACTAAATATGAAGATGGTGATGACATCACCAAATGGTTCACAGCTTTTGAGAGGGCTTGTGTAACCAGAAAAGTAAGCAGATCTCACTGGGGTGCTCTCCTTTGGGAAATGTTCACTGGAAAGTGTAGGAATAGACTCCTCACACTCTCTGGAAAAGATGCAGAATCTTATGACCTCCTGAAGGGAACCCTGATTGAGGGCTTTGGATTCTCCACTGAGGAGTATAGGATTAGATTCAGGGGGGCTCAAAAATCCTCGAGCCAGACCTGGGTTGATTTTGTGGCCTACTCAGTGAAAACACTGGATGCTTGGATTCAAGGCAGTGGTGTAAGTAATTATGATGGGCTGTACAATTTATTTGTGAAAGAACACCTATTAAGTAATTGTTGCAATGATAAACTGCATCAGCATCTGGTAGACCTAGGACCAATCTCTCCCCAAGAATTGGGAAAGAAGGCGGACCATTGGGTCAAGACTAGGGTGACCAAGACTTCCACAGGGGGTGACCAAAAGAAAGGGGTTACAAAGCCTCCCCAGGGGAAAGGTGTTGAGACATCCAAAAACAAAAATAGTAAAGAGTCTTCTACAGGCCCCCCAAAAATCTGCATAGGAGGATGGGCCCAGAGCCTCTTCACAAAACAATTTTGGGTACAAGGGTAAAGACTTTGACCCCAAAAAGACCTGGTGTTGTAGCTGTAATCAGCCTGGACACCAAACTGGAGACAAGGCCTGTCCCAAGAAAAGTACCACTTCCAACTCCACTCCAGCTAACACTGGAATGGCTAGTCTCCAAGTGGGATCAACAGTGTACCCAGAGCAAATCAGGTGTCACACTGAAGCTACATTAGTCTCTGAGGGTGGGGTGGATTTAGCCATACTGGCTGCCTGTACTCCTAATATGCAAAAAATACAGGCAGCAGCTCTTAATTAATGGGACACGTGTAGAAGGCCTGAGGGATACATGTGCCAGTGTCACCATGGTGACAGAGAAACTGGTTTCCCCTGGTCAATACCTGGCTGGACAAACTTATCCAGTCACCAATGCTGACAATCAAACTAAAGTACATCCCATGGCTATGGTAACTTTAGAGTGGGGAGGGGTCAATGGCCTGAAACAGGTGGTGGTCTCCTCAAATATTCCAGTAGACTGTTTGCTTGGAAATGACCTGGAGTCCTCATCATGGGCTGAGGTAGAACTGAAAACCCATGCAGCCATGCTGGGTATCCCTGAACTGGTGTGTGTCAAGACAAGGGTACAGTGCAAGGCTCAGGGTGAAAAAGTAGAGCTGGAGTCTGGAAAAAGGGCCCAGCCTACCAAGAGGAAAGGAAAGACAGCTGGGAAACCAGCTGCAACACAACAACAAAAAGAGAACCTCTCTTCTCAGGAAGAAGTTCTGCCCTCTGAGGGAACTGAGCCTATGGAGCTGGAACCTTATCAGGTTGAGCTCTTAGGCCCAGGGGGACCCTAAAGGGAGCAGTTGTGTAAGGGGCAAGAAACCTGTCCCTCTCTTGAAGGCCTTAGGCAGCAAGCTGCTGAAGAGTCCAATGGCAAGAAAACTGGAACACATAGGGTCTATTGGGAAGATGGACTCCTGTACACTGAGGCAAGAGATCCCAAGCCTGGTGCCACTAGGAGAGTGCTAGTGCCTCAGGAGTTCAGAGAGTTCATACTGACCTTAGCCCATGATATTCCTCTTGCTGGGCATTTGGGACAAACCAAGACGTGGGAGAGACTAGTCAACCACTTCTACTGGCCCAACATGTCCCAGAAAGTCAAGGAGTTTTGTGTCTCCTGTACCACCTGTCAAGCCAGTGGTAAGACAGGTGGACATCCAAAGGCCCCCCTCATTCCACTTCCAGTGGTGGGGGTCCCCTTTGAAAGAGTGGGTGTGGACATAGTGGGTCCACTTGAACCTCCCACAGCCTCAGGAAATATGTACATACTAGTAGTAGTGGATCATGCTACTAGGTATCCTGAAGCTATTCCCCTTAGGTCGACTACTGCCCCTGCAGTAGCCAAGGCCCTCATTGGTATCTTTACCAGAGTGGGCTTCCCTAAGGAGGTGGTGTCTGACAGAGGTATCAACTTCATGTCAGCATACCTGAAACACATGTGGAATGAGTGTGGAGTGACTTATAAATTCCCTACACCCTATCATCCACAAACTAATGGCCTTGTTGAGAGATTCAACAAGACATTAAAGGGCATGATCATGGGGCTCCCAGAAAAACTCAAAAGGAGATGGGATGTCCTCTTGCCATGTCTGCTTTTCGCTTACAGAGAGGTGCCTCAGAAGGGAGTAGGATTCTCACCCTTTGAACTTCTGTTTGGCCACCCTGTAAGGGGACCACTAGCTCTTGTGAAAGAAGGCTGGGAGAGACCTCTTCATGAGCCTAAACAAGACATAGTGGACTATGTACTTGGCCTTCGTTCAAGGATGGCAGAGTACATGGAAAAGGCAAGTAAAAACCCTGAGGCCAGCCAACAGCTCCAGATGTTTTGGTATGACCAAAAGGCTGCAATGGTTGAATTTCAACCAGGGCAGAAAGTCTGGGTTTTGGAGCATGTGGCTCCCAGGGCACTTCAGGACAAATGGAGTGGCCCTTACCCAGTGCTAGAGAAGAAGAGTCAGGTCACCTACCTGGTGGACCTAGGCACTAGCAGGAGCCCCAAGAGGGTGATCCATGTGAACCGCCTAAAACTCTTCCATGATAGGGCTGATGTGAATCTGTTAATGGTAACAGATGAGGACCAGGAAGCTGAGATGAACCTCTCCCTGATCTCCTCTCATCAAACCCTAAGGATGGCTCAGTTGATGGAGTGATCTATTCTGACACCCTCTCTGGCCAACAACAATCTGATTGTAGGAAGGTCCTGCAACAGTTTGCTGAGCTCTTTTCCCTAACCCCTGGTCAGACACACCTGTGTACCCATGATGTGGACACAGGAGACAGCATGCCTGTCAAAAACAAAATATTCAGACAGTCTGATCAAGTTAAGGAAAGCATCAAGGTGGAAGTCCACAAGATGCTGGAATTGGGAGTAATTGAGCACTCTGACAGCCCCTGGGCCAGCCCAGTGGTCTTAGTCCCCAAACCTCACACCAAAGATGGAAAGAGAGAGATGAGGTTTTGTGTGGACTACAGAGGACTTAATTCTGTCACCAAGACAGATGCCCATCCCATTCCAAGTGCTGATGAACGGATTGATAAATTAGGTGCTGCCAAATTCTTAGGTACCTTTGATTTAACAGCAGGGTACTGACAAATCAAAATGGCACCAGGAGCAAAAGAAAAGACAGCATTCTCCACACCTGATGGGCATTATCAGTTTACTGTTATGCCCTTTGGTTTAAAGAATGCCCTTGCCACCTACCAAAGGTTGGTGAATCAAGTCCTTGCTGGTTTGGAGTCCTTTAGTACAGCTTATCTTGATGATATTGCTGTCTTTAGCTCCAGCTGGCAGGATCACCTGGTCCACCTGAAGAAGGTTTTGAAGGCTCTGCAATCAGCAGGCCTCTCTATCAAGGCATCCAAATGCCAGATAGGGCAGGGAACTGTGGTTTACTTGGGACACCTGGTAGGTGGAGGCCAAGTTCAGCCACTCCAGCCTAAGATCCAAACTATTCTGGACTGGGCAGCTCCAAAAACCCAGACTCAAGTCAGGGCATTCCTTGGCTTGACTGGGTATTACAGGAGGTTTGTGAAGGGATATGGATCCATAGTGACAGCACTCACAGAACTTACCTCCAAGAAAATGCCCAAGAAGGTAAACTGGACTGTAGAATGCCAACAGGCCATTGACACCCTGAAACAAGCAATGTGCACAGCACCAGTTCTAAAAGCTCCAGATTACTCCAAGAAGTTCATTGTGCAGACAGATGCCTCTGAACATGGGATAGGGGCGGTTTTGTCCCAAACAAATGATGATGGCCTTGACCAGCCTGTTGCTTTCATTAGCAGGAGGTTACTCCCCAGGGAGCAGCGTTGGAGTGCCATTGAGAGGGAGGCCTTTGCTGTGGTTTGGTCCCTGAAGAAGCTGAGACCATACCTCTTTGGTACTCACTTTGTAGTTCAAACTGACCACAGACCTTTCAGATGGCTGATGCAAGTGAAAGGTGAAAATCCAAAACTGTTGAGGTGGTCCATCTCCCTACAGGGAATGGACTTCATAGTGGAACACAGACCTGGGACTGCCCATGCCAGTGCAGATGGCCTTTCCAGGTTCTTCCACTTAGAAAACGAAGACTCTCTTGGGAAAGGTTAGTCTCATCCTCTTTCGTTTGGGGGGGGTTGTGTAAGGAAATGCCTCCTTGGCATGGTTACCCCCTGACTTTTTGCCTTTGCTGATGCTATGTTTTGAATTGAAAGTGTGCTGAGGCCTGCTAACCAGGCCCCAGCACCAGTGTTCTTTCCCTATCCTGTACTTTTGATTACACAATTGGCACACCCTGGCATCCAGGTAAGTCCCTTGTAACTGGTACCCCTGGTACCAAAGGCCCTGATGCCAGGGAAGGTCTCTAAGGGCTGCAGCATAACTTATGCCACCCTGGGGACCCCTCACTCAGCACAGACACACTGCTTGCCAGCTTGTGTGTGCTGGTGAGGACAAAACAAGTAAGTCGACATGGCACTCCCCTCAGGGTGCCATGCCAACCTCACACTGCCTATGCAGTATAGATAAGTCATCCCTCTAGCAGGCCTTACAGCCCCAAGGCAGGGTGCACTATACCATAGGTGAGGGCACCAGTGCATGAGCACTGTGCCCCTACAGTGTCTAAGCAAAACCTTAGACATTGTAAGTGCAGGGTAGCCATAAGAGTATATGGTCTGGGAGTCTGTCAAACACGAACTCCACAGCACCATAATGGCTACACTGAAAACTGGGAAGTTTGGTATCAAACTTCTCAGCACAATAAATGCACACTGATGCCAGTATACATTTTATTGTAAAATACACCCCAGAGGGCACCTTAGAGGTGCCCCCTGAAACCTTATCCGACTACCTGTGTAGGCTGACTGGTTCTAGCAGCCTGCCACACTTGAGACATGTTGCTGGACACATGGGGAGAGCGCCTTTGTCACTCTGTGGCTAGTAACAAAGCCTGCACTGGGTAGAGATGCTATCACCTCCCCCAGGCAGGAGCTGTAACACCTGGCGGTGAGCCTCAAAGGCTCACCCCCTTTGTTCCAGCACCACAGGGCATTCCAGCTAGTGGAGTTGCCTGCCCCCTCCGGCCACGGCCCCACTTTTGGCGGCAAGGCCGGAGGAGATAATGAGAAAAACAAGGAGGAGTCACTGACCAGTCAGGACAGCCCCTAAGGCAACCTGAGCTGAAGTGACTCTGACTTTTAGGAATCCTCCATCTTGCAGATGGAGGATCCCCCCCAATAGGGATAGGAATGTGACACCCTCCCCTTGGGAGGAGGCACAAAGAGGGTGTAGCCACCCTCAGTGCTAGTAGCCATTGGCTACTGCCCTCCCTGACCTAAACACCCCCCTAAATTCTGTATTTAGGGGCTCCCCTGAACCTAGGAACTCAGATTCCTGCAACCTAAGAAGAAGAGGACTGCTAAGCTGAAAAACCCTGCAGAGAAGACGGAGACACCAACTGCTTCGGCCCCAGCCCTACCGGCCTGTCTTCCCCCTTCGGAAGAAAACTGCTCCAGCGACGCTTTCCCCAGGACCAGCGACCTCTGAATCCCCAGAGGACTGCCCTGCTCTAAAAGGACCAAGAAACTCCCGAGAACAGCGGCCCTGTTCACCCAAGACTTCAACTTTGTTTCCAAAGAAGCAACTTAAAGACAACAGCATTTCCCGCCAGAAGCGTGAGACTTGCAACTCTGCACCCGACGCCCCCGGCTCGACTTGTGGAGAAACAACACTTCAGGGAGGACTCCCCGGCGACTCCGAGACTGTGAGTAACCAAAGTTGTCCCCCCTGAGCCCCCACAGCGATGCCTGAACCTATTGGCCTGGAATTGTCTCTGAGTGTGTGTTCCTCATTTATTGCCTGTGTGCATGTACAACAAATGCTTAACACTACTCCTTTGATAAGCCTATTGCTCGACCACACTACCACAAAATAGAGCATTAGTATTATCTCTTTTTGCCACTATCTTTACCTCTAAGGGGAACCCTTGGACTCTGTGCATACTATTCCTTACTTTGAAATAGTGCATACAGAGCCACCTTCCTACACTGCCTATGCGAAGAGTGAATATATTGTGTAACACGCAGTGTAACTGTGTAAGTGGGCAGGGCTGCAGCTGTGAGAGCTGGTTCTGCCATGGTGGTGTCTGTGGAGTTATCTGACATATTTGGGTCATCAAGTCTGCCATAGAAAATGAGTGCAATAATGAACATGTGGTGCAGTGTAATGACCAAAAAAACATTTTATAGCATTTGTGAACAAGATTTTTCAATTACAGCAAGAACACAGAGGCAAACATCTTCTTTAGCTTTGTTGGTATTTGTAGTTTCATTATTTTCATGGATCTTGTAGATTCTACTGGAATGTTTCATTTACGTTGTTTATTGATTGCTGGAAAATAAAGCTAAACAAAAGGCTGGCCAGTCTGAAGCCTCTGCTCCTGACATAGAATCAGGATGACAGGATAGATGAAGTAAAAAAGAATACAGTAACAGTCGGTTGAAGGAAGGAATGCCTGATCTTAGCTACCAGTGATCAAATGGGCTGTGTTTTAGTCTATCATTTTTCACCCACTATGCCTCTCTAGGCAGAAAAAAGCCTTATGCAAATCAGCCTTAGTCCTATTCCAATAAGAACAGTTCAACTAGAGAACTGGGCCTCCATTGACAGGAATGGTCGACAACCTTCTTGTAATCTTCTTGTAATTAGTAGGAGCGGCAAGATGCCCTAACGCACTTGAGCGCTTTATAAAACTGGGAATCAAATCAAACCTTGGCAGAGATAGCATCCTCTGAGCATGTGACTTATAAACTTAATGATCAGTTACACAAATCTGAGAACATTTGGGGGACTTCTATTCATTGATTTAAGTCTGTACAAAACATTGTTGAAGTATCATTCTTCACTTTATGGTTGGGTTTGGGAGGTTCTGAGTAACTCAGTTCCCCACTCAGGTCACTAGTTTCTGTATGGCAAATTCAGTGCCTTTTTTACACCGAATCTACTTAGTGTCGGAGTGTTTTACAACTTGCTGTATCAACTTTTAATGTCAACGTTATGCTTTTGTTCAACTTGTACACTGATCCCTGCTGTCTGAGACTAGTTGTGTTTCTTCAATTTAGTCAATGAGACTCACTTGATGCCAGTCTATTGATGCTTAAAGCTCACTAAACATTATAGAAAGAATAAAGAATAATGCAGCCAGATCTCTGAAGCCAGATCTGCTTAACGGTGATCACAAGCATCCCAAGAATGGCTTTGACCTAATCAAGCCTTGTCATTGAGGAGGAAAAGATTGTGTTTTGTTGCATAGTGAGCATAGGATATAACATCTGGATCTATCCCTTTCTCTTAAAATATCTTCAACAACAAAAAAATGAGATGATAGGAGGAATGCTTGTATTATTCTTAGCCTTTGATGATTGCTTCGGGCTGCCCCAAAGTCTATTTTATTTTACCCACTGTGCCACTAGTACCACTCCAATTGGAATATTCCAGCACAGTCCTTCAGGGCTGGTTCCCTCCACCCATAAGCAAGACTGAGCCTGACCTACTTAAGGCACATCAACGAGGTATAGCTGGAGTGAGCACAAGATCCATGTCCTGGCGTGCACCTTACACTGTCTACTGCAACAACCAAAAAAAGTTATATAAGCAATCCCTAGAAGTCAAGACTGTAGTTTATATTAATAATTAGTTGGCACCATTTATTAGAACATTGGAATGTTGGCATGTCCATTGAAGACAATGGAGTGCTGCAGGCTTTTGCTGGCCGGTAAAAGCCTGCAGCGCCAACATTCCAATGTTCGCTTTGTTCACAGCAACAGCTGTGAACAAAGCCTCACGGAGCCCGAGGGGATTTTATCCCCTCGGGCTCCGTGAGCAATTTGTTTTATTTCATAGAACATTCTGCACTGAGTGGTAGAATGTTCTAATAGCCTTAGAACTCGCCGTAGCGGGCTTTACCGGCTATTAAAGGCCCTTTCCCTTGTTAAATGCCCTTGCCTTCGGCTCGGGCATTTAACGCGGGAGCGGGCCTTTAATACGGCGGGTTCTAAGGCTATATTAGAACATTGGAATGTTGGGAGCTCCATTGAAGACAACGGAGTGCATAAGGCTTCTAAAGGCCAGTAGAAGCCCTGAGTTCCAACATTCCAATGTTGGTCGCAGCTGTTGCTGTGCGCAAATGCCTTATGGAGCCCAAGGGTATTTTAATCCCTCTAGTGGCTGAATGTTCTAATAACCTTATAGCCCTCCGTCCCTGGGCTATACCGGCTATAAAGTTCCCCTCCCTTGTTGAAGGTCTTCGTCTGTGGCACGGCCTTTTAATGCTGGAGCAGGGCGTCTAATGGCCTTATAACATGCTACAGCACGCTTTAAGACTATATTATTACCTTGAGGTTGAAAGTGTTAAACTCAAACTATAAAAACCTTAAAACATCTTACTAAATTAATCTTTACTGGTGTCACAGCCATGTCATCAGGCCTCTTCTGTTCATTGTTTCATGTGCTGTTTCCTTTAGGTGACACTTTCATTAGAGAAGTCTGGTGTCATTATTTAGCCTTCCCCCCGTTTCTCCCCTTCCTATTTTCCACATTGGCATTTATATCTTCCTTAGAGATTAAGTAGTCATGCCAGAAATGTGTTTCTAACTATAGATAGGCTAACGTTTGTAAGTTTAACTGCTGTAATTTCATTTTTTTTTTTCTAAATGAAGACCTGCACTGTTGTACACATGGCAGCAGTAAGCATTACTCGCCCATTGCCAGGCCACAATTTTGTGCTGTGTCCCTTCCTGAGTGCTTCACAATGAAAAAGCAGCTTCCATTATCTTTTTGGAGAGGAGAGGTCATTTGCCATGGGTGATACATTTGTGGCAGGGAGAAAATGAAGAATAGATATTTGGGGTGCCTAAAACTGTTGCCAATCTCACCTCTTTGTATCCTACTGCTCAGCATTACAGACTCTTCATTCTCTCAACACAACCCATGAAAGTCTCTTATCCCTGGGACTGTACCCTAGTACACTGCTTTGGAACCAGAATATGTGTAGAATTGAATGGGCCAGAACCTGCATGTATGGAAGCTAGATTTCTACGCCTGTGTTATCTTTACTATACCTTGTGCAGTGCCAGCCAAGAAAGTGGGTGGATGCATTTACCTAGCATCTTATGACAGACACTCAGGCCTGTGTGGATCGGTATAACCATGTTTTGCTGGGCTGTTTTCATCTGCATCACTTTTGGCCTACTCATACGCGAGTATCCATACAGTCACGGATTAACGTCTGGCATTTCACCTTTTCAGCACTATACTGCATAATCTTCCATTGTTCACATGACACAGCCCAATCCTCATTGCCCTTTCCAATCTTTCCCCCTTTATGCACAGCTTTAGAACCTTTTTCCAATGTTTGTGCACTGTACTATTCATACATTACCAGTACTGAAATGTTATTATGTTACCAGAAAGGACTCAATTACGAGCTGCACATTACAAAGGACTCAACATTGCTGGGGCTGGAATCACTGATTCTAGCCAATAGTTGCACCCCTACACCATGAAATTATGAGTAGAAGTTCCTGGAATCAGGACAAATGCATGGTTATTCCCAATGTTTCCCTGCTGCCACTTAGCACCTGCTCTGAAGAGATGCTGGAATGGTGGGCGGTGGATGATGAGAGTAGGGTTTCTGGGTAAGGCATCATCAAGGAAGGCTCTTTTTTGTGTCTGGGGATAGCATTCCATGCTCCTCATAGAGAAAGGGTGCCAGACTGTCCCGGTGCCTACAGTCCGTGTCCTAGAGCCTGAGAAGGTTAAATAGAGGGGGAACCTTTCCTTGTAACATCAGCCTGGTCTTTCTGCACCATCTAATTTAGGGTGCAAAAAATCTTAATCTTCTTTGTGTTGGCTGTTGCAGTATACCCCGGATACCTCTCCGGACAACTTATAATTGGGAACTAAGGGACTGATTTAGATATTGTCAGACGGGTTACTCCGTCATAATAGGGTTTAGATTTCATCCACCAATATCTAAATCAGGCCCCAAGATTGCTCACTTCATATATAAGCTACCCTTGCTGTTTCACTTTCCAGACAATTGCTCTAGTCTCTTCATGGTTCTTAACACATTTTATTGATGTTTAAAATGCAATGTATCCGTAATACATCATGGTCAGGATACAAAGGAGCATAAGAGTCATTTTCTCTAGAGAGCATCAGGTCACCAAATCACCACACCATCAGACAGTTTAATGAATCACCATCTCCAGATTTAGGAAAATAAGCCTAGCTTTGATTTTCATGCCCGTTCAAGGAGGGGTGCATTATGTGGATATGAAGACATGATGGAGCAGAGCGCTTCCAATTTAGTTCTCATTCAGTTTCACATCGGCTCCAGGTACGGAAACATGCATTTACTCAATAACTACAAGTGAGAAAGATCTTAGACCAAGGACAATCTTCTGCCATTATTTATCTCGGTTGTTGGCAGCATTTACAGTTTGGCTCATAATCTTCTTCAATCCCATCTTGCTAAGACTGGGTTGAGGGAGCTTGTTCTACCATAGCTGTCTTCTTTCTTTGAGAACTAATTCAATCAGTACTGCTTCCTCTCTTTCATTGTTTGCTTATTTAATTCAAATATGGAGTTCACAGGGACTACTTCTCTTTCCCAATGTTTATTTGACATTCATGTGTATCCTTTATGCAATTGGTGGGATCTTTTTGGTTATCTTGCTATTTCTTATGCAGGAAGCTCCTCCCTGTCCTAATTGAGGACAAGCCACAGACTGACCTGTGCAAATTGTGCTCAATTTAATTGGGGTAAAATAGGTGTGATGCTCATAATTCAAATCAATTAATTGGAACCTCAAATCCCCTTTATTATGGCACAGGGTATCCTTCATTCACTATCTGAGAGCTGCCCACCAAGGTCTTCGTTCCATGTCATTCTGGCAATCAGCTCCTTCTTAGGTATATCTGTTTTGAGGGCTTTTTTATAACCAGGACACCAAGTACCCACCATCTCCCATACTGAGAGTCACATATAGGGTCACGTATCTGAGGGTGCTTAAAGAAATTCACTCCAAATTTCCCTAGTGGTCCGTGCAATTTTTGCATATTGGAGATGTTGACCGTCACCCACCGAGAAAGGCTCACGTGTCTCCTGGAAAGAGACACACTGTTCCTCTGGATATATGTCACCTACTAGTTGACACCCTCTTGCTTGCTATTGTGCGTTTGACATGTCTATGCTTATGTCCCTGAATGGCTTTAACACCCACAGTTCGAGTTCCCTGGAGCAGGGATGACATCTAAGGACTCTGGTAACTATTCTTTCCCAAAATCCGGTAGTGTGTTGCACCAGATGAAGGCATTTCCCTCCTGTGTTCGATCCTCTCATCAATGCTTTCATTTGGGGTGTATCCATACATGCTCCTTGTAACATTTGTTTTTCCCAGTTGGTCACATCCACTGCCCATTTTGCTGCATACTGTATATGTGCTGCATAATAGTCTAGTTCTGTACTGGGTACCCCTAACCCACACTCATCCGGATCTAGTTTGATGGTGTCTAGTGCCACACAACTTCTTTTTCCAACCGACCCTGAGGAAACCAATTGACTGCTTACTATTCTAAATTTGCCCTGTGGTAGAGAGCACAGTGAGTTCTGGACTGTGTCTTTGCACCATCTTTGCAATAGAAACACATCCAGGACAAGGGCAACATGGTCCAGAACTGTGTGGATGATTGCAACCCTTCTGTTACCCTCCCACATTGTATTTTTACTACTTCTCACCAGTTGTCCCAACCGTTATTCCTATATATCGAAATGTATCCACTTCCACTGAAAGAAAAGAATGGGCAAGCGTTCTTTAAGACATACTGTAAGGATTCCCAGGGGGAACAGTATGGTTTATTTTTGTTGGCTTGTATACCTGCCACAATGCCAAAATCATCCAACTGCATCAACAATCCTGGTATAGACAGACTCCCTGGGCTGCAACAGGTAAAACATGCATTGTTCGTGTTCAGGGAGAGCACATTTTCAGTGTCTTCCACTCTGATAACCCAGTCTCCAAGCCCCTTCTGGAGTATTATGACAGTGGCTCTACTGCTGAAGCGAAAAGCAGTGGCAAGAGTGAGCATCCCTGCTCGTGGCCTTGCTCAATGACCCTATTCTCGGATATGAATACCATGCCTTGAACACTAACTCTCAGTTTGTTATACAGAAGTTTGACCCAAGTACAGTCATATGGTCAGAAGCATATCCTTCTCAAGACCCAAACCAATTAGGACTAGTCTAGGGTTATGAAAGCCTTAGCAATATCGACCGACCTCACGGCCAACTCTACATCCTGATCCTGCACCAAGTGTAACACATGAGACAATCATCTTAGATTCAAGGGCATGCTGCGGCCAGGTATAAATTCACATTGATCCTCATGAACTAACAATCCCATGCACTGCCAGAATTGTAAACATATCCGCAATGTCTAAATTAATCATGGTCAGTGGTCTAAAGAAGGAGGAGGGATCAGAAGAAGATCGTTAAGGTTTAAGAATTATGCAAATAAGACTCTCTTGTATCATGGAAGGCAGTAAGCCCTGGCTTCTGGCCTCCTTAAACACTTATCACAATCTCTTAGATAGTAGGAACATAAAAGATTGGTAAACACTACAAAAAAAAGTTGGTGCCTTCTGTAACTCCAAAGTAATATCTGCATTAAGCTCCT
The DNA here is from genome assembly GCF_031143425.1 of Pleurodeles waltl. NCBI lineage: Eukaryota > Metazoa > Chordata > Amphibia > Caudata > Salamandridae > Pleurodeles > Pleurodeles waltl. The sequence goes on from NC_090450.1 coordinate 962,311,533, forward strand.
CTCAGAACACTTCTGGGACAGCAGCACACGATCTAACCTATTAGAAGTGTGATGCGTTTGTGAATGGTAGGAGTACTCCTTTTCTGTTGGGTGCAGTTTGTCTGTATGCTCTGTGTAGTAAGCATCACTTCATCTAGCATCTACACAAATTTAGGTTTTATGTGGTGTTTCAGATGGTGTCTGTCAAGCTCCCTATAAAATACACAATTAAAATCAACCAGCTACACCTTTTGGGATCCATACATCCTGCCAATGGATCCTATATCTTATAAAATAAATTCTTATTACCAGTGTTATGGAAATGGGGACCTTTTAAGGCCCAGGAGAGACTATGGGTACATGCATGCTTAGTGGCAGAGCCAACACACCCTCACCAGCATCATACCTCTCGTCGCATAACTTGCACTTACTTTCCCCAAAGCGTGGGAGACTTTCACAGCCCAGGAGAGACTATGTGCAGTAGCTGTCATGCCCGCAACAGCAACCTGCCTCCAGCCACATAAATTGCACTTGCTTTCCTGGCAGCGCAGGAGACCTTTCACAGCCCAGGAGATACTTCGGGCACCAGCACTCCTAGCAGCAGAAGCCACCATGCCTGCACCATCAAGACACCTCTTGCTAAAATAATTGCACTTGCTTTCAGAGGAGAGACTATGGCCACCAGTATACTTAGCGGCAGGAGCCGCCATGCCTGCACCAGCAACGCGCCTGTTAGACTTTTCATCCTTGGCGTGGTCTCCCTTAACTTTTTGCCTCTGTTCCCCAGGTTGTTGATGTGTGCTGGACTCTGATTTTACAGTTTTTGTTACTCTGGGTACTTTACCACTGCTAACCAGTGCTAAAGTGCAAGTGCTCCTTTACAAAATGTGTATGTAATTGGTTTATCCATGATTGGCATATTTGATTTACTACTAAGTCCCTAGTAAAGTGCACTAGAGGTGCCAGGGCCTGTAAATCAAATGCTACTAGTGGGCCTGCAGCACTGGTTGTGCCACCCACATAAGTAGCTCTGTAATCATGTCTCAGACCTGCCACTGCAGTGTCTGTGTGTGCAGTTTTAACTGTAAATTCGACTTGGCAAGTGTACCCACTTGCCAGGCCTAAACCTTCCCTTTTCTTACATGTCAGACACCCCTAAGGTAAGCCCTTTTTCGCCCCAAGGGCAGGGTGCAGTGTATGGTTAAGATAGGACATATAGGCCCTCATTACAACCCTGGCGGTCGGTGTTAAAGTGGCGGTAATACCGCAAACAGGCCGGTGGAAAAAAAAATGGGATTACGACCGTGGCGGAAACTGCCAACATAGACAGCCACTTTAACACTCCAACCGCCACGGCGGTAGAAACAAACAGCGCAGCGGTCATCACCTACAGACAGGCGGGAGACAAAGTACCGGCCACCCTATTACAAGAGGCCTATCTGCCACCTTTTCCGGGGCGGAACCAATGCTATCAAAAGCACGCCGGAAACAGTACAGAGAAGGGAAAACACTCACCTCTCGACACCCAACGAGGAACCAGGACGCCATGGAGCCCGAACTACACGTACTGCCCATGCTGGTCTTCCTCCTTCTGTATCAGGAGCAGGAAAGACGCCGTCGATGACCACGGTGAGTTCTGCACCTACAACACAAGGGAGGGGGGGAGGAAACAGAGTGACACACACATGCAACACACCCACCCTCAGCCTCACACACAACATACACACAAATACATGCAGCAACATTACATATACACCCCCTCACCCCTTGGAAGAACGCAAGGACAAAAGGAAAAGATTGTAACCAGTGTAATCAATATATACAAATATGTACACCAACTACACAAGTCTGAATATTAATCAAATCATTGTCTGTGGGTCAGTGTCCCAAAATGCATGGGCGAAGCCCACACATGATACCTGACTGGAAACGGAGAGAACACTGCTGGGGCATCAGTTAAAAAATAAACAGGCACCTCAGGGGAAGGGGGAGGGGGGCCACCTCAGCCTGATGAACGCACAACGCCACTGCTGCACGAGGGGGCTCCATGCTCATTGATGTATCCTGGGGAGTGCAAACCCACAGTCTCACAAGTGGATAACAGTCTCCACTGGTTCTGGAGGGGGCATTGAGCCCAGAGTGCTTCATCCTGCCAAGGACTGAGGTAGTGGATGTGAAACTCCACTGGTTCTGGAGGGGGCATTGTGCCCAGAGTGCTCCATGTGCAGTGTGGCCAGTACAATTCCCCCACCTGGGTGTGCGTGCCACGCGATTGGCCATCTTCAGGTACCATGATACAACATGGAGGCAGCGACATACCCCATACTGCTGCGGCTGCGCCTTCCACCTGCAGGGGTAAACAGTGATGGAAGAAATGCCTCATGGAAGCTGCCCAGGGTCCAGGAACTCTCCTCCAGTCTCAAACGACTGACCACTGGGGATGGTAGCCATGTCAGCGGTGGTGCCTGTGTCTGAGGACGCCGCGGTTGTGGTGGCGGTTGTGGTGTCGGGCATCTAGCGGTGTTCGCCGCTGTACAGGTTGTCATGGTCGTGGACAGAAAGTGTGACACTGGTCCCTCAGTCGGTGCCACCATTCCCTCTCCTGACCTGCTCTTCAGCTTTTGGCCCTTCTCCAGCTTTGATGGTGCGGCAGTTGTCTTGCCACTATTCCCTCTGGTTTTTGCTGATCCCTTGGTGGCTGGTACTTTCGGCTTCTCCCTCCGGGATGTGGGCACCTTTTTTACCTTGGCAGGTGGCACACTTGCAGCCCTGATGGGTGGCGCATTCCATGACCCCGCAGTTGCTGGCACCACTGTGCCTGGGGATTTGGTGGCTGAGGTGCTGGGCTGGGACCTGGAAAGCCTGGCTCTAGGGGAAGGACGGGGGGAAGGTGTAGGGAAGAGGTCAATGTTAACCAGGAAGGGTTTCTTAGACATAATGGGACGGGAAGATGAAGGGGGTTTGGGAGTGGAGGTAGACGTAGCGGTTGTAGGAGGTGTACGTCTGCTGAATTTGGGTGCAGGTGCATGGGCCAGAGGCTGTTGTGAGGTGGATGGATTTTGGGTGGGTGTGTGCCTGCATTTGTGTTCTTTGGGAGGAGGGCTCACAGGCACACTGGGAAAAGACACTGGGGATGTGTGCATGGTAGTGGGGGTGGTGAGTGCATGTGAGCGTGTGTGTGTCAGCGGTGTGTGGTGATGGGCGTGCTGGTGATGGTGGCTGTGGCTGAGGATGTAGTGCATGCAGGTGTGAGTGGAGATGAGACAGGGAGGGAGGAGGACGACGTGGAGGAGGGGGACACAGTGGAGGCAGTGGATGTTGCTTTGTCTGCATGGGGATGGTGCTTGTGTGAGTGCCTGTGGGATGTGTGGTGCTTATGTTTGCCTGAGCCACTCTTGTGTGTTGATGAGTGCGCATGCTGGTCTGATGGTGTGCTTGGGATAGGCTGAGGTACAGTGGATTGGGTCTGGGTAGAGGAAATTGAAGGGGGAGGCTGGACACAGGGACAATGGCTGCCATCAGTGCTGAGGCCAGAGACTGAAATGCTCTCTGTTGGACTGCCTGCCCAGAATGAATGCCCTCCAGGTATGCATTTGTTTGTTGCAAATGCCTCTCTACACCCTGGATGGCATTCACAATGGTAGATTGCCCAACAGTGAGGGATCTCAGGAGGTCAATAGCCTCCTCACTGAGGGCAGCAGGGGTGACTGGGGCAGGGCCTGAGGTGCCTGGGGCGAAGGAGATGCCCACCCTCCTGGGTGAGCGGACACAGGACACACGCTGAGGGGCTGCTGGGAGGGCGATGCTGGTAGGGGGGTGGCGGCTGTACCTGTTGATGCAGTGGGCACAGAGGTGCCTGCCACCACAAGGGAGCTCCCATCAGAGGAGTCGCTGTCACTGCTGTCTGCTCCTGTCCCCGCCGTGGAGCTCCCCTGGCCCTCCGTTCCACTGGTGGCTTTAGATTCTGTTGTTTTACCCTCCAGGGCCAAGTGGGTTGCAGCTCCCTCCTGCTCCGGTGCCAATGCTCCTCCGCCTGATGATGCTATTGCACACAAGAACAGGGAGACCACAAAAAGGGGGGGAAAGACAGAAGAAAGACATGTTCAGTGCATGCAACACCACTACCATTGGTGGACACAACACACATGGTGCAACCCTCTGCACTACGCCATGCGCTAACAGTTCTTAGAAATTTCAGCTGATTATGGGGTACGAGGCCTAAGACCAATTGCTGCACACCTGGAAGTCACAGGAGCCTGACTAGGTGTAGATGGCTCTTACCACTGGTGGGGTTGGGGTGCCACATAGCCTGCCTCACAAGGGACCTTGCCTACCAACTTTGCCCTGGCCTAGGGGAAACCACTACCCACATAACCCACCCAGACACCTCGTAATGCTCGCAGAGTCAGCTGAATGAGAGTGTACTTACCCCATTGTGGCTGCTGTGATGCCCTCAAGCGCCCATCCAACTCCAGATAGGCCACCGCCAGGATCTGGAATATCAGGGGGTTCATGGTGCGACGGTCACCCCTTCCACGTTGGGAGGCCACCACCAGCTGGGCCTCTGCCATCTTGCTCCAGCGGCGCAGGTCCTCCCATCTTATACGGCAGTGGGTGCTCCGTCTGTGGTAGACCCCCAGGGTCCGGGCGTCCTTGGCGATGGCACACCAAATACCATTCTTCTGGTGGGTGCTGACCTAGAGGAATGGTACAGGGGGAAAAAGAAATGACTTACCCATCAGGACCATGATACTCATTGCCCCCCAGTTCTCACCCTTGCCCTGACGCACATACACTCCCCATCCGCACATGCATGCCTCCGCCCCCCCCCTGTATCTTCCATCCACACCACTCAAAACAGGCATTACCCATGCAGCATGCTCACAGTGTACTCACCTGTTTGGAGGACCGTACAGTTGCGTGTACTGGGGGAGGACCCCATCCACTAGTTTCTCCAACTCCTCCAAAGTGAAGGCAGTGGCCCTTTCCCCAGACACATGAGCCATCGTCGCTTCCAGACACAGGTCACAGCAGCACTTGCAGTGTAGGACCTCTCCTGTTGAAAATCAGGTATCAAGTGAGTGAACAGACAGAAAATGGTGGTCACGTCCACGGCGGTGCGTACCGTCACCGCCGGCGTACATCGTTATTGGCTCCTGGGACCCATAGGGCCAAATGTTAACCAATGCTGAATTGAGCTGTGGTCTTCGACCGCGACAGTGTAGAACGCCAGTGCAGTTACCTCATATCCCCTTGTCTCACCTTACAGGTCAGGCAGCCGCCATTTCAGGAGGCCACATGGGATGGGTGTTAACTGCGTCACACCTATCTAGGCCGGGAATATAGATAGATACCGGCACATTGCGGATTAATAAAGTTTCAGAAAATATGACATTGTGATACCTCAGTGTTAGCTGATTTTCTGTTCTCTGTTCTCCTCCATAGGGCACGTCCGCTAAGGAAGGTGATGACATGGCGGCATCCTCCAGTGTGCAGACCCCTGGTGGACCTGTCGACAATGGAAGAGAGACACATCCTGGTCACATACAGGCTTGATCGTGCAACAACCCAGGAACTGTGTGCCCAGTTGGATGTCTGGATGCCTGATGTCAGCTATCCGCCATCCCACAGGAATCCCCCCTCTAGTGCAGGTCCTGTCTATACTCCATTTCCTGGCCAGTGGGTCTTTTCAAACAACAGTGGCCATGGCATCAGGGATGTCCCAGCCAATGTTCTCTAACGTGTTGTCCAGAGTGTTGTCTGCCCTGCTGAAACACATGTGCAGCTACATCGTTTTCCCTCAGGTGAAGGATTTGCCCACAGTGAAAGGTGACTTCTATGCCCTGGGACATATCCCCAACATCATTGGTGCCATTGATGGTACACATGTGGCATTTGTACCCCCCTGCAGAAATGAATAGGTATACAGAAACCGGAAGAGCTACCATTCTATAAATGTGCAGATGGTGTGTTTGGCAGACCAGTACATCTCCCATGTGAATGCCAAGTATCCTGGCTCTGTGCATGACACTTACATTTTGAGGAATAGCAGCATCCCTTATGTGATGGGCCAACTCCAGAGGCACCATGTGTGGCTAATAGGTAAGGGCAAGGTCCCAATACAGTTGACATAGATTTCTGGGTATGGGGCTGTCCCTAAGGGTTAGTGTGTGTCTAACAGTTGTCCCTCGACATTTTCAGGTGACTCTGGTTACCCCAACCTGTCATGGTTACTGAGCCTAGTGAGGAATCCCCGGACAAGGGCAGAGGAACGCTACAATGAGGCACCTGGGCAAACTAGAAGGGTGATCGAATGCACATTCAGCCCTCTGAAGGCCAGATTCCGGTGCCTCCATCTGACAGGTGGCTCCCTATACTACTCACCGAAGAAGGTGTGCCAGATAATCGTGGCCTGCTGTATGCTGCACAACCTGGCTTTGCAACGCCAGGTGCCTTTTCTGCAGGAGGATGGGCCAGATGTTGGTCTTGTGGCAGCTGTGGAGCCTGTGGACAGTGAAGAAGAGGAGGGAGAAGAAGAGGATATTAACAACCGAAACATCATCAGGCAATACTTCCAGTGAGACACAGGTAAGAAGATGCTTCCCCCTTCTCATTCTATTGTTGGAACTAGCATAAGTGTGTCATTTTCATTTAGTGTATGGGCCCTGACTTGTCACTTTGACTTTACATTTCACAGATCTGGGTCCCACTTTGTGCCCTCTGCAATGTTTACTGCTGGCCTACAGCTGTGTTACATTGGTATGTGAACAAGTAAATTGACATTGCTATATTCCATAGTTATTGCAATTACACATTTGTGAAAGCACAGACTGACTCCAGATTGTTTTGTGATTGAAGTGTGTTTATTCCTGTGCTAATAAGTGGAGGGGGTTGTAAAATGGGGTGGGGTGATGGTGGAGGAATGTCCATGGCAGAGTGCAGTCTATTTGTTTCACAAGTGCATTGTCAAAAGGGGCATTGGAAGTGGAGCAATGGCAGTTTAAGGATGGACAGGGTGACATAGAGGGACAGAAGGGTGACATTCAGGGAGGGTCTCATTTCCTGGCGGGGGTCTTGGCAATGTTCTCTGCTTTGTTCCTGGATCTCAAGGACCGTTTGCGGGGTGGTTCTCCATCTGCAGGGGGTGGGGTGCTGGTGCCCTGTTGTTCCTGTGGTGGTGTCTCCTGTCCACTAGCGCCAGCGGAGGTGGAGGGCTGTTCATGGTCCATGCTAGCGTCATGGGCCCCTTGTTGTGCCACTGTGTCCCTCCTGGTGTTGACAAGGTCTGCCAGCACCCCTGCAATGGTGACCAGGGTGGTGTTAATGGACTTCAAGTCCTCACTGATCCCAAGGTAGTGTTCCTACTGCAGCCGCTGGGCCTCCTGAAACTTGTCCAGTACCGTTGCCAGCATCTCCTGGCAATGATGGTAAGCTCCCATGATGTTGGAGAGTGCCTCGTGGAGTGTCAGTTCCCTGGGCCTGTCCTCCCCCTGTCGCACAATAGTCCTCCCAGTTTCCCTGTTATCCTGTGCCTCTGTCCCCTGAACCGTGTGCCCACTGCCCCCAGGTCCCTGATTTTCTTGGGTTGGTGGGTTTGCCTGGGTTCCTTGTAGTGGTGGACACACTGCTGATTGACGTGTCCTGTGGACAGAGGGATGGGCCCGCTGGGTGGGTGCTGTGCTGGTGTTTCCTGAGGGGGAAGGCTCTTTGGTGGCTTGTGACAGTGGCAGGGGATCCGACTGTCCTGAGGTCCCAGATGGGCCGGGCTGGTCATCTTGATCCAGTTGTGCAGAGCTGCTGTCATCACTGTGGGCCTCTTCAGTGGGGGACTGGATATGTCTGGCACCTCCTGTCCGGTGACGTTGGGTAGGGGTCCTGTTGGGGTATAAATGCATAATTATTGTATCTGTGTATGCCATCGTGAGCAATGGGTGGTTGACCCTCTACTCCAGTGCTTGCATTATTGGCTTGGTCCTTGTGTGATTGGTGATTTTGGGGCATGAGTGATTCTCTGTAGTGGACATGCTTGGGTGATGGGTGTCCATGCATTGGTGTTACATGCAGGGCTTGGTTTTGGGATGTGTGGGTTGTGTTGGTGGGGTATCAGTGGGTTGTTGGGGTGATGGGTGTGAGGGTGAGGGTGGGAGTATGTGATGGCATGCAGGTGGGGTGGGGGGGGATAAAGTAGTGAAGATTTGACTTACCAGAGTCCAGTCCTCCTGCTACTCCTGCAAGGCCCTGAGGATGCAGTTTTGCCAAGGCTTGCTCCTCCCATGTTGTTAGTTGTGGGGGAAGAGGTGGGGGTCCACCTGTAGAGCAATCTGGTGTCTGGAGATTACGGAACGCACCTTCCCCTGTAGGTCGTTCCACCTCTTTCTGATGTCATCCCTAGTTCTTGGATGCTGTCCCACTGCGTTGACCCTATCGACGATTCTGTGCCATAGCTCCATCTTCCTTGCAATGGACGTCTGCTGCACCAGTGATCCGAATAGCTGTGGCTCTACCCGGACGATATCCTCCACCATGACCCTGAGCTCCTCCTCAGAGAACCTAGGGTGCCGTTGAGGTGCCATGATGTGGTGTGGGTGATGTGTGAGGTGGTGTCTGTTGTGATGTGTGAGGGGGTGTCTTGGTGTGTGTTGTTTGAGGTGCGTGGATGTTGTGTAAGTGATGGTGTTGTGTGTCTGTGGATGCTGGTGTTGTTTTAGGTAGTGTATCTCTCTGGCGTGGTTTCAAATTTCTGGTAGTAAGGGTTTGTGGGTGATGTGGGTGCATGCTTTATATTGGATAGGGTGTGTGGGTGTGGTGTGTGTATGTGTATCAGGTGTGCGTATTTCGAATTGTCCAATGTGTTTGTGTTTTATAAATGTGTGTGTATTTTGAGCACGGCCGTGTGTACCGCCAATGGTTTAACGCAGTTGAAAGACCGCCCGTTGATTCGTGTATCGTGATAGTGTGGGCGTATTCCTGTTGGAGTGACGGTGTCGGTTTTGTTATCGCCAGTATATCACTGATCTTTGGTGTGGCGGACTTGTGTGGGTGTCTGTATTGTGGCGGATTCCGGGCTGTGGGTCGTAATACCTGTAGCGGAATTCCACGGCCGCAGTGGTATGTTTGCGGTCTTCTGCACGGCGGTAAGCGGGATTTACCTCCCGAGTTGTAATGAGGGCCATATTAATGTGTTTTAAATGTCCTGACAGGGAAATATTGCTAAATTCGTTTTTCACTGTTGCAAGGCCTGTCCCTCTCATAAGTTAACATGGGGGCTACCTTTAAACCTGATTAAAGTGTAGATTCCCACTGGAGTGGATGGGCATGTGGAGTTTGGGGTCTCTGAGCTCACAATTTAAAAATACATCTTTTAGTAAAGTTGATTTTGAGATTGTGTGTTTGAAAATGCCACTTTTAGAAAGTGAGCATTTTCTTGCTTATACGATTTCTGTGACTCTGCCTGTTTGTGGATTCCCTGTCTGGGTCAGTTTGCCAATTGGGCTGGTTGCAACTCACACTAGACAGTGACACAGAGGGAGCTGGGGTGTGGCCTGCATATCCCGATGAGCCATCTGTGCTAGGAAGGAGGGGAGGAGTGGTCACTCGCACCTGAAAGGACTGTGCCTGCCCTCACACAATGCAGTCTCCAACCCCGGGTGAGTGTCTGGGGCCTGGCCTGGGCAAGGCAGGATTTCACCTTCAAAAGAGACTTTACTTTGAAGTAGACCTACTTCAAAGGGGAAATTGGGTATAAGAAGGGCACCCAAAACCACAGACTTTAGAACACTTCTGGAAAGAAGAGGAACCTCTACCTGGAGAAGAGCTGGAGAGCTGAGGAAGAATAGCTGCCCCGCCTGTGGTTGTGCTTTGTGGAGCTATCCTGCAGTTGCTGCTTCTGCGAGAGTAAGAGGGCAAAGACTGGACTTTGTGTGCCTTCCATCTTGAGAAGAAATCTCCAAGAGCTTGATTTAGAGCTTGCCTCCTGTTGTTTGAAGTCTCAGGGACAGCAAAGACTTCTCTCTGCCAGCACCTGGAGTTTCTGGAGAGACTCCTGCCCTGACAAGTGGTGCCCCATCCAGTCCATGAGCCCTTGAAAGGCAAAGCTGGTGAAAATTCAAGAAAATCGACTTCGGACGACTCCAGACCGACACCGCTGCTGAATCCGGTGATGCTGCCTGCACCCGACTCCGTGATCTTCGCTGAAACGCGACGACCTTCTTGCAGGCCCGACATCGCTGCAGCCCCGCTGAAGTCTGCAACTCCGTGGAAGTCGCCGCACCACACCGCGACCAACGCTGCTCGAAGTGCGCAGATTCAATGTTCCGCACAGACACCGCGATCACCGACTTCGCGTATCGGCTTGTTTCCATTCTTCACCAAGGTAATGTACCTGGGGGTCTACATAGTCGGTGCCGCTGGTGTCGGATTGTTGGGAACGACTCTGTCACGATGCAGTGAAAACATCTCATCGAAGCATTTTGTGTTTTTTAAGCGCTATTTTTGGATTTAATTCTTAAAAATTCATAACTTGACTTGTGTATGGTGGATTTTTGTTGTTTTGGTCTTGTTTCATTTAGATAAATATTTCCTATTTTTCTAAACCTGTATTGTTTCATTTTGTAGTGTTTTCATTAAGTTAGTGTGTGTGTTGGTACAAATACTTTACACCTAGCACTTTGAAGTTAAGCCTACTGCTCTACCAAGCTACCAAGGGGGTAAGCAGGGGCTAGCTGAGGGTGATTCTCTTTTACCCTGTCTAGAGTGAGGGTCCTTGCTTGAACAGGGGGTAACCTGACTGTCAACCAAATACCCCATTTCTAACAGCACCTCTCGGCACATAAATTTCAATTGCTTTCTCCACATTGCAGGACGTGCCTGACGAGGCTGGGCTGTGTGCCCCCCATTGTCTTTCAATAAATGTACTCTCAATATTTGTTGTTATTATCCAATGTTACTACAGGTGGTTCTTTTACATGCTTTCACATGTTTTACATGCTGGTAGAGACTCTACCTTCTACTTCACTGCCTGCCACTTAGCTATGGGGGCTTACAACCGACTAAGCATGTGCATGCTGAGGGACTGATGTCTTTCCCTTTAGTATAATTTGCCTCAAAAGTCCAAAACATCTTCTGAAAGTTTAACTGGTATAGTGCTATATGTAAAATGCAGGCTACCTGTCTCAAATGCTTTAAAAACGTGCCATCCCCCAGAAATGTATTTGGGTCTCTGGGACATCATACAGTCAATGATACTTGTTATTGGACACTCTGACTTGGTGAGCTTCCTGTAATATCAGGTGTATGCTATTTGGGATACCCAATTGTAAGACCTTTGGTACCCTTTAGTAGTGTGCCCTCTCCACCACCTGGACTAGGCAATGGGGAAAAATAAGGCTATGGATAATGCTGTGGAATCATGGAAAACAAAGAAATAGGAAAGGCATGCCACTGAAAATTTCAGCCTGCTAGGCTTAATTGAGGACGTGGAGGGATTGCTCACTCAGAAAGACAAGAAATTAAAGCCTTTAAATATGAAATCTTACTTAGTTCAAACAAGTGCAAATTAGTTTAAAACACAGCCACCAGGGTTGCCAGCTCTTGGAAATTAGGAGTGGGCAGAACTTGTAGAGTTCTACTCCATGGAATTCCATAGACTTGATTAAAAACTGTGAAATTCTGTGGAGTTCCACGTGCAGTGGACTGCATGGTCCTAAATCTTCTGAACTTGCTGTTACTCTCTCTTTCCTCTGCTTCAGTCTGTCGGTTCAACACAATCAAAAGGAGTGGTATAATAGTAGGAAACAATATGTAAGCTTTACTGCAACAGTGAGACTATAAATCAGTCACTGTTGAACATAATTTATTTATACATTTCTTTATATATTGTTTAATTATGTGATAGCATAGTGGCATTAAACATGTCACAGTATGTTTGTTTAAAAATAACATATCAACTAAACACAAAATATACACATAGAGAAACATATAAATGGCCAAAACTTTCAACAAACACTGAAAAGAGAAACTGCACTTCAATCATCCTCTCATTTTGAATGATGTGGTTATAGGCAATGCTTTAAATCTAAATCCACATGGAATATGGTTGTTTCATGCAAGGGTCTTGGAGGTGAAACGGTTGATGACATTGATTCATTAGGGCCGTCTCAGGGAGTTTAAGGTGAGAAAAGCGGTTTGCAGAAGAGGTTCATCCAAGGCGAGCGCTTGAAAGCTGGACAGTCTGCTCCATCAGAAGCACTAGTCCCTTTTTTTTACAATTATAGAGCCCACTTCCCTTCAGCTTATCCAGATGAACTTGTAGCCACATTTAAGAAACAATGAAGGATTATGCAATTTCCTGCGGGTAATAAGTTATTTGTTAGACCACACAAACACCACAAAGCAAAAAATGACAAGCCATTTTATTGCTGTCCAGCTCAACAGACTTCCCTCCATTTCTTTTAGCAAATTGAAATTGGTAGTGATGATGCAGGTTCACAAATCACAGACTTTCCATAGGAATCAGCCCAATCTGAGAATGGCATTACCCCTGAAGAAGGGCTGCCAAAGGTAGCTTCTTGATGTGTGACTGACTTTACATGACCCTATCGCCGTTTCATATACATTGGCCTGACCTGCAACTAACTCACCCCGAGGCATGAAGCATCTGACTCTGCCCTGCCCATAATAGCTATTCTAAGGCATACATTGAAACCTGGCTGCCTGCCTCTAAGAGGCACTGGCCTGCCATGTGACTGGCTAGGCATAGAAGTGGTTAACTGGAGACAAACTTAAAAATAAGAACACCACCAACTTTTATAAAGTTGCATTCCAACCCTGAACCCCATGAACTTCCTCTGAAACATCTAGGTCACATAACTCTGAGGTACTGCTTATCTTTCTGGCCACACATTACACCCCTAGCACTGGCAGTCTTCCCCCAGCTGTGGGTCCTTGGTGTGGGGAAAGAGCGGCAGGCAGCGCCGAGCCGTTCTCCTACATCCGCGGGGGCTCAGATAGTCTCTGCTCTGTGGTCATACTGCCACAGCCCACTCACAATGCGCCACCAGGATCACTCGAACAATAACTGGTGGAGTGTCAGCAGAGCACAGTCCTAGGGATAGAGGAAGCAACATCTGTGTGGGGAAAGGAAGGGTGGGTGCTGGATGGTAGGAAGCACTCAGGAACACCAGCTGCACCCAGGACCTGTCACTGTGTCTGTGGCCCATATTGTACCGTGCAGCCACTGCTTTTGGGAGTTGTGGTACTAGTGTTTGACTTGGCAGAAGACCAAACAGTATTCAAAAACTAAATTTCTCTGGTGTTTTCTGTTTGCAGTTTCCCAAAAGTATGTTAACAGAGCATTCAATGTGTTGCTTCCTAGGGCATGTGCACGCCCTCCAAAGGCACACATGCACCAACAGTTTCATTTACCTGGAATCATGTGAGTGATTCCACGCTCGCATCCAATATAAACAACTTTAAGTAAGCAGCGTTGATGTGAGCAATCACATGAACTTTCGCAGGTACGTTGCCAAAAAGGAGAATTCTTCTGTACCCTATTATTCACATTGTCATAACGCCAAAGGCGGTTCCTCCGCTTGGGTGAGGAGCATTGCCCCCCGCCAGCAGCAGCAGGGAGGGGCCATGGAGTGACGAGCAGTGAGGGGAGTGCACAGATCATATCCCTCAGTGAACATGTAGGTTTGGCCAGCCGTCTCGGGCCGGCCAAAGACACATGAGCACAAGGGCTCTCTCCAACCCGCCACTGTGTTACCGAGTTGGAGAGAGCCTGCACAGGCTCCCAGTGTGCACTGGAGTGCCCTGCCGGGCGCTCCAGCCAATCATAACGCTGCAGTGCAGCGGAGAACGGCGGCGACGTTCAGGTACGTTTTTCTTTTTTTTTTTAATTGTTTATTTTTGTTTTATTCCCCTCACTTCGCCACTTTTTGAAGTTGCCAGCCACAACTGCATAACACGACTGGAAGTAAAATGCAAATGCATCTGCTTTGGGTGGACACTGGTAAACTCTGCCATTTGGCAGTTGTCAGAGTGTTTGCTGAACTCTGTGCTTCAAGCAAGGAGCACAGAGTGGCAAAACTCCACAAAATCCGCTGGCAGAGGGAGTTTACTGGTATCCTTAGTTGGAAATACCATTGAGGCAACCCCTGGAACACTGCAGCTTGACACACCACTTGATACTATAATAAGTGAAGCTCAATCACCCCCCTTTCATGTTGCTGTTGAATATACTAATAGATTTATAGCTCTTTTACAGGAAGAGGACCTGCCTGCTTCAGGTGATATAGCCCCAAGCAGCACAAAGTTGATATTATTACTGATGACCAGTTGGCATCGATGAGGGAAGAGATTAGCAAATTAAGAAAATCTGTCACTCTCTTCACACAAACGTTATCAGAAAAAATTAGACACATTAGTTGTAATGTTGGGATGATTGCAGGAAACGAGAGGGTTGTTTGTTGCATCTAGAACTATTAAACTGATTCGCCATAAACTGCATGTGTACAGCTCTCCCCCATCACCCCCTCGAGCACTCAAGCCATCTATCCATCAGAGACCATTGCTCCTACTTCATTGAGGGATTTTTACCCTAGCCTTAGCCATAGAGCAGCTGTCCACCACAGGAGTGCATAGGTGGGAGGGCCAGGGTATGCAACAAAGAGGGGAGGCCATGGGTTCAATCAAATTTAGGCTAAACAAAATTATCTGGAATTGGGGAATTTATGGACAGCCACCAAATCATCCTATTACAGGAGACTTGGGCTACTGAGACAATTTATAGACCTTACTTTTTCTGCAAACACCATCCCAGCCACCTGTTCCATTTGCAGGTGTGGATGGATGAACACCAAATCTTGTCCCATCTGCAGGCAGGTAAGAATATAGCTACCATGGACCAGATGTTACGGTTTATGACTATATGTTTGAAGTATATTACTATCAAGAAAGGACAAGCTGTGTATAGCTTTTATGGATATGAGGGAAGCAGTTGATTTGGAGCCAAGGCGCACTCTCTGGAAGGTTCTGGCCCGAATTGGGGTTCCACATGATTTGCTTCATCTCTTTGTTAGACTCCACACAAATACATTTGCTCAGGGTCGGTGGAACATGCAGGG
This sequence comes from Pleurodeles waltl, assembly GCF_031143425.1. NCBI lineage: Eukaryota > Metazoa > Chordata > Amphibia > Caudata > Salamandridae > Pleurodeles > Pleurodeles waltl. Next base: position 962,326,637 of record NC_090450.1, read on the forward strand.
AGATCTCTCAGCTAGGATCCAAGTTAAATGGGGGTGATGCCGGGATGTTTCTTATCACCCACACTGTTCTCCCTTATTATGAATGGTGTTTAAATTTTTTTACCTATTGGTTTAGAATATGGACTTTTCACGAGATGGACCCATATAGAGCTGCACTACAGGAGCTGCAGCTGCTAGATAAGTACTGTATTACCCTGTGGATCAAAGCAGTGAAAACTCTGTGCAGCAAACTCAAGCTTGGGGCTGTAAGAGACGACGCAAGTGAGTTGAGGATCAATGTGGTCAAATGGGCCAAAGACATTTATTGGGAGCATGTTCTGCAAAACAAGTGGTGAGAGGTAAGGCCTAAGATACACATTTTTAAGCTACAATCGCTCACCGTCTTTTGAGCCGCTCCTGGACAGAATTACTCCCCTGTACAGCAAAATCACTATATATTTGTTTTAGGGTGAGAACATTGCCACTAAGGGTCTCTAATCCAAGACCTTCTAAAGCGGAGGAAAGGAATTGCAAATATCCTTTCTGTCCCAATATGTTAGAATCTAAGGTGCACTTCTTATTATTTTGTAAGAAATATCACAGAGACCCAAGTGGATTTTGCCTCCTTATTGCAATCTCTGAGTAAGGCAGTGCCGTTGAGCTTATGCATATTGAAATCGGATTCTTCCAAACCTACTGTATTTGCACTTGCAAAGTTCTTAAACTGGACTCGGGCACTTAGAACAGCTGCACTGTAGGTTCGATCATCAGATGGTGAAAGTGCACAGCCAGAGTGGGCCCTTCCATTAGGGCAGAGGAGCGTTGCCCCCTGCCAGCAGCAGAAGATGCAAACCTTTCACCACAAAGGGATAATAAAATATGTCTATTATCCCTTTGTGGTGAAAGGGGCGGGGCCATGGAGGTGACGGGCAGTGAGAGGAGAGTGCTGCGAACTCCCCTCAGAGTGCATGTGTGTTTGGCCGGCCGTCTAGGGCCGGCCAAAGACACATGTGCAGTAGGCTCTCTCCAGCTCAGAAAAACGATTGCCGGGCTGGAGAGAGCCTGTACAGGCACCCAGTCTGCCTGGGAGCCCCCAGCCAGGGTGCTCTCAGCCAATACTGACACTGCTCTGAGCAGCGTCAGGATTGGCTGCAGGGCAGGATGGGAGCCTGTGCCTGCAGTATGGAACGACGACGAGGGAGAGAGGAGTGGAGCGGCAAAGGAGGAGGTACGTTTTTATGATTTTATTTTTGTTAATTAAATGTTAGCTAGCCCCCCGCACATGCTGCATCCACCCCGCCCCATCACAGGTCAGTGAGCTACGACTGTGTGAAGCTGAGTTCCTGCAGGGCTGTTAAAGAGGGTGTTGTGATTACACTTTTTCAAATGATGTGGTTTGTCTCAATTTTATATTGTATAATAGTACCTCTGTTCTACGTGAGTTTGTTTACTAACACTGAGATGTGCTACCCTATGCTAGATATTTTATTATTTGGAAGTCATACTGTTAAATAAAATAGACTTGCACTTTAATACCCTTTTTGCACTAACTCTGCTTCTGAAACTGCAATATATTATTCTGTGCTAGACTATATACTTGCTCTTAGGAATCAGTGAGATTTTAGATTTTTATATTATTTTTTTACATTTGTATATATTTATGTGATGTGCTTGTATGTATGCATGAAATGAAATAAAGGTTAAGGATAAAGACATCTCTGCCATCTAGCACCCACTGGAGGAGTGATATATTGTCCCTTCCCGTCCACTTCAGAGTACATGAGTCAGAAAGGTTCCTTGTGGAACACCCCAATGGAAAACCCTCTGGTGTATGCTGAGTTGGTGGATGAGTACAATTGTTCCTGCCACTTGGTTTTCAGCTTCATGTCTTCAGAGCATTTCATGTGAGCCTCTTGCAAGCATACCGTGTGTACCTCATGATGTCTGAGGTAAGTAAAGACCCTGCATCATTTTACAAAGCTACCTAATACTCGGACATTTCACATGATTTATTTATACCTAGTGCATTGCCCCTCACAAACTACATCCACATTACCAGAACATCACTTTGGGATTTGGAGTTTCCCACATCCCATTCGAGGAACTTAACCCCAGAGTACCAGCAATGACCAGTCCTCCTCAGGTCAGACAAAAAAGTTAGTTTATTCCATTTTAAACTTTCCAGGAAGTATGCCACTATGCTTGCTTCACTCTTTTTGTGATCCTAACAGTCTTAAATTTTTGCAGCCTTTGGCATCCCCCACCCCGCTTTCTAGTGACCCTGTCACTGCTGCCATCTTGGACATCTGATCCTTGACTGTGTTTACTTCTATTTATAGATCTCCTATTGAGTGATCAGCTGTTTTCACTTTCTTGGCCGCATTGCACAAGTCAGTGCAAACAAGGTTGACGGCAACTGAAACTGAGTAAATTTTACCCTCTCATGCTGTCCTTGGCTGAGTCTGAGTGTCATTAACTCCACTATCAAGGGTTCTTCAGCCATGTCACCAGATTCCTCTGGTGTCCTGTCAACAGCCTGCCAAGTGATATGTTGAGCAGAACTCTGCATGTATGCTTGGGCAACCCTAGCCTTAATATCTCTCAGTCCACCCATTGCACACACACCCAGGGATGGACCTCACCACTGGGTCTGCACTAAATTTTACTCTCCAAACTACTTTTACAGAGGTGCCCCAGACTTAGTAGTCTCTGTCCAGAGGATTGCAATCACTAGTCAAGCACCTCTGATGTCAGTAACCTTCAATATTCTTGCCTGCTTTTGGGCAATTTTGAGCATTTTTTCACTGTCTACAGCTCATATCAGCACTCAAGCATGGAGTATTCCTCTATTTCACAAACAGTGGCCCAGGAGCCCTTTATGGTAGGATCTGCTCTTCTTCAAGGCACCCCAGAGGTTCCACTGAATGCAAAGGGCCAGGTTGAGCAGGCACTATTGCAACCCCCAACACTCAGGGCAAGGTGGAAGGAGCCGCAGCAACAGTTCCAGGGGAAGCTGATACAGAAACAATACTTACACAGCTAGGTAACTCAGAGCCACCTCAATGTCCCAGCAGGGTCTTTATCTACGGATAAACCTATGGTCCTGTCTCCGAAAGCTATTATATTGGGAGACTTTACCATCCACTTTGATGAGACATCTACCCCCATGATCCGTGAATTTTTAGATTTTATGGAGGCCCTGGATTGGACCTTTAGAGTCTCAGCAGCAACCCATATTGCAGGGCACACTTTGGATGGGGTTTTTGTACGAGCCTCTCAACAGTTGGCTTTAACCATCATTCAGCTGAGCTGGACGGATCATTACCTGTTGAATTTTAAACTCACCTCTATGAACTTTTTGGATCCTAATAAGGAGTTGAGTAAAGTGGTAAGGTTATGGAAACAGGTTAAAGCAGAGGAATTAGTCCCAGCATTAGAGGCTGGCTGGGATAAGGCAAAGAATTTAGCCCTGCCCCAGCTTGATAGTTTTCAGCAAGGGGTGGAAATGACCATGGCTCTACTGGTGGCCCCTATAATTAGGGAAGGAGCTTAAACTCCTTCAAAGAAAATACCATCAACAGGAGCGTTGGTGGAAATTTAATCCAGCACCTGAGGAAAGGGCTGTCCTAAAGTCCACTCTGAAGGTTTAAAAAGTAGTGCAATTTAAGGCCAAATCTAATTTCTACACCTCTAAAGTGAAGGAGGCATTAAATGCCCCTAGGGAGCTTTTTAAGACGATAAAGGCTTTATCTACGCCCCTTAAGCCTGCTGGTCTGGAAAACTCTCAGGAATTCTGTGATAGGGGTGCTATGCATTTTGAGAAGAAGGTTCTACAAATACATAGCAACTTTGCTGTTATGATATTGTTATAATATTGTTATAAACACACATAGCAACGTTAATTAAAGTTGTATAGAGTTTTCCACTCTACCAGCATTATAATCTTAACTAGTATACACTGCCTTCCATAATGTCACTCCTAGACGAGTTTGGATTGATATCTGGCTTAACAGTAAACTGGGAAAAATCGTGTGTGTTTCCACTGATTAGATGGCCCCCAGGGAAACAAGAAGAGGCCCCGAGAGGACGCCTAAAATGGTGCTTCGAAACATTTAAATACCTAGGGGTTCACATATATCACAGCACAGAGGACCTCAGAGACGGCAATCTGGGGAAAGCATTAGCCTCTATGAAGGGATCTCTACGCTTTTGGAACAAATTATGGCTCTCTCCACCAGGCAGAGTGGCGATCGCAAACATGCTGATCCTGCCTAGGTTGCTATACTATTTTACGGGTCTTCCACTCGTTCTTCCACAGAGCTTTTTCAGTAAACTGAACAGAATACTATTACAGCTCATATGGGGTGGCGGGAGAGCGCGTGTGGCATTAACCACACGGCAGCGACCGGTGGAATCGGGTGGAATGGGAGCCCCCAACTTTGAACTCTATTATGCTGCGGCACAGTTACAGTGGATACAGCTTTGGTTCCATATTTCAGCGACAGCCGAGTCTGTATGGCTGCAGACTCAGCTAAAAGGAATCCAACTGTTGTCTTGGCTGTCCAACAAGCATTCCAAAAGTGCATCCATCAACCCATTGCTGGCCGTGGTGCACGCTTGCTGGGGGAGATATGTCCAGAAGGGTCGTGGATCGCTCCCATACACCCCGCTAATTCCACTGGACTGTCTCCCAGGAGTCTACCTGATTGACCCGCACTCACTGTCGCTATGGTTGGAGGCAGGGACACAGATAGTGGGAGACTGTTTCGAGGGCGGTAAACTAATGTCGTTCGAAGACATCCGGGCCCTCACTGCAGTGAACTCTGGCCAATTCTTAGCATATTATGCAATATGCAACGCAATTAAAAAAATATGGGGAGCAGGCACCTTAGAACCAGAGACTTCTCCCATAATACATCATATTTTGCAAAGCGACGCACAAACTAAAGCAATATCAAGCCTATACAAGACACTCAGTAAACTCCCGGAACCCTACTTGGAGAGGGCCAGGGAAAGATGGAACTCTGTCCTCCCTGACCTGATCCCGAAAACAGAATGGAAAAAATGTGGTGAAGGAGACCTCAGAATGGACGGGGCTTGTGCTGTCGGCGGACCCCAGGCCTTGTCTACTGGGAGTGAGGTCCGGAGAAAAAAAACACAGACACCTGTACAAGTTTGTAGACTTGTCCTACGTGATGTATACAAGACTGATGGCAATGCACTGGAAAGATCCAAAGGCCCCTGACCAGAAGTCCTGGCACACCCTCGCACTTCGTTGGGCCCGCACGGAGCTTCAGGTGCTTAAAAAACTGGCACGGGAGGGCCAGCCAAACACGGGGTGCGACATCTGGGAAACACTAGTAACTAAGCTTGAGACAAAGAATGATAATAAACCCCCATGAAGGGGGCTGCAGTACACAAAAGATGAATAAACCAGGACTCCTACTAGAAATAATAAAATAAGAGCCCACCAGGACAAGAATGTAGTTAATGGGTGCAATCCTCCACACCTCCCTAGACTGCATCTAATTAGATCAAGGGCAATACTGTTGGAGCACAAGGGAAGACAATGGGCAAGAATTAGATATATCTCCCGCCTACCTAATCCGATCACAAACGGGATCGCACTCACTCACCCCGCGGCCCGATTAAATAGAAACCGGAGCTCCATAAGAACCACTAGCGGGGCCTCCCTGAGCTGCAACAAAAATATAATACTATGAGCAAAGCAGTAGGAAATAATTACTGAATGTAATTATTGCAATAAATGTTTTGACCGGTGTGTAAATGGGGGGGTTTGATTGTTTCTAAGTAACATTAACCAGATAAACATGATCCTGTATTATTGCGTGACAACTGTTTGTATCGTATATCTGCTATATAAAATCAATAAAAGATAAAAAAAAAAAAAAAAAAAAAAAAATCTTAACTAGTATAAGGCTATAACCTTGTATAATTATATGTACTACATTTTCTTGTAAAAGTGGTGCGCTCCAAGGATCTCCTACAGAATGTTGGCGGATGGAACAACCGGAGTGCACCTTAGAATGTTGGTGAAGAGAGCTATCAGTAGGCAGTGAATGGACAGCAGATGAAGTGCTATGCAAGGAGTATGACAATAAACCTCGTTTTTACCACATACGTGTTGCGCATTATTACAGTGGACTTTGGCGACGAGGATGGGATCTGCGCAGGGGCAGTAAAGACTCCTTGCCCCTGATCTATTCAGCACCTCAGTGAGACGTTATAGAACTGTAAAGTACAACAAAGGAAGGTACGGCTGAGGGAAGCACCTTAAGTGAATACCTGTCGTGTGATCACAGCTGGGAAGGCTCTCGCTACATATGTGAATCTCTAGCGGTGAGTGAGTACCATAAGAAGCATAGAAGCATCCTTAAAGTGAGAGGCGAGGAGTCGGATATCGCTTGGTCTGCCTCTTATTTAGAAAATTAAGCGTATACGTTGCGTTGAGGATACAAGTGAATTATCCAGCTACGCTGCCCCTTACAAGGAGGGCTGTGAGGCTGCTGTGGGAAGCGTCACGCTCCAGCAGCTGTATAACATATTGAGGCGCTGGAAGTAGAGCGCACCTGGAGTGACAGGCAAGGGACAATAGTGGCGAGGAGCACCACGCTCCACTGACCGATTGAGAAAGGGGCTGTGTGGGAGCATCGTAAAGAGCTGCGGCAGCGCGATCCCTGTAGCGGAAACAGGCAAACGTACTCCAGCAGAGTCCCAGGGTCTTACCTGGGTGCGCGTTCGCCGGGATCCCAGCGGCGTCAGCGAACTGCTGAAGAGCAGCGACCGGACTATGGTGGTTGGCGCCGGGTCCAGATTGGGTCCGCTCCTCATGAAGGGTGATTGCATCTAACTTCCGCGAGCTGGGGAGGCGGAACCTTTCAACCTCGCATGCTTCCAAATAAAGAGGCTTAACCTTGTGGAACTGCGTATATCCTTCAAAATAAAAGGCGCTTCAGGCGAGCACATCCTGGTTACGTAAGGTGGAACGAAGCTTTTCATTTACTTTGTAGTGACTGGAATAAACAGTAGCAAGAACGTGTCTGGTAATAAGGAAGCGGGTTATCTGCACTCTCTATGTATCGTATTCCTTATTACACAATTGAAAAGTAATTGCATGATATTGTATATGGTTGAATGATTAGACATATCTGCAACCCTTAGGTATTGTATCCCTCGGCAAACAATTGAGAGATAATTGCAATATACTGTTTGATGGTGAATGTATAGGCATATTGCTGGTAGACTGGTATATACATGAGCTGTGATTCTACAGAAGCTGTAGGTTAAGGGCCAAAAGTTACAGAACCCACACTGGTAAGGTCAATACTATTGTAGCGTGACATTATTTATAAGGAGCATGGCAGCAGCAGGAATATCCCACCCACCCCATTCTTAAATGAAATAGGTGAACCCAACTTACCCTGGAAGGAGTGGTCAAAATTGTTTGAATCTTATTTGATTGCTGTGGGGGGGAAAAGCTCACAGCACTGAGGAAACAACACATACTCTTACATAATTTAGGAATACAGGGAAGGAAAGTTTATGAGAACCTGACAAATTTAGAAGATGAAGGAGAAGAAGGGGGGGAAAACTCTGATGTTTTCCAGCAAACACTCAACAAATTGGAAAGTCATTTCGGCCCCAAAGTTAATATAGTCTTGGAAAGACATAGGTTCTTTAGTAGAATGCAGGGTAAGGATGAAAATGTAGCCACCTATATTGCCTCACTGCGAGGACTGGCCCAAACGTGTGAATTTGAGGAATTAGAGGATTCACTAATTCGTGACCAGTTGGTGAGGTGCACAAAAAGTCCACGGGTGCAAGAAAAGCTTCTTACACATAACCCCTCTCTGAAATAAGCTGTAGATATTGCGAAGAGCATTGAGCACACAGTTGAATGCATGAGGGAGATCAAAAACACACCAGAAACAGAAGGGGTGAAGGTGATAAACAGTTGGATTAAACAGGAAGAAGGGGTGGCCAACAAGGAGGAAGACTCTGTACTACTAGGCACTTCAATAAGGAAAAACCCATCTGAAGAAACAACGAAAGGGAAATGTTTTAGATGTGGGAACCACAAACACCTTGCTAATAGTCACTTTTGTCCAGCTCGCAACTGCCTGTGCAGGAAATGTGGAGCTAAGGGGCATTATGCTTGTGTATGTAAAAATGATAGAAATAATAAGAAATTGGTAAATAGAGTGGAAGAGATCACTGATTTAGGCAACAAGTTTATCCTCCAAGTCAAAGAAAAACAAGGAACAGAACCCCCCAATAATTCATATCCCACATGCAATATTAAACTAGATGGAATTAGTGTGAGGGTGTACGCGGATTTGTGCTCACCATTTACTCTCATGAATTACCAAACCTTTGTAGGCTAGTTCCAAAACCAAGGGTACAAATTGCATCCTGCCAATATAAAGCCTGGGGGGTACAACAATGATCCCATACCTCTAAAGGGTATGCTAGAACTAGGCATAACATTCAAAGATCGGCACATTGAAGGAATGGTATATGTCACTGATAAAAGGTCCAACTTGTTAGGATGGAGGCACCAAAAGGAAATGGGGGTTAAACTGGATCCTAACAACAAAGAACAAGTATTACTAGTAGACCTGCAAAGAATGAGTGAAAGCATATGTGAAGAATTCCCTAAACTGTTTGAGGATAGACTGGGCCTGTTGAAAAACTATCAACACAAAATTAAAGTTAAGGAACATGCAATACCAGTAGTACTCAAAGTCAGATCCATCCCGTACCTAGTGAGGGAGCCCCTGAAGGAAGAATTAGATAAGTTGGTTAAATCAGGAGTCATAGAACCCATAGAAAGTTCCTTGTGGCTAGCTCCCATAGTGGTCACTAGGAAACCTAATGGCAGAGGCATACGCCTATGTGTAGACTTGAGGGACTTGAATGCCAATATATGGGTAGACAGGTTTCCCTTACCTAAAATAAATGAAATGGTGAGTATGTTGGGGTCAGCTAAATATTTTAGCATAAAAGATTTATCATCCGCATACCACCAAGTGGAATTGCACCCAGCATCGTGTTCACTCACGTCCTTTATCACTCCATTCGGGGCCTTTAGATATCGCAGAATGCTCTTTGGTCTCGCTTCGGTGGCTGCGGTATTCCAAAGGATCGTGCAAAGCATATTTCAGGGAATCAGACAAATAATGTGCTTCCAAGATGAAATATTAGTGTATGGAAACACAGAATTTGAGCACAATTCCATTTTGAGGGAGTTGTTCAAGGCCCTTTGCCAATGCTGGCATGACCATTAGGAGGGATAAGTGCCAACTGGGAGTAGAGTCAGTGGAGTATCTGGGGCATAAAATAAGTAGGAATGGAGTAGAACATAAGTGTGATTTGGTAGTAGCGGTAAAGGAGGCCCGGCACCCGCTAGTAAGGAAGAACTGAGATCGTTTTTGAGTTTGGCTGAGTTTATGTCAAAATTCATCCACAACTTTGCAGAGGTCACTGCCCCCATGAGAACATTGTTGAAGAAAAATGTGTATTTTGAGTGGAATGATGATTGTCAAACTGCTTTTGATAAGGTGAAGGATGCCATAGTATATTGTCCCAGCTTAGGAAATTTTGACCCCACCAGGAAAACATGGCTAACTACGGATGCCAGCGGAAAGGTCTTGGCGCCACTTTATTCCAATGTGTAGAGGGGCAGGAAAGGATTGTGGCATTTGCATCCAAGTCACTAAGAAAGGCTGAGTTCAATTACTCCACAATAGAGAGAGAGGCTTTAGCATGCTTTTGGGCTATTAACCACTTCAAGTTCTTCCTAATGGGCTTGCCATTCCTTATCAGAACATACTATAAAGCCCTTATTTCTTTGTTCACCACTAAAGGCAGAAACCATGCCACCCCACATACAGCCAAATGGAACCTGGGGTTGGAAGGCTTCAATTTTGAAATGCAATATGTCCTGGGTAAAAGAAACATATTATCAGATTGCCTTTCAAGATTACCCTTGAAAGGAGAGCAAGGCAGGCTAAATGAGACCCCTGAACCAGTGCTTTATGTTGAATTGTCAGGCATCACCAAGGAGGCGTGGACTGTGGACACAAACAACGATTAGAATATACAGGCTCTAAAAGATAAGATAAGGAATGGTTGGCCAGAAAGATCCCGACAGATAGAGGAAGACTTAAGGGGGTATTGGGAAGTGTGGTCAGAGCTGCATATAGCCAAGGACTTAGTGATGAGAGGGGAGAGAATCATTCACCCACGTGAGCTATGGGACAAGCTTATAGGTCTGGCACATGAGGGACACCTAGGGAGGACTTTAACTAAAAGTAAACTTAGAGATTCTTAGTGGTTCCCCACTATGGACAAGTTAGTATAAAATACTGTGCGCAAGTGTGTTAATTGCGCAATGAGTGACAAAACTAAAATTACGCACAAATCTCCTTTATCTCCCGTTGAAGTCTGCACCAAACCATGGGACAAACTGGTTAGATGGACCCCAGGGAAACAAGAAGAGGCCCCGAGAGGACGCCTAAAATGGTGCTTCGAAACATTTAAATACCTAGGGGTTCACATATATCACAGCACAGAGGACCTCAGAGACGGCAATCTGGGGAAAGCATTAGCCTCTATGAAGGGATCTCTACGCTTTTGGAACAAATTACCGCTCTCTCCACCAGGCAGAGTGGCGATCGCACACATGCTGATCCTGCCTAGGTTGTTATACTATTTTGCGGCTCTTCCCCTCATTCTTCCATGGAGCTTTTTCAGTAAACTGAACACAATACTATTACAGCTCATATGGGGTGGCGGGAGAGCGCGTGTGGCATTAACCACACTGCAGCGACCGGTGGAATCGGGTGGAATGGGAGCCCCAAACTTTGAACTCTATTATGCCGCGGCACAGTTACCGTGGATACAGCTTTGGTTCCATATTTCAGCGACAGCCGAGTCTGTATGGCTGCAGACTCGGCTGAAAGGAATCCAACTGTTGTCTTGGCTGTCCAACAAGCATTCCAAAAGTGCATCCATCAACCCATTGCTGGCCGTGGCGCATGCTTGCTGGGGGAGATATGTCCAGAAGGGTCGCGGATCGCTCCCATACACCCCGCTAATTCCGCTGGACTGTCTCCCGGGAGTCTACCTGATTGACCCGCACTCACTGTCGCTATGGTTAGGGGCAGGGACACAGATAGTGGGAGACTGTTTCGAGGGCGGTAAACTAATGTCGTTTAAAGACATCCGGGCCCTCACTGCAGTGAACTCTGGCCAATTCTTAGCATATTATGCAATATGCCACGCAATTAAAAAAATATGGGAAGCAGGCACCTTAGAACCAGAGACTTCTCCCATAATACATCATATTTTGCAAAGCGACGCACAAACTAAAGCAATATCAAGCCTATACAAGACACTAAGTAAACTCCCGGAACCCTACTTGGAGAGGGCCAGGGAAAGATGGAACTCTGTCCTCCCTGACCCGATCCCTCTAGAAGACTGGCCGAAAGCACTGTCTTACGCACGTGGTATATCAAGGAACCCTAGATTCCGCTACACCCAGTTCAACTTTATACATCAAACGTACTTATCACCGGCCAGACTGAAGCGGATGTATCCAGGCATGGGTCCGACGTGCCCTAGATGCCTGGAGCCATCAGCTCACTTTTACCACATGGTCTGGGATTGTCCTCAGGTGCAAACAGAATGGAAAAAATGTGGTGAAGGAGACCTCAGAATGGACGGGGCTTGTGCTGTCGGTGGACCCCAGGCCTTGTCTACTGGGAATGAGGTCCGGAGAAAAAAAACACAGACACCTGTACAAGTTTGTAGACTTCTCCTACGTGATGTATACAAGACTGATATCAATGCACTGGAAAGCTCCAAAGGCCCCTGACCAGATGTCCTGGCACACCCTCACACTTCGTTGGGCCCGCACAGAGCTTCAGGTGCTTAAAAAACTGGCACGGGAGGGCCAGCCACACACGGGGTGCGACATCTGGGAAACACTAGTAACTAAGCTTGAGACAAAGAATGATAGTAAACCCCCATGAAGGGGGCTGCAGTACACAAAAGATGAATACACCAGGACTCCTAATAGAAATAATAAAATAAGAGCCCACCAGGACAAGAATGTAGTTAATGGGTGCAATCCTCCACACCTCCCTAGACTGCATCTAATTAGATCAAGGGCAATACTGTTGGAGCACAGGGGAAGACAATGGGCAAGAATTAGATATATCTCCCGCCTACCTAATCCGATCACAAACGGGATCGCACTCACTCACCTCCGCGGCCCGATTAAATAGAAACCCGGAGCACCATAAGAACCACTAGCGGGGCCTCCCTGAGATGCAAAAAATATATATTACTATGAGCAAAGCAGTAGGAAATAATTACTGAATGTAATGAATGCAATAAATGTTTTGACCGGTGTGTAAATGGGGGGGTTTGATTGTTTCTAAGTAACATTAACCAGATAAACATGATCCTGTATTATTGCGTGACAACTGTTTGTATCGTATATCTGCTATATAAAATCAATAAAAGATAAAAAGAATAAAAAAATAATCTTACTAGTATAAGGCTATAACCTTGTATAATTACATGTACTACATTTTCTTGTAAAAGTGGTGCGCTCCAAGGATCTCCTACAGAATGTTGGCGGATGGAACAACCGGAGTGCACCTTAGAATGTTGGTGAAGAGAGCTATCAGTAGGCAGTGAATGGACAGCAGATGAAGTGCTATGCAAGGAGTATGACAATAACCCTTGTTTTTACCACATACGTGTTGCGCATTATTACAGTGGACTTTGGCGACGAGGATGGGATCTGCGCAGGGGCAGTGAAGACTCCTTGCCCCTGATCTATTCAGCACCTCAGTGAGACGTTATAGAACTGTAAAGTACAACAAAGGAAGGTACGGCTGAGGGAAGCACCTTAAGTGAATACCTGTCGTGTGACCACAGCTGGGAAGGCTCTCGCTACATATGTGAATCTCTAGCGGTAAGTGAGTACCATAAGAAGCATAGAAGCATCCTTAAAGTGAGAGGCGAGGAGTCGGATATCGCTTGGTCTGCCTCTTATTTAGAAAATTAAGCGTATACGTTGCGTTGAGGATACAAGTGAATTATCCAGCTACGCTGCCCCTTACAAGGAGGGCTGTGAGGCTGCTATGGGAAGCGTTGCGCTCCGGCAGCTGTATAACATATTGAGGCGCTGGAAGCAGAGCGCGCCTGGAGTGACAGGCAAGGGACGATAGTGGCGAGGAGCACCGCGCTCCACTGACCGATTGAGAAAGGAGCGGCGTGGGAGCATCATAAAGAGCTGCAGCAGCGCGATCCCTGTAGAGGAAACAGGCAAACGTGCTGCAGCAGAGTCCCAGGGTCTTACCTGGGTGCGCGTTCGCCGGGATCCCAGTGGCGTAAGCGAACTGCTGAAGAGCAGCGACCGGACTATGGTGGTTGGCGCCGGGTCCAGATTGGGTCCGCTCCTCATGAAGGGTGATTGCATCTAACTTCCGCGAGCTGGGGAGGCGGAACCTTTCAACCTCGCATGCTTCCAAATAAAGAGGCTTAACCTTGTGGAACTGCGTATATCCTTCAAAATAAAAGGCGCTTCAGGCGAGCACATCCTGGTTACGTAAGGTGGAAGGAGGCTTTTCATTTACTTTGTAGTGACTGGAATAAACAGTAGCAAGAATGTGTCTGGTAATAAGGAAGCGGGTTATCTGCAATCTCTATGTATCGTATTCCTTATTACACAATTGAAAAGTAATTGCATGATATTGTATATGGTTGAATGATTAGACGTATCTGCAACCCTTAGGTATTGTATCCCTCAGCAAACTATTGAGAGATAATTGCAATATACTGTTTGATGGTAAATGTATAGGCATATTGCTGGTAGATTGGTATATACATGAGCTGTGATTCTACAGAAGTTGTACGTTAAGGGCCAAAAGTTACAGAACCCACACTGGTAAGGTCAATACTATTGTAGCGTGACATTATTTATAAGGAGCATGGCAGCAGCAGGAATATCCCACCCACCCCATTCTTAAATGAAATAGGTGAACCCAACTTATCCTGGATGGAGTGGTCAAAATTGTTTGAATCTTATTTGATTGCTGTGGGGGGGAAAAGTTCACAGCACTGAGGAAACAACACATACTCTTACATAATTTAGGATTACAGGGAAGGAAAGTTTATGAGAACCTGACAAATTTAGAAGATGAAGGAGAAGAAGAGGGGGAAAACTCAGATGTTTTCCAGCAAACACTCAACAAATTGGAAAGTCATTTCGGCCACAAAGTTAATATAGTCTTGGAAAGACATAGGTTCTTTAGTAGAATGCAGGGTAAGGATGAAAATGTAGCCACCTACATTGTCTTGCTGCGAGGACTGGCCCAAACGTGTGAATTCGAGGAATTAGAGGATTCACTAATTCGTGACCAGTTGGTGAGGTGCACAAAAAGTCCACGGGTGCAAGAGAAGCTTCTTACACATAAACCCTCTCTGAAATAAGCTGTAGATATTGCGAAGAGCATTGAGCACACAGTTGAATGCATGAGGGAGATCAAAAACACACCAGAAACAGAAGGGGTGAAGGTGATAAACAGTCGGATTAAACAGGAAGAAGGGGTGGCCAACAAGGAGGAAGACTCTGTACTACTAGTCACTTCAATAAGGAAAAACCCGTCTGAAGAAACAACGAAAGGGAAATGTTTTAGATGTGGGAACCACAAACACCTTGCTAATAGTCACTTTTGTCCAGCTCGCAACTGCCTGTGCAGGAAATGTGGAGCTAAGGGGCATTATGCTTGTGTATGTAAAAATGATAGAAATAATAAGAAATTGGTAAATAGATGGAAGAGATCACTGATTTAGGCAACAAGTTTATCCTCCAAGTCAAAGAAAAACAAGGAACAGAACCCCCCAATAATTCATATCCCACATGCGATATTAAACTAGATGGAATTAGTGTGAGGGCGTACGCGGATTTGTGCTCACCATTTACTCTCATGAATTACCAAACCTTTGTAGACCAGTTCCAAAACCAAGGGTACAAATTGCGTCCTGCCAATATAAAGCCTGGGGGGTACAACAATGATCCCATACCTCTAAAGTGTATGCTAGAACTAGGCATATCATTCAAAGATCGGCACATTGAAGGAATGGTATATGTCACTGATAAAAGGTCCAACTTGTTAGGATGGAGGCACCAAAAGGAAATGGGGGTTAAACTGGATCCTAACAACAAAGAACAAGTATTACTAGTAGACCTGCAAAGAATGAGTGAAAGCATATGTGAAGAATTCCCTAAACTGTTTGAGGATAGACTGGGCCTGTTGAAAAACTATCAACACAAAATTAAAGTTAAGGAAAATGCAATACCAGTAGTACTCAAAGTCAGATCCATCCCGTACCTAATGAGGGAGCCCCTGAAGGAAGAATTAGATAAGTTGGTTAAATCAGGAGTCATAGAACCCATAGAAAGTTCCTTGTGGCTAGCTCCCATAGTGGTCACTAGGAAACCTAATGGCAGAGGCATACGCCTATGTGTAGACTTGAGGGACTTGAATGCCAATATATGGGTAGACAGGTTTCCCTTACCTAAAATAAATGAAATGGTGAGTATGTTGGGGTCAGCTAAATATTTTAGCATAAAAGATTTATCATCCGCATACCACCAAGTGGAATTGCACCCAGCATCGTGTTCACTCACGTCCTTTATCACTCCATTCGGGGCATTTAGATATCGCAGAATGCCCTTTGGTCTCGCTTCGGTGGCTGCGGTATTCCAAAGGATCGTGCAAAGCATATTTCAGGGAATCAGGCAAATAATGTGCTTCCAAGATGAAATATTAGTGTATGGAAACACAGAATGTGAGCACAATTCCATTTTGAGGGAGTTGTTCAAGGCCCTTTGCCAATGCTGGCATGACCATTAGGAGGGATAAGTGCCAACTGGGAGTAGAGTCAGTGGAGTATCTGGGGCATAAAATAAGTAGGAATGGAGTAGAACCTAAGTGTGATTTGGTAGTAGCGGTAAAGGAGGCCCGGCACCCGCTAGTAAGGAAGAACTGAGATCGTTTTTGAGTTTGGCTGAGTTTATGTCAAAATTCATCCACAACTTTGCAGAGGTCACTGCCCCCATGAGAACATTGTTGAAGAAAAATGTGCATTTTGAGTGGAATGCTGATTGTCAAACTGCTTTTGATAAGGTGAAGGATGCCATAGTATATTGTCCCAGCTTAGGAAATTTTGACCCCACCAGGAAAACATGGCTAACTACGGATGCCAGCGGAAAGGTCTTGGCGCCACTTTATCCCAATGTGTAGAGGGGCAGGAAAGGATTGTGGCATTTGCATCCAAGTCACTAAGAAAGGCTGAGCTCAATTACTCCACAATAGAGAGAGAGGCTTTAGCATGCTTTTGGGCTATTAACCACTTCAAGTTCTTCCTATGGGGCTTGCCATTCCTTGTCAGAACATACTATAAAGCCCTTATTTCTTTGTTCACCACTTATGGAAGAAACCATGCCACCCCACATACAGCCAAATGGAACCTGGGGCTGGAAGGCTTCAATTTTGAAATGCAATATGTCCTAAGTAAAAGAAACATATTATCAGATTGCCTTTCAAGATTACCCTTGAAAGGAGAGCAAGGCAGGCTAAATGAGACCCCTGAACCAGTGCTTTATGTTGAATTGTCAGGCATCACCAAGTAGGACACAAACAACGATTAGAATATACAGGCTCTAAAAGATAAGATAAGGAATGGTTGGCCAGAAAGATCCCGACAGATAGAGGAAGACTTAAGGGGGTATTGGGAAGTGTGGTCAGAGCTGCATATAGCCAAGGACTTAGTGATGAGAGGGGAGAGAATAATTCCCCCACGTGAGCTATGGGACAAACTTATAGGTCTGGCACATGAGGGACACCTAGGGAGGACTTTAACTAAAAGTAAACTTAGAGATTCTCACTGGTTCCCCACTATGGACAAGTTAGTATAAAATACTGTGCGCAAGTGTGTTAATTGCGCAATGAGTGACAAAACTAAAATTACGCACAAATCTCCTTTATCTCCCGTTGAAGTCTGCACCAAACCATGGGACAAACTGGGTCTGGACATCCTAGGACCTCTTACGTGCTTTGGAGCAAGAGGTAGATTCCTGTTAGTTTTAGTCAATTACCACTGACATTGGGTGATGACTAAAGTCATGTATAATGTGACAACACAAGATGTCATGGATTTCTTGAAGGAAGCGTTCACTAGAGAAGGCATTCCAAGTACCATTCTGACAGACAATGGGGTCCAATTCACCTCAGGGGCCATGGAGGAGTTCTTGAGAAAAAGTGGGGTCCAGCACTTTAGAACAGCATTGTATAACCTCAAAGCTAATGGTCTATTGGAAAGAGTTAACAGGATGATCATGAGTGTTTGCAATTGGCAACCATGTCACGAGAACCTGGAGAAATGGCGCTTAAGCAAATGTTGGTGTTGTATCACACCACGCCCAATTTGGTCACAGGGATATCCCCTTTCCTGTCGCTCAAAGAAAGGCAACCAGGGACTAAATTAAACCCTAATTGGTTGACAGGAGGGAAACCCTGTTGGGAACGACGGCAGGAGGTGGTAACGAAAGTACGGAAGAACCAGAGGAAGTACCGGGACTGGTACAATAACAAATATGGCAGAAGGAATAAACAATGGGACATTGGGCAATGGGTCAGAGTAAAACTCCCTGGACCCACTCGAAGGAAGGCAGCAAATTGTCAAAACCCTTGAGAATAGCAAAGGTGCATAAGAATGTGGTGACCCTGGAGGACGGTCGCACATGGAGTAGGGACCGTATAACTCACAGCCAAGGCAGCGAGTCAGAAGTTGAACAGGAGAACATCAAAGAACGGAGTAATACCTCGACGTGGAGAAGCCCAACTGATCCCCCAAGGAGGAAAATTCGTCCGACATGGCACAAGGACTATGTAATACAGTAGTAATGTACTTACGAGGTGCAGACTCATTTATGTATTGGTGGGGGGGGGAAGTGTTATGATATTGTTATAATATTGTTATAAACTCACATAGGAACGTTAATCAAAGTTGCATAGAGTATTCCACTCTACCAGCATTATAATCTTAACTAGTATCAGGCTATAACCTTGTATAATTATATGTACTACATTTCCTTGTAAAAGTGGTGCGCTCCAAGGATCTCCTACAGAATGTTGGAGAATGGAACAACAGGGAGTGCACCTTAGAATGTTGGTGAAGAGAGCTATCAGTAGGCAGTGAATGGACAGCAGATGAGGTGCTATGCAAGGAGTCTGACAATAAACCTCGTTTTTACCACATATGTGTTGCGCACTATTACATTTTCTCCTCAGGACATCTGTGGAGCACTTCCCTCCATGACACCTGCTAATTCTAAAGCAAGTGGCAAATTACTATTATCAGATTTCCATCTTCCTACCTTGGACAATATTAAAAAGAGGATTCTTGAAATCAAGTCTGGTTCCCCTCTTGATCCGTGTCCTCCTTCTATCTTTCATTTGGTTCCTGATCTGATGGCTATGATGTTAGTTCTCATCTATCAAGAGGTATTAATATCCCGGGTGTACCCCTCTTCTTGGAAAGAAATTATAGTGGTACCCCTCAGGATTTGAGTAATTTGCGGCCAATAGCACTTCTCCCATATCTGGCTTTAGAGAAAATTCTGAATCTGGAACTGGCTGAGTTTCTAACTGAGGCGTAAGTTCTTGATGTCTCTCAACATGGTTTTAGGAAAGTGCACAGCACAGAAACGGCCTTGATCTCATCCTCCGATGCTATTCGGAGGATGGTTGATGAAGGCCAGGGGGCTATTTTAGTTCTTTTAGATTTATCTGCGGCCTTTGACACTATCTCTCCTATCTTGCTCACCTCTCGCCTCCATCAAGTGGGGATTAGGGACAGGGCGCGCAAGCTCTTGGAGTCCTTTTTTTACGAATAGATGGACCACTGTTAGCTGTGGTGATTTTAAATCCACACCTTAGCTTTTGCTTTGCTGGATTCCTCAGGGATCTTCCCTCAGCCCCACGCTGTTTAATGTGTATGTAGCTCCTTTGGCTAGTTTAATTCGAACTTTTGGTTTCATTCCATCTTCCTACGCAGATGACTCTCCGGCTCATTATTCCAATTAATCAGCCATGGGAGGAGGTGGCGGATCGGTTTACCAATTGTATGCTGGCAGTGAGCAATTGGATGAATACTAACTGTCTTAAAATGAACGCCACCAAAACCGAAATCTTATGTTTCGGACTTGGGAAGGAGCTATGGAACTCACGTGGTGGCCCTCTGAATGTCGCATTTGTCCTGTGCCCTCTACTGTTAGTAGGAATTTGGGCATTCTGTTTGATGATCAGTCATCCTTTAAAAAGCAGGTTAACCATATGGTAAAGATCAGTCTGTGGTCCATCAAAAAGCTCAGAAAATGTTTTCCTTATTTGTCATATGAATGGAGAGTATCCGCCATCCTAGCACTGGTGATGTCCAAGGTAGACTATTGCAATGCCCTATTTCTTAATCTGTACAAGGTGCTGATTAACAGGCTTCAATTGGTTCAGAATTCCGCCGCCAGAGCAGTTCTTAATCTCCCTCGGCGGACATCAGTTAGAGAGAGCGTTAAGCAATTACATTGGCTGCCGGTGGCGCAGCGTATACAGTTTAAATCGCTCTGTTTAACATTTAAGGCTGCTCATGGGATTGGACCACGGTATTTGACTTCCAGACTTCATTGGTATGTACCTAAGAGAAATTTGAGGTCTTCTCAAGCTTATCGGATACAGGTCCCTCGAACCTATAAAGCTAAATGGGGGGATAAAGCCTTTACTGTGGTTGCTGCCAGAGGTGGAACTTGTTCCCTTTGAACATCAGGCAAGATTCCTGTTATTTGAAATTTAGGAAATTGGTAAAAACTTGGATCTTCCCTCGTTAAAATATTTCCCTGGTGGTTTATGACCTGTGTTCGTTTTTCCTTTTTCTCTGCCCCTTCTCTTCTGTCTATTTTATATTTTATATTTCTTTTTTTCTCTGGGTAGTGCAATTCATTGCGTCTTCTTTTTTACGCTCTCTCCTCCTAGTGCTTTGACGCTCTATTGAGTAGGAATGCGATTTATAAATCTTGTCATACATACATACATGTACCTCAGGCATCTCCTCCTCCGTCAGGGGCTAGCAGGACTCAACAGGAATCATATCCCTCCACAGTGCACATCACAGGGGCCCCTAAGGTCCAATTCCAGTGATCACCAGGGGACCTATTCCCCTCCTCCAGTGCAACAGCTACCGATCCACCCGGACAGTGACAGGCTTTCCTCTGTCAGCCGCAATACTCATGCCCCCAAGGTCGTAATGACCCCCATAATGTGCTATTTAATCAAGAGGAGTGGGAGTATAGGGGAATTAAAACACCTTTACTGAAAGTGAATGCCAGACAGAAACCAGATAGGAAAGGTATATCGCTTTCAAGCAAACTGTTATGAACAGTATTACTACTGCTAACTGTTTGTGCATACAATTAAGATTCCTACATCTCATTCCTAATACTGGAGGTGTAAGTCATATAAATAGTGTGAGGAATGATGTTCTGGGATGGAGATTTCAGTTGCTTTACCAATTAGACGCTAGAGAGGAACATTATAATGGTGTGGATTGCTGCAGTGTAAGGAAAGACATTGAAGTGGGCAATGCAAAGTCTGGAAATATAGTAGATATATGTAGAACACAATACAAGACTAAAAGAGTATACTATTATTCAGTGATACATGACTGTTACTCTAGAACTGATGAATTGGGGCACAACCCGATGCAGCCCTCGCAGCTCCTCATCGGAACAGACAGCACCAATACAACTCGATGAAAGATCTCTCATCGCAGCCCTTGTAACTCACTATAGGAATGGATGCAGCCTGATGCAACTCACCACGTACCAGCAGTTCCTCATCAGCACTAAAGCAGCAGGATGCAATTCAAGGCAGGACCCCACATCTATCCTCAGAACCGCTGCTATGCGGTGCAAGGCCCCTCATCCAGGACATAAGGTACAATTATCAGGGGCCTTACCTGTTCCATCTATTTGGCTTGTGCCTCATCGTGGTCGGCCTGAACTTGTGGCTTTGTCAAAGTCCAGTGTTTGTCTAGATAAACACGTTGGCGCTTTGTGCTGATAAGCAATCTTTTTACCTGAATCTATAATTGGAATCTATTTTTCTAAATTGATGTGGGATTTTCTTGTGTTTTATGTTTTCACTTTATTACTGTTTAAGTGATGCATGAATACTTTACTTAATTACTATAAGGTAGGCCTAACTGCTGCGTGCCAAGTCACCCTAGCTTTAAGCACAGGTTAATTTACTGACTTTTTGTGTTTCACCCTGAAAGACTGTCATGGTTGCTTAAAGAGGGCTCAAACCTCTCTCAACCAACAACCCACATTTTAACAATGATACTGATTACTGTGCTTTATAATTTCCATTTGACTACATGAATATGTGTAATGCAATTGGAGTACCTAAATAGGACAACTATGGAGATTTGTTAATCCCCAAAATGATAACGAAGCCTTTGCTGTGAATATACGTTTATGCACAAAGATAAATGAAAATGCTAGGCTAGAAATGCCTTATGAGTAATTTGATTATTACCTCTTAGCACACAAATAAAGTTGTTGATGATTATTAAGTCAAACAGCAGCAACTTCTGATTGTCTTTATTAAGTTTGTACTTGTAGCAAATCAAATCAAAAACATTAAAATGCAGTGGGAAATTCATATTTTCTTCATCTGCTGATGATTATAAGGAGGAAGCCATAAGTCTTTAAAAATGAGGATGCTGAAACTGCAGGCTAACATGGTATCATTAGTGGTGTGGAAGATGATGATGAAGGTAGACACCTATTGAATAAAAAATGAGAAACTGTTGATGGTCTGATGCTTACCAGAGTAGCCATAGAGGATGGCATTGCACATTTTCATATCGTTTCCTGTGATGTTTTTGCTGTGACCACTGACAGCATTCAGAAGAGCAGAAATGCCTTCTGTTCGGGAACCTTGCACTGTCAGGGTGGGCAGGAGGAAGCAGGCAGAAAGGGGAAGCTATGACGAAGTGGGCACACTCTTCACTACCATCCACAATTGGCCAGACATATAGTATATAGCTTCAGCATGGTGCTGTGAAGAACACGTGTCCCCCTCCTCTATCCCTACTTTGGCTTTCGAGTGAGCATGTGAGGTAACAAGGTTGATGTGGTACAGATGTATACCAAAAGGATGTTATCAATACAATGTATGGACGATAGGGATAGATTTTTATTAACTTTTCTGTTGATGGGTTTAAGCGTGGCGGAGGTGTGGGGGGGGGGCATTATCAATGTCGCGTGAATGGCCTGAGAATTAAGGACTCCAGATTTAGGACAATGATTGAAGCAGCAAATAACAATGGATTCCAAGCACGGACAGCCTGAGTGGAGTGACAAGCCAATATGAATGAAGTAAGGGAGTGATGAGCTAGTGCCGGAGACGAGACTTGGCCCATCCTCACCTAGTTGCCAGTCATGTGATCAGGGCACAGGATGGCACATCGCTGTATAGGAAAGTATAGCACTAGCTTTCCTCTTTATACGTTTACGCCTGACTAAAATACAATCAATTGGCTCGGACACACACAAACATATTTAATGTGGCGTAAAGCATCTCACAGTGACTCAAATCATTGTGTTGATTTACTCACCATTATAAAATTTGCAGGCGCAGCACAACTTGCAAAGCACCACGCACCCAACATAAGCTTTAGTAAATATCCCCCAAGGTATTTAATACACACAAAGAGAACTGACGAGTTGCTTTCCCCACATAGTTCAGTGACTATTTACAGGACCTCAGTGTGTTAGTCTTCCATTGAGGCCCTGTGCATAAACCTTGCTATGGGCAAAGCTTCACGTGGAAATGTCCCTGTTTCTAAATGGGAAAACATAAATATGAAGACATCTGTGCATCCAGTGACAAATCTCAAATCTCAGAAATGTTGTAATATGCTTTGTGGTATCTTGTATCATTTTAATTTGTTAGGCTTGGGGGGTTTCCGATGTAATGGTGTCCAATACTCTCTTATAGCATGTTACTTTGTTCACTATTGGAATGCTATTTTTTCTTATGAGCACACTGTCAATTATCTCTGCCTGGGACCTCTAGCTGCAGCTGGCTTCTTTCCCTGCACTATTAAACAGCTACAATAGACAACCTAAATATGGTGTCTCTATAAAGACTGGAGTAAAGAAGGAAAACTCCATTTCATGTGATTTTCTTTAAGTCTTGCTGTGTTTCACAGAGGGTTCTTCTCTTTTCTGGTATCAGTATTTGATTAACATTTCTGTCTAAATATTTTAAACTTAAAATGAAGACTTTTAATTCTTCAACCTGGATCCCTTTCTTAATAAACACTTCCGACGTTTTCAAGTACTGTGTCATTTATTGTTAAAATGCTATCAGTTAATCAGACTTCTATCTCATGTCAAACATTTGAGCTCATGCTTATCAATGGCTTTTGATTCAGTATTTGTGAATCTATCTGCAAGGCTCAGAACTTCTGCAAAACAACAAAGAATTTCAAGTCCTCTTTTTTCATTATCAGCTGTTATTTATGATATTGTCCTCTAGATGGGGGTATCTTACGTTGCTCGCACTGTGTTCATTGCAGCTATAGGGAAGCCGTAAGAATGAAAACCTCTGAGTTCAAGCACTTCAGATGCCGCAGACCTGTGACCTCGCACGAGGGCTCCATCCTCTCCTTGTTCACTGTTGTGAATGGTCGCTCTATTGCCCAAGGACTTGGGGAGATTCACTAAACAGAAATTTGACTTTGTCATTTTCTTTTCTCATTTCTTTGCCAGTGCATTCATGCTGGAGAGGCCGGTGGCCCTACTTCTGGTCACACCGAGATGTTTGTCCTGGGCCCAGTGTTTTAAATGGGCCGGTACTGTCTGGTACTGAGTACCAACACTTTTTTATATTTTGAGAGGGAGAGTACCTGCACTTCTGAAGAAAACATAATTCTTTTCATTGGCGAGTACCAGCACTTCTCAGAAACAATCAGGTACTCTGGTCAGAGAGGCTTAGCCAA
The DNA here is from genome assembly GCF_031143425.1 of Pleurodeles waltl. Classification (NCBI taxonomy): domain Eukaryota; kingdom Metazoa; phylum Chordata; class Amphibia; order Caudata; family Salamandridae; genus Pleurodeles; species Pleurodeles waltl. The sequence goes on from NC_090450.1 coordinate 962,350,781, forward strand.
GTGCCGTCACCTTACAACACATTGTCACTCTCTGGTGGGCCCACCTGCTGCTTCACCAGCCCCCGGACATCAATGGTTTTACCGGCCCATTCCTGTCCCACACGGCCTGTTCTGACTGGTGCAGGCCAAGCTGAGCCCAGCGTACTCTGGCCAGCTGACAGCTCAAACAGGACTTCACCACACTCCTGACAGAAGGGAAAAGGACACCCTTGTCCTGCCAGCCTTGACGGTCTCATAGCCGCTCAGCTGCCTGGCACCAAGGACGGGGATGCCACACTTCTGGACACAGTGTCAGGTGAGTGCAGGACATACTTTGATTCAGCTGCAAACAATTGAAGAGGGAAGAGAGGGATTTTAAAAATGTTATTGGCAGACTGTATTCCCCCATTCATTTGTATTGAAGCACAGGTGATTTCACTTGGGAGACAGACACATTTAAAGCCATTTTTTTTTTTTGCTTCAAAAATTGGGAGTGTCCCACCTGATTCTGGTATATTGACATCTACAGCTTTTATTTTGACTACTCTGCAACTCTACTAGGAAGCTGTGTTATACATAAATACAAACATACAGATGAAGCACCAGTGCACCTGGGGCACTCTATTGTAAACCAACATGAATCAAATCATCAAATAAAATATTTAACTCCTCAAAACGATTTAAATGATTGTAAAACCATGGAATGTTTCATAAAGTGATGGGTCATTATGAGGAAGGAAGACAGGCAGACAGAGTAATCCACAGCCCTGCTTCTGCCACTCTTAGCCTGTATCATACTTGATTTGGTAAGTGGTGACGGTCATTTCAGGCACTTTGTCCTGTTATTAGAGAGTAGGAGACAGCCACACTTGTGAAATGCTCACCTGGGAACAAAGTGTGCACAGCTGTTTAATAGCAGTCAGGATGCATGATTAGTTCTTATTTATTATTAGAACATTGGAATGTTGGGAGCTCCATTAGAGACAATGGAGTGCTCTGGGCTTTTACTGGCTGCTAAAAGCCCGAAATGTCAACATTCCAATGTCAATGTTCTTTCTTCACAGCAACAGATGTGAACAAAGGCCTCACGGAGCGCGAGGAGATTTTCATTTATTTATTTATTAGAACATTCTGCCCTCTAGTGGCAGGATGTCCTAATAGCCTTATAGCCCTTTGTAGGTGGGCTATACAGGCAATTAAACTCCCGCTCTCTTGCTCCAGAGCAGGCCATTAATGGACAGTATAGCCCGCTACGGTGGACTCTAAGGCTATATTGGGCCTCACTGCTACCATTTACACTGTTATATAGCTGTGTTGCCCTTTTACTATCACTAGTATTTTAATTGTAGAATAATTTTCTTTTCTTTTGCTCAAGAGGCCTTTTTATGTGTTTATAATGTTTTAAAACTGTCTGTGTTGTATATCATTTGCACAGAATGATAGTGAAAAAGTACAAAATATATCTGGTAGTAGTCAGGGCTGGACATGCCTTTACTTCACCAGGCATTTCCCCACAGCCCGGCGAAGTACCACACATCAAGGGCTAGACTAATGCATTTTAGTACTGATGTCTGCATCACTGCACTGAAGTGCATTAGTCCCAAATTAAATCTTCCCTCTGACCACGAGGTGCTCAAGGCTGCCTGGCTACATTTCACAAATGTAGCCAGTGCATTTTCAGCTTCTAGGTCTGCGCTGCTGCACCATACAGCACTGAGATGCCAGAGTGCTTCTCTGACAAATTCTGTCATTTTTGAGCTGTGCCTGCTTGGGGGGGCCAGTAGGTTAGTGACCTTCCGTTTCATAGTTTTGCAGCAGTTGTGAGATCTTTTTAGAGCTTTGTGTTGCTCAAAAGGGTGTCATTTCTGAAATGTTTCTGTTTAAATACACATCATTGCTTGGTTTTACTCGCACGAAAGTGTCACTCTAAGCATCACACATTTGGTCACTGTATGTCATTCATAAGTACACACAAGCCGATTAAATGTCACATATAAGCAATCTGAAAACTTGCCAGCTATGAAATGGGTGCAGTTTATGGTATTTATGTTTCACTCATCTTCATTGCTTGAAAGTGTCACTCAGTCATTGAATGTCACTCATAATTACACTGACATTATGAAAATGTCACATATAAGCAATCTGAAATCTTGGCAGCTATGTTCCAGTGATAACAGATTTTCTCAGTACCATTGACTTCAATGGTGCCCTCAACATTCTGATGTTCTAAAAATCTTTTGAGAACTAAAGATTGCTCTGAATATGATAACACTGTATCCTTACCCACAGGTGACGAGCTATGTTTTACTCTGAATACACAGTTTTCCTCCCTTTTAAGCGAACACTTTCTGAGCCCTCATAACATTCCTTATTTGGGTACAGTTACTGGAACATGAAGCGACATCTTCTATGGCTCAGTATTGTAGTCCCTGTATTCTTCTCCTCAAGCCAGAAGTGGCCAATGTGGGTCCAGGACGGCCCAGTCCTTTCCAAATTTCCTAAAAAAAAAACATCTGGGGTTTTATGTTCATTGTATTTCACATGAATTTCCTGAATGTCTGCCATGGATCCACCCTACCTTGAAATTAACGGAGCATACCTGCTCTAGACTGTCACCTAGTGTTGGATTCATGGTCATGTGTAGACGTTGTGTGCATCAGGGAGGAGAGAGACTTCTTAAATACATCCTCCCGAATCCCTCTCAGCTCCAAAGGAGTCTGAGCTGTGTCTGCCTCTCTGACCTTTTGGTAACATGTTGCTGCTTTTCCTACATCCTGCTGCTTGTCCGGTATCTCTTGTCTCATTACAAACCAAGGCACCACCACGAGGGCGTCCTGGACCTAGTAATCAATGGAAGTTCAACCAAACAGTATAACATGATATAGTCCCAACGTGGGGTACCTCTGGAGCTTGCTCTCAGATCTAGACAGAGTTATCCTGTCTCCCCACATACAATATGCACACTCACATCAATGTCAAAGTCTCTCTGGCGTCCCACAGATGATAGATTTAAAGGTGTGCTGGCATAATTAGTAAAGGAGAGCAAAACTCAATTTAATCGACATCATTTCTTGGCAATCATATTAAATGTCAACACTCTATTTAGTTAAAAATACTTGAAAGAGCTGATGAAGAGGGACACGTGAGAGCCACGGGAGAGAGGATATCAAATATTGACAGGAAGTATAGAACTGCTGGTGATCTCTGCTGCAGAACACACGAGTGTGTAATAAAGTCCGAGCACATTTGCATGAAGGGGCGACTCCCCGGCCCTGCAGGGGTTTAAGGAAGAGCTCCAGGGCCGCACCCAGAGGTCTGTCTGCATCAGTCAGAGCCCTGCTGGAGCTGCACCATGTCCCGGGCTCCTCTCCTCCTCCTCGTGTTCAGCGCCCTCTGCGCAGGTCAGGGCAGAGCGCGGTCGCGATCCCTGTTCTTCCACAAAACAAACATAACTCTCACCAAACAGCACTAATGAATAACCTCCGAAATATATATCTGAGTTATTGTTTGTTTAATGTTTTGTACTAAATTCGTCTTTCCATTCCAGGTGCTGCTGCCCAGAATGTGCTGACTCAGCCGGACTCAGTGTCGGTGACCCCGGGACAGACGGCCAGACTGCCCTGTGTTATGAGCAGCGGGTACAGCATCGGCAGCTACTACATCTGGTGGTACCAGCAGAGACCCGGGAGCCCCCCCAGATTTCTCCTCAGGTTCTATGATGACTCTATCAAGCACCAGGGCTCGGGGGTCCCCGCCCGGTTCTCGGCCTCCAAGGACCCCTCCAGTAACACCTGCCACCTGCTCATCACCGGGGCCCTGGGGGAGGACGACGCAGATTACTACTGTAAAGCAGATATTGGCAGAGGCGTTTACGAGTATCACAGTGACTGAGAGCGAGGAGGAACTGAGACAAGATCCTCACCTCGGTCTGACTTCCTCGTCGAAGCCGATGCCTCCGTCCGCTGTTGCTGCTTTACAGAACTGAGGTTTCTAGTTGCCATGTGTTTTTGTGGAGTGCAGCGTCGGACTGGCCTACAGGGCAATCGGGCAGTGGGCTCGTCTGACAGATCAGAGTATGGGCTGCTTTTTGACTGTTTGTGGACCTTGGTTTATGACCTGGTGGGCTGTTTTTTGTTAACAATCAATTCCTGATAATAACATTAACATTGTCGGTAGCAGGTACAAGTGTATTCTATTTCCCTTTCTTTGCAAAACACTATACAGCTGGGCCTTTGCAAGCTTAAACAAGCATTTACAATGCATCGGGTCTCGCGTTTGCTCATGTTAGAGCTGATCGCGTTGTAAGCTCTGATAGAGCGTTCCAGCTTAATAATTTACCTGTATTTGGACGCTCTTGGGTCGATGAATCTTTTGACCAAGTGGGACTCTCCTTACCGGGGAGTAATCAATCAAAATCAATAATCGATAATCAATAACGAACATAAGCAATACCCTGATCAACATAACACTTCACAATTAATCCAGAATACATTTCGGCAAAACCATGACCTTTCGGTCATGAATAACCACACCAGTTTATGCAAAGTTAATGAATTTATTTCCCTATATTAACAAAGCTAGCACAATGTAGATGTGTCTCAACACCAAATTATATATGTAAATGAACATTAATAGCTGTCCATAACGGCGAAACAGATGCAATCTATGCAGCATTTGAATAACAATGCCTTCTATGATGGCAACGCAAACCACTAAAACTACAATCTGTAATGGGCTAATTGCATACATTTAGTCAGCATAACAAGGTCTCAAATTGCATCGTGCATCAAATGAATCCTCATCTAACCTCAAATTAGCATCAGCATGTGGGTCTTCATGCAAAAACAATTTAGCAACATTAATTTAGAAAACTCCTAACTAGGGCTCTTATCAAAAATCAGCAGTTGGTTACCTAAAAAGAAAACACAATGCAATTGTACAATTTTCCTTTCATATTTACCAAATTCAATCAGCATTCAAGGAAGTCTTCGTCTCACAGGTACCGGATTCGATCAGCATGGGACGGGGGCAAAGGGGCAGGGTGGACGGGGCAATTGCCTCACGGCGGCAAGATAAGACTAATACTTCATGCAAAGGGCAAATCAAAGTTAAAGTCTCTAGGGCGAGAATTTCTTAAAGTCTCTTTCTCTCGATTAGAGAAAGCATCAAAGTCTCTCAAAATGGCGTCGAACATCAATTGGCATCGTAGAAGATCGGCAATAATGTCCGATAGGTAATGGCCGCTTTCTTCCTTGTGCACCTGGTTTAAATAGACAACAGTTCAAATCCAGTAGGGTCTTCCATTGGAGGGTTCACAGGTTAGCTTCAAATTGTCCAATCAAAAACAACAGATCTCAAGCTTTTACCTAAGCATACATTATCCTTGGAGTCGGGAACGTAAGTTGCAACATATTTTACCAATTAACTCACTTTCAGAGCGTCCATTGTCTGCACCTGCAGATTGACCTTGGAGTGAAGAAAAAAGATGCCAGGCTGGCACGAAACCTTAAGATAAGCATGTGAACGATCTCACTGGAAAAGTACAGCTTCAAGCAAGAATACACGTTTCATTAGCACATCGGAAAAATACGAGCATCTAAATCGTGAGACATGGCAACTAGGCCAAAGCTTCCACTAAAGTTATGCTAAGCTAAAGCATTTCTAACAAGCAAATCATGGCACACGTTTACGATTATGTCAAACTAGTACAATTCTAATACATCACATTATGTGAAGCACGCTTATAAATGTTGGCAAACTACGTTGAGGGCACATTTGTCCCCGTACAATCTTACTTAGTTCGATTAAAGTCACACTTGATTATTGCAGCACTACGTTTATGCACTAATAAATGTAAAACCTTCATTTCAGCTTCATCAATCCCTCCTCTGATGACTACTTGTCATCACACAAAACTATTCCCACAAATTTTATTCCATTAAAATTCTGTCAGTTCTCTTTGCCTTTTAGTTCCCCTTGTCCTTGCTTTGTATTCTTCTGCCATTCTTTTCATCATTTTCTCTTCCTTCCTTCTTTTAATTCTTTCCATGATCATTAATATTCCTCTTTTTATTCCCCAAATTCCAAAAATGCAAATTAGAACTATTAAAATTCCCTGTATTATTTTTAGCAAGATTCCATTCCAAATGCCACCAAGCCAATTTCCCACTGAAGCAAGTCCCTTTCCAACCTTCTCCCACACTCCTGGTTCTTTCAATTCCTTCAAATCTGCACTCTCTTTTGTTAGATTAGCAAGCATTGTTTTAATCTTCACACTATTATCTGGTATATACGTGCAACAGTGTCGTGCACCAAGCATTTTGCAAACGCCGCCATCCTTTGCTAAAAGAATGTCTAAGGCAAGCCTGTTTTGAAGAGTCATAGCTCTTTCCGCTGCAAGTTCAGCATCTATCAGGATTATAGCACCTGAAAACTTTGTCAACATGTTATCCACTATAGTAGACAACTTTCTTATTTTGATGGAATTCAACACAACTCCCAATGAAGGAATCATGGCTCCAAATATATCTCCTACCACAGCAGCTGCGGTCTCTCTTTTCTGGATACAATGGGATCCAGATGTCTTTGGAATCATCGATAGGTCATCCAGTTGATAAACCTTTGGGAACACTATACCCAAATAACATCTCCCCCACCATCCCTTTGGAAGACGATAATAGGCATTATGCCCACAAATGTAATATACACCTGGTATGACAGGGTCAAGTCCGTTCAGCATGAATGTCCATTTGGCCTTAAAGATAAACGTATGTTTACACTCACTCGCTCCTACAAAAATGTTATCATAATAAGATTCACCTCGATATATACAAAATTTCCCTACATGCCAAGCATCTAAAGCTATTCTCCCTTGTGTTTTTATTGCGGCAAAAGCATAATTATCTACTGAAGTCCTATTATGTAGCTCCTTTTCTAATTTCGCATTCATTTGTGCCCTTCTATCATCTGTGCGATCTAAAAAGCTTATTTCTACTGCAGATAGCGAGCAGGTAAGATTTTCCCTATGAGCGTGAGCTGTTTCAAAAGGTAGCATTGGCTCGAAAACTTCTCTCATTATTTTAGCATCCCAATCTTTAGCAATCTGGCGTAGCTGCGTGATTATAGGAACATATGCAAAGGTAACATCATAATTTGAGTAAAAATACTGTATGTTGGTTTGACCATAAAATCTAGAAGTTACTATACTACATGTAATCCCATATGTAAGAGGCATGTGATGATAAGTCACCCCTTCCGTTACCGATGTCGGTATCTGTGTACACACATAACAATCTTTCGCATCCATAGTCTCAACATATTCTGTTAGCAAGCGATAGAAAACATTATACGAAAGCTCCTTTTTATCATGCAAGTGTCTCTCATCTAATTCTAGTCTTTTCAGTGCGGTTAGTTCAGTGACAGTAACAGGAGCAAAAGTAGAAGCATCAAATTTCTCATTCTCACTCTTACCATGCATTCCAAGCACTATTGCCATTATTATTAGTACACATGCAATTACCAAGCCTATACACACATATTTACAATATTTCTTTCTACTGTTTTGCGTCATGATCTGTATAGAATCAGAGAGCTAGAAGCACCTGTAAAAGAAATGATTTAGCAATCAGTTACAAAGCTGAACGAGCGCAATGTTCACACAGTTTTCTTCAGGAGCCAAGTCACTTTTCGGTTAGCAGCATTTGTCTCAATTCGGCAATAGCTCAGTCTCAATTCGGCAATAACTCAGTCTCAATTCGGCAATAACTCTTTTTTTTTTTTTTTCTTTTTTTTTTTTTTTCTTTCAAAGTTCAATAACTCACTCTCTCTTTTTTTGTTTTTTTTTGTTTTTTTCGGTTGGCAACGTTGTCTCAAATCGTGTTTAAGAGTCAATCATGTTTTCAAAAGTCTTATCAGGTTAGCAAATGTCTCATCCGGTTTAGCAATGTCTCAGCTGGTTGTATCACGTTAGATTATAACAAGCAATGTCATTTATCAGCTTTTCAATCAACAGTGTCCATAAAACTTTTCTTTTCTATTGGTATCTCTTCTTCTTCGTTCTCGAGGCTAAGAGATACAAACTCGTCAGTCCAATCGTCATGGACTACATATGCCCATTCAGGACCGGAATATCTCCTGTTCGGTATCCTTTTCCTTTTCAATTTTGCATCTCTCTTTGATTCTGCCTCACTGGTACTTTCCTCTTTGGTCAAGTCTTTTACTTCACTTGAGGTTGGTACCACGACAGACACTTCCTTTCTTTTCTCTTTCACTTTTGGCCCTTCGTCATTTAACTTTTCTCTTGTTCCTAGTTTTACTGGCGATCTACTTTGTCTTTTCTTTGCACCGTGTCCATTTGATGGACCTGCGATCTCTTCTGAAGAAGTTTGAACAGTTTCGCTCTGTTCTGCCTTGTCCCCTTGTTCTGGGGAGACAATCACGTTTTGCTTTTCTTTTTCTGTACCGTCTGCTTCTGGGAAAGCCCTCCTCTGATCAGGCTCTCCTTCTTTTTCACCTCTTTCGAGCCCTTTGTCACCGTTACTTTCTTCAGGCTCTGTATCACTTTCAGCTGCTTCAGGCTCTTTGTCACCTTCAGCTGCTTCAGGCTCTTTGTCACCTTCAGCTGCTTCAGGTTCTTTGTCGCCCTCAGCTGCTTCGTCGCTGTCTGAGTTTTCTCCTTGGTCTTTCCCAAGTGAATCAGTTTCGTCCTCAGAGAATATTTCTCTGTCCTCTATGTCTGCCTGTTCACTTCCAGTTCTGTTTTGCTCTGTCTCAGCGCTCGACACTTTATTATCAGGTACTGGTAGTTTCAGCGCTTCAACTTCCTCATCGGTGGGACACAACACTTTCTTTGTGTGACTGGCGTGAATCCAGTTGGGAACCCCCGCACACTTCACAGCGATAGTTGTTGTCAGGTTCACTTGGAAAGGGCCTTTCCAACGGGGTTCCAGACACGACTTCCTCACGTGCTTCTTTATCACGACCCAGTCACCTGCTTTCAGTGTGTGTCCTGGACCTTGGATCAGTGGCAAGGTGGTTGCTTCCACCTGGTGAGAGAAAGAGCGAACCACGTCAGCCAGACCTTTGCAGTAGTCTAACACCATATCATCTGTAATATTCAAAAGCGCGTTTGCGGGAACTGCAGGAAGTCTCATGGCCCTGCCCATGAGAATTTTGTGCGGAGACAATCCAGTCTTTCTGTCAGGGGTGTTTCTCATTGACATTAACACCAAAGGCAATGCGTCAGGCCATTTCAAATTTGTTGATGCACATATTTTCGCCATTCTTGATTTCAGTGTACCATTCATCTGCTCCACCAGTCCTGATGCTTCTGGGCGATAGCTACAATGCAGTTTTTGCTCAATGTTCAGCGCTGCGCAAAGTAACTTTATCACCTCGTTATTGAAGTGACTTCCCCTATCTGATTCTAAAGAGATCGGGAATCCGAAACGTGGTATTAACTCCATCAACAATAGTTTTGCAACTGTAAGGCTGTCATTTCTACGTGTAGGGTATGCTTCAATCCAGTGACTAAAAATGCACACAATCACCAACACATACTTCAGACCTCCATGCACAGGCATCTCAATGAAGTCCATCTGCATTCTGCTGAACGGGCCACTGGCCCTGCCAATGTGGCTCGCGTTCACAACTGTTCCCTTTCCTGGGTTCATCTGCTGGCAAATGACACAACGATGGCTAACTGCTTCTGCAGCTTGACGAAATCTGGGGTTAAACCAATCAGTTTTGAACAATCTTATCATGGCATCTCTCCCTAGGTGAGCCTGCCCATGATAGAACCGTGCTAGCTGCGATAAGAGACAATTTGGTAAAACATATTTTCCCTCATTTGAAACCCATAACTCATCTGGTCTCTGTGTACATTGTGATTTAATCCAGGAAGCCTTTTCATCCTCCCTGACACTATTCTGCAATGCTTTTAGTTCATCCATTGTATCTACGACCTTTAAAGCAAATGCTTCAGCTGGTTCAAGCTCTGGCTCACTTATCGAATTCCATTCATCCCTGAGCAGTATACAGTTCAAGGCACAAAATCTTGCGACTTGATCCGCATATGCATTTCCCAAGGAAACATAGTCCTGTCCTTTTGTATGAGCACTACACTTTACCACTGCAATTTCGGCTGGCATTTGAATGGCATGTAACAATTCCCTTATTCTCTCCCCGTTTTTCACTGGGGACCCTGAAGAAGTCAGGAAACCTCTCTGTGACCATAATTGCCCAAAGTCGTGCACAATTCCAAACCCGTACTGACTATCAGTGTAAATGGTAACCTTCATCAATGTGGACAGTTGACATGCTCTTGTAAGGGCTACAAGCTCTGCTACTTGTGCAGAATAGATTCCTTGAAGCCAGGACGCTTCCAAGACACCTGTTACAGTACATACAGCATATCCTGCTTTCAAAATTCCCATTGCATCTCTTAAACATGACCCATCAACAAAAATAATTTGGTCATTTTCATCAAGCTTAGTATCTTTAATGTCAGGTCGGGGTTTTGTGCAAAATTCAGTCACCTGAAGGCAGTCATGCTCGACGTCTTCAGCGTTCTCAATTTCAGCATTTTCACCGGGAAGCAAGGTTGCTGGATTCAACGTAGTGCACCTTTTCAGCTGCACATTCGGTGAGCCCAGAATTATTGTTTCATACCTTATGAGCCCTGCTCCAGTCATGTGTTGAGTTCGGGAGCGGGTCAAAAGTATCTCAACTGAGTGAGGGACCATGACTGTTAATGGATGTCCCATCACTATTCCTTCACTCTGAGTGAGGCTGATACCAACTGCTGCTACACCGCGCAAACACCCTGGAAGTGCTGCTGCGACCAGATCCAAAGTAGCTGAAAAATATGCTACTGGTCTGTTTACGCCACCATGGGCTTGGGTCAAGACAGACAGAGAACATGCATCGCGTTCATGACAAAACAATGTGAAAGGCTTTGTGTAATCAGGCATACCTAAAGCTGGAGCCCTGCACATGCATTCTTTCAATTCAATAAAAGCATCCATCTCATCTCCTTTCAGCTCAATTTCATCCAATGCATCCTTCTGGGTCAGTTTCAGTAAAGGTTTTGCTAGAGTCGAGAAGTTGGGAATCCACTGGCGACAGTAGCTCACCATCCCCAAGAACTTCCTCACCTCCCTCCTTGTCTTTGGTGGACTCATTTGAAGTACACTTGTTATTCTTTCCTTCATTATTCTCCGTGACCCTTTCTCTATTTGGTGACCCAAATATTTCACTTTCTTCTGACAGAACTGCAACTTTGAAGGAGACACCTTGTGTCCATTCCTTCCCAAATGGTTCAGTAGGGCAATGGTATCAGCTGTGCAGCCACTTTCTGTCTTAGCTGCAATCAGTAAGTCATCAATGTACTGCACTAGGGTTGACTCGAATGGCAATTCTAACGCTTCCAAGTCTTTCTTTAGAATCTGATTGAAAATTGACGGTGACTCAGAAAACCCTTGAGGAATTCGACACCAACTGTAGACTCTGTCTAAGAATTTGAAACAAAAGAGAAATTGGCTCTCCTCATGAAGAGGCACCGAAAAGAAAGCTTGTGACAAGTCGATGACTGAGAACCACTCGGCATCGCAAGGGATTTGAAACATTATCACAGCTGGATTCGGTACTACAGGGCAGCATTTGACTATGATGTCATTTATTTTCCTCAAGTCCTGCACTATTCGGACCTTTCCACTCGGCTTTATTAGTCCCATGATTGGTGAATTACATGGACTGCTTAGCACTTCTTTCAGTACTCCCTGTTTTACAAACTCGTCAATGAGTTGGGCGACTTTCATGAGGGTGTCTTGTGCCATGTGGTATTGTGGGGTCTGGGGAAAGGTTGCATTGGGTTTTACTGTCACTTTCACTGGTTCCACTCCTTTCACCAATCCCACTTCCTTTCCTGTCATATCCCACACTTCTTTTCCGACCGTTTCCCGTAACTCAGCTGGAATATCTTCTTCAGTTAACATCGGAAGAAGGGTAATCAGAGGATAATTTTCATCGACAACTTCCATCTCGTCCCCTTCTACACTGTCCTCCTCTTCCCCATCACTGCTCGTCTGAATTCTGATTCCATCGTACGAACACATAATCGAACATCCCAATTTGCACAATAGGTCTCTCCCTAACAGTGCTATCGGGCTTGAGTCACATACCACAAAATTATGTAACACTTGGTAGTTACCAATGCTTATTGGTACTGGATCTGTGATTGAGTTCGTCAGGTACCTGTTGGCTACTCCCACCACTTGAACTGTTCTCCCTGAAAGGGGCAAATTTGGTACTTCAATGCTCCTAACAGTTGAACGTGTGGCCCCTGTGTCCACCAAGAATGAAACACGATGACCCATAACTTTTCCCTCTACATATGGACCCTTTTGATCAACTTCCAAGGATGCTGCAAGCACACAATTTCCCTCCTCATCTGAACTTTCACTCTCCCATACATTGTTTATTCCACTCTCACTGTGTAATGGAAACTGTTGCACTGTGCCATTTGTATTCATCACCTGACCCGAGACCTGTGGAGGAACCATCACTTGCTGCTGATTCATTGGTGCCAAAGGTATTTGCATTTGCTGATTAGGTACCATGGGTAACTGCTGCTGCATCGGCTGCATTTGCGTCATCTGCATACGAGGCATCTGCATTTGCTGCGGCTGCATAGGCTGTAATCCTTGCAGCTGATTTATGGTCTGAAAATTTGGGTTTGGACCTCTCATTTTCAGTCCCCTCATTGTCTGGAATGCATTGACATCATTGTTTTGCTGACCAACACCTGCACCTTCCTGCACCATCATTGGGCACTCGCGTTTCCAATGTCCGACGATTCCGCACGCGTGACACGGCATCACCCTTTTCATTGCCTGCATACCATTTGAAGTCACAACAGTATTCAAATCCGGACCATTATTCACAAAACCTCCTCTGCCTCTGCCTCTCGCCTGTGGCTGGAACACCATATTTCCCTGCGGCTGCGGCTGCAGTTGCGGTACCTGCTGTTGGAACCATTGCAACCCTTGCAAACCTGTCTGAGCTGCTTTAAGCTGCATCATCATCACTTTCTCTTTCAACCTTTTCTGTTTCACCTCGATCTCGTCACTACAGTATTTTGCATAATTCAACACCTCATCAATAGGTTTCGACTGCCAACAAATCAAATGCGTCTTTATCATCTGACTTATCTCTGGTCTCAGCCCTTCCACAAATCTAAACACAAAATGAAGCATGTCCTTCGCCTCTATTGTTTCCGTGCCACTGTAGTTCTTGAACGCCTTCAACAACCTCTCATAGTAACCATGAATCGACTCTTTAGCCTCTTGGGCAGTTCGATCAATCTTCTGCCAATCCACATTTTTCGCGGCAACCTTCGTCTTCAAATGCTCAATCACCTTGTGGTACAAGCTCATCACCATAGGTGATGGTGCACCCGTATCCCTGTCTCTCTCTGGTTCACTTGTCGGCCAACCTACAGCCCTTTTGCATTCTTCCCACAAATCTGCCGGAACGACAATCTCAAAGAGGGTGTTCAGGTCTTCCCAAAGACATTTTGCAAGCTTCACAAACCTATCAGTCTGTTGATACCATTCAATCGGTTTCTCTCTCAGTTTGGGAAAATCATCCGTAAAAGACTGAATGTCGCTTCTGTGCCACGGTACATGTATTAATTTTTCCCCTGCCGTCTCCCTCATTGGTAACATGGTTACTGCATCACTACTCTGTGGTCTTTTCTCCTTGTGCTCTGGGACACTGTCTTTCTTCTTTTCCTTTTTCTTTGCCCACCTGCTTTCCCATTTGTCTAAGCACCTCCACACTTGTGCACTCTGCAGCAATTCTCTAAGGTGCGTCTTCATGCCTGCTGACCTCATGTGCTCAAAGTCTGTGGTCCCGAAATCCAATCTATAGCTCCTGCTCAAGTGTTTTGTCTTGTCTATCTCAACCCCGTTTTTGTCAGCTATTTCTTGCAACCTTCTGTGTACCTTATTTACTTCTCTCGTAATCCTGGGACATAGATACCTCAGCTCTTCTTCCGAGTAGGACTCTAGCCTATTCACACCCATAGTCCCTTCCACCAACTCTTCTGCTTCCATGCTCAACCTTACCCTATTCAGGTAGTCTTCCCCCTTCCCACTTGTTGAGCTTTGTGTGGAATTCAGACTGTTGAACCACTGTGTTAGCTGTTGCGCATTCAACCCCATCAGTGTAGCATTCACATCGACTGCCATTGATGGTTGCGGCAACTTTTCAGTGTTCGATGTTAGAGGTATCATCAGTGGGGGACTCGACCTCACCACTGTTGACTGAGCACAGATGGGACTAAACTCCATCAAGGACCCAGATCCAGTTGGCTGAGCCGCTATCGGAGTTACCTCTGGAGTGTTTTCTATGCACCTCCTCTCCGTCCCATTCTGCAGCATTGATCCTTGACCGCTCATACCTAAGTTAGGCTGGGTGTACAAAGGTACCGGTGGACCTACAGTAATGGGTAGGGTTATCGCATCTGGGTTCTGTCCATTCCCCAGGTTCTGAGGCATGTTCATTCCCACACCATGGGTCATCATTGCCGGCATGCCCGTCTGACTCCCCGTCATCTGAGCATGTGCGGTTCCCCCCTGCATCTGCTTTTGAGGCATCAAAAACTGAGTTGATTCAGCTTGTGCCAATGTTGTGTTGCAACCATTCTGTACTCCCATTACGGTTGGATCTAGAATCATCCCTGCACTGTTGTCACTGCTGTAGTACCTTGGGACCTGCGGCTGATAATTTTCTGCTGATTTCAATATGGGTACATCTGGATATATTCTCCTAACCTGCGGTATCTGCGGGGTAAACAGTAAACTCGGGTCCTTAGATCCCGATGGCGTTTCTGAATTCGGAGTTTCATTATTCTGTACCGGTGCCGGAGGGGCAGAACTGGTACTTGGACCTTGTCCATTCTCTGCATAAGGCGGTGGATGGTCGTTCAGCAATTGCATGATGAACTCCTCATCATCTGACTCGTCTTCCCTATCTTTGGAACACCTCCTGTTTGTCTTACAGGTAGCTTTCTTGCCTGTCTCTTCTTCTTCCTTAGCAATTGCGGGGAACAATTTTATCCCCTGCAATACATCTGACCTCCACACCTTCTGTGCATTGTCCCACCTAGCGTCCGCTAGTGTCTTTTCTACCTTTCTCATCCTGGTCTCGAACTTCTTTTGCTGTTGCTGTCTAGCCATTAGTTCCCAAATTGCTAGAGCCTCAAACTGTGCTGGCCTTGGAGGTACCTTCATGTCGTACATCGCAAATCTCAAATTCTCTAGGATCCTTATATTGAATGTCCCATGGATCGGGAACGCTACGCTCCCATGTTTCTCTGTCAGCTTGTGCCATTGCTTTAGCCAAAGGCACGGAGCTACCCCTTTTTCCTCCATTACAATGTAAGCAGGTGTACCTTCGGGTGGCGTCTCCTCTCCTACGCTCGCTTTAATGTAAGACTCTCCCTTCATCGCACTCTTTAATGCTTTAAAAAATTTCATTTTCTCGTCTTTTGGTTCACAAAATATGTAATCAATAGGTGACTTTAATTCCCGGAATACTCTTCGCTTGCCTTTCCCCTTCCAATCGAGCCCCACGGACTGCGTCCAATCCGTGCGCGACCCTTCTCTGCAACCAACCTATCCCAGCGCGGCTCCTAGTGACGTCACACTCACACACACTGCGGCTGACAAAGCCTCGCGGCTCGTCCTCCTTCACTCAGCTCCTCTCGTAACAACTTCTAGCATGTATCGCGAGCAACCAAAAATATAAAACAGATCTGTCGGTTTACTACAGGAAGGGTAACACAATCGCTTCAGGACCTTAGGGATTTTTCACTAGCCTCGGCAGTTATTCCATCTTTCTCGGTCCCCACTTTCGCAAGCAAATCTGACCCGCAGACTCTGCTCTCAACTTGTCAGTGATCTATTCTAGTGCACTTAGAATTTGTCAAAGCCCGAAGTCGAAGTTTCTTTCATTCCCTTACACACGTACCGACTCGTTGACCACGCCCGATCAACCTACTAAACCGACCAGACCACAACATAAACAAGTGTCTCATACACTTTTCAACATACTCCGGAGTCTCTTGACCTCGCAGGGCCCGTCTCAACAACAACAACCACGTGGACCTTTTTCTGCACAAAGCGCCACATACACGTGAAGTTCGACGACTTCCCTACTCTCACACTCGGAGTCGCACCTCTGCTATTTCTATGAAGTTCGACGACTTCCCTACTTCTACACTCGGAGTCGCACCTCCGCTATTCTCTAAAATCCTCGCAACCTTTTCACACAATCTGCGGCAATAAGCTGTGCAAGCGCAAAATCCTAACTTCACTCATACCGTCACTAGTACCACCAACGACGATCTCACACCTCCATTCTCTCCATCCGCAAGCTCCGAGATCCCGGGAAAGTCGCGGGGGACTTAGCCCATCATCATTCTCTCAATCTGTTTTACCCAAGAAAAATCTAATTCAACTTCTCGAGTGGGGTCTCAAAGGGCGTAACCGTTAATTCAACACCATGTACTTTAAGAGTAAGAGGTCCCAAAGGGCGTAACCGTCCTCTGCTACCATCTACTGATAGAGCGTTCCAGCTTAATAATTTACCTGTATTTGGACGCTCTTGGGTCGATGAATCTTTTGACCAAGTGGGACTCTCCTTACCCGGGAGTAATCAATCAAAATCAATAATCGATAATCAATAACGAACATAAGCAATACCCTGATCAACATAACACTTCACAATTAATCCAGAATACATTTCGGCGAAACCATGACCTTTCGGTCATGAATAACCACACCAGTTTATGCAAAGTTAATGAATTTATTTCCCTATATTAACAAAGCTAGCACAATGTAGATGTGTCTCAACACCAAATGATATATGTAAATGAACATTAATAGCTGTCCATAACGGCGAAACAGATGCAATCTATGCAGCATTTGAATAACAATGCCTTCTATGATGGCAACGCAAACCACTAAAACTACAATCTGTAATGGGCTAATTGCATACATTTAGTCAGCATAACAAGGTCTCAAATTGCATCGTGCATCAAATGAATCCTCATCTAACCTCAAATTAGCATCAGCATGTGGGTCTTCATGCAAAAACAATTTAGCAACATTAATTTAGAAAACTCCTAACTAGGGCTCTTATCAAAAATCAGCAGTTGGTTACCTAAAAAGAAAACACAATGCAATTGTACAATTTTCCTTTCATATTTACCAAATTCAATCAGCATTCAAGGAAGTCTTCGTCTCACAGGTACCGGATTCTATCAGCATGGGACGGGGGCAAAGGGGCAGGGTGGACGGGGCAATTGCCTCATGGCGGCAAGATAAGACTAATACTTCATGCAAAGGGGAAATCAAAGTTAAAGTCTCTAGGGCGAGAATTTCTTAAAGTCTCTTTCTCTCGATTAGAGAAAGCATCAAAGTCTCTCAAAATGGCGTCGAACATCAATTGGCATCGTAGAAGATCGGCAATAATGTCCGATAGGTAATGGCCGCTTTCTTCCTTGTGCACCTGGTTTAAATAGACAACAGTTCAAATCCAGTAGGGTCTTCCATTGGAGGGTTCATAGGTTAGCTTCAAATTGTCCAATCAAAAACAACAGTTCTCAAGCTTTTACCTAAGCATACATTATCCTTGGAGTCGGGAACGTAAGTTGCAACATATTTTACCAATTAGCTCACTTTCAGAGCGTCCATTGTCTGCACCTGCAGATTGACCTTGGAGTGAAGAAAAAAGATGCCAGGCTGGCACGAAACCTTAAGATAAGCATGTGAACGATCTCACTGGAAAAGTACAGCTTCAAGCAAGAATACACGTTTCATTAGCACATCGGAAAAATACGAGCATCTAAATCGTGAGACATGGCAACTAGGCCAAAGCTTCCACTAAAGTTATGCTAAGCTAAAGCATTTCTAACAAGCAAATCATGGCACACGTTTACGATTATGTCAAACTAGCACAATTCTAATACATCACATTATGTGAAGCACGCTTATAAATGTTGGCAAACTACGCTGAGGGCACATTTGTCCCCGTACAATCTTACTTAGTTCGATTAAAGTCACACTTGATTATTGCAGCACTACGTTTATGCACTAATAAATGTAAAACCTTCATTTCAGCTTCATCAGCTCCTAACCCGACTTCTCACCTATCGGGCAAAAGTGCATTTATATACATAACCCGAAAAAGTGAAATCAAGTATGTAAAGCGCTCGACTTCTGCCAAGCGAGATCGGGCTCGTAAATTAGAGAAAAAAAGTCCACGAGCCCGATGGAAAACAGCGAGCCTCGCATGTTTTCTGTACTTGGTCGCTGCGCTGGAGGAGGGCTAGCCACCGGAAAAGTCATGACATATGTGTGCCTTCGACTAATGAAAGCAAGCAGATTTTATTAGGGAAGCCCACCAACCAATAAAAAACACTGACGTGAAATTGACAGGGCTCCGAGCCCTTTTCTAAATACAAGAGTCTCGCTGCGAAACGCATGCGCGAGCGCATGCAACGCAGGCTCGACCCTAAAAAGGCCATGACTTTCAACTGTGTGCTTCTTTTTTAAGTATCTAATTTGATAAATAGGGCCACTTTTAATTTGGTGCATGGCCTATTTGCTGGCGCAGGGAGGAAGAAAGGGGCCCCTGATACTGATATAAGGGGTGCTGAACAATACAATATCAAGGCAAAAAATTGCCGCCTAACCCAACAATTTTCAAAAATGTTCATCAATCTACCCAAATGTATAATCATACACCAGACTTTCACTACAGAGCCCAAAGTATATTTAAAAAAAATACTTTTTATTAATTCATACATTGATTTCACCAGTGGTTCCCAACCTGTGGTCCTGGGAACCCTGGGTGGGTCTGCGAAGCCTCCTCAGGGGGTCGGTGACTCCTTCGAAAATTCAATAATATTAACAGATGAGGTCCCCATCTTTCAGTAATGACTCATTTAGAGGGGTGGGGGGAAGCTCTGGATTCCAGTAATGATTCAGTGGGGATCCCCGGGCTCCAGTACTGATAAAGTGGGGGTCCACATAAGTCAAGAGGTTAGGAACAACTGAATTACACCATTATTTAATACATGAATTTCTTTACTCTAATACACCAATCTCTTTAACTCATATATACTTTAAACCTCCACACCTTCACAAACTTTGTTCCCAAAACAATTTTTTTTTTTTTTTAAACTCAACCAACTGTTACTGTCATTCATTCTACTTTCATACCATATTCATCACCACAGCTAAAACATCAAAATAATCCATGGGCCTAGCAATTATAGACTTAGGGGGTCATTACAACCCTGGCGGAAGGCGGAGAACCGGTGGTAAGACCGCCAACAGGCTGGCGGTCTTACTTTGTGGAATTATGAACATGGCGGTTACCGCCATGGTCATCCGCCGGTTTTCCGTTCCGCCTGCCGGGGCGGAGACGACCGCCGGGCTGGAGACCTGGGTCTCCAGCCCGGCGGCCGTCACTATACCGCCGGCGGTATTTGGACCCGGCTTACCGCCGTGGATTTCCAGCGGTTTGAACCGCCATGAAATCCATGGCGGAAAGCACTATCAGTGCCAGGGAATTCTTTCCCTGGCACTGATAGGGGTCTCCCCCAACCCCCACCCCGACTCCCTCCCCTACCCCCCACAACCCCTGCCACCCCCCAAAGGTGGCAGGGCCCCCCTCCCACCCGACCTCCAACATCACTTCACCCATACCCGCACCACCTACATACTTACACGCACACACGCCAACATACATGCCTACATCCACACACACGGTCATACACGCACACCCACATTCAAACATACATGCACACATCCATACAGACATACCCACAGACATACACGCACTCATTCCCATACACACAACACCCCCGCAGGCATACACGCACTCACACCCCCCTCTACATACACACACGCACACCCCCATGCACCCACACAACACCCCCCCACCCCCCTCCCCTCACGGACGATCGACTTACCTGGTCCGACGATCCTCCGGGAGGGGACGGGAGCCATGGGGGCAGCTCCGCCGACACCACACCGCCAACAGAACACCGCCACAGCGAATCACAGGACATAATTCGCTGGGAGGTGTTCTGTTGGCGTGGAGGTGGAGCAACCTCCACTTCCCCGCCTCCCGCAAGTATGGCTGTTGGCGGCTCTCCATCCGTAAAAGGAGACAGAGCTGCCAACGGTCATAATAGGCCGAGCGGAAAACCGCTGAGGTCAAAATGACCTCCTTAATATATAATCAACAGTTTATTGTTCACAGGTTACCTTCCTTTATAGCTTACATAGAAAATTTGAAGTTAATCCTTTTGTTGACGGGGAGCCAGTGTAGGTCTCTCAGAAGGGGAGTGATGTGGCTGTGGCAGTGGGCACTGAGGATCAGACGTGCGGAGGCGTTTTGTATGTGTTGCAGTCGTTTGAGGAGTTTGGCTGGGGCTCCTGTGTAGAGGGCGTTTCCGTAGTCAAGTTTGCTGCTGACGAGGGCTTGGGTGACTGTTCTTCTTGTATCTGTGGGGATCCATCTGTAGATCTTGTGGAGCATGCGGAAGGTGTTGAAGCAGGATGAGGAGACGGCGCTGACTTGCTTGGTCATGGAGAGTGTTGAGTGGAGGATGATGCCCAGGTTGCGTGCATGGTTGGTGGGTGTTGGGGCTGCTCCCGGAGCGGTCGGCCACCAGGAGTCATCCTAGGAGTTGGCGCTGAAGATGAGGACCTCCGTCTTATCTGAGTTCAACTTCAGTTTGCTGTTCCTCATCCATTCAGCGACGGCCTTCATTCCTCATGGAGGTTGGATTTGGAGGTGAGGGGTTCCTGGGTGAGGGAGAGGATCAGTTGTGTGTCATCAGCGTAGGAGATGATGTTGAGGTTGTGCAGCCGGGCAACGTAGGCGAGCGGGGCCATGTAGACATTGAAAAGTGTAGGGCTGAGGGAAAGCCGTAGATTATCTTGGAGGCTTCGGAGCGGAAACGGGGAGGCGGACGCTCTGGGTTCTGCCGCAGAGGAAGGAGGTGGTCCACTCCAGAGCTTTGTCATGGATCACTGCATTGTGGAGGCATGTGCGTAGGATGCGGTGACAGACGGTGTTGAAGGTGGCTGAGAAGTCCAGGAGGATGAGGGCGGCGGTTTCGCTGTTGTCAAGCGGGGCCCTGATGTCGTCAGTGGTGCGATGATGGCGGTTTCAGTACTGTGGTTGCTGCAGAACCCTGACTGGGATGGGTCCAGGATGTTGTTTTCTTCGAGGTAGTGGGTCAGTTGTCTGTTGACTATCTTCTCGATGACCTTGGCCGGGAATGGGAGCAGGGAGATGGGGCGGAAGTTCTTGAGGACTCTTGGGTCCGCCATGGGTTTCTTGAGTAGGGGTTTGATCTCAGCATGCTTCCATCTCTCGGGGTAGGTCGTGGTCTCAAAGGAGATGTTGATGACTTTGTGGAGGTGGGGTGCGATGGTGGCACCTGCTTTGTTAAAGATGTGGTGCTGGCTTGGGTCTGATGGAGATCCAGAGTGGATGGTGCCCATGGTTTTGATTGTGACGTCTTCGTTCACATTGGCCCAGATGAGCAGGGGGTCGTAGTTGAAAGAGGGTGGAGAGTCTGAGGTGTTGGTGATTGGTGGGGTGGTCTGGCTGTTGAAGCTGTCATGGATATCTGTGATCTTGTAGTGGAAGAAGGCGGCGAGGGAGTTGCACAGGTCTCGTGAAGGTTGGATGTCGTTTGTGCTGGAGCTGGGGTTGGAGAGTTCATTCACGATGTTGAAGAGCTCCCTGCTGTTGTGTGCGTTGTTGTCCAGGTGGTCTTTCAAGGAGGTTTTCTTGGCAGATCTGATGAGGTGATGGTGATTGCGGATGGCGTTCTTGAAGGCGGCATGATTGTCCGGTGTATTTTCGAGGAGCCACTTTCTCTCCAGTTTCCGACAGGTTTGCTTGGAGGCTTGAAGGTCCGAGGAGAACCAGCTGGCTCTCATATTGGCACCTCTGTTGGAAGGTTTACTTTGCAGGGCGAGAGTGTTGGCACAGTCGTCGATCCAGCGCCATAGGTTGCAGGTTGCGAGGTCGGGATTGGTGGGTTTGGTGGGTGTTTTTCGGGTGAGGCTGGTGTTCAGCTGGTCTTGGCTGATTTTGCTCAAGTTGCGGCAGGGATCTGTTGGGTGCGGTGGTGCGTGGTGGGTTTCTGGAAGGTGAAGTGGATGCAGTGGTGGTCGGTCCATTGGACTTCAGTGGTGTGGCTGAAGGTGACGTGGGGGCTAGCGGAGAAGACGGGGTCCAGCGTGTGGCCAGTGGAGTGTGTTGGGGTAGTAACAAGTTGTTTGAGTCCTAGGGTGGTGAGGTTGTCGATTAGGGTGGTGGTGTTGGGGTCGTTGTTATTCTCCAGGTGAAAGTTCAGGTCACCGAGGAAGACGTAGTCGGCGGAGACTAGGGCGTGCCTGCTGACAAGGTCGGCGATGGAGTCGCAGAACTGAGGCCGTGGTCTGGGGGGTCTGTAGATGAGGGTTCCTCTGAGGGTGGTGTTGGGGTTGGTGCGGATCTGGAAGTGCAGGTGTTCGGCAGTGCTGAGGGTGTCATCGGTACAGGTCGTGACCCTGATGGTGTTCTTGTGGACAATGGCAATTCTGCCTCCGACTCCGTTGGTGCGATCCCTGCTGGTGATCTTGTAGCCATCCGGAATGGCTATGGCAATGTCTGGAGCAGAAGAGGCGTTCATCCAGGTCTCCGTCAGGAAGGCGATGTCCGGGGTGGAGGTGTTGAGCAGAGTTCAACAGCGTGTTTGCGTGTGGAGCAGGTGTTAAGTATGCTGCATAGGAGGTAGTTGCAGTCAGGCTCTGCAGGAGGTTTGGCGATTTGGAGGCTGGTGAGGCTGCAGTTCCGGTAAGTGAAGGGTCCCTGGGTGTGCTTAGGGGAGGTCAGGAAGCAGACGTGTGCTCGTCCGGGTGTTGAGTGCACTGAGGGTACTGGCGGTGTAATGATGTTGCTGGCTGTGGTGGTATTGGGGACCAGGGGTCCTGGTGCTGGCGCGGTCTAGGCGCGGATGGGCACAGACGGGCTTGCATTAGGCGTGCCTTTGGGGCGCCAGCGGCGCATCTGCTGCGTGTCTGCGCAGCGGCTGCCATATAAGGGGAGGTGGGAGGGAGGGGCAGCAGGGAGGAGGGAGGGGACAGCGAATGGGCAAGCAGGAGGGTGGGGCCGCAGGGACGCATCAGCGGGAAGAAGGGAAATTGAAGTGAAGGGAGGGGGCGGGGCTGCAGGGACGCAGCAGCGGGAAGAAGGGAAATTGAAGTGGAGGGAGGGGGCGGGGCCACAGGGACGCAGCGGTGGAAAGAAGGTAACTTGAAGTGGAGGGAGGGGGGCGGGGCCGCAGGGACGCAGCAGCGGGATGAAGGGAACTTGAAGTGGAGGGAAGGGGGCGGGACCGCAGGGACAAAGCAGCGGGCCAAAAAAAAGAACAAATAACAAAAAGGGGAACCAGGAGCAGCGGCAGCACTGGCACACGGTGCAGGGGAGCGGTTTGCCTGAGCAGGGTCAAGGGTCGCTACCCTATAGCATCATCCTATATATTGTTATTCCCATTACTCTTCAAATAACTTTATTGTAATCAACTCTAATAGGCCTCCAGTACTGTGCTGACATGTTTCAGCCCGAGACTACTCATCAGTCACACACCTTCCTTGGGGCAAAATGTAGATATTAATCATTTAAAAATGTGCATAGGGGAACCTTGGAATGAGTAGTAAAAAACTGAATATAGGACTGCTCTACAAAAATTTAGAATAGCCAATATGTGCCATCACCTCATTCCATGTGTGTACTTGGCACTGGTTATTCGGAAGGATCAATAGATTACTACCGTCATACTAGCCCATGGTGCCATCTATGCAAAGCCCACTACCAATCTAGATCTCTCCTAGAGTAGTATGCTCAACCCAAAGAGCACACCTCTTTTCTTAAAGCCTTATAGTCGCAGCATAATAGCACACATCTGTTCAGACCTGTATCTTTCCACTCTCTGGCCTTACACACATATGGTGATTGACCAGGGGAAGAAAAGCCTCCACAAATGTATCAATTTACATATTGAGAGGGAAATAAAAAGCACACAAAAAAAGATATTGTAATATCACCTTAAGTGTTACTCTAGATAACATTTGACCGAACCAAAAATAAATAATTTTGTAAATTGATAAATCAAACTGTATGAAAGCTGCTTTTTTGGATGGTCGCCCCCACAATTTTGGATCTAGATCATGGGTACTCGCAAACATTTTCCCAGGGGCCAAAAAGTTAGGTCTGTGGTGTGCCTGGGGGCCGCATTGATGCCAGGGTGGTGGCGGTCGGGTGCGTTGACTAGGTGCATTGGTGGCAAGGTAGGTGTAGGGGAAGCAAAGGATATACATCTAGTGGCTGAAATAAACAGTGGGAAACCAGAAAACCTGGAATTAATCCCGGCTTATCCACTTTTCTAAATTGTGTGATACTAGGCAATTGTTTAGTGTCACTTTCTCTCCTTTTTCTGCATTAACACATTTAAGATGACCTCGAAATACATGATTTATGGTGTGCGCTGCACAAAACCTGCTTCTATGTTTGATTTAATAAACTATAATGTTGTTTATGTATGATAGGACCCCAGGCCACCCATAAAGTGCACACACCAAGTGACTTGCCTCTTTAATTTAATATTGATGGTGTTTTCAGGGTAAGGGAAATAATTAATGTTTCCAAATTTATGTTTGAAAACTATCACTTTAATAGGAATGCATCTCAATGCACTGATAAAATAAATTGTACTAAGGCGAAAAGGTTCTGCATGTTAACTAAATACACTTAATTAATTTTGAAGAGACTGTCTTAGTTTTACACTTATGCTGCAAGATGTCTTTAAAAATGAAGGCGTTTCTAAAGTTAAGTGCAGAAGTCCCTAGTTACTTCCTTTCTTTAGCACCAATTAAGTTTGAAATAAATGATTGTGTGTGTATTTAATATTTTTGTTATTACGGAGAAGAGCAAACATCTGCCCAGTGCTCCTGTTGCCCCAGGGGCCGCATGTAAAGGTCAGAGGGGCCGCATGAGGCCCGCGGGCCGTACTTTGTGTATCCCTGCTCTAGATACTGTTAGGTATGACTCTGTAAGTGCCTGTTAGATATGGCTATGTAAGTGCACTGGAGGCTGCTAATCAGGCCCCAGTGTCAGTGCTCTCACCCTAGATTGGTATATGTGAATTGTTAACCCCAATTGGTGAGGGCAATAATCCACTTCAAAGTCCCTAGTTTATGGCACCAGTGGTTCTCCGGGCATGGGTGTTAAAAGGGGTCACAAGAACCTGAAGCACTATTTATGCCAACCTGAGCGACCCGAGTAAACTAACAGCAGCGGGCCTCCCATTGCAGACTGCAGGAGCAGTACACACTGCTCAAACTCAGCTCTGCTCTCACCAAATGTGGCAGAGCCAAAGCACTATTTTTATTAAATGTTAGTTACACCTAAGGAAGACGTTAGCCCAGTAGGAAGGGTGCATTATAAATAAGGGTGTAGACATGTAAGTGTACGCTTATATGTCCATATAGTGGTCTTTTCCACCAAAAGGCTACTCTGAGGGATCAGCAGTCCATAAGATAAAATGGGCTGGTATTGAGGCAACCCAGAGGTCGCCAGCTCCATTGTTACCACCTAAATATGTCATGTTTGATATAAAACAACATGCCTTCTCACTCCTGATGTGAATCTCACATTGAGGATGATGTGGCCTGACCCATGTAGCTACCTTTGTGGTTGGGCACCTGGTTTCTCCTGCTTCCCTCTATTCTGGCTGCCAGCTTGCAGCGGCTGCCACTAAGACAGGAGTCTGACCCCTTGGATGTTTGATCATTCCCAGGAGTCAGATCAAAGGCCTGGGCAGGAAGGACGTCCCACCTCCCTCCATCCCAGGAAGGCTATTAAGTGACAAATCAAGGTGGTGAGCTTCAAAGGGCACACCACCTATGATATGCAAGAAGGCTGTCCACCAGCAGAGACAAATTCATCCCCATGGCTCCAGGCACATTTGCATTGCAGGCACAAAAAGTACGTAGTCATGAGGTGTACACCCCCAGAAGGCTAGCCACACCTCTAGTGTGGGCTACCTGGTCTGTACAGTCAAGGAAGACTTGTGTCATATTGAAAATGTGGCAAAATAGAGGAATCTGGGTAGAAAAGGTGGTACAACCCTCAGGGACAAATTAGTGACTGAGGCTTGTAGCTCATTGGCTACTTGCACCCACACCAGTAACATCTCTACATTTAGAATTTCAGGGACACCACTGATATCAGAACCTCAGTTCTGAAGCAACTTGTGAAAAAAGGACACAAGAAGAGACCCACATTAACAACAATCTCAATCCTGCAAATACCGTACACCAAGGACCGCCAGGACACCTCTGCAACCAGGCCTCTCGAGTCAGGTAAAATTCGACCAAATGTTGAAGTGTGGTCATGAGACCCGCAGAACTTTAACCCTAAGTGGGTTCCTTTCAACTCACCCTGCAAGTGACTGATGGTCACTAGTGATTTCCTCCATTAACAACAATGGGAAAAGCTGACAGCTTATAAATGTACTGATTTTATTTTCACTCTAAAACCCATAATTGTATTTATATGTATCTGGTATGTTTCATTTTGGTGTCTAAAGCAGGATAAAACTAAGATGAAAATCAATTCTATTGTTATAAATTGGTGTTGAATTTCTTTTGAGACGTGTCAATTACTTATCGTCCATGTTGGTACTGTGCAATGCTTAACACGTCACTCCAGTAAAGCCTGACGGCTCTTTGCTACACTACCTGGACTGAGATAAGAAATTATTATTGTGAATCCAAGGACTTTCTCTGGGGTATTGTGAGAGTATTACATAGTGAGATCTAACACACCACTTTCCTACATACACATTCACCAAAATCCCAATACCATCTCAAAGGATTTGAAAATAGTATATCAGGAGAGTCCTACAAACTGATAAAAGTCCTCTTCCATAAAGCTATTCTAGGGCACTTTACATCTAAGTATTAGTCAAATGAGGTTTAACATCCCAATAGATGGCTGTGTAGTTAAAAGAAATAACAAAATTAATCAGAAATATAAATCCTAATAAACAAATGTGGCTCCAACTTTGAACCCTATCTAGGTTCTATATAGTAAAACATACGAGAGTGGAATATCTTGTGTATAATTACAGCTAACTAAAGAATCCTAATTTGTGTATTTCAAACCACAGATATGAAATGTATTAAATAGAACTATTTCAGACTAGGGATGAACTAAAATCCACCATAGAGCTTCATACTGCAGCATTACGAAAATGACAATGTATGTATGAAGTAGACAACACCATCATTCTCTATAATGCATATCTGTACTGGTTCCATAATGCTTTGTGTGCGCCAGCAACTATGAAATAAATGGGTGTAGTTCTCCAGTGGTCTAACGGGGCTACCAGTGGATCCTTCATATGTCTAGCAACAGCCAAAAACACACAATACAATGCTACAGTGCATAATTTAGTGTCCTCACATCACTCCAACCAATGTTTACAACAAAGAGACAGAGCTGCCCACTCTAAACAAAAAAAATAAATGAGACAAATATTCTCTCCTCTCTGCTGCAGTTCGATCCTCCATAGAACAAATTAACGTTTTTTCTTACCTTATCCTAAAACAAGGTACCTAAATGCAGAGTATATAATACACATTATCTAGGGGTTAATTTGAACCCAAATGTAAACAAATCAATAAAAACCCTATTTATGCACATAAAGATGCTATTATCCCCAAAAACTCAATCTTCTTGAAAATTAACAGATCTTCAGAAGGGACCAGGAACAAAGCAGAGAAATCTGGAAACCATCCCTAATAGATTACATTTTTCCCAAGGCATTATCTCGATGAGACCTTCTCTGTTAGTTCCCAATGCGAACATCCAGTACACTTCCCTTTTTCTATGATAGTCACTATCATTCCTTCCTCTAACTGGATTGATTCGCTCCAAAATTATCACTATTAGCAGGATGCCCAAATTGCATCCAATGTCGAACTAGGGGAGCCAGTTTTATTATTGTGAATAGCTAATTTGCGTTCCCTAAGTCTGATGAAAAATTCTCACCCTGTCTCACCTGCATATCCTAAGCTGCATGGGCAAAGAATCACATAAATTGTCCTGGCTGTACAGCAATTTGCCATTTCCTTAAGAGAAACCTGCATTCCTTTATAAATAATCCTTGTAGATACAATTGTTCCTTTGCGGGCTTGACAATACCTGCATTTGTGTCTTCCACTGATTGGATTATGACCAGTAATAGACCTTTGGCAATATGTAACTTCTTGTTCCAGTCTTAATTTTTTTTTTTAATAAAGATTTTTATTGATTTTGCAAAATAAGAGAGACTTAGAACAAAAGATACACAATAACGAACACAAAGTAAATAATAGGACACAATAACGTGTCTAGGGACGGTTGTAACGTAGCATCGGCCCCGAGGGGCTCTACAATCATCAAATACATGTGCATTGTCACCACCTAGGGTTGACCGATAAAGCAGCAACCAGCTAACATTTAACATTGGTATCATGTCAAGTGGGCCCTGGGCCCCTGCAACGGGTGGACTGAATGGTCTAACTGCCAAGTCCATGTATACATTGGTGCCCTTGAAAAGACCCCGTCTCCTAACAGGCCACCCATTATACACATCTCCCCACCTCCCCCATATCTTACTGTACTTGTTTAAGCATCCCCTGGCTTCATATACCAGCTTTTCACATTGCGCGCACCAGTCTACGCCCCTTCTCCATTTGGCAATTGTGGGTGCTGCTCTGGTTTTCCACTCCACCATGATGTCTCTTTTGGCCAATAGGCAGACCACACCTAAGAAGATACGGTCCGCTCTTCTCAGCCCTGTCTCCCCCATAGCCCCTAAGAGGAGCGGTATTGGAGCCACCTCCAACCCCGATTACATAACCCTCAACACTACCCCCATGATCGTCCTCCAATAAGTCGCTATGACTGGGCAAGCCCAGACCATGTGGAAAAAGTTGGCGTTAGGCGAGGAACAACGGGGGCAGACGGGGGATGGTCGGAGACCTGCTCTAAAGAGTCTCTCCAGGGTAAGGTATGCCATGTGCAGATAGAGGGCCTGGAGCACTCGAAATTTGGATGACATGGTCAGGGTCCTGGGAGCCATTAGCGCATCCCTCCAGTCCTCCTCCTCTATGGGGCCCACCCATTCCTCCCATTTCCTGTGTAAGCCATCAAGAGAGGGGGTGGTGTTAGCCATTAGAGAGCGGTCAATTTGGGAGACCCCCTTCCCACCCAGGCCCCCCATCAAGATCTTTGCTTCCATGGGGCTACATTCTGGGAGACTAGTTCACGGTTGAACGTGTACCAGAAGAGCATGTCTGAGCTGTAGATACTTGTGAAATTGAGTTTGATTTAATGAGTAGGCCTCTTGGATCTCTCCGAAGGACTGCATGTGTGACCCACCCCAGACGTCCCCAAGGGTAGATATCCCAATGATGTCCCACTTCCGGAATCCCTTCAAGGTTGAGACCTCCAACAGTTGTCTCCCCTGCCACAAGGGGGTCTGCTGTGTGAGACGGCCCCACCAACCGGTTGCTCTCTGGGCAGCACGCCAACCCAGCAGAACCACTCCGGTGACCTCCGGGGTATCTCTTGGAATAGGGCCACCGTATAGCACATCGAAAACCTCCGTCCAGCCTAACATCTGTAGCTCGAGTCTGTAAGCAGGGTCTGCCCAGCCTCCTCCCAGCCAATCATTAAATACTAATAAGTGCACTGCGAGGTGATAGAGGTAGATATTGGACATCCCTAATCCTCACTCATAAGTGTCTCTCTGACAAGTACTAAAAGCTAATTTAGAGCGCGTGCCATGCCATAAAAACTGCCATGCCATCGTATCCATTGTTGTGAACCATTTTCGAGGGCTCGGTGTGGGAAGTTTTGCAGAAGGTATAAAAACCTAGGGAGTATCATCATTTTGTATAGAGCTATTCTCCCCAGCAAATTGAGAGGTAGTTTCCCCCATCTCTGGAGGTCTATCTTAATTTTCTTAGTGAGTGGCGAGACATTTAACTCCCATGCTAGTTCCGGCAGTTGGGGCTATATGCATGCCCAGATACTTAAAGTTGTTGCGTCGGATTGGGATGTTCTGCTGCCAATCGATGCACTCTCTAGAGGGGTGTAGAGGGACCAGGAGGTACTTGCCGGGGTTTAAGGTCAGGCCGGACGCCTGGGAGAAGAGGTCTAGGATTTGTAGGATCCATGGACCACCTATAGCTGGGTTGGAGAAATAGATAAGAACATCATCTGCATACAATGCCACTCGATCCTCATGGCCCGCCGGCCACACCAAGCCCTCTATCAGGGGGTCCTCTCTCAATAGTTTTGCTAAGGGTTCTATCGTAAGTGCAAACAATAAGGGGGATAGTGGGCATCCTTGATGTGTGCCGCGGCATATGGGGAATGGGTCAGAGACCACACCGTTCACCCGGACACGGGCAGTTGGCTAGAGTAGAGTAGCTTCACCAAGGCCCAATCCCGTTATTCTGGAGGACTTGATCCAAATAGGACCAATCCACTGTGTCAAAAGCCTTCTCAAAGTCGAGGATAAGGAGGGCCAGGGGTGACAGCGACAGGATCCCGCGATGTGCCAAGGCTACGTTTAGTCGTCTGATGCAGTGCCTGGTGCTGCGCTTGGGCATAAAGCTGCATTGATCTGGGTGCACCAAGGTGGAAAGTGTGTCTCTTAATCTGGAGGCAAGTATGGTTGACAACACCTTAATTTCAGTGTTCAGGAGGGAAATGGGTCTGTATGCTGAGCGATTGCCTGATGGGGGCTGGGTCTTGGGGATCACCACAATAGTGGCTTGATCAATCTCAGGGGGGAAGCAGCCCCTCTTCTCTGCCTCCTCGTACATATTGAGGAGGTTGGGGCTAAAGATATCGCCGCATTTATGGTAGTGTTATGCCGGAAACCCATCTGGGCTGGGGGTTTTTCCCGACTACAGGTTCGCTATTGCTCCTGCAATATCTGCCGGGGACACCTCTGCGTCCAGTCGGTCTCTGGTTGCACAGGAGATCTTGGGGAGCACAATGTCATTCAAAGGTGGGGACTTTCTTTCAGCAAGAAGTCTGGGGTGTCTCGCATATAGCCGCGCATAATAGGAAGCGAAGCTTTGGGCGATGTCATTTGGAGAAGTAACAAGCTCTGCAGACTTGCCAATGATCTCCGAGATGACTCTAGTTACAAGGGGGCGCGTAGCCAGCCAGTGCAAGAGTTTACCGTTTTTATCGCCCCAGCCATAGATCCGGGCTGTCGTCGCTCTCCAGGTTTGTTTTGCGGATTCTAGGACCAAGTGTTTAATCTCCTCTCTAGTCGCGATGAGTCGCCTCAAGGTAGAGGCTGATGTGTCTTCCACAACTCGCCGCTCGAGGCGCAGTGCCTTGGCCTCGAGTGGCATCACTTTTGCATCTCGCGCCCACTCTCGAAAGCGAACAAGGTACTTGGCATTACCTCTGAGGATGGCCTTGCATGCTGCCCTCACTTTTCCTGGTGACCGCACCGATCCCACATTAATTTAAAAATACTGGGTGAGATGTTCTCTAATTTCCCGGGTATACCCGTCTTCATGTAGGTGCAATGCGTTTAGGCGCCACATTGGGCGTTGGGTCAGGTCGGAGCTGCCCAGTCTGATCTGTATCGGTGAGTGGTCATAGACCCCCCGGGCAGTATCTCCGCCCCGTGACCTGGGGAATATCTTGTGCGGGCATGAACACAAGGTCTATTCTTGCGCGTGATTTGTGAACAGCTGAAGTGTGTGTATATTGACATGTTCTCGGGTGCCAAGCTCTCCATACCTCACATAGACCCAGGCTCTCTGCCCACCCAGTCAGGCTCGACGCCCTTCCGGATCTAGAGGTAGAAATCGTCCCCGAGACATCCAGGCCTGGTTCCAGGACCGAATTAAAGTCCCCTCCCAATAGTGTGGATCCCTGGGGGAGGCCCGCCATTACACGGCGGAGTACCAGTAAGAAGGCATCAAACCCAGCCGGGGGGGGCGTAAGCGCAGACTAGGTTGACTGGCGACCCATGAAGAGATCTGGTCACCACCACAAATCTCCGCTGCGGTTCAGGTCTCGTAGATGTAATGACCATTGGAAGCGAGCGATGGAGGAGAATGGCAACTCCCCTCGATCCCTGTGAAAAGCCTGCATGGAAGACCCTGCCGTATCACTGCGTGCCAGCATGGGGCAACTGGTGCCAAGTAGATGGGTTTCCTGTATTAGAACTACAAGCGGAGCATACCTGCGGAGGGTGCTAAACACCGCAGATCTCTTGATTTTGTCCAACTGTCCGTTCACGTTCCATGAAAGGATCTGTGTCAGTGGGGGCCCTGAGTCCATAGTGCCGGTGTGATACAACATTGGAAGTCCGTCGAAGGGCTCCGAGGTGGCCGCCCCAGCCAAACAAAAATAAAATAGACATAAAGAAAATGAAAATGGAAGAAAAGGAAACTTATCAAAACAACACTACTAAATCCCATAACTAGATTCACTCCCCACAACTCCCCCCACCCCATACTTCTACCCGGGAAGCGTCTGTCGCCCAACTACCCAAACATGGTGACACGGCCAGATGGGCTGTCACTGAGATAAAGTGATGGACCCCTCCATTCTTGCGGATCATATGCAATTGCTCGGAAGGAGCTGAGTCCCGTGCAGTGACCGGCGGTCACTACAATAAGCGACACATCCGGATGTGTTGCGGTCGGCGCCTGCCAGGATCACTGGCGCTCGATGAGTCACTAGGAAGCCTTCTGACTTCAGTTTATTGTTATTGATGTTGTCAGCCAAGCACCGGGGACTGACTTAGTCTTTGGCTATCCAGTGATTGTTCTGGTAGGCGGGCCCCAGGAGCGTCCACGGGGGCCACGCCCGTTTGCGGCCCAGGTCTGGGCCCACAGTCACCTCCAGGCGGATCGTTAGTGTCTCTTTTCCTCCCTCGACGAGACCTGGTGCGCCTGCAGCCCCCAAAAGCGTCCGGCTGGGACCCGAGTGCACCCCCAGCGGAGGCTCCGGACGAGCCAGGGGGGCCACTCCGGCATCCAACGCCCTCCTCCGTTAGCCAGTCCCAAGCCTACTCAGGTGAATCAAAAAAATATGCTTTGTCAGCTATAATGACCTTTAGCCGGACCGGAAAGGAAAGTATGTACGACAGCTGCATTGCTCAGAGTTTTTGTTTAACTTGTTCATATGATCCACGCCAGGCTTGGACTTCGCGGGTGTAGTCATGAAATATTAGAATTTTTTGATTGTCCCAGCAAAGGTCAGTAGCTTTTCAAGCTTCTCTGAGGATGTTATCTCGGTCTCTGAAGTTCAGGAAGCGTTCAATCACAGATCTTCTGGGCCCGACCGGGGGGGGGACGCGGGTCCAGGGTTCTATCTGCTTGCTCGATTGTGAACCAGGGCGAGAGAGCTTGGTCTGGCATCCTGGTCTTAATCCACTGTTCCAGGAAATCATAGGTCTTGCCTTCCTGCACGCCTTCTGGAAAACCGATGAATCGCAAATTATTGCGCCTGGAGCGATTTTCTGCATCTTCAGCACACCAGTGTAGTTCTCTGGTACACGTTTGTAGTTGGCTGGCCCTGGTCCTGAGCTCCGCCAGATCATCTTCAGTTTGCGAGAAATGTTTTTCCACTGCTGTGATACGACCCACCGCGTTCCTGAGATCTTGTTGTATGAGGCCCACGTCTTCTTTTACCTCCCCAATCTTGGTCTCCACGCCTTGTTGTGATGCCTGGATGGCTTGGAGGATAGCGTTGACCCCAACAGGAGCAGTGCCACCAGCTGGGCCGTCCCCGCCACCCCGGGAGGCCGCCTGTGTAGTGAACTGGTCGATCTTTTACTGGGACGCAGGTGGCTGTTTGGTTGCTCTGTCTTTCCCCATATTTCTCTGGGGGCCCACTTTTTGGCGGGTGGGTTGTACAACGGGGCTTCGACGCCTATCACCCACTATCCTCCGGGGTATTGGTGTCTTTCTCCATCTAGGGAGGAGCTGTTTAGTGGATCGCTGGGGGGGAGGGGGCACGCCGGGGAGCCACCCTGTGAGAAAGTAGCCTCTTTCTAGCCTTGTTACCCCCACTTTTGGCTTGTTTGTGAGTATACGTCAGGGTGTTTTCACTGTCTCACTGGGATCCTGCTAGCCAGGGCCCAGTGTTCATAGTGAAAACCCTATGTTGTAAGTGTGGTTGTTATGTGTCACTGAGATCCTGCTAGCCAGGACCCCAGTGCTCATAATGTTGTGGCCTATATGTATGTGTTCCCTGTGTGATGCCTAACTGTCTCACTGAGGCTCTGCTAACCAGAACCTCAGCGGTTATGCTCTCTCTGCTTTCCAAATTGTCACTAACAGGCTAGTGACCAATTTCACCAATTCACATTGGCATACTGGAACACCCTTATAATTCCCTAGTATATGGTACTGAGGTACCTCGGGTATTGGGGTTCCAGGAGATCCCTATGGGCTGCAGCATTTCTTTTGCCACCCATAGGGAGATCTGACAATTCTTACACAGGACTGCCAGTGCAGCGTGAGTGAAATAACGTCCATGTTATTTCACAGCCATTTACCACTGCACTTAAGTAACTTATAAGTCACCTATATGTCTAACCTTCACCTGGTGAAGGTTGGGTGCAAAGTTACTTAGTGTGAGGGCACCCTGGCACTAGCCAAGGTGTCCCCACATCGATCAGGGCAAATTGCCCGGACTTTGTGAGTGCGGGGACACCATTACACGTGTGCACTGTACATAGGTCTCTACCTATGTACAGCGTCACAATGGTAACTCCGAACATGGCCATGTAATATGTCTAAGATCATGGAATTGTCATCCCAATGCCATCCTGGCATTGGGGGGACAATTCCATGATCCCCCGGGTCTCTAGCGCAGAACCTGGGTACTGCCAAACTGCCTTTCCGGGGTTTTCACTGCAGCTGCTGCCAACCCCTCAGACAGGTTTCTGCCCTCCTGGGGTCCAGCCAGGCCTGGCCCAGGAAGGCAGAACAAAGGACTTCCTCAGAGAGAGGGTGTTACAACCTCTCCCTTTAGAAATAGGTGTCAGGGCTGGGGAGGAGTAGCCTCCCCCAGCCTCTGGAAATGCTTTGATGGGCACAGATGGTGCCCATCTCTGCATAAGCCAGTCTACACCGGTTCAGGGATCCCCCAGCCATACTCTGGCGCAAAACTGGACAAAGGAAAGGGGAGTGACCACTCCCCTGACCTGCACCTCCCAGGGGAGGTGCCCTGAGCTCCTCCAGCGTGCCCCATACCTCTGCTATCTTGGATTCAGAGGTGTGCTGGCACACTGGACTGCTCTGAGTGGCCAGGGCCAGCAGGTGACATCAGAGACTCCTTCTGATAGTCTCTTACCTTTCTTACTAACCTATCCTCCTTCCTAGGTAGCCAAACCTCCTTTTCTGGCAATTTAGGGTCTCTGCTTTGGGGAATTCTTCAGATACCAAATGCAAGAGCTCACCGGAGTTCCTCTGCATTTCCCTCTTCACCTTCTGCCAAAGGATCGACCGCTGACTGCTCAGGACGCCTGCAAAACCGCAACAAAGTAGCAAAGACGACTACTGCAACCTTGTATCGCTTCATCCTGCCGGCTTTCTCGCCTGTTTCCTGGTGGTGCATGCTCTGGGGGCAGCCTGCCTACTTCTTGCACCAGGAGCTCTGAAGAAATCTCCCGTGGGTCGACGGAATATTCCCCCTGCAACCGCCGGCAACAAAAGACTGCATCACCGGTACTCTGGGTCCCCTCTCAGCATGACGAGCATGGTCCCTGGAACACAGCAACTCTGTCCAAGTGACTTCCACAGTCCAGTGACTCTTCAGTCCAAGTTTGGTGGAGGTAAGTCCTTGCCTTCCCACACTAGACTGCATTGCTGGGTACCTCGTGATTTGCAGCTGCTCCGGCTCCTGTGCACTCTTCCAGGATTTCCTTCGTGCACAGCCAAGCCTGGGTCCCTGACACTCTAACCTGCAGTGAACAACCTTCTGAGTTGTCCTCCGGCGTCGTGGGACTCCCTTTTCTGACTTCGGGTGGACTCCGGTTCACTCCTCTTCCAAGTACCTGTTACAGTACTTCTGCGGGTGCTGCCTGCTTCTGTGAGGGCTCCCTGACTTGCTGGGCGCCCCCTCTGTCTCCTCATCCAAGTGGCGATATCCTGGTCCCTCCTGGGCCACAGCAGCATCCAAAAACCCTAACCGCGACCCTTGCAGCTATCAAGGCTTATTTGTGGTCTTTCTGCTTGAGAATACCTCTGCAAGCTTCTTCACAACGTGGGACATTCATCCTCTGAAGGAGAAGTTCCTAGTCCTCTTCGTTCTTGCAGAACACAAAGCTTCTTCCATCCGGTGGCAGCTTCCTTGCACCCTCAGCTGGCATTTCCTGGGCATCTGCCCACTCTCGACACTGTCGCGACTCTTGGACTTGGTCCCCTTGTCTTACAGGTACTCAGGTCCGGAAATCCACTGTTGTTGCATTGCTGGTGTTGGTCTTCCTTGCAGAATCCCCCCTATCACGACTTCTGTGCTCTCTGGGGGTTGTAGGTGCACTTTACACCTACCTTACAGGGTCTTGGGGTGCACTATTTTTCTAGCCCTCACTGTTTACAGTCCCAGCGACCCTCTACAAGCTCACATAGGTTTGGGGTCCATTTGTGGTTCACATTCTACTTTTGGAGTATATGGTTTGTGTTGCACCCATACCTATGTGCTCCTATTGCAATCTATTGTAACTTTACACTGCTTGCATTACTTCCTTTTGCTATTACTGCATATTTTTGGTATTGTGTACATATATCTTGTGTATATTTGGCATCCTCATACTGAGGGTACTCACTGAGATACTTTTGGCATATTGTCATAAAAATAAAGTACCTTTATTTTTAGTATATCTGTGTATTGTGTTTTCTTATGATATTGTGCATATGACACCAGTGGTATAGTAGGAGCTTTGTATGTCTCCTAGTTCAGCCTAAGCTGCTCTGTTATAGCTACCTTCTATCAGCCTAAGCTGCTAGAAACACCTCTTCTACACTAATAAGGGATAACTGGACCTGGTACAGAGTGTACGTACCCCTTGGTACCCACTACAAGCCAGGCCAGCCTCCTACACACCCCCACTCGCTGTTCACCGAGTCCTCCGCGGCCTCGTCCCCGATCCGGGGCACCCACTGAGTAGCAGGTCGGCCTCCAGAGCTGGATCTGCACACACCGGGCTCTACAGTTGGCGTGCAGGGTCAAGTATTTGGGCTGGTGCACCCCCCCTCGCCACCTCGTCCCGCATGGGGGGTCGCCACACCTCACTCAACAAAGCCGGGACACAACCCCAGGAGGGCGCGCGCCATCCCCCCACCTCCGGGTCAAGGTCGGCCCACCTCACGGCCAAGGGCCATCAATTGGTGTGTTCCTCTTTGCGTCATTCAGTCACATGGGGTGGGGGGGGGCACCGGTCTCACCTCACCCGTCCGAAGTCTGCTGTTTCTCTTGTTGTTCTCCTGGTCCCCAATGTCTGCCCCTCAGGCCGGGCCACCAACGCCCAGCTCGGTCCGCAAGGGTCTCACAGGGTCCCAGGCCGGGCCCCCAGGAGCGGACCTGCACAGGCAAGTCGGCTCAGATAAGACCCCGGGCAGAGGCGACCCACCAGTTTGCCCCTCCTCGTCAATCTGTCTCTGAAGGCAGTCCACCGCACCACTGCACGCGGGGCTCACCGCTCTCCTGCCCCCGAGCCTGGACCGCCGGCTCACGCCACACTCCGGAGGCCGGGCGACCCCTCATCCCGCACTTCTCAGCAGCTCTCCTTCACGGGAGGGGCCGCCACAGCCCGCTCCCTAAGCCGGTCCAACTCGGCAGGGCACCCCCACCGCCAGCAGCGCATCGCTGGGTCGTCCCCCAGCTTGCGATCTAGGGGGAGGCCCCTACTCCAGGGGTCGTCTCCTCCGCGGTTCGGAGTCCGTTCCAGCCGGCCCGGGCCAACAATAGAGGTCCACGTGCCCTGGCCCCGGGCCGATGCCAGGCATCCACGCCCTCCGCTCCCAGGGTTACCGCTCCAGGCAGGCGCAATGTCTCTGCACGACCCAGGGAGCAGGCCGGAGGGGTCCCACCAGGCCCTCGTCCGCACGGAGCCCCGTCTGAGAGCACATCGCAGCAGGGCCTCTGCAGGCGCCGGCCGCGATATCGTCCGCGATATCGTCCGTGAAGTCGGCTTCTCTCCAGGCGGCCCTAAAGGCGCCGCCAGAACGGCAACCACAGCGCCCGGAAGAGTCTCAATCCCCGCATCTCCGGGGGAGGTCAAGAGCACGGGACAGGGCTCAGAAAGGCAGCTAAATCAGGCTGATGACGGAGGGGTCCAGAGCACTCTCAAAGTGCGACCGCCATCTTGACGCCTGAAGCCACGCCCCTTCCCCAGTCTCAATTTTACCAGTACATTCCCTAAATTGTGATTCCTTTGAAAAGCAAATTCTGGGCTAGGTAGTTTTGGCTCATCATCATTAACATAAAGAATATGCCACTGATAGTATATGACTTGCAGTGGCGTATCCTCCGCTAAGGTGGAAAAGCTTCACCCCAATGAATTCAGTAAAAGGAAAAACAAAATGATAATAAGAATATTATTATCATTTTATTTTTCATTTAGAGCCACGTTAGGGTAGGGCAGGACTGGGCTGGGCTGGATGAGGGTTGGACGAGGAGTGGTATGTGCACCATAAGTGTGCATGTCTATTTTGCCGGCCGTGTTGGGCCAGCCAAACAGACATGCACACTGTACATTTCTCCATCTAGCTGTATTGCACAGCCGGGAGTAAAAAGTGCACCGGGTCCTACTCCTTGTGTGAGCGCTGAAGGAGGCCACTCACACCAATCATGACACTGCTATCATGCAGGTGACAGCAGCGTTGTGATTGACTGAGGGGAGTGTGCGAGTACGTGTGCTGCCGGGAAGAGGACGAGGACAGAGGAGAGATGAACATGTCTCCCACAGGAGCAAGTAAGTGTTTTTTAAATTTTTAACCCCCCCCACCCCATTCAATGGCAGCTGCCTCTGATGATTTATTTCATTTTCTGGTTGGAATATTGTGTGAC
This sequence comes from Pleurodeles waltl, assembly GCF_031143425.1. NCBI lineage: Eukaryota > Metazoa > Chordata > Amphibia > Caudata > Salamandridae > Pleurodeles > Pleurodeles waltl. The sequence continues at coordinate 962,390,012 of NC_090450.1, forward strand.
ACACATTAGGTGGTAATTCGATTCTTTGACATTCTCCTGAAACATCATATTCCTGCTATAGTATTTGTCCCTCTTCAATGACTCCCAAAGCAATAGTTTGGGATACCCTCTCCTTATAAGCTTTTCCTTTAATACTTCTGCATTTCTAACAAATACCTGCAAATTAGAGTAGTATTCTTTGTTTTTAGCATTGGGGTGAAAAGTCTGGAAATGAAGCAGGGTGTTGAGGGCAGTAGATTTAGTATACAGAGAAACCTCAAGTATCTGCCAGTGAAGCTGTATCCAAAAGTCCAGAAATTCAATCTTAATCCTATTGCTAGTGGGTGAAAATTTCAGTTTATAATCACGCAAATAAATGGGTGGAGCGTGGGCATTCCTGTGCTGCCAGCAATGTATTTTGATGCAAAACCATATTTACAAAAGTTTTTAAACATGGGTTTTCCCTAAAATAGTGTGCCTACCTAAGGTTGGCGTAATTCAAACAAATCAAAAACTTCATAGGATGTGGGAAAATAAAGGCAAAGGAATTCCGACACAAGCTGATATCCACAACATGGAATCTTACCTGCCCTAACGATAATATATATTAATAGGGGCGATCCACATACTTTTACTTATCCTCACAGATGTACAATATTATAATTTTTTAGTTAACAGAAACTTACTATTGTAAAGCACAGTTACCGGAAATTACGCAATTAGGCCCATTTGTGTAATTTTGCATTCTTCTGGGCAAAAATGCCTACCCAAGAGCACAGAAACAGATCACGAGCAACTGCTGGCTGTTGATGTTCCAGTTCTGCTGCATTTACTGCTATTTTCTTAGTGAAAAATGCATCCTCAGGTCCTTTTTGGATGCAAAGGTGAATTTTGCTATAAGGAAAAAAATAACTAAATGCAAGCTTATGCTCCTCCTGCAATTCCACGTAATATGTGTTATTGTGCTGTAATATTACATAAAAATGGTACTGCTAATTTCACAAGTTACGCCTACCACTAGTAAAAATCCTACACTGGGAGCACAGGAACAGCATAAGCAAAGAAAATGTTTGCTTCATATGTAATTTTAGACTTTTTGTGAAAAACGAGTGCTCACATTCAAAGGTGATACTGTGATTCTTTTTATTCTGAAAAATAGCACAAAAATGCATGAACAACATCTTGTGCAATTTTGCTTATTCGTTTGGCATTTTGCATAATTCTGACCAGGCTTAGAGTGCAATTAAGGTGAATAATAATGGAAACACAGAAGCACAAGCCCAGTTCAAATACATGCACAATTGTTCATGTCAACTACAATCAATTAATCAATCAATCCTGCCTCACCAGTGGACTGAAAGTATAGAGTGCAAAGGTGAAAGGGAATTTACACTTCTGAAAGAAATATGAAAATGTGAGGCGCTGAGGTCAAAGAAGCTAAAAGATGACGTAACAAGGTCACCAGTTTTAAGAAGCCAAAATATCCACTTTTCATTTCATCTTTACTGCAGATGCCTAGACTGCAACAAATGATCATAACCTGGACTTCCCAAATGCCCACAAAAGCTTTTTTTCAGAGTGAAGGTTTCGGAAAATGACAAGGCCCAAAATGTTGGATGGCCCCTACCCTATTAATGCCTGCTGCTGCCATGTGGACGTGTCAGAGCTTAGGTGCCAAGGCCCAAAATGTTGCTCAGAAGCCCTCGGCCGGCGTAGTATTAATTCCATCTCATGTCTCTTTAATCTACAACCAGATACTTCCTGACCCTTTATCTTTCTCTTGCGGGTTCTTTTCTATTCCTAATTTCTCCCTTTGTCACAGTTTTTTCAGTCTTTTTATACCTCATTCGTTCCTTCTTGCTTGTTTTTCTCTCCATTTGCTCTTGGTTAAAGTCAGATGAGGAAAAATAAGTATTGGACCTCAAATATGCGTGCCTGTGGTCCACACTTGCAACCACCCACTCAAATTAGATGCTACACAGTGGTGCTTGTTTAAATTTAAAAACAGAGGGTCATAGTTACTAACTTTTCAGCCAATGCAGCGCAGCAAGGGAAGTGGCTGCACTGTGTTGCATGAAAGGGAGAGAGCTGAACTGCACCATTTGCAGAGATAAGGAACATTTCAGCTCTCTCCTTGCACTGGCTCACTTTGGACTGTATAGTGCCAGAACAGGCAGCCTGGTTCCATGGTGCAAAGGTGCCATATTAGTATAGATTTTGCACAGGAAAGGACAGCGAGTTGTACAAAAACTCCTTTGAAGCTTATTCCTCTTAGTATCTATGCTGCAGAATTCAGCACACATGGAAGGGGGAAGTACCAAGGAGAAATAAAGATATTTCTTTACATTATCAAAACAAACAATTTTCACGGCCCTTACGTTAATATGTATTAATAGAGGCCATCCACATACTTTCTTTCATCCTCAAAGATACATGACCTATTTTAATAAACCATAAAGTTCTACTTGCAATCCTGGCAATAATATTTTTAATCAATATAGTGAACGCATTCTATAATCTCAAATTCATTCAATACATACATTACACCTAAATATGAAAAAGCCCTCACAACAATCTTTTAATCAATTAAGTCCCAAAGAATTAAACACAAGGTCCCTGCTGGAAACCAAAAGTCCTAGAAGCAGATACAAAGTCCAACAGTTCTTCCTTTGTAGGCTTACAACACTAAACAGTAAAAAATGTTCACAATAGTTTTGGTGGACAATTAATGATACATCTTTCCCCTTCATCAGGACTGAGGGTGAAATTATCAAAATTACTGATTACTCTGGCATAATTATCATTTCTCTCAGGCCTAATGTTTACCCAAACTAAGGGTATGATTTAGAGTTTGGCAGACGGTTTACTCCATCACAAACGTGATATATATCCCGTCCACTGTACTACAATTTCCACAGGATATTATGGAATCATAATACAGAGGACCAGATATCAGTCACATTTGTGACGGAGTAACTCCATCCTCCAAACTATAAATCAGGTCCTAAATCTCACTTACACAACATGTCATAATTTGTAGCTTTTTGAGAATTAAGAGTAAAGCAAAATGTTGGCAAATATGTGCGATTACCCCAGTGTAAACATATTTTTGAACAGCCCTAATCCATACTCAGTCTGCCATAAAGGTGTGAGGATGCCTACACCCGGTGACACACTTGAGCTGAATGGCATTGCACAAGCATGCCTTGCTGGTGTTCAGTTTACCTCCATCACTTTGGCTTAATCTCAGGTAAGAGCTGCACAGTGTCTCATCAAAATCTTCCATCTCCCTCTTGGTAGTACCCCAGATAATGACGCATGAACCCAGTGCATAATCCCCTACTCCATGTTCATGTTATCATTCTATTACCTCCGTATCTACTTCTTCCTTTTATTCCTTGATATTGAGCTTAGTCTTGGCCGGCTAAAATCAACACTCCCTTCCCACTACACAAGCACCAAAACATCTGATCTTGTAACATATAACTATAATTTCCACTGCTCACACTTCCTGTATTGTTTTCAGACCTTTCTCTTTTTGAGTCCCCTTTCTTTCTTTCTTTCTTCTGCCAGTTATTGGTGGGCATGCTCTTGAAAGATGAGAGTTACTTTTTCCTTCCTTCTACTGATGGTGCTGGGTCTAACTCAGTGTGAAGGGAAGTGGTGAAATTGATTCTGGGTGTTCCATGGTTCAAGTCCTACATCTGACCCTTAGTAGCATTTGGACCTACATAGACTATGACATGACTCTTATTGTACTTATGCTGTGCATAGGCATGTTTGATACGAGTGATGCACTAGCATATTTGGATAAATCCAGGGGTCAGTATTTACTTCACAACAGAAAATTAAGGCGGGAGGATTCCTACAGAAAGATGCAGTATTCCTCTTTTTTTCCTCCCTACATTTGTTGCCATTTACATCATTTCAACACAATTTTGTGGGGCCTGTGCTATATTTGTTTTTTATTTGAGGTGTGGTAGTGTGCACTCCCAGGAGGAATATGAGGTGCTCATACCAGTTTCCCAAAGCACCTAGAGGCATCTTCTGTAGTAATTACTTTCTCCATCCCTCGAAAGGGGGATTCTTTTTTTCCTTTACAAATTCAATGATCTTTAATACAAATGGAAACAGTTTGGTTTGGGGAGTATTTGTAGACAGATGGAGGGAATCAAAAGCAGTAATATGCAAAGACAATATGGTGATAAAGGCCAACCCAAATTGTCAATTCAGGACAGGTTATAGGCTCTGAATCATTTAACCTTCTTGATCTGTTCATGGGCAGCAGAAAATGGTCTTTCAGTTTTTATTTGGGGGCTTATAATATCCAGTCAGACCTTTGGGGTCAAATGTTCCCCTCATCACAGACGTTCGTTCTCAGCTATCCTGTTTTCTAGAGATTTGCCACAGCTTTAGGATCTGTTTGTTGATTGACACAATGTTCTTCTCCATTAACTGTTTGCATGATTCCAGGATCCCCAAGCAATTGTTCTACTGAGCTCATGGCCAATAACTCAGTTCTGTGCCTTTCCCCCAGCCCATCTCATTCCCAGAGTATTAGCAAAAAAAATCAAAGGGATAAATTGAGTTAGTTCTCCTTGTTGGCCAAGAAGACCATGGCTTCCTCAGGCCTGTCTCTTAATGGAAACAAAATAAAGGATCTTGACACTGGTTCCTCTACCTCTACATCAGCCACGTCTTCCATTTCCCAGCTACCTTCGGCCCTTTCAGTACTTTTGGAGGTTGTGACAAGAGGCCTTTCAAATCTTTGACATTCTCTTCCTGCTGTCCCTTCAATAAATGTGTCATAATAATAATAATATTTCACTGGTCAATTGCTTCCCTGAAAGTATTTTACAATTTTTACAGTAGGGTTTTGATACAGATTTGTCTGCCTTTACCCCGAGATTGCAGTGGGTGGATATTAAATCTTTCAGATCATCATGGGGTGGTTTTCTAAAATTGAATCTGTTATATCAAGAATATTTAAGAGGTTTAATTTGTATGGTCAAAGATCACCAACTTTCCTTGGTTGTGAAAGCATTGCACAAATCATCTTTTAGGCTACTAGATGATGTAGCAAAACCAATCCTGCCTCAACTTTAAGAGTGTTCTTTCTGATAGCTATTAACACAGCCAAGACAATTGGAGAATGGGGTTCACTTTAGTCACTTAAATTTGAGAACCTTCTAGGATAGGGTTGTTCTGTGGTGATTCCTGGGCTTTATACCTAAGATGAATTCAAATTTCCATGAAGATCGAGTAGTTGTCATTCCAATTTTGTGTCCTGATCCTGTTAAACAGTCAGATGTTAGGTTGCATTTATCTGTTGTCCTACAAGCATTGAACAGCTATATGCACAGATCTGCAATTTAGAAACAGTCAGACAATTTGACCAGATTTACTAATTGATCATGCAATTCAATGCAGTATCCAAATGTTCAGCACTGTGTTACACAAGGGAGAAAACACAGTGCAGTACAGTACCTGCAGTAAACACAGTCTCATCTAAGCCTCTGTGTCAGTAAGGGCATAGGACAGTGATGGCTAATAGGGAGTTCTGCCCAGATGAAATCATCTCATCAAATATTGTAGCTGGAAAGAATGAATATATAATTAATGGTGCTAAAATGGTTTTGAGAGTGGAAGTGCTGGACAGCCACATCTACTCACTAAAACACATGCATCTATTCACAATTGTAGCTTACATATGTAAGTTGCACTTGCAAGCCTCCTCTTTAAACTTTATTACTTTAGACTATAAACTATTTAGAAGTTTAAAGTTACTCAAAAATGTAGACGTACATGTCTGAAGACCTTGAAAAAGAAGGTGGAACCAAATTTCCTAGTATAGTTTACTACAACCAAAAAAGAATCAGAAGTAATTCCAGCACTACACATGGCCAACCACAGGTACTTCAAGACTCTCACATTGAAAAAAATGGAGTCAGGGACATAAAATAGAATCCTATAGGAAATAATGTTAAATTAAATTGACTTATGCAAATATATATATACATATATATAAACATTTTAATTCATTTTCAACATAGTACAGTATACAATTTGTCACATCAGTTGACAACATTGACATATACACAATGATATAGTGAGATTTGGCATTTGAGCTTCAGAGGACGGTTCAGTTACAAAACACAGCAACATTTTCAAACTGCAGATCAAAACACATGGGTCCTTGGACAAATGACAATCTGATAAGGTAGGTGTTAAGTCAAGGGAATGTGTTTCTTCTACTTTTATGCAAACGATACAATCTGAGCAAACTCTAGCGCCATCCCTCACCTTCCTTCCAGTGTGCGCAGTGAAAGGTCTGTCAGTGTGAGGGTTGGGGGCGGAGAGGCACAACTAGGTAATGAAAGATATTTACCAGTTCATGCCTGATGGTGTGGTGTTATTACTGTAGGAGACTTCTTTTTGTATGGTTAGAGTATCCTGGTTCATCAGCAAGTTGAGCAGCATGATTTCCCAAGACTCTGCAATGAGGACATTATGCAACGTCCTCACACTGCAACGCTACAGCCTCAGCTTTGCCCCACTTTAATGTCACAACGCACCGTGTTGGATAGGTGGGATATCATTACCTTTCCAGTGCATCACTACGGAGCACCAAACGATTAGTACTCCTAGTTCTATAAATCTGTTATTGTTTTTTTGGATCTATTTCTTCTTGTATATATGTAACAGTACTCCTTCCATGGTGAGTATGTCATTGTGCTCCATTACTTCTCATAGTTCTTGTGTGACCACCCTCCACCCTGTTGCAACCTCCAGGCATCTCTAGAATGTGCCATATCAGCATTCGGCACCTTGCACCTATAGTAATCGGGGGGAGCCATACATTTTATGCAGATTTGCAGGGGTAAGATAGGCTCTATGTAGTATGTCTTACAGGATATATTGGAATTTAGCATTGCACAAGTGTTTATGTGGGTACTGTAGTGCTCTTTCCTACACCTTTGCTGTCCATTGCTGCCCTGTGTCTCTTCTGAGCATGCCCCCGTCGCCAGTAAAGGGTCTAGAGTATTGTGTGTCAGTGCTTTAGTGATCCATGTGATGAGCCGGTGACCGCTCCCTATAATATGAAGGGTATGTAAAAGCAGATAAGGCTCAGGTTCCATGTCTGTTATGTGCCATAATTGGTCCAGTTGGGCCACTAGTTTTCCATAGACCAAAAAATGCCCCACCCTAATTCATGTTCCTCCTGCAGCTGGTCAAATGGTATTAACACGCCATCCCTGAATAGAGCACTAATGGTTTCAACCCCAGCTTAAACCCACATCCCCAAACCTTCCTGATATATATGTGCACAAAATGGTGCAATGCTGTCTAATAAAAAACTTCTGGGGAGTATGGTGTAGTGCCTGGCATAAGGTGTAGGCTCCTTTGATAGCTATCATGCTCTATGCGCACCAGGTAGTCAGCCTTTCTAGGGAGTCCTGAATGTGGAGGCAACGCTCTACTGATTATTGCCTTCACCTCAGTTACTGTAGGGGACCCAACCTCTTTTGTCTGTCCCCTGCTAGCCGCCTCGCAGGGCATTCTAACTGCACAGCCACATAGTAGTGTTTTAGAGCTCCCAGGCCCCCTTTATCTACTAGTAGTTGTAATTTATGTAGCACCACCCGTCTCCTGCCTTTGTTCCACGTGAAATTTCCATGAGCCATGTATAGAGCATGAATGGTGGATCTTGAGATGCGGATGGGGAGATTGTGAAAGAAATAGTGTAGACAGGATTACATCACCATTTTGGTCAGGACGACCTGCCCCCGGACTGATAGTGGCAATGTACTCCAAAAGGCCATGTGAGGACGAGGAAAAGAAAAGCCTCATGTGAGATTCCCATCTATGAGGACTTGTGTATCATGATAGATACAGATGCCAAGATACTGGAAGGAACAGGTCTGCCAGTGCAGAATGTGGGGGACACTGGTAGCTGTTGTGACGGGTAATCCAGCCAAAGTGGGAAAACACACAATTTGGTCCAATTGACACCCAGACACAATGCCCTGTGAAACTCCGAAAGGATCTGTGTGTTTTCTGAATCCCTTCATGGAAGCTCCAATATATATGAGTACACCATCTGCATAAATTGCTACTGCATGCTTCTCTTTGTTTAGTGAAATTCCCCAACCCGCATGCTGTTGACGGAGCTGCTGAGCTAGCGGCTCCATCAACAGGGCAAACAGTGGGAGTGAGAGGGGGCACACCTGTCGAGTTCTCTGGTTCAATGAAAAGGGCAGCAAGATAAGGCGCCCTAGTTTCACATGTCCAGTGGGCTCCACGTAGAAGAGGCAGGTGAGTATCAGGAATGTCCCAGTGATGCCCAGGATAGGCAATGTAGACAACAATTAGTTGCAGTTCACTGTGAAATGCTTTTTCAAGACCTGCCACAAGACAGGTCGCATATGGCCAACGAGTCAGGGCCACCTCCATCACCCTATGTAGTCAGCGGATATTAAGGGTGGTGGGCCTCCCAGGTGAAGACATTTTGGTCTAAATGTTCCAGGCGAGGCATGTACTCTAATAAGTGGATGATTTTACTAAGGATTTTGTGGACCATTTCCAACATCGAAATTGGCTGATAAGATGTTACATCTAGTGGGTCCCTGTCTGGTTTGGGCAGGGAAACCAACATGGACTTTCATGGGGACAGCTGAAGAGGACCTTTGTTGAGAGCAGCCTGATATAGCTCCAAGAGTTTCAGGGCCAGGAGAGTCCCACAAGCTTCATAGATCTCAAAGTGTAGGTAGGTGAGGCCTGTTTTTTTTTTTTTTGGTGACAGGGCCTCTGCTGGCCCCCACCGAATTTCCTGGATGGTGAGAGGGGCATTCAGTTCCTAAATCCTCAAGTGGGTTGAGGTCAGGACATTTGACACCATGAATAAAGCCGGCAATATGTGCTTATCGGTCTATGTGGGGCGGCCATAACATTTTTGCTAATGTGTGGTAAAGGCTAAATGTCTGTCCAGTTGACTGGTAAGGACACGTGTTGGTGTCTCTCTACTTATGGTGATGGGAGTTAGGGGCATTGCACTGCAGAGGAGCCATGCTAACAACTGGTCTGATTTATCCCCTCTGTTGGAAAATGGGCTATTAGTAAGGGAAGGTAAGTACCTACCCTTAGCAATAGGCCACTAACCTCCACTTAGGTCCCAAAACAACTTATAAAAATAGGAAATATTTTTAGCTTTAAATTGACATAAAAGCAAATGAAATCGGATAAAGGGACCCTGGAGCTATGAATTTTAAAATAATTAATATTTTTTAGTGCTTAGAAAATGAAGAGCGATAATCTGCAAAGTCAAAGTTTAAGGCCGACCATGATGGAGCCCTGCTTGGCTACAGCCTGCGGGAGGCCTCAGTCAAAAGTTTACCTTCGGACTTAGGAGTTTTCTTGAAGATTTTCTTCAGCGGGACCAAGTTGCCAGTCTAATCCGTCCTCCTGGAACACTTCCTCGGATACGCATCGCGGGAGCTCTAAGTGGAGATTTTTACCTTCGGACTTAGTCATTTTTTTTAGATGAAAATCCTTCAGGGGCAAACCTGAATCTTGATCCGACGTTCTTGGAGCCCTCTTCGAAAACACTGCCTGGGAGGTCCTGGTCAACTTTCTACGTTCAGACTTAGTCACCTTGTCGGAGATTTTCTTCACTGGGACGAACCTGTAAGTCAGGCCGGGTCGCGGTTGAAGCAAGCCGACTAGAGTTGCCATGGAGGGTCGGTCCCTTTATGGAGCGTTTTCCAAAAGTTCCCCAAACTTTTGGATCTTCTCCCAGATGTTATTTTAAGGTTATTTAGAGGTCCACAGGTCTCCCCAAGGTTCCAGAAGCTCTGAGATGCTCCTTGAACGTGCAGACTACAACTCCCAGAATGCACTTGGCGCAAACTCCAAATTGGCCACTGGACAGTGGTCAACTGGTCAGTTTCTTCTGAAATTGGTGCAGGGGACTCTGGTTAGCAATTTTTCACCTGTAGCAAACAGGGAGTCCCTCCTTGAACCAGTTTAAGCCAGGCAAAGTCCTTCTTGTGGTGAAGCCCAGGTGTGCAGCTGGTGCAGTCCTCTAGAGTGCAGTGTCCAGGTGCAGGCCAGGGGTCCAACAGGGCAGTCCTTCTTCTCCTGTCATTCTTTCTTGTAGGGATCTGAGGTGTGGGTGCAGGTCTGCCAGTTTTATCCTTGCTCCTGGGTGAAAAACAGGGGAGTCCAGGTTCTCCAATCAGGTGCAGGGTCCTTCCCTCTGTGATGACCACTTTCTGGGAAGTGTGGTAAATATCAATCCCAAGGAGCAACATTCCTCAAAAATCCATCATGGCTGAAAATGATTTTTGGAGGTTACATCTGTCTGAGCCCACCCACTGGTGTGGATAAACATCCTCTCCTGCCCTCTCCTAATCTAATTAAGGGGGAACCTAATTGTCTTGTGTGAGAAAGTAGCCTCTTTCTAGCATGGTTACCCCCACGTATGGCCTGTTTGTGAGTGTATGTCAGTGTGTTTTGACTGTGTCACTGGGATCCTGCTAGCCAGGACCCCAGTGCTCATAGTTGTGTGGCCTAATGTGTATGCCTGTGTAGTGCCCAACTATGTCACTGAGGATCTGCTAATCAGAACCTCAGTGCTTATTCTCTCTCTGCCTTTAAATTTGTCACTATAGACTAGTGACTACATTTACGAATTCTAATTGGCACATTGGAACCCCCCTTATCCCCTTCTGTGCCGCAGATGTAGTGGTTACGTCCCGCGGCACAGTGCTCCTGTGCCGAGGACGTAACCATTATGTCCTCGGCACGGAGCCTGGAGGGAGCGCTATCGCTCCCTCCATGTGGTTCCCCCCACCCCCTCAAGGCAGGGATGGAAGGGGAAGGACTTCCCCTTCCACCCCCGAAGCCCGCACCTCCCCGTAATGACTTCAGCACGCAATCGCACGCTGACATCATTACCCGCTGCCTGTCGCACTGGAAGCCATTTGCTTCCAGTGCGATCACAGGAGAAACAGGTGAATTTCTCCTCCGGCTGGTGGGGGGTTTGGGACAAAGAGGCACCGGGGGAAAGGAAAGGCTTTTCCTTTCCCCCGGTGTCTCTTTGAGCATTCCTGCTGCCCGATCGTATTGCGATCGGGCAGCAGGAATGCCCACTAGACACCAGGGATTTTTTTTTTTTTTAAATGTTTACGCGTTTGGGAGCGGCCCCTTGGGCAAGGGTCGCTCCCATTGGGGGGCATGTTTGTGTGGCCATTCCTGCCCCCCTTGAGGGCAGATTGGCCTAATATTTTTAGGCTGACCTGCCCCCAAGGGGGGCAGAAGCCACTAGACGCCAGGGATTATTTTGTTGTTGTTGATGTTTTAAATTTTTAGCGTTTGGGAGCGGCCCCTTGGGCAACGGTTGCTCCCATTTGGGGGCATGTTTGTGTGGCCATTTCTGCCCCCCTTTGGGGCAGATCGGCCTAATATTTTTAGGCCAATTTTCCCCCAAGGGGGGCAGAAGCCACTAGGAGCCAGGGATTTTTTTTTTATGTTTTCAATGTTTAGCGTTGGGGAGCGGCCCCTTGGGCAAGGGTCGCTCCCATTTGGGGGCATGTTTGTTGTGGCCATTTTTTCCCCCCTTTGGGTCAGATCGGCCTATTATTTTTAGCCTGATCTGCCCCCAAGGGGGGCAGAAACCACTAGAACGCCAGGGATTTTTTAATACGTTTATTTTTGTTGGGGGGGTCCCTTGGGCAAGGGGTGCCCCCCCAAAGGGGGCATTGAACTGTTGGTCATTCCTGCCCCCCGTGGTGGCAGATGGGCCTATTTTTTTTAGGTCCATCTGCCCCCAAGGGGGGCAGAAGCCATTTAGACACCAGGGATAGTGTGTGTGTGTGTGTGTGTTAGTGGAGGGGGAGGCTGCCCCTTGGGCAAGGGTCACCCCCCCTTTGGGGGCACGTGTTCCAAGGCCATTCCTGCCCCCCTTGGGACAGATCAGCCTATTATTTTTAGGCTGATCAGCCCCCCAAGGGGGGGCAGAAACCACTAGAACACCATGGATTTTTTTTAATATGTTTATTTATGTGGGGGCATTGAACTGTTGGCCATTTCTGCTTCCCTTGGGGGCAGATGGGCCTATTTTTTTTTAGGCCCATCTGCCCCGGGGGCAGATGCCATTTAGATACCAGGGATAGTGTGTGTGGGTGTGTTAGTGGAGGGGGAGGCGGCCCCTTGGGCAAGGGTCGCCCCCCCTTTGGGGGCACCTGCACCAAGGCCATTCCTGCCCCCCTTGGGGACAGATCAGCCTATTATTTTTAGGCTGATCTGCCCCCAAGGGGGGGCAGAAACCACTAGAAAGCCATGGATTTTTTTTTTATATGTTTATTTATGTGGGGGCATTGAACTGTTGGCCATTTCTGCTTCCCTTGGGGGCAGATGGGCCTATTTTTGTTAGGCCCATCTGCCCCCAAGGGGGGCAGATGCCACGTAGACACCAGGGATAGTGTGTGTGTGTTTTCTTTTTGGGGGGGGTGGGCCCTTGGGCAAGGGTCGCTCCCCCTGGGGAAACACTGCTAAAGGTATTTTCTGCCCTCCTTGAGGCAGATAGGCCTATTTTTTAGTAGGCCCATCTGCCCCTATGTCAGAACCCACTTAGGCACCAATTTCTAAATGCTTGATGGTGGGATGTTCGTCAACTGATAAAGTATTTACATTTGTGATAATTTTTTCCTCCTTTTGTTCTAGTTCAAAGCTTTTGTTTTCTTTGCTGTGGCTCCTTGCGGTTCTGGCGGTGGTTGACTTGCGGTTTGCATAGTTGCATGTTTTAGGTAAGTAAAAACAATTTACTCCAAAGGAGTATTGTTGCCATGCATGAATGACATGTTTGTAGGTGGTGTACTAAATGCAGGTTTTTGTGAAATTGTCCTTAGATTTGTGCACAATGATATTTGTGCTGTCTTATTTCTAATTTTCTTTTCTTTCTTTCTTTCTTTTTAGTGGGATATCATTGGTGATTGCTGTATCTGTGCAGAGTAGTTGCTGGTAATTCAAGCTTTTTCAGGCAAGTGAGCGGTATAGTTTTTGAGTTTATAACTCTTACTAATAAAGCTACACTTTATTACTTATCTTACACAGTGCTCGTTGTTGGTGGTGCATTTGTCCAGTAAATTTTTGTAGGAAAGATCATGGCTAGCCACAGGATGACTGCTCAGCAGGTTGTTGGTATGCTTTTTGAGTCATTGTCTGATCATGATTGTGAGACGGACTCTGCATCTGAGGCAGAGGAGGAAGTGAGAGATTCTGGCTGTGAAGTTTCTGTCGGAGATGAATCTTCTGATGAGGAAGCCACACACAGTGCAGATGAAGGGCCTGTTTCAGAGGAGGACACTGATGTGCCATTAGTGCAGCAACCTGGGGCTGAAAGGTTTCCTGTTAGAAGACCTGAACTCTGGGTTGTCCCAAACATGGAGCAGCCAGAGTTGCCTGCCTTTACTGGTCAATTTTTCTGAGTTATTTGTGGATGATGTGTTTTTGGAAGAGATTGTTGAGCAGACTAATTTGCATGTGGAGCAGTATTTGAGGGACAATGCTGCTAGACTTAGGCCGCACTCTAGAGCTGCCCAGTGGATTCCCACAAATTTGGAGGAGATGAAAAGGTTTTTAGGTTTGACTCTTTTGATGGGGTTGATAAGGAAGCCATCATTGGCTTCTTATTGGTCTACTAGTCCCTTGATGGCAACAGCTATATTTCCTGCAACAATTAGTCGTAATCGGTATTTGATTCTTCTTAGGATGCTGCATTTTATTGACAGTGCATGAGCCTTGCCACGAGATCACCCTGATTCTCACCGTCTTTTTAAGATTAGGCCTGTCCTTGATCATTTTGTAGATCAGTTTTCAGAGGTCTATGTTCCAGGCAAAGAAATAGCTGTGCGCGAGTCTATGGTCCTCTTCAAGGGTCGTTTGGTTTTTCGATAGTACATTCCTAGCAAGAGGGCACAATGTGGAATTAAATTGTATATGCCAGTGGTTCCCAACCTTTTGATTTCTGTGGACCCCCACTTTAACATGAATGGAACCCAAGGACCCCACTGAATCATGATGGGAATCCGGGGACCCCCGCCTGAGTCATTACTGGAAGCTGGGGACATATTTTGTCAATATTTGTTAATATTTTTTAATTTTCTAGGCTCTGGCGGACCCCCTGAGAAGGCTTCGCGGACCCCCAGGGGTCCCCGGACCACAGGTTGGGAACCACTGGTATATGCTGTCTGAAAGTAGTACAGGATATGTGTATAATTTCTGTGTCTACACTGGTAGGGATTCCAGTATTGACCCCCCTGGTTGTCCTCCCACTTTTGGAGTTACTGAGAAAATTGTGTGGGAACTTGGTAGACGACTGTTCAACAAAGGTCACCATTTGTATGTAGATAACTTTTACACTGGAGTGCAGTTGTTCAAGGAATTGTTTAGAGTGGACACCTTTGCTTGTGGCACAATTCGTTGTAACCGGAAAGGCTATCCAAGGGGGGCTTGTCTGTAAAAAACTTTAGAGGGGACAGTGCAGTGCCTTGCGGAATGATGAGCTGCTAGCTTTGAAGTTTTCAGACAGGAGGGATGTCTACATGCTATTTATCATCCATTATGAGAGTACTTCCCCCGTGACTGTTTGGGGCCAGGTTGCTGAAGTGCGCAAACCTTTGTGCATTTTAGATTATAATAAGCACATGGGAGGTGTAGATAGAGTCGATCAAAGGTTGGAACCTTATACTGCTATTCGTAAGTCTTACGTTTGGTATAAGAAGTTAGCAATTCACCTCTTCCACTTAGCAACTTTTAATGCTTTCATTGTGTTTAAGGATAGGTCTCCAGAGTCAAAGATGACATTAGTGACATTTCAGGAGTCAGTGATAGAGAGCCTTATTGTGGTGGAACTTGCCAGAGTTCCTAGAGAAGCAGTGGTGGAGGATGTGGCTAGATTGAAAGATCGCCACTTTGCTGAGCACATTCCTCCCACACCCAAAAAAGACTTTCAAGCTAAGAAATGTAGAGTGTGTTTTCGAAGAGATATCCGGAGGGAGACTCAAATGTACTGCCCAGATTGTCCTTCAAAGCCTGGGCTGTGTGTGGGTGGTTGTTTTAAGAATTACCACACCCAGAAGAATTACTGGGAACAACCATGAGTGTAAACTAATGTCTGTTTTGAATTTTTATGTGTTCAGTTTCATGGCTAGCATTTCTGTCATGTACTTAGTTAGAGCTTTTGTGTTTGTAGTTTTGTAATTATTTCTAATTAGTTAGGGGTTTCTTTGTTAAAAAAAAAAAAAAAAGTAATGCCATTGTGTGTGGAGTGGGGCTTGGCTGAGGGTGTATATATTGACTTGCTGTTGGATACTGCAACACACTGCAAGCCAAACACCAGTCCACACACTCCCATCAGCTGGTGTGATTGTTGTATCGGCATGTGGGCGCATGTAAGTGATGGGCCCTTGAGTGGCGCTGTCTGTCGATGTGAGTGTTGTAACGTGCTGGGCCCGTGGCTGGCGGCGTGAATGGTCTTGTGAATGTCATGTATGAAAGGTGTGTGAATGGACTGTAAAGCGGTTGGTGCCTTGCCGTGGCTTTTACTTGGGAGACTGAGGGGAAAGCTGGGGAGTAGGAATTTTGTGCTGGAGCGGTGATCGTACAAACAAATTTTTATCAGGAGACTTGGGGGAACATAGAATAGCAAAACAAGTGTTATTGCCCTTTGTCTTTCTCTACATTTTTTCCTTCCAAATATAAGAGAGTGTGTAAAAAAGACATCTATTTGAGAAATGCCCTGTAATTCACATGCTAATATGGGCACACCGGAATTCAGAGATGTGAAAATAACCACAGCTCCTCAACACCTCATCTTGTGCCCATTTTGGAAATGCAAAGGTTTTCTTGATAGCTATTTTTCACTCTTTATATTTCAGCAAATGAATTGCTGTATACCCGGTATAGAATGAAAACCCACTGCAGGGTGCAGCTCATTTATTGGCTCTGGGTACCTAGGGTTCTTGATGAACCTACAAGCCCTATATATCCCCGCAACCAGAAGAGTCCAGCAGATATAACGGTATATTGGTTTAAAAAATCTGACATTGCAGGAAAACGTTACAGAGTAAAACGTAGAGAAAAATTGCTGTTTTTTCACCTCAATTTCAATATATGTTTTTATTCAGTTGTTATTTTCTGTAAACCCTTGTAGGATCTACACAAATTACCCCTTGCTGAATTCAGAATTTTGTCTACTTTTCAGACATGTTTAGGTTTCTAGGATCCAGCATTAGTTTCATGCCCATTTCTGTCACTGACTGGAAGGAGGCTGAAAGCACACAAAATCGTACAAATGGGGTATGTCCCAGTAAAATGCCAAAACTGTGCTGAAAAATTGGGTTTTCTGATTCAAGTCTGCCTGTTCCTGAAAGCTGGGAAGCTGGTGATTTTAGCACTGCAAACCCTTTGTTGATGCCATTTTCAGGGAAAGAAACACAAGCCTTCTTCTGCAGCCCCTTTTTCCCCTTTTTAAAAAAAAATGAAGTTTTCACTGTATTTTGGCTAATTTCTTGACCTTCTTCTAGGGAACCCACAAAGTCTGGATACCTCCAGAATCCCTAGGATGCTGGAAAACAAGGACGCAAATTTGGCGTTGGTAGCTTATGTGAGCAAAAAGTTATGAGGGCCTAAGTGCGAACTGCCCCAAATAGCCAAAAAAAGGCTCGGCACAGGAGGGGGAAAAGGCCCGGAAGCAAAGGGGTTATAAGTCCCTAGTATATGGTACCTAGGTACCAAGGGCATTGGGGTTACAAGAGATCCTTATGGGCTGCGGCATTGCTTTTGCCACTCATAAGGAGCTCAGACCAAACCTTCACAGGACTGCCACTGCAGCCTGTGTGAAATAGTGCACACACTATTTCACAGCCATTTTTCACTGCACTTAAGTAACTTATAAGTCACCTATATATCCAACTCTGGATAGGTGCAAAGTTACTAAGTGTGAGGGCACCCTTGCACTAGAAAAGGTGCCCCCAGGTTGTCCAGGGCCAATTCCCCAGACTTTGTGAGTGCGGGGACGCCATTACACGCGTGCACTACATATAGGTCAATAGCTATATGTAGCTTCACAATGGTAACTCTGAATATGGCCATGTAAGGTGTCTAAGATCATGGAATTGTCCTCCCATTCCCAATTTGGTATTAGGGGGCAATGCCATGTACCCTGGGGGCTCCACTATGGACTCCCAGTACTGCCAAACCAGCTCTCTGTGGTTTTCTCTGCAGCTACAGTTGCTGCCTCCTCACAGACAGGGTTCTGCCCTCCTGGGGTCTGAGCAGCTCATTCCCAGGAAGGCAGAACAATGTATTTCCTTTGAAAGGAGGTGGTTACACCCTGTCCCTTTGGAAATAGGTGTTACGGGCTTGGGAGGGGTAGCTTCCCAGAGCCTCTGGAAATGCTTTGAAGGGACAGATCGTGCCCTCCTTGCATAAGCCAGTCTACACCAGTTTAGGGAACCCCAGTCCCTGATCTGGCGCAAAACTGGACAAAGGAAAGGGTAGTGACCACTCCCCTGTCCATCATCACCTCAAGGGTGGTGCCCAGAGCTCCTCCAGTGAGTCTCAGACCTCTGCCATCTTGTTTTCAGAGGTGTGGGGACACTCTGGAGACCTCTGAGTGGCCAGTGCCAGCAGGTGACATCAGAGACCCCTCCTGATAGGTTCATACCTGGTTAGGTAGCCAACCCCCCTCTCAGGGCTATTTAGGCTCTCTCCGTTGGGCTTCTCTTCAGATTCTGCTTGCAAGTTTTCATCAGGAAACCTCTGCATCCACTGCTGCTTCCTCCTCTGACCTCAGATCAACCGCAGACTGCTCCAGGAACCACTGTAAGAGCAACAAAGTATCCAGAAGAGGATCCTTCGACCTGCAACTTGAGGCCCAGCCAGCTTCTGCAACAGTTTCCACAGTGTGCACGCTCTGGGGACTCCCTGTTTCCATTCTGCAACTGAGGACTGAGCAAATCTCCCGTGGAGTGACAGAATCACCTCCCTCCATCTGCAGGCACCATTTCAGATGATGACCGGTTCTCTTGGACTCCTCTCCCAGCGACGAGCGTGCTCCTTGGAACACAGGTGCTGGACCCCTTCGACCCCGACAGTCCTAAGAGCTTGCCTTCCCAGTTTGTGACAGTACCCCTGTGCAACGCGTATTCTCTGCCTCCTGGGTTCACTGTGTGACATTTGCAAGAATCCTTTGTGCACAGTGTGTCCTGGGTCCCCAGCACTCCATCCTACGACGTACAACTCGCTGAGTTGTTCTCCGGTGGCGTAGGACCTTCTTCTGCAGTGCTACTCCAACTGCGATTTGCATCTTCTTTGTCTCCATGTCATGGGACCTCTGTGGGTGCTGCCTGGTCTTTTGTGGGCTCTCTTCAGTGTTGGGAGCCCCCTCTACCTCTCTAGTCTGGATTGAGGTCCCCAGGTAACTCCTGGGTCCAGGCAGCGCCATTTTGACGCAAACCGCAACATTGCCGGAACTAAGTGTTGCTGGATGCCTCCAGTGATGCAAACTGTTTGCACCCTTCTCCTCGATGTGGGACATCTCTGGCCTCACACAGGAACCCGCAGTCTGGTTCCTTTGGTGCATTTCTGAGGTCTTCTTGTAACCGGACACTTCCATTTTGCACCTTCAGCCAGGTTTGCTGGGCTCCTGTCCTTCCTGGTAACTTCTGTGACTTCTCAACTTGGTCCCCTTCTTTTGCAGGTCTTCAGTGTGAGAAAGTAGCCTCTTTCTAGCCTTGTTACCCCAACTTATGGCCTGTTTGTGAGTATATGTCAGGTGTTTTCACTGTCTCACTGGGATCCTGCTAGCCAGCACCCATTGCTCATAGTGAAAACCCTATGTTTCCAGTATGTTTGTTATGTGTCACTGGGACCCTGCTAGCCAGGACCCTAGTGCTCATAAGTTTGTGGCCTATATGTATGTGTTCCCTGTGTGATGCCTAACTGTCTCACTGAGGCTCTGCTAACCAGAACCTCAGTGGTTATGCTCTCTCTTTACAAATTGTCACTAACAGGCTAGTGACCAATTTCACCAATTCACATTGGCATACTGGAACACCCTTATAATTCCCTAGTATATGGTATTGAGGTACCCAGGGTATTGGGGTTCCAGGAGATCCCTATGGGCTGCAGCATTTCTTTTGCCACCCATAGGGAGCTCTGACAATTCTTACACAGGCCTGCCACTGGAGCCTGAGTGAAATAACGTCCATGTTATTTCACAGCCATTTACCACTGCACTTAAGTAATTTATAAGTCACCTATATGTCTAACCTTTACTTGGTAAAGGTTGGGTACTAAGTTACTTAGTGTGTGGGCACCCTGGCACTAGCCAAGGTGCCCCTACATCGTTCAGGGCAAATTCCCCGGACTTTGTGAGTGCGGGGACACCATTACACGCGTGCACTATACATAGGTCACTACCTATGTATAGCGTCACAATGGTATCTCCGAACATGGCCATATAACATGTCTAAGATCATGGAATTGTCGCCCCAATGCCATTCTGGCATTGGGGCGACAATTCCATGATCCCCCCGAGTCTCTAGCACAGACCCGGGTACTGCCAAACTGCCTTTCCCGGGGTTTCACTGCAGCTGCTGCTGCTGCCAACCCCTCAGACAGGTTTCTCCCCTCCTGGGGTTCAGCCAGGCTTGGCCCAGGTAGGCAGAACAAAGGACTTCCTTAGAGAGAGGGTGTTACACCCTCCCCCTTTGGAAAAAGGTGTCAGGGCTGGGGAGGAGTAGCCTCCCCTAGCCTCCGGAAATGCTTTGATGGGCACAGATGGTGCCCATCTCTGCATAAGCCAGTCTACACTTGTTCATGGATCCTCCAGCCCTGCTCTGGTGCAAAACTGGACAAAGGAAAGGGGAGTGACCACTCCCCTGACCTGCACCTCCCCTGGGAGGTGCCCAGAGATCCTCCAGTGCGCTCCAGACATCTGCCATCTTGGAAACAGAGGTGCTGCTGGCACACTGGACTGCTCTGAATGGCCAGGGCCAGCAGGTGACGTCAGAGATTCCTTCTGATAGGCTCTCACCTTTGTTGCTAGCCTATCCTCCTTCCTAGGTAGCCAAACCTCCTTTTCTGGCTATTTAGGGTCTCTGCTTTGGGGAATTCTTGAGATAACGAATGCAAGATCTCATCAGAGTTCCTCTGCATCTCTCTCTTCACCTTCTGCCAAGGAGTCGACCGCTGACTACTCTGGACGCCTGCAAAACCGCAACAAAGTAGCAAAGACGACTACTGCAACCTTGTATCGCTGATCCTGCGGCCTTCTCTACTGTTTTCCTGGTGGTGCATGCTGTGGGTGTAGTCTGCCTCCTCTCTGCACTAAAAGCTCTGAAGAAATCTCCCGTGGGACGACGGAATCCTCCCCCTGCAACCGCAGGCACCAAAAGACTGCATCACCGGTCCTCTGGTTCCCCTCTCAGCACAACTAGCGTGGTCCCTGGAACTCAGCAACTCTGTCCAAGTGACTCCCACAGTCCAGTGACTCTTCAGTCCAAGTTTGGTGGAGGTAAGTCCTTGCCTCCCCACGCTAGACTGCATTGCTGGGTACCACGTGATTTGCAGCTGCTCCAGCTCCTGTGCACTCTTCCAGGATTTCCTTTGTGCACAGCCAAGCCTGGGTCCCTGACTCTCTAACCTGCAGTGCACGACCTACTGAGTTGTCCTCCGGCATCGTGGGACCTTCTTTTGTGACTTCGGGTGAGCTCTGCTTCACTCTTTTTTGTAGTGCCTGTTCCGGCACTTCTGCGGGTGCTGCTTGCTTCTGAGTGGGCTCTTTGTCTTGCTATGCGCCCCCTCTGTCTGCTCATGCAATTGGCGACATCCTGGTCCCTCCTGGGCCACAGCAGCATCCAAAAACCCTAACCACGACCCTTGCAGCTAGCAAGGCTTGTTTGCGGTCTTTCTGCATGGGAACACCTCTGCAAGCTTCTTCACGACGTGGGACATCCATCCTCCAAAAGGGAAGTTCCTAGTCCTCTTCGTTCTTGCAGAATCCACAGCTTCTACCATCCAGTGGCAGCTTCTTTGGACTCACAGCTGGCATTTCCTGGGCATCTGCCCACTCCCGACTTGAGTGTGACTCTTAAACTTGGTCCCCTTATTCCACAGGTACTCTCGTCTGGAAATCCATTGTTGTTGCATTGCTGGTTTGGTCTTCCTTGCAGAATTTCCCTATCACGACTTATGTGCTCTCTGGGGAACTTAGGTGCACTTTACACCTACTTTTCAGGGTCTTGGGGTAGGCTATTTTTCTAACGCTCACTGTTTTCTTACAGTCCAGGCAACCCTCTACAAGCTCACATAGGTTTGGGGTCCATTCGTGGGTCGCATTCCACTTCTAGAGTATATGGTTTGTGTTGCCCCTATACCTATGTGCTCTCATTGCAATCTATTGTGACTGTACATTGCTTGCATTGCTTTCTATTGCTATTACTGCATATTTTTGGTATTGTGTACATATATCTTGTGTATATTTGCTATCCTCATACTGAGGGTACTCACTGAGATACTTTTGGCATATTGTCATAAAAATAAAGTACCTTTATTTTTAGTATATCTGTGTATTGTGTTTTCTTATGATATTGTGCATATGACACCAGTGGTATAGTAGGAGCTTTACACGTCTCCTAGTTCAGCCTAAGCTGCTCTGCTAAGCTACTTTTTCTATCAGCCTAAGCTGCTAGACACCTCTTCTACACTAATAAGGGATAACTGGACCTAGTGCAGAGTGTAAGTACCCACTTGGTACCACTACAAACCAGGCCAGCCTCCTACATTGGTTGTGCAGCGGTGGGATAAGTACTTGCAACTACTTGACACTTTGTCATTTTGTACTTTTCATAAGAGAAAAATATACAAAACAAGTTCAGTGTATGTACACCTAACCAAAAAGTTTTGCTTTTCTTCTCTTACTCTATTGCTAAGTGCTGAAAAGTACCTCTAAACTTTCCAAAAAGTTTCTTAAAAGTTGAAAAAGTTTTTTTCTGTTCCTTAAAAAGTTCTGAAACTTTTTCTTTCTTTTTCTGTCCCATAAACCTTTTCCTCTCATGTCTGGTACAGGTCACACTCTGGATCTGGCCAGCACAGCTTATGACCACCTTAACTGGAAAGGTGTAAGGAGTCTCTGCATTGATAGAAGTTTAGGGGTAGGGAAGAATCCCTCTAGAGAATTGTTGGTTAATATGCTCATTGAAAATGATAAGGCCATAGCTGGCACATCAGGTGACAGATTAGCTGATGGTTCACACTCTGATTCTGGGGTAGCCCCAGCAAAAGTGTTAAATGGGAACCTTCCCAACCTGCCCCTTAGCAGGCCACCTAGCATGGCTGGTACTAATGTGAGCTCTCATCACAGTAGGGATGTCACTCCTATAGGACCGGTTATTAGGGTGCCATCTGTTAGGGACAGGTCTCCCTCTGTTCATTCACACCATTCTTCTGTGTCTAAGCATGCCCAACCCACCCACCCTGATGACAGAGTGTTAGAAAGGGAACTCAATAGATTGAGAGTGGAAGAGTCCAGGCTGAAGCTTAAAAAGCAACAGCTGGATCTAGACAGGGAAGCATTTGACTTAGAAAAAGAAAGGCAGAGGTTGGGGTTTGGACCCCATGGTGGCAGCAGCAGTATTACAGATAGTAATCCTGTGAAAGAGCATGATTCTAGGAATCTGCACAAGATAGTTCCCCCTTACAAGGAGGGGGATGACATTAACAAGTGGTTTGCTGCACTTGAGAGGGCCTGTGTTGTACAGGGCGTCCCTCAAAGGCAGGGGGCTGCTGTCCTATGGCTATCTTTCAGTGGAAAGGGTAGGGATAGGCTCCTTACTGTGAAGGAAAGTGATGCCAATAATTTTACAGTTTTAAAGAATGCACTCCTGGATGGTTATGGCTTAACCACTGAACAATACAGGATTAAGTTCAGAGAAACCAAAAAGGAGTCTTCACAAGACTGGGTAGACTTTGTTGACCATTCGGTGAAGGCCTTGGTTACATGGCAGTAAAGTTTCTGACTATGAAAGCCTGTATAATCTGATCCTGAGAGAGCATATTCTGAATACCTGTGGGTCTGATTTGTTACACCAATATCTAGTGGACTCAGATCTGACCTCTCCCCAAGAACTGGGAAAAAAGGCAGACAAATGGGTCAGAACAAGAGTGAACAGAAAAGTTCATACAGGTGGTGACAAGGATGGCAAGAAGAAAGATGGTGAGAAATCTCAGGATAAGCATGGGGATAAGGGTAAAACCAAAGATCCTTCTTCAAATCCTAAACACTCTTCAGGAGGTGGAGATAAAACAAATTCTTCTTCTTCTTCACAACCTGCACACATTAACAAGCCTTGGTGCTTTGTGTGTAAAAACAGAGGCCATAGGCCAGGGGATAAGTCCTGTCCAGGTAAACCCCCTGAGCCTACCACCACTGATACATCAAGCTCTAGTGCCCCTAGTAGTAGTGGTAATAGTGGTGGGACTGCTGGCAACAGTCAAACTAAGGGTGTAGTTGGGTTCACTTATGGGTCCATCATAGAAACAGGGGTAGTCAGTCCCAAGACAGTTTCTGTCACACCTAGTGGCATTGGCCTTGCCACACTGGCTGCTTGTCCCCTTACAATGGATAAGTACAGGCAGACAGTTTCAATAAATGGTGTTGAGGCCCAGGCCTACAGGGACACAGGTGCCAGTATCACTTTGGTGATTGAAAACCTGATGGCTCCTGAACAACACATCATTGGACAAAAGTATAAGATTATTGATGTCCATAACTCCACTAAGTTTCTTCCCTTAGCTATAGTTCAGCTTAGTTGGGGTGGAGTTACTGGCCCTAAGCATGTGGTAGTGTCACCTAGCTTACCTGTAGACTGTCTCTTAGGTAATGACCTAGAGGCCTCAGGTTGGGCTGATGTAGAGTTTTATACCCATGCAGCCATGCTGGGTATCCCTGAGGAATTGTTCCCTCTCATTTCTACTGAAATGAAAAAGCAAAGGAGAGAAGGCCTGAAAACTCAGGATCCCTCTCCAACAATAGGTAAAAAGGGTATCACAGTATCCCCTAACCACCCTGTCATTCAGGATACCATTCCTGTGGTGGGAGAAACCTCTCCTGGGGTGGCACCTGTTCCAATGGAATCAACATCTGGCATAGCTGTACTCCCTGAGGTGGAAGTACCTCTCTGTGGGATACCTCATATTGGTGAGAAAAAGAGCACCATTTTTGTTAACATTGAGCATCCCTCCAACCCTCCCAGAGAAACTTTAGTGCAGAAACTCTGCACTGCCTCACAACACTTAGGACAGCATCCCTGCCCTAGTGTGGAGCTCATAGGACAGCATCTCTGCGCTGCTCCAACTCAGGAGAAACAGCATCCCTGTTCTCTCTTCCAGCCATATGGAGAAAGGTTTTGCCCAGCTATGGCTTTACTGAGACAGTATCCCTGTCTGGCATTCTCATCACAAAAAATAGGTTCAGTGGATAATTCCCACTGCTCTAAACTAAAAGTTACTGATAGAAACTCTGAAAATATATCTTCACATTGTTGCTTAGCTAAAAAACTTCAAACAGGGTGGTTTACACCCCCACAGGGAAGTAACCATATAGTGGATGATAAAGGGAGTAACCAGTCTATTGCAGAGCTACTCTCTACTTATCACCACTTAGACAATAAAGTCTCAACTGGCCAAGGTTAGCCTTATGGTCCTTCGTTTGGGAGGGGTGAGGAAGTAGCCTCTTTTTAGCCTTGTTACCCCCACTTTTGGCCTGTTTGTGAGTATATGTCAGGTGTTTTCACTGTCTCACTGGGATCCTGCTAGCCAGCACCCAGTGCTCATAGTGAAAACCCTATGTTTCCAGTATGTTTGTTATGTGTCACTGGGACCCTGCTAGCCAGGACCCCAGTGCTCATAAGTTTGTGGCCTATATGTATGTGTTCCCTGTGTGATGCCTAACTGTCTCACTGAGGCTCTGCTAACCAGAACCTCAGTGGTTATGCTCTCTCTTTACAAATTGTCACTAACAGGCTAGTGACCAATTTCACCAATTCACATTGGCATACTGGAACACCCTTATAATTCCCTAGTATATGGTACTGAGGTACCCAGGGTATTGGGGTTCCAGGGGATCCCTATGGGCTGCAGCATTTATTTTGCCACCCATAGGGAGCTCTGACAATTCTTACACAGGCCTGCCACTGCAGCCTGAGTGAAATAACGTCCACGTTATTTCACAGCCATTTACCACTGCACTTAAGTAACTTATAAGTCACCTATATGTCTAACCTTTACCTGGTAAAGGTTGGGTGCTAAGTTACTTAGTGTGTGGGCACCTGGCACTAGCCAAGGTGCCCCCACATCGTTCAGGGCAAATTCCCCGGACTTTGTGAGTGCGGGGACACCATTACACGCGTGCACTATGCATAGGCCACTACCTATGTATAGCGTCACAATTGTAACTCCGAACATGGCCATGTAACATGTCTAAGATCATGGAATTGTCACCCCAATGCCATTCTGGCACAGATCCGGGTACTGCCAAACTGCCTTTCCCGGGGTTTCACTGCAGCTGCTGCTGCTGCCAACCCCTCAGACAGGTTTCTGCCCTCCTGGGGTCCAGCCAGGCTTGACCCAGGAAGGCAGAACAAAGGACTTCCTCAGAGAGAGGGTGTTACACCCTCTCCCTTTGGAAAAAGGTGTCAGGGCTTGGGAGGAGTAGCCTCCCCCAGCCTCTGGAAATGCTTTGATGGGCACAGATGGTGCCCATCTCTGCATAAGCCAGTCTACACCGGTTCAGGGATCCCCCAGCCCTGCTCTGGCGCGAAACTGGACAAAGGAAAGGGGAATGACCACTCCCCTGACCTGCACCTCCCCTGGGAGGTGCCCTGAGATCACCAGTGCGCTCCAGACCTATGCCATCTTGGAAACAGACGTGCTGCTGGCACACTGGACTGCTCTGAATGGCCAGGGCCAGCAGGTGATGTCAGAGACTCCTTCTGATGGGCTCTTACCTGTGTTGCTAGCCTATCCTCCATCCTAAGTAGCCAAACCTCCTTTTATGGCTATTTAGGGTCTCTGCTTTGGGGAATTCTTGAGATAACGAATGCAAGAGCTCATCAGAGTTCCTCTGCATCTCTCTCTTCACCTTCTGCCAAGGAATCGACCGCTGACTGCTCTGGACGCCTGCAAAACCGCAACAAAGTAGCAAAGACGACTAACCACCTTTGGTTGCTTGGAGACTTCTTTAGTTCTTGCAGAAATTCCAACCATAAGTTGAAGGGTATCCTGAGAGAACTCACAGTACCTTGTTACTACTTTTCTGGGCTCTAGGGTGGGGTACTTTTACTTACCTTGGTATTTTCTAATTCTCCCAGCACCCCTCTACACACTGCACCTGCATAGGGGAGAATATGTTGTGCGCTTTCCATTTACTTAGTGTATGGTTTGTGTTGCCCCTAGGCCCATTGCATTCTATTGTGTTTTACAGTGTTTGCACTATTTTCTGACTGTTTAACTTACCTGATTTGGTTATTTTATGTATATTTTGTATATTTTACTTACCTCCTAATGGAGTATATCCACTGAGATATTTTTGGCACATTGTCACTAAAATCAAGTAGCTTTATTTTTAGTAAGTCTGAGTATTGTCATTCTTATGACATTGTACCTATATGATATAGTAGTATTGCAAGAACTTTGCATGTCTCCTAGTTCAGCCTAAGCTGCTCTGCTATAACTACCTCTATCAGCCTAAGCTGCTAGAACATCAATAGATTTCACTAATAAGGTATAGCTGGACCTGATATAAGGTGTAAGCACCTCTGGTACCCACTACAAGCCATGCCAGCCTCCTACATGGGTTTGCAGGATGGGAGGAAGGTGCTGGGTTGCTCCAAATATCCTTCCCCTGCCTTAGAAGACCAGTTTGGAAGCCCTTCCTGCCTCTCCATCTGCAGAGGGAAGTTCTGCTCCCCCAGGCACATACTTTTGTGTTTAGCCCAATCTACTTTACACCTCATCAAGGAAGCCTGGTCAGGCTGCCAGAGGCTGGTCAATCAGAGCAAAGCACTACCGGGCTGAAGTTGGCGACTTTTTAGGTAAAGTTTAAAACTCGTTACCTGAACAAGTTATATTAAATCCAACACTTGTAAGTTGTGGGATTTATTATAACAATTAATTTAACGATTAATTTGATACCAAACTTGAGGTATCTGTCACTTAAGGGGGCTTAGTAAATTTATATAAAGTCCCCCCATTCTAGCCTATGGAGGCCATTCACTACAATGAAGGAAAAATACATTTGGCTGTTTTATCTCACCAGGGCTTATAAAACTATTTTTATAAGGTCCCTGCTTATAGTTACATGGCACCTCACCCTAGGGGCACATAGGGTACACCTTAGGGGTGACTTATATGTAAAAATAAGGTAGTTTAAGACTTTTGAAGTACTTTTAATTCCAAAGTCGAATTTGCATGTAAGTTTAATTTAAAAGCAGCAAGCAAGGCAGGCCTGCCTGCCATTAAAATGACACTGGACTCCTCAGCAGTGCACCTATGGGTGCACTACTGATGCAGGGGTCCCTAAACATACATGCCCTACCATATTCTAGGGACTTATAGGTAGTTTAATATTGCCAATTATAATTAGTCTAATTTGCAAATACACTTTACACAGAGCACTGGCCCTGGGACTGGTAAGCAGTACCCAGGGCACAGCCAAGAGTCAGTAACCACCAGTATCTGTCCAAAACGTTTGGGGGTGACCAGGTGTTGGACTTATTTGCTTATGCAGGGTCATCCCCAATGTTTTTGCCTCCTGCCTACTATTTGTTCTGTCCTGTTGCTGTTGGCTTTTGAACTCTGAGCACTTTACCACTGTTAACCAGGGCTAAAGTGCACATGCTCTCTGTGTCAATTGTATGTAATTAGTTTATCCATGATTGGCATATTTGATTTACTAGTAAGTCCCTAGTAAAGTGCACTAGAGGTGCCAGGGCCTGTAAATCAAATGCTACTAATGGGCCTGCAGGCACTGGTTGTGCCACCCACATAAGTAGCTCTGTAATCATGTCTCAGACATGCCATTGCAGTGTCTGTGTGTGCAGTTTTAACTGTAAATTCGACTTGGCAAGTGTACCCGCTTGCCAGGCCTAAAACTTCCCCTTTCTTACATGTCAGACACCCCTAAGGTAGGCCCTAGGTAGCCCCAAGGGCAGGGTGCAGTGTATGGTTAAGGTAGTACATATAGTAATGTGTTTTATATGTCCTAACATTGAAATATTGCTAAATTCATTTTTCACTGTAGCAAGGCCTGTCCCTCTCATAGGTTAACATGGGGGCTACCTTTAAATCTGATTAAAGTGTAGATTCCCTTTGGGAGCGCATGGACATGTGGAATTTGGGGTCTCTGAGCTCACAATTTAAAAATACATCTTTTATAAAAGTTGATTTTTTAGATTGTGTGTTTGAAAATGCCACTTTTCGAAAGTGAGCATTTTCTTGCTCACACAATTTCTGTGACTCTGCCTGTTTGTGGATTCCCTGTCTGGGTCATTTTGACAGTTGGGCTGGTTGCACCTCACATTAGACAGAGACACAAAGGGAGCTGGGGTGTAGCCTGCATACCCTGAAGAGCCATCTGTGCTAGGGGGGAGGGGAGGAGTGGTCACTCACACCTGAAAGGGCTGTGCCTGCCCTCACACAATGCAGTCTCCAACCCCATGGTGAGTGTCTGGGGCCTGGCCTGGGCAAGGCAGGATTTCACATTCAAAAGAGACTTTAATTTGAAGTAGGCCTACTTCAAAGGAGAAATTGGGTATAAGAAGGTCACCCCAAGCCACAGGCTTTAGAACACTTCTGGAAACAAGAGGAACCTCTGCCTGGAGAAGAGCTGAAGAACTGAGAAAGAAGAGCTGCCCTGCCTGTGACTGTGCTTTGTGAAGCTATCCTGCAGTTGCTGCTTCTGCCAGAGTAAGAGGGCAAAGACTGGACTTTGTGTGCCTTCCATCTTGAGAAGAAATCTCCAAGGGCTTGATAGAGAGCTTGCCTCCTGTTGTTTGTAGTCTCAGGGACAGAAAAGACTTCTCTCTGCCAGCACCTGGAGTCTCTGGAGAGACTCCTACTCTGCCCTGTGGTGCCCATCCAGTTCCTGGGACCCTGAAAGGAGGAGCTGGCAGCCTAGAAGGAGGAAATCCACGCACAGAGCACCGTGCGGGGAAAAGATTGACGCAACTCTGATCGGCGGCTGAAGAAACGATGCGTCGCCAGCTCTGCTGCTGAAAATCGACGCTCGCCGGAAACATGACCGAAGAATCAAAGCACGGAGC
The DNA here is from genome assembly GCF_031143425.1 of Pleurodeles waltl. Classification (NCBI taxonomy): domain Eukaryota; kingdom Metazoa; phylum Chordata; class Amphibia; order Caudata; family Salamandridae; genus Pleurodeles; species Pleurodeles waltl. The sequence goes on from NC_090450.1 coordinate 962,419,378, forward strand.
TGGAGGAACGACACGCAGCATCGCTGACCCAGGCTAGGAGATCGCAAACCGCACGGCATGGTTTTCGGATCATCGTGCGACTGGATTTCCGACGCAAGTACCGCTTGGCGTGTAAGAACAACAGAAGGCCTGCCTGGCCCCGAGAGTGCTGACCGGATCGACGCATCGCTCTCCTGCGAAGAGAAGAAACTACGCACCCCGACCTGACGAAAGAATAAACGATGCAAGGTCTCGCTCGTGAGTGGAATCGATGCATCGCAACCCCTTTTTGAAGCACACTCGCCCGTGCAGGGTTATTTTTGACGCATCCAAAGTACATTTTCACGCTAATAGTGTTAGTGTGTGTTTTAAACCACATAAATACTCTTATCGCTTTTTAATTGATCGCTTGACTTGTGTATGGTGGATTTGTGTCGTTTTGGGCCTTGTTTTGTTTAGATAAATATTCTCTATTTTTCTAAACCGGTGTTGTGTCATTTTCTTGTGTTTCATTAATTTACTGTGTGTGTTGGTACAAATACTTTATACATAGCACTCTGAAGTTAAGCCTTCTGCTCTGCCAAGCTACCAAGGGGGTAAACAGGGGTTAGCTGAGGGTGATTCTATTTTATCCTGACTAGAGTGAGGGTCCCTACTTGAGCAGGAGGTAACCTGACTGTCAACCAAAGATCCCATTTCTAACATTGGTGATCAACGGTTGGGATTTGGACTTGTATTTTTACTTGACATACAGTAATTAAGTGTACACTACTGTTTTGAGTTCAGACCGCTATGTGACCACATAATACTTGTCTTGTGATTCTTCTTTTTGTTCTCTGATGTTCTCCTGGAAATATTGCTAATATTTTTGGACTCCGGTTTGTGGTTATAAAGCCTTTGCAAAATGGAATTCAATTTCTGGCATCTATTTATCTATAAAAGGTGGCAGCTTAAAGCATTCTGCATGGAAAGGGGACTGGATGTGAACAAGAAATCCAGAAGGGAGGAACTTGAGTCAGCCCTGTTTCAGTATGAGTTGAAATGTTGTCAGGCAACACCACCAAATGAGTTTGAGGAGGAGAGCTACTCTGAGGAGGAGAACTACTCTGAGGAGGAAGGCAGTGAACCTGAGGAGGGAACAGAAGGAGATGATTGGCTCCTAGCTTGAATCCGGAGTCTGGAAGAGCTAGAAACAGAACTTGAGAGGGCTGATGAGAAGAGAGCCTTAGCCCTGGAAAAAGAAAGGATTGTAGCTCAAGAGCTGATCTGTGAAGAGCTGGAGCTGGAAGTCATGAGGACTGGGTCCAGCTTGAATGGTGGCAGCAACAATTTTGTATCCAGTGCTGCTGAAGAAGTGCACATGCCCAGAGATATGGTGCCCTACTTGAAGGAGGGAGTTAACACACATCAGGAGGTTCAGGGGTATGAGGTAGCTCCAGTGATGCGCAGGGTCCCTGAGGTGGATTGGAGAACTGGCATGGTGAGTCATATTCCTACTGGTGGGAGGGACACTCTACTGACTCTAGGTGAGAGTGACAGGGAGAGGGGTTCCCCCAAAGTAGAAGTCCTGGTTATGGAGTGTGAAGACACCCAGAAGAGTGTGGGTTGAGTGTCAGGGATAGTCATGTCTCAACAGTCTCAGGAGGCTGATGTGGGGTGCTTTTTCTAAGCAGAGTCACTGGATGGTTGGGTGAAGGGTACTTTGGTTAATTCATGTGAGGGGCTGAGTGGTGTAATTGCTGGAGAGCATATGTCTAGTCCTCATTTTCCAGAGCTATGCCAACACCAGGTGGAGAGTGAGTTCTCTGACCCCAGGGAACTTACACTGGAGGCAGACCTCTGGGTGAATACCAGTGAGTCTGAAGAAGCATTTTGGGTTGCTCCTGAAGGGAGTGGTCTAGGTATTTCCCAACCAGGTGAGGTAGGGAAGGATTGCAGTGTGTCAGGTAGGTCCCAGTGTAGTGGGATGGGTAAGGGACCCCATGTCCAGTCACAGAGGGGAGAGAATGGGGATGGGCTGAGGCCCAAGGTGCCCAAGATCCAGTCCCAGGTCCTGGAGGGTTCCATGAGGGACAACCAGGAGGGGAGCCTAGCCTGTACCATAGGGCCACCTGTTGAGGGAGACCCCACAGTGTCAGAAGAACTTGGGGGGGCGGCTGTAGCCAGCGTCCCACAAGTTCTGGTGTCTAGTGGTACCACTCCTAGTGAGGGGGTGCAGAAGTCCAGACTTAGGGTTAAGAGGGAGTTGTGGGCCCCAGTGGAGAACCTGGAGGGTCAGGGGTCAGCTCTGAGAGCAGAGCCCCCCAGGAATGACCTTGGTGAGACCATTTATGAGTTGAGGGAATCCAGACTCCGTCAGATGGGCAGAGGTCAGGAGACCTGCGCCAGCCAGACTCTTGTGTGTCCCTTGGTGACGGTGTGTCCCTTGAGGGGGGTAAGTGTGCCCCCCTGGAAGTCCTGGTGTACCAGACAATGATTCAACCATAGGGTGGTGACTCTGGTTTGAATGATCCGGTTCAGGGGGGAAACTCTGACCTAATGCAGGGTAGGTGTGCTCCCAAGGAAGTCCTGGTGCACCAGGCAGTGGTTCGACCGCAGGGTGGTGACTCTGGGTTGGATGACCACGTTCAGAGGGTAAACTCTGACCTGGTGGGGGGTAGGTATGCCCCCCAGGAAGTCCTGGGTTGCCAGGCAGTGGTTCAGTCTGTGAGTAGAGACCCTGGACTGGAGGATCAGGTGCAGGGGGTAAACCCTGACCTGAAGGGGGGGTGGTTTGCCCAATCATCCCCCCTGGTGTGATGTTAAGGGGTACTCTCCCCAAGGGGGGTGAAGAACCCTGAGAGTAGGGCAGGTGAGAGACAGACTCACCCCTAACCCCAGTGCAATCTAAGGGTACAGACCCTGGATTGGAAGGCCACGTTCAAGGGTGTGTCCCCTGACCTGGAGGAAGGGGCTTCTTCTAACAGTGTCCCTACCATGTTGTCTTCTGGGGGGGCACTCCTATTTGGGGGGTGCAGGACCCCAGAAGGGAGGGCAGAGGGAGGGAAGCCTCACCCCTGGCCCTGCTCCAACCTGATGGTACAGACCCCAGGTTGGAGGACCAGTTGCAGGTTATCATCCCTGCACTGGTGGGAGAATTGTGCAGGACTGCTTCTACAAGCACCCTGACAATTTTGGACTCTGGGAGTGCCACTCCTGCAGGGAGGGTACAGAGCCCCAAAGGGGAGGACCAGGGTCAGGTTGTCATTCCTGACCTGGTGGAAGAGAGAGTGGTCAAAGGGTGCCAGGCACCTGGGGCTCCCGCCCCCATTCTCTACAGTCACAGTGTTTGGAGAGGCCTGAGGTCGGGGTCTCATCCATGACAGTTGTCAGGGGTTACTGAGGCTTGCTGTCCTGGTGGACAGAGATGCCCCTGGGGGGGTGGGGAAGAGAGTCACACCACGGGGTGGAGTGGGCAACACTACTGTGTTGGCCTTGGTGGTGCTATCTACCCCTTGGGATACATCTGTGAGCAAAGTAAAGTTAGGTGTTGCGCAGATGATACCTGCAGATGTGGAGAAGGGTTCCCCGTGGGTTAGCTTAGTTGGCCCTGAGAGTATGGACAGAGGGATCCAACTTGAGTCAGGAAGGCGTAGAACTGGAACATGCCCCTGCTGTTGTGGGCCTGTGTCCCTGTTCTATCGCCCTAATCAGGGTAGTACATCAAGTTATTGATTTTTCTCCCCTGGATTTAGGCTGGTAGGGGGTCGTGTTGGACTTTTTTCTTATGCAGGGTCATCCCCAATCTTTTTGCCTCCTGCCTCGTATTTTTTCTGACCTGTTGCTGTTGGCTTTTGAACTCTGAGCACTTTACCACTGCTAACCAGTGCTAAAGTGCATATGCTCTCTCTGTAAATTGTATGTAATTGGTTTATCCATGATTTGCATATTTGATATACTAGTAAGTCCCTAGTAAAGTGCACTAGAGGTGCCAGGGCCTGTAAATCAAATGCTACTAGTGGGCCTGCATTACTGGCTGTGCCACCCACATAAGTAAATCTGTACTCATGTCTCATACCTGCCACTGCAGTGTCTTTGTGTACACTTTTAACTGTAATTTCGACTTGGCAAGTGTACCCACTTGCCAGGTCTAAACCTTCCCTTTTCTTACATGTAAGGCACCCCTAAGGTAGGCCCTAGGGAGCCCCAAGGGCAGGGTGCAGTGTGTGGTTAAGGTAGGACATATAGTAATGTGTTTTATATGTCCTGACAGTGAAATATTGCTAAATTCGTATTTCACTGTTGAAAGGCCTGTCCCTCTCAAAGGTTAACATGGGGGCTACCTTTAAATCTGATGACAGTGTAGATTTCCTTTAAGAGTGGATGGACATGTGGAGTTTGGGGTCTCTGAGCTCACAATTTAAAAGTACATATTTTAGTAAAGTTGATTTTAAGATTGTGTGTTTGAAAATGCCACTTTTAAAAAGTGAGCATTCTCTTGCTTATACCATTTCTGTGATTCTGCCTGTTTGTGGATTCCCTGTCTGGGTCAGTTTGACAGTTTGGCTGGTTGCACCTCACACTAGACAGTGAGACAAAGGGAGCTGGGGTGTAGCATGCATATCCTGATGAGCCATCTGTGCTAGGAGAGAGGGAAGGAGTGGTCACTCACACCTGAAAGGGCTGTGTCTGCCCTCACACAATGCGGTCTCCAACCCCCTGGTGAATGCCTGGGGCCTGGTCTGGGCAAGGCAGGATTTCACATTCAAAAGAGACTTTACTTTGAAGTAGGCCTACTTCAAAGGAGAAATTGGGTATAAGAAGGGCACCCAAAACCACAGACTTTAGAACACTTCTGGAAACAAGAGGGATCTCTGCCTGGAGAAGAGATGAAGAGCTCAGGAAGAAGAGCTGCCCTGCCTATGACTGTGCTTTTTGGAGCTATCCTGCAGTTGCTGCTTTTGCCAGAGTAAGAGGGCAAAGACTGGACTTTGTGTGCCTTCCATCTTGAGAAGAAATCTCCAAGGGCTTGATTTAGATTTTGCCTCCTGTTGTTTGAAGTCTCAGGGACAACAAAGACTTCTCTCTGCCAGTACCTGGAGTCTCTGGAGAGACTCCTACTCTGTCCTTTGGTGCCCATCCATTTCCTGGGACACTGAAAGGAGAACCTGGCAGCCTAAGAGGAAGAAATCCACGCACCGAGAGCCGTGCGGGTAAAAGATCGATGTGACTCCAAACTGCTGCTGAAGAAACGACGTGCCAATGGCTCCGCGGCTGAAAATCAACACTCGCTGGAAACGCGACCGAAGAATTGACTCACGGAGCAGGAGAAATGACACAGAGCATCGCTGACGGAGGCTGGGAGATCACAACCCGCGACACGTGGTTTTCGGATCATCGTGCGGCTGGATTTCTGACATGAATCATCATTGTGCATACAAAAACAACGCAAGGCCTGCCTGGAACCGCGTGCGGACCGAATGGATGCATCGCTCCTCTGTGGAGAGAAGAACCGACGCACACCAACTCGAGAGAAGGGGGAAACAACGCAAGGTCTCGCTCGTGAGTTATATTGACGCATCGCAAGCCATTTTTGACACCCACCCACCCGTGCGGGTTATTTTTGACGCGCACCAGGTACCTTTTCACGCTAGCAGCGCTAGCATGTGTTTAAAACTACTTATAAAGTCTTTTTGATTTTTAATTGATCACCTGACTTGTGTATTGTGGATTTTTGTCATTTTAGTCTTGTTTTGTTTAGATAAATATTTCCTATTTTTCTAAACCTGTATTGTGTCATTTTGTAGTGTTTTCATTAAGTTACTATGTGTGTTGGTACAAATACTTTACACCTAGCACTCTGAAGTTACGCCTACTGCTCTGCCAAGCTACCAAGGGGGTAAGCAGGGGTCAGCTGAGGGTGATTCTCTTTTACCTTGACTAGAGTGAGGGTCCTTGCTTGAACAGTGGGTAACCTTACTGTCAACCACAGACCCCATTTCTAACACACTGCAAGCACAGACAATCTGCGCTTGCACTGTGTGGCCCATAACAACTAGTGCAGTGAGCTCCACTCTGCTCTGGGTCTAGCGGAGCTTTTAGCCAAACTCCAGACAAAGTGCGGAGTGCCAAAAACTCCTTTAGCTTTGCTCACCCTTAATCAAGACAATTGCGGAACTCCATACCCTCCAAGGGAGAAAAAAAGTAGGACAAAGGTTGCCAAGCTTTAGAATGTCGTAACTCGGGCCCAGTTGGGCCAATACAGACGATCCTGGGCTCATCTTACTCCTGGTGGTGAGCTCTGTCTACCAGGAGCAGTTGCAGTAATCCTCCTCCATGCTAAAGTGGTGCAATCTTCCAAAAGCTGGCCACCCTGGCTCCCTGTATCAGTTCTCCCTTGTGGCTTTGTTGTTGGGCATAGAAAATTCAGGGCTTCCCCCTACTGGTCTTCAGGAGAAGTAAGAGAGCCAGCCTCAATGGCTCTTGGGGAGATCCACTGGTCTTGGGGTCAATTAGACACAGTCCTGTGTCCTCAGTGCAAGTCAAGGGGTTTCTTCTTCAAGTTCTCCATAGTAGTCCCAGGATCCAGCAGCAAAGTAGGTAGAATATCAGCAGGCAAGAAAGAGTCTTCCCTTGAGGAAGAGTTTATAAAGGGGAGAGGAAGGTTCCAGAAGACAGGCATCCATAGTCAATCTTGGGGTGCCACATCACCTCTCCACCTCCTGCACAGCATGTTGGGACAATCCAAAATGTCCTTATCCAGGAGCCACTGGTCACAACAGTTCCTGGGGTCTCAGGTCCACCAGTCGCTGATTTCACAAACAGGGATTTGTCCACTAGAATTTCAAAGGGAGCCCCCGGGTGGGCTGGCTCCAGTCGTCTGTGCACTCTCCTTTGTTCAGTGGGCTTGGGTAGGCCCATCCCTTGTGCAGTGTGACAGCTGGGTGATTGATACAGATCAAACCACCCACCCTTTTCCTCCTCAGGAGCTGGGAGAAGTATTGCTAATTGCTCCTTTTTCGGGGTGTGGCATTTGTTTCTGCAGCTGGAGAAAATTTAATTACTGGGCACAGCAGGGTGACACAAGGCCTGGGCTCTGATCCTGAGCTAAGCCAGGAAAACATGTAAACACTGAATGACCCATATGGGGTTCAGTTATCATTTTGTAAGTTATAAATGTGATGGTCTCAGTAGGCCAAGGGGAAGGGAAAACACACTCCAAGGCAGTTCCATCCCCATGTGCCTAATGGGTGTTAATATAGTTAGAACAGTAACATACACTCACTTTCACTAATAGTTTACACTACCCTCATGAGTGAAAACCTAATCCTGCAGAGCCCTGTTTGAGCCGGTCTACCTATTTCATGTTACCGGGGCTGTGGACGACAGTAGGCTCTGGCGCGCAGCCCAAAACTCTTGTGTGCACACATATTCACGTGTAACCAGCCAAGTGACTCTTACCCTTGCTGCATCACAGCAGCCTTATCTTGAAAAGCAGACACTGGCTGGAGACATGCACTGTCCATTTGCTATGTGATTACCAAGGGCGAGACACCGGTAGTGTAACTCACTACAGTAAAAAGTAAAAATAAAAGAGGTGATAAGAACAGCAGAAAATCTGGGTCTACCACAAGGGCAGACCATAGTGCAACACTACTGTTTTGCTTTGATGGCAAGCCTTGTTTTCGTGCTTTTGCCTCTGGGTGTCTCGGTTGTGTTTGGTGGAGGGAGAAAAAACTGTCCTCCTTGGCACTGTCCCCCCCCCTTCCAGTCCCTTAGCTTTTAGGAGACACAGAAGAAGGATGACAATGCACGCCCTTTTAACACTCAAAGTTGTACAGCAAAATGTGGCAACCATTTTAAAGGGTGCATATAGCCCTTAACTGGTATTCACTTTAACAGAAATTATGGCAGAAGGATCATACAACACTTTGGTCAAGAAACGGTGTGAAGACTACGTTGTTAAGACTGAATTTTTATCAGTGGTGAATAATTCTATCGATGTAGCAAAGCAGAAAAATGTATGAGTAATTCTGCATTACAGGAGTAATTCAGAATTAATACATTCCTCTGATTCCACCGGCTGAATTAAAAATTCTGCCTATCCCTAGTCTTGAGACATGCATGGAGGTCACTCTTATTTGAACTGCTGTGCATGCTCTTTTTTCTGCTATAGACAGTCCACCAAATACGAATAGGAGCCTCAATGAGAGAGGCCCGCATAATTCATGTTTGTGCTGTATGTACTCTTACAGGATATATCGGAATTAGGTGTTGGGTGGAATTTATTGTGTCTGAACACTACATAGGGACATATTTACATTTGGTTTACACTATTTTAGTGTCATTTTTTTAATGTTAAAATGGTGCAAACTTAACTCCATATTTATATTTTGTTGCTAGCCCGTCTAGCGTCAAAATATAGGCATTAGCGTCATGTTGTGGATGCAGCAAACTACCATGAACTAATTAGATGAAAGGTAGGTGTTCTCATTCATAACATGATGCTAACCCCCCACCACCATATTTATGCTCTGGCACAAAAACGATGCACATGGAGTAGGCGGGCCCAAATAATGGTGCTAAGCCTGCTTAGCACCATTATTTAATGCCTGGTTCAGACCAGGCGTTAGGTTACCTGTGGACCCATTTCCATGGTTCAACATCATGGAATGGGCCCACAGATGCCCACCCCCAAACCCCAGGAACACCGCCACCCACACCAGAGGGATGCCATGGGATGGAGGACCCCATCCTGGGTAGTTAGAGGTATTTTTGTTTTCCAGTGCAACTGGGGGGCCCTTACATGGGACCCCCTGCCTGGCTCTGGGTATTATGGCCATGTCCAGGGGACAATGCACTGGTCCCCTGGGCTGGCCATTGGGGTGGTGGGCATGACTCCTGTCCTTACTAAGACAGGAGTCATGTTTTGGTGTTGGTGCATCAGAAAATGATGCTAGGCTGGTTAGTGGCAGACTTATTGCCGCAAACCAGCCTAGCGTCATTTCTGACCCACTAATGCCTTTTCCCCTACTGCCACCCCTCCCCCCGGCTAGCGTATACCCCATAGTGATGTAAAATCTGCATTCTCAGGATATGTTGGCAGGTCAAACCTGCTGAAATATACTAAGGGGAAAAGACCCAGAAAATTGCCAGTACATGAGGACTCTGTAGAAGTAAACACCAAAATATGCATGTTCTTTTCCATTTTAATGATCACACATAGTAAATCAGACACCACAGTTTTTAGTCTTATTGTGTATGCATAGGGTACTGGGGCTCTAATAAAGAAGTCATTAGTCAGACATAGTGGTGGAGATACCGTTTGGCTACTATCAAAGATTCTAGCTAGTATCCCCTCCCCTAAATCCACCTATTATGAATTAATCTTTGAGGAATCAGGAATAAACATGCAAACCTGTTTTTGTGAGTCAAATTACACACAGTATTCCCTTTTCCCTGCAGATTAATGTTCCCATTTATCTATTCTTTAAGCAGGTGGCAAATGGGAGAACAGGGGATAGAGCAGAGTTGTGGGTAGTGGAAGGGGGTACGGAGAATGAGAATGGACAGAGAAGGCTGTGAGCTGACAGATGAAAGCATTACATACCCCCTCCCGATGTTGAGGAAGCTTTGGATGGGTGCCAATACAGGGCTGCTCCTGCTGCCCAAGCCTCTTTTCATCTTACCAGCTAGAAATGCTAGTTTGTAAAATAGGGTCTGATGTTTTCTCACCAGAAAAACATGGATGCAGGAGAACCATTCCAGTCACGATTAGGCAGAGCGGTATCTCCCCTGGAGATAGTACTCCTTCAAATTTGAAAGAGAGGCCTCAGACAATAAATACAATGATGGATGTTAACATTTAATGGATCTGAATATCTGGAATCCCGGGACTAATGGATGCCTTTGTCCTGATAACCATTTATCAATATTTTATTTAGCTTTGTTGTCTGCTTCCATTTAACACTTTAGGAGATTGTCTGATCTGCCCATATTCTGTTTCTGCACATTTCACTGCAGATCTAGAATCATGGTAAACGTTACACTGGATGTCCAAATTGATGACAAAGAAGTATACTGTACATGGGAGTGTTCCCTGAAAGCGGTACCCAAGTACCCCATCTTTCTCTGTTAAGACGACCTGTTGACATGTTAAGGCAACAACAGATCTTAAAGTCCATTTCAAGAGGACCACGAATGGTGAATTCTTTCAGCATCCTTCGAGCTGAGCTGATCGTCATAAATCTGAAGTTCTGTACTGCTCAGATATCACCAATTCACCAATAAGGACATCACATTTCTTGTTTTCATTACATACATTTCTTTCTTACAAAAAACTGCATTTGGAAAGGGACACTCCCTACCCTATCATCAGCTGTACAATTCCTGATTTCTCCTGCTATGCCATCTCATGCCCACGCCAAAGGACAAAGGTTAATTTGTCTAAACGTACAGCTTGCAAGAAAAATGTTGTATTGCTGTTTTGTAAATAGCAAGTGCTTTATGATTTTTATTTTGCCTACACTGTGAGTATGTTCTTAATGTGTCAGATTTTCTTATATGTACATTCTATGGTGGTGTAATATAATATAACAGAGCACTGCTGAGGGTGATACTGTTGTTAAATGGCCTGAAATCAAGTTATAAGCTTGAACTGCTTGGTAGGGGAGGGCCTATAACGAGGGAGGTGACCTTTAACACTCGTTATAGCCTAAGGCAGAAGGGCTATAATGCTGTTAGCACATTCCCTGCACTGTGGGAAGAATATGCTAAGTTGTTGCAATGCAATGGGTCCCGAATTTGTTCGAATAAGAGCTATTAGCGTTGTAACCTCTTAACCGGACTTTTCTTGCCACATAAATTGAAAATGAAAAGTAAAACAGTTTCACATAAATGAGCCAATGGTAGCCATGAGCGTGAAGGAGACACACAAAAGTAAAAAGAAGTTTGCTCGCAGTGAAACGTATCATCAAAAGTGCAATTAGCCATGTAGCAGAGTGGATGACCAAGGCGGTAATCAAACTACCCCAAGGAGGGACAAACCTAGAGAATTTACCAATGATAACAAAGCATTTTTGAAGGGCAAGTCCATGAATGAGTGATAGTGGTGGGCGTGAGGTGGGCATGGTTAAAAGCCCAAAGAGATAACAACAGGTCGTAAAAGCAGCGCTTGCATGCTGCTATGCTCGACCTAAAAAGCACCTCTTGAGTAAACCACAATGCAACAAAAAAAAGGCATTTAGATATATATGTGACTGGAAATCTTTTCCTGTTATTTCATCTGAATTATATTGCTATACGAAGGAAGGATCAGGAATTACTGGATAGATGGTCACTCCTTCCTTTGATGATTTTTGGGAGGATAGCATTAGTTATGATGTTGATATTACCTTTATTAATTTTTTTGCTTTCTAATTTTCCTATTAAAATTAACAGTAGTTTTTTTCAGGAACTTGATTTTCTCTTGAAAAGCTTCATTTGGAATAGGAAGGCCCCTCGGACTATATTTGCCACCCTGCAGCCTCAAGAACGTTCAGGGAGGCCTGCGATTTAGAAGGAAGACTATTTGAAGGCAAGGGAGTATTAGTTGATTACTTTTTAAGCAAAAGGGTGCAGGAATCCGCAATAAGTTTTCCAACTTTTATAAAAATTGCTAAATTACTAAAGAAAACAAGATACAAGACATTTCTGGAGTTGGGATACAGGATAACAGCCTTATATAAATATTACCATCAGGATTTAACTACCTGCAGATTAAGGAATGCAACTATTTTGGCCCGTGCTTATCAAGGGCTGCACTGTTTTCTTTCGGCATTTCGTGGTTCTAAGGAGCGCAGGGTTTTTGTGATAAGGGAAAAATGAATTAACCTGGGACAAGGTAATCGGGAGGTGTGAGGGCCAAGGTAACATCTTTAGGTGGAGCGTTCTACATCTAACCCATTTTGTTTGTAATTCATATGATCTCAGCCAGGAAGCACATCAGGTCTTGTCTGCATTGGTTAAGAGCAGGCTTATGGGTACAGGCAACTTGTATAGGTTGCTGCATAGTATTTTGAGCCTGAGTTGAGAGCAGCAAATTTGAAGAGATTGTCCTTTCTCTGTCGATGGTTGGCATATTACACTCCTAGTGCCTGGCATACAATATATCTGGATCTCCCTCATCAATGCTATCGCTGCCTACAGGATGGGGCTGGGGATTGGCTTCATAGATTCTATATGTGCCAAAAACTATGCTATTTTTGTGAGGGGCTATTCTCCACAATAAGTGAAGGAGTAAAAAACATTAAAGTTCCCGACACTAGTCTAGTACTTTTTGGGGTGTCAAAGGAGAGCTAGAGAATTAGAAAGGCAGGACAGGTTTTTATTTAAATTCCATTAACTGTAGCCCAGTCCCTGATCCTTCAAAATTGGTGGTACTAATCCGTTCCCTACATTTCATAATTGGTGGGAGAAAATGTAAAGAACAAAACTCTTTGAAGAAGGTTATGCAAAGCGTTTGGGGGGATAAAATAGGTTTGCCGCTATCTGGTACCATTTCAAGCCCATGCAATGTATTTCAGGGCTGGTTGGCCCTAGTGAATTCCTCCTTGGTATTTTTTTTATTAAAAACTTCCAAGCTCTACTTCTCATCCTGTATAGTTCACTAGAATATTTACTAGTATTAGTCTGGCTGTGGGTTGGCTCCATTAGGAAGTTGCCTAGTATGTTTCCATGTAACGGGGGGATCCAGCTGCACATTGCCCTTTGTTCTATTGCACTTTCATTAGGATTGGGGATGCTAACTGTATTTTTCTTCAGCACTTTAGTGAGTTAAAGGTTGTTGCACTTTACTATAATTCAGTACAACCTGATGCTACTTGAAAGATATTGAGATTTATAATTGTCAGTTTATAGCAGGGCTCCCCAAGCTGCTTTTACTGCATCATATCTCCCCAGTCTTGTTTTTTGTTCTCGATTTTTTTTCTAAATTACAAAATTCTTAATTTATCAGACAGTTAGGCACATGGCACTTTGTTCTTTTGCACTATAGATAGGATAACATGTGCCAGCTGTATTTCTTAGTACGTTAGTGTGCGTAAATCTGGTTCACCTTATTGTAACCTACTATAAGCTCACGCTCTTTGAAAGGTATCTAGAAATACTGTGAGCACTTGATAGCTGCCCCCCCCCCCTCAGCTGTTTCTTCTGCATCATATCTCCCCAATTCTGCCAGTGCTTGTTTTTCCCCAAAAATACGGAATTCGTGTTTTATCTGGCTGCTTAGATTGATTAAGTAAGAACGGTTCTACCATGCCAGATGTATGAATGGGCTAGAACTGTCCTGCATCATTACATTGCTTTAAAGAGTTTAAATTAAATTAAATTGTATGTACTGAATGATTTTCGGGGGAGGACATCTGGTATGTTAGAATTGGTTATTTACGCTGTGGTCCTGCTCTGTAGCATGCTTTTAAAATCAGTAGCCTGCAATGATGTAAATGTATTTGTCTTTATTGTTTTTCATCGGTGGTATGTAGAGGACATATGTACTCTTACAAAAACTGCAATAAAAGGACCTAGTTAAACCAAAATATGGTTTCACATTACGGTTTGTACCAGAGCAGTGCTTAATTTGTGCTTGTTGTGTCCGGTGCGGAGCACCGGCACTTATTTCTGAGGGCCGGCGCTTAGTTTTCTGTCTCAAGCATTTACTGCGAGCAAAAGACACTAGGGAAAGACGGAGGAAGAGAGAAACCAAAAAGCGTCACAAAGGTAGAAAGCAGAAAGCTGCAAGAGTGAGCTGAAGGGGCAGGGAGTGGCTGTAAATGGACTGAAGAGGCCCGAGGTGGCCTCAGTATTCCATGTTCGCACTTTTAATGGCAGCAGCAGCGTGTTTAAGAGGAGGGCTTTGAGCACCGGCACCTATTTATTTACAAATTAAGCACTGTACCAGAGTGTTAGTAAGACTATGTGATTTCCATACACGGTAGAATAGTGGCCAACTAATAATTTGTCATGTGCTATCAGAGAGTAAAAGCATTATTCTACGGAAGAAAAAAAAACAAAAAACTGCGGGGGGATTTAACTTTTGCAACGGAGATTTATTCTAAATCAAATCTCCTGCATTATGACATAGGGGCAAAGAGATTTGCTAAGGTCATTAGCTGCCATCCACATATAGATAGATTTTACAGAAGCAAAGTATCCAATCGATGGCTAAAAAATGCAATGCTAACTCAGTCAACTGGGCTTAGAACGAACAAATTTTAATTTACGTATATATAAATAACTATTTCCTACTGAGTAATGGCAACGAACAGCAACATATTATTAGAAAATTACTGTATCTAACCATAATCCAACAGGTAGTAATTAAAGCTGTTGTATTCTCAACACAATCCTTTTAGGACTTCTGCAATTTTCGTAAGTGAGAAAATAAGTTCTAAAAAAAAAAAGTCAAGCTATTTTACAGGATGTAAATCTTAATCATTTAGGAGTAAATCATGAAGAGTACTGAAGTCACTTTTAGATGTTGAGGACTAAATATTCTTGTGGAAGCAAAAAATATCAAAATATGTACTAGCCAACAAGAAACTCCAAGGATCTGTCCTGATTGCTTTTGCCAATGAAAGTTATTAGCTTTAATAAATATAGAATTTCTGACTTGGGGCAGTTACAACATACTTTTACCATTTATATGATGTATGAGCCGCTGTTTTGTTTCTGTATTTTTAACATCCCATTATATTCATGTCTAACTGACATTAGAGCGTTTTTCAAAGGTTATATTGTAGCCTAAGTATCCCACAAAATTATTTTTGAAACATAGCACAACAATGATGTACTGAGGAAAAAATAAAGGTGAGAGCTGTACATTTTACACTGTGTCTTGCAAACTCCTCATTTGCATTCTGTTACCTACCGGGAAGACAGCCTGCCACCCAGGACTGGTTTGTACCTGCTGTTGATGATAAGTAGAGAGTGAGCGCCTGTGATTGGAGCCAAGCATAAGTAAGCTTCAGGCGACGGGTAGTTAGGAGGGTGCCGATTGTGGGAGTAAAGGGCAGTGGTAACCCAGTCCCACAACCAAAAGTAGCAAACACCAGAGCAGCTCAAATATACCTCTGCATCATACAACCGGGACACATGCCCCCGATGAGAGAGTTGGGTGAAGGTTAGCAAAGGGCAGGATCATAACCTGCTAGTAAACAAACCCTGAAAAATCAACCACAAGATTAAAATAATATAACAGACCGGGTCAAAAAGGCCACAAAAGAATGCACTGAATTACAAAAAACGGATTAAAACAAAAAGAGCGATTGCGCTGTGTAAAACCTTGAATTTGCCAAGGAGCACTAGGATAAACAACAGAACTAAACTGGTAGTCCTGAAAAGTTCGCAGTTACTGCCTAGCGAGATCGCGCTGCATACAAAACAAAAAGAAAAAGTAGTCCAGAAACATACGGAAACCATGGAGCCTTGTATGTTTACAGTACTGGGCCGGTGAGCTCAAAAAGGGCTAAACACCGGAGAAGGCATGACGTATGCATGCCTTTCACAAACAAAATCAAGCAATTTTTAAAAGGCAAGCCCACAAACCAACGAAAGTGATGGGTGTGACATGGGTGTGGTTAAAAGCCCACAGAGAGATTATAACAGGGGCCAGAGCACTTGCAGGACCAACCCTAAAAAGAGGGAGCAACAGAGAGACAAACATTGTAACACTAGAGCAGAAGAACTATACCAGCCATTATTGGCCCTGAGGAACCCCATTGTCTTGAGGGAGCTCTCAACACATTCCAATGTTCTAATAACTGTTTTAGAACTATGGATTGCTCTAAATATGATAAAACTGCATCTTCACCTAGGGATGACAAGTTATGTTTTACTCTGAATACACAGTCCTCCTTTTAAAGTGTTTATTTTCTGAGCCCTCACAATGTTCCTCATTTGGCTACCGTAAATGGTGCGAAAAGCTACATCTTCTCTACCACAAGATTCTACTTCCTTCAATAACTTTGCAAGCCAGAATAGTCTAAGATGGGTCCGGGAGGACTCGATTAATTCCAAATGTCCAATAAAACCACTGACTGTTTATGGTCACCGTATGCACAAGTGTTTCACATGAATATCCTGAATGTCTGACATGGATCAGCCTACCTTGATAGGGCACATCTGCTCTATGCTATCATCTAGTGATGGTTTCATCATCATGTGTAAAGGCTGTGTGCTGGGGGGAGGAGAGATCCTTCTTAAATACATCCTTCCTGAACCCCTTCCAGCTGCAATGGAGTCTGATCTGTTCTGCCTCTCCCACCACTGTTAAGCATTTTGTTGCTTTTCCTTCCTCCTTGTCCTTCACAGTAGCTCTTATCGGATTCCAATTTAAATTACAAACATCACTGTTTAATTTGTAAGAGAAACAGTACTTGTACCGAGTTTCTGCTCTGAAGCCCAAGGCTGGTGAAAATAAATGTGGTGCACCAAATACCAACGCTGCGCAGCCCTGAATCCACCACAGGCATCTCTAATTCACTGGCAGACACTCTGGCGGTCATTCTGACCCTGGCGGTCAAAGACCGCCAGGGCGGAGGACCGCGGGAGCACCGCCGACAGGCCGGCGGTGCTCCAATGGGGATTCCGACCGCGGCGGTAAAGCCGCGGTCGGACTGGCACCACTGGCGGGCTCCCGCCAGTGTACCGCCGCCCCATTGAATCCTCCACGGCGGCGCAGCTTGCTGCACCGCCGCGGGGATTCCGACCCCCCCTACCGCCATCAGACCGCCGGGATCTGGATGGCGGTAGGGGGGGTCGCGGGGCCCCTGGGGGCCCCTGCAGTGCCCATGCCACTGGCATGGGCATTGCAGGGGCACTGTCTGCTGCGCAGACAGTGAAATACGCGACGGGTGCAACTGCACCCGTCGCACAGCTTCCACTCCGCCGGCTCGATTCCGAGCCGGCTTCATCGTGGAAGCCTCTTTCCCGCTGGGCTGGCAGGCGGTCTGAAGGCGACCGCCCGCCAGCCCAGCGGGAAAGTCAGAATTACCGCCGCGGTCTTTCGACCGCGGAACGGTAACCTGACGGCGGGACTTTGGCGGGCGGCCTCCGCCGCCCGCCAAGGTCAGAATGAGGGCCTCTGTGTCCCTTTACCCCACTCTTGCCGGTCCCTTCTTTCACTTTTTCTGCCATGTTTCCCATCTTTTTCTTCGTCCTTCTTTCGTGTTTGTGTGCTTTGTTTTTCTCTCTCTTGCTGTCGGAAAATGTCTGATCTGGAAAAATAAGTGTTGGTGCTCCTACTGGCAAACCCCTCTTCAAATTAAGCACTGACCAACATAAGGGTGTTCTGGACTTAGTAATAAACTGTGGTTTAACCAAATATTATAACAGCATCCACCCCAAATGTGGGCTATACTTTGAGCTTGTTCTTAGATCATGACAGTGTTATCCTGTCTCCCCCTCAGAGTATGCACACCCCTATCAATGCCAAAGTCTCTTTGGGGTCACTGAAGTGTTAGTTTTGCACATGGGCTGGCATAATTTTTAAGGGACAATATAAAACAATTTTATTGTTATCGTGTATCAGCAGCGGTGTTAAAGGTCAACAGAATAATCAATTAAAAATCTGAAAAACTCCTGAGGCGGATGGGTTTAAATGTTTATGGACGTATCAAATGTGTGATGATCTCTCCTTTACATACACCAATGTGCAAAAACTGCGAGCACATTTGCATGGAGGGGGCAACTCCCAGCCGTCCCGGGGGTTTAAGAGACCTGCAGAGCCTCACCCAGAGGTCTGTCTGCATCGGAGATCACAGCTCTGCTGACTGCACCATGTCCTGGGCTCCCCTCCTCCTCGTGCTCAGCGCTCTCTGTGCAGGTCAAGGACGAGCGCGTTCATCTTTAAGTGTTCTATTATAATAATAATAATAGCAATAATATTATTAATAGGAATAGCAATAATTTGCATTGTGCATTGATAGGAAAATATATCTGAGCTATTGTTTGGAATTAATGTTTTGTGATGAACCCATCTTCTCGTTCCAGGTGCTGCTGCCCAGAATGTGCTGACCCAGCCCTCCTCGCTGTCGGTGCCCCCGGGCCAGACGGCCAGACTGCCCTGTGTTATGAGCAGCAAATACAGCGTCAGCGGGCGATCCATCTTGTGGTACCAACAGAGACCCGGGAGCCCCCCCAGATATCTCCTCAGGTTCTATGATGCCTCTAACAAGCACCAGGGCTCGGGGGTCCCCGCTCGGTTCTCGGCCTCCAAGGACCCCTCCAGTAACACCTGCCACCTGCTCATCACCGGGGCCCTGGGGGAGGATGAGGCGGATTATTACTGTAAAGCAGATATTGGCGGTAGCACTTACCAGTATCACAGTGAGTGAGGGTGAAGAGGAACTGAGACAAGAACCTCCCCTCGGTCTGTTTTCCCCTTGGGAGTCGATGCCTCCGTCCTCCGTTGCTGTTTGACAGAACTAGGGTTTGCAGGTACTTGTCATTTATTTGTGGTGGGTTCAGGGTCGAACTGGCAAATAGGGCTATTAGGTTGATCCCGAGGGGATGTTCTCACAGATCAGTGTACGGGTTGTTTTTGGCTGTTTGTGGGACTGTTTTATGGTGTGGCCGATTTTTACTACCGATTTCTCTGCTATTATCTCAAACATTGCTGCAGCAGGCACAAATGCATGCAACCTTCCATCCTTACAAAATACTTAACAGATTCTTTTACAAGTATAAAACTGCCCGCATTGCAATTGTGGGCCATTTTTAGCTGTCTGGTTCACTATTGGGGCGTTTTTAATTTGATGCATATTTTCTATCTAGATCTCACCCTGCTGTGGTGGCTAGTGAAAGATACACAACTACATCCAAAAGACACTTGAACAAACCCCTTCTCTGCTGTCCTTTAAAACTCAGAAAAGGACTTTACATTTAACAAAAAACAGCCATACTCGGCATAAAAAGAAAAAGTAAATAAAAACATTTGGATTCTTGTACAAATAAAAGATCTCCTTTGTACAAACCAGCCAACCTCATAAGAATGGAGGGTCCAGCGGAGAGCAAACACAGTCTAGTCTCTCCGCAGGATCATATCGGGAAGGGAAATTGACGGGAGACGGGCAGGATTGGTTGGGGCTATGTAGGGGTGGGACAATGGGAGGGGGCTTATAGGGCTGAGGGGGAGGGACCAGTCTCTTCCACGCTAGCTCATCGCACAGCGTAGAAGTTGGCCGCCCGCCCACCCTACAGGATAAAGAAGGATGGTAAGGGTAGGATGTGGGGGTGTTTGTTGAGAAGTGAGTGTGTGTTGGGGGGAGTATGCCAGTTAGGGCAGGTTGCGAACAGAAGTTTTTGAGGCAGTAGATGGGGGAGGGTGGAGAGTCAGATGACGGCTTGGCCACCCTTCAGGGGGGAAAAAGGAGCAGGTGAAGGATGAGAGTGTGGGGAAGGCCCGAAGCAGATAGGGCATGAAAGCAAAAGGGGGATGTGTGGGGGAATGGAAGTGAAAAGTGAAGGAATGAGTGAAAAGGATGATCGAGGAGAAGCTAAAAGGGTGGGGGTCTCTAAAGTTGGAATTTATTTGATAACGTTAAATGTTCTGTATAAGATGCAATCCTGTCCTAAATAAATGGCCTTTTACACTAAGTAGACTGCGTCACTGACTGTGTCCCGATTATCAGCATGTGATGCTATCAGGAAGATGGACGAAAGGCTCTGAAGGGGGTCCTGACCCTTTAAAGGGGGAGTGTGGGGCTTGTCAGACCAGCCCCTCCTTCAGCAGAAACATCTCCCCTCCACAGTACAATTCATAAAAGCAAATCCCACAATGGTTTTGCTTTTGTAGAATGCAGCACACATAAAAAAAGCAAAAATCGAGGAGGAATAAAAGCATCCCTCTTCGTTTTGCCATGCTAACGCCATCCTTGGGGGGGGGGAGTTAGATTTTGTCGCTGCCTCAGGTTCATGACAACACGTAAATCTGAGGCAGTGTGAAAGGAATGGGTGTTGCAGTGGAATGCCCACAGCAACACTGCATCGGAGGAGCACATATTTACAAGGAGGCACAACTTTAAACCTGTAGACCACATACCCTGCACTCACAAAATAAAATGTTAATCCTGCAATCACACAGGCGCATCCCAAAAATGCACTCACAAAGCATGGTGGATATCCTACCCTCACACAACCACACTGCTTCCACACAGGTACACCACTATCTAGAAAGTGGATGAGTTTGGACAGCTGATGGCACTGGAAACTCAAGTAGAGTTTCTGGTGCATAAGTCGCATATGAGATACAAGTTGAATACCTGGTGCAGCGGTCCACTGGAGTAATTCATAGCTTCTGAATTAAGCTGTACTGAAGCCTGAATGTCCACTGAGGTTCTCTAATTTCCCAATTTCCCATCAGCTACACTTTGACCAACACTTCAGACTAAGGGGGTCATTCTAACCCTGGCGGTAAAAACCACCAGGGCGACTGACCGCGGTTGCACCGCCAACAGGCTGGCGGTGCACCGCTGGGCATTCTGACCGCGGCGGTTCAGCCGCGGTCAGAAGCGGAAAGTCGGCGGTGTACCGCCGACTTTCCGCTGCCCGTCAGAGTCCTCCATGGCGGCGGAGCGCGCTCCGCCGCCATGGGGATTCTGACACCCCCTACCGCCATCCTGTTCAAGGCGGTTCGCCCGCCATGAACAGGATGGCGGTAGGGGGTGCCGCGGGGCCCCTGGGGGCCCCTGCCGTGCCCATGCCATTGGCATGGGCATGGCAGGGGCCCCCGTAAGAGGGCCCCAAAAAGTATTTCAGTGTCTGCCTAGCAGACACTGAAATACGCGACGGGTGCAACTGCACCCGTCGCACCTTCACACTCCGCCGGCTCAATTCTGAGCCGGCATCCTAGTGGGAAGGTTGATTTGCCCTGGGCTGGCGGGCGGTCTTTTGGCGGACGCCCGCCAGCCCAGGGCAAATGTCAGAATCACCGCTGCGGTCTTTCGACCGCGGTGTGGTGTTCTGACGGCGGTACCTTGGCGGACGGCCTCCGCCGTCCGCCAAGGTCAGAATGACCGCCTAAGTGAGTCTGATATTCGTGGACATTTGTGAGAAGAGTCCTTTCATCAAAAAGAAAGTCACATTTACCTTCTAAAATAAAAGGTGGTGCTTTTCTTTGTAGTTCAAGCATATGAAAAAAATAAAGAAAGAAAGAATAACAAAAGAAAACAAAAATATGCCATCTAAGGGCCTGATTTAGATCTTGGTGGGAATCCCACCATCCCTCCATGGTGGCGGATTCAAGGACTCTGACGGAGTTCCGACTGCCGTAATCAGGTGTATTGCAGCTGACCCTCCGACTGCCTCAATGGAGTGTTATCCATGGTATAAGAGGTGCCCCGCGGATGAGGTGGGAGACTTCAATGCTGGCTAACATTACACCATCCCAAACAAAAACAAAAACCTTAAAGTTCCACATTAGTTTTCCACCTTGGACCAGGGAAATAGTTATACAGTATGTGTTAGACCTATCAGCCTTAGGGTGGTCTTCCCCCAACCATTCTGCCTCCATATTTTTCTGTCTTGTTTTTGTTGACTTTACACACGTTACCACTGTTAACCTGTGCAAAGGGCATGTTATCACACCTTAAAACATGGTAACCTTGGCTTGACCCCAATTAGCATATCTAGTGAAGTGGTACTACATGTATCCAGGGCCTGTATTGCTCCTAATGGGCCTACAGCACTTGTTTTGACAACTTGGCCAAATAAATGTTTTACAAAGCTCAAACCTGCCTTTTTAATAGTGGTGGGCAAAAAATTATGCGCCGCTGGTGGAGTTCGCAGCATTTTTTCCACTCCACGTTCGAAATGGAGCATGGTGTTCCAGCCACGTGGCAGAGTTTTTTCTTGCGTATGGTTTGCCAACATGAAGTTGGCGAGTGCGAGCAAGAAATTGTGTCCCCTAGTGTGATTATCGGACACTAGAATGCCTCCCTGCGAGATTTCTCAATATGGGTAGTCATGGCAGGTCATGACCGTTCAAATTGAGAAAGCTTTCACTGAAGTACAAATTCTACTTACATTTTAGAAGGAATCAGCGCCCTCTGACACACCTCGCAGTGCCATTTGCACTGATTTTACAGTGTGGAACAAATTCCCGGCACTAAAAAATTAGTGTGAGCACAGGAGCGTGACAGAATTCAGCCTGCTCTTGGAACTCTGAGGAATCTTGTGGAGTTTTATGCAACTGAATGGAATTTCAGGAAGTGAAACTTCATGAGTTCTGCCCAGGCCTATTTTTTTATACATAATATTCACCCTTAGGGTAGACCTTAAACAGCCCTCAGGGCACTGAAAAAACAATTTAAAAAGTAGGACATGTAATTTGAAGTTTTTCATATCCTGGTAGTGAAAAAGTCCTACATTTATTTTTTCCTAGTAAGAGGCCTGCTTCTCCCATAGGATAACCATGAAGTTACCTTGTTACATTTAATAAGCTCTAACTTGTAAATGGAAACAGGCTAACAGTTCATGTTTGGTGTCTTCAGAATTGTAATGAAAAATCCTCTTTTATGGTAAAGTCATATTTTGCATTACAAGTTTGCTACTTTTAGAAAGATGGTGAAATTGGCAAAGTCGTAAACTTTTCTTTTCCTTGCCAATTATTATGTGCAGCTTGTCTCTGGCTCATATGACTGGATGTAGTTAGCAGTTGTTCTTTGTGTATTCCTCCTAGAGAGCCACACACAGTAGAGAGCTTAGATGTGCCCAGATGGTCCATTACAGGCAGAAAAAGGGGGTGGAGGAAGACACAGCCCCACTTACACATACATAGAGTGTGTCCTGCTTTCACAAAAAGGATTGCCTATATCCTGTAGTTAGTCTGGGGCCAGTGCAGTGCAGGCAGGGAACCCAATTCAAAGAGAATCATCTAGATGTTTCTCCCACTTCAAAGAATGCCCCAGCCATAAATTATTGACCTCGGACACCAGCTCTTCAGTACACTTCAGGTCCTATGGATACTGAAGAAGAAGGTCTGCTGTGCTGCTCTGCTACCAGAAGGACTGTCATTCTGCTGCACTGCTGTCTGCTGCCCTGCTTGCTGAGAAAGAAGATTATACTTGCACACTTCATCCCAGGCTGAAGTATCTTCAAAGGTCAGCCAGATGACCTCCTGTTCTGAGCTACAATGACATAAAAAGCACCAGAGGCTCTCTGCAAACACAGAGCTGACCTGCTGGTTGGATTTGCAACTGGACCTCCTGCCTGGATTTGGAACTAGACCTACCTGAGCCCTGATGGAGACTGCTGGAGTAAGATTCTGACACCCAAATAGTACCCCTCAGGTCCTTCACCCTTTGTGTGGACTCAGTTGAGTATCTCTGATATTTTAGGCTCTTGGTGAATGCGAATGGGTCAGTTAGTGGCGAGATATTGCTGTGTGAGCCACTCGCCAATGTAAAGCTCTGGTGAACCCAACTCTTTGCACAATCTATAGCAACAGCCAAAGATGCCTGGCAGCGTGAAATCTGCACTTTAGCTTGCAAGGAGTGCCATGTCAATGCTCATCTATGACTCTGATCACAATTTCATTCTCCAGCAACTACATCCGCAATGCCCAGCCTGCTCTTCATACTAACTATACCTGCTCCTTGCGAACCCATCTACTGCAACACAACCTGTTCCAGCAGGACTACCCTGATCCCTGTATCCTGATCCCTGCATCATGGTTGGCCTGAAATTTTGACTTTCACTTGTTCTCACACAACCAGATTGCTGCAAGTGGCACTTTGTACTTTTGGCCTTCTTTTCACTTAAACCATTATACTTGCATATCTTTGTTCCTACTAATTGGATTTTTTCATTTTGCTGTCAAGTTATTTATTACATTTTACTTTATATTTTTAAACTGGTGTGGGATTTTTTGTGTTGTGTATTCAATTAATTACCGTTTGAAGTGTTGCATAAATACCTTCCACATTGCCTAACATCTCCGTGTCATGCTAACAGAGCATTGAGCAAAAGTTAATTTGAGGTTTGTTTGTGACTTCACCCTGAAAAGAATTGTAATTGCTGTTTGAGGAGGGTTTCACACCCTTCAGCGAGTAACCCAGCTTCATATGGTGTAAAGAATACTATTTCATGATGGAGCCACAATTTGAAGATTCCAATAGTAATGCCTGGTGCTATGTTTAGGAAAACTGTGGTCCAATAGAAATAGAAGAGGAGTTGCTGGTAAATTAGCACATGTCTAGAGGGGAGCTGCTGGGGATAACCTAAAGGAAAAATCTCCTATGTTTGCGCCTCTCTGGATAGAGAGTAAGCAGGTAAAATACTGTTACTCAGACTAGCTGACCAATGGTTATCTACTAGGCAGAGCCAAACATTGAAACAAAACCAATGACTGAATAGGGCTGCCACACTGCTATGTGAATGCCACTCTGTCTGATGAATAACTGAAGTTTGCTTATCTAAATCCTATTTCCTCTAAGCAAGAATATGTATTATGTTTGAGAAAACAGAAGGCTGATAAAACAAGCACACAAAAATAGATAGAGTACAGGGAGTACTTGGCTCTCACCCATATACTGCACTGGTTAAGAGCATCACAACTTCTGTAAAATACATGGAACACCTGTGGTGTTGCAGGACCAGTGCAAGGTTTCTTTAAGGACATGGAACAAGTGTGCTACTTCAGGGCCGGCCAGTGAAACCCTCCTTCAAATGCATGCAACAAAAGTGCTATTGGAGGACCAGCCAGCACAAGTTTCCTTTAAGGACATGAAGTAAGTATGCTACTGCATAGTACAAATATTCTTCAAAGATATAGAACAAGGCCAATGTTTATTGATTGTTAGCGTTGCAATTTATTTTGGAGCTAAAATGATGCTAACCTAACTCCATATTTATATTTTGACGCTAGACCCGTCTTGTGTCAAACTATTGGAGTTACCGCTTTGTTTAGTATGTGCTAAACCTTCTTGCGTCAATGAGATGCAATGTAGGCATTCCTTTCCTAAACATGATGCTATCCCCCTAGCACTATATTTTCCTCCAGGCGCTGAAACGATGCGCAAGGAGGAGGCGGGCCTAAATAATGGTGCTAAGCCCGCTTACCGCCATTATTTAATGCCTGGGTCAGACCAGGCGTTAGGGTGCAGGTAGGCCCATTTCCATGGCTAAACACCATGAAATCAGCACATGGATGCCCACCCCATGCCCCAGCAACACCACCACCCACACCACAGGGACAGTACAGGAGGGGGGACCCCATCCCAGGTAAGTTTAGGTGAGTGTATTTAATTTTTTTATAAGTACCATTGAGGTCCCCTTACGGGGATCCCCCTGCCTGGCACTGGGTATTTTGGGCTTGTCCACGGGACACTAGTCCCCTGTGGTGGCCATTGGATTGGTGGGCATGACTCCTGTCTAAAGTTAGACAGGAGTCATTTTTTGACTGCTTGTGCGACTAACCAGCATCTTTGCCACTAACCAGCATAATGTAATTTCTCACTCACTAGTTTCATTCCCATTAACGCCACCCCCCCACTGGCCAGTGTATTTTCTTTTGATGTTAGCCATTCCTTAGTGCCATTATGCATCATTACTTAAAAATGGCGCATGGCTGGCATTATGGAATGGTGTTAGCTCGCGCTAAATAAAATAATGCAGAAATGCGTTAACGCAGTTGTGCGTCATTTTACATAAATATGTGCCCAAGTGTGGTACTTCAGGGCCAGTGTAAGCTTCATTCAAAGACATAGAACAAGTGTGGTACTGCAGGGCCAGTGAAAGCGTCATTCAAAGACATGGAACAAGTGTGGCACTGCAGTGCCAGTGCAAGCTCCCTTCAAAGAAATGGAACAAATGTGGTATTCAGGGTCAGTGCAATCTTGCTTCAAAGATATGGAGCCAGCTTGGTCCTGAAAGCCCAGCTAGTGCAAGCTTTCTTCAAAGACATGAAACAAATCTGGTATTTCTTTATATTTCGGCAGGGCCACTGCAAGCTTCCTTTAAAGAATTAGAACAAGTATGGCACCGGGTAGCAGCATTTACAGCCTTCCTTAGATTCAACAAACAAGGAGTAATTCAAATTTGGTGCAAGTGTAAGGAACAGAATTGGGGCATATTAGTGGAAGCTTGATTCACAGGCATGTGTCTGCATGAGTGCAGGGAGAGTGGTGAGACTTTGCAAGTCCATTTGTACTTGTTCGATAAAATGTAGCAACCTTTCTTGAAATATACACTGAAAATGCACAATTTGCATCCATGTTCTCTGCTTTTCTTTCAAATCGGAAACTACTAATCAGTGTCATAACCAACCTTCACTCTTCCCGGTCTCCATGTTTGGTTCAAGTTCTATCCCTGCACTTCCTAGCCCTCTAAGTTCTACGTGAAGCTTTCTGCCCCACCACTTTTAAGAATCACCAGCCACCACTGCTAGTGATACATCATATAGCAAGGGCCTGTAAATTAAATGCTATTAGTGGGCTTTTAGCACTTATTGTGCCACCTACTTACATAGCCCTTTAAAACAGTGGTTCCCAACCTTTTGATTTCTGTGGACCCCCACTTTAACATTAATCGAACCCTGGGACCCCCACTAAATCATCATGGGAATCCGGGGACCCCCACCTGAGTCATTACTGGAAGCTGGGGACCTAATTTGTCAATATTTGTTCATATTTGTTAATTTTCTAGGCTCTCGCGGACCCCCTGAGAAGAATATGCGGACCCCCAGGGGTCCCCAGACCACAGGTTGGGAACCACTGCTTTAAAACATGACTGAGTCCAGCCATTGCAGTCTATGTGAAGTTTTAAGATGCCTTTTAGACTAGGCAAAATAAACCTCATGACAGGTCCAATGCTTCATTTCTAAAACATTTAATTCATCCAAAGGTAGGCCCCAAGCAGCCTATAGGGCAGGGTGCATTGTATTTAAAAAGTTAGACATGTGCGTATAAGTTTTACATGTCCTGGTAGTGAAAAACACCAACATTCATTTTTCACTACTGCAAGCTCAGACTCCCATAGGATAACATTGTGATAATTCATTAATTTTAATAAAGAGATAACTTTTGTTTGCAAACAAGTAGCAAAGTCATATTTGGTATCTTAAATAATTGCAATTTAAATCCTCTCTAATGGTAAAGTTGTTTTTTAAGTCACAAATTTTAAAATGCCACTTATGGAAATTTGTAAAAACAACAGATGATGGACAGAATGCAGAACAATTCAAACATTCATCCCCAGTCATAGATCTGGGTTTAATCCATCAGTTTATTTTGCTTGTCTTGCCATTCCAGTTTGGACCCAGCCATCTGCAAATCAGTCTTGACCCTGTTCCCCATGGGAACAGTCCAGCCCGAACTGCCAGGCCAGGCACTCCCTGGACAAGAGACAAGTATCCTGAGACCTTTTTCAGGGTATCACCCTTCATCATCCAGGCTAGCTTGAATCTGGTGGCATAGCAAGCATGGACAACTTTTGACATTTTCTTCTCCTAACCATTTGTTGCCTGCCACTGTTCTGAGGTCACATGATGAGCTGTAGCTGGTAGTTTGTGTATTGCCCCACACAATGAGACAAAGGGATACTAGGTGTTGGCAGGATGGACAACATTGGTTTAGAAGGAGGAGGAGATGTTGCCTATCACATCATGACGGCTCTGTTTGAACACACTTGCAAAGGGTTTGACACTGGAATGTTGTGATATTTGCCAATCTGAGGCCATGGCAGGGATGCAAGAAATTTCAGATATCTCTGGGACTGGAAACCTCATGAATCTTCCACTACTAGAAAGTGGGAACCAGGTATAAATATTGGGCCCTTAGACCCAGCTCTTCAGTACACATCTGAACCTGAGAAAGACTCAGAGAAGGACTGTTGTGCTGCTTTGCTTTTCGTCAAGAAGGACTGCCACTCTACTACCTTGCTGTGCTGCCCTGCTGCCCTTCTATTTAAGTGAGAAAGACTGGACCTGCATCTTAAACCCAGGACCACCAGAGAGCCTCAATTGGCTGGTTGATTGGACTCCTGATTAAAGGCCTCATGGACAGAACAGGGCCCATCCACCTTGAACCCAGCATCTGGACTCTGCCAGTTGTGAGTCCTGACCTCCCAAGTGGTGACTCCTTAGTCCTGGACCTTTGGAAGTGGGTTTAAAGGTGCTCTAATATCCCATCTGTGGTGGCAGAATAACTGATGCAGCACAACACATCACCTCACAAAACTGCACATCGGAGCTACTGCACAAATCTACAGGCCTGCTGCAAGGCGTATCCTCGATACAGGCCGTCACATCACAAGCACCTCATTGATAGTACCCTCAATTACGATGCAGGACTCCACATCGCAAGTCTGCATCTTCTTTGGAACCAGGTGGTGTGTACCGCATTTTTGATGCAGGGCTTCATATTGCAAGCCCCTCATCAACGGCATCCTCACTGATGACACAATAAATTGCATCACAGCCTCGCAGCTCCTAGAAACTGCTTCTGTGCGATGCACCCTTGCTGCTGGATTCTGCGTCCATCCACAATCAGGATTTAAGGTACTTTGTTCAGCGAACCAAACGTGGTCCCTGTAGACATCCTAACCATTCGATGCTTGCAGGCTGTGTCCTGGGTAACATGAGTACATGTGAATGCCAGTTGGCCTTTGATTATTCCTCCCAGATAGTGTAACACAAAGGGAATAGGTGTTGGCCACATGGGCCAACTTGCCAGGATGTGAGGTGTGGAGCTGTTCCCTGCCCTACTTACATTTAAAAGGAACTGCCTAAGCATACTCCTAAAGAACTTTTTACTAGTCTTTTGTCACCCCAGTTATTTAGGTGCCTGAGCAGGGAGGAAGTAAGTTACAGAACCATCCAAGGGGGAGAAAACTCCAGAGGTCCCTTCAACTTCAAAGTTACACCAGGTATAAAAATAGGACTCTCAAACTCACTCTTCAGTTCACACTTTGACATGCAGATGAAACTCAGAAGGCCTGCCTGGTATTTTTGAGGACTGTCATAGTGCTTGAGGCCTGATTTGCACCTCAGAGGACTGCCCTGCTGCTTGAAGCCTACCTTATACCCTCAGAGGGCTGCCATGCTGCTTGTACTCTGCTATGCTGCTTGAACCCAGGACTGTCAGAGTGACTCCAAAGGCTAGTTGGCTGGCCTCCTGTTGTGAGCTACAGGGACACAAAAAGCTCCAACAACCTTTAAAGTGTAACATGAAGTGAGCTCTGACCCCCTAAGTGGTCCCCATCCAGTTCTGGACCCTTTGAAGTGGCTAAAGATGCCCAAGCAGACAAATTCCCAAACTTGAGATGTGTCAAATATTTTGCCAGAAAGTGCACAAAGAACTGAGAGGCTACCAAACCTTACCTGCTTGCCAATCCAACCAAGGTGCTTCTTTGCAGCCACAAATCCTGTTTAGCGGCTCCTCTCTAGAAAGGTATCCGGCCTTCTGGAGAATTTATTTGATACAGCCTGTAGCTTTGTCAAACTAGAGATTTCTGACTTCCAAAAAAGTGACAAAGTCAGAAGGTAGAAATCTTCACTACCACTTCATCCAGTGGGTCCCCAAAGATGATTCCTCCTCCTTGGACACTGCTGCTTTCTTGCCCCAATGAGTTTTACCTTCTCAGACATTTTTCTTAGAAATCTTTTCAAAGTTCTGAGGTTAGCCAAGATTAGGGCCAATACGCTTTTTGTATCCGAACCATGGCCCATTGCAGTCAGCCATGAATATCAGCATTGCCTCGGGCTTACACGACTAGATGCCCACGGTTGGGTATTTGATCTGTTAGGTACTATTTTTCAACAAAAAATTGAAAAATGTATGATGCAAGTTTTACTGATTGGAATGTTATCATTTTGGTGTCAAATAATTTATTATGTTTCATTCTGTTTTTATAAATTGAAGGTAGATTTTTCTTGGGTTATGTTTTCACTTTATTACTGTTTATGAGCTTCATAAATAATACTAGGGGTGGGTGATAAACTCTGCTCCAATGGCAGAGTTAGTGGAGTTTTGGCCACTCTGCGTTATGCATTTAATGCAGAACTCCACCCAGACTCTGCTGACTGCTACATGGTAGAGTTTTCTCTCAAGTATGGCTCACCAACAGTAAGCTGGTGAGCGGGAGTGAGAATTGGCATCCCCTAGCATGATTTTCATGTACTAGGGTGGCAGCTAGTGAGATCTTCCCAACACGGGCAGTCGCTGGTGGTCACGAGCATTCACTTTGGGAAAGCTGCTGCTTGGGTAGAAAATCTACTAGAGAGGCAGTAAAATCAACTCAGGCAGCACATGATGCTGTTCACGCTGATTTCTCAGCACAGAACAAGCCCCTTTCTCTAAAAAACAGTGTGATGGGCCGATTTTCACCCACTTGCTGAACTCCAAGGAATCTAAGAGAGTGTCTCTAAGTTAAAATTGACTGCTTTTGTGCCAAACTATCGAAGGGGTAAGCACAGGTTAATTTAGTGAATTTTGTGATACACCTTGACTGGGATAGTGGCTTTTGTTTGAGAAGGGCTCACATCCCTCAACTAAATCCCAGTTTCATACTTTGGTCGAACAAGTGCCATTTTAAATTTTAATTCCCATAAAATTCTTGCTCTTAGATACAGAAAGCAAACATCACTTGACAAAACTAGCTATGTAAACACTGACCTCTACACATAGCACTTAATTTGATTGGTCTGATGGAAATCCATTGAGAGGTTTTCCAGAACATATTGTTTAAAACAGTGATTCCGTTTGTGCACAAATCCAAATAAAACATAATAAAGGCACACCATCTGCTGCATTCGTTTTGGATGGTTATCACAGAAATAATATGTTTTGGCTGCCATTATCCACCACTGTGCATCAAGCACTGTTTTGGAAACATTAAAAAGGAATAGGACAAAATGGGGCATAGTGAATCTACCCTGACCCAAGGCCCAGGAAAATGGACCCTACAGGGACAATCCTGCAATACCACATCAATAGAAAAATTCTGTTTATCTTAGTTTAGTGATTTCTATGCCAGACTTGTGACTCCCAGACCATCTCAGGATACCCTAGACCATCCTAGAGCATCATAATTTGCAAATCCTGACCGCAGTCCATTGCGGTTGCCAAACCTGATCTTCAAGGCTCACCCACAGCAGGATAGAGCACTGTGGCCAACCCCTACCAAACAGGATTTCTCATCATGCTGCGAATGGGATGCAGCATCTGGAAGCCTGGAGCCAACCTCCAGTGCACATGGCCAAAATCTTTGAGCAGGTGAGTTGGCATGCCTTGGAGGCTTGGATTCAGAGTGTGGCCAAAAAACAAGCATTGCAGGCAACCCTAGATAATCATGGTCAAAAATGTGTGCTAATCATAGTTTAACCACCTACTTGGGGTTCAGCAAAGGGCATGGTCACAGGTCAGC
The DNA here is from genome assembly GCF_031143425.1 of Pleurodeles waltl. Taxonomy (NCBI): domain Eukaryota; kingdom Metazoa; phylum Chordata; class Amphibia; order Caudata; family Salamandridae; genus Pleurodeles; species Pleurodeles waltl. The sequence goes on from NC_090450.1 coordinate 962,450,734, forward strand.
CTCTGTCGAAAATGTCTAGGCCCGTATTTATACTCCGTTTGCGCCGAATTTGCGTCGTTTTTTTCGACGCAAATTCGACGCAAAACTAACTCCATATTTATACTTTGGCGTTAGACGCATCTAGCGCCAAAGTTCATGGAGTTAGCGTCATTTTTTTGCGTGAACACCTTCCTTGCGTTAATGAGATGCAAGGTAGGCGTTCCCGTCTAAAAAAATGACTCCGACGCATATGCGTCGTATTTATACTCCCGGGCAAAATTCGCGCCGGGAGTGGGCGGGTCAAAGAAACCCGCATTTGCGCCTCTTTTTAACGCCTGGGTCAGGGCAGGCGTTAAGGTACCTGTGGGCTCAGAATGAGCCCAGAGGTGCCCTCCCCTGCCCCCAGGGACACCCCCTGCCACCCTTGCCCACCCCAGGAGGACACCCAAGGATGGAGGAAGCCACCCCAGGGACATTAAGGTAAGTTCAGGTAAGTATTTTTTTTTTTTTGGCATAGGGGGGCCTGATTTGTGCCCCCCTACATGCCACTATGCCCAATGACCATGCCCAGGGGACATAAGTCCCCTGGGCATGGCCATTGGGCAAGGGGGCATGACTCCTGTCTTTGCTAAGACAGGAGTCATGTTAATGGGGGATGGGCGTCGCAAAAAAATGGCGCAAATCGGGTTGAGGCGATTTTTTTGCCTCAACCTGACTTGCCCCATTTTTAGACGCCCATAAGCCATTTTCCCCTACGCCGGCGCTGCCTGGTGTACGTGGTTTTTTTTCACGCACACCAGGCAGCGCCGGTCGGCTAACGCCGGCTAACGCCATTCTATGAATACGGCGCCGGCGCTAATTTTTTGGGCGCTAAACTGCGTTAGCGCAGTTTAGCGTCAAAAAGTATAAATACGGGCCCTAATGGGCACAGCCACAGGCAATGTGCAGCTGGAGCAGGCTGCCCATTATTGGTTGGGCACAGGAAACTGTTGTTTGAGGTATAAAATATATTTAGAAAATCATTGATCAAAACAAACATTAAAGTGAAGTTATGGGTGGCTTGCTTATAACACATTAGTATATGTTTAACAAAACGTAGAAATTCACTGAAAAAAACACAAATAAAATAGAGTTATCGTCACAAAGTAAAAACTAGACCTTCATGGATAAAGGGGCATATTTACCAGCCCATTGCGCCTCTTTGCGCCACATTAGCGTCATTTCTTTAACGCTAATGTGGCTTTAGGTAGGCATTACTGATGGGCCACATTTACAAAGTGGTGCAATGCTTGCATTGCACCACTTTGTAACCCTTTGCGCCACATCATGCCTGCACCAGGCATAATGTATGCAAGAGGGCGTTCCAGTGCTGGGAGGCTTGAACAAATGGTCCAGTGGAATTTACAAGATTTCATTGCACTATATTTTCTGTCATTTTTAATGCCTGCTCAGAGCAGGAGTTAAAATGATGCACCCACTATGTTCAATGGACCTCCCAGTGTTTTGCTGCACTAGACTCAAAGTGCCACAATAGTTAAAAAATGTTGACGCGATTGTGCAAACGACCGTCATGGTGCGCCACATTGTACATACGGCACAACCATGTTGTCATTAGGTGCCGATGGGTGTGCGCAAGAAAAGTGGCTTATCATCTATGATGTGAAACTTTCTTGAAAATATGCCCCATAATTTTGAGAATTTGGGGTTACACATGTTATTTGTAATTCCCAAAATATCACCACTAATCCACTTCATGTAATTATACAGAAATCACAGTAAACATTTACCACAAACATTGCAGTTGTGGTAATAATTTACCATGAACACAATAGAACAACAGAACACAAGTGACTGTGGTTCGCAATGCTGGTGATTTTTTGCACTATTTTTTTATCGTGCTCATCAAAAATTGAGTGAGAACACATTTCATGTTAAAATATCGAGCTAAATGAAAGATTTGCATTTCACATAATTACGCTTAATTTTGAGTAATTTGCTGAACTTTGGTTTGCAGGAACAAATTACACAAATTTAACACACCTCTAGTGCAAACAAAATAACAATAAAAAATCACAAATTATTGTTAGGACCAAAATCCATAACTTGCAAACCCTAACTTGAACACCAGATCCAATGCTCATAGCCTCAAAATATTTATCCTATTATGTAAAACCATCTGAAAGAAGAAAATATTTTTTTTAAATACACGTATAGATATATGTATGTCAATGGTATTTCTATAGCGCAAACCTTGCAAAAATGCATTGGAGCACTGTAATGCAGATGTATACAAGAAGATAATATTACATTTGATGTAGTTTCTTTCCTAGTGTTGATGGTAACATGATGTGTAATCTCATCTGTAAGATTATTTGCTACATTTGAAAGTGCATCTGTTGCATCAAGGGTGAGGTCATGAGCAAGGCATTTGTGTGTGAGTTATGGTTTGTGGATAGCTGTGGACAAGGGTTCCAGAACGGGAGTTGTTGTTATTCCAGGTCCTTTGTCGGGTATGTAATTTCTGTGTCCTTCCATGAGGAGCAGCAGTTGCACTTGCAAGGTCTCCCCAGGAGATCATGTGTGAGTGTTCTGGCAACTTGTCCACTTCCATGAGTCGTGTCATCATCTCACACTCCCTCCGGCAGTGCTTTTCCCTGTTTGCATCTCTGGGGCAGAGAATCAGAGGATGAGAGCAGTCTTAAACTAATTGAGGGTTTCACCTCCTTCTCCTTCTATCTGGCCATTAACTGGGAACAAGCCTATTACTGGCAACAAAATTATTCTCTTGAAGGGAATTACAAAATCTGTGAAACACTGTAGGGACGGTGGGGGTAAAAAGGAGTTAACGCAAGTGAAAGGGTAATCTAAGTAGAGAACAAAGCGATGTGACCAGTAAGAAACATTTTAGAGAGTTAAATCAATAAAAGGAACTAACTGACCCTTGTGTACATTGTAAGAACAGACACAAGCCAATGCCACATGAATTCAAAAGACAGTAAATTAGAGAACCAACAAGGGTTTATGGTTTAGTATGGTTCACGTAAATATCTCAATGTTAACACAATCGCTTGATGTACTCAAACATATGCAGCTAAACATAATTATTGTCTGTCAAAGGTATTATGTGTGATATTACAAAAGCTAAAAGTCAATAAAGAGCAACTTTTGCAAACAATACTAGTACTATTTCTGTGTGCATTGTACAAGATAGAGTCTCACCTCCATCTCTAGAAATGATCCTTTTATAATATATGGGCATTAGACCTGTAAAGCTTATGGTGGTATCCCCCCAAACCATTGCCTTCCTCCTCCTCAATTATTTCTTGATCTCATTTTTGCTAGCCTTAGGACTGTGCGCACTTTACCACTGCTAACCAATGCTAAAGTGTATGTGCTCCCTCCCTAAAAGATGACAACATTGGCTCATACTCAATCAGCATATTTATTTTACCTGCAACCTCCTAGTAAATTGGTATTACATGTACCTAGGGCCTATAAATGAAATACTACTAGTGGGCCTACAGCACTGATTGGGCCACCCACTTTAGCAGCCTTTAAGGATGTCTCAGGCCAGCCACTGCAGCCTGTTTGTGCAGTTTTAAATCACTGTTTCGACCTGGCAAAGTAACCCTTTCTGCCAGGCCCAACCCTTCCTTTTTAATACATATAAGTCATGCCTAGGTTAGGTCCTGGGCAACCAGAGTGCATGGTGCAGTGTATTTAAAATGTTGGAGATGTACTTTTAAGCTTTACATGTTCTGGTAGTGAAAAACTCCAAAATGTGTTTTTCACTAATGCAAGGCATACCATTCCCACAGGAAAACATTGGAGTTACCCTATTACATTTAGTCAGTGTATTTTCTAAATGTGAAACGGTAAACAGTTCATGGTTGGTGTCTTTGAAATTGGGATGAAAAATCCTAACTTATTGTGAAGTTTGATTTTGTATTACAATTTTGAAAATACCACTTTTAGAAAGTTGGCATTGTACTGTCTTAGCCATTTACTGCCTGTAGACTGTACCTGGGTCACATGACTGGGTGTAGGTGATAGTTGAGCTTTGCTAATCCCCCTAGACAGCCACATACAATCTGGAGCTTAGGTGTGCCTGAGTGTGCTTTCACTGGCAGGATGGGAGGGAGGAGCTGGGCCCTACTTACTCTTGAATATGTTTTGTCCTGCCTCCACAGAAAGGGCTCAATATCTTCTGTAGTTAGACTGGAACCAGGACAGGGGAGGCAAGATGCCTGGAATCTTCAGAGGAAAACCCCTAGAAGCTTCTCCCCTACTTCAAATGAACAAATGTGTATAAATATTCGACCTTAGACACTAACTCTTCCGTACACTTCTGGACCTGTAGATACTCTTCCAGGATAAAGAACTGCTGGGCTGCTGAAAGGACTGCAACTCAGCTGAACTGCTGCTCTGAAGGAATTGCTGCCCTGCTGTGTTGCCCTGCTGCCTGCTGCCCTCTTGCCTGGGTGAGAAGGACTGGACCTACATCCCTTGAACCCAGAATCCAGTGTGACCTCAAGGTCTAGTTGACTAGCCTCTGATCTGAAGTCTAAGGGACATAACAGGCTTCCAACAACCTTGCATCTGCACCTGCACTCTACCTTTTGTGAGTCTACCCTTCCAAGTGGTGCCACACAAGTCCTGGATGTGCAACACCAGTCCTGGACCCTTGAAAGTGGGCCAAAGGTGATTCCCAGCCTCTGTGGATCCAGCCAAACTGACGGCTCTCTACAATGCTGCGCAATGCAACCCCAAGCAGAAGCACTGCATTGATGCTGCTGCGAGAACAGCACCCATCAGAAAGACCTGCATCACAGCCCGCAGCCTCTTTGGCTCCAGTGGAAATGGTGCATCTTCTCCGCTGCCTGGCTCAATCTCAGGTTGAACTGATGGATCCCCCTTCTGTGTAGATTGAACTTGGTGCAGGTCTTGCATCCTTAATTGTTGGCAGCCTTGATGTCGATGATGGACAGCTCATCAGAACAGACAGCACCCCGAATCCCACCGATGCCAGACATTGCATCAGAAGCACTCACCTAAGGGATCCTCGACAATGGACCTAGCACAGCAGCCTTGCCACATCTTGAAACCTACGCATCACTTTGGCTGCACAACACATGTTCATCATGGATCCTCACAACACTCCTCAAACCAGAATTTAAGGTACTTTGTTTAACTGGCCTACTCAAATATCTCCAGTTCAACTGTTTGGTTTTTGCCATTTTGAGCTTGTTTTATGTATTAAAAATTGCTCTATTTTTCTAAATCTGTTATGAGATTATTTTCTAGTGCATTTTCATTGTAATACTGTTTGAAGTGTTGCACAAATGCTCTACACATTACTTCTGAGTTAAGCCTGACTGCTCTGCACCAAGCTACCCGATGGTTAAGCACAGTTTAATTTTGGGTTTGCTGTGAGTTCACAATGAGAAGAATTGTGGTTGCGGCTTGATGACGGCTCACACCCCAGTCAAACAACAGACCAATTTCTTACAATGAGATTCTGTAATCCCTGTATAAATGTCAGTCACTGATTTCTTAATAATAGCAGGTGTAGGAGGGAAACCCTTCTCCCCCAGCAGAGTTTGATTTGTTTTGCTACTGTGTGTCAGCAAAATCTCCACCAACCACCATGCTGATGAGACTACTGGCTCCCCCCTACTAAATACATTATTGAAACCATGAATTTAATTAAATACTGTGTGTGCTCGTACTGTACTGTGTTAGGAAGCTCTGTTCAGTTCCTCAAGTGGTCTTTTTATCAAGATGTACATCATTCCAACAGGCACTAGCTTCTCACACGAGGAAATTCTGTTTCAAATGCTCTTTAAATAATTCTGTGGCTAGCTCACAACAGTCTCTATGTTTCTTCCTTTCACTGAGATATTCCCTGTGCCGGACTAAACAGTTCAAGCAGCTGCCCTCATGGATAAAAATTGTTATCATCTTCTCCTAGGCTTGGAGTTCTGCCAGAAATGTGTGTGGTGAAATGTAGTGCTGTGTTGCCACACCTATTATACGGAGGCATCTATACACTTAACATTAAAAAATAAGCCAATTAAACGTATTTTGGGGTACATCGCAAGAAGCAAATACAAAACACAAAAAGGTCAAGCCAGAACCATTTCAGACACTGTGAAGTGCAGAGTTTAAGAGGGGAAAGTATTCCTCTTGTGCAGAGCGGCACCCAAGCATGGCAAGTACGAATGTCAGAAATTCTTTTTACGCTCCTGGGAGCAATTACATAGAAAAAAGAGGTATCCCAAATAGTTTGCATGATAACAACAGGATAACGTTTTCATATGAATCCCTAATAGTTATTACTCTTTAAAAAGATATATATCGCTTACATTGGTGGATACAAAATTGAGTCGGGCCTTTCCTTCTACATCCCTCAATATTGTTCTTTCCTTGCTTTTGTAGCTTGTTTGGCAGAGTGAAGGGTTGGGCTTTTTTTAAAGGGGCATTGAGCTTTATATTTAAGCGCACAGAAGGTGCGTCTGACGTCTGACACTCACTTTTGACAGTATGGATTTGCAGTGCTGAGGCACCTTCCAGGCTGTGTCCTACTGGGAAAGAGAACTAACTCCTCCACAAGGCCCGGCATGTACAAGCTCCCCATGGGACATTTGGAATATAGGTAAGTCATCTAACCGGCAAAATGTAGGGATGGCCATCTTCAAATAGGCTCTCGTGTTAAAGACTAAACTCAGGTAATTGTTTTTATATAGCGCCCATTATCATATGTCACATGAGAAGCAGATCTGGCACAGCTAGTGGTACAGGCTAGAGAAGCCACTAGGGGAGCAACTAGAGCTGAGCCGAAAGTGCAAACTGAACACGCACCACAAGGACCACGGTGCATTGTGCATTTAATGTGCACACTAGTTATGGATTGGGCAGGGTTGACAACTGTGGCAGACGAAGCAGTGGATGCACAGACAGGTGCTCTGGAATTAGACTTCACAAAAGGTGGGATTTTCAGATTTCCTGCATTCATTGCATGAACACGTTAGTGTATTTTTTAAGGAAATGAAGGGGTGGGCGGAACTCCATGGAATCTCACGGAGTTTTTATGTAACTCTGTGGAATTTCACATAGTAAAACTCTGTGAGTTCTGCTTGCTCCTGTATATTAGGCGATTTGTGACGCACTGAGTCACTGATGATAAAGAAAAGACAGCAGAAATGTACTTGATTAGATCATTTCCTTGTATTCAATGTATGGTGAACACTTTAACATAATGATCGCAGGCCGAAATATACGTAGCTTTGGATTTGCGAATTTGTAATAGCACATTTTTATGATTTGCTATTAGGAAATTGCAAACAGTCATTTAAAACAGTGTATTCAACATTCTTTGAGATTCCCAAATGGGTCACAGGAGACCTGCCTCTTAAAATATTTATGACACAGGTCACAAATTGCGACCCATTTGAGAATTGCCACAATCACAGGGATGGTGGCCTGTTGTGGTCAGCAGACCACAATGTCTGTGACTGCTTTTTAAATAAAGTAATCTTAATCCTTTTTTGTATTCCAGACCCTACCCATTGCTCCCCCACCTGGCACAATTGAAAAGCTACAGAAAGAGATAGCTTGCTTCACCTAGGCAGATAAGCATCCCCGGATGTCCTGGGCCCTGAGCCACTGACTCATGAGGGAAGGCGAGTTGGACATCCCGAATTTCCACACATATTATCAGGCGGCTCAGCTCCGCTATCTGGTTGAGTGGGCGAGGGAAGAATCTGAGAAGCCATGGCTCTTCATGGACCGGGCGATAGTGGGTTAACACCTATGGAAGGTGCCTTTCCTCAGGAAGCCGCAGCAACCTTGTGGTCTTTATTCATCCCCGGTCACAGAACCGACACTCAGAGCCTGGGACAGGACGCCCTTAGTGGGGTAACGGGAATGTGGTCAGGCACCCCAACTAAGGCCGTCCTGTCCCAGGTCTTTCTTCATCCCTGGTGATTCAACCTACGCTTAGAGCCTGGGACAGGACAGCTTATCAGGGGCCTGCCAGTGTTCCTGGCCCCCCTTACCCCTATGCTAGACAATGCAGATTTTATGCCAGGGCTAAATTGTCAATCATTCCTTTGCTGTCAGAATAGCGGTTGCAGGTCCATCGTCATCTGAATGATGCAGACGAGGTCCGTCCCTTGGATCAACTAAAAGCAGAGTTTTGTGCTGCCAGAATCAGAGAGACACAGATACTTTCAGGTTCGCCTTTGGGTCATACACCCTGCTCTCTGACCTGGGGCCCAGAGACCATTGAAACCCTTCAAACAATGGCTTCTCCGGAAGCTCACAGATAAAGGAATGGTGTCCGACTAGTACACTATCCTCCTCTGGGATCCTACGACCCAGCAACCCTCAGGACCAAGTTGCTAGGAACAGGAGCTGAGCAGAGGCATGACACCCACAGAGTGGGGGGAGATTTACTATAGAGCCTATCACATGGCCTGCAATTCGAAAAGCATAGAAACAGCAGTCAAAATCACTACATACTGGTATCAAACACCCCCACAACTCCGACAATGCTATTCCACTCGATCAGATGATTGTTGGAGATTGTGTGGGGTACAAGGCACACTGATTTACATTCTGTGGGAATGCCCGGAGATCACTCAGTTCTGGACCCAAGTCCTACAGGACATAGATACTCACCTTAACACCCAGATAAAAAGATTCCTGCGGTACACCCAACCCACTCACATTCCCACTCAAAACACAAAGGGGGCACCAGATAGGCCTGGCGCTAGGTGTGGCCCACCAACCCATGCTCGCACACTGGGGTACCACTATGCTTCCTACTCATCAAGACTATGGGGGTCATTCCAACCCTGGCGGTCGGTGTTAAAGCGGCGGCAAAACCGCTAACAGGCTGGCGAAAAAAAAAAATGCAATTCCGACCCTGGCGGAAACCGCCAACAGAGACCACCACTTCAACACACCGCGGAACAACAAACAGTGCGGTGGTCACCGCAAACAGACAGGCGGGAGACAATGTACCGCCCACCCTATCACAACCCACCAATCCGCCACCTTTTCCGTGGCGGTAGCCCCGCCGATAAAAACACGGCGGAAACAGCCATTTCAAACGGAAAACGCTCACCTCCATACACCCCACGAGGAATCTGGACAGCATGGAACCCGAACTCCACATCCTCCCAGCGATTGTCTTCCTGCTCCTCTACCAGGAGCACGAACGCCGGCGCAGAAGACAACGGTGAGTACTGCACCTACGACACAGGGGAGGGGGGTGGCAAAAAATTACGGGGACACACATATGCAACACACCCACCCTCACCCTCACCCTCACCCACTACAACACACACATCAATGCATAGCAAGACATCACAGTTACACCCCCAAACCCCCCGGAAGAATGCAAAGACAAAAGTAAATGATTATAAACATTGGAATATATTGTATGACTGGCTTTAAAATATATCACACATCTAAAACTTTTATATACATAAATTGTCCAGTCCGATATTTGTATAAGGCATTGTTCGTGGACCACTGGGCCCAAATCACATGGGCAAAGCCCACACAGGATACCTGACTCCAACGGAAAGAACACTGCAGGGGCATCAGATACCAAAACTACAGGCACCTCAGAGGGAAGGGAAGGGGGGCACCTCAGCCAGATGAGTCCACGACGCCAGATCCACGAGGGGCCTCCATGGCCACTGTTCCATCCTGGGGAGTGAAAAGCCACAGTCTCTCAAGTCTCTACAGTGGGTGGCTTGCCCACTGTTCCATCCTGGGGAGTGCAAAGCCACAGTCTCTCAAGTCTCTACAGTGGGTGGCTTGCCCACTGTTACATCCTGGGGAGTGCAAAGCCACAGTCTCTCAAGTCAATATCAGTCTCCACTGGTACTGGAGGGGGACTAGTGCCCAGAGTGCTTTGTGCAGCCCTGCCTGACACAAATGCGGGCCTGCCCCTTCCGCCAATGGGCCAGCGGTGCTTGAGACGGCGGTGCCCAGTTCAGCGGTGCTTGAGACGGCGGTGCCCAGTGCAGCGGTGCTTGAGATGAAGGGCCCAGCGCAGCGGTGCTTGAGACGGCGGCGCCCAGTTCAGCGGTGCTTGAGATGAAGGGCCCAGCGCAGCGGTGCTTGAGATGAAGGGCCCAGTTCAGCGGTGCTTGAGACGGCGGTGCCCAGCGCAGCGGTGCTTGAGATGAAGGGCCCAGTTCAGCGGTGCTTGAGACGGTGGTGCCCAGTTCAGCAGTGCTTGAGACGGCGGTGCCCAGTTCAGCGGTGCTTGAGATGAAGGGCCCAGCCCAGCGGTGCTTGAGATGAAGGGCCCAGCGCAGCGGTGCTTGAGATGAAGGGCCCAGTTCAGCAGTGCTTGAGACGGCGGTGCCCAGCGCAGCGGTGCTTGAGATGAAGGGCCCAGTTCAGCGGTGCTTAAGATGAAGGGCCCAGACCAGCGGTGCTTGAGATGAAGGGTCCAGCGCAGTGGTGCTTGAGATGAAGGGCCCAGTTCAGCGGTGCTTGAGACGGGTGTGCCAGTTCAGCGGTGCTTGAAATGAAGGGCCCAGCGCAGCGGTGCTTGAGACGGCGGTGCCCAGCGCAGCGGTGCTTGAGATGAAGGGCCCAGCGCAGCGGTGCTTGAGACGAAGGGCCCAGCGCAGCGGTGCTTGAGACGGCGGTGCCCAGTTCAGCGGTACTTGAGACGGCGGTGCCCAGTTCAGCGGTGCCTGAGATGAAGAGCCCAGCCAAGCGGTGCTTGAGATGAAGGACCCAGTTCAGCGGTGCTTGAGACGGCGGTGCCCAGTTCAGCGGTGCTTGAGATGGCGGTGCCCAGTTAAGCGGTGCTTGAGATGAAGGGCCCAGTTCAGCGGTGCTTGAGATGAAGGGCCCAGCCCAGCGGTGCTTGAGATGAAGGGCCCAGCGCAGCGGTGCTTGAGATGAAGGGCCCAGTTCAGCGGTGCTTGAGACGGCGGTGCCCAGTTCAGCGGTGCTTAAGATGAAGGGCCCAGCCCAGCGGTGCTTGAGATGAAGGGCCCAGCGCAGCGGTGCTTGAGATGAAGGGCCCAGTTCAGCGGTGCTTGAGACGGCGGTGCCCAGTTCAGCGGTGCTTGAAATGAAGGGCCCATCGCAGCGGTGCTTGAGACGGCGGTGCCCAGCGCAGCGGTGCTTGAGATGAAGGGCCCAGCGCAGCGGTGCTTGAGACGGCGTGCCCAGTTCAGCGGTGCTTGAGACGGCGGTGCCCAGTTCAGCGGTGCCTGAGATGAAGGGCCCAGCCCAGCGGTGCTTGAGATGAAGGGCTCAGCGCAGCGGTGCTTGAGATGAAGGGCCCAGTTCAGCGGTGCTTGAGACGGCGGTGCCCAGTTCAGCGGTGCTTGAGATGGCGGTGCCCAGTTAAGCGGTGCTTGAGATGAAGGGCCCAGTTCAGCGGTGCTTGAGATGAAGGGCCCAGCCCAGCGGTGCTTGAGATGAAGGGCCCAGCGCAGCGGTGCTTGAGATGAAGGGCCCAGTTCAGCGGTGCTTGAGACGGCGGTGCCCACTTCAGCGGTGCTTAAGATGAAAGGCCCAGCCCAGCGGTGCTTGAGATGAAGGGCCCAGCGCAGCGGTGCTTGAGATGAAGGGCCCAGTTCAGCGGTGCTTGAGACGGCGGTGCCCAGTTCAGCGGTGCTTGAAATGAAGGGCCCATCGCAGCGGTGCTTGAGACGGCGGTGCCCAGCGCAGCGGTGCTTGAGATGAAGGGCCCAGCGCAGCGGTGCTTGAGACGGCGGTGCCCAGTTCAGCGGTGCTTGAGACGGCGGTGCCAGTTCAGCGGTGCCTGAGATGAAGGGCCCAGCCCAGCGGTGCTTGAGATGAAGGGCCCAGCGCAGCGGTGCTTGAGATGAAGGGCCCAGTTCAGCGGTGCTTGAGACGGCGGTGCCCAGTTCAGCGGTGCTTGAGATGGCGGTGCCCAGTTCAGCAGTGCTTGAGATGAAGGGCCCAGCCCAGCGGTGCTTGAGATGAAGGGCCCAGCGCAGCGGTGCTTGAGATGAAGGGCCCAGTTCAGCGGTGCTTGAGACGGCGGTTCCCAGTTTAGCTGTGCTTGAGACGGCGGTGCCCAGTTCAGCGGTGCTTGAGATGAAGGGCCCAGCGCAGCGGTGCTTGAGATGAAGGGCCCAGTTCAGCGGTGCTTGAGATGAAGGGCCCAGCGGTGCTTGAGATGAAGGGCCCAGCGCAGCGGTGCTTGAGATGAAGGGCCCAGTTCAGCGGTGCTTGAGACGGCGGTGCCCAGTTCAGCGGTGCTTGAGACGGCGGTGCCCAGTTCAGCGGTGCTTGAGATGGCGGTGCCCAGTTCAGCAGTGCTTGAGATGAAGGGCCCAGCCCAGCGGTGCTTGAGATGAAGGGCCCAGCGCAGCGGTGCTTGAGATGAAGGGCCCAGTTCAGCGGTGCTTGAGACGGCGGTTCCCAGTTTAGCTGTGCTTGAGACGGCGGTGCCCAGTTCAGCGGTGCTTGAGATGAAGGGCCCAGCGCAGCGGTGCTTGAGATGAAGGGCCCAGTTCAGCGGTGCTTGAGATGAAGGGCCCAGCGGTGCTTGAGATGAAGGGCCCAGCGCAGCGGTGCTTGAGATGAAGGGCCCAGTTCAGCGGTGCTTGAGACGGCGGTGCCCAGTTCAGCGGTGCTTGAGACGGCGGTGCTCAGTTCAGCGGTGCTTGAGATGAAGGGCCCAGCCAGCGGTGCTTGAGATGAAGGGCCCAGCGCAGTGGTGCTTGAGATGAAGGGCCCAGTTCAGCGGTGCTTGAGACGGCGGTGCCCAGTACAGCGGTGCTTGAGATGAAGCGCCCAGTGCAGCGGTGCTTGAGACGGCGGTGCCCAGCACAGCGGTGCTTGAGATGAAGGGCCCAGTACAGCGGTGCTTGAGACGGCGGTGCCCAGTTCAGCGGTGCTTGAGACGGCGGTGCCCAGTTCAGCGGTGCTTGAGATGAAGGGCCCAGTTCAGCGGTGCTTGAGACGGCGGTTCCCAGTTCAGCGGTGCTTGAGATGAAGGGCCCAGCGCAGTGGTGCTTGAGATGAAGGGCCCAGTTCAGCAGTGCTTGAGACGGCGGTGCCCAGCACAGCGGTGCTTGAGATGAAGGGCCCAGTTCAGCGGTGCTTGAGACGGCGGTGCCCAGTTCAGCGGTGCTTCGGATGACTGCCCAGTTCAGTGGATCGGCCCATGGCGTGGAGGTCATTCGCCACCTGACCTGTGGCTGGCTGCGCCTTCCTGCCCACCTGGGATGGGCCTGGTGGGGCCCTCCTGAGCTGCAGTACCGGGCCTGTTGGTGTCCTCCTGCCCACCTGGGATGGGGCATGCGGGGCCCTCCTGCACAGCTGGGCTGCTGGCGGTCTTGTCGGGCGTGCTGCCCTTCCCAGCCTTCCCTGTTCGCCTGTGGCCCTTCCCCACCTTTGGCGGTGTGCCAGCTGGCACCACACTCCCTGCCGGAGCCATGGTAGGCATTTTGGTCCCAGGTGTTTTAGGCCTCTCGCACCGGCCACTGACAATCTTCGCATGTTTTTGCGGGGGTGGGCTGGCCGTGCCTTGGCTCCCTACTTAACTGGCTGCCCTTGAGGGTGGGGGACTCCACAGTCCATGGCAGACTGTCTTCACAGGGCCCGCTTTTGTTGTGGCTGAGGTGCTGACTGGAGTCCTATTAGATGGACGCGGTGGGGGAGTTGTTGGAAAGAGGTCAAGTTTTGATAGGAAAATACGTTTAGGAAGAGAGGGACGGGTAGGTGTAGTAGGTATGGGAGTGGAGGAAGAGGTTGTGGTTGTAGGAGTTTGAAGTCTGCTGTCTTTGGGTGCAGGTGCTTGGGCTGGAGGCTGTTGTGAGGTGGATGGCTGTTGGGTGGGTGGCTGCCTGCGTTTGTGTAGTTTGGAAGAGGGGGTGACAGACACACTGGGAGAGGACACAGGGGTCGTGTGAATGGTAGTGGGGGTGGTGACTGCACGTGTGCGGGGGGTTCTGGTGTGTGTGCTGGTGATGGACGTAGTGGCTGAAGATGTAGTGCATGCAGGTGTGAGTGGAGACGTGCCAGGGAGGGAGGAGGGAGACGAGGATGAGGGGGACACAGTGGAGGCAGTGGGTGTTGGTATGTCTGCATGTGGATGTTGCTTGTGTGAATGCTTGTGTGATGTGTGATGTGTGGTGCTTATGTCTGTCTGAGCTTCCCTTGGGTGTTGAGGTGTGTGCAGGCTGGTCTGATGGTGTGTCTGGGATAGGCAGAGGTACAGGGGATTGGGTATGGGTAGAGGAAGTTGGAGGGGGGAGGCTAGAGACAGGGACAATTGCTGCCATCAGTGCTGAGGCCAGAGTGTTGAACTATCGCTGATGGGCAGCCTGACCAGAATGAATGCCCTCCAGGTATGCATTACTCTGGTGCACCTCCCTTTCTACACCCTGGATGGCATTCAAAAGGGTAGACTGCCCAACAATGAGCGTCCTCAGGAAGTCAATGACCTCATCACTGAGGGCAGCAGGGGTGACTGGGGCAGGGCCTGAGGTGCCTGGGGCAAAGGAGATGCCCACCTTCCTGGGTGAGTGGGCACGGGGCAAACGATGAGGGGCTGCTGGGAGGGCGGTGCTGGTGCGCTGGGTGGCGGCTGTACCTGTTGTTGCGGGGGGCACGGATGTTGCCGCCACCACAAGGGAGCTCCCTTCAGAGGACGAGTCGCTGTCACTGACATCCGCACGAGTCCCCGCTGTGGAGCTCCCCTCGCCCTCCGTCTCACTGGTGAACTCCGATTCAGTTGCATGGCCCGCCATGGCCATGTGAGATGCAGCTCCCTAGTGCTCCGATGCCACTTCTCCTCCGCCTGATGATGCTAATGCACAAATGAACAGGAAGACAACGAAAAAGGGGGGTGGGGAAAAATAAAGAAATATTGAGTGCCTGCATTGGCGACACCGTTGGCGGACAGGACAGACACAGAAGACCCCTGCACTACGCCGCGCACTTGGGGTCGACTACGCAATCCGTGGGACATGGCCTACAAGCCTATGGGCGACCTCTGCTCACATACATGACACATGGCAATGAATAGCTGTACTTGGCACCCTACAGAGGTGGGGGGCGGGGGCACAGGGTCATGCCTTACGGAGGGGCCTAGCCTACAGATATCGCCCTGGCCTAGGGATACCCACATTTCTCCTCCCCCACCCAGACACCTCCACTGCGCGCAAAGTCACCAGGATTTGAGTGTACTCACCCCCTTGTGTCTGCTGTGATGTCCTCATGCGCCCATCCAAATCGGGGTAGGCCACCGCCAGGATCCAGGACATCAGGGGGGTCAAAGTACGACTGGCACCCCTCCCAAGTGGGAGTCCATCCCCAGCTAAGCCTCCGCCGTCTTCCTGCTCCAGCGTCGGATGTCCTCCCATCTCTTCCGGCAGTGGGTGCCCCGTCTGTGGTGGACCCCCAGGGTCCGGACGTCCTTGGCGATGGCACACCAAATATCGATTTTCTGGTGGGCACTGACCTATGTGACATGTACAGGGAGAGAAGAATAATCATCACCTTCTGCATGCTCGATGTGAGTGGCCCCCCCATCCCCACCCTTGCCATGTGGCACATGCTCTCATCTGTCGTTTGATGCATGCCTCAATCGCTCCCCTCACCACCATCTTTCATCCACCCCACTCAACACAGGCATTGGCCACAAAGCATGGTCCCAGTGTACTTACCTGTTGGTCTGGAGGACCGTAGAGTAGCGCATACTGGGGGAGGACCCCATCCACGAGTTTCTCCAACTCCTGAGCATTGAAGGCAGGGACCCTTTCCCCAGTCGCATGAGCCATTGTCTCTTCCAGACTGTGGTCACAGCAGCACTTGCAGTGTAGGTCCTCTCCTGTCGAAGATCAGGTATCGAGTGATTAAGCAGATAGAAAATGGCGGTCACGCCCGCGGCGGTGTGTACCGCGGCGGTGCGTACCGCGACCGCCGGCGCACATCCTCATTGGCTCCTGAGACCCATAGGGTTCAATGTTAACCAATGCAGCTTTGCGCCAAACTACCGCCACGTTGTGCCACGCCAGCGCATTGACCTCACATCCCATTGTCGCACTTCACAGGTCAGGCAGCCGCCATTTCAAGGGCCCACATGCCTTATTTTCTACTGCGTCACACATACCTAGGCCTTGCATCGACACTCATACAAGCCATTCAATGCATTGGGAATCGTGTTATGTGCAAGCTGTGGTTACGTACCTGTGGATTGATTGACTAGGTGCTCGCTGTTGTCCTTCATAGGCACCGTCCGCTGGGACATGCGAGGAGATGGAGAAATCTTCCCGTGTACAGACCGCTGGTGGACCTGTCGACAATGGAGGAAAGACATGTCATACTGACATACAGGCTTGACCGAGACACTATAGAGGAACTGTGTGCCCAGCTGGAGCCAGACCTGATGTCACCAATTCACCAACCCACAGGGATCCCCCCTCTAGTGCAGGTGCTGTCAGTACTCCATTTCCTAGCAAGTGGGTCATTTCAAACAACAGTGGCCATATCATCAGGGATGTCCCAGCCCATGTTTTCCAAGGTGTTGTCCAGAGTGTTGTCTGCCCTGCTCAAACACATGCAGAGCTACATCGTCTTCCCTGAGGTGGGGGATTTGGCTACAGTGAAGGCTGATTTCTATGCCCTTGGACATATACCCAACATCATTGGTGCCATTGATGGGACACATGTTGCTTTGGTCCCCCCCAGCAGGAGTGAACAGGTGTACAGGAACAGGAAGAGTTATCATTCCATGAATGTCCAGATGGTGTGTTTGGCTGACCAGTACATCTCCCATGTTAATGCCAAGTTCCCTGGGTAAGTGCATGACGCGTACGTCATGCGGAATAGCAGCATCTCTTACGTGATGGGTCAACTCCAGAGGCACCGTGTGTGGCTATTAGGAGACTCTGGTTACCCCAACCTGTCATGGCTACTGACCCCAGTGAGGAATCCCAGGACAAGGGCAGAGGAACGGTACAATGAGGCCCATGATAGAACTAGGAGGGTGATCGAGCGGACCTTCGGCCTCCTGAAGGCCAGGTTTAGGTGCCTCCATATGACTGGTGGATCCCTAATGTACTCACCCAAGAAGGTGTGCCAGATCATCGTGGCCTGCTGTATGCTTCACAACCTGGCTTTGCGACGCCAGGTGCCTTTTCTGCAGGAGGATGGTCAAGATGGTGGTGTTGTAGCAGCTGTGGAGCCTGTGGAGAGTGAAGAGGAGGAAGGCGAAGAGGACGACATAGAGAACAGGAACACAGTAATACAGCAGTATTTTCAATGACACACAGGCATATTACATATACTTAACCCCTACTACCTCTCTACTGTCTGACCTTTTCCCCCAGTGTATGGTAACTGAGTTGTGACTTTCCCTTCCGATTTCAGAGATGTGGGCCCCCACTGCGTGACATCTGCTTTATTTCCCCATGGACTACAGCTGTGTGACATTGGTATTTTGGCATCACAATGTGAATATGCCATTTGGCACGTTAATGTCTAATACATTTGTACAAAATCACAGCCAGACTCCAGTTTGTTTTATGCAATAAGTGTGTTTATTACAGTGCTCTAAATTGGTGGGTGGTTGCAAATCGTTGAGGTGTGATGGTGGAGGATTGTCCATGGCAGAGTCCAGACTATCAGTATCACGGGTGCATTGTCCAGATGCCTGTGGAAAGTGGAGCAGGGGCTGTGTAAGGTTGGACAGGGTGTCAATGTGGGACAGTGGGATGACAATCAGGGAGGTATCCTTTCCTGGCTGGGGTCTTGGCATCTTACTTTGTCTTCTTCCTGGATCTCAGGGCCCGCTTGCGGGGTGGTTCTCCTTCTGCAGGGGGTGGGGTTCTGGTGGCCTGTTGGTCTTGTGTCGAGGCCTCCTGTCCACTAGCGCCGGCGGAGGTGGTAGGCAGTTCTTGGTCCATGCTAGTGTCAGGGGCCCTTTGTGGTGCAACAGTGTCCCGCAATGTGGTGACTACCTGATTCAGAGTCACTACGATGGTGCCCATGGCGGAACTGATGTTTCTTAGTTCTTCCCTGAACCCCATATACTGTTGCTCCTGCAGAAGCTGGATCTCCTAAAACCTGGCTAGGACCGTGACCATTGTCTCCTGTGAGTGGTGGTATGCTCCCATGATGGAGGAGAGGGCCTCGTGGAGAGTGGGTTCCCTGGGCCTTTTCGCCCCCCTGTCGCACAGCAGCCCTCCCAGTTCCCCTGTTTCCCTGGGCCTCTGTCCCCTGGACCGTGTGCCCACTACCACTGCCCCCAGGTCCCTGTTGTTGTTGGGGTTATGGGTTAACGTGGGTGCCCTGTAGTGGTGGACACACCGCTGATTGACGTGTCCTGGGGACAGAGATATGGGCCCGCTGTGTGGGTGCTGTGCTGGTGTTCCCAGAGGGGGGAAGGTCTGCTGTGGCCTGTGGCTGTCTGAGGGGAACCGACTGTCCAGAGGTCCCCGATGGGCCGGGCTGGTCATCTAGATCCAGGTCGACAGCGCTGCTGTCATCACTGTGGGCCTCTTCTGGGGGTGGAGTGGACATTTGTGGACCCTCCTGCACGCTGAGTGACGTTCGGGTCCTGCAGGGGTATAAAAGTATGATTATTGCTTCTGTGTGTGCCATAGCGTGCAATGGGTGGGTGCCCGTGTACCCCTGTGCTTGCATTCCTGTGTGGGGGCTTTTGTGACGGTGGTTTGGCGGGGGGGATGGGTATGTGCAGTGGTCATGCTTAGGTGATGGGTATCCATGCTTTGTGGTAGCATGCAGGGCTTGGTGTTGGGATGGGTGGGTTGTGAGGGTAAGACATTTGCAAGGAGTAGGTGTGATGGGGGTGGGGGTGAGGGCGGGGGTATGAGTTGGCATGCTGGTGGGGTGGGGGGGATGAAGTAGTTAAGATTTGACTTACCAGAGTCCATTCCTCCGCCTACTCCTTCGAGGCCCTCAGGATTCAGGATCGCCAAGACCTGCTCCTCCCATGTTGTAAATTCTGGGGGAGGAGGTGGGGGTCCGCCGCCAGTCCGCTGCTCCGCGATGTTGTGCCTGGATACCATGGAACGCACCTTCCCCCGTAGGTTGTTCCACCGCTTCCTGATGTCGTTCCGATTTCTTGGGTGCTGTCCCACAGCGTTGACCCTGTCCACTATTCTGCTCCATAGCTTCATCTTCCTGGCAATGGTGGTGTGCTGCACCTGTGTCCGGAAGAGCTGTGGCTCTACCTGTACAATTTCCTCCACCATGACCCTGAGTTCAGCCTCAGAAAACCTGGGGTGTCTTTGCAGTGCCATGGGGTGGTTTGGGTGATGTGTGGGGTGGATTGTGTGGTGCTAAGTGTGGTGATGTGTATTGGTGTGTAGTTTGAAGTGGGTGGTAATATTGCTGGGTGACAGTGAATTGCGCGTCTGGGTGCTTGGGTCTCTTATCTCTGTGCGTGTTCACGAATCTCTAGGAGTGGGGGTTTGTGGGTGATGTGGGTGTGTGTTTTATATTGTGTTGGGTGTGTGGGAGTGTTGTTTGTATGGGTATCAGGTGTGTGTATTTCGAATTATCCAATGTGGCTGTGTTTTGGAGATGTGTGTGTATTTTGAGCGCGGCGGTGTGTACCGCCAATGGAATACCGCGGTTGAAAGACCTCCGCGTGGATTCCTGTGTCGTGATAGTGTGGGCGTATTTCTGTTGGCGTGACGGTGGAGGTCTGGTCATCGCCAGTTTCTCGCTGGCCTTTGGTGTGGCGGACGTTTGTGGATGTCTGTATTTTGGCGGTATGCCTGTTGTGGGTCAGAATGACCGTGGCGGTTTACCGCGGCCGTGGCGGTGTTATGGCGGTCTTCTGCACGGCGGTAAGCGCCTTTTACCACCAAGGTTGGAATGACCACCTATATCCTGGCATATCCTGGGAATGGAGAAACTCTCCTTGACATTGGCATCCCAAAGAGAATCTTATAGCAACATCTGGAGCTCCTTTATTAAGATATTACCCCACAAATTGAGAGAGCTGACATGCCCAGATATCTAAAATGTCTGTGATTGTTGGAGAGCTTGTAGCGTGTCCCACATTATAGACCACAATGCACTGGCTGACAGTTCAACTCTTTCTTAACACTCTGCTTGAACCTCCACCAGAAGAAGGGGCCCGGACCAGGAGTGAATCTGGAGACAGAAAACTTATCCTGGCACTGAGGTTCTAAGGCACGCTCAACTGCGACCTTCAGAGCTCATGTAGTAAGAAATTACCCTACAAACACAGGGAATTGACACATTCTCGTAACAAATAATTGCATCAGCAGTATGCACGCGAGTAGACAGCTATATCGCTTAGGAAATGCCACACGTGCTATTGGTCTATACTACTTCTATGATGAAGCTTGAGGGACCACCAAGGGGGTGGGACGGGGAGGAGTGAGAGGTTAACATTTGTGGGAATGTTTAAGGATGTTACCTTTTATGTCCATGTCCATCATTGTTTTCTGTTGGTATGTGGCTGATGTTTTTTTCCAACCACGAAATGATAATAAAAATATTTAAACCATAAGTAAAGCAATCTTTTATTGTAATGCATCCCATTTTCCTTAAAGAAAAACAAGATGCATTACTAAAAGAAAACCAAATAGTTTTCTATTCATTTTTTAATAGTAGCCAGTGGCGCCTAGGACCACTGTCTGCTTTAAAAAACAAATTCACCCTCATTCACAAAGAAAAAGGGGTGCCTTGGGGACTCCTTCCTGTTTGCAAATGGGTTAGCGCCTCCTCCATGGAGTCAGTAAAATATGAATGTTTTGCGACAACATTCTGGTTGAAAAACATTCATACTGCCAGTGCCACTCGCTATTAAGAAGGGGCACCCTTTAAATGCCTCTTCCTAATAGTGACTCACAAACCCTATTTTACGAGTAGCTAATAGGTTACCGACTCGCAAAATAAGGTCGGTATATGGCAAAATGCATTTTACCAGACCCAAACGGCCCTTTGTGGCTTGATGGGGCATTTGAGGCTAGTAAAATGCTTCGGACATCTGGGCGGAAGTGTGTTTTGTTGAACTAATAAGGACAATAGAATAAAAGAAGAGCTGCAATCAATATACAAAACAATGGTAACTCAATCATAATCAACAATTTGAGGTATTAAACATTGCACTAATATATATCATAATGCAAATTAGTCTGTTCTTAACACAGTGCTGAATTTCACTTTCTGGGTGCCCAAAAAATGCGCAACTTTTGGGTCCATTTATCAGCGTTTTCAGTTTGGAATTGGGAAATGTACTCGTAATTAGTCTAGCCAATTCATTTTGTAATACATTTTTGAATCTCTAAGGAACATGCAATGGATTCCTTGAGTTCTCCTAGAAGTTTGGGACTGTTAAAGATTCCCAGAAGTACTCAACTGTCTATACAATTATTCAGCAGCAATTGTCATATGCTTGCTGAAATGGTATGATAAAATATATTTGCACTTTTAACTTTTTCTTTTGATTTCTCTACAGGAAAAGTGTATACTACTACTCATAAAGTACACCATTTTGTGGCTGGGAGTACCGTTCTCATTACCATCCAGAATGCTCATTACACATTGCTCTAAATTACAAGGATCGGGCACAAAAACTGTTTTTGCTCAATTCTAGTAATCACATTTGTGCAGTAACGCCGCACCCCTCTGTCCATCACCATGTACATTTGTCAATGTAATACCTGGTGGCATTTTTGTAAAACAAATCTGGCCAGAAAGCGGGGAAACTGTGTGCAAACTAGGTGTTATAACTCCAGTTGTGCATGTTAGTCCTCATTCGGAAAAGGAAACCTCAGAATAGGGTGTTACTGCAGAGTATCCTTATGACAAGAGAGCCTCCATTTTGCCCTTGATAGAAGTAAATCCATGGCTGTTTGCAGGGCGGGAAGGATCGTGACACGATTTTGCGAGCACCTACAAACTTGTGAGAATGTATTAATCTTCACCTCACAATTTTAAAGTTTGTCTTATTCACTCAGAACCCCATACGGAGCCCCCTCTCTCACCATGGAAATGCTGCCTGTACTTTTACATTTGGCCTAGTACAGTGCACCGCTGCAAGGTTTGCACAATTCAAATTCTAGATGCAGACATACATCCTTTGGCAGGTGTCCCTGCTTGATAACACATGCTATCATACCCTATGACATATTTTCTCAAATGGAAACTTCCACACTAACGGTCAAAGTCACTAAATCCGTTTATGCATGAAAATTCAAATTCATGAAACATGAAAGCATTTGTAAATGATGATGTTTTGTGATGGCATTTTTTGCTGGTAGTACAAAATAAGTATAAAAGCAAAGAAAAATGGTCCTGGTTTACAAAGTAGTATCTCCCGGCTTCACAGAGTTTTCAAATAGCCTGAAGCCTTTACTTACAGGTTAGAGCTTGCTTCAAACTTTCTTTGCAGGTTCTTAGCTCTGATTTGTGCCAGGAGAAAACTCAAATCAGATTATCTTAACAATAAACAGTGCATAAAACATGGTCAAGGAGAACGACTTTGAATAACAGCTCTATTCTAATTATGATTACAAGATCTCTGTGGTTTAGTCAGTGTTGTGACTCATCTGTGGCTGAAGAACATCCACTGAGCTGTGCACACCAGAAACCTGCATCCGTGCAAGCAGCTAAATATGTTTAGCTAAAAGGTTTCTTCTGGGCTAACATCAACTCAACACAAATGGATTTGTTTTAAACCGTGCCTGTTGTTTACAGACTACCTCACAAAATATACAGTAAACAGTTGTGCTCACTTTTTGTCTAATTTGCATGACATTCTCGTTGGAGAGAGGGCGAACCTTCTCTGTTGGCTTATGATGAAACCCAAGGGACCGATATTCAGTACAATTGCTGTTTATTTAGAGTGGGTGATCCAAAACATAAAATGTGACTTTAATCATATTGGTCCTTTCTTAACAAACATTGTTAATGACTTAGATCATTTTATCTTTTATTAAAATGACTTTAGTGATTTGAAGCCGTATTGGACCATATTTATCCTGAGATAATTTTGCTAATTTAATCTCATTTCTGTGTGTGCAAGTCATAGATCTGTTTAGAGCTCTGCCTTGAGCCCATGTTAATTAATTCCATTTCGCTTGTTTTTTGTCAATCTGTGAAAGTCACTTGCTTATGCTGGGCTGTCCTGTGATGTGAGAAGTTTGCTTTTCAAGACTCTTGCTTATGGCAATAACTATTGTTAGACCTGACATGCTTTGGGTGGTCACCCCTAACTTTTTGCATGCCTCCCTCCACTTTTTGGACTCTGTCTTTGCTGGCTTTTAGACTCTGCGCACTTTACCACTGCTAACCAGTGCTAAAGTGCATATGCTATCTCCCTTTAAACATGGTAACTTTGGATCATACCCAATTGGACTTATAAGTCCCTAGTAATGTGCACTGTATGTGCCTAGGGCCTGTAGAATAAATGCTACTAGTGGGCCTGCAGCACTGGTTGTGCCACCCACTCAAGTAGCCCCTTTACCTTGTCCCCAGCCTGCCATTGCAAGGCCTGTGTGTGCAGTTTCACTGCCAATTCGACTTGGCATTTAAGAGTACTTGCCAAGCCTAAAACTCCCCTTTTTCTACACATAAGTCACCTCTAATGTGTGCCCTAGGTAACCCCTAGAGCAGGGTGCTGTGTGGGTAAAAGGCAGGACATGTACCTGTGTAGTTTACCTTTCCTGGTAGTGTAAAACTTACACTACTGTGAGGCCTGCTCCCTTCATAGGGTAATATTGGGGCTGCTCTCCTACATTGTTGAAGTAGTAGGTGCTGATCTGAAGGGAGTAGGAAGGTCATATTTAGCATGGCCAGAATGGTAATACAAAATCCTGCTGACTGGTGAAGTTGGATTTAATATTACTATTTTAGAAACACCACTTTTAGAAAGTGAGCATTTCTCTGCACTTAAATCTTTCTGTGCCTTACAATCCACGTCTGGCTAGGTTTAGTTGACAGCTCCTTGTGCATTCACTCAGGCACACCCCAAACACAGGGTGCTCAGCCTCACTTGCATACATCCGCATTTTGAATGGGTCTTCCTGGGCTGGGAGGGTGGAGGGACTACTCTGACACAAAGGACTGCCACACCCCCTACTGGGACCCTGGCAGACAGGACTGAACTGAAAGGGGACCTGGTGCACCTCTAAGCCACTCTTTGAAATCTCCCCCACTTCAAAGGCACATTTGGGTATAAAACAGGGCCTCTGCCCTACCACCACAGACACTTGCTGGACAAGAAACTAGAACCTACTTCCTGCCAAGAAGAACTGCCTGGCTGCTCAAAGGACTCACCTGTCTGCTTTCTACAAAGGTCTGCTGCCTTGCTGAACTCTTGTCTGGCTGTAAAAGTGCTTTCCAAGGCCTTGGATAGAGCTTTCCTCTTGTTTCTTGAAGTCTCAGGACCAAAAAGACGTATTTTTTTCAACTGGACGCCGTGTACGTGAAACATTTGACGCACAGCTTGTTCCGCGATGAGAAATTCACTGCACGCCGATCTGGAAAGATGCCGCTCGACGCAACGCCTACGGTGCCCGGAACTTCGGTGCACGGCCTCGCCTGGACAACACCGCCCGACTTCCAGAGAGGAAATCGACGCAATGCCTGCCGTGAGGAAGAAAATTCCACGCACAGCCCTCCAGAACGACGCGCAGCTGGTCAACAAGCCTAGGATTCCACGCACAGACCCTGGGACATCTGGTAATCCCGCGACCCACAGAAAGAGTCGGCCCGCGTGCCGGAAAACGATGCACGTCTTCCGCGAGTGAAAAATAATGACGCAAGCCTGTGTGTGAAGGGGCGAAACCGACGCACACACCATTTTTCTTCCTGCAGAACGACGCATGTCTCCCCCCGTGAAAAATAACGACGCAAGTCCGTGTGTGAAGGGGCGAAACCGACGCACACACCATTTTTCCAAGCATCTCCTCCTCTGCAGCCCTCTGCGGAGATTTTCCACTCCAAACCAGGTACTTTGTGCTTGAAAGAGACTTTGTTTGCTGTTTAAAGACTTGAGACACTTCATATCACCCTTCAGTGATATCTCTACAAATTCTTATTGCATCTTTTATTGTGTTGATCTACAAATATCCAGATAAATATTCTATATTTTTCTAAACACTGTGTGGCACAGTGGCTAAGTATTTGACTACCTACCTACAGTTGAAGGTCAACTTGATTTTTTATCTCTTTTTGCAAATTCATTTTTCCTGACAATTTTCAAAAACTAAATCCTCACTCAATATGTCTCTGGCTGGGTCTCAAAAAGGAGATTTGGACATAGCCCTGTTGGAGACATATACTGTCAAACAGCTACAAGGGTTCTGCAGGGTGATGAGAGTACCCACCCAAAGGGCCTCCAAAAAGGAGGACTTTCAAGTGGTGCTGAGGGCCTGGGCAGAAGCCCATTTAGAGGAGGATGATGAGGAAGAGGAGCCAGAAAATGGCCTCTCAGAGGATTTATTGCCATCAGTGGGTAATCTTCCAGACCAGGGAGCAGTGTCTCTAAGCAAAGCCTGACCGCAGAGGAAAGGAGAGAAGAAAGGGAGTTCCAATTGCAAATGGCAAAACTGAAAATTGAGGCCCAACAGGAGGAAAGGAGGGCAGAGAGAGAAGCCAAACAAGCTGAGGCTGAAAGAGAAGCCAAACAGGTGGAAGTTGAAAGAGCTGAAGCTGCAGCTGAGAGAGCTTTGCCTGAAAAGAAACTATTGTTGGTTCATGAACTGAGTCTCAAGGAGCTGGAGATCAAGGCGAGACAGTCTGAATCCAGCAGTAATGGTGGTAGCATACAGACAGGGCCTGCTGGAGAAAAGAAGGTTCGTATTCCCAAAAATGTGGTGCCCAGTTTTTTGGTGGGAGATGACATAGATAAATGGTTAGCTGCTTATGAAGTTGCACTAAGGGCTCATGAGGTTCCTGAAGGGCAATGGGGTACAGCTATGTGGGGTTATGTGCCGCCATTGGGGAGGGATACACTTCTCACATTGGATCAACCTGATCAAAACACATACCCACTTCAGAAAGCCACTTTACTTGCCAAGTTTGGGCTGACCCCTGAGGGATACCGTCAGAGGTTCAGGGACATCACCAAACAATCCACACAAACATGGGTAGATTTCTTGACTTTTCCAGTAAGGCACTGAATGGATGGGTGCGGGGCAACAAAGTAGATGATTATAAAGGGTTATATGACTTGATTCTGAGAGAGCATATGCTCAATACTACTTTTACAGAGTTGTGCCAGCACTTGGTAGATAGTAAGCTGACTGATCCCAGGAAGCTTGCTGAGGAGGCGGACCTCTGGGTTAGCACAGGAGTGTCAAAAAAGGTATCTGGGGGGGACACCCACAAAGGTGGTCAGGGTTCCCAACAGAAGAAAGAGGGGGGGAGATAAACTTACAGATAAGGAACTCTCAAAAGTCCCCCAAAAGAATTCCCAGGGAGGGGGTGGCAACTATTCCTCTTCCAGATTTGGGAAAAAGCCAGGGACTTATGATAAATCAGGGAAATTCAACCCCAAATGCTTAGAGTGCTACCAGTATGGTCACTATAAAGGCGACCCCCAGTGCTCCAAGAGGGCACCGTCCACTACCGAACAGACACCTGGGTTGACTAGTGTAGCGCTCGGGGGGAGATGGACCCAGATAGCTTTGGGGAGCAGGCAGAGGTTTCCCTAGTGTCTCTGGGAGAAAGAGAAATGGTGCCCAAAGCCCACTTGCCCCAAAATACTTCCAAGTACAGGCAGTGGGCCACCATTGATGGGCAAAAGGTGGAGGCTCTGCGTGACACAGGAGCCAGTATGACTACTGTCAAGAGTCAGCTGGTGTCAACAGAGCAGATAGTCCCTAATACATTCCACCAGGTCATAGTCGCTGACAATCGTGAGAGTCACCTACCGGTGGCTCTGGTTCCCTTTGAGTGGGGGGGGGTCTCTGGTACTCTGAAAGTAGCTGTGAGTCCTGCCAAGCCTGTAAATTGTCTGTTAGGCAATGATCTTGAGCATACTGCTTGGAAAGAAGTAGAGCTCAGATCCAACCTGGAGATGTTAGGGTTACCTGAGTGGGTCTGCATGACCACACGGTCCATGGCTGCCTGGGAAGGGTGTCAAAGGCGTCTGGAGCCTGGAAAAATAGCCCAGACAGCTGCAAAGAGGAAGGGCAAGAGGCACGGGAAACCAGCCTCCAATGTTCCCACGGTTGTGGATGAGGCCCCTGCGGAGGAGGAGGCCCCTGAGCCAACTGGGGAGGACATAGCTGACCTGGGTAACCTACCTGAACTTGCTGGCTGGCAAGTAGAGGGGGGGGCAACCAGGGCAGCATTCTGCAAGGCGCAGAAGGAATGCCCCACCCTTGAGGGTCTGAGGCAACAGGCCACAGCCCAAGCAGCAGGTGACGCGTCTGGCACTCACCATATTTACTG
This sequence comes from Pleurodeles waltl, assembly GCF_031143425.1. Taxonomy (NCBI): domain Eukaryota; kingdom Metazoa; phylum Chordata; class Amphibia; order Caudata; family Salamandridae; genus Pleurodeles; species Pleurodeles waltl. The sequence goes on from NC_090450.1 coordinate 962,478,142, forward strand.
GGAGAATGATCTCCTTTACAGTGAGCGTAAGGTTCCAGGGTCTGGGGCAGCCCGTGTGCTGGTGGTCCCCCAGTGTTACCGGAACTTCCTACTGGGTCTGGTTCACGACATCCCCCTGGCAGGACACCTGGGCCAAGACAAGACCTTTAACAGGCTTGACACCCACTTCTATTGGCCCAGAATGAGGACAGCCTCAGATAACTTCTGCAGAGCTTGCCCCACCTACCAGGCTAGTGGGAAGACAGGGAAACGGCTTAAAGCTCCCCTGCTCCCACTCCCAGTCATTGGCACCCCCTTTGAAAGGGTGGGCATTGACATTGTTGGTCCCTTGGACCCCAAAACTGCCTTGGGCAACAGGTTTATCTAGGTTTTGGTGGACCATGCCACCTGCTATCCAGAGGCAATCCCTCTGAGAACCGTGACTGCACCGGTGGTGACCAGAGCCCTGTTGGGAATATTTAGCCGTGTGGGATTCCCTAAGGAGGTCGTGTCTGACAGGGGCACAAACTTCATGTCTGCATACATGAAGTCCATGTGGGATGAGTGTGGGGTGACCTACCGGTTTACCACCCCTTATCATCCTCAATCCAATGGGCTTGTTGAGAGATTCAATAAGACCCTGAAAGGCATGATTGGTGGCCTGACTGATGCCATGAGGCATAAGTGGGACGTCCTCTTACCCTGCCTGTTGTTTGCTTACAGAGAGGTGCCCCAGAAAGGGGTACGGTTCAGCCCCTTTGAGCTTCTCTATGGTCACCCTGTCAGGGGACCCCTTAGCATTGCTAAGGAGGGTGGGGAGAAAGCTCCCAAGTCACCTCCCCAGGATGTGGTCAGCTACATGCTGGCCCTCTGCAACCAAACCCAATGCTTCTGGAAGCAGCCCCAGAGTAACCTCAGGGCCAGTCAAGAGGTGATGAAGGAGTGGTATGACCGGAAGGCCACTCTGGTTGAGTTCTCACCTGGAGACAAAGTTTGGGTGATGGAGCCAGTAGAGCCCAAGGCTCTCCAGGACTGCTGGACTGGCCCCTTTTAGATCAAGGAGCGTAAAGGGGTGGCCACATACCTAGTGGACCTCAAGACCCCTAGGTGCCCCCTAAGGGTCCTCCATCACAACCTGCTCAAACCTCACTTTGAGAGGTCTGAGATCAGTATGCTCCTGGTCACAGATGAGGGCATGGAAGAGGAGAGTGAACCTCTTCCCGACCTCCTCTATGTCAAAGAAGGGGATGGGTCGGTGGGGGGTGTCATTCTCTCTGATTCCCTGACTCTAACCCAGAGAGGAGACTGCTATAAGCTGTTAGAGCAGTTCTCCCCCCTGTTCTCCCTTACTCCTGGACTGAACCACCTCTGTGTTCATGACATTAACACAGGTGACAGTCCCACTGTGAAGAACAAAATGTACAGGTTGTCGGATAAGGTGAAGGCCAGCATCAAGGAGGAGGTCTCCAAGATGTTGACTTTATGGGTTATTGAAAAATCCAGTAGTCCCTGGGCCAGCCCTGTGGTATTGGTTCCTAAGGCTACTGCCCCAGGTGCGAAGCCAGAACTCCGGTTCTGTGTGGACTACCGGGGTCTCAACTCAGTCACCCGGAATGATGCTCAACCCATCCCCCGAGCTGATGAGCTAGTTGACAGACTATGCGCTGCCAAGTTCCTGAGTACATTCAATCTAACTTCAGGGTACTGGCAGATCGGCCTGACTGAGGGGGCTAAAGAAAGATAAGCATTTCCCCCCCCGATGGCCATTACCAATTCCGGGTGATGCCATTTAGGTTGTTAAATGCCCCTGCTACCTTCCAACGGTTGGTTAACGGGGTCCTAGCTGGTAAAGATGCCTACTGTGCAGCTCACCTGGACGACATAGCTGTCTACAGTTCCAGCTGGGAGGAACACCTGCTCCACCTCAAGGAGGTGCTTCAGGCTCTGCAACAGGCAGACCTGACTATCAAGGCTAGTAAGTGCCAGATTGGGCAGGGTTCCGTGCTGTACTTGGGACACCTAGTAGGTGGTGGCAAGGTGCAGCCACTCCAGGCCAAGATTGAAACTATCAAGGCCTGGCAACCACCTAGAACACAGACTGAGGTGAGGGCCTTTTTGGGCCTCACTGGATACTACCGCAGATTCGTCAAGGGTTATGGTACCATTGTGTCCCCCTTGACAGAACTCACTTCCAAGAAACAACCTAGGGTGGTGAATTAGACAGAGGCTTGTCAGAAAGCCTTTGATCCTCTGAAGGAAGCCATGTGCACGGCCCCCCTGCTCAAGGCCCCTGACTACTCCCAGGAGTTTATTGTGCAGACAGACGCTTCAGAGCATGGCATACGGGCTGTTCTAGCACAGCTAAATGAGGAGGGCTCAGACCAACCAGCAGTCTTTATTAGCTGAAGACTATTACCACGGGAACAGAGGTGGAGTGCTATTGAGAGAGAAGCATTTGCTGTGGTCTGGGCACTGAAGAAGCTAAGACCCTACCTGTTTGGGACTCACTTTCGAGTTCAGACAGACCACAGGCCCCTCAGAAGGCTCATGCAGATGAGGGGTGAGAATCCAAAGCTCTTGAGGTGGTCCATTTCCCTACAGGGGATGGACTTTACGGTGGAGCATCGCCCAGGGGTTGACCACGCCAATCTTGATGGCCTCTTCAGATACTTCCGCCTTAGCGAAGAGAGCTCCCAGGAGGTCGGGTAGCTCTCCCCACTTTCAGCTGGGGGGGACACATGTTAAACCTGACATGCCTTAGGGTGGTCACCCCTAACTTTTTGCCTGCCTCCCTCCACTTTTTGGACTCTGTATTTGCTGGCTTTTAGACTCTGCACACTTTACCACTGCTAACCAGTGCTAAAGTGCAGATGCTCTCTCCCTTTAAACATGGTAACTTTGGATCATACTCAATTGGACTATTTAATCTACTTATAAGTCCCTAGTAATGTGCACTGTATGTGCCTAGGGCCTGTAGATTAAATGCTACTGGTGGGTCTGCAGCACTGGTTGTGCCACCCACTCAAGTAGCCCCTTTACCTTGTCCCAGGCCTGCCATTGCAAGGCCTGTGTGTGCAGTTTCACTGCCAATTCGACTTGGCATTTAAAAGTACTTGCCAATCCTAAAACTCCACTTTTCCTACACATAAGTCACCTCTAAAGTGTGCCTTAGGTAACCCCTAGAGCAGGGTGCTGTGTGGTAAAAGGCAGGACATGTACCTGTGTAGTTTACCTGTCCTGGTAGTGTAAAACTCCTAAATTCATTTTTACACTACTGTGAGGCCTGCTCCCTTCATAGGCTAACATTGGGGATGCCCTGATACATTGTTGAAGTAGTAGCTGCTGATCTGAAGGGAGTAGGAAGGTCATATTTAGTATGGCCAGAATGGTAATACAAAATCCTGCTGACTGGTGAAGTTGGATTTAATATTACTATTTTAGAAATGCCACTTTTAGAAAGTGAGCATTTCTCTGCACTTAAATCTTTCTGTGCCTTACAATCCACGTCTGGCTAGATTTAGTTGACAGCTCCTTGTGCATTCACTCAGACACACCCCAAACACAGGGTACTCAGCCTCACTTGCATACATCTGCATTTTGAATGGGCCTTCCTGGGCTGGGAGGGTGGAGGTACTGCTCTGACACAAAGGACTGCCACAGCCCCTACTGGGACCCTGGCAGACAGGATTGAACTGAAAGGGGACCTGGTGCACATCTAAGCCACTCTTTGAAGTCTCCCCCACTTCAAAGGCACATTTAGGCATAAAACAGGGCCTCTGCCCTACCACCACAAACACTTGCTGGAGAAGAAACCTGAACCAGAACCTACATCCTGCCAAGAAGAACTGCCTGGCTGCTCAAAGGACTCACCTGTCTCTTTCTACAAAGCACTGCTGCCTTGCTGTTGACCTCCTGCCTTGCTGAACTCTTGTATGGCTGTAAAAGTGCTCTCCAAGGGCTTGGATAGAGCTTGCCTCCTGTTTCTTGAAGTCTCAGGACCAAAAAGACTTCTTTCATTCAACTGGACACCGTGTGCGCAGAAAAATTTTACGCACAGCTTGTTCCGCGGTGAGAAATTCACCGCACGCCGATCCGGAAAGACGCCGCTCGATGCGACGCCTACAGTGCGACCGGAACTTCGACGCACAGCCTCAGCCTTGACAACGCCACCCAACTTCCAGAGAGGAAATCGACGCAACGCCTGCCGTGAGGAAGAACATTCCACGCACAGCCCACCGGAACGACGTGCAGCCGGTTAACAAGCCTAGGATTCCACGCACAGACCCTGGGACATCTGGTAATCCCGCGACCCACAGAAGGAGTCGGCCCACGTGCCGTAAAATGACACACATCTTCCCCGAGTGAAAAATAACGACGCAAGTCCGTGTGTGGAGGGGCGAAACCGACGCACACACCATTTTTCTTCCCGCAGAACGATGCAAGTCCCCCCCGTGAAAAATAACGACGCAGGTCTGTGTGTGAAGGGGCGAAACCGACACACACACCATTTTGCCACGCATCTCCTCCTCTGTGGTCCTCTGCAGAGATTTTCCACTCCAAACCAGGTACTTTGTGCTTGAAAGAGACTTTGTTTGCTTTTTAAAGACTTAAGACACTTTATATCACCCTTCAGTGATATCTCTACAAATTCTTATTGCATCTTTTATTGTGTTGATCTACAAATATCCAGATAAATATTCTCTATTTTTCTAAACACTGTGTGGTGTATTTTTGTGGTGCTATATGGTGTTATTGTATGATTTATTGCACAAATACTTTACACATTGCCTTCTAAGTTAAGCCTGACTGCTCGTGCCAAGCTACCAGAGGGTGGACACAGGATAATTTGGATTGTGTGTGACTTACCCTGACTAGAGTGAGGGTTCTTGCTTGGACAGAGGGTAACCTGACTGCCAACCAAAAACCCAATTTCTAACAACTATGAATAATATTCAGAGGTTATGCGGGATAATCAGTACTTTCTCTCTGATTTTTATACATACCATTTTCATCACATTGAACACAAGTGTAGTTTAGTGTAACTTTCCTTTGCGAATACTGAGTCACCAGTAAGGAAAAGTCACTCAATGTATGCATGTGCATAAAAAACTTTAATCTGCAAGCAATCATTAAATATTTTGAGCATAACTGATCAGGGAGTATGAAGGAACAGAAAAGTGGAAAGAGTGACAAAGTGAGGACTTGGAAAATGAAAATGTATTTAAAGATATAATAAATAAATATAAATGCCAGCTGATAGATTCACATCAACATTCTTGACCATAGTAATCCAGTCAAAACAAGCTTTCTAATTCCACCAAAAGGTTGCATGAAGAATGTATGAGAAATGAGAGCATTAGCAAAACAACATAAAAAAAAAAAAAAACATATTTTTTGAGTGCATCTTTCATTATAAGCAATAATCAGTAGTTCTGTAAAGCCATTTTTACATAATAAAATCTTTTCTCGCCCCTATTTTGGCCAATGTGACTATAGTAAATGTGTTTCTTTCATGAATGGTGTTTGAAGATTATGGTTTGGTCTATTTTAAAGAAGAGCGTTTTTTTTTCTGAATATGTGTACTGGCCTGTCACAAAGCTGACTCCTGGCACAGTCTCTTTGGCTGTGAGTTGAACCAGAGGACCAGGTTTTCACAGTTCTTGACTGCCAGAGGTATTAACGACCTCTTCCAGTAGGCAAAGGCAAAAAACCACTGAGATGACTTGACGGCAATGTTGGAATTTGGAGTCAAGGAACAAGGCTGAGGACCCAACAAACAAGAGATGCCTGGACATTCTGGAAGGAGCAAAGGAGAAGACTGTGATCCAAGGAAGGACTGGAGTGCTGGAGTGTTGCAATGCAAGAAGAGAATGAAAAACCCTTCCTCATATAGATCTAGGACAGGTTTTACATTATAGAAAGTTAGGCTATTGTGCTGGTTAAGTAACGTCCTATTGACAGGAATGGAGAAGGCGTCATCTTCGGACACGCAGTATTTCCTATCCCAGAAATCAATCCTCTACAGAGGATTCTGGGAAGAAGGAGAATAAACATGGTGATGCCAAGACAGACTCCCAGGATGTCCCTAAGGAGAGATATGTCATCCAGGAGAGCAACTGGGTGATGGCTGCCTTGAGGTAATGGAGTTTAAGACCCGCTGCAGCCTGTCAGTACCTCTGCAGTCCCTCTGGCTCCCACAGGACCTCGTGTTCCACCCACTGTTAGAAGTCAGTCACTGGTGAGATGCAACATGCCACATGTGAAACAGTAAAAGGTTATGGGTGAAAATGTCAGAACAAATGTTAAGAGCATCATGCTAATTTTGAGCTTGGATGTGAAATTATTGAAAAGATCTGATTTACAGTTTTGTGGTGTGGGAGAACCACTGTAAATCAATTTTGCTCCAACCCCTCCAAACTTGTGGTTACACCACTATTTTAAAGTTGAAGAGGTGAAACGTTTTCACCATCAGAGTCTCCACTTGGCTACCTGGGTTAAACCTATGATGTTCTGACACATCACCATGACAGTTGACCATCCTAATAAGGGCAGGGCGACCATTACTTATTTTCCCTTCCCATGTCAGTGTGCAGGTATGGACAATTAAGAATAGCTCCCATTTCCGGGAAAAATCTCCTTGCACATCAGGGCTATTTACCCTTTGTTTAGGAAAAATAAACAGTCCATGTGGGTAACCTAAATCAGGAACAAGTACCCTCACTCACCAATTGGTGACATGCTTCATCATCGGGCTTTTCTCCTTGTCAAACCGGCACTGCAATATCTAAAGGGGCCCTCCTGGGGGCTCTTTACCAGATACGTGGAGCAGGGGTAGGTGCTCATGGAAGCCTCTTACGACACCCAAACATGCTGATTATTACATTAGCTGGACTACATAGGCTCTCTGCTATTCCCGTTGGGGCCCATCCTTGAATTTGAGGAGAGTTCCTGTACCACAAAGTCAACCTAGTTTACCATAACAAGGATTAGGTATGATTTTTTTGAGGTCCTGACGAATCGCACCAAGATCTTTATAGTCATATTTTATCGAGAAACATGTTGACCTTCTATAATAAGGGCAGTGTAGGGATGTCCATTTGTGCCATACACATACTTGATCCCTAGACTATATGGTTCACTAAAATTTTATTCTACATTGTGAATAGGGTAAGACAGACATTGGGGGTTATTCTAACTTTGGAGGAGTGTTAATCCGTCCCAAAAGTGACGGTAAAGTGACGGATATACCACCAGCCGTATTACGAGTTCCATAGGATATAATGGACTCGTAATACGGCTGGTGGTAAATCCGTCACTTTTCCGTCACTTTTGGGACGGATTAACACCTCCTCCAAAGTTAGAATAACCCCCATTATTCTTACTTCCCCTTACCTAATTTGTTTTTAATCTTGCCAGAGGCCCACATTTTCAATAAAACATTTCATTATAGGATTCTTCTAGTCAATTTTAACAGTTCATCTCACCAATCTCACATTATTGCATTTACTTACAGCAATTCTCTTCAAAAGATCTCTGGTTAAGAGCCCCCAGTGCCGGGCTGACGAGAAGCAAATCCCGATGATGAAGCATGTCACCAATTGGTTAGTAAGGGCACTTGTTCCTGATTTAGGTTACCAACAGGGACCATTTTTGATCTCTCCTGTATTAGGGGAAAATCTATATTGAAATATTTCCTTTGGAACTGGGCATCCTTTTTTATATGACTTATATGAGAGTAATATGCACAGGACCACTTCTTTCATAAAATCTCCCACTTTAGAAGCCCTTCCTTTTGTTTTTGATGATAACAAAAATGAACTCCTACTTTAGGAGTTTCTTATCTCTAAATAGAAATGATTGCTGAGTAGACACTTTAAACATGATCTCCAATTAGCACCCCTTCAATACAGTTCCAAGAAAAGAACTTCCTAGTGGACTGGCCGACAATACATCACATTGCAAATATTGCAATTCTACCAACCATACAGTGGCGGGTGCCCCAAATCTCAAGGGAGGGGCTGGCGGGGTAGTGATGGAGATGGGGGTTGAAATAAAAAAAATAATAATTAAAAAACAACTTGCAGATCCCGATGCTGCCACCTGCCGCTTTGCTCTTCTACTCTTTGTAGTGTCCCAGCAGTCACTAGGACACCAGCACTGGCTCCCTATGCAATCCTGGTGCTGCTCTCATGCCTGAGAGCAGCACCAGGATTGGTCTGAGTGGTTAGGTCTGCCTCTCATCCACTGGACAGGAGTCTGTGCAGTTTCTCTAACCCAGCTGTGTAGCAGAGCCAGTTTGGAGAAATTTAAGTGCGCATGTGTGTTTGGCCGGCCTAAGACAGACAGCTAGAATTACATACGCACTTAAGTGCACTCCATTCCCTCTCCTCCTCCCATGGCCCAGCCCGCCCCTCCCTGCACATGCTGCTGGCTGAACCAGCAGATTCAAAATAAAACAATAGTAAACTATAGTTTTATTTTTCAGCTGCTGGCTTAGCTAGTGGGGTGATGCTCCTTCGCCATTGCGATGGAGCTGCCCCTGCAACCATATGCAAATCATTCCTTGCCCACCCCTCAATCAGCAGCCCATCCTCAATCAGGACAGGGAGAAAGGAAACTCTTCTGGGGTGGGAAACTATTGAGAAGTCTTCTATTTTAACAGCTGGTACCAGGGATAACTAGTGGACACTCAGACCCAAAACTTCAGTACACATCTGGACCTGTTGTAGATTCAGAAGAAGGAATGCTATGCTGCTTTGCTGCAAAAAGGACTGCTGCTGTGCTGCCCTTTTACTCTGCTGCTCTGCTCTGCTGCCCTGCTGCTTGAGTAAGAAGGACTGAACCTGCATTTTGATCCCAGGAAAACCAGAGTTACTCTAAGGCGTAGTTCTCTATCCTCCCAATCAGAGCCTCAGGGACAGAAAATACTTTCACCACCTGAACCTTGGATCTGGACTGTGCTTGCTGTGATTCTTACCCCCCAAGTAGTGCAATCCCAGTCGTGGACCTTTGTAAGTGGGCCTGAAAGTACTCTGCCATCCCAGCTCTGGTCCAAGCAGATCTGACCCAATGTGATGCATCGCCTCGCAGCTCCACATCAGAACCGCTATGCGACATATCCCTGACTCAGGAACTGGCAGTTCATCAGACCTGCCTCTATGCAATGCATTCTCAATGCAAGACTTCACATCACAGCCTTGCAGCTCCTCGGAACCACTTTACGCAATGCATCTTTAATGCAGAACTTCTCATCTCAGCCATGAAGCTCTTTGGAACTACAATCACACAATGCATCCTTGACAGAGGACTTTACATCACAGCCCTGTAGTGCCTCAGAACCACCACTATGTGACTCATCCTTGGTGAATCCTCAGTGCAGGACTTCACATCACAGCATTGCAGCAACTTGGAACTGCTGCTGCAACCAGGATTTAAGATTCATCGTTCAGGCACTTTGTTCAACTTGGCCCCTGTATCCGGCCTCTGCTTCATCACGTTCAGCCTGTACTTGGCTTTGTCCCAGTTTGGCATGGTCAGATAACCACAGTTGGTCCTTATGTATGTAGGGACTATTTTCACCTAAATCTTTAAAATGGCATATCTCCGGTGCTAATGATTGAAATTGTGTTGTTTTGGTCATGAATTATTTATTAAATCTTACTGGTGATTTTTAATTTGCTGTGGGATTTTTCCGGTGTTGAGTTTCATCTTATTACTGATAGAAGTGCTGAATAAATTCTTTACCCATTGCCTGTAAGTTAAATCTGACTGCTTTGTGCCAAGCTAACAAAGTGTTATACACAGGTTAATTTGGGGGTTGCTTTTGACTTCACCATAACAAGAATTGTAGTTGCTACTTGAGGAGGGTTTCACATCCCTCTCTTAACCAGTAATCTCATTTCTCACATCCTCTTTCTGTTTTAGGAAGGTTGAATAAAAGGTTAATTTGCAAGACAGTGCTTGAGGCACGAAGAGTAAATGTCTGTGCTGCTTGCAGGAAATGAGTGCAAAAAAGTTAGAAAGAAAATGAAATGTTGGTTGAAGCAAGAACAATAGAAGTAGATCTGATGCAGGCCTTCGTGTCTCTAGGTACTCTCCATGGAGCCATATTTAAGCCACTCTTACCCCATATTGATTACAGGACCTGGCAGAGGAGACAACTAAGATGATGCTTTCAGATAATAATGGCAGGCTGAGACATATTTAAAAAACCCTAAGCACTTTCTCATGGAGTGCACATTACAAAATAATGGTAGTTGTCAGTAGCAGTGAAACATAGACAAAAGGCCAGAGTTTAAGTTGCATCTTAAAAAAATTATATGTGTGAGCACAACTTTACTTTATGACAAAAAACATAAATCCAAGAACATCTTACCATAACACAAAGTAAAACAATTGACCAAGCAAATGCAAATAGTGAACAGCATTGTGCCTTTTTGACATGCTAAACCATTTAACAACATGCACTTCCTAATGATAAAAGTCAGAAATCAGCCATTAAAATGTCATTGTGTCAGCAAGGAGAATACATTAAATTACAAATAATGTCTCTTCATTACAAGCTACACGAGATGTCACACATGCAGTCTAATAAAAGAACAGTGTGATCGTCCATCACCAAAACCTAATAGCTACACACATCTGACGTGTGACCGTTCACGTATTGGCTTGGACTTCATGGCATCCAGTCCTAGCAATGGCAAACCATGAAAACTGGTGGTTGAAGGAGGTGGCACAAATCTATTATGTCGGCTATTAATTGTATTTTTAAAGAATTGATGATAGGAGATCGTCCAGCAACAAACATAAAAGTGCATTTGTCGTGAGCAACCCATAAAAAAGGAGCTGAATTCCATGCTTGTTATATGTGAGTGTAGAATTGTGCAGTTTAATCCAAGCTTTCAACGTTTTTTTTAAATTAAAAACGACGGACAACCTTACACTAAAATTAGAGTTACCGGAAACAGAACCAAGCATATCTCAGTGGGCGAATTATTTTAGGAAAAATAATTTTGCCAAAAATGCTTATCAGTTTGGTCCCTCTTTCACACACTCAACGGTGATAAACTCAGCACGTTTTGTAAAGTCCGTGAAATGTGACGGTTGACATCTTTACTCGTCGCTTAGGGCTCTGTACAAAACAGTACCTGCTACAAACCATTGATATGTGAGTTCCCTGCTCTGATGGAAGCATGTGCATTCTATGTGAGTTCCCTGCTCTCATGGATGCATGTGCATTCTCAACTCTATATTTTGCTAGGATTTTTTCTCTCCTGACCAAAGATCATTTATTGTGCAGTTGATGTGCCATTTGCCTATGTCAGGTTTTTACATTATATTCTCCTTTTTTCGCTTAGTTAGGTTGTTAAGAAGTTTGCACTTTTCACAATCACATTCTCTTTTCCACCGTAGATCTATTAATGGCAATGCTGTAGGGATGGGGAGACAGAAATAAATTAAAAAATGATGCATCAAAACTGCATTAAATGGAGAAAGACAGACATTTTGGAAGACAGGACAACAAAGGCCGCATATTTTGGGACAACGATTAAAATACAATATTACCAATATTACTTAGTTGCTGAGAAATATCCATATTCATCACTGCCTCGAGACTTACCTCACTGCCATGGATTAAATATCATCTAGTGCCGGGTAAGATAAAACATCTAGGGGAAGTGGCAAAGCTGTTAAAAAGATATAAGGCTAACTATTCACTGTAGGCAGCTGTGCATAACCACAAGCACAGCTGAGAGCAATGGAGTGTCACTGAGCTGGCTACATCCTAGATCCATCTGAACTAAACACGTGAAAGGGTTTCGGTGGGGGGAAAGGGTAGTGATTTGTTTTCATTTTTGAAAAGTTTGACTGGGATGCTCTAAGATTCTCATAGAGTAATTTATGGTGTCAGGTGCAGGCCCTGTGATTCCTCTGTTATGTAAGTGAGTCTGAGACTTGCTTCTTCTCAGAGACATATAGGCCAGTATTTATACGTTTTGGCACTAAACTGCGCTAACGCAGTTTAGCGTAAAAAAAAATAGCGCCGGCTAACGCCATTCTAAAGCGCCATGCGGGCGCCGTATTTATTGAATGGCGTTAGCCGGCGTTAGCAGACCGGCGCTGCCTGGTGTGCGTGGAAAAAAAACACGTACACCAGGCAGCGCCGGCGTAGGGGAAAATGGCGTATGGGCGTCTTAAAATGGGGCAAGTCAGGTTGAGGCAAAAAAATTGCCTCAACCCGATTTGCGCCATTTTTTTACGACGCCCAGACGCCATTTACATGACTCCTGTCTTAGTAAAGACAGGAGTCATGCCCCCTTGCCCAATGGCCATGCCCAGGGGACTTATGTCCCCTGGGCATGGTCATTGGGCATTGTGGCATGTAGGGGGGCACAAATCAGGCCCCCCATCCCCCCCCCAAAAAAAAAAAAATACTTACCTGAACTTACCTTAATGTCCCTGGGGTGGCTTCCTCCATCCTTGGGAGTCCTCCTGGGGTGGGCAAGGGTGGCAGGGGGTGTCCCTGGGGGCAGGGGAGGGCACCTCTGGGCTCATTCTGAGCCAACAGGTCCCTTAACGCCTGCCCTGACCCAGGCGTTAAAAAGAGGAGCAAATGCGTTTTTTTTTGACCCGCCCACTCCCGGCGTGATTTTTGCCCGGGAGTATAAATACGACGCATATGCGTCGGAGTAATTTTTTAAGACGAGAACGCCTACCTTGCATCTCATTAACGCAAGGAAGGCGTTCACGCCAAAAAATGACGCTAACTCCATGAACTTTGGCGCTAGACGCGTCTAACGCCAAAGTATAAATATAGAGTTAGTTTTGCATCGAATTTGCGTCGAAAAAAACGACGCAAATTCGGCGCAAACGGAGTATAAATATGCCCCATGGTATTTGCTGTTTAACTCTTTAGTACAAGCTGTTTTATGACAGCTTTGGGATAGCCTGTAACACTCTCAGGCCCGTATTTATACTTTTTGACGCTAAACTGCGCTAACGCAGTTTAGCGTCAAAAAAGTTAGCACCGGCTAACGCCATTCTGAAGCGCCATGCGGGCGCCGTATTTATTGAATGGCGTTAGCCGGCGTTAGCAGACCGGCGCTGCCTGGTGTGCGTGTAAAAAAACCACGTACACCAGGCAGCGCCGGCGTAGGGGAAAATGGCGTTAGGGTGTCTTAAAATGGGGCAAGTCAGGTTGAGGCAAAAAAATCGCCTCAACCCGATTTGCGCCATTTTTTTACGACGCCCAGGCGCCATTAACATGACTCCTGTCTTAGTAAAGACAGGAGTCATGCCCCCTTGCCCAATGGCCATGCCCAGGGGACTTCTGTCCCCTAGGCATGGTCATTGGGCATAGTGGCATGTAGGGGGGCACTAATCAGGCCCCACTATGCCAAAAAAATAAAAATAAAAATACCTACCTGCACTTACCTTAATGTCCCTGGGGTGGGTCCCTCCATCCTTGGGTGTCCTCCTAGGGTGGGCAAGGGTGGCAGGGGGGGTCCCTGGGGGCAGGGGAGGGCACCTGTGGGCTCATTCTGAGCCCACAGGTCCCTTAACGCCTGCCCTGACCCAGGCGTTAAAAAGAGGCGCAAATGCGGGTTTTTTTGACCCGCCCACTCCCGGGCGTCATTTTTGCCCGGGAGTATAAATACGACGTCGGAGTCATTTTTTTAGACGGGAACGCCTACCTTGCATCTCATTAACGCAAGGAAGGCGTTCACGCCAAAAAATGACGCTAACTCCTAAGACTTTGGTGCTAGACACGTCTAACGCCAAAGTATAAATATGGCGTTAGTTTTGCGTCGAATTTGCGTCGAAAAAAACGAGGCAAATTCGGCGCAAACAGAGTATAAACACGGGCCTCAGTGTTCTATAAGAATGAATCTATCTTGTACACGGTGTTGAAAGTAAATTTCGGACTTATTTGCTATGGACTTAGAATTCCAGAAGTAAGCTTGGACAGCTAAAACAGTCATACATTCCAAAGAGTGATGTTGGGATTCTTTGTGAATTTCATATTACTCACATGTGCAATCATTTCCTTTGTAAGTGTGGAAACTGATATTTTAATGCAGAATTCTCTTCACCTGCAACCCTACTCATTTTTAGGGTGTTCCCTATTCATTCCCATCCTGGACAGCAGTTTACTCATGTGATATTGTTTTGCAAGTATACATTCACATTTTCAAATTGGAGTTTTTTACTTTTAAGTGTAGACATTTGTCCAGCTAAGCTGCAATTTTTGGAGAAAAGACCTTTGAGGAGTGTATCCACTGCCCCCCCTGCTGTGATCTGACCTCCCAAAGGTCCGCAATGCATTCCACAGAAATAGCTGTCTGTAGCAAACAATCATCCGTCAGCAAATTTGAATAGAGGGGGCTGACCCAGCCCTGTGGGGTTCAAGGAAGAGCTGAAATGTCCGACCCAGAAATCACCCTGTGTTAGAAATTGGGTTTTTGGTTAGCAGTCAGGTTGCACTCTGTCCAAGCAAGAACAATCACTCTAGTCAGGGTAAGTCACACACAATCCAAAATCAGCCTGTGCCCACCCTCTGGTAGCTTGGCACGAGCAGTCAGGCTTAACTTAGAAGACAATGTGTAAAGCATTTGTGTAATAAATCATACAATACCATAATATAGCACCGCAAAAATACACCACACAGTGTTTAGAAAAATATATAATATTTATCTGGGTATATGCAGGTCAAAACGATCAAAGATGCAATATGAATTTGTAAAGATATCACTGAAAAGTGGTATAAAGTGTTTTAAGTCCTTAAAAAGCAAACAGAGGCCCTCATTCCAACCTTGGCGGTAAAAGGCGCTTACCGCCGTGCAGAAGACCGCCAGAACACCGCCGCGGCCGCGGTAAACCGCCATGGTCATTCTGACCCACAAATGGCAAACGGCCAAAATACAGACATCCACAAAAGTCCGCCACACCAAAGGGCAGCGAGAAACTGGTGATGACCAAACCTCCACTGTCACGCCAACAGAAATACGCCCACACTATCACGACACACGAATCCTCGTGGCGGTCTTTCAACCGTGGTATTCTATTGGCGGTACACACCGCTGCGTTCAGAATACACACACTTCAACAAAACACCGCCACATTGGACAATTCAAAATACACACACCTGATACACATACACACACCACTCCCACACACCCAATACAATATAAAACACACACCCACATCACCCACAAACCTCCACTCCTAGAGAATCGGGACCACCCACAGAGAAAAGACATCCGAGCACCCAGACGCGCATTTTACTGTCACCCAGCAATATTAGCACGCACTTCACACAACACAACAATACACATCACCACACTTAGCACTACACAATTCACCCCACACATCACCCACACCACCCCATGGCACCGCAAAGACACCTCAGGTTTTCTAACGAAGAACTCAGGGTCATGGTGGAGGAAATTGTACGGGTAGAGCCACAGATCTTCGGGACACAGGTGCAGCACACCACCATTGCCAGGAAGATGGAGCTATGGAGCAGAATAGTCGACAGGGTCAACGCGGTGGGACAGCACCCAAGAAATAGGGACGACATCAGGAAGAGGTGGAACGACCTACGGGGGAAGGTGCGTTCTATGGTATCCCGGCACAACATTGCGGTGCAGCGGACTGGCGGCAGACCCCCACCTCCTCCCCCAGAATTTACAACATGGGAGGAGCAAGTCTTGGTGATCCTGCATCCTGAGGGCCTCGCAGGAGTCTCTGGAGGAATGGACTCTGGTAAGTCTCATCTTCACTACTTCATCCCCCCCACCCCACCAGCATGCCAACTCATAACCCCACCCTCACCCTCACCCCATCACATCCTGCTCCTTGCAAATGTCTCACCATCACAAGCCACCCATCCCAACACCAAGCCCTGCATGCGACCACAAAGCATGGACACCCATCACCAAAGCATGCCCACTGCCCATACCCTTCCCCCCCAAATCACCGTCACTAAAGCCCCCACACGGGAATGCCAGCACTGGGGTAGAAGGGCACCCACCCATTACACGCTATGGCACACACAAATGCAATAACCATACTTTTATACCCCTGCAGGACCCGAACGCCACGTCACCGCGCAGGAGGGTCCACAAATGTCCACTCCACCCCCAGAAGAGGCCCACAGTGAGGACAGCACCTCTGCCGACCTGGATCTAGATGACCAACGGCCCATCGGGGACCTCTGGACAGTCGGTTCCCCTCAGACAGCCACAGCCCATAGCAGACCTTCCCCCCTCTGGGAACACCAGCACAGCACCCACCCAGCGGGCCCATCCCTCAGTCCCCAGGACACGTCAATCAGTGGTGTGTCCACCACTACAGGGCACCCAGGTTAACCCATCACCCCAACAACAACAGGGACCTGGGGGCAGTGGTAGTGTGCCCAGGAAAACAGGGGAACTGGGAGGGCTGCTGTGCGACAGGGGGGGGACAGGCCCAGGGAACCCACTCTCCACGAGGCCCTCACCTCCATCATGGGAGCATACCACCACTCCCAGGAGACGATGGCGACGGTCCTGGCCAGGTTTCAGGAGATCCAGCTTCTGCAGGAGGAACAGTATATGGGGTTCAGGGAGGAACTTTGAAACATCAGTTCCGCCCTGGCCACCATTGTAGGGGCTCTGAATCAGGTAGTCACCACATTGCGGGTCACTGTAGCAGGACAAAGGGCCCCTGACACTAGCATGGACCAAGAACTGTCTACCACCTCTGCCGGCGCTAGTGGACAGGAGGCCCCGCCACAGGACCAACAGGCCACCAGCACCACACCCCCTGCAGAAGGAGAACCACCCCGCAAGCGGGCCCTGAGATCCAGGAAGAAGACAGAGTAAGATGCCAAGACCCCTGCCAGGAAAGGATACCTCCCTGAATGTCATCCCACTGTCCCACATTGACACCCTGTCCATCCTTATACTGCCCATGCTCCATTTTCCACAGGCATTTGGACATTTCACCTGTGAAACTAATAGTCTGGACTCTGCTATGGACAATCCTCCACCATCACCCCTCACCGATTTGCAACCACCCACCAATATAGAGCTCTGAAATAAACACAGTTATTGCACAAAACAATCAGGAGTCTGGCTGTGATTTAGAACAAATGTATTAGACATTACCGTCCCAAAATGCTTATTTACATTGTGATGCCAACATACCAATGTCACACAGCTGTAGTCCATGGGGAAACAAAGCAGATGTCACGCAGTATGGCCCACATCTCTGAAACTGGAAGGGAAAGTCACAACTCAGTTACCATACACAGGGGGAAAAGGTCAGACAGTAGAGAGGTAGTAGGGGTTAAGTATATGTAATATGCCGGGTTGGAATCTTACCTGTGTGTCATTGAAAATACTGCAGTATTACTGTGTTCCTGTTGTCTATGTCCTCCTCTTCGGCTTCCTCATCTTCACTCTCCACAGGCTCCACAGCTGCTACAACACCACCATCTTGACCATCCTCCTGCAGAAAAGGCACCTGGCGTCGCAAAGCCAGGTTGTGAAGCATACAGCAGGCCACGATTATCTGACACACCTTCTTTGGTGAGTACATTAGGGATCCACCTGTCATATGGAGGCACCTAAACCTGGACTTCAGGAGGCCGAAGGTCCGCTCGATCACCCTCCTAGTTCTCCCATAGGCCTCATTGTAGCGTTCCTCTGCCCTTGTCCTGGGATTCCTCACTGGGGTCAGTAGCCATGATAGGTTGGGGTAACCAGAGTCTCCTAATAGCCACACCCGGTGCCTCTGGAGTTGACCCATCACGTAAGGGATGCTGCTATTCCGCAGGATGTAGGCGCCCTGCACTGAGCCAGGGAACTTGTCATTCACATGGGAGATGTACTGGTCAGCCAAACACACCATCTGTACATTCATGGAATGATAACTCTTCCTGATCCTGTACACCTGTTCACTCCTGCTGGGGGGGACCAAAGCAACACGTGTCCCATTAATGGCACCTATGATGTTGGGGATATGTCCAAGGGTATAGAAATCACCCTTCACTGTAGCCAAATCCCCCACCTCAGGGAAAATGATGTAGCTGCGCATGTGTTTCAGCAGGGCAGACAACACTCTGGACAACACCTTGGAAAACATAGGCTGAGACATCCCTGATGATATGGTCACTGTTGTTTGAAATGACCCACTTGCAAAGAAATGGAGTACTGACAGCACCTGCACTAGAGGGGGGATCCCTGTGGGTTGGCGGATTGGTGACATCAGGTCTGCCTCCAGCTGAGCACACAGTTCATGAATAGTGGCTCGGTCAAGCCTGCATGTCAGTATGACATGTCTTTCCTCCATTGTGGACAGGTCCACCAGCGGTCTGTAGACGGGAAGATTTCTCCATCTCCTCGCATGTCCCAGCGGACGGTGCCTATGAAGGACAACAGCGAGCACAGAGTCAATCAGCCCACAGGTATGTAACCACAGTTTGCCAAAAACACGATTCCCAATGCACTGAAAGGTTTGTATGAGTGTCGATGTAAGGCCTAGGTATGTGTGACGCAGTTAAAAGTAAGCCATGTGGGCCCTTGAAATGGCGGCTGCCTGACCTGTGAAGTGTGACAATGGGATGTGAGGTCAATGTGCTGGCGTGGCACACCGGGGCGGTAGGCGGTCGAAGACCACGGCGCAAAGCAGCATTAGTTAACATTGAACCCTATGGGTCTCAGGAGCCAATGACGATGTGCGCCGGCGGTCGCGGTACGCACCGCCGCGGTATGCACCGCCGCGGGCGTGACCGCCATTTTCTATCTGCTTAATCACTCGATACCTGATCTTCCACAGGAGAGGACCTACACTGCAAGTGCTGCTGTGACCTCGGTCTGGAAGAGACAATGGCTCATGCGACTGGGGAAAGGGCCCCTGCCTTCACTGTTCAGGAATTGGAGAAACTTGTGGATGGGGTCCTCCCCCAGTATGCGCTACTATACGGTCCTCCAGACCAACAGGTAAGTACACAGGGACCATGCTTTGTGGGCAATGCCTGTGTTGAGTGGGGTGGATGAAAGATGGTGGGGAGGGGAGCGATTGAGGCATGCATCAAACGACAGATGAGAGCATGTGCCACATGGTAAGAGTGGGGATGGGGGGCCACTCACATCGAGCATGCAGAAGGTGATGAATATTTTTCTCTCCCTGTACATGTCACATAAGTCAGCGCCCACCAGAAAATCGACATTTGGCGTGCCATTTCAAGGACGTCCGGACCCTGGGGGTCCACCACAGACGGGGCACCCACTGCCGGAAGAGATGGGAGGACATCCGACGCTGGAGCAGGAAGACGGCGGAGGCTCAGCTGGGGATGGCCTCCCAACGTGGGAGGAGTGCCAGTCGAACTTTGACCCCCCTGATGTCCCGGATCCTGGCGGTGGCCTACCCCGATTTGGATGGGCGCGTGAGGACATCACAGCAGACACAAGGGGGTGAGTACATTCTCATTCTGCTGACTTTGCGCGCAGTGGAGGTGTCTGGGTGGGGGAGGAGGGCTGTGGGTATCCCTAGGCCAGGGCGATTTCTGTAGGCTAGGCCCCTCCATAAGGCATGGCCCTGTGCCCCCGCCCCCCACCTCTGTAGGGTGCCAAGTACAGCTATTCATTGCCCTGTGTCATCTATGTGTGCAGATGTCGCTCATAGGCTTGTAGGCCATATCCCACGGATTGCGTAGTCGACCCCAAGTGCGCGGCATAGTGCAGGGGGCTTCTGTGTCTGTCCTGTCCGCCAACGGTGTCGTTAATGCATGTACTCAACATGTCTTTATTTTCTCCCCCCCCCCCTTTTTTGTGGTCTTCCTGTTCATGTGTGCATTAGCATCATCAGGCGGAGGAGAAGTGGCATCGGAGCACGAGGGAGCTGCATCTCACATGGCCATGGCGGGCCATGCAACGGATTCGGAATTCAACAGTGAGACGGAGGGCGAGGGGAGCTCCACAGCGGGGACTCGTGCAGATGTCAGTGACAACGACTCGTCCTCTGAAGGGAGCTCCCTTGTGGTGGTGGCAACATCTGTGCCCCCCGCAACAACAGGTACAGCTGCCACCCAGCGCACCAGCACCGCCCTCTCAGCAGCCCCTCAGCGGTTGCCCCGTGCCCGCTCACCCAGGAAGGTGGGCATCTCCTTCGCCCCAGGCACCTCAGGCCCTGTCCCTGTCACCCCTGCTGCCCTCAGTGAGGAGGTCATTGACCTCCTGAGGAAGCTCACTGTTGGGCAGTCTACCATTTTGAATGCCATCCAGGGTGTAGAAAGGGAGGTGCACCAGAGTAATGCATACCTGGAGGGCATTCATTCTGGTCAGGCTGCCCTTCAGCAATCGTTCAACACTCTGGCCTCAGCACTGATGGCAGCCATTGTTCCTGTCTCTAGCCTCCCCCCTCCAACTTCCTCCACCCTGACCCAATCCCCTGTACCTCTGCCTATCCCAGACACACCATCAGACCAGCCTGCACACACCTCAACACCCAAGGGAAGCTCAGGCAAACATAAGCACCACACATCACACAAGCATTCACACAAGCAACATCCACATGCAGACATACCAACACCCACTGCCTCCACTGTGTCCCCCTCCTCTTCGTCCTCCCTCCTCCCTCCCTGTCACGTCTCCACTCACACCTGCATGCACAACATCTTCAGGCACTACATCCATCACCAGCACACCCACCAGAACCCCCCGCACACGTGCAGTCACCACCCCTCCTACCAGTTACACGTCCCCTGTGTCCTCTCCCACTGTGTCTGTGACCCCCTCTTCCAAGCTACACAAACGCAGGCAGCCACCCACCCAACAGCCATCCACCTCACGACAGCCTACAGCCCAAGCACCTGCACCCAAAGACACCAGACTGAAAACTCCTACAACCACAACCTCTTCCTCCACTCCCATACCCACTACACCTACCCGTCCCTCTGTTCCTAAATTGTTTTTCCTTTCCAAACTTGACCTCTTTCCTAAAACTCCCCCACCCCGTCCATCTCACAGGACTCCAGTCAGCACCTCAGCCACCACAAAAGCGGGACCTGTAATGACAGTCTGCCATGGACTGTGGAGTCCCCCACCCTCAAGGGCAGCCAGTTCAGTAAGGAGCCAAGGCACGGCCAGCCCACCCCCGGTGAAACATCCGAAAATTGTCAGTGGCTGGCGCGAGAGGCCGAAGACACCAGGGACCAAAATCCCTACCATGGCTCCGCCAGGAAGTGTGGTGCCACCTGGCACACCGCCAAAGTTGGGGAAGGGCCACAGGCGAACAGGGAAGGCTGGGAAGGGCAGCACGCACGACAAGACCGCCACCAGCCCAGCTGGCCAGGGGGGCCCCGCCAGACCCGTCCCAGGTGGGCAGGAGGACACCAACAGGCCCGGTACTGCAGCCCAGGAGGGCCACGCAAGCCCCATCCCAGGTGGGCAGGAGGACACCAACAGGCCCGGTACTGCAGCCCAGGAGGGCCCCGCCTGCCACACGACAGATGGGCAGGAAGGCACCGCCAGCCACAGGTCAGGTGGCGAATGACCTCCACGCCATGGCCGGATCCGCTGAGCTTAACACTCATCCGATGCACCGCTGAACAGGGCACCGCCGTCTCAAGCACCGCTGAACAGGGCACCGCCGTCTCAAGCACCGCTGAACAGGGCACCGCCGTCTAGGGCACCGCCGTCTCAAGCACCGCTAAACAGGGCACCGCCGTCTCAAGCACCGCTGAACAGGGCACCGCCGTCTCAAGCACCGCTGAACAGGGCACCCCCGTCTCAAGCACCGCTGCACTGGGCCCTTCATCTCAAGCACCGCTGCACTGGGCCCTTCATCTCAAGCACTGCTGAACAGGGCACCGCCGTCTCAAGCACCGCTGCACTGGGCCCTTCATCTCAAGCACAGCTGCACTGGGCCCTTCATCTCAAGCACCGCTGAACAGGGCACCGCCGTCTCAAGCACCGCTGAACAGGGCACCGCCGTCTCAAGCACCGCTGAACAGGGCACTGCCGTCTCAAGCACCGCTGAACAGGGCACCGCCGTCTCAAGCACCGCTGCACTGGGCCCTTCATCTCAAGCACCGCTGCACTGGGCCCTTCATCTCAAGCACCGCTGAACAGGGCACCGCCGTCTCAAGCACCGCTGAACAGGGCACCGCCGTCTCAAGCACCGCTGAACTGGGCCCTTCATCTCAAGCACCGCTGAACAGGGCACCGCCGTCTCAAGCACCGCTGGCCCATTGGCGGAAGGGGCAGGCCCGCATATGTGTCGGGCAGGGCTGCACGAAGCACTCTGGGCACCAGTCCCCCTCCAGAACCAGTGGAGACTGTTATCCACTTGAGAGACTGTGGCTTTGCACTCCCCAGGATGGCACAGTGGGCAAACCACCCACTTGTGAGACTTGAGAGACTGTGGCTTTGCACTCCCCAGGATGGAACAGTGGGCAACCCACCCACTGTAGAGACTTGAGAGACTGTGGCTTTGCACTTCACAGGATGGCACAGTGGGCAAACCACCCACTTGTGAGACTTGAGAGACTGTGGCTTTGCACTCCCCAGGATGGAACAGTGGGCAACCCACCCACTGTAGAGACTTGAGAGACTGTGGCTTTGCACTCCCCAGGATGGAACAGTGGGCAACCCACCCACTGTAGAGACTTGAGAGACTGTGGCTTTGCACTCCCCAGGATGGAACAGTGGGCAACCCACCCACTGTAGAGACTTGAGAGACTGTGGCTTTGCACTCCCCAGGATGGAACAGTGGGAAAACCACCCACTGTAGAGACTTGTGAGACTGTGGCTTTGCAATCCCCAGGATTGAACAGTGGCCAGGGAGGCCCCTCGTGGATCTGGCGTCGTGCACTCATCTGGCTGAGGTGCCCCCCCCCTTCCCTTCCCCCTGAGGTGCCTGTAGTTTTGCTATCTGATGCCCCTGCAGTGTTCTCTCCGTTGGAGTCAGGTATCCTGTGTGGGCTTTGCCCATGTGATTTGGGCCCAGTGGCCCACGGACAATAACCTGCTACAATGATCAGACTTTAAAATTTATGTAGATAAAGGTTTTAGATGTGTGATATATTTTTAAGCCAGTGATACAATATATTCCAATGTTTAGAATCATTTCCTTTTGTCTTTGCATTCTTCCGGGGGGTTTGGGGGTGTAACTCTGAGTTGTTGCTATGCATTGATGTGTGTGTTGTAGTGGGTGAGGGTGGGGGTGGGTGTGTTGCGTCTGTATGTCCCCGTAATTTTTTGCCTCCCCCCTCCCCTGTGTCATAGGTGCAGGACTCACCGTTGTCTTCTGCGCCGGCGTTCGCACTCCTGGTAGAGGAGCAGGAAGACAATCGCTGGGAAGATGTGTAGTTCGGGTTCCATGCTGTCCAGATTCCTCGTGGGGTGTATGGAGGTGAGCGTTTTCCGTTCGAAATGGCTGTTTCCGCCGTGTTTTATCGGCGGGGCTACCATCCCGGAAAAGGTGGCGGTTTGGTAGGTTGTGATGGGGTGGGCGGTACCTTGACTCTCGCCTGTCTGTTGGCGGTGACCGCCGCGCTGTTTGTTTGTCCCACCGTGGCGGGCGGTGTGTTGAAGTGGCGGTCTGTGTTGGCGGTTTCCGCCAGGGTCGGAATTCCATTTTATTTCCCGCCAGACTGTTGGCGGTTTAGCCGCCGCTTTAACACCGACCGCCAGGGTTTGAATGACCCCCAGAGTCTCTTTCAAGCACAAAGCACCTGTTTCTGGTGGAAAATCTCCGCAAAGGGCCGCATTAGAAGAGCTGCCACTTCAACAGTGTATGAGGGCAGCCCCAATGTTAGCCTATGAAGGGAGCAGGCCTCACAGTAGTGTAAAAACGAATTTAGGAGTTTTACACTACCTAGAAATATAACTACACAGGTACATGTCCTGCCATTTACCCACACAACACCCTGCTCTAGGGGTTACCTAGGGCACACATTAGGGGTGACTTATATGTAGAAAAAGGGTAGTTCTAGGCTTGGCCAGTACTTTTAAATGCCAAGTCGAAGTGACAGTGAAACTGCACACACAGGCCTTGCAATGGCAGGCCTGAGACAAGGTTAAGGGGCTACTGAAGTGGTGTCACAACCAGTGCTGCAGGCCCACTGGTAGCATTTAATCTACAGGCCCTAGGCACATATAGTGCACTCTACTAGGGACTTAAAAGTAAATTAAATAGCCAATCATGGATAAACCAATCAATAGTACAATTTACACAGAGAGCAGATGCACTTTAGCACTGGTTTGCAGTGGTATATTGCCCAGAGGTCAAAAGCCAACAACAACAGGTCAGAAAAAATAGGAGGAAGGAGGCAAAAAGTTTGGGGATTTCCCTGTCAAAAAGCCAGGTCCAACATGACCCCCTACCAGCCTAAAACCAGGGGAGAACAATCACTATCCTGATGTACTTCCCTGTTTGAGGCGACAGTCCAAGGACCAGGCCCACAACAGCAGGGGCATGCTCCAGTTCTTCGCCTTCCTGACTCCAATTGGATCCCTCTGTCAATACTCTCAGGGCCCACTAAGCCAACCCATGGGGAACCTTTCTCCTTACCTGCGGATCCCATCTGTGCAGCACCTAACCTTACTTTGCTCACAGATGTATCCCAGGAGCAGGATAGTACCACCATGACTAACACAGTGGTGTTGCCCACTCTACCCCCGGGGTGTGACACTTGTCCCCTCCCCAGGGATAACTCTGTCCACCCGGACAGCAAGCCACAGTGGTTACTGACAGCTGCCAGGGATGAGAGCCAGGCCCCAGGCCTCTCAAAGCTCTCCCACCACTGTGGCTGTGGAGAGTGGGGGGCGGTAGCCCCAGGTGCTGGGCACCCTTTAACCACTCTCCCTTCCACCAGGTCAGGGATGACAGCCTGAACCTGGTCCTCCCCTATTGGGCTCTGTAACCTCCTTCCTGGAGCGGTACCCCCCAGAGTCCAACATGGTCAGGGTGCTTATAGAAGTCGCCCTGTACCATTCCTCCACCAGTGCAGGGCTGTTAACCTGCAACTGGACCTCCAACCTGGGGTCTGTACCTTCAGGTCGGACTAGGGCCCGGGGTGAGGCTTCCCTCCCCCTGCCCTCCCTTCTGGGGTCCAGCACCCTCCAACTAGGAGTGGCCTCCTCAGAAGACAACATGGTAGGGGCACTGTTATCAGTAGCCCCTCCCTCCAGGTCTGGGGGGACACCCTGAACCTGGTCTTCCAGCCCAGGGTGTGTACCCTCAGACTGGATCACTGCCTGGCAAACCAGGACTTTCTGGGGGGCACACCTACCCCCCACCAGGTCAGAGTTTAACCTCTGCACCTGACCATCCAACCCAGAGTCACCACCCTGAGGTTGAACAATTGCCTGGCACACCAGGACTTCCTGGGGGGCACACCTACCCCCCACCGGGTCAGAGTTTAACCTCTGAACTGGGTTCTCCAACCCAGGGTCACCACCCTGAGGTTGAACAATTGCCTGGCATGCCAGGACTTTCTGGGGGGCACACCTACTCCCCACCGGGTCAGAGTTTAACCTCTGAACCCGGTTATCCAACCCAGAGTCAACACCCTGAGGTTGGACAACTGCCTGGCACACCAGGACTTTCTGGGGGGCACACCTACCCCCACCGGGTCAGAGTTTAACCTCTGAACCTGGTTCTCCAACCCAGGGTCACCCCCTTGAGGTTGGGCAATTGCCTGGCACCCCAGGGCTTTCTGGGGGGCACACCTACCCCCCACCAGGTCAGAGTTTAACCTCAGAACCTGGCCATCCAACCCAGAGTCAACACCCTGAGGTTGGACAATTGCCTGGCATAGCAGGACTTCCTGGGAGGCACACCTACCTCCCACCAGGTCAGAGTTTAACCTCTGAACCTGAGTATCCAACCCAGAGTCACGACCCTGAGGTAGAACCATTGACTGGCAGGCCAGGACTTCCTGGGAGGCACACCTACCTCCTACCAGGTCAGGGTTTAACCTCTGAACCCGGTTATCCAACCCAGAGTCACCACCCTGAGGTTGAATCTTTGCCTGGCATGCCAGGACTTCCTGGAGGGCACTCTCACCCCCCACAAGGGACACACCGTCCTCAAGGGCCACACAAGAGTCTGGTTGGCGCAGGTCTCCTGACCTCTGCCCAACCGGCAGAGTCTGGGTCTCCCCCAAACCAGAAACGGTTTCACCTGGGTCATTCCTGGGGGGCTCTGCTCTCAGAGCTGACCCCTGACTCTCCAGGTCCTCCACTGGGGTCCTCAACCCCCTCTCAACCCTATGTCTGGATTTCTGCACCCCCTCACTAGGAGTGGTACTGCCAGACCCCAGAACTGTTGGGATGCTGGCTACAGTCACCCCCCCCCCCAAGTTCTTCTGACACTGCGGGGATTCCCTCAACAGGTAGCCCTACGGTACAGGCTAGGCTCTGGGACCTACCTGGGACACTACAATCTTCTCCCACCTCACTTGGTTGGGAAACACCTAGACCACTAACTTCAGGAGCACCCCTAAATGCCTCTTCAGACTCTCTGGTACTCACCCAGAAGTCTGCCTCCATTGTAAGCTCCCTGGGGTCAGAGAACTCACACTCCACCTGGTGTTGGCGTAGCTCTGGAAAATAAGGACCAGACATATGCTCTCCAGCAATTACATCACTCTGCCCTTCACATGTATTGACCACAGTACCCTTCACCCAACCATCCAGTGACTCAACCTTGAAAAAGCACTCTACATCACCCTTCTGAGACTGGTGAGACAGTATCTGACTGTCCCTGACACTCAACCCACTCTCTTCTGGGATGTCTCTACACTCTATATCCAGGACGTCCACCAGGGGGGAACCCTTTTCTCTGTCACTCTCTGCTAGAGCCAGTAAAGTGTCCCTCCCCCAGTAGCAATATGACTCCCTGTGCCAGTTCCCCAATACTTCTCAGGGACCCTGTGCATAACAGGAACTACCTCATACCCTTGAACCACCTGGGGTGTGTCAACTCCCTTCTTCAAGTTGGGCACCACATCTCTGGGCTTGTGCCCTTCTTCAGCAGTACTGGATGCAAGATTTTTGCTGCCCTTCCGGCCTCCAGTTTCAGCTCTTCACAGCTCAGCTCTTGAGCTGCAATCCTTTCTTTTTCCAGGGCTAAGAGTCTTTTTGCCTCAACCCTTTCAAGATACTCCTCTAACTGTTGCTCCTGCCGCCTTTGACCTCGGAGCCATTCATCTCTCTCTGGGTCTCTTTCCTCATCTGAGTAGTCTTCCTCCTCATGTGAGCAGTCTTCCTCCTCATGTGAGCAGTCCTCCTCCTCATCTGAGGGGTACTCAGTCAATTGGTTTCTTGCTGCCTCTCTCTCTGCCCATCTTTCTCCCCCCCAGACTATGTAGTTGTGTAGCATTTCCATCTTAGTAGATCTCCTTGCTACAGGAAGGCCCCATTTTCTGCAAAGCTTCAGCCTTAGTGAGGTGGTCAGTAGGTACAAAGAATGAGTAGGTACACAATCCCATCCTGATAAGATCTTTACCGGCAAAAACCAAAACCCGAAGTCCAAAATATCAATAGTATATCCAGGAGGACATCAGAGAACCAAAAGCAAAAAGATGAAAAATCAAGTTGACCTTCAACTGTGGGTAGGTAGTGAAATACTTAGCTACTATATGTCACTGCACAAACACAAGTCCTATCCTCACCGCTGATCACCAATGTTAGAAATGGGGTTTTTGGTTGGCAGTCAGGTTGCCCTCTGTCCAAGCAAGAACCCTCACTCTAGTCAGGGTAAGTCACACACAATCCAAAATCAGCCTGTGCCCACCCTCTGGTAGCTTGGCATGAGCAGTCAGGCTTAACTTAGAAGGCAATGTGTAAAGCATTTGTGCAATAAATCATACAATACCATAATATAGCACCACAAAAATACACAACACAGTGTTTAGAAAAATATGTAATATCTATCTGGGTATATGCAGGTCAAAACGATCAAAGATGCAATATGAATTTGTAAAGATATCACTGAAAAGTGATATAAATTGTCTTAAGTCCTTAAAAAGCAAACAGAGGGGGTCATTCTGACCCCGGCGGTCTAAGACCGCCGGGGCCAGGGTCGGCGGGAGCACCGCCGACAGGCCGGCGGTGCCCCGCAGGGCATTCTGACCGCGGCGGTTCGGCCGCGGTCAGAAGAGGCAAACCGGCGGTCTCCCGCCGGTTTACCGCTGCCCTTAGAATCCCCCATGGTGGCGCAGCTTGCTGCGCCGCCATGGGGGATTCTGACACCCCCTACCGCCATCCTGTTCCTGGCGGTTCGCCCGCCAGGAACAGGATGGCGGTAGGGGGTGCCGCGGGGCCCCTGGGGGCCACTGCCGTGCCTATGCCAATGGCATGGGCACGGCAGGGGCCCCCGTAAGAGGGCCCCGAAAAGTATTTCAGTGTCTGCTAAGCAGACACTGAAATACGCGACGGGTGCAACTGCACCCGTCGCACCCCTGCAACTACGCCGGCTCAATTCTGAGCCGGCGTCCTCGTTGCAGGGGCATTTCCTCTGGGCCGGCGGGCGCTCTTTTGGAGAGCGCCCGCCGGCCCAGAGGAAATGTCTGAATGGCCGCCGCGGTCTTTTGACCGCGGTGCGGTCATTCAGCGGCGGTACCCTGGCGGACGGCCTCCGCCGTCCGCCAGGGTCAGAATGAGGCCCAGAGTCTCTTTCAAGCACAAAGTACCTGGTTTCTGGTGAAAAATCTCAGCAAAGGGCCGCAGAAGAAGAGATACATTGAAAAATAGTGTGTGCGTCGATTTCTCCCCAGCACACACGGACTTGCGTCGTTATTTTTCACGCTGGGAAGTCGTGCGTCATTTACCGGCACCGGGACAGTCTTTTTCTATGGGTCGCGGGGATTACCAGATGTCCCGGGTCTGTGCGTGGATTCTCCTGCTTGTTTTCCGGCTGCGCGTCATTACGCAGGGCTGTGCGTCGAAGTTTCGCTCTCACGGCAGGCGTCGCATCGATTTCTCCTTTGGAAGTCGGGCGGCGTTGTCCTTGCTAGGCCGTACGTCGAAGTTCCGGTCGTCCCGAATGCGTTGCGTCGATCAGCGTCGGTGTGCGGCGTTTTTCTCGCCGCGGAACAAGCTGTGTGTCGAAAATTTCGGCGCACGGAGCTTCCAAGTGAAAAAGAGAAGTCTTTTTGGTCCTGAGACTTCAGGGAACAGGAGGCAAGCTCTATCCAAGCCCTTGAAGAGCACTTTCACTGCCAGACAAGAGTTCAGCAAGGCAGCAGGCCAACAGCAAGGCAGCAGACAGGTGAGTCCTTTGAGCAGCCAGGCAGTTCTTCTTGGCAGGATGTAGTTTCTGGGTCAGGTTTCTTCTCCAGCAAGTATCTGATGAGGTATGGCAGAGGCCCTGTTTTATACTAAGTTGTGCCTTTGAAGGGGGGTGACTTCAAAGAGTGTCTAAAAAATGCACCAAGCCCCCTTTCAGTTCAATCCTGTCTGCCAGAGTCCCAGTAGGGGGTGTGGCAGTCCTTTGTGTGAGGGCAGGCCCTCCACCCTCCCAGCCCAGGAAGACCCATTCAAAATGCAGATGTATGCAAGTGAGGCTGAGTACCCTGTGTTTGAGGTGTGTCTGAGTGAATGCACAAGGATCTGTCAACTAAACCTAGCCAGACGTGGATTGAAGGACACAGAAAGATTTAAGTGCAAAGAAATGCTCACTTTCTAAAAGTGGCATTTCTATAATAGTAATATTAAATCCAACTTCACCAGTCAGTAGGATTTTATATTACCATTCTGGCCATACTAAATATGACTTTCCTGCTCCTTTCAGATCAGCAGCTGCCACTTCAACAGTGTATGAGGGCAGCCCCAATGTTAGCCTATGAAGGGAGCAGGTCTCACAGTAGTTTGAAAACGAATTTAGGAGTTTTACACTACCAGGACATATAACTATACAGGTATATGTCCTGCCTTTTACCCACACAGCACCCTGCTCTAGGGGTTACCTAGGGCACACATTAGGGGTGACTTATAAGTAGAAAAAGGGGAGTTCTAGGCTTGGCAAGTACTTTTAAATGCCAAGTCGAAGTGACAGTGAAACTGCACACACAGGCCTTGCAATGGCAGGCCTGAGACAAGGTTAAGGGGCTACTGAAGTGGGTGGCACAACCAGTGCTGCAGGCCCACTAGTAGCATTTAATCTACAGGCCCTAGGCACATATAGTGCACTCTACTAGGGACTTATAAGTAAATTAAATAGCCAATCATGGATAAACCAATCAATAGTACAATTTACACAGAGAGCATATCCACTTTAGCACTGGTTAGCAGTGGTAAAGTGCCCAGAGGTCAAAAGCCAACAACAACAGGTCAGAAAAAAAAGGAGGAAGGAGGCAAAAGGTTTGGGGATGACCCTGTCAAAAAGAGAGGTCCAACACCCTGCATCAGAGACATGAGGTCTGCTGGCAGCTGCACCATGTCCTGGACTCCCCTTCTTCTCGTACTCAGCGCCCTCTGTGCAGGTGAGTCTATTACTTGTCATTCCTCATCAATACTTCAAATCCAGTAGATTATTTGTAATTATCCATTGTTTACACACGAGTGAAACACGTGCTAGTGAAACACGTGCACATTACTCATTTATTACTTTTCCCATTTATTAAGTTGTATTTGTTGGTTCTTCTGTTCCAGGTTCTGTGGCTCAGTTTTTTCTTTGTCTCAGGAGCCCTCAGTGACTGCGGCCTCCGGACAGATGGTGAAGCTCTCCTGCACCCGGAGCAGTGGCGCAGTTGGCCGCTCCTATACTGGTACCAACACAAGCTGGACACTGTTACTAAGCTTGTCATGAATCAGTTTAGTAGCTGACCCTCAGGGGTCCCCTCTCGCTTCTCTGGCTCCTACGACAACACCCCCAATGCGGCATATCTGACCATCACTGGAGGCTGAGGACGAGGCTGAGTATTACTGCCTGTCTTATAACAACAGCGTCCCTCACACAGTGACACAGTCTGATGGGGAAGTGAGACAAAAAACCCTCAGCATGATGTCCTATTGATGTTTGGTGCTGCCTGTCTGGGATGGTCCTTCAATCCCTGATCCATTCTGTAGCTCTGCCTGTTCGTCCCACCAGCCCCTCTAACTGCACCTCTCTGCTCTCTGTTTAATTTTTAGTATTAAGCAAGCATATAAACAAATTCAAGCATTAGAAAAATATCTTCACAACTCCTAGAATTAATATTTGGAAATCCCAAGTGCTGAAGTGAGAGGATGTCAGGCAAATATGAATCCTAAAAAGGACCTATAAATATAACAACATTGCCAAGAATAAAAGAGCAAACGTTCCTTAAACTGCTACTGGAAAGCTCTATGGTATATTGTATCGGCCGATGTTGTGATTTAATATGGCTTAGGCAAGTGATATTTTGCTGCCTCTGTTAATATTTTATTTTCTATTCTATGGGCAATTGGGTGTTGCTAAAGTGTCAGTGCCCTGGGCAGATGCCTTGACTTACACCAGCCTAGAGGTATCATGAGTATCAATTTAGCTGACTGCTGATGGCACAACACGCTTGCCCCTTATCTCATCCTTTGGCACTCAGCCAGCTTCTCTTTACTGTTGAGAGTCTTGGAAAGAGAGGGGGCAACAGAAAGCAAGCACAGCTATTGGGGCCCACTTAAATATTTTTTGCAGCAGCTCCTTAATGATCCTGAGACCAGGAACGTAAGGGAAGTGCCAGAGGTAGCAATTGGGTAGTAGTTGCACCACTAGCTACCTGTAATTAATGTTGGTACTTCAGTCTTGATTGTGCCGAGCTCCCTTCTTGGACCAGTAGCTGGGCACAGCTTTCAGTGCAGATCGCCCACATGGTCCCTTCAGGTTTCCAGCTCTCTATGAACCTCGTGCAGATTTAGGCCATTAGAAGCCATTGGCAGATTTTCTGTCTCTGCCTGAAGGTCCAAGTTGAGGGAAAGTGCTCAGAAGCATCTGAATGGAAGCAGAAGTGGCAGCAGACATAAGCACACAGTAGTGACACTGCTGGCACTGAGTCAGACACTGGTTTTCCAATGGCATCTCTGCTGGGGTCACCACTGCATCAAAAACAAGCAATTTGTGATTGGGTGTTAAACCTTGCTAAGCATTACGGAACGGTTCTCCTGGAGCATGCATTTTCGATGAACAGCTCTCCATCTGTGCCAGGGAAAGCCTCTCCGTTGAGTGACCTGTTTTGCGGTGTCTCGCCGCGGGTACTTTTTCCTTTTTGGAGTGTCTGGTCCCATCTTGACAACCCACATGTTGCTTGATTCGTTGGATAGCAGCAAGGGGAGCCAATACCCAGCCACTCCTGCCAGCTCCCCGCATGGCCAGCACCTACTGGTGCTGCCACAGGAGCTGACTCCTCCTTCTTGTCTGCCCCTTTCCAGGGGGAAGACACAGTGCTGGCGGTGGCCTTCCAGGCAACGCAGGCGTGTGCAAAGGCACTCCCCCCTCCATTGGGGTCCAGGACCTCCACCTCCCATCAGGGGGCACAATGGAACTCCCCCAATCCTGCTCTCCATCGAGGCCTAGGGATTGGATCCTGTGACCCCAGCAGTCTACACAGGGAGCACAATGGAACTCTCTGACTTTACTTCAGTTGTGGGGCTCACGAATGAGGTCCTGGGCGCCCTCCAGTGACTTCACGGGAAGCAGGACAGTGCTTCCCACTTGTCTTGTTGGCCAGGGCCCAGGGATGGAGTCCTGGGCCCATTCTATTCAGGCAGCACAGCGGCTCTGGGACATGGGTGAGCTCTCCTGCCCCACACTGGATATGAAACAGGTTCCTGCTCCCACAAAAGCTCGGGCCGCAGTGGTGCTACCTCCACAACAAAGTAGGCATCAGCTTATGCCCCAGGGGCACGACCTGGTGCACACTACGTCCATGATACGGGGATGCTGGCGATCAGCCACAGCGGCTCTCCTTACTTTTCAGGGCCTTGTCCCCAGTGGGGGAAGGGGTCACGCGAGTCCTCAGCACTTGCCACACGGTACGCACTCCAGGCCCTGAAAGGGGGTCACAGCTGCTGCCAAGTTTCTGAGGGCGTGCATGAGTTGTAGGCGTTTCGTCTCAAGCAAATATGGTCAGGCTCCACGGAGATAAAACAACACTTCTCACTCGTTGTGTGAGAGTAATCAAACATGTGCTAATTCAGAAAAGGGGAAAGCACTCCTCTCATGCCAGTCTTGGGCAAAAGGGACCAAGGAGCAAGATGCAGCGCTCCCAACATGCTGGGTTCCTCGGGAGGTACCGTATGGGACACAGGGGGTGCAGACAGGCCAGCACACCCAACTAGGAGTTCCAGTGGTAGTTCCCTGTGGCTGCCCCACAGAACCCAGGCAGTCCAGAGTCAGGGGAAAGACTGGCAGCAGGGCAACATGCAGAAAAGCAATACAGATGAGTCCTTTAGACCACCTATCAACCACTGGGCATCAGGCCTACAAAAGAAGAGCAATCCAGATGAGTCCTTTGCGCAGTCAGGGAGTCCCTGTGGCAGACGCACAGTCCCAAGTCCAAAAGTGCTCTAAAAAATGTGGGGGAAGACCCTTGTACTTATATTCATTTTGCGCAGTCTTCACAAAAGGGGGGAAAGGGGTACCAACCAGTACTAACTGGTTTCAGGAGTGTCCCCTTTCTCCTCCAGCACTGGCTCCAGACATCAGTGAGGGGTAAACTACCCCTTTGGGTAAGACCGAAAAATCTGGGCAGATCAGATAGTCAGAACTGCCCTCTCACAGTTATCATATCCTACAGTTACAACATTGTTCTTGGTATCTAAACTCTATTTTCTTAAGTTCATTTATAAATCATTAACTATCGGTCTGATATGTTAGTCCTGGTACATAAACCAGGATCCTAAATTTGCACCCCAAACGTTTTGCAGAAAGGGATCCAATTTGAGATGTGATTCATGAAATATTAGGTTGCATCACAAAATGTAGGCAGTTGGTTGCAAAACATCCTTCCTAATGAATATTAATTCAGCAGGTTGCCATTTGTGACTACCTATAATTTGCTACTAACGCAGGAATAGTAGCTTGTAAGGGACAGCAGACCTCCATTTCTCTGTTTGCATTTCCACATGGAAAACATTTTTAATGCAGCCCCTGTTTCTTAATGGAAGAGATGTTTCTATTCGTACACATTTTCTTGCTCCATTGAGGATGGCAAGCATAATATTTTTTTTAAACAAGATGCCGATCCATGGGAAGAGTGTAAGGAAATGCCTCCTTGGCATGGTTACCCCCTGACTTTTTGCCTTTGCTGATGCTAAGTTATGACTTGAGAGTATGCTGGGACCCTGCTAACCAGGCCCCAGCACCAGTGTTCTTTCCCTTGACTGTACCTTTGTCTCCACAATTGGCACAACCCTGGCACTCAGGTAAGTCGCTTGTAACTGGTACCCCTGGTACCAAGGACCCTGATGCCAGGGAAGGTCTCTAAGGGCTGCAGCATGTCTTATGACACCCTAGGGACCCCTCGCTCAGCACATACATACTGCTTGCCAGCTTGTGTGTGCTGGTGGGGAGAAAATGACAAAGTCGACCTGGCACTCCCCTCAGAGTGCCATGCCAACCTCACACTGCCTGTGGAATAGGTAAGTCACCCCTCTAGCAGGCCTTACAGCCCTAAGGCAGGGTGCACTATACCACAGGTGAGGGCATATGTGCATGAGCACTATGCCCCTACAGTGTCTAGGCAGAACCTTAGACATTGTAAGTGCAGGGTAGCCATAAGAGTATATTGTCTGGGAGTCTGTCAAACACGAACTCCACAGCACCATAATGGCTACACTGAAAACTGTGAAGTTTGGTATCAAACATCTCAGCACAATAAATGCACACTGATGCCAGTGTGCACTTTATTGTAAAATACACCCAGAGGACATCTTAGAGATGCCCCCTGAAAACATACTCGACTTCCAGTGTGGGCTGACTAGTTTTTGTGAGCCTGCCACCCACCAGACATGTTGCGGGCCACATGGGGAGAGTGCCTTTGTCACTTCCCCCCCCTTGCAGGAACTGTAACACCTGGCTTTGAGCCTCAAAGGCTTACCCCCTTTGTTGCAGTGCCACAGGGCATTCCAGCTAGTGGAGATGCCCGCCCCCTGGACACAGCCCCCACTTTTGGCGGCAAGTCCAGTGGAGATAATGAGAAAAACAAGGAGGAGTCACCCACCAGTCAGGAGAGCCCCTAAGGTGCCCTGAGCTGAGATGACCCCTGCCTTTAGAAATCCTCCATCTTGGTTTTGGAGGATTACCCCAATAGGAATAGGGATGTGCCCCCCTCCCCTCAGGGAGGAGGCACAAAGAGGGTGTAGCCACCCTCAAGGACAGGAGCCATTGGCTAGTGCCCTCCCAGACCTAAACACACCCCTAAATTCAGTATTTAGGGGCCCCCAGAATCTAGGAGACTAGATTCCTGCAACCTAAAGAAGAAAAGGGACTGCTGACCTGAAGCCCTGCAGTGAAGACGGAGATGGCAACTGATTTGGCCCCAGCCCCACCGGCCTGTCTCCCTACTTCAACGAAAACTGCAACAGCGACGCATCCAACAGGGACCACTCGACCTCTGAAGCCTCAGAGGACTGCCCTGCATCTAAAGGACCAAGAAGCTCCCGAGAACAGCGGCCCTGTTCAACAAACTGCAACTTTCTGCAACAAAGAAGCAACTTTAAAGACTCCATGTTTCCCGCCAGAATCGTGAGACTTTCCACTCTGCACCCGACGCCCCCGGCTCGACCTGCAGAAAACTAACACTACAGGGAGGACTCCCTGGCGACTGGGAGCCCGTGAGTAGCCAGAGTTGACCCCCCTGAACCCCCACAGCGACGCCTGCAGAGGAAATCTAGAGGCTCCCCCTGACCGCGAATGCCTGTAACAAGGGACCCGACGTCTGGAACCAATACTGCACCTGCAGCCCGCAGGACCTGAAGGACCTGAACTCTAGTGCAGGAGCGAACCCCAGGCGACCCTCTGCCTACCCCAGGTGGTGGCTACCCCGAGGAGCCCCCCCTGTGCCTGCCTGCATCGTTGAGGAGACCCCGGGTCTCCCCGTTGCTTTCTACACAAAACCCGACGCCTGTTTGCACTCTGCACCTGGCCGCCCCCGTGCCACTCAGGGTGTACTTTCTGTGCCTGCTTGTGTTCCCTTCAGTGCCCTACAAAACCCCCCTGGTCTGCCCTCCGAGGACGTGGGTACTTACCTGCTGGCAGATTGGAACCAGGGCACCCCTGTTTCCATTGAAGCCTATGGGTTTTGGGCACCTCTTTGACCTCTGCACCTGACCGGCCCTGAGCTGCTGGTGTGGTAACTTTGGGGTTGCCTTGAACCCCCAACGGTGGGCTACCTCGGACCCAACTTTGAACCCTGTAAGTGTTTTACTTACCTGTGAACTTAACAATTACTTACCTCCCCCAGGAACTGTTGTTTTTGCACTGTGTCCACTTTTAAAATAGCTTATTGCCATTTTTGTCAAAACTGTACATGCTATTGTGATTATTCAAAGTTCCTAGAATACCTGAGTGAAATACATTTCATTTGAAGTATTATTTGTAAATCTTGAACCTGTGGTTCATAAAATAAACTAAGAAAACATATTTTTCTATACAAAGTGTACTCATTTATTGCCTGTGTGTGTACAACAGATGCTTAACACTACCCTCTCATAAGCCTACTGCTCGACCACACTACCACAAAATAGAGCATTCAAATTATCTCTTTTTGCCAGTATCTTCCTTCAAAGGGGAACCCTTGGACTCTGTGCACACTATTTCTTACTTTGAAATAGTATATACAGAGCCAACTTCCTACAGCTTCCTTTTCACAAATCAGATACTACCCCAACTCAGGTGTAAGATTGATGGTTTACTATTTCAACTGCAGCTGAAACCAGTTGATGAATATAAGAGCACATCACAACTTGGGATGAACTCCCCATTTAATTTACCTCCTAACTGCAATTTGCAATAAGTCACAAAGCCCCTTGTGAACCAGAAGTATTTTCTAATGCAGAAATACTTTCACAAAAGGCATTTAGTAAACATTGATTTTGCATAGGTTGAGACAGACTACTTTTGAATGTCAGGCCACATATTCCCTAAATTATTGCTGATTATGCCATCTTAGTATCTCCACAGAGCTATTAACCCGACTCCATCTCGCTTTCATAACCTTATTGCTACAATGATAGTTCTACTCCCCTTTATTCCTTATTACATGCCACCATGAAATTGGATTATTTTCTGATAATTGAACTTTATACATTAATTTGTAAAATACAATGCAATCCCATCTGTTTAACAAATTAAACAGTGGTGCCCAACCTTTTGACTTCTGTGGACCCCCACTTTATCATTACTGTAACCCGGGGACCCCCAATGAATCATTATTAGAATCTGGGGACCACCCACTGAGTCATTACTGAAAGCCGGGTACCCTGGCCTAAACATTGTCAACAAAACAAAACAAAACAAACAAATACAGAAACAAACATTCAGCAAACACATACACAAAGGATAACACATTTTATTTTATTTGCAAACAAATATAAATTAAAAAAATGAAAAAAGTAATTTTGAACGGAAGGTTGGAGCTTTTCTAAATTCAACTGAAGCCACACATTGTCGTTACTATGTTCTGTTTGATGCACCTGCACTGCTCCCACAAATCAATCTGAGAATTCCAATTTAATGTTTAGCCTTCAATTTCAAATTCATTGACACTTACAGTACTTTTTAAAATTTCCAATTGTACATTGAACCACTTTATTTATCTACACTTTATTATTCTGTTAATATTATTTAATTCTCCAAGCAGTCCTGGACCCCCTGAAGAGGCTTTGTGGACACCCGGGGGTCCCCGGACCACAGGTTGGGAACTACTGGATTAAAGCAAACAAATAATTTAAGGTATTTTAGTTTTTCTTTATGTGTCAAAATGTCTGGGCTCTAATAAACCTGTTATTCTTTTGTTAATGCTCTTGATATTTTCAAAGGTGGGTCAAGGCAGGAGTTTTAGGGCACCATCTATTGTTGATTTCATCTTACTATGTAAGGCCCAAATATGTCCTTTTTCAGTGAATATGTAGGACCCCAGAAGGTAGAATAATACTTTACCTTGAGTGCTGAAAATCCTTGCATTGTTAATACTTCATACATTATTCTCAAAGCCTCTACATATGCTCACACATTTATGAGTATTTGCTTCGTGCAGATTTAAGACACAACTGAGGGCTGAACATGAGCAGAAGCCTAAGGGTATACTGAAGGTTATTCACACTGAGGAAGAGATCTAGTGACTGGTGTTTCACATTGTTTCAATTCACCAGAAACCCATCACCTTTGTGTTCTCTTCTAGTAGATTTATTCCTACACACTTAAGTGATGGGTGGTATGCCACAATTTAGCTGAATTGTATTTTATTAGTTAATCTAATTGCTTTGAATGTACAGGTAACACAATATAATAATGATCCAAGTATGCTATGTTGTATTAGGAGCCACTAGGATAAACTAAGCAGCATTGACAAAGCCAACAGGTCTCGACATCCAGCCTAATACCCCTGCATTTTTCTTTTATTCCTGTGGAGTATAATTATTTGGTGTGGAGTGAAATTTTGTGGTGGGGAATTATGGGGTGTTAGGTGGATTTAAATGGTATGGGCTGGAACTGTGTTACATGGAATTGTGTAGCATGGAATGTTTGCATTGAGTGGAATTATGTGGAGTGTAATTATGTTGCATGGTGTGGAGTGAAATTATGTGGACTGTAATTGTGGGGCATGGAGTGGAATTATGTGTAGTGGTGTGGAGTGCCATGGATTGGAATTATGTGTTGTGGGATTGAAATATGTTTTGTAGGGTAGAATCATGTGGTGGGGGTTGAATTATGTGCTGTGTAGTGGAATTATGTAGCCTGGGGTGGAATTATTATTAGTATTATTATTAGAAATGTATAGAGCGCATGGCTACCCAAAGGCCTCCCAGCACTAGTGCAGGACAATCAACGAGCAAAGCTGACATACTATGCTGAGAAAAGAAAGTTCTTCAATTTTTACGGAACTGAAGTTCAGAGTTTACTGTGGTATTGAATTGTGTAGCATAGATTTGTGTTGCGCTGAGTGGAATTTTCTAGAGTGGGATTGTAAAGTGTATAATTGTGAGGAGTTGAATTGTGGGGTGTGGCACTATGTGGCTTTGAGTGGAATTATGTTGAGTGGGATTAGGTGGCATGAAGTGGAGTTGAATTTTGTGGAGTGTAACTGTGTATTGTGGAATGGAACTATGTGGGTGGAAATTATGTGTCATAGTGGAGTGGAATTTTGTTGAGTTGAATTAAGGGGTATGGAGGTGAGTGTAATAATGTCTTATGAAGTGGATTGGATGTATGTGGTGTGGAGTTAAAATATGTGTATTGTAAATATGTGGCATGATGCAGAGTGGAGTTACATGTAGTGTAATTATGTTGCTTGATGTTGATTTTCATGCAGTGGCATGCATTGGAGTGGAAGTATGTGGCATGATGAATTATATTGTCTGGATTGCAATTATGTGGTGTGGAGTGAAATTATGTTGGTTGCAGTGGAACTGTTTGTGACCAAATTGTGTTGTGTGGAATTGTGTGGCTTTCACTTGTGAGGCAATAAGTGGAGTTATGTGTAGTTGAATTATGTGGCATGGCGTGCACTGGAATTAGGTTGATAGCAATTATGTGGTATTGAGTGTAGTGGAATTATTCGGAGTGTGACCACGTATCATGGAGTGTATCTATATGGAGCGGTTTTGGGTGTTGTGGTTTTAAATTATGTGGCATGGATTTGAATTGTGGTGTGGATTGGATGTATGTGGTGTGTAATGGAATTATGTGTTGTGGAATAGGATTATGTGATCTTGTATGGAATTATGTGTCATGGAGTTGAATTCTGTGGTTTGGAATAGTGCGGCTAGGATGGAATTCAGTTGAGTTAAATTAGGTGTCATGGTGTGGAGTGTATTTATGTGGAGTGTTGCTATGTGGTGTGGAGTGGATTAAAGTGGAGTGTAACTACGGTATATGGATTGGAGTGTATGTTCTGTGGATCTAGAAGCATCAAGATGTCAAGATCCCAAGGAATGATGAAAGAGAAGCATATCAGACCTAGTAAATGGCAGCTATTTCCCACATAGCCTGAAGTAAGAGAGCAAATATGTCTAGGGGCATTTTTTGGTAAAATAGACATCTTGTAGAGTGGATGATGTGTCCGTCCGAGATCATGGACAACTATGTTAGACTTTTGTATTCTTTATGATAGCTGATTTCAAATCTGCACAGAGAATGATATACTTGCATTAACAAAAGAAAAAAAAGAAAAAGAGTTTGAGGAGGTCATAGTTGGAAGACTAAAAATGACTTTAGTGATTCTGACACTGAACTGTGGATTAGCTAGAGGATCTTGTTTTTATCTTCCGGCATGTCATTATATCAGGAAAACTGAACTGCATGCTCCAGTGGCTGACTTCAGGTTGCAGAAAACTAAATACCAGAAAAGGGGACAGCAGCAATGTATATCAGTACTGTAGACTGAGATAAAAGACGACGGAACAACATTTACTGCCGGGTCACAGATTATTACTTTTGGCCAAGCAGGAATTTTGACATATTAGATCAATTCAATACAGTTATTGATTTTTATATAGTGCTATTAACAGCTGTTACTATTAAAAGGCACACAAACAGTAGCATGGGTTTAAAAAAAAAAAAGGCACAGTTAATAGCTGTGATCGGAGCAGCTTGTCTGCACATTATATGGAAAGAGATCAGTCCACGACATATTTGAAACAAGCAGCAATGAGGGAGGGTGTGGGGGACGGGTCAAGTATTGAAGCAGGAGAAGTTTGGGAAGCAGAACAGGTGCCCTTGGAAAACAGTGTCTGACATTTTATCTTGGTCTTGGAATAGACATTGAATGTGACAAGATAAGAACACGATTTACAGAAGCAGAGTTTGGAGGGAGTGAAAACAGGATTGTTCTTGTGAATTGCTTTTCAACAAAAAAGTAGTTCTTAAACCTGATGATAAAATGGTGACCAGTGGATTGATATAGTATTTTGTCCCTGCTCTCAGGCAGGGCTAACTACAGGAAGAGGCAAGACAAATACATGCCGTGGACAAATGAGGAGAAAGAATAAGAGAGCGACTATGGAGCCAGCAAAGGGGAAGCCTATGGGGGGGGGGGGGGGAAGGGGCTGAAGCCCACAAAGTATAAACAACATTTCTCAAACAGACAACACAATTGCTGTCTAGCTGAGACCTAAAAAATGAAGAGCACCAAGCAATATACAATACAGGATAACTCAATCATCATCAATAATTAAAGGTGTTAAACCTTTCTCTAAAGTTAATCATGACGCAAATTAGTCTGTTCTTAGCATAGTGCAGCATCTCACATTCTGGAATCCCAAAAAAGGTGTAACTGTTGAGTATGATTTTCAGTGTTCCGAGTTTGAAATTTGGAAATGTATTCTTAAATATGCTAATGCAAACCTATGTAGTACCTTTTTTGATTATTTCATGGAGCATGAAAAGAATTCCAACAGTTGTGATGGCAGTTTGCAGCTGTTAAAGATTCCCAAGAGTACTTATGTGTTTATATAATCTGGCATCGGGGAATTGATTCATACTGCAATTTATGAATGCACAAAAGTCATGACAAAATGTATTTACAAGTGTAAACATTTTTGGTTTCTCTGAAGGGCAAGTATATACTACTACTTCTAAAATACAATGGGCCAGATTTACAAGACCCTAGTGCCTCCTTGCGCCACACTGCTGTAATTTGTTACGTTAATGTGGCTCAAACTGGAATGGCATGGGTAGCAAAAAAATGATGGATTTAGGCCCAGATCTCTGTACTGGAGTGAATGTTTGTTCAGCATTTCGTCCATTACTTGTTCTTTTTGCATTTGTCCCCCTAACTGGGAAGGGTATGCCCAGACGTGGGTCCCTTTCTCCCCATGCCACTGGAGTGAAGCTAGCCTGGCTGATAAAGGGTGTTACCCTAAAACTGGTCCCAGGATGCTTGTTTCCAGTCCAGGGAGGACCTGGCTTGGCAGTGCGGGCTCGACTGTTCCCATGGGGAGCAGGGTAAAGGCTGATTTGCATATGGCTGGGTCCAAACTGGAATGGCATGTGTAGCAAAAAAATGATGGATTTAGGCCCAGATCTCTGTACTGGGGGGAATGCTGGTCATTGTTCAGCATTCTGTCCATTTCTTTCTGAATGTGGCTCCAGGAGGTATTTTTCGCAGCGCCATTTTTACAAAGTGGCACAATGCATGTATTGCACCACTTTGCGAACCCTTACACTACATTATGCCTTCGTCAGGCATAATGTATGCAAGTGGGGTGTTCCGGCATTAAGAGGACGGCAAAAATGGTGCAGTGAAATCTACAACATTTTATTGCACCATTTTTGGCATCATTTTCACGCCTGCTCAAAGAAAAAGAAATAAATGGGCCTCCTTGAACTTTGCTGCACTAGCCTCAAACTGTTTTATGCGACTGTAGCAAAGCACCACAATAGCATAAAAAAGTAGACGCTATTGGTCCAACGTTAGCTATGGTGCCCTGTATTGTAAATATGGCTCACCCATGGTGTCATTAGGTGGTGGGGGGGGGCGCAAGAAATCTGGCACATCAATGCTGATGCACCAGGTTCTTGTAAATCTGGGTCTATGTTCTTTGTGGCTGTCAGTCCTGTTTTCATTACTATACAGAAAATGCATTGCAAACTGCTTTGAATTACCAGGATCGGGCACAAACACTATGGTTGCCCAATTCTGCTAATCATAGTTGTGCAGTAATATCACACACCTGCTGTTCATCACCATGTACGTTTTTCAATGTAATACCTGGTGACATTTTCATAGATAACTGTGGCCACAATGACTGAAGATGTATGCAAATTGAGTATTATAACTCCAATTGTGCATGATAGTCATCATTATGAGAAGGAAACCTCAGACTAGGGTGTTCATTTCTCCTAGAGAAAAACACAAGGTGCAGTAATTGATTTTTCCTGGGACAAAAGTTCTGCACAGTAGTCCCTATATGTAAAGAGAGCTTTTGTCTTACCCTTGGCAGAAGTAAATCTATGACTGTTTTCAGGGCAGAAATGACAGTGACAAGACCAACAGTCTTGGAGGAGTGTATTCATCTACACAGCAAAACAGAAAATGTTCCCTTCCCAACTCAGAAACCAATACCTTGCCCTCTCTGTCACCATAGATATGATGTATGTAGTTTTCCATTTGGCCCGGTACATCACGCCTTTCCTTCTGGCTAGGTTCGTTCTATTCAAACACTAGATACACATATGCATACCTAGGCAGGTGTCCCTACTTGGTAGCATGCACTATTACCTTATCAAGAGATTTTCTCACAAGGAAAATTGTCCACGTCTGATGACATTTTCCCTGTCAGTTTACACATGAAAATTCTAATTCAAATTTGCGAAATATGAAATTACTTGTAAATGATGGTGTTTAGGGCCAGATGTATCAAACGTTTTTACCCATTCTGTGTCTATGGGAAAAAGTGGTCGTACATATGGCCCTTAGTGCTTGCAGTAGAAAATAAATATGAAAGCAAACAAAATGTCCCTGATTTACAAACTCTTTTCTCTTGGCTTGAAATAATTTTTAAACAGTCTTAAGCATTTGATTACAGGATAAAGCCTGCTTAAAATACGCTTTGTACAGTCATAGCTCTGATTTACGCCAGGAAAAATGAAAAATCGAGTTCCCTAAGCAATAAACACTGTAAAATATGTTCAGTGAAAAAGACTTTGAACAATAGCTCTATTCTAATTATTATTACAAACTCTCCTTGGTTCAGTAACCACTGTGGCTCATTTCAGGTTGAAGAACATCTACTGAATTGTTGCAGATCAGAAACCTGCAGCAGTGCATGCAGATAAATATGTTTAGCTGAAAGGGTGTTCTTCAGGTTTACAGTAAACGCTGACACAAATAGATTTTTTTCTGCATTGCGTCTGTTTTTTTTTTTTTTTTTTTTTTTACGGTCACTTTCTCACAATATAAGCATTTTTTAAGCAGTGCTCGCTTCCTGTCAAATTTCATCAATGCATGACATTTCCATAGGAG
The DNA here is from genome assembly GCF_031143425.1 of Pleurodeles waltl. NCBI lineage: Eukaryota > Metazoa > Chordata > Amphibia > Caudata > Salamandridae > Pleurodeles > Pleurodeles waltl. Next base: position 962,522,255 of record NC_090450.1, read on the forward strand.
AGAGCACATATCTTTCTGCTGGTTTATGATTAAACCTAAGGAAACAATAGTTGGCACCAGTATTGTTTATCTAGCATGTCTGATGAAAAATATGAAATGTGAATTTAATCATTGTGGTCCATCCTTATTTTTGATGCTTTGGAACATTTTATCTTTTGTTGTTAAAATGGCTTTATGGATTAAAAGCCATCTCCTCTGCACGTCTTATTCAAGGGTTACTTTTGGTTATGTTGTTAAGGTGTGGAGATTTGTAGAGCACACTATCATCCAGGAGGGTTTCCTGGCACTGAGCAGGTGTGAGTCTAGGCAGACCTAGGGCCTAGTTGAGTCTACTAAAAAAAACAGGTCTTCAGCTTCTTGCAAAATTCAGAAAGTGAGGAGTTGGCTCTAATGTGTAGTGGCAGGCCATTTCATGCTTTTGGAATTATATAAGAGAAGGCTTGACTGCTGGTTCTGGTTTTCTGTATGTACAGGATTTGTGTAAGTAAGAGTCCAGACAAAAGCCACTCAACACATTGATTTGCTTTGAAAAAACTCTAATTTTTAAGCAAAAGTTAAATAGTGTGAGAATAATAGATCAAGGTGTGTGAAGGAATATAAACATGTGTGGCAGAGACAGGATTCGTAAAATCAGAATTTAATTAAAAGTACAATAACTAAATAAATTGATAAAAAATAAAAGGCCAGGTAAGCACCCAGTTATCACAACTCAAGTAAATTCAAATTAACACTTTAGACATTAGTGCTCGAGTTAAATTAAGTATTTAGAATTCCATTTCAAGGTTTCCTGAAAAACATAAGAAAATAGAACATCATCAACGCAACATAACAAAAAAGTATTTTTTTATTTAGTTAGGGGGCCCACCTGGCATGGAGCTAAATTCAGGACAGTAAAAATTCTGGACAAAGGGTCAAAATTGAGGACAAAAATTCTGGACAAAAGGTCAATTTTACAGACACATTCGAGGAGGGGCTATATCCCACTACTTCATCAATGCATTTATTTACTATTTCTTATTTGGCACACTTTATTCACTGTGCATTCTCTGGATGAGATTGCCTCTAGATATGCTACATTCAAATAGCGCATTATGCCCTTGTTCAATAGTAAAATGATGCACTTGATCACGGTGTCAAGGATATCACCCCTACCCAAATCTAAACAATCTTTCTTTTAGCAAAAGTTCGAGGTTTCTAAACATTTTAAACCTATGGCAAAGAGTTTGGGAAACATTAACATAGGTGACTTTTTCACCATTTACTAGTTTAGGCAAGTTTAACAAAAACATCTATCTCACTTTACCCTCCACTGAAAGACAGATCGAAAAAAATTAATGAGGCAGAACAGATGGTGTGGGAAACAGTTTAACACCTAATGTCAGGATGTAAGGTACCCACCACGTGTCTGTAGTCTCACAGCACAAAGAAGGCCTAACTGCTGCATTAGAGTGTGCTTCAGGGACTCTAGATTTATCTAGAACTGGGAGCCCGGACCCACCAGAAAAAAAGAATTAAAGAGCAAGATGAGGTTGAGATCAAAGGGGAGATCTGCAGCAACTGATTCACAGGATCATTTTTTAGAACCAGACAAATTAGGAAGAGAAGAACAAAGTCGGACAATTCCTAAAATTAGACTTGAGTATCCCCAAATATTGGGCACCTGGAGAACAGTAGTGGCTCGCAGGATGCTGAAGGAGGGGTTGCAGGGAATAAACATTTATTTAATTTAATAAACAAAAACATTTATTGTTCCTTGCTGCCGTGTCGCTCGTCTCCGTCACCGGATGCTGCAGGCAGAGCAGCATCAGGATTGGCTGGGAGTGCCCAGCCAGGGTGCTCCCAGGAAGACTGGGAGCCTGTGCAGGGCTGGAGAGACCCCTATGTGCATGTGTGTTTGGCTGGCTAAAGACGGCCAGCCAAACACACACCCGCATAGGGCTCACTGCTCGTCACCCCTGTGGCCCTGCCGCTTTTACCAGAAAACAATCATAAACAAAGTTTATGATTGTTTTCTGGTAGAGGTTTTGCAGCTGCCACTACTGGCGGGAGGCGACGCCCAAACGGAAGAGCCGCCACTGCTGGAGAGTAGTCTCAGAAGGGAGGCCAGAAACAGAAAAGTCACTGTCAAGTGGTTGAGTGAGGATTTCCCACACACACTGGCAAGCTCTAATGGTGCAATGCTAAATTTATAGTACTTGTGGAGGGTGGGCAGGAGCCATCTCTCTTGGAAAGTAGGGCACTGGGCAATTGCCCACTCTGTTCAGGTCTTAAAATGGCTCCACAGTATAGCCAACACTGAACCATAGTCAGGCTCATCCTTAAGTGACAAAGAACATGCAAAACCTTCAAAATAATTGGCATGCTAATCACAAAACAAGCAATATATAAGAACATGATAAAAAAGATTTTAGCACCTAGATAGTTTTTTTTTTTAACATAAGGAAGTGTTTCAACTTAACAAAATAGATCACAACATTGCATTGGTATTTTTCCTCAGGGAATGTTGATAAACATGAACTTTAAAACATGTATTAACCCTCCCTCCAGACAAAGCTATGAGTGAACAAAGTGAACCAAATGTCTAGAGTACCTTAAGTCATGGTCAATATAATTTTTATTGTTTGCGGTACACTACAGGCTATTAAAGCATATACAAGTGAGGTGTTTGTACAGGATCTATCTTGAACTGAATTACTTGAGAATGTTCCTAACTGTCACTATTAAGTAAATTAGGCATGTGAAGTGACTTAATTTTACTTAAATCACAAAATGTATTCAAACAGGGAAGCCTGGTTTTGAACCCAGGTTTCCTGGTCACACATAGTGGCATTAAGCCACTGACTAGATACATTTATTTTGATCAATCCCCTTTAACACCAGAGGAAAGTGTTTTTGTATAATTCAATCAGCTGAATAGTACACTGTCATATAAATGCAAATCACAGGTTCATTTGGCACAATGGGCCTCATTGTGAGCATGGCGGTCCAGACCACCATGCCAGCGGTGGGGGAAATTACTGCCACCTGCATAGCGGTCTGGACCACCATATAACAAACAAGGGAAGACCCTAAAGGTGGCCCTCCACCACCACCAGGCTTCCACCGACAGGCAGCCTGACGATGGTGGATTTCTCTATCCGACAGGGCAGCGCTGCAAGCAGCGCCACCCTCAGGATAGAGAACCCTAATTCCTCCAGCTTTTCCCTGGTGGTTTCCCCTGCCAGGGAAAGGCTGGTGGACAGGGTGCTCCAGGGCCCCCGTGAACAGCCCTGTCACGCAGGTCGGACAGTGATATGCGTGATAAGTGCTGCTGCACCCGCCGCACTGCGGCATTGACAACAGCTCCATGTGGAGCCGTCAGCAATGTCCTGGCCCAGCATTCCAGTGGGCCGGCGGGCGGAAACAGTGTTTCCGCCCACCGGCCCAGTGGAATGTATATTATAGGGCCAGCTGGGTCTTCTAGGGGCTGGAGGTCTATGGTTAGACCGCCAGCATGAACACGGCGGGGAATCCCACTGTGTTCATAATGAGCCCCAATTTCTTTAAAAAAGGTACATAGTGAAGGTGGGGAATTGCAGGACCCACATGCTAATATCCCTGGCTTTCTCGGACTTTACATAACTGTTCAACGCAGTGGCAGAATGGTTTTAAGAGTATGTATATTGTGATCCTGAGTGCAATGGAGACGGAGTCAGTGAGCATGGAGGTGAAATCAAAGGTGTGGCTAAACGAAACAAAATATTCTGTAACTACTATGTAGGTCTTTCGCCATCAGATAAATGTATATAAAATAATACACAACAGAAGTGGAAAATAAGTGAAAGCTAAAATAATCAGCATGAAATGCTCTATTTGATGCTACTAAATCTCTGTTGGTTAACGTGATCACTGCAGATCTATGTGTATGCACCTATAGGATCATAGAATTGAACTCTTCTGATGCAGCAGGTTATAATGAGTTGTGCATTTTTAGTGCTGAGGGTCCCTGACGGTCACAGAAAGCATTTTGAATGTGCATGGCATTGCATTATACACACTATATTATATGCTACTGCACAATGCGAAAATAAAAAGACAACAAATGTTTCTAAAATGTAGATTTTATTGATCTGCAGATTGCACTGAGTGCAAACATTTTGTATCTGTTCGTAATGAGTATGCACTCCACAGCTCAGAACACCCGTACAATACCTCTAAAAAATAAACCTATGTCATCTGAAAGCTTAATGCAACTCCTATACAGAATTCAAGCAGCCTTTACAATTTCAGATTAACCAATTGTGCACATTTACATTTTATTTAGTCATTACTAGCACCATGGCGAAAAGGCTTGTTTTCTTATTTAGATCACAGGATCACACCACAGGAAACTCTCTAGTCCATTTCAGCTGAGCCACCTCAAACTGAGAGAATTAACACTTTCTTTTAGCACAAAGGCTAAAATGACCTACTAATGCCATCCCTGGAAACTTCCTTCACTGACACCAGACATGAGAGTTAATTTATGGACAATTATGGATGGGTGGTCACCTATATTTAGAGCATCTTTTATTGCAGGCAATTCTGCATCACCACGTGTGCAAAATAGAATCTTTTCACAACCCCACTTCAGCCAATGAGACAATGGTGAGTGTCCTTCTTTCATGAATGGTGCTCGAAGTTTGGAGTTTGGTTAACCAGTTTTCCCTGAAGAAGAATGTTAGGGTTCTGAGCACGGGCACTGGTCACATATGAGACAGTAAAAAGGTAATGGATGAATAAATGTTAAGGAAGCCATGCTATTTGATTGCTTTTTAACCATGGCTTTGAAATTGTAAAGGACCTTATTTAGAGTTTGGTGGAGTGGGAGAACTATTCAAATCAGCTGTGCTCCCCCCACCTCCCAGCAAACTTGTGGTTACGCCACTCTTTTTAGAGGCAGAGATGTGCTGGCTTTACACCTTCACAGCATCCACTGTTTCCACCAGGGTAAACCTCTGATCTGATGACACATCCAGCAGGTGTCTGCAGCTCAAAGTGACAGTCACCCACCCGATCGAGGACGGGGTGATTGTCACTTACTTACCCTGCCTATGTTGGCATCCAATGCATCTCAGACACGGGCGGGAAAAATGCAGTATGGTCTCCAGGGCCCATATTTATACTTTTTGACGCTAAACTGCGCTAACGCAGTTTAGCGTCAAAAAATTTAGCGCCGTCTAACGCCATTCTGAAGCGCCATGCGGGCGCCGTATTTATGGAATGGCGTTAGCCGGCGCAAGCAGACCGGCGCTGCCTGGTTTGCGTGGAAAAAAACCACGTACACCAGACAGCGCCGGCGTAGGGGGAAAATGGCGTATGGGCGTCTTAAAATGGGGCAAGTCAGGTTACGTCGAAAAAATCGTCGTAACCCGACTTGCACCATTTTTTTTCGACGCCCATCCCCCATCAACATGACTCCTATCATTGTAAAGATAGGAGTCATGCCCCCTTGCCCAATGGCCATGCCCAGGGGACTTCTGTCCCCTGGGCATGGTCATTGGGCATAGTGGCATGTAGGGGGGCACAAATCAGGCCCCCCTATGCCACAAAAAAAAAAAAAAAAAATACTTACCTGAACTTCGCTTAATGTCCATGGGATGGGTCCCTCCGTCCTTGGGTGTCCTCCTGGGGTGGGCAAGGGTGGCAGGGGGGGGTCCCTGGGGGCAGGGGAGGGCACTCTGGGCTCATTTTGAGCCCACTTGTCCCTTAACGCCATCCCTGACCCAGGCGTTAAAAAGCGGCGCAAATGCGCCGTTTTTGGCCACGCCCACTCCCGGGCGTCTCTTTTGCCCGGGAGTATAAATACCACGTAAAGGCCTGGGAGTCATTTTTTAAGACGGGAACGCCTCCCTTGCATATCATTAACGCAAGGAAGGGGTTCACGCTAAAAAATGACGCACACTCCGGGCACTTTGGCGCCCGAAGCGTCTAACGCCAGAGTATAAATATGGCGTTAGTTGGCGTTAGTTCTGCGTCGAATTTGCGTCGAAAAAAACGACGCAAATTCGACGCAACCAGAGTATAAATATGGCCCCAAGTGCGGTAGAAATCACTCTGCACATCAGGGCCATTTATTTTTGTGTTGAGAAAGCAACCTACGGTATTCTTTACAAAAAAAAATGCTAAGTGGACACTGTAAACATAGGTCTATCAGTAATGTTTTGAGCTTGGATTATTTATTATTCCAAGTTTAACACTGAAACATAGCGCTTATTTGAACTTATTGGTCTCACTTCTTTCTGTGACAAAATCTAATTAATTCTTTGCCCCAGAACGAAACAACTAAACTACCTATCATTTTCTTTCATCCTTCAGAAAAGAATTGGAGAATAAATTCTCTTTTAATAATGTTTAACATATGGTGACATTAGCATATTAGAAAATAAACTATTAGAAACTATTTCAAACTTTCTCCACTAAACAATTTTTGCATACTGTCTCGTGACAGGATATGCAAACAATTTGGATTTGTGGATCTTTTGCATCACTGAAAAGTGTTCACTTCATATTCAACAGCCTTGAAAACCCCCAATTGGAGTGAAACACCTGTTGGGTGAGCTGCCAACAAAAAGGCATGCCTATTAAAGAACAAAGATCAAAAATACATAAGTAGGAAGGAAGCTACAAATAATTAATTACATTTTTGAGTGGCTGAAAATATTGAATTTTTGGAGTATTGGTTCAACCTTTGTAAAGGATGCATTTAAATTTTGTGAAATTGGAAATGTATTGACTTAGATGTAGTTGTGTAATGATAGTAAAATTAGCTTCAATCGAAGTTAGATTGGCAGAATGACACAGCACGAGAAACACTTAGCAGAAAGAAATAGGAAGGCATTTAGGCCCATATTTATGAAAAGTTAGCACCGCCTTAGCGCCATTTTTTCACTCTAAAGCAGCGCTAACTTAACTCAATATTTATATTTTGATGCTAGACCCATCTCGCATCAAAATATCCCAGTTAGCATAATTTTCTGGGTGCGCCAAATCACCTTGCGTCGTTATGCGACAATGATATGGAAGGTAGGCGTTGCCTCCCAAAAAATGAAGCTAGCCCCCTAGCGCCATATTTATCTCCCTATGCTAAACCACACACACCTACATAGCTGACCCAAAAAATGATGCTAGGGCCGATTAGCGCCAAATGTAACACCTAGTCAGACCAGGCATTAAAGTTAAATTAGGCACATTTCCTTAGGGAAACACCATGGAGTCCACCATGGTGTCCCTATTTTGGGTATATAAATGCCCACTGCAACCCCCGGCATCCACACCACACACACCACAGTAACACTACAGGAGTAAGGAGCCCATCCCAGGTAAGTTGAGGTAAGTATATGTGTTTTTCTGATGTGCCACTGTGGGCCACTTACATGGCGCCCTCTGGCTGGCACTGGTTGTGTTGTGGTTGTCCTGGGGACACTGGTCCCCTGTGTTGGACATTATAGTTTTTGTACTGACTCCTGTCCATGACCTTCATGCAAACGAAACATCTCCCTACAATTAAGGGACATTTATTGATTAAAATGCCAACCAGCTGCAAAGATATTGCAGTGGATTGTCCTTTCTGATTTCTCAAGACTGCTTCCATCTTTCAATGGGACACTCTTTGTTTTGCAAAATGACTCCCACCTTACATTTGGATCGGATCCTATTTCTGGGGAGTGGAAGTCATTGTCCCAAATGGGCTGGCATGGCTTCCGTCATATTTAAAATGCTCCAGCCACCTTAGTGTTTTTATCCACTACATTACCATAGTGCATAGAATAGCTTTGCAAAAGGTAATATCTCAGAGGCATTACATACGTATTCTAGTTTGCTGGGTCTGGATGCAGTGAAAATGGTTTCACTAAGCACATTATCAGAATCAATTTATCATGCAGTTATATAAAACGTAAGAAATACAAAACAGAGTCAAAGGCGTACAGGAGTAAAAACACCACATATTAAAAACATAAAGTCTAAGTAAAAAAAGAAGTATTTCAAATGGGTCGTCAGTGTAGAATAAATTCAGAGTACAGATTCTAGTCCCTGACCACCTAAAACAGGAAGGAACCTTTGTCTCGGATAACTGAAACACATTACAAATTACACCATTCCTGGCCTCAATTCTGGCCGGTAAAATTCGCACCCGGCTCTGTAAAAGAAATATTACGAATCGCCTTACTCCCAAGCTGACCGGTTCATGTAATTGAAAAGTGACAGTGATGAAAGTAATTCGAAACCGAGTCAGGTTGTTACAAGCACTTCTTAATTGTCGCCACAATAAACAGCATCTTTGGTACCGAAGCGCTGTGTGCAACATGTGCAGTGTAAGAAGCTCAGGGATGCGCCGTATTTACAGAAACACATTGCACCCCTGCATTTCCCTCTGCACCGTCCCTGAGTTAAGCTGTCTGCACCAACAAAGGCATCCTTGCACCATAGTGCAAGGGTGTCTGCGTTGAGGGGAGAGATTGTTTATGTGCAGGAAGGTGCCCCTTCCTGCACATAAACAATTACTAATAGCGATTTGTCACTTCTGTATGTGCTGCAAAATGTAGCACGTATAGAGGTACCAAAGAGTCATTTTGGAATGATTCTTTATGTGCAGGAAGGGACACCTTCCTGCACATAAACAATCATCCATGGCATTTTGCTTCTTCTATGTCTGCTGCAGAATGCAGCAGACATAGAAAAACAAAAAAACAGAGGAGGAATAAAAGCATTCCTCCTCGTTTTGCCATGCTAACGCCACCCCTGGGGTGGCGTTAGTTTTTGGCGCTGCCACAGATTTCTGATTTCTCGTAAATCTGGGGCAGCGTCAAAATCAATGGGTGTTGTGATGGAACACCCACAGCAACACCCATTGCAAGCCCCTCTGACGCAGAAAACCTCCTTGTAAATATAGACCAGTGGCTTGCGCCACAAGAGCGTCATGAAAAGTGAAGCTCCGGTAGCGCTAGGGGCTCTTAATTATGCCCCAAAGGGCACAAAGCAAAGCAGGAACAGAATAGTTACAATGAACAGTTTGATGTTGTGTCACTGAGAGAATTGATTTTGGCCAGTTCTGTTGCAACCATCTGAAGATACTTGAGAGTTTTAACGTTTAGAAGTCTATAAATAGGATTCAAACTAGCAATTACCGCCTGCCAGCAGGTGTGGTCTCCAAGGTGGATGAATTCAGGTCAGAGAAGAACTCTCCTTAGCTGCAGCATGGCTGGGCACATGCATAAGATGTGAATTAAAGTTTCCTTTCCTTGGACACAAAAATGGCATCTCATATCGTGGCACTCTGAGCGCCGCCATGCCGGAAGATGGGCACGCAGATTCCACTCGCCCCGCCTTAAGGCCGCAAGCCTAGCCTTAATCGAAGGGCAGGTGGCGGTGACGTTGTTCTGCTGCCTGCTGGCGGCACCTTAGGTTTTTCTTATGCAAAGAGAAAGGCAAGTGGGGAAACTCTGCAATGGCAAACATTTGAAAATTCATAAGCATTTACAACAGAGTATAAATAAGTTGCATAACCTTAGCCTGCAGTGGAAGATCTTCTACAACTCAGAGTACTGCAAACTTGCATGCAACTAATGTTCTTCCAATGAACGAAAAAGAGTCTTCTTCCGATCTTTGAGAAATAGCTAAACAAAATGTCTACTTTTTGAGGCATTGCTGGTTTCATGCAGTTAATTTCACAGGCTTTGCCTTCGTACTTGTTTCCAATGTATTTGTAACAAAGAACAATGCATTTATGAGAAGGAGCAGTGGTCCAGTATGTTAGGGTGTGTGATGAACGCCACAGTAAATATTCACGGTCGGCATCAATTATCAAAAGATTTTAAATTTCAAGTGCAGATTATTTAACCTTCATCCTGGATCCCTTTTGTAATATTGCACTGAGAGACACACAATCCCTCTCTTCACTTCTGGTGTCCAATCTCTGCAGTGCACAGAAGCCGTTGGTGAGAGGGGCGGTGCAGCTAAGGCAGACTTCAGAGCTGACAAACAGAGATCCTGTCTCATCACTTTGGACATCAGCTGTGATTTATGGTAATCAGGGCAGGAAATGGAAAAAAATACTCTGGAGTCCCACAAATTGTGATACGGGAATGGGAGTGTAGGAAGGTAGCCAAAATGGGGGGTGGGGAGTAATGAGAAAAAATGTCTGATAGTTAGAGTGCATGTTTATTTTTAAAAACACTGTTCCCCAAAATGCTTATGCAACAAGGACAATCTTGACTGCAAATTTGTTTGGGCTTGCTCAATTAATCACAAATAGACTGCATTTTAAAATATTTAACACGTTAAAAAACCTGCTTCAGAGATCATTGTTTACCACGCAATTTTTATAGTGTATTAGTAAGAAACGTCTGAGGATTAAGCCACTTGCTGGAAAAACCTGTGTGCACTCTAGATGCAGGTTTGATTCATCATAAAATAGAATAGATAGTTAATGTGCCTTCTGCAAAGCATGGTGTGTAACACGAAAGTCACAAGTTTGTATTCTGCTCAGGAGGTTGGATCCCCTTATTTCCAGCACTGATGTAAATGCTACTGTAATTGCCGCTCGATGGCAGAGGCGCGCTGTGCACCCACAAAGCACCATCCACCTATGTGGAAACTACAGTAATAAAAGCACTAAACTGCCGAGTTAGGGCAGATTCCATCCTCTGGCATGGTCGCGCTTTCAAGTGCTCTGTGCTCTGCTGGTGGAACCTCCAAATGGCATAGCCTCGCACTGAAAGGAAAGTGGTCCTGGATGTCTTTTTTCTTGAAACAAGTTATCAATACTAATGAATTAGAACTATCAGGGCATATTTATAAGCCCCTATCAATCAATCAATTGAAGCATTTGTAAAGCGCACTACTCACCCATGAGGGTCTCAAGGGAATGAGAGGCGGGGGCTGCTACTGCTCCAACAGCCAAGTCTTAAGGTGTCTCCTGAAGGTAAGTCGGTCCTGTGTCTCTCGCACGTGGGTGGGAAGAGTGTTCTACGTCTTGGTGGTGAGGTGGGAGAACGATCTGCCACCAGCGGTCGTTCTGTGGATGAGTGGGATGGTGGCGAGGGCAAGGTCAGCAGAGCGAAGCTGTCGGGTCGGGTGTAGAAGGAGAGCCGTGTTATAAGCATATGAGTAGTCAAGGAAAAAACCATCAGTACAACGGTCATCCAATTAATAAGGAAACGTTCTGACATTCAATGACATTGTAAATAGTGTATTGTACATATATTGTGATATATGTTAAGATATGTTAATAGTGTTTAATTTATTGTAATTATATACTGTACAATGGTACGCTCCTACTTACCTTGGAATGTTGGTCAATAGACCAGCTGGGATTTTGCATTGGAATGGTGGTGATGCTTAGATTCACTTGTTGTGAGGAGTCTTTTGAACAAACATGTGAAACCACTTTCTCTGTGTGGTTACTACAGAAGCTATTTAAATAAATTCTGTAGTAACCACACGGAGAAAGTGGTTTCACATGTTTATTCAAAACACTCCTCACAACGAATGAATCAACGCATCACCAACATTCCATGGAAAACTCCCAGCTGGTCTATTGACCAACATTCCAAGGTAAGTAGAAGCTTACCATTGTATATAATTACAATAAATTAAACACTCTTAACATATCTTAACATATATCACAATATATGTACAATACACTATTTACAATGTCAGTGAATGTCAGAAAGTTTCCTTATTAATTGGATGACCGTTGTACTGATGGTTTTTTCCTTGACTACTCATATGCTTATAACATATCTCCTTCCCTTACGAAGCGAATACAAAGTCCTTGTGCCACTTTGGTACTTTCCTGGTTCGGGAACTCCATCTTCTATGTTGTGTACTTGGAGGATGTTTGGTGTTGTCTTTGGTAGGTAGATCATCTTTCTGCCTGTCGACTGTCCCACGATGGCACACAATACGGTCCATGCTCCAAATTTTACCATCCTCCAACTTAACCACATTTCGGTATGCATCTTTAATCTTAATAGGTTCTGAAAATTTGCTACAACCTTTTTGTGCACGAGTAGGAAGCCTGATCTTAACCCATTGCAGTTCCCATTTCACACAAAGTTAGGCCTGTACCGCTTTTAATGCAGGAACCCCTGAGACAAGAGTTAAATCGTTTAGAACAGTTGGGAGTTATTGAGCCGATTGAAAGCGCTCTATGGTTAGCACCTATTGTGGTTACCAGGAAGTCTGGAGGAAAGGGTATACGCGTCTGTGTAGACTTGAGGGACCTGAATGCTAACATTTGGGTAGAAAGGTTCCCATTACCCAGAATCAACGAAATGTTGAGTACCATGAGTCCTGCCAAATTTTTTTTGTGTCATAGACCTGTCTTCAGCGTACCATCAAGTTGAGCTACACCCTTCCTCACGCTCTCTCACCTCATTCTTTACACGCCGTTTGGAGCCTTTAGGTACTGCAGGATGTCGTTTGGCCTGGCACCTGCAGCAGCCGTGTTTCACCGCATTATGCAGAACATTTTGCAGGATGTGGAACATATTCTGTGCTTCCAAGATGATGTCTTGATTTATGGAGATAGCAGGGCTGAACATGATGACACCTTAAGGCAAGTGTTCAATGTCTTAAGCAAAGCAGGAATGACAATTAAGAAGGAAAAATGTCAATTTGGTATGGCATCAGTAGAGTATCTCGGGCACAAGATCACAAAGGAGGGTGTCCAACCTAAGTATGACCTTGTAAAGGCTTTGAAAGAAGCATTAGCTCCAACTAACAAACTAGAACTCAGATCTTTCTTGGGTCTGGCAGAATACATGGCAAAATTCATACGGAATTCGCCATGGTCACAGCTCCCATGAGGACACTCCTAAAGAAGGATGCTCCGTTTATATGGAGTAGTGACTGCCAACAGGCATTCAGTGATATCAAAGAAGCCATCATTCACTCTCCACATTTAGGGAAATTTGACCCTAAATTAAAAACGTATGTAACCACAGATGCGAGTGGCCAAGGTTTGGGGGCAATGCTGTCTCAGCAGGTTAGTGGGCAGGAAAGAATTGTGGCCTTTGCTTCAAGAGAGCTAAGTGGAACAGAGGGAAATTACTCAACCATTGAAAGGAAAACATTAGCCTGTTTCTGGGCCGTAACACACTTCAAATTTTTCTTATGGGGCCTACCATTCACGATTAAGATGGATCATAAACCCTTAGTCAACATCTTTACAACACAAGGCAAAGAACGTGCCACTCCACGTATAGCCAAGTGGACGTTAGGCCTTGAGGGTTATAATTTTAATGTTGTGTATGTTCCTGGTAGCAAAAACACTATTGCTGACTATCTGTCCAGATCCACAAATCATAGCTTGGTAGAAGAGGGCAGTCAGGAATGGATTGAGGAATCACAGACATGTGAATCCATATTGTGGGTAGACTTAGCTAGCCTCACAAAGAAGGAATGGGTGGAGGAAACTGAAAAGGATTAAACACTACGACTACTTAAAGAGAGAATTGTTAGAGGGTGGGCGAGTAAAATAAAAGATGTAGAGGAAGATCTTAAAGGGTATTGGAACGTTAGATTGGAGTTACATATTTCCAACAAACTAGTAATGAGAGGTGAAAGAATTATACCACCCTGCAAATTATGGGGCAAATTAGTGGAACTTGCTCATGAAGGACATTTAGGGCGTAGTCTCACCAAAAACAAACTGTGCGCCACGTATTGGTTCCCACAGATGGATAGTGTGGTGGAGAATGTTGTACGAGAGTGCACGTCGTGTGCCATGAGTGATAAAACCAACTTAACACGTAAGGCCCCGTTATCGCCTGTGAACATACCTGTGAAGCCCTGGGACAAACTCGGGCTTGACATATTGGGACCTATAAACTATCTGGGGAGCAAGAGTCATTACATCTTTGTCCTAGTTGATTACCACTCACATTGGACAATGTTTAAGATTGTGAGTCAAATAACAACTGCAGATGCTATTAAATTCCTAACGGAGGCATTTATGAAGGAATGAATTCCCAGCACTTTAGTAACTGATAATGGTGTACAGTTCACTTCAGACAATATGAGAGAGTTCCTTAAGAAGTGGGGTGTCCATCATTTCAGAACTGCTTTATACAACCCTAAGGCCAATGGGTTGGTTGAGAGAATGAATAGGATATTGAAGGAGTGTATTCAAAGAGCTAGAGTGTCGGGAATGTAGAGTGAAATAGCGTTAAATCAGATGTTGTGATCGTACCACACCACTCCAAACGCAGCCACAGGATTGTCACCTTTCCAGTCCCTAAAAGGAAGGCAGCCTGGTACCAAATTAAATCCAAATTGGTTCATGGGTGGTGAGCATGTACTGTATATGAACATAAAGAAGTGTCCGCAGAGTGTTTCCGACGTAAACAAGAAAAATATGTGAAATAAACATGTGAAACCACTTTCTCTGTGTGGTTAATGTAGTAACCACACGGAGAAAGTGGTTTCACATGTTTAATGTAGTAACCACACGGAGAGAGTGGTTTCACGTGTTTATTCAAAAGACTCCTCACAACGAATGAATCAACGCATCACCAACATTCCATGGCAAACTCACAGCTGGTCTATTGACCAACATTCCAAGGTAAGTAGGAGCGTACCATTGTATATAATTACAATAAATTAAACACTCTTAACATATCTTAACATATATCACAATATAAGTACAATACACTATTTACAATGTCATTGAATGTCAGAACGTTTCCTTATTAATTGGATGACCGTTGTACTGACGTTTTTTTCCTTGACTACTCATATGCTTATAACAAGCCGTCTGTTGAGATATTCTGGTCCGGTGTTGTGCAGTGCCTTGTGAGCATGGGTGAGGAGTTTGAACGTCATTCTCTTGTTGACGGGGAGCCAGTGCAGGTCTCTCTGGTGAGCTGTGATGTGGTTGTGGTGGGGGATGTCCAGGATGAGGCATGCCAAGCCATTCTGTATGTGTTGCAGTCTTTTCTGGAGGTTGGCCGTGGTTCCTGCGTAGAGGGCGTTGCCGTAGTCCAGTCTGCTGCTTACGAGGACTTGGGTGACTGTCCTTCTGGTTCTAGTGGGGATCCATTTGTAGATCTTCCGAAGCATGCGGAGGGTGTTGAAGCAGGAGGAGGAGACGGCGTTGACTTGCTGGGTCATTGATAGCGATGAGTCCAGGATGAATCCAAGGTTGTGTGCGGTGGGTGCCGCTGTGGTTCCTAGTATGGCAGGCCACCAGGAGTCATCCCAGGCAGAGGGGGTGGAGCCGAAGATGAGGACCTCAGTTTTGTCAAATTCAGTTTCAGGCAGCTGTTCTTCATCCATTCGGCGATTGCCTTTATTCCTTCATGGAGGTTGGTTTTGGCGGTGGCAGGGTCCTTGGTGAGGGAGAGGATCAGCTGGGTGTTGTTGGCATATGAGAGGATGTTGAGGTTGTGGGATTGGATGATGTTTGTGAGCTGAGCCATGTAGACGTTAAAGAGGGTGGGGCTGAGGGATGATCCCTGGGGTACTCCGCAGATGATTTTGGTGGCTTCAGAGCAGAATGGGGGGAGGCAGACTCTCTGGGTTTTTCCAGAGAGGAAGGAGGTGATCCAGTCCAGAATTCTGTTGTGGATCCCTGCGTCATTGAGGTGTGTGCGTAGGGTGTGGTGGCAGACGGTGTCGAATGTGGCCCAGAGGTCCAGGAGGATGAAGCCCGCGTTTTCGCCATTGTCAAGTATGGTCCTGATATCGTCGGTGGTGGCGATGAGGGCAGTTTCGATGGTGTGGTTACAGCGGATTGTGGATTGGGACAGGTCCGGAGTGTTGTTCTCCTCGAGGAAGCGGGTCATTTGTTTGTTGACAATTTTCTCAATTACTTTTGCTTGGAAGGGAAGCAGGGAGATGGCCGGAAGTTCTTGAGGTCCTTTGGGTCCACCTTGGGTTTCTTGAGGAGGGCGTTGATCTCAGCATGTTTCCAGCTCTTCAGGAAGGTGGCGGTCTCAAAAGAACTGTTGATGATCTTCCGGAGTTGGGGTGCGATGACGGAGGGCTGGGTCGGATGGTGAGACAGAGTGGATGGTGTTCATGATTTTGATGGTGTTGTCGTCATTTATGTGGGTCCAGGAGAGCAGGAGGCTGGTGTGGCTGGGGGGTGTGAGTCTGTGGGGTCCAGGGTTGACGGGGGGTCTGGGTATTGAAGCTGTCATGGATGTCTGGGATCTTGCGGTAGAAGAAGGTAGCTAGGAAGTCGCATCGGTCTTGTGATGGTGGGATGTCGTTGTTGTTGCCGCCGGGGTTGGAGAGTTCCTTCACGATGTTGAAGAGCTTCTTGTAGCTAAGTGCATTGATATCTATACATTCTTTGAAGGCGGTTTTTTTGGCGGTTCGGATGAGTTGTTGGTGTCTGCGGATGGCTTTCTTGAAGGCTGTGAGGTTGTCTAGTGTCTGTTCTTGGCCCCACGTTTTCACAAGTATTCGGCATGTTTGCTTGGATTCTTGGAGGTCCGCGGTGAACCAGAAGGCCTTTCTGTTGGTGTGTCTGTTAGAAGATTTCTTGATCGGGGCGAGAGTGTTAGCACACTCGTTGATCCATTGCCTGAGATTGGGGGCTGCTGTGTTGGTGGTGTCGATAGGTGGGTTTGGGGAGAGGGTGATGATCAGCTGGTCTTCGGTGACCTTGTTCTATCTGAGGTGGGGAATCCGCTGCGGGTGATGGTGTGTTGTGGGTTTCTCGAAGGAGAAGTTTGTTGTAGCGGTGGTCGGTCCAGTGGAGTTCAGTGGTGTGGCTGAAGGAGACGTGTTCGCTAGCGGAGAAAATGGGGTTGAGCTTGTGACCTGCGGAGTGGGTGGGTGTCGTGATGAGCTGCTTGAGGTTGAGGTTAGTGAGGTTGTCGAGCAGGGTGGTGGAGTTGTTGTCGTTGGTGTTCTCAAGGTGGAAGTTCAGGTCCCCGAGGAGTATGTAGTCTGTGGACGCGAGGGCGTGCATGTTGATGATGTCTGAGATGGAGTCGCTGAACTGCTGTTGGGGTCCGGGGGGGTCTGTAAACAAGGGTCCCTCTGAGGGTGGTGTTTGGATCGGTGTGTATCTGGAAGTGCAGGTGTTCGGCAGCGCTGAGGGTGTCTTCGGTGCTGGTCGTGATACTGATGGTATTCCTGTGGTGATGGCGATGGTGATGCATTCTCCTGGTATGTTGATGCAGTCCCTACGGGTGATCTTGTAGCCATCCGGTATGGCTATGGCAATATCGGGCGCTGAGGATGGGTTCATCCAGGTCTTGGTCAGGAAGGTGACATCTGGGGAGGCTGAGTTGAGTAGGTTCCAGAGTTCAATGGCGTGTTGCACCACCTAGCGTCATTTTTTTTAACCTAAGGCGGTGTTAAGGAGGCCTTTCTCCTGTGTCGTATTTACAAAGTGGCGCGGTGCTAACATTGCACCACTTTGTAAATCCTGGTGCCACATTATGCCTGCATCAGGCATAATGTAGGCAAAGGGGCCGTGCCAACACAGGGAGGTCCAAAAGAAATGGTGCAGTGAAATTTACAACATTTCACTGTACCATCTTTTCCGTCCTTTGTAACACCTGCTCAAAACAGGCGTTAAAATGACGCACCCATTTTCATCAGTGGGCATTTCTGTGCTCTGCAGCACTAGAGTCACATTTTGTGACACCAGTGCAACAAAGAACCACACTAGCATCAAAAATGTTGACGCTATTGTCCAAACGACCACCATAGTGTGCTGTATTCTAAATACGCCACAACCATCGTGTTGTTAGGTGGGGCTGGGG
Source organism: Pleurodeles waltl (assembly GCF_031143425.1). NCBI lineage: Eukaryota > Metazoa > Chordata > Amphibia > Caudata > Salamandridae > Pleurodeles > Pleurodeles waltl. Next base: position 962,540,002 of record NC_090450.1, read on the forward strand.
TGATGCAAGAAAAGTAGCACATCGGGAACAATGCACCACTTTCTTTTAAATATGCCCCATCGTTTGTTTCCCTCTAACATTAGGATAATTTCTGAGATACCCATTATCCAGTTTTATATGTACAGTAAAGGAGCAACCTATTGTTTAGCCCATTGCAAACTGTAAATTTTTCATTTAAGTAACTTTCAGAGCTAGAATTATTCTTAACGTGGCGCATGCATGCCCAAGTTCAAATGTTTTAGAGCAGAAGAATTCAAATGGGGGCATTCTAAGAAATGGATGCACAAGTTCACCGCCTTCCTGTGCACAAGAGATCGATCCAAGCCATGACTATGCTCAGGGCTAGATTTAGAGCTGGTGGCACCCAGAGCAGAAGTTTTGTTGGCACTCCCACACACAAAAACCTCCTTATGCACAAATTCCTACACTATCACCCTCCACCAGTGCCCCTCATCTCTCCGTAGCCCCTCTCTCACATATATTTGATTTGTTTTATAGTGCTACTCATACCAGTGTATGGTGTCAGAGCACTTTACGTCACAGTATACAGAACCAATGAATCATATGTGAGTTAATCATTTAATAAGAAATATTACTTAAGACAATGAGGATCACAAGGTGTAGAACTCATATGTCACCAATACTAGAGTGTTTGGTCTGGAGAAGCAGAAACTCAGGATTTAAAACCTATTGCAGTGGTTGGCTTTACTAATGAGAAAGTATTTCTACCCTAACAAACCGTTTTTAGCTCCATTAGGATAATGAAAAAGTGAAGAAAAAACATAACGTTCTAACCTATACCTTCCAGTTTGCATGTAGCACAGCGATGAGAGTCCATAGGTCAATGTGCTATAATAGGAGTGTAACTGATGAAATGCAAGTAACAAAAGGATCTCTTTGACAAAAGCAGTAACACACTGAGCTATCCACACAAAATACAGTTCAGTGTTCTCTGTGGTACACGTTCTTTGCAGCAGACATATTAACCCTCTGCACAACTTTATCATGAGTGGAAACTGCTACCAGACAAACTCTGATTTCTCCTTGGTAAGAACAGTAATCACCAGCTATCTTGACACTTTTAATGTTGCCTGAAAACTACTGGACACACAAGGAACTTTGGAGCAGGTGCTTTTTAAACCTGTGTTATTTCTAAACATAGACCCCCCGGACAGTGCAAGGTGCAGCTGCACTGCTCACACCGCCCTAGAGACGAACCTGGCCATGCTAATTGTTCATTTAAGAGCGGACGAAAAAGGTGTATATTTCACCAGCCATCGAGCTGAGCACTTCTTCTGAGACCCAAGTTACAAACTGTCAGATCTCTCCATTTAGAATGACATAATCCTTATGTTATTATTACACACCTTCCCTGTTTACACAGTAGAATGTGACCTGACCCAGTAAAATTATATTACTCGTGCTAACAATTTATTTTCAACCTTTAGTTCTAAGGAACAGTAAAACTTGATGTCCAATCCATATGTGGAGTGGAACATGTTGAAACTTCTATGGTATCTGCAAAATATTGAAAGTTGTGTTTTTTCTAGGCATGATTTTATTTAAGGATGCTTACACCAATTGATATTTCTTATGGGCATTGTGGGAATATCAAGGATCTATTTTTTTTTTTATGTGAATACTGATTGTTTTCATAATGTGACTGCTTCAATTGTATAGATTCCACATTAATTGAAATAAAAATGTTTCAGAATCATTTAAAACACATAGGGGGATATTTACTAGCAAGTGTTACAGCACTGCGCCAAAAATGGCAGCACCATACTGCATCACTTTAGAAGCGTAAGGATGTGCCGTATTTACAAAATTACAGAGCACCCCTCTGTTTCCCTTACTCTGGCACTAAATTTAGCTGCCTAGAGCCAATGCAGACACTCTTACACCATAGTGCAAGGGAGTCTGCGTTGAAGGGAATGTCCCGTCTTGCACATAAACAATCAGCAAAGGGTGATTTTGCACTTCTATGTATGCTGCATTCTGCAGTACACATAAAAGTAAAAATCATCATAATTTAAGGATTATTTATGTGTCATTCACAGCGTTTATTTTTTCTTTCTATGTGTGCTGCAAAATGCAGCACACATAAAAAAGCAAAAAAGGAGAAATAAAAGTATTTCTCCTCATTGTGCCATGCTAACACCATCCCTGGGGTGGTGTTAATTTTTGGCACTGCCTCAGATTTACATTTCCTTGTAAATCTGGGGCAGTGTCAAAAGCAGTGGGTGTTGCGGTGGAATGCCTATAGCAACACCCATTGCACGTCTGTCTCCCACAGATATCTGCGTTGGTGGGCCCATATTTACAAGGCGACGTTAAGCCACAAAATGTGGCTTAGCGCCAGCTTGTAAATATGAGGAAGTGGACAGCGCCACCGGAAAGTCACAAAAAGTGACACTCCAGTGGCGCTACGAGCTTGTAAATATGCTCCATAGTTTTCTACATAGGACAAAACTGTGACGTGGTATGCTAGACTCTGAATTACACATTCTTCGCCCCTGACAGTTTCCTAGGCACAGAGAATTCTACAGGAGTCCACATCTTCTCCAGCAGATTGTTCTGCTCCCTAAAATATATCTGTATGCTAGAAGTGGCCAAGGTGGGTCCAGAAGGGCACAGTCCTTTCCAGGTTTCTAGTAAAGCTACTATTTCTAGTCATTGTATGTACAATTATTTTGCACTGACATCTTCAATGTCCACGTGGATCCTGCTTACCTACAAATAGGGGGGACACGGCTGTCCTACACTAGGACCCACTGCCACTTTCATTATTATATGTAAGGATTGTGTACAGCAGGAAAGTAGAGATAATTCTTACATAAAGCTTCTTTGAGCCACGGTCATGGCGCTGCTAGGCAGGATTATCTTTCTAGATCCCCTGAAAGGTCACTTCCATGAGGATGCTCTAGACTGGGTAACACATGCAGTTCAACCATAAACTCCACTACCCCCCAGCGCAAGCTCAGGAAAACACTGGGGTGCATTCTTAGGACATGACCAGGAGCTTAACTCAGGCCCCATAACACTACGGCACAGGGGGCCACCCTACCATCCACACCACGGTGAGGTACAAACAGTTTCTGATGATAGATTTATTGTTGTTACAGGACAACCTTAAATCCATCCAGACTTCACAGTTGCCAAGCAGAGTGTTGAAGACGAACAGAGAGGAGAGTGACATTTAAATTAAAAATACCTGAAATAAATACCTATGAGGGGGGCTTGTTACGAGCCGGGGATCAGATGTGATCACAGCTTTACTCGAGGCTTGTGAGTTTCACACAATCAACAGCTGGCCTGTTTTCATTACATTATAAGGCAGTGTCAGGAACAAAAGGAAACCGCTGGAATATTGTCTCCCAGCCTTGCAGAGATGTTTAAGGAAGAGCCGGAAGGTCCCACCAAGAGATCTGTCTGCATCACAGGTCAGAGCTCTGCCAGACGCTGCACCATGTCCTGGGCTCCGCTCCTCCTCGTGTTCAGCGCCATCTTTACAGGTGATTGGGAAGTGCTTTATTTTTCCATGAATTCCCAAATTTAAAAGTAACACTACACATTACTGTTTAATCTGCACAGATACATTGGGGCATATTTATACTCCGTTTGCGCCGATTGTGCGTCAAACAATTTGACGCACAATCAGCGCAAACGTTGCCCCATATTTAAACTCTGATGCCCGAGCCCGCGGATGACAAAATTCCGCAGTGTGCGTCATTTCTTGGATGCGCCAACCCGCCCTGCGTTAATGATATGCAGGGTAGACGTTCCCGTCCAAAAAACAACACAAACGGCCGTGCGTCGTATTTATGCTTCCGGGCAAAAATGACGCACGGCCGGGAGGCGGAGCCAGAAAATGACGCACAACCCGATTTGCGTCAAAATTTAACGCCTGGGTCAGGGCAGGTGTTAAAATGGGGCAAACACACCTGTATTTAATCAGAACACACAGAACAAACAGCAGAGCAGCAGAGCAGCAGAGCAGCAGAGCAGCAGAGCAGCAACAGGGAGACATGGAGGTGATTCTTATCCAGCGTGCACGCAGACGCAGAGCCCAGCAGCAACAACAGCAGCTACCACAACACCAGCAGGGACCCCAAATGCAGCGCAGAAGGCAGGAGAGGATATTCCGCCCAAGAACAACCCTTCAGGGCCTCAGGTAACACGACATCACACAGAGGTACCGGTTGAACTGGCAGGCCATCCAGCAGCTGCTGCGAAACATTGAACAGCAGTTGGCCCCCACTTTGGTGACACCCCGCACCATACCAACAGAAACAAAGCTGCTTGCCGTACTTCACATGCTGGCAAGTGGCTCATTTCAAACAACTGGTGCCCTGGTTGGCGGAATATCACAACCATCATTCTCCTAATTTCTGCCAAAAGTACTGGATACCATCATTCGCCTGACACCCCGCCACATCTGCTTCCCTAACACACTGCAGAAGCAGCAGAAAACGAAACAGGGGTTCTACGCAATCAGTGGCTTCCCAGACGTCCTTGGTGCAATCGACTGCACACATGTACGCCTTGTGCCACCTGCTGCAACTGAGCACCTCTACCGCAACAGGAAGCACACACATTCAATCAACGTGCAGGCTATAGTCGATCACCAAGGAATGTTCACAAACATCGTGGCTAAATATCCTAGAAGTGTCCATGACTCATTCATCTTCCGTCACTCTACCATCAACCAACACTTCCAGAATGGACGGTATGGCAAAGGACTACTTGTTGGTAAGTACTAAAACCTACTTATTCACACACTGCACAGCAACCCTCTAGGACACACAACACATACACCACAACAGCAACATCTAGACAGGAACACACTGAGGTCCTGACATCACTAGCCATGTTTCGTAAGTCACCATTGAAGCTGTCACACATTGGAATTTACTGTACAGCCTAATGTGAAGACGTCAATGAGTGTGATATCCGAAATGTCGCCTTGCAAATTGTAAGTGTCACAATGGCCTTTACATTAATACACTGCCTAAGTCTAAAGGTATGGGATGTCCAGGGTACTTTCATATGAACGTGCTAACAAAACTTATAAATTAAACTCTACATTGAACTATCTACTCACCCCAAGTGAAGACACAAGGACACCTGTATCACAAGTCACAATGTTAGGGAGGGCACACTGCACTGAAAATCACAAAACATACTGATGACAAACTGTTAGCAGACAAACACGTGCTCAGCCAAGGTAAAAACACAATGCAGATGGTATAGCCTACAAGTATAGGATGTCACATCAGTACACAAAAGAGTCACAGACAACACAAGAAAACTACTGCCACGAACGGTCTTTTCAATAATGCAAGCTACATCAACATGATCCCATTTTTTTGCTTCTTTCAGCTGATCAGGGGTATGGCATCCAGCCATGGCTAATGACACCATTTGGGAACCCGAGTACTGCTGCAGAGCGGGCATACAACGACGCCCATAAGAGGACACGCAGCATTGTCGAGCGGACCTTCGGCACTCTCAAGTCAAGGTTCCGCTGCCTCAACATCACTGGTGGTAGCCTACTATATTCCCCCGAGTTGGTCTGTAGGATCATACTCACATGTGCAATATTGCACAACATTTGTGTCAAAAGGAACATTCCCCTCCTCGAACCAGACCCATACATGCCTGAAGACGAGGAAGAGGAGGATGCTGGCCTGCAACAGGAGGGGGAACAACCAAACACGGCTGCTGGAGTGTTTAGGTGCCAACAGATTGTAAATAATTTATTTTCATAATTATCACCATCACCACTTAATGCACTATTGTAAATAAACACTGATAACAAACACCACATCATGGTTTGGCCTATTCATTTCTGCCTACCTTTAACTTTAAATATCAGAAGAAGAATCTTGTCTCATGGAGCAATAATGATATAACAATCAGGACACAGAAAAACACACAACAAATGTAATGCCCATCATACAATGGTCACATACACACACAATGTAAATGACTGACACCTGTACAGTTCACCTTTGAAGGGCAATAGCTGAGGCCCACACATATGACACACATACATGTAGGAAACATGGTTCATAGCAGCAGATGGCTCACAACTAAAACACCATCACTCAACTAGGGGAAAACAGGCCTCATACATCAGGCAGTTCACATGCTTATGCTTCAGGAACAGGAATGTATTATCAGACTTTTGGCAGCAGTAATTCCAACTACTTACAATCTTTGCAATGACTATCTGTCACTAGAGCTACACATAAGCAGAACATACACAGCACAAGTGCCACACATATGACAAGCATCCAGCACATCACTACCCATCTACATGTCAGCCCTTTTCTAAAAACATTACACACACATGCGGCTGGTCACACCCCACCTGTCTGAAGAGGTCCCTGGAATGCTGATATGTGTACACTGAGATTCCCTCATCTACACACACACACTCACAAGAGTCATCCAGTGTGCCACACCCTTTCCTATGCCTACCATTGTCATAGTACCATCTCACTGCATGGAACTCAGCTCATATAATACACAGGCTTGGAGTTTTTAAGGCCTGGTATCACCTGTAGATTGATTCTCGTGTGAAAGGTACTGTAGGCTATTTTTCAGCAAATCTCATCTGACAGGACTAGTGAGACACTGATGGAGGCCACACCAGTGATCCCCTCCATGCACACCACCCAAATGTACATGCCCCGTCCCTGCTGATGCCTCCTACAGCATAGATGTTGGCATTTGGGCAATTACATCGTTGAGCATTGCTACTAATGTTGCCGTGTAACACTTTATCAGGGTTCATGTGTCACCTTCAAAACAACACAGGACATACACAGTGTGACATGTCAACTGTCTACTGCTCCCTCTGACCAGTCCTAGTCAGACCACTGATCATGTAATTTGTGAAAGAACTGGTTCCTGATTGTCCCAGCATCCTGTCACCCTGACTGGCACCTGTCCATGGGTCACCCTAAAGATACCTGGGGTCCACCTATGGACCACACGTGCTGTCCAAAACCTCTTGTACCTCAGAGACTAATTTGTCATTTGCCTCATCAATGTATACTCAAGTACATAGTATTGCATCATCTGACTGTTATTTGTATCATATTTGTGACAGTGTCCTTGAATAGCTAAATCATGGCCCTTCCGTTGTCTGGGCCTCATTAATGCCTAAACTACAAATGGTGACAGTGTACCTAGACCATAGCGTTTGATGGTGTACGTGGCCTCCAGCCCAACCAGCAACCTCAGATAATGTCCATGAAAAGTCAACACATATGAGGACCCTGACAGTTCACACGCTGAGTTACATTGTTCAAATAATAAAGATGAGTCGTGTGTGCTGAATACCAGCCATTTACTTCTGCACAGAGGCTATGATGTTTCCTGATACATTACCATCCACAGAGGCCAACTTGAGTACAAATGTTGCAATGACACATGCCGGATCCAGACACCTGAGACATTCTCTCACTCAGCACACCAAGGTTGCCCAGTTGAAAGTCTCATTACACGTCTTCAGTGACAGGGTGGGACCATCCACGTGTAGGTTACCGTGTCCTCAATGACTTTTCTCACATTTAGCTACAAACGATACTCATTAGATACACGATTAGCTGCCACTAACTCATGAGGAGACCTGGACGTTACATTGACAACATACACCTTAACAGTTGATACTGGATCAATATTGGACCACACACATGTACATGTACCATCCAATCAACAAAATGGTTGCAAGCAGCCTATCACAGTAGTGTCCCAGTTGTAACCTAGCAGGAAGAATGAAACATGCCACTAAACCAGGTAATGCATAAAGGGCCACATACATCAACAACCTATTTGCTATCATGACATAAGGAACGTTGAGATTTTGCTATGAAATCAATGCAAAATGGTATGTCAGAATTCTCCAAAGAATCAATAGGGCAAACGTCAAATGGGCAAATGGGATTACAGATTTGCAAACTGTGAATCATACTCAATTTGCTTCAATGGGCCTGCTGCCAATGGTTTTGAATTACTGAATTTGGGAAACCCTTGGATAAAGTTGCAAGTCTGGAACAGCTAACCCCAGGGTGCTGGGGGCCTAAGTCCCCCTCTGCTGCACCCCAAATATACATTTTTTATGCGCATGTGAAGCACACACATGCATAAGGCGCATGTGTGCCCTACATGTCAAAAGTGAAACACATTTTAGATAAATTAATTCGTAATTAGGACATGGTTACCCCCAAAAAATGTTTAGGTGACAATTGCACTACCTAATTGGCCTTTATGCAATTTTGAAGAGCTTGATACATGTGGACACAATTTTGCTAAGGAATACATCCTGGTATCTCTTTCATATTTTGAAATTAGCAATCAGCAGTTACCTACACATGTGTACAATTATGAGTAATATCCATTCTGGCCAATCATTACTATTGCACTGTGAATACCTTCTATAAATCCGATAAGGGACATTTGACCTAGCTAACCCCAAAGTTTATCACTTAGCACCGTTTGGTCATGCCAAAATTAATTTCTCATTTGGACAAATGAAATACATATTTGTCATAATGCGTCATATTTCCACGCATACAGCTTGTGCGTCATAATTTTTGACGCACAGGAGTGCAGATAATGCAGAGTCAAAAATATAATTCATAAATAGATATCATAATATCCTGCATAACATGGCCACCGTTTTTTTCCATTATGCGTCATATTTCCATCCATACAGCTTGTGCGTCATAATTTTTGACGCACAGGAGTGCAGACAATGCTGAGTCAAAAATATTTTTCATAAATAGATATCATAATTTGCTGCGGCTTAATTTTCACCTCTAGAACTGTAAAATATGCCTCAACCAAATATTATATCCCAATAATGAAAACATTTTTGACTCTCCATTATTTGCACTCCTGTGCGTCAAAAAATATGACGCACAAGCTGTATGCGTGAAAATATGACGCATAATGGAAAAAAACTGCGGCCATTTTATGCAGGATGTGATGTAATAGGATATCCTGTTTACAGAATCTGTACAGTGGGTGTACTTTCACTTTCACTTTGCAGTCTCTGATTATTCGAGACTGTGTGGCTGTGTGCAAAGTGTTGTCCTGTGTATTAGTGCTTTTGTGTCCAGTGTGCCATCTCACTTGTTCTTTTGTCATCATTGTCTTGTTGTAGAATACTGTCTGAGTCTGTGTTGTATTAATTTGTCAAGTCCAGTGTTGTATATATTGTCTGTGTGAGTCTGTTGTGGGTACTGTGATATAGGGGATAGTTGGGCTCTTCTTCTTGTTAAGTTTTCTTTGTATTTAACCCACTCTACCTTTCCCCATTTCCCCCTTTTCCATTTTTCTACTACTTTTTCCCCTTTTTCAGTGCTGAAATGTCTGGTAGGCCACGGCTTTCCAGGATGGGTGAGGAGGAATTGGGGGGGTTTATATGGCTTGTTTGCCATTTCCTCCCACTTATGCTGGAGGCTGTGGGTAGGGTGATACAGGGGTATCACACGGAGGCCCGTAAAGTCCGGTGGGGGAAGGTGTGCCATCACTTGGTGCGTCTATATGGTAGCCAAAGGAATGACCATCAATTGAAGCACCGCTGGGCTGATCTGATCTCCAGGGAGCAAGATCTGCTGGACCACCTGGGAATCAGGATTGGTGGCCATGTTGGTGAGTACAGATCATGTAAATGTGCACAATTTAATGCTGTGTTGTGACATGTGAGGATTGTTACCCAATCTGCCAGATAAGTAGCTGACTGTGTGTAATGATAGGGAAACATAGAAGGTAATTGATGCACAATGTCAAGGATGACAAATGCTAGCAGTCAGGTAGCTCATACAGGTTGCTTGTAGCAGAATGTAATGTAGTGCCGCCTTTGTGTCAGACAAGCAACACATTAATGACGCAATCAAGACTCTACAGGTCACAATAGCCAGTGAAGTATGGATGTAGAAACATCATACCTACATATGTTGATGCTATAGCTAGACTGACATTTGTAAACCCTACATGATGCTGAAAATGAGTGCTGCCTTCACGTCAATTGAAGTTAGCAATGTGGCCCACACATATGTCCCATGTGTGTCTGGTTGGTGTGTAGGGAAAATGTTCACGGAAGTGCCATGCCTTGTTGTGATAAATGTGCTCCTTCACATTTAATTGTTACATACCAGATCTGAGCATGAACCATATTTGTAAAGGACTCAGGTGCCCTCAGCTAACATATTAGACAGGTATTTATTGTCACTTGTGCCCAAATCAGAATAGGGATGGCAGTCCAAAGGTATGGACTAGGGTACGAACATCTATGTTTGGTGCCAATCACAATTGTTTGGACACATCAATGTATGAAACTGTAACAACATGAGGTATTGCCAAAGTACCTGGCCCTCTGTACCATGTACCTATCAGTCACATATGTGTCATGACCACATAGGCTGTTTAACAGGTCAGGCAGTCCTCAAGTAACCAGCTTTTGGATGTCTCTCTTGGATACACATGATGAGATGATTGCACACCTATATTGTTGCTGCAGACTAATGGAGGTGCATCTTTTCCACCACATGACAGTCCGGGCCACTGCATGTGTGTAGTAGTGTGTGTAACTGTAGCAGGAGACTCATCCGATGTAAATTTTGCGAATGAATAATTCCATGCAGTATGAGCATGTGTAAAAGTGTTTCATTACTCATGTCATATTATCACATTGTGTTTGTATTTGCAATTGTTTGTCAGTGCACGGTTTCTGAGTATATTCTTCCTTCCATGCTTTACAGGTGAACCTGCACTGTACACAGTGGGAGAGGTGGCTCATTTTGAGGACCCCGACACCTACAGTGAGTGTTGCATGTGTGGTATTTTTTGTGTTTGCTGGTGATGCGTGATGGACTACTGTGTGTTGAACACATTGCAAGGTTTGATGCGATGCCCAATCTTTAGTCTTGTTCCATTAGTGGGATTTCAGTTATCACTTCATTTTGAGTTGACCTATGCTTATCCATTTGTCTGATTTTGGGTCTGTAGGCCATTCCTGTAGGGCCCGCTATGGGAAATGGGGTGAGTCATGTGGAATACACTAGTTAATGTAAGAGTTGCTCTGGGACTCGTCTCGGACTGAGTCTGCATGTCAGACTGACATTCTCCCAGATAGCTTCTGCAAATGGCTTGTCTGAAATCTGCTGCTTCCCTAGTAACCGATGTACTGAGTGCACTGTAGGTTGGATCTTCCGGGGGCATGTACTTCCACAAGCTGTACTAGAAGTGTGTGGGACTAGAGTGCAACAGCCTAGGTGTACATGCTATTCATGACCATGGGTGTTCTTGCTCCTCTGTGTCTGTAGAAAAATATGCCTCACTGGAAGTATGTGATGTTGGCCTAGGTCAGTACATTTTGACATGTGTGGACCTTGGATAGGACAAGGTTTAGCTGACTCCAATTTGTTGATAGCCCTTCACTGGTGGTGTGTGTGTGGAGGCAAAAACATGTTGAGCTTTCTATACACTCCTGGGTGTGCATCGATTTTGGGATTGTTGGTTCTTCCCACCCCTCCCCCCTCAAAGACAGGCATGTGTTTGGGAATAGGGTACCTAGGACTGAAGCAACCAGTATGTTACACATACTTGTGACCATTTGAAACTTTGTTTTGAACCTAGTGTACACACTCGGTTATGGCACATGAGTTCTATACTAGCGAATCCCACTACAAATTGCAGATCTTGAGGTTTGTGATTGTTATCACATACACTGACACGTGGAGTCCAGGCAATAGGCGGAGGAGATGCAGCATGAATGTTGGCTGCATTTGTAATTGTTATGATGACAAGTTTTGGCTGATGTCACCCATCATGTAGATTATTGTAAATGCTATGTGTGAGATGACCATTGTATGCAGGCTTCCCATGTACTTCCTCTGAGACTTTCAATGATCTATATGGTGATATGAGCTGTTACAACTACAGTAAATGTATTTTCCGATTGACCACTTGTGCTATTCCACACAATGCATTTCCTATGGTAAATAGTTGCCCTTTCTCTTCACAGCTGCAAACATGAGTGCCGCACAGAGGCATGAATTTGAGAGGCGGGCCAGGAGGTACTGACACATCCTGCAGGTGCAGTCGGGGTTCCGACGGATGGCCCGAAAATACCAGGTGGATCTGGCCTCCGGAGCATGGTGGGCTTCACCACAGGGTGGCCCAACGTTGCCCACTACAGCCACCACCACCACAACCATCGGTTCTCCCCAAGTGGCCCCAGCAACGGCGGGGACAGTTGTCCCTGCCTCTGCAGCACAACCAGGACCCAGCATTATCACAGCTGCAGGACAGTCCAGTGGGCTAGGCTCAACACCCACACAGAGCACCTCTGCCGGGACCCAGACAGCAGCAGCACCTCCAATTGACCCTGCGGCATTCCAGGCTTTGGACCGCAAAATGGACAAGTTCATAAGGAAGGTGGACAAGCTGAGCCAGGATGTGGCCTACATCAAGAAGTGGGTCAGGTCTATCAGGCGGACCCTCCGGAGGGCCAACCTCTAGGACTGATATGGTCTATTTACATTAATCCTTCCCCTCCCTCCTCTTTCCTTGTTATCATGATTAGTGGGCTTGGGGGATTAGTGTTAGGTTAGTATAGGTTGTTAGCTTAGTTAATGTTAGGGAGGAGGGTGGGGGGTCCTTTTTCTTTCTACTTTTCATTATTCAGTGTGTGGGGGTCAATGTTGGGGTTCCTGTGTGTTTAGAAAAAAATAATATATATATGATTGTTTAGGATAGTATAATATGTGTGTAGGTTAGTATGTGTTGTCCTGCATGTGTCCTGTCTCATAATGGTGGGTGGGGGGTTGATGTTTAGATCGATTCGTTATATGTGTAGAGTAAGTTTAGCTTAGGTTAGTTAGGGACAGTTGTGGGTAAGGAGTAGTCAGGTTAGATTAGTGTAGGTATGACTTTTCCCTTATTTGTCTCTGGTGTGATTACTTATGAATAAATATATAGTTAACCCTTTGCATTATGTGTTAACTGCTACTTGATCATTGCCTTGCCATCAGTGTAGGTGATTGTTGTTCTATGACATTTGTGTCCTATGCTACAAACCAAAGAAAAAAGAGGTTTAAAATGGCAGCTACCCCTGTGCTAACTTGGTAAGTATCCACCATTTGATAGAACCACCATTTGGAGTTTACATGGATCACAAAGGATTTGTGTTGATGAGTATGTTTTCCACATCACAAAGTGTGCTTCCAGACTTGGTATTGTGGGGAAATTTTTAGGTCGGACTGCAGTGTGATGTTCAGGGACATCTTTGAAGATGAGGTGTTGTTAACACTCTTGTCTTCTTGTCTTCATTACTGACATAGATCATGTGTGCAAAAAATCAGCATGAGTATCTATTTGGAAGTTTACTCAGAAAGGTTGATTGATGCTGAGTTTAGTTTTGTTTGCTTAGATTAGACTGCATAATTCAATGTATTAGTATTGCATGGTGACAACATTTATCAGCCACCATTAGTTGACTTTGATTTCTATTGATGAAGCATTATTCTGTCCAACACAGCATGATTGTGTGTGTTTCTCCCTTCATCAGTTATTCTCCTCAGGATGGGCAGGCTATGATGCAATCCTGGCCACTGCACAGATGTATCTGACTACATGATGTCAGGACAGTTGTATTGACAAGCTACATGGTTGTCACACAGGCACTTTTGTGTTATCTACTGCACAGTTGATGTGTCAAATTACACAGAGACATATTAGGTGTGCAAGTGGTATTTATTGATAGGTGCTGTAGTGCAATATGTACATTGTCCAGGTTTGCTGAGTCCGTTCTAATGAAATCTTACATGGTGATCATACAGAAGGGGTGTGGATAATGCTCCTGACATGCTGGGGTGATGTTACCAACAGTGCAGAGGGACAGGATTTGCCAATTAGTAGGATAGAGACATTCACTGGCAATGCTGACAAGTTATACAGTGGTTAGCAGAACAGTCATTGAGAATAGTTGTTGTAAGACTGGCATTTGACAATACGTAGGACTTTGGTCAAAGTAGGCCATGGTGCAGGGACTAGTGCTTCCGGGTACTCTTCCTTGTGAATGTGATCTGTTCCATGTCTTCATCTTCTGATGTGTGTGTTGCCTGCTTCGTCCTTGTTGTTGTTGGTTGTGAAGGGGCAACACACACCTCAGTGTTAGAAGACGTGGAGTCAGACATCCCGGTCGCTGCTCCCTGTGAAGGTCTTAAGGGCAGTACTGCAGCAAGGAGGGCCTGCTGATTTTTGAGAATAGCAGCTACATCACAATGGTAGGCAGCCAGGTCGGCCCTGAGGGAGTCATGATTGCATTCATGCATGCAGTGGAAAGGTTGGGGTGCAAGGTGTTGTGGCAACTCCCTTACTGCAGTGGTGAATTCCTTGACAGTTTCTTGTAGTCCTTGCAGTATGGATGTTAGGGCTTGCATAGCTGCTGCCTGATCTGGAGATGACATCATGCACAAGCGCACACCCTCAAGGCTGACTGCCATAGTTTGCATCCCCACCACCACCTCCTTAGCCAGCTCCAGCTGTACTCCAACTACAGTTCTTTCAAAGCTGGTGCCAGTGTCGTCAGAGTCCTCAGCTGTATAGGAGCCGGCAGGTCTTGCAATTGGGGTGGCGGGTGGTTCTTCTGTGATGGCTGCTTGTTCTGTGCTCCTCCTTGTGACTGAAGGTGGGGTCTGGAGGGTTTCAAGGACCTTTTGGATGGTCTCCTGGGGAATGTTTATGGGCTTGTCATCCATGTCATCAGGGAAATCTGGGACAGGCATATTGGCAGGAGATCCATCTTCCTCTGCAATGAAACAGGGTACAATTAGTGTGTCTGTGTTGTGACAATTTTGACATAACATGCCTGCCTTTTGATGAATTCACTTTGAGATCTTGTTTGGTATTGGTATCTGCTGTCCTTCATATGGGCATTGTTATAGGCCTATGGCCCACCTGTGTGTCACATGTATGATATTGAGTTATCAGACTTGTCTGCCTACTTGCCTCTAGGTGTTGCTTTATACCAAATAGAGAATAGCCACCTTTTTGCCCTACTCAACCCTCCGTGTATATCCATTCTCATGGTGAGACCTTTCACTGGCTGTGGGTGTTCTGATGGTCCTGGCACCACTATTGCCTCTCAGGACCTGCCCCAATCCATGATTGTTCACATTGACTTAAATGTAATTGACATGTAGAATATCCTATGCATGGCAATGTTATGATGTGATATGCATGTTGATATTGTTAATATGTCCTGCTGATGTTCGGTAATGTGTGTTACATTGGATTGCCCGGATAGTCGTATCAGTGTCCTATTTCGTCCTCTGACTGTGCAGGTGTATTTCAGTGACCAGTTCCATGTGTCCCTTCCTCAATGCTGTTGTCTGAACAGTATGACTTTTGTGATGTTGCCTTGTTTGCCGGGCACAGGATGGACCCTGACATATGCAGCATGGGTGTGTCCTTAGTGCTGTGTCGCTCCTATTGCTGTTTACATTGGCTGATGTTTGTGGCAACTATGGGCATTGACATTTGAGTGTACTGGGGCCTTTGTCTTGTTTCAGGGGATTGTTGCAGATGTCATCCTCACCCCCTAATTTAGGTATGTATGTTCCATGGGGAGGTTACTGCCATTGGCTACTATAGCTGCACAGAGATCAGAGGTAGTAGTGTCAACTGTTGTTGCAGTTACATTGCAGTTGTTCTTTTGGCTAGAGGATTGCTGATAGGGCCCTAGTTAATGTAGGAGATATTTTGGCTGACGAGTGCCAGGATGTAAGTTTGACGTAGTGGCCTTCCCTCCTGTCGAGGCTTTCCCTTTGCTCCATTGTTGGCATGACAGAATGCCCCCATGGGACTGTTGTTGGTGTAGTGTAATGTTGTGCCCCAGTTTCTGTTTGTGCAGGCCATGCCCCCCTGCAGTACCCCTTTACCCATGCCACTCCATGTATATGATGACTTACATGCAATGTGTAGTACGTATTTCCCACCCCTGCTCACAGTTGACATTATTGCATTTTAAATCCCCATGCGACTTACCCTGCATGTGCGTTGTCTCGTGGTAGTCTGCGCTGTCCTGTCCTTGAATCCCTGTGACGATCTCCTCGGCATGACGGCTGCAACCATCTCCTCCATGTGGTCTGCAGTGCTGCCTTCCTGTTCTTGGCCATTTTTTCATTTGTCCTACGTTTGCATTCATGCCAGTGTTTCTTACACTCGGTGACTGTCCTGCGTACTTCAGCCACACTGTTGATCTTGTCAACAATTTGTTGCCATATGGCCTCTCTCCTACTGATTGGCAACTTAGAGGTGATAAACAGTTGGTGCTGGTGTTCCGTCACCTCTTTAACCAGGATGTCCTGCTCCTCTGCACTGAAGCGACACTTTCTTTTTTTTCTATATATGTCCTGGTTCTTGTATGGATCGTCGTGGCTGGTTCCTGGTCTGTTGTCATCTTCCTGGGGTCTGTCAAAAACATTGAGGCATCAGTGCCTTGTACACCTATCAGTCTTGGAGTTTTTGGTGACCAGGTGCTGATGCTACACCTTTCCCTCTTTTTGAGTGGCTGAACATATTGAAATTTGAAGCATTTTTTCAACCTTTCTAAAGGTTCACGTATTCATTTAAACACTGTGAAATTAGAAATGTATTGACTTAGAGGTGGGTGTGTAAAGATCATAAAACTTGCTCCAATTGAAGTAAGAATGACCCAGCACTAGATACACTTTGCAGAAAAAAATAGGAAGGCATTTAGGGTCTGGTGTTTTTGAAGAACTGTCACTTTAAAGCAGGACTCTACCTCCGCCAAACCTGCGGTTCTCCTTTCCCATTTAGATGTGGGCGAGCCTCAGCCAGAGCAAAGCCAGTGGAACTGGCCCACTTGTTTACAGGGCTGCCATCTTCACTGCATCAGCTGCTCTGCCCTAACAGTAAGGAAGGTCTCCTGATGTAAATGTTCCCTGTCTAGGTTGCCCATACAAGTTATGAAGGACCCTGGTAGCAAAATCATCATTGACCTTCACAAATAATAAAAATATCCCTACAATTAAGGGACATTTATTGATTAAAATGCCAACCAGGTGCAAAGTCATTGCAGTTGATTGGTGTAGGAAGCTGGCTCTGTATATAGTATATCAAAATGAGATATAGGGGGTCATTCCAACCCTGGCGGTCGGTGTTAAAGCGGCGGCTAACCCGCCAACAGGCTGGCGGTAAAAAAAATGGAATTCTGACCCTGGCGGAAACCGCCAACAGAGACCGCCACTTTAACACTCCAACCGCCACGGCGGGACAAACAAACAGCGCGGCGGTCACCGCCAACAGACAGGCGGGAGCCAATGTACCGCCCACCCTATCACAACCCACCAATCCGCCACCTTTTCCGGGGCAGTAGCCCCGCCGATAAAAACACGGCGGAAACAGCCATTACGAACGGAAAACGCTCACCTCTACACACTCCACGAGGAATCTGGACAGCATTGAACCCGAACTACACATCCTACCAGCTATTGTCTTCCTGCTCCTCTACCAGGAGCACGAACGCCGGCGCAGAAGACACCGGTGAGTACTGCACCTACGACACAGGGGAGGGGGGAGGAAAAAAATTACGGGGACACACATACGCGACACACCCACCCTCACCCTCACCCACAACTACATACACATCCATGCAGAGCAACAACTCAGAGTAACACCCCCCCAAGCCCCCAGGAAGAATGCAAAGACAAAATAAAATGATCATGAAATTTTAAGTATATTGTACGGCAAAGTAAAAAAATATATCAAACATCTATAACTATATATACATATGTAAATTGTCCTGTCCAAATTGGGTATTAGCCATTGTTCGTGGGCCAATGGGCCTGAACACATGGGCAAAGCCCACACAGGAGACCCGAATCCATAGGAGAGAACACTGCAGGGGCATCAGATAGCAAAACTACAGGCACCTCAGGGGGAAGGGAAGGGGGGGCACCTCAGCCAGATGAGTCCACGACGACAGATCCACGAGGGGCCTCCATGCCCACTGTTCAATCCTGGGGAGTGCAAAGCCACAGTCTCACAAGTCTCTACAGTGGGTGGATTGCCCACTGTACCATACTGGGGAGTGCAAAGCCACAGTCTCACAAGTCTCTACAGTGGGTGGGTTGCCCACTGGACCATCCTGGGGAGTGCAAAGCCACAGTCTCACAAGTCTCTACAGTGGGTGGATTGCCCACTGTACCATCCTGGGGAGTGCAAAGCCACAGTCTCACAAGTCTCTACAGTGGATGGGTTGCCCACTGGACCATCCTGGGGAGTGCAAAGCCACAGTCTATCAAGTCTCTACAGTGGGTGGGTTGCACACTGTGCCATCCTGGGGAGTGCAAAGCCACAGACTATCAAGTCTCTACAGTGGGTGGGTTGCACACTGTCCCATCCTTGGGAGTGCAAAGCCACAGTCTATCAAGTCTCTACAGTGGGTGGGTTGCACACTGTGCCATCCTGGGGAGTGCAAAGCCACAGTCTATCAAGTGGATTACAGACTCCACTGGTTCTGGAGGAGGCATGGTGCCCAGAGTGCTTCGTGCAGCCCTGCCTGACACAGATCCGGGCCTGCCCCTTCTGCCAATGGGCCAGCAGTGCTTGAGACTGTGGTGCCCTGTTCAGCGGTGCTTGACTTGAAGGGCCCAGCGGAGCGGTGCAGAGACGGCGGTGCCCAGCGGAGCGGTGCTTGAGATGAAGGGCCCTGTTCAGCGGTTCTTGAGACGGCGGTGCCCTGTTCAGCGGTGCTTGACTTGAAGGGCCCAGTTCAGCGGTTCTTGAGACGGAGGTGCCCTGTTCAGCGGTGCTTCAGATGAAGGGCCCTGTTCAGCGGTTCTTGAGACGGCGGTGCCCTGTTCAGCGGTGCTTGACTTGAAGGGCCCTGTTCAGCGGTTCTTGAGACGGCGGTGCCCTGTTCAGCGGTGCTTGACTTGAAGGGCCCTGTTCAGCGGTTCTTGAGACGGCGGTGCCCTGTTCAGCGGTGCTTGACATGTGTCTCCAGGTCACCAGATCCGGCCATGACATGGATCTCACTCGCCACCCGACATGTGGCTGCCGTGCCCTTCGTGCACATCTGTCTTCTCGCTTGAGGGGCCCTCCTGTGCTGCCGTCCCGGGCCCTTGGATGTCCTCCTTCACACCTGGAATGGGGCTGGTGGGGCCCTCCTGGGCAGCTCGCCTGCTGCCGGACTTTTCGGGCGTGCTGCCCTTGCCACCCTTCCCTGCTCCTCTGTGGCCCTTTCCTCCCTTTGTCGGTGTGACAGGTGGCTCCCCACTTCCTGACGGTGCCAGGGTAGTGCCTTTGGAGCCTGCTGTCTCTGGCCTCTCGCGCCGGGCACTGGCTTTCTTGGCTTTTCTTGCAGGGGGTGGGCTGGCTGTATCTTTACTGCTAGCCGAAGTAGCTGGCCTTGAAGGTGGTGGACTCCAAAATCCTTGGACTATTGTCCTTGTAGGTCCAGGGTGTGTGGTGGCTGAGGTGCGGATTGGACTCTTATGAGATGGAGGGGGTGGGTCAGGTGATGGAAAGAGGTTAATTTTGGACAGGATTTTTTTTTTTAGGAGCAGTGGGAAGGGTAGGTGTAGTGGGTATGGGAGTGGAGGAAGAGGATGTTTTTGTAGGTGAGTCAAGTCTGGTGTCTTTGGGTGCAGTTGCTTGTGCTGGAGGCTGTCGTGAGGTGGATGGCTGTTGGGTGGGTGGCTGCCTGCGTTTGTGTGTTTTGGAAGAGGGGGTGACAGACACACTGGGAGAGGACACAGGGGACGTGTAAATGGTAGTGGGGGTGGTGACTGCACGTGTGCGGAGTGTTCTGGTGGGTGTGCTGGTGATGGACGTAGTGGCTGATGATGTTGTGCATGCAAGTGTGAGTGGAGACGTCACAGGGAGGCAGGACGGAGACGAGGAGGAGGGGGACACAGAGGAGGCAGTGGCTGTTGGCATGTCTGCATGTGGATGTTGCTTGGGTGAATGCTTGTGTGATGTGTGGTGCTTATGTCTGGATGAGCTTCCCTTGGGTGTTGAGGTGTGTGCAGGCTGGTCTGTAGGTGTGTCTGGGATAGGCAGAGGTACAGGGCAGTGGGACTGGGTGGAGGAACTTGGAGGAGGGAGGCAGGAGACAGGGACAATGGCTGCCATCAGTGCTGAGGCCAGAGCGTTGAACGATCGCTGATGGGCAGCCTGACCCGAATGAATGCCCTCCAGGTATGCATTACTCCGATGCACCTCCCTTTCTACACCCTGGATGGCATTCAAAAGGGTAGACTGCCCAACAATGAGCGTCCTCAGGAGGTCATTGACCTCCTCACTGAGGGCAGCAGGGGTAACTGGGGCAGGGCCTGAGGTGCCTGGGGCGAAGGAGATGCCCACCTTCCTGGGGGAGCGGGCACGGGGCGAAGGCTGAGGGGCTGCTGGGAGGGCGGAGCTGGTGCGCTGGGTGGCGGCTGTACCTGTTGTTGCGGTGGGCACGGATGTTGCCGCCACCACAAGGGAGCTCCCTTCCAAGGACGTGTCTGTGTCGCTGGTGTCACCACGTGTCCCCGCTGTGGAGCTCCCCTCGCCCTCTGTCTCACTGGTGAACTTCGAGTCGGTTGCATGGCCCTCCATGGCCATGTGAGATGCAGCTCCCTCGTGCTCCAATGCCACTTCTCCTCCGCCTAATGATGCTAATGCACACATGAACATGAAGACCACCAAAAAAAAGGGGGCGGGGGAAATAAAGACATGTTGAGTGCATGCATTGGCGACACAGTTGGCGGAGAGGACAGACACAGAAGCCCCCTGCACTACGCAGCGCACTTGGGATACACTACTCAATCCGTAGGACATGGCCTACAAGCCTATGGACTACAAATCCACACATAGGTGACACAGGGCCATGATTAGCTGTACTAGGCAACCTACAGAGGTAGGGGGCGGGGGCACAGGGCCATGCCTAACGAAGGGGCCTAGCCTACGGAAATCGCCCTGGCCTAGGGATAGCCACAGCCCTCCTCCCCCACCCAGACACCTCCAATATGCTCAAAATTAGCAGATTGTGCTTGTACTCACCCCCTTGTGTCTGCTGTGATGTCCTCACACGCCCATCCAAATCGGGATAGGCCACCGCCAGGATCCGGGACATCAGGGGGGCCAATTGACGAGTGCCACCCCTCCTACGTTGGGAGGCCATCCCCAGCAGAGCCTCTGCGGTCTTCCTGCTCCCGCGGTGGATGTCCTCCAACCTCTTGCGGCAGTGGGTGCCCCGTCTGTTGTGGACCCCCAGGGCCCGGACGTCCTTGGCGATGGCACGCCAAATGTCGATTTTCTGATGGGCGCTGACCTATGTGACATGTACAGGGGGAGAAAATAAAATATAATCATTTTCTGCATGCTCGATGTGAGTGGCCCCCCATCCCCACCCTTGCGATGTGGCACATGCTCTCATCTGTCGTTTGATGCACGCCTCATTCGCTCCCCTCCCTACCATCGTTCATTCACCCCACTCAACCCAAAGCATGGTCCCAGTGTACTTACCTGTTGGTCTGGAGGACCGTAGAGTAGCGCATACTGGGGGAGGACCGCATCCACGAGTTTCTCCAATTCTTCAGAAGTGAAGGCAGGGGCCCTTTCCCCAGTCGCAGCAGCCATTGTCTCTTCCAGACCGAGGTCACAGCAGCACTTGCAGTATAGGTCATCTCCTGTGGATGATCAGGTATCGAGTGATTAAGCAGAAAGAAAATGGTGGTCACGGCCGCGGCGGTGCGTACCGCGGCGGTGCGTCCCGCGTCCGCCGCGCACATCGTCATTGGCTCCTGTGACCCATAGGGTTCCATGTTAACCAATGCAGCTTTGCGCCGCGGTCTTCGACCATGGTGTGCCACGCCACTTGCGGGGTGGTTCTCCTTCTGCAGGGGGTGGGGTTCTGGTGGCCTGTTGTTCTTGTGTCGGGGCCTCCTGTCCACTAGCGCCGGCGGTGGTGGTAGCCTGTTCTTGGTCCATGCTAGTGACAGGGGCCCTTTGTGGTGCCACATGGTCACGCAATGTGCTGACTATCTGATTGAGAGCCACAACGATGGTGCCCATTGCAGAACTTATGTTTCTGAGTTCTTCCCTGAACCCTATAAACTGTTCCTCCTGCAGTACCTGGATCTCCTGGAGCCTGGCCAGGACTGTCGCCATCGTCTCCTGGGAGTGGTGGTATGCTCCCATGATGGAGGATAGGGCCTCGTGGAGAGTGGGTTCCCTGGGCCTGTCCCCCCCCTGTCGCACAGCAGCCCTCCCAGTTCCCCTGTTTCCCTGGGCCTCTGTCCCCTGGACCGTGTGCCCACTACCACTGCCCCCAGGTCCCTGTTGTTGTTGGGGTGGTGGGTTAACCTGGGTGCCCTGTAGTGGTGGACACACCGCTGATTGACGTGTCCTGGAGACAGAAGCATGGGCCCGCTGGGTGGGTGCTGTGCTGGTGTTCCCAGAGGGGGGTAGGTCTGCTGTGGCCTGTGGCTGTCTGAGGGGAACCGACTGTCCCGAGGTCCCCGATGGGCCGGGCTGGTCATCTGGGTCCAGGGAGACAGAGCTGCTGTCATCACTGTGGGCCTCTTCTGGGGGTGGTATGGACATTTCTGGACCCTCCTGGGCGGTGTCGTGGCGTTCGGGTCCTGCAGGAGTATAAGAGTATGGTTATTGCTTCTGTGTGTGCCAATGGCGTGCAATGGGTGGGTGCCCGTGTACCCCAGTGCTGGCATTCCCTTGTTGGTGCTGTTGTGACGGTTGTTTGTGGGGGGATGGGTATGTGCAGTGGGCATGCTTAGGTGATGGGTGTCCATGGTTTGTGGTCGCATGCAGGGCTTGGTGTTGGGATGGGTGGGTTGTGATGGTGAGACATTAGCAAGGAGGATGTGTGATGGGGGTGGGGGGTGAGGGTGGGGATATGATTTGGCATGCCGGTGGGTCGGGGGGGATGAAGTAGTTGAGATTAGACTTACCAGAGTCCATTCCTACTCCTGCGAGGTCCTCAGGATGCAGGATCGCCAAGACCTGTTCCTCCCATGTTGTAAATTCTGGGGGAGTAGATGGGGGTCCGCCGCCAGCCTTCTGCACCGCGATGTTGTGTCTGGATACCATGGAACGCACCTTCCCCCGTAGGTCGTTCCACCGCTTCCTGATGTCGGCCCGATTTCGTGGATGCTGTCCCACAGCGTTCACCCTGTCCACTATTCTTTGCCATAGCTCCATCTTCCTGGCAATGGTGGTGTTCTGCACCTGTGTCCCGAAGAGCTGGGGCTCTACCCGAACTATTTCCTCCACCATGACCCTGAGTTCGGCGTCCGAGAACCTGGGGTGTCTTTGGGGTGCCATGGGGTGGTGTGGATGAGGTGTGGGGTGGTGTTTGTGGTGATGAGTGTGGTGAGTGTGCTGGTGTGTGGTGTTTAGTGCGTGGATGTTGTGTGAGTGATGGTGTTATGTGCCTGTGAATGCTCTGTACTAGCTGGTGGTGTCTCTCTCTGGCCTTAGTCAATAAATGGTGGTCGTAGGGGTTTGTGGGTGATGTGGGTGTGTGTTTTATATTGTGTTGGGTGTGTGGGAGTGGTGTTTGTATGTGTATCAGGTGTGTGTATTTCAAAATGTCCAATGTGGCAGTGTTTTGTAAGTGTGTGTATTTCGACCGCGGCGGTGTGTACCGCCAATGGAATACCGCGGTTGAAAGACCGCTGCGTGGATTCGTGGGTCGGAATGGAATGGGCGTATTTCTGTTGGCGTGACGGTGGAGGTTTGGTCATCGCCAGTTTTTCGCTGGCCGTTGGTGTGGTGGACTTTTGAGGATGTCTGGATTTTGGCGGTTTGGCTGTTGTGGGTCAGAATGACCGTGGCGGTTAACCGCGACCGCGGCGGTGTTATGGCAGTCTTCTGACCGGCGGTAAGCGC
Source organism: Pleurodeles waltl (assembly GCF_031143425.1). Classification (NCBI taxonomy): domain Eukaryota; kingdom Metazoa; phylum Chordata; class Amphibia; order Caudata; family Salamandridae; genus Pleurodeles; species Pleurodeles waltl. The sequence goes on from NC_090450.1 coordinate 962,563,948, forward strand.
CTTTTACCGCCGAGGTCAGAATGACCCCCATAGTGTGCACAGAGTCCAGATGTTCCCCAGAACCTTAACAGAGGCTAAAGTAGATAATACTAATGCTCTATTTTGTGGTAGTATGGTCGAGCACTTAGGCTTATCAGAGGGTAGTGCAAAGCATTTGTTGTACACACACAGGCAATAAAGGAAGCACACACTCTATGACTAACTCCAGCCCAATTGTTTTTATATAGCAAAAATATATTTTGTTACTTTATTTATAGAACCACAAGATTGTGATTGCAGGTAAGTACATTTGCAAGTAAGTAGCCAGCATGTGTATCAACACAACACTGTTTCCATTTGGCAAGTTAAATGGTTTTCAAGTAAATAGCAATAATCTGTTTTAAAAGTTGACAGTGTAATTTTCAAACACAGTTCTAAGGGGAAAGAAAAGTTAGTACAGTTTCTCGGTAAGTACAAGACTTACAGTTCCAGTCTCTGGGGGTTATGATGTCCACAGGTTGGGGCTCAATTTAACCCCAAACGCCCACCACCAGCAACACGGGGCCGTCCGGGTGCAGAGGTCAAAGTTGCTGCAAGATTTAGAATGGCTCCTATGGAGACTGGGAGCACTAGGAATTGGATCTGCCAGCAGGTAAGTACCCGCGTCTTCGGAGGCAGACCTGGGAGGTTTAGGAGAGCACCAGGGAGTACACAGGTCAGCACCAAACACACACCCTCAGCGGCAGAGGGGCGGCCGGGTGAAGGGTGCAAACGCAGCATCAGGCTCCCAATGCTTTTGAATATGGGGACCCCAGGGGTCACAAGTAGGCTGCAGGCTGGGTCCAGGAGGTCGGTTCATGGAAACCACAGGCTGGACAGAGAGGAGGGCCACAAGCTGCACATTGCTGCACCAGAGGTCGGGTTCCCCAAGGCCAGAGGGCTGCGGGTGCAGGGTACCTTTTGGCATCAGGTATCTTCGTCGGGATCCTTCACAGGCAGGGGGTCCTCCGGTTTTAGTCTGCAGGTATCGTTGTGGTGGTCAGGAGGGGTCAACCCAGTGTGGACACTAGTTCAGAATTGCCTGGGGACCTGCTCTAGACCATTGGGCCACCTGGACATGGGCCGTGGCCATCAGGTGCAGAGTGAGCATGACTTGCAGATCCGGGGCAGTCTTGAAGTCCTTTGCTGGGGTGTCTTTATGGACAGGGCCGCTGTCCTCTGGAGTTCTTGGTCCTCTGGTAGGCAGGCAGTCCTCTTGGGGTTTTGAAGAGGTCACTACAGGATGCATCACCTTTTTTGTAGCAAGGTCTTCAGAAGCTGTATACAGGCCGGTAGAGCTGGTGCAAAATCAGTTGTTGTCTGCAGTCTTCTCTACTGTGGGTCAGCTTAGCAGTCCTTCCTCTTTCTTATTTTTGTCTTCTTGAGGTCGCCAGGAATCTAGTGAGCTGGGTTCAGGGAAGCCCTTAAATCCTGGATTTAGGGGCATTACAAGGGGCAGTAGCCAATGGCTACTTTACAAGAGGGTGACTACTCCCTTCCAGTGTCCTCTCCCTTTGGGGAGGGGACACAGACCTAATCCTATTGGTCCCTGTCCTCCAAACCATGATGGGGGATTCTGCAAGGAGGGGGTCACTTCAGCTCTGGACACCTTAGGGGTGGTCCTAGCTGAATGGTCACTCCTTCTTGCTTTTCCTAATTTTCCCGCCGGACTTTCTGCCAAAGATGGAGCTTTGTCAGGGGTGGGGGGGATCTCCACTAGCTGGAGTGCCCTGGGGTACTGTCACAAGAGGCCTGAGCCTTTGAGGCTCACTGCCAGGTGTCACAGTTCCTGCAGGGAGCACAAAGGCTCTCAGCCCATGAGGTCAGAATCTTGTCTGGAAGTGGCAGGCTGGCCCAGACTAGTCAGTCCTGCACTAGAAGTTTGGTTAAAATACAGGGGGAATCTCTAAGATGCCCTCTGGGTGCATTTTACAATAAATCCAGCACTGGCATCAGTGTGGGTTTATTGTGCTGAGAAGTTTGATACTACACTTCCCAGACTTCAGTGAAGCCAACACTAGATCTGTGGAGTTCGTAATGACAAACTCCCAGCCAATGTACTCAATATTGCAACACTGCAGTTACAATGTCTAAGAATGGACTTAAACAATGTAGAGGCATGTTGCTCATGCAGCTATGCCCTCACTTGTGGTATAGTGCACCCTTCCTTAGGGCTATAAGGCCTGCTAGGGGGGTGACTTACCTATGCCACAGTCAGTGGTTTGTGGGCATGGCAGTATGCATGTGTTTGGTGAGAGGTACCCTAGGGTGGCATAATACATGCTGCAGGCTTTTGGGTCCTTCCCTGGCCACAGAGCCCTTGGTACGGGACTTATCTGTGTGCCAGGGGTGTGATAATTGTGGAAACAATGGTACCATTTTAGGAAAGAAAACTGGTGCTGGGGCCTGGTTAGCAGCAGGATCCCAGCACACTCTCAGTCAAGTCAGCATCAATATCAGGCAAAACGTGGTGGGTAACCATGCCAAAAGGGGCACTTTCCTACACAATCCCCTCCCAAATAAAAGAGGATGAGACTAACCTTTCCCAAGAGGGTCCTCATTGCCTAAGTGGAAGCACCTGAAAAGACCATCTGCATTGGCAGTCCAAAGTCTGTGTTCCACTGTAAAGCCTATTCCCCGTAGGGAGATGGACAACAGCAAACGTTTAGGGTTCTCACCTTTCATTTTCATCAGCCATCTGAGAGGTCTGTGGTCAGTTTGAACAATTAAGTGAGTACCAAACAAATATGGTCTCAGCTTTTTCAGTGACCAAATCTCAGCAAATGCCACTCCAATGCTTCTCTCTGTAGAGTATCCTCCTGCTAATAAAAGCAACATGCTGGCCATGCCCATCATCATTGGTTTGGGATAGGACTTTCCCACTTTCATAAGACAGTAACATACCTACGTATCCCATTTATCTTTGACACTGATAGTGATATCTTTACAGAGTGGCATTGATAACGTGAATCTAAAACATCTTCCTAACTAAAAACAAGGCAGCAATCTTGGAAGAAATAATTAAATAAATGTGTTAAAACAGAGTAAGCTAAGTAGGTTAAAAGTCACTAGGTGATGGGGGCACAGGCCTGCAAGTCAAATGCTAAGCTAAACTCCTGATTCCCATTAAAACTAAATAGAACCCACTACATCCTCCCCAATGCCGGAACAACTATGATGGCATAATGGTGACACCAGAGAAAGTGAATGAACCCAAGCTAAAAATGCTCTGGACTGAAACAACCTAAAATCATAGTAACACATAAATAAAATCTAATTAAAAACTTGTTAAAAATTGCTAAAACTTATGAAGAGACAAATGTCGACCATTACAAGCACAGCAGGCCAAAGGCAATGTTGGCAAAATTTGAAACTTAAGAATAGGCCAATGGTCAAATTTATTCAACAGTAGTCATGATCTTGACAAATGTCTTCGAAGCCATCAAAAGGAAAGGCATTCAGGAAAGAAGCCACATCGTCAGATGTTAGATCGATGACAGGATTGGCAGACTGATCCATGGAGCAGTAGTGCACAGCAGTCTCAGGCGCAGGATCTCCCGCAAAGGCAGCACTATCCAAAGTGTCCAAAGGAGCCAGACAGTCCACCAGGGGTGGCTTGTAAGAGGCCTCGTGAATCAGCCTCAGTCTCATGGGGCATGACCTTGAATTAACCCTCATCGGGAACATCAGCAGTTCTTTGTCCACAGGAGGTACTGGCGGAACAGCAAGGCACACAGAGGGTAGATGTTCAAACTGGCACCAGGTGCAATGAAAGACTGGTTGCACACACCGTAGGACTGGTCAGAATGACAATGACCAATTATGCTCCAATTATTCTAGCAAAAGAGCACAAAAGAACTGTACCATGCAATCACGGCACAGATGGGCTGGTGGTAGTAGCTCCATCACTCCACTTAGCTGGAAAGGCACACCACTGCGAATCAAGTACAACAGCAGCAGTTTCCTTCTGACCAATGCCAAAGTCACAGGAAAGCTGCCAAACACACTGGAAAAGGGTGAATGGATGGCTAAAGAATAACTCCGAACACAGTCTGGAAGATGGACACAAATCCAGACCCGACAGCCTTAAAGAAGTGCACAATCGCTGTAGGGCTCGAGGCATTGAAAATTCTGGATGCCAGCTCTCCAAAGTGCTTGGGGAAGTTGGTATTTAATAGGGATTGCATCTCCGCAAAACGTTACGATCTTGGAGACTGAAATTGCGTAGGCAATTCCTGGTCACATACCACAACAGTTTTGCTCGTTCAGGACCACATAACTTCCATTCAAAAGTGCATGAAATGTTGGACAAATCAAAGGGACGGGGGTACCCTTCAGAAAAAAGGCCAAGTTTGAAACCCCGCATTGCAAATACCATGAAGGAATACTTGTTTGCAGATCATTGGATGACTAACAGTAGTTTCACATTCGCTTCCGCTGAGAAAGACCTCTGATTCGCCATTCAAACATTATATTTAAAGGGCAACACCCACTCTTTTTTAATATAGCTATTGCCTAGACACTCGTATCTGTCCACAGTAAGATGTTTCAAGCATTTAAAAAAACAAAAAAGTAGAAATGGGCAAATTTATAATGCCAAGTACAAGCAATACTTTCGATGGACTTTCTGCAAGTGTGACAGGCAACCTTTCTAGCTTTTCTATGTGAAGCATGGTGAAACTTGCTTCCCTTTTATCCATTGTCTGTTGTTCCCTGGATAAATTAAAAGCAGCAAACAAGTAACTACTCTTAATACACTTCCATGGAACATGTCCATTTTTCAAAATCTCTAGTGTCCAACCTAATTGCAGGATGGAACACAGTTGACTTTGTCCATGGTATAAAGAGGACATGTCATTCTGAATGATGTCAGTTGCAGATGACATTATGTAGTTAAGGGAATAAATCCTGTTGGACATAGTGTTCATGCCATTGTCAACAACAGCTAAAGACTTTTCCATATTTTCCTTATCTACCTTCCTTAAACGCACAGCAGCTTCCATTTGAGAAAGCTTCCAGATCTCATTGTATATGGCATAGATGAATCTTTTAGAGCCTGGATTTCTTGGACCTAACAAAAAGTCCTGCAAGTCTGTATCTTCAAGAAGAGTATTAAGATGTTCCTTAACTGCTGCTAAGGTGTTAGTCTGTAACCACTGCTGGCACAGTTTACCCACACTCTGTGTAGTAACTATACCCGAGTGTTGACCTGAGACAAAGCAAGGGTCCGGCTGGCTAATCTTGAAACCCCCTGAGGAATTCACAAAATGGCCATGACACCCATTTGTGTCCACTGGCTACAATAACCACCCACCGGGACTGGAAAGTGAAGAATTATAAGTACCAGCCTTAACCTTTGCATCTAATTCTTTATCAGTGACGTTGAGGAAAGACTGCTAATAGGTGAATTTTGCCAGTGTGGGGATACTGAGTGCATTAATTTCCTTCATTTTTGATAACCCTAGGCAGGCGGTCTGTTGAATGGTATCATTTAAAAAGGTCATTTGTATAGGAATAAGGAACACTCTAAATAAAGCTTCCCTACCCTGAATTTGCCAATCTTGTGTTCCCAATACACTTTTTACATCAATAGTGTTCTTCCAGTATTTGTAACCTTCAACTGCAAGTCGGGAAACAAAGGAATCTAAATAAATCAACTTTGTATTTGTTAGCAAAATGTTCCTAATTTTAGAAGGTGGTAACTTGGAATAGTATGACTCTGCATTTTTAATGTCAGTCCCAGAAAAATATGTGAATTTATCTGAATAATGTTTTGGGCTCCCCAAAGGCGGAGTTGACAGTGTTCCCACTGTGTGCAATTGTATAGTGACCAATGTCTAGTTGCATGGTGCAGGTAGCAATGTCCCCAGTCCCCAGGTGTTAGAACAGAACATTTCCCATAATTCTTTGTGTTAGTGTACCCATCATCACTTTCAAATGTATTGTACAGTTCAGCTAACATGGAATCAACTGTTTGACCATCCCAGTTATCAGATACAACACCAGATGTAATTACATCAGTCATTAAAATTTTAAAGACATATGGAATTTGAATGAACTCAGTAAACCTGTATATATCAAATGGAACTTTATCCCACACAGTCCCATCAGGAATCAGTACTACTGAAATGTTCACAAGGGACAAATCTCTTCGGACCTTATGTGAGGAAAGATATGGAGTGAGAACTTCATCCACTGGCTCAACAGAGGAGTGGTCAGGAAGGTAATGACCATTTATAGGCAGGAAGAAAACAGTCACAAAACCAATCCATAATAAAAAGGCAAGCAATGTCAGGAATAACCACAGACAGTTCCATGGATACATTAAATAGTTATTTTTAAGCCATATATAGAGCTTACGTGTCTTTGAAACTGTTTCAGGTGTAAGTATTGGAGGCTGGCCCTCTATGTAGTGTACAAAACCAAGTACACTATGCAGAGGGTCCGAACAACCACATGTTAGTCACAGAGGTAAAAATTAGACCACCTAATGCTCCAATTTTTAAGGTAGCTGGTCGAGCAGTTAGGCTAATCCAGGAGATGTGCTAAGCAATTGCTGTACTCACAAATCCAATCATGCACCACACACACTTAATGAATAATTCCCGAACAGAATTTATAAAAATACTTCAGACTTTTATATAATTTTTAAGACCAAAATCTGTAGAATATGTTAAGTACTTTTAAAGTTATGAATTTTCGAAGTTTAAATAAAGTTTGTATTTCTGTGAGTAATTACGCACCATATGAATCAATAGTCAGTCACTTTTAAAAATGCATTTAAAATCACACAGTTGGGTTACCAGTCTCTTCTTTTGCAGGGTGGTCGCAGTAGTCGGTGGGCACCTTGTGCCAGCTGGAGATCCTCAGGTGGCTCCCGGTTTTGGCGGAAGCAGCGTTGGAGAAGTTCTTGGCACAGGCAAAGGGCCACCTGGAACCACTTTGAAAAGGAGCTGGTTTGCAAAATCAAAGTGGTGCCTGAGGGTCCCCTTGGGCTGTTGAGGCTGCAAGGGGTTGGGGACCCGGGGCACACAGCAGTTCCCACGATGCAAGGCCCAGGGCGGCCAGGTGCAGGGCGTCTTGGAGGTCTTGGAGGCTGTGCGCAACAGAGTCCACTGGAGCTGGAGGTGAGTCTCTTGGAGGGTGGCTTACAGGACAACGGGGTAATCTGGTCAGAGGTCTGGGGTGTCCCTCGACTGGGGCTTCCTCCTGATCGTTTTTCTGCTCGGGGGGAGCTGGTTTTCACCTGGTCTGGTCTCTGCTGACCAGGACCCAGTGTATTGCTCTATCTCAGCTGCTTGGGGACGCTTGGGGACGCAGCACCACCAAACTCGGGTCAGTTGGGGGGCACATCCGGGCAGTCATCGGTGTGTTGTAATGTCTGGCTGTGATTTCTGGTCACCGAGATATCACCGATTCAGTGAAGTGACCTTCACTGGTTTCTTGGTTCTTTGTGGTTTCTTGATTGATGCCTTCACTCAGGAGGGATATCTGGGTTATTCCTTGAAGCCTGGAGGTCCCCGGGGCTTCTTGGGGTCAATCCAATATCCAGCTTCTCCGCTATCATGATTATCGGGACTCTGGTGCAGCGAGCAGGGGTCTTGGCACCCCTTCTGGTGCAGCAGGTCCTCAGTTCTCGTCCTGGTGGCTTCTTTGGGGTTGGTCTTCTTTCCTCTTGGAGTCCTTTTTGAATCTAAAAACTTGGTCTAGGGGAGCCCACTAAATACTGAATTTAGTAAGCGTTTTAGGGGGAACCTGGTAGTGTCCAATGGGACACTTACCCTTGGGTGGCTACACCCACTACAGTGACTACTTCCTGTGGGAAGGGTCACTTCCCTAAACCCTATTGGCTATCGCTCCCCATTCCAAGATCAAGAAAACTGAATTAGAGGGTCCACCTGGCATGCAAGCCCCTAGGGGTGGTGCATGGTCAGTATGGCCACTCCTCCTACCCTTTGTCTGGTTTCCCGCCTTTGCTCCCGCTAAAAGTGTGTGTTTGCAAAGGGGGAAGCCCTCTGCTGCTAGCAGCAGGCCTGGAGGCTTGAGTTTCAGGGCAGTAGCCCTTTGAAGCTCACTGCCAGGGTGTTGCACATTCCTGAGGGAGGGGGTGTTGGCTCCTTCACCCAGGAAGGGCATTGTCTTACAAAACCAGAGAGTCACGGGTCTCCCCCAGGTTTTGTATATTGGCTGTCTGGAGTGGCAGCTGGATGGAACCAGCCAGCAACCATGCCAGGATAGTTAGCTTTTTCAGGGGGCACCTCTAAGGTGGCCCCTGGGTACATTTAGTTTTAATTCCAATATTGGTATCAATTTGGATTTATTATTCTGAGTTGTTTGATACCAAACAACCCAGGGTGCAGAGTGGCCATTATGCAGCTGTGGAACTCGTGTTTGACCAGTGCCCATTACATATATTAAAATGGCTGCTCTGTTCACTCACTATGTCCTAGGTTTGGAAACGACACAGTGGGGGCATATTGCTCATGCAAACAGATAAACCCATTCATAACAAAACTCCCCCAAAAATTTGTAGTAATATTGTTATAAATCTATATATCTTTTTTTGTTAATTTTTGTAAATACCTAGTTTGTTCATAAATGATGTTTTGTTATGGAGGGGTTTATCTGTTTGGTGTATTTTTCTGTTTTGTCTTGAGATTTCTCTGACTTTGTCTGTGTCTATTTGTGTAGTATCTGTTGTCTTTGTGCATGGTGCGTTCTCATTTGTTTTTGTATTCTTTGTTGATATATTGTTTGTTCAGAGGGGGTGTGTGTATATAGAAATTAATGTTATTTTTGATATAAAGGACAATATAATTGTGTTTATTATAAATAAATATTATTAATGTGCAATATTATTTTTTCTTATGTTTTCATTTGCTTTCTGTGTATGATAATATGTAAGAGAGGGATGTTGTTATACCTCTGGCACCCTGCCTTAGGACTGGTAGGCCTGCTGACTTGCCCATGAAATATGCAGTGCATGGTGGGCAGGGCACACAGAGGGTGTGCCTTGTCGAATTTGTCTTTTAGGGTTGCCCAGTACACTCAGTCTGCCATGGCAGTGCTGGGTGCATCTGGGAGCAGGGCCCTTGGGGGTGGCACAATCTGTGCTTCTGCCCCCAGGGGCCTACTCTTAATATCACTTGCCCTGGGTACTGGAGTACCCATTTATTAGGGACTTATAGGGTATTTAGTAGTGTAACCAATTGTGCCAAGCATCACAACAGTTTTAGGGAAAAAGATCTGGCCCAGGGAACCTGTTTAGCAGGGGCCCTGGGTACTACCATCTTCTAGAACACATCAACGTCAGCCAAAACGTGGGGGCTAACCATGCAAAAAGAGGCCTTGTCTCACAGTAGTTGCGGATAAAGTCAAAGAAATGTAATCAACATCAATGAAATAACCAGAAGCAGTCTCTGCAAATACAGGAGCCAGTGAATTATTGGTGGAATGGTCCAATTCTTGTGTAGGCTCATAGTAGACAATGTCATCAGTTTGTGTGTGTTGGAATAGAAGACAGCCACATCTTTGACAAATGTTGTTGTTGAAGTGGTAACAGGAATCAGCAACAGCTCATTTTCTGGCCCCCTCAAGCTCAAGGAGGCATTTGTAGCATTGTTGGACATGCTTGTGTAGTCAGAAGTGTTATTGTTTCTTCTTTAAAGAGGTATGTCATGTTGGGTAGTGAGAAGGAACCCGGAACTGCCCAAGGGACCTCTGGGTCTACTGTGCAGGATCGGCCACATGTTGGAGTTTGATGTTGACAATGGAGGAAAATCTGTTTACTTTGGAACCAAGCAGCGGTGGTAGGATGACAGTTCTGGTACCTTGTATTCCCAGGACTTGGACCAAGCTCTATAGGATGGGCTGAATTCTTTCTTCACAGCAAGCTTCTCATAAACCAGATCCCTGACTTTAGGAATCCAGCTAGTTGAAGTTGTTGGCAAATCCCTTATTCCTAAGGTGGCAGCACTGGCGGATGATTTATCATCACAAAATTGCTAAAGCTCCTGTAAGTCCGTGAGACATTCATTTATGTCAAAAGGTGTATCTGCTGCCACCAAACCAGGGCCATCTATATCTGGGACATACATGGATATCCCAAAGAGAACTTCATAAGGAGTGCGTCCTCCCAAGGACCTTCTTGGCAGATTATTCAGTGCTCTCTGGACCCCATATAGGTGATAAAGCTAGCTGCGACCAGAAGCTAATACTCTAGCTGTTAAGGACTGCTTTGGATCTCAATTCCTCCTCTCCACATCCGAATTTCCCTTGGGATGTTAGGGTGAGGAGTAATGGAATTCAACACCCATCGTCCCCATGGTGTCCCTGAATACCTTAGAGGAAAAGGCAGGGCCCTGGTCCTAATGGAATGCTGCAACCGCATATGTACCATTAAAGATTAGCAAGTCTTTTAAAGCAGTTCGAGCACCAGCCGACCGCTAAGGCCATACCCACAGGAATCTAGAACAAGAACCTACAGTGACTATGATATATTTGTATGTACCATCAGGTTGAAGTGGACCACAATGGTCCAGGTACACACATTGTTGTTTGAGCCCTTTATCTGCTTGCAAATGTCACAACAAAGGACATATTGCTTGGTCTGTTTGTATAGACCTAGGCACCAGAAGCGTTTCTGTAAGAGTGTTATTGTGGCTGCAACACCAGCATGTGCAGAGGTGACACCCTCATGTGATGCTTTGATTAGATCAAATCTCTGGTCTTTGTTGGGGATCACTAACTCTCCAACCTCAGGAAGTGTTGCATAAGAAACATTCTGTGCACTATTGTGGTATGAGTATTTTGTAGGGTATGCTTCTGGGAGAGGCTTGGCTTCAGCCGAAGCTTTCACGGCAGCCGAAATTTCATTATCCAATCTCGTCTGGGAACGAGTCACTGCAGTAACAGAAGCCGTAGCTACTGCAGATTTGGGCACTTCATTAGCCAAAGTATTGCCAATAATGTGTACTCCTACACATTGGTGGCCCAATGTATGGACTACATGAGCAGTAGGTAGCTTATCCTTAAGATCAGCCACCCCCCGCCCACAGAGCTCTGTGTTTTATGGTGTTCCCTTTTGAGTCTCCGAACCTGTTTAACCGCCAATGATTGAGATAATCATTGTAAGATTGGACACAGTGGTATGAATCACAGACAATCAAAGTGAGTTGTCCCAGATCCATGTGTTCTAGCGCTAAGATAAGGCCTTTAAGATCAGCCAGCTGAGCTGATAAGTCCCCTAAGGTCTGCGTGTAGGTATTATGAGGGTGGAATACATCACCCTTCATCATTCTGCTCAAGGCTGTGCAAGCGGCTGAGTACTGATGTGGGAGTCTGTTGTGGGTACTGTGATATAGGGGATAGTTGGGCTCTTCTTCTTGTTAAGTTTTCTTTGTATTTAACCCACTCTACCTTTCCCCATTTCCCCCTTTTCCTTTTTTCTACTACTTTTTCCCCTTTTTCAGTGCTGAAATGTCTGGTAGGCCACGGCTTTCCAGGATGGGTGAGGAGGAATTGGGGGGGGTTTATATGGCTTGTTTGCCATTTCCTCCCACTTATGCTGGAGGCTGGGGGTAGGGTGATACAGGGGTATCACACGGAGGCCCGTAAAGTCTGGTGGGGGAAGGTGCGCCATCACTTGGTGCGTCTATATGGTAGCCAAAGGAATGACCATCAATTGAAGCACCGCTGGGCTGATCTGATCTCCAGGGAGCAAGATCTGCTGGATCACCTGGGAATCAGGATTGTTGTCCATGTTGGTGAGTACAGATCATGTAAATGTGCACAATTTAATGCTGTGTTGTGACATGTGATGATTGTTACCAATCTGCCAGATAAGTAGCTGACTGTGTGTAATGGTAGGGAAACATACAGGGTAATTGATGCACAATGTGAAGGATGACAAATGCTAGCAGTCAGGTAGCTCATGTTTTCAATACATACAGGTTGCTTGTAGCAGAATGTAATGTAGTGCCGCCTTTGTGTCAGACAAGTGACACATTAATGACGCAATCAGGACTCTACAGGTCACAATAGCCAGTGAAGTATGGATGTAGAAACATCATACCTACATATATTGACGCTATAGCTAGACTGACATTTGTAAACCCTACATGATGCTGAAAATGAGTGCTGCCTTCACGTCAATTGAAGTTAGCAATGTGGCCCACACATATGTCACATGTGTGTCTGGTTGGTGTGTAGGGAAAATGTTCACGGAAGTGCCATGCCTTGTCGTTATAAATGTGCTCCTTCACATTTAATTGTTACATGCCAGATCTGAGCATGAACCATATTTGTAAATGACTCAGGTGCCCTCAGCTAACATATTAGACAGGTATTTATTGTCACTTGTGCCCAAATCAGAATAGGGATGGCAGTCCAAAGGTATGGACTAGGGTACAAACATCTCTGTTTGGTGCCAATCACCATTGTTTGGACACATCAATGTATGAAACTGTAACAACATGAGGTATTGCCAAAGTACCTGGCCCTCTGAACCATGTACCTATCAGTCACATATGTGTCATGACCACATAGGCTGTTTAACAGGTCAGGCAGTCCTCAAGTAACCAGCTTTTGGATGTCTCTCTTGGATACACATGATGAGATGATTGCACACCTATATTGTTGCTGCATACTAATGGAGGTGCATCTTTTCCACCACATGACAGTCCGGGCCACTGCATGTGTGTAGTAGTGTGTGTAACTGTAGCATGAGACTCATCCAATGTAAATTTTGCGCATGAATAATTCCATGCAGTATGAGCATGTGTGAAAGTGTTTCATTACTCATGTCATATTATCACATTGTGTTTGTATTTGCAATTGTTTGTCAGTGCACGGTTTCTGAGTATATTCTTCTTTCCATGCTTTACAGGTGGACCTGCACCGTACACAGTGGGAGAGGTGGGTCATTTTGAGGACCCCGACATCTACAGTGAGTGATGCATGTGTGGTATTTTTTGTGTTTGCTGGTGATGCGTGATGGACTACTGTGTGTTGAACACATTGCAAGGTTTGATGCGCTGCCCAATCTTTAGTCTTGTTCAATTAGTGGGATTTCAGTTATCACTTCATTTTGAGTTGACCTATGCTTATCCATTTGTCTGATTTTGGGTCTGTAGGCCATTCCTGTAGGGCCCGCTATGGGAAATGGGGTGAGTCATGTGGAATACACTAGTTAATGTAAGAGTTGCTCTGGGACTCGTCTCGGACTGAGTCTGCATGTCAGACTGACATTCTCCCAGATAGCTTCTGCAAATGGCTTGTCTGAAATCTGTTGCTTCCCTAGTAGCCGATGTACTGAGTACACTGTAGGTTGGATCTTCCGGGGGCATGTACTTCCACAAGTTGTACTAGAAGTGTGTGGGACTAGAGTGCAACAGCCTACGTGTACATGCTATTCATGATCATGGGTGTTCTTGCTCCTCTGTGTCTGTAGAAAAATATGCCTCACTGGAAGTATGTGATGTTGGCCTAGGTCAGTACATTTTGACATGTGTGGACCTTGGATAGGACAAGGTTTAGCTGACTCCAATTTGTTGATAGCCCTTCACTGGTGGTGTGTGTGTGGAGGCAAAAACATGTTGAGCTTTCTATACACTTCTGGGTGTGCATCGATTTTGGGATTGTTGGTTGTTCTTCCCACCCCCCCATCAAAGACAGGCATGTGTTTGGGAATAGGGTACCTAGGACTGAAGCAACCAGTATGTTACACATACTTGTGACCATTTGAAACTTTGTTTTGAACCTAGTGTACACACTCAGTTATGGCACATGAGTTCTATACTAGCGAATCCCATTACAAATTGCAGATCTTGAGGTTTGTGATTGTTATCACATACACTGACATATGGAGTCCAGACAATAGGCGGAGGAGGTGCAGCATGAATGTTGGCTGCATTTGTAATTGTTATGATGACAAGTTTTGGCTGATGTCACCCATCATGTAGATTTTTGTATATGCTATGTGTGAGATGACCTTTGTATGCAGGCTTCCCATGTACTTCCTCTGAGACTTTCAATTATCTATATGGTGATATGAGCTGTTACAACTACAGTAAATGTATTTTCTGATTGACCACTTGTGCTATTCCACACAATGCATTTCCTATGGTAAATAGTTGCCCTTTCTCTTCACAGCTGCAAACATGAGTGCCGCACAGAGGCATGAATTTGAGAGGCGGGCCATGAGGTACCGACACATCCTGCAGGTGCAGTCGGGGTTCCGACGGACGGCCCGAAAATACCAGGTGGATCGGGCCCCCGGAGCATGGTGGGCTTCACCACAGGGTGGCCCAATGTTGCCCACTACAGCCACCACCACCACAACGCGGCGGTGCAGTTTTGCGTCAAAAAGTATAAATATGGCCCATTGTTTGGAATGAATGTTTATATGGTAAATACTTCATCATCTCGTTCTAGGTGCTGCTGCCCAGTATGTGCTGACCCAGACAGACTCAGTGTCGGTGACCCCGGGACAGTCGGCCAGACTGCCCTGTGTTATGAGCAGCGGGTTCAGCATCAGCAGCTACTACATCTCCTGGTACCAACAGAGGCCCGGGAGCCCCCCCCCCCCAGGTACCTGCTGTACTATTATACTGACTCTAACAAGGGCCAGGGCTCCGGGGTTCCCGCTCGGTTCTTGGCTTCCAAGGACCCCTCAAGTAACTCCTGCCACCTGCTCATCACCGGGGCCCTGGGGGAGGATGACGGAGATTATTACTGCGTCGGAGATCATAGCAGTGTCAGCTCTTATCAGCATCACAGTGACTGAGGGTGAAGAGGAACTGAGACAAAAACCTCCCCTTATTTACTACCCGCAGAAATAATGAGAAGAGAAAACAAAAACATTGAGGCATCAGTGCCTTGTTCACCTATCAGTCTTGGAGTTTTTGGTGACCAGCTGCTGATGCTACGCCTTTCCCTCTTTTTGAGTGGCTGAACATATTGAAATTTGAAGCATTTTTTCAACCTTTCTAAAGGTTCACGTATTCATTTAAACACTGTGAAATTAGAAATGTATTGACTTAGAGGTGGGTGTGTAAAGATCATAAAACTTGCTCCAATTGAAGTAAGAATGACCCAGCACTAGATAAACTTTGCAGAAAAAAATAGGAAGGCATTTAGGGTCTGGTGTTTTTGAAGAACTGTCACTTTAAAGCAGGACTCTACCTCCGCCAAACCTGCGGTTCTCCTTTCCCATTTAGATGTGGGGGAGCCTCAGCCAGAGCAAAGGTCTCCTGATGTAAATGTTCCCTGTCTAGGTTGCCCATACAAGTTATGAAGGACCCTGGTAGCAAAATCATAATTGACCTTCACAAATAATAAAAATCTCCCTACAATTAAGGGACATTTATTGATTAAAATGCCAACCAGCTGCAAAGTCATTGCAGTCGATTGGTGTAGGAAGCTGGCTCTGTATATATTATATCAAAATGAGATATAGTGTGCACAGAGTCCAGAGGTTCCCCAGAACCTTAACAGAGGCGAAAGTAGATAATACTAATGCTCTATTTTGTGGTAGTATGGTCGAGCACTTAGGCTTATCAGAGGGTAGTGCAAAGCATTTGTTGTACACACACAGGCAATAAAGGAAGCACACACTCTATGACTAACTCCAGCCCAATTGTTTTTATATAGCAAAAATATATTTTGTTACTTTATTTATAGAACCACAAGATTTTGATTGCAGGTAAGTACATTTGCAAGTAAGTAGCCAGAATGTGTATCAACACAACACTGTTTCCATTTGGCAAGTTAAACGGTTTTCAAATAAATAGCAATAATCTGTTTTAAAAGTTGACAGTATAATTTTCAAACACAGTTCTAAGGTGAAAGAAAAGTTAGTACAGTTTCTAGGTAAGTACAAGACGTACAGTTCCAGTCTCTGGGGGTTATGATGTCCACAGGTTGGGGCTCAAGTTAACCCCAAACGCCCACCACCAGCAGAGGTCAAAGTTGCTGCAAGATTTAGAATGGCTCCTATGGAGACTGGAGCACTAGGAATTGGATCTGACAGCAGGTAAGTACCCGCGTCTTCGGAGGCAGACTTGGGAGGTTTAGGAGAGCACCAGGGAGGACACAGGTCAGCACCAAACACACACCCTCAGCGGCACAGGGGCGGCCGGGTGAAGGGTGCAAACTCAGCATCAGGCTCCCAATGCTTTTGAATATGGGGACCCCAGGCGTCACAATTAGGCTGCAGGCTGGGTCCAGGAGGTCGGTTCATGGAAACCACAGGCTGGACAGAGAGGAGGGCCACAAGCTGCACATTTCTGCACCAGAGGTCGGGTTCCCCAAGGCCAGAGGGCTGAGGGTGCAGGGTACCTTTTGGCATCAGGTATCTTCGTCGGGATCCTTCACAGGCAGGGGGTCCTCTGGATTTAGTCTGCAGGTATCATTGTGGTGGTCAGGAGGGGTCAACCCAGAGTGAGCACTAGGTCAGAATTGCCTGGGGACCTGCTCTACACCATTGGGCCACCTGGACATGGGCCGTGGCCATCAGGTGCAGAGTGAGCATGACTCGCAGATCTGGGGCAGTCTTGAAGTCCTTTGCTGGGGTGTCTTTATGGACAGGGCCGCTGTCCTCTGGAGTTCTTGGTCCTCTGGTAGGCAGGCAGTCCTCTTGGGGTTTTGAAGAGGTCACTGCAGGATGCATCACCTTTTTTGTAGCAAGGTCTTCAGAAGCTGTAGACAGGCCGGTAGAGCTGGTGCAAAATCAGTTGTTGTCTGCAGTCTTCTCTGCTGTGGGTCAGCTTAGCAGTCCTTCCTCTTTCTTATTGTTGTCTTCTCGAGGTCGCCAGGAATCTAGTGAGCTGGGTTCAGGGAAGCCCTTAAATCCTGGATTTAGGGGCATTACAAGGGGCAGTAGCCAATGGCTACTGTACAAGAGGGTGACTACTCCCTTCCAGTGTCCTCTCCCTTTGGGGAGGGGACACAGACCTAATCCTATTGGTCCCTGTCCTCCAAACCATGATGGGGGATTCTGCAAGGAGGGGGTCACTTCAGCTCTGGACACCTTAGGGGTGGTCCTAGCTGAAGTGGTCACTCCTCCTTGCTTTTCCTAATTTTCCCGCCGGACTTTCTGCCAAAGATGGAGCTTTGTCAGGGGTGGGGGGGGGATCTCCACTAGCTGGAGTGCCCTGGGGTACTGTCACAAGAGGCCTGAGCCTTTGAGGCTCACTGTCAGGTGTTACAGTTCCTGCAGGGAGCACAAAGGCTCTCACCCCATGAGGTCAGAATCTTGTCTGGAAGTGGCAGGCTGGCACAGACTAGTCAGTCCTGCACTAGAAGTTTGGTTAAAATACAGGAGGAATCTCTAAGATGCCCTCTGGGTGCATTTTACAATAAATCCAGCACTGGCATCAGTGTGGGTTTATTGTGCTGAGAAGTTTGATACTACACTTCCCAGACTTCAGTGAAGCCAACACTAGATCTGTGGAGTTCGTAATGACAAACTCCCAGCCAATGTACTCAATATTGCAACACTGCAGTTACAATGTCTACAAATGGACTTAAACAATGTAGAAGCATATTGCTCATGCAGCTATGCCCTCACTTGTGGTATAGTGCACCCTTCCTTAGGGCTATAAGGCCTGCTAGGGGGGTGACTTACCTATGCCACAGTCAGTGGTTTGTGGGCATGGCACCCTGAGGGGGTTGCCATGTCGACTTTGTCTTTTTCTCCCCACCAACACACACAAGCTGCAATGGCAGTATGCATGTGTTTGGTGAGAGGTACCCTAGGGTGGCATAATACATGCTGCAGGCCTTTGGGTCCTTCCCTGGCCACAGAGCCCTTGGTATGGGACTTAGCTGTGTGCCAGGGGTGTGACAATTGTGGAAACAATGGTATCATTTTAGGAAAGAAAACTGGTGCTGGTGCCTGGTTAGCAGCAGGATCCCAGCACACTCTCAGTCAAGTCAGCATCAATTTCAGGCAAACCGTGGGGGGTAACCATGCCAAAAGGGGCACTTTCCTACACAAACCCCTCCCAAATAAAAGAGGATGAGACTAACCTTTCCCAAGAGGGTCCTCATTGCCTAAGTGGGAGCACCTGAAAAGACCATCTGCATTGGCAGTCCAAAGTCTGTGTTCCACTGTAAAGCCTATTCCCCGTAGGGAGATGGACAACAGCAAACGTTTAGGGTTCTCACCTTTCATTTTCATCAGCCACCTGAGAGGTCTGTGGTCAGTTTGAACAATTAAGTGAGTACCAAACAATTATGGTCTCAGCTTTTTCAGTGACCAAATCTCAGCAAATGCCACCCCGATGTTTCTCTCTGTAGAGTATCCTCCTGCTAATAAAAGCAACATGCTGGCCATGCCCATCATCATTGGTTTGGGATAGGACTTTCCCACTTTCATAAGACAGTAACATACCTACGTACCTCATTTATCTTTGACACTGATAGTGACATCTTTACAGAGTGGCATTGATAACGTGAATCTAAAACATCATCCTAACTAAAAACAAGGCAGCAATCTTGGAAGAAATAATTAAATAAATGTGTTAAAACAGAGTAAGCTAAGTAGGTTACTAGGTGATGGGGGCAAAGGCCTGCAAGTCAAATGTTAAGCTAAACTCCTGATTCCCATTAAAACTAAATAGAACCCACTACATCCTCCCCAATGCCGGAACAACTATGATGGCATAATGGTGACGCCAGAGAAAGTGAATGAACCCAAGCTAAAAATGCTCTGGACTGAAACAAGCTAAAATCATAGTAACACATAAATAAAATCTAATTAAAAACTTGTTAAAAATTGCTAAAACATATGAAGAGACAAATGTCGACCATTACAAGCACAGCAGGCCAAAGGCAATGTTGGCAAAATTTTACACTTTAGAATAGGCCAATGGTCAAATTTATTCAACAGTAGTCATGATCTTGACAAATGTCTTCGAAGCCATCAAAAGGAAAGGCATTCAGGAAAGAAGCCACATCGTCAGATGTTAGATTGATGACAGGATTGGCAGACTGATCCATGGAGCAGTAGTGCACAGCAGTCTCAGGCGCAGGATCTCCCACAAAGGCAGCACTATCCAAAGTGTCCAAAGGAGCCAGACAGTCCACCAGGGGTGGCTTGTAAGAGGCCTCGTGAATCAGCCTCAGTCTCATGGGGCATGACCTTGAATGAACCCTCATCGGGAACATCAGCAGTTCTGTGTCCACAGGAGGTATTGGCGGAACAGCAAGGCACACAGAGGGTAGATGTTCAAACTGGCCCCAGGTGCAATGAAAGACTGGTTGCACACACCGTAGGACTGGTCAGAATGACAATGACCAATTATGCTCCAATTATTCTAGCAAAAGAGCACAAAAGAACTGTACCATGCAATCACGGCACAGCTGGGCTGGTGGTAGTAGCTCCATCACTCCACTTAGCTGGAAAGGCACACCACTGCGAATCAAGTACAACAGCAGCAGTATCCTTCCGACCAATGCCAAAGTCACAGGAAAGCTGCCAAGCACACTGGAAAAGGGTGAATGGATGGCTAAAGAATAACTCCGAACACAGTCTGGAAGAAGGACACAAATCCAGACCCGACAGCCTTAAAGAACTGCACAATCGCTGTAGGGCTCGAGGCATTGAAAATTCTGGATGCCAGCTCTCCAAAGTGCTTGGGGAAGTTGGTATTTAATAGGGATTGCATCTCCGCAAAACGTTACGATCTTGGAGACTGAAATTGCGTAGGCAATTCCTGGTCACATACCACAACAGTTTTGCTCGTTCAGGACCACATAACTTCCATTCAAAAGTGCATGAAATGTTGGACAAATCAAAGGGACGGGGGTACCCTTCAGAAAACAGGCCAAGTTTGAAACCCCCACATTGCAAATACCATGAAGGAATACTTGTTTGCAGATCATTGGATGACTAACAGTAGTTTCACATTCGCTTCTGCTGAGAAAGACCTCTGTTTCGCCATTCAAACATTATATTTAAAGGGCAACACCCACTCTTTTTTAATATAGCTATTGCCTAGCCACTCGTATCTGTCCACAGCAAGATGTTTCAAGCATTTCAAAAAACAAAAAAGTAGAGATGGGCAGATTTATAATGCCAAGTACGAGCAATACTTTCGATGGACTTTCTGCAAGTGTGACAGGCAATTTTTCTAGCTTTTCTATATGAAGCATGGTGAAACTTGCTTCCCTTTTATCCATTGTCTGTTGTTCCCTGGATAAATTAAAAGCAGCAAACAAGTCACTACTCTTAATATACTTCCATGGAACATGTCCATTTTTCAAAATCTCTAGTGTCCAACCTAATTGCAGGATGGAACACAGTTGACTTTGTCCATGGTATAAAGAGGACATGTCATTCTCAATGATGTCAATTGCAGATGACATTATGTTGTTAAGGGAATAAATCCTGTTGGACATAGTGTTCATGCCATTGTCAACAACAGCTAAAGACTTTTCCACATTTTCCTTATCTACCTTCCTTAAACGCACAGCAGCTTCCATTTGAGAAAGCTTCCAGATCTCATTGTATATGGCATAGATGAATCTTTTAGAACCTGGATTTCTTGGACCTAACAAAAAGTCCTGCAAGTCTGTATCTTCAAGAAGAGTATTAAGATGTTCCTTAACTGCTGCTAAGGTGTTAGTCTGTAACCACTGCTGGCACAGTTTACCCACACTCTGTGTAGTAACTATACCCGAGTGTTGACCTGAGACAAAGCAAGAGTCCGGCTGGCTCATCTTGAAACCCCCTGAGGAATTCACAAAATGGCCCTGACACCCATTTGTGTCCACTGGCCACAATAACCACCCACCGGGACTGGAAAGTGAAGAATTATAAGTACCAGCCTTAACCTTTGCATCTAATTCTTTCTCAGTGACGTTGAGGAAAGACTGCTAATTGGTGAGTTTTGCCGGTGTGGGGATACTGGGTGCATTCATTTCCTTCATTTTTGATAACCTAGGCAGGTGGTCTGTTGAATGGTATTGTTTAAAAAGGTCATTTGTATAGGAATAAGGAACACTCTAAATAAAGCTTCCCTACCCTGAATTTGCCAATCTTGTGTTCCCAATACACTTTTTACATCAATAGTGTTCTTCCAGTATTCGTAACCTTCAACTGCAAGTCGGGAAACAAAGGAATCTAAATAAATCAACTTTGTATTTGTTAGCAAAATGTTCCTAATTTTAGAAGGTGGTAACTTGGAATAGTATAACTCTGTATTTTTAATGTCAGTCCCAGAAAAATATGTGAATTTATCTGAATAATGTTTTGGGCTCCCCAAAGGCGGAGTTGAACAGTGTTCCCACTGTGTGCAATTCTATAGTGACCTATGTCTAGTTGCATGGTGCAGGTAGCAATGTCCCCAGTCCCCAGGTGTTAGAACAGAACATTTCCCATAATTCTTTGTGTTAGTGTACCCATCATCACTTTCAAATGTAGTGTACAATTCAGCTAACATGGAATCAACTGTTTAACCATCCCAGTCATCAGATACAACACCAGATGTAATTACATCAGTCATTAAAATTTTAAGGACATATGGAATTTGAATGAACTCAGTAAGGCTGTATATATCAAATGGAACTTTATCCCACACAGTTCCATCAGGAATCAGTACTACTGAAATATTCACAAGGGACAAATCTCTTCGGACCTTATGTGAGGAAAGATATGGAGTGAGAACTTCATCCACTGGCTCAACAGAGGAGTGGTCAGGAAGGTAATGACCATTTATAAGCAGGAAGAAAACAGTCACAAAACCAATCCATAATAAAAAGGCAAGCAATGTCAGGAATAACCACAGACAGTTCCATGGATACATTAAATAGTTATTTTTAAGCCATATATAGAGCTTACGTGTCTTTGAAACTGTTTCAGGTGTAAGTATTGGAGGCTGGCCCTCTATGTAGTGTACAAAACCAAGTACACTATGCAGAGGGTCCGAACAACCACATGTTAGTCACAGAGGTAAAAATTAGACCACCTAATGCTCCAATTTTTAAGGTAGCTGGTCGAGCAGTTAGGCTAATCCAGGAGATGTGCTAAGTATTTGCTGTACTCACAAATCCAATCATGCACCACACACACTCAATGAATAACTCACGACCAGAAATTATAAAAATACTTCAGACTTTTATATAATTTTTAAGACCAAAATCTGTAGAATATGTTAAGTACTTTTAAAGTTATGAATTTTCGAAGTTTAAATAAAGTTTGTATTTCTGTGCGTAATTACGCACCATATGAATCAATAGTCAGTCACTTTTAAAAATGCATTTAAAATCCCACATTTGTGTTACCAGTCTCTTCTTTTGCAGGGTGGTCGCAGTATTCGGTGGGCACCTTGTGCCAGCTGGAGATCCTCAGGTGGCTCCCGGTTTTGGCGGAAGCAGCGTTGGAGAAGTTCTTGCCACAGGCAAAGGGCCACCTGGAACCACTTTGAAAAGGAGCTGGTTTGCAAAATCAAAGTAGTGCCTGAGAGTCCCCATGGGCTGTTGAGACTGCAAGGGGTTGGGGACCCGGGGCACACAGCAGTTCCCACGATGCAAGGCCCAGGGTGGCCAGGTGCAGGGTGTCTTGGAGGTCTTGGAGGCTGTGCGCAACAGAGTCCACTGGAGTTGGAGGTGAGTCTTTTGGAGGGTGGCTTACAGGACAACGGGGCAATCTGGTCAGAGGTCTGGGGTGTCCCTCGACGGGGGCTTCCTCCTGATCGTTTTTCAGCTCGGGGAGCTGGTTTTCACCTGGACTGGTCTCAACTGACCAGGACCCAGGGTATTGCTCTATCTCAGCCGCTTGGGGACAGTTGGGGACACAGCACCACCAAACTCGGGTCAGTTGGGGGGCACATCCGGGCAGTCATCGGTGTGTTGTAATGTCCAGCTGTGATTTCTGGTCACCGAGATATTACCGATTCAGTGAATTGACCCTCACTGGTTTCTTGGTTCTTTGAGGTTTCTTGAGTGATTCCTTCACTCAGGAGGGATATCTGGGTCATTCCTTGAAGCCTGGAGGTCCCCGCGGCTTCTTGGGGTCAATCCAATATCCAGCTTCTCCGCTATCATGATTGTCGGGACTCTGGTGCAGCGAGCAGGGGTCTTGGCACCCCTTCTGGTGCAGCAGGTCCTCAGTTCTTGTCCTGGCGGCTTCTTTTGGGCTGGTCTTCTTTCCTCTTGGAGTCCTTTTTGAATCTAAAAACTTGGTCTAGGGGAGCCCACTAAATACTGAATTTAGCGGGCGTTTTAGGGGGAACCTGGTAGTGTCCAATGGGACACTTACCCTTGGGTGGCTACACCCACTACAGTGACTACTTCCTGTGGGAAGGGTCACTTCCCTAAACCCTATTGGCTATCGCTCCCCATTCCAAGAAAACTGAATTAGAGGGTCCACCTGGCATGCAAGCCCCTAGGGGTGGTGCATGGTCAGTATGGCCACTCCTCCTACCCTTTGTCTGGTTTCCCGCCTTTGCTCCCGCTAAAAGTGGGTGTTTGCAAAGGGGGAAGCCCTCTGCTGCTAGCAGCAGGCCTGGAGGCTTGAGTTTCAGGGCAGTAGCCCTTTGAAGCTCACTGCCAGGGTGTTGCACATTCCTGAGGGAGGGGGTGTTGGCTCCTTCACCCAGGAAGGGCATTGTCTTACAAAACCAGAGAGTCACGGGTCTCCCCCGGGTTTTGTATATTGGCTGTCTGGAGTGGCAGCTGGATGGAACCAGCCAGCAACCATGCCAGGATAGTTAGCTTTTTCAGGGGGCACCTCTAAGGTGGCCCCTGGGTACATTTAGTTTTAATTCTAATACTGGTATCAGTTTGGATTTATTATTCTGAGTTGTTTGATACCAAACAACCCAGGGTGCAGAGTGGCCATTATGCAGCTGTGGAACTCGTGTTTGACCAGTGCCCATTACATATATTAAAATGGCTGCTCTGTTCACTCACTATGTCCTAGGTTTGGAAACGACACAGTGTGGGCATATTGCTCATGCAAACAGATAAACCCATCCATAACAAAACTCCCCCAAAAAATTGCAGTAATATTGTTATAAATCTATATATCTTTTTTTGTTAATTTTTGTAAATACCTAGTTTGTTCATAAATGATGTTTTGTTATGGAGGGGTTTATCTGTTTGGTGTATTTTTCTGTTTTGTCTTGAGATTTCTCTGACTTTGTCTGTGTCTATTTGTGTAGTATCTGTTGTCTTTGTGCATGGTGCGTTCTCCTCTGTTTTTGTATTCTTTGTTGATATATTGTTTGTTCAGAGGGGGTGTGTGTATATAGGAATGAATGTTATTTTTGATATAAAGGACAATATAATTGTGTTTATTATAAATAAATATTATTAATGTGCAATATTATTTTTTCTTATGTTTTCATTTGCTTTCTGTGTATGATATTATGTAAGAGAGGGATGTTGTTATACCTCTGGCACCCTTCCTTAGGGCTGGTAGGCCTGCTAGAGGGGTGACTTGCCCATGACATATGCAGTGCATGGTGGGCAGGGCACACAGAGGGTGTGCCATGTCGAATTTGTCTTTTAGGGTTGCCCAGTACACTCAGTCTGCCATGGCAGTGCTGGGTGCATCTGGGAGCAGGGCCCATGGGGGTGGCACAATCTGTGCTTCTGCCCCCAGGGGCCTACTCTTAATATCACTTGCCCTGGATACTGGAGGTCCCATTTATTAGGGACTTAGAGGGTTTTTAGGAGTGTAACCAATTGTGCCAAGCATCACAACAGTTTTAGGGAAAAAGATCTGGCCCAGGGAACCTGTTTAGCAGGGGCCCTGGGTACTACCATCTTCTAGAACACATCAACATCAGCCAAAAAGTGGGGGCTAACCATGCAAAAAGAGGCCTTGTCTCACAGTAGTTGCGGATAAAGTCAAAGAAAAGTCATCAACATCAATGAAATAACCAGAAGCAGTCTCTGCAAATACAAGAGCCGGTGAATTATTGGTGGAATGGCCCACTTCTTGTGGAGGCTCATAGTAGACAATGTCATCAGTTTGTGTGTGTTGGAATAGAAGACAGCCACATCTTTGACAAATGTTTTTGTTGAAGTGGTAACAGGAATCAGCAACAGCTCATTTTCTGCCCTCCCCAAGCTCAAGGAGGCATTTGTAGCATTGTTGGACATGCTTGTGTAGTTGGAAGTGTTATTGTTTCTTCTTTGAAGAGGTATGTCCTGTTGGGTAGTGAGAAGGAACCCGGAACTGCCCAAGGGACCTCTGGGTCTACTGTGCAGGATCGGCCACATGTTGGAGTTTGATGTTGTCAATGGAGGCAAATCTGTTTACTTTGGAACCAAGTAGAGCGGTAGTAGGATGACAGTTCTGGTACCTTGTATTCCCAGGACTTGGACCAAGCTCTATAGGATGGGCTGAATTCTTTCTTCACAGCAATCTTCTCATGAACCAGATCCCCGACTTTAGGAATCCAGCTAGTTGAAGTTGTTGGCAAATCCCTTATTCCTAAGGTGGCAGCACTGGCGGATGATTTATCATCGCAAAATTGCTGAAGCTCCTGTAAGGCCGTGAAACATCCATTTATGTCAAAAGGTGTATCTGCTGCCACCAAACCAGGGCCATCTATATCTGGGACATACATGGATATCCCAAAGAGAACTTCATAAGGAGTGCGTCCTCCCAAGGACCTTCTTGGCAGATTATTCAGTGCTCTCTGGACCCCATGTAGGTGATAAAGCTAGCTGCGGCCAGAAGCTAATACTCTAGCTGTTAAGGACTGCTTTGGATCTCAATTCCTCCTCTCCACAACCGAATTTCCCTTGGGATGTTAGGGTGAGGAGTAATGGAATTCAACACCCATCGTCCACATGGTGTCCCTGAATACCTTAGAGGAAAAGGCAGGGCCCTGGTCCTAATGGAATGCTGCAACCGCATATGTACCGATAAAGATTAGCAAGTCTTTTAAAGCAGTTCGAGCACCAGCCGACCGCTAAGGCCATACCCACAGGAATCTAGAACAAGAACCTACAGTGACTATGATATATTTGTATGTACCATCAGGTTGAAGTGGACCACAATGGTCCAGGTACACACATTGTAGTGGCCTGTTGGACACTAAGAGGGATGTCTGCAGATGGCATTTGATGTTTGAGCCCTTTATCTGCTTGCAAATGTCACAACAAAGGACATATTGCTTGGTCTGTTTGTATAGACCTGGGCACCAGAAGCGTTTCTGTAATAGTGTTATTGTGGCTGCAACACCAGCATGTGCAGAGGTGACACCCTCATGTGATGCTTTGATTAGATATAATCTCTTGTCTTTGTTGGGGATCACTAACTCTCCAACCTCAGGAAGTGTTGCATAAGAAACATTCTGTGCACTATTGTGGTATGAGTATTTTGTAGGGTATGCTTCTGGGAGAGGCTTGGCTTCAGCCGAAGCTTTCACGGCAGCCGAAATTTCATTATCCAATCTCGTATGGGAACGAGTCACTGCAGTAACAGAAGCCGTAGCTACTGCAGATTTGGACACTTCATTAGCCATAGTATTGCCAATAATGTGTACTCCTACACATTGGTGGCCCAAGGTATGGACTACATGAGCAGCAGGTAGCTTATCCTTAAGATCAGCCACCCCCCGCCCACAGAGCTCTGTGTTTTATGGTGTTCCCTTTTGAGTCTCTGAACCTGTTTAACCGCCAATGATTGAGATAATCATTGTAAGATTGGACACAGTGGTATGAATCACAGACAATCAAAGTGAGTTGTCTCAGATCCGTGTGTTCTAGCGCTAAGATAAGGCCTTTAAGATCAGCCAGCTGAGCTGATAAGTCCCCTAAGGTCTGTGTGTAGGTATTATGAGGGTGGAATACATCACCCTTCATCATTCTGCTCAAGGCTGCGCAAGCGGCTGAGTACTGATGTTTAGTACCTACAGCTGGTTGGGCTGAACCCTCTGTGTATATGACAGTATGGTATCTCTCAAGTGGCAAGATGTCTAGAGGTGCGGGGTACTCCTCTTCGCATTGGAGGTATTCATGTGTCTGAAGTTTTGGATCAAAGATGCAATCAACATCAGTGGCAGTCAGGGAGGTTGCCCATTGAATCCAACATGGATGTAAAGCTTTAGAGTTAGGAACACTAGCTTTGGTGACAGCTTCGAAGGCTGGCACCGGGGTAATGACAATAATGCATTTCGGTTGAGCAAGTGGCCTCTCCTTAATGACAGCCATTTATACAGCAGTTAGAATTTATTCTGTGGTAAACCCAATGGCACCAGCAAATATTCTGATGACCAAATTTGTTTTGTTGTCATGGGTGTGTAAGTGTTTTGCTTCTAGCATGTCCTGTTGCAATCCTCAAAGGATGCATGTGTGTTCTACTGTCCAGTGTCTGCCTGAAAGATCAGGGTTATTAAGTCATAGAGTGGCTTGATAAGTTGTGAGTAATCAGGAATGCAAGTTCTGCCAAAGTTAAAGAAACCAAGTAAAGACTGAAGTTTCTTAATTGTATTTGGTGGCTGGAGTTGAGTACATTTTTCTAGAAAGTACGGGGCCAGGCGCTTGCCCTCATTTGATAGCTCATATCCCAGGAACAGAACACTGAGAAAGGCTATTTTAGTTTTCCTAAAACTGAATTTGTAGCCAGGGGCTGCGAATCCTAGAATGCTCTGATTGACCCAGGCAAGATGAATGTTGAGATCGTCATCCGTGAGATAGATGTCATCCACATAAGACAACGCCTCAGGATCAATATCGTGCAATATTGATGTTACACGGGCTGAGAACAGCCCTGGGCTGTTCTTTTAGCCTTGGGGCAAACAACAGAAGCATTTTTGTGAGCCAAATGAGAATGCACTCAGGTCCCTACTTTTGTGTGCTAAGTTTTGGCGGAAAGTACTGCAAACAGGCTGGCGGTACTTTCCACCATATTATGACATTGGCGGTTTGGCTGAAGCCAAACTGCCAATGTACCACACCGACCGCCACAGCAGTAACGGCCACAGGGCTGGAGATATCAATCTCCAGCCCGGCAGCCGTCACTGTACCACCTGCGGGATAATGACCCTGCCTACCGCCATGGTTTTCGCGGCTTCCTTACCGCCACAAAAACCATGGAGGTAGGCACTATCAGTGACAGGGAATCCCTTCTCTGCACAGATATAGGGCTTTCCCACCACCACCCCCTCCCCAGATTCCTCTTCCACCCCCTTCCTCTCCAAACCCCCCTTCATTCACGCCCCTCCCTTCACACATGCAGACACACACCCATTCCCACATTCATCCACACATGCATGCATCCATTCACACACACATCCGCACACACTTTCATACATACACTCAGACACGCATTCACAGAACACAACATACACGCACTCACACATCCATACATGCACACACATACGACACGGAACGCACACTCGCATACACGCACGCACACACATTCACACACACACCCACACATACACACAACACCTCCCTCCCCTGTCAGAGCACCCACTTACCTGTATTTTAGGGGTCCTCCGGCAGGAGACGGGACAGGGCACTGCTGCCAGCAGCAGCGTCCACCAGCAGAACACCGCCAGGCCATATTATGGGTCATATTATGGCTGGGGGCAGTCTACTGGCGTGGCGCTGCTGGTGGCAGCAGCGCCACCTTACCGTCATCCGTCAGCATGGCCAGAGCCGTATTTCCACCATTCTAATGGCGGAAATCCGGCTGTGGTCATAATACGGTGGACGTCTGGTAGCCGCTGTGGAGTTTTTTGGGTGGCCGTCGCCGCGGCAGTAGGCGGTTTTTACCACCAATATCATAATGAGGGCCAATGTTGTTATTTGGTGATGTGCTATGTGAATTTTGTATGTGTGAGTATGACTGTTCAAGTGTCTGTAATCTAAGACTATTCTGTATGAATGGTCAGGTTTCGCAATGGGGAATAACAGGTTAGTCATTGCAGAGACGCAGGGCTCAAGCACACCCAGGTACTCGAGCTGAGTGAGGATCTCCCTCACTGGAGCTTTGGCTTTGTGATTAACAGGATATTGGGGCTGAGGCTGGGGTGTAGACCTAAAAGGTATTACATGGCAAGGAGAATCCTTGTCCCAACCTACATGGTTACGGTATTGCGCCTGTGCTTGTGCTAAAGCCAAATTGACAGTGTAGGCTTGTTTAAATGCCTCTGGAACAAGATCAGAGAAAGAAGGCAAAATTATATCTTCCCCATGTGGGAGCTTACAAACATGCTCGGGTGGCCAGTCCCTTTCAGCCAGTAGGATATCACAACTAAGCTCATCCCAAAATATCACACTAGTGGTGCACTCCATGTCTCCCTCAATTTGGATATTTAAATCATAAACCCTGTTGGGTGGGAGAACGCAGCTGTCCGCAGTCTCAACTGCAATAAAGTCGTTAGTTGCTGTCGCATCCACATGATCTTTCAGACTCTGGCGACTTATCGTGACTTTTGCAGAGCTGTCTAGCAGTGTCACTGCCCACATCTTGTTCTTCAGCAATGTTCTCAAGTTTACTGGCATTTTTAATTGACAGTGCTGCAACCTTTTTCCTTTTAAACTGTGGCTTTTGTTGTGGGGACTTATCTTTTTTTTTGTCTGAAGACTGTGGTGAGTCTTTCTTCTATTTCACGCAGTCAGGATGTCGCTCTGTCCAGCCCACTTTCTTGCTAGGTCTATCTGCTGCATCCTGAAAGGAACGAGAGGGACGTGAATCAGTATATCAGTCAGGAGCTTTTATTTTTTCTCTATTTCTGAGATTGTATCTCCTTTTGGAGTTCTCCGGGTGTGGAGAATCTGCTCTCTGACTTTGTCTGTCTTTAATTTCCTTTTGTTTATCCCTGCACTTTTTAGAACCCTCCTGTGCTTGTTTTGTACCTTCCTTAGGGGTGGTACTCTGTATTTCTGGCTTTTTCAGCTTGGCTCCCAAACTATCCCGTCCTATAATGGTATAGATGTCAGAAATTAGTTTCGGTAGCTGTTTTTCCTGATCCAAATGTGGAATCTCTCTGAGCCGCTGGCATATAGCCAATGCAACAGCTTCCCCTTTAATGTTACTAAGTATTATTGAGGAGACTGCGGCAAAGTTAAGCATCAGTTTCATCCCCAAATCTAGGGCTGGTGCAGCCCCATGCTTATTCTGAATTTGTTTAAATACTTTCGGTAAATTGGCAAGTGTTGGGGTATCATGTGTGGTAGTCTAAATCACAGCGAAGACTGTACCCCATGTGGCGCAGTCATCCACTGAGGGAACCATCCCGAAGGGCAAGCACATTGTCAGAACTCTCTGTTTTTCCTGTGGTCCCGTATGGGAAACACAGCTTCCAGCTGATTTGTTTTCTGGGCTATCCAGTACGGGATTTTCTCTTGTTCTGTGGGCACTTTGCCCATGCTAGAATGTACTGTTTGTGGATTAATCCCAATATTAGCCAATTGGTATTCAGCCAGTGCTGGTGGTGCTGGATGCGCTGGTGTTGAGTTCAGAGTTTGTATTACAAACTGAACAAGTCATCCATATACTGTTACTCGCTCAATGTATTAAGTGTGCAGGTCAGCTGCCTACATGTTTTGCACACCGGGGTGAGGTGTATATGTGGCAAAAATGGGCCAAGTTGTTCCTTCATTACCCAAGGGACCTAATCTCACTGGTTGTATTATTTCTGGTAGGGCCCCATTAAACCAGTTGTGATGTTCTTGATAAGTGATCGGAATTTCAAGATATCGGTATGTGTGGTACCGGTGTGGTACATTTGTGATTCTGTATGTATGGAATGTGAATGATCTAGGTTCTTCCTCAGGAAAGGTGACCCAAGAGTAGAATGTTTCTGTTTTTGTAAGCTTCACTAGCTTCTACGATGAATGTGACATCCCCGCCCTTGACTGTGAAGCCATGTGCAACTAGATGTAGTGTCAATGCTTGTCTGGAATTCCCAGGAATGTCTATGGGGTTAGCCATATTGTGAAATGGGTAAAGAGATGGAATACCAAATGGGGAGAAAGTCCTTTTAATAGTTGGAGCTTGAACAACCTACAGCCTAAGTAGGTGCTCCCTGTTCAGCTGAGGAGGATCTTCCCAAAGACTATGGACGTCTCTGTATAATGGAACTTAGGGTACCTGTCGTGTGTGAGACAGTGATGCTCAGGGCATCCGTAAATTAGTGCCTAAACACCATCGTTGGTGGCGCCATGTCGTATTTGGACTCTTGCTCTAGGCAAGACTGCTGGTTTAGGGATTGTTGGACTTTTGCCCTTTTGCAGGGTCATCCCCAGTCTTTTTGCCTCCTTCCTCCTATTTTTTCTAACCTGTTTTTGTTGGCTTTAGAACTCTGAGCACTTTACCACTGCTAACCAGTGCTAAAATGCACATGCTCTTTGTGTAAATTGTACTGTGATTGTTTTTTTTTCCATGATAGGCATATTTGATTTACTGGTAAGTACCTGGTGCACAAGAGGTGCCCAGGGCCTGTAAATCAAATTCTACTAGTGGGCCTGCAGCACTGGTTGTGCCACCCACATGAGTAGCCCTGTAATCATGTCACAGACCTGCCACTGCAGTGTCTGTGTGTAGGAGGCTGGACTGGCTTGTAGTGAGTACCAAGGGGTACTTGCACCTTGCACCAGGCCCAGTTATCCCTTATTAGTGTATAGGGTGTCTAGCAGCTTAGGCTGATAGATAATGGCAGCTTAGCAGAGCAGCTTAGGCTGAACTAGGAGACGTGTGAAGCTACTACAGTACCACTTAGTGTCATATGCACAATATCATAAGAAAACACAATACACAGTTATACTAAAAATAAAGGTACTTTATTTTTATGACAATATGCCAAAGTATCTTAGAGTGTACCCTCAGTGAGAGGATAGGAAATATACACAAGATATATATACACAATAGCAAAAATATGCAGTATAGTCTTAGAAAACAGTGCAAACAATGTATAGTTACAATAGGATGCAATGGGGAAACATAGGGATAGGGGCAACACAAACCATATACTCCAAAAGTGGAATGCGAACCACGAATGGACCCCAAACCTATGTGACCTTGTAGAGGGTCGCTGGGACTATTAGAAAATAGTGAGAGTTAGAAAAATAACCCTCCCCAAGACCCTGAAAAGTGAGTGCAAAGTGCACTAAAGTTCCCCTAAGGACAAAGAAGTCGTGTTAGAGGAATAATGCAGGAAAGACACAAACCAGCAATGCAACAACTGTGGATTTCCAATCTAGGGTACCTGTGGAACAAGGGGACCAAGTCCAAAAGTCACAAGCAAGTCGGAGATGAGCAGATGCCCAGGAAATGCCAGCTGTGGGTGCAAAGAAGCTTCTACTGGACAGAAGAAGCTGAGGTTTCTGCAGGAACGAAAAGGGCTAGAGACTTCTTCTTTGGTGGACGGATCCCTCTCGCCTTGGAGAGTCGAGCAAAAGTATTTTCCCGCCAAAAGAACGCCAACAAGCCTTGCTAGTTGCAAATCGTGCGTTTGGCATTTTTGGACGCTGCTGGTGCCCAGGAGGGACCAGGAGGTCGCAAATTGGACCTGAAGAGAGAAGGGACGTCGAGCAAGACAAAGAGCCCTCACTGAAGCAGGTAGCACCTGGAGAAGTGCCAGAAACAGGCACTAGGAGGATGCGTGAAACGGTGCTCACCGAAGTTGCACAAAGGAGTCCCACGTCGCCGGAGACCAACTTAGAAAGTCGTGCAATGCAGGTTAGAGTGCCGTGGACCCAGGCTTGGCTGTGCACAAAGGATTTCCACCGAAAGTGCACAGGGGCCGGAGTAGCTGCAAAGTCGCGGTTCCCAGCAATGCAGCCCAGCGAGGTGAGGCAAGGACTTACCTCCACCAAACTCGGACTGAAGAGTCACTGGACTGTGGGGGTCACTTGGACAGAGTTGCTGGATTCGAGGGACCTCGCTCGTCGTGCTGAGAGGAGACCCAAGGGACTGGTAATGCAGCTTTTTGGTGCCTGCGGTTGCAGGGGGAAGATTCCGTCGACCCACGGGAGATTTCTTCAGAGCTTCTGGTGCAGAGAGGAGGCAGACTATCCCCACAGCATGCACAAGCAGGAAAACAGTCGAGAAGGCGGCAGGATCAGCGTTACAGAGTTGCAGTAGTCGTCTTTGCTACTATGTTGCAGGTTTGCAGGCTTCCAGCGCGGTCAGCAGTCGATTCCTTATCAGAAGGTGAAGAGAGAGATGCAGAGGAACTCGGATGAGCTCTTGCATTCGTTATCTGAAGTTTCCCCAGAGACAGAGACCCTAAATAGCCAGAAAAGAGGGTTTGGCTACCTAGGAGAGAGGATAGGCTACTAACACCTGAAGGAGCCTATCAGCAGGAGTCTCTGACGTCACCTGGTGGCACTGGCCACTCAGAGCAGTCCAGTGTGCCAGCAGCACCTCTGTTTCCAAGATGGCAGAGGTCTGGAGCACACTGGAGGAGCTCTGGACACCTCCCAAGGGAGGTGCAGGTCAGGGGAGTGGTCACTCCCCTTTCCTTTGTCCAGTTTCGCGCCAGAGCAGGGGCTAAGGGGTCCCTGAACCGGTGTAGACTGGCTTATGCAGAATTGGGCACCTCTGTGCCCAACAAAGCATTTCCAGAGGCTGGGGGAGGCTACTCCTCCCCTGCCTTCACACCATTTTCCAAAGGGAGAGGGTGTCACACCCACTCTCAGAGGAAGTTCTTTGTTCTGCCATCCTGGGCCAGGCCTGGCTGGACCCCAGGAGGGCAGATGCCTGTCTGAGGGGTTGGCAGCAGCAGCAGCTGCAGTGAAACCCCAGGAAGGGCAGTTTGGCAGTACCAGGGTCTGTGCTACAGACCACTGGGATCATGGGATTGTGCCAACTATGCCAGGATGGCATAGAGGGGGCAATTCCATGATCATAGACATGTTACATGGCCATTTTCGGAGTTACCATTGTGAAGCTACATATAGGTAGTGACCTATATGTAGTGCACGCGTGTAATGGTGTCCCCGCACTCACAAAGTTCAGGGAATTGGCTCTGAACAATGTGGGGGAACCTTGGCTAGTGCCAGGGTACCCACACACTAAGTAACTTTGCACCTAACCTTTACCAGGTAAAGGTTAGACATATAGGTGACTTATAAGTTACTTAAGTGCAGTGTAAAATGGCTGTGAAATAACGTGGACGTTATTTCACTCAGGCTGCAGTGGCAGGCCTGTGTAAGAATTGTCAGAGCTCCCTATGGGTGGCAAAAGAAATGCTGCAGCCCATAGGGATCTCCTGGAACCCCAATACCCTGGGTACCTCAGTACCATATACTAGGGAATTATAAGGGTGTTCCAGTAAGCCAATGTAAATTGGTAAAAATGGTCACTAGCCTGTTAGTGACAATTTGGAAAGAAATGAGAGAGCATAACCACTGAGGTTCTGATTAGCAGAGCCTCAGTGAGACAGTTAGTCACTACACAGGTAACACATTCAGGCACACTTATGAGCACTGGGGCCCTGGGTTACCAGGGTCCCAGTGACACATACAACTAAAACAACATATATACAGTGAAAAATGGGGGTAACATGCCAGGCAAGATGGTACTTTCCTACACAACCCCCCCCCCAAACGAAGGACAATAAGACTAGCCATGACCTGATGAGTCTTCATTGTCTAAGTGGAAATATCTGGAGAGTCCATCTGCATTGGAGTGGCTACTCCCAGGTCTATGTTCCACTGTATAGTCCATTCCCTGTAGGGATATGGACCACCTCAACAATTTAGGATTTTCACCTTTCATTTGTTTTAGCCAAAGTAGAGGTTTGTGGTCTGTCTGAACAATGAAGTGAGTGCCAAACAGGTATGGCCTCAACTTCTTCAGAGCCCAGACCACAGCAAAGGCCTCCCTCTCAATGGCAGACCAACGCTTTTCTCTAGGGGTCAACCTCCTACTAATAAAAGCAACAGGTTGATCCTGGCCCTCAGAATTAAGTTGTGATAGGACTGCCCCTACTCCTAATTCAGATGCATCAGTCTGGACATAGAATGTTTTAGAGTAACAAGGGCTTTTCAGGACAGGTGCAGAGCACATGGCCTGCTTCAGCTCCTCAAAAGCTTTCTGACAGTTTGCTGTCCATAATACCTTTTTAGGCATTTTCTTGGATGTGAGGTCATTAAGAGGGGCTGCAATGGAGCCATAGTTCTTAATGAACCTCCTGTAATACCCAGTGAGGCCTAGGAAGGCTCTCACCTGAGTCTGAGTGGTAGGGGGAACCCAATCAATAATTGTTTGGATTTTCCCCTGAAGTGGTGCAATCTGTTCCCCACCAACAAGGTGTCCCAGATAAACCACCTTACCCTGCCCTATCTGGCACTTTGAAGCCTTGATAGTGAGGCCTGCCTTTTGCAGGGCCTCCAAAACTTCCCATAGGTGGACCAGGTGATCATCCCAGCTGGAGCTAAAGACAGCTATATCGTCCAAATATGCTGCACTGAAAGCTTCCAGCCCTTGCAGGACTGTGTTCACCAACCTCTGAAAAGTGGCAGGTGCATTTTTCAAACCAAAAGGCATTACAGTAAACTGGTAATGTCCTCCAATGGTAGAAAATGCAGTCTTAGGTTTAGCATCTTCTGATAATTTGATCTGCCAATACCCTGCAGTCAAATCAAAAGTGCTTAGATACTTGGCAGATGCCAGTGTATCTATGAGCTCATCTGCCCTGGGTATAGGGTGAGCATCAGTTTTGGTTACTAAGTTGAGACCTCTATAGTCTACACAAAACCGCATTTCCTTCTTTCCATCTTTGGAATGGGGTTTTGGTACCAGTACCACAGGAGAAGCCCATGGACTGTCAGAGTGGTCAACCACTCCTAGTTCTAACATTTTCTGGACCTCTTGCTTTATGCAGTCCCTGACATGGTCAGGCTGCCTATAGATCTTACTTTTGACAGGCAAGCTGTCTCCAGTATCTATAGTGTGCTCACACCAAGAAGTGGTACCTGGCACAGTAGAGAAGAGTTCAGAGAATTGATCTAGGAGATTTATGCAATTGTCTTTCTGCTCAGCAGTAAGACAATCAGCCAAAACTACACCTTCCACAAGAGCATCTTGTTCTGTGGAAGAGAAGAGATCAGGTAGAGGATCACTGTCTTCTTCCTGTCCCTCATCAGTTGCCATGAGCAGGGTGAGATCAGCCCTGTCATAGTAGGGTTTCAGGCGGTTGACATGGAGCACCCTAAGGGGACTCCTGGCAGTGCCTAAGTCAACTAAATAGGTGACTTCTCCCTTCGTTTCAACAATTGTGTGGGGACCACTCCATTTATCTTGGAGTGCTCTTGGGGCCACAGGCTCCAAGACCCACACTTTCTGCCCTGGTTGGTACTGAACCAAAACAGCCTTCTGATCATGCCATTGCTTCTGGAGCTCTTGGCTGGCCTGAAGGTTTTTACTGGCCTTTTTCATGTACTCAGCCATCCTTGATCTGAGGCCAAGTACATAATCCACAATATCCTGCTTAGGAGCTTTTAAAGGTTGTTCCCAACCCTCCTTTACAAGTGTGAGTGGACCCCTAACAGGGTGTCCAAAAAGAAGTTCAAAGGGGCTGAAGCCCACTCCTTTCTGGGGTACCTCCCTGTAGGCAAAAAGGAGGCATGGTAGAAGGATATCCCATCTCCTGCGGAGTTTTTCAGGGAGACCCATAATCATGCCTTTGAGAGTTTTATTAAATCTCTCCACCAGTCCATTTGTTTGTGGATGATAGGGTGTTCTGAACTTGTACGTTACACCACACTCCTTCCACATGGCCTTTAAGTATGCAGACATGAAATTGCTTCCTCTGTCTGATACTACTTCCTTTGGGAAGCCCACCCTGGAAAATATTCCCAGGACGGCCTTTGCCACTGCAGGTGCTGTAGTGGTCCTTGAAGGAATTGCTTCAGGATATCTTGTGGCATGGTCCACTACCACTAAGATAAACCTATTGCCTGAAGCAGTAGGAGGGTCAAGGGGGCCAACTATGTCAACCCCTACCCTTTAAAAGGGAACCCCAACCACAGGCAGTGGGATAAGGGGTGCCTTTGGGGTGCCACCTGTCTTGCCACTGGCTTGACAGGTTTCACAGGACTTACAAAATTCCTTTGTGTCCTCAGACATCCTAGGCCAATGAAACAGGGGAACAAGCCTGTCCCAAGTTTTCATTTGTCCTAGATGCCCAGCTAAGGGAATGTCATGTGCCAGTGTTAGGAGGAACTTTCTGTACTCCTGAGGAATCACTAATCTCCTGGCAGCTCCAGGTTTAGGATCCCTATGCTCAGTGTACAAGAGGTTGTCCTCCCAGTAAACTCTGTGAGAGTCACTGACATCCTCATTAGCCTGTTTGACAGCTTGCTGTCTGAGACCCTCTAATGTGGGACAGGTTTGCTGTGCCACACTCAGCTCCTCTCTGGCAGGCCCCCCTTCACCCAAAAGCTCAGCAGTGTCTGCTTCCAGCTCCTCTGGTGTAGGTTCTGCACAGGGAGGGAATTCTTCTTCCTCAGAAGTTGAATCCACTGTAGAGGGAGGGATAGTAGGAAGTGGTTTGCTTCTACTAGCCCTAGCTTTAGGGAGCACTTGGTCCATTGTTCCAGGACCCAAGCTTCCCTGTCCTTTTTGCTTTTTGGCCTGAGCCCTTGTCAAAGCAAAAATATGCCCTGGGATGCCCAGCATTGCTGCATGGGCCTCCAACTCCACATCTGACCAAGCTGATGTCTCCAAATCATTCCCTAATAGACAGTCTACAGGTAATTCTGAAGCTACCACAACTTTCTTTGGACCAGTTACCCCCCCCAGTTGAGATTTACAACAGCCATGGGGTGGCTTTGTGTTATGTTGTGAGCATCGGTTACTTGGTACTGGTGTCCAAGTATGTGTTGTTCAGGGTGCACCAGTTTCTCAATCACCATTGTGACACTGGCACCTGTGTCCCTGTAGGCCTGGACCTCAACACCATTTATTAGGGTTAGTTGCTTGTACTTCTCCAAGTTATGGGGGCAAGCAACCAAAGTGGCTAAATCAATAGCCCCTTCAGAGACTAAAGTAGCCTCTGTGGTTTCCCTAATCAGACCAACCCCAATTAAGTTACCAATAGTGAGCCCAGCTACTCCCTTGGATTGGCTATTAGTAGGTTTGCTCCCACCACCACTGCTATTAGTAGGGACACTAGGTGTAGCAGTAGGGGTTGTAGTGGTAGGAGCTGTGGTGCCTTTTTTGGACAACTGGGATCTGTTGTCCAATGGCCTTTTATTTTACATAATTAGCACCATGGTTTCTTTTCCTTGTTCTGATTAAAGCAGGATTTGGACCCACCCCCCCCACCAGAGTGTTTTTGTGGGCCTGATGAAGACTCATTTTTAGATTTGTCCCCACCCTTGTCAGAAGACTTACCATCCTTCTTTTTGTTGCCATCTTTGTCACCCCCTGTATGAACTTTTCTGTTCACTCTTGTTCTGACCCATTTGTCTGCCTTCTTTCCCAATTCTTGGGGAGAGGTCAGATCAGAGTCCACCAAGTACTGGTGCAACAAATCAGACACACAATTATTAAGAATATGCTGTCTCAGGATTAAGTTATACAGGCTGTCATAATCAGTAACTTTACTGCCATGTAACCACCCCTCCAAGGCCTTCACTGAATGGTCAATAAAATCAACCCAGTCTTGTGAAGACTCCTTTTTGGTCTCTCTGAACTTTATCCTGTACTGTTCAGTGGTTAAGCCATAACCATCCAGGAGTGCATTCTTAAGAACTTGGAAATTATTAGCATCATTTTCTTTCACAGTAAGGAGCCTATCCCTACCTTTTCCACTAAATGATAGCCATAGGATAGCAGCCCACTGCCTTTGAGGGACATCCTGTACAACACAGGCCCTCTCAAGTGCAGCAAACCACTTGTTAATGTCATCCCCCTCCTTATAAGGGGGAACTATCTTGTGCAGATTCCTGGAATCATGCTCTTTTGCAGGATGACTATGGGGAATACTGCTGCTGCCACCATGGGTATCTAAACCCAACTTCTGTCTTTCCTTCTCTAATTCAAAAGACTGTCTATCCAAATCCAGCTGTTGCTTTTTAAGCTTCAGTCTGGTTTGTTCCACCCTCAACTTATTGAGTTCCCTCTCTAACATTCTGTCATCAGGGTTGGTGGGAGGGACATTCCTAGAAACAGAGCTATGATGGGAATGAACAGAAGGAGACCTGTCCCTTACAGAAGCCACCCTAACAGCTTGGTTAACAGAAACATTACTACCAGTATGGTGAGAATAAATGCTTTTGCTATGATGTGAGACAACACTATTTATATGGTGTGGCTCATCATCATTACCATCTATGCTAGATTGTCTAGTAATGGGCAGGCTAGGAAGTTTCTTTCCTGAATCTTTTCCTGGGCGAGTCCCTGAATCAGATTGAGAACTATTAGGTACTTTTTCAACAGATGAGGCACCTATGGCCTTATCCTGTTCTCTAAGCATGTTAAGTAACAGTTCCAAGGAAGGATTCTTCCCTACACTCAAACCTCTCTCTATACAGAGACTCCTTGCTCTTTTCCAGCTAAGGTTGTCATATGCAAGTTGGGACAGATCAACATTTTGGCCTGTGCCAGACATTTTTTAGAGAGAGTTAAAGTGATAGAAAAAGAGAAAAAAGTTTTCAGAACTTTTTGGAAAGACAGAAAAAAACTTTTTAAACTTTTAAGAACTTTTTGAAAGTTTAGAGGTACTTTTCAGCACTTAGAAAAGAGTGAAAGGAGGAAATGCAAAACTTTTTGGCTATGTGTATATACACTGACCTTGTTTTGTATATTTTTCTCTTATGAAAAGTACAATGACAAGAGTGGTAAGTAGTCTCAAGCACTTATCCCACCACTGCACAACTAATGTAGGAGGCTGGACTGGCTTGTAGTGAGTACCAAGGGGTACTTGCACCTTGCACCAGGCCCAGTTATCCCTTATTAGTGTATAGGGTGTCTAGCAGCTTAGGCTGATAGATAATGGTAGCTTAGCAGAGCAGCTTAGGCTGAACTAGGAGACGTGTGAAGCTACTACAGTACCACTTAGTGTCATATGCACAATATCATAAGAAAACACAATACACAGTTATACTAAAAATAAAGGTACTTTATTTTTATGACAATATGCCAAAGTATCTTAGAGTGTACCCTCAGTGAGAGGATAGGAAATATACACAAGATATATATACACAATAGCAAAAATATGCAGTATAGTCTTAGAAAACAGTGCAAACAATGTATAGTTACAATAGGATGCAAAGGGGAAACATAGAGATAGGGGCAACACAAACCATATACTCCAAAA
The DNA here is from genome assembly GCF_031143425.1 of Pleurodeles waltl. Classification (NCBI taxonomy): domain Eukaryota; kingdom Metazoa; phylum Chordata; class Amphibia; order Caudata; family Salamandridae; genus Pleurodeles; species Pleurodeles waltl. Next base: position 962,604,210 of record NC_090450.1, read on the forward strand.
GTGGAATGCGAACCACGAATGGACCCCAAACCTATGTGACCTTGTAGAGGGTCGCTGGGACTATTAGAAAATAGTGAGAGTTAGAAAAATAACCCTCCCCAAGACCCTGAAAAGTGAGTGCAAAGTGCACTAAAGTTCCCCTAAGGACAAAGAAGTCCTGTTAGAGGAATAATGCAGGAAAGACACAAACCAGCAATGCAACAATTGTGGATTTCCAATCTAGGGTACCTGTGGAACAAGGGGACCAAGTCCAAAAGTCACAAGCAAGTCGGAGATGGGCAGATGCCCAGGAAATGCCAGCTGCGGGTGCAAAGAAGCTTCTACTGGACAGAAGAAGCTGAGGTTTCTGCAGGAACGAAAAGGGCTAGAGACTTCCCCTTTGGTGGACGGATCCCTCTCGCCTTGGAGAGTCGTGCAGAAGTGTTTTCCCGCCGACAGGATGCCAACAAGCCTTGCTAGTTGCAAATCATGCGTTTGGCAATTTTGGACGCTGTTGGAGCCCAGGAGGGACCAGGAGGTCGCAAATTGGACCTGAAGAGAGAAGGTACGTCGAGCAAGACAAAGAGCCCTCACTGAAGCAGGTAGCACCCAGAGAAGTGCCAGAAACAGGCACTACAAGGATGCGTGAAACGGTGCTCGCCGAAGTTGCACAGCGCGGTCAGCAGTTGATTCCTTATCAGAAGGTGAAGAGAGAGATGCAGAGGAACTCGGATGAGCTCTTGCATTCGTTATCTGAAGTTTCCCCAGAGACAGAGACCCTAAATAGCCAGAAAAGAGGGTTTGGCTACCTAGGAGAGAGGATAGGCTACTAACACCTGAAGGAGCCTATCAGCAGGAGTCTCTGACGTCACCTGGTGGCACTAGCCACTCAGAGCAGTCCAGTGTGCCAGCAGCACCTCTGTTTCCAAGATGGTAGAGGTCTGGATCACACTGGAGGAGCTCTGGACACCTCCCAGGGGAGGTGCAGGTCAGGGGAGTGGTCACTCCCCTTTCCTTTGTCCAGTTTCGCGCCAGAGCAGGGGCTAAGGGGTCCCTGAACCGGTGTAGACTGGCTTATGCAGAATTGGGCACCTCTGTGCCCAACAAAGCATTTCCAGAGGCTGGGGGAGGCTACTCCTCCCCTGCCTTCACACCATTTTCCAAAGGGAGAGGGTGTCACACCCTCTCTCAGAGGAAGTTCTTTGTTCTGCCATCCTGGGCCAGGCCTGGCTGGACCCCAGGAGGGCAGATGCCTGTCTGAGGGGTTGGCAGCAGCAGCAGCTGCAGTGAAACCCTAGGAAGGGCAGTTTGGCAGTACCAGGGTCTGTGCTACAGACCACTGGGATCATGGGATTGTGCCAACTATGCCAGGATGGCATAGAGGAGGCAATTCCATGATCATAGACATGTTACATGGCCATTTTCGGAGTTACCATTGTGAAGCTACATTTAGGTAGTGACCTATATGTAGTGCACGCGTGTAATGGTGTCCCCGCACTCACAAAGTTCAGGGAATTGGCTCTGAACAATGTGGGGGCACCTTGGCTAGTGCCAGGGTGCCCACACACTAGGTAACTTTGCACCTAACCTTTACCAGGTAAAGGTTAGACATATAGGTGACTTATAAGTTACTTAAGTGCAGTGTAAAATGGCTGTGAAATAACATGGACGTTATTTCACTCAGGCTGCAGTGGCAGGCCTGTGTAAGAATTGTCAGAGCTCCCTATGGGTGGCAAAAGAAATGCTGCAGCCCATAGGGATCTCCTGGAACCCCAATACCCTGGGTACCTCAGTACCATATACTAGGGAATTATAAGGGTGTTCCAGTAAGCCAATGTAAATTGGTAAAAATGGTCACTAGCCTGTTAGTGACAATTTGGAAAGAAATGAGAGAGCATAACCACTGAGGTTCTGATTAGCAGAGCCTCAGTGAGACAGTTAGTCACTACACAGGTAACACATTCAGGCACACTTATGAGCACTGGGGCCCTGGGTTACCAGGGTCCCAGTGACACATACAACTAAAACAACATATATACAGTGAAAAATGGGGGTAACATGCCAGGCAAGATGGTACTTTCCTACACTGTGTGTGCAGTGTTAAACTGTAAATTCAACTTGGCAAGTGTACCCACTTGCCAGGCCTAAACCTTCCCTTTTCTTACATATAAGACACCCCTAAGGTAGGCCCTAGGTAGCCCCAAGGGCAGGGTGCATTGTGTGGATAAGGTAGGACATATAGTAATGTGGTTTATATGTCCTGACAGTGTAATACTGCTAAATTCGTTTTTCACTGATGCAAGGCCTGTCTCTCTCATAGGTTAACATGGGGGCTACCTTTAAATATGATTAAAGTGTAGCATCCCTTTGGGAGTAGATGGACATGTGTAGTTTGGGGTCTCTGAGCTCACAATTTAAAAATACATTGTTTAGTAAAGTTGATTTTAAGATTGTGTGTTTGAAAATGCCACTTTTAGGAAGTGGGCATTTTCTTGTTTAAACATTTCTGTGACTCTGCCCTGTTTGTGGTTTCCCTGTCTGGGTTAGTTTGACAGTTGGACTGTTTGCACCTCTCTCTACACAGTGACACAAAGGGAGCTGGGTTGTAGCCTGCATTTCCTGATGAGCCATCTGTGCTAGGAGGGAGGGGAGGAGTAGTCACTCACACCTGAAAGGACTGTGCCTGCCCTCACACAATGCAGACTCTAACCTCCTGGTGTGTGTCTGAAGCCGTGCCTGGGCAAGGCAGGATTTTACGTTCACAAGCAAGTGAGACTTTTCTTTGAAGTAAGCCTACCTCAAAGGGCAAAATGGGTATAAGAAGGGCCTCCAAAACCACAGACTTTGGAACACTTCTGGAAATCAAGAGAAACCTCTGTCTGGAGAAGAGCTGTAGTGCTGAGAAAGAAGAGCTGCCCTGCCTGTGACTGTGCGTTGTGGAGCTATCCTGCAGTTGCTGCTTCTGCCTGTGCTAGGGGACAAAGACTGGACTTTGTGGTATATTCCTGCTTGAGAGGGCTTGAAATAGAGCTTGCCTCCTGTGGTTGAAGTCTCAGGGACAGCAAAGACTTCTCTCTGCCAGCACTTGGAGCCTCTGCTGAGACTCCTACCCTGCCAAGTGGTGCCCTGAATGGAGAAGCTGGCAGAACAAGAGTGAGAAATTCATGCACAGACGCCGTGCGGGGAAAATTTTGACGCAACCTCTGGAACATCGACGTGCCGCCGGCTTTGCAGCTGAAATCGACGCTCGTCTGCAACACAGCAGGAAGTTCGATGCACGTGGCTGGAGAAACGACATGAGGCATCGCTGATGGAGGCTTTTGAGATCGCAACCTGCGCTCCGTGGTTTTCTGATCATCGTGCGGCTGAATTTCCGATGCAAACCATTGCTGGGCGTGCAAAAACGACGCAAGGCCTGCCCGGACACGTGTGTGGACTGAATCGACGCATCGCTCTCCTGCGGAGAAAAGAAACAACACACGCCGAATCAAACAGAAGGGGAAATGAAGCAAGGTCTCGCTCGTGAGTGAAATCGATGCATCGCAAGCCCTTTTTGACGCACACCAGCCCGTGCTGGTTTATTTTTGATGCGCACCAGGTACATTTTCACGCTAGCAGCGCTAGCGTTGTGTTTAAAACTACATGGAGACTCTTTTTGGTTTTTAATTGACTTGTGTATTGTGGATTTTTGTCATTTTGGTCATGTTTTGTTTATATCATGGGTACTCGCAAACATTTTCCCAGGGGCCACAAAGTTTGGTCTGTGGTGCGACCAAGGGCCGCATTGATGCTAGCAGCATGCTGATCAAAGGGAGGAGAGGGCTCTGGGTGGGGAGGGTTTGTGGCTTTATGGTGGTGATAGAGGGCAGCAAAGCATATATATCTAGCGGCTAAATCGCACAATGTGAAACCAGAAAACCTGGCATTAATCCCAGCTTCCCAACTTTACCAAACTGTGTGATCCAAGGCAGTTGTTTTATTTCACATGCCCTTCTTTTTCTTCATTATTGTATGTAGGAGGTCATCACAATGCATGACTTTGGATTGTGCGCTGTGCAAACCATTCTCCTGTGTTTGATTTAATAAACTATAAAGTTGTTCATGTATGATAGCAAATCAAGCCAATGAAAGAGTGCAGATAACAACTGACTTGCCTCTTAGTTCACTATTGGTATTGTTATGAAGGTGGGGGTAAGAATGAATGTTGGGGGTGGGGGAAGAATGAAAGTTTCTGAATTTATGTTTGAAACCTTTGTTTTAAAAAATACTTCTCCATGCACTGTTAGATTAAATGGTTCTGTGTGTAAATGAAATACACTTTTTGAATTTTTAAGAACCCATATAGTTATAGACATTTGCTGCAAGATTTCTTAAACAATGAAAGTGTTCCTGCAGTTAAAGCGGTGCAGGACAAATTCCTTACTTTCTTTCCTTATCTTCTATCATGTTTAAATAAAGTGTCCCCTGTTAAATCCAGTAAACAGCAGCCTAGTGCTACTGCTGCTCTGGGGGCCGCATGTAAAGGTCAAAAGGGCCGCATGTTGCCCCGGGCTGTAGTTTGAGTATCACTGGTTTAGATAAATATTTCCTATTTTACTAAACCTATGTTGTGTCATTTTGTAGTGTTTTCACTGAGTTACTGTGTGTGTTGGTACAAATACTTTACACCTAGCACTCTGGAATTAAGCCTGCCTGCTCGTGCCAAGCTACCAAGGGGGTGAGCAGGGGTTAGCTGAGGGTGTATCTCCTTTACTCTGACTAGAGCGAGGGTCCTTGCTTGGACAGGGGATAACCTGACTGCCAACCAAAGACCCCATTTCTAACAGGGATAACAGCACTTTTGTTTGTAGGCGACTCGGCCATTCCTATAGCAAGTCGCAACTGTTGGCCTAACCCTCCCGGCTCACAAGCAGTACCTCACCAAAACCCAAACAGTAAAAGGTGATTTGTGGCAGCCTTTCCCCATGAATTCAAGAGTGCGAAATCTCAGGGGGAGTCATGGTTAAACAGAGATTACCTTTTTCTCACCTGATCAACATGTCTCAGTCACACACAGGCAATGAAGAAGATGCAGTAAAGGTTTTCATAGATTTTATTAACAAGACTTCAATCTACTGTAGATTGCATGGGCTGCAATGATTAGGATAATGAACAATGCAAGAAACAGAATGGTAAAAATGAGAGTCATGAATAAAAAGACCCCCACCTTCTTGCAATAACATAAGATGTGAAATAGATGTAAAATAAACCCTAATATACTAGCATGATGAACCTAATCTCTAACCTAAAGAGAGCTTGGTGTGTTAAACCTGCATTACCATGGAATGAGATCTCTAGATCAGACTCCATGGTGACATGAAGGCTGGGTCTGCATCAAGACGATGTGTAGCATACATAGCGTAGATGGCATCTGGTAGGAATCCCTCTGGTAATCATGTCTGTGTGAAATCTATTTATACAGATCTTGTAGGACTCTTGACACAGGTATGTTCCCAAACAATAGATTAGAAAGCATGCTTTGGGATGACAATTATATAAATTGTTCCCTGAAAATGTACATTATGTTACTGTCACATGAAAGTGGGAAAGTACATGATGTAAATACCTACGTATCTCATTTATCTTTGACGCTGATAGTGACACCTTTACAAAGTAGCACTGATAATATGAAACTAAAACATCTTCCTAATTATAAACAAGGCATCCATCTTGGAAGAAAGAATTAAATAAATGCGCTAAAACAGAGCAAGCTAACTAGGTTAAAAGTCACAAGGTGACATGGCACAGGACTGCAAGCCAAAGGCTAAGCTAAACTTATGATTCCCATTAAAACTAAATAGAATCCACTACAGGGGATGCCATGGGCCAAAGTGAGGATAAACTCCCTAAATTGCTGCGGCACAACCACTCTCCTGGTTACACCAGGTTTGGGGTCTCTGGCCTCTGTGTATAGGAGTCCATCTTCCCAATAGACTGTGTGGAAGCCACTGACATCTCTCTTTTCCTCTGCAATTGCTTGCTGCCTTAGGCCGTCAAGAGTGGGGCAGGCCCTTTGTCCCTGGCACAGCTGTTCCCTTGAGGGTCCCCCTGGGCCCAAGAGCTCTGCCCGATAAGGATCCATCTCCATGGATTCAGGTCTCTCAGAGGATAAGATTTCTTCCTGAGAAGAGGAGTCTTGTTTCTGTTCCTGTACAGAATCTGGTCACCTCCAGTGGATGTTTTAGTTGCCCTTGTCTTGACCCAAAAGTCTGCCTTCTTTCCCAATTTTTAGGTGGAAATTGGACCTATGTCTACCAGATATCGATGCAACTTGTCATTGAAGCAGTTACTTAAAAGATGTTCTTTCATAAACAAATTATAAAGCCCATTATAGCCATGCACTCCACTGCCAGTCATCCAACCATCTAGTATTTTCACTGAGTAGTAAACAAAATCAACCCAGGACTGGTTCAAGGTTTTGTGAACCCCCTGAACCTAATTCTATACTCCTCAGTGGTGAATCCAAAGCCCTCAATCAGGGAAGCCTTAATGTGGTCATAGTATTCAGCATCTGCACCAGTAAGTGTGAGGAGCCCATCTCTACACTTACCAATATACAGTTCTCAAAGGAGAGCTCCCAATGAGATTTGTGACATTGTCTGTTTCCACAGGTCCTCTCAAAAACTGTGAACCACTTGGTGATGTCATCACCTTCTTCATATTTGGAGACAATCTCTTTGGGGATTTTTAGTATTTCAGAATGCTCTCTAGCCCTATTTAAATTGTTGCCACGATTAATGGGTGCTAAGCCTATTTCTGCTCTCTCCCTCTCTATAGCTAGGAGCTGTTGCTCCAAAGCCAATCTCTAGGCCAACCTTGCTAAAAGGAAGTCCTCTTCATTGGGGCTGCCCTCAATGTGCCCAGAGGAATTAGACTCCCCTGTGGAAGATCCAGGTCCTGTGAGCACTATCATTGGAGAGGACCACTGGGGCCCTGTTCTCCCTAGTTAGGTGAGGAGGGGGAGTTCATCATCCTCATCTCTAACATTTTTCCTATCTGAGGGGAGGTCTTCCTCCTCAGCATGGTGTTCCCTTGTATACTCAGCCAAGAGCTCCTGAAGCTTTCCCTTGTTAGGGTTGGAGCCTCTTTTATTGTTTTTCAGTCTGCAAAGGGACCTTAACTCTCCCATCCCTAGATGGAGGTAATGTGAGGTTGAGCTCCACAACCATTTCCTCTGAGCTGCTTATTAGGTTACTAAAGTTGGGGATTACTTTTAGGAACTAAACCTACTTCTATCTACTTACCCCTAACTAGAGTAACTTTTAAATCTGAAAATGAAATGCTACAGGGGACTTAACCAAGGCCCTAGCAGGACTTTTAAAAATTTAGAAAAAATTGCCAAATTCAAAAATCAGTTACTAAAGGCAATCTAGGAATTTAGCTTTGTTGTCAGTTATTTGTTGAGTAGTCCAGTAAAGGTAAAGTCATAGACCCCACCGCTGATTCACCAATATAGGAAGCTGGCTCTGTATATACTATTGCGACAGAAAAGGATGATGTATGGAGTGCTGAACAATACAAACACTCACCCCCAGTCACAGATCTGGGTTTAATCCATCGTTCTTTTGCTCTCCATGCCACCCCAGTTTGGACTCAGCCATATGCAAATCATTCTTGACACTGTTCCTCATAGGAACAGTCCAGCCTGAACTGCCAGGCCAGGTCCTCCCTGGACCGGAAACAAGCATCAAAGGATCAGTTTCAGGGTATCATCCTTTATCAGCCAGGCTAGCTTGAATCCAGTGGCACAGTGAGGGCAGGACCCACATCTGGGCATACCCTTCCCACTTAGGGCAAATTTAGCAAAACAAAAGGATGATGGACGGAGTGCTGAACAATGCAAACACTCACCCCCAGTCACAGATCTGGGTTTAATCCATCATGCTTTTGCTCACCATGCCACCCCAGTTTTGACCCGAGCCATAAGCAAATCAGCCTTGACCCTCATCCTCATAAGAACAGTCCAGCCCGATCTGCCAGGCAGGGTCCTCCATGGACCGGAAACAAGCATCCTGGGACTGGTTTCAGGGTATCACTCTTCATCAGCCAGGCTAGCTTGAATCCAGTGGCACAGTGAGCACGGGACCCATGTCTGGGCATACCCTTCCCACTTAGAGCAACTTTAGCAACACAAAAGGATGATGGGCGGAGTGCTGCACAATGCAAACACTCACCCAATACTCACCCCCAGTCACAGATCTGGGTTTTTATCTGTTATTTTGCTCACCATACCACCCCAGTTGGGACTCAACCATATGCAAATCAGTCTTGACCCTGTTCCTCATAGGAACAGTCAAGCCCGAACTGCCAGGCCAGGTCCTCACTGGACTGGAAACAAGCATCCTGAGACTGGTTTCAGGGTATCACCCTTCATCAGCCAGGCTAGCTTGAATCCAGTGGCACAGTGAGCATGGGACCCATGTCTGGGCATACCCATAATCTGCAACAGCAAAAATCTGAAACTTTGTAAAACTTTACAACAAAGAATAAATAATTTACATAACCCCAGTCTGCATTTGAATATCTTCTGCATCTTAGAATTCTGTGACCTTGTCTGCAATTAACGTTCTTTCAAAAAACGAAGAAGTGTCTTCTGGTTTGAGAAATGCCTAAACAAAGTAGCTATTTTTTGAAGTGTTGCTGGTTTCATGCAGTTAATTTCACAGGCTTTGCCGTCGTACTTGTTTGCAATGTATTTTCAACAAAGCACAATATATTAATGGGAGGGAGAATTGGTTCAGTATGTTAGGATGTGTGAGGAACACCCGGGTAAATATTAAGGGGCATATTTATACTCTGTTTGCGCCGAATGTGCGTCAAAATTTTTGATGCACAATCCGCGCAAACCCTGCCCCATATTTATACTTTGACGTCCGACCCCGCGGGCGTCAAAGTTCCACCATGTGCGTCATTTTTTGGAAGGGGGAACCAGCCTTGCGTTAATTATATGCAACGTAGGCGTTCCCTTCCAAAAAATGACTTTAAGGAGGAGGGGGCAGGAGGGGCAGGCCTTAAAAAACGTCGCCCAGCCTGATGGGCGCCGTTTTTTAACGCCTGGGTCAGGGCAGGCGTTAAGGGACCTGTGGGCTCGGAAGGAGCCCAGAGGTGCCCTCCCATGCCCCCAGGGACACCCCCTGCCACCCTTGCCCACCCCAGGAGGACACCCAAGGATGCAGGGACCCATCCCAGGGAAGTAGAGGTAAGTTGGGGTCAGTATTTTTTTCGTATTTTTTTTTTGTGGCATGGGGGGGCCTGATTTGGGCCCCCCTACATGCCACTATGCCCAATGACCATGCCCAGGGGACATAAGTCCCCTGGGCATGGCCATTGGGCAAGGGGGCATGACTCCTGTCTTTGCTAAGACAGGAGTCATTTCAATGGGGGTTGAGGTCAAAACAAATGGCGCAAATCGGGTTGAGGCCTGAATTTTGCCTCAGACCTGACTTGCCCCATTTTTTGACGACCAACCTCCATTTTCCCCTACGCCGGCGCTGCCTGGTGTGAGTCATTTTGTTTGATGCACACCAGTCCGCAGCGCCGGCTAACGTCATTCAATAAATAAGACGCCCGCATGGCGCTTTGGAATGGCGTTAGCCGGCGGTAAAATTTTTGACGCACAACTGCGTTGGCGCAGTTGTGCGTCAAAAAGTATAAATATGGGCCTAAGTGTCAGCATCAATTATCTGAACATTTTGAAGTTCGAAATCCAGAATATTGAGTCTTCGTCCTAGATCCCAATTGTAATGTTGCACTGAGGGATACACACAAGCCCACTCTTCACTTCTGATGTCCAAGCTCTGCAGTGCACAGGTTGGAAGCCGTGCGTGAGAGGGGATTGTGCAGCTAAGGCAGACTTCAGGGGCTGACGAACAGAGATCCTGTCTCATTGCTTTGGCCATCAGCTGTGATTTATGTTAACCTGGGCAGGAAAGTGAAAAAGATACTCTGGAGTCCCATATATTGGGGTGAGGGGATGGTAGCGAAAAGGAGTGGAGGCTTAGGGGTTGAAAATGAGGCAAAATGTCTGATAGTCAAATCGCATGTTTATTTTTAAAAACTCTGCCCCAAATACTTTGGCAACAAGGACAAACGTGAATGCAAATTTGTTTGGGCTTTCTTAATTCATCACACATAGACTGCATTTTAAAATATTTAACATGTTAATGAACCTGCTTCTGAAATCATTGTTCACCCCCTAACTTCTAGAGTATATTAATAAGATACGTCTGGTGCTTGATGCACTTGCTGGAGAAACCTGTGTGCAGTGCACATGCCCGTTTGTTTCATCATTAAATAGCATAAAGAGTTAATGTGCCTGCTGCAAAGCACAATGTGTAACATGCAAGTCACACGATTGTATACAGCTCAGTTGATTGGATCCCCTCATTTCCAGCACTGTTGTAAATGGTACATTAATTCACCACCAGATGGCAGCGATGCGCTGTGCGCGCACAAAGTACCCTCCACCTATGTGAAAACAACAGTAATAAAAGCATCGAACTGCCGAGTTAGCGCAGATGTCATCCTCTGTGACCTACTCTACTGATGGAACCTCCAGATCAGACAGCCTCGAAGAAACAGGAAAGTGATTGGTTGAAATACACGTAATAAGATTCTTAACCCCTGGGACTCCCTGGCCTCCTCGATGTCTTTATCCTAGTAACCATTTATCAATTAATGAATTAGAAATACCGTTTATTTCCATCTAACACTAGGATTTTTTTTCGATATACCAATTATCCAGTTTTTATGTACAGTGAAGGAGCAACCTATTGTTTGCTCACTGCAAACTGAGCATTTTTCATTTAAGTAACTTTCCAAGATATAATTATTACGAACTTGGCTCATGCATGTACAAGTTGAAAGGCTTTAGAACACAAGAGTTCAAATGAGGGGTGTTCTAAGAAATAGGTGCAGGAGGGGAAACGGCCTTTACTAAGAGGCCGTAACCACGCAGGCCGTAACCATGTAAGCATTAACACGCTTGTCTGAACCATGCAAATGCGTGGTTAAGGCACCATGCATATGCGTGGTTCAGGCACACAGCGGAAACAGCTGGGAGAGGAATGAGTGTCCGGGTAAATGGGGCTGGGGAGATTGGGGGTGGTTTAGGACAGGGCGGGGTAGGTTTTAGAGTTCAGGGTGGGGGGTCTGGATAGTTTTAAGGGCAGGGCATGGTTACTTTTAGGGCTCAGGGAAAAGGGGGTGTATGCTCAGGGCAGGGGGATGGAAGGGGCAATTTTTAGGGCTGAGGAGGGGTGGATTGCAGAGTATGGTGTCAGGTATAAGGCAGCAGGGCAGGGGACAATTTACCATGCATGTTTCTTTACCAAACACGCTTGTACAGCAACATTTGTTGTAAGGGCATGCATGGTAAAGATATGCATGGTAAACACGCGGTCATTGTTGTGACAGCGTTCTTAAGGCTTGTGTGGTTCAGGCTTGTGTGAATCCATCATACAACCGTGCACAAGCACACCGCTTTCCTGTGCACAAGAGAACGCATCCAAGCCATGACTGTGCTGAGGGCCAGCTTTAGCAATGGTGGTTGTAGGAAGCTCTCCAGGTGTGCGGTGGGTACCTAAAGTACTTACACGTTATACCAGGTCCAGGTACGACATGAAATAATACACTCAGTGTTACAAAAATAAAGGTACTTTATTATGGTAACACAGCACCAAAAATGCTATAGAGGCAATACTCCCTTAGAACGTAGGTAATACACAAGATATATACACTAGTTGTCAGAAATAGGCATACGAATGGCTAGACAACAGTGCAAACAGTGTAAAACGAATGAGAGAATAGTGACCCTAGGGGGAGCACAAACAATATACTAAAAAAACGGAATGCAAGAATTGAACCTCAACCTAGCTAAGTGGAATGTGTAGAGGGGCGCTGGGGGTACCAGGAAAGCACAAAGGTAAGTACCACAACACCCCCCAGCGACCAGGAAAGCAGGAGTAAATCACTAAACATTCTCCAAAACACCCACAAAGTAGAAAATAAGAGAATTGCAAAACCCAGAGGCAACTGCAAGAAACCAACAGTGTATTACTGAAGAGGAAGACCTGTGGAAAGAGGGGACCAAGTCCAGAAGACACCACAGAGTCCAGTGGGGGCAGGAGCCCCTACCCACTAAGCAGAAGATGCAGGAGTTGGTCGACGGTGAGGAAGGAAGGTCAGCACTGCAGCCCCGGAGTCAGAGTCGAGTTCCTGGAGGATGAAGGTGATGCCCCACATCAGAAGGAAGATTGCAGTTGGGTTTGCGTGTTCGGCTTCCACCAACAAGCCTTGGCACAGGGAAAACTCACGGTTGGCAGAAAGTGGTGTCGGCAGGGACCAGCAAGGCTCAGGAGGACTCAACCCAGGAGGGGGAGTCAGAAGGGGACCTCAGAGTTGCAGAGAGCCCACAGAAGCACAGGCAGCACTCACAGGAGTCCCACAGGAAGGGGACACAGAAGTTGCAAAAGGAGCCCATGCAGCACTACGAAAAGGAGTCCCACGCCGCAGGAGAACTACTCAGGGAGCTGTGCATCACAGCAAGGAGTGCTATGGGATGGAGCTACTCAATGTCTAAAGACACCTTGGAAGAAGTGCCAACAAGCCTGGGCAGCTGCAAAAGACATGGTGCATGGGGGTTCTGTCCTGCATGGGAAGGCAAGGGCTTAGCTCCACCCAATTTCAACAGCTGGTAGAAAGGACTGATGTGACCACATCCAATCACAAACTGTGATGCAAGATCTATGAAGCTCAGCAGGGGATCCATGCAACTAGTCGTCGTTGCTGTTGGTGCCTGCAGATGCAGGGGAGTGACTCCTTCGCACCAAGGGATAATCCTTCTTCTTTCCTGTGCAGACTGAAGATGGGCTGTCCTCAGAGGATGCACGACAAGTCAAATGTTGCAGAAGCTGGAAGGAGCCGTGGAAACAAAGTTGCAGGTGAAGCCTTCGTCTTTGTTGCAGATTGTCGGGCCCTGGAGAGTCCAGATGCAGCTCCTTCGGTCAGAAGTCAAAGTGGAGGTTGAAGAGGTATCCTGCTGGAATCTTGCAAGCTGAATCTGAGAAACCACCCAAAAGAGAGACCCTAAATAGCCATTAGTCCAGGAAAATGGACCTGGAGTTTGTGGGGGCACCTCTGGTAGTGCAGGGGTGCCCTTACACACAGGTACCTGCACCCTGCTCTCTGGGCTGAGAAGGCTTACTATAGGAGTGACTTACAGTGACCTGATGCAGTGACCTGAAGTGGAAACGGGAGCATACACCCGGTTTATGCAGACTGCAGTGGCAGGACTGCAGAACCCTTCACATGGACTCTCTATGGGTGGCAGAATAACTGCTTCAGCCCATAGGGATCACTTGGAACCACAATGCCCTGGGTACCATATACTAGGGGATTACATGGGGGTACCAGTATGCCAATTGTGGGATGAAATATAGAGTTTTGGGAGAGAGAGCATAATCACTGAGGACCTGGTTAGCAGGATCCCAGTGAACACAGTCAAACACAATGGCATCAGGCAGAAGAAGGGGTAACCATGCTAAGAAACAGGGTAATGTCCTACAGTGGTGCCCAGTGCAGCAAACTTTGTCCACCCCAACCCTCCCCCAAACACACACACAAAGCCTCTGAATGCACGGGTTCCTTGACTTTCACACTCCACCAGTGCCCCTCATCTCTCCATAGTCCCTCTCTCTCATGTACACTTCATTTGATTTACACTGCTACCCATACCAGTGTAGAGTGTTCAGTGTCAGACCACTTTGAATTATACGTGTGTAAATCAGTCTGTAAGAAATATTAAATAGGACAATGAGGATCACAAGATGTAGGTGTCACATGTCTCCAATAGTAGTACACACTAATTATCAAGAATGTTTGGTCTGGAGAAGGGCAAACTCAGGATTTAAAACCTACAGGAGTTGCTGGCTTTACTAGTGGGAATGTATTTCGCCCCGGACAACCCCTTTTTACAACATTAGGATAATGAAAGAGTGAAGAAAAAACATAACGTTCTAACTTATATCTTGCAATTTGCATGTAGTTCTATGTTGAGAGTTCATAGGTCATTGTGCTATATTAGGAGTGTAACTGATGAGCTGCAAGTAACAAAAGGATGTCTGTGGCAAAAGCAGTAACCCACTGAGCTATCCACACAAAATACTGTTTAATGATTTCCCTGTTACATATACTTTGCAGCAGGAATATTAACCATCTGCATGACTTTAGCATGAGTGGAAGCTGCCACTAGACAAACTATCTCTTTCCAGCAAGAACAAAAATCACCAGAGTTATCTTGACATTTTTATTGTTGCCTGAAAACTACTGGACACACAAGGATCTCTGTAGCAGATGCTTTTTAACCCTATCTTATTTCTAAACACGGCAACCCCAAAGTTAGCACTAGGTGCAGCTGCACTGGTCGGACCAGTCTGGAGTCCACCCTGGTCGTGCTAATTGTTCATTTAACAGCAGCCGAAAAAGGTGTATATTTCACCATCCATCGAGCTGAGCACTTCTTCAGATATTCAAAGTTCCAAACTCGTAGATCACTTCAGTTAGAAGCTGCATCCCGTATGTTATCATTACACACCTTTCGTGATTATAAAATAGAATGAAAGCTAGCCCAGTAAAACTATAATACTCATGACAAAAATACATTTTCAACCTTTAGTTTTCAAGAACAGTGAAACCTGATGTCAAATGCATCTTTAAAGTTGAATCTGTGGAAACCTCTATGGCATCTGCATAACATTTAGAGAGGATTAGAGAAATCAGGAACAAGTAGTGTATTTGTTTTTTTTTTTTCTAGACGCTTGTTTATTTCAGAATGCTTAAGCCAACTAATACTTTATATTGCCATTCTGTCGATAGTAAGAATCTAATTAAATATATGTTTTTAATGTGAACATTACAAATGTTTTGGTAATGTGAATGTTCTGATTGTCTAGATTCCATGTTAATTGAATAAATGTTTCAGAATCATTTAAAAAACAAAGGCCCTGATTTACGAAAAGTGGTGCTGCACCCAGTGCAGTGCCACTTTTCTTGTGCTCCGCAGCACCCCCTCTAATGCCACCATGTGTGCGCTGTATCTAGGATAAGGCACACCATGGCTCTAGTTAGGGGAAGTAGCATCAAAATGTTTGACGCTAATTTGGAGCTTTGCAGGATTAGCGTAAAAAATGTTGACGCTAATCCTGCAAAGCCCATTGAAAACCTGCACTGAGCAGGCGTTAAAAGTGGTGGAATAAATGACACAAAGAAATCTTTTCGATTTCTTTGCGCCATTTTTTCGCCCCCATAATGGGGAAACGCCCCCTTTGCATACATTATCCCTGGCACAGGCATAATGTAGCGCAACTGGTTACAAAGTGGCGTAATACATGCATTGCGCCACTTTGTAAATTTGGTGCAGTTATTTTAGCCTTGTTGGGCCACATTAGTTTAAAACAAAAATATGCTAATGTGGCGCTAGGAGGAGCTAGGGGCTTTTAAATCTGCCCCAAAGGGGCTTATTTACAAGCCCCTTGTCCCCGCGAGTGGTTCGGGTTCTTCCCCATATAAACAGTGATGCACCGGCTAAGTAAGGAGCTTGTAAACAAGCCCCATAGTTTTCTACATGGGACAAAACTGAATCCTCTCCCTTAGTGACGTTTTTTGCTCTGAATTACACATTCTTCACCCCTGACAGTTTCCCGAGCGCAGTGAATTCTACAGGAGTTCACATCTACTCTGGCACATTGTTCCGCTCCCTACAGTATATCAGTTGCTAGAAGCATCCATTGTGGGTCCAGGAGCGCTCAGTCCTTTCTATGTGTCTAGTAAAGTACTATTTCTAGTCATTATGAGTACAGTTATTTTGCGCGGATATTTTGAATGTCCGCACGGATCCTGCTTACCTACAAATAGGTGGGACATGGTTGTTCTACAGTAGCGCCTACTAGAGCTTTTATTTTTATATGTAAGGACTGTGTACAGACAGAGAGTAGACATAATTCTTATAAAAAGCTTCATTGAACCACTGTAACGGTGCTCCAGGGTAGGATTATCTTTCTAGATCCCATGAAAGGGCACCTCCATGAAGATGCTCTAGACTGGGTAACACATGGCAGTTCAACCATTTACTCCAGCACCCCACAGGACTAGCCCAGGAAAACACTGGGGTGCATCCTTAGGACATGACCAGGAGCATAACTCAGGCCCCGTAACCCTGAGGCACAGGGGGCCACCTATACAGCCTACGGCCTATGAACTGGTGTCAGTTTTGGGTTTCTGAGGCCTGTCATCCTATTCTGCTGGGACTGCGGTGGGTGGGGTCACATTTTGCGGTGCTCCACTGTACATGACAATATGGCCATGTCCCTCAAACACGCTATGCACACCCCAGTAAGTGACAAACTCTCTCAGGCAGATAGATTTATTGCTGTTAAAGTTCAACCTTAAAACCTTCCAGACTTCCAAGCAGCGTGTTAAGGACGAACATAGCAGAGAGTGAAATTAAAAATACCTGAAACAAATACCTATGAGGGGGGACTTGTAACGAGCCGGGGAACAGATGCGTTCACATCTTTACTCGAAGCTTGTGGATTTCACACAATCATTCAGACACTCGCACCACTGGTTAATGATTTTCTTGGGCCTGTTTTAATTACAATATAAGGCAGAGTCAGCAACAAACGAAACAGCAGGAACATTTGAATAGGGGTGGAGTCTCCCAGCCTGCAGAGGGGTTTAAGGAAGAGCTGGAGGGTCCCACCCAAAGATCTGTCTGCATCAGAGGTCAGAGCTCTGCTGACCCTCCATCATGCCTTGGGCTCCGCTCCTCCTCGTGTTCAGCGCCATCTTTACAGGTGATTGTGAACTGCTTTCCTATTTCATGTTTTTCCACATTTAAAAATAACATTAATGTTTAATCAGCACAGATCCATTGTTTGGAATTAATGTTTATATGGTAAATCCTCCATCTTCTCATTTCAGGGGCTACTGCCCAGTATGTGCTGACCCAGCCGTCTTCGCTGTCGTTGACCCCGGGACAGACGGCCAGACTGCCCTGTGTGATGAGCAGCGGGTTCAGCATCAGCGGCTACAGTATCTTCTGGTACCAACAGAGGCCCGGGAGCCCCCCCAGGTACCTCCTCTGGTTCTATTCTGACTCTAGCAAGGACCAGGGTTCCGGGGTCCCCGCCCGGTTCTCGGCCTCCAAGGACCCCTCCAGTAACACCTGCCACTTGCTCATCACCGGGGCCCTTGGGGAGGATGACGCCGAGTACTACTGCCAAGGAGCTCATGGCAGTGGCAGCTCTTATCAGAATCACAGTGACTCAGAGTGAAGAGGAACTGAGACAAAAACCTCTCCTTACTTATTGCCAACAGAAATAATGAAAAAAGAAACCAAAACATCGAGGCATCAGTGCCTTGCCGACTTATCCGTCTTGGGGTTGTTTTCACCCAGTGATGCTACAAAAGAAGGAGTCTTGAAAGGGAGAGGGGTTGGGACCATGGAGAACCGTCTCTGCCTCAGCAGCAGCGTCTACATTTATAATGCACTATATACCATAAACCCCGGTTGACGAGAATTTGTTAAACCTCTGAAGATCTAGGGTTCTTCAGGACCCATCGGAATGGAGATGGAGAATTTAGCTATAGTGGACATTAGAGATGCAATCGAGGGAGTAGGATTGAATAATATAAGGAGAATGTCGTCTGCGTAGAGAATCTGTTTTTGGTGACCAGCTTCTGATACTTCGTCTTTCCCTCTTTTTGGGTGACTGAAAATATTGAAATTTTTTTTTTCAACCTTTCTAAAGGTTCATGTATTCATTTAAACATTGCAAAATTACAAATGTATTGACTGAGATGTAGTTGCGTAAAGATCATAAAATTTGCTCCAATTGAAGTAAGATTGGTAGAATGACCCAGCACTAGATACACTTTGCAGAAGCAAGTAGGAAGGCATTTAGGGTCTGGTGTTTTGGAAGCACTGTCACTTTACAGCAGGACTCCACCCCCGCCAAACCTGCGGTTTTCCTTTCCCATTTACATATGGGGGAGCCTCAGCCAGAGCAAAGTCATTAGTACTGGCCCAGTTGTTACAGGGGTGCATCTTCACTGCATCAGCTGCTATGCCCTGACATTAAGGAAGGTCTCCTCATGCAAATGTTTCCTGTCTGTTTTTCCATGCAAGGCATAGAGGACCCTCATAGCAACATCATCATTGACCTTCACAAGTACTAAAAATCTCCTTACAATTAAGGGGCATTTATTGATTAAAATGCCAACCAGCTGCAAAGATGTTGCAGTGGACTGGCATTTCAGTTTTCTCAAGAGTGTTTCCATCTTTCCAGGGGAAGCTTTTTTTTGCAAAATGACTCCCACCAACACTATGGAAATCCTTACATTTGGAGGTAATGCAATTTCTGGAGAGTGGAAGTCAAGTAAAGTCTTCTGTTGTCCTATTGGGCTGGCATGCCTTCCGCTACATTTACAATCCCCCTGCCTCCTTAGAGTTTTTATCCGTTGCAGTACCATTGTGCATGGAATAACTTTGCTAAAGGTCATCTTTCAGAGGACATTCATACGTTTCTAGTTTGCTGGGTCTGATTACAGTGAAAACGGTCTCACTGAGCGCATTAAGGGCCAGATTTACAAGGCACAGTGTGCCATATGTACGAACACATTTTCCCATAGACACAGATTGGGCAAAACTGCTTGATGCATCTGGCCCAGTGTCTCTTTTTTTTTTTTTTTACTCTAATGTAGCATTACGGAGGCCATTCTCCTTTTCCATATTTACAAAGTGGGGCAATGCTTGCATTGCATCACTTTGAGCCCCCTTGCGCCACATTATGCCTATGCCAGGCATAATGTATGCAAAGGGGGCGGTACCCCGCAGGGAGCCCCATAGAAACAGCACAGTGAAATTTACAACATTTCGCTGAGCCATTTTAGCGTCATTTTTAACACCTGTTCAGAGCAGGCATTAAAATGACGTGCCCATTACTTTCAATGGGCTTCCCTTTACTTTGCAGGATCAGCACCACATTTTGTGGCATTAACCCTGCAAAGCACCACAATAGCATCATACATTTTGACTCTATTGTCCTAATATGTGCCATGGTGTGCCATATTGTAAATATGATGCACAAATGGTGTCGTTAAGGGGGCGCAAGTGGGCACAAGGAAAGTCCTGCATCACAGCTGATGCACCACTTTCTTGTACATCTGGCCCTAAGTTTTTTATAAGCAAGGAGAAAGGCAGATGGGCAAACTCTGCAATGGCAAAAATGTGAACATTCATGCAATTTTACAACAGAGAATAAATAATGTACATAACCTTAGTCGGCAGTTGAAGATCTTCTGCAGCTCAGAATACTGTAATCTTTTCTGCAATCAACGTTCTTTCACAAAATGAAGGAGCATTTTCTGATCTTTGAGAATCGCCTAAAGTTGCTACTTTTTTAAGTGTTGCTAGTTTCATGCAGTTAATTTCACAGACTTTGCCTGAGTACTTGTTTCCAATGTATTTACAACAAAGCACAATACATTCATGGGGGGACAGTGGTTCCATATGTTAGGGTGTGTAATGAACTCCACGGTAAATAGTCAGTTTCAGCATCAATTATCTGAATATTTTGAAATTCGAATGCAGACTATTGAGTCTTCATCCTAGATCTCTTTTGTGGTGTTGCACTGAGGGACACACACAAGTCCACTCCTCACTTCTGGTGTCCAAGGTCTGCAGTGCACAGGTTGGAAGCCGTGGGTGAGAGGGGATTGTGCAGCTAAGGCAGACTTCAGAGATGACAAATAGAGATCCTGTCTGTGGTTTATGGAAATCAGGGCAGGAAATGGAAAACAAATACTCTGGAGTCCCATAAATTGTGATAAGGGGATGGGAGCAAAAAGGGTGGAGACCTAGGGGGTTGAATAATGAGGAGAAATGTCTGATAGTCAAATTGCATGTTTATTTTTAAAAGCTCTGCAACAAGGACAAACGTGAATGCAAATGTGTTTGGCCTTGCTTAGTTCATCACACATGGACTGCATTTTAAAATATTTAACATGTTAATGAACCTGCTTCTAAAATCATTGTTTACCCCACAACTTCTAGTGTAAATTAATAAGATACCGTCTGGTGTTTGATGCACTTGCAGGATAAACCTGTGTGCAGTCTGGATGCAGGTTTGATTCATCATTAAATGGAATAGAGAGTTAATGTTCCTGCTGCAAAGCACAATGTGTAACATGCAAGTCACAAGTTTGTATACAGCTCAGTTGATTGGATCCCCTTATTTCCAGCACTGTTGTAAATGAAACTTGAATTGGCCACTAGATGGCAGAGACGCACTCTACGTGCACAAATCGCCTCCACCGTTGTGGAAACAACAGTAGTAAAAACATCGAACACCCGAGTTATCCTCTGTGACCTGGCGCAGGGCACGCTCCCATGTGCTCGGTGATCTGCTGATGGAACCTCTGGATTAGGCAGCCTCGAACAGAAAGGAAAGTGATTGGTTGTACAAGTAATAATATTCTTAACCCCTGGGACTTCCTGGGCTCCTGGATGTCTTTCTCCTAGTAACTATTTATCAATATTAATGAATTAGAAATATAGTTTATTTCAATCTAACAACAGGATTTTCGTTCCAATATACCAATTATCCAATTTTAATGTACAGTAAAGGAGCAACCCACTGTTTGCCCACTGCATACTGAGTATTTTTAATTTCAATAACTTTCCAAGTTATAATTTTTAATAAGGTGGCTCATGCATGTCCAAGTTCAAAGGCTTTAGAATTGAAGAGTTCAAATGAGGGGTGTTCTAACAACTAGGTGCAGGAGGTGAAACAGCCTTTACTAAGAGGCCGTAAACACCCAGGCTGTAACCATGTAAACATTAACACACTTGTCTGAACCATGCATATGCGTGGTTCAGGCACACAGCGGGAACAGCTGGGAGAGGAATGAGTGCCAACAAGCCTTGGCAGCTGCAAAATATGTGGTGCATGGGGGTACTGTCCTGCATGGGAAAGCAAGGGCTTAGCTCCACCCAATTTGGACAGCTGGTAGATAGGACAGATGGGAACACATCCGACCACAACATGTGATGCAGGATCCATGCAGCTCAACAGGAGAGGGGTACATGTCCTTGCTGTTGGTGCCTGCAGATGCAGGGGAGTGACTCCTTTACTCCAAGGGAGTTTCCTTCTTCTTTCCTGTACAAACTGACGACGGGCTGTCCTCAGTGGATGCACAGCTGGGCAATTATTGCAGAAGTAGGAAGGAGCAGTGGAAACAAAGTTGCCCGTGAAGCTGTAATTTCTTCTTTGCTGATTGTAGGGTCCTGGAGTATCCAGATGCAGTTCCTTTAGTCAGAAGTCAAAGTGGAGATTGCAGAGGAATCCTGCTGGAATCTTGCAAGCCAAATCTGAGGAACCACCAAAAAGAGAGACCCTAAATAGCCATGAAAGGGGGATTGGTCACCTACCCGGGTGACCACCTAACCTGAGGGGGCTCTAATGTCACCTGCCTGACCTGGCCACTCAGATGCTCCCAGAGTTCCCTGCCAACCTTGCATTCACAATGGCAAAACTCAGGGAACCTCTGGAGGAGCTCTGGGCACCACCCCTGGGGTGGTGACGGACAGGGGAGTGGTCACTCCCGTTTCCATTGTCCAGTTTTGCACCAGAGCAGGGATTTGAGGTCCCTGAACTGGTGTAGACTGGTTTATGCCTGGAGGGCAACAAATGTCCCCTTCAAAGCATATCAGTGGCTTGGGGAGGCTACCCCTCCCAAGTCCAGTAACACCTATTTCCAAAGGGAGAGGGTGTAACACCCATCTCCCAAAGGAAATCCTTTGTTTTCCCCTCCTGTGCTTGAGCTGCTCAAGCAACAGGAGGGCGGAAACCAGTCTGTGAGGTGGCAGCAGCTTGGGCTGCCTGGAAAACTTCAGAAGGCTGTAGGAGCAATACTGGGGTCCTCTAAGGAGTCCCCAGAGTGGATGGAATCATAAAACTAATACTTGCAAAAGTACAGTGGTATGATTTCAACATATTCGAAACCAAACATGCCTAAGTTTGGAGTTACCATTATGTAGCTGGACATAGGTAGTGACCTATGTCCAGTACATGCGTAAAATGGCATACCCACACTCACAAAGTACAGGAAAATGGATCTGGAGTTTGTGGGGACACCTCTGGTAGTGCATGGGTGCCCTCACACACAGGTATCGGCACCCTGCTCTCTGGGCTGAGAGGGCCTACCATAGGGTTGACTTACAGTGACCTGGTGCAGTGACCTGTAGTGAAAACGGGTGACTACACCCAGTTCACACAGACTGCAGTGGCAGTCCTGCAGAACCCTTTGCATGGACTCCATAAGGGTGGCAGAGTAACTTTTTCAGCCCCTAGGGATCCCTTGGAACCCCAATGCCCTGGGTACCTGGATACCATATACTAGGGGCTTACATGAGGGTACCAGTATGCCAATTGTAGGATGAAATATAGAGTTTTGGGAGAGAGAGCATAATCACTGGGGACCTGGTTAGCAGGATCCCAATGAACACAGTTAAACACAGTGACATCAGGCAGAAAAAGAGGGTGACCATGCCAAGAAAGAGGGTACTTTCCTACAGTGGTGCCCAGTGCAGCACATTTTGTCCACCCCAACCCTCTCCACAAACACACTCACAAAACCTCCTTATGCACGGGTTCCTTGACTACCAAACTCCACCAGTGCCCCTTATCTCTCCATAGTCCCTCTCTCTCATGTGCATTTCATTTGTTTTATAGTGCTACCCATACCAGTGTAGAGTGTTCGGTGTCAGACCACTTTACATCACATTATACAGAACCAATGAATTATACATGTGTAAATCAGTCTGTAAGAAATCTTAAATAGGACAATGAGGATCACACGATGTAGGAGTCACATGTCTCCAATACTAGTACACACTATTCGTTATGAATGTTTGGTCTGGAGAAGGACAAACTCAGGATTTAAAACCTACCGGAGTTGCTGGCTTTACTAGTAGGAATGTATTTCGACACAAACAACCCCTTTTTAGCAACATTAGGATAATGAAAGAGTGAAAAAAAAAAAATCACGCCGTAATCTATATCTTGCAATTTGCATGTAGTTCTGTGTTGAGAGTTCATAGGTCATTGTGCTAAATGAGGAGTGCAACTGATGAGCTGCAAGTAACAAAAGGATCTTTGTGGCAAAAGCAGTAACCCACTGAGCTATCCACACAAAATACTGTTTCGTGATTTCCATGTTAAATATTCTTTGCAGCAGGAATATTAACCCTCTGCACGACTTTAGCATGAGTGGAAGCTGTCACTAGACAAACTATCTCTTTCCAGCAAGAACAACAATCACCAGAGTTGACATTTTTATTGTTGCCTGAAAACTACTAGACACATAAGGATCTCTGTAGCAGATGCCCTTTAAACCTATGTTATTTCTAAACACAGCAACCCCAAAGTTAGCACTAGGTGCAGCTGCACCAGTTGGACCAGCTTGGAGTCCGCCCTGGATGTGCTAATTGTTCATGTAAGAGAAGCCGAAAAAGGTGTATATTTCACCATCTATCGAGCTGAGCACTTCTTCAGAGATTTAAAGTTCCAAACTCGCAGATCACTTCAGTTAGAAACTGCATTCCGTATGTTATCATTACACACCTTTCTTGATTACAAAATAGAATGTAAACTAACCCAGTTAAACCATATTACTCCTGACAAGAATACATGTTCAACCTTTAGTTCTCAAGAACAGTGAAACCTGATGTTGAATGCATCTTTAAAGTTGAATCTGTGGAAAGTGCTATGGCATCTGCATAATATTTAGAGAGGATTAGAGAAATCATGAACAAGTAGTGTATTATTATTTTTTTTCTAGACGCTTGGGGCCAGATGTAGGTAGCGTTTTGCATGGCGTAAAGTGCGAAAATCGCAGTTTGTGCCATGCAAAACGCGCATCGCGATCTCAAAATGTGAATGCCACTCACAAATAGGAAGGGTTATCCCCTTCCTATTTGCGACTCACACTGCAATGCTAAATTGCTTTGTGACCGCGAACGAGGTCGCAAAGTATTTCACAGTTACCACCAGTGTCACACTGGTGGTAACCCATTCGCAAAAGGGAAGGGGTCCCTATGGGACCCCTTCTCCTTTGTGAATGTTGCCATAAATGTTTTTTCAGAGCAGGCAGTGGTCCAATGGAACACTGCCGGCTCTGAAAAAACGAAACCAAATGGTCTGGTTATTTTTTTTGTATTGCAACTCGTTTTCTTTTAAGGAAAACGGGCTGCAATACAAAAAAAAAAACTGCTTTATTTAAAAAGCAGTCACAGACATGGAGGTCTGCTGTCTCCAGCAGGCCACCATCCCAGTGAGTGCAGGGAATCGCTATGGGGTCGCAAAATGCGACCCACCTCATTAATATTAATGAGGTGGGTCTTTGCGACCCCATAGCGATTCGCAGACTGTGTCTGAGACACCGTTCTGCATCCGATTTTGCGACTCGGAAATTCGCACATTGCTACATCTGGCCCTTGTTTATTTCAGAATGCTTAAGCCAACTAATATTTCATATTGCCATTCTGTCAATAGTCAGGATCTAATTAAATATATATTTTTAATGTGAACACTAGAAATGTTTTGGTAATGTGAATGTTCTGATTGTCTAGATTCCATGTTAATTGAATAAATGTTTCAGTATCATTTAAAACACAAAGGCCCTGATTTACGAAAAGTGGTGCTGCACCCAGTGCAGCGCCACTTTTCTTGGGCCCCGCAGCACCCCCTCTAATGCCACCATTTGTGTGCTGTATCTAGGATACGGCACACCATGGCTCTAGTTAGGGGAAGTAGCATCAAAATGTTTGACGCTAGTTCGGAGCTTTGCAGGATTAGCGTAAACAATTTTGACGCTAATCCTGCAAAACCCATTGAAAGCCTGCTCTGAGCAGGCGTTAAAAGTGGTGAAATAAATGACACAAATAAATCTTTTCGATTTCTTTGCGCCATTTGTTTGGCCCCCCAATGGGGAAACGCCCCCTTTGCATACATTAACACTGGCACAGGCATAATGTAGCGCAACTGGTTACAAAGTGGTGCAATGCATGCATTGCGCCACTTTGTAAATTTGGTGCAGTGATTTTAGCCTTGTTGGGCCACATTAGTGTAAAACAAAATTATGCTAATGTGGCGCTAGGAGGAGCTAGGGGCTCTTAAATCAGCCCCAAAGGTGCTTATTTACAAGCCCCTTGTGCCCCCGGTGCGTCGGTTTTTCCCCATATAAAAAGTGATGCACAGGCGACGCAAGGGGCTTGTAAATAAGCCCCATGGTTTTCTACATGGGACAAAACTGAATCCTCACCCTTTGTGATGTTTAATGTTCTGAATGACACATTCTTTATCCCTGACAATTTCCCGGGCACAGTAAATTCTACATGAGTTCACATCTTCTTCAGCACATTATTCGGCTCCTTACAATATATCTGTTGCTAGAAGCATCCATTTTGGGTCCAGGAAGGCTCAGTCCTTTCTATGTGTCTAGTAAAAGTACTATTTCTAGTCATTATGGGGGTTATTACAACTTTGGAGGAGGTGTTAATCCGTCCCAAAAGTGACGGATATACCACCAGCCGTATTACGAGTTCCATAGGATATAATGGACTCGTAATACGGCTGGTGGTATATCCGTCACTTTACTGTCACTTTTGGGACAGATTAACACCTCCTCCAAAGTTGTAATAACCCCCAATGTGTACAAATATTTTATGCGGATATTTTGAATGTCCGTGCGGATCCTGCTTACCTACAAATAGGTCTGAAATGGTTGTTCTACACTAGCGCCTACTAGAGCTTTTATTATTATATGTAAGGACTGTGTACAGACGGAGAGTAGAGATAATTCTTATAAAAAGCTTCATTGAACCACTGTAACGGTGCTCCAGGGTAGGATTATCTTTCTAGATCCCATGAAAGGGCACCTCCATGAAGATGCTCTAGACTGGGTAACACAGGGCAGTTCAACCATTTACTCCAGCACCCCACAGGACAAGCCCAGGAAAACACTCGGGTACACCCTTAGGACAGGACCAGGAGCATAACTCAGGCCCCGTATCCCTGAGGCTCAGGGGGCCACCCTACCATTCAGGGGGGGCTCCTATACAGCCTATGGCCTATAAACTGGTGTCAGTTTTGGGCACCTGAAGCCTGTCGTCCTATTCTGCTGGGACTGCGGTGGGTGGGGTCACATTTTCCGGTGCTCCACTGTACATGACAATATGGCCATGTCCCCCAAACACGCTATGCACACCCCAGTGAGTGACAAACCCTCTGAGATGAAAGATTTATTGCTGTTAAAGTACAACCTTAAATCCTTCCATATTTCCAAGCAGCGTGTTAAGGACGAACAGAGCAGAGAGTGAGATTAAAAATACCTGAAACAAATACCTTTCTACAAAATATCTGTTTGATAGAATCGTCCACTGTGGCTCCAGGAGGGCACAGTCCTTTCTAGGTGTCCAGTAAAACTACTATTTCTAGTCATTGTATGTACAATTATTTGACAAGGTTATTTGAAAGTCCTTGAGGATCCTGTTTACCTACAAATAGGTGGGACATAGTTGTACTACACGAGCTCCTAGTAGAGCTTTCGTCATTATCTGTGAGGACTGTGTACAGCAGAAGAGTAGATATAATTCTTATATAAAGCTTCACTAAACCACTGTCACGCGCTGATAGGCAGGATTATCTGTCTAGATCCTAAGTCAGGGCACTTCCGTGTGGATGCTCTGGACTGGGTAACACATGCAGTTCAACCATATACTCCAGCACCCCCCAGTGCAAGCTCAGGAAAACACTGGGGTGCATCCTTAGGACATGACCAGGAGAATAACTCAGTCTCCATAACCCTGCGGCACAGGGGGACACCCTACCTCCACACCCCAGTGAGTGACAAACTCTCTCAGATGATAGATTTATTGCTGGTAAAGGACAGCCTTAAATCCATTCAGACTTCCCCATTTCCAAGCAGCGTGTTAAGGACCAACAGACCAGAGATTGGTCTTTAAATTAAAAATACATGAAATTAATACCTATGAGGGGGTAATTGTAATGACCCGGGGAACAGATGGGTTCACATCTTTACTCGAGGCTTGTGGATTTCACAGAGCCATTCAGACACTCGCACCACTGGTTATTGGTTTTTCGGTGCCTTTTTCATTACAATATAAGGCAGAGTCATAAACGAAAGAAACAGCAGGGACATTTGCCTAGGGGTGGAATATCAGCCCTGCAGAGGTGCTTAAGGGAGACATGGAGGGTCCCACCCAGAGATCTGTCTGCACCAGAGATCACAGCCCGGCTCACCCCCATCATGTCCTGGGCTCCTCTCCTCATGTTCAGTGCACTCTGTGCAGGTGATGTGGCAAAGCTTTACTTTTCATGTCTGTCCACATAACATAAGCAACACCACACACTATTGTTTGATCTCCACCAAGATGGTGTTTGACATGATTTTGTGATAAACCCATTTTCTCGCCCCAGGTGCTGGTGCCCAGTATGTGCTGGACCAGCTGGACTCAGTGTCGGTGACCCCGGGCCAGACGGCCAGACTGCCCTGTGTCATGAGCAGCGGGTTCAGCATTGGTGGCTACTGGATCCGGTGGTACCAACAGAGGCCCGGGAGCCCCCCCCTGGTACCTGCTGTAGCATTATGCTGACTCTAACAAGGGCCAGGGCTCCGGGGTCCCCGCTCGGTTCTCGGCCTCCAAGGACCCCTCCAGTAACACCTGCCACCTGCTCATCAGCGGGGCCCTGGGGGAGGATGACGCCGATTATTACTGCGGAGGAGATCATGGCAGTGGCAGCTCTTATCTGCATCACAGTGACTGAGTGAAGAGGAATTGAGACCAAAACCTCCCCTTATATATTACCCACAGAAATAGTGAAAAGAGAAACAAAAACATCGAGACATCAGTGCCTTTAACCCCTTCACTGCCAGGACTTTTCCCCTTCAAGTGCCACGCCTTTTTTGGGCTATTTGGGGCAGTTCGCGCTTAGGCCCTCATAACTTTTTTCCACATAAGTTAGCCATGCCAAATTTGTGTTCCCTTTTTTCAACATCCTTTCGGATTCTAACAGTACCCAAAGTTTCTGGGTTCTCCTGGAGGAGACCAAGAAATTAGCCAAAATACTGCAAAAATGTAATTTGTTAAAAAAAAAAATGGGAAAAAAGGGCTGCAGAAGAAAGCTTGTGTTTTTTTTCCATGAAAACGGCATCAATAAATGGTTTGCAGTGCTAAAATCAATATCTTACCAGCTTTGAGGAACAGCAGACTTGAAACAGAAAAACACTTAAAAAAAAAAATTGGCATTTGACTGGACGTTCCTCATTTTTACTATTTTTTGTGCTTTCAGCCTCCTTCCAGTTAGTTCCAGAAATGGGTGTGAAACTAATGATGGATCCCAGACAGCTAAACATTTCTGAAAAGAAGACAAAGTTCAGAATTCAGCAAAGAGTCATTTGTGTAGATCTTTCAAAGTTTTTCTACAGAAAGTAACAGTTAAAATAAAAAAAACAAAATGAAATTGAGGTGAAAAAAGAGCCACTTCTGTCCACATTTTCTTCTATAACTTTTTCCAGCAATGGTAGACTTTTGAAAGCAATATACAGTTACGTTTGATGGACTCTTCTGGTTGCGGGGATATATAAGGCTTATAGGTACATCAAGAAAGCCTACGTACCCAGTGCCAATAAAGGAGCTGCACCTTGCAATGGGTTTTCATTGTATACTGGATACACAGCAACTAATTTGGTGAAATAAAAAGAGTGAAAAATAGGTATAAAGTAAACCTTTGCATTTTCAAAATGGGCACAAGGTAAGGTGCTGAGGAGCAGTGGTTATTTGCACATCTCTGAATTCTGTGGTCCCCCTCTTAGCATGTGAATTACAGGGCATTTCTTAAATAGATGTCTTTTCTACATGCTGTCTTACATTTGGATGGAAAAAATGTAGAGAAAGACAAGGGGCAATTACACTTGTTCTTCTATTCTGTGTTCCCCCAAGTCTCTCTATAAAAATGGTACCTCACTGACGTGGGTAGGCCTAATGCCCACAACAGGAAACCCAACACGGACACATCACATTTTTACATTAAAATCTGACGTGTTTTTTGGAAAGGGCCTAGCTGTGGATTTTGGCCTCTAGCTCAGCCGGCACCTAGGGAAACCTACCAAATTTATGAATTTTTTAAAACCAGACACCTAGGGAAATCAAAATTTGGCAAAAAAACACTTTTTCCTCACATTTCGGTGATAGAAAGTTCTGGAATCTGAGAGGAGCCAAAAATGTCCTTCAACGCAGCATTCCCCCAAGTCTCCTGATAAAATTGGTACCTCGCTTGTGTTGGTAGGCCTAGTGCCCCCAATAGGAAACTCCCCAAAACGTAACGTGGACACATCACATTTTTACATTGATAACTGAGGTGTTTTTTCTTAAAGGGACTAGCTCTGGATTTTGGGCTTTAGCTCAGCCGGCACCTACGAAAACCTACCAAACCTGTGCATTTTTGAAAATCAGACACCTAGGGGAAACAAGGATGGGGTATCTTGTGGTGCTCTCACCAGGTTCTGTTATCCTGAATCCTTTGCAAACCTCAAAATTTGGCAAAAAAAAAAAAAAACACTTTTTCCTCACATTTTGGTGATAGAAAGTTCTGGAATCTAAGAGGAGCCACAAATGTCCTTCCACCCAGCATTCCCCCAAGTCTCCTAAAACAAAATGGTACCGCACTTGTGTGGATAGGCATAGTGCCATGACAGGAAATGCCCCAAAACATATCATGGACACATCACATTTTCCCCCCAAAAACAGACCTGCTTTTTGCAAAGTGCCTAGCTGTGGATTTTGGCCTCAAGCTCATCCGGCACCTAGGGAAACCTACCAAACCTATATATTTTTGAAAACTAGACACCTGGGGAAATTCAGAATGAGGTGGCTTGTGGGGCACTCACCAGGTTCTGTTACACAAAATCCTTTGCTAACCACAACATTTGGCAAAAAAAAAACACTTTTTTCTCACATTTTGGTGACAGAAGTTCTGGAATCTGAGAGGAGCCACACATTTCCTTCCACCTAGCATTCCCCCAAGTCTCTTGATAAAAATGGTACCTCACTTGTGTTGGTAGGCCTAGTGCCCATGACAGGAAACGCCTCAAAACACAACATGGACACATCACATTTTTACATTGACAACTGAGGTGTTTTTTTTTTTTTTTAAGTGCTTAGCTGTGGATTATGGTCTGTAGCTCAGCCGGCATCTAGGAAAACCTACCAAACCTGTGCATTTTCAAAAACTAGACACCTAGGGGAAGCCAGAATGGGGTAACTCACATTTTACCCCCAAAAATGGACCTGTTTTTTGCAAAGTGCCTAGATGTGGATTTTGGGCTCAAGCTCATCCGGTTCTTAGGGAAACCTAGCAAACCTATATATTTTTGAAAACTAGACACCTGGGGAAATTCAGAATGGGGTAGCTTGTGGGGGTCTCACCAGGTTCTGTTGTCCAGAATCCTTTGCAAACCTCACAATTTGGCTAAAAAACACCTCTTCTTCACATTTTGGTGATAGAAAGTTCTGAATCTAAGAGGAGCCACAAATTTCCTTACACCCAGCATTCCCCCAAGTCTCCCAATAAAAATGGTACCTCACTTGTGTGCGTAGGCCTAGTGCCCGCGACAGGAAATGCCCCAAAACACAACATGGACACATCACATTTTCCCCCCAAAAAACAGACCTGTTATTTTGCAAAGTGCCTAGCTGTGGATTTTGGCATCTAACTCATCTGGCACGAAGGGAAAACCTAGCAAACCTGGACATTTCTGAAAACTAGACACCCAGGGGAACACAGGATGGGGTAACTTCTGGCGGTCTCACCAGGTTCTGTTATCCAGAATCCGTAACAAACCTTAAAATTTGGCAAAAAAACACTTTTTCCTCACATTTCGGTGCTGCAAAGTTCTGGAATCTGAGGCGAGCCACAAACCTCCTTCTACCCAGCATTCCCCCGGGTCTCTCAACAAAAATGGTACCTCACTTGTGTGGGTAGGACTAGTTCCCGCAACAGGTAATGCCCCAAAACTCTTTGTAGACACATGAAATACAAAACTACATGTTTTGTTGGAGGAGGCACCTGCGCTTTTAGTCCTGGGCTCAGCGGCCATTTAGGGAAACCTACTAAACCCAAACATTACTGAAAACTAGACACCCGAGGGAGTCCAGGGAGGTGTGACGTGCGTGGATCCCCCAGTGTTTTCTTACCAAGAACCCTCAGCAAACATCAAATTTAGCTAAAGAAATCACATTTTCCCCACATTTCTGTGTGGAATCACTGCACCAGCACAAATTTCCTACGCCCAAAGATCCCCTCAGTCTATCGGTAGAAATGATACCTCACTTGTGTAGGTGGGCCAAGTGCCTGTGACAGGGATGAGCCAAAAACATGTTGAAAATGAGGGGGAACCAAAGCATGTCCAATATGGCAGTATGAAAAAAAAAGTTTTTAAACTGACAAGTGGGGCATAAGTTTTATTGGTATAGATGTGACAATGCTGGGTGGCAGGAATTTTGTGAATTCCTGCAGATTCTGGAAGGCTCCATGACAATGATGTGGGAAATATGTGTGATTTCAAGCAAAGTTGGAGGTTTGCAGGGTATTGTGGGTAAGAAAATGGTGCAGGTGCAAGCGAAGCTCACCACCCTGGACTCACCTAGATGTTTAGTTTTCAGATGTGTCTAGGTCTCGTAGATTTTTCTACATAGCAGCTTCCCAAAGTCCAAAAAGTGCAGCCCTCACCATTCCAAGTGGGATGATTTTGAGAGTTAGACAAGCTCTCATGGCCCAAATGTAAAACCAAAACCCAAAATAATTAAATGTCCTCTTGCTTGCCATAGGATAAGATGTTTTAATGTGCGGAGGGAGAGCTGAAAGATTGTTACCACCTTCAGTTGGGTGGGGGCATAACCATGCACATACTGGTTGGTAGCCACCACCCTACTATTTTTGTTAAATTCCCTAGCATCTAGTAAGCTTTCTGCCCCCCCCCCCCAGGGAGTGGATTGGGGGTAATTGCCCCATCTGCCCACTAGTGGGCAGAACAACTTTGTCCCCATTTATTTGGGTGAGGGTATGGCCATACACCCGCCCTCTTTAAAAAAAAAACAAATCTTCCCTGGTCTATGGTGGGCTTTCTGACCCCCTTTGGGCAGATGGGCCTTACAAAAATAGGCCGATCTGCCCCCAGAGGGGGCAGAAATGACCAACAGTAAGGTGACCCCATGGTGAGGGACGCCTGCCCAAGGGACTGCCTCCTCAAACAAAACACACACACACACCAATCCCTGGTGCCTAAGAGGTTTCTGCTGCCCCTGGGGGCAGATCGGCCTAATAGAAATAGGACGATCTGGCCTAAAAAAAAGTCCCCCCAGGGGAGCAACCCCTTAGGCATCTGTAAAAAGGCTTCTGTAAAATTTTTGTAAAAATTACAAATCCCTGGTGCCTAGTGGTTTCAGACCCCCTTGGTGGCAGATTGGCCTAATTAAAATAGGCTGATCTGCCCCCACTGGCCGATCTGCCCTCAAGGGGGGGGGGGGGGGTCAGAACTGGCCTAAACTAAATTTTCCACCAGGGGAGTGACTCTTGCCTATGGGGTCACTCTCTTGCGTGAAATTGGCGCAAAACAAAAAATTCCTGGTGTCTAGTGGTTTCTGCCCCTTTGGGGGCAGATTGGCCTAAGAATAATAGGCCAATCTGCCCCCATGATGGGCTGAAATGGCCTAAAACAAAATTGCCCCCCAGGGGAGAGACCCTTGCATAAGGGGTCGCTCCCCATCTGTAAAAACTAAAAAACTAAAATGATCCCTAGTGTCTAGTGTCTTCTGCCCCCCCGGGGGCAGATCAGCCTAATTACAATAGGCTGATCTGCCCCCATGGGGGGCGCAGAAAAGGCTTTACAAAAATGCCCTCCTGGGGAGCAACCCTTGCTGAAGGGATCACTCCCCTTTATTGTTAATACAGTATTTCAGAAACAAACATCCCGGGTGTCTAGTGGACTGACAGACATGAAAGGAAAGGCATTTCCATTCATGTCTCTGTGCTGCCCCCACCACCCAATCGGAAAAGCAAAGCATTTCTCTTCCGATCACACTGGAAGCTGAGCTTCCAGTGCGACGGTGCGACCTCTGATGAGGTCAGCACGTGATCCCGCGCTGACATCATCAGACGTTACTAGGGGTGTGGGGTGGAAGGGGGAGTGATTCCCCTTCCATCCCTGCCCTGAGGGGTGGGTGGGAGGCTTGTGGGGAGCCTGGTGCAGGACGTAACGGTTATGTCCTGGGCATCAAAGTGGTTAAAACGTCCGTTCTCTCTTGCAGACCTATCAGCCTTTAAATCATGTTCTCTCTGATGGTGTCAAGGAAATGGTGTCTCGATAGGCCAGACCCGGGAGAGGGGGTAAGTCTTTGGAGAGCCATCACTGCTTGAGCAGCAGCATCTACATTTATAATGCACTATATACCATAAACTCCGGTTGACAAGAATTTGATAAACCCCTAAAGATCATGGATTCTTCGGGACCCATTTGAATGGATATGTGTGAACAGAATCCCTCCTCAAAAGAATAGTTAGTGGGAGAACCCCACTTTCATTCCAGTTGACCATGTGTCCCAAAAAGGGGGAGAATACAGCTATAGTGGATGTAGCTGGGGAAGTAGGATTGAATAATATAAGGAGAATGTAGTCTGCATAGAGAAACTGTTTTTGGTGACGATTGCTGCTGCTGTGTTTTTCCCTCTTTTTGAGTGTCTGAAAATATTTGAATTTTTTACTATTTCTCAACCTCTATAAAAGTTTGTGGATTCCTTCAAACATTGCAAAATGAGAAATGTACTGATTTAGATGTAGTTGTGATCTTTAAATTTACTTCAATCAAAGTAAGATTGTAGAATGACCCAGCACTAGATACACTTTGCAGACGCTAATAGGAAGGCATTTTGGGACATATTTAAAAGAAAGTGGCACATCATACATGATTCGCCACTTTTCTTGTGCAACTCTGCGCCACCCCCCCCCCAAAATACCATGTGTGCACCCTATTTACAGTACATCGCACCATGGTGCATGTTAGGCCAATAGCTTCAAAAATGTTGTTGTTACAGTGGATTAGCACCAAAAATGATGGCACTATTCCACCAAAGTCAAGGAAGTCCCATTGAATACAATAGGAGCATCACTTTAAACCATGCCTAAGGAAGGTGTTAAAAATGACACTAAAAATAGTGCAGTGAAATCTTGTAGATTTCACTGCACCATTTTTCTTAGCCTCCTCATGGGAGAACTCTACCCTTGTCTACATTATGCGTGGTGAAGGTATAATGTGGTGCAAGGGGTCACTTTGTAAATATGGTGCAACAAAAATGCCTCTTAACGTCACATTAGCATAAAAAAGTGACACCAGTGTGGCACAACGAGGCGCAAGGGGCTTGTAAATATGCCTCTTAGGGTCTGGTGTTTTGGAAGCCCTGTCAAGTTACAACAGGACTCTCACCCTGCCAGACTTGCAACTCTCCTGTGTAGGTAGGAGTACTAAATCTACAAAAAGGTTGTTGAAATCATCTGAGGGATATTTTTAACTGATTTTAAAAACTGTTTTTATTGTAATTGTACATGGAATATTAGATCTCAATGCTGCTGCACAATTTGCACGTTAATTTATTAACAGGTAGCATATCTCCATCCTGGTGGGGCATTTATAGGTGGCTTATTGGGTATTAGCATGGTGCTCAAGGGCATGTTGGAGACTGTCTCTCCAAGAGCCAGTTCGCCCAATAGCTCATCAAAGGATGCCATCTTGTTTGGTAGTCCACCTTTTCTTACTCAGCCACTTTTCATTTGATCACAACTATATAATGAGGCTTCCGGGGCACCGGAGGTATGCATAGGCAAGCCTGTCTTTACCCGTTCACAGCCGTCCAGGGCCAGAAACCCTGGTCCCCCTATGAGGGGGACGATATGATATACACCTGAGAATCTTAAGAACCTCAGGCTGGTACCTGTGGAAGCTTGACTTCATTCCATGGACATAGTCGCCCTTTCAGGTAAGTGCCCACATTGTAGCCACCTATTTGATTGCAGCTATAATAACACATTCCATGAGGCTATTAGTGCAGGGAATTGCCAGGTTCCTGTTGTCATTAAACAGCCCTTACATGAATGGTACATCCTCCTTATAAGTTGTAGGTCGCTCCCTAAATACAAGTGGGAGGTATTCACCTTATTGGAAGGACGGAACCCAGAACTGCTTTTCTTAACTGAATCTTGGCTGCGGGGGAGAGCTGGTCAGATATTTCAGTAGCTTTGCTGCGGGTTGTGCAATTGCTAGAAACAACTGGCTACGGAAGAAAAGGGGGCCGGGGTAGCCATTATTTTTAAAGAGCATTTTCATTGTAAATCATCCTCTGTATCTATTACAGGCTTGAAAGACTAATGTTTATGTTAAAACTTTCTTACACATTCACATTCTCAGCTATGCTTCTATATATCGACCTCCACGGCCAGCAGTAAAAGTTGTTCAAGATTTACCTGAAATTGTAGCAGTGCATAGTCTGGATACGGCCAATTTCACGCTGCTAGGGGAACTTAACATTAATTTTGATGACTATTCTAGTACATTGGCCAAAGATCTGACAAAAGATCTAATGGCATTACAGCTCATGCAGTTGTATACCATCCTAGTCACTGTAAAGGTCATCTTTTGGACCCTATATTTTCTAACATCTCGACCTTGAAGGTGAGTACTCCCTCACCAACATTATGTTCCACTCACTTGTTGGTACAATTCTCCATCATGAAAATGGCAGCTCCTAAAACTAACAAAGTCCTGGGAAAATCTTTAAGACAAAGGGCGAAGTTGGACATATGCTGGCAGTCAGCTCAAAGTGAGCTTGTCCCTAATCTCGATGGAGATGTTTGCGCATCATATCCTGTATTTAGGGAATGGACAGAGGTGATAACGGAGATGCTGGTCACTACAAAAGCTGTGAAACCGAGAGGTACCAGAACAAGGGACAGATGGTTCTCGTCTGAATTAAGAGAATTAAAGAAGGAAAGTAAAAAAAATGGAGAGGAGATGAAAACTTTCGTATAATGAGGAAAACTAAAATGCTTTATGAGAAATCAGTAAAAAATCATCAGTATGCCATCCATTGGGCCAAGCTAAGTGACTTTGAGACCAAGATCAAATAAGCCACACACCCATCCAATTGTTAACTCGTTACTGAAACCTGATGTGAACAGGAAAGGTGCTTCTCCTTCACGGAGCGCTGCAAAAAGCCTGCACATTTTTTTCTGGACACGGTCAGACAGATATATGACTCTCTAGCAGGGATAACACACCCTCCTGCAATAATGCAACCCTGTGAGCTAGCCAGGAAGCCCACATTGGTGCTCTCTTCATTCCCAAAAGTGAGCAGATCTGATATTGCAGATACAGCAAGGACAATAAAATCAGGGTCACCTCTCGATCTCGCTCCATTAAACATTTTGGGCCACATGTACTAAGCTTTTTGCACGTCACAAACAGCAAATTTGGCTGTTTGCGATGTGCAAAAAGCACATGGCGATGCACAAACCCCGTTTTGCAATTCAGTTACCTGGTTACTGAATCGCAAAACAGGTTTGTGACTCGCAATTAGGAAGGGGTGTTCCCTTCCTAAATGCGACTCGCAGTGCAATGTCACATTGTTTTGTGAACAATCGCAGTTTGCACCCATTTCAAATGGGTGCTAACCCATTCGCAAAACGGAAGGGGTCCCCATGGGACCGTTGTGATTGTCACTGTAAAAGAATTTTCTGTAAAAATGAAACAAAAACGTTTCATTGTTTGTTTTTGTAATGCATCTCGTTTTCCTTTAAGGAAAACGGGCTGCATTGCAAAAAAAAAAAAGCTGCTTTATTGAGAAGCAGTCACAGACATGGCGGTCTGCTGTCTCCAGCAGGCCACCATCCCTGTGAGGGCCGCCATTCCCTTGGGGGGTCGCAAATTGCGGCCTACCTCATGAATATTCATTAGGTGGGTATTTGAGACCCCCTTGCGAATCGCAAATGGTGTCAAGGACACCATCCTACATTCGGATTTGCGAGTCGCAAATTGCGAGTCACTCTGATTCGCAATTTGGGAGTCGCAAATCTGAACCTACGTACATGTGGCCCCAAATTACAAGGTGGAAATGTTGTTATTTCCACTCTAATGACTTTGTATAATTCTTTGCTTTATTTGACGCAGGAGCCTGATGCATGGAAGCATGCAATTATTCATCTGTTGTTGAAAAAAGTGTCTTTTGATCAGGATAAGTTAGAAAACTAGAGGCCCATCTCTTTGCTCCCATGGAAAGGTAAAATTCTTGAGAAACTCCTCAATGGAGTTTCTTTGAATTTCCTGGAAACCAATAATTTGCTGCATCATACCCAAACTTGTTTTCGTCAAGTATGCAGGACAGAGACAGCCCTTCAGTTGGTGAATGAGGATATAAAAAGGACACTGGACCCTAAAGGGTCCAAGGCGCTCATCCTTCGGAATCTGAGCACAGCCTTTGACACCGTATCGCACACAGTTCTCAGTGAAAGGCTGACAGCAATTTAGATTTCAGTGGTAGCCTTAAAATGGTCAACATCTTTTCTAACACATAGGAGCTTTCAAGTGAGTGAAGAACCTTTTTTTGTCAGAAACGTACAGGTTGGATTGTGGGGTGCCGCAGGGCTCTTCTTTGAGCCCTATGATTTGTAATATATATGTGTGGTCACTTTCTAATATTATCTGCTCCTTCAGATTTACAATCGTATCTTACACATACAACACTCAGATTGTCGTCTTGTATCTCCAGATATCACCTCCAAAACGTTAACCACATGTTTGGAACAGGTGGCTAGCTGGATGGCGGCAAGCCACTTAAAGCTTAATGGGGAAAAAACGAGGCGTTGGTTGTTGGAAACCATCCCTCACTGTGGGTTCAATATCTATGGCCCCCTGTTTGGGAGATTCACCTATTCCCAAACCTGAAGTTAAAAGCCTTGGTGTCATCCTGATAAGGAATTGACCATGGCTTCTCATGCTAGAAATTTATCAAGTATGTGTTTTGGGTTGTTAAGATGCCTTAGGAAAATGCTCAGAGGACTCCCTCTAGAGTGTAGGAGGCTAGTGGCCCACGGCATTACCCAATCAGGCCTAGACTATGGGAACTCCTTGTATTTGGATAGCCCAGCATATATCACAAAAAGTTGTAGGTTGTTCAAAATGCGGCAGCACAAGCATTATTAGGAGTGCTGTAAGAAATTCTGCTCGACCAGCACTAGTTGAATTATACTGGTTGCCGATTGAAAGAAGAATTGAACTCAAAGCCTTGTGTATTGTTCACAGGCTGAAATATTCAGCAGGCACACACACTCTGCAGAATCTTATTACTCCACAGCTAGCCCCTAGAGCATTAAGATCCAATGATCTCTCCCTTCTCGATGTCCCTAGAAACAAGTGAGAAAGAGGAGGGGGTGTTCATTTGCAAACCGAGCTGCTAAACTCTGGAATACTCTCCTGGTTAAGCTCAGGTCAAACAGTAACCTACTAAGCTTTAGGAAGCAACTAAAAACATATTTCTTTTGGCCATCAGCTTTAGACAACTCTGAGTTTGACTTGCTTCATCTATCAGCGCCTGGATGCCCATTTGATGGGCAGCTGTTCACGCTTTACAACATGAGTTAACATAACATAACATAACAGATGTAGGGGACACGTGACTGTGCAACGAGGAAGCCTCAGCCAGAGCAAGATCATTGGCGTTGGCCCAATCGTAAGAGGGCTGCCATCTTCCCTGCATCAGCTCCACTACCCTAACATTAAGGAAGGTCTGCTGATGCAAATGATCCCTCTATGGGTTTTCCATACAAAGCATGGAGGCCCGTAGTACCAAAAATCCTCAATGAGCTTCACACATATGAAACATTTCCCTACAAATAAGGGACATTTATTGAATATAATAATGCCATCCTGCTGCAAAGACATTACAGTTGACTGGCATTTCAGTTTTCCCACGAGTGCTTCTCTCTTTCGAGAGGAAGCTCTCTTTTGCAAAATGACTCCCACTAAAACTATGGAAATCTTTACTTTAGGAGGCGATCTTCTCATTGGAGAGGGGAAGTCAAGTAATGTCTTCTGTTGTCTAAATGGGGTACCTTGGCTTCAGCCGTATTTAAAATCACCCAGCCCTGTTTTTCTCCACTACATTACAATTGTGCATGGAATAACTGTGCAAAAGGTAATATTTCAGAGGACTTAGATATGTTTTCTAGCTTGCTGGGTCGGATTACATTGACAACATCTCATTAAGCACATTAAGAACCTGATAAAGATCT
This sequence comes from Pleurodeles waltl, assembly GCF_031143425.1. Classification (NCBI taxonomy): domain Eukaryota; kingdom Metazoa; phylum Chordata; class Amphibia; order Caudata; family Salamandridae; genus Pleurodeles; species Pleurodeles waltl. Next base: position 962,643,704 of record NC_090450.1, read on the forward strand.
TGGCAGAGGGAATACACCTTCACAAGTATGACAGATATCCCATCCACCATATTAAGATCCTCATAGGATCTAGGACCTGATTACGACCATGGCGGACGGGGTTACACCTTCACAAATGTGATGCATATCCCATTTGCTTTATTACAAACCCAAATATATGTTATGGACATATTTGTGACAGAGTATTTCATCCACTAAGAACGTAATCAGACCCGAAATGGGATCGTAATTTGGGAGGCGGGATATCTGTCACATTTGTGACAGAGTAACCCCCTCTGCTGAGATCTAAATCAGGCCATAAGTTTTTCATAGGCAGAAAGAAAGGCAAATAGGAAACTCTACAATGCCAAACATTTGCAAAGTCATAACATTTTGCAAACCGAGAATAAATACATATATTACATAACCTTAGTCTGCATTTGAAGATCTTCTGCAGCTCAGAATACTGTGACCTTATCTGCAACTAAAGCTCTTTAAAAAAATGAAGGAGGGTCATCTTCTGATCTTCGAGAATTGCCTAAACAAAGGTGCTACTTTTTGAAGCATTGCTGATTTCCTGCAGTAATTTCATGTGCTTTACCTTCATACTTGTTTCAAATGTATTTGCAACGATGCTCAATACATTCATGGGAGGGATAAGTGGTTCAGTATGTTAGGGTGTCTGATGAACACCACCCTAACATTAAGGAAGGTATCCTGATGCAATTGTTCCCTGTCTCGGTTTTCCATACAAAGCATGGAGGTCCCTGGTAGGAAAAATCCTCAATGACCTTCACACATACGAAAAATCTCCCTACAATTAAGGGACATTTGTTGATTAAAATGCCAGCCTGCTGCAAAGATATTACAGTTGACTAGTCTAGAAAGCTGGCTCTGTAAAAACTTTATCAAAGTGAGATATAGTGTGCAAAGAGTCAAGGGGTTCCCCAGAGGCTTGACAGAGGCAAAAATAGATAATACTAATTCTCTATTTGTCAATCAATCAAAAAATTTCTTAAGCGCACTACTCACCCGTTAGGGTCTCAAGGTGCTGTGGGGGAGTAGGGTGGCCGGTTACTGCTCAAAGGCCATGTCATGAGGTGCTTTCTGAAAGTTAGGAGGTCCTGGGTCTTGCGTAGGTTGGTGGGGAGGGAGTTCCAGGTCTTGGCGGCGAGGTGGGAGAAGGATCTGCCGCCGGAGGTGGTGCATTGGATGTGGGGGGACTATGGCGAAGGGGAGGTCAGCGGAGCGGAGATGTCGAGTTGGTGTGTGGAAGTTTACTCGTTCGTTGAGGTAGGCCGGTCTACTGTCATGGAGGGCTTTGTGAGCATGGATGAGGACTTTGAAGATGATCTTTTTGCTGATGGGCAGCCAATGTAGGGATCTGAGGTGAGCGGAGATGATTTTGTGGCGGGGGAGGTTGAGGATGAGACATGCGGCTGCGTACTGGATTCGCTGGAGGTTTTTTTAAAGCTTGGCTGTGGTCCCAGCGTAGAGGGTGTTGCCATAATCCAGTCTGCTGCTTATGAGGGCATGGGTGACTGTTTTTCTTGTTTTTAAAGGAATCCATTTTAAAGTCTTGCATAGCATGCGATGGGTGTTGAAGCAGGAGGACGATATGGTGTTGATTTGCTGGGCCATAGAAAGAGATGAGTCTAGGACAATGCCAAGGTTGTGTGCGTGGGTGGTGGGTGATGGGGGTGGTCAGAGGGTGGTAGGCCACCAGGAGTCATCCCATGCTGTCTTGTTGGGGCCGAAGATGATGATTTCTGTTTTGTTTGAATTGAGTTTGAGGTGGCTTGCTGTCATCCATTTGGCGATGTCGAGGAGTCCGGCGTGCAGGTTTGTCTTGGCAGGGACTGGGTTCCTGGTGAGGGAGATGATGAGCTGGGTGTCGTCTGCGTAAGAGATGATGGTGATTCCGTGAGGGTGGAAAATGTTGGCGAGGGGGGCCATGTAGATGTTGAAGAGGGTGGGGCTGAGGGAGGGTCCTTGGGGGACCCGCATATGATCTTGGTGGCTGGAGACCGGAAGGGAGGGAGGCAAACTCTTTGGGTTCTTTTGGCGAAGAAGGAAGTGAGCCAGTCCAGGGCCTTGTGTTGGATTCGGCTTCAAAAAAGCGTGCGCGGAGGGTCTGGTGGCATACAGTGTCGGTTTCTCCTAGGCCTGGTGGCTGCGGGTGCAGTGTTTCTTCAGGCATCCGGTATTTTTATCGGGGCAGTCGCGGTCAGGGGAACTCTCAGGATTCCCTCTACAGGCGTCGTTGTGGAGGGGTGGAGAGGTCAACCCAGGAAGGGTACTGGTTAGCAATTGCCTGGGGACCCTCTCTTACTGGGTGGACCACCTGAACACAGCCCGTAGACGTCGGGTGCACAGGGTTCAAAACTCACGCTTCTGGAGTGAGGTGAAAGTCCTTTGTTGTTGTTTTTTTCAGACAGCACCACTGTCCTCAGGAGTTCTGGGTCATCTTTGGGTGCAGGGCAGTCCTCTGGAGTAGGCAGAGGTCGCTGGTCCCACTGGATGCGTCACTGGTCTTTTTGCATGTTCTCTAAAGCAGGAGACAGACCGTTGGGGCTGGGGCCACAGCAGTTGTGATCATCCTTCTTCTCTGCTGGGGGTTTCAGCATAGTAGTCCTTCCTGTTGTAGGTCACCAGGAAACTCACAAGCTGGGTCCCTTAAATACAAGTTTTAGGGGCATTTTAGGGTCCAGAGAACAGTAGCCAATGGGTACTGTCCCTGAGGGTGGCTACCCCCTCTTTGTGCCCACTCTGTTTGGGGAGATGGGCACATTCCTAATTCTATTGGCCTCGAGCCTCCAAACCAAGACGGAGGATTCTGCAGCGAGGGGCTCACCTCCGCTCTGGAGACCTTAGGGGTGGTCCTGGCTGAGGTGGTCACTCCTCTCTGTTTTCCCTAATTTTCCAGCGAGACTCGCTGCCAAAAGTGGGGATTTGTCCGGGGGAGGGCGGGCATCTCCACTACCTGGAGTGCCCTACATCACTATAGCTTGAGTCTTTGAGGATCACCAACAGGTGTTACAATTCCTGCAGGCGGGAGGTGTGAAGCACTTCCACCCAGGACAGGCTTTGTTTCTGACAACAAAGTGCACAAAGGCACTCACCCAATGAGGTCAGAAACTTGTCTGGAAGTGGCAGGCTGGCACAGACTGGTCAGTCCTACACTACCAGGTTGGCTGATATACATGGGGCATCTCTAAGATGTCCTCTGTGTGCATTTTTCAATAAATCCCCCACTGGCATCAGGGTTTATTATGCTGAGAAGTTTGATACCAAACTTCCCAGTATTCACTGAAGCCATTATGGATCTGTGGTGTTCGTAGTGACAAACTCCCAGACCATATACTCAATATGGCTACACTGCACTTACAATGTCTAAGAATGGACTTAGACACTGTAGGGACATATTGCTCATGCAGCTATGCCCTCACCTGTGGTATAGTGCACCCTGCCTTAGGGCTTTGAGGCCTGCTAGATGGGTGACTTACCTATGCCACAGGCAGTGGTTTGTGGGCATGGCACCCTGAGAGGGGTGCCATGTTGACTTAGTCTTTTTCTCCCCACCAGCACACACAAGATGCAAGGCAGTGTGCATCAGCTGAGTGCGCGGTCCCCAGGGTGGCATAATACATGCTGCAGCCCTTGGAGACCTTCCCTGGCAACAGATCCCTGGGTACCATGGGTACCTTTTACTAGGGACTTAACTGTGTACCAGGGCTGTGCCAGTTGTGGAAACAAGGGTACAGTTTTAGGGAAAGAACACTGGTTATCAGGATCCCAGCACACTTTGAATCAAAGTTGACATCAACACTAGGCAAAAAGTGTGGGGGGGGAAACCATGCCAACAGTGGCATTTTCCTACAACAAGCATTTTAGTTTTCTCAAGAGGGCTGAAAGCTCTCTTTTGCAAAATGACTCCCAACAACACTGTAGAAATCCTTACATTTGGAGGCGATCCTCTGTCTGGAGAGGGGAAATCAAGTAAAGTGTTCAGTTGTCCCAAAGGGTCTAGCATTCCGTCAGCCATATTTAAAATCTATCAGCCCCCTTAGTGTTTTTCTCCACTACATTACCATTGTGCATGGTATAGATAATCTTTCAGAGGACCTACATATGTTTTCTAGCTTGCTGGGTCTGATAACAGTGACCACATCTCACTAAGCACATTAACAGCTTCGCTGCCAGGCCTTTTCCTCTCAGGTGCCGAGCCTTTATTGGGCTATTTGGGGTAGTTTGTGCTTAGGCCCTCATAACGTTTTGTCCACATAGGCTACCCATGCCAAATTTGCGTCATTTTTTTCCAATATCCTAGGGATTCTAGAGGTATCCAGAGTTTGTGGGTTCCCCTAAAGGAGACCATTTTGGGAAAAAAGGGCTGCAGAAGAAAGCACATGTTTTTTTTTTTCTGAAAATGGCATCAACAAAGGGTTTATGCTGCTAACATCACCATCTTCCCAGCTTTCAGGAAAAGGCAGACTTGAATCACAAGACCACATTTTTCAACACAATTTTGGCAGGGACATCCCTCATTTTTACTATTTTTTGTGCTTTTAGCCTCCTCCCTGTTAGTAACAGAAATGGGTGTGAAACCAATAGTGTATCCCGGCCAGTTAAACTTTTCTGAAAAGTAGACACAATTCTGAATTCAGCAAGGGTCATTTGTGTAGATACTTCAAGGTTTTCCTACATAAAGTAACAGCTTAAACAAAACAATATTGAAATAAAGGTGAAAAAAGAGCCATTTCTGTCCACGTTTTCTTCTATAACTTTTTCCATCTATGGCAGATTTTTAAAAGCAATATACTGTTACGTCTGTTGGACTCTTCTGGTGTGGGATATATAGGGCTTGAAAGTTCATTAAGAACCCTAGATACCCAGAGCCAATAAATGAGCTGAATCTTGCAATGCGTTTTCATTGAATACCGGTATACAGCAATTCACTGGGTGAAATATAAAAAGTGAAAAATACATATAAAGGAATCCTTTGTATTTCCACAATGGGCACAAGATAAGGTGTTGAGAAGCAGTGGTTATTTGTACATCTCTAAATTCCGGGGTCCCCGTACTAGTCTGTGAATTGCAGATCATTTCTCAAATTGACGCATTTTTTACACACTGTCTTATATTTGGAAGGAAGAAATGTGGAGAAAAACAAGGGGCGATAACACTTATTCTTCTATTCTGTGTTCCCGCAAGTCTCCCGACAAAAATGGTACCTCACTTGTGTCGGTAGGCCTAGTGCTCGCGACTGGAAACGCAATATGGACACATCACGTTTTTACATTGAAATCTGACATGTTTTTTGGAAAGTGCCTAGCTGTGAATTTTGGCCTCTAGCTCAGTCAGCACCTAGGGAAACCTACCAAACCTGTGCATTTTTTAAAACTAGACACCCTGGGGAAATCAGGATTGGGTGACTCTCACCAGGGTTCTGTTAACCAGAACCCTTTGCAAACCTCAAAATATGGCAAAAAACACTGTTCACTCACATTTCGGTGCTGCAAAGTTCTGGAATCTGAGAGGAGCCACAAACTTTCTTCCACCTAGCATTCCTCCAAGTCTCCCGATAAAAATGATACCTCACTTGTGTGGGTAGGCCTAGTGCCCGCAGCAGGAAATGCCCCAAAACACAACATGGACACATCACATTTTCCCAAAGAAAACTGACCTGTTTTTTGCAAAGTGCCTAGCTGTGGATTTTGGCTTATAGCTCAGCTGGCACGTAGGGAAACCTAGAAACCTATAATTCTTTTTTAAACTAGACATGTAGGGAAATTCAGAATGGGGTAACTTCTGGGGCTCTCACCAGGTTCTGTTACCCAAAATCCTTTGCAAACCTCAAAATTTAGCAAAAAAACACTTTTTCCTCACATTTCGGTGATAGAAAGTTGTGGAATCTGAGAAGAACCACAAATTTCCTTCTACCCAGCATTCCCCCAAGTCTTCCAATAGAAATGGAGCCTCACTTGTGTTGGTAGGCCTAGTGCCCGCAACAGAAAACGCCCCAAAATGCAACATGAACACATCAAATTTTTACATAGAAAACCAACATGTTTTTTTGGAAAGTGCCTAGCTGTGGATTTTGGTCTGTAGCTCATCCAGCACCTAGGAGAACCTAGCAAACTTGGATATTTCTTAAAACTAGACACCTAGGGGAACCCAGGATGGGGTAACTTGAGTCGCTCTCACCAGGTTATATTACCCAAAATCTTTAGCAAACCTCAAGATTTGGCAAAAAACACTTTTTCCTCACATTTCGGTGCTGCAAAATTCTGGAATCTGAAGGGAGCCACAAACTTCCTTCTACTCAGCATTTCCCCACATCTCCGGATAACAATGGTACCTCACTTGTGTGGGTAGGCCTTGTGCCTGTGACAGGAAATGCCCCAAAACACAACATGGACACATCAAAATTATCAATTACAAAACTACCTGTTTTTGCAGGGGAGGGGGCATCTGTGTTTTTGGTCCTGGGCTCAGCAGCCACCTATGGAAATCTATCAGACCCAGACATTTCTGAAAACTAGACATCCGAGGGAGTCCAGGGAGGTGTGACTTGCATGGATCCCCCAGTGTGTTCTTACCTAGAATCCTCAGGCAAACCTCAAATCTAGCTAAAAAATCATATTTTCCTCACATTTCTTTGGGGGATCACCACACCGGCACAAATTTCCTACAATCCAAAGTTCCCTTCAGTCTCCTGATACAAAATGATACCTCACTTGTGTAGGCGGACCAAGTGCTTGTGACAGGGAAAAACATGTTGAAGTTGAGGGGGGAAACAAAGTGGGTCCAAAAGGGCAGTTTGGAAATAAAAAATTTTAGGCTGACAAGTGGGGCAGAATTGTTTTACGAGTATAGATGTGACAATGGTGGGTGGTAGGAATTTTGTTGTTTCCTGCAGATTCTGGAAGGTTCCATCACAAAAATGTGGGGAAAATATGTGATTTCAAGCAAAGTTGGAGGTTTGTAGGGCATTGTGGGTAAGAAAATGGTGCAGGGTGCATGTGAAGCACACCACCTTGGATTCACCCAGATGTTTAATTTTTAGATTTGTCTAGGTCTCGAAGATTTTTCTACATGGCAGCATCCCAAAGTCCAAAAAGTGCAGCCCTCACCAGTCCAAGTGGGACGATTTTGAGAGTCAGCCAAGCTCTCATGGCCCAAATGTAAAACCAAAACCCAAAATAATCAAATGTCCTATTGCTTGCCATTTGGATAAGATATTTTAGTGTGCGGGGGAAGAGCTGAAAGACTGTTACCCCCTTCAGTTGAGGCCATGCCCATACTGGGTGGTAGCCACCACCCCACTTTTTTTTTTTTAATTCCCTGGCATCTTGTAGGCTTTCTACCCCCACCCCCCGGGAGTGGATCAGTGGTAATTGCCCTATCTACCCACTGGTGGGCAGAACAACTTTGTCCCCATCTTTTTAGGGTGGGGGTATGGCCATATCCCCACCCTCTTTTTAAAAAAAAAAAAAAGCTTTCCTGGTGTCTAGTGGGCCTTACAAAAATAGGCTGATCTGTCCTCAAGGTGGGCCGAAATGGACAACATTAATGTGCCCCCATGGGGAGCAACCTTGGGCTGCCCCCCAAACAAAACACACACACAGACACACACCAATCCCTGGTGCCTAAGTGGGTTCTGCCCCCCTTGGTGGCAGATGGGCCTAACAGAAATAGGCCAATCTTCCACCAATGGGGGGCAGAAAGAGCCTCAAATAAATTTTCCCCCAGGGGAGCGACTCTTGCCTAAGAAGTTGCGCCCCAGCTGTAAAAAAAGAACAACAAAAAAACAAAATCCCTAGTGTCTAGTGGTTTCTGCCCCCCTTGGGGGAAGAATGGCCTAATAAAAGTAGGCCGATCGGCCCCCAATGTGGCAGAAATGGCCTAAAATAAAACTGTCCCCAAAGGGAGCGACCCATGCTTGAAATTGACGCAACAAAAAAAATTCTGGTGTCTAGTGGTTTTTGCCCCCTTTGGGGGCATATTGGCCTATAAACAATATGCCGATCTGCCCCCAGGGTGGGCAGCCATGGCCTAAAATAAAACTGCCCCCCAGGGGAGCGCACTTTGCCTAAGGGGTCACTCCCCATCTGTCAAAAATAAAAAATAAAAAAATCCCTGGTGCCTAGTGGTTTCAGCCCCCTTTGGGGGCGGATCGGCCTAATTAAAATAGGCAGAATGGCCTAAAATAAATTTGGCCCCCAGTGGAGGGACCCTTGCCTAAGGGGCCGCTTCCCTCTAGAAAAAAAAAAGTAAACAATCCCTGGCATCTAGAGGTTTCTGCTCCCCTTGGGGACAGATGGGCCTAATTAATATAGGCTGATCTGCCCCCAAGGGGGGCAGAAATGGACAAAAAATAAATGCCCCCCTTAGGGAGGGACTCTCATCTAAGAGACCACTCCCCTCATGTCAATAAAAAAAAAAAAAAACTCCCTTGTGTCTAGTGGGCATTTCTGCAGCAATGCTCAGAGAGATATCTGAGGAAAGGAAAAGCCTTTAGTTTCCTCAGATGCCTCTCTCCCCTCCCCTTTTTCAGTACCAAGGACAAACTAATCTGTTTCTCCTTGGTCTGCTTCCAACGCGATGGGGTCGACCTCTGATGGGGTCAGTGCGCGATCGTGCGCTGACGTCATCAGATGTCACGGGGAGATCGGGGTGGAGGGGGAAGCGATTCCCCTTCCAACCCTGCCCAGGAAATGGGGGATGGGAGGCCCACAGGGTTAGCACTAGCGCTCCTCCCCGGTGGGCCCAGTGCAGGGCAAGCTGGTTGACTCCTCTGCACACAAACGCCGTGGCCGCGGACTTAACCAGTTGGTTTGCGGCACCCAAGAGGTTAAATGCCTGATTAGGATCTCGGCAGAGGGAATACTCCATCACAAGCATGACAAATATCCCGTCCGCTATATTTTGATCGCATTACATCCTATGGATATCGTAATATGGCGGACAGAATATTCGTCACATTTGTGAAGGAGTATTCTGTACACAAAGATCGTAATCAGGCAAATAATGGGATGGTAATTCGGCAGAAGGGATATCCGTCACATTTGTGACGAAATAACACCCTCCACCGAAATCTAAATCAGGCCCTAAGATTTTCATAGGCAAATGGGAAACTCTGCAATGTCAACAATTTGAAAATTCCTAAAACTTTGCAACCGAGAATAAAAACATACATTACATATCCTTAGTTTGCAGTTGAAGATCTTCTGCAGCTCAGAATACTGTGACCTTATCTGCAACTAAAGTTCTTTCAAAAAATGAACGAGAGTTGTATTCTGGTCTTCAAGAATCGCCTAAACAAAGGTGACACCTTTTGAAGCATTGCTGATTTCCTGCAGTTAATTTCAAGGGCTTTGCCTTCGTACTTATTTCCAATATATTTGCAACAAAGCCTAATACATTCACAAGAGGGAGCACTGATTCGAACATCTTTTCGCTGCACCCTCAGATTAACAGGCCTTGGTTCGGACCTTTGTGTCTGATACTTGTCATGATTGATGGAGCAAAAATCACTTTAAGCACCAATGTCTTCACCCCTTTTTATGCTTTTTACTATTTTACATCGTAAGGGTTTTATATTAACCACATATAACAAAGACTGGATTGAAAAAAATAAAATAATAGATATACTTTTAACTTCTAAGCTTACCAACTTTTGCGGCAATTGTCTTTGGTACTTTAACAATGTTTGCTTTGAAGATATGTGTTTTTAATATGCATTTTATTTTTCAATAACAGTGTAATGGTTTTAACTAACTGCACACATTTTTTCAATTAACTTTAAACTTGAAACTTGGGAGGGAGCAGTGGTTCAATATGTTAGGGTGTGTGATGGACACCACGGTAAACATTCAGTTTCAGCTTCAATTATGTAAAGATTTTAAATTTCAAACGCAGAATATTGTCTTCATCCTAGATCACTTTTGTAGAGTTGCACTTAGGGACACATGCAAGCCCGCTCTTCACTCCTGATGTCCAAGCTCTGCAGTGCACACGTTGGAAGACGTGGGTGAGGGGGATTGTGCAGCTAAGGCAGACTTCAGAGCTGACTAACAGAGATCCTGTCTCATCATTTTGGCCATCAGCTGTGATTTATGCTAATCAGGGCAGGAAATGAAAAACAATTACTCTGGAATGCTACCTTGGGATGAGGGGATGGAAGCAGAAAGGGGATGAGACTTGATGGGGAGTAATGAGGAAAAAAAAGTCTGATAGTCAAATTGCATGTCTATTTTTAAAAACTCTGCCCCCAAATACTTTGGCAGTAAGGACAATTTTGATGGCAAATTTGATTGGGCTCACTTAATCACAAATCGACTGCATTTGAAAATATATAACACGTTAATAAACTTGTTTCAACGATCATTGCATGCCCCACAATTTCTAGAGTGGATTGATGAGATAGGTCTGGGGATTGATGCACTTCCTGGAGAAAGCTCTGCGCAGTATAGATGCAGGTTTGATTCATCATTAAGTAGAAGGGAGGGATAACGTGCATGCTGAAAACCAATGCCCATATTTATACTTTTTTAGCGCCTCTTTTTGATGCAAAAGAGGCGCAATACAATTGTATTTTGTAAGTTTGCATCGCTTTTGCATCAAAAAGCAGTGCAAATACGGCACTAAAAAAAGTATAAATACAGGCCCAAATGTGTAACATGCAAGTCATAAGTTTGTATACAGCTCGCTTGGATCTCCTTATTTCCAGCACTGAGGTAAATGATACTTTAATTGAGCTCTAGATGGCAGAGATGCTCTGTGCGCGCACAAAGTACTCTCCACTCATGTGGAAACTACAGTAATAAAAGCATCGAACTGCTGAGTTAGGGCAGATGCCATGCTCATGTTACAAGGTGCAGCATCGCGCTCCCACGTGCTCTGCTGATGTAACCCTCCAAATAAGCTAGCTTTCAACAGAAAAGAAAGTGATTGGTTGAAATAACAGTGATCTTACTTTGTCTTAGTAACTAACCATTTATCAGTAATAACGAATTAAAAAAATCTGGACATATTTAGCGTCATTTTTTTACGCTAAGGCAGCGTTAAGGAGGCCCCCACCACGCAACTAATCTACAAAGTGGTGTGATGTAAGCCTAGCGCCACTTTGTAATCCCGCACCAGGCATAATGTATGCAAGGAGGGCATTCCCACAAAGGGAGGTCCCAAAAAATGCACAGTAACATTTACAAGATTTTACTGTGTCATTTTTTCCTTCGTTTTTAATGGCATGCTGAGGGCAGGCGTTAAAGTGAAGGTCCCACAATAATCTATGGGACTCCCTGTGCTTTGCTGGCCTAGCCTCAAAATGTTTGACTCTAGTCCAGCAAAGTGCCACAATAGTGTCAAAAATGTTGATGGTAATGTCCTAACCTGCAGTATAGTGTCTGTATTGTAAATACAGCGCTATCATGGTGACGTTAGGGGTGGTTCAGGGGGACGCAATAAAAGCGGCACATCAGAGCTGATGCATCACTTTCTTGTAAATGTGCCCCATAGTTTATCTCCATGAAACCCTAGGATATTTTCTGATATGCCAATTATCCAGTTTTTATGTACATTAAAAGAACAATCTATTGTTCATCCCTTGCAACCTGCATTTTTCCTTTAGGTAACTTTACGAACTAGAATTATTCTTAATGTGACTCATGCATGCCCAAGTTCGATTTTTTTAGAGCAGAAGATGTAGTGTAGCCATATTTTATTGTAGCCTTTGTGCGTTTGCTTAAAGTATTAGGCCTCTGTGCACTTTGTCCTAGATGCATTTTATTTAGCCTTGCACTCTTATTTTACAATAACCAGTTTCACGGTCTTGTTTTATTTTCTTCTATCACACTGTTTAGCTTACTTCAGCACTGAAGTTCTCAAACAATACATTCTTGCTCACTCTGTGCTTCAGTCAAGGATACAGTCTGGTACATTGCCGATAGACGTGGTAGAAGTTTAGTCTTTAGGGTTCATAGAAAGTACACATTCTTACGTAGGGACGTTTCTTAGAACACCGTTGTGTTAGTTATAAAAACACTTCCTAGTCCTGGTACACGTGAGAGGGAGATTCCGACCAGGAACCCACAACTAGACACTGACTGCCCTGTTGCAGATGCTGATCCTGATCACAGGCCTTTGCTCAGGTATGAGGGTCAATGTCCTCCTGGGGGAACCTGAAAGGCAGGCTTAGAGCTTAAAATGCTGTTCTCAAAATAGAACTTAGAAGAGAGAACGTAATCTAGTTGCACTATGATAGCGTTATTCTTATGTTTCACTCTCCTCGTTACTATTTCAATCCTACTGTGTTGAATGGTTCTGGTTATTGCGGCTCACGCCTTGTTATCTAAAATGCAGTGGTTTTATTAAACCAATCTTTAAAACTCAAACTGCCTTTGTCATTTATATATGAGACCACACTGTGTATGAGATAACTGGTTGGGATCTGAGTGACCACGACTTCCCTGGGAAGCACTAAGATGTCATGCGCTCGGCTGCCCATTTGTCTCTTCCCTTTGGGAGAGATGAGGCACTGCTAGTTAGCCGGAGCTCAACCCGGATTTGGGGTGACAAGGGTCCTCCGCCGTGGGTTAGACTTAGTCCCCCACACTGCGAACAATCTTGTTGCCCAAAAATCCAGTAGTCTCATTAGGATAATGAGAGCCTACGCAACAAAGAATTCACATAAGGGTGTTTTAAGAATTAGGTGCATGAGTACATTGTCTTCCTGTGCACAAGGAAATGCATCCAAGCAATGGCTGTGCTCAGGGTCAGATTTAGCTCTGGTGGCGACCAGTGCAGCAATCTTTGTTGTTCCTTCACTATCACACTGCACCAGTCTCCCTCATCTCTCTGTAGCCTCTCTCACATGTATTTCATCTATTTTATAGCGCTACTCATACCAGTGTACAATGCACAGTGCAGTTGGGTAACACAACTTGAGGGCCCCCCCCCTGCAAAGTACATGAAGAGGCCCTGCTCCAGACGCACTCAGGAGCTCTCAGGCCAGGATACTGTGCTGAGGGGGACCCCTGGAGGTCACCCCTGCGCAGTATTGGATACGGGGGCCTTTGTAACGCCACTGGTACGGTGTCAGAACAAGTTACGTCACATTATACAGAACCAATGAATCATAAGTGTGTAAATCAGTCAATGAGAAATGTTACATAAGACAATGAGAATCACGAGGTGTAGGAGTCACATGTCACCAATACTTGTGCACAGTATATTTTAAGTGTTTGGTCCGGAAGAGCACACCAAGAATGTATAACCTACTGCAGTGGTTGACTTTACCAGTAGGAATGTTATTCGACCCCAACAAACGCTTTTTTAGCAACATTAGAATAATGAAAGGGTGAAGAAAAAACATAATATTCCAATATGTGCCTTACAGTTTGCACGTAGCTCTGTGATACGTGTTCATATGCCACTGTGCTACATTAAGACTTAAATGATGAACCGCAAGAAAAAAATGGTCTCTGTGACAAAAGCAGTAAGCCACTGAGCTATCCATACAAAATACAGTTTGGTGATTTCCGTGGTACATGTTCTTTGGAGCAGGAATATTAACCCTCTGCGCTACTTTATCATGAGTGGCAACTGACACCAGAAAAACTCTGATCTCCTCCCAGCAAGAAAAGTAATCACCAAAGTTATCTTGACATTTCTATTGCTGTCTGAAACTACTGGACATACAAGGAACTCTGCAGCAGGTGCTGTTTAAACCTGTGTTATTTATCAACACGGTAGCCCCCGAGGTCAGTGAAAGGTGCGGCTGCACTGGTCGCACCGCCCTAGAGCCGCCACGGTCATGCTAATTGATTTAAGAGCAGACGAAAAAGGTGAATATCTCCCCAGTCGTTGAACTGAGCTCTTCTTCCGAGATCTGCAGTTCCAAACTGCCAGATCACTCCAGAGAGAAAGTCACATCCCTTATGTTAGCATTACACACTTTTATTGAATACAGAACAGAATGTGACCTGACCCAGTAAAGTTACATGTCGCCTATATATATAGAGTGCGATCTGTGGAAACGTCAGTGGCATCTGCAAAATATTTAAAGTGAAATCAGGAACAATACTGCGTTGTACATGACAATAAAGCTATGTCCCCCAAACACTATATGCACGCCAGGGTGAGTGACAAACTCTCAGATAATAGATGTATTGCTGGTAAAGGAAAACCTTAAATTCATCCAGTCTTCACCGTTTCCAAGCAGAGTGTTAAAGTCGAACAGAGCAGAGAGTGACCTTTAAATTATAAATACCTGAAATAAATACCTATGATGGGGGTGGGGGGGCTTGTAACGAGCGGGGGAGCAGATGCGTTCACATCCTTACTCGAGGCTTGTGGGTTTCACACAATCATTCAGACACTCGCCCCACTGGTTATTGCTTTTTCTGTGTCTGTTTTCATTACACTATAAGGCAGAGTCAGCAATACAGTAAAAGAGCAGCAGGAAAATTTGAATAGGGGTGGAGTCTCCCAGCCTGCAGAGGGGTTTAAGGAAGAGCTGGAGGGCCCCACCCAGAGATCTGTCTGCATCAGAGGTCAGTGCTCTGCTGATCCTCCATCATGTCCTGGGCTCCGCTCCTCCTCCTGTTCAGCGCCATCTTTACAGGTGATTAGGAAGAGCTTTACTTGTTCATGTTTTTCAATATTTAAAAGCAACACTACACATTACTGTGTAATCTGCACAGATACATTGTTTGGAATTAACGTGTATTTGATACATCCTTCATCTTCTCACTGCAGGAGCTGCTGCCCAGTATGTGCTGACCCAGCCGTCCTCAGTGTCAGTGACCCCGGGCCAGACGGCCAGGCTGCCCTGTGCTCTGAGCAGCGGGCTCAGCATCAGCGGCTCCACCATCTACTGGTACCAACAGAGGCCCGGGAGCCCCCCCAGGTACCTGCTGTATTATTATGATGACTCTAGCAAGGGCCAGAGCTCCGGGGTCCCCGCTCGGTTCTCGGCCTCCAAGGACCTCTCCAGTAACACTTGCCACCTGCTCATCACCGGGGCCCTGGGGGAGGATGACGCCGATTATTACTGCGGAGGATCTCATGGCAGTGGCAGCTCTTTTCAGCATCACAGTGATGGAGGGTGAAGAGGAACTGAGACAAAAACCTCCCCTTACTTATTACCCACAGAACTAAAGAAAAGAGAAAACACAAACATTGAGGCATCAGTGGCTTTAAAACGTTCACTCTCTTGCAGACATATCGGCCTTTGAATCATGTACCCCTGTGATGGTAAAAAGGAGAAGGGGTCTTGAAAGGGCAGACCCTTGAGAAGTGGGGAGTCTTTGGAGAACCAGTGTTGCCTCATCAGCAGCATATACATTTATAATGCACTATATACCATAAACCCCGGTTGACAAGAATGTGTTAAATCCCTAAAGATCAAGGGTTCTTCTGAACCCATCTGAATGGAGATGTGTAAACGGAATCCCTCCCATAACAATAGTTATTGGAAGAACCTCACTTTTATTCCACTTGAACATGTGTCCCAAAGAAGGGAAGAATACCGATATAGTGGATGTAACTGGGGGATGAGGATAGAATAATATAAGGAGAATGTTGTCTGCGTAGACAAACTATTTTTGGTGACGATCTCTCTGTTGCTTCATCTTTCCCTCTTTTTGAGTGGCTGAAAATATGGACATTTTGAATTATTTATTCAACCTTTGTAAAGTTTCATGGATTAATTTAAACATTGCAGAATTAGAAATGTATTGATTACATGCAGCTGTGTTAAGATCATAAAATTAGCTTCAATCAAAGATAATTGGTACAATGGCCCAGCTCTAGATACACTTTGCAGAAGCAAATAGGAAGGCATTTGGGGCACACTTACAAGAAAGTGGTGCATCATAGATGGTGTGCCACTTTTCTTGTGCATCATAGCGCCACCAAACGACACCATGCGTGCGCTGTCTTTACAATACAGAGCACCATGGCGCACGCTAGGCCATTAGCGTAAAAAATGTTGATGCCACTGTGGCACTTTGGTGGATTAGCGCCAAGAAATATGGTGCTAATCCACCAATGTCAAGGGATGCACATTGAATACAATGGGAGCATCACTTTAACCCATGCCTAAGGCAGGTGTTAAAAATTACACTAAAAATGGCACAGTGAAATCTTGTAGATTTCACTATGCCGTTTTTCTGAGCCTCCTAATGGGGGAATGCCCCCCTTGCATACATTATGCCTGGTGCTACAAAGTGGGGCAATGCACCACTTTGTACATATGGTGCAACGAAAATGCCTCCTACCGCCACATTAGCATAAAAAAGTGACACCAATGTGGCACAAGAAGACACAAGGGGCTTATAAATATGCCTCTTAGGGTCTGGCCCAGTCATTTTACAGCAGGACACTCACCCCACCAGACTTCTATCTCTTCTGTGTAGATAGAAGTTCTAAATCTACAAAAAGATTTCTGAAATCGTCTATGGGATACTTTTAACTGATTTTAAAAACTGTTTTTATTGTAATTGTGCATGGAACATTAGATCTAAATGCTGCCGTACAATTTGCATTTTAATTTATTAACAGGCAGAATATCGCTGACCTGGTGGGGCATATATAGGTGGCTTTACTGGGTTATTGGGTATTAGCTTTGTGCTCAAGGGCGTGTTGGAGATTGTCTCTCCCTTGCCGTGTTTAGAGCCAGTTCGCTCAATAGCTCATCAAAGGATGCCATCTTGGTCGGTGGTCCAGCCTTTCTTACCCAGACACTTTTCATTTGATCACCACTATATAATGAGGCCTGTCTGCGCCCCTCCACGGCCGTCTGGGGCCAGAAACTCTGGTCCCCCTATGAGGGGCACGATATGATATACACATGAGGATCTTAAGAACCTCAGGTTGGTACCTGTGGAAGCTTGACTTCATTCCATGGACTTAGCCGCCCTTCAAAGTAAGTGCCTGCATTGTAGCCACCTATTCAATTTCAAATCTAATAACACACTCCATGAGGCTATTAGTGTGGGGAATTGCCAGGTTCCTGTTGTCATTAAAGAACAAGTTACTTACCTTCGGTAACGCTTTTTCTGGTGGATACACTAGCTACCTGTGGATTCCTCATCCGTCGGATGCTGGCACAAGGATCGAATTCATAAGGTGAGGAATCCACAGGTAGTTGTATCCATCAGAACAGCCCTTACAGGAATGGTACCTGATTCTTATAAGTTGTAGGCTGCTCCCTTAACACAAATGGGAGATATTCACACAACAACAACAAATGGGAGATATTCACAGAACCCGGATGTGCTTTTCTTAACTGAAATTTGCCTGCAGGAGGATAGCTGACCAGATATTGCAGTAGCTTTGCGGATGGTTCATCTCTCAATCCCACTTCAATGAACATCTTGTTACAAGGTGGAAATGTTTTAATTTACGCTCTACTTCTTTGTATCATTCTTTCCTGGAGTTGGGCCAGGTGCCTGATGCATCAAAACATAAAACTCTGCAATGGCAAAAACTTGAAAATTCTTCAAAGTATGCAAGAGAGAATAAATACATACATTACGTAACCTTAGTCTACAGTTGAAGATCTTCTGCAGCTCAGAAAACTGTGATCTTATCTGCAACAAAGGTTCTTTAAAAAAAAAAAAGGAGAGTTCTCTTCTGGTCTTCGGGAATGGCCTAAACAAAGGTGCTACTTTTCAAAGCGTTGCTGATTTTTTGCAACTTAATTTCAGGGCACTTTACCTTTGTACTTGTTTCCAATGTATTTGCAATAAAGCCCAATATATTCATGGGAGGGAGCAGTGGTTCGATATGTTAGGGTGTGTGGTGAATACCATGTCAAATATTCAGTTTCAGCTTCAATTATCTAAAGAGTTTAAATTTCAAATGCAGACTATTGAGTCTTCATCCTAGATCCCTTTTGTAATGTTGCACTGAGGGACCCACCGAAGCACACTCTTCACTTCTGGTGTCCAAGGTCTGCAGTGCACAGGTTGGAAGCCATGCGTGAGAGGGGACTGTGCAGCTAAGGGAGACTTCAGAGGTGTCGAACAGAGATCAAGTCTCATCACTTTGGCCATCAGCTGTGATTTATGTTAATCAGGGCAGGAAATGGGAAAGCATACTCTGAAGTCCCATAGATGGAGGTAAGGACATGGGAGCAAAAAGAGGTTGAGAATTAGGGGGTTGAATAATGAGGAGAAATGTCTGATAGTCAAATCGCATGTTTATTTTTAAAAAACTCTGCCCCAAATACATTGGCAACAGGGAGAAACGTGAATGCAAATGTGTTTTGGCTTGCTTAATTCATCACACATAGACTGCATTTTAAAATTTTAACATATTAATTAGCCTGGTTCTGAAATCATTCTTTCCCCAAAACTTCTAGTGTAAATTAATAAGATACGTCTGGTGCTTGATGCATGTGCTGGAGAAACCTGTGTGCAGTCTAGATTCGGGTCTGATTCATCATAAAATAGAATGGACAGTTAATGTGCCTGTTGCAAAGCACAATGTGTAACATGCAAGTCACAAGTTTGTATACTGCTCAGTTGGTTGGAGCCCCTTTTTTCCAACACTGATGTAAATGTTAATTTAATTGGCCACTAGATGGCAGGGACACACTGTGCGCGCACAAATCACCCTTCACCTATGTGGAAACAATAGTAATAAGCATTTGCAATGCAATGGGTCTCACGTTTGCTTGAGTTAGAGCTATTAGTGTTGTAAACTAGAGGATGCGTGGCAATGCAAATGTGCAGCGCCAGCCGCCTCGCATCTCAAGGAGGCGGCGGGCAGGGTGTGGATGGGGGAAATTTACAATAAAAAATATTTTATTTAAACTGAGCAATATCACGCTGTGTAAAACCCAGCGGGATTGTGCTGTGTAGGAAATAAAAAGAAATAGTCCAGAAACCATGCTGAAAACATGGAACCTTGTATTTTTTCAGTAGTTCGCCAGTGCACTTGAAGAAGGCTAAACACCAGAAAAGGCACGACGTATGTATGCCTTTCATAAATGAAATCAGGCGAATTTTAAAAAGCAACCCCACGAACCAATGAAAGTGAGGGGCGTGACATGGGCAAGGTTAAAACCTTACAGAGAGATTACAACAGACGCCAGAGCGTTTGCGCGCTCAACCCTAACAAGAATAAACGCAGAATCTGCACTGTCAAATTAAACATATCAAAAAGCAGTTAGTAAGTTTTGTAAAAAATATATTAGAATTGGTTGAATGTAAGCCAGGTTGAAAACATTAGCCCTCATTATAACCCTGGTGGTCGCTTACTGCCAGGGCTACTGTGGCAGTAAAACCGCCAACAGGCGGCAGTACTGCACACCACATATTGACCGTGGAGGTACCGCTGCGGTAACACCGCTGGGACCGCCATGGCACTATACCACGGTCCCGGGAACGCAGCACTGCCCTGGGGATTTCGACTCCCCTTACCACCAGCCTGTCCATGGCGGTAGAGACCGCCATGGACAGGCTGGCGATAAGGGGACTCGGGCCCCCAGGCACAGTCCCATCGTGCATTTCACTGCCCGAATTGCTGGCAGTGAAATTAGCGACAAGTGGTACTGCACCCACTGAACATCAGCATTGCCGTCGGCTCTATTACAAGCTGGCAGCAATGTTGATGTGACTTTTCCGCTGGGCCAGCGGAAAAGTCGAAATAGGGAGCCAGTAATACCACCAGCACTGGCGGTATTCTGGCACCCGCAGCCTCGGCGGTCTTCACAGAAGACCACCAACGTTGTAATGGGGCCCCTTATGTGGCTTTGATTATGCAGAGGCATGAAGATATCCTATCTACCCTGCAAATGCCTAGTAAAAAAATGTAAATAAGCTGCCATAAATATCTCATTTATGTTGATCACTGTTTCTTTTTTTTTTTTTCAGAAACAAAATATAATAAAGACAAGCTAGTTCTAGTTTTCCTCCTTGCCCTGTTTCTGCTCCATCACCTGCCTTTCACCCTGGGAGCTGGCTCTGGCAGCAAGCATTACATCAGAACTCAACTGTAATAATGTATTGCAATTGAGCAGCTATGTCACCAGTCGCCTGTAATTAGGGAATTAGAGGCAGGCGTTTATAAAGAGATTGCAGGCTCTAATGTATTTTTGTAAACTGATATGTGTAAATAAGTTGTAATTCCCCAGTTAACGAGATCTGTTCTTGCAGTGCAGGACGTAAGTCCACTGTCTCTATTTACACAAATTTACTTAAACGGCAGAATATGCCTCAATTCTCCGAAGACTCTTATAAGCCAGCTTTGTTGATTGTTTATTGATAAATTATCCCCTCCAGAGTCTACTGACCTTCTGTCTGTTCTTCTGCTCTCCCAGTCTCGGTTTAACCCCACGGACACTACTCTCGCCTACTCCCTAGCAGCTGCCTGCATCACTTTCTCTTCCAGTGTCTTCTTGCTAAACACACCTCCCCTCCCTCCCCTGGCAGGGGCAGACATGCACAGGACAGGAAAAAACACAGCTGACAATGCCTTCTATTTATAAACAAACAAAAGGGCACGATGTACCGAAACTAAAACTATTCATAAGCACGCCAGAAACTATTGTCAAGAGAAAGTTACAGCGGACCGGATGTATGGTAGGAAAGGGGAAACACGCCCTTTAAAAGGGAAGATGCAGTTTCCTGATATGGCTGGTGTGGTCGGTCCCAGGTTAGTTTTAACACTTAGTTATACTCAGCTTATGGATTTCGGAAAGATGAAAGACCTGCTCAGCCATGCTAGGATGTCGTTATGGCTTCAACACAAAACAGCATTCTCACGACACGAAAGGGGTGGGGGGGCGCTATAGGGTTGAGAAAACTATTTCGACACCAAACATTCTAGGAAAGAAATCATTGATTAATCAAAGGCCAGGGCCATCAATAAATGCATGCGGTCCATCCCTCCACTCCCAGAGGTCAAACCCCTGCGAATGTCTGAGTCAGGAATGGGTGCTGAGCGCTGCAGAGACTAACAACTAAAAAAAAAAACAAGCATTTGCAATGCAACGGGTCTCGCGTTTGCTCATGTTAGAGCTGATAGCGTTGTAAACTCCTAACCCGACTTTTCACCTAAAAGTGCATTCATGTACGTAACCCAAAAAAGTGCAATTAACTATGTAAAGACCTCGACTTCTGCCAAGCGAAATCCTGCTAGTAAATTAGAGAAAAAGTAGTCCACAAGCCGGACAGAAAACAGCGAGCCTCGCATGTTTTCTGTACTTGGTCGATGCGCTCGAGGAGGGCTAGCCACCGGAAAAGGCATGACGTATATGCATGCCTTCGACTAATGAAAGCAAGCAGATTTTAATAGGCAAGCCCACGAACCAATGAAAAACACTGACGTGACGTCAACAGGGCTCCGAGCCCTTTTCAAATCCCCAAAGAGTCTCGCTGCGATACGCATGCGCGAGCGCACGCAACGCAGGCTCGACCCTAATAATCAATATACGTTTAAGCATTACTGTATAATCAGTAGAAGAACAAATAACATGCACAAAAATGGAAAATGGAGAAAGGAAAACAGTGTTAAAAATTCTACATTAATATTAAAGTTTTATAAAAAACAAATCTCACTCATCTTCACATATATAATTATTCATCCACTTCTGAGTCTCTATCATTCTTCTATCCCTGCAAACAACGCTCGGGCACAGCCTTCCATGCACCCCATCACCAACCAGGAGGACTTCCTGCACAGAGCCAACTTCAACAGACGTGCCTGACCTCCCAACACACACTCCAACACCGTGTACAGGCCCAGGAACACCTGAGTCACCATGACACACCTTGTCATCGCACAACGTGCTTTGCTGAAATTTGGAACAGACTCCTTGTTGACACGCTCAGTCACGGGCATGGATTGCACATTTACGTCACAATCGTTTTCAACATCAGGAAAATCAGAAATAGCCAACTAGGAATCTTCTGTCTCGTAGTTAACCCGGGTTCCTTATGGACTTGAAAAACCTGGATCACCCTAATCAAATCTATTTGGACTTCCCAGATCATCTCTACAGTGTCCTTATGACAATACAATCATCCTTTTCAAATGTCACACCTCCAGCACCCAACCAAACCGCAGGAAGCACATCTTGCGAGACTCAAAAAATGGACTCTCGCTTTGAGCACCTTCCAAGGTTTGTTTATTCTGACCCACTATCCCCCTGCAATGTCTACCGGTCTGGGTCCATGCTCATCCCGAGATGTCTTGTAGTCATCACGTGCTCTGCAACATGGGCCCAAAAGTTATAGATAGTATGTTTACTGCGCCAGCCTCAATTAACCAATCAGAATTACCCATCAGCACAATAAGACATTAAAGAAACATGCATTTGAAATGTAATGGGTGTTGTGTTTGTTTGAGTTAGAGCTATTAGTGTCGTAAACTAGAGGACCATGGCAATGCATATGTGCAGTGGCGGGCACAGCGCATCTCGAGGGGGGAGGGGGCGTGGGTGGAGATGGGGGAAGTTTAAAAAAAAAAAAATTGAAAAAAAACAAGCGCAATCGTGTTGTGTAAAACCCAGCAAGATCGCGCTGCGTAGGAAATAAAAACAAAAAGTAGTCCAGAAATCATGCTGAAAATATGGAGCCTTGTATGTTTTCAGGAGTTTACTGGTGCGCTCGAGGAGGGATAAAGGCCGGAAAAAGCATAACGTATGCATGCCTTTCACAAATGAAAAGAAGCTAATTTTAAATAGCAAACCCACGAACCAATGAAAGTGACAGGTGTGACATGGGAGTGGTTAAAAGTCCACAGAGAGATTACAACAGAGGCCAAGGTGCTTGCGTGCTCAACCCTAATAAAAGCATCAAACTGCTGAGTTAGGGCAGATGCCATCCTCTGTTCCCCGGCGCAGCGTCACACTCCCACATGCTCTGTGCTCTGCTGATGGAACCTCCAAATGGCATAGCCTCGAACAGAAAGGAAAGTGATCGGTTGAAATACAAGTAATACGATTCTTAACCCCTGGGACTTCCTGGCCTCCTGGATGTCTTTCTCCTGGTAACCATTTATCAATATTAATGAATTAGAAATATAACTTGTTTCCATCTAACACTAGGATTTTTTCTGATATACCAATTATCCAGTTTTTATGTACAATAAAGGAGCAACCTATTGTTCGCCCATTGCAAACATTTTTCCTTTAAGTAACTTTCCAAGCTATAATTATTCCTAACGTAGCAAGCTATAATTAATCCTAATGTGGCTAATGCATGTCCACGTTCAAAGGTTTTGGAACAGAAGAGTTCAAATGAGGGGTGTTCTAAGAAATAGGTGCACACGGGGGAATGGCCTTTACTAAGCGGTCGTAACCACGCAAGCCGTAACCATGTAAGCGTTAACACGATGTGTCTCAGGTACACAGCGGGAACAGCTGGGAGAGGAATGCGCTGCTCCCAGCGGAGGGTGGCCGGGTGGTTTAGGACAAGGCGGGTAGGATTTAGGGTTCAGGGCAGGGTGTCGGGGTAGTTTTTAGAACAGGGTGGGGTAGATTTTAGGGTCCAAGGCAGGGGTGGAGGGGTCGGGTAGTTTTTAGGACATAGTGGGGGAGGTTTTATTATTCAGGGCGGGAGGATAGGGTAGTTTTTAGCACAGGGTGGGTAGGTTTTAGGGTTCATGGCATGGGTGTAGGGTCAGGGTATTTCTTAGGACAGGGCAGGGTCGGTTTTGGGTTTCAGGATGGGACCCGATGTGTCAGGGTAGTTTTTATGACAGGGCGGGGTAGGTTTCAGGGCAGGTGTCATGGTAGTTTTTAAGACAGGGCGGGGTAAGTTTTATGATTCGAGGTGGGAGCAGGGAGTTTGGGTAGTTTTTAGGATACAGCGCTGTAGGTTTTAGGGTTCAGGGTGGCGTGGAGGGTTGGATATTTTTTAGGAACGAGTGGGATAGGTTTTGGGTTCAGGGTGAAAGCAGAGGTGCCAGGTTAGTTTTCAAGACAGGGTGGGGTAGGAGTTAGGGTTCAGGGCTGGGAGGTTGGGGTAGTTTTTAGGACAGGGTGGGGTAGGTTTTAGGGTTCAAGGGGATCAGGGTAGTTTTGAGGACAGGGCGGGGTAGGTTTTAGGGGTCAGTGTGTGGGGTCTTGGTAGTTTTAAGGGCAGGACAGGATTACTTTTAGGGCGTAGGGCAGCAGGGGTGTAGAGTACACCATTTTCCTGTGCACAAGAGAACGCATCCAAGCCATGGCTGAGCTGAGGGCCAGCTTTAGCAATGGTAGTGCCCAGTGCAGTAAACTTTGTCCCTTTGTCCTCCCAAACCCTACCCCCAAACACACACACAAAACCTCCTTATGCACGGGTACCTTGACTACCACACTCCTCATCTCTCCATGGTCCCTCTCTCTCACTTTCGTCTCATTTGTTTTGTAGTGCTACCCATACCAGTGTGCAGTGTACGGTGTCAGAACACTTTACATCACACTGTACAGAACCAATGAATCATATGTGTGTAAATCAGTCTGTAAGAAATATTACATAGGACAATGAGGATCACAAGGTGTAGGAGTCACATGTCATCAATAGTAGTACACAGTATTCATTAAGAGTGTTTGTTCTGGAGAAGGACAAACTCAGGATTTAAAACCTACCGGAGTTGCTGGCTTTTCTAGTAGGAATGTATTTCGACCTCAACAACCCCTTTTTAGCAACATTAGGATAATGAAACAGTGAAGAAAATACATAACATTCTAACCTATTTCTTGCAATTTGAATGTAGCGCTGTGATGAGAGTTCATAATTCATTGTGTTATATTAGGAGTATAACTGATGAGCTGCAAGTAAAAAAAGGATCCGTGTGACAGAAGCAGTCACCTAATGAGCTATCCACATAAAATACAGTTTGGTGATTTTCCTGGTACATGTTCTTTGGGGTAGAAATATTTACCCTCTGCACAACTTCATCATGAGTGGGAACTGCCACTAGACAATCTCTGTTCTCTTTCCAGCAAGAAGAATAATCACCAGAATTATCTAGACATTTTTATTGTTGCCTGAAAACTATGAGACACACAAGGAACTCTGCAGTAGGGGTTTGACGGGAGCTCTGCCCTGCTGGCAGAGCTAACGGAGTTTTTGGAACTCCGCGCTCAGCTTGGAGCACAGTTAGTTCAAAAACTTTGTTAGCCCTGCCAAAGGAGAAGAGCTGACCCTGTCCATGCTGCAGCCCAGTTATGGGCTTCACAGCACAAGTGCAGAAAGTCTGCGCTTGAGCTGTACAGTCCATAACTTGGTGGCATGGTGCACTGGGGCCAGGGCCAGTGGGAGGCAGCCGCTGCAGACTCGCCGCCATCAGACGATGAAGAGAGGAAGATCCCCTGGAAGACCCAGGAAAGTCCTCGTCTCTTTCTTCTTTTGTTGTTTGTGCACACTGGCAAAACAAGTATTTGCAATGCAATGGGTCTTGTGTTTGCTTGAGTTAGAGCTACTAGCATTGTAAATTCCTAACTGGATGTTTCTTGCCACATAAATTGAAAATGAAAAGTAAAACAGTTGACATAAGCAAGCCAATTCAAAGTGCCACGACCGCCATGAGCCTGAGCACGAAGGAGAGACACAAAAGGAAAAAAAGAAGTTCACTGGCAGTGAAACATATTGGCAAACGTG
Source organism: Pleurodeles waltl (assembly GCF_031143425.1). Classification (NCBI taxonomy): domain Eukaryota; kingdom Metazoa; phylum Chordata; class Amphibia; order Caudata; family Salamandridae; genus Pleurodeles; species Pleurodeles waltl. The sequence continues at coordinate 962,669,287 of NC_090450.1, forward strand.
CAATTATCCATGTAACAGGGTCAATGGCCAAGGCGGTAACAAAACCACACCAAGGAGGGACAAACGTAAAGCATTTATAAATCATAACAAAAGATTTTTGAAAGGCAAGCCCAGAAACGGTTGAACGTGATGGGAATGAGGTGGGTGTGGTTAAAAGCTCACATGGATACCAACACCTCAGAGCACTTGCGCGCTGAACCTGAAAATAGTGAAATAATGAATGCCTGAGGAAAACAAAAGAGAAGTATTAAACAAGGAAAGAAATAACCAAGTTTTTGCGAGTTTGAAAAAGGAGGTAGTAAGAGGGAAATATAACAAAGAGAGAGGAGTAGAAATAAACAGTTGAAAGAAAGAGAAAGAAAGAGCGAACCTGTTAACCTGTGGATTTTAAGAGCTGGAAAGAGAAAAGTGGAGGAGAAAGAAAACATTGAGAGTAAACAGAGTAAAGGAAAGACAGGAGTAAGAGAGGTGAAACAGACCCTCCCAAGTAAAATGGCAGCTAAGAATAGATTTAATTGGCTCCCCCACATCCTCAAACAGAAGTCAGAGTGTGGAACAGCAGGAGGCACTGCAGAACAGCAGGAGATGCATTGGCAGAATTGTATGTGAAACCTAATATAGCAATATTGGGGCGCTTCAGATCAGGATTGGGGGTGTACACGGAGCTGTGCCCAGCCAAGTGCTTGAATAACAGAAAGGCAGTGGGTGACAAATGAGAAACGAGCGCTATGTAATCCCTGGTATTGGAATAATGGGATGCTGCAAGTTAGAGTTGAGGTGCACTGAGAGAGTTGTATGCGGGTTGCAGTACTGGAATAAAAATGGGCACACAGGGAACCAAGTGAGGTTTGTTAATGGAGTTATGTGTGGAACCTAGTATTGGTGTGCCAGTGTTGCTGAGTTTTAGCCTGGAGGTGCCCTGGTGAAGCTGTGAGTGGGGCCCAGTATTGGAGTGGCATTGCCTCTGAACCACAGAAGCGAGGAGTCCGAGGAGTCCTGAAGGGCGTGTGTTTGAGCCTTAGTACTGACAAGAAATGTGCTCTGAATGTTAGAATTGATGGATTCTGGCAGAACTGTGGTGGTTGCCATCAACAGTGGCGTTGGATGTTACTCCTGAGGTGCACTGGTTGAGCTGTGCTTTGCTCTTTTGGGTCCAGTATTGGCTTGGCAGTGAGGCTGAATATTAGAATTGAGCTGCTGTAATGGAACCGTATATAAGCGGGGTCCCAGTATAGGAAAGGAAGTGACCTCGCCGGGGTAGAACTGAAGAGCACTGATTCAGCTGTGCCTGTCCTAGTACTGGAACAGCAGTGTGTACTGACTGTAAGAACTGAGGTGCTCTGGCAGACAGCGTGTGTGGGGTTCTGGTATAACTGAGGGCTTGGAGTGTGAACTGAGGTGCAATATGGATCTGCGCCCGAGGTCCTAGCGCTGGAACAGCAGAGTGTACTGACTGTAAGAACTGAGGTGCTCTGGCAGACGGTGTGTGGGGGGGTTCTGGCACGGCATGGCTGAGGAGCTTGGATTGTGTGAACTGAGGTGTACTGATGAAGCTGTGCACGAGGTCCCAGTACTGGGAAAGAAGTGTGTACTGACTGTAAGAACTGAGGTGCTCTGGCAGACATTGTGTGTGGTGTTCTGGCATGGCTCAGGGGCTTGGAGTGTGTGAACTGAGGTGCACAGATGGAGCTGCACCCGAGGTCCCAGGAATGGAACATCAGTGTGTACTGACTGTAAGAACTGAGGTGCTCTGGCAGACAGCGTGTGTGGGGTTGCACAGGCATGGATGAGGGATTGGAGTGTGTGAATTGAGGTGCACTGATGGAGCTGTGCCCAAGGTCCCAGTACTGGAGCAGTAGAGTGTACTGACTACATGAGCTGAGGTGCTCTGGCAGACAGCTCGTGTGGGGTTCCTGGCACTGGCACAGCTGGGGGCTTGGACTATGTGAACTGCAGTGCACTGACAGAGCTGTGCCCAAGGTCCCAGTACTAGAGCAGCAGAGTGTACTGACTGCAAGAACTGAGGTGCTCTCCTCTGGCAGATAGCGCTTGTGGGGTTCCTGGCACTGGCACAGCTGAGGGCTTGGAGTGTGTGAACTGCAGTGCACTGATGGAGCTGCACCCGAGGTCCCAGTACTAGAGCAGCAGAGTGTACTGACTGCAAGAACTGAGGTGCTCTGGCAGACAGCTCGTGTGGGGTTCCTGGCACTGGCCCTTTCAGGACACAGACAGGCATGCTTGGTAAAGAAAATCCAAGCCATAGTAGGGCGGGAGCCAGGCAGCTGAGAGAGGGTGCAGAGAGCCTACAAAGACCAAATGTGACCAAGATAATAACCTGATTTATAGACTTGTTTACAGGTAAGCTCAGAGGAAGAATTCTCTGCAAATGAAAAGGGTTGATTCCCTGGACAGGAGCAGGACACAAAGTTTAAAAAAAAGGCCTCTATAGACCAGATCAGCAGGACAAAGTGTAATTATATAATAGTTGGTCCCTGCTCCCACACAGAAGAAGGTGGGACAAAGGCATGACTGACCACTAGTAACTAAGAATTATTTTTCAATAACACTTAATCTAACAAATGAAATAGCTGGAAGCCCACAGAAGAAGTTTACTTAAAAGTATACAAGAGGTCGTACGCTTATGCTCAACCTAAAAACAAGGACTAAAACGGCAGCTTTCACTACATACGGCCCTGGCCTGAATTCTTGGCCATAGGCAGTGAAAGCTGCCATTTCAGGCCTCTTGTGCACCAGAGGAGAAAGAATGTTAGAATCTAATCTTGTTGCACCATTTTGGCACTGCCTCAGGTTTACAAAAGCTTGTAAATCTTAGGCAGCGTCAAAATGCAATGTGTTGCTGTGGCACACCCACAGCAACAGCCAATGCACGCCCCTTCCACGCAAAGTGCTGCATGTGAAGGGGCAGTATATACGAGGCGACGTTAACTCACAAAAAGTGGCTTAACTCCACCTTGTAAATACGGCGCAGGGCATAGTGCCACCGGAGCGTCACGAAAAGTGACGCTCTGGTGGTGCTAGGGGCTCTTAAATATGCCCCCTAGGGGCTTATTTACAAGCCTCTTGCAGGCCGGTGCGTCACTTTTTCCCCATAAAAAAAGTGATGTACCCGCGACATAAGGGACTTGTTACTAAGCCCCATAGTTTTCTACATAGGAAAAAACTGAATCCTTACCCCATGTGATGTGGTATGCTCTGAATTACACATTCTTGACCCCTGACAATTTTCTGGGTGCAGTGAAAGCTACAGGAGTCCACATCTTCTCCAGCACATTATTCGGCTCCCTGTAAGACATCTGTACACTAGTGTCCATTGTGGGTCCAGGAGGGCTCAGTCCTTTCTAGGTTTCTAGTAAAATCTACTATTTCTAGTCAATATATGTATAATTATTTTGCACTGATATCTTGAATGTCCATGTGGAACCTGCTTTCATTAATATATATACGGACTGTGTGCAGCAGAAGGGTATATATAATTCTTATATATAGTATCATTGAACCACTGTCCTGGTGCTCCAAGAAAGGGCACCTCCCTGAGGATGCTCTAGAGTGGGTAACACAGGGCAGTTCAACCGTATACTCCAGCATCCCAAAGTGCAAGCCCAGGAAAACACTGGGTTGCATTCTTAGGACATGGCCAGGAGCTTAACTCAGGCCCCCTAACCCTGCGGCACAGGGGACACCCTACCATTCAGGGTGGCTCCTATCTAGCCTAGCGCCTAAGAACTGGTGTCAGATTTGGGTGTCTGAGGCCTGTCATCGTATTCTGCTGGGGCTGCGGCGGGTGGAGTCACATTTTGCGGTGCTAAACTGTACATGACAATAATGTCATGTCCCACAAACACTATATACACACCCGATGCTGGACAAAACGTATCAGATGATAGATGTATTGCCGGCAAAGGACAGCCTTAAACCTTTCCAGACTTTACCGTTTCCAGGCAGTGTGTTAAGGACGAACAGAACAGAGAGTGACTGTTAAATTAAAAATACCAGAAATAAATTCCTATTTCACTTTACTCGAGGCTTGAGGGTTTTACACAATCATTCAGACACTCGCGCCACTGGTTAATGATTTTTCTGTGGCTGTTTTCATTACAATATAAGCCAGAGTTAGAAACAAAAGGACAGCAGGAACATTTGAATAGGGGTGGAGTCTCCCAGCCTGCAGAGGGGTTTAAGGAAGAGCTGGAGGGCCCCAGCCAGAGATCTGTCTGCATCAGAGGTCAGAGCTCTGCTGACCCTCCATCATGCCCTGGGCTCTGCTCCTCCTCGTGTTCAGCGCCATCTTTACAGGTGATTAGGAAGAGCTTTACTTGTTCATGTTTTCCCACATTTAAAAATAACATTAATGTTTAATCTGCACATATACATTGTTTGGAATTAATGTTTGTCTTGTAAACCTTTCATCTTCTCGTTCCAGGTGCTGCTGCCCAGTATGTGCTGACCCAGCCGGACTCAGTCTCGGTGACCCCGGGACAGACGGCCAGGCTGCCCTGTGTTATGAGCAGCGGGGACAGCATCGGCGGCTACACCATCTGGTGGTACCAACAGAGACATGGGAGCACCCCCAGGTACCTGCTGTCTTACGGTACTAGCATAAGCAAACCTTCCGGAACCCCAGCCCGGTTCTCGGCCTCCAAGGACCCCTCCAGTAACACCTGCCACCTCCTCATCACCGGGGCCCTGGGGGAGGATGACGCGGATTATTACTGCTGCGGAGATCATGGTAGTGGCAGCGCTTATCGGCATCACAGTGACTGAGGGTAAAGAGGAACTGAGACAAAAACCTCCCCTTATTTTTTACCCACAGAAATAATGAAAACAGAAAACAAAAACATCGAGGCATCAGTGCCTTTAACGCCTTCGCTGCCAGGCCTTTCCCCCCTCAGGTGCCAGGCCATTTTGTCCGCTATTTGGGGCAGTTTGCGCTTAGGCCCTCATAACTTTTTAACCACATGAGCTACCCACACCAAATTTGTGTCTTTTTTTCCAACATCTGCGAGATTCTAGCGGTACCCAGAGTTTGTGGGTTCCCCTGGAGGAGACCAAGAAATTAGCCAAAATACAGCATTTTCTTTTCTTTTCTTTTTTTTTTAAATGGGAAAAAGGGCTGCAGAAGAAATCATGTGGATTTCCCCCCTAAAAATAGGCATCAAATACAGGGCTTGTGGTCTAAAAATCACCATCTTCCCATTTTTCAAGAACAGTCAGACGTGAATCAGAAAATCACATTTTTCAACACAATTTTGGCATTTTACTGGGACATACGCCATTTTTACTATTTTTTGCGCTCCTTCCAGTTAGTGACAGAAATGGGTTTGAAACCATTACAGGATCCCAGAAAGCTAAACATTTCTGAAAAAAGAAAAAATTCGGAATTCAACAAGGGGTCATTTGTGTAGATCCTTCAAGGTTTTCCTACAGAAAGTAACAGCGAAAATAAAAAAACTATTGAAATTGACGAAACAAAAAGAGACATTTCTGTCCACATTTTCTTCTATAACTTTTTCCTGCTATGGCAGATTTTTTCTGGTTGCGGGGATATATAGGGCTTGTAGGTTTATCAAGAACCCTAGGTACATAGAGCCAATAAATGAGCTGCACCTTGCAATGGGTTTTCATTGTATACGGGGTATACAGCAATTCATTTGGTGAAATATAAAGAGTGAAAAATAGGTATCAAGGAAACCTTTGTATTTTCAAAACGGGCACAAGATACAGTGTTGAGAAGTAGTGGTTATTTGCATCTGAATTCTAGGGTCCCCTTAAGAGCATGTGAATTATAGGGCATTTCTCAAATAGACGTCTTTTTTACACACTGTCTGACATCTGGAAGGAAAAATGTTGAGAAAGACAAGGGGCTATAACACTTGTTCCTCTATTCTGTGTTCCCCCAAGTCTCCCAGTAAAAATGGTACCTCACTTGCGTGGGAAGGCCTAATGCCCGCCACAGGAATCGCAACATGGACACATCACCTTTTTACATTGAAATCTGATGTGTTTTTTGGAAAGTGCCTAGCTGTAGATTTTGGTCTCCATCTCAGCCGGCGCCTAGGGAAACCTACCAAACCTGTGCATTTCTGAAAACTAGACACCTAGGGGAATCCACTTGTGTGGGTAGGCCTAGTGCCTACGACAGGGAATGCCCCTAAAACACCACGTGGACACTTCACATTTTCCCAAAGAAAACTGACTTGTCTTTTGCAAAGTGCCTCACTGTGGATTGTATTTTTTTTTAAAACATATTTTATTGCAGTTTCAGTCACCCAATTCACATGTAGTCATAATACAGTACAACATATAATAGTCTTGTAATCCAGTGCATGGGTTATACCCGATCTGTACAATCCTGATTCCTTGGATAGCTGAGACCCCAATAACTCCCCCAACATCCCTCCCTTCATCCACCCCAACTTCCCCTCCCCCCTTTGGTGAGCCCTTTGATATATTGCTATAATGCCAGTGGAACTTGGTGCGTTGGGTTTGGGTATAACCTTCCTCACTTTGTATGTGATGGTGTCTAACTCATTAATCATAATGGGGACCATCAGTAGGTGGGTCTCAGTCCGTTATTCGGTCAGGGGACGGGCTCTGTCTGGCTTTCCTCTCCAAAAGCATCTAATACTGTCTCCCAGCCATGCGCTACTTCAGGGACCCCTCGCCCTCCATCCGTGGATTGCCTCTGGAGTTTGGTCAAAGCCACTCTCTTCCATCCATTACCCCACAGGAATGCTATTACCATTGATTCCAGCTCTGGGTATCCACACCAGCAGTACTGTAAAATGGTATAATGGCCTTGGTAAGACTATCATTTTAAGAATCGCTACTCTACCTGCTACTGACAGTGGTAATGTTTGCCAAAAAGCCATACTAGACCTGATGGACCTCAGTGAGCCCCCCACGTTGCTCTCTAGGATGTCTTGTGGGTCGTGAAAAACCTTAACTTCCAAATAGGAAATGCAGCTTGGCTCCCACTGGGCCATTCCCAGCCCTAACGGAGGCGCTATCGAGGGTTTCAAAGGGAACAACCTGGTTTTATCCCAGTTCACTCCCGGTCCAGAGTGCCTACTGAACTGAAAAAGCATCTACTGTGCCCGGGGTAAGTCTCTGTGCATATCCTCCAGAAAAATCAGTAGGTCATCAGCATATAAGGCAATCTGATGTCTCTCACCTCCCGCCCATACTCCCAGACCCCCTAATCCACTGCGCGCTGTGGCTGCCAATGGCTCCATTGCCAGCGCAAAAAGTAGTGGTGATGGGCATCCCTCATAACTGCTAACAATCTGCGAATGTTATCCGCTGTGTTTTGTCCAGGGACAAACTCCGCTTGATCTGGGTGTATTAGTGTTGTCATGTGTGGAAGGATTCTTGTGGCCAAGATCTTACCGAGGATCTTATAGTCTAAGTTCAACATGGATAATAGTCTATATGCACCAGCCTCCATAGGATTTTTACCAGGCTTTAGCAGAGGTACTTCTATTGCTTCACGCACCACAGCTGGTAATATTCCATGCTCTTTGGTGACCCCATAGAGAGTCTCCAATCTTGGAGCCAGTAGTTCTACATAAGTGGCATAAAATTCAACAAGGAAACTGTCTGTCCCCAGTGTCTTCCCCCTAGCTAAATCCTTGATGGCCCCCTTGAGTTCTGGCTGAGTGATGGCTTCGCCCAGCTGTCCCGCTATATCTGGTGTTAATGTCCTGAGTTGCATTTGGGATAAATAACTCTCCGTGGAGTCCCCGTCTTATCAGAGGTTACTTTTATATAGTCGTTCATAGTAGGTCATGAAATGTGAGTTAATTTGTTCCTGTCCATATATATGGTCTACTTGCTCTGTTGTCATGTCCAGTATGACTGAGCTTCTTTGAGTTTGTGATACTACCCAAGCCACCATCCGGCCTGCATTGTCCCTTTGCCCATGTGCCCTTGTAATGTAGTTTCTGTAATCGAAGCATCAAAGAAGCTCTACGCATTCTGCTACTGTTGCTCTAAGCTTCAGTATGGTGTGTTGTAAGTTTGGCTTTTCCGGTCTATTTTATTCAGCCTCTGTCAGTTTATCTTCTGCCACCTCAGTGTCCCTAAGAAGTGTCCTCCAGCTATGCATCTCCCCCTCATCACCACCTTAAATGCATCCCATTCAATCATTGGGCCACTGGTCGTGGCCTCATTATCCATAAAGAAGTGAGTAATGTGCTGTTCCAACTCCCCCTGAAAGTGTACGTCTTCTAATGACTCTGGTTTCAGTCTACAAGTGGGGATGCAAGGGGGGGCAAACCCCACCACAGCGACAGCAAGAGGGGGTTGTGATCTGAAAGAGTGCGAGCTAAGTATTCAGCCTTATATATATATGTGGAAAAACGTCCAGCGTGCAAAAAAACACATCCAGCCTGACATGTAGCTTATGTAAGTGGGAGAAATACGAGTAGTCCCTAGCATCAGGGTGCAACCATCACCAGGCATCTACCAATCCCCAATTTGCTTTCCTGGACGAAAATTGTCGTGCCACCCTAACTAAAGGGGAATCATGCAGCGGGGAGTGCGAGCGGTCCATGGCGGGGTCCGCCACACAGTTAAAGTTCCCCTCAGCACCAGGGGACACTGTAGGTATGTAGCTAGTAGGCCTGACATATGTGTGAGAAATTCATTTTGATCTGAGTTTGGTGCATAGACATGAATCATTGCTAACTCTCTGCCCTCTAGCCGCCCTTGAATTGCCACAAATCGTCCCTCCAAATATGCAAGACTATCCAATATCTGAAATGGGGCCCCGGCCCTTATCCATTTTAAGGTCCCCCTCGTGAATGCAGAGTATGTTGTGTAGTATACTTGGCCTCTCCATCATTTCTGTATACCTTTCCCCTCTGCTTGTGTTAAGTGTGTTTCCTGGAGCATTGCAATCTGAATCCCTCTCCCCTGTAAGTATGAGAAAACCTTATACATCTTGACCATCGTATGCATGTCCCTTATATTCTACGAGAGAAATTTATATGAATCTAACGTAGCTATATCAGTGCATCCCTCATTACTGTTGTTGTGCCCATACTGTATCACCCTCCATGATTAAGATCCCTACCGTCCCACAGCGCTGCTCCAGCTCCACTGTTGCTTCTCTGTGTGACTCACATATCCCGATAAACTGACCCCAACAAGTAACTTCCCAACTCCCCTTCCCCAGGACAAAAGTTTGAATGTCTCTCATCCAAACCCAGTAATTATTTCAACTAATCTATCGAAACTGGGGGTTCTCCTAGTTCTTGAAAGGAGTGTGCCATAATGCCAATCCCCACTCCCGGACTGCAGGGCTCATGGGAGTTTGTGGGCCCAGTCTCCTTCTGGCCGAGCCGGACATCGCTGCAAGGGTGCCGGCCGCTGCCGTACCAGTCTTGGTGGCTTTCCATATCCATTCCAGATACTCCGTGTGAGCCCACAATTGTGACTGTCAGATGATACAGTCTGATGTCCCTGGGGTCACATCTGGACCCGACCTGTCTGATGCGTGCAACACTTCTGATTCCTGATCTGAGCCTGACTGTTCCAGTTCCTCATTTATCCTTACGTGAGAGCCGAGGTCTGAGCCGCTTAGGGATGCCGCTGCTTCCATTACTTTTTGACGTTCCTTTTGCATCTACATGTGGGAAGGACTTCCCAATTTACGGTTCTTGTTATGCCAGCTTCCCCTTTGTCGTCTTGCGAGCAGGCCCCTTGCCGGGAGATCTCTCTCAGATTGTGCCTGTTTGTCAATCCACTGCCACACTTCTTCTGCTGTGGTAAAAAACTGTGTGCCCTCTTTAGTCACCACTCTGAGTTTTGCAGGGAACAAGATCCCATATTGAAACCCCAATTGGCGTAGTCTTTGCTTTGCTTTGCGTCTCGGAAAGTGCCTCTTTGTTTCTGTACTTCCTGAGAGAAGTCGGGGAAGATACGAATCGTATGATTGTCCAATGTGTGATCTCCATTTTTCCTGCTTTGGTTCAACAAATAGTCCCTGTCCCTGTAATGCAGCAGCAGAGCCACAATCAGTCTTGGAGGAGCCCCAGGCGGTGGGGGGGGGGGGCGTGCTGGAACCCTATGCGCTCTTTCAGTTGCAAAAAAAGGAGAGAGTTCATTGTCCGCCACTTCCTCTTTAAGCCAGTTCTCAAGGAACTCCAGCAGGTTAGTCTTTTCGATGCGTTCAGGCAGACCAATCACTCGGATATTATTATGCCGTGATCTGTTTTCTGCGTCTTCGGCTCGCAGTTCCAGGTCCCGGATTTGCTTCTCCATCTGTTACGTGATTTTAGTTGTATCCCTAACCTCTGGCACAAGTTCCTTAATTTGCTTGTCTGTAGTGGCTACCTTTTCGGCCAGGCAGCGGTGGTCATCCCTAAGTACTGTGAAGTCTGTGGCCAGGGCATAAATTTTCCCCTCCAGGGCTTCGCGGGAGGCAATTATGGCCTGCAGCACATCTTGAAGAGTAGGGTCTCCGTTCTTTTCTTCAGGAAGGGTATTCTTGCTTCCCCCCGGGCCTACCATCGCTTCTGCAGATGCCCCGTCTTTCTGTTATGCATCCTTTTTCCGACCAGTCTTACCCATCTTCTGAAGCACCACTCCTACCATCTCCTCCTGGTCGCAGGGGGTACCCGCTTGATTCACCTCTCAAACAGTTGCTCTGTAGCCCTGGTCCTGGGGAAATGTGGGGGACCTTTCGGGCCCCTCAACCTTTGCCGCGTTCATAAATCTGGTGCACCATAAGTCCTTGTCCCTGTTGGGGAGTTTGTCTCCCGAAGGTGGGGGGGTGTAGTCTGTGTTCTGAGCTACCCCCTTCTTCAAGTCGAGGTGCCCCTTGTGCCTTCTCCCTTTATCAGCAAATCCCTCTCATGTTCTGGGATGGCAGTGATTTAAGGGGTATCTCCTCCCTCCATGCAAGACTTCTTTTCTGTAATCTAATCAGGGACAAGCCCCAGCGGTACACTCCTCAGGGTTCCACCCAATCCCCGGCGTCTCCCGTAGTACTCACAGTTTTGGGTTGTTTGGATGGGCCTCCTATTTATTGCTGCGTAGTTGCTGCACCTCTACTGGGCGGCGCTGTTGTCAAGGGCGGTCAGGTTTCACTGCCCCCTGGCCTCTCGGCACTCCCCGTTGCGACCCCCGACTCAGAAGGGGCGATTACTGCTCCTTCAGGGATTTCCTTGCTCCAAGCCCTCTGCTTTGCTGCCTACTTCCGCTCACTGGCTCCCCTTAACCTCCAGGCGCTGCCGGGCCTCCTGACTCTGCTCGATCTGGGCCAATGTTACCATCTGCTGCACCCGTGTTGTTTTCAGCAGTGTTGCTGGGTGTCAGGCGGTCCCTGACTGTATCCTCCATGGTCGGGGGCCGCCGGCCCCGTCTCTTTGGTTGCAGCCGCCATCTTGGTTTTCTCGCGGTTCCCAACCATGCGGCGCCCGGACCTGATCACGGAGCCCCGCGTGGGCCAATCGTCCCACAACTGGTCCTGTATCTTCCCTGCACCTTTAGCTACGTGCGTGCAGGGGTTGGGGGGTCCTCTGTAACTCAGGATGTACCGGGTGGGGGATTTTAGGCGGGAGCCTCACGAAGAGACTTCCGCCATCGGCGTCTGGTCACGCCCCCTTCCTCGCTGTGGATTTTGGCCTCTAGCTCATCAGGCACCTAGAAAAACCTAGAAAACATGGACATTTCTGAATACTAGACACCAAGGGGACTCAGTATGGGGTAACTTGTGGCGCTCTCACCAGGTTCTGTTACCCAGAATCCTTAGTAAACCTCACAATTTCGCAAAAAAAAAAAACACTTTTTTCTCACATTTCGGTGCTGCAAAGTTCTTGAATCTGAGGGGAGCCACAAACTTCCTTATACCCAGCATTCCCCCAGGTCGCCCAATAAAAATGGTACCTCACTTGTGTGGGTAGGCCTAGTGCCCACGATAGAAAATGCCCCAAAACACTATGTGGTCTCATCAAAATGATCAAATACAAAACTACATGTTTTTGTGGGGGGCACCTGCGTTTTTGGTCCTGGGCTCAGCATCCATCTAGGGAAACATACCAAACCCAAACATTTCTGAAAACTAGACACCCGAGGGAGTCCAGTGAGGTTTGACTTGCGTGGATCTCCTAGTGTTTTCTTACCCAGAATCCTCAGCAAACCTAAAATGTAGCTAAAAAATCAAATTTTTCCTATATTTCTGTGTGAGATCACCACATGGTAACAAATTTCCTACCACCCAACGTTCCCCTCACTCTCCCAGTAAAAATGATACCTCACTTGTGTGGGTGGGCCAAGTGTCTGCGACAGGGAACAGTCAAAAACATGTAAAAAATTAACCAAGGCGGGTCTAAGAGGGCAGTTTGAAAAGAAAACGTTTTTAGGCTGACAAGTGGGGCAGAATTTTTATCAGTATATGCAACAATGCTGGGTGGTAGGAATTTTGTGGATTCCTGCAGATTCCGGAAAGTTCCATCACCAAAATTTGTAAAAATGTGTGATTTCAAGCAGAGTTGGAGGTTTGCATGGCATTGTGGGTAAGACAATGGTGCAGGGTGCATGTGAAGCACACCACCCTGGACTCACCCAGATGTTTAGTTTTAATGTGTCTAGGTCTCATAGATTTTTTACATGGCAGCGTCCCAAAGTCCAAGAAATACAGCTCTCACCATTCCAAGTGGGACGATTTTCAGAGTTAGACAAGCTTTCATGGTCCAAATGTAAAACCAAAACCCAAAATAATCAAATGTCCTCTTGCTTGCTATGGGATAAGATGTTTCAGTGTACGTGGGAAGAGCTGAACTGACTGTTACCCCCTTCAGTTGGGGTGGGGGCATAACCAGGCCCATACTGGTTGGTAGACTCCACCCCACTATTTTTGTTAAATTCCCTGGCATCTAGTAGGCTTTCTGCCACCCCAGGGGATGGATCGGGGGGTAATTGCCCCATCTGCCCACCGATGAGCAGAACAACTGTGTCCCCATTTATTTTGGGTGGGGGTACGGGCGTACCACCACCCTCTTTTTTAAAATAAAATCTTCTCTGGTCTCTGCTGTGGTGGGCTTTCTGCCCCCCCGGGGACAGATGGGCCTTTCAAACATAGCCCGATTTGCCCCCAAAGGGGGCAGAAATGGGCAACAGTAATGTGCTTCCATGGGGCGCGACCCTTGCCCAAGGAGCTGCCCCCCCAAAAAAAACACACACCAATCCCTGGTGACTAGGTGGTTTCTTCCTCGGCCTAATAGAGATGGGCTGATCTGCCCCCAAGGGGTGCAGAAATTGCCTAAAATAAATTTGCACCGCAGGGGAGTGACCCTTGCCTAAGGGGTTACTCCACTTGGGTGAAATTGACACAAAAAAAAATCCCTGGTGTCTAGTGGTTTCTGCCCCCCTTGGGGGCAGATTGGTCTAAGAAAAATAGGCCGATCTGACCTTAAGGTGGGCGGAAATGGCCTAAAATCAATCCATACCCCCAGGGAGCGACCCTTGCCTAAGGGGTCGCTCCCCACAAGTAATACATGGAAAGAAAAGTTATCCCTGGTGTCTAGTGGGTTTTGCCCCCCTCAGGGCAGATCGGCCTAATTAAAATAGGGTAGTCTTCCCCCAGGGGGGGGCAGAAAAGGCCTAGTAATAAATTAACCCCTGGGGAGCGGCCCTTACCAGAGGGGCCGCTCCCCTTATGCATAAATAAAAATGGAAAAAAAAAAAAAAAAACACCCCTGGTGTTAGTGGGCATTTCCGCAGCACAGTCTCTTCAGGATCGGGCTGCAAAAATGCTCAAGGAGGCATCAAAGGAAAGGAAAAGCTTTTCCTTTCCTTTGATGCCTCTGCCTGCCCCCACACCCAGGATCGGAAGAGAAATGCAAAGCATTTCTCTTCCAATCATGCTGGAAGCTGAGCTTCCAGCACGATGTGGGGGGCCTCTGATGAGTTCAGTGTGTGATTGTGTGCTAACGTCATCAGACGTCACTGGAGGGGTGGGGGCAGTCGGGGTGGAAGGGGAGCAATTTCCCTTCCAACCCTGCCCATGGGAGGGGGGTATAAGGCCCTCGGGGAGCCTTAGCGCTTCCCCCAAGGGCCGGTACCAGGACGAGGTGGTTACATCACTGGCACCTGAGGCCTTGGCTGAGGACGAGACCACCTCTTCCTGGGCACCCGAGGGTTTACAACATCCGCTCTCTCTTGTAGACCTATCAGCATTTGAATCATGTTCCCCCTGTGATGGTATAAAGGAGATGGGGTCTTGAAAGGGCAGACCCTGCAGGGGGGGTGATTCTTTGGAGAACCGCCACTGCCTGAGCAGCAGCATCTACTTTTATAATGCACTATACACCATTAACCTCCATTGACAAGAATTTGTTAAATCTCTAAAGATCAAGGGTTCCTAGGGACTCAGATGAATGTATATGTTTGAACGGAATCCCTCCCCATAAGAAACGTTTATGGGAGAACCTCACTTTTATTCCACTTGATCATGTGCCCCAAAGAAGGGGAGAATACAGCTATAGTGGATGTAACTTGGGGAGTGGTTGAAAATATTGACACTTTGAAGTCTTTTTTCAGCCTTTGTAAAGATTCATGGATTGATTCAAACATTGCAAAATTAGAAATGTATTGACTTAACTGTAATTGTGTAAAGATCATAAAATGTGCTTAATCGAAGTTAAGATTGTTAGAATGACCCAGCACTAGGCACACTTTGTGGAAGCAAATAGGGAGGCATTTTGGGGCATATTTACAAGAAAGTGGCATGTAATAGATGATGCACCACTTTTTTTGCGCCCCATTTCGGCCTCCTAACGACACCATGTGTGTGCCGTATTTACAATACAGCACCCCAAGACCCATGTTAGGGTAATAGCTTCAAAAATGTTGAAGCTACTGTGGCACTTTGGTAGATTAGTGCCAAAAATTATGGCGTTAATCCACCATTTCAAGGGAGGCCCATTAAATACAATAGGAGCATCACTTTAAAGCCTGCCTAAGGAAGCCATTAAAAATGATGCTAAAAATGGCGCAGTGAAATTTTGTAGATTTCATTGCACCATATTTCTGAGCCTCCGAATGAGGGAATGCCCCCCTTGCATACATTATGCCTGGCGCAGGCATAATGTGGTGCCAGGGGTTACAAAGTGGTGCAACGCTTGCATTGCGCCACTTTGTAAAGATAGAGTAACGAAAATGCTTCCTAACGCCACATTAGCATAAAAAAGAGACAATGTGATGCAAAGAGGCACAAGGAGGTTGTAAATATGGCTCTCAGGGTCTGGTGTTTTGGAAGCCCTTTCAATTTACAGCAGGACTTTCAGTCTGCCTGACTTGCAGCTCTCCTGTGTAGATAGGAGTACTAAATCTACGAAAAGGTTGCTGAAATCTTTTAACTGGTTTTAAAAACTGTTTTTATTGTAATTGTACATGGAACATTAGATCTAAATGCTGCTGCACAATATGCAGCTTAATTTTTTAACAAAGAGCATATCTCCGTGCTGGTGGGACATTTATAGGTGGCTTTACTGGGTTATTGGGTATCAGCATTATGCTCAAGGGCGAGTTGGAGACAGTCTCCCCTCGCCGTGTTAAGAATCAGTTCGCCCAAAAGCTCATCAACGGACGCCTTCTTGGTTGGCGGTTCAGCTTTTCTTACTCACTTTTAATTTGATCACCACTATATAATGAGGCTTCCGGGGCACCGGAGGCATGCCATAGGCAAGCCTGTATGCGTCCTTCCATGGCCGTCCAGGGCCAGAAACCCTGGTACCCCTATAAGGGGCACGATATGGTATACAGCTGAGGAACTTAAGAACTTCGGGTTGGTACCTATGGAAGCTTGCCTGCACTCCATGGACGTAGCCGCCCTTCCAAGCAAGTTCCCGCATTGTAGCCACCTATTTGATTGCAGCTTTAATAATGGACTCCATGAGGCTATTAGTGTGGGGAATTCCCCGCTTCTTTTTATCATTAAACAGCCCTTACAGGAATGGTACATCCTCCTTATAAGTTGTAGGTCGCTCCCTAAATACAAGTGGGAGATATTCACCTTACTAGAAGAACGGAACCCGGATGTGCTTTTCTTAACCGAAACTTGGCTGCGAGAGGAGAGCTGGCCAGATATTGCTGTAGCTTTGCTGCCGGGTTATGCAATTCCAAGAAACAACTGGCTAGGGAAGAAAGGGGGGGCGGGGTAGCCATTATTTTTAACGCATATTTTCATTGCAAGTCATACTATGTATATGTTACAGGCTGTAAAGGCCTAATGTTTTTGTTAAAATCTTCTTACACTTTCACATTCTCTGGTATGCTTATATATATCGACCTCCAGGGCCTACAGTAAAATCTGTTCAAGATTTTCCCGATATTGTAGCGGTGCATAGTCTGGATGTGGCCAACTTCACGCTGCTAGGGGACTTAAACATTCATTTTGATGACTGTTCAAGTACTTTAGCCAAAGATCTGACACAAGCTGTAATGGCATTGTAGCTCATACAGTTGGTGGACCATCCTACTCACAGCAAAGGCCATCTTTTGAACCCTATATTTTTTAACATCTCAAGCTTGAAGATTGATACTTCCTCACCAACATTATGGTCCACTCACTTGTTGGTACAATTCTCCATCACGAAAATGACAGCTTCCAAGACCAAAGTCCGGGGAAAACCATTAAGGCAAAGGGCGAAGTTGGACATATGCTGGCAGTCAGCTCAAAGTGAGCTTGTCCCTAATCTCGATGGAGATGTTTGCGCATCCTATCCTGTATTTAGGGAATCGATAGAGGTGACAGCGGAGACGCTGGTCACTACAAAAGCTGGGAAACTGGGTGGTACCAGAGCAAGGGACAGATGGTTTTCGTCTGAATTAAGAGAATTAAAGAAGGAATGTAAACAAATTGGAGAGAAAATGGAGACTTTCATATGATGAGGAAAATAAAATGCTTTTTAAGAAATCAGTAAAAAAAAATCACTATCCCATCTGTAGGGTCTAGCTAAATGACTCGCAACTAAGATCAAACAAGCCCCACACCCAGCTAAAGAAATGTATGCAATTTTATCTCCTTTCTGAAACCTGATGTGAAGAGGAAAAGTGCTTCTCCTTCCACGGAGCGCTTTGTGGGCAAAGGTAGGCAGATATATGACTCTATAGCAGGGATAACAGACCCCCCTGCAATAATGCAACCCTGTGAGCTTGCCAGGAAGCCAGCAGTAGCGCTCTCTTCATTCCCAAAAGTGAGCAGATCTGATATTGTAGAAACAGCAAGGGCAATAAAATCAGGGTCCCCTCTAAATCGCGCTCCATTGAGCATCTTGTTACAAGGTAGACATGTTGTTATTTCCACTCTACTGCTTTGTATCATTCTTCACTGGAGTTGGGCCAGGTGCCTGGTTTTGAGATTGTGTCACACACAGTCCGGAGCGAAATACTGAAAGCAATTGAGATCTCAGGGGGAGCCTTAAAATGGTTCACATGTTTTGTAACAAATAGGAGCTTTCAGATCCCTTAGGAACATCCTCAGTTTGCTCCCTCTAGAGTGCAGGAGCCTGGTGGCCCAAAGCCTTATCCAGTCATGCCTGGACTATGGAAACCTCTTGTATTTGGATAGCCCAGCGTATATCACAAAAAAGTTGCAGGTTATTCAAAACGCAGCAACACAAGCATTATTAGTGGTGACGAAAAAAAGTCTGACCAACAGGCACTAGATGAATTACACTGGTTAACGATTGAAAGAAGAATTGGACTCAAAGCTTTGTATATTTTTCACAGGCTGAAATATTCAGCAGGCACACACACTCTGCAGAATCTTATTACTCCACAGCTAGCGCCGAGAGCATAAAGATTCAATGATCTCTCCCTTCTTGATGTCCCTAGAAACAAGAGGGAAAGAGGGAGGGGGGTTGTTCATTTGCACACCGTGCTGATAAACTGTGGAATACTCTCCTGGTTAAGCTCAGATCGAACAGTAACCTACTGAGCTTTAAGAAGCAACTAAAAAAATATTTCTTTGTATAAGTTGTGGTGAACAGCTTTAGAAAACTGAGTTTTACTTGCTTTGTCTATCAGCGCCTTCATACCCATTGCTTGGGTAGCTGTTCACGCTTAACAACCTGAGTTAACATAACATAACATAACAGATGTGGGGGACACATGACTGTGCAGTGGGGGACCCTCAGCCAGAGCAAGATCATTGGCGTTGGCCCACGTGACACAGGGCTTCCATCTTCACTGCATCAGCTGCCCTCCCCTAACATTAAGGAAGGTCTCCTGATGCAAATGTTCCCTATCTGGGTTTTCCATACAAAGCATGGAGGTACCTGGTAGCAAAACTCCTCAATGACATTGACACACATGAAAAATCTCTCTACAATTAAGGGACATTTATGGATTTAAAATGCCAATGTGCTGCAAAGACATTACAGTTGACTGACATTTCAGTTTTTCAAGAGTGCTTCTATCTTTCCAGGGGAATCTCTTTTTTGCAAAATGACTCCCACCAACACTATGTAAATCCTTCAATTTGAAGGCAATCCTCTTTCTGGAGAGGAGAAGGTTAAGTGAAGTTTTCTGTGCTCCAGAGAGCTAGCATGCCTTCGGCTATATATACAATCCTCCAAGCCCCTTAGTGTTTTTCTCCACTACATTACCATTGTGCATGGAATAACTTTGCAAAAGGTAATCTTTCAGAGGATTTACATATGTTTTCTAGTTTGCTGGTTCTGATTACAGTGACGGCATCTCACTAAGCAAATTAAAGGCCTGATGTAGATCTCGGCAGACAGAATACACCACCACAAGAGTGACAGGTATCCCGTCCACCATATTACGATCCTCATACAATATAGGGCCTGATTACAATCTTGGCGGACGGGGTTACTGCATCACAAATATGATACATATCCGGATTGCCGTATTACAATCCCATTATATCCTATGGAGATTGTAATACGGCAGACAGCATATTTGTCACCTTTGTGATGGAGTATTCCATCCACAATGATGATAATCAGGCCAGTAATGGGATCGTAATTCGGCAGATAGGATATCAGTCACGTTTGTGACAGAGTAACCCTCTCCACCGAGAGCTATATCAGACCCTAAGATTTTCATAGGCAAAAAGAAAGGCAAATGGGAAACTCTGCAATGGCAAAAATTTGAAAAATCATCAAAGTTTGCAAGCGAGAATACATACATACATTACATAACCTTAGTCTGCAGGTGAAGATCTTCTGCATCTCAGAATACTGTGACCTTCTCTGCAACTAAAGTTCTTTCAAAAAACGAAGGAGAGTCCCCTTCTGGTCTTCGAGAATCGCCTAAACAAAGATGCTACTTTTCTAAGCATTGCTGATTTTCTGCCCTTAATATCAAGGGCTTTGCCTTCGTACTTGTTTCCAATGTATTTGCAACAAAGCCCAATAAATTCATGGGAGGGAGCAGTGGTTCGTGATGTTAGGGTGTGTGATGAACACCCGGGTAAACATTCAGTTTCAGCTTCAATTATCTAAAGATTTTGAATTTCAAATGCAGAATATTGAGTCTTCATCCTAGATCTCTCTTGTAGTGTGGCACTAAGGGACACACCCAGGCCCACTCCTCACTTCTGGTGTCCATGGTCTGCAGTGCACAGGTTGGAAGCCGTGGGTGAGAGGGGACGGCGCAGCTAAGGCAGACTTCAGAGCTGACAGCAGAGATCCTGTCTCATCACTTTGGCCATCAGCTGTGATTTATGGTAATCAGGGCAGGAAATAGAAAAAGAAACTCTGGAGTCCCATAAATTGGGGTAAGGAGATGGGAGCAAAAGGGGTAGAGACTTAGGGGGTTGAATAATGAGGAGAAATGTCTGATGGTCATATTACATGTTTATCTTTAAAAACTTTGCAACAAGGACAAACGTGGATGCAAATTTGTTTGTTAGGGTTCAGGATGGGGGGTCGCTGTAGTTTTAAGGGGAGGGTAGGGTTACTTTTAGGGCTCATGGCTTGGGAGTGTGGGGCTCCGGGCAGGTGGTGGAAGGGGCAATTTTAAGGGCTGAGGTGGGGCGGATTGCAGAGTATGGTATCAGGTGTAAGGGGGCAGGGCGGGGGACAATTTACCACACGTTCCTTTACCAAACATGCTTTTACAACTAAATTTGTTGTAAAGGCATGTGTGGTAAAGGTATGCGTGGTAAAGACACGGTCATTGTTGTGACAGCGCTCTTAAGGCATGTGTGGTTCAGGCATGCATGAATCCATCATACAACCGTGCACGAGTACACCGTTTTCCTTTGCACAAGAGAACGTATCCAAACCATGGCTGTGCTGAGGGCCAGTTTTAGCGATGGTGGTGCCCACTGCGGCAAACTTTGTCCCCCCCAACTCCATCCAAACATACACACAAAATGTCCTTATGTACAAGTTCTTTGACTACCACACTTAACCAGTGCTCCTCATCTCTCCATAGTCCCTCTCTCTCACGTGCATTTCATTTGTTTTACAGTGCTACCCAAACCTTTGTACAGTGTACGGTGTCAGAACACTTTATATCACATTATACAGAACCAATGAATCATAGGTGTGTAAATAACTCTGTAATAAATATACATAGGACGATGAGAATCACAAGTTGTAGGAGCCACACGTCTCCAATACTAGTACACAGTATTTATTAAGAATGTTTGGTCTGGAGAAGAACAAACTCAGGGTTTACTAGTAGGAATGTATTTCAACCCTAACAAACTATTTTTAGCAGAATTAGGATAATGAAACGTTCTAACCTATACCTTGGAATTTGCATGCAACTCTGTTTTGAGAGTTCATAGGACATAGTGCTGTATTAGAAGTATAACTGATGAGCAGAGATCCTGTCTCATCACTTTGGCCATCAGCTGTGATTTATGGTAATCAGGGCAGGAAATAGAAAAAGAAACTCTGGAGTCCCATAAATTGGGGTAAGGAGATGGGAGCAAAAGGGGTAGAGACTTAGGGGGTTGAATAATGAGGAGAAATGTCTGATGGTCATATTACATGTTTATCTTTAAAAACTTTGCAACAAGGACAAACGTGGATGCAAATTTGTTTTTGCTTGTTTAATTCATCACACATACACTGCATTTGAAAAAATTGAACATGTTAATGAAACTGCTTCTGAAATCACTGTTTACCATGCAACTTCTAGTGTAAATTAATAAGATACATCTGGTGCTTGATGCACGTGTTAGAGAAAGCTGTGTGCAGTCTAGATGCAGGTTTGATTCATCATAAAATAGAATAGAGCGTTAATGTGCCTGCTGCAAAGCACAATGTGTAACATGTAAGTCACAATTTGTTATTCAGCTCAGTTGGATGGATCCCCTTGTTTTCAGCACTGATGTAAATGCTACTTCAATTGGCCGCTAGATGGCAGAGATGTGCTGTGTGCTCACAAAGCACCCTTCAGCTATGTGGAAACTACAGTAATAAAAGCATCAAACTGCTGAGTTAGGGCAGATGCCATCCTCTGTGACCTGGTGCAGAGTCGCGCTCCCATGTGCTCTGTGCTCTGCTGATGGAACCTGCAGATCGGACAGCCTCGAACAGAAAGGAAAGTGATTGGCTGAAATACAAGTAATACGATTCTTAACCCCTGGGACTTCCTGGATGTCTTTCTCCTAGTAACCATTTATCAGTATTAATAAATTAGAAATATCGTTTGTTCCCATCTAACAAGTAACTTTCCAAGCTATAATTATTCCTAACGTGTCTACTGCATGTCCAAGTTCAAAGTTTTTAGAACAAAAGAGCTCAAATGGGAGAACAGGTTTTAGGGTTCAGGGCAGGGGTGGAGGAGTCAGGGTAGTTCTTAGGACAAGGCGGGATACGTTTTAGGGTTCAGGACGGGGGCCGGGGTGTCGGGGTACTTTTTAGGAAAGGGTGGAGTAGGTTTTAGGGTTCAGGGCAGGGGGAGTCAGGGTAGTTTTTAGGACAGGGTGGGGTAGGTTTTAGGGTTCAGGTGGGGGTGGGGGTGAGGGCTCGGAGTAAATTTTAGAACAAGGCAGGGTAGGTTTTAGGGTTCAGGGCATGTGCAGGGTTTTGGGGTAGTTTTTAGGATAGAGTGGGGTAGGTGTTAGGGTTCAAGGCAGGTGGGTCGGGGTAGTTTTTAGGACATAAAGGTGTAGGTTTTAGGGTTCAGGGTGGGGGGAGGGGGGAGGGGATTGGGTAGTTTTTAGTAAAGGGAGGGGTAGGTTTTAGGATTCAGTGCATGGGCGAGGGAGGTTGAGTAGTTTTTAGGACAAAGCGGGATAGGTTTTAGGGTTAAGGACAGGGACAGAGGGGCCGGGGTAGATTTTAGGACAGGATGGGGTAGGTTTTAGGGTTCAAGGCAGGGAGTTCGGGGTAGTTTCTAGGACAGGGTGGAGTAGGTTTTAGGCTTCAGGGAGGCTGGATGGGGTAGTTTTTAGGACAGGGTGGGGTAGGTGTTAGGGTTCAGGATGGGGGGTCGCTGTAGTTTTAAGGGGAGGGTAGGGTTACTTTTAGGGCTCATGGCTTGGGAGTGTGGGGCTCCGGGCAGGTGGTGGAAGGGGCAATTTTAAGGGCTGAGGTGGGGCGGATTGCAGAGTATGGTATCAGGTGTAAGGGGGCAGGGCGGGGGACAATTTACCACACGTTCCTTTACCAAACATGCTTTTACAACTAAATTTGTTGTAAAGGCATGTGTGGTAAAGGTATGCGTGGTAAAGACACGGTCATTGTTGTGACAGCGCTCTTAAGGCATGTGTGGTTCAGGCATGCATGAATCCATCATACAACCGTGCACGAGTACACCGTTTTCCTTTGCACAAGAGAACGTATCCAAACCATGGCTGTGCTGAGGGCCAGTTTTAGCGATGGTGGTGCCCACTGCGGCAAACTTTGTCCCCCCCAACTCCATCCAAACATACACACAAAATGTCCTTATGTACAAGTTCTTTGACTACCACACTTAACCAGTGCTCCTCATCTCTCCATAGTCCCTCTCTCTCACGTGCATTTCATTTGTTTTACAGTGCTACCCAAACCTTTGTACAGTGTACGGTGTCAGAACACTTTATATCACATTATACAGAACCAATGAATCATAGGTGTGTAAATAACTCTGTAATAAATATACATAGGACGATGAGAATCACAAGTTGTAGGAGCCACACGTCTCCAATACTAGTACACAGTATTTATTAAGAATGTTTGGTCTGGAGAAGAACAAACTCAGGGTTTACTAGTAGGAATGTATTTCAACCCTAACAAACTATTTTTAGCAGAATTAGGATAATGAAACGTTCTAACCTATACCTTGGAATTTGCATGCAACTCTGTTTTGAGAGTTCATAGGACATAGTGCTGTATTAGAAGTATAACTGATGAGCTGCAAGTAACAAAAGGATCTCTGTAACAAAAGCAGTAACCTACTGAGCTATCCACACAAAATACAGTTCAGTGATTTCCCTGGTACATGTTCTTTGCAGCAGGAATATTAATCCTCTGCATGACTTTATCATGAGTGGAAACTGCCACTAGACAAACTGTGATCTCTTTCCAGCAAGTACAAAAATCACCAAAGTTATCTTGACCTTTTTATTGTTGCATGAAAACTACTGGACACACAAGGATCTCTGTGGCAGATGATTTTTAAACCTGTGTTATTTCTAAACACGGCAACCCCAAAGTAAGTACAAGGTGCAGCTGCAATGGTTGCACCACCCTAGAGCTCGCCCTGGTCATGCTAATTGTTCATTTAAGAGCAGACTAAAAAGGTGTATATTTCACTATCCACTGAGCTAAGCACTTCTTCAGAGATTCGAAGGTGCAAACGCTCAGATCACTTCAGTTAGAAAGCCGCATTCCATATGTTATCATGACCCGCCTTCCTCGATGACAAAATAGAATGTAAGCAAACACAGTAAAACTATATTACTCATGAAAAGAAAACATTTTCAACCTTTCGTTCTCAGGAACAATGATACTTGATGTCAAATGTATCTTTAAAGTGGAATTTATGGAAACCTCTATGGCATCTGCATAACATTTAAAGAGGATTAAAGAAATCAGGAACAAGTAGTGTATTTGTTTTTTTTCTAGACACTTGTTTATTTCAGAAAGCTTAAGCCAACTAATATTTCATATTGGCATTCTGTAAATGGTAAGGATGTAATTAATTATATATTTTTAATGTGAACACTGTTAGAAATGGGGTATTTGGTTGGCAGTCTGGTTACCCCCTGTTCAAGCAAGGACACTCACTCTAGTCACGGTAAAAGAGAATCACCCTCAGCTAACCCCTGCATACCCCCTTGGTAGCTTGGCACGAGCGGTAGGCTTAACTTCAGAGTGCTAGGTGTAAAGTATTTGTACCAACACACACAGTCACTTAATGAAAACACTACAAAATGACACAACACAGGTTTAGAAAAATAGAAAAATATTTATCTAAACAAAACAAGACCAAAACAACAAAAATCCACAATACACAAGTCAAGTTATCACTAACAATGCCAAAAGAGTCTTCATGTAATTTTAAACACAACTCTAACGCTGTTAGCGTGAAAATGTACCTTGGGTGCGTCAAAAATAACCCAGCACGGGCAAGTGTGTGTCAAAAAGGGCTTGTGATGCGTCGATTTCACCCACGAGCGAGACCTTGCCTCGTTTCTCCTTTAGTCGGGTCAGCGTTCGTCATTTCTTCTCTCCGCAACAGAGCGATACATCGATCCCGTCAGAACTCTCGGGTCTGGGCAGGCCTTGCGTTGTTTTTACATGCCCAGCGGTGTTTGCATCAGAAATTCAGACACACAATGGTCCAAAAACCATGCAGCGTGGGTTGCGATCTCACCTGCCTCTGTCAGCGATGTTGCGTGTTGTTTCCCCAGCTCCGGGCATCGATCTTCCGGTCGCGTTGCAGATGAGCGTTGATTTTCAGCCGCGAAGCCGGTGGTGCGTCGATTTTTCAGCCTCAGATCGGAGTCTGGTTGATCTTTTCCCATCACGGCGGTCGGTGCCTGGATTTCTCACTCTTGGGCTGCCAGCTTCTCCTTTCAGGGTCCAGGAACTGGATGGGCACAACTTGGCAGAGTAGGAGTCTCTCCAGAGACTCCAGGTGCTGGCAGAGAGAGGTCTTTGCTGTACCTGAGACTTCAAACAACAGGAGGCAAGCTCCAAACCAAGCCCTTAAAGAGTTCTTCACAAAAAGGAAGGCAATACAAAGTTCAGTATTTGTCCTCTAGCACAGGCAGAAGCAGCAACTGCAGGTTAGCTCCAAAAAGCACAGTCACAGGCAGGGCAGCTCTTCTTCCTCAGCTCTTTAGCTCTCCTCCAGGTAGAGGTTCCTCTTGGTTTCCAGAAGTGTTGGAAAGTCTGTGGTTTTGGGTGCCCTCTTTATACCCATTTTTCCCTTTGATGTTGGCCTACTTCAAAGGAAAGTCTCTCTTGATTGTGAAATCCTGCCTTTCCCAGGCCAGGCCCCAGACACACAACAGGGGCTTGGAGACTGCATTGTGTTAGGGCAGGCACAGCCCTTTCAGGTGTGAGTCACCACTCCTCCCCTCCCTCCTAGCACAGATGGCTCATCAGGAAATGCAGACTACACCCCAGCTCCCTTTGTGTCATTGTCTACTGAGAGGTGCAACCAGCCCAAATTTCAAACTGATAGTCAAAAATCAAAGATAACTATATAGTAGATAACCTATAATAAATTATACACAAATTATATACTCATATGTTGTTAATCACTTCAAAAAATGCAGGTTCTCCTAATTTTATATAATGAAAAGACTTTTTTATTTCAAAAGTATTAACATAGATGAATAACATACAATACTAAACCACAAATGAGAATCCAAAAATACAAAACATAATGTGAATTAATACAATAAAAGTCCATGGTCCAATATTTAACACAGAGGTAAACTTTGATCAGTTAGACCGGATGGTATTTGTTGAATCCACATATAACATCAGCCGACACGTGTTTCGTCCACACATTGGACTTCTTCAAGGCTGTTGAGTAGAGTTGAGATGAGATGAGTCGAGATGAGATGAATCTAGATGAGCTGAGTGGAGATGAGATGAGATTCCCACCTGTCGAGTAGCGTCGAGATGAGATGAGTCGAGATGAGATGAGTCGAGATGAGATGAGATCAGTCGAGTAGAGTCAAGATAAGTTGAGATGAGATTCTTACCTGTAGAGTGGAGTTGAGATGTGATGAGTCAAGATGAGATGAGATGAGTCAAGATGAGATGAGATTCCTACCTGTCGAGTAGAGTCGAGATAAGATTTTTACCTGTTGAGTAGAGTCAAGATGAGATGAGTCGAGATGAGTCGAGATGAGATTCCTACCTGTCGAGTCGAGATGAGATGAGTTGAGATTCCCACCTGCTGAGTAGAGTCAATATGAGATAAGTCGATTTGATTCGAGTCGAGATGAGATGAGATGATTCCAACCTGTTTTGAAACTGTGGTGGAAGAAGGACATTGATTAAGAGAGACACAGTAGAATCGCAACTCATCTTGACTCTACTAGACAGGTTGGAATCATCTCATCTCATCTCACCTCATCTCAACTCTACTCAACAGGAATCTCATCTCATCTCGACTCGACTCAAATCGACTTATCTCATATCGACTCTACTCAACAGGTGGGAATCTCAACTCATCTCATCTCGACAGGTAGGAATCTCATCTCGACTCATCTCGACTCATCTCATCTTGACTCTACTCAACAGGTGGGAATCTCAACTCATCTCAACTCCACTCTACAGGTAAGAATCTCATCTCAACTAATCTTGACTCTACTCGACTGATCTCATCTCATCTCGACTCATCTCATCTCGACTCATCTCATCTCGACTCTACTGGACAGGTAAGAATCTCATCTCGACTCATCTCATCTCAACGCTACTCGACAGGTGGGAATCTCATCTCATCTCCACTCAGCTCATCTCGACTCATCTCATCTTGACTCATCTCATCTCAACTCTACTCAACAGCCTTGAAGAAGTCCAATGTGTGGACGAAACACGTGTCGGCTGATGTTATATGTAGATTCAACAAATACCATCCGGTCTAACTGATCAAAGTTTACCTCTGTGTTAAATATTGGACCATGGACTTTTATTGTATTAATTCGCATTATGTTTTGTATTATTGGATTCTCATTTGTGGTTTAGTATTGTATGTTATTTATCTATGTTAATAATTTTGAATTAAAAAAGTATTTTCATTATATAAAATTAGGAGAACCTGCATTTTTTCAAGTGATTAACAACATATGAGTATATAATTTGTGTATAATTTACTATAGGTTATCTACTATATAGTTATCTTTGATTTTTGACTATCAGTACCTTAGAAAAAACTGTTAGTGCTCCACTAATATATTTCTTGTTTGGCTTTAATGTTACGTTCTTTTCTTATGAAAAAACGGATATAGCACATCTGGGCAACGGTGTGCATTAGTGTATGAGCACCACCAAAAGGATATATATATACGTAGGAAAATTCAGGAATGTGCATTGATCTTGTTGTTTAGTGTTGCCAAGTTTTTTGTTCAACTGTCAAACTGACCCAGACAGGGATTCCACAAACAGGCAGAGTCAAAGAAATGGTTTAAGCAAGAAAATGCTCACTTTCTAAAAGTGGCATTTTCAAACAAACAATCTTAAAATCAACTTTACTAAAAGATGTATTTTTAAATGGTGAGCTCAGAGACCCCAAACTCCACATGTCCATCTGCTCCCAAAGGGAATCTACACTTTAATCAGAGTTAAAGGTAGCCTCCATGTTAACCTATGAGAGGGACAGGCCTTGCAACAGTGAAAAACAAATTTTGCAATATTTCACTGTCAGGACATATAAAACACATTACTATGGTGGTCATTCCGACCGTGGCGGTCGGCGGTGAAGCGGCGGTAAGACCGCTAACAGGCTGGCGGTCTTTTTTCATGAATTCTGACCATGGCGGTTACCGCCATGGCCAGCCGCCGCTTCACCGTTCCGACCGCCACGGCGGTAACGACCGCCGGGCTGGAGACCTGGGTCTCCAGCCCGGTGGTCGTCACATACCGCCGGCTGTATTCCAACCCGCCTGACCCCGGCTTACCGCCATGGATTTCATGCGGTTTGGGACCGCCATGAAATCCATGGCGGTAAGCACTATCCGTGCCAGGGAATCCTTTCCCTGGCACTGATAGGGGTCTCCCCCACCCCCAACCCCCACCCCGACTCCCTCCCCTACCCCCCCACCACTCCCTGCCACCCCCAAAAGGTTGCAGGACCCCCGTCCCAACCCCAATCCCTAACATATACACACACATACACACATACACGCACGCATTCATGCACGCACTCATGCACATACACACACACACCGCACTCATGCACATACACACACCCCCCGCATTCATGCACGCACGCACTCATGCACATACACACACCCCCCGCATTCATGCACGCACTCATGCACATACACACACCCACCCGCATTCATGCACGCACTCACACGCCCCCTCTACATACACACATGCACACCCCCATGCACGCACACAACTCAAAACCCCCCCTCCCCCTTCCCTAGCGGACGATCACCTTACCTGTTCCGGTGATCCTCCAGGAGGGAACGGGACCCATGGGGGCAGTTCCGCCGACAACGCCATGCCAACAGAACACCGCCACAGCGAATCACAGGTCGTGATTCGCTGGGTGGTGTTCTGTTGGCGTGGCGGTGGAGGTGGAGCTACCTCCACTTCCCTGCCTGCCGCCAGTATGGCTGTTGGCGGCTCTTCGTCCGGAAACGGGCGGAGCGCTGCCAACGGTCATAATGGCCCGTGCGGAAGACCGCCAGCACTGGCGGTCTTCCGCACGGCGGTCTATTGAAAAGACCGCTGGGGTCGGAATGACCACCTATATATCCTACCTTAACCATACACTGCACGAACCCTGCCCTTGGGGCTACCTAGGGCCTACCTTAGTTGTGCCTTACATGTAAGAAAAGGGAAGGTTTAGGCCTGGCAAGTGGGTACACTTGTCAAGTCGAATTTACAGTTTAAAACTGCACACACAGACACTGCAGTGGCAGATCTGAGACATTATTACAGGGCTACTAATGTGGGTGGAACAACCAGTGCTGCAGGCCCAATAGTAGCAATTGAATTACAGGCCCTGGGCACCTCTAGTGTACTGTACTAGGGACTTACTTAGTAAATAAAATATGCCAATCATAGATAACAAAATAAACCATAACATTTACACAGAGAGCATATGCACTTTAGCACTGGTTAGCAGTGGTAAAGTGCTCAGAGGTCAAAAGTCAACAGCAACAGGTCATAAAAAATAGGAGGCATGAGGCAAAAAGATTGGGGATGAGCCTGCATAAGCAAAAAAGTCCAACAAACACTATGAATGTTTTGGTACTGTGAATGTTCTGATTGTCTAGATTCCATGTTAATTGAATAAGTGTTTCAGTATCATTTAAAACACAAAGACCCTGATTTAAGAAAAGTGGTGCAGCATCCAGTGCAGTTCCACTTTTCTTGCGCCCCTTAGCGACCCCCTAACGCCACGCATGTGTGCGCGGTATCTAAGATACAGCACACCATGGCTGTAGTTAGGGGAACTAGCATGGACATTTTTTACGCTAATTCAGAGCTTTGCAGGATTAGCTTAAAAATGTTGACCCTAATCCTGCAAAGCTCTTTAAGGCCCATTAAAAAACAATGTTGTTCCTCCTTTTAATGCCTGGCCTCAGCAGGCATTAAAAGAGCTGAAATAAATGGCTCAAAGAAATGTTTTAGACCATTTTTTCAGCCCCCCCCCAACGGGGGAACGTCCGCTTTGCATACCTTATGCCTGACGCATGCATAATGTAGCACAAAGGGTTACAAAGTGGCGCAATACATGCATTGCACCACTTTGTAAATTTTGCGCAGTGATTTTGGCCTAATTGGGCCATATTAACACAAATGTGGTACAAGGAGGCGCTAGGGGCTCTTAAATGAGCCCCAAAGGGGCTTATTTACAAACTCATGCCCCACCGGTGCGTCACTTTTTCCCCATATAAAAAGTGATGCACTGGCGACGCAAGAAGCTTGTAAATCAGCCCCATATTTTTCTACATGGGACAAAATTGAATCCTCACCCTTTGTGACGTTTTATGCTCTGAATTACACATTCTTGGCCCCTGACAGTTTCCTGGGTGCAGTGAATTCTACCCGAGGCCACATCTTCTCCAGCACGTTTTGCGGCTTCCTACAGTAGATCTGTATGATAGAAGCGTCCATTGTGGGTCCAGGAGGGCTCAGTCTTTTCTAGGTTTCTAGTAAAACTACTATTTCCAGTCATTGTATGTACCATAATTTTGCACTGATATCTTGAATGTCCACGTGGAACCTGGTTACCTACAAATAGGTGGGACATGGCTGTTCTACACCAGCGCCTACTGCCACTTTTATTATGATATGTCATAACTGTGTACAACAGAAGAGTAGAGATAATTCTTATATAAAGCTTCATTGAACCACTGTCATGGCGCTGCAAGAAAGGATTGTCATTCCATATCCCAAGAAAGAGCAGCTCCAGGAGGTTGTTCTAGACTGGGTATCACATGGCAGTTCATATACTCCAGCACCTCGCAGTTTAAACCCAGGAAAGCACTGAGGTGCATTTTTAGGACATGACCAGGAGCATAACTCAGGCCCCGTAACCTGCGGCACAGGGGGACACCCTACCATCCACACCCCGGTGAGTGACAAACTCTCTCAGATGATAGATTTATTGCTGGTAAAGGATAGCCTTAAATCCATCCTCTCTTCACCGTTTCCAAGCTGAGTGTTAAGGACGAAGAGAGCAGAGGGTGACCTTTAAATTAAAAATACCTGAAATAAATACCTATGAGGGGGGCTTGTTACGAGCCGGGAATCAGATGCGTTCACAGCTTTACCCGAGGCTTGTGAGTTTCACACAATCATTCAGACACTCGCACCACTGGACCCGTTTTCATTACTATATGAGGCAGTGTCAGGAACAAAAGAACCAGCAGGAACATTTGAATAGGGGTGGAGTCTCCCAGCCTGCAGAGGGGTTTAAGGAAGGGATGGAGGGTCCCACCCAGAGATCTGTCTGCATCAGAGGTCAGAGCTCTGTGATCCTCCATCATGTCCTGGGCTCCGCTCCTCCTCGTGTTCAGCGCCATCTTTACAGGTGATTGCCCTAGTCAAAAAGGAAGATCTTCCTGGAGTCATTCTGAAGTCATCCGATGACTTCAGCTGGGCTATTCCTGTAATTAACTGGTGAAGTCATCACAGGCCATCCTGAAGTATGCCTATAGGGCGAAATATTTAAATGAGAAGACTCTAGAGTCATCAGAAAAACTACAGTAGGATGGTGTTGTGATGACTTCAAGGTGATGATCATTTACTACTGTAGGATGACCTTCTGATTACTTCAGTGGAAAGCCTGTGATGATCTTTTACTATTCCAGGATGATCCCCTGATGACTTCAGGGTACGCTAGTATTGCTTCAGGATTATAATAGGATGATCTCAGCATGACTTCAGGATGGAGTGTTACTACACCAGGATTACTCCCTGATGACTTCAGGGTGAGGTTTTATTACTCTAGAATGATAGCACGATGATTTCGGGAAGAGGTTGTTACTACTTCAGGGTGGTGCCCTCTTAACTCCTCGATGTAGTTGTGTTACTCCACGATGGTCCCATCCTGATTTCAAGATGGAGGTGCTATGCCAGGATGATCTCAGAGTATTACTGGGTGAACACTTTAGCAAAAATTTGAAAAACCTGTTTTTGTGCGAAAAGCGTGGATCATGGTCACAGAAACACCAGAACTGCTTTGCAGGCAAACTAGAAAAAGGGGCGAAGTCCCTTATTTCCAAATAATGGAAAACACATGTCAAGCTGCCTGCATTACCTTGTGCTGCAAAATGATCCAAAAAGTCGCTGGCTACCCACTGTTATTCTGAAAGGTTTTCCAGTGGCTAATCATAACAATCTAGCAACAGATGCCTGTACTGATTGGTTGATGGGAACCAACTTGATGTGTATAAACAGCAAGCAGTGCAGTTGTTATACCCTTGTAATTAGCTTCTCAGAACCCATAATAGCCCTGTTACTGCCTGCCCATTCCATCATGTAAACAATCTTGCAGCAACTAATTTTTTACTAGAGGATATAATTGGCTATTGGCGCCTTTTCTGTGCATCGTAATTGGAGGAGGAGGAGGCAACAGAAAATAGCAGGTTCCCACTTACCATGCAAACTTCATCCAGACCCTCTCGAGTGCTGTAGGATATGTACTGGTACTTCAGAATGATTTGACAATTGCTAAGATCCATGACTACCACTCATCCTATTACAACGTTAACGCAAAGAAGTAATGTTAAGCTAATACAAAGCAACAACCACAAACCCACCTGTCACTTCTCCACTCCATGTAGTCCTGCCTCCATATTGTTGTGACTCCTTCTGGTAGTAGTGGAATGGCAGGAGAAAGTGAGTGATTGTAAGTGCCTGCGATAATGCAACAGGTGGAGAATTTGTGTGGAGAGAGTCAAGGTGTCTAGGTATGTGTGACTGTGTGATTGTGGTTGAGGCCTGTAACTGAGATTCAATGTAAAATTGGGTACAGCAGAGCAGGATACTGCAATTCAACGGAGTTGGGTTTGAAGATATTGTAAAAGATTAATGTCAGTGGTGGGTGATTGGTGCTGTGGTGGTGAGTGGTTGGCAGTACCTGATGAAAAGTGGCTTGATCAGATGATTTCTGTGGTTCGCAATCCTACAAGTGAGGAAAGAAGTGTTGGTGTGACTCAAAGGTATTTAGAGTGGTTTCAAAAATATGGTGTCAGGGAACTTTCATACATAACTAAGTAATTGGTTGAATGGCTGAATGCTGTGAGTGCTGAATGCTGTGAGAACAGAGTGCGCCTCTGAGTATCTTTGGATGAGTAGCCTTTGGTAGAGAGATGAACAGGTAGTGTTGTATGAAATGGTGGGCATGCTATGAGTGGATGATAAAGTGAGGTGTAAATTACTATAGTCTGATTTAGAGTTTTGCCATTGGATTACTCAGTCACAAGCGTGACGGATGTTCCGTCCACCATATTATGATTTCCATAAGCTATAATGTAATCATATTACAGCGAATGGGATATCCATCACTTTTGTGACGGAGTAACCTCATCCTCCAAACTCCAAATCAGGTCCTAAGTATGATTACATGGTGCGTGTGAGTAAAGGCAAGGCA
Source organism: Pleurodeles waltl (assembly GCF_031143425.1). Lineage (NCBI taxonomy): Eukaryota > Metazoa > Chordata > Amphibia > Caudata > Salamandridae > Pleurodeles > Pleurodeles waltl. The sequence goes on from NC_090450.1 coordinate 962,702,524, forward strand.
AGTAATGTTTTGAGTGGATGGTGCGAGTAACTGAGCATGTATCTAACGCAACAGTGTTGTTTTGTGAATCTGGATGAATGGCGTGGGTAATATAGAGAGCAGTGAGCGATACAAGTAACACTGAGTAGTAGGAGAGGGGTTTGAGTTTATACGGCCCAAGCCCCCTTCACCCCCCCAATCCAGAACTACGGGGTCAGAGTTCTTGCAAGGACTTCCTCATTACACCAATATAAATTAGAAATCAAGTTGGACTGCAACCTATACACAACCCACTGAGCAATGGAAGTGTTTCTGGTAACGACCAGCCCCACAAGATAGGTTCAGCGACACAGTGGAAATCCAAAACCCTCTTCCGTAAACAAATAACACACTCACAAAAGCACAAAGAAACAATACGTGTATTTTAAAATGTTTATTTTAAAATCCAACCCAGTGCATAAAATATGAATGGTAAACACACAGGATGCAAAAAAGAAATGCAACTAACAATGTCACCATCAGCAAAACCAATATGAAAGTCTCTAACATGGATGTTTAGTTATTTTCATCCTAATACCCTTAGGCTATTTCTAAGTACTGCGCTAAGATATAAAGCTGTAAATAGATAGCCTATTTTCACGTTTCTTAAAATGGCTCACGCAGCATACCCCTTTACATTAATAAATAGAAACTCAGCTATTCTCCATTGCAGCTTGTTTGGAGTTTTGGTATAAACAGCGACTGGCCCACAGCATGTTTTCCAGTGTTGCTTCAAATTGAGCCAGGTTGGTGCTGCAAACCGGTGTGACCTCTGGTGTGATATTGCTGTAGGAAGTCCCTCTCCAACTATGATCCAATACCTGGGTTTCTGTAGCATCTGATCCCCTATTTTATCCTATTTTGTGAAGATAAATGCAAGGCTTGCAGACAGTAAAGCATCTAGAAGGCTAACAATCATGGCAACAAATTTGTCAAATTGATTCACATATGGATTAGATGCATTTATAACTAAAAAGCAAGTAAGGGTACACAATAAGTGGGCATGATGTTATGTGAGCCTAAATGGACACAATGCCAACATTTCTATGCATATCTTAACAACTTTGCACATTCTAGGATAAAGATAAAAGTGTCTGAAACCAGCAAAGAGCTGCTACAGTGATCACAAAATAGTGTGTTGTGAATGGTTGCAGACATCTTGTGAAGGGTGGGCATGGCAACTGGCTATGGGAAATGTTACATGAGATTAAGCGGATATATGGGAAAGGTGTTACTGAATATGTGTTGTTAAATGCTGGTGATAAGTGGCTGCTGCTGTACAAAGTGATGTGCTGAATGAGTAGTGCAAGTAGCTGAGGCAAATGTTCTGATTGATTATAGGTTTGCAGTATCAGATGTGAGCAGTAGGTTTTACTGTGCAAGGCTGAAAGGGTATGCATCTGACTGTGGGTGAGAACTAACTGGTATGAGTTACTGGTTATGTTGATGAGTGGTGTTTAAAATGGTTGAGAGTGAGTAAAAGGTGTGAGCAAGTGGGTGAGGGTGAATGTCTGCACATGACTGCTTGCATAAATGAAGACTATGATTTAAAGAATGTGGTTTGTGGGTGATAGTATGACTGGTGTTGCAGAATAGCTGTGGGTGTATGTCAAAGTGGCTTAAGGTGAGTAGCTTGATGAAATGGTGTTTGGGTTGTGCTAGAATCTAGCTGACGTGCTGTGAGTATTGGGGTAGTGAATACGTACTATAAGTGCTAAAGAGGAGTGGTGTTGCAAGTGACTAGGAATGAGAGGTGTGGTGAAAGTGGTTCTGTGAACAGACAAATTATGAGAATGGCAGGACAATCTAATCACTGTCCAAGTTATTTGAGGAACAGTGATCTGTTGTAGAGTGGGCAAGATATATTGTGCTTGTGTGATAGTGTGAGTGATTGGTGTTAAAAGTAAGTTCTGCTAACCATCTGAGTGCGAGTGATCAGTGGTGTGACACTGAGCGCAAGCTGCAAGTTGGTTTTCTCAGTGGATCACCGGTGTTACATGTGGCTGAATGTGTGCTGTGTTGTGAGGTTAAGAGTGATTGGTGATGGCATGGATGAGCGATATTGCATCTGGTACGTGTTCTTAGTGTTGCAACTGAGTGTTATATGTTAATGATGGTAAGTGAATGGTATAAGCAGATAAGTGTTGCAGGCTGTATTACTAGTTTAAAGTGGTGCCACTTAGTAATGTTGCAGGTGGCAGTTCGGTATTGTTAGAGGCCAACTGGTATGATTAGAGTCCAGTGGTATACCAAATTAATGACTGCTTGCAGGGGTGAGTTACTATATGAATCAGTGAGACAAGTGATTAATGTGTGAAATATACAAATGTTGCGAGGCTGGAGGCACATTAATGGTGGTGTGAGTAGTGTAAGCAGCTGAAAGTTATTGTATGGTGTAAAAGGCAGCAGATAACCATGTGTGGTAAGAGATCAGGGGTATTTTGAACAGGTGGTGTAAGTGGCTGTGTACGAGTTTAAGAGGGACATTATAATATGTCAATGTGTGTAGTTCAATGGCATAGTGAATGGCAGGCTTTGACTGCGTGCCATGCTCCAATATTGTTGTAAGTAACTAGAAAACACAAAATATTTGGAGATGAATCATACTGTGAGTAAGATATATTATAACAAGCTGTGTGGAGAGGCAGTGGGCATGAATACTTGCAAGAGATCCTGAGTGCAGGCTGTGACAGGAACAAGCCAAGTAGCACTTACCCTCCTCTATGTTGATATGAGGCACAGGTCATGTGCTGTGGCCACTTACGTTATCCAAGTTATCGCAGTCCCTGCTCTCTTGAGGCACACAGCTCTGCTCTCTGTCTTTGAATGTTGCTTTACAAGGCTCTTTTGATTTTGAAATGTAGTTTCAACTTTGTATACAAATGTGCTGGAAGTGGAAAAATACTTTAGATGGTTACAGAAGTACATTATAGGCTTTCTACAAATGAGCATTATGTACACCACATCTTGTCACGATTACCTCCCTGATTACACACAACATCTTGTCAAACCTCCCTTTCATCTCCCTCCCACCCAACCCCCTCCTTTTTGCAGCTCCCTTCTACTACCCAACCCATCATCAATTGCTGTCCTTCGGTGCCCTATGTGCAGCCCAGATCAGATTGCTCACTCCCCTCATGCCTTAACCTGTCCACTCCTGGTACTCAACCTCTTTTCCCTCTGGTCATGCCACCAAACCACCATGCCCTTATATCATACTTATCTCCTCCAGTCCTTCTATTCCCCCTTTCTGTGTCACCCAACACCTGCCCTGACCAGTCGTTCATTCCCTCCTTTCTCTTGCTCTGCCTATCAAACCCCCCATTAGACATTCCAGGTTGATTCCTATTATCTATATTGTGTCCCTTTAAATATCCGTTCCATCTTATCTGATTATCTCCTCCCCACTGTAGACCATCAACTTTCACAGTTTGTCCCTTACGCCCTGCCACCTTGCTACCTCCTCAAAGCTGTGATTCATTCAGTGTATGCCCCTTATGATATGCCATTAATTCACAGCCCTGTCCTACCTCATACGCACCTGCTCCCACCAGGTCACCCCAACACCCATTCCTTCCCTCAACTATAATTTTCTTCTACTGTCACCTATCCCAGATACACTGTGTTACCTATTCTCCCAATTTCTACCGTGTCAACCTGTCAATGAAACTACTACTTGTACATCCCATGTCCTGACACCAGCCCTTCAGTTGCAATACCCTCCACTCCCCACCTTTTCATGAACCACACACTCTAAGATATCCATACATGTCCCATCAGTCACTCCCCTCTTGTCATCTGTTGTGTGGCACTGCCACACGCATTTGGCTGTCCAATCAGCCTTCTCTCTTCCATCACACACCTTCTCACTTGACATTGGAAAGATGATTCAATGAGGGAAAGTTTGTAGCCGAGTTCTGGTAGTCTTCAGGTCATAAGTCTGGATCCCAACAGTGCCAGCTTAGTCTTCATCCTTCTAAGATTGGTAAAATGAATACCATGCTAGAGTTAAAAAGTAACCTGTTATTTACAGCACTTGGAAACTAACACAACTACCCCTGCCATCTATCACCAGACATAGTTATCAAATGTTAATTAGGTTATATTGTATGATGATATCTGGGTCAGAAACCACACCATCATTTCTTCTGATCAGAATTCCATGTTATGTGATATTTTTGTGCCAAGGCTGACGCAGTGAGGTTCTAGTTATTTTAACAGAATGCTATATATTGGTATTGAAACCGGACAACCCCTCAGAAAACAATTGCTAGTATGTTTTTCGAAGCTTCATAGAAGCGGATTACACATCTGTCTCTTGCAAAGTTAGTAACAGTCCCTTAATGTAAGAGGGGAGAACCATGAAAGACGGGTGAGAAAGATATGGAGGAAGGATGGTCAAGTGGGAGGTAGATTTGACACAGAAGGGATGGCGAGGGAGGAAGGGAAAACTGAGGAAATTAAATTGAAAGGAACATTGGGGTGGAGAAGGGAAGGAAAAAAAAGACAGGTGGGAAAAGAAAAAAAAGAGGACAAGGGAGTTAAAGAGGACACAGTAAAGCGAGAAATATGCATACATGTGAAATGGGAAAGAGTAAATCATTGGTGGAATAGCACAAAAGGAGAGTAGAGGGAAGGGAATGGGGGAGCAAAACAGGAGAGTGAAGAGGAAAAGCAGACTGGTAGAATCTTTAATGCTCTGGGGCTAGAGGTGTGTGTGTGAGACAAAGTTTGGGACTTTGCTGGTTCTGCAAGTCTAACCTGTACTCTTTACTGTCCAAATTCGGTAGTGATACAAATGTGCATCATAGCTGCAGGTTCTATCAGGTAGTACGCTTCTCTACTCCTGCTGCACACTAACATATACAGAAGAATGAAAAACGGGGATACATTACTTAAATGTTGAATGCACAATAATTACAAGTTTGCTGTTGATGTGGAGTGTCTAGAAATCGAGAACACAACTACAGGTGATAGGGACACATAGGCTGTACAGAAATGCATAAATTTTTAAAGGATTAACTTTGCAGATGCCTAGATTTGGGTATATTTGTGTGTACTCCTCCACAGCCAAGCTGTGCGCTCAACTTCGGTTACAACATGAAATGAAAGCCCCGTTAGTTTTCTTCACATAAACCAAAACAACGGAGGCTGCTGCAGAAAGTTGCAGAGTTTAAAACAGACTCTGCTCACCATAGCAAAGTAACACACCCCACAATTATCATCTTACACGCATTTCGAACAAAGATCCGACCGGGCTGATTGCTGATGTCTTTTGCATAACTTCCTTGGAGCAACAGGTGCTGGTGCAACTCGATTTTGAGGCAAACAGAAGAGAGTCAAAAGTGCTTGAAAACGCGCCATAGTTCATCTCCGTAAAATATCTCCTGTCCTAAACTTCCTTACACTCGAGGCGATTTTCTCACACGGGACGCAGTCAGTGACGTACTTCCGGCGCCACCGGATGTGCGTACCAAAGCGGAGGCTTTCTTTGAAGCCAGTGGTTGTTGTCTTTTCTTAGACAATACTAGTTAAGAACACTGGAATTCCCAAGTTGTACTTTAAATGGGTGGTTCACTATCATACTGTTGTGAAAAGGGAGACAAGTTTCTTGATTCTAGATAAATCTGTCGTGCAACATGCGTCTCTATAATAGTAAGTAAAGTATGTGCATGTGAGTTCTCCGTGTGATTCACAGAAGCAAGAAATAAATGGGTTTTCAGGATTACTGTGAAACTTAACCACAGACACAGAGTTACTGACGCCGACTCTGTAAAACGAACAGATGACACTCATGCAGACATACAGATACATAAATACATGCACAGGCTTGAACATATATGCATGAATTTCCATGTATGGTAGACATACGTATAATGCATACAGTTTGTGATTAAAGTTCATTTACGCACAAGCACAAATTACAAAAACTGCGTGGCCATGTCAGTGCTGGTAAACCATATAAAAAAGTGGTAAGCGTACCATAACATGCTATAAATAAAAATAAGCATTTTTTACATTTGACACAATTGATGCATTTATGAGCTACATTGGGGTAAAGGGAACCACAAATTCCTCTAGAATTCGCATGTTTCTCTTCTATTGTTGACTGTGGGTGTGTATGTCCTACTGCCTAAAATGCTTTCAGGTCTGTCAGACATTCATGCTGCAAAACCGAAGAGCGTTGTTTCCACGAACAATAAATATACATGCCGATGTTACTACACGCCCTCCCCCCTTCCCCCCCGCAACAATGACAAAATAAACCACATTACATACTGTGTAAAACTTATGGTAAATTTAGATTTTTCATGCGCCGTCCAAGCAGATTTAGTTAATGTTGGGCGGTCTTTCATTGCATGCATTATTTATTTATAACAATATTCAGCTCAAGGCGGCATAGGTGGTCATTTTTGTAACTCCTCTCCACCTGCCAAACACCCTCCCAACATACCTCGACCAACCGCTAGTCTATTAAACAAGCATTTACAAAGCCAATGGGTCTCGCCTATACAAGAGATTTTGGCTTAGGCAATGTGTTTTTGCCATGTTATCTAGACTGGATCTGTAGGAGTAGAGTGTCACAGAGTAGTAGGGGCAGTAGAGTGTTGTATAGTTGAGTAGAGGGGAGTAGAGTAAACTGGTTCAGTGGCAGGGAGTGTTATAGAGTGCAGTGTCGTGGAGTGTCTTAGAGTGGAAAGGTGTTGAGTCGAGAGGAATTAAGTGGGGGAAGTGGATTGAGGTGCGGTAAGGGTGAATTGGAGTGAATGGACTGGATTGGATTGGAGTAGGGTGGACTGAAATGGGTTGAGGTGGATTAGAATGGGGTGGATTACATTGGTTTGGGGTGAGAGGGTTGGGGTGAATTGGAGTGGGGTGGATTAGATTGGTTTGGGGTGAGTGGATTGGAGGAATGGGTGGATTGGATTAGAATAAGGTGGTTTGGAGTGGGATGAATTTGAGTGGAGCGGGTGGATTGGACTGGACTGCGTGGACTGCATTGGAGTGGGGTGGAGTGGGGTGGATTGGATTAGAGTTGGGTGGATTGGAGTGGGGTGGGCTGGATTAGATTGGTGTGGGGTGGCTTGAAATGGGGTGAGGTGGACTGGATTGAGGTAAGGTGGACTGAAGTGGGGATGATTGGACTGAATTTAATTGGGGTGGGTTGGAATAGACTGGGTTGGAGAGGTTGGATTGCATTGAGGTGGTTTGAATTGATTGGAGTGGAGTAAAATGTATTGAGTGGGGTGAACTGGACTGGAGTGGGGTGATATGGAGTGGAGTAGGGTGGATTTGAGTGGAGTTGGTTGGATTGCAGTGGAATGGACTGGACTGCAGTGAGGTAGATTGGACTGTGCAGGGTAGATTGGATTGATGTGGATTGGACTGGGGTGAGGTGGATTGAAGTAGGGTGGAGAGGGGTAGATTGGATTTACCTGGTATGGGATGGATTGGACTGGAGTGGGGTAGACTGGATTGGAGTGGGGTGGATTGGATTGGGATGAGGTGGATTGGACTCGAGTAGGGTGGGGTGGATTGGAGTGGGTGGATTGAATTGAGGTGAATTTGATTGGGGTGGGGTCGATTGGAGTAGGGGTAGATTGGATTTGCCTGGAATGGACTAATGTGGGGTGGATTGGATAGGAGTGGGGTAGACTGGATTGGAGTGGGGTGGATTGGATTGGGGTGATGTGGATTGGAATGGGATGGATTGGAGAGGGAGGACTGTTTTGGATTGAAGTGGGGCAGATTGTTTTGGATGGAATGGGGCAGATTGAAGTGGGGCAGATTGTTTTGGACTGGAGTGAGGCAGATCTTTTTGGACTGTAGTGGGGCAGATGGTTTTCAATGGAAAGGTCCAGACTGTTTTGCATTGGGTTGGGATGGATTGTGGTGGATTTGATAGGGGTTAAGTAGATTGGATTGCAGTGGATTGGATTGGCGTGAGGTGGATCGTATTGGAGTCGAGGGATTAGGGTCTATTGGAATTGGGTGGATTGGGATTCAGTGGGTGGATTGGGGTGAGATAGTCTGGATTGGAGTGGGCTAATTGGAGTGGGGCAGACTGTTTTGGAATGGAATGGGGAAGATTGGAGTGGGGCAGATTTTTGAATTGGAATGAGGAAGATTGGAGTAGAATGGATTGGAGTGGGGTAGATTGTTTTGGCTTGGAGTGGGGCAAATTGGAGTAGGGTGGATGGAGTTGAGGGGAATTGGAATAGGGTGGACTGGAATAGGGGAGTGGAGTGGGGTAGATTAAATTTGCCTGGATTGGATTGGTGTGGGGTGGATTGGATTGGAGTTGGGTACACTGGATTGGAGTAGGGTGGATTGGAGTGGGGTGAGGTGAGGTGGATTGGACTGGGGTGGATTGGAGCAAGTGGATTGTTTTGGATTGGAGTGGGGTAAATTGGAGGAGGCAGATTGTTTTGGATTGGAGTGGGGCTGATTGTAGAAGGGCAGATTGTTTTAGAATGGAGTGGGTTACATTGTTTTGTGTTGGAGTGCGGCAGACTGGAATGGAGCAGATTGTTTTGGACTAGAGTGGCTCAGACTTTTTGGTTGGAGTGGGGCAGATTGTTTTCGATTGGAGGGGGCCAGACTGTTTTGTATTGAAGTGGGGAAATTTGTTTTGCATTGGAATGGGGTGGACTGGATATGTGTGAGGTGGATTGGAGTGGTGTAGATTGGATTGGGGTGGATCGGATTGGAGTCAGTGGAGTGTGGTGGACTGGAATTGGGTGAATTAGGACTGAGTGGGTGGATTGGGGTGAGGTACAACACCACTTTTCTTAAATCTTCCCCTTAGATTAAGAGACTGACTAAGAACAAAATAGATTAAGCATGAGACTGAAAGAGATTCAGAGTGAGAGTGACTGAGGCTAAGAGTGCCTGGGACTGGATAATAGTATCAGGGACATCTTAAGGATTTGGGGGGCTGTGAGAAAGTAGCCTCTTTCTAGCATGGTTACCCACACTTTTGGCCTGTTTGTGAGTGTGTCTCAGTGTGTTTTTACTGTCTTACTGGGATCCTGCTAGCCAGGACCCCAGTGCTCATAGTGAAAACCCTATTTGTCAGTGTGTTTTGCCTGTCTCACTGGGATCCTGCTAGCCAGGACCCCAGTGCTCATTGTTTGTGGCCTATGTGTGTGTTGTCAGTAGTGCTTAACTGTGTCACTGAAGGTCTGCTAACCAGAACTTCAGTGCTTATGCTCTCTCTGCTGCCAAATTAGTCACTATAGTTTAGTGACTTCATTTACAAATTCCAATTTGCACACTGCCCCCCCCCCACCTTATAAGTCCCTAGTATATGGTACCTAGGTACCCAGGGCATTGGGGTTCCAGGAGATCCTTAGGGGCTGCAGCAGTTCTTTTGCCACCCATAAGGAGCTAAACCCTTTCACCGTCATTTACTGAAGGCTAGGTGCAAAGTCACTAAGTGTGACAGCACCCTTGCACTAGCAAAGGTGCCCTTACGCTGTCCAGGGCCAAATCCCCGGACTTTGTTAGTGCGGGGATACCATTACACGCGTGCACTACATATACAGTAGGTCAATATCTATATGTAGCTTCACAATGGTAACTCCGAATATGGCCGTGTAAGGTGTCTAAGTTCATGGAAATGTCCCCCCATTTCAAATCTGGTATTGGGGGGCCAATCCCATGCATGCTGGGGGCTCCACCATGGACTCCCAGTATTGCCAAACCAGCTTTCTGAGGCTTGCACTGCAGCTACAGCTGCTGCCACCTCACAGACAGGGTTCTGCCCTCCTGGGGTCTGAGCAGCTCAGTCCCAGGAAAGCAGAACAAAGCATTTCCTTTGGGAGGAGGGTGTTACACCCTCTCCCTTTGGAAATAGGTGTTACCAGCTTGGGAGGGGTAGCCTCCCACAGCCTCTGGAAATGCTTTGAAGGGCACAAATGGTGCCCTCCTTGCATAAGCCAGTCTACACCGGTTTAGGGACCCCCCAGTCCCTGCTCTGGTGCGAAACTAGACAAAGAAAAGGGGAGTGACCATTCCCCTGTCCATCACCACCCCAGGGGTGGTGCCCAGAGCTCCTCCAGTGTGTCCCTGGCGTTAGCCATCTTGTTTTCCAAGGTGTGGGGACATTCTGGAGATCTCTAAGTGGCAAGTGCCAGCAGGTGATGTCAGAGAGCCCTCCTGATAGGTCCATACCTGGTTAGGTAGCCAAGCCCCCCCTCTCAGGGCTATTTAGGGTCTCTCCTGTGGGTTCCTCTTCAGATTCAGCTTGCAGGTTTCCTCCAGGAATCCCCTGCAACTTCTGCTTCAGCTTCTGACCATCGGATCAACCGCAGACTGCTACAGGAACCACTGTAACTGCAGCAAAGTATCCAGAAAGGCTACTGTGACCCTGCAACTTCAGCTCCAGCCAGCAACTGCAACAGTTTCCAAGGTGTGCACACTCGGAGGACTCCCTGCCTTCATCCTGCACCAGAAGAACTGAAGGAATCTCCTGTGGAGTGATGGAGTCCAGCAGGCACCTTCTAAGATGACGACCGGTTCCCTGGGATTCCTCTCCTGCCGACGAGTTTGCTCCCTGGAACACAGGTGGTGAACCCCTAAGGTCCAGCTGTCCAATTTTGGCAGAGGTAAGAGCTTGCCTCCCCGGTTTGCGACAGTACCCCTGTGCACTGCATTATCTGTAGCTCCTGACGCCTCTGTGCATTATTTGCGAAAATCCTTTGTGCTCAGCATGGCCCAGGTTCCCAGCACTCCATCCTGTGACGCACAACTCGCTGAGTTGTTCTCCGGCGGCATGATACCTTCTTTTGTAGTGCTGCAGCAACCACAATTTGCACCTTCTTTATCCCCGGACTCCCGTGGGTGCTGCCTGGTCATCTGTGGGTTCCCTCCAGTGTTGGGAGCCCCCTCTGCCTCCTCAGTCCAAGTTGAGGCCCCCAGGTCCCTCCTGGGTCCAGGCAGTGGCATTTTGACACAAACCGCGACACTGACTGAACCAAGGCTTGTTGGAAGAATCCAGCACTGCAACTTGCCTGCAACCAACATCTCGATGTGGGACATCTCCTGCACCACGCAGGGACCCCCAGCCATCTTCTTTGATGGTCTTCTGCAGACTTCCTCTAACCGGAAAATCCTCTTTTGCACCATCTTCTAGGTTGGCAGGGGCTCCTGTCCTTCCTGGAATCTTCCGTGACTTCTGACTTGGTCTCCGCTCTTCACAGGTCTTCAGGTCCAGGAATTCATCATTTGTTGCTTGCAGTCTTCCTTGGTTCTTGCAATAACTCTTATCACAACTTGTAGTGTGACCTGAGGAAACTTGCAGTACTTTACTCCTACTTCCTGGGCTCTGGGGTGGGGTATTTTACTCACCTTTGTGGGTTTCTTACATTCCCAGCACCCCTCTACACACTACACTTGCCTAGGGGGGAATTCGTGATTCGCATTCCAATTTCTTAGTTTATGGTTTGTGTTGCCCTAGGCCTATTGCTTCCTATTGCATCATATTGTATTTTCTTCTGTCTGCACTATTCTGTGACTATTTACTTACCTGATTTTGGTCTCTAGTGTATATATTGTGTATAATACTTACCTCCAGAAGGAGTATTACCTCTAAGATATTTTTCGCCTTGTGTCACTAAAATAAAGTACCTTTATTTTTGGTAATACTGGGTATTGTCTTTTATTGTGTATAAGTACTGTGTAACTATAGTGATATTGCAGGAGCTTCGCATGTCTCCTAGTTCAGCCTAAGCTGCTCTGCTACAGTTACCTCTAGACAGCCTAAGCTGCTTGAACACTGACTACATTTCACTAATAAGGGATAACTGGACCTGGTGTAAGAACCTAGGGTACCCACTACAAACCAGGGCAGCCTCCTACAGGGGCCTTGAGCCAAAGGTATTTCGGAGACCCCTTTTTGGAACAGCTTTGAATTTATGATCCAGTTTCAGCTTTCATTACATATTTGGCCAGGTCACTGACAGTGCACAGACATACTTGTCCAAATTTGAAATATTTCTACATCTACTATTCAGGGATAGAGACATGTTTTCAATATTGTAACAGCAGCAGCTCACTAATAATACTGCAAATGATCTCTGTGACACCCTCCCTTTTCTCATATATCACGTCATGTTTTGATATAAAATAAAAATAAAATATGGATGTTGCATGAAACATAACCACAACATTTCTCTACAAAATGTCTGTAAAAGGCTCACACATCACCCACATTAAAAATAAACTAAATAAATTAAAGGAAACAGTATTTAATATATTCTGTTTAAGTATTATTCAAGGGCATCATGGCAAGACTCTGCAGAACAGAGCTGACTATCAGGGGGCCCTCTGAAAGGCTGGGGCCCTAGGCCAGAGCCCTCTTTGCTCATGCTTTAAAGCATGTAGGTATCTTTTCTGATGCATGCAACTCAGTGTATGTTGCTAGAAGATCCCTTTCACCTGTGGATCCCCCAGGGTCCCATCTTGTTCATAGGGTCATTTTAACCTCCTTAAGGAGTCCCTTGACCACGCCACAAATCAACAACATCGAAATTCCCCAGCATGACGATGACCCATAGTCATCCTCTGCCCTAGCGATCCAACACCTCAAACACTGTCTTTACCTCATCAAGATATGGATTCAAACATATATCTGATGCTCAACCACACCAAGACAGAACTCCCACTATTTGTCAAGAACAAGAAGCAACAACTAGTGGAAATCTGGCACAGTGACATGAGCATGGACGTATTTGAACCCCAACATTTGCTCAAGTCATTCAGATTTACTCTGGACACTGACTTCACTCTGAATTAACTGATCGCTAAGAAAACCAAGATGGCCAGGTCCATCTCTCCATACTGAAGGAAGTGAAACCATTCTTAAGAGAAAGTGACTTCAGAAATGCTATCCCAGTTTTTGTCCTCTCACATCCAGAAGGTTGTAATACCCTATTCAACACCCCCCAGATATCATACTGCCCCCAGCACCCCCCTGTTGTGCATCCTGTATGCTCTAGCATTCCTCATTGAGGCCTCAAAAAATATGACCACATCACCTTCTACCCTGATGGAATTCCATTGGTTTCCCGTTGCCAGCTTGTACCATCCTCAAAGTCAGCTGGCCAACATGCTCACCACCTCCAATTGCTCACAGCACACATGTAGTCAGGACACCATCAGACTGGAGATAATGTAGTTAAAAAAGAAAAAAACAATGCCGCAGGCCTGCTACATTTGTCCACTCAGTATCTAGAATGACATCCCTAGTGCCATCAGGACCACCCCAACCATGCTTCAGTTTTGGAGACAGCTGAAGACACACCTCTTTAAAGAACACTACATCATGACAATAACAGTCCACCTCTACTGCCACAAGCCAGCTTTTCCTCCACTACAGTCTTTTGACTGTATTCTTGCCTTTGTCCTCTACAGTGCTCCTCTATCTTTTGGCCAGGTTCGTGCTATATAAGCTTCATATATATATATATACTAGGCCTGCGAGAAATTTGTATTACAGCAACATAATTCACTTAATTTTGGGAATTATGTGTTATGCTTGCAACACGAAATTGCACCTACAATTGATAAAATGGAATCAAATAATAACATTTTGAACATTTTATCACAATATACATTGTTAATAGCAGCTATTATAATTAGAAATTATGTAAATTGTGTTAAAGAAAATAAAATAAAAAACTATTTACCTATGACTTTTCTCATATAGTCTTATGAACACACTGTATTTCAGTTTACATTTAAAGAAAACTGATTTAATACCTATATAGTGCTCACTAAGTAGTAATCAGCAAAAAAAAACTAACATCATAGAGAAAGTTGGACCTTTCTGCCAAAAAATGAAACCAACCAGTGGGCATATTCTCGGGGTAATCAGCAAATCTGTCTCAAAACATCAGGGGCGGTTTCATCACGTTAAGAATAACTTATGCTTGTGGAATCATCAGATGTTTATTTGCAAATTACCCCCAAATCATCAAGAACAATTGGATCTGATGAAGTGATCAGATACTCAGTTTTAAATCCTCCTAAAATCAGTGGGAATAGTCACACCTTGTGAAGTAGTCAGATACTCATTTTTAAATCACCCTGAAGTCATCAGGAATAGTCACACCTTGTGAAGTAATCAGATACTCATTCTTAAATCACTCTGAAGTCATCAGGAATAGTCACACCTTGTGAAGTAATTGGATACTCGTTTTTAAATCATCCTGAAGTCATCAGGTATAGTCACACCTTGTGAAGTCATCAGATACTCATTTTCAAGTCATCCACAAATCATCCAGCACAAGTTTCTAAACTTTGCTGATGACTTCCAGAGCTTGATGATGTCTGATGATGTGAAAATGACTTCTACAGTAGTTAGATGATCATCTGATGACTCTGGGGTGGCTTCTAAAGTAATCCTGTTTGACATGGGTGGGAAGTGCTTTATTGTTCCATGGCTGCCCAAATTGAAAAGTAACACTACACATTACTGTTTAATCTGCACAGATACATTGTTTGGAATTAACGTGTATATGTGACATCCTTCATCTTCTCGTTGCAGGAGCTGCTGCCCAGTATGTGCTGACCCAGCCGTCCTCGCTGTCAGTGACCCCGGGACAGACGGCCAGGCTGCCCTGTGTTATGAGCAGCGGGGACAGCATCGGCGGCTACTGGATCTTCTGGTACCATCAGAGGCCCGGGAGTCCCCCCAGATATCTCCTCAGGTTCTATGATGACTCTATCAAGCATCAGGGCTCCGGGGTCCCCGCCCGGTTCTCTGCCTCAAAGGACCCCTCCAGTAACACCTGCCACCTGCTCATCACCGGGGCCCTGGGGGAGGATGAGGCCGATTATTACTGCCAAGGATCTCATGGCAGTGGCAGCGCTTATCAGTATCACAGTGACTGAGAGTGAAGAGGAACTGAGACAAAAACCTCCCCTTACTTATTACCCACAGAAATAATGAAAAGAAAACAAAATCATTGAGGCATCAGTGCCTGTCTGCTCTCTCTTGCAGACCTATCAGCCTTTGAATCATGTACCCCTATGATGGTGTAAAGGAGATGGGGTCTTGAAAGGGCAGACCCTGGAGAGGTGGGGAGTCTTTGGCGAACCAGCACTGTCTGAGCAGCAGCATCTACATTTATAATGCACCATATACCATAAACCCCAGTTGACAAGAATTTGTTAAATTAAATCCCTAAACATCAAGGGTATGTTTGACCGGAATCCTTTCTCATAGCAATAGTTGGTGGGAGAACCTCACTTTTAGTCCACTTGACCATGTGTCCCAAAGAAGGGGAGAATACAGCTATAGTGGATGCAATTGGGGGAGTAGGATTGAATAATATAAGGAGAATGTCGTCTGCGAAGACAAACAGTTTTTGGTGACAATCCCTCTGTTGCTTCGTCTTTCCCTCTTTTTGAGTGGCTGAAAATATGGACATTTTAAATTATTTATTCAACCTTTGTAAAGGTTCATGGATTCATTTAAAAATTGCGAAATTAGAAATGTATTGACTTACATGTCGCTGTGTAAAGATCATAAAATTAGATTCAATCAAAGATAATTGGTAGAATGACCCAGGACTAGATACACTTTGCAGAAGCAAATAGGAAGGCGTTTTGGAGCACATTTACAAGAAAGTGGTGCATAATAGATGATGTGCCACTTTTCTTGAGCCCCATTGCACCCCCAAACGTCACCATGTGTGCGCTGTATTTACAATACAGTGCACCATGGCACATGTTGGGCCAATAGTGTCAAAAAATGTTATGCTACTGTGGTGCTTTGGTGGATTAGAGCCAAAAATGATGGTGCTAATCCACCTATGTCAAGGGATCCCCATTGAATACAATGGGAGCATCACTTTCATGCCTGCCTAAGGCAGGTGTTAAAAATGACGCTAAAATGGCCCAGTGAAATCTTGTAGATTTCATTACACCATTTATTTTGAGCCTCTTAATGGGGGAACGCCCCCCTTGCATACATTATGCCTAGCGCAGGCATAGTGTAGTGCAAGGGGTTACAAAGTGGGGCAATGCATGCAATGCACCACTTTGTACATATGGTGCAACGAAAATGCCTCCTAACGCCACATTAGCATAAAAAAGTGACACCAATGTGGCACAAGGAGGCACAAGGGGCTTTTAAATATGCCTCTTAGGGTCTGGCCCAGTCATTTTACAGCAGGACTCTCACCCCACCAGACTTGCATCTCTCCTGTGCAGATAGGAATCCTAAATCCGCGAAAAGATTCCTGAAATCGTCTGAGGGATACTTATAACTGATTTTAAAAACTGTTTTTATTGTAATTGTACATGGAACATTAGATCTAAATGCTGCTGTACAATTTGTCCTTTAATTTATTAACAGGCAGCATATCTCCGACCTGGTGGAGCATTTATAGGTGGCTTTACTGGGTTATTGGATTATTGGGTATCAGCATGGTGCTCAACGGCATATTGGAGATTGTCTCTCCCTCGCCGTGTTTAAAGCCAGTTCGCTCAATACCTCATCAAAGGACTCCATCTTGGTTGGCTTTCCAGCTTTTCTAACTCAGCCACTTTTATTTCGATCACCACTATATAATGAGGCTTCCAGGGCACTGGAGGCATGCCATAGGCTGCGCCCCTCCACGGCTGACTGGGACCAGAAACCCTGGTCCCCCTATGAGGGTCACAATATTATATACACCTGAGGATCTTAAGAACCTCAGGCTGGTACCTGTGGAAGCTTGTCTTCCTTCTAGGGAATGCTGTCGCCCTTCCAAGTAAGTGTCCACATTGTAGCCACCTATTTCATTTCAGCTCTAATAACAGACTCCATGAGGCTCTTAGTGCAGGGATTTCTCAGGTTCCTGTTGTCATTAAACAGCCCTTACAGAAATGGTAAATTCTCCTTTTAAGTTGTAGGTCGCTCCCTAAATACAAGTGGGAGGTATTCACTTTATTGGAAGAACGGAAACCGGATGTGCTTTTCTTAACTAAAACTTGGCTGCGGGAGGATAGCTGGCCAGATATTGTAGTAGCTTTGCTGCGGGTTATGCAATTGCTAGAAATAATTGGCTAGGGAAGAAAGGAGGTAGCCATTATTTTTAAAGAGCATTTTCATTGTAAATCATTCTCCGTATCTATTACAGGCAGTGAAAGCCTAATGTTTATGTTAAAACTTGCTTACACATTCACACTCTCAGCAATGCTTATATATATCAACCTCCACGGCCAGCAGTATTTTTTTTTTCAAGATTTACCTGAAATTGTAGCAGTACATAGTCTGGATGTGGCTAATTTCATGCTGCTAAGGGACTTAAACATCCGATCTGACACAAGCTCTAATGGCATTGTAGCTCATACAGTTGGTGGACCA
Organism: Pleurodeles waltl; assembly: GCF_031143425.1. Lineage (NCBI taxonomy): Eukaryota > Metazoa > Chordata > Amphibia > Caudata > Salamandridae > Pleurodeles > Pleurodeles waltl. Next base: position 962,719,901 of record NC_090450.1, read on the forward strand.
TCCTACTCACTTAAAGGTCATCTTTTGGACCCTAAATTTTCTAACATCTCGACATTGAAGATTGATACTCCCTCATCAACATCATGGTCAACCCACTTGTTGGTACAATTCTCCATCACAAAAATGACAGCTTCCAAGACCAAAGTCCTGGGAAGATCATTAAGGCAATGGGCAAGTTGGACATATGCTGGCAGTCAGCTCTGATAAGCTTGTCCCTAATCTTGACGGAGATGTTTGAACATCCTGTACTGTGTTTGGGGAATGGCTAGAGATGACAGCAGAGACGCTGGGTCACTACAAAAGCTGGGGAACCCAGAGGTACCTGAGCAAGAGACGGGTGGTTCTCGTATGAATTAAGAGAATTAAAGACGGAATGTAAACATTTTGGAGAGGAGATGGAGACTTTCATATGACGAGGAACATTAAATGCTTTAAGAAATCAATGATAAAATGTATTACTATCCCATCTGTAGGGCCAAGCGAAATTACTTTGCAACCAAGATTAATAAAGCCACACACCCAGCTAAAAAATGTAAATTAGCACCCGTTTGGGTCTCAAGGTGCTGTACTCATACTGCTAGGGAACCCCTCCTGGCTTTTCCCTGTGAGGTGCCTATTCCTGAGCACCCCCAGGGTGAAGCCAGATATCCAAGCGCTGTTGGGGCGATTAAGCAAGCTATTGCCCAGAGTTGCAGAGTGGGACCCATGAATTATATTAGGCACCGAGGCGATCTGGTCAAGGGGAATTGAGCCCAAGACCTGCCGAAGCGGGACTTGAACCCTGGTCTTGAGCCAGATCTCTGCTTCAGGGTCTGCCTGCTCTAACCATTGAGCCACACTTCTCCCTTGAGAAGAAATGTATGCAATTGTTATTACATTCCGGAAACCTGATGTGAACAGGAAAGGTGCCTCTCCTTCCACGGAGCGCTTTCTGGGCAAAGTCAGACAGATATATGACTCTATAGCAGGGATACGAGAACCCCCTGCAATAATGCAACCCTGTGAGCTAGCCAGGAAGCCAGCAGTAGCGGTCTCTTCATTCCCAAAAGTGAGCAGATCTGATATTGTAGAAACAGCCAGGGCAATAAAATCAGGGTCACCTCTCAATCCCACTTCATTGAACATCTTGTTACGAGGTGGAAATATTTTTATTTCCACTCTACTGCTTTGTATCATTCTTTGCTGGAGTCGGGCCAGGTGCCTGACGCATCGAAACTTGAAATTATTCATTTGCTGTTCAAAAAAGTGTATTTGGATCAGGATAAACTAGAAAACTAGAGGCCCATCTCTTTGTTCCCAGGGATAGGTACATTTCTTGAGAAATTCCTCAATGGAGTTCCTTCGAATTTCCTGGAAACTATCATTTGCTGCTTCATACACAAAGTGGTTTTCGTCAAGGATGCAGCACGGAGACAGCCCTTCTGTTGGTGACTGAGGACATGAAAAGTACACAGGACCCTGAAGGGTCTGTGGCACTCATCCTTTTGGATCTAAGCACAGCCTTTGACACCGTATCGCACATAGTCATGAGCGAAAGGCTGAAAGCAATTGAGATCTCAGGGGGAGCCTTAAAGTGGATAACATCTTTTGCAACAAATAGGAGCTTTCAAGTGAGTAAACCCGTGTTTTAGGTTATTAGGTTCCCCTAGGAAAATGCTCAGATGGCTCCCTCTAGAGCGACGTTACTCAAAGTACGGCCCGCGGGCCGCCAGCGGCCCCACGGACCTACCTTGGCGGCCCGCGAGACGTACAACAAACGCCATATGATAATGGCCGCAGTATGTAAACATAGAAGAGGGCCGCGGGAGCATGCGCAACAGTGGCTTCTTTGCGCATGCTCCCGCGGCCCTCCTCTATGTTTACGTACAGTGGCCATTGTTTATGGCGTTACCGTGACGATCCTGGAAGCCAAAGCCCCATAAAAGTCAGCGCTTGCAGCTAACTTTTACGGGGCTTTGTCGTCTCCTTCCTGTCACCGGCTCCACGTCTGCTGCCCGCCTGCCTGCCTGCCGTTCTACATTTGTGGCATCTTTACAGTGCTTTGAGTCAGGTAAGGCTCTTTGGTTATTTATTTATTTGTTTTTAATGTAGTGTGTGTTACTGGGGTAGGGGTGAGAGCAGATTGCGCTGTGTGTGTGTGTTACTGGGGTAGGGGTGAGAGCAGATGGCGCTGTGTGTGTGCGCTGTGTGTGTGTTACTGGGGTAGGGGTGAGAGCAGATGGCGCTGTGTGTGTGTTACTGGGTAGGGGTGAGAGCAGATGGCGCTGTGTGCAGATGGCGCTGTGTGTGTTACTGGGGTAGGGGTGAGAGCAGATGGCGCTGCGTGTGTTACTGGGGTAGGGGTGGGAGCAGATGGCGCTGTGTGTGTTACTGGGGTAGGGGTGGGAGCAGATGGCGCTGTGTGCAGATGGCGCAGTGTGTGTTACTGGGGTAGGGGTGAGTGCTGATGGCGCTATGTGCAGATGGCGCTGTGTGTGTTACTGGGGTAGGGGAGAGTGCTGATGGCGCTGTGTGCAGATGGAGCAGTGTGTGTTACTGGGGTAGGGGTGAGAGCAGATGGCGCTGTGTGCAGATGGCGCTGTGTGTGTTACTGGGGTGGCGGTGAGTGCTGATGTCGCTGTGTGCAGATGGCGCTGTGTGTGTTACTGGGGTAGGGGTGGGAGCAGATGGCGCTGTGTGCAGATGGCGCTGTGTGTGTTACAATGTTTTGAAAAAGGGGGTGGGGTGGTTGTTCCCCCTCTAAGCCCCGCCCCCTCTAAGCCCCCCCGCTGTCACTTCAGTGCGGCCCTCGGCCGCAAACCATACTGTAATTTTGGCCCCGAGAAAAAGTTTGTGAGTACCCATGCTCTAGAGTGTAGGAGGCTGGTGGCCTGGGGCCAGATGTAGCAAAGGTTTTTACCCGATCTGTGTCTATGGGAAAAAGTGTTCGTACATATGGCCCCTAAAGCATTATTTAGTCATGCCTGGACTATGGCAACTCCCTGTATTTGGGCAGCCCAGCATGTAAAAAAAATAAAGTTGCAGGTTATTCAGAATGGAGCAGCACGAGCATTATTAGGAGAGACAAAAAGAAATTCCGCCCGTCCAGCACTAGTTGATTTGCATTGGTTGCCGATTGAGAGAAGAATTGAACTCAAACCTTTGTGTATATGTCACAGGCTGAAATATTCATCAGGCACACACATACTCTGTGGCATTTTATTACTCAACAGCTAGCACCTAGAGCTGTAAGATCCAAGGATCTCTCCCTTCTTAATGTCTCCAGAAATAAGAGGGAAAGAGGACAGGGTCGTTTATTATCACACCGTGCTGCTAAACTGTGGAGTACTCTGTTGGTTTAGCTCAGGTCGAACAGTTACCCACTAAGCTTTAAGAAGCAACTAAAACATATCTCTTTGTATAAGTTTTGGTCAACAGCTTTAGACAACTCTGAGTTTTACTTGTTTCATCTATCAGTGCCTGCATGCCCAATGCTTAGGTAGCTGTTCGTGCTTTACAACCTGAGTTAACATAACATAACATAACATAACAGATGTGGGGGACACATGACTGTGTAGTGGGGGAGCCTCAGCCAGAGCAAGATCATTGGCGTTGGCCAACTAAGGGACATTTATTGATTAAAATGTCAACCTGTTGCAAAGACATTACAGTTGACTGGCATTTCAGTTTTCTCAAGAGTGTTTCTATCTTTCCGAGGAAAGCTCTTTTTCGCAAAATGACTCCCACCAACGCTATGGAAATCCTTACATTTGAAGGCGATCCTCTTTCTGGAGAGGAGAATGTCAGATAAAGTTTACGTTGTCCCAGTGGGCTAGCATGCCTTCGGCCACATTTAAAATCCCCCAAGCCCCTTAGTGTTTTTCTTCACTACATTACCATTGTGCATGGAACAACTTTGCAAAAGGTAATCTTTCGAAGGAATTACATATGTTTTCTAGTTTGCTGGATCTGCTTACAGTGACAGCATCTCACTGAGCAAATTAAGGGCCTGATTTAGATCTTGGAGGAGGGAATACACCATTACAAGTGTGACAGATATCCTGTCCACTATTTTACAATCCTTGTAGGATATAGGGCCTGATTACGATCTTGGCAGACGGGGTTATTCCATCACAAATGTGATAGATATCCTGTTCACCGTATTGTGACCCCATTATATCCTATGGAGATCGCAATACAGTGTACAGAATATTTGTCACGTTGGTGATGGAGTTACCCCCTCCACCGAGATCTATATCAGATCCTACATTTTTCATATGCAAAAAGAAAGGCACATGGGAAACTTTCCAATGGCAAAGATTTAAAAATTTACAAAAGTTTGCAACCAGGAATAAATACTTACATTACATAAACTTAGTCTGCAGTCGAAGATCTTCTACAGCTCAGAATTCTGTGACCTTATCTGCAACTAAAGTAGGAGAGTCCCCTTCTGGTCTTTGAGAATCGTCTAAGAAGCATTGCTGATATCCTGCACTTAATTTCAAGGGCTTTACCTTCATACTTGTTACCAATGTATTTGCAACAAAGCCCAATACATTCATGGGAGGGAGCAGTGGTTCAGTATGTTAGGAAGTGTGATGAACACCACAGTAAACATTCAGTTTCAGCATCAATTATCAAAAGATTTTAAATTTCAAATGCAGAATATTGAGTCTTCATCCTAGATCTCGCTTGTAGTGTTGCACTGAGGGACACACCCAAGCCCACTTTTCACTTCTGGTGTCCATGGTCCACAGTGCACAGGTTGGAAGAAGGGGCTGAGAGGGGACTGCGCAGCTAAGACAGACTTCAGAGCTGACAAACAGAGATCCTGTCTCATCACTTTTGGCCATGAGCTGTGATTTATGTTAATCTGGTCAGGAAATGGAAAAAAGATACTCTGGTGTCCCATAAATTGGGGTGAGGGGATGGTAGCAAAAATAACTGGAGACTTAGTGGGTAGAATAATGCGGAGAAATGTCTGATGGTCAAATTGCATGCTCATTTTTAAAAACTCTGCCCCAAATACTTTGGCAAGAGAGAGAAACGTGAATGCAAATTTGTTTGAGCTTGCTTAATTCATCTCACAGCCTGCATTCTAAAATATTTAACATGTTAATGAACCTGCTTCTGAAATTATTGTTTACCCCACAACTTCTAGAGTGTATTAATAAGATAGGTCTGGTACTTGATGCACAGGCTGGAGAAACCTGTGTGCAGTGTAGAGGCAGGTTTGACTCATCATTAAATACAATAGAGTGTTAATGTGCCTGCTGCAAAGCACAATGTGTAACATGCAAGTCATACATTTGTACAGTATACAGCTGAGTAGGTTGGATCCCCTTATTTCCAGCACTGATGTAAATGATACCTTTATTGGCCACTAGATGGCTGAGACGTGCTGTGCACGCAGAAAACTCCCTGCACCTATGTGGAAACTATAGTAACAATCACGATGCAATGGGTCTCGTGTTTGCTCGTGTTAGAGCTACTGGCATTGTAAATTCATAACCGGACTTTTCTTGCTACATAAACTGAAAATGAAAAGTAAAACAGTTTCACATAAGCGAGCCGATGGCTGCCATGTGCACGAAGCAGACACACAAAGGGAAACAGAAGTTCACTCGCAGTGAAACGTCTCGACAAAAGTGCAATTATCCATGTAACTGGCAAAAGTACAATTATCCATGTAACAAGGTCAATGTCATGCAAAGCGCCTCAACTACTGCCCAGTGAGATCGCAGCACTGCCTACAAAATAAAGAGAAAAAGTAGTCCAGAAACCATACGGGAAACCTGGTGCCTCGTATGTTTTCAGTAGCTGGCCAGTGCACTTGAGGAGGACTAAACACTGGAAAAGGCATGACGTATGCATACCTTTCTCTAATGAAAATCAAGCGAATTTTTAAAGGCAAGACCACGATCCAACCAAACTGATGGGCGTGGCATGGGCGTGGTTAAAAGCCCCCAGAGAGTTTACACCAGGGACAAAGCGCTTTGTTCATTCAACCCTTATAAAAGCATCAAACTGCTGAGTTAGAGCAGATGCCATCCTCTGTAACCTGGCATGTGCTCTGTGCTCTGCTGATGGAACCTCCAGATCAGACCAGAAAGGAAAGTGATTGGTTGAAATACAAGTAATACGATTCTTAACCCCTGGGACTTCCTGGCCTCCTGGCTGTATTTCTAATAGTAACTAACCATTTATTAATATTAATGTATTAGAAATATCGTTTGTTTCCATCTAACAGTAGGATTATTTCCGAGATGACCTTTATGCAGTTTTTATGTACAGTAAATTAAACAATGCCCAGTTTGCAAGGGGCATTGTTTGCCCATTGTAAACTGTGCATTTTTCCTTTAAGTAACTTTCCAAGCAATAATTATTCTAACGTGGCTCACACATGTCCAAGTTTGAAGGTTTTAGAACAGAAGAGTTCAAATGAGGGATGTTCTAAGAAACAGGTGCACAAGGGGAAACAGCCTTTACTAAGAGGCCGTAACCACACAGGCCATAACCACTCAAGCGTTACCACGCTTGTCTGAACCATGCAAATGTGTGGTTAAGGCACCATGCATAAGCGTGGTTCAGGCACACGGTGGGAACAGCTGGGAGAAGAATGCATGGTTTAGGACAGTGAGGGTAGGTTTTAGGGTTAAGGACAGGGCAGGGGGTTGGGGTAGTTTTTTAGACAGGGTGGAGTAGGTTTTAGAGTTCAGGGCAGGGACGGAGGGGGTCGGGGTAGTTTTTAGGACCAGGCGGGTAGGTTTTAGGGTTCAGGGTGGGGGGTTGGGGTAGTTTGAAGACAGGGCGGGTAGGTTTTAGTGTTCAGCGTGGGGGTGCTGGGGTAGTTTTTAGGACAGGGCGGGGTAGGTTTTAGGGTTCAGGGCAGGGTTGGGAGTTCAGGGTAGTTTTTAGGAAAGGGTGGACTAGGTTTTATAGTTCACGGAAGTGGGTTAGGGTAGTTCTTAGGACAGGACGGCATAGGTTTTAGGGTTCAAAGGGGGGCAGGGGGTCTTGGGGTAGTTTTTAGTAAAGGGCGGGGTAGGTTTTAGTATTCAGGGCAGGGATGAGCGGTCAGGGTGGTGTTTAGAGCGCATTACGTTTTAGGGTTCAAGGTGGGGGTGTTGGGTAGTTTTTAGGACAGGGTGGGATAGGTTTTATGGTTGAGGGTGAGGACAGAGGGACCGGGCTAGTTTTTTGAACGGGGCAGGGTAGGTTTTAGATTTCAGGACAAGGAGGTTTGGGTAGTTTTTATGACATGGCGGGGTAGGTTTTAGGGCTCAGGGCACAGGGTCTGGGGAGTTTTAAGGGCAGGATGGGATTACTTATAGGGTTCTGGGCGGGGAGGTGTAGGGCTCAGGGTAAGGCGATGGAAGAGGCAATTTTAAGGGCTGAGGTGTGGTGGATTGCAGAGTATGGTATCAGGTGTAAGGACACAGGGTGGGGAAAAATTTACCATGCATGTTCCTTTACCAAACATACTTTTACAACAAATTTGTTGTATATACATGCGTGGTAAAGGTATGCGTGGTAAAGATGCAGTCATTGTTGTGACAGCATTCTTAAGGCATGTGTGGTTCAGGCATGCATCAATCCAACATAAAACGTGCACAAGTACACTGTTTTCCTGTGCACACGAGAACGCATCCAAGCCGAGGCTGTGCCGAGGGCCAACTTTAGCTATAGTGGTGCCCAGTGTAGCAAACTTTGTCCACCCCAACCTTTTCCCCAAACACATGGACAAAACCTCCTTATGCACAGGTTCCTTGACTACCACGCTCCACCAGTGCCCCTCTTCTCTCCATAGCCCCTCTCTCTCAAGTGCAAATCATTTGTTTTATAGTGCTACCCATACCAGTGTACAGAGTTCGGTGTCAGAGCACTTTACATCACAATATTCATAACCAATGAATAATACATGTGTAAATCAGTGTGTAAGAAATATTACATAGAACAATGAGGATCACAAAGTGTAAGAGTCACATGTCACCAACACTAGTGCACACTATTTATTAAGTGTTTGGTTTGGAAAAAGACAAACTCAGGGTTTAAAACCTATCTGGGTTGTTGGCTTTACAAGTAGGAATGTATTTCGACCCTAACAAATCCTTTTTAGCAACATTAGGGAAAAGAAAGACTGAACAAAAAACATAACGTCTAACCTATACCTTCCTATTTGCATGTAGAGTTCCTAGGTCATTGTGCTATATTAGGAGTGTAACTGATGAGCTGCAAGTAACAAAAGGATCTCTGTGACAAAAGCAGTCACCTACTGAGCTATCCACACAAAATACAGTTTGGTGATTTCCCTGGTACATGTTCTTTGCAGCAGAAATATTTACTCCCTGCACGACTTTATCATGAGTGGAAACTACCACTAGACAAACTCTGATCTCTTTCCAGCAAGAACAATAATCACCAGAGTTATCTTAACATTTTTATTGTTGCCTGAAAACTATGGAACACACAAGGAACTCTGCAGTAGGGGTGTGGGGGGAGTTCCACTCCGCTGGCAGAGCTATCAGAGTTTTTGGAAGTCCGCTCCCAGCTTGGAGCATGGATTAGTACAAAAACTCTGCCACCCCTGCCAGTGGAGCAGAGCTCATCCGGTGCACGCTGCAGCCCAGTTATGGGCTGAACAGGGCAAGTTCAGAGAGTCTGCGCTTGCGCTGTGCAGCCCATGACAGGGCTGCAGAGTGCACCGGAGCAGAGGGAGGCAGCCTCTGCGGAGTCGTCGCTGTCGGACGATGAGGAGAGGAGAACCTCCTGAAAGACCCAGGTAAGTCTTCGTCTCTTTCTTTCGTTGTTTTAGCACACTGGTGCAAAAACAAGGACTGAAATGGCAGCTTTCGCTGCCTACGGCCCTGGCCTGAATTCTGCTGTTTCAATCCTCTTGTGCACTGGCCTGTCCCGTGTGCACTGCGCATGGGGCATTCTGGTGCACAAGAGGCCTGAAATGGGCCTGGCCTGAATTGAAGCCAGGGCTGTAGGCACATTGAGGCCTGTGTGTACAATGGTGTGCCACCGTTTAAAGCCTGCTGAGAGCAGCTGTTAAAAGTGACGAAATAAATGACACAAACAATTTTTTTGAATTTTTTGCGCCATTTTTTCACCCTCCCTAACAGTGGAATGCCCCCTTTGAATACATTATGCCTGGCGCAGGCATAAGGTATCGAAAAGTGTTAGAAAGTGGCGTAATGCATGCTAACACACTAAAATTATGCTACTTATGATGAGAATGCATTTTAGTTCTCAGAAACAGTGAAATTTGATGTCAAATGTATCTTTAAAGTGGAATCTGTGGAAACCTCTATGGCATCTGCATAACATTTAAAGAGGATTAGAGACATCAGGAACAAGACATTAGTTTTTTTTGTTTTTTTTTCTAGGCGCTTGTTTATTTCAGAATGCTTAAGCCAACTAATATTTCATGTTGGCATTCTGTCAGTAAGAATCTAATTAAATATATATTGTTAATGTGAACACGATGTTTTGATAATGTGAATATTCTGATTGTACAGGTTCCATGTTAATTGGATAAATGATGCAGTATCATTTAAAACACATAGGGGCTTATGTACAAGCCCCTTGTGCCCCCGGTGCATCACTTTTTCCCCCTATAAAAAGTGATGCACCGGCGACGCAAGGAGCTTGTAAACAAGCCCCATGGTTTTCTGCATGGAACATAATTGAATCCTCACCCTTTGTGACATTTAATGTTCTGAATGACACATTCTTCACCCCTGACAGTTCCCCGAGCGCAGTGAATTCTACAGGAATTCACAGCTTCTCCAACACATTATTCCGCTCCCTACAATATATCTGTTGCTAGAAGCGTCCATTGTGGGTCCAGGAGGGCTCAGTCCTTTCTGTATCTAGTAAAAGTTCTATTTCTAGTCATTATGGGGGTCATTACAACTATGTTAGTAAAAGCCGCTTACTGCCGTGTAGAAGACCGCCAATACACCGCCGCGGCTGCGGAAATCCGCCACAGCTATTATGACCCACATCTCGGAATCCACCGAAATTCAGACACCCACACAAGTCCGCCACACCAAAGGTCAGTGATAAACTGGCGAAAACAAAACCTCCACAGTCATGCTAACAGAAACACGCCCATGCTATCACGGCCCACGAATCCACGAAGCGGTCTTTCAACCGCGGTATTCCATTGGCGGTACACAGCGCTGCGCTCAAAATACACACACATCTCCAAAACACTGCCACATTGGACAATTCGAAATACACACACCTGATACACATACAAACACCACTCCCACACAATCAATACTATATAAAACACACACCCACATCACCCACAAACCCCTACGACCAAAAATGTTGACGAAGGCCAGAGAGACTGCACAGCATAGACAACCCCACCACACAGAGGCACACAACACCATCACCCACACAACATCCACTCACAAAACACCACACACCACTACACATCACCACACTCATCACCACATACACCACCCCACACATCACCTACACCACCCCATGGCACGGCAAAGACACCCCAGGTTCTCGGAGGAGGAGCTCAGGGTCATGGTGGAGGAAATCGTACGGGTAGAGCCACACCTATTTGGATCACAGGTGCAGCACACCTCCATAGCTAGGAAGATGGAGCTATGGCGAAGAATAGTCAACAGGGTGAACACAGTGGGACAACACCCAAGAAATCAGGAGAACATCAGGAAGAGGTGGAACGACCTACAGGGGAAGGTGCGTTACATGGTCTCCGGGCACAACATTGCGGTACAGCGGACTGGCGGCGGACCCCCACCTCCTCCCCCACAACTAACAACATGGGAGGAGCAGGTCTTGACCATTATGCATCCTGAGGGCCTCGGTGGAGTCGGTGGAGGAATGGACTCTGGTAAGTCAAATCTTAACTATCATATCCCCCACCCTACCTGTATGCTATCACAGACCCCCACCGTCATCCCCTCCCCTATCACTCCAACTCCTCACTAATATACTAATAACACAAACCACCCATCCCAACACCAAGCCCTGCATGACACAACAAAGCATGGACACCCTTCACTAAAGCATGCCCACCGCACATACCCATAACACCACCCCAACCATCATCACACAAGCCCCCACACAGGAATGCTAGTACCGGGGTACACGCTCAACCACCTATTGCACACCATGACACACACACATGCAATAATCATGCTTTTACACCCCTGCAGGACCACTAACCAACATCACCAGACAGGAGGGTCCAGACATCTCTACCCCACCCACAGAAGAGGCCCACAGTGATGACAGCAGCTCTGGCCAACTGGATCCAGATGACCAGCCCGGACCATCGTGGGCCTCGGGACAGTCGGTTCCCCTCGCACATGCTCAGCCCACCACAGACCTTCCACCCTCTTGTAACACCAGCACAGCACCCACCCAGCGGGCCCATACCTCTGTCCCCAGGACACGTCAATCAGCTGTGTGTCCACCACTACAGGGAACCCAGGATAACCCACCACCCCAACAACAACAGGGACCTGGGGGCAGTGGTAGTGGGCACACAGTCCAGGGGACGGAGGCCCAGGAACACAGGGGAACTCGGAGGGCTGGTGTGCGACAGGGGGCGGATAGGCCAAGGGAACCCACTCTCCACGAGGCCCTCTCCTCCATCATGGGAGCCTACCACCACTCCCAGGAGACGATGGCTACGTTCCTAGCCAAGTTTCAGGAGACCCAGCGCCTGCAGGAGGAACAGTATTTGGGCTTCAGGGAGGAACTCAGAACCATCAGCTCCGCCCTGGGCACCATCATAGGGGTGCTGAAGGAGATACTGAGCACCAGGAGGGACACCGTGGCACTCCAAGGGGCCCCTGACACTAGCATGGACGATGAACTGCCCAATACCTCCGCTGGCGCTAGTGGACAGGAGGCACCGCCACAGGACCACCACACCAGCACCCCACCCCCTGCAGATGGAGAACCACCCGCAAGCGGTCCCTGAAATCCAGGAACAGGACAGAGCACGATGGCAAGACCCCCGCCAAGAAATGAGACCACCCTGATTGTCATCCCACTGTCCCACTTTGTAACCCTGTCCATATTGGAACTGCCCCAGCTCCACTTCCTATGCCCATATGGGCAGTGCACCTGTGAGACTAATAGACTGGACTCTGCCATGGACATTCCTCCACAATCACCCCTCACCGTTTTACCACCACCCTCCAATATTTAGCACTTCAATAAACACCCATCAAGCACAAAACAATCTGGAGTCAGTCTGTGATTTTGAAACTGTGCATTAGCAATGACAGTGACAAAATCCGTTCTCAAATGTAATGTCAACATACCTATGTCACACATCACCAGTCCATGAGGAATGTAAGCAGATGACACACGTTGGTAACCACACCAGTGAAACCGTAATGGAAATGTACAACTCAGTTACCATATACTGGTTGAAATTGACAGACAGGATAGAGTAAGAAGTGTGAAAGTACTTGTAGTAGGCAGGAATGTGTTCTCACCTGTGTGTCACTGGAAATATTGCTGGATAACTGAGTCCCTATCATCAATGTCTTCTTCCTCTGCTTCCTCCTCATCACTGTCCACAGGCTCCACAGCTGCCACAACACCGTCATCTGGACCATCCTCCTGCAGAAAAGGTACCTGGTGTTGCAAAGCCAGATTGTGAAGCATACAGCAGGCAATGATGATCTTGCACACTTTCCTTGGTGAGTAGAATAGTGAACCACCTGTCATATGGAGGCACCTGAACCTGGCCTTCAGGAGGCCGAAGGTGCGTTCGATCACCCTCCTACTCCGCCCATGGGCCTCATTGTAGCGTTCCTCTGCCCTGGTCCTGGGATTCCTCACTGGGGTCAGTAGCCAGGACAGGTTGGGGTAACCAGAGTCCCCTAATAGCCACACACAGTGCATCTGGAGTTGACCCATCACATAAGGGATGCTTCTATTCCGCAGGATGTAGGCGTCATGCACAGACCCAGGGAACATAGCATTTACCTGGGAGATGTACTGGTCTGCCAAACATACCATCTGTACATTCATCGAATGATAACTCTTCCGGTTCCTGTACACCTGTTCACTCCTGTGGGGGGGGGGACCAGAGCTACATGGGTCCCATCAATGGCACCTATGATTTTGGGGATATGTCCAAGGGCATAGAAGTCACCTTTAACTGTGGCCAAATCCTCCACCTGAGGGAAAACGATGTAGCTCCTCATGTGTTTCAGCAGGGCAGACAACACTCTGGACAACACGTTGGAAAACATAGGCTGGGACATCCCTGATGCCATGGCCACTGTTGTTTGAAAAGACCCACTTGCAAGGAAATGGAGCACTAATAGCACCTGCACTTGAGGGGGGATCCCTGTGGGATGGCGGATAGCTGACATCCAGTCAGGCTCCAACTAGGTACACAGTTCCTGGATTGTGGCACGTCAAACCTGTAGGTGATGATTAAATGTCGCTCATCCATTGTAAACAGGTCCACCAGCGTTCAGTCACCAGAGGATTCCGCCATCTCCTCACATGTCCCAGCTGACGGTGACTAGGAAGGACAACAGCGACCACAGAGTCCAACAACTCAGAGGTATGTACCCACAGTCTACACAGAACCCGAAACATAATCCAAAAAGTTGTCTGTATGTGTATTGAGTCCAGGCCTAGGTATGTGTGATGCAGTTGAAGATGAAGCCATGTGGGCCTCTGAAATGGCGGCTGCCTGACCTCTAAACTGAGAAAATTGGATGTGAGGTAACTGCGCTGGCGTTGTACACCGTCGCGTTAGGCGGCCGAAGACCACGGCGCAATGCTGCATTGGTTAACATTGGAACCTATGGGTCCCAGGAGCCAATGACGAAGTGCGCCGGCGGTGATGATACGTACGTCCGCGGACGTCACCGCCATTTTCTATCTGTTGAATCACTCGATACCTGATCTTCGACAGGAGAGGACCTACACAGCAAGTGCTTCTGTGACCTTGGTCTGGAAGAGACAATGGCTTGTGCATCTGGGGAAAGGGCCCCTGCCTTCTCTGCACAGGAGTTGGAGAAGCTCGTGGACGGGGTCCTCCCCCAGTACACGCTACTCTACGGTCCTCCAGACCAACAGGTTAGTACACAGGGAGCAAGTTGTATGGGCTATGCCTGTGTGGAGAGGGCTGGTTGTAAGAAGGAAGGGGGCACAGTTCTGCATGCATGAAGGACTGTGAATGCATGTGCCACATGGCAAAGGTAGTGATGTGGGCCACTCACTTTGACTGTGCAGTTGGTAATGACTTCTCTTCTTCCCCTGTACATGTCATGTAGGACAGCGCCCACCAGAAGAAGGATATTTGGCGTGCCATCGCCAAGGACGTCCGGACCCTGGGGGTCCACCAGAGACAGAGCACCCACTGCCGTAAAAGATGGGAGGACATTCGCCACTGGAGCAAGAAGACGGCGGAGGCTCAGCTGGGGATGGCCTCCCAACGTGGGATGGGTGCCCGTCGCACCATGACCCCCCTGATGTTCCGAATCCTGAGTTGGATGGGTGCTTGAGGGCATCACAGCAGACACAAGGGGGTGAGTACAACATCATTCTGCGGACTTTGCGTGCAGTGAAGGTGTCTGGGTGGGGGAGGAGGGCTGTGGGTTTCCCTAGGCCAGGGCGAGTTCCGTAGGCTAGGCCCCTCTGTAATGCAGGCCATGTGGCACTCCACCCCACCTCTGTAGAGTGCCAAGTACAGGTATACATGCCCCTGTGTCATCTATGTGTGCTGATGTCCACCATAGCCATGTAGGCCATATTCCAGGAACTGCATCTGTAGAGCCCACCAGCGCGGCGTAGTGCAGGGGGCTGCTGTGTCTGTATTGGCCAATGGTAGCAGTAAGCCATGCACTCTCTTGTCTTTCTTCTGTCGTCCCCCCCCCTTTTTGTGCTCTCCCTGTTCTTGTGTGCATCAGCATCATCAGGCGGAGGTACAGTGGCACCGGAGCACGAGGGAGCTGTATCCCACATGGCCATGGAGGGCCACACCACGGACTCTGAATACACCAGTGGGACGGAGGGCGAGGGGAGCTTCACGGCGGTCACAGGATCAGCAACCAGCGACTCGGACTCGTCCTCCGATGGGAGCTCCCTTGTGGTGGCGGCAAAATCTGTGCCCCCCACTTCTACAGATACAGCCGCCCCCCCCCCTACCTGCACCGCCCTCCCAGCAGCCCATCAGCCTTCGCCCGTGCCCGCTCACCCAGGAGGGTGGGCATCAACTTCGCCCCAGGCACCTCAGCCCCTGCCCCTGTCACCTCTGCTGCTGCTGCCCTCAGTGAGGAGGCCATTGACCGCCTCAGGTCACTCACTGTTGGGCAGTCTACCATTTTGAATGCCATCCAGGGTGTAGAAAGGGAATTGCAACACACAAATGCTTTCCTGGATGGCATTCATTCTGGTCAGGCTGCCCTTCATCAAACCCTGCAATGTCTGGCCTCAGCACTGATGGCAGCCATTGTCCCTGTCTCTAGCCTCCCCCCTCCAACTTTCTCCACCCAGACCCAATCCCCTGTACCCCAGCCTATCCCAAGCACACCATCAGACCAGCCTGCACACACATCAACACACAAGGGAAGCTCAGGAAAACATAAGCACCACACATCCCACAGGCACTCATGCAAGCATCACACACATACAGACACAGCAACATCCACTGCCTCCACTGTGTCCCCCTCCTCATCGTCTCCCTCCTCCCTCCCAGTGTTGTCTACACTCTCACCTGCATGCACTACCACTACAGCCACTAGGTCCCGCACTAGCACACCCACCCCCACACCCCACTCACCTGCACTCACCACCCCCACTACCATTTACACATCCCCTGTGTCCTCTCCCAGTGTGTCTGTGACGCCCCCTCCCAAAGTGCACAAACGCAGGCACACACCCACCCAACAGCCATCCACCTCATGACAGCCTCCAGCGCATGCACCTGCACCCAAAGCCACAAAAGTTACACCTCCTACAACCACCTCCTCTTCCTCCACTCCCAGACCCCCTCCAGCTACCCATCCCAGTGTTCCTAAGAAACTTTTCCTGAGAAAGCTTGACCTCTTTCCCACCACTCCCCCTCCAATTCATAGGTCCCGTACTAGCACCTCAGCCAAAAATTTGCCGGTACCAGTGGTGCCTGTTAGAGGTATGTGGAGTGCACCGGGCACCAGGGCAGCCAGTGTGACACAGAGCCACAGCACAGCCAGTCCCCCCCCTGTAAAGCACCAGAAGTTGGACAGTGCCCGGCGGAAGAGGGGGAAGACTCCAGCCGGCAAAGCCGCTCACAAGGGTCCTGGGGGGAGTGTCCACTCAGCTATGACTCCTCCCAAGGTGGGGAAGGGGCAGAAGAAATCGACAAAGTCTGGGAAGAGCAGCACGGCGGAGAAGACCGCCATCATCCCCTCTCCCCAGGAGGCCACCGCCAGCATCATCGTCACTGGCCAGGAGGCCACCTCCAGAGTCAGTGCCCAGGAGGGCAACACCATCGTCGTCACTGGCCAGGAGGCCACCGCCAGAGTCAGTGCCCAGGAGGACAGTCCAATCGTCACTGTGCCAGGAGGCCACCGCCAGAGTCAGTGCCCAGGAGGGCAGCCCCATCGTCACTGGTCAGGAGGCCACTGCCAGGGTCAGTGCCCAGGAGGGCAGCCCCATCGTCACTGGCCAGGAGGCCACCGCCAGAGTCAGTGCCCAGGAGGGCAGCCCCATCGTCACTGGTCAGGAGGCCACCGCCAGGGTCAGTGCCCAGGAGGGCAGCACCATTGTCACCGGCCAGGAGGCCATCGCCAGAGTCAGTGCCCAGGAGGGCCCCGGTAGCCACAGCCATGCTTGGCAATGAAGGACCGCCATGGCAAGCACCGCTGAACAGGGCATGCACCGCTGAACAGGTCATAAACAACAAAGTCAAGCACCGCTGAACAGGGCAAGCACCGCTGAACAGGGCACAGACCGCCATGGCAAGCACCGCTAAACAGGGCACAGACCGCCATGGCAAGCACCACTGAAGCGGTCAGAAGCTGCAAAGTCAAGCACCGCTGAACAGGGCAAGCACCGCTGAACAGGGCACAGACGGCCATGGCAAGCACCGCTAAACAGGGCACAGACCGCCATGCAAAGCACCGCTGAACAGGGCACAGACCACCATGGCAAGCACCACTGAACAGGTCAGAAACTGCAAAGTCAAGCATCGCTGAACAGGGCAAGCAGCTCTGAACAGGGCACAGACCACCATGGCAAGCACCGCTGAACAGGGCACAGACCGCCATGGCAAGCACCGCTGAACAGAGCAAGCACCGCCAACTCAAGCACAGCTAGCCCATGTGCGGCAGGGGCAGTGACAGAACTGGGACCGTCACGGGGAGAATGATGCACTCTGGGCACCAGTCCCCCTCCAGAACCAGTGGAGAACAGCATCCACTCCGTCTGTCCTTAACAGGAATGAAGCACTCTGGGCACCAGTCCCCCTCCAGAACCAGTGGAGAACAGCATCCACTCCGTCTGTCCTTAACAGGAATGAAGCACTCTGGGCACCAGTCCCCCTCCAGAACCAGTGGAGAACAGCATCCACTCCTTCTGTCCTTACCAGGATGAAGCACTCTGGGCACCAGTCCCCCTCCTGAACCAGTGGAGACTGTTATCCACATTAGAGACTGTGGCTTTGCACTCCCCAGGATGGTCTAGTGGGCAACCCACCCACTGTAGAGACTTGAGAGACTGTGGCTTTGCACTCCCCAGGATTGAACAGTGGGCAAACCACCCACTGTAGAGACTTGAGAGACTGTGGCTTTGCACTCCCCAGGATGGTACAGTGAGCAAACCACCCACTGTAGAGACTTGAGAGACTGTGGCTTTGCACTCCCCAGGATGGTACAGTGGGCAACCCACCCACTGTATTGACTTGAGACACTGTGGCTTTGCACTCCCCAGGATGGTACAGTGGGCAACCCACCCACTGTAGAGACTTGAGAGACTGTGGCTTTGCACTCCCCAGGATACATCAATGGGCATGGAGCCCCCTCGTGGATCTTGTGTGGTGCAGACATCTGTCTGAGGTGCCCCCTCTTCCCATCCCCCTGAGGTGCCTGTTGTATTTCTATCTGATGCCCCAGCAGTGTTCTCTCCGTTTTGATCAGGTATCTGATGTGGGCCTCGCCCATGCATTTTGGGCCCAGTGGTCCACTGACATTGAATGGTGCATTACCTGCACTACTAATCGTGATGTATATTTGGTTGAATGTGTATATTTATCTGTATATATTTGGTTACTGTATTTTGATATATTACAATGGTTGCACTAATTTCCTTTTGTCTTTGCATTCTTCCGGGGGGTTTGGGGGTTGTTACTGTAATGTTTGGATATGCATTGGTGTGTGTGTTGTAGTGGGTGAGGGTCGGGGTGGGGGTGGGGGTGTTGCGTGTGTGTGTCCCTGACTTTTGCCTCCACCTCCCCTATGTCGTATGTGCAGTACTCACCGTTGTCTTCGGCGCCTGCGCTGATGATGGTCGTACAGGAGCAGGAAGACTATCGCAGGGAGTATTTGGAGTTCCGGTTCCATGGTGTCCTCCTTCCTCGTGGAGTGTGTAAAGGTGAGCGTTTTCCCTTTGAAATGGCTGTTTCTGCTGTGTTTTTATCCACAGTGAATCCGCCCCGGAAAAGGTGGCGGATTGGTAGGTTGTGATACTGTGGGCGGTACTTTGTCTTCCGCCTGTCTGTTGGCGGTGACCGCTGCGCTGTTTGTCTGTACCACCGTGGCGGTCGGAGTGTTAAAGTGGCTATCTTGGTTGGCGGTTTCCGCCACGGTCATAATTCCCATTTTTTTTTCCGCCGGCCTGTTTGCTGTCTTACCGCCGCTTTAACACCGTCCGCCAGGGTTGTAATGACCCCCTATGTGTACAATTATTTTACGCAGATATTTTGAATGTCTGCATTCATCCTGCTTACCCACAAATAGGAGGGGCATGGTTGTTCTACACCAGCGCCCACTGCCACTTTCATTATTATATGTAAGGACTGTGTACAGCAGAAGAGTAGAGATAATTCTTATATAAAGCTCCATTGAATCACTGTCATGGCGCTGCTAGGCAGGATTATCTTTCTAGATCCCAAGTCAGAGCACCTCCATGAGGATGCTCTAGACTGGATAACCCATGGCAGTTCAACCACATACTCCAGCAGCAAAGGTGAAATGAAACTTGAGGGGGGGCTCCTGCAAAGAACATGGAGGGGACTCCCTCAGAACTCACTCAGGAGCTCTTATGCCAAGGTACTGTGCTGAGGACACCCTCTGGAGCTCGGCTGTGGGGGCCTTTGTTGCACCACTATCCAGCACCCCACAGTTCAACCCCAGGAAAGAACTGGAGTGCAGTCTTAGGACATGACCAGGAGCATAACTCAGGTCCCATAACCCTGCAGCACAGGGGGCCACCCTACCATCCACACCCCTGTGAGTGACGAACTCTCTGATGATAGATTTATTGCAGTTAAAGGACAACCTTAAATTCAACCAGTCTTTACCATTTCCAAGCAGAGTGTTAAAGACGAACATAGAAAAGAGTGACCTTTAAATTCAAAATACCGGAAATAAATACCTATGGGGGGGGGCGTGTAACGAGCCGAGGAACAGATGCGTTCACAGAATTACTCGAGGCTTGTGGATTTCACAAAATCACCACGGGTTATTCATTTTCCTGGGACTGTTTTCATTACAATATAAGGCAGAATCACGAACAAAAGAAACAGCAGGAATAGGGGTGGAGTCTCCCAGCTCTATAAAGTGGTTTAAGGAAGAGCTGGACGGTTTCACCCAGAGATCTGTCTACATCAGAGGTCAGAGCTCTGTTGACCCTACATCATGCCCTAGGCTACGCTCCTTCTCGTGTTTAGTGCCATTTGTGCAAGTGATCTTTACTTTTCCATGGTTGCCCAACTTTAAAAGTAACATTACACATGACTGTTTAGTCTGCACAGATATATTATTTGGAATTAATGTTTATATGGAAAATCCTTCATCTTCTCATTTCAGGTGCTGCTGCCCAGTATGTGCTGACCCAGCCATCCTCGCTGTCACTGACCCTCCCACCCCGTATTTACAAAGTGGCACAATGCCTGCATTGCACCATTTTGTAAACCCTCGTGCCACATTATGTCTTCACTAGGCATAATGTGCAAGGCGAGGTATTCTGATGCAGAGGGTCACAAAAATATTGTGCAGTGAAATGGACAAGATTTCACTGCATCATTTTTTCCATCAATTTTAATGCCTGCTCAGAGCAGGTGTTAAAATGAATCACACATTTTTATGAATGGGCCTCCCTGTGCTTTGGTGCACTAGAATCAACATTTTTGATGCTATCTGAAACAAGGTGAGATACAGGAAGGCCTCACTGAAAAAACAAATATCACTAGTTTAAAGACAGCTTGACCTCGGTGGACTTGGCACTGTGTGGGAGGGTTATAAGACAATGGTTAGAGGACAGGTACTCTTCCTTAATTCTGGGTTCATAGAGAGACTGGAGGGCTAGACTTGACAAGTTTGAGGTGGATATACTGGAACAGAAATGCCTCCTTACGACAGAGATGGGACAGGGAGCGGGACATACTCCAGAGCTGAAGTAACAGGAATATAACGACCTAACCACTGAGGCTGCCTGGCCAGTGCATCGTGCTACGACTCACTGCATGTATGAAGCTAGGAATGTGAAAGCTCCTGGTCTTGCTAGATAAGAGGAATCAGTCACAGAAGTGGGACCTGGAGATTAAAACAGAGACAGGGGAGTTAATTAGCGAAAGGGACTGAATAGCGGGGTCATGCGCAGCCTTCCACACCCAGATACACTCCCCGGCAGTGACCAAGACGTTTGAGGATGTCCACACCCTCCTTAGCGACATACACCTTCTGAAGTTGTCAGGTGGTGATCTGGAGTTCTTAGAGAGAGACTTTGAGGAGGGAGAGATAGTGGCAGCAGTGAGGAGGTTGCAATAATGGAAGGTCTCAAGTCTAAATGGACAGGCAACTGAGCTTGTAGTAAGCAAGTCTACAAGTGTAGGTAAGGATAAGCTCTTTTATTAAAAACGTAGACCCCTGCGATGTCGCAGCTACTGCCTCAACCGTCCTCTTGACTCCCAGTGTCTCGAGCTCTCTGTCACGAGCTCGGGACGTAAAACGGGAGTCGCGAGGACGCGGCAACACCACAGAGCTTTACAAAATGATGGCCGCTAGGGTTGCCCCATACCTCTTAAGGATGTACGAAGAGAACAAACAGCGGGAATCTCTGCTGTGAGACCAACGGCTTACCACCATAGTGGTAGTACATAACACAGGGAAGCCTCCCAAGGCCTGCGTCTCCTATAGGCCTACGTTGTTGTTGAGTATTGAGGTCAAAATATTGGCCAAGGTGCTGGCAACGCAGCTCCGAAAAGTAATCCACACGCTGATCAACCCAGATCAGTCAGGATGTATGCCTCAGCTCTACAGGGTACTGGGTCAGAGGGCCAATTTCATGGAAAAGGTTCTGGGAATGTCACTGGATGCCAAAATGGCATTTGATACAGTTTAGTAGGACAACTTATTTGCAGTGCTGGCCAAGTAAGGCTTTAGCCCACAATTCACAGATTGGGTATGCTTACTCTATAGTGGCCTGCTGGCCAGAATCAGGGTTAATGGGGTGTATTCCCAAGTGTTTAAACACCAGTGCGGTGTCAAACAGTGCTGTCCTATGTCTCAAAAGATGTTTGCTCTGGCATAAGATCCCTTAGCAGCCTGGGTATGCCAGGATCCATTGATCAGAGGACGGCAGTGGGGGGAGGGCACATGGGAAGACAGAATATCATTGTATGTGGACGTCGTGCTCCTTTACGTTGCCAACCCAGAATTGCCAGTGGCCAGAATAATTCAAATTTTCACTAATTTTGGTAAATATTCAGAATATCCTATCAACTAGCCCACGTCTTTATTCTATCCATTTTGGGGTGATGCTCTGTGGCTGCTACAGGACTATGAGGAGACCGTGGCACGGACTGGCTTCAGCTACTTGGGAATCTACATTACACCTGACTCACAGCTTTTCTATGAGTGCAATCTGGCCCTGCTCCTTGACAAATTAAAAAGGGATGTGAGGCACTGGCGGGCCTTGCCGCTTTCCTTACTGGGTAGTGCAGCGCTATTTAAAATTATGTCACTGCCACATTTCTTAAATGCCTTGCAGAACTCTCCCTATGTTGTCCTCAAGACATACTTTAAGGCGATCGAGTCAGAGGTCTGAATGCTGCTGTGAGACGGAGACTCAGAGAGTCTTACAAGTGGTTGGTAAGATGGAGGCATTGCTCTGCCCGATGTTAGGAAGTATTATTGGACTTAACAATTGGGTACAGTTAATGACTGGGCATATATGCCACCGACTGAACCACTGCTCCAAATGGACAGAAATGGAATGGCTGGTCGGGGGTACCTGGAGGCCCTGTACAGCGTTAGGAAAGGGGCTGATTTGCCTCATCCTACCAGGGTGGTGGTCAAACCCTGGAAGGAAGTTACAGCTTACCTGGAGTGGAAGAACATAGTCATGAAATCAACTCCACTATGGGATGCAGAGATACTAGGAACCTTCCGGAGGCTACCAGGGTTTACCAAGTAAGACCTAATTTGTGTCCACAGTGGGAGACCTGTCGGTCAGGGGGATGTAGTCCTTGTGCCTGACTTAAGTGAGAGTACCATTTGGCTTCCTCTGATACCTTTAGGTATTTGCAACTTCACCATCTGCTTGGGTGGTGTTGACGAGGGGCACAGAACTTGCAGAATCCTGAGCATTGGAAGACAGGATGCTGGGGGATCTCATGCCCTTGAGGGCCACAACTCTGACATATAAAAAGGTTTGTGAACCACTCTCTATTGCCCAATAATACTTGCAGAGACAATGAGACCAGAAGTTGGATGGTCTTGAAGACAGAGAGTGGGAGGAGGACCTTAGAGACCCCAGAGAGGAGGCCATACGATCAGGTTTCAGATTGGTACAGGTGCGGATCCTCCACCGCTCATACTATTCCTGTCCAACTTTGGTTAAGATGGGGAAGGCTACCAAGGATTTGTACTTAAGAGATTGTGAGCAGACTGGATCCCTCTTTCACATCCTTTGTGACTGACCTATGACGTCTGGTCTAGCATTGTGGAATGCCTGGTGAGGGTAAAGGGAGGGGACTAACAGTCTCTGCCAAACAATGTGCCCTAATATATGGGAAGAAGCGAGGGTTGGCAGGGCACACCAGACATGGATGATATTGGGATTTATGGTAGTGAAGAGAAATGTAGCAAGAGGCAGGCAGTCCCTGGACCTCGAGGCCTGGAAGCGAGACATTGATTGGTGCATGTTAACCGAACAAGCGGTATATGAGGGCAGAGGATGACCTCAGAAATGGGAGAAAATATGGAGTTGCTGGAACTCATATAAGTAACTGCTCCAGAGAGACTCGACATTTACTAGTGGGGTTGTGACAAGTTATTGGAGAGCTGCAAGTTAGTAGTAGTGGGACAATGGGAGAGGTGGGGGACTACGGAAAATTCTTGGATGTATCCTGAGGTGCATGACAGTGATATTGATTAATTATGTTGCCGTTATTATAAGACCGTCAATTAAAAGATATGGGAAAAATGAGCTCTACATCACAAAGATTTCCCTTTGTGTCTTTTCTCTCACTCTGTCTCTCTCTGGAGGAATGGAGAACAATTACAGTGATTATGATGTGCTACATCTTGTGATCTACTGAACAAACCAACCTTTGGTAGGTTGCTCTCTCTTGAGACAGCAGTCCAGTGCACAATGCCTGGGCTTCCACTATTCTTCCGGTGAGTCAGTCAGGTTCTCATCTCACAAGCACTCTACTTTCTTTTCCGATGCAAGAACAACCGGGCTTTCTCGTTCAGTCATGGAGTGCGTTCCCACTCCGTCAGGTGGAATAGCCAAACTTCTTGACACTGATTCAGCCACTCACTTGCCAACTGTACAGACATCTTAACAAAAGTGATGAACTTGTATTTCACAGGCCTGCAGTTATGTCAAAAACAGTGGCAGTGAGTTCAGGACATCCAGCAATTTAATATTAAAAAGCAATGTTGAAATTTAGGAATCAAAACAATTTCAAGAACGTCTGCCTGTGGGTATAATCTAGTCTCTTGGAAAATAGCATCACACAATATGTACAGTCACACCGACTCGACATTATTGTTCGTTATCCCATTGACGTAGTTTTGACTCTTGCTCCAGGCAAGACTGCTAGTTAAAGGATGACAGTACTTTTTCTTGTAGGCGACTACGCCTTTCCTACAACAAATCGCAACTGTTGTCTTAACTTTACCGGCTTACTAGCAGCACCTCACCAGAAACACAATAGTAAAAGGTGATTTTTGGCAGCCTTTTCGCATGGACTCGAGAATAAGGCATCTCAGGTAGTGTCGTGGTTAAACGGAAATTACGCCTTTCTCACAGATATTTGATGTCTCGTACAAACACAGGCAATGACAAAGATGCAGTAAAGTTTCAATAGTTTTTATTTAACATAACTGCAATTTGCGGTAAGTTGCATGGGCTGCAATGACTAGGATAATGAACAATGCAAGGAACAGAATTGTAAAGAGGAGAGTCATTATTACAAAGACCCCCACCATCTTGCAATGCATAAGAAAGACATACGAGATGTAATATGCCCTAATACCCTAATGTGAGAGGCCTAACCTCCTACCTAAAGGAGAGCTGGGCTTGCTAAACTTAATCTACCAATGCCATGTCCATGAGAGGAGCCCCCAACCCTCGTTACCTTGGAATGTGGTCTCTATCTCAGACTCCGCTGGGACACGAAGACTGGGTCAGCGTCAAGACGACGTGCAGCATTGATATCAGCGATGGTGGCGATGCCCTCTGGTCGGAATCCCTCTGATTATCTGTCTAAAGTGCGATGTATTTATACAGATCTACAAGGACCCCTGACGTAGGTGTGTTCCGAAACAATAGATAACAGACATGCTTGGGACGGCAATTAATATAAACAATCCCTCGAAAGTATAGAGAGGGAAAATCCCTAAGTGTGAATACCTACTGTTTGTTTGTCTTTGTTGCTTGATCTTGACGCCTTAGGGCGGTGACACTGATAATGCAAAGCATAACAAGTGGCCTAACTATAAACAAGGCAGCCATCTTAGAAGAATTAAATAATTAAATGGGCTAAGACAGAGCAAGCTAAGTAGGTTAAAAGTCACTAGGTGACGGGGGCACGAGTCTGCAAGCCAGAGGCTAAGCTAATTGATGTTATCCCATTTAAACGAACTAGGATTCACTACACCATGAAGGAGTGTTCCTTGCCTGGAGGCCAAGATGGCCACATAGTGTGTATGCTCTGTCATTCAGAGGCATTGAAGGAAACTAAACATCAGGTACATCAGTGCTGAGCAACAGAAATAGTCCCTATGGCTCTCTCAAAATCTCCTAAGGGAGAATCAAGTGAATAATGATCCTTTCCAGGCATGGACTTTGGCACTGATATGACAGAAACCACATTGGGTGAATGCAAGATGGTAGCCGCCATGGTGTGAGGCCAGGGAAGAAGAGTGCACTACCATAGCACACCTACACTGCTTTGGTACCAAAACTAATGGATGTGGAGATCATAGACAGCAACGCCATGTGTGATCCAGTTTGAAGGTGGGCCTGGCAGAAAACAGCAATAAGTGCTTCAGTAAGTGACCCACAATAAGCAACATGTGCAAGGAGAAAGGAGCTGGTGGAGTAGTCAAAACTACTCCCTTAAGCTCAGACCCTACAAACCTTACACTTGACAGGATTTTCAAACAAGCTCCTTCTGGTGCCTAAGGAAATGGGCAGCATTTGAGAAGCGTAGTTGATGCTCCATGCCGGATCCACATGTGTAGGTATTTTGGGAAATCTTGGTGAGATCTACTCACCATCATTGGTTTGTAAATCCTGGTACTGCTATTAGACTCCACCACCACCCTCCATAAGGTGAGGAAGAAATGTCTGTCTGTGGCAAACAGCACATAGCAGTATAGTATCCAGCATTGAGACTGCTCATGCTCCCCTGTTCTCCCAACTCGGAGAAGAAGACAATTT
The DNA here is from genome assembly GCF_031143425.1 of Pleurodeles waltl. Classification (NCBI taxonomy): domain Eukaryota; kingdom Metazoa; phylum Chordata; class Amphibia; order Caudata; family Salamandridae; genus Pleurodeles; species Pleurodeles waltl. Next base: position 962,746,010 of record NC_090450.1, read on the forward strand.
GGACCTTAACGGTATCCCACCATATGAACCAGATACAGTTTTGCTAACTCTCACGCATGTCAAGAAGTAATAGTAATGGGGATACCTGCATTATACTGCCTTGAAATATGCACCCCTGGGAACCCATTGTGCACACTCATTAATACCATCACCCTATATTACACCATAACAGATGAAAAGTAATAAATGAGGGAAACTATGGGGCATATTTATGCTTGCTTTGCGCCATTTTAGCAACATTTCTTTTGATGCTAAAATGGTGCAAACTTAACTCCATATTTATATTTTGACCCTAGACCCGTCTAGTGTCAAAATATAGGGGTTAGCGCCATATTGTGGATGCAGCACACTACCTTGCTCTAATTAGATGAAGGGTGGGCGTTTACCGCCCACAATATCACTCTAACCCCCTAACGCCTTATTTATACTCCGGCGCGAAAATGACGCACACAGAGTAGGCGGACTCACATAATGGTACTGAGCCTGGTTAGCACCATTATGTAATGCCTGGGTCGGACTAGGCGTTAGTGGACCTGTGGACCCATTTCCATGTCTAAACACCATGGAATGGGCCCACAGATGCCCACCCCGAGCCCCAGGAACACACCAACCCACACCAGAGCGACACCATAGGATGGGGGATGGGGGACCCATCCTGGGTAAGTAGAGGTAAGTATTTTTTTTTTTATTCATTGCCATTGGGTGGCCCTTACATGGGGCCCCCCTGCCTGACACTGGGTATTATGGCCATGCCCAGGGGACACTGGTCCCTTGTGCTGGCCATTGGGGTGGTGGGCATGACTCCTGTCTTTACTTAGACAGGAGTCATGTTTGGGTGGTAGTGCGCCTGGAAATTACTCTAGGCTGGTCAGCAGCATGTTTATTGCCGCTAACCACCATAGCATCATTCCTTGCCCACTAACGCCTTTTCCCCTCCCGCCGCCCCCCCCCCCCCCCCGGCTAGCGTCTTTTCTCTTAACGCTAGCCTGTCCTTTGCGCCACCGTGCACCATTCTAATAATATGTTGTTCGGCAGGTGCTATTAAATGGTGCTAGCAGATGCAATGGATTTTGATGCAAGACTGCTCTAACGCAGTCTTGCGTCCAAAATCCATAAATATGGGCGTATGTGTCTGATACAACCCAGGCTGCCTTTAGAGAATTGTGAAATGGGGAAACTGATTCGTACTGAACATCACCTTCTTTATCGACTGAGACAGACCAAAGGGAAGGAGATGATGTTCCCGGAGTTAAGGCACTACTGCAAAATCTGCAAGTCAACCTAATATCAACAAAAAGATTGATGCTCTCAATCTACATATACACAACATTTGCCCAAATAGACAAGCATGAAAGACGAATTGTGGGATCATAACACAGACAATCTATTGTTGAAGGCACCCAGCAAAGTGATAAAGATGAACTTCTGAAAATGGATATGGTGCTTAATCTCAATAGAACAAAGAATGAAAATCATGGGCTCGGTCAAGACAGAACAACACAGACATCCTATGAGTTTCTGAATTGGGGACTGCCGTGGGTTGGAGGAGGCAAGGAGCATTGCACAAAAATGTTGATAACTCAGCAGTTACTATGTTATACTCTTTCCACACATTCCACCATGAGTTAGTGGCATTAACTGTCAACAACAGATCTTCTTTGTGTTATCACACAAATGACAAATTGACATAATAAGAAGAGGAAGAATTTCCTTCTCACTTGGAATGCGTGTGAGTTGAATAACCCTGGGAAACTTAAGGAAAGTAATTTCATATCTGCAAAGAGACAGTGGCGGACATTGTGTTTTCACAAGAGACACATTTACCTCAGCGAATGATAAAACTTTAAAGAAGTAGGAGGAGCTAGTGATCATCTCCTCTTACTCATCCTATGCTAGAGGGATGGCCACATTGGTCAAAGAGAGGACCTTTTCCCACTTACCTAATTTGGAAAAGGTCCCTGCAGGCAGATATGTCATTGTACAAGTCCAACGTGGCCTGAAGCACATGGCTCTGTGTGATGTCTAGTGCCCAAATACAGAAAAGCCTGCCATCTACAACACAGTCACACTCCTCTGCAAGAGCCCAATCCTTCGGTGGTAGCACATGTCAAAATATAGTCTCAAATGAAGAGCTCCTGGACATTTGGGGAGTAAAAAATCTCACTTTGAAGCAGAGAACATATTCCTCGGGAAAACGCATACTATATGGTCCAGACTGGACTTCCAGTGAACCACCGGTGATATCAGTAGGGGGACAATCTAAAGTTACACATGTGGCCCATACTCTTTCAGATCACTCTTCAGTAATCCTGAGAATGAACAGTCTTGAATACCCCCACGGAGAGAAAATATGGCGTTTATCTCCCACAACACTATTAGAAACAGTATTCCGAGAGGAAGTTAGAATGCCTCTTCAAAACTATTTTGACAACCATGAAGGGTCAGTAGATTCACTAGCTAGGATGTGGGAGGAATTTAAAGTGGTATAGTGGGAAGAATGCACTTCCAAACAACATGGAGGTCTCAGGTCACTGCGCTGACATCTGGCTACCGTGAAGGACATCGGGCAACTAGAAAGGTGCCTTGACACACGCAATGACAACAGCGTTAAGGAGGAAATCAGGAAAAATATAACTGACTAAAATGAAGTAAGAGACCCTGAAGCAAACTACCTAGATAAAGATGTCATAGCGAGGGTATAATGTGAAGCAGGAGTCCAGGGAAAGCCTATCTAATGCTATAAGATCACCATGGGCTGCTAATGATGTGGCACAGGTTAAGGATATAAGTGGAGTGGCAAAATATGAAGCCAATGAGATTGAGGAAGTATTTATCGCATTTTATAAGTCTTTATACGTATCACAGCAATCATCTGACCCCGAACACATTCAGGAATTTGTTGAGGATTTTGCTCTTGCCTGGCTAGGCAATGCACAAGGGGTGTTCCAAGCCTGTCCCATTACATTAGGGGAAGTCACAGTCATGATTCAAGATTTACCCAACAATAAGGAATGGAATCTGAGGGGACTCCATCAGAGCTATTTAAAAGATATGTCAACCTTCTAGCAACACACCTGCAACAGACATGCCAACAGTTTAGAAGAGAAAAGTGGGAGATTTTTAGAAAACAATCTGGAGAACGTATTTCCCCCATTGACTTCTACTAGGGCCTGAATCGGGTCACTGTTATGTGTGGGATTTGTAAGTCTGCAGCTGCAGGATCGGATATTAGATGCGTAAATTTACTTATTTTTTTCCTTACCTGTCAGGAGCACGGAGAAAGAGCTATGCCAATCAGAGAGATTGTGATGCAAGTTCTGTGCCCTGTCCTGCAGAAACAGATGACTGGCAGTGCATACTCTGAGTTACACAAGACCAGGCCTTGTCAGCTGAAGTCCACAGAGGAATCACGTTTTTACATACAGGGATCAGGGGGCGGGAGACTAACCTTTAAATCGGTAGTCTCCCGCCTGAATCAGGAGGGTTGGCATGTATGCTGCTAGCTGTCTACACTGAAGCATTGGAGTGGGGTGCACTCTGAGACTCGATGCTGGAAGCTATCCTTATTACGCTGTTAAAACCCTCAAAATGTGCTGCTGACTGTGATTCATGCAGGCCACTGTCATTGATAAATTGTGATGTTAAGATCCTAAAGTGATGGCCAACAAATTATTACTTCTGTTTCCGGCCATCACACAGCCCATACAAGCTCGGTTTGTACCTGGCAGATCTACAATGGATAAACTTTGTACACTTTTTACCATTTCACACCATGCAGAACTAGATACAGGGGCGGCACAGGAATTCCTGTGCAGCATAATCTTTTGGCAGTACTGAAGGGGATGTGCATGTCTCATCCATTTCTAGCTTTGATCCAACTTTTATATACTGCTCGGTAGCACGTCTCTACCTAAATGGCAGTTTTTCTGCAACTTTTCCCATAAAAAGAAGGACCAGACAGGGGATGCCCCCTGCTTTCTGTCCTATTTGTGACATTGTTGGTGCTTTAGCGGCCAAACTGAGACAGTGTTAGAACCAATATACGGTTTAAAACTAGGCCTCTACATATCTCATTGTACATGGATGATGTCACACTGTACATTAACATTAGCAATCCACAAGAAGCTCCATACCACTGCTAAGAGAACTCATAAAGTTTTGAGGCATATTCCGACCCACTATACAAAATTTGGCACACAGCAATTTGAATTGGACTCCCCATTGAGTGGTGCTTTTCCTCAATAAAATATATTGGCGCCTGTATAAGCTCCAACTTAGAATTAGATTGCTGCATTTAGCTATGGCAGGACCATAACCACACTAGAAGATAACATAAACTGCCTCTTTCAATGGCTGGATGGATTGGGCTCATTAAGATGGTCATCCTGCCAAATTTTTACTCATCCAGTTCACATGGGCTAAAAGAAACAGAGTAGGGTAACTTCAACAACAATAACCTTGCCATATCACAAATATGGGTTTACTATACCTGACATTAATTGCCAAAGCCCAAAATAAGTATGGTTCAGTGCACTGTAAATGCCTGGGAAAACCTCAGACTAAAAGCCCAATTAAAATTAAAATGGGGTGGAGGGGCGTGCACGGATGCCATGCAAGATGGCCGCTTGACTCTTTAGCTCCCAAGTGGCTCTGACGGTCAGGCAGAGCGACAGGTGCTTTTCACCTCGTTTTCAGGAACAAAGACTGTAAACCCACGTCAGAAGGTGAGCACTGCCGTCTCATGCCTCTCTTCACTTCCTGCTACCACATTTGAGGTGATTTCTTCTGAACTAAGACTCCTTCAAGATTCCGGCCACCATTTTAGAATTTTCTCAATCATTCTGAGGTGAACTTTAATACCTCAGCTGTGGGCACATGAAGGATTTATGTTACTCTTCATTGGTCATATCCTTTCCCCCTTCTAAATTTTCACAGTTTTATTGAAAAGGTATTAGTTTTAAATGATTAATTATGCAGTAGTTCTTTCAACAAATTGCAGTCACATATTTGCTGAAATTAGTAGCATGTAATTTCAGTATATTTATAATATAGTCTGAGACAAGTACATTCCAAGCTTTCCTTTGGGTAACAGTGAACTCTCGTCTGGAACAACTCACTATTCTGATGCAAATCATTGACAAGGAGCTTTGAAACAACTCACCAGTGTTTCTCTTCATCGACGGTGCCTCTTATTCTTTTACCTTTTTCTACTGGCCCATAGGCTTTATTAAAGGTAGTCTCCCTTTTATTTGACTGACCCTTTAATCTTAGGACGTCCAACTTCAATATTTTTATGGTAAAAATGATGTCTAAATTCTGAAGAGATATAACCTCTCCATGGGTAAACCTCATACACTGAACTGTAAAACAAACTTATCCTGCAGCACCGCTAAACCCACTATCAGAAAACTTCATCATGAAAACATATTTGCCCGAACTATTTTTCTGCTATTATGGAGGGTGATTGTGAATATAAAGAAGCTTCATCTGCATCTATGGCAGAGACAATTTCCAAGAAAACATTAGGGTCTGTAAAACGCCCTAAAAAAGATGCTGAATTGCCATCTAAGTCTCATTCTCCTTTTACTCTTGAGATCATTATGGACGAAATTAGAGCATTAAAGTCATTTGTTATTGAAACAAGTACCTCGATTGATTGTATTGAAGAAAAATGGTCTTCTCATGATTAACTCATCTCTGCCATCGAACAAAGGGTCAGAGGCATTGAAGACACTATGGCCCTCATTCTGATTCTGGCGGGCGGCGGAGGCCGCCCGCCAGAATTCAGCCCTCCATAATACCGCTCTGCGGTCAAAAGACCGCGGAGGGTATTATGAGTTTTTCCCTGGGCTGGCGGGCGGTCTCCAAAAGACCGCCCGCCAGCCCAGGGAAAAACTCCCTTCCCACCATGAAGCCGGCTCGTAATCGAGCCGGCGGTGTGGGAAGGTGCGACGGGTGCTATTGCACCCGTCGCGTATTTCACTGTCTGCTATGCAGACAGTGAAATACTAGCGGGGCCCTCTTACGGGGGCCCCTGCAGTGCCCATGCTATTGGCATGGGCACTGCAGGGGCCCCCAGGGGCCCCACGACAATCCTTACCGCCATCCTGTTCCTGGCGGGCGAGCCGCCAGGAACAGGATGGCGGTAAGGATTTAAAACAAATGTGCACACTGTTCCTGAAGGAAATTAGAAGAGGGCGAAAGAGAAAAAAAAAAAAAAAAAAAAAAAAAAAAAAAAAGAAGAGAGAGACTGTGAAGCCAGCGTTGTAGGAGTACCCTCAAGCATCACAGTCGGATGCTAGGCATCATCATCGGGTTTAACTCCTCGTCAGACGGCACTGCAATATCTGACGGGCCCCCACCAGAGGTGGTGGCTCTTCTACCGGGGGAGGACTCTGCGGCTCAAATTCAATCCGCAGATCGTACTGACAGAGGAGAGAGAAAGAAAATCTAAAATTAGCTCTGAACACCTAGTGATTTAATTTAATCCTTGAAAAAAAGGGTCGGGCCAATATTAAAAACAGATAGGAGTATCCAGGGAATAATGTCACTTTTACTCCTAAAGAACGGAAGTGAGGGAAGAGTTATCTCTCATTACCATAGGTCAACATGTTTCGCGCCTATTCGGTCAAGAATTGATCCACTGGCGCTTCTTCAGGACCATTAAATTGTAACTTCTCCTTCATCTATCTGATATTAAATAAAAACAGACATATAGAGGCCGTAAATGCTGAAAGGTCACTTACAGTCATCGGACCATTCGTCACAGTCAGTCTTTTAGGAAGTCGCCCATCCCATGTGAGGACAAGGCTTCATAGGGACACGTGAGCCTCATAAACCATGTGAGTTCATTCAGTCACCGTGTTGGTCAGCTTCTCGCCTACCCCGAGGACGTGTCCCTGGAAAGACGACGGTAAGGTAAGGATTGTCAGAATGCCCTCGGCGGCGCAGCGAGCTGCGCCGCCTTGGAGGATTCTTAGGGGCAGTGAAAAACCAGCGGGAGACCGCCGGTTTTCCCTTTCTGACCGCGGCCAAAGCGCCGCGGTCAGAATGACCAAGGGAGCACCGCCGGCCTGTCGGCGGTGCTCCCGCCCCCGTTGGCCCTGGCAGTTCTCTACCGCCAGGGTCATAATGAGGCCCTATGCCTAATGTTACTCACCTGCTAAAAGAAATCCCATAATTTAAGAAATCTACAAAGGATTTAGGAGATAGAAATCACAAGAACAATCGTAGGTTATATTGCATACCAGAAAACTCAGAGGGTTCTAATATGATTGCCTTCCTGAAAATTTTTATTTCTACAATAGTTAATTTACAAAACCAAAATCTTCTTACTATTCAAAGAGCTCAAAGTTTTGGGCCAAAGTCTACAGCCTCTTCAAACGCAAAGCCCAGAAGGATTATCGCCCTTTTTCTTCAGTTTTCTGAACTGATGCAATTCTTATCAGCATCCCCAAAACTTTGTGCTCTACATTGGTCTGGGAACAGAGTCTCCTTTACACAAGATGTTTCTAATACCACTACTAGCAAAATAAAACACTCTTTGAAGATGCAACCCCAGTTAAAGTCTTCAAACATCAGATAAAGGCCCTCATTCTTACCTTGGCGGACGGCGGAGGCCGTCCGCCAAGGTACCGCCGTCAGAACACCGCACCGCGGTCGAAAGACCGCTGCGGTGATTCTGAGATTTGCCCTGGGCTGGCGGGCGGCCGCCAAAAGGCCGCCCGCCAGCCCAGGGCAAATCAACCTTCCCACTAGGATGCCGGCTCAGAATTGAGCCGGCGGAGTGGAAAGGTGCGACGGGTGCAGTTGCACCCGTCGCGTATTTCAGTGTCTGCTAGGCAGACACTGAAATACTTTGTGGGGCCCTCTTACGGGGGCCCCTGCCGTGCCCATGCCATTGGCATGGGCACGGCAGGGGCCCCCAGGGGCCCCGTGGCACCCCCTACCGCCATCCTGTTCCTGGCGGGCGAACCGCCAGGAACAGGATGGCGGTAGGGGGTGTCAGAATCCCCCATGGCGGCGCAGCAAGCTGCGCCGCCATGGGGGATTCTAAGGGCAGCGGTAAACCGGCGGGAGACCGCCGGTTTACCCTTTCTGGCCGCGGCTGAACCGCCGCGGTCAGAATGCCCTGCGGGGCACCGCCGGCCTGTCGGCGGTGCTCCCGCCGACCCTGGCCCCGGCGGTCTTAGACCGCCGGGGTCAGAATGACCCCCAAAGTCTATTAAATCCATGTTTATTTAAAATTACTTACAAGGACATTCAACTTACTTTTGAAGAACCAGATGATCTGCAAGCTTTCCTTCGACAACATAGTCTTAAAGATATGGAAACCACTACGAACACCACAACATGGCTTTACAATACCTTCACTGTGTTTTCTTGTTTAATTCATTAACTGAACAATTCTTTCAGGTTTTATTATATACAATAATGATGTTGAACTACCCTTTCCGCTCCCTTTTTGTTTTATTCATGTCAGATGTCCCAAAACCCAAGTGTGTTTTCCCTGCTCCAGTCTTGTACATAGACATCAACTCCTTTTGTTCTTCGTGGTAAGGTTGTAATCCACTTAATTCCATATTATTTCTCTCCTTTCTTCATGTTATTGTCTCTGTGACTTAAAGTTTATTGTCAAGTATTACATCCGTGTCTGTCAGGAGCCAAGTCAGGCACATCTTCTTCAGGTGTTCCGACCCGCTGAATCCCCTGGGATGTTCATTTTCACTTGCAATGAAGGGAATGTTCTTTCCTGAATTGTCTTTTCTATATGATTCCTGCCTTCACACAGATTGGCACGTTATTATCATGTCTGTTGCTGCAGTAAATGTAAGAGTTGTCACATGGAATGTTAAAGGCGTAAAGAACCTGGTTAAATGTTAGTGAGTACTGTCACATTTATCTAATCTCAAATGTCAAATTGGCTTTCTTCAAGAGACAAATCTCACATCCAAAGAGTTTTGGTTTATTAAAGAAAGTTTGGGTTGGTAACCTGTATTTTTCTCCTTCTATTCGTCGTAAAAATTTAGCTATTATTTTATGTCACAAATGCCTTAATATTTTGTTTGTCTCTCAAGAGTGTGATATTGAAGGTAGATGGGTGGTAGTTGAGCTTATTATTAATGATATTCCTTTCACTCTTTTTAATGTTTATTGACCAACACACCCAGACCCTGATTTTTGGACATTAATTTCTCACAAAAGCATGCAACGTTATTCACAGAATTTCATGTTGGGTGGTGATAGCAATCATGTGCTAGACCCCCTCCTAGACCGATCGTCCTCTACTAAGTTTTCACCACATAAAGCACACAAAGCGTTCCAACATACTATTTCACATGACTTCCTGTCAGATTCCTGGAGAATATTTAACCCAGATCTTAAAGAATATTCCTTCTATTCTCCCCCTTATCAATCCAACACAAGAATTGATTACATATTTTTAAATACAAATCTTCTTCAACATTTGACTCATTCAGAGATAGGATCAATGTTGATTTCTGACCATGCCCCTGTTTTGACAAATCTTGAAACCTTAAATACACACAATCACAAATCTAGATGAAGGTTCAATAATTCCTTGCTATCTGATAAACCCTTTCTCATTCCATGTAAATCCTTTGCCTTGGACTTTTGCATGGAACGGCAATGGCGATACCTCCTTTAATTTTGTATGGGATGCTTTTAAAGCAGCATCCAGAGGGTTTACAATTAATTATTCTTCATCTAAGAAAAAAAGCTTAAAGAAAATAAGCTCACAGCCCTAATACCTAATATTAAACACACAGCAGGCTTATTATACTTCCAAAAACAGTAAAAAAATATTTTGAAGTGCTTATTGCGGCAAAGATAGAGTGTAACAGAATTTCTACTTGACAAGCATGTGGTATGCTTCTCGGAGTTAATGCTCTCTATTATGGAGGTAAAAACATAGCACAAGCCTTGCTCGCTAACTATTTTAAAGGTAGAAAGAGAAAGGAGAAAAACATTATAAAGACCATCACAAATTCAAGTTAGTGAAATAACAGATTATTTTGCAAAATATTATCAAGCACTATATACTCATGATAACAATCCTTCAGAAGCCCTTATAAATTGCTGTTTTGCCAATCCTTAACCTCAAAACTCTGTCAACCTTGATACCTCATTTCTAGAATATAGATTCACTACAGATGAACTTCAAACAACCATCAAATGTCTACCTAAAGGTACAGCCCTAGGCACAGTCAGCTTTACCATTAAATTCTATCTTCAGTTTTCTCAGATTTTATTTCCTCAGCTTTTCAAACAAATTAATTGTTTTCTTTCTACTAATTCTTTCACTAGCTCCTTCAAGAAGCAAAGATGTGTATTATTCCAAAAAAGGATTGTGATCTGACCTTATGCAAAAATTATTGTCCTATTTCTCTGATTAATACAGATTGTAAAGTTTGTGCTAAAGCCCTTGATCTTCGGCTAATTGATCTTATACCTGATCTTGTTTCTCAGGAACAATCTGGCGTTGTCAAAAACTGAAATTTTGCAGTTAATTAACACATTTAAAAAAAATATTATTAATAGAGCAAAAATACTTACAACACTTACTTTGGATACAGAGAAAGCATTCAGTAGAGTTAATTGGCAGTTCCTCATGCAAGCTTTAAAATGGCATAGTTTTGGTCCGAGATGTCTCCAACGTATTTCCTTATTATACTTTACACCTCCTTCTACAGTATTAGTGAATGGCGTCCAATCACCTTCTTTTCATCTCAAGAGAGTTAAGGATACTCATATCAAGTATACTGCATATGCTGATGACATTCTTCTTTTCGTGTCACAACCTGACATCTCAATAGCAGCTTTTTTTAAAGAATTGAAAGCCTATTCAGCGGTATCGGATTATAAACTTAATTTGGAGACATCTGAAGTTCTACCTCTGCAAGACTTTCCTGGAGTCGAGTAAAGATTAACAGCCTCATTATGAGTTCAGCAGAGTGGCCAAAATGGGGGCCACAACGGATGCCTGAAACGTAGGCTCCGTCTCGGGCCCACCAGCAAATCCTGTGGGGCGCTCCCAGAGATAGCCCGAGTGCCCGTGCGGACCAGCGGAACCCCCCAGGAGACCGATGGAAGGGAAAGGAACCTCGCAGCAGCGGTGATCGCGACGCTGTGAGCCGGAAAAGGCCTTACTGAGGACATAAGCCGGGACCTCGCGTAGGTTCCACGACGCCGGTGGAGTGAGGGCGGAGCCGAGAGCCGTCACTCGGACTTGCCGGGAAGTGGCACCATAGAGCGCAGTGAGTGAGGCGGAGGGGACCTCGGCGGGGTGGGCCAGAACTTTTCACCCCCCCCCCCGGTCTCCACGCTCTCCTTCCTCTCCCTCCTCGCACCCTCGCATCCTGAGCCGCTTTGGAGGGCTCCCGTGGGGGCAAGATCCGTGGACGCTCATCACTGTTTCTCTCCCCTCCTCCCCACCCTCTCCCGGAGGTGCAGATCGAGGAGTGGGGGGCCTGGGCGTGGTGCGTGCGTCTCGAAGTCGCGCTGCACCAGGAGCGATCTGCCCGGCCCCAATTGTGAAACCCGAGAGGTGTGGAGCAGCAACAGCCGCCTTACCTGAAAAGGCACCATCCCCCCCGGGGCATCAATAATACGTGAGGAACGGGGGGTTAGGGGGACTGGACCTCCCCCCCTCCCCTCCGCACAACTACAGTAGTGTAAAGGATCATAGCACCAGGTGGGACCAGAGGGGAACCAAAGGCGGCAGGGAACATCATTCCACCCTCACTCGTGAATCATTTTATGAGTAGCGCGTCTGCACACAATCCAGAAATGTAGCCTCAGGAATATAATAAATAGCTGCATGAGACTCAAGCACCGGCCAGCATAGCCCCTACATAGACAGAGCTGACTTTACTAATGTGCAGCGGGAAATCACACACTGCGTAGTGGGTGCAAAAGTCAGAGAGGAATCAAGGCTCAAGCAACGCACTGCAACACTACCCCAGACCACGGTATAGAGACAGCTTAAGCAAATGATGGCCGGGAAATCCAAATCAACGAAAGGCCAAGAACGACCTACACCCGGGCCATCACCAAATGAGCAGCAGCTAATACCAACCTTACAATCCCTGGAAAGTACGCTTCAGGCCCACTCTAACCAATTTGAGAAAGCGCTACAGGCGATTATGGACACTAAATCCTCTCTAGAAAATAGAATAGATACAGTATCTCAAGACCTTAATCTACTCAGAGTGGATCACCGCAACCTGGTGGAGAGAGTGAAGAAAACAGAGGACTCGTTACATGAGTTGAATCCACTGGCCACGGATAACCAGAAACAAATCCAACGATTAGATGCCGAGGTGGAGGCCCTATGGCGATGTGCTGAAGAGGCAGAGGGCAGATCCCGGCGCAACAACGTCCGCTTCCTGGGTTTTCCTGAGAAATTGGAAGGGCAAAGCAACGAAATGTTCTTGGAGCAATGGCTGATCAAAGAAGTGCTAAACGGTGCCCTGTCAAAGTTCTTTTCTGTGGAGAGGGGGCATAGAGTCCCGGGGAGACAACCGGCTCCAGGACAACCACCCAGACCACTGATTGTAAGATTTTTGAACTATAGAGACTGGGATGCAATATTACAGCAGTTTTGCAACAAAGGCCCATTCTGATACGAGGACTCCTTCATTAATGCCTACCCAGACTTCACGCAAGACGTGCAAAGACAGCGCAACTCCTATGTGAAAATTAAACAACGCCTTTGTGAGCATAATATCAAGTACGCCCTGATGTTCCCGGCTAAACTAAGAGTGATAACAGGTGATCGTACTCATGTGTTCACTTCCCTGGAGGACGTTTGGACGCGGATGCATGCTAAAGGGCTGGCCCAACCCCAGGAAGGCACAGGAGAAGGAGAAGAATGGCTCACCTCGACGACACGCAGGAGACCCAGGAAGCGATCAAAGGGACAACCCACTGTAAAACAGGCAGCAGCCGAAAGAGCAAAAGTATTGAAGGAAACAACTCTACACACACAGAACTCTTTTGAGGCACTACGGGCAAATCCCATGGATAACACAGACTCTGACTCAGTCAGCTCCGACTCTATGATATTAGAGGCGTTGAGGGGCCCGAAGCTCACCCATAGATCTGTGGATGCACTGTGACTGCTAGGGGTGTGACAGGAGTGTCAGCCTGACTGAGTAATGAGCCGAGCGGCGGTGAGGTAAAGAGGAGGGAGCGGCTGGGCCAAACGGAGGACACAGCCTCATTTATAAGTATCAGTTGGACAGTTGTCTCTTTCTTTATAATAATGATTAATAACATTGAACGCATTGTGTGGGAGAGGCTAGTATTCCAGGAGCACCCATACACATATCTCATCTTTGTAAAAGGATGTGGGCCCGTTAGCAGGGCCACATCCAGTTGTCAATATAGCTCCCCAGAAGGTATTCATATGGATACAGTTTTTCATCAATAGAAGTGTATTGAGTAGGTTGATACAAGTTCATCGTAGATTAAGGGATTTAGTTGGGGTGGGTGGCGGGGGGAATGTGTTAATTTGTATTCATTGGGTCAGGATAGAACACAATGTACAGTGTTGCAGCTGTTAGTCTCCATCATAAACTGGAAGGTGATGGGATAGACCCGACTGGGAATGGAACTTTGGGGTGTGACACATGTAAGTGTGCTACACAATGACACATGGCCCAAACTGCAAATCACTCTACACATGACTATAAAATAGTCACGTGGAATGTAAGGGGAATGGGCACGCTAAGCAAAAGACTTTGAGTTCACGCCCGCCTCAAACGCCAGGGAATACATATTGCCATTCTACAAGAGACGCTTCTCCTGGAGGCTGATTTATGTGAACTACGGGGGAAATGGGGCGGACAGATCACAGGCACAACATACTCAGCTTATGCTAGAGGAGTACTGGTGTGGATAGCAGGTGGGGTCCCCTATGTCCAAACTACACACAGGATAGATCAGGAGGCAGATACGTGGTAATAGAGGGACAACTAGATGGTAGACAACTCACGATAATAGGGATCTATGCCCCTAATAGTGCGATAGCTGAGTTTCTGGGTACACTCACACCAGCGTTACTGGTAAACCCCGAAGCCCCGGCCATATGGGGAGGAGACTTCAATAGTACACCAGAGGTGTCCCTGGACAGGTCAAATACACCCCCAAGAGGACTGACAAATAGAAATGCCATAGGACCACTGCTGGCATGGGCGGGCGACATGAGAATATACGATATATGGTGCATAAAACACCCAGTGCAAAGGGAATATTCATTCTACTCAATACTCCACAAAGTACACACCAGGATAGATATTCTATGGGGAACCCTTGACATATGCTCACTGATTAAAAAAATAGAATACCTGGCCAAAACACTGTCAGACCATTCACCGCTGAAACTATCCCTAAGGTGGGGCAGAAGACGTTCAGTAATCCCCACCTGGCATCTGCAGGTAGAGGCTCTCCAGGACCAGGTGTTCGTAGAAGAATTTAACACAAAAGTAAGACAGTACTGGGAAATAAATAAGGACACCACAGACACAAGATCAATAGAATGGAATGCACATAAGGCTGTCGTTAAAGGGCATTGTCTTTCAACCACCTGGGGCGTGAGGCGCACTCTCCATGCGGAGGTTAGCAAAATGGAAAATAAACAGAGGGTATTAGAGATTGCAGTGGCACAAAATGGGTCACCATACTCAACGCTGAAAGACGTGCACACAAAATATGTAGACGCGGACTTACGACTCCGCCGACTTGATCACAATTATCATCTGATGCGCTTACAATCAGAAGGGGACAGATTGGGGAGGCTGCTGGCGTGGCTCCTTCTTGAGGACCGCTAGCAGACCCCCATAGGTACTATACGGTTGGATGCGGGCAACATGGCCAATACTCAAGAGGAGATTAATGGGGCGTTTAAGGACTATTACACAAACTTATATGTTGGACACACAGTGTGTACTGCCCAACAATTGGGGTCCTTCCTCGCAGAGGCACCCCTGGCACAGCTATCACAAGCAGATAAGGAAACGCTGGAAGCTCCTCTAAGGATGGAAGAACTGGAGTTAGCGTTAACACAGTTGTCTAAGAACAAGGCACCAGGAATAGATGGCTTGCCAGTAGAATATTACAACACTTGCTTGAAATACTTAAAAACCCACTTATTGAAAATATTGGAGGAGGCGTGGACTCATAGGCTACTACCACCAACGCAGAGGGAGGCACTGATAGTGGTTCTCCCTAAGCAAGGTCGCGACCCCACAGATGTTAAATCATATAGACCACTCTCGCTCCTAAATCTTGATTGTAAAATCCTTATTTATAATATTGGCTAACAGGATGGCTCCCATTATACACACCTTAATACACGAAGACTAGAATGGATTAATTCCAAAACGTAATACATTCCTCAACATCCGTAGGCTGCTGAGCATTATGGGAGATACCCCACCGGATGCATACAATGACGTTGTACTGTCATTACAGATTGAAAAGGCATTCAATACATTAGGATGGGACTTCCTGTTTGCCACAATGCAGGGTATGGGATTTGGCTCCAACCACATACAATGAGTACTGACATTATATGCCAAACCCAGAGCTAGGGTGAAAACGGGGGGTATTATATCCGACAGTTTTCTGATTGGCAGAGACACAAGACAGGGATGCCCCTTATCTCCCTTATTATTCGCTATTGCGATCGAGCCAGTGGCGACTCGCTTACGAGCAATGGGAGAACGGTGGGGAGTACTTAGGAATGGATTACACCATATCATATCACTATATGCAGACGATGCTTTGATATACGTGCGGAAGGGATGTGAGGTGATACCTTCAGTGATCTCCCTACTTTCTGAATATGGGGAAATATCGGGACTGGTGGTGAACTGGGAAAAATCTTGTGTGTTTCCATTATCTGTCTGGCCTTCATAGAGAAGAGAGACTGCCCCAAGAGGACGCCTGAAGAGGTGTTTCTATACATTTAAATACCTAGGGATACACATCTACCACAAAGCTGGGGATCTCAGGGATGGGAACTTAGGTCGCGCACTGAATTCTATGAAAGGGTCGCTGCGTTTCTGGGGCACATTACCATTATCACCGCTGGGTAAAATGGCAGTGGCAAACATGCTGCTACTCCCCACGGCTCCTATATCACTTCACGGCATTACCAGTCAAGGTCCCTAAAGGTTTTTTCCAGGAATTGAACACAGTTCTAATGAGGCTTATATGGGGAGGGGGCAGGACACGAGTAGCGCTCACCACACTGCAGCCCACAGCAATGAAGGTGGATTGGGCGCCCCCAATTTTGAACTTTACTTCGCTGCTGCACAATTACAGTGGATATTGAATTGGATACACAGACCCACACTGACAGAATCTGCATGGATAACAGCGCAATTGCACGGAGTACCGCTGGTTACATGGTTAACGAACAAAATAGTGAAAAGGGCACATGACAACTTATTAATGGTAGCTGCACACGAGTGTTGGAAGCGATACATACAAAAATACCGTAGAGGATATCCCTACTCTCCACTTATCCCCCTAGGACTGATCCCTGGCTGGGACAACATGGCCGGAACACACTCGACTACAGTCTGGACGGAGGCAGGAATTCTGACAATAGGAGACTGTTTCGAAGAAGGGGTATTAATGTATTTTGAATCCATAAAAGACCTCACATCAGTGGGGCAAGGGCAATTAATAGCTTATTATGCCATATGTCACTTAATTAAAAAGACATGGATGGCGGGTGACCGTGAACAAGAGATCTCCCGCACACTACATCATATGCTGCAATATGACACTCAAACAAAAGTTGTAACTAACTTATATAAAATTGTGAACAGACCTCACAAAGCTAAACTGGAGAATGTGAGAGAAAGATGGAACACAGTCCTGCCGAACCTGCTATCGCAGGAGGACTGGTCAAAACCACTATGCCATACTCGTGGGGTATCGAGAAACCCTAGATTTCGCTACACTCAATTCAATTACACGCACCAGACATACCTATCACCAGCTAGGCTTAAACGCATGTTCCCTGGATCGGTCCCAGTTTGTCCCTGATGCGATGCCCCATTGGCTCGCTTCTACCACATGGTCTGGGAATGTGATCGGCTGATAGGGGGGTGGAGTGGTGGCAGAAGTCTCAGAACTGACGGGTCATATATTTGAAGTAGACCCCAAATCCTGGCTGCTGGGGGTGAGGGCGAGGGAAAAAATACACAGACATATACATATGTTTGCAGACTTAGCGTACGTAATGTATAAAAGATTGATTGCTATGAACTGGAAAGAGCCTAAAGCACCAGATTTGAAAGCATGGCGAGCCCTGACATTGCGCTGGACTCGCACGGAATACCAAGTACTACGAAAGCTATCAGAAAAGGGCCAATTACATACAGGATGTGAAGCCTGGGAAATATTTCTAACTAAACTAGAGGCCAAAAACGATGAGCGCCCACCATGAACTTGATGATATTATAGAACTGGGCATAAAGTAGGCCCCGATCATTACTAAGCATACATGGGAAATAGATGCGAGAAGCACACTTAACACACAAGCACGAGTAGACTAACACTGACTCTATGACCAGCAGGGGAGGAACGAAGGAGTATGCGTGGGGAGGTAGGCGAATCAGAGACTTGTCAAGGGAGAATACACCCAAACCCACAATCCACTAGGTAGCATAGGAAACAATATAAGATGGGTAAACAACAAGAGATATTAACAATAACACATCTGCAAAGTATACCACAACAGACACCACCCCAGGAGTCCTTACCATCACACACATAATATGTAGAACAAGTGAAGAACGTTGTTAAATTGATAAATATTACAAATATTATAATTTATGACTCAGCTGTACATTGAAGAAGATATATATATTGAGAGATGTAACCAGCCCTAAGTTGTTGTTGAATGTAACATGTTATTGCGGATCAACTAAATCCTACCATGGAACTGACAGAATTATTGTTTTAATGATCTGTATTGAAAATTAATAAAACAGATGTTTCAAAAAAAAATTACGAGTTCAGCAGATGAATCCGGTTGTCCGCTGAACTTCCGATTGGGAGGTTGCCACCATTGTGGCTGCCTCCCCACCGTGCCCATTATGAGTTTCCCACTAGGTCAGCAGGCGGAAACCTCAGTTTCTGCCCACTGGCCTAGTGGGAAATGGCCTACAGCATTGTCTCCAGCTCGTAATAAAGCTGATGGCAATGCTGTAGGTTGCAAGGTGCACCAGCACCTCTGCAATTTTCACAAAGCAGACAGTGATCATTGCGAGGGTGCTGGTCAGAGAGACCCCTGCACTGACTATTCCAAGTGCATAGGCAGTGCAGGGGCCCCTCTGTGGCCCCCTGCACCTGTTCTCCACCAGCCTTTCCATGGAGGTGCTACCGCTATAAAATAACTGGTGGAGAACAAGGTCATAAACCCGAGGGTGGTGCTGCTTGCAGCTCTGCCCTTGCAGATTTGGACTGCCAGAACCACCAGCCTGACGGGATAACTAATCCTGGAGGTGCTGGTGGTGCTGGAGGTCCAACCATGGCATGACCACTGTGGCCTTAATGTGGCTGTCGGACCATTACACTGGCGGCAATCTGACTGCCACACTAATAATGAGGGGCTAAATGTCTGGGGATTTTTTAAATCTCAAAGATACATTAAAACTTAACCTCTGTAGTATAATCACTATAACTAATCACCTTACCCAGAGCAGGCCACACCTCCTCTCACCATGTTGTTGACGTATTGGGATACAATTAAAAAAGTGATTCTTCTCATTATTCATTTTTCTCTGCATATGTTACCATTTAAGATCCCTAAGAAATACTTCATTTCCCTGGATAAAACTTTATCTAAATGTGTATGGAATGGTAAAAGGTCACCCATATTATTGAACAGACTTAGGGGGTCATTCTGACCCTGGCGGTCAGTGTTAAAGCGGCGGCCAACCTGCCAACAGGATGGCGGTCCAAAAAATGGAATTCTGACCCTGGCGGAAACCGCCAACACAGGCCGCTGCTTTAACACTCCGACCGCCACGGCGGGACAAACAAACAGCGCGGCGGTCACCGCCAACAGCCAGGCGGGAGACAATGTACCGCCCACACTATCACTACTCACCAATCCGCCACCTTTTCCGGGGCGGGAGCCCCGCCGATAAAAACACGGCGGAAACAGACTTTCCAAACGGAAAACGCTCACCTCGAGACACTCCACGCGGAATCGGGACAGCATGGAACCCGAACTCCACATCCCCCCAGTCATTGCCTTCTTGCTCTTCTTCCAGGATCACGAACGTCGCCGCAGACGACAACGGTGAGTACTGCACCTACAACACAGGGGAAGGGGGAGGAGGAAAGGTTACGGGCACACACATACGCGACACACCCACCCCCACCCTCACCCCCACCGAAATACCCACACACCAATGCAGATTAAAAAGTCAGAGTGACACCCCCAAACCCCCAAAACAAAAATGCAAAGACAAAAGGCAATGATCGAAAAAATAGAACTATATTATAGCAATAATTAAGTATAGTGAACTTAGCAATCTATTAAAAATTAGTAATCATCTGGAACTAAATATATACAGGTAGCAAAAGTCCGGCACAGTTTTGCAAAGTTCAAATGTCCGTGGGCCAATGTGCAGCAACACATGGGCAAAGCCCACACACGAGATCCAGTCCACTGGAGAGAACACTGCTGGGGCATCACAAAAATAAAATACAGGCACCTCAGGGGGAAGGGAAGGGGGGCACCTCAGCCACATGACTCCACGACGCCAGATCCACGAAGGGCCTCCATGCCCACTGTGCCATCCTGGGGAGTGCAAAGCCACAGTCTCTCAAGTCTCTACAGTGGGTGGGCTGCCCACTGTGCCATCCTGGGGAGTGCAAAGCCACAGTCTCTCAAGTCTCTACAGTGGGTGGGCTGCCCACTGTGCCATCCTGGGGAGTGCAAAGCCAGAATCTCTCAAGTCTCTACAGTGGGTGGGCTGCCCACTGTGCCATCCTGGGGAGTGCAAAGCCACAGTCTCTCAAGTCTCTACAGTGGGTGGGTTGCCCACTGTGCCATCCTGGGGGGTGCAAAGCCACAGTCCATCAGGTGGATTACAGAGTCCACAGGTCATGGAGGAGGCATGGTGGGCAGAGTGCCACGTGAAGCCCTGCCAACACAGATCCGGGCCTGCCAATGTGCCAGCGGTGCTTGACAGTAGGGGCCCAGCGGAGCGGTGCTTGACAGGAGGGCCCAGCGGAGCGGTGCTTGACAGGAGGGCCCAGCGGAGCGGTGCTTGACAGGAGGGGCCAGCGGAGCGGTGCTTGAGATGAGGGCCCAGCGGAGTGGTGCTTGAGATAAGGGCCCAGCGGAGAGGTGCTTGACAGGAGGGCCCAGCGGAGCGGTGCTTGAGATGAGGTCCCAGCGGAGAGGTGCTTGACAGGAGGGCCCAGCGGAGCTGTGCTTGACAGGAGGGCCCAGCGGAGCGGTGCTTGACAGGTGGGGCCAGCGGAGCGGTGCTTGAGATGAGGGCCCAGCGGAGCGGTGCTTGAGATGAGGGCCCAGCGGAGCGGTGCTTGAGATGAGGGCCCAGCGGAGAGGTGCTTGACAGGAGGGCCCAGCGGACGGTGCTTGACAGGAGGGCCCAGCGGAGCGGTGCTTGACAGGAGGGCCCAGCGGAGCGGTGCTTGAGATGAGGGCCCAGCGGAGCTGTGCTTGACAGGAGGGCCCAGCGGAGCTGTGCTTGACAGGAGGGCCCAGCGGAGCGGTGCTTGAGATGAGGGCCCAGCGGAGCGGTGCTTGAGATGAGGGCCCAGCGGAGCGGTGCTTGAGATGAGGGCCCAGCGGAGCTGTGCTTGACAGGAGGGCCCAGCGGAGAGGTGCTTGACAGGAGGGCCCAGCGGAGCTGTGCTTGACAGGAGGGCCCAGCGGAGCGGTGCTTGCCTTGAAGGGCCCTGTTCAGCGGTGCTTGCCTTGAAGGTCCCTGTTCAGCGGTGCTTGCCTTGAAGGGCCCTGTTCAGCGGTGCTTGCCTTGAAGGCCCCTGTTCAGCGGTGCTTGCCACGGCGGTCCCTGTTCAGCGGTGCTTGCCACAGCGGTCCCTGTTCAGCGGTGCTTGCCACGGCGGCCCCTGTTCAGCGGTGCTTGCCTTGAAGGGCCCTGTTCAGCGGTGCTTGCCTTGAAGGGCCCTGTTCAGCGGTGCTTGCCTTGAAGGGCCCTGTTCAGCGGTGCTTGCCTTGAAGGCCCCTTGAAGGGCCCTGTTCAGCGCTGCTTGCCTTGAAGGGCCCTGTTCAGCGGTGCTTGCCTTGAAGGCCCCTGTTCAGCGGTGCTTGCCTTGAAGGGCCCTGTTCAGCGGTGCTTGCCACGGCGGTCCCTGTTCAGCGGTGCTTGCCACGGCGGTCCCTGTTTAGCGGTGCTTGCCTTGAAGGGCCCTGTTCAGCGGTGCTTGCCTTGAAGGGCCCTGTTCAGCGGTGCTTGCCTTGAAGGGCCCTGTTCTGTGGTGCTTGCCACGGCGGTCCCTGTTCAGCTGTGCTTGCCACGGCGGTCCCTGTTCAGCGGTGCTTGCCTTGAAGGCCCCTGTTCAGCGGTGCCTGTCTTGTGTTTCAAGTGAACCACACCTGGCCAATACTTCCCGCTCAGTCAGCATCGGACCTTTCCTTTGCGGGGCCCTCCCGTGATGGAGTCCTAGGGCCCTGGGTCTCCTCCGATACCCCCGGAATGGGGCTGGTGGGGCCCTCATCGCCAGGTCGGCTGCTCCCTGCCTTTTCCGCTTTGCTGCCCTTGCCCTGCTTGGCAGACTCTCCGTGGACCTTGGCTCCCTTACCCGATTTGGCAGGTGACGGTGCAAGGCTACTCTCCTTGGGGGCAGGCGTATCAGGCCTGTCGCGCCTGCCCTTCAGTTTTTTTGTCCTCTTCCCAGGGGGAGGGCTGGCTGTGCTTATGCTGCTGGTCGATGTCCCTGCCCAAGGAAAGGGCGGACTCCAAAAACCAGGCACGACGTTCTTGGGAGTCGCTGGGCTGGTGGTGGCTGAGGTGTTTTTAGAACTCTTACGAGAAGGAGGGGGTGGGTCAGGTGAGGAAAAGAGGTTCAGTTTAGAGAGGAAAAGTTTTTTAGGAGCAATGGGAAGGGTAGCTGGAGTGGGTATGGGAGTGGAGGAAGAGGATGTGGTTGTAGGAGAGTCAAGTCTGGTGTCTTTGGGTGCAGGTGCTTGGGCTGGAGGCTGTCGTGAGGTGGATGGCTGTTGGGTGGGTGCCTGCCTGCGTTTGTGTGGTTTGGAAGCGGGGGTGACAGACACACTGGGAGAGGACACAGGGGACGTGTACATGGCAGTGGGGGTGGTGAATGCACGTGTGCGGACTGGTCTGGAGGGTGTGCTGGTGATGGGTGTACTGGCTGATGGTGGTGTGCATGCAGGTGTGAGTGTAGACGTCACAGGGAGGGAGGAGGGAGACAAGGAGGTGGGGGACACAGAGGAGGTAGTGGCTGTTGGCATGTCTGCATCTGGATGTTGCTTGGGTGAATGCTTGTGTGTTTTGTGGTGCTTATGTCTGGATGAGCTTCCCTTGGGTGTTGAGGTGTGTGCAGGCTGGTCTGTAGGTGTGGATGGGATAGGCAGAGGAACAGGGGAGTGGGACTGGGTGGAGGCAGTTAGAAGAGGGAGGCTGGAGACAGGGACAATCGCTGCCGTCAGTGCTGAGGCCAGAGCGTTGAACGATCGCTGCTGGGCAGCCTGACCCGAATGAAGGCCCTCCAGGTATGCATTGCTTTGATGCACCTCCCTCTCCACACCCTGGATGGCATTCAAAAGGGTAGACTGCCCAACAATGATGGTCCTCAGGAGGTCAATGACCTCCTCACTGAGGGCAGCAGGGGTGACTGGGGCAGGGCCTGAGGTGCCTGGGGCGAAGGAGATGGCCGCCTTCCTGGCCGTGTGGGCACGGGCCGAAGGCCGAGGGGCTGCTGGGAGGGCGGAGCTGGTGCTCTGGGTGGCGGCTGTACCTGTAGGATCGGTGGGCACGGATGTTGCCGCCACCGCAAGGGTGCTCCCATCCGAGGACGTGTCGCTGTCATTGACGTCTGCACGGGTCCCCGTGGTGGAGCCCCCCTCGCCCTCCGTCTCACTGGTCAAGTCGGAGTCCGTTGCATGGCCCTCCGGGACCATGTGAGATGCAGCTCCCTCTTGCGCCGATGCCACTTCTCCTCCGCCTGATGATGCTATGGCACACATTCACAGAAAAACAGAGAAAATGGGGGGGGGTGGAGAAATAAAGACAAGTTGAGTGCATGCATTGGGGACACCGTTGGCGGAGAGGACAGACACAGATGCCCCCTGCACTACGCTGCGCACTTGAGGTACACTACTCATTCACTGGGACATGCCCTACAAGCCTATGGGCGACAACTGCCCACACAGAATACACAGATCCATGAATAGCGTTACTAGGCACCCTACAGAGGTGGGGGGCGGGGGCACAGGACCATACCTCACGGAGGGGCCTAGCCTACAGAAATCGCCCTGTCCTGGGAATACCCACAGCCCTCCTCCCCCACCCAGGCACCTCCACTGCGCGTAACTATAGCTGAATGTGCTGGTACTCACCCCCTTGTGTCTGCTGTGATGTCCTCAAGCGCCCATCTCAATCGGGGTAGGCCACCGCCAGGATCCGGGACATCAGGGGGGTCAAGGTACGACTGGCACCCCTCCTAGGTTGGGAGGCCATCCCCAGCAGAGCCTCGGCGGTCTTCCTGCTCCCGCGGCGGATGTCCTCCCACCTCTTGCGGCAGTGGGTGCCCCGTCTGTTGTGGACCCCCAGGGCCCGGACGTCCTTGGCGATGGCACGCCAAATCTCGATCTTCTGATGGGCGCTGACCTATGTGACATGTACAGGGGGGGAAAAGAAACATCATCACTTTTCTGCATGGTGGGTGTGAGTGGCCCCCCTCCCCAAACTTGCCATGTGGCACATGCTCTCATCTGTCGTGCCATGCATTCGTCATTCGCTCCCCTCCCCTCCATCGTACATCCACCCCACTCATCACAGGCATTGCCCACTATGCAGTGGCCCCCGTGTACTCACCTGTTGGTCTGGAGGACCGTAGAGTAGCGCATACTGGGGGAGGACCCCGTCCATGAGCTTCTCCAACTCTTCGGAACTGAAGGCGGGGGCCCTTTCCCCAGTCGAAGCAGCCATTGTCACTTCCAGACCGAGGTCACAGCAGCACTTGCAGTATAGGTCCTCTCCTGTGGATGATCAGGTCTCGAGTGATTAAGCAGAGAGAAAATGGCGGTTACGGCCGCGGCGGTGCATACCGCGAGCGCCGGCGCACATCGCCATTGGCTCCTGAAACCCATAGGGCTCAATGTTATCCAATGCGGCTTTGCGCCGCGGTCTTCGACCGCCTACCGCCACGGTGTGGCACGCCAGCGCAATGACCTCATTTCACATTGTCACACTTCACAGGTCAGGCATCCGCCATTTCAAGGGCCCACATGGCTTAATTCCTACTGCGTCACACATGCCTAGGCCTTGCATCTACACTCATACACGCCATTCAATCCAGAGAGATTCGTGTACTCTGCAAGCTGTGCGAACTTACCTGTGGGTTGATTGACTCTGTGCTCGCTGTTGTCCTTCCTAGGCACCGTCCGCTGGGACTTGCGAGGAGACAGAGGAATGTTCCCGTGTACAGACCGCTGGTGGACCTGTCGACAGTGGAAGAACGACATGTCATACTGACCTACAGACTCAACCGTGCCACTATACAGGAACTGTGTGCCCAGCTGGAGCCAGACCTGATGTCACCCATCCGCCAACCCACAGGGATTCCGCCTCTAGTGCAGGTGCTGTCAGTTCTCCATTTTTTGGCTAGTGGATCATTTCAAACTACAGTGGCCATATCATCTGGGATGTCTCAGCCTACGTTTTCCAAGGTATTGTCCAGAGTGTTGTCTGCCCTGATGAAATACATGCGGAGCTACATCATTTTCCCTGAGGTGGGTGACTTGCCTACAGTGAAGGGTGATTTCTATGCCCTTGGACACATTCCCAATATCATTGGTGCCATTGATGGGACCCATGTGGCTTTGGTCCCCCCAGACAATGAACAGGTGTACAGGAACCGAAAAAATTATCATTCGATGAATGTCCAGGTGGTCTGTTTGGCTAACCAGTACATCTCCCATTTAAATGCCAAGTTCCCAGGGTCAGTGCATGACGCGTACGTCATGCGAAATAGCAGCATCCCTTATGTGATGGAACAGCTACAGAGACAGAGTGTGTGGCTAATTGGTGACTCTGGTTACCCCAACCTGCCTTGGCTATTGACCCCAGTGAGGAATCCCAGGACAAGGGCAGAGGAACGGTACAATGAGGCCCATGGGCGTACTAGGAGGGTGATCGAGCGGACCTTCGGCCTCCTGAAGGCCAGGTTTAGGTGCCTGCATATGACAGGTGGATCCCTAATGTACTCACCAAAGAAGGTGTGTCATATCATCGTGGCCTGCTGCATGCTTCACAACCTGGCTTTGCGACGCCAGGTGCCTTTCCTGCAGGAGGATGGTCCAGATGGTGGTGTTGTGGCAGCTGTGGAGCCTGCGGAGAGTGAAGAGGAGGAAGACGAAGAGGACGACACAGACAACAGGGACAGAGTGATACTGCAGTATTTCCAGTAACACACAGGTAAGAATCTACTCCAGCATTTTATGATATCTTTAAAAGTACTGGTTCTCTACTGTCTGATCTTTCCCCCCAATGTATGGTGACTTAGTTGAGAATTTCCCTTCCTATTTCAGTGATCTGGTCCCCACGGAGTGCCCTCTGGTTTATTTACCCATGGACTACCGCTGTGTGACACTGGTATGTTGTCATCACAATGTAATTGGACATTTTTGATTGGTTATTTCGAATACATTTGGTTAAAAAAAAAAAAAAGCAGACTCCAGATGGTTTTTGTGCAATAATTGTGTTTATTGAAGTTGAAAAATTGGTGATTAGTTCTAAAAGGGTGATGGGTGATGGTGGAGGCATGTCCATGCCAGAGTCCAGACTCTCGTTCGCACAGGTGCGTTGTCCATATGCCTTTGGAAGGTGGAGCAGGGGCAGTTCAAGGTTTGACAGGGTGAACAAGTGGGACAGTGGGATGACATCCGGGGGGATCAGTGCATGGCGGGGGTCTTGACATCCTACTCTGTCTTCTTCCTAGATCTCAGGCCTTTCTTGCGGGGTGGTTCTTGTTCTGCAGGGGGTGGGGTCCGGGTGGCCCGTTGCTGTTGTGTCGGGGCCTCCTGACCACTAGCGCCGGCGGAGGTGGTGGGCTGTTCTTCGTCCATGCTAGTGGCAGGGGCCTTTTGGGGGGCCACATGGTCCCGCAATGTGGTGACAATCTGGTTGAGTGCCACCACGATTGTACCCATTGCGGAACTGATGGTGCGCAGTTCTTCCCGGAACCCCATGTACTGTTCCTCCTGCATGGCCTGGATCTCCTGGAACCTGGCCAGGACCGTCGCCATCGTCTCTTGGGAGTGGTGGTACGCTCCCATGATGGTGGTGAGGGCCTCTTGGACAGTGGGTTCCCTAGGCCTGTCCTCCCTCTGTCGCACAGCAGCCCTACCAGTTCCCCTTTGTTCCTGGGCCTCTGTCCCCTGGACGGTGTGCCCACTACCACTGCCCCCAGGTCCCTGTTGTTGTTGGGGTGGTGGGTTACCCTGGGTGCCCTGTAGTGGTAGACACACCGCTGCTTGACCTGTCCTGGAGACAGAGGCATGGACCCGCTGGGTGGGTGCTGTGCTGGTGTTTCCAGAGGGGGGTAGGTCTGCTGTGGCCTGTGGCTGCCTGAGGGGAACCGACTGTCCACAGGTCCCTGATGGTCCGGGCTGGTCGTCAGGTTCCAGGTCGACAGAGCTGCTGTCATCACTGGGGGCCTGTTCTGGGGGTAGGATGGACATTTCTGGACCCTCCTGGCCGGTGTGTTGGCGTTCGGGTCCTGCAGGGGTAAAAGAGTATGGTTATTGCTTCTGTGTGTGCCATGGCGTGCGATTTGTGGGTGCCCTTGTCCCCCAGTGCTGGCATCCCCTTGTGGGAGGAGTTGTGAGGGTGGTTTGTAGGGGGGGATGGGTATGTGCAGTGGTCATGCTTAGGTGATGGGTGTCCATGGTTTGTGTTGGCATTCAGGGGTTGGTGTTGGGATGGGTGGGTTGTGCTGGTTAGACATTATCAGGGAGGATGTGTGATGGGGGGTTGGGGGTGAGGATGGGGGTGTGGGTTGGCATGCTGGTGGGGTGGGGGGGATGTAGTAGTTGAGATTAGACTTACCAGAGTCCATTCCTCCGCCTACTCCAGCTAGGCCCTCAGGATGCAGGATGTTCAAGACCTCTTGCTCCCATGCTGTGAATTCGGGTGGAGTGGGTGGGGGTCCGCCGCCAGTCTTCTGCACAGCGATGTTGTGTCTTGACACCATAGACCGCACCTTCCCCCATAGGTCGTTCCAGCGCTTTCGGATGTCTTCCCGATTTCTGGGATGCTGTCCCACAGCGTTGACCCTGTTGACGATCCTTTGCCATAGCTCCGCCTTCCTGGCTATTGTGGTGTGCTGCACCTGTGTGCCGAAGAGCTGGGGCTCTACCCTAACTATTTCCTCCACCATGACCCTGAGTTCTTGGTCCGAGAACCTGGGGTGTCTTTGGGGTGCCATGGGGTGGTGTGGATGAGGTGTGGGGTGATGTTTTTGGTGATGAGTGTGGTGGTGTGTGGTGTTTTGTGCGTGGATGTGGTGTGGGTGATGATTTTGGGTTCCTGTGTGTGTAGTGGTTTGCGTTCCCTGTGCTCTCTCTATGTGTATTGCACCTTGTCTCTTAATTTCGATTTGTGGGGGTTTGTGGGTGTGTGTTTTATATCGTATTGATTGTGTGGGAGTGGTGGATGTATGTGTTTCAGGTTTGTGTATTTCAAATTGTCCAATGTGCCTGTGTTTTGGTGCTGGGTGTGTATTTTGACCGCGGCGGTGTGTACCGCCAATGGAATACCGCGTTTGAATGACCGCCGCGTGGATTCGTGGGTCGTAATGGTATGGGCGTATTTCTGTTGGCGTGACGTGGAGGTTTGGTCATCTCCAGTTTATCGCTGACCGCTGATGTGGCGGCCTTCAGTGGAGGTCGGCTTTTTGGCGGTTTGGCAGTTGTGGGTCAGAATGACCGTGGCGGTTTACCGCGGCCGCGGCGGTGTTATGGCGGTCTTCTGACCGGCGGTACCTGCCTTTTACCGCCGAGGTCAGAATGACCCCATTAGACTTTCTGAATCAGGGTTGGTGTTAACTTTCCTGACTTCTATCTTCATCACAAGGCTTTTGGTATTAAGCTGATTCAATCCTTTATTTTTCATTCTACGGCTGCTGAAACTAAATTATGGTTTGAACTACAATCCTGTATTGTCTTTCCTTTTTTCCACACTCATCGCACATTCCTGTTCCCTGATCAAACTGCTTCTTGTCTCTAATGCATCTACATTTCAGCAATTTCTTCAAAGCCCCATTTAGTACAATAAAATGCTTCGCCTTAAAGGAAAACCTATTTTCTGAAATAGAAGGGTGGAAAAAGGTCTATTTACTTTTTTGCAACTTATCACAAACAATTCAGTTATTTTTTTTTTTTTCTAATTCTTTACCAATCATATAATTTACCATCTTCATTCTTGTAACGCCGCGCTCTGACGCGGCGTCTCTTTCTGTCCTCGCGGGTGGCACACGCTACCGATATTCGGAGCGCTGTTCCCCGCGTTTTTTGACTAAGCTTTCTGGGAAGCATATATTTCGCTCCCGGTCGCGCTACACTTAGTTGTAGCCTTTTTTCTTCTTTTATTGTTGGTGGTGGGTTTTTTGTTGGGCCTTTTGCCTGTCTATATCCATGTTGTGTCCATCTTGTCTTCTTCGTGTTGTTGTCCCAGCATGCTCTGTTTTTCTTTTCTACTACTTCCTTTTTCCTATACTGGTCTATGGGCTTTTCCCAATCCAAGATGGTGTTACTTCCCTTTCCTGTGATGTCACTTCCCTTTTCTCAGTATATAAGTCAGTCAGTCTTGTTCCTCCTTGCGTTGCAAACACTTCCTTCTGGTTGTGCTGTTCTCTCCTATTCTTTGTTTCTGCTTTTTTGCCTTGGGAGATTTTTGCCTGTTCTTTGTTCCTGCTTTTGCCTTGGGAGATTTTTGCCTGTTCTTTTTTCCTGCTTTTGCCTTGGGATATTTTTGCCTGTTCCTTTTTTCCTGCCTTGTACCCTGGATATTGCCTATTTTTGTTTCCTGTTGTCAAGTTCTGTTTTTTCTTTTTTTTCTTCAGGAGTTACTGTTAGAGGTTTTTTCCCCAGTGTTGGGGTTTTTTCCCTCTGGGACTCCTTCTGGAGGGTACGGTCTGCTTTGGCGTAGCCTGTCAAGCGGCACCGTGGCTACGAGAAGGGGTCGCCCTTATCTGGGAGCATCCAGGACCTGTAGAAGACTTGGTGTATTCGTCAATCCGAAATCCAGAGGTGAGAAGTCCAGCGCAGTACGTGACAATTCTTTACTCAATACAACATATTACATGGTCTTCTTTCAGCCCCTCCATATGCACTGGTTTTATACAGACACCTAACTATTCACCACATAAAACCTTCACAGCCTACCTTCTTTACAAAATGCTCATCATAACCATCCATGATAGATCCAAATCTAAATAAGAAACATTATGGGAAACTGATTTGCCATTTAGCTGGTATCTTTCTCTGTGGGATAGAATTTGGGCATAAATACACTCCACAAGTCATTCAGTCAATCTAACACACACACTATGGGGGTCATTCCAAGTTTGGCGGGCGGCGGTCGCCGCCCGCCAAACTTACCACGCCAATTGACCGCTCTGCGGTCAAAAGACCGCGGCGGCCATTCAGACTTTCCTGCTGGGCCGGCGGGCGCCCGCAAAGGGAACGCCCGCCGGCCCAGCGGGAAAGGCCCTGCAGCACCGAAGCCGGCTCCGAATGGAGCCGGCGGTGTTGCAGGGGTGCGACGGGTGCAGTTGCACCCGTCGCAATTTTCACTGTCTGCTATGCAGACAGTAAAAATAATGCTGGGGCCCTGTTAGGGGGCCCCTGCACTGCCCATGCCAGTGGCATGGGCAGTGCAGGGGCCACCAGTGGCCCCACAACACCCGTTCCCGCCATCCTGTGCCGCCATGGAGGTTCAGCCCAGCCAGGGGAAATCTGGCGGGAAACCGCCGGATCCCCTTTTCTGACCACGGCTTTACCGCCGCGGTCAGAATGGGCAGGAAAGCACCGCCAGCCTGTTGACGGTGCTTTCCGTCGGTCACGGCCCTGGCGGTTTTTACCGCCAGGGTCGGAATGACCCCCTATATTATTTGTATAACATATTATGTTATACACCTGCATATATGTTCAAACTCAAACTCATTAGGCAAGATACATGCTGCCGTTGTAATTCTCATTCTGGCACCTATTTTCATATGTTCTTTCATTGTCCAGTAGTTTTTGATTCCTGGGTGTAAGTATGGGACAAAATCACTTCCATCGTTTGGAGTTATGCAGCATTCTACCAAGACAAAATATTTCTTTGTGGCTTACTATGGGAAAATAACAACATGTTTGGTAAATTTGTAGATTTGTTACTTGCACTGGGTATGCAAGTTGATACGTCTCACTGGAAATCTAAAGAAAATCTCAATATTAAACAGTGGTGGAACTTAGTGGGCCACAATTATAAACTTGACAGATATAGGTGGTCATTCTGACCCTGGCGGTCTTTGACCGCCAGGGCGGAGGACCGCGGGAGCACCGCCGACAGGCCGGCGGTGCTCCAATGGGGATTCCTACCGCCGCGGTCGGACCGGCACCACTGGCGGGGTCCCGCCAGTGTACCGCGGCCCCATTGAATCCTCCGCGGCGGCGCAGCTTGCTGCACCGCCGCGGGGATTCCGACCCCCCCTACCGCCATCCAGATCCCGGCGGTCGGACCGCCGAGATCCGGATGGCGGTAGGGGGGGTCGCGGGGCCCCTGGGGGCCCCTGCAGTGCCCATGCCACTGGCATGGGCATTGCAGGGGCCCCCGTAAGAGGGCCCCTACATGTATTTCACTGTCTGCTGCGCAGACAGTGAAATACGCGACGGGTGCAACTGCACCCGTCGCACAGCTTCCACTCCGCCGGCTCGATTCCGAGCCGGCTTCATCGTGGAAGCCTCTTTCCCGCTGGGCTGGCTGGCGGTCTGAAGGCGACCGCCCGCCAGCCCAGCGGGAAAGTCAGAATTACCGCCGCGGTCTTTCGACCGCGGAACGGTAACCTGACGGCGGGACTTTGGCGGGCGGCCTCCGCCGCCCGCCAAGGTCAGAATGAGGGCCATAATGTACAAACTTTTCCAATGTTGGTTAAAAGAGATATTTTGTGGTCCCCTCTCAACACTTATCTTTCTAATTTTGCTAATGGTTGCATTACTTGACCTTTCATGTACTTCTTCATGCTTATCAGTTTAGCTTTAACATTAATAAGACATATTGTTGCAATCTTTATGTTTCTTGATGCATTGTTATTTTTACATATTACTTATAGGCAGGCTGGACTACAACTCCCAGAAGACACTGTACCACCTGGCTTTCGACAATTCCATGACATGCCCAATGGTCGGCGAAACTTCAGCTTGCTGTTGCTGCTGTTTTTACCTGTAGTATGCAGGGGACTGGTGCCCCAGGCCAGGAGAGTCTGATGGTGCTTCTGGCTTCTGTTGGAGTGTGTCTTTTAAAAGCAATATTAATATGAAAATCTTGCAATATATTGTGTAATTAAGTTGCGTAGTAAATGTGTTAATATAGAAAATAATGCATGTGTTGAAATGTGCCCACGGGGAGTGGCTACCAATGTATACGAAGACCAATGAAAGTTATTAATGCTGAATTAATTATGCACTAATGTTTGAATTTATATTAGCATATCATTAATCATTAGGCCTTAGTTTAGCGTGAGTCTGGGCCTAGCTGCCTGGTCTCATATTAAACTGCATTTTTCTAACGTGCAATGTGCTGTTTTCCTGAAGGACACAAA
This sequence comes from Pleurodeles waltl, assembly GCF_031143425.1. Lineage (NCBI taxonomy): Eukaryota > Metazoa > Chordata > Amphibia > Caudata > Salamandridae > Pleurodeles > Pleurodeles waltl. Next base: position 962,778,104 of record NC_090450.1, read on the forward strand.
ACTGTGCTTTTCCAGAAGCTAGGTGTGTGTGTAGCCATAGTAAATTCTTTCTCATGAGACCCGACTTGCTCAAGAAAACATTTTTGCTGAATACACCAGTGTAATTCGTAACAGGTGCAAGGCTGCCTGGAGTAGGAGAAAACAATAGAGCCACTGACTAGAGCGTAAAGTGTAACTTTTCTTACCTGACATTCCACCCGATGAAGACTTCAATAGCATGGGCCAATCAACAACATAAGAAATGTGATTTGTGGAAAATTCTAGTGAAGTGCGTGGAGAATTATTGGACAGAGATAACGATGCACCAAATATTATCCAATGAGGAATTAGGAGTAAATTAGGCAGTTTTGATTTAACCGCATGAACTGAGGAGAAATCGGACATTCCACTCCAAGCCATCCTTTGCCATTCCACTGAGCCATTTTGGGACATTCCTTTGAGACTTTGCCGTTTATTCATCCTGATACTCGAAATCATCCTTTACTTATTCCTTTACCTGATATTTACTTCCTCTCCATATGAGGGTAGCTCTCGTTCCTTAGCTATGCCATACTGAGACTTTGCCCTGTCCTATCTTTGCTGATGATGAAAACGACTGATGTCCTGAGGACGAAGACTGACGCTGTTTGCTGATCTGTTGGATGGGCAACTATCTGATGAAAAATTTTAATTGTCTGTTTGCCTTTTCTTTCTAGGTACCAACTGCTCTTTTGATAGAGGCCATAGTTTAGATGTTTTCCAAATTTGTGTTTGCTAAAATTGTTTTGCATGAAGCCCAACAATCTGATGCTAATTAGAGGTTAGTTAAGGTGTTCACAAATATTCTACGCAAATAGACAAATGACTGAGTTCTTGCTTTGTTGAATCATGCACTACTGAGACTTTGCTAAGTTGCTTCTTATTGATGATGTGTTAATACTGAATGAATATTCTCTATACATTAAATAATTGTGTTTCTAATTGCAAATCTGAAGAGTTACTAATGAGAAGCTATTGGCACCGTCCCCCGAGGTGATGAAGTATTACTACAAGGTGATTGAGTTCTTGAAATCGAGATTTTCGCTGAAGAATATTGATTGGCAAAAGATTGATCGGACGGCTCTGGAAGCCAAAGAGTCGATGCATTCCTATTATGAGAGGTTGTTGAAGGCGTTTAAGCACTACAGTGGTACAGAGGTTGTTGAGGTGCAGGACATGAATCACCTTGTGTTTAGGTTTGTTGAAGGGCTGAGGCCTGAGATTAGTCAGATGATTAAGAGTCACTTGATTTGTTGGCAAGTGAAGCCGATTGATGAAGTTGTTCCAGTATGCGAAGTACTATAGTGACAAGATTGAGTTAAAGCAGAGGAAGTTGAAGTAGAAAGTGATGGTGATGCAATTTACGGCAACACAGTCAGGAATGCAGGGAGGTTGTCTACAGCAGATGGTGCAACAGCCGCAAGGAAATGGGATGTTTCAGGCACATGTAAGAGGCAGAGATCGAGGAGGTTTTGTGAACAGAAGTCCAGATTTGAATACTGTAGTAGTTCAAAATGATGTACAGGGATTGAAGAAGATGTTACCTTATCATGCTTGCGGGGTCATTGGACATTGGAAATAGGAGTGCCCGATGATGGTGCAGGATGGTGTTGTTCAACAAGGCAATGGTGCCAGTGCATTTCAAAATGTGAAAGGACCGAGGCTGAGAGGTCCTAATCCAAACTTTCAGAACAACATGAATCAGATGCAGGGTTTTCAACCCATGCAGCAGGTGCAGAGGCCACATATACAGCAGATGCAGATGCAACAAATGCAGCAGCAGGTTTCTATGGTACCTAGACAGAAAATGCAAGTGCCTTTAGCGCCAATGGAACAGCAACAGGTGATGCTTCCTAAACAGGTCACAGGTCAAAGAATGAGTCAAAATAACACAGTGCAACAGTTCCCATTGCGTGGTGAGAATGGAATAAATGATGAATGGTCGGATGAGAGTTTAGATAGTGAGGAGTGTAGGCTTGCAGCTTCCTTAGAAGTAGATCAGAAAGGGCCCTATGTTCAGGGGAAGGTAATGGGTTCACAAGTTTTCATTCTTGGTTGACACAGGAGCTACACGCTCTACAGTCAGAAGTGCAGAGGTTCTGAAACTGCCCCTTTCGGGATGGACAGTTAAGGTAGTGGGAGTAGCAAATCAACTCCTGACAAACCCGATCACAGATCTGGTTCAGGTTGTGCTTGGCACTTTTTAGGGGTTGCACAGGTTTGTGGTCTGTGATTCAATTTCCGTGTCCCTACTGGGAAGAGACTTATTGTGCAAGAAAAGGTGTTCAATCACCTGTTCCAATGAGGGAATTGAGGTTCAGACAAACAGTGATGATGAAGGGGAAGAGTAGCAGGTTTCAGAGCCTGAAACGGAGACTACAGACGAGGAATATCCTCTGATTAACTTCTTCCTGATGTTCACAGAAGCTGATCACCCGGCAGACTTGCAAGGAACAGTCCAAGAGAAGGTGTGGGACTTGACAGGAAAAGAAGTAGGACTGATAAAAGGAGTAGAACCAGTTAAAGTCAATTTAAAGCCAAATGCTGTGTTCCCTCACGTATTGCAGTACCATATGGTGCAAGATGTCCTTATAAAGGTGGCGCAATTATTTGCAGACTTTGTGAAACAGGGTGTCTTGAAAGAAGTGATGAGCAGTCCATGTAATTCACCAATAATGGGACTGAGAAAGCCTGGTGGGAAGGTTCGAATTGTCCAAGATTTGAGAAATATCAATGACATAGTGGTGAAATGCTGCCCAGTGGTGCCAAATCCAGCTGTGATTATGTTCCAGATTCCATGCGATGCAGAGTGGTTCACAGTAATCGATTTGTCCCAAGCGTTCTTTTCTGTGCCTCTTCGTGAGGACAGCCAATTTCTCTTTAGTTTTAATTTCCTGGACAAGGTTTACAGTTGGTGTCGAATTCCTCAAGGGTTTTCGGAATCGCCTTCCATATTCAATCAAATACTAAAGAAGGATTTGGAATCATTGGAATTGCCTTTGCAATCGACTCTAGTGCAGTACATTGATGATTTGTTGATTACTTCCAAAACGAGGGATGAGTGCAAGTATGATTCGATTGCCTTATTGAATCACCTGGGAAAGAACGGACACAAGGTGTCCCCAAAGAAAGTGCAATATTGTCAGAAAGAGGTGAAGTACTTGGGTCATCTAATTGAGAAAGGGTTGAAGAAGTTGTCCAGGGAAAGAGTAACTGCACTATTACAGATGAATCCCCCAACAACACGGAGAGATGTTAGGATGTTTCTAGAAATGGTGGGTTACTGTTGTCAGTGGATCCCAAATTTATCAGTCATCTCCAAGCCATTGGTGAGATTGACAGTCAAGGAAGGGCCAGATGTCATAGTGTTGAAAGAGAAGGAAATGAAAGCGTTTACTGAATTAAGAGAGAGTATGTGCAGGGCTCCAGCTCTAGGTATGCCTGATTACACAAAGCCTTTTGTTCTGTTTTGTCATGAACGTGATGCATGTTCTTAGTCTGTCCTGAAACAGGTCCATGGTGGTGTAAACCGAACCAGTAGGATATTTTTCAACTACTTTGGACCCAGTTGACTGCGTGCAGTAGCAGCAGTTGGACAAAGCCTCACACAGTGTGAAGGCATAGTGATGGGACATCCTTTAACAGTCATGTTCCCTCACTCAGTTGAAATCCTGTTGACCCATACTAAAACGCAGCACATGACAAATGCAAGACTGACCAAATATGAAACGATTATACTGGGGTCACCAAATGTAACGTTGAAAAGATGTACAGTGTTGAACCCAGCAACATTGCTTCCAAATGAAAACACAGAGGTTGAAATTGTCGAAGATGTAGAACATGATTGTCTTGAGGTAACAGAAATGTGGACCAAACCGAGGCCTGATATTAAAGATACCCAATTGGAAGAAAATGACCAAATTATCTTTGTCAATGGCTCATGTTTGAGAGACTCAGCTGGTGTGTTGCATGTACGATTTCTGGTATCCTGGAAGCGTCTTGGCTTGAAAGAGTATATTCTGCTTAAGTGGCTGAATTGGTTGCTCTTACTAGAGCTTGCCATGCTTCTGTCCAGTTGAGAGTGACTATCTATACTGATAGCCAATACGGATTCAGCATTGTCCATGACTTTGGCCAATTATGGTCACAGAGGGGTTTCTTGACCTCATCTGGTTTGCCAGTGAAAAATGGAGAAAGAATTAAGGAGTTGTTGTACGCAATTCAGTTAACTCATGAAATTGCTGTGGTGAAATGCAGTGCTCACTTGAGGTCGCAAGACTTTGTTTCAATGGGAAATAGATATGCGGATCAAGTTTCAAGGTTCTGCGCATTGAACTGTATATCGTTTAAGGATCAGTGGGAATTGTTAATTAAAACAGAAAATGAGACATGCACAGGTTACGCATTAAGGGTGATTGCCGCGTTGGAAGAGTTGAGATGGTTGCAGGGACCTGCTAGCAAAGATGAGAAGCGTTCTTGGGTTAGGATGCAATGCGTACAAAGGCCAGATGACTTATGGGTCTCAGACGAAGGGAAAATGGTCTTGCCAAACAGTCTTTTGTCACAATTTCCATGGTTTTACCATGGTCAAGCACATATTGGGAGGGATGCCATTATCAGATTGTTCAAGATTGACTGGTTTAACCCGAAGTTCAGACAAGCTGCAGAAGTGATTTGTCATAGGTGTATCATCTGTCAACAGATGAATGCGGGGAAAGGGACAGTGGTGAATTTGAGCCACATTGGGAGAGCTGGAGGTCCATTTAGCAGAATGCAATTGGATTTTATTGAGATGCCTGTGTGTGGAGGTTTGAGATATGTGTTGGTGATTGTATGTATCTTTAGTCACTGGATTGAAGCATACCCTACACGCAGGAATGACAGCCTCACAGCAGCAAAGCTGCTGCTGAGAGAGTTGATACCACGTTTTGGGTTTCCGATCTCTTTAGAATCAGATAGGGGAAGTCACATCAACAATGAGGTGGTTAAGCTATTGAGTGCAGCATTGAACATTGAGCAGAAGTACCATTGTAGTTACCGCCCTAAAGCATCAGGACTAGTGGAGCAGATGAATAGTAACCTGAAGTCGAGAATGGCGAAAATGTGTGCAGCCACTAATTTGAAATGGGCAGATGTGTTGCCTTTGGTGCTAATGTCAATGAGAAATACACCTAACAAGAAAAGAGGACTGTCCCCTCATGAGAGTTTCGTGGGCCGAGCCATGATACTGTCCGTAGTGCCTGCGAATGCTCTTATGAATATCACGGATGATATGGTGTTGGACTACTGCAAGGGTCTGGCTGATGTGGTCCACTCTTTTTCTCACCAGGTGGAAGCTACCACCCTGCCACCGATAAGTGATCCAGGACACAACCTAAAAGCTGGTGACTGGGTTGTCATCAAGAAACACGTAAGGAAGTCGTGTTTGGAGCCACGTTGGAGGGGGCCATATCAAGTGATATTAAGGACTACTACTGCTGTGGAGTGTGTGGGAATTCCGAACTGGATCCATGCCAGTCACACGAAAAAGGTGACATGTCCAACTGATGAGGAAGTTGAGTTGTTGAAAGTACCAACAACAGAGAAGGAAGTCTCAGGGCCGGAGAGTAATCAAAGGGGAACTGAGACAGAAGGAGAGCCTGTTGAGGACGGCTTGGTCACTTCAGTAAGAGATGAAAGAGAAGAGATCCAGAGGAGTGACGGTGAGCCTATCTCAACTGAGGTAACAGGAAAGTCTATTCAGAGGGCCGTTCTCCCAGAAGCAGACAATTATGGAAATGTACTACAGCATTTGTCAGATCCAGAAGGCGAAGGAGTTGAGGTGGAAGAGAGTCAGTGTGTCCAAACTCCTCCTGAGCAAACTGCAGGTCCATCAAGAGAAAACACCATAGAGCCAGAGGAGGGCGAAGGGTTGCTACAGGAAGGATCAAAGGCAAGAGAAACACTGAAAGTGGCCAGAATTGCAAGTGAAAAAGGTAGAAGTGGTTGTGGAAGATGCAATAAAGGAAGAAGTTGATACAACTAGGAGAGAAGATCTAAGTGAAGGAGAGTTGCAAGGTGATCGCAAGTTGAAGAGAAAGAGAGTAGCAAACAGAAGGTACGCAGGTCCTGAATGGGCGTATGCAAAAACAGCTGAATGGTAACAAGAGTTCTTGGCATTTTGGTTTGATCGAGAAATTCCAGGTGAGTACTTTGGTACCTGAGTCTGGCCGAAGAGACTGAATTGGCATAAAAATTGAATTAAAAAGAAAAGAAAATTGAGAAAAGAGACTGAGAATTTACCAGATGAGACTTTGAAAACCTGAATTGGCTTTTGAAAACCGATTTTGACAAGCTGCTAACCTGAATTGACAAGGATCCTAGGAGTGAAACTGAGAGCTGTAAATAATTGCTTGTTTTGACTTTGCTGCGGAAAAAAAAGGAGGAGAAAAAAAAATCATTCTAACCATCGTCTGTTGTTGTTTGCATTAACCATCCTTCACTTTCTGATTCTTTACAGATCATGGCTGACATTAGAGAGGATAATAAAAGGAGTAGGCGTTGCAAATATTTGGGTGTTGGTTTGGGTGTTGTGTGTGTGATATTCATTATGGTCGTGGTTGTGGGTATGACACTAATGGATAAGAGTGGGATTAACAATGCTACAATTCCTGAGACTACCGCTGCACTAGCAGCTTGGGAGAGGTTTGAGCTGGATACAAGATATTTGCATGAGGGAACTAATGCAAAAGGGGAACTATCTACTAACGTTTTCTATCGCTTGCTGAGTGAGTATGTTGACACACTGGATGCAAAAGATTGTTTTGTGTGTTCGCAAATTCCTGTTTTGGTACAAGAGGGGTTACCTATCATAGTTTGCCACTAACGTATGGGATAATTTGTAGTCTGTTACTAACAAGATTCTATGATCAGGAAGAGATTCAATACTTTCACTCAAATTATGATCTTGTGTTTTCTTATGTGCCTATCATAGAGGATTTGAGTGGGGTAGCTAGGTACTATAGCATAAAGTTAGTTAAAGGATTCTTTGAGGTGACATTAACAATTAGTACATCTTATGCACACCGCAATAATTTGACATGCTTGCTTACACCTGGAGAGAAAAGCTTTTTAGATCACACGGAAGATAGAAGGGCATTGAAGGGTAAACTAGAGAAAGGATTACAGCAACGGGCTTTTGCTAGTAGAGAAGGTTATAGTGCAATTAGAGAACAAAGGAAGCTAGCTTTAGACGCACTCCATGTAGGGAAGCTTTGCATATCTAGGCCAAAATCATACTATGACAATGTGTTTGTGGGAATGAGTGAATGTAATCGTGTGTTTTTATTTCAGAGTAAATGGACGTTCATGTTAAATGGACAAGATCCAGCAATCCCTGGGATCTATTATATATGTGGACTTAATGCTTACTACCGTCTTCCAAAGGGATGGTATGGGACATGTTATTTGGGGATAATTTTCCCAAAGATATATCAACTTGATGATTTGAAAAGGTTTCCAAAATTGTCTGAATTACATCATACTAGACAAAAGAGAGAGACTGCTGCTGGTGTATTAGGAGACATGTTTGGGGCGATAATTCCTTCAGTGGGAGTTATCTTAAACTCCATAAAGATTCAAAGTTGTCTACTATTGTGCATAACATGCTGACAAACTTTTCAGGGGCTATACTCCTGATGGATACTGAACTTTCTGCGGAGAGGGCTATGACTCATCAAAACAGGCTTGCTTTAGACATTCTTTTAGCAAAAAATGGCAGAGTTTGTAGGATGCTCAATGAGCATCATTGATGCGCTTACATACCAGATAATAGTAATGAGATTAGAAGTATGCTTACTAACTTGACTAGGGATAGTACGGACTTGAAGGACTTGAAAGAACCAGGTGTTTGGGAAAAGATTGGGAAAGGATTTGCTTCGGTGGGAAATTGGCTTAGTAACATTTGGTATGGGATATTGTCTAAAATAATACAGGGGGTATTGATTGTTATGGCTTGCTTATTTGGATTGTGGGTGGCATGCAAACTTATTAAAAGAATAACATTGAAGATGGTGAAAAATAATAAGAGAAGGGAAGAAAAACAAAGGGAAAAATTATTCAGGGCAAGATCACAGGGGAAGCCAATAAGGGAAGAGATTGAGATGAGGGAATTTTAATATGTAATATTCGTGGGGAAGGTTTGTGTGATGACAAGAGTCATCAGAGGAGGGATTGTTGGAGTGTGTCTTTTAAAAGCAATATTAATATGAAAAGCTTGCAATATATTGTGTAATGGAGCTGCATAGTAAATGTGTTAACGTAGAAAATAATGCAAGTGTTGAAATGTGCCCACGGGGAGTGGCTACCAATGTATAGGAAGACTAATGAAAGTTATTAATGCTGAAATAATTATGTACTAATGTTTGAATTTATATTAGCATATCATAATTAGAGTCATGTATCAGGAGTTTGCTCATTAATCGTTAGGCCTTAGTTTAGCGAGGGTCTGGGCCTAGCTGCCAGTTCTCACATTAAACTGCATTTTTCTAACGTGCAATGTGCTGTTTTCCTGAAGGACACAAAACTGTTCTTTTCCAGAAGCTGGATGTGTGTGTAGCCGTAGTAAATTCTGTCTCATGAGACCCGACTGTCTCAAGGAGACATTCTTGCTGAATGCAACTGTGTAACTCGTAACAGGTGCAAGGCTGCCTGGAGTAGGAGAAAACAATAGAGCCACTGACTGGAGCGTAAAGTGTAACTTTTCTTACCTGACATTCCACCCGATGAAGACGTCAATAGCATGGGCCAATCAACGACATGAGAACTGTGTTTCGTGGAAAATTCTAGTGAAGTGCGTGGAGAATTATTGGACAAAGATAACGATGCACCAATTATTATCCAATGAGGAATTAGGAGTAAATTAGGCAGTTTTGATTTAACCGCATGAACTGAGGAGAAATCGGACATTCCACTCCAAGCCATCCTTTGCCATTCCACTGAGCCATTTTGGGACATTCCTTTGAGACTTTGCTGTTTATTCGCCCTGATACTCGAAATCATCCTTTACTTATTCCTTTACCTGATATTCACTTCCCCTCCATATGAGGGAAGCTCTCGTTCCTTAGCTATGCCATACTGAGACTTTGCCCTGTCCTAGCTGATGATGAAAACGACTGATGTCCTGAGGACGAAGACTGATGCTGTTTGCTGATCTGTTGGATGGGTAACTATCTGATGAAAAATGTTAATTGTCTGTTTGCCTTTTCTTTCTAGGTACCAACTGCTCTTTTGATAGAGACCATAGTTTAGATGTTTTCCAAATTTGTGTTTGCTAAAATTGTTTTGCATGAAGCCCAACATGCTGATGCTAATTAGAGATTAGTTAATGTGTTCACAAATATTCTACGCAATTAGACAAATGACTGAGTTCTTGCTTTGTTGAATCATGCACTACTGAGACTTTGCTAAGTTGCTTCTTATTGATGACGTGTTAATACTGAATGAATATTCTCTATACATTAATTAATTGCCTTTCTAATTGCAAATCTGAAGAGTTACTAATGAGATGAATTGCTAATGAGATTAACAGAAATGACTTTAGATTGTAACTAATAGGGAAATAAATATCCTAACACTTAACTAAATTGGTGTGGTTATTCACGACTGAGAGGTCATGGTGTGTTCAACTTATTGACTCGTATTAAAGGTTATTGATTAGCTTGATGATTAGTTATTGCGATTGTTATTGAGATATTGATCTATTGATTTGTGATGCCAAAAGACATCTCGTACTGGGAAGTCCCCGAACGTGGTCCAAAGGTTCATCGACCTAGGCGTGTCTCCTTGTAAGTTTACTTATCAAGGCTTTGACGCACTATCACTTCCACAAGGATCCCTCTGGTCGGGATTGATGAATTTCAGCCATGAGGGAGAGTCAATCAAGCAGTTCCCTGTCTATTGTCTCAGAGCATACCTCTTTTGCTTGCTTGAGGGGCCGGAGTCCATTTTGTTGGTGATGCAGAGCTTCTCCTTCTCCTTCTTTGAAGATGGTCTATCAGAACTGAGGTTCAGGTGTCAGGGGTGTCCCTTAAATCCTGGGATTTAGGGATGTGTAGATTAGCTGCCAATGGGCAGCTGGCTCCTACTGCTAATCCACCCCTGAGGTGACCACATCCGGTGGGACAGGTCACCTTTAACAACCGAGAATCCTCTATTTTGCCACTCCTAAGATGGCTGGCAGAAGCTACAATTTAGTGCACAGACTGGGCTGTGTACACTAGAGGTGTGCATATCTGATGTCCTGCCTGTCCACAAGCCTGTCCACAAGCAAATGTGCCTGGAGTAGGGGAGGGCTGTTTTCTCCACTGACGAACAGCGCTAATGGCTATTCAGGGGCAGTGCAGCCTCTTAAGCTCACTGCCCTGATGGCCCTATTCAGCCCTATTCAGTCGCCTGGCTGGGATAAAGGAGATGTGACATCCTTACTGCCTCATCCTTTGTTTCTGAATCCTGGGAGTGCCCACACTGCCTTGCAGGAGGTCAGAAACATGTCTTGGCAGCAGCAACACAGGAAAAAGCACAAGCTGAATGGCCATAGCACAAAGCAGGGTGGCAAACAGGTGGGCAACCTCTAGTGTGCCACCTGGGTGCAGGTCAGCCATCCCTTGACACCAGATTTATGTTGTGAGAGAGAACGCAAGTTATTTAACACCAAATTCAACCTATTTAGGTCAGTGGTTCACAACCTTTTGACTTCAGTGGACCCCCACTTTATCATTACTGTAGCCCGGGGACCCCCGCTGAATCTTTATTGGAATCTGTGGACCCACATCTGAGTCATTACCGAATGCTAGGAACCTAATCTATTAATATTTCATTTTCTAAGCAGTCGCGGACTCCATGGGGAAGCTTCGCTGACCCCCATGGGTCCCCGGACCACAGGTTGAGAACCACTGATCTAGGTGGTACCATAATAGAGCTAGCAGCCCAGGGCTGTCCAGGCTCAAGTCCCATGTTATCCTATAAACTGTCTTGCACTTATAGTGTACCTTAATGGAACGGACACTATAGAGACACAGAAGCATGAGGTTACGTGCCTGCACTTTAAATATAATGCACTCCGCCTTCTGGGCTGGAGGAGCCTTCTTTAGCGGTGTCTGACATATTTGTAAGGGAGTGCATGTGACTAGGCCATTTATGGTGAGGGCACAGTCAAACGTGAGCAGTTTACACAGCTCTGGCAGTCTGCAGTGGCAGGCCTGCCATCAGCAATTTGTGTGGGTCGTCTAGGGTTCACAAGCTTGTGCTGCAGCCCTGGGTAACTCTCTACCACCCATGCCTTGGGAACTCTAGGTACAATTTACTAGGGGTTTAAAGGGGGTAAGGTCTTGCTGTTAGAAATGGGGTTTCTGGTTGGTTAGGGTATGCACATAAGCCAGGCAGAACCCACCCACTCTAGTCAGGTCAAGGGAGTTACACGTCCAAGATAACCCCTGCTCACCCCATTGGTAGCTTGGCATGAGCAGTCAGGCCTAACCCGAAGGCAATGTGTAAAGTGTTTGCACAACACACACAACACATATGATGCAATATGTACACCACAAAGTAAACACAAAACTGAGCTATGTAAAAATAAACTGTATTGCACAAAACATAAGTAGACCAAACATTACACGTTAGTAATACCTTGCTACCTTAGCAGTTGTCAGAATGTAACACAAGTTACTAATACTATGCACGAATAAGCAGTTGTCACAATGAAACACGTAAGTACTCAGGATTCTGCAACATAAGCAGTAGTCAGGAATCACAGTAAATAAATGCACTTTGTCTTAATACCTTCTCTTTGGGAACTGCCAGAGCGCCCTTGGAAGCCTCTCCTCCCAGCTTTCCTGACGCTGTGGTGCTTCCTCCAGTGGATGGTCTCTTGGTAGAGACCAGGCCCCCTTGATTGTGTCCCAACTAGGAGTAATCAAAGCATTAAGGTTGAAAATGGGGTACCTTGGGCCTTCCCCGCCATAACCTCCCCTTCCACCCGTAGAAAGGACATTGGAACCTTTTCCTTCCACACTATACAGGGACCTGTCTGAGTCACTGTGTGCCTCCCCCTCACTCTGATGGGGGAACCTGTAGCACCCTCATTAGGATCTCTCCCCAGTGCCATTGAAGACACTGGTACTTACCCACAGGTAATCCTCCTTTGCAAGCTCCCTAGCGTCAGCAAGCTTGTAGTCAATCAGGTGTTGGTGTAGCTCTGGAAAACAGTGACTGAACATGTACCCTTAGGTGATCAAATTTATTATATTTAAATTAACTAAATATTGAAATAAAAATTTAGTGAATAGTGTAGAGTTACTAAAAGTAAGTTTTCACATGTAGACGTAGTTCTTCACCACCGGGGCTGAGATCTCCCTATAGTAAAGAAAATGTAAAATAGTTTACTAGTAAAAATATTTTATGTTAATTATTAATGTCAATTAATTTTATTTTTATGTATACATGTTGTTTTATTTTATTTTAAATGTAGCTTAAACTTTAATTAAAAAAATGCTGCAGCACTATTAACTTAATTTTGAATTGAATATTTAATAAATTTAAATATATTAAATTATTTTGAAACTATTTATTTATTTTTAACTAATAATTAAACAAAAACACAGAAAGAAAAAAGTTTTACTATATATTAAAAGTTATATCTAAAAGTTATGTATAGAATTAATGTAAATTCATGTAATCACATTTTACAAAAAATACATTTTCTTTTTTAGTAAACAAAATTATTAAAATATTATCATAAATAATGCTCATTGTGTATATATATATATATATATATATATACATATATATATATATATATATATATATATATATATATATTCACATACAAAATATATATATAATTGTAAAAATTCAAAATAAATTAAATTATTGTAATATTATTTTCTATGGTGTTGTATTTTAGGTCCATGACTTCATTTTTTTCTATGGGGGACTGTTGCAGTACTTATGACTGGTCATGTGTGGTGTTGGACTTACTGCAGTTCTGAAAGGAACTATATTTACCAGTGCTTTGGGTCCTTTATTTATTTACTTTTTATTTTGGGGTTTGTAGAGTGAGCAGTTCCACACAGGGTGTCCTTGTGTCCTTGTGCTAGAGTATTAGAGGTAGTCAGTTGCCTGTAGTGAAGTTAAAAGAGCCAAGTTTATGACTTTCTTGCAAACAAAAAAATATTGACTAGTCATTTAAGGTCCAGAGGTAGCTTGCTCCACACTGAGGCTCTGAGATAAGAAAAGAGTTGCCCACCTAAACTCACTCTACATTTGGTGGAATCTTCAGGAGTTTATGAGATGACTTGAGAGTACAGGCTGGACAACGCAGGTTGAAGTTACTCCTGAGGGAGCAAGGTCATGTTTTATGGATTTATCTCTGTGCAAAGCAGAGAGCTTTAAAGATGCAGTTTTCTTTATAGGGAGTTAATGAAGAGTATTAAAATGCATAAAAATCAAAGAGGAGGAACAGGGTTTGAGAATGGGATGTGCTGCTGCATTTTGGACTACTTGAAAATGGTGTGCGAGAAAATAATTTAAGCCCAAATATATAGCATTACCGTAGTCTGTGTCTCACTAGATCCAGAGGCAGAAGGAGGAATGTCTTTAGCATAAGCAATATCGTGAAGTATGTTCCATTCGCTTGGTTCTTAAAAGATGGGTGAAGGTCCAGCAGCAAGCCAAGATTTTGGCTAATCTCACTCTCACTACACTGGGTGTAGACCCCAGCTGTGATGGCCAGTATTCAGGTTACAAGGGGATGACTCCCTGACCTAAGAGTAAGACCACCGTTTACTCACCATTGAGATTAAGTTTGTTTACAACCATGAGGAAACTGTGTTCATGTAAGACCACAAACTAGCTTTGGTCTGGGGCTGTTCTCCAGAAAAAGATTCAATCAGTTGTGTGTCATCTGATATAATCTCACACCTCACAAAATGGACAAGAAAGACTAATGGTAGTAGGTAAATGTTGAACAATGTAAGGCTAGTGGCAGAGCCCTGCAGAACACCACACTTCATTGTGGTTGGTTCTGAAATAAATGGGGTATGCAGACCCTGTGAACATGAGAGCAGAGAAAACGTACCAACTATTTGAGTACATTTCTACAGATAACAATTCTAAAAAGACCTGTGTAGTTTTGCATGAGGAACATTGTCAACAATTGATGATAAATAAGTACTATAAGGGCAGCTGAGAGCCCTTGATTGAGTTTCACTCTAAATGCTGTTTGTGGCTGTCACCAAGCTTGTTTATGTGACGTGGAGTGGCCTGAGTCTAGACTGTGACAAATGTAAACGTTTGTTGGATTACAAGTAAGATGAGTTCTGCTTAGTAAGGGATGGATTACTATTCCCACCCATCCAGTATGTAGATGAATGAAGTTGTGACTGAGTGTCCTGTGTTTCTGTCTGGGTAAAATGCAAAAGGGGAGCTCTCAACCAGCACAGACCAGACATCGATTGGAGACAGGGCTGTAAGGCACAGTTGGCAGTAAGTGCACAGAAATGCCCACTTCCTAAAAGTGGCATTTCTAAAATATTAATCAGTAACTTCATCAGTTAAGCTGGATTTTATATTACCATTTTGGCAAAACTAAACATGCCAGGGCTACTCCTTTTGTATCAGAATTTACCACTTTAAAGTATTTGAGGGCGGTTCTAATTCTAGTCTGTGAGAGAAGCAGCTCTCAGAGTAGTGGAAACAAATTTGTGAGTATTTCACTACCCGGTCATGTAAAACACATTAGTACGTGTCCTACCTTTTACGTAGATAGCACCCTGCCCAGTGGGTTATGTTGAGCCTACCTTAGGGGTCACTGATATGTAGAAAAAGGGGAGTTTAAGGCTTAGCAAGTATTTTTAAATGTAAAGTCATAATGGCAGTGAAACTGCACACACAGGCCTTGCAAGGGAAAGGCCTGAGACATGGTTAAGGGGCTACTTAAGTGGGTGGCACATTCAGTGCTGCAGGCCCAATAGTAGTATTTAATTTACAGGCCCTGGGCACATATATTGTACCTTTCTAGGGACTTACAAGTAACTTAAATATGCCAATTGGGTATGACTCAATCTTAATATGTTTTTGGGTGAGACCACATGCACTTTAGCACTGGTTGGCAATGTTAAAGTGACCAGAGTCCGAAAGCCAACAAAAATTAGGTCCGAAAAAAAGGAGGAGGAAGGTAAAATGTTTGGGGTGACCCTTCAGAGAGGGTCTTTTTCCAACACAATACAACATTAATAAATTAATGTCATAAGGAGTTGAGTATACTGATCAGTTTCAACATTTTATAACTTACTTCCAAGATAAGACCTACCATGAAAAACACTGTCGAACACACGTTCAGTGCAGAAATTGACCATCTTTATTTCATTATAATTATTTTTTATATACTTTCCTGAAACAGCACACTTAGCCCTGGGGTATCAGTGCACTGTGCGTGGAACAGGAGAAGACATTTTTTCAACGTACATGGAGCTGGAAGAAAAGCAACAATTCCACACTTTACAGAGTAAAGTGAAATTCTGTTTGTTTTGAAATGTGACATGAATGAGGCAAGAAGCGAAGAAGGAATCGGATTGGCTGATGAACAATATGGAAATGTGGAAATAAAGACACATAGGGTGGAGGTACAAGCCAAGGGGCATATTTATGGGCAAATCTTCTTACTGTGCTGCTCTACGCCAATGGGAAAGGGCAGGAATGCACTGTATTTAAATAATATGGTGCATTTCTGTCCTTTTCCCTTGCACTGGCACACAATTCGGTGCTGGTATTCAACACAGGCACCCTTGCACCATGGTGCAAGGATGCCTGTGTTGCATGCAGGGTTGTTTTTGTGCAGGAACGTACACCTTCTTGCATAAAAACAATCCCAACAGGTGTTTTCCCTTTTCTATGTGTGCTGCAGAATGCAGTACACATGAAAAGAGGAAAACACAAGAAGAAATGAAAATATTTCTCCTCATGATGCCACCCCAGGGAAGACATAAGATTTTGGTCCTTCCCCAATGTGACGTGAGTGAGTAGATCTGGGGCAGCATCAAAATGCATGGGTGTTGCAATGGAAAACCCACTGCAAGGCCCCCTGGCGCAAAGTAAGTCAACGGAGTGACCTTTGCTTCTTTGCCTTAGTATGAGGCCATGAAAGGCCATGCAAAGTGGCTTTGCGTTGCCACATAGATATATGGTTGAGATGCTTGCAACGCCAGAGCGTCAAAAATAGTGACACTCCGGCATTGCAAGCCGCTCTTAAATATGCTCCCACGTTTAGGAAGGATGGTTGGGGAGATCAGACTATAGTGCAAGGCATAGGTAAAGACGTAGGCAAACCATTTCTACTGGAGGCACGAGTAAAATGGAAAGACAGGAAAAAGGGCAAAGCAAAGACATGACTCAGAGACGATTTCAGTCTAGATTCTGTCCTATCTTAGCAAACTAGGATCATTTCATTTGGTGACTTTCAAAGGTGAAAATTATTCTTTACCAGAAATGAGCTGAGATTCAGACTGTTGAAGTTTTACCGGAGCGAATTCCACATCAATGTGGCACCTCCTGGAAGGAGTGTGTGCCTTCTCTTTAGTGTTAAATGTATTGCTTTCTTGGTTAGATTCTTTGAGCTTCTTAAGCTATGATTCCAAGCCTCTTGATTCTGGACTATCTAGTTTTCTGAGGTGTAATGTTTTGTATGTAATATAGGAAGCTACTATGTCATTCTGGGCTCAAAGGGAAGCCAGTGCAGGTTTCTAAGGTCGTTGTTAAATGTTCATACTTTTTGGTGCTCCTTCAAAATTATGTTTTGAAAAGAACTTATGTGTGTGTGTGTGTGTGTGTGTGTGGAGGGGGTTGGAGGTGGTGAAGGGGTGCAGTGGAACTGAGAAAGAGGCAGGAAATAGGGGGCCAAAAAGGTAAAGTTAATGCAAGGGTCATGATGGGTTAGAAGCTTTCAACAGCAAATGAGATGTGAGAGGATTTGCATGTAGTGCTAGTCTCAGAATCCCTGCAAGGTGATTAAGGAAGAGCTGGATTTCCCCAACGGGAGACTTTTTTAGGGTCAAGCGCAAAGCGCTCCGTCCCTGGTGTAATCTCTCTGTGGGTTTTTAACCACACCCTTGTCAAACCCATCCGTTTGGTTGGTTCGTGGGCTTGTCTTTTAAAATTATCTTGATTTCATTAGCGGAAGGCATGCATACATCATGCCTCTTCTGGTGTTCAGCCCGCCTCGAGAGCACCGGCCAGCTACTGAAAACATACGATGCTCCATGTTTCTGAATGGTTTCTGCACTTTTTTTTTCTTTTTATTGCATGGGCAGCACGATCTTGCTGGGCAGGAGTTGAGCGCTTTGCATGAATCGTCCCTGTTACATGGCTAATTGCACTTTTGCTGGTTACATGGATAATTGCACTTTTGCAGATGAGTTTCACTGCAAGCGGACTTCAGAGAAGCGCGTTATAAACAGAAAATGTTTGAGCGTTATTCACACGCAAATGCAATGAATATATCAGACTGAGGACCCAGCACGAAGGGTTGTATGTCACCACCTAAAATACAGCCACCTAAATTACAACAAAGTCCAGGTACCACTGAATAGAATCTACTACATTGAAATGTGCCTCTCTGAGATAACCACTGCAGGGATTAACACTCCTGAGGTTACCACTACTGTGATTACTGCCTCTGAGATTACCAGTGCAAAGATTACCTCTGCTGAGATTACCAACTTTGTAATTACCACTGCTGAGGTTACCTCTACTGTGATTACTGTCCCTGAGATTACCACTGCAGCAACTGCCATTGCTGGGATTACTGTTATTACTACCTCTGAGAGTACCACTGCAAAGATTACCACTGCTGTGATTACCTCTATTATGATGAGTACTTCTGAGATTACCCCTGTAGGGATTACCACTGCTGTGATTACTACATCTGAGATTACTACTGCAGGAATTACCACTACAGGATTACCACTGCTGAATTACAACTAATGTTATTACTACCTCTGAGAGTACCACTGCAGGGATTACCACTGCTGAGATTAGCTCTACTGTGATTACTCACTCTGAGATCACCACTGCAGCGATTAACACTGCTGAGATTACCTCTACTGTGATTACTACCTCTGAGAGAACCACTGCAGGGATTACCACTGCTGAGATTACCACTACTAGGATTACTAACTCTGACGGTACCACTACTGATATTACCACTATTGTGATTACTACCTCTGAGATTTCCCGGCAGGGGTACTACTGCTGAGGTTACCACTACTGTGATCATTACCTCTGGTATTACCAGTGCAGGGATTACCTCTGCTGAGATTACCACAGTTGAAATTATCACTGCAGGGATTACCACTGCTGAAATTACCTCCACTGTGATGACTACCTCTGAGATTACAACTGCAGGGATTACCACTACAGGGATTACAACTACTGTGATTACTACCTTTGAGAGTACCACTGCAGGGATTACCACTGCTGAGATTACCACTACTGTGATTACTACCTCTGAGATTACCCCTGCAAGGGTTACCACTGCTCAGGTTACCACTACTGTGATTACTACCTCTGAGATTACCAGTGCAGGGATTAGCTCTGCTGAGATTACCACAGTTGAAATTATCACTTCAGAGATTACCACTGCTGAGATTATCACTACTGGGATTACTACCTCTGAGATTACCACTGCAGGGATTACCACTGCTGATATTACCACTGATGTGATTACTACCAATGAGATCACCACTACTGATATTACCACTACTTTGATTACTACCTCTGAGTGGGATTACCAATGTAGGGACTACCACTGCTGAGATTACCACTACTGTGATTACTACTGAAGAGATTACCACTGCAGGGATTACCACTACTATGATTACTATCTCTGAGAGTACCACTGCAGGGATTACCACTAATGTGATTACCACTACTGTGATTACTACCGATGAGATTGCCCCTGCAGGGATTACCACTGCAGGGATTACCACTACTGAGATTACCACTACTGTGATTACTTCCTCTGAGCGTACCACTGCAGGGATTACCCCTGCTGATATTACCACTACTGTGATTAATACCTCTCAGATCACCTCTGCAGGGGTTACCAAGGCTGAGTTTACCACTACTGTGATTACTACCTCCAAGATTACCAGTGCAGGGATTACCTCTGCTGAGATTACCGCCATTGAAATTATCACTGCAGGGATTACTACTTCTGTGATTACTACCTCTGAGATTACCACTGAGATCACCACTGATGTGATTACTATCACTGAGATTACCACTACTTGATAGTACCACTACTGTGATTACTACCTCTGAGATTACCACTACAGGGATTACTACTACTGAGATTACCACTACTGTGATTTACCAATACTGTGATTACTACTACTGTGATTACTACCTCTGAGATTACCACTGCAGGGATTACTACTGGTGAGATTACCACTACAGTGATTTACCAATGCTGAGATTACCACTGCAGGGATTACCACTGTTGAGATTACCACTTCTGAGATTACCATTACATTGAGTAAAATAGATTCAAAATTAAGTCCCTCATTACAACCCTGGTGGTCAGTGTTACCGCCAACAGGCCGGCGGTAAAATAAAGGGGATCACAACCACGGCTGAAACCGGCAACACAGACAGCCACTTTAACACTCCGACTGTCCCGGCGGTAGCAACAAGCACCGCAGCGGTAACAGCCAACAGACAGGCAGAAGTCAATGTACAGCCCACCCCATCACAACCCGCCCATCCGCCAGCTTTTCCGGGGCAGTACCAACGCCATCAAAAGCACAGCGCAAACAGGACTTGGAAGGGAAACCACTCACCTCTCGACACTCAATGAAGAACCAGGATGCCATGGAGCCCGAGTTGCAGGTCCTGCCCATGCTGGTCTACCTCCTCTTCTACCAGGAGTACGAACGGCGGCAGCGATGACCACGGTGAGTAATGCTCCTACCACACAGGGGAGGGGGGGGAAGAGAGGGACACACACACACAACACGAAAGACTGCCTCCCCCACCCTCACCCACAACACCATACACACAAACACATCCAACATTACATTTACACCCTGTAACCCTCTGGAATAACGCAAGGACAAAAGGAATGAAGTCAAATTAGTGTTATATTAGAAATCGTCATGTATACATAATAATTAGAAAAACAGTATTTACCAAAATATACAATATGTACATAAGGCCGTACATTGTCCACTCAAAATGTCTGTGGGCCACTGGGCCAAAACTTATAGGCCAAGCCCACACTTGACTCCTGCCTCAATACGGAGAGAACACTGCAGGGGCATCAGATCGAAAACATACAGGCACCTCAGGGGGAGTGTGAAGGGAGGGGCACCTCAGCCTGAAGATGATAAAACGGCACTGCTCCTAGAGGGGGCTCCATACCCACAGCGATGTCCTGGGGAGTGCAAAGCCACAGTCTCTCAAGTGGGTTATTTGCCCACTGCTTGATCCTGTGGAGTGTAAAGCCACAGTCTCTCAAGTCTATTAAGTGGGTGGTTTGCCCACTGCTTGGTCCTGGGGAGTGCAAAGCCACAGTCTCTCAAGTGGGTGGTTTGCCCACTGCTTGGTCCTGGGGAGTGTAAGGCCACAGTCTCTCGAGTGGGTGTTTTGCCCACTGCTTGGTCCTGGGGAGTGCAAAGCCACAGTCTCTCGAGTGGGTGGTTTGCCCACTGCTTGGTCCTGTAGAGTGCAAGGCCACAGTCTCTCAAGTGGGTGGTTTGCGCACTGCTTGGTCCTGGGGAGTGCAAGGCCACAGTCTCTCAAGTGGGTGGTTTGCCCACTGCTTGATCCTGGGGAGTGCAAAGCCACAGTCTCTCAAGTGGATGCCTTCCTCCACTGGTGCCAAAGGGGGCTTTGTGCCCAGTGTGCTTCATCCTGTCAAGGATAGGGTGAGTGGATGTCTTTCTCCACTGGTTCTGGAGGGTGCCTTGTGCCCAGTCTGCTTCATCCTGCCGAGGATAGGGTGAATGGATGCCTTTCTCCACTGGTTCTGGAG
This sequence comes from Pleurodeles waltl, assembly GCF_031143425.1. Classification (NCBI taxonomy): domain Eukaryota; kingdom Metazoa; phylum Chordata; class Amphibia; order Caudata; family Salamandridae; genus Pleurodeles; species Pleurodeles waltl. Next base: position 962,799,186 of record NC_090450.1, read on the forward strand.
GGGGCTTTGTGCCCAGTGATGCAACACTTGGACAGTGGCAGTTCACAGTCCCTCACCTGGGTGTCGGAGGCACGAGATTTGCAGGGACCAGGTTGCATGATAGTCCATGGAGGCAGGGCTAGACTCCATCCTGTGACAGCTACGGCAGCAAACTAGTGGTAGTGCTGGTGCTGGTGGGGGTGCTGCCAGTGGTGGAGGGAAGCTCAAGCCCTTCTCCTGCAGCCTCGGACGGCTGACCACTGGGGCTGCTGCTGCTAGTAGTGGTGTTACTGTCAGCAGTGCAGGTGGCGGTGCTTGCGGTGGGGCCTGCGGTGCTGGCCGTGGTGCAGGTGTCAGTGCTGCCAGTGGTGGAGGGAGGCTCCAGCCCTTCTCCTGCAGCCTCGGATGGCTGCCCACTGGGGCTGCTGCTGCTGACAGTAGCGGTGCTAGCGGCGGTGCAGGTGGTGGTGCAGGTGGGGGTGCTTGCGGCGATGCTAGCGGCGGGGCTGCTAGTGGTGCTGCCCACGGTGCAGGTGGCGGTGCTGGCGGTTGTGCTGGTAGCCACCAGACCTTCACCTGCAGCCTCGGACGGCTGAAGTGCCTTACCTGATGTTTTGTGCCCCTTCCTCACCTTGACAAATGGTGGTGTGGCCTTGGGTCTGGCAGTTGGAGTCTTTGAGGTGGCCTTGCTGGGTGGTTGTGGCTCCTTCCCCTTGCTCGATGCTGTCCCCCTCTTCATTTTGCCAGGTGGCGGAATGGTTTGGGGCTTGACAGGGGTTGTTGGCACACTGGCTGGGCTGACGGGTGCCCCCTTTGAGCCTCTGATAGCTGCAGGGACCACAGCGGATGTCGACTTTGTGGCTGAGGTGCTGGGCTGGGTTCTGGCCACCCTGGCCCGAGGGGAAGGACGGGGAGAGGGGTAGGGAACAGGTCAATGTTTGCCAGGAAAAGCTTCTTAGAGACACTGGGACGGGAAGAGGGAGAGGCTTTGGGAGTGGAGGCAGAGGGAGTGGTTGTAGGAGGTGTCTGTCTGCTGAGTTTGGGGTGCAGGTGCATGGGCTGGATGCTGTTGTGAGGTGGATGGCTGGTGGGTGGGTGGGTGCTTGTGTTTGTGTGCTTTGGGAGGAGGGGTCACAGACACACTGGGTGAGGACACAGGGGACGTGTGCATGGATGTGGGGGTGGTGACTGCCAGTGAGAGGTGTGTTGTGATGGGCGTGCTGATGATGGAGGTAGTGGATGATGATGTAGTGTATGCAGGTGTGAGTGGAGACACTACTGGGAGGGAGGTGGACGAGGAGGAAGATGTGGACACAGTGGAGCCTGTTGATGTTGGTGTGTTTGCATGGGGATGGTGCTTGTGTGAGTGCCTGTGAGATGAAGTGTGGTGCTTGTGTTTGCCTGAGCCACTTTTCTGTGTTGATTTGAGTGAATGCTGGTCTGAAGGTGTGCTTGGGATAGGCTGGGGTTGAGAGGATTGGGACTGGGTAGAGGAGGTTGGAGGGGGGAGGCTTGAGACTGGGACAATGGCTGCCATCAGTGCGGAGGCCAGAGCCTGAAATGCTCTCTGTTGGGCCGACACGCCAGAGTGAATGCCCTCCAGGTATGCATTTATTTGTTGCAAATGCCTCTCGACACCCTGGATGGCATTCAGTATGGTTGACTGCCCAACAGTGAGGGATCTCAGGAGGTCAATAACCTCCTCACTGAGGGCAGCAAACCTGCTCTTAGCACTTAAATAAACACCCTAGGAACAAATACAACTATGGAGTCTGTCAATTGATTGAATAATGCATCTGCCACCCGCCAAACTCAAAATGAGGGTCTGAGTGTGGGAGGGAAGAATAATAGTGTGGATTTTATGACATCATATCTGTTGGATTGAACATTAAACAGCTGGTAAATATATGTGGACTTCTCCTTTGAACAATTCTTTCAGGTTGTATTGAGCCTAGCTGGTACACCACTCTGCACCAGTTGTCCATGTTATGATGTGGAGACAGAGCAGGTAGACTTTGCATGAAACACAAACACCGACAACTCAAGGAGTTCCACAGCCACCACCCCGTGATGTACTGAGATCTTCCATTCATCGCAATACTGGGCTTACAGTACCCAAAGTGAGTATTAGTCACTATCCCAGAACCCAAACTTCAGTAATAGATCTGCTGAAGTTTCTTGCCATTCTGAATTATCTGGGGTAGCCAGAGTGAAGATATTTAGAAAAAGTCGATTTAGAGTCACATTGTTAAAATAACTCTGCTTCGTGCTGTCTATAGGGTACCACACATCACATAGCACATTAATATATGGTGACGTGTGCTGTGATGCTCAAGACTGATGGAAAGTGCTTGATAGTGAACTGTCCTGATGGTTCGTATAATACATTGTATAGTTGATCATGCTTCTTGGTTAACCCATCCAATTTTAATGTGGCTCCTATGACATTAGCAAGCATGGCAGCCATGAAAGGCAAACATTTGTAGAGTATGTTCAGTCAAATTAATGCCTGCTCCAGATAAAAATAAATGATATCTTGGACTGCACTCCTCACCCCAGGTTTAAAGATGTCAACCATGCAATGATGAAAAACACCAGGACAGCGTGTGACTCTCACTTAGCAATTAAATTTCAGATGTTCATCTGACAGCCTTGCAATGCATTTCCCTTTCTTTTACATTGCTTTATCTCCTCAGTTCTTCCTACTTGAGACAGAAATTGACAGTGTGGATTTTAATGTAGCTGCAAAAACTATAACTCTTAAGTGTCAAACTGTTCCTACATTGACAGGAACTGCCATGACAGTAGTTCCTTTAATGTATAAAGAGGTCCATATGCCCGGCGCACAGCTCTAAATTGTGCGGGCAGATTAAAGGCAGGGTGGCTGATGTAAAGTCCTCCACCACCCTGTGTTCCTTTACTTCATCCACCAATCCCTAAATCAGACCCTCTGTCCAGAGTGGCATCACTGGGCAAAAAACGATGATTTGTATTACTAACCCTATTGACTGTGCTGTGATCAGACTGTTTGCAAGCATTTGTCCTATCTCCTTTTGGGATTTTGTTTGCCATTATTATGCCAGTAAACTTGAGACTGATGGTCCTTTCCAAGTTTACTACTGCAATGTTTGAATTTCAAAAAGTTGTACATTTGCATTCATTCTAGGAATACTTTTATGGGTGCAGATTTGCTAATTTTTTGGTAAATCGGTCACTATATATAATTAAGTTCCTGATCCAAAAGATTAACAAGTTAAAACCTCATCAGGTACCCTAGACCTAATTGTCATGTCAAAAAATAATTTATTTGTAGGGTGTCACACCGAGAACACCCCTCCGAGGCTACGATCTTGAATGTAAGGATACGTAGGATACGTAAAATAATTTTTCTGTAGTACTAAGTTCTGTTTCCACAAATGCTTTTGTGAATCAGTCCCATTGTCTTCACTCTCCTTCGGGTTTGTGTTTTTTCAAGGTGACAAAAACCTGGGTTACTGTACATAGAAAGGCAAGACCTGTGTGGCTTTCACAATCCATTTTTTTCATAGGGGTGGGCATAACCGAGTAGTTTAATCGTGCAGAACTACCTTAGAATTCTGCAAGATTATGCTTGGGAATTAAGCTAGAAGGGTAATTCTCCATTTAGTGCTAATTCTTAACTCAAAAACGCCCCCTTGCATTCAAAATGGACACAAGGACGCATTTTACCCCAAGAAATAGAGCAAATGCTGGAGAACATGAATAGCGAGAGTGAGCAACCACTCATGCTAACTAAGGCCCATATTTATACTTTTTTAGCGCCCCATTTGAACCGTTTTTTTTTACATAAAAGCGGCGCAAGCTTACAAAATACTATTGTATTTTGTAAATTTGTGCCGCTCTTGCGTCAAAAAGCGGCGCAAATGCGGTGCTAAAAAAGTACAAATATGCGCCTAAATGTCCTCTAGGGGTAGTATTTCCCCTAACATACTTTTGGCTATTAGCACTATTTTCCTAGCACAAAATGCACCCATGCGTCTATAATGGATGTGAGGATAATGCGTTTTGTGCTAAGAAATAATGCTAAATGTAACAGAATACGAATAGCGAGCAGCCACTTGCTCTCACTCAACGTACTACTGGCAATTAATGCTATCTTCTTAGCACAAAATGCACCCTTGAGTAAAAAATGGATGTGAAGATCCATTTTGCACTAAGAAGCAGTGCTAAAGGCAGCAGAACATGAATAGCATGCGCAAAAGACTTCTCATGTCCTCTTGTACTCACTCAATGTGCTTTTGCAGTAGGATTTTTTTCCCCCAAATTAATCTCAATTATGCAAGCAGGAGTAATTGTGTAATTATCAGTAATGTCCTGTCAAGGAGTAATGCAGAACTAATGTATTACTCTGATTGTATCAACATAATCAAAATTCTGCCTAGGATTTGTTTTACATGGTCTAGCACCAAGGCCTACCACTGTTGACCTGCTTCCTGTGAATTTTATAAGGACCTCAGCATATCAACGACAGAAAACATAAATTAATTTGTGTGGTAGTATTTAAAATGGATGAGCTGAAATGTGAAGCGCACTTTTTATTCCCTTTAGATCTGGTTTGACAGTGCAGCTGTCTGCAGACCTATGATTTCCAATTATTTAAAATAGAATGGACTTCGGACCCAGGAGTGTTCCTTTCACACCTCATACAATTGGCTATTTTGTAAAAACAAAAAAAAAAAAAAAACACAATTTACTATGGAATTATTGCTTTGCAATGCCCAGAACTGCCAAATTTCCTAGGTATATTTGTGATGAACTGCTCCAGCTCAAGTTTTTTCTTTGAACTTTGGAAGTTTTAGTTCTGGTTGTGTAATGGAATAAACACAACTACAATTTCCAGGTGCAAAGACAAAACATGGACTGGAGCAGCTAGTCACTCATGGACCTAAGAAACTCAGGACTGAATGAGTGACGGACTAGTTTACATACCCAAAGGAAGACACATTAGGTGCCAGAAACACTAAGCTTTTATTTATGGTCACAAACACTGCGATTTGTGACCACAAAAACAGTTAGTTCCCATATAGGACCCATTTTATTGATCCCTAAAATGGGATTCCAACTGGATACTGAATAGCAATTTAGAAGGAGAGTATTGTGTGCTTCCTCTTCAAATTACAATTCAATACCAGGTGTATCAGTGGTTGACAATCATAGTTCCAGTTGTAAACTATTGATACCTTATTGATTCCCTATGTTATGTGTAGTAACAAAATCACAAACTGCACAAACTCGTTTGGACAACTTGTCATTTGTGTATTAGGGTACAGGTTTCAGAGAATTAGGCAGTAATCCAGGGTACCACTACTTAATCTCACTGAAAGTTTTGAAAATATATATATTTTTAAAGTATTCAGGGCCTGATTTATGAAAACTAAGTGCTGCCTTTGCATAATTTTTGGGTGCAAAAGCAATGTAAACTTACACAATGTAACTATATTTTGTAAGTTTGCGCCGCTTTTGCATCAACAAATGACACAAACTCAGGGCTAAATTTTCTTAATCAGGCCCTCAGTTTCCTAAAGCAGTAACAGGGTTGGTGGGCTGCTGACCATTGCAGGCAACTATTCCTGTGATCCTGGCCAATCAAGTGAGTCACAATTTGCAACTTGCCTACTTGTTACTAATTAGGTAGGTTGAATTGCTACCCACTTTGTTACACCTGTCAGGTTTAGGGTGGTCTTTTTCTAAAAGTTTTGCCTTACTCCTTCGTTTTTGTTGATCTCTCCTTTGCTAGCCTTACGACTCTGTGCACTTTACTAATGCTGATTGGTGATAAAGGGTGTGTGTGTGCTCACTCCCTACAACATGATAACATTGGCTTACACTCAAATGGCACATTTAATTTCCTTATAAAGCCTTAGTAAAGTGGTACTACCTGAAATTAAATGCTACTAGTGCACCTTCTGAACTGATTGTGCCACCCACTTACGGAGCCTTTCAAGCATGTCTCAGGCCTCCCACTGCATCCTGTGTGTGCAATTTGAAACTGCCAATTATATCCTGGCAAAATAAGCCCTTTGCCAGGGCCTACCTTTCCTTTTTAATACATATAAGTCACTCCCAGTATTAGAAAAGTTGGACTTGTACTTTAACTTTTATATGTCCTGGTAGTGAAAAACTCTCAAATTCATTCTTTTACTGCTGTTAGGCCTGCAGCACCCATTGGAAAACATTGAGTTACCTTTGAAAATGTGTCTGTTTGGACCCTGGCCTTCAAGAAATCTCCAACGGTCAGATGGCTGGTACCCTGTTCAATTCTACAGGGACATAACAGGCTTCTTTGGTATCTACGCAGCCCTTCGCAACTTGATGCAGTGCAACACATCTCTCCATCAGCTCCAGCACAAGCGCAATGCTGCTCAGGCTCAATGCGATGCATCTCTTCACAAGTCGCCTCAAGCCCCAGCTGCTTCTTCCACTCTAACGCAGCTCCATGCCCACATAGGCCCAACACATCTCATCTTCAGCGGAGATGCACCGCATCACAAGCCCTTGTTGATGGTTCTTGACTTCGCCATTGCATGACACACCTCAACTCCTTGTCAATGGCTCCTTGACGCGAGTCCGCTCAGCCCATCGCAAGGACTTCAGATCTCAATGTCCAGGATACAAGGTTCTACAAGAAACTACAAGGTACTCTCAGCAGACTGAAGCCAATCCTGCATCATGATCGGCAAGAACTGGTGTCTTGGACCCAGCCTCCTGCAACCAGATAAATGCTGTTGGCACTTTTGCTTCTTAGCGTTTGATTTCTACAAAGTCTTTAAAATTGCATACCTCTGGTTCTACTAACTAGATTTTTGTTGTGTTTGTATTAAATAACTTATTAACATATACTCTGTTGTTCCAAATTGGTGTGGTATTTTCCTTGTGTTGTGTTTTCACTTAATTACTGTTTAAAGTGATGCATAAATACTTTACACATTGCCTTTATGTTATGCCTGCCTGTTGTGTGCCAAGATACCAGAAGGTTAAGCACAGGTTAAGTTGCAGTTTGCTTGTATCTTCACCCTGCCATATATTTTGTTTGATTCTTAAGTAGGTTTCACCTTCTGTAGGAGGCTGGCCTGGCTTACAGTGGGTACCAATGGTACTTACACCTTGTGCCAGGTCCAATTATCCCTTATTAGTTTATTAGTAGTGTTCTAGCAGCTTAGGCTGATAGAGGTAGATATAGCCGAGCAGCTTAGGCTGAACTAGGAGACATGCAAAGCTCCTACTATACCACTTATATCAAATAGGTACTATATCATAAGAAAGACAATACTCAAAGTTACTAAAAATAAAGGTACTTTATTTTAGTGACAATGTGCCAAAAATATCTCAGAGGATATACTCCTTTAGGAGGTAAGTAAAATACACAAAATATACACACAAACCAAAATCAGGTAAGTAAAACAGTCAGAAAGTAGTGCAAACACTGTAGAATACAATAGGATGGAATAGGCCTAGGGGCAACACAAACCATATACTAAGAACGTGGAATGCAAACCACAAATGGACCCCTAGGCTAGTGTAGTGTGTAGAGGGTTGCTGGGAGTGTAAGAAAACACTAAGAGTGTCCAAGATACCCCACCCCAAGACCCTGGAAAGTAGTAGTAAATTACTACTATTTCCCCAGAAACACACTAAAGTCGTGATAGTGGATTTTGCAAAGACCACAACAGACTGCAAAGCACTGAAGGTGTATTCCTGGACCTGAGGACCTGCAAAGGAAGGGGACCAAGTCCAAGAGTCGTGAAATTGTCCAGGGGGGCAGGAGTCCACTAAACCCGGGATAAAGGTGCAAAATGGCTGCCTCCGGATGGAAGAAGCTGAAGATTCTTCAACAACGAAAGATGCTAGGAACTTCTCCTTTGTGCAGAAAATGTCCCACGGAGTGCTTGAGGATGCAGAGTTGTTTCCATGGCAAAATACTGCAAACAAGCCTTGCTAGCTGCAAGAATCACAGTTAGAAAAAACAGGTGCTTCCCAGGCCCAGGAAGGACCAGGATGTCACCACTTGGGAGAGGAGACAGAGGGGGCCCTCCGCAATGTAGAGAGCCCATGCACAAGAAAGTAGCAACCGCAGAAGTCCTTGAACATGGGTTCAAGAAGTCTGAACACAGCAGTCATGCCAGCACTGCAAAAGAGGGTCCCACGTCACCGGAGATCAACTCAGGGAGCTGAGCACAACAGGACAGAGTGCTGGGGGACCTAGGCTGGGCTGTGCATGCAGGATTTTATAGAAATATGTACAGAAGCCCTTGTAGCTGTAGTTCACGTGGTGCACAGGATTACTGTCTGGAGAGGGGAGTCAAGGACTTACCTCCTCCAAAGTTGGACCACTGGACAGTCTGGGTCACTTGGGTCTACCACCTGTGTTCCAGGGGCCACGCTCGTCAGGATGAGAGAGGTCCCAGGGTACTGGTGATGCTGAAGTTTGGTGCCTGCAGAAGCAGGGGGAAGAGTCCATCGACCCACAGGAGATTTCTTCATGGCTTCCAGTGCAGGGTGAAGGCAGGCAGCCCCCAGAGCATGCACCACCAGGAAACAGTTGAGAAAGCCTGCAGGATTAGGCGCTACAATGTCGCTGGTAGTCTTCTTGCTACTTTGTTGCAGTTTTTCAGGCATCCTGGAGCAGTCAGCGGTCGATCCTTGGCAGAAGTTGAAGAGAGGGGTACAGAGGAACTCTGGTGAATTCTTGCAAGTCGTTATCTGAGGAAAAGCCCACAGGAGAGAACCTAAATAGCCCTCAGAGGAGGAATGGCCACCTAGTCAGGTAAGCACCTATCAGAAGGGGTCTCTGATGTCACCTGCTGGCACTGGCCACTCAAAGGCCTCCAGAGTGCCCTCACACCTCTGGATCCAAGATGGCAGAGGTCTGGGACACACTGGAGGAGCTCCGGGCACCACCCCTGGGGTGGTGATGGACAGGGGAGTGGTCACTCCCCTTTCCTTTGTCCAGTTTTGTCATGCCAGAGCAGGGACTTGGGGTTCCCCAAACCGGTGTAGACTGGCTTATGCAAGGAGGGCACCACCTCTGCCCTTCAAAGCATTTCCAGAGGCTGGGAGAGGCTACCCCTCTCCAGCCTTTAACACCTATTTTCCAAAGGGAGAGGGTGTAACACCCTCTCTCTCTTAGAGGACATTCTTTGTTCTGCCTTCCTGGGACTGGGCTGCCCAGACCCCAGGAGGGAAAAACCCTGTCTGTGCGGTGGCAGCAGTGGTAGCTGCAGAGAAAACCCCAGAGAGCTGGTTTGGCAGTACCCGGGGTCCATAGTGGAGCCCCGGGAATGCATGAAATTGGCTCCCCAATACCAGATTTGGAATGGGGGACAATTCCATGATCTTAGACATTTTACATGGCCTTATTCGGAGTTACCATTGTGAAGATACATATAGGTATTGGCATATATATGTAGTGCACGCATGTAATGGTGTCCCCGTACTCACAGAGTCCGGGAAAATGGCCCTGAATTATGTAGGGGCACCTTTGCTAGTTCGAGGGTGCCCTCATACTTAGTAACTTTGCACCTAACCTTTAGCAAGTGGAGGTTGGACATGTAGGTGACTTATAAGTTACTTAAGTGCAGTGAAAATGGCTGTGAAATAACATGTTCATTATTTTCACTAAGGCTGCAGTGGCAGTCCTGTGTACAGGTTTGTCTGAGCTCCCTATGGGTGGCAAAAGAAATGCTAAAGCCCATAGGGATCTCCTGGAACCCAAATACCCTGGGTACCTAGATACCATATACTAGGGAATTATAAGGGTGTTCCAGTGTGCCAATTGAAATTGGTAAAAAGTGGTCAATAGCCTATGGTGACAAACTTAAAGGCAGAGAGAGCATAAGCACTGAGGTTCTGGTTAGCAGAGCCTCAGTGACACAGTCACTACACAGGTATACACATTCAGGCTAAAAACTATGAGCACAGGGGTCCAGGCTAGCAGGATCCCAGTGAGACAGGCAAAAACAAACTGACATACATGTAACATGCCAGGCAAGATTTGAACTGACCTATTAATACATTGTTCAGTTTGCAAAATAGGTTTCCAGTCTCACAAACCATAACCACTTTTTGCTTCCAGAAAGCTAGTACACCTGGCATCTACATTATTTATGTCATAGGTGAACTGTAGAAAAATCTTTTATTTTTTGTCTTGCTTTTCACTGCAGGAGCTTATAGAAAGAATTTCCAGTACTGAAATGTAAGCCAGGCCTATAGGCTTTGCCAATGCTTGTTATAATTTAGCATTTTTGTGTAGTTAAAATATTGTTTAGTGATAACTAGGCCACATTGCAGTGCAAATAGTAGGACTCAACAGGCCTGATGTTTGGATAACAACTCCATATGTTGAGAGGAGGCAGGTAGTAGTTGTTTGGGTCACTTCCCCTGAGTCACACACTTTCAACAAATTCCTAACAAAGGACAGACTATTTCACTAAGTAAGATCCATGAATGAAGCACAGTGTGTCCTGTAGACAATTATCTTAAATCAGTGGTGTTTCAAACTAGCTTTCCTGAACTCATGTATTAACTCTGAAATTTTTTGTTATTCCAAAGATACAATCTTTTTCAACTATGTTTCCAATGAAATTGTCCAGTCGTTGCAACACAACTGAAAGTGGGAGTCTTTTTGGGGTCACCAGGTTACAGCCTCTATTACTCGGTACTTGATGGCTACAGTGTCTAGTTACCTGTGACTCTACTTTGAAAACGAATTATATTCTGTGGGACTTGGTGCTGATGCAGAAAGAGAGAAAAAACACAAATGGATCTTATAGATCTGTCCTCTGTAACAAAAACAGTCCTTATCCTTGTGCCACTGGTACTTAGTTTACTAGTCCATATTTCTTCTAGGAAGCAACTGTTTTCAAGCAGCAACACAGCACATAGTTCTGAAGTCTTTACATAACTCAACTGAGGACAAATGTGACAGTACATATGGCAAACAAGCTGGGCAGACAAAACAATGTGTAACTCGGGAGATTCCCTCTTGACTTTTGATGAGCCTTCACTATCAAGAGGTTTTGTTTTTATTCACCAGCTCCCTGGGTCCGGTGTCTGAGCAAGAGATGCCTGTTAACATCCTGATTTAGGTATAATGCATTTTCTCTCCCTTGTTTCCCAGATACCTGCTGCTCAGCTACTGTGTGTGTGATGTCATCATAGAATGACTGTGTATGCCTGAAGAGATTAGTTGTAGAGAGTGGGCTGAGCAGCAGGATGGCGCTTCTGGTGGGGAATAAATATAGTGCTGATATAGTTTGAAAAAACATCTTTGACCTGTAACTAGGACTTTATTCTTCAAACAAACTTGATCATAAAATCTACGTTACCTGACTACCGTGGTTCAATCTTTAATTGCAACAATGGCAATGAGTTGGAAACTAACCTACATATGCAAAGGGGATTAAAAAGGAAGATTAGGCCTACAAGAAACAAAGAGGGAAGTGATTTAGACTTAAGAAGAAAAGAGAAAAACACCCTTAAAGCCCTACCAGTGTCACTGTGACCAGACAGCCTACAGTCCTGGGTGTTTAACCTGTTTAAGTTTAAAGTCTATACTGATTTAGGGTGAATTGTGTGCCAACAATCTGACATTTGTGTAGGAGGCTGGCCTGGTGTGTGGTAGGTATCTATGGTACTTACACTTTATACTAGGTCCAGGAATCCCTTATTAATGTAGAGTAGTCCGTGCCTAGAAGTCAGGCTCTCTAGAGGTAGCTGTAAATGAGAAGCCAAGGCTAATGCAGGAGACATGCAAGGCTCATGCAATACCACTGTAGTCACACTTAGTACTTACACACATGAGAGAAAACACTCAGGCCCTCATTCTGACCATGGGGGTCCAAAGACCGCCAGGACCTCGGTGGCAGTCAAATCGCCGACAGGCCGATGGTGAAGACCGCCACATTACGAGTGTGGCGGGATGGCCTGTCCCGCCATGGCAGTTGGACAGCCAGGCCACAGATTAGCATCTCCAACACGGCCGTCCACTGAAGACCACCGGCGGTATCACGTGTTGGCTTTCCACCAAGGTTTTGTGGCGGTAGAACCATCATGAAAACCCTGGCGGAAAGGCTACAGGTGTAAGGAAATGTATTTCCTGTCACTGGCAGACGACTACCCCAACATCCCCCCTGCAATCCCAATACCCCCACCCCTTCTATACCAGAACCCCCATCCTCCCACCAGTATAGCGCCCCCACCCGCCATCCAGTACGGCACCCCCTCCCCCCACCCTCCTCCAGTACAGAGCCACCGCAAACACGCACACACAACACCCCCTCCAATCCCCCTCCCCATATACACGCACATGCACACACACACATACACGCAACCTGCATACAATCATTCACCAACACTTACATACACACATTCACTCACATGCATCCATTCTTGCATTCACACAAATATTCCAACACGCACTCAATTCAACAATTATACACGCATTCAAACACCCAAAAATACATGCATACACACACGCAGTCAAACGAGCACTCAACCACCCATACACACACACTCATAAAGACATACATACATACTTACATTCACACATGCAGACAACGCCCACTCACACAAGCACACACAACACCCCCGCTCTACCATCACACCTGTCGGACGATCGACTTACCTTGTCTGGTGAGGAGGTAATCCAGCAGGGAATGGGAAAAGGTGCTTCCACGCCTGCAGCACTCCGCCATCAGGGCACCAGCAGGCTGTATTACAGTTCATAATACGGCTGGTGGAGTCCTTTTGGTGGGGTTGGGCCGGTGGTGGAACCGCCCCTGCGCCTCCGACCGCCAGCACAACTACTGGAGAATTTCCACCCAAATTGTAGTGGAAATCCTTCAGTACTCGTAATATGGTGGTCAGAAGACCGCCAGCACAGGCAGTCTGCTGGCTCCCGTGGCTTCGGCGGTCTTCTGAAAAGACCGCCAAAGTCATAATGAGGGCCTCAGTGTTACAAAAATAAAGGTACTTTGTTTTGGTGACACAAATACCAAAAATACCATAGAGACTATGGGGGTCATTCCAACCTTGGCGGTCGGTGTTAAAGCGGCGGCAAAACCGCCAACAGGCTGGCGGTAAAAAGAATTGAATTCCGACCCTGGCGGAAACCGCCAACAGAGACCGCCACTTGAACACACCGCCCGCCACGGCAAACAAACAGCGCGGCGGTCACCGCCAACAGACAGGCGGCAGTCAATGTACCGCCCACCCTATCACAACCCACCAATCCGCCACCTTTTCTGGGGCGGTAGCCCCGCCGATAAAAACACGGTGGAAACAGCCATTTCGAAGGGAAAACGCTCACCTCCATACACCCCACGAGGAATCTGGACAGCATGGAACCCGAACTCCACATCCTCCCAGCGATTGTCTTCCTGCTCCTCTACCAGGAGCACGAACGCCGGCGCAGAAGACAACAGTGAGTACTGCACCTACGACACAGGGGAGGGGGGAGGCAAACAATTTCGGGGACACACATATGTGACACACCCACCCCCACCCTCACCCACTACAACACACACATCAATGCATAGCAATACATCACAGTTACCCCCCCAAACCCCCCAGAAGAATGCAAAGACAAAAGGAAATGATTATAAACATTGGAATATATTGTATTACTGGCTTAAAAATATATCACACATCTAAAACTTTTATATACATAAATTGTCAAGTCCGATATTTGTAGCAGGCATTGCTCATGGACCACTGGGCCCAAATCACATGGGAAAAGCCCACACAGGATACCTGACTCCAGCGGAGAGAACACTGCAGGAGCATCAGATAGGAAAACTACAGGCACCTCAGGGGGAAGGGAAGGGGGGGGCACCTCAGCCGGATGAGTCCACAACGCCAGATCCACGAGGGGCCTCCATGGCCACTGTTCAATCCTGGGGAGTGCAAAGCCACAGTCTCTCAAGTCTCTACAGTGGGTGGGTTGCCCACTGTTCCATCCTGGGGAGTGCAAAGCCACAGTCTCTCAAGTCTCTACAGTGGGTGGCTTGCCCACTGTTCCATCCTGGGGAGTGCAAAGCCACAGTCTCTCAAGTCTCTACAGTGGGTGGGTTGCCCACTGTTCCATCCTGGGGAGTGCAAAGCCACAGTCTCTCAAGTCTCTACAGTGGGTGGCTTACCCACTGTTCCATCCTGGGGAGTGCAAAGCCACAGTCTCTCAAGTCTATACAGTGGGTGGCTTGCCCTCTGTTCCATCCTGGGGAGTGCAAAGCCACAGTCTCACAAGTGGATAACAGTCTTCATTGGTACTGGGAGGGGACTGGTGCCCAGAGTGCTTCGTGCAGCCCTGCCCGACACAGATGCGGGCCTGCCCCTTCCGCCAATGGGCCAGCGGTGCTTGAGACGGCGGTGCCCAGTTCAGTGGTGCTTGAGATGAAGGGCCCAGTTCAGCGGTGCTTGAGACGGCGGTGCCCAGTTCAGCGGTGCTTGAGATGAAGGGCCCAGTTCAGCGGTGCTTGAGATGAAGGGCCCAGTTCAGCAGTGCTTGAGACGGCGGTGCCCAGTTCAGCGGTCCTTGAGACGGCGGTGCCCAGTTCAGCGGTGCTTGAGATGAAGGGCCCAGTTCAGCGGTGCTTGAGACGGCGGTGCCCAGTTCAGCGTTGCTTGAGATGAAGGGCCCAGTTCAGCGGTGCTTGAGATGAAGGGCCCAGTTCAGCGGTGCTTGAGATGAAGGGCCCAGTTCAGCGGTGCTTGAGACGGCGGTGCCCAGTTCACCGGTGCTTGAGACGGCGGTGCCCAGTTCAGCGGTCCTTGAGACGGCGGTGCCCAGTTCAGCGGTGCTTGAGATGAAGGGCCCAGTTCAGCGGTGCTTGAGATGAAGGGCCTAGTTCAGCGGTGCTTGAGATGAAGAGCCCAGTTCAGCGGTGCTTCAGACGGCGGTGCCCAGTTCAGCGGTGCTTGAGATGAAGGGCCCAGTTCAGCGGTGCTTCAGATGAAGGGCCCAGTTCAACGGTGCTTGAGATGAAGGGCCCAGTTCAGCGGTGCTTGAGACGCCGGTGCCCAGTTCAGCGGTGCTTGAGATGAAGGGCCCAGTTCAGCGGTGCTTGGGATGAAGGGCCCAGTTCAGCTGTGCTTGAGACGGCGGTGCCCAGTTCAGCGGTGCTTGAGACGGAGGTGCCCAGTTCAGCGGTGCTTGAGACGGCGGTGCCCAGTTCAGCGGTGCTTGAGACGGCGGTGCCCAGTTCAGCGGTGCTTGAGATGAAGGGCCAAGTTCAGCGGTGCTTGAGACGGCGGTGCACAGTTAAGTGGTGCTTGAGATGAAGGGCCCAGTTTAGCGGTGCTTGAGACGGCGGTGCCCAGTTCAGCGGTGCTTGAGACGGCGGTGCCCAGTTCAGCGGTCCTTGAGACGGCGGTGCCCAGTTCAGCGGTGCTTCCGATGAGTACCCAGTTCAGCGGATCCGCCCATGGCGTGGAGGTCATTTGCCACCTGACCTGTGGCTGGCTGCCCCTTCCTGCCCACCTGGGATGGGGCTGGCTGGGCCCTCCTGGGCTGCAGTACCGGGCCTGTTGGTGTCCTCCTGCCCACCTGGGATGGGGCTTGCGGGGCCCTCCTGCACAGCTGGGCTGCTGGCGGTCTTGTCGGGCATGCTGCCCTTCCCAGCCTTCCCTGTTCGCCTGTGGCCCTTCCCCACCTTTGGCGATGTGCCAGCTGGCACCACACTTCCTGCCGGAGCCATGGTAGGGATTTTGGTCCCTGGTGTTTTAGGCCTCTCGCGCCGGCCACTGACAATCTTCGCATGTTTTTGCGGGGTGGGCTGGCCGTGCCTTGGCTCCCTACTGAACTGGCTGCCCTTGAGGGTGGGGGACTCCACAGTCCATGGCAGACTGTCTTCACAGGGCCCGCTTTTGTGGTGGCTGAGGTGCTGACTGGAGTCCTATGAGATGGACGGGGTGGGGGAGTTGTTGGAAAGAGGTCAAGTTTTGATAGGAAAATAATTTTAGGAAGAGAGGGACGGGTAGGTGTAGTAGGTATGGGAGTGGAGGAAGAGGTTGTGGTTGTAGGAGTTTGAAGTCTGGTGTCTTTGGGTGCATGTGCTTGGGCTGGAGGCTGTCGTGAGGTGGATGGCTGTTGGGTGGGTGGCTGCCTGCGTTTGTGTAGCTTGGAAGAGGGGGTGACAGACACATTGGGAGAGGACACAGGGGACGTGTGAATGGTAGTGGGGGTGGTGACTGCACGTGTGCGGGGGTTCTGGTGGGTGTGCTGGTGATGGACGTAGTGGCTGAAGATGTTGTGCATGCAGGTGTGAGTGGAGACGTCACAGGGAGGGAGGAGGGAGACGAGGAGGAGGCGGACACAGTGGAGGCAGTGGGTGTTGGTATATCTGCATGTGGATGTTGCTTGTGTGAATGCCTTTGTGATGAGTGGTGCTTATGTCTGGCTGAGCTTCCCTTGGGTGGTGAGGTGTTTGCAGGCTGGTCTGATGGTGTGTCTGGGATAGGCAGAGGTACAGGGGATTGGGTATGGGTGGAAGAAGTTGGAGGGGGAGGCTAGAGACAGGGACAATGGCTGCTGTCAGTGCTGAGGCCAGAGTGTTGAACGATCGCTGAAGGGCAGCCTGACCAAAATGGTAAACTGCCCATCAGTGAGCTTCCTCAGGAGGTCAATGACCTCCTCACTGAGGGCAGCAGGGGTGACAGGGGCAGGGCCTGAGGTGCCTGGGGCGAAGGAGATGCCCACCTTCCTGGGTGAGCGGGCACGGGGCAGACGCTGAGGGGCTGCTGGGAGGGCGGTGCTGGTGCGCCGGGTGGCGGCTGTACCTGTTGTTGCGGGGGGCACAGATGTTGCCACCACCACAAGGGAGCTCCCTTCAGAGGACGAGTCGCTGTCACTGACATCCTCACGAGTCCCCGCTGTGGAGCTCCCCTCGCCCTCCGTCTCACTGGTGAATTCCGATTCCGTTGCATGGCCCGCCATGGCCATGTGAGATGCAGCTCCCTCGTGCTCCGATGCCACTTCTCCTCCGCCTGATGATGCTAATGCACACATGAACAGGAAGACCACAAAAAAGGGGGGGGGGAATAAAGAAATGTTGAGTGCATGCATTGGTGACACCGTTGGCGGATAGGACAGACACAGAAGCCCCCTGCACTACGCCGCGTACTTGGGGTCGACTACGCAATCCGTGGGACATGGCCTACAAGCCTATGGGCGACATCTGCACACATAGATGACACAGGTCAATGAATAGCTGTACTTAGCACCCTACAGAGGTGGGGGGCGGGGGCACAGGGCCATGCCCTACGGAGGGGCCTAGCCACAGATATCGCCCTGGCCTAGGGATACCCACAGCCCTCCTCCCCCACCCAGACACCTCCACTGCGAAAAGTCACCAGGATTTGAGTTAACTCACCCCCTTGTGTCTGCTGTGATGTCCTCACGCGCCCATCCAAATCGGGGTAGGCCACCGCCAGGATCCGGGACATCAGGGCAGTCAAAGTCCGACTGGCACCCCTCCCACGTTGGGAGGCCATCCCCAGCTGAGCCTCCGCCGTCTTCCTGCTCCAGCGGCGGATGTCCTCCCATCTCTTCCGGCAGTGGGTGACCTGTCTGTGGTGGACCCCCAGGGTCCGAACGTCCTTGGCGATGGCACGCCAAATATCGATTTTCTGGTGGGCGCTGACCTATGTGACATGTACAGGGAGAGAAGAATAATCATCACCTTCTGCATGCTCGATGTGAGTGGCCCCCCAACCCCACCCTTGCCATGTGGCACATGCTCTCATCTGTCGTTTGATGCATGCCTCAATCGCTCCCCTCCCCACCATCTTTCATCCACCCCACTCAGCACAGCCATTGCCCACAAAGCATGGTCCCAGTGTACTTACCTGTTGGTCTGGAGGACCGTAGAGTAGCGCATACTGGGTGAGGACCCCATCCACAAGTTTCTCCAATTCCTGAGCAGTGAAGGCAGGGGCCCTTTCCCCAGTCGCATGAGCCATTGTCTCTTCCAGACCGAGGTCACAGCAGCACTTGCAGTGTAGGTCCTCTCCTGTGGAAGATCAGGTATCGAGTGATTAAGCAGATAGAAAATGGCGGTCACGCCCGCGGCGGTGCGTACCGCGGCGGTGCGTACCGCGACCGCCAGCGCACATCGTCATTGCCTCCTGAGACCCATAGGGTTCTATGTTAACCAATGCTGCTTTGCACCGCGGTCTTCGACCGCCTACCGCCACGGTGTGCCACGCCAGCGCATTGACCTCACATCCCATTGTCGCACTTCACAGGTCAGGCAGCCGCCATTTCATGCCCACATGGCTTAATTTCTACTGCGTCACACATACCTAGGCCTTGCATCGACACTCATACAAGCCATACAATGCATTGGGAATCATGTTATGTGCAAGCTGTGGGAACGTACCTGTGGGTTGATTGACTCTGTGCTCGCTGTTGTCCTTCATAGGCACCGTCCGCTGGGACATGCGAGGAGATGGAGGAATCTTCCCGTGTACAGACCGCTGGTGGACCTGTCGACAATGGAGGAAAGACATGTCATACTGACATACAGGCTTGACCGAGCCACTATACAGGAACTGTGTGCCCAGCTGGAGCCAGGCCTGATGTCACCAATCCGCCAACCTACATGGATCCCCCCTCTAGTGCAGGTTCTGTCAGTACTCCATTTCTTAGCAAGTGGGTCATTTCAAACAACAGTGGCCATATCATCAGGGATGTCCCAGCCCATGTATTCCAAGGTGTTGTCCAGAGTGTTGTCTGCCCTGCTCAAACACATGCGGAGCTACATCGTCTTCCCTGAGGTGGGGGATTTGCCTACAGTGAAGGGTGATTTCTATGCCCTTGGACATATTCCCAACATCATTGGTGCCATTGATGGGACACATGTTGCTTTGGTCCCCCCCAGCAGGAGTGAACAGGTGTACAGGAACAGGAAGAGTTATCATTCCATGAATGTCCAGATGGTCTGTTTGGCTAACCGGTACATCTCCCATGTTAATGCCAAGTTCCCTGGGTCAGTGCATGACGCCTACATCATGCGGAATAGCAGCATCCCTTACGTGATGGGTCAACTCCAGAGGCACCGTGTGTGGCTAATTGGTGACTCCGGTTACCCCAACCTGTCATGGCTACTGACCCCAGTGAGGAATCCCAGGACAAGGGCAGAGGAACGGTACAATGAGGCCCATGGGCGTACTAGGAGGGTGATCGAGCGGACCTTCGGCCTCCTGAAGGCCAGGTTTAGGTGCCTCCATATGACAGGTGGATCCCTAATGTACTCACCAAAGAAGGTGTGCCAGATCATCGTGGCCTGCTGTATGCTTCACAACCTGGCTTTGCGACGCCAGGTGCCTTTTCTGCAGGAGGATGGTCCAGATGGTGGTGTTGTAGCAGCTGTGGAGCCTGTGGAGAGTGAAGAGGAGGAAGGCGAAGAGGACGACATAGAGAACAGGAACACAATAATACCGCAGTATTTCCAATGACACACAGGTTAGAATCCACACCGGCATATTACATTTACTTAAAGACTACTACCTCTCTACTGTCTGACCTTTTCCCCCAGTGTATGGTAACTGAGTTGTGACTTTCCCTTTCGATTTCAGAGATGTGGGCCCCACTGCGTGACATCTGCTTTCTTTCCCCATGGACTACAGCTGTGTGGCAGTGGTATGTAGTCATCACATTTTGGCACTGTCATGTCTAATACATTTGTTCAAAATCACAGCCAGCTTCCAGATCGTTTTGTGCAATAACTGTGTTTATTACAGTGCTCTAAATTGGTGGGTGGTTGCAAATCGGTGAGGGGTGATGCTGGAGGATTGTCCATGGCAGAGTCCAGACTATCAGTATCACAGGTGCATTGTCCAAATGCCTGTGGAAAGTGGAGCAGGGGCAGTTTAAGGTTGGACAGGGTGTCAATGTGGGACAGTGGGATGACAATCAGGGAGGTATCCTTTCCTGGCGGGGGTCTTGGCATCTAACTCTGTCTTCTTCCTGGATCTCAGGGCCCGCTTGCGGGGTGGTTCTCCTTCTGCAGGGGGTGGGGTTCTGGTGGCCTGTTGGTCTTGTGTCGGGCCTCCTGTCCACTAGCGCCGGCGGAGGTGGTAGGCAGTTCTTGGTCCATGCTAGTGACAGGGGCCCTTTGTGGTGCCACAGTGTCCCGCAATGTGGTGACTACCTGATTCAGAGCCACTACGATGGTGCCCATGGCGGAACTGATGTTTCTTAGTTCCTCCCTGAACCCCATATACTGTTCCTCCTGCAGAAGCTGGATCTCCTGAAATCTGCCCAGGACCGTCGCCATCATCTCCTGGGAGTGGTGGTAGGCTCCCATGATGGAGGAGAGGGCCTCGTGGAGAGTGGGTTCCCTGGGCCTGTCCCCACCCTGTCGCACAGCAGCCCACCCAGTTCCCGTTTCCCTGGGCCTCTGTCCCCTGGACCGTGTGCCCACTACCACTGCCCCCAGGTCCCTGTTGTTGTTGGGGTGGTGGGTTAACCTGGGTGCCCTGTAGTGGTGGACACACCACTGACTGACGTGTCCTGGGGACAGAGGTATGGGCCCGCTGGGTGGGTGCTGTGCTGGTGTTCCCAGAGGGGGGAAGGTCTGCTGTGGCCTGTGGCTGTCTGAGGGGAACCGACTGTCCCGAGGTCCCCGATGGGCCGGGCTGGTTATCTAGATCCAGGGAGACAGAGCTGCTGTCATCACTGTGGGCCTCTTCTGGGGGTGGAGTGGACATTTGTGGACCCTCCTGCGCGGTGACGTGGCGTTCAGGTCCTGCAGGGGTATAAAAGTATGGTTATTGCTTCTGTGTGTGCCATAGCGTGCAATGGGTGGGTGCTCGTGTACCCCAGTGCTGGCATTCCCTTGTGGGGGCTGTTGTGACGGTGGTTTGGGGGGGGGGATGGGTATGTGCAGTGGGCATGCTTAGGTGATGGGTGTCCATGCTTTGTGGTCGCATGCAGGGCTTGGTGTTGGGATGGGTGGGTTGTGATGGTGAGACATTTGCAAGGAGTAGGTGTGATGGGGGTGGGGGTGAGGGTGGGGGTATGAGTTGGCATGCTGGTGGGGTGGAGGGGATGAAGTAGTTAAGATTTGACTTACCAGAGTCCATTCCTCCGCCTACTCCTGCGAGGCCCTCTGGATGCAGGATCGCCAAGACCTGCTCCTCCCATGTTGTAAATTCTGGGGGAGGAGGTGGGGGTCCGCCGCCAGTCCGCTGCACCGCGATGTTGTGCCTGGATACCATGGAACGCACCTTCCCCCGTAGGTCGTTCCACTGCTTCCTGATGTCGTCCCGATTTCTTGGGTGCTGTCCCACAGCGTTGACCCTGTCCACTATTCTGCTCCATAGCTCCATCTTCCTGGCAATGGTGGTGTGCTGCACCTGTGTCCCGAAGAGCTGTGGCTCTACCGGTACAATTTCCTCCACCATGACCCTGAGTTCAGCCTCAGAAAACCTGGGGTGTCTTTGCGGTGCCATGGGGTGGTGTGGGTGATGTGTGGGGTGGATTGTGTGGTGCTAAGTGTGGTGATGTGTATTAATGTGTTGTTTGAAGTGCTTGGTAATATTACTGGGTGACAGTGAATTGCGCGTCTGGGTGCTCGGATCTCTTTTCTCTGTGCGTGTTCACGAATCTCTAGGAGTGGGGGTTTGTGGGTGATGTGGGTGTGTGTTTTATATTGTATTGGGTGTGTGGGAGTGTTGTTTGTATGTGTATCAGGTGTGTGTATTTGGAATTGTCCAATGTGGCTGTGTTTTAGAGC
Source organism: Pleurodeles waltl (assembly GCF_031143425.1). Taxonomy (NCBI): domain Eukaryota; kingdom Metazoa; phylum Chordata; class Amphibia; order Caudata; family Salamandridae; genus Pleurodeles; species Pleurodeles waltl. The sequence continues at coordinate 962,820,938 of NC_090450.1, forward strand.
TGTGTGTGTATTTTGAGCGCGGCGGTGTGTACCGCCAATGGAATACCGCGGTTGTAAGACCACCGCATGGATTCGTCGGTCGTAATGGCATGGGCGTATTTCTGTTGGCGTGAGGTGGAGATTTGGTCATCGCCAGTTTCTCGCTGGCCTTTGGTGTGGGGGACTTTTGTGGATGTCTGTATTTTGGCGGTTTGCCTGTTGTGGGTCAGAATGACCGTGGTGGTTTACCGCGGCCGCGGCGGTGTTATGGCGGTCTTCTGCACGGCGGTAAGCGCCTTTTACCGCCGAGGTTGGAATGACCGCCTATGCCCCCTTAGGAGGTAAGTAATACATGAATTATATACAATAGTATGCAGAAATAGACATAAAAACAGTTAGAACACAGTGCAATTAGTGAAAATCACAATAGAGAGCAATAGCCCTAGCAGGAGCACAAACCATATACTTAAAAAATGGAATGCGAACGTTGGTCCCCCACCTAGTTAAGTGTAGTGTGTAGAGGGGAGCTGGGAGTACTAGGAAAGCCCAAAGGTAAGTACCACAACCCACCCCAGTGACCAGGAAAGCAGGAGTAGATCACTGTAAGTTCCACAGATCACACACAGAGAAGGAAAGAATAATGCAAAACCCAGAAAACAATGCAAGACACTAACAGTGGATTCTTAGCAAAGGAGGAACTGTGGAAGAAGGCGACCAAGTCCAAGAAGCACAGCAGAGTCCAGGTAAGGCAGGAGCCTCTAACCAGCAGACTGAGGTGCAAGAGGTGAGTCGATGGCTACGAAGGAGAGTCAGCACTGCACCCAAGAAGGTGAAGTCAAGTTCCTGGAGGAAGCAGGTGATGTCCCACATCGAAAGGAGGATTGCAGTCAGTTTTCCGTCTTAGAATTCCAGCAACAAGCCGTGGCACACGCAAAACTCACGGTTAGCGGAAAATGGAGCTGCTGGGGACCAGGAAGGACTGGGTGGACTCTACCCAGGAGCGTGAGTCAGTGGAGGCCCTCAGCAACATAGAGAGCCCACAGGAGACCAGCCAGCATCCACAGGAGACCCACAGGATGGGGACACAAAAGTTGATGAAGTGGCACATGCAGCACTATGAAAAAGGCCACCACACCACCGGAGAACCACTCAGGGAACTGTGCATCACAGAATGGAGTGCTGGGGGCTGGTCCTTCAGGATGGCTGAAGATCTCTTGGAAAAGATGCCAACAAGCCTTGGCAGCTGCAAAGGACGTGGTGCACAGGGGTACTGTCCTGCGTAGGCAGGCAATGACTTACCTACACCCAAGTTGGACAGCTGGAAGTGAGGACCATCGGGACCACTTAAGTCCACCACCATGATGCAGGATGCATGCAGCACAGCAGGAGAGGGGATCCACACAGCTGATCGTCATTGCAGTTGGTGCCTGCAGAAGCAGGGGAGTGACTCCTTCAACACAAGGGAGATGCCTTCTTTCTTCTGATGCTGGCTGAAGACAGGCTGTCCTCAGAGGATGCACAACTGGGGAAATGTTGCAGTTGCTGGAAGGAGTCGGAGATACAATGTTGTAGGAGGCATCTTGCTTCTTTGTTGAAGCTTGTAGGGTTCTCAAGAGTCCAGATGTAGTTTCTTCAGTCAGAAGTTGAAGTGGAGGCTGCAAAGGATTCTAGCTGGAGTCTTGCAATCCGAATCTGAGGAACCACCCAAGAGAGAGACCATAAATAGCCCTGAAAGGGGGATTGGTCAACTAGCTGGGTGACCACCTATCAGGAGGTGTCTCTGACATCACCTGCTGACAATTCCCTGCCAACCTTGAATCCAATATGGCAAAACCCAGGAACCCTCTCAAGGAGCTCTGAGCACCACCCCTGGGGTGGTGATGGACAGGGGAGTGGCCACTCCCTTTCCTTTGTCCAGGTTTGCACCAGAGCAGGGACTGGGAGTTCCTGAACCGGTATAGACTAGTTTATGCAAGGAGGGCACCAAATGTGCCCTTAAAAGCACTACCAGTGGCTTGGGGAGGCTGCCCTTCCCAAGCCTGTAACACCTATTTCAAAAGGGAGAGGGTGTAACACCCCTCTTCCAAAGGAAATCCTTTGTTCAGCCTTCCTGGGCTTGAGCTTCTTAAGCAACAGGAGGGCATAAACCTGTCTGGGAGGTGGCAGCAGCTAGGGTTGCCCGAAAACCCTCATAATGCTGTAATGTCAATACTGGGGGTCCTCTAAGGAGTCCCCGGAGTGCATGAGATCATATAACCAATGCTCACAAAATTATTGGGGTATGATTCTAACATGTTTGATAACAAACATGCCTATGTTCAGAATTACCAATATGCAGTTGGACATAGGTATCGACCTATGTCTAGTACACACGTAAAATGGCATCCACGCACTCACAAAGTCCATGAAAATGAGCATGGAGTTTGTGAGGGCACCTCTGCTAGTGCAGGGGTGCCCTCGGACACAGGTACTTCACACCCTGCCCTTTCGACTAGAAGGCCTGTCATAGGGGTAGCTTATAAGTGACCTGGTGCAGTGTTAAATGGCAGTAAAAGAGTGCTTGCACCTTTTCATGCAGGTTGCAGTGGCAGTTCATGCAGAACCCTTTGCTTGGGCTCCCCGTGGGTGGCAAAATATATGCTGCAGCCCACAGGAATCCCCTGGAATCCCAATGCCCTGGGTACCTAGGTACCATGTACTAGGGACTTCTAATGGGGCACCAGTGTGCCAATTGTGTGATGAAACACAGAGTTTTGGGCGAGAGACCATATTCACTGGGGTCCTAATTAGCAGGATCCCAGTGAACACAGTCAAACACACTGACAGAAAAGGGGGTAACCATGCCAAGATAGAGGGTACTTTCCTACAGTTTGCATATACAGAAGTTCATTGCTTGGCCAAGACATGCCAGTGGCGAGTGTACCAGCAGTGCAGATGAACAAGGAATATAGCATTCAGGATGTGAGCAAACTGGCAGCATGTAGAGTTAGCTATTTCATGGCTAAAATTACATTTTATTGATGTACTTGGTGATCAACATTTAAAGCCAGCTGGCAGTAAGTACATTCTGGTGTTCACATATAACAACTCTCTACTGAGGGTAAGATTACCTTTAATTCAATCTTATTCACCCTTTTTGGTAAAGTGAAACTTGCCCTGTAAAGGGACTACAAGTTTTGATTTTTGAAGAAGCGCTCAGTTTTAAAGTTTTACAGAAATGGTTGCTGGTTGGTGTAATGATTCAAAGACATACCGTTACTTGAGTTCGAGTTACGTGGAAACCTTTGCACGCATGCTGTGGATTCCTCAGCTCTTCATGCATGTGGGCTGCGTGGGAAACCTTGCGCGCATGCTGTGGATTCTTCAGCTGTTCATGCGACAGTGTGTGCAGTCAAGCAAAATGGCTATAGAGGGCAAAGTGTGATAACATACAACACATTTACCAATCAAGCCCTAATTTCTGAAGAAAATTATGCTTAGCAAATTATTGACACCCATGTTATATTTTTGGGTAGGATATTTTTGAATTCCATGGCCCACAAGTGTATTGGAAGGGGATTGCTCAGTTTGACAGTAATATTTTTTATTTTTGTCTCAACGTGTTGAAGTACAATATGTACCTCTGCAGCCTGTTGTTCCGGTGGAAGAATTTCCCACCTAGGATGGAAGTAAGGGTGATAGTCAGTGAACCGAATATCATCACATCTGGAGGCTTACAATAAGCAAGTTATTTTTATTTTTTTTCCATTGAACTTGTTGCTTTGCGAGGATTTTCAACATCTGACTGAACATTCCACTGTGCTCCTGTGGAACTATGAAGTGCCACCATGTTGCAGAAAGTTGAGGCTAAATTCAGATGAGAGGTCGCTGACCGGTGAAGGGGATATTGTGTTACGTACTATGGTTATGAGTTTGTAATGCCATGCTGAGTATGCTGCCTGAGTTTATTTTCAGTGCTATTCTGCATTTGCTGCATATGCATATGTTAAAAATGCTACTCTAGATTTTTTGCCAGAATAGTTTTACTTAAGCATGCTTGTGTAAGTTCTGTCGTGTGTGCATAGCAGAGGGGTGAGTAGGCCTTATTTTTGTAGGAAATATTTGTTAATGTTGTTGCTACCGTACTGAGTTAAATTTTATGAATTCCATAATAAAATTGCATATAGAGCAATGTTCCTATGTGATGTACAGTGCAAAGCGGGAAAGTACCTGTTTTTGGGATGAGTGGTATTAAGCTTATGTAGTGTGCCATTTTAAGGAGGAGTGAGGGTTGGGAGATACCCTTTGCCTACTGTAGTTAAGTGTGAGTGTGGTTGAAAGAAACCTTTATTAATTGTTGCTTTAATATAGAGGGTTGAAAGATCCCCTTTTTGTTATGTGTGATTAGGGTTTGTTTCTAAGTTTAAGTAGTGTCCTGTTGCAAGGATGAGCGTGGTTTGAAAGATACTCTTTGCTTACAGTTTGAGAAAAGGGAGAAAGATATGCAATTTTGTATTAGTGAGTGTGCTGATGGAGGAGACCTATTTCCAAATTTAGGTAGTGTCCTGTTGGTAGGTACGAGCAAGGGTTGGTAGATACTCTTTGCCTACTGGGGTTTAAAGACACCCATTTTGTTATTACAGTGAGGGTTGAAATAGACCATTTTGTTATTACAGTGAGGTTTGAAAGACACCCATTTCCAAATGTATGTAGTGTCCTGTGGTTCGGAGTGAGTGAGGATTGGAAGACACCATTTGCCTACTGGGTTGAAAGATACCCATTTTGTTATTACAGTGAGGGCTGAAAGAGACCCATTTCCAAGTTTATGTAGTGGCCTGTGATTAGGGATGACTGAGGCTTGGAAGACAACCTCGGCCTACTGTTGTATGCGGTTAAAAGAGACCTTTCTATGAATTTTTACCTGAGTACACAAGATGCCCTGTGTTTTGGGGATGAGTGTTGGGGTGAAAGAGACCCTTTTCTATGGTTACAAAATGCTCTGAGTTTCGGGGATTACTGTAGGTAAAAAGAGACCTTTAGTTTGTCTATTGTAGTGAGAGCTAAAAGATACTCTTTTATTATGTGCAATATGATGTTGTGTTGTGAGTGACCCTTTTGTTTACTTCTTGGATGAGGGTTAAAAGATACCAATTAGTTTGTTTTTTTTTCTTTTTCTAAGGGGGGGGGTGCTACATCCTGATTTATGTATAATGCATTCTCTTTCCCTAGTTTCCCAATTACCTGCTGCTCTTCCAGTGTGTTTGTGTGATGTAATAGAATGTATATGCATGACTGGAGAGATTAGATGGAGAGAGTGGGCTGAGCAGCAGGATGCTGCTCTTGGTGGCTATTAACATGGCGTTGATAAAGATTGATGTAGCATTTATACCTGAACTAGGACTTTATACTTAAAATAAACTTCATCATAAAACCTATGTTATCAGATGTTGAAGGGGTCAGATGCACCTCCTGCTTGACGTCCTCTGAGATCAGCACTAAGCATCACAGAGGTGCATTGCCTGGAATTAAAGAGCTGCACCACAGATGAATGTCAGCTTATTCCAGGTCCCTCATCTGGAAGTGCAACGTACTCAGCATGAAGGAGCACTGAGGACCATCCAGGTCACCGCTGAAGGAAGTCTGTATGATGTGTGCTCACTACACATGAACTGAGGGCCCAGTGATGGGGCTACGACATGCTTTTATTTAGTGCACCCATAGTTTCAACAGATGGAGAACTGCACAAAATATTACAGTACTGAATAAAGGTAATGCCGGCTTCCCACCCACATGGAAAACAAGTACCAGACAGGGAAGCAGCTGCGCAAACATCTTGGATATATGTTTGAAACTAGTGCAGCAATGGACAGCAGCAGAGCTAGATGTACTCAAATGGAAAAGATGATGGTCAAGAAGGGAAAGTTTCCCTCATACAGAGAACTGGCACAGCACAGTATAAGCAGTGCAAGTTTCCCTGAGACACAGTAAATGAGCCCGCACCTGCAGCAGTAGTGCTATTCTGTTTACACATGTGCACCCAAAAGCTACAGCCCATGCAGCAACAGTTCTGATCTCTGTCGTACACAGAACATGTACTGTATTTGGTATGTACACAGAATATTAGAAAACAGAAATTTTGTGGGACAAAAATATCGAGTCATGAAAAGTGAGGACAAAAATAGTGTGAAGATAAGTTTTTATAGGGCAGGACTTTTTTACTACATATATCTCCACATCCACGTACCTTGACTGTATATATGTATATAGTCAAGGTACATAGATGGGGAGTATGAAAAGTAAATCTATACTTGCCTTTTTGCGCGTACCTTCTTGATATTTTGGCCATCAATATTTTTGACACAATATTATGTCCACATAATATTTCTGTTTCCAGAATGCTGTCAGTGATCCTTGTATTTATCAGCAACATTGTAATCTTCCCTTACACAGCACAGTGGCACAGGATGCTAGCAGCAGTGCAAGTCTCCCTCGCACAGCACATAGGCAGATAATGTCAGGATTGGTGTTAGCTTCTCTTGCACACCACATACACAGAGGATGTCAGCAACAGTGTAAGCTTCCTCCACACAGCACACTGACACAGTATGTCAGCAGAAGTGTAAGCTTCCCTCGCAGCTACAGTGGATCTTTTTTTGGAACTGATACACATAACTTCCAACCCAATAAAGGGAATTAGGTCCCTTTTTTACCCCCTGGGTTAATATCAGGAGTTTCAAGCTTGTAATTCGCTTTGTTGGGAGCTCATCATGAACTCTTTTGTCAATGATAAAAAAGGGTGAGCAAGAATCAGCAAACACGTCTACAGCACCATCATCAAGGAACATTTCACATTTAGGTGACTTCACATCTTCAGTATTGTCTGTAATGTAAAAAACACGATTGTTAATCCCTTCAACCAAATTGGAACATTTATTTGCTTTGTGGTTTGATGCTGGGCAAAGCGGCAATCATTTCCACATTACATGATGCGTTTTTAGCATAACAAAAATTACTATTCACTAAATGTTACCACACCCGAAACACTTTATTTTGGGACAGTCACTAAATGATTTCTGTTATCTTTAAATGGAGTTGTAGACTTTGTTGGAGTCTTTGGGGCTTATTTACTAGCCCGGTGGCACAGGGCAGTGCAGCTACACCACCCTGTGCCACCAGAAAAGGGCAGAAATGTGCAGTATCTATAAGATACAGTGCATTTCTTGCTTTTCCCCGGGCCCCGGCACACAGTGGGCTGGCTAGCGCCAAACCTATGGGGATGATTGTTTTTGTGCAGGAAGGGGCATCTTCCTGCACAAAAACAATCAAGAGAGGTGTTCTACTCATTCTGCAGCAAACATAGAGAGGGGAAAAAACAGGGAGAAATAAAGATATTTCTCCCGTTGCCTGACTCTGAGGTGGCATAGGAATCTGACGCATTCCCAGACTTGTAAATCTCAGAATGCGTCAGACTCCTTTGCATTTCATGAGTGTTACGTGGGAACACCCAAAGTAACACCCATGGAACACCCCTTTCACACAGTTGTATGCGTGAAAGGTGCCCATATTTAAAAGGCCATGAAAAGCCATGCAAGGTGGCTTTGCGTGGCATTGTAAATATGGCCCGGCACACTAAGCCACGGAAGCGTCAAATAAAATGATGCTCGGATGGCGCAGTGTTCTGCAAGGGCATTGTAAGTGAGGCTTTTGTTTTTCTTCCACTCCTTAACAACACGAACAGGTTGATTATTAGACGTCTTTATCCCTCTTATGAAGGAAGCAGTATCTACAATTAATTTAGCTAGATCCATAGTGTCTTTAGATTAGGGTTTTAACCAACAATTACTTTTATTATTGTTAGTACATCTTACAATTTGGTTTTGAATAAAGGAGTCGTAGAGATTTCCAAAAGTGTTAGCTTGAATTCTTACAACAGCAACATAACTATGCTGTCTTATTTTTCTTGAGCTTGACTACAAAATTTGTGACGTTCTAGGATTACATCACAGTGTTCACCACATTGGTCCTCTGGTTTCTTTAAATCAACCTGGAAAACATCACTTTGCTCCCTTCCTCCATCAGTAACTGGATCTGGTAAATTTTCAAAAATCATTTATCCTTGGGTAACCAGATTGTAAAGCAAAACATGTTGTTTGTGCAAAGGATAGAACTTTTAACCTCATATGGCTTTTATATAAGATGCAAAAAAAGGTTATCCATTGCTTCCATGGTAGCGTAAGCTCTCCCCAATCATTTTAGAAGGGATGTGGCTGCGATATACTTGCAGCTGCTATGGAGGAGGTTAAAATGAAAATAATGTGGACACCGGATCAATTACAAGGAAAATGAAGAAGAAAAAAAAAAATCAAACATTCAGTCACCAACAGAATCAATTGCTTTTAAAACCACAGTGGCAATATGCATCGCTGCAGAAAATGGACAATTATAACTAACTGCCACTAGATGGCAATAAAGACTGTTCAGTTATTGTGACTAAAAAAAAGAGCTTTTCATACAAAGTTGAAATACTGACAAAGGTATTGCATGTGGTGAAGTGGAAACCACAACAGATATGACCGAAACACTCTAGGGCAGTGGATCTCAACCTGTGGTCCGGGGTCCCCTGGGGGTCCGTGAAGCCTTCCCAGGGGGTCCGCGAGAGCCTAGAAAATTTAAAAATATTAACAAATATTGACAAATTAGGTCCCCAGCTTCCAGTAATAACTCAGGTGGGGGTCCCCGGATTCCCATGATGATTCATTGGGGTTCCCTGGGTTCCATTAATGTTAAAGTGGGGGTCCACAGAAATCAAAAGGTTGTGAACCACTGCTCTAGGGAAACACTCTAGGGAGCCGATTAGGAGGTGAGAGCTGATCCAGACACATGTGCCATTTGCCACATAAAAAATACTGCAGCAAAAAGGTTTGCAGCGTTTGTCAGGGAAAATAAAGGGGGTGAAGACTGTGACCCCTGTATGATTGCTCTGTTAACTTGAGGGAGAAGTAATACGCAGGGGGACGACGTGGTAGTTTCCTCACAGATATTGGCAAACATTAAAGAAATGTTGCTCTTGACAGGAAAGTGGGGAAAGACAGTCCACGTGCAGCGGAGACATCACTCACCTAATGAGATGTAAAACAGAGGAGAGCTTTGTTCTGAGATGCTCCCGCCCTTATCTTCTAGGAAGCAGCAATTAGCAAGAGCAGACAAAAAATGTCTTTAGCACAGAATTCTCACAATACATAACAGAGCCGACAGACAGAGCTCTCAAGGTGCCACAGTCCAGTGTGCTCCGATTTGGCCCTCATAGCCTCGTGCAATGACAAGAAAATCACTTCTCATTCTTCAGTGATTGAATGAAATGGAACCTGGAAATTTTAGATAGCGCCTAGATTGTTCTCAGTTCCATAGTGCTGCTACTAACCCCTCATATTAAGGACCACACGATCACCAGGGCTTACAGCATTCACAGTATGTGCATGGCAGCTCAGTTTTACTCTCCAAGGGATGACATGATTGAGCAGAGGGGCACAGCCTGTGAAACAACATGAAGGATGCCCGAGGCAGCGAATCAAGGATCCAATTCCTTGAATGGGGCGACGGTGAACAGCTGTCCCCTGCGCGGCCCGAATGCTGTTTGTTGTAACTCGTCGCCACCCTTCTAATGTAGGCACTGGAATATTTATTTAGGTAAAACAATTTTCTTTATTTCATTGCTGGAGTAATTCAGGAACACATAGCTCAAAAGTGTTCCACAGGAAAGGTTTCACACCATCAGCTGCCAACAATCTCTAACATTCTACTCTGGTGAAGGTCCCAACCATGGGAAAGAAGAAAAAGGGGGGGAGCCAAAGAAAGGGGGGAAGACGGGACAGAGGCAAGGGTAAAATTGGCAAAGTAACAACACTCCACACACAAACAGAAGAGTTACGGAACGCTGAGCAATGTCGCAAGCTTTTCATATACAGGCACCAGGGACCAGATTCTGAACGATGACCTGCAATGCAGCGCCGCAGCCACAAATGCTGGTCTGCGTGACAAAGAGACAGAAGGGGCGTGGCGCATTCACATAGAGATGGAACTCTCCTCCCCTCTCCCTAGTGCCGGCGCTGATTAGCCCCATTGTGCTAGGGCGTGTGCGTGAGTCTAGCATGGGGCCCAGATTCTCAAAGGTTTAGCATTGGCTTAGCGTTACTTTTGTAATGATAAACCAACGCCAAAACGTTTTGGGGATTCACAAACCAACGCAAATTGGTATTTGCGTTGATTTGTATGGAAAAGTAGTGCAAAGCAGCGCAAACCCCTACATAGCAATACTTTGGACAACAAAGTGTTACATGGCTGGTACATGGGTGTACTCGTTCTACCACCCATGCTTTTTTGACGCTAAGCCCAATTCTCAAACATCAGTAGAAAGGATTTAGTGCCAAAAATTAACGCAGCTGAAAAGCAGACGTTAAACAGAGAAATGTTTGAATTTTTCCATGCTTTTCAAACTTTGCATGTGTGTTGCACTGTACAGCACAGATACAAAGTAGGAAAAGCTTTTCACTGATCTAAGCATAGTATTTTGTACAGGAAGGATAGCTTTCTTCACAAAACCTATGCTAGACTCAAACACACCCTACCATTATGCCGCTAAGGTGTGTGTGTGGCACACAACAGCTGAAATCATCGCTGGCGCTAGGGAGAGGGGAGTATAATGCCATTTCTATGTGAGAATGGCACTCTCCGGCTCGCTCCTTGTCATGCAGTGCAGCATTTTTGGCTGTGGTGCTGTGCTGGGTGACAGCTTTCAGAATCTGGGCCTAGGTTTTATTCAGGACGGGTGGCCTTCCTGTACAAAAAACTATGCCTAGACCATTGAAAAAGGTTTCCAACTTTGTACGTGTGCTGTACAGTGCACCTATGCCATCTATGTTAAAATTCTTGATAATATCAATGTAATATTTGCAGTAAAAAAAAATTGGAAAAACTGTGCTTGGCGGGAGCACGAGTTATAGTTACTTAGGTTAACTCTAACTATAACAGCTGAATTTCCATGTTTTTGTACGCCTGAAATGTGAGGCTAACTATAACGTCCCTCTAAACTTGTTTTTTTTAGTGAATATATATATATATATGTATATATATATATCACTTAAAAAAACAAAGGTTACAGGGATGTTATAGTTAGGTTCTGAATTTACTCACACAAAACCATAGAAATTCAACAGTTATAGTCTGAGTTATTTCAAGTAACTATAATTCGGGCCCTAATGTAACTGTATCTGGCACCCCCGCCATGCACCGTAACTTTACTGCTGATGAATTATTTGTATTTTTAATGATGTCATAGAAGTTGTCATGAGTACTGTAATATCTGGGGTGATTAGCAGCGCATGGCGAGGGCACGCGTTATAGTTTTTTAAGTGAATGCCTCTCTATTTAAAAAAATATATATTTCCTAACTGTAATGTCCCAGCAACCTTTGTTTTTTCAGTGAATTTCTATGTTTTTGTAATGTCAAATAATTTTAATTACTATACATTAATCCAACGACCACTGCTCATGGCCTTCGGCTGTTGTGACAGAAGTTGGTCGCAGGGCCTGACCTACGGCCAGTCCCTGCGGCCAACCCCCTATAATCACCAAACCCTGCATTGTTTCTTGCCCTCTGTTTCTTCCTTTCTGCTTGGTTCTTGACCTCTGTGCTTCTTTGAAGTTTCTCGCCCTTTGTTTCTGCGTCTTTGCCCATTTCTTGCTCTCTGTCTGTGCCTTTCTGCTCATTTGTTGCCCTCTGTTTGTGCCTCCCTGACCATCTGCTGCTTGTTTCTAACCCACTTTGTGCCTCTCTGCCCATTTCTTGCCCTCTGTTTGTGCCTCTCTGTCCATTTACTGTTTTATTCTTGCCCTTTGTTTGTGCCTCTCTGTCCGTTTCCTGTCCTCTGTTTCTGCCTCTTTGCCCATTTCTCCTTGTTTCTTGCCCTCTGTTTATGCCTTTCTGTTAATTTCTTCTCTCTGTTTGTGCCTTTCTTCTCATTTTTTCTCTTTTCTTGCCCTCTGTTTCTGCCATTCTTCTCGCATTGTGCCTTCTGTTTCTGCCTCTATGCTAATTTTCTGTTTGTTTCTTGCCATCTGTTTGTGCCTTTCTGTTTGTTTCTTCCCTCTGTGTGTGCCTCTATGCCCATTTCCTGCTCATTTTTTTGCCCTCTGTTTAAACCTTTCTTCTTGTTTCTTGCCCTCTGTTTGTTCCTTTCTGTTTATTTCATTCCCTGTGTTTGTGCCTTTCTGTTTGATTCTTGGCCTCCATTTGTGCATCTCTGTTTCTTCCCTCTGTTTGTGTTTCTCTGCTCATTTGTTGCCCTCTGTTTGGGCTTTTTGGAGAACTTGGGGGGAAGCATCAAGGCCTCCGTGGTCCCAGCCAGATCCTGACTCCTGGGGAAGCTGGCATTGCTCCTGAAATCAGTGAGCTGCTTGAAATAGTAGCTCCCTGCTTGCAAGAGCAATGCTTTAATCTGTTTCCCTGCACACATATCTACTTGCAGGGAAACAGATGAAAACTAAATTTTCTGCAAGCTGGAGCTGTTTGACAGCTCTCACTTGCAGAAAATGGTGTTATATTTGCTTTTGCTTGGTGGGAGCTCTCAGCTCCCACCAAACAAAAGCAAACAGCGACCTCCTAAGGGTGGGCACCTCAGAAAGTAACAGGGGCCAGCCCTGGGGACGGCAGTCCCAAGGGCCATCTATGGTTCCTCGAGGGGGGCAGTGTGACCACTCTCCAACATTATTGATTTGAATTCCCCGGAGGAGGTGACAGTCCTGAGGTTGCAGGGGTTGCTTGCCCTCCCAATATTACTCCCATTAATTATGTAAATTGGTGGTAGTCCACAGGATGCAGGGGGTGCTCTGCTGGCACCCCCGCATAATTAATAACCTGTGCCCCAGGGAGGTGGTGGTCACTGGGGCTGTGGTTGGCTGTGTCGGCCTCCCTGTGGATCCCTGCACTTGTTCTCCGCTAGCTTTTTCATGGCGTCAGACCACCATGAAAAGGCGGACAGAGAACAAGGTTGTAATCAGCACAGCCATGCTGACTTCAGCACCGTCATGGCTGATTACAACCACGACTGTCATCATCCTTTTGTGATCACTGATCCTGGCAGAGACTTGGGTCTTTCAGCTGTCTGACTGCCAAACTCTTAATTTGATGGTCGGACTATCAAAGCAGAGGCTGTCTGAACCGCCCCGGCGAGTCTGGTGGGCTAGTGATCATCAGACTTGCAATTAGGCCCTATATCTACTATGTTATTCTCGGCATCCTTGGTGTGGTTTCCCCTGACTTTGTGCCTTCAGAACTCCTGATTTTTTCTGACTTCATTTTTGCTGGCCTTAGGATTTTGCACACTTTACCACTGTTAACCAGTGCTAAAGTGCTTGTGCTCTTTCCCTAAATCATGGTGACATTAGCATCTGTCCAACTGACAAATGTAATTTACTTATAAGACTCTAGTAAAGTGCACTACCTGTGCCCAGGGCCTATAAACTAAATGGTACTAGTGAGCCTGCAGCACTTAACGTGCCACCTTCTTACATAGCCCCTTTAACATGTCTCAGACCTGCCATTGCAGAGCCTCTGTGTGCAGTTTAGACTGCCATGTCAACCTGACAAGATTAACTCTTTGCAAGGCTCAAACCTTACTTTTAAATACATATCAGGCACCCCTAAAGTAGACTCTCAACAGCCTCTGGAGCAGGGTGCAGTGACATTCCAGGCAGTGCAAAGCTCTCACATTTATTTTACAGTACTACAGGGCCTACCTCTCTCATAGGTTAAATTCAGAGTTACCTTATCACATCTTATAAGTGTAGCTCACAATCTGGAAGAGAGAAACCGTTTGAGTTTGATGTCTCCGGAATCACAATTTAAAATCACAACTTATGGGGACGTTGGATTGTAAATTGCAATTCTGAAAATGCCACATTTAGAAAGTTAGAATTTTCTAACTTGAGCCATTTGGTGCCTGCTGCCTATCTCTGATTGCATGTCTAGATTGGGTGACAGCTTGACTTTGTATATTCCCTGTAGGGAACCACCCAAAAGGGAGTTTTGGTGTGACTCGATGGGCCATCTGTGTCCCGATAGGCCATCCTGGGCAGGAAGGGAGGGAGGAGTTGGACACAGGTTCACACTTACTCCTGATTAGGCTGTGTACTGTCCCCATGCAAAGGGCTGCATAGCTCTCTGCAGTGAATCTGGAGCCAGGGCAGGAAAGGCAGAGACTCTGTGAACTATAAAGGCATCTCTTTGAAGTCTCCTACACTTCAAATGCATGAATGGGCATAAGTACTGGATCTCTGACACCACCAACTCAACACAGTTCTGGACCTGTGAACACTCTACCAGGAAGAAGAACTACTGTGCTTATGAAAGAACTGCTTTTCTGCTGGACTGACTCTTACTCTGAAATAACTGCTGCCTTCCTTTTCTGAACTGCTGCCCTCTTTCCTGTGGGGGAAGAACTGTACCTGGAACCCATCTTCAGCCCTAGACCCCAGAATGACTCAAAGGGCTAGCTTGCCGACCTCCTGATTTGATCATCAGGGACGATACAGGCTCCCCACAGCTCCTGAACCTGTCTTCAATTAGCTCCTGACCCATAAAAGGTGCCTTCTAGGTCTTGGGCCCTTTGAAGTGTTTTTTCTGCTCCTTACCTCAAGCTTTTGGACTCTTCATGAACTGGCCCGTTCACTCCAGAACCTTGCCGCTCACACAAGGAATCACCAAGAGCTGTCACAAGTTAATCTCTTTGCACAGCAAGAATCTTCTGTGGGTGTGGATAGCCACAGTGAGCCTTCAGCCCACCCGTCAATGACACCCAGCTTCCTCTTTGCACTATGCTGACATCTGCCAGAGATGCTCTCCTTGATCCTGGCAACCTGCTCCAACACGAGGGAGACCCTTGCCGTCATTCCTGAGAAGGTAAAACAGCAGCAGGACTAATTTGGGACTGTATCTAAACTGCACTCCATTCCCACTCAAGCTTAAATATATTTAGGGAAAGAGTTGGACACTAAGGCCCTCATTACAACCCTGGTGGAAAATCCCACTTAACGCTGTGCCGACGGCCGCCAACATACCGGGACCGCAGCGGTATTCCGCTACAGGTTTTATGACCCACACAGAGAAATCTGCCACTATACAGACTCCCACACAAGTCCGCCACACCAAAGGTCAGTGATAAACTGACGATAGCAAAACCCACACCGTCACGCCAACAGTAATACGCCCACAGTATCACGGCGGTCTTTCAACTGCAGTAAACCATTGGCGGTACACACCACTGCGCTCAAAATACACACACACTTACAAAACACAACCACATTGGACAATTCAAAATACACACACCTGACACACATGCACACACCACACCCACACACCCACACCACTATAAAACACACACCCACATTACCCACAACCCCTTACAGCGTACAAATTTGAAAAAGCAGAGAGAGAGAAAAGCAAAGACCACACCATCATCCAGAGGCCCAGAACACCATCACAAATGCCATCCACGAACCTCCCAGCACACACCCCAACACATCACCCACACATCACCTCACACATCACTCACATCATGGCACCTCAAAGACACCCCAGATTTTCTGAGGAGGAGCTCAGGGTCATGGTGGAGGAAATCATCCGGGCAGAGCCACAGCTATTCGGATCACAGGTGCAGCAGACCTCCATTGCAAGGAAGATGGAGCTATGGCGGAGAATTGTCGACAGGGTCAACGCAGTGGGACAGCATCCCAGAACCAGAGATGACATCAGGAAGAGGTGGAACGACCTATGGGGGAGGGTACGTTCCGTGGTATCAAGACACCAGATTGCTGTACAGAGGACAGGCGGTGGACCCCCACCTCCTCCCCCACAACTAACAACGTGGGAGGAGCAAGTCTTGGCGATCATGCATCCTGAGGGCATCGCAGGAGTAGCAGGGGGACTGGACTCTTGTAAGGCAATTTTTTACTACTTTATCCCCCACCCTACCTGCATGCCATCACAAACTCCTATCCCTACCTTCTCCCCCATCACTCCAACACCTCACATATACCCCACAATCACAACCCACCCATCCCAATACCAAGCCCTGCATGCAACAACAATGCATGGACCCCCATCACAGACCTGCATGGACACCCATCACCACAGCATGCCCAGTAGAGAGACTCACCCAACCCACATAATCACCAATCACACAAGGCCAAGGCGACAGTGCAAGTACATTAATACAAGGAAACACACCCATTGCACAAGATGGCACACAAGATGGCACACACAGATACAATAACAATGCATTTACATCCCAACAGGACCCCTACCCAATGTCACCGGACAGGAGGTGCCAGCCATATCCAGTCCCCCCACAGAAGAGGCACACAGTGATGACAGCAGCTCTGCACGCCTGGATCAGGATACCAGCCTGGCCAATCTGGGACCTCTGGATAGTTGGTTCCCCTGCCACAGTCCCAAACCCCCACAAAACCTCCCCCCTCAGGAAACACCAGCACTGGATGCACCCAGCGGGCCCATGCCACTGTCCCCAGGAAACATCAATCAGCAGTGTGCCCACTACTACAGGGACCCCAGGCAAAACCACTAACCCAGGACGATCAGGGACCTGGGGTCAGTTGTAGTGGGCATACGGTTCAGGGGACAGAGGCACAGGACAACAGGGAAACTGGGAGGACTGCCGCGCGACAGGCCCAGTGAACCCACTCTCCACGAGGCACTCTCCAACATCATGAGAGCATACCACCATTCCCAGGAGGCCATGGGCACGGTACTGGCCAAGTTTCAGGAGACCCAGCGGCTGCAGAAGGGACACTACCTGGGGATCAGGGATGACCACACCAAAATCTACACTATCCTGGTCACCACAGCAGGGGTGCTGGAGGGAGGCAGTGGCACAACAAAGGGCCCCTACCACTAGCCAAACCGATGAACAGCCTTCCACCTCCGCCGGTGCTAGTGGACAGGAGGCCCCCGCCACAGGACCAACAGGCCACCAGTACCCCACCCCTTGCAGAAGTAGAACCACCCTGCAAAATGTCCCTGCGATCCAGGCAGAAGACAGAGAACATTGCCAAGACCCTGCCAGGAAATAAGACTCTCCTGATTGTCACCCGTCTGTCCCACTATATCACTTGTCCAACTTGAACTGCCATTACTCCCCTTCCTATGCCCCATTGGACAATGCACCTGTGATACCAAGAGACTGGACTCTACTATGGACCTTCCTCCACCATCACCCCAGCCCCTTGCACATACCCCTATACTCATTAGCCCCTAAATAAACACCCTTTAATCATAAGCCAATCTGGAGTCAGTCTGATCTTTCACAAATGTATTATTACAACATTAGCAACAAATAGCAATGTAAATGTTAATTTACTCATACCAATGTATGACAGTTGTTGGCCAGCAGTACATATAGCAGAAGGAAGATTGTGGTACCCAGATCTACAAAAAGTAAATCCAAAGGGAACAGTCAGTGTCCATAGACAGAGGTGAAGAGGCTGACATGTACAATGTCCTACAGTATTCTGAAATGTGAGGAGGAGTTACAGTCTCTTATCTGTTTGTCACTGGAAGTACTGCATGATGATGTTCGTTCTGTTGTCAATATCTTCTTCCTCTGCCTCCTCTTCCTCACTGTTCACAGGCTCCGCCGCTGCCACAAGTCCATCACCATGCTCATCCTCCTGAAGAAAAGGCATCTGGGGTCTCAATGCCAGGTTGTGCAACATGCAGCATGCCACGATTATCTGGCACACCTTCGGTGAGTAGTATAGGGATCCACGTGTGCGATGGAGGCACTGGAATCTGGCCTTCAGGAGGCTGAACGTCCTCTTAATAATATGCCTAGTTCGGCCATGTGCCTCATTGTAGCGGTCCTCTGCCCTTGTCCTGGCATTCCTCACTGGGGTCAGTAGCCATGAGAGATTGGGGTAACCAGAGTCACCTGCAAATTTCGAGGGATACCAGTTAGACACACACTAACCCTTAGGGACTACCCCATATCCAGACACCTACTCATACTATGTGGGGACCTTGGGCTCACCTATTAGCCACACCCAGTGCCTCTGGAGTTGGCCCATCATATAAGGGATACTGCTACTCTGCAAGATATAGGCATTATGCACAGAGCCATGATACTTGGCATTCACATGGGAGATGCACTGGTCTGCCATACACACCATTTGCACATTCATTGAATGATAGCTTTTTCTATTTCTGTACACTTGTTCATTTCTGCGGGGGGGCAAATGCCACATGTGTACCATCAATGCACCAATGATGTTTGGGATATGTCCCAGTGCATAGAAGTCAGCTTTCACTGTGGGCAAATCCTCCACCTGGGGGAACACGATGTAGCTGTGCATGTGTTTCAGCAGGGCAGACAAAACTCTGGTCAACACGCTAGAAAACATTGGAGGAGACATCCCTGATGCCATGGCCACTGTAGTTTGAAAGGAGCAACTTGCCAGGAAATGGAGCACTGACAGGACCTGCACTAGAGGATACCTGTGGGCTGACGGATAGATGACATCAGGTCTGGCTCTAATTGGGCACACAGGTCTTGGATTGTGGCACGATCAAGTCTGTATGTGATAATGATGTGTCTGTCTTCCATTGTCGACAGGTCCACCAGTGGTCTGTACACCGGTGGATACCGCCATCTCATCATCTGCCCCAGCGGTTGTAGGCTATGGAGGAGAACGGTGAGCAGAGGGTCATTTACCACATAGATAGCACAACTATGTCTGCAGTAATGTTAGTAAATACGTGTGTGAAATAGTTAGTCCGTATATGTGCTAATATGTGCAGTGACGCAGTTAGGTGCCATGCCATGTGCACCCCTAAAATGGCGGCTGCCTGACTTGTGCGGAGGGACAAGGGGAAATGAGGTAACTGAGCTGCTGTTGTGCAGCGTCACGGTAGGCGGTCGAAGACCGCTGCGCAACTCAGCATTGGTTATCATTGGGCCCTATGAGTTCCAGGAGCCAAGTACACTGGCAGTGACGGTACGCACTGCCGCGGACGTGACCGCCATTTTCTATCTGTTCACTCACTTGATACCTGAGCATCAACAGGAGAGGACCTACACTGCAAGTGCTGCTGTGACCTGAGTCTGGAAGCTACAGTGGCTCATGTGTCTGGGGAAAGGGCCCCTGCCTTCACTACAGAGGAGTTGGACAAACTGGTGGATGGGGTCCTCCCCCAGTACACGCTACTCTAAGGTCCTCCAGACATACAGGTGAGTACACTGTGAGCGTGATGAGTGGGCAATGCCTGTTTGGAGTGGTGTAGATGGAAGCCACATGTTGGGGGGGCTGAGGGCTGCATGTGAGGATGGTGAGTGTATGTGCATCAGGGCATGGGTGGGAACTGGTGGGCAAGGAGTATGACAGTCCGGATGGGTGAATCATTCCCTTTCCTCCTGTACTTTTCCTCTAGGTCAGCGCCTACCAGAAGAAGGGTATTTGGCGTGCCATCGCCAAGGAAGTGCAGACCATGGGGGTCTATCACAGACGGAGCACCCACTATCACAAGAGATGGGAGGACCTGGGCCGCTGGAGCAAGAAGACTACAGAGGCCCAACTGGGGCTGGCCTCCCAATGTGGAAGGGGTGCTATTGCACCATGACCCCCTTGATGTTCTGCATCCTGGTGGTGACCTATCCGGAGTTGGATGGGCGCTTGAGGGCATCACAACAGCCACAATGGGGTGAGTACAGTGTCATAAAGCTGACTCTGCGCGGTTTAGGAGGGATCTGGGTGGGGGGTGTGCGCTGTGGGTGCCCCGAGGCCGGGCGGTCATGCCAGGGTATCTCCCTTGTTTGCAGGCTCAGAATCAACCCTACCCCAATGGTACAATTGGACAGCTACTAGTGTGCAGGGTCCTGTGGGTGTCAGGTGTGCATATGTTGACATTAGGCATTGTACCCCGTGGGGTGGTGACTACCATAGTGACTGGTTGGCAGCTCTGTGTGTATTGTGTCCGCCAACAGTAGTGGTGTTGCTGACATTGACCATATGTGTCCTCTGTCTTTCCCCCTCTTCTTGTTTTGTCACCCTGTCCTTGCGTGCATTAGCATCATCTGGCGGAGGAGCAGAGGCACCGGTGACAGAGGGAACTGCATCCCACATGGCCCAGGAGGGTGAATCTACAGAGGGTGAAGGCACCAGTGGGACGGAGGGCGAGGGGAGCTCCACGACAGGGATAGGAGGGGATACCAGCAACAGCAACTTCTCCTCTGATGGAAGCTCCCTGGCGGTGGCGGACACCTCTGTGCCCACCCAAACAACAGGTACACGTTTCACTGTATAGTCCATTCCCTGTAGGGATATGGACCCCCTCAACAATTTGGGGTTTTTGCCTTTCATTTGTTTTAGCCAAAGTAGAGGTTTGTGGTCTGTCTGAACAATAAAGTGAGTACCAAACAGGTATGTTCTCAACTTTTTCAGTGCCCAGACCACAGCAAAGGGCTCCCTCTCTATGGCAGACCAATGCTTTTCTCTAGGGGTCAACCTTCTGCTGATAAAAGCAAAAGGTTGATCCTGGCCTCAGTATTAAGCTGTGATAGCACTGCCCCAACCCCCAATTCAGGAGCATCAGTCTGTACTATGAACTTTTTGAAGTAGCAAGGGCTTTTTAGGACAGGTGCAGAGCACATGGCCTATTTGAGCTCATCAAAATCTTTTTGACAGCTAGCTGTCCATAATACCTTTTTAGGCATCTTTTTACTAGTGAGGTCATTAAGAGGCGCTGCTATGGAGCCATAATTCTTAATAAACGTCCTATAGTACCCTGTGAGGCCTAAAAAGGCTCTTACCTGGGTTTGAGTTGTAGGGGGAGCCCATTCCATAATGGTCTGGATCTCCCCCTGCAGTGGTGCAATCTGTTCCCCACCTACCAGGTGGCCAGATAAACCACTTTCCCCTGCCCTATCTGGCACTTTGAGGCCTTGATAGTGATGCCTGCCTTTTGCAAGGCCTCTAAAACTTTCCACAGGTGGAGACAGCTATATCATCTAGATATGCTGCACTAAAAGCTTCCAACCCTTGCAGGACTGTGTTCACCAACCTTTGAAAAGTGGCAGGTGCATTATTCAGACCAAAGGGCATCACAGTGAATGGATAGTGCCCTCCAGTGGTTGAGAATGCAGTTTTAGGTTTTGCATCTTCTGATAACTTAATCTGCCAACACCCTGCATTAAATCAAAAGTGCTTAGATACTTGGCAGAAGCCAGTGTATCTATTAGCTCATCTGCCCTGGGTATAGGGTGAGCATCTGTCTTGGTTACTTGGTTGAGCCCTCTATAGTCAACACAAAACCTCATCTCTCTTTTACCATCTTTACTGTGAGGTTTTCGAACCAGCACAACAGGGCTAGCCCATGAGCTTCCTGAAGGCTCAATCACTCCTAAGTCCAGCATTTTCTGAATGTCTTGTTTAATGCAGTCCCTGACATGGTCAGTGTTAGAAATGGGGTCTTTGGTTGACAGTCAGGTTACCCCCTGTTCAAGCAAGGACCCTCACTCTAGTCAGGGTAAAAGAGAATCACCCTCAGCTAACCCCTGCTTACCCCCTTGGTAGCTTGGCAGAGCAGTAGGCTTAACTTCAGAGTGCTAGGTGTAAAGTATTTGTACCAACACACACAGCAACTTAATGAAAACATTACAAAATTACACAACACCGGTTTAGAAAAATAGGAAACGACAAAAATCCGACATACACAAGTCAAGTTATGAATTTTTAGAGATAAAACTCAAAAATAGCGCTTAGAAACAAAAATGCTTCGATGAGATGTTAACATGGCGTCGTGACGGAGTCGTTCCCAACAAGCCGACACCAGCGGCGCTGGACACGGAGTCGTGTAGACCCCCAAGTACAGTACCTTTGGTGAAGAGTGAAAACAAGCCGATGAGCGAAGTCGGGGATCGCGGCATCTGTGCGAAACGTTGAATCGGTGCACTTTGAGTGGCGTTGGTCACGACGTGGTGCGGCGACTTCCACGGAGTCGCGGACTTCAGCGGGGCTGCAGCGGCGTCGCATTCCAGCGAGGGTCACGGCGTCAGGTGCAGGTGGCGTTACCGGATTCAGCAGCGGCATCGGTCCGGAGTTGTCCGAAGTCGATTTCCTTGGATTTCCACCAGCTTTTCCTTTCAAGGGCCCAGGAACTGGATAGGGCACCACTTGTCAGAGCAGGAGTCTCTCCAGAGACTCCAGGTGCTGGCAGAGAGAAGTCTTTGCTGTCCCTGAGACTTCAAACAACTGGAGGCAATCTCTAACTCAAGCCCTTGGAGATTTCTTCACAAGATGGAAGGCACAAAAAGTCCAGTCTTTGCCCTCTTACTCTGGCAGAAGCAGCACTGCAGGAAAGCTCCACAAAGCACAGTCACAGGCAGGGCAGCACTTTTTCCTCAGCTATCAGCTCTTCTCCAGGCAGAGGTTCCTCTTGGTTCCAGAAGTGTTTCTAAAGTCTGTAGATTTGGGTGCCCTTCTTATACCCATATTAGTCTTTGAAGTCACCTTTCTTCAAAGGGGACTCACACCTACTAGTGAAATCCTGCCTTGCCCAGGCAAGGCCTCAGACACACACCAGGGGGTTGGAGTCTGCATTGTCAGAGGCAGGCACAGTCCTTTCAGATGAGAGTGACCACTCCACCCCTCCCTCCTAGCAGAGATGGCTAATCAGGAAATGCAGGTTACACCCCAGCTCCCTTTCTGTCACTGTCTGGTGTGAGGTGAAAAACAACCCAACTGTCAAACTGACCCAGACAGGGAATCCACAAACAAGGCAGAGTCACAGAATGGTTTAAGCAAGAAAATGCTCACTTTCTAAAAGTGGCATTTTCAGACGCACAATCCTAAAATCAACTTTACTAAAAGATGTATTTTTAAATTGTGAGTTCAGGGACCCCAAACTCCACATGTCCATATACTCTCTAGGGGAATCTACACTTTAATCATATTTAAAGGTAGCCCCCATATTATCCTATGAGAGAGACAGTCCTTGCAACAGTGAAAAACGAAGTTGGCAGTATTTCACTGTCAGGACATATAAACCACATTACTATGGGGGTCATTCAGACCCTGGCGGTAAAAACCGCCAGTGCGAATGACCGCGGTTGCACCGCCAACAGGCTGGCGGTGCACCGCTGGGCATTCTGACCGCGGCGGTTCAGCCGCGGCCAGAAGCGGAAAGTCGGCGGTGTACCGGCGACTTTCCGCTGTCCTTCAGAATCCTCCATGGCGGCGGAGCGCGCTCCGCCGCCATGGGGATTCTGACACCCCCTACCGCCATCCTGTTCCTGGCGGGTCTCCCGCCAGGAACAGGATGGCGGTAGGGGGTGCCGCGGGGCCCCCGTAAGAGGGCCCCACGTAGTATTTCAGTGTCTGCTATGCAGACACTGAAATACGCGACGGGTGCCACTGCACCCGTCGCACCCTTCCCACTACGCCGGCTCAATTCTGAGCCGGCGTCCTCGTGGGAAGGGGTTTCCCGCTGGGCTGGCGGGCGGCCTTCTGGCGGTCGCCCGGCAGCCCAGCGGGAAACACAGAATGGCCGCCGCGGTCTTTTGACCGCAGTGCGGTCATTTGGCGGTTCCCGCCAGGCGGGCGGCTCCCGCCGCCCGCCAGGGTTTGAATGACCCCCTATATGTCCTACCTTATCCATACACTGCACCCTGCTCTTGGGGCTACCTAGGGCCTACCTTAGGGGTGCCTTACATGTAAGAAAAGGGAAGGTTTAGGCCTGGCAAGTGGGTACACTTGCCAAGTCGAATTTACAGTGTAAAAATACACACATAGACACTGCAGTGACCGGTCTGAGACATGATTACAGGGTCACTTGTGTGGGTGGCACAACCAGTGCTGCAGGCCCACTAGTAACATTTGATTTACAGGCCCTGGGCACCTCTAGTGCACTTTACTAGGGACTTAACAGTAAAATAAATATACCAATCATGGAGAACCAATTACGTACACATTTTAAACAGGAGCACTTGCACTTTAGCACTGGTTAGCAGCAGTAAAGTGCTCAGAGTAACAAAAACAGTAAAATCAGAGTCCAGCACACATCAACAACCTGGGGAACAGAGGCAAAAAGTTAAGGGAGACCACGCCAAGGATGAAACGTCTAACAGTCAGGCTGCCTATAAATCATACTTTTGACAGGTAAACTGTCTCCAGTATTGATTATATGCTCACACCAAGTAGTGGTACCTGGTATCAGTGAGAAGAGTTCAGAAAACTGACTTAAAAGATTTACACAGTTATCTTTCTGCTCAGCAGTAAGACAATCTGCAAGTTCTACTCCCTCCACTAAGTCATCAGCTTCAGTGGTGGAGAAGAGATCAGGGAGAGGGTCACTCTCTTCTTCCTTTCCCTCATCAGTTGCCATGAGCAGGGTGAGATCAGCCCTGTCATAGTAGGATTTTAGGCGGTTGACATGGAGCACCCTAAGGGGACTCCTGGCAGTGCCCAGGTCTACCAAGTAGGAAACCTCACCCTTTTTCTCTACAATTAGATGGGGTCCACTCCCTTTGTTCTGGAGTGCTCTTGGGGCCGCAGGCCCCAATACCCACACCTTCTGTCCTGGGTGGTACTGGGTCAGGACATCCTTCTGGTCATGCCATTGCTTCTGCAGCTCCTGGCTGGCCTGAAGGTTTTTACTGGCCTTTTTCATGTACTCAGCCATTCTTGATCTTAGGCCAAGTACATAGTCCACTATGTCCTGTTTAGGAGCTTTTAAAGGTTGTTCCCAACCCTCCTTAACAAGTGCAAGGGGACCTCTCACAGGGTGCCCAAAGAGGAGTTCAAACGGGCTAAAGCCCACTCCTTTTTGGGGTACCTTCCTGTAAGCAAAAAGTAGGCAAGGTAACAGGACATCCCATCTCCTTCTGAGTTTTTCAGGGAGTCCCATTGTCATACCTTTGAGAGTTTTATTAAACCTCCCAACCAGACCATTTGTTTGTGGATGATAAGGAGTAGTGAACTTGTATGTTACACCACACTCCTTTCACATAGCTTTGAGGTATGCAGACATGAAGTTACTATCTCTGTCTGACATCACTTCCTTAGGGAAACCCACCCTGGAAAAGATTCCCAGGAGGGCTTTTGCCACTGCAGGAGCTGTAGTGGTCCTTAAGGGGATTGCTTCAGGGTACCTGGTGGCATGGTCCACTACCACTAGGATAAACCTATTGCCTGAAGCTGTTGGAGGGTCAAGGTGGGCAACAATGTCAACCCCTACCCTTTCAAAGGGTACCCCAACCACTGAAAGTGGAATCAAGGGGGCCTTTGGAGTGCCACCAGACTTGCCACTGGCTTGGCTGGTCACACAAGTGCGACAAAAGTCTTTGGTGTCCTCTGACATATGAGGCCAGTGAAACAGGGGAACAAGCCTGTCCCAAGTTCTACTTTGGCCCAAATGCCCAGCCAAAGGAAGGTCATGTGCCAAGGTAAGAAGAAACTCTCCGTATTGTAAAGAGATGACCAATCTCCTGGCAGCTCCTGGTTTAGGGCCCCTTGACTCAGTATGTAGGAGGTTGTCTTCCCAATAAACCTTATGGCTATCACTGACATCCCCATTCTGCTGTTTGACAGCTTGCTATCTCAAACCCTCTAGTGTGGGACAGGTCTGCTGTGCCACACTCAGCTCTTCGCTAGCAGGCCCCCATGCACCCAAAAGCTCAGCAGTGTCTGCTGCCAGCTCATCTGGTGTAAGTTCTGCACAGGGAGAGGATTCCTCTTCCTCAAAAGGGGAATCTTCTTGTGAAAGAGGGATAGTGGGCAAGGATTCACCCTTTCTACCCCTAGCTTTTGGGAGCACTTGGTCCATTGTTCCAGGATCTAGGTTTTCCTGTCCTTTTTGCTTTTTGGCCTGAGCCCTTGTTAAAGCAAAAATATGCCCAGGAATGCCCAGCATTGCTGCATGAGCCTCCAACTCCACTTCAGCCCAAGCTGATGTCTCTAAATCATTGCCTAGTAAGGAATCTACAGGTAATTCAGTGGCTACCACAACTTTCTTTGGACCAGTAACCCCCGCCCCCCCTCCACCAGCTGAGATTCACAACAGCCATGGGGTGGTTAAGTTGTGTTATTGTGAGCATCAGTCACTTGGTACTGCTGACCAAGTAGGTGCTGATCAGGGTGAACCAGTTTCTCTATAACCATAGTTACACTGGCTCCTCTGTCCCTGTAGGCCTCAACCTCAACACCGTTAATTAGGGGTAGTTGCTTGTACTTACCCATATTAAGGGGACAAGCAACCAAGGTGGCAAGATGCCACCATCAGAGACTAAAACAGCCTCTGTGGTCTCCCTAACAACACCAACCCCAACTACACAGCCAACATTGAGCCCATCTCCACCCTTCGATTGGCTATTTGTAGAAGACTTCCCACCACCACTGCTATTACTAGGGGCACTAGAATTTGCAGTTGGGGTTGTGGTGGTGAGAGGTTTGGTGTTTTTCTTTGGACAAGTGGCATTACTTGCCCAATGGTCTTTTACTTTACATAAATAACACCAAGGCTTTTTCTGATTGTGAGAAGAGGGTTTGGACCCATCCCCCTCAGAGGATTTTTGTGGGCCTGATGAAGACTCAGAATGTTTTTTATCTTTATCCCCACCCTTGTCAGAAGACTTACCATCCTTCTTCTTCCATCCTTGTCACCCCCTGTATGAACGTTTCTGTTCACTCTTGTTCTGACCCATTTGTCTGCCTTCTTTCCCAATTCTTTGGGAGAGGTCAGATCTGAGTCGACCAAGTAATGTTGCAACAAATCAGACACACAATTGTTCAAAATATGCTCTCTAAGGATCAGATTACACAGGCTTTCATAGACAGTCCCAGTACTGCCATGTAACCAACCATCCAAGGCCTTCACTGAACAGTCTACAAAGTCTGTCCAGTCTTGAGAGGACTCTTTTCTGGTGTCTCTGAACTTTATCCTGTATTGTTCAGTGGTTAAGACAAATCCATACAAGAGTGCATGCTTAAAAACTTTGTAATTGTTAGCATCACTTTCTCTGACAGTAAGGAGCCCATCCCTACCCTTACCAGTGAAAGATAGCCACAAGATAGCAGCCCACTGCCTTTGAGGGACCAACTGTACCATACAGGCCCTCTAAAGTGCAGCAAACCACTTGTTAATGCTATCCCCCTCCTTGTAAGGGGGAACTATCTTATGCAGGTTTCTGGAATCTTGCTCTCTAACAGGATTATTATCAAAAACACTGCTGCTGCCACCATGGGAGACTAACCCCAAACTCTGCCTTTCCCTTTCCACATCCAGAGATTCCCTGTCTAAGGCCAGCTGCTGCTGTTTAAGCTTCAGCCTGGCCTCTTCCAACCTCAGCTTTCTGAGTTCCATTTCCAATACGTTATCCTCAGGGTGGGAGGCTTGGGAATTGTGAGACACAGAAGTTATGTGGGAATTAACATGGTTGGACCTGTCTCTAACTGACTGGACTCTAGTAACCTGGCCTTTAGGAGTGAAAGGTGCCCTACTAATGTGTGACCCCCTCCCATTACAAGTGTCAATAGATGGCCTGTTAGCTGACAGGCCCTTGGAAGAACCCTCCCCAGCAACCTCAGGGGACTCCTCTGAGTCTGACTGGGTACCCCCCTCCTCTACCTCCTGATCCTGGGATGGGCCGGACTGGTTCTGGTCACTTTCTAGGAGAAGGCTGGAGAGAAGATCTTTTGTAGGATTCTTACCAATTGCTAAACCTCTTTCAATGCAGAGACCCCACAAACTTTTAAAGTTTAGATTCCCATATGTTGCCTGGACAACTGTGGGAGTAAGCTCTACTGCAGACATGACAGAAAAGGTTTAGGACAGAGAGAGAAAAAACGTTTTTGGAACTTTTAAAAGAACAGAGAAAAACTTTTTCAAACTTTTGAAAACGTTTGAAAGTTTTTAGAAACTTTTCATAAACTTTTTAGAAAGTTTTAGAGAAGGAAATATAAACTGTTTAGGTTACTGTGTATATTCTGAAGTATTTGGTATATGTTTTTCTCATGAAAAGCACCAAAGATAAAGTGGTAAAGCATTTACAAGTACTTATCCCACCGCTGCACCACCAATGTAGGATGCTGGCCTGGCTTATAGTGGGTACCTTGTGGTACTTACACCTTGTGCCAGGTCCAGTTATCCCTCATTAGTAGATTAGAGGTGTTCTAGCAGCTTAGGCTGATAGAGGTAGTATAGCAGAGCAGCTTATGCTGAACTAGGAGACATGCAAAGCTCCTACCATACCACTTATATCACTTAGCACTATATCATAAGAAAATACATTACTCAGAGTTACTAAAAATAAAGGTACTTTATTTTAGTGACAATATGCCAAAAGTATCTCAGAGGATATACTCCCTTAGGAGGTAAGTAAAATACACAAAATATACAGCCAAACCAAAATCAGGTAAGTAAACAGTTAGAAAAGTAGTGCAAACACCGTAGAACACAATAGAATGCAATAGGAGACAATAGGCCTAGGGGCAACACAAACCATATACTCCAAAAGTGGAATGCGAACCACGAATGGACCCCAGGCCTAGTGTAGTGTGTAGAGGGTCACTAGGAGTGTAAGAAAACACTAAGGGTGTCCAAGATACCCCACCTCAGGACCCTGAAAAGTAGGAGTAAAGTTACCCTACTACCCCAGAAAGACAGTAAAGTCGAGATAGGTGATTCTGCAAAGACAACAACTGACTGCAAAGCACTGAAAACGGATTCCTGGACCTGAAGATCTGCAAAGGAAGGGGACCAAGTCCAAGGGTCACGCAAGTATCCAGGGGGAGCAGGAGCCCACTAAACCCTGGATGAAGGTGCAAAAGCGGTGCCTCCTGGTGGAAGAAATTGAAGATTCTGCAACAACTGAAGGTGCCGTCAGAAGATGCCCCACGGCGTGCTGGAGGATGCAGAGTTGTTTCCATGCAGAAAGACTGCAAACAAGCCTTGCTAGCTGCAAGAGTCGTGGTTAAAGGTTTTGTGTGCTGCCAGGGCCCAGGAAGGACCAGGAGGTCGCCCCTTGCAGGAGGAGACAGAGGGGGCGCTTGGCAATACAGAGAGCCCAAACAGAAGCAGGCAGCATCGCAGAAGCACTTGAACAGGCGTTCAGAAGATCTGAGCACGACGATTGATTCAGCACAACAAAAGAGGATCCCACAACGTCACAGTCCAACTCAGCGAGTTGGGCAATGCAGGACGGAGTGCTGGGGACCTGGGCTAGGCTGTGCACAAAGGAAGTCTTGCAAAAGTGCACAGAAGCCCTAGCAGTTGCAGTTCATGCAGTACATAGGATTACTGTCTGGTGTGGGGAAGCAAGGAACTTTCTCCACCAAATTTGGACAGAAGGGCCACTGGACTGCCGGGGACACTTGGATCCAGCTCCTGTGTTCTAGGGACCACGCTCATCAAGATGAGAGGGGACCCAGAGGACCGGTGATGCAGATGTTTGATGCCTGCATTGGCAGGGGGAAGATTTCGTCGACCCTCGGGAGATTTCTTCTTGGCTTCCAGTGCAGGGTGAAGGCAGACAGGCATGCACCATCAGGAAATAGTCGAGAAAGCCAGCAGGATGAGGAGCTACAATGTTGCTGGTAGTCTTCTTGCTACTTTGTTGCGGTTTTGCAGGTGTCCTGGAGCAGTAAGCGGTCGATCCTTGGCAGAAGTCGAAGAGAGAAGGGCCGAGGAACTCTGGTGAGCTCTTGCATTCCTTATCTGGTGAGAAACCCACAGGAGAGACCCTAAATAGCCCTCAGAGGAGGATTGACTACAGAGAAAGGTAAGCACCTCTCAGGAGGGGTCTCTGACGTCACCTGCTGGCACTGGCCACTCAGAGGTGTCCATTGTGCCCTCACACCTCTGCATCCAAGATGGCAGAAGTCTGGGACACACTGGAGGAGCTCTGGGCACCTCCCTTGGGAGGTGCTGGTCAGGGGAGTGGTCACTCCCCTGTCGTTTGTCCAGTTTCACACCAGAGCAGGGCTGGGGGGATCCCTGAACCGGTGTAGACTGGCTTATTCAAGGTGGGCACCATCTGTGCCCTTCAAAGTATTTCCAGAGGCTAGGAGAGGCTACTCCTCTCAGGCCCTTAACACCTATTTCCAAAGGGAGAGGGTGTAACACCCTCTCTCAGAGGAAATCCTTTGTTCTGCCTTCCTGGGACTGGGCTGCCCAGGCCCCAGGGGGGCATAAACCTGTCTGAGGGTTGGCAGAAGCGGTAGCTGCAGAGAAAACCCCGGAGAGTTAGTTTGGCAGTACCTGGGCTCTATGCTGGAGCCCCGACCATGTTCGTAGTTACCATTGTGACGCTACATATAGGTATTGACCTATATGTATAGTACGCATGTAATGGTGTCCCCGCACTCACAAAGTCTGGGGAATTTGCCCTGAACCATGTGGGGGCACCTTCGCGAGTGCCAGGGTGCCCTCACACTAAGTAACTTTGCACCTAACCTTCACTAAGTGAGGGTTAGACATATAGGTGACTTATAAGTTACTTAAGTGTAGTGTAAAATGGCTGTGCAATAACGTGGACGTTATTTCACTCAGGCTGCAGTGGCAGTCCTGTGTAAGAATTATCTGAGCTCCCTATGGGTGGCAAAAGAAATGCTGCAGCCCATAGGGATCTCCTGGCACCCCAATACCCTGGGAACCTAGGTACCATATACTAGGGAATTATAAGGGTGTTCCAGTGTGCCAATCAGAATTGGTAAAATTAGTCACTAGCCTGCAGTTCTGATTATCAGAGCCTCAGTGATACAGTTAGGCACCACACAGGGAACACACGCAGGGCACACTTATGAGCACTGGGGTCCTGGCTAGCAGGATCCAAGTGACACAGGCAAAAACAAACATACATACAGTAAAAATGGGGGTAACATGCCAGGCAAGAAGGTACTTTCCTACACAAAGCCCCCTCCAGAACCAGTGGAGAGATACATCTACTCACTGTATCCTTGGTAGGATGAAGCACTCTGGGCACAAAGCCTCCTCCAGAACCAGTGGAGAGATACATCCACTCACTGTATACTTGGCAGGATGAAGCAAAGCCCCCTCCAGAACCAGTGGAACATGTCACCCACTTGAGAGTCTGTGGCTTTGCACTCCCCAGGACCAAGCAGTGGGCAAACCACCCACTTGAGAGACTGTGGCTTTGCACTCCCCAGGACCAAACAGTGGGTAAACCACCCATTTGAGAGACTGTGGCTTTGCACTCCCCAGGACCAAGCAGTGGGCATGGAGCGCTCTCGAGGAGCAGTGACATCGTACCATCTTCCGGCTGAGGTGCCCTCCCTCCCCTTCCCCCTGAGGTGCCTGTGTTTTTTCGACCTGATGCCCCTGCAGTGTTCTCTCGTTTTGAGGCAGGTGTCATGTGTGGGCTTCGCCTATGCTTTTTGGGACTACTGGTCCACGGATATTTACAAGGGACAGTGTACGGACTTGTGTACATAATGTAAATATTTGTATATACTGATTATTTGCTTTTGTCTTGATACTTCTGAATGTTCCAATATAACACTGGTTAGGATAATTTATTTTTGTCCTTGCATTCTTCCAGGAGGTGACGGGGTGTATCAGTATTGCTGTTGAATGTGTTTGTGTGTATGGTGTTGTGGGTGAGGGTGGGGGGTGGGGGTGTTGCATGCCGTGTGTGTGTGTGTCACTCTCTTTTCCCTCCTCCCCTCCCCTGTGTGCTAGGTGCAGTACTCACCGTCTTCATCGCCGCCACCTTCTTTCAACTTTTTGGTGTATTAGTAGATACACCAACATGGATAGGATCTGCAATTCGGGCTCCATGGCATCCTGGTTCTTCATGGAGTGTCGAGAGGTGAGTGGTTCCCCTTCGTTGTTCAGTTTCCACCATGCTTTTAATGTCATTGGTACCGCCCCGGAAAAGCTAGCGGATTGGTGCCTTGTAATACGGTGGGCGGTACATTGACTTCCGCCTGTCTGTTGGTGGTGATCGCCGCGGTGTTTGTTGCTACCGCCATGGCGGTCAGAGTGTTAAAGTGGCTGTCTCTGTTGGTGTTTTCCGCCGTGGTCGTGATTCCTTTTTTTTACCACCGGCCTGTTGGCAATATTACCACTGCTTTAACACAGACCGTTAGGGTTGTAATGAGGGCCTAAATGTGTGATGTTTACTCTTCCCTCTCCAGTCTAACCATATTTAAGAAGGTGTTGCACAATAAAGGGGTGATGTTTACTATTCACACTCCAATCTAACCATATTGGTGAAGCTGCTGGACACTAAAAGGATGGCATTTACTATACTCACTCCAGTCTAACAATATTGGGGAGGCTGTTGGACAGTAAAAGGGTGACATTTACTGTTAGAAATGGGGTCTCTGGTTTGCAGAGGTATACACCCTGTCAAAGTAGGGACCACAACCCAAGTCAGGGTAAGTCACAAAATCCAAATTACCCAGTGCCCACCCTCCAGTAGCTTGGCACTGAACAGTCTGGCTTAACTTAGAAGGCAATGTGTAATGTATTTGTGCAGAACTTATACCATAACATTACAACATCACAAAAAGTCACCACACAGGTTTAGAAAAAAATAGAGAACATTGATCTAAATAAAAAACGGTTGAAATGAGGAAAATCCAATGTACACAAGCAAGGTTATGAATTTTTAAATATTAAATCCAACTAAAGCACCTAGAAACACAATAGCTCTGACTGGGGCTATCACTGCGTCATTGACGGAGTAGTTCCAAACAATCCAACACCACTGGTGCCGGTCACAGAGTCACATGGACCTCCAGGTACAGTACTTTTGAAAATGAAGAACAAGGTAGTGGCACAGAGTTGGAAAGTGGCGTCGCTGGAGTCGATGCAATGTCAGTTCCTTACAGCTTCCGAGGAAAGAGGCATCAGTTCTGTGCTGAAAAGCAGGTGGAGGGGAGGTGTTGGTTCTGTCTGGATGCAAGGGGAGATGGTGCATAGTTGTCCGCGATGTGTCGATTCGTTGAGACTCGGTGAGGTTGCTGGTTTGTGTCCATTAGGACATGATGTGTCAACTTTGCAGTGTCAGGATGACCCTGAGTGACATCACGGAGCTGCAGCAACGTCAGACTTGCATTGCAGGCCACGGTTGTTGCGTGCAGTGAGGTTCACAGAGCGGGAGCAGGCTGTGGTGTCTCTGGCATTGTGGGTGGCACTGAAGTCGTTCCAGAGTCCTTGGAGTCTGGTGCTATCAAAAAGCTAGTAGTTGAAGTCTTTGCTGTCCCCAATACTTCAGAACAGGTGGCAAGCTCAATCCAGGCCCTTGGAGAGCACTTTTGGGGGGAGGCAGAGTCCTTCCATCACAGTCAGAGGCCAGCAGGGCAGCAGGGCAACAGCAGGGCAGCAGTCCTTCTCAGCAAAGCAGAGAGTCCTTTGGGCAGCCAGGCAGGTTTTCTAACAGAGTTCAGATGCAGGTCCAGAAGTGTCTGGGTTGGTGGGGTCAGAGACCCAGTTTATATACCAAAAATGCCTTTGTAGTGGGAGAGCCTTTAAAGAGTGGCTTTGAAGTGCACAAGTTCCCCTTTCAGCCCAGTCCTGTCTCCCAGGGTCCTGGTCGGGAATTATCACTCCTTCATGTGAGGGCAGGCCACTGGCCTTTAAAAACGTAAGGGTTAGGCCGTCTACCCTTTCAGTCCAGGAAGACCCATTCAGTATGCAGATGAATGCAGATGAGGTGGTCATTCTGACCCTGGCTGTCGGAAGATCACCAGGGCAGCGGTGGCGGTCTCACTGCCGACTGGCTGGCAGTGAAGATCGCCACATTATGAGTGTGGCGGTTTCGCCTCTGCCAAACTGACACTTTCCCGTGCTTACAGCCAGGGCAGTCAGACCGGCAGGCCAGAAGTAAGCATCTCAGACCCTGTGGTCCACCCATTACTGCCGGTGGTATCATGAGTCCCCTTGCTGCCAGGGATTTTGTGGCGGTAGCACTGCAGAAAGGCTACCAGTGACAGGAATTTGCATTCCTGGTGCCAGTAGAAGACACCCCCCCATCGGCCCAAGAGCCCCCCACACCTCTTGCCATATAACATTCACACACCCACCTCCCCAACCCCTCAGTAATGCCCCCAAACCCCTGCTCCCAGTAGTGACCCCCGACATATACATACTTACTCCCCACCCCGATCCCCGTACTTACCCCCATGCCCCCGCATACACCCATGCACCCAGACACGCACACCCTGACACTCTCTCACACTCACAACACCCTTTCACTAACACGCACACCCACACACAAGACCACCCCCAAATTCATACACGCACACATGCACAACACCCCCACTCACACACGCACTAACTTTCATCCCCATTGACAAGCAAACACACTCCGTCCCCCACCCCTTCCTTTCCTTAACATACATACACACGCAACCCACACCCCTCTCTACATGCATGCACACACCACGCCAACCCAGCATTCAAATTCACCCACACATGAATCGCCATCACCACATTTACATACATATCTACATGCACAAACACCCCACCTTACTCCCCCATTCATGACACGCATACACACACTCACAACTATCCATTCACATGCCCCACACTCCTCCCCTTGCAGAGGACACTTACCTCATCCGACGAGGTGCTCCTCCCAGAGGGGACAGGACCTGGCACTCCCACTACCAGCAGCGCCCCACCGTCAGGCTACCGACAGCCCGTATTACAGGTCGTAATAACGCTGGTGGTGTCCTTTTGATGGGGCGGGCCAGCGGTGGTCCATCCAAAATTGTGGCAGAAATCCTTCAGTACTCATAATATGGTGGTCAAAAGGCCGCCAGTACTGTTGGTCTTCTGTCGCCCACGGCTTTGGCGGTCTGAGGAAAAGACCGCCGAAGTGAGAATGACCACCTGAGTGTTCTGTGTTTGTGGTTGTCTGGGTGAAATGCACAAGGCAGCTGTCAACCAGCACAGACAGGACATTGATTGGCTGTAAGGCACAGATGGTTTTAAGTGCAGAGAAATGCTCACTTTCTAAAAGTGGCATTTCTAAAATAGTAATATAAAACCAAAACACACCGATAAGCAGGATTTTCTATTACCATTCTGGCCATACTAAATATGACCTGGTTACCCCTTTAGCAGATCAGAATCTACCACTCAAAAGATATATGAGGGCAGGTCTAATGCCAATCTATGAAAGGAGCAGGTCTCACAGTAGTAGTAGTGGAAAACGAATTTAGGAGTTTTTCACTGCCAGGACATCAAAAACACATATGTACATGTCCTGCCTTTTACCTACATAGCACACTCACTATGGGTTACCTAGGGCCTACCTTAGAAAAAGGGGAGTTTATGGCTTGGCAAGTACTTTTAGATGCCAAGTCAAAGTGGCAGTACAACTGCTCACACAGGCCTTGCAATGGCATGCCTGAAACGTGGTTAGGGGGCTACTTATGTGGGTGGCACAATCCGTGCTGCAGGCCCACTAGTAGCATTTAATTTACACATCCTGGGCACATGTAGTGCACTTTACTAGGACTTATAAGTAAATCAAATATGCCAATTGGGGATGAACCAATGTTGCCATGATTAAGGGAGAGAGCATATACACGTTAGCACTGGTTAGCAGTGGTAAGTTGTGCAGAGTCCTAAAACCAGCAAAACAGTAACAGAAAAGTGGAGGGAGGCAGCAAAAAGTTGGGGGATGACATTTACTATTGCCACTCCAGCATTACCATATTCAAGGAAGGTGTTGGACACTAAAGGAGTTGTAGTATGTAGTCACGCTCCAATCTAGAGTACTTGAAAAAGATGTTAGACATTAAGGGCCAGATTACAAGTCTGTTGGTCTCAAGTGCACAAACTCTTAATAGGGCAGGTGGGGAGACCACCATCTCCGTGGGACTGGAGGTTGGGTTTTCCGACCACCAAACCTTTAATCAGGCCCAGTAGATCTAAAATTACCTATATGCAGGTCAATAGAATAGTTACTAAATTTCAAAATATTAAATGGATGTTTTGCATCCACAATAAATATCCCATAATCAAAAACAATTTCTTAACTATAAAATACAATAATATTAATGTTAAAACATACTATCTGAAACTACAGAGTTATTTATACATTGATGAGCATCAAAATAGTAAAAAAAAAAATTGTTACAAATTAATATAAGAAGAAATACTGCCAATCCTAAACTTTATACCATAAAAATGAAATAAAATCATAATCTTAAATTATAAACACATCTAGAAATGTATATTTTAAAACACATTTTTATTGTAAACATTAAAAGATATTTTTCCACAATGAAATATTTAATTTAAAGTTGAAGAAATATAAAATGCTATACAAATGTTTAATTTTGAATAAATATCTCACAAAAAAATACATTTCACAAAAATAATAGTAACATATTTTCTATTTCTTATTTTATATATATTTTTAATTATTATTTAACTTTTTTACATTTACACTTTTTTAAATAAATTGGATGACATTTTATATCATTATTATAATATATATATATATATATATAAATATATATATATGTATATTTATATATATATTTGTTTTTATATTAAATTAGATTACATTCCAGAAAATGTATACATTTTGAAACATGTCTAAAATATTAATTTCTCATGTTTTCAATTTATTAAAATATTTTGAAATATTTCTATGTTGTAAAATGTTTTCTTAATTTCTAAATAACAAGATTGTACTGTACACTGCTGCCTGCCATATATATTTTCATTATTATTATATTTAAAATGTTAAAAAATTACCTTAAAATAAATTTTTAAATTCTAAATTTATAATTTGCAAATCATTTTTACCATAACTTTTACTTTAAAGTATACACTTGTAAAAAACCTCCCCACCTTTATCCCCTAAAAACCCAACATTTTGCTACTAAAAAAAGTATAAAATCATTATTTACATAACATAAATCCAACTAAAACTGCAAATTTCATCAAACTTATAACAAATTATTTATCTTGCATGGACCAAGTAGGGGTTGGGGATGAATTCCGAACCACCGGCGGAGTTTGCAGAGTTTTGCCCACTCTGCGTGGAGTTCTAAAAAACTCTGCATAGCCGCATGGAGCAGCATTTTTTGTCTTCTGAGGCTCGACAACTTTGAGTTGGTGAGCTAAAAAAATCATATGCTAGACCACCTCCTGGTGGGATCTTTCAATGCTGGTCGTCACAGCAGGATGCTACTGCTCACACTGGGAAACCTGCTGCTCGCATTCCGGAAGCTGCTGCACGAGTAGAACATCTACTTGAGTGGGAAAAACAAGCAGTTCCCTCTTTCACTGCCCGTTGTGCTGTTCATGCTGATTTTAAAGCGCAGGACAAACTCCTGATGCTAACAATCTGAGCAAGCAGCACGGCTTACCACGCTTACAGAGTTTTTTCTGCCCTTCGTGTAGTTCTGCATAGCAGAACTCTATGAACTCCACTCAGGCCTAGTTCCAAACCCAAATAGCAATTCAGTAACCTGATACCAAACTGCAATTTGGGCTTGCAATTCGATATTATGAAGGGGCATGTTTAGGGCGTCGCTTGCTAATAAGGAATCACAGTGGTATGTATAAATATGTTGTGACCGAAATGCAGTTTTAAATCATTCACAATTTACCACTTACTTCAAGTTGGTTGAATCCCATTCTCAAATGGGAAGGGGTCCCAAAGGTACCCTTTTCCTTTTGGGAATGTTTGTAAACACATTTATTGAGAGCTGGCAGTGGTCCCAGAGAACACTACCTAAAATGGGGGAAAAACTTTTAGTTATTCATTTTTTTCAAATGCAGCTCGTTTTCCATTAAGGAAAATGGGCTGTGTTTAAAAAAAATGATTTATTTAAAAGCAATCACAGACATGGTGGTCTGCTCACACCAGCAGGTCACCAACCCTGTGAGTTTTGTGTTTCCCAATGGGTCGCTACCCAAGATCTACCTCATTAATATTCATGAGGTAGGTCTATTTGCGACCCACTAAGAAGCGCAAAATGTGTCAGACACATTTGTATGTTGGTGTTTGTGATAACCAAATAGCGAATCACGAAAATGTGCTCTTTCATAATGCCAAATGATTACCTATGTACATCTGGCCCCAAGTTAGTAGACTGCTAAATGTTTAAAAAGTCTGCAGCGCCATCTTATAGCATGTCAATTGCTGCTTCACTTTCCCAGGTCCCTGCACCACTAGCTTATACAAAACACATGCCCCATGCCCTTGTGTGCCTCTTCTAACCATCTACATTCACTGACCAGTGCTCACCAGTGTGATTAGCTTGCCAAAGGAACTTCACATTCTGTCAACGAACCAATACTTCTCTTCCTTCAGTCTCACATCAGCATATTACTTTATTTCATTTATATTATTTTGTTTATTTTATTTTATTTATGAAGTTTTTCTACAGCATGAGCATGGCCCCAAGGCATAAGTAGGTGTTACAAAAGTCCAAAAATTTAAAACTAGGGGTCACATGTTTGAAGCATTCTGGTGGTCGGACATGCCGATCAGGCCATTTGTGATGACAAAAATGATTTTACATATGTACAAAACACAATTTGCGATTCAGTAACATGTTCCCGAATTGCATTTTGTGTTTGCAATTTGGTATAAGGAAGGGCCGAGTGTGGGGTGTCCCATCCAAATACCAAACCTGAATAGGATGTATGAATGTTTTGTGACCAAATTCAGTCGCAAAACATTCATATTTTACTGGCTCCGTGAAGGAGGTGGTAACCCATTCACAAATGGAGAGGGGACCCCAGCGGACCTCTTACCCCTTGGAAAATTTATTTTTTTCTTTCTTTTAAGAGCAGGCAATGGTGTTATGGACTACTGCCTACTCTTAATAAATGAAACACCGAAGTCTTTTTTTTTTTTTTTAAGCACATCCCATTTTCCTTTATGGAAAAGGGCTGCATTAAAATATATAAATGAAAAAAAAATATTATTTTATTAAAAAGCAATCACAGACATGATGGTCTGCTGACCTATTGAACAGGTTAGCCAATTTGACTACCTGGGGATAAGATCATCTGATAACCTCTTATGGTCGGCACAAATTGAAAAGAGCGTTGTTGCCCTCCAGCAGAGGTCAGTGGTGATTGAAAATAAAATTAAAAATTCTATGGGTTGGTCAAATTCGCCAGCTATTATGGTATATAAAGCTGCTGCAGCGACAGCTGCAATCTATGGCGCCAAACTCTGGGGTCATTGTAATTCTCAGAAACTGACCCTGGTTGAAATCAAGTTATACGTTCCTTGTTACACTTACCAACAAGTAACCAAGTACGCCACTCATCCCTGTCAGGTTTGACTTAGCACTCAATCAGATCCATAACGTAATTGCCTTGAGACCACTGATATACTGGGTGCACCTCTGGTCCTCTGAGCATTTGGTCTCTTATCAAACAGCTGTAGCAGAGTTAGTAACACTTGACGGTGCAGTATCAATCCCTTGGTTTAAACATATCAGAGATTTGTGTTGCTGTATCAAAATGGAGGAGGTATGGCGATCCCCCCATTTTATAACAAAAGGAAGTATATAAAGCAATGCTATTGAGAGATGGTTTTGACCCAGATATGGCGTAGTCAGAAATCAGGTAGTAGAAGAGACCAATTCTTAAACCATAAATATTCACCGAAATTTGAATTCTATATGGACAATATACAACCGGCCCAGATTAAAAGTATTTTTAATAAATTTAGATTGGGGATCCTGCCACTGAACTCCTTTACTACGGGGTGAAACAAAGTTAATTGTGCTCCCTGTTTTTGTTATTATTGCCAGATGCAAGTTTAGACTATGGACCATTTAGTATTTTTCTGCCCACGATACTCAACTCCTAGGAAGAAGTGGATCATTCCCTTATGCAGGCTCCTTGGTGTAAGGATCCACTGTGATTCACTTTGTATATTGACAAGTGATTCTAGTGACAAGGTTGCCTTTGCTGTAACAAGATATCTTCAATGTGCCTGGACTGCGAAATCCAAGGAGAGCTCTCACTTAGCTGGTTTGTAATCTCATCACGATACTTGGCTGGTACTGTGACTTATAGGATGGCACTGAGCAGTAATGGACTTACTAGAGAGCGGCCAGTAAGTTTTATCAATTTAATATTATTATTGACTGATTCTAATCATGTCTTATGTTTTCTAAATGAGTTTTAACGTATTTAGTGTCTTGTTATTGCTTTTATGGCTTTCAGCTGAAATAAAGTTATTTATTTACTGCTGACCACAGAAGGCCACCATGCTTGTGATGGCTTAGATTCCTAATGGGTCGCAAATCGCAACCTGCCTCGTTAATATGCATGAGATAGGTCTATTTGCAACCCAATAGGAATCGCTAATGAAACTCTAAAGAGTTTAATAAATTAGGAATACCGATTTCCTAGTAGCGAATCAGAAAAAGTCGCAATTAGGAAATCAGTATTCCTAATGTCAGTACATCTGGCCCAAAGTTTCTTGATAGACTTGCTTCCACAGGCTGGGATTAGAAACCCGCCAGCTCACCCTCGCAAGGCATGCACCAGCCTGGCACTCCCAGGACTGCTTCAGCATCATATGGCCCTATTGTGGCTTTTGCCGTCTCACCAATCTCTTTATCGCTAGTTTTGCCCCTTCTGTACTTACCTTCACTACTGTGACACTTGGTTAATGCCAGTACATACTTTGGTTAGTGCCAGTGCACCCCTGGATATAAGTGTCATCTATAAATGGCTCAAGCTGTACAGTAAATGGGAAAGACTAATGAACTGTTAGCTGATTTGCATGGAGGGGGCTCCTCCCCTGCCCTGTAGGACTTTTTAAGAAAGCCAGAGGGCTCCTTCCTAGAGAATTGTCTGTGTTAGACATCAGAGCTCCGCTGGATGCTGCACCATGTCCTGGACTCCCTCCCTCCTCGTGCTGTGTGCACTCTGTGCCTGTAAGGCTGGCATGGGATGAAAGCATATTGACTGCCTGCATTTTATCACATCCATAATTATTTATAAATGAATTTATCAGTGTGTGCTCAATGACCTCTGAAAACAAATTTCTGCTACAGTATTAAAGTGATATATCTTTCTTCTAGGCTCACTTTTTATCTTATAATCTTTATTTTGCAGGTTCCTGGTCTGAGCCGACGTTGACCCAGCCATCCTCACTGTCAGTGACCCCGGGACAGATGATCAGACTGCCCTGTGTTATAAGCAGCGGGTACAGCATCAGCGACTTTAATGTCCGTTGGTACCAACAAAGGCTTGGGTCACTGCCAAGGTACCTGCTGTGGTACCAGTCTGATTTAATCAAACCTTCCGAAACCCCAGCACGGTTCTCGGCCTCCAAGGACCCCTCCAGTAACACCTGCCACCTGCTCATCACCGGAGCCCTGGGGGAGGATGATGCAGATTATCACTGTGAAGCCTGGCACGGCAGAGGTTTTGTGCACCATGAAAGACAGCTATGAGGAAGTGAGACAAAAACTGTAGCCACAGGCCGAGCAACAGAAATAATAGACATGTCTTGCTTCAGGGCATCTAGTACAGTTTGTAAAGCACTTAGGGCCAGATGTAGGAAACTACAATTTTGCGACTTGCAAATTGTGAGTCTGACGACTCGCAATTTGCAACTCGCAAAATTGTATGTAGAAAGGTGTCTCAGACACTTTCTGCGACTCGCTATGGGGTCGCAAAGACCCACCTCATCCATATTCATGAGGTGGGTCACAGTTTGCGATCCCATAGCAAGACCCTGCACTCACAGGGATGGTGGCATTCGCGGTCACAAAGCAACTCTGAATGGCGATGCGGTCGCAAATAGGAAGGGAACACCCCTTCCTATTTGCGAGTCGCATCCCCAAATTTCGAGTCGGTACCGACTCGCAATTTGGGGATGAGCATCGCGTTCGGCCTTTTGCATGCCGCAAACTGCGTTTTTCGCAGTTTGTGGCATGCAAAAGGCTTCGTACATCTGGCCCTAAGGGACATATTTTAAGAGAAAAGTGGCGCTGCACACAGTGCAGCGCCACTTTCCTTGCACCCCTTTGCACTCCCCTTACCGCCACCATGTGTGCACCGCATTTAAAATACGGAGCACCATATTGCAGGGTAGGGGGCAATAGCATCATTTTTTTTTCATCTAGTGATGTACTCTGAGCGCTACTCCTGCAGAGTACATAGGGGCCCACTGTGATCAATGGCATGCCCCCTTTTAACGCCTGCTCTGAGCAGTTGTTAAAAGTGTTGAAAAAAATTATGCAAAGAAATCTTTTAGATTTCCTTGCACCATTTTTTCAGCCCCCCCCCCCCTAAAAGGGGAATGCACCCTTTGCATACATTATGCCGGACTCAAGCATAATGTAGCACAAAGGGTTACAAAGTGGCGCAATGCATTCATTGCACCACTTTGTCAATATGGCGCAGTGTTTTGGGCCTTCTAACGCCACATTATCGTAAAAAAATGCTGCTAATGTGGCGTTGAAATGGCACTAGGTGCTCTTAAATGTGCTCATTTGACTCAGTTCGGCCCTGGCTCTAGGGAAACCTCATTCTCAGACTGAAATGCTGTATTCAACCATTGTGATTTGAGGCAAACCACAAATAGAATGCAAAGGTAGCCATCAATAATCAAAAACCTCGCCACACACTCTGAAGGTTGCATGCTCAAGTCCTGGCAAGCTTGACTCCTCTTTTCATTCTACAGATGTTCAACAATTTTTGTCCATCAGTGTTGCACCTACTATTAAAGCAGATGGAGACAATTTAGTATAGGGTGTTCAAATATATATGTAGTTACTATTTACAATTTGCAATGAAACAAATTTATTGAAAAATCATATAATTAGTTAGAAAAGAGGTCTTCCGGAAAAAGTCTACATTTAAAAAGTGTTTTACTAAGCCTCACCTAATGGCAAAGTTATGGTGCAAAATTTACAAAGGTTAGAAATTCATTAAGTTCTAGGCTTGTTTAAATCTCAGAGCTCACTGCCAAGAAGAAAAAAAAACCTTTTGCAAAACCAGGATATATTTCCACTAAATCAAATGACATAATTGGTTATTTTCCATCAGCCTTTTCCTTAATCAGCTAAATGACACCTGGGACCCTGTTGTTTTCCTAAAAATGACTGTGCTCACAACGTGTCAATTGCTAAAACCCAAACATCACGTTACACCACGTAAGTCCCCTTTCCAAAATTCCAGCACAGCACCAAGAGAGTGAGACTCCAGTTGTTTGGTCAAACCAAGACGAAGCTATTTAATTATATTAAAAGGTTTGACCAAGGAATTGAAGGGTAATTACACACGCAAACAATCTGAGATAAAAGGCATCATACAAATTCCACAGCAAGTGACATTTACAATATAAAACGAAAATACACTTGCCATGATTAAGTAGTGAGAAAACAGTTCAATGTTCAGAATCCAAATTCACCACTCTGCATCCCCCTGAGAGTATTAGCATTGCAGACAGCAAAAGGTCTATCTACATCCCCCGTAGATGCAGGCATGTGACAGCACAAATGTACCATTCCCACCAAAGGTGTATGTGGCAGAAAACACCATCAACATTCATTTATACAAGATTCACAGTTTAACCAGGTGATTGATGGAACAAATATGACATATGATTAATATTGAAAAGCACACATCATCCGGGAAGCATATTACACATGGGCTTTGCCAGGGATCTAGTGGTCTGTCCAGCCTCAAAAAGGAACGCCTTGCCAATAATCTTCCCAGGTAATGCAGGGTAGCACTAAATGGTCCAGAACCATCAGCAGGGCAGTCCCCCTTAACCCGATGTGACCCTGAGTAATTACCAGTGGCTGACATTAAATCAAGCATTCCATCCATCATTTTTTTGTACACTTCAGTGTGATGCCTTAAGGGGAACCGGTATGTCTAGATGTGGATCCAGTGCACACTGTGTCACTGGAAGCAAGCTATTCCTGGCTGATGAGCCCTCCCTAGTAAAGGCAAAACAGGTCCTGGGTTGCTTGTGCTGTAGTGCAGGGAGGACCAGGACTGACTTTTCAGACTTGACTAGTCCCACAGGAGAAGAGTCACGACTGATCTACATATAACTGGGTCCTAACTAAGGTGGCATGTTGTGCGTTCTGGAGTAGGACCTGGCCTGACAGTTTGGGCTGGAATGTTTCCATTGGAGCAGGGTCAAGATTAATTTCCATATGGCTCCGTCCAAATTGAGGAGGCTTGGTGTGCAAAATCATGATGGAATGTGATGTGGCCTTAAGTAATTACCAGTGGCTAAGATTAATTCATGCATTCTATCCATCAATTTTTATGTGTACTTCAAAATGGGATGAAACAAAGCAAGAAAAACACAGCTGGTCATATTAAGCATCAGTGGTACACAGAATAATGTCCACTAGACAAAATCTGCTTCCAAAGTGAATAGGAAATACAAATCCACCATAAAAAGTAAAGATGATTCACTACTCACACAGGATCTCATATGCCGAGTGTACCACTAAATTACCGCAAAACATACTCTTAGATTTTCACTTCCCGGAGTGCTTCTCTATGAAGACTCATCAGGTAGCCCACTTTGTTAACAAAGCTAAACATCTAGAG
The DNA here is from genome assembly GCF_031143425.1 of Pleurodeles waltl. Lineage (NCBI taxonomy): Eukaryota > Metazoa > Chordata > Amphibia > Caudata > Salamandridae > Pleurodeles > Pleurodeles waltl. Next base: position 962,865,510 of record NC_090450.1, read on the forward strand.
CACTATGTTACCAACAAATAATCTACTTCTGAATCAGAACCATTGACAACATAATGGAGCTCACAGAAAAAACACCATGCACATTAACTTGCTTCAAACAACTCTCTCACTCTCAGAATGCTGTGACAAAGGCGCAGGATTGTGGTCCAGCACTCACCATCAAATCAGTGCCCACCATGAACCCAAGAATATCCCACTATCAACACCATCCACAATACCTTAATATAGGAAATTGCATTCCTGGTTGGGGGGGGGGCACAACTTAAGCAGGAACCACAATCTCTGTCAAAGTGAAATACAAGCAAACCTCAAAATAATTTGTGCTTAACCCTTTGGTAGTTTGGCACAAAAGCAGTCAGGCTTAAATTAGATACAATTTGTAAAGTATTTATGTAGGATTTTAAATAGTGATAAAGTGAAAAACCAACACAAGAAAAACACCACACCAATTTGGAAAATGCAGTCAAAGTTAGTAAATACTTTGAAACTAAAACAGCAAAAATCAAAACAGAAGCATCAGAGATATGCAATTTTAAAGGTTTCAGATAAGTAATGCACCTAAATGTACAAAGTGCCATTTGCAGCTATCTGGCCACGCGAGACCAGGTGAAAGTGACAGGTTCAGTCCAGGTTAGTCCTACTGAAAGAGTTATCTTCAAAAATACAGCATGAAGAGTTCAGATAATGGTGGAAGGTGCTGGAGGTGCAGGCAGAGCTTCATGGATGGTTGTTGTAATTCTAAGGGTGTCAGAGATGGTTCTTGCTGTAGCACAAATAAACTGTTAGCATTGCTCATAGTTGTTTCTGGAGCTTTGATTAGGTGGTCTACATGGGCTGTTGATGCTGTAGCACAACAATGAGATCTTGCACTACTGGGCCTCATGATCTGTAGATGTGGCATGAAGAGTAGGGCTCATCGGAGCTTCCCATTGACGTGAGGAGCTGGCAGTAAGATCTTGCTGTGAATGGGCTCATTCACATTCACAGAGAGTTTAACATCAGGGCAGCTCAAATGAGGTCACATCAAGTGTTCAGGACCTGAGGGGCACCACTTAAGGGACAGGAATTCACTCCAGCAGAAGCCAGCAGGGGTCAGGGAGGTCCTGTTGCAGGTCCAGGCAGCAGGTCAGCTGGGCAATTGTACTGAGCCTCTGGAGCTTGGTATGTCCCCGTAGCTCCAAACCGGATGTCAGCAGACTGACTCTTGAATTACTTCAGCCTGGGATGGAGGGTGCAGGTCCAATTTCTTCTCAGCAAGCATAAAAGCAGAGAGATAGTACCATGGCAGCGGGATGGCAGTTTTTAAAGCAGAAAACCAGCACATCAGTCATTTTTCTGTAGCATCCACAGGTCCAGAATTGTTGGAAGCGTTGAGGAGTTGGGGTACCTACTTTAAAGTAGGAGATTTTTGTAGAGAATATCCATTGAAGTTCCCTACCTCCCCTGTCTAGGCTCCAAGCTGGCTGCATGAACAATGTAGTGCTGACAAGTCCTTTGTTTGAAAGGAGGGCACAACCTATTCAGTTGCAAGTGGGGCAGTGGGCAGCTCTGCCCCCTAATCCTGCCAGTTGATAGCCCATCCAGGCAAACCTATTCCCTCTTTTATGTGGTTGTCTGGGAGGAATAAACAAAGTGCAACTCTCAGCTACACGAAGTCGTGTGACCTAGAAACAGACTGCAGGCACCAAATAGGGCGGGAAAAACGCCAACTTTCTAAAAGTGATATTTTCAAAACTGTAACTTAAAGTTCGGCTTTATCATTAAATAGTGTTTTCAGCTACAATTTCTCAGACACCAAACATGATATTCCCATCTGCTTTCAATTGAAAATTACAACTTATTAATTGTAATAAGGTAACCCAGGCCTTGCAGTAGTGAAAACACATTTAGGCGTTTTTCTCTACCAGGACATGTAAATTTAAAATGTACATCTGCATCTTTTCAATACCATTCATCCTGCCCCCTGGGCTGTTTAGGGCCTACCTTAGGGGTACCTCATATGTATTAAAAAGATAGTTTTCAGTCTGGTAATAGGTTTATTTTGCCAGGTTGAATGACATTTTAAAACTGTACACACAAGCTGCAATAACAGGTCCGGGAGATGTTTAAAAGGCTATTTACGTGGGTAGCACAGTAACTGCTGCAGACCCTTTAGTACAATTTCATTTAAAGGCCTTGAGTACAATGTAGTTTCACTTTACAAGAGATTTACAAGTAAATTAAATATGCCAATTGTGTGTAAGCCAATCTTACCATGTTTAGAGAAGAGAGTGCACACATGTTGTCACTGACTAGCAGTGATAAAGAACACAATTCTACTAAAAAGGCTTTAGAAAGCATGAGGGTGATGGCAAAAAGTTTGGGGATGACCCTGCAGAAAAGGGCTGGTCCAAAACTTAACAACAGGCACATTTCCAGTGGAGATTGAGATATCAGTACGTTACATGTGATCACTCATTAAGAAAAGAAACCACAACCCAGCAGATGCAGAGGGACAACTCTATATGGTGCTGCTGTACTGCTGCAAATCCGGGAAATTCAGTTGCATGTTAGGAAATGGACACAGAACAATGAACTTCTTCACAAATATTATGAACATCAGTAAAACAAATATGGATGATATTCTTACTATGTGATAGGTCCCTGGGAAGACTATCCAAATTAAAAGACTAGATTATCAAACTAGATGAAAAGAAATATTCTACGGATCCGAACAACAGGAAGGAAGTGTACTCCAGGAGAAAATGTAGAAGGTGGGGACTGAAGTGAGAAGAATCTGGAAATCTGGGGACAGTGCTTGGGAAAATTGTTGTTCAGACAAAAAACTTTGCTGTGTGTGGAAGTGGTGGGTGGAAAAGGGGTTTTTAAGAAAAAGGGGTGCTCAAGGAATATGCTGACCCTCACAGCAATGGGAATAGTTTCCCACTGTGGCAACCGCCTCTGTATCAGCCTTCATATTCATAACAATTTTATATTGATTTCACAAAATAACAAGTAGAGAAACAATACCTTCAGAGCATACAAATAATGCAAGAGGTCACCACCATATCAGATAGTAATTCTCCGTATCTATGCAAGGTTTACTGATCAATAAGGATGCATTCAATAACATGTCCTCATGTCTCCACTGATCTATTAGACTGTCCATAAGGTCTTTCCATTCTTGACATCATCTTCTAGCGTATCATCTGTTTGGACCCGTGACATAAATAGCTCTTCAGTCGGAGACCATTCACACGTATTTCTGTAACACTACAAGTTACAAGAACACTGCTCTGCTCATCATCTCTTAGTCAATATCAGGGAGTTTAAACTGCCTTTTTGCCATCTACCTTGGATCCACCCTCAGAATACATTGTTCCAGGGACCATTCCATCAGGATATCAACTGCTCTCCTAAGGTAGGCAGGCCACCTGCGTCTAGTACAGCTCAACACCATGTACGACCTAATGAAATGAACATAGTGATTCCCTTTAGTAGTGCATCTAAGCCATCTCTCAGAGAGTGTGAGATATCTTTTGCAAATAATGACCAGTGTATAATAGGAAAGGGGTGGACGATGAATTCCTCTTTGCCGGCAGAGCTTGCTGAGTTTTTCCCACTCAGTGTGGATTTCCCAAAAACTCCATGGACTGGTGTGGAGCGGAGTTTTTCCTCTTGCTCGAACTGTCCACCTATAGATTGGCAAGTGAGAAAAATAACATCATAAACCACATCTTGATGAGATTTTTCATTGTGAACGGTCACTCACATTGAGAAAGGTGCCACTCACATTGAGAAAGCTGCCACTTGAGCAGGAACTCTACTTGAGCGGCAGAAAGAAGTCAGCTCCCTCTGGCGCTCTGTGTGATGCCACTCGCGCTGATTTTACAGCACGGGACAAACTCCCGGCATTAAAATTCAGCGTAAGCAGCATGACTTACTGCACTCTGCTGCTTGTGGAACTTCACCTGGCGTGTCTGAGTTTTTTTGCCACTTTGTGGAGTTCCACTTAGCTGAAATCTGCAAACTCTGCCCAGGCCTAAAATAGGAACTCTGTATAAATGTAAACTGCATCAACTCAATGCCTGCTCAACCTGTAACATTTTCAGCATACTGATGTATTCTTTACTAATCACCATCTGAGAGTCGGCCTCCTAATTTGTTCCCCTATTTGGACCTTATCTTAAAAAGTGTTACTCAGTAATTAGACCAAGAATATAACAAAGTGCATCCACTGACTATCCTTCCTATATTAATTTCTCGAAATTAAAGTCTGGCAGTCTAACTGTCAACCTTGCCTAGCTCCGGTGAATAGCCCCAGCTACTCTCAAGTACAGTAGGAACTGTCTAGTAATTGCAGCAAAACATTCCTGGCCTAGTAAAATATAAGAAACACAGTGCTACCCTAGAGGTTGTCCATTGTTTGTCACCCACTCTATATCTGTCTCTGCATCCCGGCTTCCTATTTCAATTTATCAACTAAGGAAGACCCCAAATGCAGACTCTAGTGAAAATTATGTCTGCTGCAATATTTGTGTTATTGCCTACAACCAAATCTGAGACATGAGGCACACAACATGTGCGGGCATCAATGCTGTCCCTCGATGGAGACATAAAACATGCTTTAAACCAAAATTGCCACAACAACCAGCTAGTCAGGAATTTTTCTGAGTTAGGTTCCCTTTAGGCCATGCCTCCAAGTCTTGTAACCTGAAAGGCCAAACAGCAACACTGAAATTCTGGGTTAGCCAGAACTTTTCAGTACATGTTGCTCTTACTTGAAAAGCTGAAAGTTAATTGACTTAGTAAGCTTTCAGTTTTGCTGAAAAGAGTAACATACTGTTAAATGATTGTGTTAAATGATTACACAGTCTCTGTAGCAATTCTGTGGTCAACATGATCGACATGTGCTGCACTTGTGCATCAGTCTCCATCCCCAAACACAATTATATATAATCCATTTCCAAAACATTTAGGAAATGTGTAAAAGTGTCCCACAAACAATCTCCAGGCTTTGGTCAATGGTTGAAAGCCTTGTGTGCTCTTTCCACAGAAAATAAATTTAAGAGATTTTTGGAGAGCAGTACTTTAATGATCTAATATTCTTGGAAGGGTTTGTCTGTCAAGCTGTCTCAGAGAATCCCAGGAATCACAAGTTGTTTTGTTTCACCACCACTCTGTGTCTTCCACTCTTGCTACAAATGTTCAAGTAGTTTGTTGAAGTTCAGTGACTGCGGTACACATCTCTGCTATGTTGTTGGTAACAGCCTGAACTACTTCCTCTATCACTTTTATCCTTTCAGCCACTTTTTTTGGATTTATGCAGTTGAGTCATTTTTTATGAACAGGAAGTTAGATTTCTGCGTGGGTTTGACTCCTAAATCATCCCTGATGCAGCTCAGAAGATCTGGAGGAGAGTATTCCTTATCTATATGTGGAACAATCCGAGTTGTTCAAGCAGGCTTCATCTCAGTGTTCTTTATAACTTCTTTATAACTACAGTGTACTGTACAGTTTTGTTGGACTGCACTTTGTTAGAATGAAAACAAAAACATCCATAACTATTATCTACATGCATAGAGAGCCAATGAACCTCTGAGTGTAAGTCCCAGAAATAATAAATGAACACCAAGAAATGTTAACAATGTACCAAAAAAGCCAACACTATAGAGGTAGGCAGTATAAGAGGATCACAGAGTCCTGGAAGTAACACCTCAAAAACACAGCTTCCTGAGTATAGGCGGTCAAAACATCTAGACTGCATTTTCTAAGAGAGGTGATGGCTCAATTAGAAACATTACAGGACTGAAAATACCATAGCGAGACAGAAATATAATGTTTGAAAAGGTCCCAATGATCATTTGTGAAGTAAATAGGTTACAGCAAGTGGACTTTCTGTGAATTCTGAAACTGCATATTTTAGGAGTCTCAGGAAACATGATATGTTGGAAGGAGATTTATTCTCGATTTGATTGTGGACCATGACACATGAATGTGATGATTGGTATCACCTATGGAAATGGTGTGCCACTGTTTATATCATAAATGTTTGCTTATTGAATATTTTATGATGCATTGAGAACTGAAGAATACTGCTGCTACTGAAAAATGTATTGGGATCTGTTTTATAAAGTGTTCGATAAATCCAATTATTGTTTTTTGAAGTATGCCCATACATTTGTTTGTTATTGGAAATCTGACTTTAATCAGTGTGGCAGTGTGGAATTTTTATAACTAGGTTTCATCATAAGATAACTACGGCACAATGTGAGGTCACAGAGTTCCAGGTCGATTGGTCTCAGAACAGACCAACAGTGCTCATGTTCTACACACCCCCATTCATCAAAGCTGGGGGATGCAGAGCAGTCAGCAGCCCTCAGATCTATATGCAGCACCTGCTTGCACCTTCTTCATCACTATGGATCCTTGATGCAGGCAGATGTGGTCATTTTCCCTCAGTGACAGCTGTGTAAGTGTAATGGAGGTGACTGTCACCGTGGAGGCACACAGTCCACAGGTCTTACCAATGAAGGGTCATGGCAGTGTCTTACCTCACAGGATACTTACAAATATTTATGATGTGGATGGACCAGGTATTCAACACTGCAGTCAATGTGGCTATGGTGCCTGTAGGCCCAGCTCTGCTTTGCACACCGCTACCCAGAAGGACCTGATTAATATTAGCACTATCCAAAATTTGCTATAGGTGTTTATGCATATTATATTCCAGGTAATTGTGTTTTAATCATTTCTGATTTAGGTTGACCAAACTCTGTTTTCTAATCCATGCTCTCTTTATTTATTTTTTAATTAACAGTCTTGGTTCCTGCATCATAACAAACCAGAGCAAGCTGGTATCTCCTGGCCAAACATTTCTAAATTAAGACCTAAATGAAAGGATCTAACTTTGTTTTGCATGATGAGTTCTTGCTTTTAATATATCCAATCATCGAGCAGGATTACGTATGAAACACTAAATTCCAATCTGAATACTAAAGGAGGACTGGCACAATGTCCAGCTAACAGAATCCCCAAATCTTATCATTGACATAATCTCCTTCCTAAGGAGGCATCAGCTTTATAAGTCAATGTACACAGTGCCTGGGCAGAAAAGCCAACCCTCAGTAGTTTTATATCTTCCAAGGGAATCTTTAAAAACTAATAATGTCCAAAATAATAATATTTGATAAAACACTCCAGTTTATTCACTCAATAGTTAGCTAATTGGCTATCAGCCCTCAACTTCTTAACGTTAGTTTTTGAGTTATTTCCTTTAAGGCTGCTTATGAATGATATATTACTGCATCAATATCTTCTTGCAAGCCCACTCCTGTCTTTGTCGGGAAGACCATATTTTCAGCTTAAGTAAGAAATCGATTGTTAAATCCATTTGTAGGGCACAACCTATCACCCAGGAGGGTATCCAGGAGCTGGAACAGGATTGTAGGTCAAACAGAGCTCCTAGTTGAACAGCAAGGTCTTCCCTTCCTTGCAGAAGTTGAGTAGCAATGGGGCAGTCCTGGTTTTGTTGCCCGAGGTCATTACAGGTCTTGGCAGCGATGTAGGAAAAGGTACATCCTCCTGACTTTCTTCTGCAGATGCAGAGACTTTTGCAAGTGCAAGTGAGGCTGAGCACAGATGTCTGAATGGATGTTAGAGTTGCAGTAGGTCATTGAGGTACGCAGGTCTGGTGTGGTGGAGGGCTGTGTATGAGGAAGCAGAATGAGGACACTGCGTTCACTTGCATAGTCATCATCGGTTTGTTGTCCATGATGGTACAGAGGTTTTCGGGGTGGTCTTTGCGGGTAGGCATGGGCCAGTGCTGCTAGCCACCAGGAGGAGTACCATGGGGATCTCTAGTTTCTGAAGATCAGGATCTTCTTTTTGTCTGTGATGAGTTTTAGGCAGTACTCTCTGATTAAGTTGGTCTCATTAGTCATGCAGGTTGTAAAATTAGTCCTAGTGATGTTGCTCTCATTGGTGAGCCACAGGATGAGCTGTGTGTCTTCAGCTGGGGAAACAATGTTGATGTTATGGGCTCTTATGATGTGAGCAAGGGGTGCCATGTTCACACTGAATAAGGACAGGCAAAGGGAGCATCCTTGGGGAACTCTGCAGATGATCTTCCTGGGTGCAGAGGTGTAAGAGAGACAGTTAAGTCATTGCAGTCTGTCGGAGAGGAAGAAGGCAATCCATCTGAGGGTGGATCCTTGAATTCCTGAGTCATGAAGTCTTGAGGTGAGGGTTCAGTGGGATATGGTGTCAAAAGTTACTGAGAGGTCAAGGAGGACTGGAGTGGTGGTTCCCCTCTGTCCATGATGGTCCAGATATCATTTACTGCTGTCAAGAGGGCGGTTTCCATGCTGTGGTTGCTCGGGAACTCTAACTAAATGAGGTCCAAGAGTTGGTGATCTTCTAGGTGAGAGGATGATTGCTCAGGATATCTGTGACCTCTGTGCATTTCTATTTGCCTGGGGGCATTCTGAGAAGGATGCAGGTGTTGATGATGGTGGTGGGGTTGGTGCTGTTTAGTGTTCCTCCCAAGTTGTAGATATGGTATGGGTTGGGGCCAGTGGGGGCCCTTGAGTAGATAGCCTTCATAATTACGACAGTGTCTTCTGACACTATTTTGTGGAGTAAGAGCACACAGTAATCAGGGCAGCAGAGAAATCACACAAATAAGATTTATTTGTCCAGTGTGCCATTGCACCCGCCTGTTTGTGACCATTATTAGTCTTCATGCACTCTGTGTACAGTCCAGAATTTCTCAACTTCACATAAATGTATGCATTTGTGTAAAGGAAAAGAACTAGACCAGTGTCAATTCCCCAGCATGCCAGTGTCTACAAATGAGTGCTGTGATCAGTCTACTCAGAAGCCATCCGGTTATCTTTCAAAAAGTAGAAGAGGGAATTTACAGGTGCAGCAGACATCCATTGCTAGGAAGATGGTGCTATGGCGGAGAATAGTGGACAGGGTCAATGCCGTGGGACAGCACCCAAGAACAAGGGATGACATCAGGAAGAGGTGGAACGACCTTCGAGTGAAGATGTGTTCTGTGGCAGCAAGACACCAAATAGCTGTACAGATGTCACACGCAGAAACAATAACACTGCATTTACATCCCCACAGGTCCCCCTTCCAACGTCACCGGAGAGGAGGTGCCAGCAACATCCAGTCCCCCCCCCAGAAGAGGCCCACAGTGATGACAGCAGCTCTGGATGCCTGTATCTGGATGACAAACCTGGCCCATCAGGGATCTCCGGACATTCGGTTACCCAGGCACAGTCCCATACCACCACAGAGCCTCACCCCCCTCAGGAAACACCAGCGCAGTACCCACCCAGCGGGCCCATACCTCTGTCCCCAGGACACATCAATCAGCAGTGTGTCCACCACTACAGCGACCCCAGGGCACCCCACAAACACAGGATGATCAGGGACCTGGGGTCAGTGGCAGTGGGAACACGGTTTAGGGGACAGAGGCACAGGACAACAGGGAAGCTTGGAGGACTGCTGTGCGACAGGGAGAAGACAGGCCCAGGGAACCGACTCTCAAGGAGGCACTCACCAACATCTTGGGAGCATACCATAATTTCCAGGAGACGATGGGACAGATACTGGACAAGATGCAGAAGCACCAGCGGCTGCAGGAGGGACAGTACTTGGGGATCAGGGAGGACCTGAAAGACATCAACACCACCCTGGTTACCATTGCAGGGGTGCTGGCAGACATGTCCAACACAATGAAGAGTATGGAGTATATCAAGTGATTTAAGTATTTATCATTTAACAAGGTTAAAACATTGCAATACAACTGTACAGTAATGTATACATAAGAATGACCTGTAGTTGGCTGCAGTCAACACACCAGGAGCGATAGTGGGGCACAAATATCTGCAAATAGAGATGCCAAAGGGTACAGCCAGTGGCCATAAAGGTGGGAAAATCAGCCTGCCAGTGACAATGTCAAACACAAAACTGTCAACTAAAAGTGAAGTTACACTGTCTTACCTGTGTATAATTGGAAATACTGATTAATTATTGCACTTCTGTTGTCCTCATCCTTATCCTCTGCTTCCTCATCTTCTCTGTCCACAGGGTCCACTGCTGCCACACGCCCGTCTCCAGCCTCATCATCTTGCAGAAAAGGCATCTGGCGACGCAAGGCAAGGTTGTGCAACATACAGCATGCCATGATAATCTGGCAGACCTTCTTGGGTGAGTAGCACAGGGAACCACCTGTGAGATGAAGGCAACGAAACCTAGCTTTCAAAAGGCTGAATATCCTCTCTATAATTCTTCTTGTTCGCCCATGTGCCTCATTGTAACGTTCCGCTGCCCTTGTCCTGGGATTCCTCACAGGGGTCAGTAGCCATGAGAGGTTGGGGTAACCAGAGTCAACTGCAAATATCGAGGGACACCTGTTAGACACACACTAACCCTCAGGGCCAACACCATACCCACACACCAACATCCACTGGGTGGAAACCAGGGCTCACCTATTAGCCACACCCAGTGCCTCTGGAGTTGAGCCATCACATATGAGATGCTGCTATTCCTCAGGATAAAGGCGTCATGCACAAACCCAGGATACTTTGCATTGACGTGGGAGATGTACTGGTCCTCCAGGCACACTGTCTGCACATTCATTCAGTGAAAGCTCTTTCGATTTCTGAACACCTGTTGATTTTTCTGGGGGGGGGGCAAATGCAATATGTCTACCATCAATTTCCCCAGTAATGTTAGGGATATGTCCCATTGCATAGAAGTCAGCTTTCACTGTGGCCAAATCCTTTACCTGGGGGAAAATGATGTAGCTGCGCATGTGTTTAATCAGGGCAAACAACACTATGGTCAGCACTATTGAGAACATTGGCTGTGACATTCCTGCTGAAAAGTCCACTGTCACTTGGAAAGAACCAGTTGCCAGAAAATGGAATACAGATAGCACCTGCACAAGAGTGGGGATCCCAGTGGGGTGACCACTAGCAGATGTCAGCTCAGGCTCCAATTGGGCACAAAGCTTTGTGATTGTGGCCCTGTCCAGTCTATATGTGAGGATAATGTGCCTGTCCTTCATTGTTGCCAAGTCCACCAGGGGTCTGTACACGGGGGGATGTCTCCATCTCCTAATCATCTGCAGCGGTTGCAATCTATGGGGCAAAACGGTGAGCAGCTGGTCAGCATCCCATATTTCCAAACACTACACTTCATTGCATGTTGTGATTGTAACAGTATATTGTTAGTGAGGTCAAAATGGTGCTTATGTGTACTGTGACGCAGTTAGGGGCCATGGCCTGCCCACCCCCGCTGAAATGGCGTCCGCCTGTCCTGTGTGGAGGGACATGTGGAAATTAGGTAATTCTGTTGACATTGTGTGCCGTTGAGGGAGGCGGTCGAGAACCGCCGTGCAACTCCTCATTGATTGTCATTGGGCCCTACGGGTTACAGCGGCCAATGGTGATGTACGCCGGCAGTGATGGTACGCACCACTGCGGACATGACCCCTATTTTCTATCTGTTCATTCACTTGCTACTTGACCTTCAACAGGAGAGGTCCTACATTGCATGTGCTGCAGTGACCTGTGTCTGGAACCGACCATGGCTCGTGTTACTGGGGAAAGGGCCCCTGTCTTCACCGAGGTGGCGTTGGAGAGACTGGTGGATGGGGTCCTACCCCAGTACCGAATGCTGTATGGGCCTCCAGACCAACAGATGAGTACACTGTGAGCACGATGCAAGGGGCATGAAAGCATGGAGTGGTGTGTGTGAAGGCCTCGTGTAGGGAAGGGTTGGTGGAAGGGCCCTGGGCAGCCAGCTGCATGTATGGTGGGCCATGTCTGTGCGTAAGGGGATGTGAAAGGCTATGGTGGGTCATGAGTGTAACAGGCAGGATGGTCAGACTGATAACTTTTCCTATGTGTATTTCTCTGCAGGTCAGCGCCTATCACAAAAAGGGTATATGGCGTGCCATCGCCAAAGATGTGCGGACCCTGGGGGTCTATGGCTGGCGGAGCACCTGCTGTCGGAAACGGTGGGAGGACCTGAGATGCTGGGCACGGAAGACGGTGGAGGCCCAGCTGGGGATGGCCTCTCAACGAGGAAGGGGTGCTATCAAACCCTGACCCCCCCTGATGGACCGCACACTGGCGGTGGCCTATCTGGAGCTGGATTGGTGCTTGGGGGCGTCACAGCAGCCACAAGGGGGTGAGTACAGTGCACCAATATACTACTTGCACATGGTGGGGTGGTATCTGGGTGGGGGATGTGGGCCTGTGGGTGCCCCTAGGCCAGGCTGGACATTGCAGTGTAGGTCCCATGTTGGGCAGTGTCTGATGTAAACTTCCTCCAACCAAGCTAGTAGGCATCCACTACTGGGCAGGGGTCGGTGGGTCTCAGGTATGCCGCAGTTGGCGTAAGGTGTCCCTGTCCATGGGCTGGTGACTAGCATTGTGACTGGTAGTGCATTGCCTAGTGCTTAGGAATGTTCCCTGTGTGGGTGTGTGTGTGTGTGTGTGTGTGTGTGTCGTGTATGCCAACCGTGATGTTGTTGCCGCCATTGACTAAGTGTATCCTTTGTTTCTTCCCCCCCTTTTTCGTTTGTCACCCTGTCATTATGTGCATTAGCATCATGTGGCGGAGGAGCAGAGGCACTGAAGACAGAGGGAGTTGCATCCCACAGGACCCAGGAGGCCGAATCCACCGACGGTGAGGGCACCAGTGGGACGGAGGGTGAGGGGAGCACCACGGTGGAGACTGGAGGGGACAATTCCGACAGTAATACCTCCTCCAATGGTAGCTCCATGGTGGTGGCAGACGCCTCTGTGCCCACTCCAACTACAGGTACAGCCGCCACCCCCAGTACCAGCACCGCCCTCCTAGCAGCCCCTCAGCATTTTCCCCAGGCCCGCTCACCCAGGAGGGTGGGCATCTCCTTCACCCCAGGCACCTCAGGCCCTGGCCCAGTTAGCCCTGCTGCCCTGAGTGAGGAGGCAATTGACCACCTGCGATCCACCTCTGTGGGGCAGTCAACCATTGTGAATGCCATCCAGGGGCTGGCAACCTAAATGCAACAGACAAATGCATTCCTGGAGGGCATTCACACTGGCATGGCGGACCAACAGAGATCAATCCAGGCTCTGGCCTCCTCTCTGATGGCAGCCATTATCCATGTTTCTAGCCTCCCCCTTCCAACTTCCTCTACCCAATCCCATTCCCCTCAACCCCAACCTATCCCAAGCACACAGGCAGACCAGCATGTGCACAAGACAACACACAGGAGTGGTTCAGGCAAACACAAGCCCCACACATCATCCCACAGGCACTCACACAAACACCATCCACATGCAAACATACCAACATCCACTGCCTCCACTGTGGCCCCTTCCTCCTCGTTGTCCACCTACCATGCACTACATCCTCATCCACTACCACCATCACCATCACGCCTATCACTACACGTCCCTCACTGGCAGTCACCACCCTCACATCAATGCACATGTCCCCTGTGTCCTCTCCCACTGTATCTGTGCCCCCTCCTCCCAAAGTAGACAAACGCAAGCACTCAGGCACCCAACGACCATCCACCTCACAACAGCATCCAGCCCACCCACCTGCACCCAAAATCAGCAGACACCTCCTACAACCACTTACTCTTCCTCCACTTTCAAACCTTCACGCTCTTCCCACCCCAATGTCCTTAAGAAGCTTTTCCTCTCCACTGTTGACCTCTTCCCTACCACTCCCCGCCCCGTCCTTCACTTTGGGCGAGGGTGGTCAGAACCCAGGCGAGCACCTCTGCCACCTAGTTCACAGCCACAGTAGTTTCGGCAGCTACTCCAGGTGGGAGAGGATACCGGGCACCAGGCAGCCACACTGAAAGGGTGCCTGCACAAGGTGCTGCAAGGAAGGCCAAGGAGGCACCACCAGCTGCGTCAAGTAAGGGCAAGGAGGCACCCTCAGCTGCATCAAGGAAGGGCAAAGAGGCACCCTCAGCTGCTACAGGGAAGGGCAAGGAGCAATCCCCGGCTGCTGACAGGAAGGGCAAGGGGCCTGCATCAGCAGGCAGGAAGGAGAGGAAGCCTGGTGCTGGGACTCATTCGGAGCCCCCACCACCAACCATCGAGGTTCAGCCGTCCAAAGCTGCAGGGGATGGCCTGGACCCTTCCCCCACCACTGCCAGCACCACCACCTGCACCACTGCCACCACTGAGCAGCCGTCAGCGCCGGCGGACAGTGTGTAGTCCTGCATCCATGGGCTGTTGTGCGGCCTGGCCCTTGCAAATTCTGTGGGTCTGACTGCCAGGTGAGAGACTGTGACCTTGCACTCCCCAAGATCTGCCTCACAGGGCACCATGCCCCCTCCAGAACCAGTGGAAGAAGCCATCCACTCACCCCATCCTACCCAGGATGAAGCACAATGGGCACAATGCCCCCTCCAGAACCAGTGGAAGAAGCCATCCACTCACCCCATCCTTCCCAGGATGAAGCACACTGGGCACAATGCCCCCTCCAGAACCAGTGGAAGAATCCATCCACTCACCCCATCCTTCCCAGGTTGGAGCTCACTGGGCACAATGCCTCCTCCAGTACCAGTGGAAGAAGCTATCCACTCACCCCATCCTCCACAGGATGAGGCACACTGGGCACAATGCCCCCTCCAGAACCAGTGGAGAAGCCATCCACTCACCCCATCCTCCACAGGATGAAGCTCACTGGGCACTTTGTCCCCTCCAGAACCAGTGGAAGAAGCCATCCACTCACTCCATCCTTCCCAGGATGAAGAGCACAGGGCACAATGCCCCCTTCAGAACCAGTGAGTCAGACACCCACCTGAGAGACTGTGGCCTTGCACTACCCAGGCCCAAGCAGTGGGCAAACCACCCACTTGAGAGACTGTGGCCTTGCAATCCCCAGGACCAAGCAGCGGGCAAACCACCCACTAGAGAGACTGTGGCAATGCACTCCCCAGGACCAAGCAGTGGGCAAACCACTCACTTGAGAGACTGTGGCCTTACACTCCCAAGGACCAAGCAGTGGACAAACCACCCACCTGAGAGACTGTGGCCTTGCACTACCCAGGCCCAAGCAGTGGGCAAACCACCCACTTGAGAGATTGTGGCCTTGCAATCCCCAGGACCAAGCAGTGGGCAAACCACCCACTAGAGAGACTGTGGCATTGCACTCCCCAGGACCAAGCAGTGGGCAAACCACCCACTTGAGAGACTGTGGCCTTGCACTCCCCAGGACCAAGCAGTGGACAAACCACCCACTTGAGAGACTGTGGCCTTGCACTCCCCAGGACAGAGTAATGGGCATGTTGCCCCCTCCAGGACCAGTGGTGTTGTACCATCTTCTGGCTGAGGTGCCCCCCCATTCCCCACCCCCCTGAGGTGCCTGTCTACTTTCGGCATGATGCCCCTGCAGTGTTATCTCTGTGTTGTTGCAGGAGTGCCTAGGTGGGAGATTGACATTTGCATCTCACTTTCTTAGTATATGGTTTGTGCTCCCCCTGGGCCCATTTCTAACTACTGTGATTTTAACTAATTGCAGTATTTTTAAACTGTTTTATGCACATTTTTGCATACTAGTGTATATTATTTGTATATTACTTACCTCCTAAGGGAGTATAGTCTTTATGGTAATTTTGGTATTTGCGTCACCAAATTAAAGTACTTTTATTTTTGTAACACTGAGTATTTTCTTTCATGTGTGTGAGTACTGTGTGACTGTATTGATATTGCATGAGCTTTGCACATCTCCTAGATAGGCCATGGCTGCCCCTCCACACTACCCCTAGAGAGCCTACCTTCTAGACACTGCCTACACTTCACTAATAAGGGATAACTGGACCTGGTATAAGGTGTAAGTACTCGTGGTACTACATCTTACACTACTACAAACCAGGCCAGACTCCTACATGAAGATAATGAAACAATCATTGAAAGTCTTTCAATAATGTCTGCACAACATGAGCTGCATGTGAGCTGGTCTTCACAGTGAAGTGAATTATGCATAGGCTTGGTTAAGTGCGGCCTCCTCTTTCTTGTCACAGAGATCATATAAGAGCACCTCTTCTGATGCCGAAGAGGAGGATAAGACAGAATTGATGTTCAAAATTTGTGAAAAGTCAGTACAAAACTTTTCCAAACAATATATTTTCCACAAAAACTAGAAAAACAGTTTTTTTCAATATCCTTTCAATCCTTCATGACAGCAACTTTAATAATGTCATGAAATGAAAGAGGAAGCGCAGACTGTGATTCATAATATACATAGAAACTGTCTACTGTCTCCATTGCTGAAGGTTCACACCTCTTAATCTCTCTATTATGCACCATCATATTACACATATTGCATATAACACATATTGGTCTTAAGGGACAATTTTCTCATTCATCATTAGAGCATTTAAGCAATTGTTCTTGTAGCAGGTTCACCGAGAGCTGAGGCTACAGAATCCTGTATTAATGATTGCAAGTTAGCTCTGAAGAGTGGGGAGGTATCCTGCTTCTTCTTCTCTGGCAGGTAATGCATCTTCTGAGTGCTCTTAGCAGACTTCATGATTACCTTTTGACTGCAGTGCTGATATCTGCAATAGAAAACCTCCACTCAGTGCCCACCCTAACTGCATCTAACGCTCCTGTAGAAGCACTACCTACAATGTTCAGCTCCCCAACACAAAGGGAGGAGAAATGGCTTCTCTAATCCACCTGTGCTGATTCTCGCACATCAGCTCAACACACGGATGCAGGGAGAATGGCGTGAGACATGGGAGGGATAGGCTGCATCCATAACATGTAGGCACAGCTTGCAGTGCGGTAATGGGGTGGGGCAGCACATGGCGGGTTGGAGGAGAGGACGGAAAACATTAAATAAAAAAAAATAAAAAACTACCTGAGCCGCCACTCTGTTCTGGCTACACTTGCAGTTACAGACTCCCAGCCTGCCCTGGGGCCAATCCTAACACTACTCTCATGCTGCTGGCAGCATTAAAGCAACATTAGGATTGGCTGGAGCACCCTGGCTTGGCGCTCCCAGGCAGACTGGGAGCCCGGGCCTGCTGTCTCCAACCCAGCAACACAGTGCAAGTTGGAGAGAGCTCAGTGCGCATGTGTGTTTGGCCGGCCAGAAACGGCCAGCGAAACACACATACACACTGAGGTGAGCGCATAGTACTTCCCCTCCTTCCCTGTCATCCACCATGGCTCCACCCCTTTAGAAATAAAATGATAGTAAACATTGTTTATTATCATCTTATTTGTAAAGGTTTGCAGCTGCCGGGGGGACGAACATGCTCCTCCGCCATAATAGTGGAGCCGCCTCTGATAACACACTCACTAAAGTTAAGTGCTTCAACAAAAGTGAGTGGTAAACAGTGCTTGAAGTGCATTAAAAAAAAGTATGGGAACTGTGATGCTGTGGGCAAAGGGGATAGCCTTAGTGAGTATGGGCTGGGTCAAAGGAGTGGCTAAGAAAAGAGAATATTCAGTAACTTTTTTGGTCTCTCTCCTTACATTAGGTAAAAGGCCTGTCATCAGGGAGATGGGAGCACCTCACGAGGCAGTGGTGCTGGAAGAATTTTCAGGCATAATGTGGCACAGAGGGGGTGCAAAGTGGCACAATGCAAGCATTGCGCCACTTTGTAAACCTGGCACACCTAAAAAACCTTCCTAACCCAGAACTAGGAGCTTACAAATATGCCCAATGGTTCTTTCTTTGGCAACTCTGATTCTTTTTGCTGCTTTAGTCTCTGTGTATTCCTACTGACTGACAGCGCCAGGACACCAGTGTGTAACCATTGTGCTTTATAAATGGAAAATAAAAATACTCAAGTGATAATTTATGGAAAATGTGCTTCAGAGCATATAATTTGGGCATTGCCAAGTAAAGGTTCTTGATGTCTTTTAATCCTATTAAAATCTTTTTCTCCATCACACTTCACAATTACAAAAAATGTGATAAATGTTAAATTTGCGCATTCCTAACTACTGATATATTTTGACATATTTATACAGTTGATTTACACATATTTGAATTTTGTTGTTTATTAGAAAAAAATACATCCTACAGCTTTTCCTTGTACACTCACTTCCCTAGCAAGATTGTCAGATACTTAACTTTACAAAATACTCTCATTTGGCAGAGAAAGAAAAGTAAACACCAGTCTCCATGTTAAAAGAATGAGCAGCGGTTTGCCAGAGGACATAGACTGACGTTTGAACTCTATCTTTTGAAACAAAGAAATTGTGATAAGCTCGAAACAAAATGTAAATATATCTTAATTGCTCAATCACCTTCTGCAGCGTCACCTTCGCTTCCACTGCCTTTTCGTCCTTCTCCTCTTCCTTTACACCCGGACTTGCTCTGATTGGAGACCTCTTCCCACCAAGTCCATGCATCGAGGAGTAAACCAATGCATTTTAGTGACTGACCATGCATCAAAGCATTGACTTGCAGTACTTACGCAACTAGCTGTCTACTCTCGACTCTGCCTTCAGCTGTAATTCGTATTATTACTGAAGGCGCTCTAACGAGTTCTTGTGTGCTGCTGTAAGCCTGCAGCGCTGTCAGCAGTTACAAAGCACGAACTCAAGGATGGTGTAGTCGCCATTGAGATAAAATCGTTTGCATTGTGCCTATCTTATGGCTCAAGCCTGGGAAGCCTTGCATCTCTGATGTGAACGGCCATAAGTAGTTTGTTAGGCCGCACAGACTTGAAAGAACTTGCCTCTTCCTCAACCACAGGGCAGAAAACTTCATCCTGAATTCTGAACACTCTGTGGAAATTGAAGTACAGCACAGCTGGGGAACATGGAAGAACGCCATTGGATTATGCCTCCCTATAAAGCCATACTGGCTTCGCACAGAACTACCCGGGGGCCCCTGCAAGTCACGTGCATAATCGCAGAAGTATAGCTTGGTCAGTAATATTTTGGGTGGGGGGGCAGTTTTTCCAACAATCACGTTGTTACATAATGTTAAAATCAATGATACCAGGGGCGTGTCCAAGATGGCGATCAGATCGGTAGCCTAAATCGGAGGTCCTCACCCGGCCGACCGATTATCCTTCTTTGATGCAGTAAACTGCATCCTTGATCTGTTCCCTGCTGTCTGGGCGGCCTTCAGACGTGGTGGGCGACAAGTGCTGCGGCAGGGGCTGCTGCTACAGGCTCATGGAGCGTGGAGGTTCGACTGCGGCCGACCAGGCCCAAAAGGAGTGATGCAGTTGCAGCGCAGAGCTGACGAAGTAAGCCTACCCTCTACCGACTTCCCGAAGTCCCCAGAGAGTCCCTGCAGAAGACCTGCCGGTGAGTGGAAGATGGGCATTGACGTAACGAGACAACCAGAATGAGAGTTGGTGGCCCAGTTCCTCAGGCGTAATCCCGGCCCCGCGTGACGACCCGGCAGAAGAAGAAGAGCACAGCGAGGCAGTGGAGGATCCCCGCCGGCACCACAGCACAACCGGGGGGTTCCTGTTGACTTACTCTGGGTGGATAATCGTAAACTATCTGACAGAGTGGGGTAAACAGAATCTGACATAGCGGCACTGCATCCGTCTTTCCAAGACCTCCAATCTAGATGAAACAGCTAAGTAGGGAAGTAGCAGCATTACAACTGAGGGGGGAAGACGCAGAAGGGTGCTCAAGGTGCAATAATGTCCGCTTTATGGGTTTACCAGAGAGAACAAAAGGCCCCAGTGCTAAGCTGTGTCTGGAACAATGGCTAGTGTCTACAGTGCTCCAAGATAAAATCCCAAAATTATTTTTGATAGTGCGAGCCCACAGAATCCCAGGAAAGCCACCACCACTGGGTGCCCGCCGGGCCAATGATAGCCCGCCTTCTCAATTATCATGATAGAAACTTGGTACGTCAGTGCTTTCATACTAAAGGGCCGTGGAAATTCGAGGACGTGAACATCACCGGCTACCCAGACTTCACAGCGCAGGTTCAGAAAAAAAAGGAACTCCTTTTTTGTGGCCAAGCTCCGGGATCAGAACATAAAATATGCACTGCTCCTCCCAGCGAGGCTTCGTGTGATAGATGACGCAAAAACGCACATCTTTGCTACCTCCGACGATGTCTGGACATGGCTTCATGCTAATGGCCTAACCCAACCGTCTAATAAGAAAGAAACAGCTCCACAATGGCTATCCCGGCGGCCCAAAAGTAAGTGCCGCACAGGTTCCAGGACCAGTCCAACCAAGGCTAAAGCTGTGGAAGAATGAGCAAAAGTACTGCTCAAGGCCACTCAGCTCACATCAAATCATTTTGCTGTGCTTCAAACACCATCAGACTCTAAATCTGAGCAGGGGGATCACAGTGATTCAGCTTACATCTGCAATAAATCAATTATTACGCCCCCCGTGCTCGTCTGACAACTTATAGCTTCGGTCACGCTCAACAGGAGTGAGTGAACAACTATGATTGGAACGCAAATACCCAGGGAAGTGTATTAAACTTATAAAGTGCCTGGCATAGTCTGTAACCCTTGGAAGTGAAGGCAGAACATGAACCGAGCTGTTGCTCACCTGTTAAGAGAACTATCCACTCAGTGTTATTTTGCCTCAATAGCGTGATTGGTGCCCGGCGACCGACCTCCCGCTCAAAGACCCTATTAGTAACTGGGGACCAAAATTGAACACACATGACTTTTAAAGATGGAAAAAACTGTCGGAACTGTGCTATATCCTGCAGGCAGGACATGAGACTCGAACCGGACCTTGGTGCCCCCCACATGAAACTCACCGTTGGGACCTGTTTTACCTCACATGTGTTCACTGTTGGCATCGCCGATATGGGTCGGTGAACGCAGGTGGTTACACTGTGTTCGGTTTAGGCAAGTTGCCACTCTTGTTTGTCTTTGTTATCGTTGATGTATATGCAAGTCTGCACAATGCTGAAGGAAGGTGGGGCGGGATGGGGGGGAGGCACACAGATCTGGGGTTCATGACACACCGAACACACACATTTAACTCAGACAACAGGACAGAGAACTCAGTTATCTCCCTGTAGTAAAGTATCATCTTGCCTGGCATGTTACCCCCATTTTTTACTTATATGTATGTTTGTTTTTGCCTGTGTCACTGGGATCCTACTAGCCAGGACCCTAGTGCTTATAAATTGTGCCCTGTATGTGTTCCCTGTGTGGTGCCTAACTGTATCACTGAGGCTCTGCTAACCAGAACCTCAGTGTTTATGCTCTTTCTGCTTTTAAAATTGTCACTGCAGGCTTGTGACTTATTTTACCAATTCAGATTGGCACACTGGAACACCCTTATAATTCCCTAGTATATGGTACCTAGGTACTAGGTAGGTATTGGGGTTTCAGGAGATCCCAATGGGCTGCAGCATTTCTTTTGCCACCCATAGGGAGCTCAGACAATTCTTACACAGGACTGCCACTGCAGCCGGAGTGAAATAACGTCCACGTTATTTCACAGCCATTTTACACTGCACTTTAGTCACCTATATGTCTAATCCCTCACTTAGTGAAGGTTAGGTGCAAAGTTATTAAGGCCAATATTTATACTTTTTTAGCGTTGCATTTGCGCCGCTTTTTGACGCAAAAACGGCGCAAACTTAAAAAATACAATTGTATTTTGTAAGTTTGCGCCGTTTTTGCGTCAAAAAGCGGCGCAAATGCAGAGCTAAAAAAGTATATATATGGGCCTAAGTGTGGGGGCACCCTGGCACTAGCCAAGGTGCCCCACATTGTTCAGGGCAATTTCCCTGGACTTTGTGAGTGCGGGGACACTATTACACACATGAACTACAGATAGGTCAATACCTATGTGTAGTGTCACAATGGTAACTCCGAACATGGCCATGTAACATGTCTAGGATCATGGAAATGTCCCCCCAATACCATTCTGGTATTGGGGGGAAAATCCCATGCATCCCCGGGGCTCCAGCATGGACCCCGGGTACTGCAAAACTAGCTCTCTGGGGATTTCTCTGCAGCTACCGCTGCTGCCAACCCTCAGACAGGTTTCTACCACCTGGGGCCTGGGCAACCCAGTCCCAGGAAGGCAGAACAAAGGATTTCCTCTGAGAGAGGATGTTACACCCTCTCCCTTTGGAAATAGGTGTTAAGGGCTTGAGAGGAGTAGCCTCTCCTGGCCTCTGGAAATGCTTTGAAGGGCACAGATGATACCCTCCTTGCATAAACCAGTCTACACCAGTACAGGGATCCCTCAGCCCCTGCTCTAGTGTGAAACTGGACAAAGGAAAGGGGAGTGACCACTCCCCTGTCCATCATCACCCCAGGGGTGGTGCCCAGAGCTCCTCCAGTGTGTCCCAGATCTCTGTCATCTTGAATGCAGAGGTGGGAAGGCACAAAGGAGACCTCTGAGTGGCCAGTACCAGCAGGTGACATCAGAGACCCCTCCTGATAGGCTCTTAACTGGTTAGGTAGCCAATCCTCCTCTAAGGGCTATTTAGGGTCTCTCCTGTGGGTTTCTCTTCAGATAACGAATGCAAGAGCTCACCAGAAATCCTCTGCACTTCTCTCTTCAACTTCTGCCAAGGATCGACCGCTGGCTGCTCCAGGACACCTGCAAAACCGCAACAAAGTAGCAAGAAGACTACCAGCAACATTGTAGCACCTAATCCTGCCAGCTTTCTCGACTGTTTCCTGGTGGTGCAAGCTCTGAGGGCTGTCTGCCTTCACCCTCCACTGGAAGCCAAGAAGAAATCTCCTGTGGGTCGACGGAATCTTCCCCCTGCTAACACAGGCACCACACTTCTGCATCATCGGGCCTCTGGTTCCCCTCTCATCTTGACGTCTTTCTGTCCACATTTGGTGGAGGTAAGTTCTTGCCTCCCAACACCAGGCAGCAATCCTGTGTACTGCGTGATCTGCAGCTGCTAAGGCATCTGTGCACTTTTGCAAGACTTCCTTTGTGCACAGTATAGCCCAGGTCCCCATCACTCCGTCCTGCATTGCGCAACTCACTGAGTTGGACTCCGACTTCGTGGGGCTCTCTTTTGTTGTGGTGAGACGACCGCCATGCTCAGATTTCCTGAATGCCTGTTCAGTTGCTTCTGCGGCTGCTGCCTGCTTCTGCGTGGGCTCTTTGTGTTGCTGAGCACCCCCTCTTTCTCCTCCTCCAAGGGGCGACCTCCTGGTCCTTCTTGGGCCCTGGCAGCACCCAAAACCTTCAACTGTGACTCTTGCAGCTAGCAAGGCTTGTGTGCGGTCTTTCTGCATGGAAGAAACTATGCACCCTCCAGCACGCCATGGAACATCTTCTGACCAAAGGAGAAGTTCCTGGCACCTTCCGTTGTTGCATAATCTTTGGCTTCTTCCACCCGGAGGCAGCCCTTTTGCACCTTCATCCAGGGTTTAGTGGGCTCCTGCCCCTCCTGGACACTTGTATGACTCTTGGACTTGGTCCCTTTTCTTTGCAGGTCCTCAGGTCCAGGAATCCGTCTTCAGTGCTTTGCAGTCAGTTGTTGTCTTTGCGGAATCCCCTATCTCGACTTTACTGTCTTTCTGGGTTAGTAGGGTAACTCTACTCCTACTTTTCAGGGTCTTGGGTGGGGTATCTTGGACACCCTTGCTGTTTTCTTACACTCCCAGCGACCCTCTACACACTACACTAGGCCTGGGGTCCATTTGTGGTTCGCATTCCATTTTTGGGGTATATGGTTTGTGTTGCCCCTAAGCCTATTGTCTCCTATTGCATTCTAATGTGTTCTACAGTGTTTGCACTACTTTTCTAAGTATTTTACTTACCTCGTTTTGGTTTGTGTGTAGATTTTGTGTATTTTACTTACCTCCTAAGGGAGTATATCCTCTGAGATACTTTTGGCATATTGTCACTAAAATAAAGTACATTTATTTTGAGTAACTTTGAGTATTGTGTTTCTTAAGATATAGTGCTATATGATAGTAGGAGCTTTGTATGTCTCCTAGGTCAGCCTAGGCTGCTCTGCTATAGCTACCTCTATCAGCCTAAACTGCTAGAACACTACTAATCTACAAATAAGGGATAACTGGACCTGGCACAAGGAGTCCGTATCACAAGGTACCCACTATAAGACAGGCCAGCCTCCTACACTCCCCACTTCAGCACTACAAACCTCCATGAGTACCCAGACTATGCCATCTCTCCCTAATTATACCATCATCACATGGAATGTATGAGGTATGGCATTCTTATCAAAGAGACACCGAATACAGGTATATCTGAAGCACCAGAAGGCACATATAGTCATGCTCCAGGAGACACATCTCATGGAGACTGAACTCACAAAGCTTAACAGCAACTGGAAAGGGCAGGTATACGGCACTACAGTCTCCACATTTGCCAGTGGAGTACTAATATGGGTGGCACCGGGCATTCCGTATGTGGTAGAGAACACTGAAAGGGACCCTGATGGTAGATATGTGATTACAGAAGGGCTATTGGTTGGAATGCCGCTGACCCTGGTGGGAATATACGCCCCCCAACTCCAACCATGGGGACATCCTGAATAAGCTCACACCGGGTCTGTTTACGATCCATCAGTGGCCACTTTCGGGGGGGGACTTTAACTGTGTTCCCAACATAGTTGCGGATACATCACACCCACCGTTACAGGGGCACTGTGCAGGAAGAACTCCCAAGGGTTCAAATTTTGGAGAACGAACAGGGGACTCAACAACTTATGGCAGTTGGGGCACCCAGTGAGCCCTGAGTACTCCTTTTACTCACCCGTCCACGACTTACACACCAGAATAGATCTATTCCTAGGACCCATGGCTTTGTCGCAGAGAATGGTGGATATCTAGCTCGCACCATGTCTGATCACTATCCGCTGAGGATGACTCTACACTGGGGCAGACGACTTACAAATGTGCCGGCCTGGCGATTGCAGATTGAGGCATTGACGAATCTTCCTTTTCACCAAGAATGAGCTACATGTATTTCCACATATTTTGCACAAAATCATAAATCCACACTTCTTCTGGCTACCGAATGGGACGCACATAAAGTGGTGGTGTGAGGGCAGTGTATCGCTGCGTCCATGGGGGTTCGCCAGGAACTGCACAGTGAAGTGGGTGCACTGGAGGTTAAGCTCCCTGAAGCTTAGATAGCCGTAGCCAATCAAACGAGCAACCTGGAGGCCGATACGAGATTGTGTAGGCATGACTATCGACACTACATGGCATGACAATATGCTGAGTGCGACCACTCGGGCCCCCTTTTGGCGTGGCTAGTCAGAGAGTCTCCTTGGCACACTCCCATCGGGGCAATACAAATGGATTCTTGTGACATGCTCAACACAAAAGCTGATATTAAGTCAGCATTCAAAAATTATTACCAATCACTATAAGCTACGACCGAACCATGACACCTACACAGGTATCCACTTTCTTCAATATTCAGCTCCTACCACTACTAGACAAGCAATAAAAAGAGGAGCTGGATGCACCAGTTAGGTTGGAGGAAATTCGTGCTGCGATAACCAAATTAGCCCGCAATAAGGTCCCTGGCACCAACGGCTTATATATCGAATACCACTCGGCATACACATCTCATCTCCTACCAGTTATGCTTGAGATGTTTACTGGAGCGTGGTCAAAAGGAAAACTACCGCAGACACTGCATGAAGCCCTCATAGTAGTCTTACTAAAACTCGGCTGAGACCCCCTAGACGTGAAATCCTATAGACCTCTCTCCTTACTAAACTTGTATTGTAAGATCCTGGGTAAACTTCTGGCAAACAGATTCCTCTCATTAATGCCTGGCATGATAAATGAGGATCAGTTGGGCTTTATCCCCAGACGCAATAGTTTCTTAAATATCAGGAGATTGCTCCGACTTCTTTACATCAGTGCCCACAATGGCAACAAGGGGGCGGCTGTTTCGCTACACATAGAAAAAGCATTTGACACAATTAGCTGGGAATATCACTTTATGACTCTCAGTCATATGGGTTTTGGGACCTGTTTCCTAAGGTGGGTGAGCATCCTGTAGTCTGACCCGACAGCCCAAGTCAAAACAGGCAACATTATCTCAGATGGTTTTCCTATCTGCCGGGGCACTCAACAGGGATGCCCTTTTTCCCCATTATTGTTTGCACTAGCAATGGATCTACTGGCGGCTTGCTTGAGACAGAAAGCGGAATGTTGGGTGATATGGGAGTTACACATTTCTCACATCAAAGCATTGTATGCAGGTGACGGCTTAATTTACCTACATGACCACACTGTGGCTGTTAACAAAGTAATGTTCTTATTGGACTCTTTTGGAATAATATTTGACTCAAGGTCAATTGGTCAAAATCATGCATTTTTCCCATGTCACCTGTCCCCCCCGATGACCAACAGACTCTCCCACACTATCGACTACGGTGGTGTCACACTACGTTTAAATATCTTGGAGAGCAGGTATATCACTCCCTGCAAGACTGGAGAGAGGGTAATCTTGATGAGTGGTATGAAGTATACGTGGCTCATTCCCCTTCTGGTGCTGGCTCCGGCTCTCTCGTTGGGAAGAGTGGCCATAGCTAATATGCTTCTTCTCCCTAGACTGTTATAATATTTGCGGCCTTACCAATCGTTCTCCCAAAACTTATTTTTCTAACGCTAAATAGCTTACTATCTGAACTACTTTGGGGGAAGGATCAACGCCGGTAGCCCTGACCACGACACAGCGCCCCCTTGACAAGGAAGGCCTCGGCATGCCCAACCTTGAGCTCTGCTACACCGTGGCACAGCTACAATGGCCGTTATGGTGGCAGAGTCCAGACAAAACATATGTAAATAACTTCCTTGGTGCAGCCCCAATATATAGGTCATGCCCCCCCACCCATGGCTCTTGGCTGATGGATACGGCCAGAGCCTGCTAGCATAGATATATACACAGTACATCTGTAAACATACCATACTCACCAATAATACCTTCAGTGTGGCTGCCAGCTGCTCGGGTTATGCTACAGCACCATGCCATTGCCCCATGGATGACTGCTGGGCTCACAATGGTGGGTGATTTTTATGCAGAGGGTACATTACAGACATTCCATGAACTCAGAGTCTCCAAAGACCTACACGCATGATTATTTCTATCATATTGTGTGATCAGACTGCTTATTCACAACACATGGAGAAAGGGCGACACAGAACCAATAACATCGCAAGCACTTGCATTGATATTATCCGACCCAGGGACTAGTAAAGCAATTTCTGCACTATACACTGCCTTGAATACAACAAACTGCCCTGGGGTGGAGAACGCCGATGTCTGGTAGGATGCGGTACTCCCCCATCCCTTACCCCCAGACTCATGGGCGTCTAAATAATTCAGAATTAAAGGGGCATCACGCAACCCTAGGCTCCGTTTCACACAATTTAACTATGCGCATCAAGCTTATTTATCTCCCTCCCGCATCAAACGTATGTTTCCTACAACTGACCCAAAATGCCCAAGATACGGTTTCGACAAGGCTAGCTTTTATCATATGGTATGGGAATGCTCTCCGCTGCAAGTGGCCTGGAAACAGGTGACAGAGTCCACTGCTGAAATAACAGACCACGCTCTAACACCCACACCTGAATCCTGTTTACTGGGACTATGTCACAGAAACTTAGGGGACAAACGCCTTTAAAGATTATTAGACATGGCATTTACCACCTTGAAGTGCCTTATCGCCATGCAGTGGAAGGCATCTCCAATCCCAGACACTACTAGATGGTTACACACTCTGCTACAGTTGTCACAAGCTGAAGCGGAGCGCGGTTGCGCAGGGGCCTAGCATTGGGGGGCAGTGGTATATGGAACACATTCATCATCAAATTAGAAGCTAAAAACAACACTCGACACCCATGAACAAATCATACTAATCTACCACCATCTGTTTGTGATAGGTTCCCTGCTGCCGCTAGGGATACACCTAACCTGCAACTCCTTGCAGGCCCGGAAAGCCGTTCCTCTTGTCTGGATGCATCACCTCAAGGAAAACTATCCTCACAGGGGAGCTTACTGCAAAGTAGACCGACCCACCTTTTGGCCCCATGATCACAATTTGTGTATAATTGTACTCACACCGATCCACGCAGGGACTCTCACATGCATGAGACGGGCTGCATAATTACCTCTCTGATGACGTGCTCTGGTTGTACACACAATCAAAGAATCTCCGTTTCACAAAGTATATAAGATGTTTTCATGTTTATCTCCTGATATAATGTATATAACAGATGAATACTTGCTCTGTGGCCACTATCATTTACCCACAATGTCCCCCAACCCCTTGACAAATTTCCAATACTCAAAACTGCCATAATAGCGATTCGGATGTAACTCTAACTTTTGTTTTTCTTGTTGTAGGATTCCAACACACTATAAACTTCAATAAAAAAGATTTTAAAAAAAATCAATTATACCACATGCAGGGTGAATGATGGGGGTTAAGGGGCAGTAGAAAGACAGAGGAATGCTGATTGGTAGGAGTACTGAGTGGGAGAAAACACAGTATTTTGTAAAAATTACAAAGAAAGGGAACACACTTCGTAGTCCCTTCAAAAAGTAATAAAGTCTTTCACCTCCGTAGACGCAGCAAGTGCTGTATATCCTCGTACACGTGTTTCTGAGTTTAGCCCGTCATCAGCAGGGAGCAGCATGGTATAGGGGCTTGCTTGAAATGCCACTAAATGTCTTCTCGGGTCCATGTACCACTCATGGCGCACAGGTGCCTCCCAAGGCTCATCAGCCGTGGCTCAAGGGAGCCGTTGTAAAGACAAAATTACAAAGAAAGGGAGCACACTGCCCACACTCCAGCAACAAATTCCAACCTCAATGCATCATGGTAAATGCAATCGAATTCGTAGTCCATTCAAAAAGTTATAAAGTCTTTCACCTCCGCAGGCGCAGCAAGTGCTGTATGTCCCTGTACACATGTTTCTGCGTTCAGCCTGTCATCAGCAGGGAGCAGCATGGTATAGGGGCTTGCTTGAAATGCTCACACGTGCCTCCCAAGGCTCATCAGCCGTGGCTCAAGGGAGCCGTCGTAAAGATAAAATTACAAAGAAAGGAAGCACACTGCCTACACTCCAGCAACAAAGTCCAACCCCAATGTATCACAGTAAATGCATTTGAATTGGTAGTCCGTTCAAAAAGTAATAAAGACTTTCAGCTCCGTATGCGCAGCAAGTGCTGTGTATCCCTGTACATGTCTGTCTGGGTTTAGTCTGTCCTCAGCAAGGAGCAGCATGGTATAGGGGCTTGCTTGACAAGCAGCCAAATTTCTTCTCGGGTCCAAGTCCCACTCATGGCGCACAGGTGCCTCCCAAGGCTCATCAGCCGTGGCTCAAGAGGGCCGTCTTAAAGACAAAATTACAAAGAAAGGGATGTACACAAAAGAGAGGGTGTTAGACAATCGAGAAACGGTGCTCAAAGATCCAGTCGCTCAAATATCAGTAAAGCGGTGCACTCATAAGGGAAAGACCCTAATCCCTAAACCTGAAAAACCATGTTAATCAGAGAAAGAAGTAGCATATGAGGCACTCGCTATAAAAGTATACGTCCCAAAAAATCTATATCAAATCTCCATATGTACATTGTTTTATCACATGGAACATGCACCAGTACAGTCCAATAGCATACTATCAATAAAAGTTTCATTCAGAAAAGAGAGGCATCTTCATTCTTCAGTGTGGTTCACCAATCCGTAGTTTATTGTTTTTAAACCGACATCTTGGTCTTTGCTGTATGTAGATGTAGGGTATTCAGATACATCTCAACTTCCATATGTACAGGTGTTATAATTCAAGTGTACCTCATCTTCAGCCAACACGTGTTTCGCCTTAGGGAATAACCTAACGACTTCCTCAGGGCTGATATAATGTCAAACCTTGTGTATATTTAGAGTTAAGACATCACATAAGACGATCATCAACACAATTCATCTTGCTGCATTAGCTGGTCAAAATACTCAACTAGGACATATCGAAACTTTACACAATGAGGTATGGATCTGTATATCAATATAAGCAGTATTGAGTGGTGAAAAATTTACACCGCGTTTACGGGTCGCGAGTACGCTCTAATAAAGTGTTTCACCTCCGTAGGCACAGCAAGTGCTGTATATCCCTGTACACGTGTTTCTGGGTTTAGCCCGCCATCAGCAGGGAGCAGCATGGTATAGGGGCTTGCTTGAAATGCCGCCAAATGTCTTCTCCAACAGTATTTTGTAAGATAACCAACATTTTTGAGGATTTGAGAGAGAGAGAGAGAGAGATTGTGCACGTTTTTGCCTGTGTATAAGTAAAAAATCCTAGTGAAACCTGACAGACACCTTACTATACCCTTAGCAATACAAAAAGATGATGGACGGAGTGCTGACAATGCAAACACTCGCCCCCAGTCACAGATCTGGGTTTAATCAATCGTTCTTTTGCTCACCATGCCACCCCAGTTTGGACCCAGCCATATGCAAATCAGTCTTGACCCTGTTCCTCATGGGAACAGTCCAGCACGAACTGCCAGGCTGGGTCCAACCTGGCCCAGAAACAAGCATCCTGGGACCAGTTTCAGGATATCACCCTTCTTTAGCCAGGCTAGCTTGATTGCAGTGGCACAGTGAGCAAGGGACCCACGTCTGGGCATACCCTTCCCACTTAGGGCAACTTTACCAATACAAAAAGATGATGGACGGAGTGCTGACAATGCAAACACTCACCCCCAGTCACAGATCTGGGTTTAATCCATTGTTCTTTTGCTCACCATGCCACCCCAGTTTGGACCCAGCCATATGCAAATCAGTCTTGACCCTGTTCCTCATGGGAACAGTCCAGCCCGAACTGCCAGGCCAGGTCCACCCTGGACCGGAAACAAGCATCCTGGGACCGAACTGCCAGGCCAGGTCCCATGGGGAACAGGGTCAAGACTAATTTGCATATGGCTGGGTCCAAACTGGAATGGCATGGGCAGCAAAAAAAACGATGGATTAAACCCAGATCGGTGACTGGGGGTGAATGTTTGGCAATGTTCAGCATTCCGTCCATCACTTGTTGTTTTTGCATTTGTCGCCCTAAGTGGGAAGGGTATGCCCAGATGTGGGTCCCGTGCTTCCCATGCCACTGGATTCAAGCTAGCCTGGCTGATGAGGGGTGAAACCCCAAAACCGGTCCCAGGATGCTTGTTTCCAGTCCAGGGAAGACTTGGCCTAGCAGTTCAGGCTGGACTGTTCCCATGGAGAACAGGATCAAGACTGATTTGCATATGGCTAAGTCCAAACTGGAATGGCATGGGCAGCAAAATAATGATGGATTAAACCCAGATCTGTGACTGGGGGTGAATGTTTGACAATGTTCAGCATTCCGTCCATCACTTGTTGTTTTTGCATTTGTTGCCCTAAGTGGGAAGGGTATGCCCAGATGTCACTGGATTCAAGCTAGCCTGGCTGATGAGGGGTGAAACCCTGAAACCGGTCCCAGGATGCTTGTTTCCAGCCCAGGGAAGACCTGGCCTAGCAGTTCGGGCTGGACTGTTCCCATGGGGAACAGGGTCAAGACTGATTTGCATATGGCTGGGTCCAAACTGGAATGGCATGGGCAGCAAAAAAACAATGGATTAATCCCAGATCTGTGACTGGGGGTGAATGTTTGACAATGTTCAGCATTCCATCCATCAGTTGTTGTTTTTGCATTTGTCGCCCTAAGTGGGAAGGGTATGCCCAGACGTGGGTCCCGTGCTTCCCAGGCCACTGGATTCAAGCTAGCCTGGCTGATGAGGGGTGAAACCCCGAAACCGGTCCCAGGATGCTTGTTTCCAGTCCAGGGAAGACCTGGCCTAGCAGTTCGGGCTGGACTGTTGCCATGGGGAACAGGGTCAAGACTGATTTGCATATGGCTGGGTCCAAACTGGAATGGCATGGGCAGCAAAAAAACGATGGATTAAACCCAGATCTCTGACTGGGGGTGAATGTTTGACAATGTTCAGCATTACGCCCATCACTTGTTGTTTTTGCATTTGTCGCCCTAAGTGGGAAGGGTATGCCCAGACGTGGGTCCCGTGCTTCCCATGCCACTGGATTCAAGCTAGCCTGGCTGATGAGGGGTGAAACCCTGAAACCGGTCCCAGGATGCTTGTTTCCAGTCCAGGGAAGACCTGGCCTAGCAGTTCGGGCTGGACTGATCCCATGGGGAACAGGGTCAAGACTGATTTGCATATGGCTGGGTCCAAACTGGAATGGGCAGCAAAAAAATGATGGATTAAACCCAGATCTCTGACTGGGGGTGAATGTTTGACAATGTTCAGCATTCCGTCCATCACTTGTTGTTTTTGCATTTGTCGCCCTACGTGGGAAGGGTATGCCCAGACGTGAGGGGTGAAACCCCGAAACCGGTCCCAAGCAGTTCGGGCTGGATTGTTCCCATGGGGAACAGGGTCAAGACTGATTTGCATATGGCTGGGTCCAAACTGGAATGGGCAGCAAAAAAACGATGGATTAAACCCAGATCTGTGACTGGGGGTGAATGTTTGACAATGTTCAGCATTCCTCCATCACTTGTTTTTACCTTACCATACCCAACTGAAAGCAGCTGTTTCCAATTAGTATCAGGAAAATCATTTATGAGGGGGGTGTAACACCTCAAACAACACCCCTGAATCTACACCCCTGCATACTCGTTCGAGAGGAAACATAGTTTGAAGTTTGCCCCTTTATCTTGAATTCGTCAGCCACTTGAAAGCAGGGAGACTGCCTGATGCTGATCACAGGTATCTTTAGTCAATGGCTGGAGCACCTGCATCAAGACACAAGTGTGTAGGTGCTACACAGTGCCAAACCTACAGAGGGCACTTCAATCACATGAGCAGGATGCTTACATTTTACAACTTATAAAAGCCCATATAATGGTAACGATGTGCAGACAAAATATCAATAAAAAATATCACGTAGACAAAATATAGTGTCAAGAATATTGAGGACAAAAATAAGTTTCTATAGGTAAGCAAAGTTTTACTATGTAGAACTCCACATATATGTGCCTTGGCCATACATCTTCAAGGTCCATAGATGTGAAGTTAAGAATAATGAATCTATGCTTACCTATTTGCACTTACCTTCACGATGTTATGTTCCTCGGTATTTTTGACACAATATTCTGTCAACATGATATTTTATTTTCTGACATCCTGTCAGTGATCCCTGTCGTAATTTCCCAATTGCCTGTTTTTACAGTTTTCTTGCAAAGTTGGTGTGAATCTTATGGAACTGCCTATGAATTCTAACTCTATATACACTGTAAGCTGATTAAGCCATCCTCTTATCCAAATTGTGGTGTTGTCAGCTCTCCTCTTGTCCCAAAGTTCAGTGGTCTGAAAAATGCTCCTTCTATTTTATAACTGTTTTCACTGGCTCCTTCAGTGGCGACTGGTGGATTATCAAAGTGGCCCAAAAGCACTCTCTAGGATTCTAGCTCAGTCATAGCTTGCCAACCTCAAGCCAGGCTTTCACATTACACACAAGCAGACATGTATACACTCACAGCTGCACGCACGCACACAAAGACATTCACAAAAACATACACACTGACTCCCCAGCACACAGACACGCACTCACACTTTTAAACGAAAAAAACTTACCTGAGCAGACCCACAATTTCTGTCTCCTGTCTGCAGCAGCAAGAGGCACATGGACGAACTTCTATCCAATCAGAAGCCAGAACAGCGTTGAAGATGCCAAGGTACGCCTTTTTCTCTTTTACATCACATAATGGGGCATAAGGGCTTGTGATTGGCAAGCCCTGAAGCTCCGTTATCTGACATGCTGCAGTGCCGTGCCTGATGCTATTGAAGATTGTCAGATATGTATTGTGTATGTGTGAGGGCGGGCTGTAACAGCCCCGCCTGGCACATGCGCAGTATATCTAGTTGCGCCTTCTGCTGACAAGGTGTTGCTACAACTTTTACATGCCAACAAACGATCCGTTAAATAGTTTGCTTTCATGTAAGAGCTGTAATATGCCAAGCAGGAGTGGCAGACGAAGGCAGTGGGTCTACGCCATGGCGCCCCTAGTGCAGCCGCTGCTGTTCTCTTTACAGGATGGCCTAACCAGAGCAGCGCTATTCCATGGTCGTCCTTCTCGTTTACGCTACCTGGTGTAAATGCAGCGTCTGTTCTGTACATTTCTTCTCCCATTCCCACTGCCTCTGCTTCTATGTGCCCCACAGATGTTACTCAGCTGAAAAGATATAAAACATTATACTTTACGTTTGTGTTAACAGATGTGTTAGAATGCAGAAAAGATTAATAGCATAAAGCAAAAACGTGCTGACTGACGTGCTCGAGGAGTGAAATATACAAAATGTTGCAATGTTTTCCAGTACACCGCAACTTAGCATGGTTCTTAAAAAAACGAGAAACATACATCATTCATTGTGTTTTCATTACTTCATATTTATCATTTACTACTTTGATACATGTTAAATCCTACGAGTTGCATCAGGTCGAAGAATAAGTCACAGGGCACATAAACCACGTTTTAATATTAATACACATCGTTAGAGGGAGAAAAGTTCAATTATATCCACACGGTGGCGCACTTCACCATCTAAATAAAATGGATTGAGTCTTGATGTTGATCTTAGCTGAACCTTCCTCAGAGAAGTAGCCGCCCTACGAAAATATTCATTTTTAGGTCTCGTAAAGTGATCATCAATCTAAACAAGCATTGACAAAACCAATAGAAACGCGCCGTTTCGAACGCTACTCATTTTGCTTTGCCATACTGTACAGCAGCGGGGCTACTGTTCAGCATGGCTAAAGGTTACTGGCATGAAGTGTCAGAGTGGAGTGGGGGAGTAGAGTGTCATAGAGTAGATTTGTCTGAATGTTGTAGAGTGGAGTAGAAGGATTAGAGTATCCTAGAGCTGAGTAGAGGGAAGTAGGATACAGTGGCAGAGTGCTGCAGAGTGGGGTGGAATAGGAAGGGGTGGGTTAGAGTGGATTGAGGCAGTGGAGTGGAATGGGGTGGATTGCATTGCGGGGTCTTGAGTGGAGCTGGGTGGATTGGTGTGAGGTGGATTGGCGTGGGACGGTTTGAAATGGGGTTAGGTAGATGGCACTGGGGTGGATTGGGTGGGTGGTTTGGATTGGAGTGATAGGGCTGGGGTGGATTGGAGTGGATTGAAGTGGGATGGATTGCATGGAGGTGGGGTGGATTTGTATGGGGTGGATGAATTGGATTGGAGTGGGGTGGATTGCACTGGGATAGGGTGGGGTGGATTTGAATGGGGGTAGGCTGGATGGACTGAATTGGAGAGTGGTGGACTGAACTGGGATGCAGAGGTCTGGATTGGAATACAGTGTGGTGGGGTGGAGTGGAGTGAGGTGAGTTGGGTAGCAGTTGACTTGAGTAGATTGTATTAGAGTGGGGTGGGTTAGAATGGGGTGGGTTGAACTGGAGTAGGGTGGGTTGTGTTGGCCTGGGGTGGGAGGATAGTAGTAGGTAGGATGAATGGAGTGGGGCGGGTTGGATTGGAGTAGGGTGGGTTGGATTGGAGTAGGGTGGATCGGACTGCAGTGCGTTGGATTGGACTGGAGTGGGGTGGATTAGAGTGGATTGGGGTGAGATGTGTTGGATTGGAGTAGGGTAGATTGGACTGGGCTGGATTGGTGAAGGGAGGATTGGGTTGCAGTGAAGTGTATTGTGGTGGATTGGAGTGAGGTGAATTGAGATACAGTGGTTTGGACTGGGGTGAGGAGACGTGGATTGGATTAGAGTGGGGCAGATTGTTTTGTATTGGTGTGGGACAGATGGGAGTGGGGCATGTTAAAATGGATTGGAGTGGGACAGGTTGTTTTGGAATGAAGTGTGGAAGATTGTTTTGGATTAAATGGGGCAGATTGTTTTGGATTGGAGTGGGGCAGGTTGTTGTGGACTGGAATAGGGCAGATTGCAGTGGGCCGGACTGGAGTGGGACAGATTGTTTGGGATTGGAGTGGGCAGATTGTTTTGGAATGGAGTGGGGCAGATTGCATTAGGGTGGATTGGAATGGGGTGGATTGGGTTGGTGTGCGGTTGACTGGATGGGAGTGTGATGGATGGGAGTGGGTGAATTGGGATGGAGTGGAGTGTATTGGATTGGGGTGAGGTGGATTGAATTGGAGTGAGGCATATAGTTTCAGTTTGGAGAGGGGCAGATTGGGGTGGGGCAGAAAGTTTTTGATTGGAGTCGGGCAAACTGTAGTGTGGAGCATTGGAGTGGGGCAGATTTATTTGGGGTGGGGCAGATTGGAGTTGGGTGGATTTGAGTGGGACAGGTTGTTTTGGATTGAAGCGGGGCAGATGGGAATGGGGCAGATTAGTGTGGAGCAGATTATTTTGGATTGCAGTGGGGCAGATTGTTTTGGATTGGAGTTCAGCAGATTGTAGTGGGGCAGATTGTAATGGATTGGGGCTGACTGAAGTGGGGCACATTGGTTTGGAATGGCTTTGGGCACATTGTTTTGGACTGGAGTAAAGCAGATTGTTTTGATTAGAGTGGGGCAGACTGCTTTGGAGTGGTGCAGATTGTTTTTGATTAGAGGGAGTGAATTGGAGTGGGGCAAGCTAGATTGGGGTGGTTGGGATGATTGAATGAGGGTGGGTTGGAGTTGACTGGATTGGGGTGGTGTAAAGTGGTTTAATTTGGGATGGATAGTAGTGGGGCACATTTGAGTGGGTTGGATTGAGGTGTACTGCATGATTATGTGCTAAAGTAGAATTTCAGAGATTAGACATCATAAAGAAACGTTGCTTTGCAATAGTTTGAACAAGTTAATTGTCAGCTTTTGAGAAAGGCGCCCACAAGAAAAAAAAAAAAGAAAATATGAGTGCAAAGTGAGAAAATACAACTTGGCAAAATAATAGAAATTAGCTTTAAAAAAGATATTTTTTAAATCTTGTTTGACCTGCTGAGCACTTCTTTGCCAGTCACAAGCCTTCTGTTTGTGGGGCACTAGAAGTTAAAAATAACAAAATAGTACCTTGATCACATCTGGAGTAGCGTACAGGCACTACTCAAATTGAATCAAATAGTGCTTGATCCCTGCTCCACACAGAGGAACAGAAATTATGTCAGGCGTGGCTTGATGAATTACAAGGCTGTAAAGAAGAGTGCCACGCAGGCCAACAAATGGTGAGCTACACGCTGGCTCCAAGCCAATTACTGAACACAACAGAGTCTTGCAAAGAGGCGCATGAGCTAGCACATGCACTCGCAGGCTTGACCCTAAAAAGAGGTTTCAGAAATGCTACAGAGAGGGGCATTGGCTCTACCCACATGTCAGTAGCCACAAAAACCAGTGTGATAAACTATGGATTATCTAAGATTTGCTCTGTGAAAATCCTTGTTACGCCATTTAGGAGAGATAGTATTTTACTCAGCCAACTGTCAATTTGTATATTTTTCTAAGTTCATGATCACATGTATACATCCATCTGAAAGTGAGTGTGAAAATGAGTGTGCTCAAGGCTGATTGAGCAGTCCTTTAATTTTCAGCTATCTTCTCTTATACTTCTTCTGTCATTTCTTTGCTTCTTCTCTTTTTATTTTAATGTTTCTTGAGAGGATACCCCAGCTCTCCAGGCAGTGCTAACAGGTTGCTTGCTTGCCTCTCATTTCATCTGAAGTGAGCCACATTCCACATGAGCACTTCTTCTAAACCAAGAGACGATTATAGAATGGTGATGTCCATTATATTTCATAGTTTTATCATTTCAATAGGGCCAATATGCTGGTTCTATATGTGACAGCCATGCTGAAACTTTACAACAATAGACTATTCACAATGCCTCTGGGAGACAAACATCAACTGCTATTTTTAGTTTTGTTTTTGTAAGGATAGGCCTACCAGGTTACCATGTTTGGGCAACAGTATGTTTTCTTCTTTGTACTTGTAGTATTTGAATTTGCCTTGCATATTATTTTCAGTCTGTGTGTGTTTTATTGGGGTGGTGTCAGAGGGTGAACATAAGAATGAGAAAGTGGATGAATGAACAGATGCATGAGTTTAAAGATGAGTGACAGAGTGCATTTGTGATGAGTTATTAGGGGCCTAATCTCACCAAAGACATAAAAGGCACTTTCATCCATAAGTCAAGCCTATTAGCATTACCAATGCTTGTTGATTCATACTCTCTGTAATATCTATGATGCAGAATCACTTTAAATACAGGGTTTAAGATATACCAGCATCATAAACTAGCTTATATCGCACTTGCTCACAAATGCAGCGAACTGTAGTGTTGTAATAAACCTTGTCAATGTCAAATTTTCATAAAACAAATTCAAGTGAAGGAGCCTGGGAAGAGATGGGAGGGGCTGTGAAGTGACATGTATCAGTCAGTGATATGGTAGATGATGTGCATGTAGGGCTTGTTTCCAGCCTGCACAGGTGTTTAAGGAAGAGCTGGAGATCTCCACCCAGACACCTTTCTGCACCATAGATCAATCCTTTGCTGAAGGCTGTACTATGTCCTGGACTGCTCTCTTCATCGTGCTCAGCGCCCTCTGTGCCTGTGGGTTTTGGCAGTGATTGTGATTATTCTGCAAGATAGTTTGATCTAAAGGAGGTTGTTCTTTCTTTGAATATATTATTGGAGAGGAATGTAATGCATTTGTTTAATGACTCTTCTTGCTTGTTTTGTTTCAGGTTCCTTGTCTCAACCAGTGCTGTCTCAGCTCTCCATGGTATTAGTGACCCCAGGACAGTCAGCAAGACTGTCCTGTATTATGAGCAGTGGGTTCAGTATCAGCAGCTACTACATCTACTGGTACCAACAGAGACCTGGGAGTCCCCCCACATACCTGCTGTATTACAGTTCTAGTTTGGGCAGACCTTCTGAAACTCCAGTTCGGTTCTCGGCCTCCAAAGACCCTTCCATTAACACTTGTCACCTGATCATCAATGGGGTTCTGACGGAAGACGAGGCCAATTATTACTGTCAGATCAGGCACAGCAACAATGCCTCACAGTGATGCAGAGAGATGGAGAAGTGAGACAAGAATCTCACCCACAAGTGCAACAAATGTGACAGCAGGATTAAAATAAATGTATTCTTCCTAGCAACAGTTTATATATTGTTGACCTTCCTTTCTTTTCTGTGATGCCAGCACCCACCCCCCCACACACACTTCCTTCCCTTGGCTGAGTACCATTGGCAGCACAACGTTTAGCAGGTGGCATTGTTGTGCTTGTTGCTTGGATCATTACAAACTCAGGACAGTGACAGCAAATGTGCCCTGTTATGTTGGTCCCACACAGCTCACACAGAAGAGTCTGCGGGGTGGACTAGGAGCCCTGCTGCACAAAATGATTCCTTTCACTGACACAACTGTGAGCGGGAGAGTGAACCATATGAAAGAAACTGACCCCACTGTGAAATAATCAGGAAGGATTTACAGCAGGAGGAAGTGAGAGGCCAAACTTTCCATACTACTCGAGAACATTTCAATTAACAGATATGTTTAGTGGTGTGATTGTTCACAAAGTTAAATCCATAACCATGCACATTAACAGAGTGCAGGTCCGCCTCTGCAAACACATTAATGGTGATGGGAGGAATTCTTGCAATAGTTTAACCACTGGTCATTGATTGGGTTAACATTGCAATCCATTGTTCTTGTCGACCATGCCAGATCAGTTTGGATTCAGCCACATGCAAATCAGTCTTGATCCTGCTCCAATAGGAATAGTCCACCCCAAACTACCAGGCCGTGACCTCCTTGAACCAGAACACAAGCATTCCAGGAACGGGTTTTCCTTGACTGGGGCGCTTAAGTAGGGTGTAGCTTTGTTCTAGTGGCACAGTGAGCAAGAGACACGCAACTGGGCATACTCTTGCCACTTAGGGCATAACATCAAACAATGAAAAGGTGATGAAGGAATGCATGTGATAGGTCTAACCACTGGTAATCACTCAGGGTAGCATTCTAATTAGTCTTTCTTTTACTCAACATGCCACCTCAATATGAGCCCAGAAATAAGCAAATCAGTCTTGACTGTCCAGAAAGAACAGTCCAGCCCAAACTGCCAGGCCAGGCCTCCCTGAACCAGAGGAAAAGCATCACAAGTCCACCTCTGCCTCAGACATCATTTTCCACACACATTCCTAAAGTCACCCTCCCCTCCTCATACAGCATAAAACTCATTGACTGCTCAAGCAAACCTAGTGTAGGACTATCAGTAATACACAGGACAACATGGCAAAACACATTCTTCAAAATTGCCGCACCTAATTCTTTTGAGTTCCTCTCCAGTCGCTTTCCTCTCAGTCTACAAAACAGCATCCTTTTATCTCATCTATGGGTCATCCAGAACCCTCATGCACTTCACAGAATAAATATCAGACCCCCATCACCTCTGCCTCTAGTCAACCCTCGTTCCTCACAGACTTCAATCTTCCTGGTTACTCCAGCACCAAAACCCTATGCATGGCTATGGATTTATACACAAATAATGCAATTTGAGTGGACTCTCAAGTGTCAGATAGAATCTTGCTATATGTGGAGGACTTACTGATATACTTGTAGGAACCATATAAGTCTGCAGCCACACAACTCCAGATTTTGTGGTATTCAGTAAAATCTCCATGCTGCAGCTGAATGTAACCGAGTCACTAGCATACCCAGTCAAGGCAGATATAGGAGACATGCAATGGCCCTGAAGTATTCAGATAGTTGCTAATGGGTTCAGACACCTTAGCATGCATGTGTCATTGCACAAGGGGGAATGCTTGGAAATGTAATAAGCATGATCTACTGAGTGAACCGAGAACTTGCCTTTTGGCGAGGAAGACTGACCAAGGAAACCTAAAAAGAACTGGCACCATGTTGGGGGAAACCACAGAATTAGAAGGCTTTCAGGGATGGGTCAAAATTAGCATTTCGAAGCTCCTCATCAGGGACTTGTTTAGGGGTCAAATATCATCTCATTACTAATTATTAATAATTAATACCCCAGAACATGGTTTAACCTGTTGAAAGTAGCTTGGAAGAAAGATTTAGATGAGCTCACAGAAGACACAGAAGAAGAATGCAGAGAAGTCAAAATGACTCCTAACAGAGCAGCTATTGAGACACAGTTTTACACCATTTTGCTATGATTCCTACATAGAGTATACATCACATCTCTGAATTCATGGTGGTTTGGTAGATCCCTATCACCACCCAGCAGGCACTGGAGGGCATCACCAGCACACCTGATCTATGCCCCTTTGTCCTGCTCTGAATTACAGCTATTTTGCCAAGGGGTGTTTGCTACCATTGGAGGGTGTTGGGTTGAACACTGGATTTTAGTGCCAAACTAGCCCTCCTACACATCACAACTGTTTTTTGTTACAAATAAAAGGAAAATTCAGTTTCTTCAAGGGTCACACAATATTTCCACAATACATCTTACTGCATACATTCTAACAAAATATTATCCACCTCACCATCAGTACAATCTTCAGAATATAAATTGCAAGTCTGAAGTGCAAACAGGGAAAAGTGTAAATAAGCACAGATATACTTTAAAATGACAGATAAAACAATTCCATTATTACTATTGTTTAATGAGGAAAGCCCATCTACAGTTTCAAAGTGTCAAGTGCAAAAAACTCCTTCTCTAAAGTGCCCAATGTACAGATCAAAGCGCTGAGTGCTAAGTGCAAAAAAATAACAACTTACATATACTTCTCAAAGTGGTAGTTTTTGCTAACCCATGCTGGGGTCAGCTGAATCCAATCCTTTCCCATGTCTTACACACTTATTACCATCTTACTTCAAGCTTGTATAAATGGGGTAGATTATTTCCAAATTCTTGTGAATTTTCTACCTTTCCTAACTCGCTTTGAATAAAGCGACTCCTTTAAATACCTTATTAAACGTTTCTATCCACATTTGCGGCCTAAGTGGTTTGGCAGATTTCCATGGTGCTGTAATAGTCAACCTTGCCAATAACATTGCAATATACCACCAACACCCGGCTGTAAAGGACATAGGGGGTTATTCTAACTTTGGAGGAGGTGTTAATCCGTCCCAAAAGTGACGGAAAAGTGACGGATTTACCACCAGCCGTATTACGAGTCCATTATATCCTATGGAACTCGTAATACGGCTGGTGGTATATCCGTCACTTTACCGTCACTTTTGGGACGGATTAACACTCCTCCAAAGTTAGAATAACCCCCATAATACCTAAGTGCTTTGATCAGCCCAGCAAAAAACATTTACATCCACTGAATGAGAAAAGTATATCCCTCTCAACATATCTTTCCAAAATCTTAGAACACTATTACATTTTCCAAATAATATGAATCCAGGGACCCGAATCAGGGCATCTGGGACACTGATCAGATATATTAATGTTTCATTTATGCAGCAAAGTTGGAGTATAATATACCATCCATTGGGCATATAATTGCATTTGATGAAAATTAGAGCCACGTAAAAATTTGGAGATAAGGGGTGAAGCTTCCAGCAACTGGGTTGAGTTAAATTCACCCCATTTTCTTATGCCCATTTGATTTGCATTATTCGGAATTGGAAGTTGGCTCCTGTTAGACATTTCGTCCTTGGCGTGATCTCCCTTAACTTTTTGCCTCTGTTTCCCAGGTTGTTGATGTGTGCTGGACTCTTTTTTTGTTGCTTTTGTTACTCTGGGAACTTTACCACTGCTAACCAGTGCTAAAGTGCAAGTGCTCCTTTACAAAATGTGTATGTAATTGGCATATCCATGATTGGCATAATTGATTTACCTGTAAGTTCCTAGTAAAGTGCACGAGAGGTGCCAAGGGCCTGTAAACCAAATGCTAC
Source organism: Pleurodeles waltl (assembly GCF_031143425.1). Lineage (NCBI taxonomy): Eukaryota > Metazoa > Chordata > Amphibia > Caudata > Salamandridae > Pleurodeles > Pleurodeles waltl. The sequence goes on from NC_090450.1 coordinate 962,908,271, forward strand.
TAGTGGGCATGCAGCACTGGTTGTGCCACCCACACAAGTAGCTCTGTAATCCTGTCTCAGACCTGCCACTGCAGTGTCTGTGTGTGCAGTTTTAACTGTAAATTCGACTTGGCAAGTGTACCCACTTGCCAGGTCTAAACCTTCCATTTTCTTACATGTAAGGCACCCCTAAGGTAGGCCCTAGCTTGCCCCAAGGGTAGGGTGCAGTGTATGGTTAAGGTAGGATATATAGTAATGTGTTTTATATGACCTGACAGTGAAATATTGCTTTTTTCACTGTTGCAAGGCCTGTCCCTCTCATAGGTTAACATGGGGGCTACCTTTAAATATGATTAAAGTGTAGATTCCCTTTGGGAGCAGATAAACATTTGGAGTTTGGGGTCTCTGAGCTCACCATTTAAAAATACATCTTTTAGTAAAGCTGATTTTGAGATTGTGTGTTTGAAACTTTTAGAAAGTGAGTATTTTCTTGCTTAAACCATTTCTGTGACTCTGCCTGTTTGTGGATTCCCCGTCGGGGTCAGTTTGACAGTTGGGCTGGTTGCAAGCACACTAGACAGTGACATAAAGGGAGCTGGGGCATAGTCTGCATTTCCTGATGAGCCATCTGTGCTAGGAGGGAGAGGAGGCGTGGTCACTCACACCTGAAAGGGCTGTGCCTGCCCTCACACAATGCAGTCTCCAACCACCGGTGAGTGTCTGGGGCCTGGCCTGGGCAAGCCAAAGATTTCACAATCAAGAGAGATTTTGTTTTGAAGTAGTCCTACTTCAAAGGAGAAAATGGGTAAAAGAAGGGCACCTAAAACCACAGACTTTAGAACACTTCTGCAAACCAAGAGGAACCACGTAATATGGCCTGGCAGTGTCCTGATGGTGGGGCGTTGCCGGCGGTGGAACTGCCGGGACCCGTCCCCTCCCGGAAGACCTCCTCGATGAATGAGGTAAGTGATCTTCTGACAGGGGATGAGGTGGGAGCATGGGGGTGTTGTGTGAATGTGTGTGGTGTCTGCGTGTATGTACAAATGTGGGGGGAAGGGGATGTCTGTTTGAGTGCGTGTGTGAGTGCATGTATGCTTGAGTTAATCCGGGGAGAGGGGGTGTCTGAGTGCGTGAATGCTTTTGTGAAGGCAGGGGCAAGTGGGGGTCAATGAATGCAGTGTGGAGGGGGAGGTAAGGAGTAAATGCATGCGTGGAGCTCTGTATGTGTATGTATGTCAGTGTGAATGGATGTGTATGTCGCGTTTGCGTGGGTGAGTGGGGGTTGTGTTTGTGCATGCGTGGAGGTATGTTGCAGTGTGTGTGAGTATCTCCTGGTGACAGGAATGCGTATTCCTGTCACCAGGATGCAAGACCACCAGCTTTTTCTGGCGGAGTGACTGCCATAAAAATGATGGCAGTCTCCTGCGTCATAATATCACTGGCGGTGTTATGGCATCCGCCGTGCTGGAGGTGCTCACCTCCAGCCCGGCGGACCGTGAAAAAGCGGCGGGATGCGTAGAGATTCAGCAGTTTGGCTTCAGCCAAACCACCAAGCTCATAATTTGGCAGTCTTCACCGCCGAACCGTCGGTGGTGAGACCGCCATCGCGGCCTTTGTGGTCTTCAGACCACCAAGGTCGAAATAAGGTTCCTATATCCTAAAGCCTACATCAGCAATGCCCATTGTTCATCCCTATATAGGGCAGCTGACTGGCCTTTAGCTTTGTACACCTGTAAAGCTGGGGAGTCAGCTTTAGTCTGTGAGAATCTGTGCATTTTTAAAAGGGCTGCAACTTTATGTTTGATAATATGAGATCTTTTGAGTATCTTATGGGACCATGTAAGAGAATCCTAGGTAAACAAGGAACTTAACTGCTTCGAGATTATCATCTCTCAAGGAAGGGTGTAAACCATGAACTTCATCTTTTGTATACTGATGTACAACCCTCTGGTGTTACAGAATTATGAAAATTTGTTCGGAAGACAAAGTAGGCCTGGAGGAGTCCTTGAAATGAGTAGAATATACATCCACAAAGTGGAGTGCCGGGATCTTTTGGCCTTTCAATTTCAGGGCGTCAATGTTAACACTGTTAAAATATTAAATGACTCCTTTGGTGTACAGTGAAGATAGTAGGGGCCAAGTCACACCCTTGGCAAACTCCCCTGATAATCATGATAGGGTCAGTCATTTCTCCCAATTTGCCCCATCTGACTTGGGCATAAGTGGATTGGTGAGTCCTAACAATGATGTTTAAAATGTGTGAAAGCATTCCCATTGATCAACGAACCCCCATTAGAGTATTTATGTGGTTCAGATCAAAAGGTGCTCTCAGGCCTATGAAGGCCACATATAGATGTTCCTTTTGTATTCTAATATATTTCCAGGTGATCAAAGAGAATTTAAAAATGTGATCAATGGTGCTGACTTTCCAGCGGAAGTTAGCTTAGAATGATGAGAGTTTATTAATATCTTCCACCCAGTCCTGCAATGTATTGAGCAACTGGGAACAGAAGAGTTTTTGAAGGTTATCAAGATGACTGATGGGTCTGTAATTCCTTGGAACATTCTGATTTCCTTTCTCATAAATTGGGATGATCTGGGCTGCAGCCCGAAAAGCAGGTAAATCAGCTCCATTCAATATAACTTTCGGTAGGCGATTGATGTATGGGGCCCGAATATCAACTTCACATTTATAAAATCTTCAGGGATTGCCTCAGGTCCTAGGACCTTCCATGAGTGAAAAGAATGTATAGCCTTTCTAGTGGCTGCCAGGGAAAAGAGTATCTGGTCCTCATCATGGTTTATTCAATTAATAACATTTGAATTACTGGAGGGGCATGGCCAAGCAAGATGGCCGGTTAGAGCTGTTGTTGCAGCTTGTAATCATCCTGAATTATCCTAGAGTCATTCCCCGATTCACCCCACTAGACGGCCCCCTGTGGACCCTGCTGACTGACTGTGGGGCTACTTATCCCAGTTTCTGTGTGGCGATCGGGGGAAGGGGGCACAACATTGAGAGCAGAGAAGAGGGTCCCCTGTGCTAGACGAGGAGGAGCAGCATTTATTTTTTCACGGTGCCCCTGCGGGATCCATGTTTACAGCCTTTACAAGTGTGCGAGTTGGCAGCTCCAGGGGAGGCGCAATATGATCAGCCCTGGTGAGGGCTGGCACCCAGCGGCAGAAAGATGTCTACCTGTCGGTGACAGAACTGGGAGGTGGGCACCTGGGGAAGAGTGCTGGGAAGTCGGCCTGAGGTTTCTAGTTCGTGTGGGGCTCAGCTGGCATGGAATGGTGATCGGGATGGGGGGGTCTTTAGTTATATCTGTTCATCTTGAGTGGCGGCGAGCGGGGGCCCGACCCCTCTTTTTCTTCTGCTGTCAACCTGCCGAGCCTGTGGTTTGCACCCAGCCTTGCCTGAGTGTGCAGCCCCTCTTGGGCAAAGAATCATCTTGACCATACAAATATTTCAGGTCCTTTGGGGATGTCTGCTGCCTGGTTGGAGGGCTGGATTGCTGCCTTTGTATGTACTTGGTGATGCCTGATGTAGTCCTTGATGGCAGCCCGGTTGTGGATGTTGTTTTGATGGGCTACTCTCCCAGTCACTTTTGGGCCTCCCTTGCCACTTGTAGCGGCAGCTGCCTGGACTGGAGGGGCCCTTCCCTTATTGACTTCTTCACCCACATTGGGAGGGTCCTGGGGCCCATGGAGTGAAAACACCACATTGATTGTAGATGCACTGAGTGGGTGTAGTGGCCCCCAGACATTCTATGTACGATGACGCTATGGTGAAGGATAAGAGCCATAAGCTGCTGCAGACCAACAAAATCATTAACTATACACAACCACTGCCACCCCCTGTGGCAAAAATGGGGCACTCTGGCGCTGACCCATCCGGGGCAATGGGGGCGGGGGGTGCAGCGCCCTCTCCTTCCATGGCTGACCTTATGGGTGCGGCGACCTCTCCTTCCATGGCTGACCTTAATTCAGCGATTCAGGGCTCCAAGGCTGAGGTGGTCCATAAAATCGATGCTGTCATCATTGAGGTCAATTTACTCCATGCAGACCCGTGCAAAGTGTTGGAGGGTCTCGCGCAGGTGGAACAAAATGTGGAGACCATGCAACAGGAGGTACACATCCTCCATTCTATGATGGTTGATCTCCACAAACTGACAACACGTCTGGACGATATTGTGGAGGACGCTAAGGGTAGGTCCTGTTGGAACAACCTCTGCTTTGTGGGGTTCCTTGAAAAGCTTGAAGGGCCCTCCACAGAATTATTTCTGGAGGAATGGATAGCTACTTCACTCATGCCCAAGAAACTGTCTAACTTCTTCACAAATGAGAGGGCCTACATGGCGCTAGCCCCGCCGCCCAGACTGGATGCCCCCTCTAGAGCGATAATTGCACTCCTTTTTAATTTTAGAGACAGAGACACAATCTTCCAATGGGTGAGGGCCCAGGGTCCCCCAACATTTCAAGGAAAGCCAGTATTCATCTTTCCGAACTACGCCCAGCAGGTTCAGGACCATCGTAAAGAATTTCTGGCTGTCAAACAATGGATGCATGACATGAACCTGAAATATAGCCTGTTGTTCCAAGCCAAGTTGCGTGTTCAGCATGCTGGGTAGTACATTTCTTCTCCAGCTCATTGGAGGCATACGAGTGGTTGGACTCAATCTCCCAGTTGCCAGAACATGACAGGTCCCAGCAGGTCCGGGACTCTGCCACAGGAAGACTCGACCGAATCGCCAAAAACCCCAGGGGAGGCGGCCGCTCCTCCAGTATGATTAGGGTTTGTCCAGATGGTACATTGCAGGAATCCATGGAGTGGCTCAGCCAAGGTGACTCTTCCCAGCAATGTGGCGATACTCCTGGGTCATCCAATGATACTACTGGAATGAATTGATTATGGACACTGCTTTTATTTAGAGTATACTTTTGCTGCTGGCTTGGGTCTGACTGACTGTTTGGAGCTCCAATGGGGTTGTCGGTCTCCTACTTTTGATGACTCCTCCGGTGGTGGTTCCTGGGGGTCCTTGTCGGGAGTGCCTCCAACTGTTGATTCTTGCTATTTCTTTATTTCAGAAATGCTTTGGTGGGGGTAGGAACCCATACTGGGATTGTTTTACATGATGTTACTTTTTGTTTTTGCCTCTATTTGTTATATGTCCCTTTAGAGATGGGAGTCTCCACTTATGAGTGGGGGGATACTGGGCAGGAGCTTAAGTGTGGTCTGCATCGCACCCCTTTAGGGGTCCTCCCCTCTAGCAAGGCACCCAAAGTTTTCATTGTTATTTACTTATTGACTTACCACAGGATTTAGTTGATTCTGTGTAATCAGGGTAATGGGGCGGCCCTTCTGGGTTCATTACTGGCCATGTGGTAGGTGGGTGTACTTAGTAGGGCTGCCCAGTGGCAGGGGGGTTGGATATTGGAGTTTGGGTTTGAAGAATAGGTTTTGGGCCATATGTTCCTGTTTTATGCATCTGTGTATGTGATACTCATTGGCATCTGATTAACATTTTTCTTGCTCAAAGGGGTATGCAGGGTTGGGAGCGGAGGCTGGGAGACGCATACACACTATTTGACCACCACATGGACCCCATACTAAATTTATAACATGGAATGTCTGAAGCATCGCTCAGCCAGAGAAACGCAGATGAGTACATGCCCATTTAAGACGCTATAGGTTTTCAACAGCTTTTTTTGCAGGTGACTCAAATTTGGGGAGACTACATTAGATCACTTAATAAAAGGTGGAGATGACAAATATAGGCCACTTCATATTCTGGCTTTGCCACGGGGGTACTTATATGGGTAGCCCAAGGGGCCTTCTTTATACACCAGAATCCTATCCTAGACCCTGAAGGCTGATTTACGATTGTGTTTGGTTTGCTTGACGAACACAAAATTTGTTTGACCAAGGTGTATGCACCCAATATTGGCTGTTCCACTTATTCTACTATCAGTGGCACGAGCAGCCACTCCCATTCTCAATGCTGAGGTGATATTGGCGAGTGATTGTGTCTTCAACATTAATTTGGACCATTCACCACACCGACTGATGACCTTTGTTCTTTGATGAGAGAAACTGAACTTCAGGATGTGTGGAGAGTTCGCAACTCTGATACATTACAGTTCTCCTGTTATACCCCCTCAGCATGCACCCACAGTCATCTGAATTATTATTTAATCTTGGAAAGTTTAGCCCCAGACGTGGTCAATACAATGTACCTCCCACAGTTCCTATCTGACCATTCCCTGGTCCTCCTTACTCTTGGGCATCAGCATAGATGCCCACCTATACCTATGTGGCATATGCGTACAGACGCCCTTTCTGATCCTCCCTTCGAACAGTCAATCCCATAATCATTATCCCTTACTTTCCAGGAAAACTAGGGTACATCAGTTAATAGAGCCACAGACTGGGGCGCGATGAAGTCTGTCATCCGCGGAGTCTGTCTTTAGGTGTCATATGGGGATCCGCAAACAATTGGAGAAGGATATCCAGACCTTTGAGACAGACTTCAGGACAATAGAACAGGATCTTCTGATCAGGCCCGACTGCCTGGAGGAATGGAATAAGACCCGTAGGCTGCTGTTAGATGCATGGGGATGATTATAAAAACATCTACATACTGCTCGACACCAGCGTCTTCATGTGGAAGGCGATAAGACTGGTGCAATTATGGCTAGGCTGGTCAGACAGGAAAATTCTCACAGGATTATCAATGACTGACACCGATGGTCATGCAGTCTATTCTCAGACAATGACATCTTCCGCTCCCACCTTAGTGCCTGCTATGCCCCGCCACTGCATATACACGAGTGACATTGAAAGGTATCTCTCCCAGATTACTCTCCCTGTACTTACGCCGGTAACTCATGGGGAGTTTGATCACCCTATTACTAGGGAGGAGTTGGTCGCAGCAATTCACTCTCTTAAAACCTCAAAAACTCCTGGTAATGATGGCTTTCCAGTGGAGTTTTATCATAAATGCACCAATACTTTTGCAGATAAACTTCTAGAAGTCTATGAGGAATCCTTGAATCATGGCTCCCACCCATGATGCGCAAGGGGCTCATAATTATGGTTCCTTAGCCTGGCAGGTACCCCACTGTTCCATCCGCATTTAGACCAAAATTGGTACTGAACATTGATGTTAAAATGCTGAGTAGTGATGAAGCAGAAAATGAAGGTTTTGATTTATTAACGCATAAACGTAGTGCTGAAATAATCATGTGTGACATTAACCGAATTAATAAAGATTGTACGGGGACAAAATGTGCCCTCAGAGTAGTTTGCCATCATTTATACGCATGCTTTATATAACGTGGTGTATTAGGAATGCACTAATTCGACATAATCATAAACGTGTGCTATGATTTGCTTATTTGAAATGCCTTAGCTTAGCATTACCTTAGCGGAGGCTTTGGCCTAGTTGCCTGGTCTCACGGTTTAAACGTTCGTATTTTTCCACTGTGTTATTAAACGTGTATTTCTGCTTGAAGCAGTACTTTTCCACAGAGACTGCTCGCATGCTTATCTTAAAGTTGGTGCCAGCATGGCATATTTTCTCTTAAATTCAAGGTCGGCTTGCAGGTGCGGACAATGGAGCCTCTGAGAGTAAGCTAATCGAGAAACAATGTTGCAAATTGCGTACCCATCTCCAAGGATAATGTATGCTTAAGTAAAAGCTTGAGAACTGTCGTTTTTGATTGGTCAATTTGAAGCTAACCTATGAACCCACCAATGGAGACCCTACAGGACTTGAACTGTTGCCTATAAAACCCAGGTGCACGAGAGGGAAGCTCTCTCTATCTTCGGACATCCTGCCATTTTGACTTCGTAGCTACTATGACCCATTTTGCTGCGACGCCATTTTGAGAGACTTTGATGCTTTCTCTAGTCGAGAGAAAGAGACTTTAATGATTCTTGCCCTAGAGACTTTAACTTTGACTTGTCCCTTTGCATAAAGTAGTAGCCTTAACCTGCCGCCGTGAGGCAATTGCCCCGTTCACCCCCGCCCCTTTGTCCTGTCCCATGCTGATCGGGAAACGGTACCTGTGAGACGAAGACTTCATTGATTGCTGATTGGAATTGGTAAATATGAAAGGAAAATTGTAAAATTGCATTGTGTTTCCTTTAGGTAACCAACTGCTGATTTTTGATAAGGGCCATAGCTAGGAGTTTTCTAAATTGATGTTGCCAAATTGTTTTTGCATGAAGTCCCACATGCTGATGCTAATTTGAGGTTAGACGAGGATTCCATATGTCACACGATGCAATTGGAGATCTTGTTATGCTGACTAAATGTACGCAATTAGCCCATTACAGATTATCGTATTAGTGCTTTGCATTGCCACTATCGAATGCCTTGTGATTCAAATGCTACATAGATTACACTTGTTTCGACGATATGGACAGCTATTAATGTTCATTTATGTTTATCATTTGGTGTTGAGACACATTTATATTGTGCTAGCTTTGTTAATATAGGGAAATAAATTCACTAACTTTGCAATAAACTGGTGTGGTTATTCCTGGCTGAAAGGTCAGGGTTCGCCGAAATGTATTCTGGATTAATTGTTAAGTGTTATGTTGTTCAAGGTGTTGCTTACGTTCGTTATTGATTATCGATAAGAGGTGATTGATCAATTAAGAGTACAGAGAGTTCCCACATAGCCAAAAGATTAATCGACCTAAAGAGCATCCGGAACGCAGGTAAATTGTTACCGCGTTCCGCTCTATCAGTAGATGGTAGCAGAGGATGGTTTCGTCTTTTGGGACCCTGTACCATTAGAGTACATGGTGTCGAATTAACGGTTACGCATTTTGAGACCCCATTCGAAAAGTTGAATTAGATTTTCCTGGATAAAACTGATTGACAAAATGATGATGGGCTAGGTCCACCGCGACTTTCCCGGGATCTCGGAACTTGCGAATGGAGAGAAAGGAGATGTGGAAACAGCGTTGGCAGTACTAGTGATAGTATGAGTGAAGTTAGGGTTTTGCGCTTGCACAGCTTATTGCCGCAGGGTGTGTGAAAGGGTTGCGAGGATTTTCGTTTTAAGGATAGCGGAGGTGCGACTCCAAGTGTAGAAGTAGAGAGGTCGTCGAACTTCATAGAGTAACGGAGGAGCGGCTCCGAGTGTGAGAGTAGGGAAGTCGTCGAACTTCATGTGCGTCTGGCGCTTGTGCATAAAAAGGTCCACGTGGTTGTTGTTGTTGAAGCGGGCCCTGCGAGGTCGAGAGACTCCGGAGTATGTTGATCCATGTTGTGGTCTGGGCGGTTTAGTAGGTTGATCGGGCGTGGTCAACGAGTGGGTACGTGTGTTAGGGAGTGATAGGAACTTCGACTTCGGGCTTTGACAAGATTCTAAGTGCACTAGAACAGATCATTGACAAGTTGAGAGTAGGTCTGCGGGTCAGATTTGCTTGCGAATGTGGGGATTGAGAAAGACGGAATAGCGGCCGAGGCTGGTGAAACAGATCGAATAGTGGTCGAGGTTAGTGAAAAGTCCCTAAGGTCCTGAAGCGATTGTGTTACCCTTCCTGTAGTAAACCGACAGATCTGTCTTAGTTTTTGTAGCTCGCGATACATGCAAAAGCTGTTACGGGAGGAACTGAGTGAAGGAGGATTAGCCGCGAGGCTTTGTCAGCCGCAGTGTGTGTGAGTGTGACGTCACTAAGAGCCGCGCTGGGATAGGTTGGTTGGAAAGAAGGGTCGCGCACGGATTGGACGCAGTCCGTGGCACTCGATTGGAAGGGGAAAGGCAGGTGAAGAGTATTCCGGGAATTAAAGTCACCTATTGATTACAAATTTTGTGGAATAACAGTAAACTTTGTGAATTAAAAGACGAGAAAATGAAATTCCTTAAAGCATTTAGGAGTGCGATGAAGGGGGAGACTTACATTAAAGCGAGCGTAGGAGAGGAAACGCCGCCCGAGGGTACACCAGCTTACATTGTAATGGAGGAAAAAGGGGTAGCTCCGTGCCTTTGGCTAAAACAATGGCACAAGTGGACAGAGAAACATGGGAGCGTAGCATTCCCGATACATGGGACATTCAATATAAGGGTCCTAGAGAATTTGAGATTCACGATGTATGACATGAAAGTACCTCCAAGGCCAGCACAGTTTGAGGCTCTAGCAATATGGGAACTCATGGCTAGGCAGCAACAGAAAAACAAGTTTGAAACAAGGATGAGGAAGGTAGAAAAGACACTAGCGGATGCTAGGTGGGATAATGCACAGAAGGTGTGGAGGTCAGACGTATTGCAGGGAATAAAATTGTTCCCCGCAATTACTAAAGATGAAGAGGAGACAGGTAAGAAAGCTACCTGTAAGACAGACAGGAAGTGTTCCAGGGACAGAGAGGACGAGGAAAAGTTGAGAAAAGAAGAGGAGCTAGAGGATGAGGAATTGATAATGGAGTTGTTGAACGACCGTCCACCACCCTATGCAGAGAATGGACAAGGTCCAAGTACCAGTTCTGCCCCTCCGACATCGGTACAGAACGGGGAAACGCAGAATACAGGAGTACCATCGGGATCTAAGGATCCGAGCTTACTGCTCACTCCACAGATACCGCAGATCAGGAGAATGTATCCAGATGTGCCCGTGTTGAAACCAGCAGAACACTATCAGCCGCAGATGTCAGGGTACTACAGCAGTGATAACAGTGGAGGAATGATTCTAGATCCAACCGTAAGGGGCGTACAGAATGGTTACAACCCAACAATGGCACAAGCTGAATCAACTCAGTTTATGATGCCTCAAAAGCAGATGCAGGGAGGAAGCGTTCATGCTCAAATGACGGGGAGTCAGATGGGCATGCCGGCAAGGATGGCCCATAATATGGGGATGAACATGCCTCAGAATATGGGAAATGGACAAAATCCAGATGCGATATCACTGCCCATTACTGTAGGTCCAGTGGTACCTTTGTATAGTCAGCCTAACTTAGGTATGAGCAGTCAGGGACAAATGCTGCAGAATGGGACAGAAAGAAGGTGCATAGAAAACACTCCAGGGATAACCCAGATAGTGGCTCAGCCAACTGGGTCTGGGTCCTTGATGGAGTTTAGTCCCGTATGCGCTCCATCAACACTGGTGAGGTCGAGCCCCCCACTGATAATACCTTTGACATCGAATACTGAAAAGTTGCCACAACCATCGATGGCAGTCGATGTGAATGCTACACTGATGGGGGTAAATGCGCAACAGCTGACACAGTGGTTCAACAGTTTAAATTCCACACAAAGTTCAGACAGTGGGAAAGAAGACGATTACTTGAGCAGGATGAGGCTGAACATGGAAGCACAAGAATTGGTGGAAGGGAATATGGGTGTGAACAGGTTAGAATCCTACACGGAAGAGGAGTTGAGATATCTATGTCCAAAGATCACGAAAGAGGTAAACAAGGTACATAAAAGTTTGCAGGAAGTAGCAGACAGGAACGGGATTGACATAGGCAAGACGAAATACTTGAGCAGGAGCTACAGGTTGGATTTTGGAACCACAGATTTTGAACACATGAGATCAGCAGGCATGAAGGCACACCTTAGAGAATTGTTGCAGAGTGCCCAAGTGTGGAGGTGCTTAGACAAGTGGGAAAGCAGATGGGTAAAGAGGAAGGACAAGAGGAGGGACAGTGATACAGAACACAATGAGAAAAGACCACAGAGCAGTGATACAGTAACTATGTTACCAATGAGGGAGACAGCAGGGGGAAAGTTAGTACATGTACCATGGCACAGGAGTGATATTCAGTCCTTTACGAATGATTTTCCCAAACTGAGAGAGAAGCCGATCGAATGGTATCAACAGACTGATAGGTTTGTGAAGCTTGCCAAATGTCTCTGGGAAGACCTGAACACTCTATTCGAGATTGTGGTTCCGGCAGATTTGTGGGAGGATTGCAAAAGAGCTGTAGGTTGGCCGACAAGCGAACCAGAGAGAGACAGAGAGACGGGTGCGCCATCACCTATGGTGATGTGTCTGTACTATAAGGTGATTGAGCATTTGAAGACGAAGGTTGCCGCGAAAAATGTGGATTGGCAGAAAATTGATCGAACTGCCCAAGAGGCTAAAGAATCGATTCATAGTTACTATGAGAGGTTGTTGAAGGCGTTCAAGAATTACAGTGGCACAGAAGCAATAGAGGCGAAAGATATGCTTCACTTTGTGTTCAGATTTGTGGAAGGGCTAAGACCAGATATAAGCCAGATGATAAAATCGCATTTGATCTGCTGGCAGTCGAAACCGATTGATGAAGTCTTGACTTATGCGAAATACTGTAGCGACGAAATTGAGGTGAAACAGAAAAGGCTGAAAGAGAAGGTGATGATGATGCAGCTTAAGGCGGCTCAGACAGGCTTACAAGGTCTGCAAGGACTGCAAGGGTTGCCAGGGATGCAAGGGTTCCAACAGCAGGTACCGCAACAGCAGCCGCAGTTGCAGGGGGGCATGGTGTTTCAGCAACAGCAGCCGCAGTTGCAAGGAAACATGGCGTTTCAGCCACAAGGCAGAGGCAGAGGCAGAGGAGGTTTTGTGAATAATGGTCCGGATTTGAACACTGTTGTGACAGGTGTGCAGGCAATGAAGAAAGTGATGCCGTGTCACGCGTGCGGAAACGTAGGTCATTGGAAACGCGAGTGCCCAATGGTGGTGCAGGAAGGTGCAGGTGCAGGTGTAGGTGTTGGTCAGCAAAACAATGATGTCAATGCATTTCAGACAATGAGAGGACCGAAAATGAGGGGTCCAAACCCAAATTTTCAGACCATGAATCAATTGCAAGGATTACAACCTATGCAGCCGCAGCAGATGCAGATGCCCCGTGTGCAGATGACGCAAATGCAGCCGATGCAACAGCAGTTACCTATGGTACCTAATCAGCAAATGCAAATACCTTTGGCACCAATGAGTCAGCAGCAAATGATGGTTCCTCCACAGGTAACGGGTCAGGTAATGGGCACAAACGGCACAATACAACAGTTCCCATTACACAGTGAGAGTGGAATAAACAATGTATGGGAGAGTGAAAGTTCAGAAGAGGAAGGAGATTGTGTGCTTGCGGCATCCCTAGAAGTTGATCAAAAGGGTCCGTACGTAGAAGGAAGAGTAATGGGTCATCGTGTTTCATTCTTGGTTGACACGGGAGCCACACGTTCAACTGTTAAGAGCAGTGAAGTACCAAATTTGCCACTCTCAGGGAGGACAGTTCAAGTGGTGGGAGTAGCAAACAGGCATCTGACAAACCCAATAACAGATCCGATACCAGTCAACATTGGTAACTATCAAGGGGTACATCAGTTTGTGGTGTGTGACTCAAGCCCGATAGCACTGTTAGGAAGAGACCTATTGTGTAAATTGGGTTGCTCGATCATGTGTTCAAACGAAGGAATAACAATAGAGACGAGCAATGATGGGGAAGACGAGGACAGTGTAGAGGGGGATGAGATAGAAACAGTTGACGAAGAGTATCCTCTGATTTGTCTTTTACCAATGATAACTGAAGAAGATATCCCAGCAGAACTACGGGAAACAGTCGGAGAGAAAGTGTGGGACATGACAGGGAAAGAGGTGGGATTGATGAAAGGAGTAGAACCAGTAAAAGTGATGGTAAAGCCCAATGCGATCTTTCCCCAGACCCCACAATACCACATGCCACAAGATACCCTCATGAAAGTTGCCCAACTTATTGACGAATTCGTGAAGCAGGGAGTACTGAAAGAAGTATTAAGCAGCCCATGTAATTCACCGATAATGGGACTAATAAAGCCAAGTGGGAAAGTCCGACTTGTACAGGATTTGAGAAAAATAAATGACATCATAATTAAGTGCTGCCCTGTCGTACCGAATCCAGCTGTGATAATGTTTCAGATCCCTTGCGAAGCTGAGTGGTTCTCAGTCATCGATTTGTCACAAGCGTTCTTTTCTGTGCCTCTTCATGAGGACAGCCAATTCCTCTTTTGTTTCAAATTCCTAGACAGAGTGTACAGTTGGTGCCGAATTCCTCAAGGGTTTTCTGAGTCACCGTCGATATTCAATCAGGTTCTAAAGAGAGACTTGGAAGAGTTAGAGTTGCCATTCGAGTCAACCCTAGTACAGTACATAGATGACTTACTGGTTGCATCAAAGACAGAAAGTGGCTGCACAGCCGATACCATTGCTCTGTTGAACCATTTGGGAGAGAATGGACATAAAGTGTCTCCTTCCAAACTGCAGTTCTGTCAGAAGAAAGTGAAATACTTGGGTCACCAGATAGAGAAAGGGTCACGGAAAATAATGAAGGAAAGAATTACCAGTGTACTTCAAATGAGTCCACCAAAGACAAGGAAGGAGGTGAGGAAGTTTTTGGGAATGGTGGGATACTGTCGCCAGTGGATTCCCAACTTCTCGTCTTTAGCAAAGCCTTTACTGAAATTGACCCAGAAGGATGCCTTGGATCAGATTGAACTGAAAGGGGATGAGATGGATGCTTTTGTTGAATTAAAGGAATGCATGTGCAGGGCTCCAGCTTTAGGTATGCCTGATTACACAAAGCCTTTCACATTGTTTTGCCATGAACGTGATGCATGTTCTTTGTCTGTCTTGACTCAAACCCATGGTGGCGTAAACAGACCAGTAGCGTATTTTTCAGCTACTCTGGATCCGGTTGCAGCAGCACTCCCAGGGTGTTTGCGCGCCGTAGCAGCAGTTGGTATCAGCCTCACTCAGAGTGAAGGAATAGTGATGGGACACCCAGTAACAGTCATGGTCCCTCACTCAGTTGAGATACTTTTGACCCGCTCCCGAACGCAACACATGACTGGAGCAAGACTCACAAGGTATGAAACGACTATTCTGGGCTCACCGAATGTGCAGCTGAAAAGGTGCACTACGTTGAATCCAGCTACCTTGCTTCCTGGAGAAAATGCTGAAATTGAGAACGCTGAAGACGTCGAGCATGACTGCCTTCAGGTGACTGAATTTTGCACAAAACCCCGACCGGACATAAAGGATACAAAACTTGATGAAAATGACCAAATTATTTTTGTTGATGGTTCATGTCTAAGAGATGGGGTGGGAATTTTGAAAGCAGGATATGCTGTATGTACTGTGACAGGGGTCTTGGAAGCGGGATGGCTCCAAGGAGTCTATTCTGCACAAGTAGCAGAACTTGTAGCCCTTACTAGAGCATGTCAATTGTCTGCATTGATGAAAGTCACCATTTACACTGATAGCCAATACGGGTTTGGGATTGTGCATGACTTTGGACAACTGTGGTCACAGAGAGGTTTCCTGACTTCTTCAGGATCCCCAGTGAAAAATGGGGAGAGAATAAGGGAATTGTTACATGCCATTCAAGTACCAGCTGAAGTTGCAGTGGTAAAATGCAGTGCTCACACGAAAGGACAGGACTATGTGTCTTTGGGAAACGCCTATGCAGATCAAGTCGCAAGATTTTGTGCCTTGAACTGTATATTGTTAAGGGATGATTGGAATACAATAAGTGAACCAGAACTCGAACCAGCTGAAGTATTTGCCTTGAAGGTCGTAGATACAATAGAAGAACTAAAAGCACTACAAAGTAATGTCGGGGAGGATGAAAGAGATTCCTGGATTAAATCACAATGCATAAAAAGACAAGACGAGCTATGGGTTTCACATGAGGGAAAATTTGTTTTGCCAAATAGTCTCTTATCACAGCTTGCGCGGTTCTATCATGGGCAAGCTCACCTAGGGAGAGATGCCATGATAAGATTGTTCAAAACTGATTGGTTTAACCCCAGATTTCGCCAAGCTGCGGAAGCAGTTTGCCATCGATGTGTCACTTGCCAACAGATGAACCCAGGAAAGGGAACAGTTGTGAACGCGAGCCACATTGGTAGGGCAAGCGGTCCTTTTAGCCGAATGCAGATGGACTTCATTGAGATGCCTGTGCATGGAGGTTTAAGATATGTGTTGGTGGTTGTGTGCATTTTTAGTCATTGGATTGAGGCATACCCCACACGCAGAAATGACAGTCTTACAGTTGCCAAGCTATTATTGAGGGAGTTAATACCACGTTTCGGATTCCCGATCTCTTTAGAATCAGATAGGGGAAGTCACTTCAATAACGAGGTGATGAAGTTACTTTGCGAAGCACTGAACATTGAGCAAAAGCTGCACTGTAGCTATCGTCCTGAGGCATCAGGACTGGTGGAGCAGATGAATGGTACGCTGAAATCGAGAATGGCAAAAATATGTGCATCAACAAATTTGAAATGGCCTGACGCATTGCCCTTAGTGCTGATGTCAATGAGGAACACTCCGGATAGAAAAACTGGATTGTCTCCGCACGAAATTCTCATGGGCAGGGCCATGAGACTTCCTACAGTTCCCGCAAACATGCTTTTGAATATTACAGATGATATGGTGTTAGACTACTGCAAAGGTCTGGCTGACGTGGTTCGCTCTTTCTCTCACCAGGTGGAGGCGACCACCTTGCCACCGATCCAAGGTCCAGGACACGCACTGAAAGCAGGTGACTGGGTCGTGATAAAGAAGCACGTGAGGAAGTCGTGCCTGGAACCCCGTTGGAAAGGCCCTTTCCAAGTGATCCTGACGACAACAACCGCTGTGAAGTGCGCGGGGGTTCCCAACTGGATTCACGCCAGTCATACAAAGAAGGTGTTGTGTCCCACAGATGAGGAAGTTGAAGCGCTGAAACTACCAGTGCCTGATAAAACGGTGCCGAGTGCTGAGACAGAACAAAAGCGAACTGAAAGCGAACAAGCAACAGCAGGAGAAAAAGAGATATTATTGGACAACGAAGAGTCCGACTCACTTGGGGAAGACCAAGGAGAAAGTTCGGACAGCGACGACGAAGCTGCAGGTGACAAAGAGCCTGAAGCAGCTGAGGGTAGCAAAAAGCCTGAAGCAGCTGAAGGTGACAAGGAACCTGAAGCAGCTGAAAGTGATACAGAGCCTGAAGAAGGTAACGGTGACGAAGGGCTCGAAGAAAGTGAGAAGGCAGGAGAGCCTGAGCAGAAGGGGGCTTTCCCAGAAACAGACGATACAGAAAAAGAAAAGGAAAACGTGACTGATTCCCCTGAAGGTGGGGACAAAGAAGAGCAGGACGAAAGAGTTCAAACCTCTACAGAAAAGGTCGCAGGTCCATCAAACGGACATGGTGCAAAAAGAAGACTAAGTATCTCACCGATAAAAGAAAAGGGTAAAGAAGGTTTGAACGAAGGAGGAAGGCCGAAAGTGAAAGAGAAAAGAAAGGAAGTGACTGTTGTGGAACAATCGTCAAGTGAAGAAAAGGACTTGGCGAAGGAGGAGAGTGCCAGCGAAGCAGAATCAAAGAGAGAAGCAAAATTGAAAAGGAAAAGGATACCAAACAAGAGGTATTCCGGTCCTGAATGGGCATATGCAGTCAATGATGATTGGACTGATGAGTTTGTATCTCTAAGCATCGAGAACGAAGAAGAAGAAGAGATACAAATAGAAAAGAAAAGTTTCATAGACTCTGTTGATTGAAACGGAAGTAAATGGCATTGCTTGCTGCAATTTAACGTGAGATAAACAACCAGCTGAGACATTGCTAAAACCGAATTGAGACAGATGCTGCTAACCGAAAAGTGACTGGCCTTTTGAAGAAGACGGTGTGAACATTGTGCTCGTTCAGCTTTGTAACTGAATTGCTAAGTAGTTTCATTTATAAGTGCTTCTAGCTCTCTGATTCTATACAGATCATGCCTGGGTACGCTATGCAAAACAATAGAAAGAAGTATTGTAAATACGTGTGTATAGGCTTCGTACTAACATGTGTAATAATAATAATGGCAATTGTGTTTGGAATGCATGGAAAGGGTGAGAATGAGACTATTACTGCTTCTACTATTGTTCCTGTTACTGTCACTGAACTAACACCATTGAAAAGACTAGCAATGGATGAGAGGCTCTTGCATGATAAGAAAGAGCTTTCGTATAACGTTTTCTATCGCTTACTAACAGAGTATGTTGAGACTATGGATGCGAAAGATTGTTATGTGTGTACCCAGATACCGACATCAGTAAAGGAAGGGGTGACTTATCACCACATGCCTCTTACATATGGGATTACATGTAGTTTAGTAATGTCTAGGTTTTATGGTCAATCTAACATACAGTATTTTGTCTCAAATTATGATGTTACCTTTGCTTATGTTCCTATAATAGCTCAGCTAAGCGAGACTGCAAAATATTGGGATTACAAAATTATGAGGGATTTTTTCGAGCCAATGCAACCTTTTGAAACGGCTCATGCTCATAGGGAGAACCTTACATGCTCCGTCTCTGCTGTAGAAATAAGCTTTTTAGATCGCACAGATGATAGAAGGGCTCAAATGAAGGCGAAATTAGAAAAAGAACTGCATAAGAGGACTTCAGTAGATAATTATGATTTTGCTGCTATAAAGACACAAGGGAAAATAGCTTTAGATGCTTGGCATGTAGGGAAGTTTTGTATATATCGAGGTGAATCTTACTATGATAATATTTTTGTAGGAGCGAGTGAATGCAAACATACGTTTATTTTTAAGGCCAAATGGACATTCATGATGGACGGACTTGACCCTGTCATTCCAGGGGTGTATTACATTTGTGGGCATAATGCCTATTATCGTCTTCCAAAGGGATGGTGGGGAAGATGTTATTTGGGTATAGTGTTTCCGAAGGTTTATCAACTGGATGACATATCGATGATTAAAAAGACACCTGGATCCCACCGTATCCAGAAAAGAGAGACCGCAGCTGCTGTGGTAGGTGATATATTTGGAGCCATGATTCCTTCATTGGCAGTTGTGCTGAATTCCATCAAAATAAGGAAGTTGTCTACTATAGTGGATAACATGTTGACAAAGTTTTCAGGTGCTATAATCCTGATGGATGCTGAACTTGCAGCGGAAAGAGCTATGACTCTTCAAAATAGGCTTGCTTTAGACATTCTTTTAGCAAAGGATGGAGGCGTTTGCAAAATGATTGGTGCACGTCACTGCTGCACCTACATACCCGATAATAGTGTGAAAATTAAAACTATGCTTGCTAATCTAACAAAAGAAAGTGCAGATTTGAAGGAACTGAAAGAACCAGGAGTGTGGGAGAAGGTTGGAAAGGGACTTGCTTCAGTGGGACATTGGATTGGGGGAATTTGGAATGGAATATTATTGAAAATAATAGAAGGAATATTAATAGTGATAATTTGTGTATTTGGAATTTGGGGAATAAAAAGGGGAATAATAATGATTATGGAGAGAATTAAAAGAAGAAAGGAGGAGAAAATAATGAAAAGAATGGCAGAAGAATACAAAGAGCAAACTAGGGGAACTAAAAGGAAAAGGGAGCTGACAGAATTTTAATGAGATAAAATTTGTGGGCTAAATTTGTGTGATGACAAGTAGTCATCAGAGGAGGGATTGATGAAGCAGAAAATGAAGGTTTTGATTTATTAACGCATAAACGTAGTGCTGAAATAATCATGTGTGACATTAACCGAATTAATAAAGATTGTACGGGGACAAAATGTGCCCTCAGAGTAGTTTGCCATCATTTATACGCGTGCTTTATATAACGTGGTGTATTAGGAATGCACTAATTCGACATAATCATAAACGTGTGCTATGATTTGCTTATTTGAAATGCCTTAGCTTAGCATTACCTTAGCGGAGGCTTTGGCCTAGTTGCCTGGTCTCACGGTTTAAACGTTCGTATTTTTCCACTGTGTTATTAAACGTGTATTTCTGCTTGAAGCAGTACTTTTCCACAGAGACTGCTCGCATGCTTATCTTAAAGTTGGTGCCAGCATGGCATATTTTCTCTTAAATTCAAGGTCGGCTTGCAGGTGCGGACAATGGAGCCTCTGAGAGTAAGCTAATCGAGAAACAATGTTGCAAATTGCGTACCCATCTCCAAGGATAATGTATGCTTAAGTAAAAGCTTGAGAACTGTCGTTTTTGATTGGTCAATTTGAAGCTAACCTATGAACCCACCAATGGAGACCCTACAGGACTTGAACTGTTGCCTATAAAACCCAGGTGCACGAGAGGGAAGCTCTCTCTATCTTCGGACATCCTGCCATTTTGACTTCGTAGCTACTATGACCCATTTTGCTGCGACGCCATTTTGAGAGACTTTGATGCTTTCTCTAGTCGAGAGAAAGAGACTTTAATGATTCTTGCCCTAGAGACTTTAACTTTGACTTGTCCCTTTGCATAAAGTAGTAGCCTTAACCTGCCGCCGTGAGGCAATTGCCCCGTTCACCCCCGCCCCTTTGTCCTGTCCCATGCTGATCGGGAAACGGTACCTGTGAGACGAAGACTTCATTGATTGCTGATTGGAATTGGTAAATATGAAAGGAAAATTGTAAAATTGCATTGTGTTTCCTTTAGGTAACCAACTGCTGATTTTTTATAAGGGCCCTAGCTAGGAGTTTTCTAAATTGATGTTGCCAAATTGTTTTTGCATGAAGTCCCACATGCTGATGCTAATTTGAGGTTAGACGAGGATTCCATATGTCACACGATGCAATTGGAGATCTTGTTATGCTGACTAAATGTACGCAATTAGCCCATTACAGATTATCGTATTAGTGCTTTGCATTGCCACTATCGAATGCCTTGTGATTCAAATGCTACATAGATTACACTTGTTTCGACGATATGGACAGCTATTAATGTTCATTTATGTTTATCATTTGGTGTTGAGACACATTTATATTGTGCTAGCTTTGTTAATATAGGGAAATAAATTCACTAACTTTGCAATAAACTGGTGTGGTTATTCCTGGCTGAAAGGTCAGGGTTCGCCGAAATGTATTCTGGATTAATTGTTAAGTGTTATGTTGTTCAAGGTGTTGCTTACGTTCGTTATTGATTATCGATAAGAGGTGATTGATCAATTAAGAGTACAGAGAGTTCCCACATAGCCAAAAGATTCATCGACCTAAAGAGCATCCGGAACGCAGGTAAATTGTTACCGCGTTCCGCTCTATCAGTAGCATCCTAGTCTCCTGCCTTCTACCTTATGTTCCCTCCTTGGCTCACAAAGACCAATCCGGGTTTGTTCCTAAATGCAACACCCTCCATAATCTGCAACGACTGGCCCATGTCTATCACTCTACACAGTCTCACCCCAAGGAAATGGCCCTAGTCTTGTTGGATATAGCACAATCCTCTGATTCCCTTCATTGGCAATATCTATGGAAGGTGCTGAGTAAACTAAGTTTTGGAGCAGTTTACATACTCTGCGTTCACCTCCTCTACGCGGACCCATGTGCCCGGTGAAAACCGGAGCAACAGTGTCTGCGATTTTTAATCTCGAGAGGCTGATGCAGCAGGGGTGCCCCCTCTCACCATTACTTTTTGCGCTGGCTATGGAGCCACTGGCACCGAATCTTCATCAAGCATTATACCCATGGAGCATCCAAATCGGGAAGACCACGCATTTGGTCTCCCTCTATGCCAATGATACCCTGGTGTATCTTGTAATCCATCAGTGTTGGTACCCCATTTTATGCCGGCGCTGCAGGATTTTGAGAAAGTCTCAGCCTTGAGAGTTCACTCCTCCAAGTCTAAACTGTTCCCTCTGGGCTCCTTACCAGGCCAAGCCGGCAAGACCCTCCCTCAATTGTGGATACCATGGGAACCCACGGATGTGCACCATACTGTGAATCCATCTGGTTCCCACTGCACAATCTTTTCATGACCTTAATATAGGGAGAGTAATCTCGAGTTTCCAAGCCTCTGTATTATTCTGGCGAGAGTTGCCTCTGTCTCTAATGGGAAGAATCGCTATAACAAAAATGATAATACCCCCTCTCTGCATTTTTACCCTATAAGGCTCATTCTATGTGATCCCGTACAGTATACAGTATTATTGTTGACTTGCTGTGGGCAGACGGAAGGAAATAGGTCCAGCTCTCCACCTACAGCGCACGTCGGTGAAGGGTGGTCGGGAGCTCCCGAATATTGAACGGTACTATATGGTGCCACATTTGCAACGCGCAATACATTGGCTCCCATGGATGATTCCTGGGAGAAGGACCTGTTGGAAGGGTTCCTGTGTGGAAGGGGAACGTCTATGCTTCCTGGTGAGAGGGTCGAGACTCCCCCCGGGCACTCCCTATCTGATTCGACAAGTAGCTAGTATTTGGGAGGACACTATCACCAGGGATATCCGTCGGGCTCCGTATGCCACAGATGTCCCTACAACCATTTTGCAAAATAGCGGAATCCATGTCCGTTCACCGTTGGCCGGAGGGAGGTTGCACTACTCTGGAGGATCTCTACCCTGGGGGGTGCTTCATTCCGATAGCAGAGGTGTTTGACACCTTTCACATAGGGCAAGGCCAAATTTTACAGTACAGTAAAACTTCTGCAACGGCGACGGAGCTTTGGCCCACATTCCCGATCATCCCCCATCGTCCGCTACGCTCTCCACGTTCCTATTCATGGCAGGAGGGCGACTGCTGGTGTCTTACGTGTTGTGCGCTGCGTGACAATCTGACTAGCGTTCCTCTGAGGGTTCAGGCCCGATGTGAGGCGCTGTTTCCAGAGCCTCTATCTGCGAAGGACTGGGAAAATATTCACACTGGAGTTAGATTGGCTAGTTCCAATGTTCTTTTCAGGTTGACGCAATACAATTTTTCACATCAAACATACCTTGCTCCACAGAAGCTGCATGCAATATATAACACGGGTCCTGAGATCTGCCCTCGATGTACTTGTTCCTCAGGCTACCTTCCTACATATGGTATGGGATTGTACGGCACTGGGAAGTGGGAAGGCGTTGGGTGACATTAACAGGGCCTCGGGATGGCACCTTCAATTAACTATACGACAGGTTACATTAGGTCTTATCCCTACTCTGGCAAAAAAAAACCCACAGAAAATGTATCCTCTTCCGCTTCACATTAGCGAAGCATCGTTTAGCCGTTTGGTGGCTCTCCTCAGAGCTCCCTAAACATGCTGCATGGCTCACAGATGTGAATGAGAGGGCTGTAGCGTGAAAGAAGTGCATACAGATAATAAAACAGACGATGACCTTCAGGCATGGGCGGCCATGATACATGATATGAACCAACAGTCGGGAAATCTCTCTCCTAGCTTGGACTCCGCCGATCGACGGTCATAGTGAGTTACTTTATATATGTCTTACCGATAGGCTTATTTATCACACGCCTCCTAAAACACACGTCTGTTAGACAATTATTCACATACATGATAGGAGACACAGATGCACAAGTTGTTGGGGAAGTGGGTGAGATAAGGTGTTCTTTATTATGGTTATTTATCTCTGTTATTGTGCAATTTCCGTATGACAACCTATGGATATTGGAATGTACAGAACATTTGATTTCTATGCGTACAAGACAGAAACTGTATGCTACATAAAGTTGTCTTTTTGGAAAATCAATAAAAATGGTATAAAAAAGATCAAACACATAGAATTACTGACCGCTAAATATCTGGGGGTGAGATCTTCATCAGAGTATAACTCAGAAAATGTTTCATCCAGGTAGTTGGTGACACAAAGTGATCAGTTTGGGCAGTAGCGCCTAAATTGACCGTTGAAATAATTTCCCAGAACACCCCTGTTGTTTTTGTTCTCTGTGGCCTCTAAAAGATCCACTCAGTTGGCTTTGCCCCATCTTCTTTGTTTTTTGTACAAAAGATTCTTGTAGAAAGTCTAGATTCTCCGACAGCTACTAAATTATGAGATTTTGTGGATAGAATGAGATTAATTTTTAGCCCAATAGCAATCAGAATCATACCATGGAGTAGTTTTTGTGTCTTTTAGTAATGCAGTGCTTAATAGGCTTAGTAAAAAAATTGTTGATAGAAGAAATACTTACGAGCGCATATCTAATAATGACAGGTGCTTAAAAAATGAGTCAGTAAAAGGGGCCAGGTGGGACGAAAAAGCCTCATAGATTTTGATCAGTAAAACAGGCCACCAGTTAGTTGGAATGGGTGGGATTAGTGTTGCCCTCACTTGTCAGACAGATCATCATACATTTGGGTAGAAAGAGACAGTTGCAGGGCACTACTGTCACTACCCCATGAAGGTATCACCTTGAAATCTCAAAGTTCCCCCCGTAACCTGGTAAACAGGATCCAATAGCCAATATGAATTCTCTGGTGCCCCTTTCAAAGGTATGGGCCCTTTACCTGTCAGATTTGGATCTCCTGTTGCAGGCTCAAAGAATGTATGTCAGCGTCAATGAAACAAGTTGTAGGGCTGCAGAATTCTAAGTTTCAATAGGCTCAGCCTTCAAGGTGGGACACCTAAAGTCCCATCTTTTCACAGGATAATACTGGTCATATAAACCAGAGGTTTATAGGTGGTTTTAAAATCACCAGCTAGGATGGTGTGGGGAAGATTCTTGCAAAAGGAGAAATGTTCTTCAAGGATAGAAAGATTTGACGATTCTTTATTTTTAGATACAGAATGATTATAGATGTTGAAAATGTTGACCGCAAGCCCTTTTGGAGACCTTATATTTATCCCCAGAATATCTGCAGATGGAATGCCTAATTTTTTTGACAACACAATGTAGGGAGTACCCCATACAATTACACCCCTATGCCCCTGGAAGGCCTACCATTGGTAGAAGCTGTGGCATCAATGCAACATGAAGCACATCCTATTCTAAGAACTGGAGATGTAGCCCAGGACTACTGAATAAGAATAATGGAGAAATGGTTCAAAAAGTTGTTCCAGGAGGGGTCAATGACCTTAAGGTGAACACCAGCCGTATTCCATAAGAGAATACAAATGTTTGAACCCCCGGCTGGGCCACCATCAGAGAGAGGATTTGAATGGATTAAATGATTAATGGAAGGGGATTTGTGTAACTATTAGTGAATCACTAGATGGGGGCCATGTTTGTAGAGCCAGCAGTAGTTATAGTCAGCCAACATCATTTAGAGTAGTAACAGAATAGACCTGAGGTCCTGGTTGAATAATTGATTCACCTGCAGGGCGTCCACAGGGCGAGTGGTAGAAGAAAGTTGACCGTCAGGGTGAGCAGTAGATTGTGTGGAAAAGAAACCATTGGGTTGCAGATGGGTGAGCAATTGCAGAAGAGGAGCTAGAAATCTGAGGGAGCTCAGAAGAAATGTGCAATATTTTAAACTGTATTGAAGAACCTAAAGGTGGGCTAGATCTACTATCCAGGTTCACTAGACTCATAGCCAGATTTTGATGATCCAGTTATAATCTAATATAGTCGAGGAAACTAGAAGTTCTTGTACTGTATTGTGCAGAAAGGATGTTGTGGTTGCAAGAAGTAGGCATCCACTCTGAGCCATGATCCAATCAACTGCCTTGTTGATCAAAGAATTTGTGTCTCACTGTTTTTTTCTCTCAGTTTGGGGACATTCTTCCTATGTACAACATAGCCCTTTCTTCTGGTCAAAGGAGAGTTTGAAAATGGGGCAGTATCACAATGAGCATTTCCAGGCCTTTGTACTTGTCAAACCAAGTGGGCATTTTAGATACTACCGTCTTCTGGAGACGACTTAATGAGAAAAGAATGGGACAGGAAAGGCACTTGGCGGATAACTAAACCGTGGCCAGTCGCCTGGTCCAGAACTATTGCTACTGGATCTCTGAAGAGTTGGTCAGGATCTTTCAGCCTTCATAGCCTACGTGTAGGGTGGATAGTTGAAGAGAAAGAGGCACTGGGTCGCTCTGCTAGAAGTGAATGTTCTCTGGTTTGGAGCAATGGGATATCATCAGGCATAGTAGACAGTTGGACCAGTGATCTCACAGTGTTATGACTCGTCCCTGGGGAGGGACCCCTTGTTCAAAGTTCATGAACTTTCTGTGTCAATTGGAAAACAGCAGATTTAAGGAGCACAATCTCATCAGTAAGCATACTCGTGGTTAAGTGGATGTGTTTATGAAAGCCATATCATTATGGTAAGTTGTAAGGATCTTGTAAAATCCGTTGGTGTTTGTATGTTCACTGTCAAGCAGTGAAAACCTGCTGCTACATGGGAAAAGCTGTTCAATCGATTAGTTCTCTACATGTGAGTTAGTAGAAATACGAGCAGAGGTCTGACTGCATGAGTTAGTCATAGCGCAGGACAGACACTTTTCGGGTTCAGTAAAAAAGTGAGTCATCCTAGATACGGGCGTAGACCCTTCTGGGTCTTGCCATTGTTAATAAGGGATTCAACTTTTTCAATGAGGTGTCAAATTCTTTAATTGTGCAATGTTCTGCAGCACATGGGGCCTGTGGAAGACCTCCTTAGACTTTTGCTTCCTCATTGGTACTTATGCAAGGGTTTTGTAAAAAATAACAACTGCATACAAAACGTAACATAAAGTTAAATCGATAATGAAAGAAAATATCCCACAAAAGTTCAGTATGGTTGTGTGTCGGAACAGCGCAGGTCTTTAGCACGCCTGCCTTAAGAACGCGGCCCAAACCACGAATGCGTCTCTGCAACGCATTCTTTTACCACACAAGTCATTACAACGACTTGCCTTGGGGAAAGCGCTGGACTTTTGAATAGTATAGTTTACTATTCCAACTCCAGTCAACGCCACAGTAGGGAAAGTGTTGGACTTAAAGTCCAGCATCAGTCCAACAACACTTTCCCTAAGGCAAGTCGTTGAAATGACTTGAGTGGTAAAGGAATGCATTGTAAAGACGCATTTGTGGTTCAGGCCGCGTTGTAAAGGCACAAGTGACTCGAGCCGCGTTGTTAAGGCTGTTTCCCGTTCAGTACATGTATCATCCTGGAAAGTCTGGCAGAGAAAACCCCAGTCATTGAAAATACCAAGGCAAAAATAAAGGGAATATGTCGTACTTAAATTAAAAAGAATGAAGCCTCAAAACTGATCAATGAAGGTGTGTGGCACAGCCCAGCGTCCTTTGGGCGATGACAGGAGAAGATAGTCCCACCCTTGGCACAGGCTTTGACCGGGTGCATCCTGCATGCATCCCATGTGTTGTGATCCTCCACAGTACTGGGTGGTGCCCAGGGGTGCGTGTGGGATGAAACAATTACAGATTGCACATAGAATACTGGTATGGGTGTAAAGACAACGCGCGGTCTACAGCCCTTTTATTTATATTCTCTGCTCACGCCTAGCCAGAGGGTGAGTGAAGTCGTGTCTATATACAGGTCAATGAGACACTGGTAACAATCCAGGTGGCTCATTACACCATGCAGCAGGAAGTGATGGTGTGCTTTGCAGCCCTGTAGCGTCAGGCTCCTCCCCTTCTTGTTGGCTCTCACTAGCGCAGTGAAGTCTGGGGCCAGAAGTAGACCGGCACATAGGAACGCCTTCCTGTGCAGGGTGAGTGCTGGTCCGCTTCGTAGTACTGAAGGGGTCAGGCTCTTCCCCACTTCTTTCGCTGGTGCTCACTAGCGCAATGAAGTCCTGGGCCAGAAGTTCTCAGGCAAACTGAAAAGGCTGCCTTGTAAATACGTTAACCCCTTCGCTGCCACGCCCTTTTCCCTCAGGTCCTGAGCCTTTTTTTTGGCTATTTGGGGCAGTTCGCGCACCGGTCCTCATAACGTTTTGTCCACATAAGCCACCCACGCCAAATTTGCGTCCATTTTTCCAACATCCTATGGATTCTAGAGGTACCCAACGTTTGTGGGTTCCCATGGAGGAGACCAAGAAATTAGCCAAAATACAGCTACAGTTTAGGTTTTGTTAAAAACAAATGGGAAAAAGGGCTGCAGACGAAAGCTTGTGTTCTTTTTCCCTAAAAGTGCCATCAATAAAGGGTTTGCGGTGCTAAAATCACCATCTTCCCAGGTTTTAGGAACAGGCAGACTTGGATATGAAAACCAAATTTTTCAACATAATTTTGGCATTTTACTGGAACATACCCCATTTTACAATTTTTTTGTGCTTTCAGCCTCCTTCCGGTTAGTGACAGAAATGGGTATGAAACCAATGCTGGATCCCAGACAGCTAAATATTTCTGATAAGTAGACAAAATTCTTAATTCAGCAAGGGGTCATTGTGTAGATTCTTCAAGGTTTTCCTACAGAAAGTAACAGCTAAAATGAAAAAATATTGAAATTTAAGAGAAAAAAGGAGCCATTTCTGTCCATGTTTTCTTTTATAACTTTTTTCAGCTACGGCAGATTTTTATAAGCAATATACCATTACATCTGCTGGACTCTTCTGGTTGTGGGGATATATAGGCATGTAGGTTCATCAAGGACCCTAGATTCCCAGAGCCAATAAAAGAGCTGTACCTTGCAATGGGTTTTCATTGTATACCGGGTAAACAACAATTCATTTAGTGAAATATAAAGAGTGAAAAATAGGTATTAAGGAAACATTTATATTTCCAAAATGGGCACTAGATAAGGTGTGGAGAAGCAGTGGTTATTTTCACATCTCTGAATTCCGGGGTCCACATACTAGCATGTGAATTACAGAGCATTTCTCAAACAGATGTCTTTTTTACACACTGTCTTACATTTAGAAGGAAAAAATGTAGAGAAAGACAAGGGGCAATAACACGTGTTCTTCTATTCTGTGTTCCCCCTAGTCTCCTGATAAAATTGGTATCTCACTTGTGTGGGTAGGCCTAATGCTCGCAACAGGAAATGCAACGTGGATATATCACATGTTTACATTGAAACCTGATGTGTTTTTTGGAAAGAGCCTAGCTGTGGATTTTGGCCTCTATTTCGGCCGGCACCTAAGAAAACCGAGCATACCTGGAAATTTCTGCAAACTAGACACCTAGGGAGATTCAGAATGGGGTGACTTGTGGGGCTCTCACCAGGCAATGGGTTTTCATTGTATACCAGGTATACAGCAATTCATTTGGTGAAATATAAAGAGTGAAAAATAGGTATCAAGGAAACGTTTGTATTTCCAAAATGGGCACAAGATAAGGTGTTGAGAAGCAGTGGTTATTTGCACATCTCTGAATTCTGGGGTTCCCATACTAGCATGTGAATTACATGGATTTCTCAAATAGATGTCTTTTTCACACACTGTCTTACATTTGGATGAAAAAATGTAGAGAAAGACAAGGGGCAAAAACACCTGTTCTGCTATTCTGTGTTCCCCCAAGTCTCCCGATAAAATTGGTACCTCACTTGTGTGGGTAGCCCTAATGGCTGCGACAGGTAACGCAACATGGACACATCAAATTTTTGCATTGAAATCTGATGGATTTTTTGGAAAGTGCCTAGCTGTAGATTTTGGCCTGTAGCTCAGCTGGCACCTAGAAACCTACCAAACCTGTGCATTTTTGCTCACATTTCAGTGATAGAAAGTTCTGGAATCTGAGAGGGCTCACAAATATCCTTCCAACCAGCATTCCCCCCCATGTTTCCTGATAAAAATGGTACCTCACTTGTGTTGGTAGGCCTAGTGCTCTCTTAAGGAAGCACCCCAAAACGCAACATGAACACATCAAATTTTTACATTGACAACAGACGTGTTTTTTGGAAAGTGCCTAGCTGTGGAATTTGGTCTCTAGCTCAGCCGGCACCTAGGAAAACCTACCAAACCTGTTCATTTTCCAAAACTAGACACCCAGGGGAACCCAGGATGGGGTAACTTTTGGAGCTCTTACCAGGTTCTGTTACACAGAATCCTTTGCAAACCTCAAAATTTGGCAAAAGAAATACTTTTTCCTCACATTTCGGTGCTGCAAAGTTCTGGAATCTGAGAGGAGTCACAAACTTCCTTCTAGCCAGCATTCCCCCACATCTCCCGACAAAAATGGCACCTCACTTGTGTGGGTAGGCCTAGTGCCCGCGACAGGAAATGACCCATAACACTACATAGACACATCAAAATGATAAAATACAAAATTACCTGGGGGGGCACCTGAATTTTTGGTCCTGGGCTCAGCAGTGATCCAGGGAAACCTACCAAACCCAGACATTTCTGAAAACTAGACACCTGAGGGAGTCCAGGAAGGTGTGACTTGCGTGGATCCCCCGGTGTTTTCTTACCCAGAATCCTCAGCAAAAGTCACATTTAGCTAAAAAATGATATTTTCTGCACATTTCTATTTGGGATTACCACAGTGGCACACATTTCCTACCACCCAACCGTCTCCTCAGTCTCTCAATAAAAAAGATACCTCACTTGTGTAGGTGGGCCAAGTGCCTGTGACAGGGAAGAACCAAAAACATGTCGAAATTGAGGGGGAACCAAAGCAGGTCCAAACAGCAGTTTGAAAAAAAATGGTTTTAGGCTGACCAGCTGGGCAGAATTTTTATCAGAATAGATGCGACAATGCTAAGTGGTAGGAATTTTGTGGTTTCCTGCAGATTCCGGAAGGTTCCATCACAAAAATGTGGGGAAAATGTGTGATTTCAAGGAAAATCCGAGCTTTGCAGGACATTGTGGGTAAGAAAATGGTGCGGGGTGTATGTGAAACACACCAGCATGGACTCACCCAGATGTTTAGTTTACAGGTGTGTCTAGGTATTGTAGATTTTTCTACATGGCAGCTTCCTAAAGTCCAAAAAGTGCAGCCCCACCATTCCAAGTGGGACGATTTTGAGATGTAGGCAAGCTCTCATGGCCCAAATGCAAAACCAAAACCCAAACTAATGAAATGTTCTCTTGCTGGCCGATCTTTTATTGTGCTGGAGGAGAGCTGAAAGACTGTTACCCCCTTCAGTTGGGGTGGGGGCATAACCATGCCCATACTGGTCGGTAGCCACCACCTGACTATTTTTTATTATTTCCCTGGCATCTAGTAGACTTTCTGCCTCCCCACCCTCCCGGGAAGTGGATCAGGGGTTGTTGCCCCATCTGCCACCGGTGGGCAGAACAACTTTTTTTCCCATTTATTTGGGGTGGGGTTATAGACATTCCCCCACCCTCTTTTTTGAAAACATTTCTTCCCTGGTGTCTGGTGTGCTTTCTGCCCCCCTTGGGGACAGAAGGGCCTTTCAAAAATAGGCTGATCTGCCCCAACAGTAAAGTGTCCCCATGGGGAGCGACCCTTGACCAAGGGGCTGTCCCCCCAAAGAAAACACATACACACACAGACACCAATCCCTGGTTCCTAAGTGGTGTCTGCCCCCCTGGGGACAGATTGGCTTAATAGAAATAGGCCGATCTGCCCCCAGGGTGGCAGAAATGGCCTAAAATAAATTTGCCCCACCCAAGGGAGTGACTCTTACCTAAGACATCGCTTCCCATCTGTAAAAAATAAAAAAATAAAAAATCCCTGGTGCCTAGTGGTTTCTGCCCCTCTTTGGGGCAGATTGGCCTAATTAAAATAGGAAGATCTGCCCCCAAGGGGGACAGAAATGACCCAAAATAAATTTGCCTCTTGGGGGAGCGACCCTTGCCTAAGGGGTTGCGACCCTTGCATGAAATTGGGGCACAAAGAAATCCCTGGTGTCTAGTGGTTTCTGCCCACCTTGGGGGCAGATTGGCCAAGGATAAATAGGCTGATCTGCCGCCAAGATGGGCAGAAATGGCTTAAAATAAAATTGCACCCCAGGGGAGCGACTCTTGCCTAAGGGGTCGCTCCCCAGCTGTAAAAAAATAAAAAATCCATTGTGCCTAGTGGTTTTTGCCCCCCTTGGGGGCAGTTGGGCCAAATTAAAATAGGCTGATCTGTCCCCAAGGGGGGAAGAAATGGCCTAAAATAAATTTGCCCCCAAGGGGAGTGACCCTTGCATAAGGAGTAGCTCCCCTTGTGTGAAATTGACGTAAAAAAAGAATCCCTGGTGTCCAGTGGTTTCTGCCCCCCTTGGGGGCAGATTGGCCTAATAAAAAGAGGCCGATCTGCCCCCCTTGAGGGTGGAAATGGCCTAAAAACAATTTGGCCCCCAGGGGAGTAAACCTTGCCTAAGCGGTCGGTTGCCTTTATTGTTTATAAAAAAGAATTTTTAAAAACTCACTGGTGTCTAGTGGGCATTTCTGCAGCCCGATCGCTTTATGATAGGGCTGCAGAAATGCTCAGAAAGGCATGGAAGGAAAGGAAAAGCCATTGCGCGCTGACGTCATCAGACATCACGGGGTGGGTGGGGGTGGGAGGGTAGTCATGGGTGGAAGGGGAAGCAATTCCCCTTCCATCCCTGACCGGGGGAGGGGAATGGGAGGCCCACAGGGTTGACCGGCTGCAGGAAAGCTGATTACATCCTCTGCACCTGAGCGCCGCAGCCGAGGACATAACCAGCTCGTCCCATGCACCCAAGGGACTAAAAGACGGATATGCTGATGGGTTAACTGAGGCATCCACCTGGATAAGTAGACAGTACCTTATCATTCAACAGTCATTGTGAGTCCCGTTGCCACCAGGAACTTAAGTCCGGATTAGAGGGCTATATATAGAAATAGGTGCATGTGCACTGACATATTTAGAGATACTTAGAGGTGACTATGGCCCTCATTATGAACACAGCGGTCCCTACCGCGCCATCGGCGCTGGCGGTAAAATCCGCCAACAGAGGAGTGGTCCGGACCACCAAATAGTGAAGTAATCGAAAAACAGGCATCCAGAAAATCACCCACCGCCAGTAGAGGAGTGCCGACGACAACGGCAGAGTCCGCCCACAGGCAGACGGAAAGGCCCAACCCACCCATCAAATAATGAACCACTAGTCCGCCGCCAGTTCTGGGGTGGGAACCACCGCCACACAAGTCCAGGCAGAAATTATTAAGCAAATCCAATGAAACACACACCGGAGGCCCACACAACACGCCAAATCTGACATGGATAGAGAGCTGCATCTCATGTCAGCCCTGCTCTTTGCCATATACCTCCACGACCGAGGCTGCCGACGAAGATGACAACTATAAGTACCGTAACCTACGAAACAAGGGAGGAAACGGCACAGTTATATACCCACCCACTCCACCTACCCTGCAACGCCCCCCCAACCCTTCCCAGCAGCACAACCCATACACCCCACAGCAAGAGGTACTTACCCGGCACAAGGCAAATCCAACCT
The DNA here is from genome assembly GCF_031143425.1 of Pleurodeles waltl. Lineage (NCBI taxonomy): Eukaryota > Metazoa > Chordata > Amphibia > Caudata > Salamandridae > Pleurodeles > Pleurodeles waltl. The sequence continues at coordinate 962,941,184 of NC_090450.1, forward strand.
AACCATAGTACATACAAATTCCTCACACCCACAAAAAATGAAATGAACGACCAGAGTTCAACATTGTGCCGCCAAAACACAGGCCACACATAAATATTTATTCTAGCTCACAGACCAACTATCTCCAACAAGGCTAGTGGCCATGGGCCACAATGGCCCCAACCAGACTCCCAAAAGTGCATGGTACTCCACCTAATGGGGCAACAAGGGAAACAGCCTTAACAACGCGGCTCAAGTCACGTTGTGCCTTTACAACACGGCCTAAACCACAAATGCGTCTTTACAATGCATTCCTTTACCACTCAAGTCATTACAACGACTTGCCTTAGGGAGAGTGTTGTTGGACTGATGTTGGACTTTAAGTCCAACACTTTCCCTACTGTGGCGCTGACTGGAGTTGGAATAGTAAACTATACTATTCCAAAGTCCAGCGCTTTCCCCAAGGCAAGTCGTTAAAAGAATGCATTGCAAAGACGCATTTGCGGTTTGGGCCGCGTTCTTAAGGCAGGTGTGCTAAAGACCTGCGTTGTTCCGACACACAACCGGGAAACAATGGGGCATTCAGGCACCTCACGGAACGGGGGAGAGGGTGGTGGGGATTTGCGACGGGGTGGGGCTTGGACATGCGCTTGGAAGGTGGAGGGGGTGTGGGTTTGGCTTTGGAATGTGGGGGTGTGTGTTTCGAGTCGGTGGAGACAGATGGACTTGGCTCTGCACGGGCCTTCTTCTACTCTGGGGAAGGGGCATGGGAATGTGAAGGGTGGACAGGGGCAGGCTGTGAAGTGGAAGGAGAGGAAAGGGCAAGGAGGTGTGCACGTTTAGGGACAAGATTGGGTGGGCCAGTGGGTTGGAAGAGGTCAGCACGGGAGAGGAAAAGTTTTTTTGGAGCAACTGGGTTGGGCCTGGATGAGGGTGTGGGAGTGGAGGCAAAGGGTGTGGATGTAAGTGGTGTAGGGCTGCTTGTTGTGGGTGCAGGTGACTGGACAGTAGGATGAGGTGTGGTGGATGTGTGATGGGTGGGTGTATTGGTGCGTTTGTGTGTTTTTGCAGGAGGGGGGGTGGACACAGTGGGAGAAGACAGGCTGCCAGTGTGGATGTATGTTGAATGGGTATCTGTAAGTCTGGTGAGTGTGCTGCATGTGTCAACTACAGTAGTTGTGGTGAGTGCAGGTGTGGTGTCTGGGGTGCATTTATGGATGTCTGCTATTGTGGTGACTGCAAAAGAGGAGCAGCAACAGTGACTGAAGGTGCAGTGCATGAGGGTGTGCATGTAGAGGGGACAGACAGGGAGGTGGAAGAGGTCGGCACACTAGAGGAAGTGGATGTTGCTGTGTCTGCATGTGTATGTTGGCTGTGTGAATGCTTGTGGTGGGAGGTGTGCTTGTGTTTTGAAGTGTGCTTGTGTGTTGATGTGCTTGACTGTGTGTCAGATTGTGTGCTTTGGACAGGTGAAGGGATTGGGGTGCTGGAAGGGGTAGAGGAGGTTGGAGGGGGGACAGAATGGCCAGGGAAACTGGCTGCCGTCCAAGAGGAGGCCAGAGCCTGAAAAGATCTCTGTAGGGCAGACACGGCACTGTGAATGCCATCCAGATAGGCATTGGTCTGCTGCACCTCTGATGCTAGCCCCTGGTTGGCATTGACGATGGTTGTCTGCCCTACAGAGATGGTTCTCAGGAGGTCAATAGCCTCCTCTGTGAGGGCAGCAGGGCTGGCTGGGGTAGGGGAGGAGGTGCCTGGGGCGAAGGAGGTGCCCACCTTTCTGGGTGAGTGGGCACGGGCAACTCGGTGGGGAGCAGAAGGGATGGAATGGGGGGGTGGTGGAAGATGTCACTGTAGTGGTGTGGCCACTAGGGTCTACCCCCGCCGGGGAGCCCCCATCGGAGGAGATATCAGAGTCACTACTTCCAGTGGTAGTTGCCTCCCCCCGTGGTACTCCCCTCGCCCTCCCACCCACTGGTCCCCTTGGCGTCGGATGTCTCTGCCTCCGAGGATCCGTGGGCTGCTGCTTCCCCTCTTGCCAGTGCCTCAGCTCCCTCGCCAGATGTTGCTGCTGTACAAATACAACACAAGAGAACATGGATGGGGAGACAAAACAGGAGAGACACTTGTAAATAGCTGAATGGAGGTACATAGTGGCCAGACATACACCCAGCCAGAAGACACCCCCAACAGGCAGCACCATTCACTATGCCCATGGCCATCCCCCTGACTACTGACCAGAACCCTGCTCTACACCCATCCCCTGAACTACCTAAGGACCCGAAGTGTGGGACACCTGACAAACACACCCCTACACCCTACGGGGAGCATCATGTAGATGGACAACAGTCAGAGTCCCTGCCTCTAAGCAGCATGAACCCTAATGCACACACAGACATCCTTTCACACTTAAGTTTGTGACATGAGTACTCACCCCTTTGTGACTGCTGCGCAGCCTTAAAGCGCCCATCCAGGTCTGGGTATGCCACCGCCAGGATACATAGCATGAGGGGGGTCAGTCACCGATGGGCACCCCTTCCACGTTGGGAGGACTTCCCCAGATGGGCCTCACAGATCTTACGCGCCCAGCGCCATAGGTCCTCCCACCTCTTCCTGCAGTGAGTGCTCCGCCGGTTGTAGACCCCCAGGGTCCGCACCTCCTTGGCGATGGCATGCCAAAGTGTCCTCTTCTGGTGGGCGCTGACCTAAAAGGGTGACACAGAAATGGAACACAGAGGTCAGGCCTTTGCAAAATAGGTACAGCTGGCTATTCATCCATTATAGGATGGACAGTACTGTCAGACGAACAGGACATACGTACGCAGCATGCCATGTACCATGGCCCATGCAGGCTCTGAGGTGAACACATATGTCCTTACAACACCATCCATTACACCCAAACAGTGCACCACAAACCCTGACTCACCTGTACCTCTGGCCGTCCATAGAGCTTGGCGTACAGGGTCAGGACCCAATCCACTAGACTCTCCAGTTCCTCCTGGGTGAAGGCCGAGGCCCTTTCCCCTGCAACATAAGCCACATCCGCAGGACACAGCAGTACACACAGTGGAGTAGCTGTTCGCACGAGATCAGGGAGTCAAGTGAAGTATAGATGACGAATTTGCGTATTTACCGCGACGGAGTGCACCGTCACCGCCGGCGACGATCATGATACGCCAGGATTCCCCATTGGCATCCATGTTAACCAATGACGGTGCGAACGACGGTAAACACTGCCTTACGCTATTACGCCAACCTGTTGTAATTTAGTAGCGATTAGATTAAGCATTAGCAGAAGACATCTTGTATTTAGCAACTATTGTGAACATTTCGCGGAATCCATTTTGTATTCATGGCAGCCATTATCTCTGCCACATGCTGCCATGTGCTCTGTCTTACCTTCCTGTTAACTACTCTTGAAAATCTGTCCAGTGACAAGTTATATTTAGCATCTCACACTTTCGCACATGCCCAGTAAGATCTGCAGCTGTTAGTAATTAGTAACAGACAGTAATGTGTCAACTAGTCCTTGAAAACTGTTAGCCCCTCCTACCTGTTGACTGTGCATTTCCATATAACCTTATATGTTTACAAGTCTTGCTTCTATAATTGTACCACCTTCTTTTTAGCCCCTGCGTGGGTATAAAAGGACCATGCTCTCTTAGTTCAGTGTGCTACTTCAAACATTACCGAAGGATGCTGTTTGAACTGTAGTACCACCTCATGAGGTTTAATAAACTTTGTCTTTTATTTCAGTTTCTGTGCCAACTTCTTCCTATATGGTCTAAGGATTTTGTGCAGAGAAGGGCGAACCCCTTGCACTAGTAGGCCTTGCTGAGGCTTACTTCGACAAATTGGCGCCCGAACAGGGACTCATCGGCAACTCGGACGCCCGACGGATTGGTCGCGACCAAGGATTGGGATCTCGCTGCGGACAATCAATGCCTGAGGAGACCCGAGTCTTGGCAACCACAGCATTTTTCCCTTCTGATTTGACCAGCCAGGTGGAGCCAGTCCTCGACTGAGACCCTTTTTGTTCATTCGTCGTGCAGTGACCATTTGGACGATTTTAGAATTTGGCAGTTAGAACCTGGATGCCCTGTGATTGGTAAGAGCCGTTTTACGGCACTTGCTGTGGGTTTTGATGCCTTTGTTTCACCACTTACTGTGGCTCTCGCGTTTTGGGTGACTAGTCAATTTGTGTCCTTTGAATTGATATATAAATTGCAATTTATATAGGCAGGTAATGAGGAGAATTTTCTCCAATTTAATTTTGATTTGAAGGGCACCTTAAGTGCTACTTTGAATATAATAATGAAATAATGCATATTCTGCACTATTTTTGGCATGCCTGTTTTTAGCACACTTCGTAGGATGTGTTGCTTTTGTAATGGTACCAATTTGAGACTGGAAGAATCGCAACCGGCACCCCCAGAGGGGACGCCCAATAGAGATATGTCTGTTAAACATTGTCTTTCTTCTATAATGTACAGCACATTATGGAATAAATACACTTGTGCGGATCCTGAGTTACGTTGGCCTATGCATGGGTCATTTGATTTGCAAAAGATTGAGTATGTGGAACAATGTATGTGTAAGCGAAGGTCTAGGCAAAATATGTTTGACTGTGTACTAATGTGGGAGAAAGAAGTGCGTGGACGAGTGAAGCGTGAGCAAGCCTTGCTTGAGAAAGAGAAGCAGAAGAATGTATATGTGAAAGCATTGGAAATAAAAAAGAAAGAAATAAATGACTTAAAGGAGATAGAAGAGAAATAACGTAAATTACAGGTAACTGGCCAATACACTGTTCAGCAACCACTCTATCCTATCCTTAATAAACCGCACAATGATTTTTTGTTACTAGATCGCCCTCCACCTCCGTATGTTGTTCCTTCTGCCCCTCATAAGTTAACTGAGGTCTCCGGTACGGAGCAACAGAAGATACAAGACAGTCGCTCTATGTTGCCTGCTGACCGTGCATCTGAGCTTAGATCTATTGCTCGTACAGCAATTCGTAGCGTTGTCTCTGCTTCTGAACTTTTAGACAACACGAAAGTGTGGACGGAAAAGGAGCAGCTATATTTTACTGAGGCATTTGGCACAGAAGTTATTGAACTATTTCGGAAATATTCTGATGAGTTAGAGCCCGATGATGTAGCAGCTGATCGTAAGCAAATGCGTGATGGTCTTTTTGTTTTCTCCCAGGTGGCTGATGCAATCAGGCATTTGGTGAAATTATGTGTTGCGGCAGACCGTTTGCGAGAGGAGAAAAGGGCCATGGACGTAGTTGCACGGACATCTCAGACTGGCAGGTTGCAGCTTCCATCTTCGGAACAGATGAGACTATGATAGTTCACACTAAACCAATGCGGGAGGCCGCACCTTTGTATGTTCCTCCTAAAGGATTGGGTACAAGTGATGATAAAACTTCTGTTGATACTAAGGGTTATTTTATTTATAATTGGGTGTATACTCCTTGGAATAGGGCAGATGTAACGGCACTTAAAACAGCATTACCTGACCCACGGAAAAATCCAGCTGCCTTTTATGAGGAAGTTGAGGGAGCAATTACTTCATGTACTATGACTTTGTCTGACATTGATTTATTTTTTGGATTGATATTACCGCCAGATATGTGGAGAACTGTTCGTAAAGTTGATGATCATGTAGTTTTAGGGGCATCATGGAAAGAATTAGAACAGATGGACGGGGATAGGGAACCTGCGAAAAAGCCGTATCAGTTGATTCTAGATCTTCCCGCAGCCATATTAGTTAAGTTAAAAACGGTTATTCCCCCCAAAAAGATAGATTGGACTGTTTTAGCGTCTTGTAAGCAAAAGGCAGATGAATCGGTCTCTGATTTCTTTACACGCTTTGAAGAAGCATTTCATGATTTTAGCGGCCAGTTACTGTCAGATGATACAGGCAGACATTTGTTCGTCGATAAATATGCCGCAAATCTGTTACCAGGAATAGCTAGTCATCTAAAAGCTAGTGAAAGTTCATGGACTACCTCTACTCCGGTTTCTCTTTTGACTATGGCTCAGTATTATGAACGTCAGGAATTAGAAGCAAAAGGTAGTGAGGATAAAAAAGATTAAAGAATTAAAGACAAAGTTTATGTTGGTTCAAGCTTATGGTCCGCCTTTTAGAGGTAGTGATAGAGGTGGACGTGGATCTTATGGTTCTTCTTACACTCGTTCAAATTTGTCTGTTGATCAGTGTGTGTATTGTAAGAAGTTTGGGCATTGGGCTGCCGATTTTCCAGCACTATGTGTTCAGCAGTGTTCACGTGGTCGGGGACAAACGAGAAATCGCTCAGGATATTCAGGGCCTAGAAGAAGCACGAATGATCATGCTAGGTTTGATGCTAATGTACGAAGGCAGGATGGGTTTAACACTTTTGATAGTCGGAACCAATACCAGATGTCTAACTATGTGCAGCCTGATTTCCAAGATTCTGCTCATGCATAGGATTGCCTAGGATGGGGGAAGGAATCAGTTGAAGTTCCAGTAGATCAGAGGGGTCCCTATGTTACAACACATGTATTGGGTTCTACTGATCAGTTTCTGGTTGATACAGGAGCTACTCGTAGCGCCTTGTCTTAGCAATTGGTTCCAAGGGCTCCCCTGTCTGGCTTAACCATTACATCGATAGGTTTTGATGGAACACCTTCCCCTAGCCCATTGTCACAACCACTTGCATTCCATGTTGATAAATTTACTGCTCCATGTCCGTTTTTGCTTTCTTCAAATACACCAGAAAATATTGTGGGTCTTGATATGCTCAAGTATTTCAGCGCTACAATACGATGCTCTCCTGAAGGGGTGCGTGTTATTTTGAATGATAATCATCCTGTGATGGAAAGAGTTTGTCTTGTTAAAGAGGATATTGCATTAGCTTCACTCCCTAATTCTTTGTGGGCTACTTCAGATACTGATGTGGGACAAATGATTATTCCACCGGTACATATTAGTGTCAAGGAGGGAGCTGTATTGCCACGTTTGCCTCAATACAAAATTTCACAGGAGGGCGAAGAAGCACTCACACGAATTGTGCATGATCTTATTGCAGTTAGAGTTGTTGAGGAAGTTCCGTATAATGTTTGTAACAGTCTGATTCTTCCTATTCTGAAAAAGAATACTGATACCAGGATTTACCGATTCATTATTGATTTAGAGAAGTGAATAAGATTGTGGTACCACAATATCCTGTAGTATCTGACATCACGACACTTCTTACTTTGGTTCCCCCGACAGCAACTACGTTCTCTGTGATAGACTTGGCGAATGCTTTCTTTTCGATCCCTATTCATCCTGACAGCCGATATTTGTTTGGTTTTACTTTGAATAAATGATCTTATAGATTTTGCAGAGCTCCTAAAGGCTATACTGAGAGTCCTAGTATTTATAGTCAAGCGTTAAAATGACAACTTGATTCTTTTGTTTTGCCTGAAGGTGTGGCTCTCATACAATATGTTGATGATATTTTGTTGGCAGCTGATACCCCTGAGCAATGTGAAAAGTGCACTTTGTCCTTACTTTCTCTTCTTGCTTCACACCATCATAAAGTGCCAAGAAAGGAATTGCAATATTGTAGACCAAAGGTAACCTATTTAGGTCACCTCTTGTCTAAGGAGGGCCGTACACTTACATCAGATCATATTCAAGAAATTTTAGACACACCAGTACCCTCTACTCAGAAAGATGTTCGTGCATTTCTTGTTGTTACTTCTTTTTGTAGGCAGTGGATAATAGGGTTTTCACACATTGTCAAGCCTTTTCTAGCACTTTTGACTAAGGATACTCCAATGCCCCTCCCATGGACAGATGAATGTGAGACTGCTCTCCGGCAGCTACGACAAGCCCTTTGTTCAGCACCAGTGTTAGGTACTCCAGATTACACGAAGCCTTTTGCAATTTACGTACATGAGAAAGAGGGATGTGCATTGTCAGTTTTAGTACAGACACATGGCGATAAGCAGCGTCCCTGTGAATATTTTTCAGCAGTACTTGATCCTGTCGCTCGAGCGTTGCCTGGGTGTTTTCGTTCAGTTGCGGCAACAGCTGTGTCAATACGTCAGAGTGAAGGGATAGTTTTGTCACATAAGCTGTTGGTGTTAGTACCCCATGCGGTTGATGTTCTTTTAAATCAAACAAAGACGCAACATTTAACTAGCGCTCACCTGACAGGATATGAATTGACATTGCTGGCTCCTCACATTACACTGAAGAGATGTGCAACATTAAATCCAGCCACTTTGTTGCCATATCCGGTGACTCAGCCTCAGTCACAAGAAACACATGATTGTATATTCCTTACTGAAGAACAGACAAAGGGTCATATTGATTTGCAAGATATGCCCCTTCCAGATGTAGACGGGGAATTGTGGGTTGATGGGTCTTGTTTGAAGTTGCCAGATGGTACGACCTCAGCTGCATATGCAATCACCACAATACACACGGTAGTGGAGACAGCTCATATACCACAGAAGTCAGCTCAAGCAGCTGAACTAATAGCTGTGACACGAGCATGTGAGCTTAGTACTGACTTATGTGTGAACATTTATACAGACAGCCGCTATGCTTTTGGAGTGGCTCATGATTTTGGTTTGCTTTGGAAGGAGAGAGGCTTTCTCACATCCCACGGGATGCAGATAATGCACAGAGAATTAGTGCATAACTTCTTGACTGCATTGACATATCAAAAGAAAATAGCTATTGTGAAATGTAGTGCACACAAGAGAGTGACCGAGAAGATAGGGCATGGTAATGCCCTTGCGGACCGCGTAGCACGTGAGACTGCGATGCAGCGAAGTACTACTTCTATGTATGTAGTGAAGTCACAAGCTGAACGTTGGCATAATGCTAGACAAGACGTATTAGATATACAGAAATCTGCTTCTGTGAAAGAACATGAGCAATGGTCTGAAGAAGGAGAATTGGATGATGAGGGCTGTTGGCGGAATAAGCAGATGGATAAATGGAAATTGCCTATAGCTTTTGTACAACCTATGGTTCAGATGGCACATGGGCTGGCACATGTTGGAGCTTCAACAATAACAAAGTTGCTTACGCAAGTTTGGGAACATCCAGACATTTCTAGTACAGCTAAGAGAATAGTACAGTCTTGTTTGATCTGTTTACAATACAATCCTGGAAAAGGGACACGAACTCCTGTGGGAGGGTTTGCTACACCAACTGCACCTTTCGAAGTTCTACAAATGGATTATATTCAGCTTGAATGCTGCAACAATTTAAAGTATGTCTTGGTGGTGGTATGTGCCTTCAGTAAATGGATAGAGGCGTACCCCACTAAGGATAATACTGCCATTACCACAGCGAAGGTGCTTTTGAAAGAATTGTTCCCTAGGTTTGGTGTTTGCAGACTTTTATGGAACGATAACGGACCTCATTTTGTTGGGGAAGTTATTAAGTATGTCCTGAAAGGATTAGGGATCAAACAGAAGTTCCATGCGGTTTTCCACCCACAATCAGCAGGGTTGGTGGAAAGAAATAATGCTACTTTGAAGATGAAGTTAGCGAAGATACAGGCTTCCACATCTTTAACTTGGCCGGATGCATTACCATTGGCATTATTGTCTATTAGGTCAGTGCCACACTCTCGAACAGGCCTTACTCCCTATGAAATAGTATTTGGAAGGCCAATGAACATTTGGGGAGTTCCTAAGCCAAATTCTGTATATGATGTACCTTGTGTCCTGATGAATGATTAGTTGGCACAGTTAACCGACAATTTGGTTTCTATTCATCAACAGGTTCGAGAAGCACTTCCTGACAGATCTACAGGTGAAGGCCATGAACTCCGACCTGGTGACCAGGTGATGATTAAGTCCTTTGAAAGATCAAGCAGCTTGGAACCAAGGTGGCGAGGCCCAGAGCAGGTGCTCCTTGCGACAAGGACAGCAGTTCGAGTGACGAACCGAAAGAATTGGGTCCATAGTACTCACTACAAGAGAGTGCTACCTACCTTGGTGGAACCTGCTGTGCTGACCGATCATCGAGAGATCTTGACTACGGAGAAAGGCCATGCTATATCACCTGACGAATATGCGGAGTTCTTCCCGGACCATACGATTTCTGGAGTGTCGCGATATAATTTGAGACCGAGGAAAGAATCTGAAAAAATGCTGAAAAAAACTGGTCGAGCTACCGCCCTGGGTTAGTGAAACGGAGAGCCAATGTGGCAAGGGGGGGGGATCAGCCATGCATTAGAGTAGTGACACCCGTCTTGGCCCGTGGTGAAGAAATCAGCGGCTGCCCAGGGATAAGAGCTCCAGCGATTGTTTTTAATTAATTTCTGGAAGGGTTGATTATCACTGTTGCTAAAATGAATAACACAGTGATCATTAGTACTATGGGGTTTGTTGTTGTTTTGGTGGTTATAGCAATAATCACCTGGCTTGTTGAAAAGATGGCTCCTGCTTGTGAGTTTTTTGTTGCCACTACTCCAGTACCAGAGGATCACTATTACTTTACGCTTCCCTATCATGAGCAGAAGCACCGTCAATCGTACTTCAATAATACTTTCATTCAGATGTTGCATCATACTCATAATGCTACAAATACTACTAACTGTTGGGTATGTGGAATGATACCTGCGCATCAAAAGAAAGGAGGAACACCTTTCATTCCTCTTCCTTTTTCACACAATGGTTCTTGTCAAGCTTGGTATACGCTTTTGTTTGCATCTGGAAAACGTACAGAGGGCGGACTTCTTTTTCGCCTTAATATAGTATGCTACCAAGACAAAGATGGGTATCCCCAAGCCAAAGGAACTAAATGGGAATGGGAAGAGTATCAAGCGGACAATGTTTCAATACCATATGTCTTCACAAATATAAGAGACTCTGACAAGAAAGAACAATTTGTAATTTCTGTTACAAAAACTAAAGCAGATTTATGTATACGTAGCATTGGGCGAATTCCAGTGGGGACAAGCGATTGTACCTTGATTTTAACTATGGATATTACCAACTACCTGTTGGGTGGTCAGGTGTGTGTTATGTATATTTTCTATTACCCCCTGTGTTTTTGGCACCTGCATCATATCACCGAGATTTTAAACTCTTCAATTACATAATTAAAAATAGATATAAAAGGACAATAAGTACAAACAAGGTAGACCAAACAGACACTAGCCTGCAACAATATGTTGATTTTAATTTAGGGTTGTTCTCCTTTATGGGTGCTGCATTAAACAGTAGGAAAGTGAGATGATTGACTAGGGTTGTGGAAGCTGTTACCAATCAGGCAGCTCTGGCACTTGGGAATATTACCGAGGAGCTCCAAATTGCGAAGATTGTAGCGCTCCAAAATCTTATGGTACTAGATGTGATATTAGCTGATCGAGGTGGTGCATGTCGCATCATTGGTAGTAGTTGCTGCGTTTTCATTCCAGATCACTCACCTTCAGTATATGATGCAATATCTAAATTGCATAAAATTGCTGCAGAAATTCACACAGAGACTGGTACTTGGACTTTTTCTGGATGGTTTTGGGCTCTTGTTTCCTCCTGGGGCTGGAAACTACTGACTATCCTGTGTGTAATGATTGCAATATTTTTCACATGCTGTATCTGTATTCAGTGTGTTCCAATGTTCTGCTCCATGTGTTTTACTGCTTGTATTCCTAGTAGTAGTAGTACAATCTTTATTCGACTTTCAGCAAGACATAAAAGTGTCATAAAAAGAGAACACATCTACATGTATTAGCACATAAATAGATAAAATAATATGAATATAATAAAAATATAAATAGTGAAAATAAAATGCATACAACAATTGTCAGTTCATGGATGAATAAATGACCTTATTAAGTTTGCACCAATACCTCCATAGACCTTCTATCAATTAATACAGAACATAAAGAATTTGCCAGAATTCCACACATTTCAATAGAGGGTAAGACCTGCATGCTAATATACGCGCTACGGCACGGACGCAAGTTAAGCGGTCTTAAAAGAGGAACTAAAAAACACTTTCTCTGTTTTGTGTAAAATTTGCAAAATAAAACCACGTGAATCGTAGTTTGGGATGCTGTTGCGTCACAGGGGCATGCCCTTAAGGTAGTGCTCCAATCATTCATGGTCAGAAAAGTTACTAAACGGTGGAAGGTGTCTAGCCTTAATCTTGTAAGAACAAAGCTGTTCCAAGAGTTTACCACATTTGCCAGATAGGGCTGCATGCCCTCCACAGACCAAATTAATTGGTTAGACATTACACTGGGCTTTTTTGATTCAACTACCCAGCGATGTTCTTCTAGATGCGTCAGTGTTAATGCCTTCAGTTCCTTCCTGGTTATTTTTTCCAGTGATTCCGGGTTTGTATAATATTCTTTACTGCCCATGTCTTCGAAAAAAGTCAAAATATATCTCAGCCAAGGAACTTTTAATGAGTATGTTGAGGCGATGCAATCAGATAAAATAGTTTTGTTTAATCCAGTGTACTCAGAGGACCACACTTTATGCCATAATAGCAGTGGTTGTATCTTTATCAGATCAGATAAAAACGAGACCCCTAGCTCTGCGTGGGTTATATACGATGATGTACCATTTGGTACCATTAACAGGTGTCTGAGAAAGTCATTTTCCACCGTCTAGATCGATTTACAATTAGTGGAACCCCAAATACCTGATCCATACAAGGCGTCCTGGGTGCACTTGGCTCTGTAGATTTTTACCATGTTCGGTGGGGTAATCCCCCCTAACTTTTTTGAGAAGATTTTCAGAGCTGCCGCTGTCTTGGTGATCTGATCTTTTTTCATTTTGATACAATGTGCCCAGGAACCCTTTTGTCAAACATTATGCCCAGGTATGAAAATGTTCAAGCTGTTTCAACCTTCCCCCCGTTAATAGTGATGTTTTTGATTTTAACCTGTTTTCTACCACAGTTCATTATAAAAGTTTTAGAACGATTAACGGTAAGGCCCAAGTCTGTCATAAAAGTTATACAGGTGGTTAGAATTTTTTGGAGGGCTAGTGGTGTCCTGGCCATAAGAACTGCGTCAACTGCATAGAGTAACACTGGGACAGCACGATTGCCTATTTGGGGGAGATCTTTGCATCTACTTGTCAGTTCAGATTCTAAGTTGTTTATGTATAATGCGAACAAAAGCGGGACAAGTATGCAGCCTTGGCAAACTCATCTATGTATACTAAAAGGCCTAGTGCATTCCCCTTTTGTCCCGTACCTTACTCTTGCTTTGCATCCTGTGTACAGGTCCCGTATGAACTGAATTATTGATGGTTCTACCCCCATTTTACTTAGAATATCCCATAACTTGTCAAGGGTAGGTCGCTCCCACTGCCGCTGCAGCTCCTCCAGCTCCTCCAGGTTCCTGAGTTCCTGAGACCCACCTCACAGTAAGTACCCCCCACCTCCCAGCCCCTCGCCCTGCCCCGTGCTACTCACCCTCTCTCCTACTCCTGCTTCTTTTCCTCCTCTCTGTCTCTTCCTCCTCGCTCCTCCTCTGCAATCTTCTTCTGTACTCTTCTTTTCCCCGTCTTCTCTCTTCTTCTGTGCGCTCCTCAGCCTCTCCTGTCGCCTCTCTTCTTCCTCATCTTGCTCTGTGGTCTTCTGCCTTCTGCTCTTCGTCTTCTGTATCTTCTTTGTTGATCTTCTGTTCGTCTGCTCTTCTGCTTCTTCGTCCCCTGCATCTTCCTCTGTGTTCTTCTGTTCTTCTGTGTTCTTCTCTTCGGTTTCTTCTGTGTTCTTCTGTTCTTCTGTGTTCTTCTATTCGGTTCTTCTGTGTTCTTCTGTTCTTCTGTGTTCTTCTCTTCTGTTCTTCTGTGTTCTTCTCTTCTGTTCTTCTGTGTTCTTCTGTTCTTCTGTGTTCTTCCGGTCTTCTGTGTTCTTCTCTTCTGTTCTTCTGTGTTCTTCCGGTTTTCTCTGTTCTTCCGGTCTTCTGTGTTCTTCTCTTCTGTTCTTCTGTGTTCTTCCGGTCTTCTCTATTCTTCCGGTCTTCTGTGTTCTTCTCTTCTGTTCTTCTGTGCTCTTCTGTTCCTCTGTGTTCTTCCGGTCTTCTGTGCTCTTCGCTTCTTCTGTTCTTCGGTCTTCTCCGACCCCTGTCTCTTCCCGCCCCTGTCTCTGCCCTCCTGCTCCTGCCTCACCCCCCTCTATCTCTCCACCTATCTCTCACTATCAACCACATCTACCCTTTCGCTACCTGCCTCCCTCACTCCCCTACCTATCTCTCCATCTAACTCCCTCACTGACCCCATCCTCCTATCTACCTATTTTTCTATCTCTCCACCTATCTCTCCATCTATCTATTTCCCTATCTCTCCCCCCGTCCTGACACCCCCTCTGTTACCTATCTCCCTATCCTCTCACTCTACCTCTCACCCTCACGCACCCTATCCTCTCACTCTACCTCTCACCCTCACCCACCTCTACCACCCCCCTCCCCTATCTTTTCAACCCTACTCCTATCTCTCTCCCTAATCTCCTAAAACTCCTAACACTTACCCCCCTCCACCCTTAAACCCTCCTCCCCCAGCTCTTCTCACTCTACATGTCCCCCCCTCGCGCTTTCCTGCCGCAACCTCCTGCACGCCCCCGCCCCCCAGCTCCCATTCGCCCCCAGCTGACCCCTCCCCCCCTCCTCCCTCTTATGGCGGCTGCTGTGCTACAGTGGTAGCGACCCTTGACCCAAGGGTAGGTCGCTCCCCCTGCCGCTGCAGCTCCTCCAGCTCCTCCAGGTTCCTGAGTTCCTGAGACCCACCTCACAGTAAGTACCCCCCACCTCCCAGCCCCTCGCCCTGCCCCGCGCTACTCACCCTCTCTCCTGCTCCTGCTTCTTTTCCTCCTCTCTGTCTCTTCCTCCTCGCTCCTCCTCTGCAATCTTCTCCTGTACTCTTCTTTTCCCCGTCTTCTCTCTTCTTCTGTGCGCTCCTCAGCCTCTCCTGTCGCATCTCTTCTTCCTCATCTTGCTCTGTGGTCTTCTGCCTTCTGCTCTTCGTCTTCTGTATCTTCTTTGTTGATCTTCTGTTCGTCTGCTCTTCTGCTTCTTAGTCCCCTGCATCTTCCTCTGTGTTCTTCTGTTCTTCTGTGTTCTTCTCTTCGGTTTCTTCTGTGTTCTTCTGTTCTTCTGTGTTCTTCTCTTCGGTTCTTCTGTGTTCTTCTGTGTTCTTCTCTTCTGTTCTTCTGTGTTCTTCTGTTCTTCTGTGTTCTTCCGGTCTTCTGTGTTCTTCTCTTCTGTTCTTCTGTGTTCTTCCGGTCTTCTCTGTTCTTCCGGTCTTCTGTGTTCTTCTCTTCTGTTCTTCTGTGCTCTTCTGTTCCTCTGTGTTCTTCCGGTCTTCTGTGCTCTTCGCTTCTTCTGTTCTTCGGTCTTCTCCGACCCCTGTCTCTTCCCGCCCCTGTCTCTGCCCTCCTGCTCCTGCCTCACCCCCCTCTATCTCTCCACCTATCTCTCACTATCACCCACATCTACCCTTTCGCTACCTGCCTCCCTCACTCCCCTACCTATCTCTCAATCTAACTCCCTCACTGACCCCCTCCTCCTATCTACCTGTTTTTCTATCTCTCCACCTATCTCTCCATCTATCTATTTCCCTATCTCTCCCCCCGTCCCGACACCTCCTCTGTTACCTATCTCCCTATCCTCTCACTCTACCTCTCACCCTCACCCACCCTATCCTCTCACTCTACCTCTCACCCTCACCCACCTCTACCACTCCCCCTCCCCTATCTTTTATACCCTACTCCTATCTCTCTCCCTAATCTCCTAAAACTCCTAACACTTACCCCCTCCACCCTTAAACCCCCCTTCCCCCAGCTCTTCTCACTCTACCTGTCCCCCCCTCCGATGCGCTTTCCCGCCGTGACCTCCTGCACGCCCCCACCCCCCAGCTCCCATTCGCCCCCAGCTGACCCCTCCCCCCCCTCCTCCCTCTTATGGCGGCCGCTGCACGACTGCGCCGCTGGCGCAGACCGTCTGCGCCTGTCCGCGCCTGGTCCGCGCCTGGCCCGCGCCCAGTGCCATGACACCTGGTCCCCAGCCCTCCCTTACCCCGCTGACCCGCTACGACCCCACCACCCTCCACGCCCTCAACCCCGGGCGCTCCTACACCTGCTTCCAAGCCCACCCCAAGCGCACCCATGGACCCTTCGCCTGTAACTCCTGCAAACGCATCTTCCTCCACGCAACTACCACGACCACCAGCCCACGCGCCATCAACCACCTCAAGTGCATCCTGGTCAACGCGTGCTCTGTCCACAAGCACACCGTCGAACTCTGGGACCTCCTGGACTCCACAGCTCCGGACGTCGCCTTCATCACGGAAACCTGGATGAACGCCTCATCAGCTCCAGACATCGCCACTGCCATCCCCGAAGGCTACAAGATCTCCAGAAAAGACCGCACCAACCAAGTAGGAGGAGGTATCGCCATCGTCTTCAAAGACTCCATCAGCGTCACCACCTCCACCGAAGACACCCCTCTCGCCGCTGAACATCTGCATTTTCAAATTCGCACCGACCCCAGGACCACCCTCAGAGGATCCCTTGTCTACCGACCCCCCGGACCGCGCGCCCCTTTCAGCGACACCATCGCCGACTTCATCTCCCCGCACGCCCTCGCCTCGCCGGACTACATCCTCCTATGCGACCTCAACTTCCATCTGGAACAGAACAACGACCCCAACACCACCACCCTGCTCGACAACCTCGCCAACCTCGGCCTCAAGCAACTGGTGAACACCGCCACCCACATCGCCGGACACACGCTTGACCCTATCTTCTCCGCCAGCAAACACATCTTCTTCAGCCACACCTCTGCTCTACACTGGACCGACCACAGCTGTGTCCACTTCACATTCCGACGCGAGACCCGCCACCTCTGCACTCAACCCATCCCTCGTCGACAGTGGAACAAGATCCCCGAAGAGCAACTCTTCTCCGCACTCGCCGCCAACCAACCCACCCTCACCACCGACCCCAACGATGCAGCCCTCAGCCTCACAAACTGGATCTCCAACTGCGCAGACAACCTTGCTCCCCTCAAACGCACGCATCGACAGACCAACACCAAAAAACCTCTCTGGTTCTCTGACACCCTCAAAGAATCAAAGAAAACTTGTCGCACCCTCGAGAAGGCCTGGCGCAAGGACCACACCGCTGACAACATGACTGCCCTCAAGAACGCTACCCGCGAACACCACCACCTGATCCGCGCTGCCAAAAGGAACTTTTTCACCGACAGACTGGACAAAAACAGCCACAACAGCAGAGAACTCTTCAGCATCATCAAGGAGTTCTCCAACCCCAACGCCAACGCCGTCACGCCCTCACAGGATTTGTGTGAATCCCTCGCCACCTTCTTCCATCGCAAGATCAGCGACTTCTACGACAGCTTCGGACACCAGACCCAACCAAACACTACCGAACCCGCACCCCCGGCCATCACCCTCAACAACTGGACCCACATCAACACTGAAGAAACCAAATCCATCATGAACTCTATCCACTCCGGCGCCCCTTCAGACCCCTGCCCTCACTTCATCTTTAATAAAGCTGACAACATCATTGCCCGCACCTCCAGGCCGTCATCAACTCTTCTTTTTCTTCTGCTACCTTCCCCGAATGCTGGAAACACGCCGAAGTCAACACCCTACTATGGAAACCTACGGCTAACCCGAGCGACCTGAAAAACTTCCGCCCCATCTCTCTCCTGCCTTTCCCAGCCAAGGTAATAGAGAAGACCGTCAACAAACAGCTGACCACCTTCCTGGAAAACAACAACCTGCTCGACCCTTCACAAACCGGATTCCGAACCAACCACAGCACGGAAACCGCCCTCATCTCTGTCACAGACTACATCAGAACCCTGATGGACAACGGTGAAACAGTCGCCCTCATCCTCCTCGACCTCTCGGCTGCCTTCGACACCGTCTGTCACCGCACCCTAATCACCCGCCTCCGCTCTACCGGGATCCAAGGCCAGGCCCTGGACTGGATCGCCTCCTTCCTCTCAAACCGTTCCCAAAGAGTTTACCTCCCTCCGTTTCGCTCAGACCCCACCGAGATCATCTGCGGCGTACCTCAAGGCTCATCGCTCAGCCCGACACTCTTCAATGTCTGCATGAGCCCCCTCGCCAACATCGTATGCAAGCACAACATCATCATCACCTCCTACGCCGTCGACACCCAACTTATACTCTCCCTCACCAAGGACCCCGCCAGCGCCAAGACCAACCTACAAGAGGGTATGAAGGACGTCGCAGATTGGATGAGGCTCAGCCGCCTAAAGCTGAACTCTGAAAAAACAGAAGTCCTCATCCTCGGCAACACCCCGTCCGCCTGGGACGACTCCTGGTGGCCCACGGCCCTCGGAACCTCACCGACCCCCACAGACCACGCCCGCAACCTCGGCTTCATCTTGGACCCTCTTCTCACCATGACCAAGCAAGTCAACGCCATGTCCTCTGCCTGCTTCCTCACCCTCCGCATGCTCCGCAAGATCTTCCGCTGGATCCCCGCCCACACTAGAAAAACCGTGACCCACGCCCTCGTCATGAGCCGCCTGGACTACGGCAACACCCTCTACGCTGGGACCACAGCCAAACTCCAAAATCGCCTGCAACGCATCCAAAACGCTTCGGCCCGCCTCATCCTCGACGTACCCCGCAACAGCCACATCTCCGCTCACCTGAGACACCTGCATTGTCTCCCAGTCAGCAAAAGGATCACCTTTCGACTTCTCACCCACGCACACAAAGCCCTCCACAACAAGGGACCGGAATACCTCAACCGACGCCGCAGCTTCTACGTCCCCACCCACCTCCTCCGTTCCTCTGGCCTCGCGCTCGCTGCCGTCCCTCGCATCCGCCGCTCCATGGCGGGTGGGAGATCTTTCTCCTTCCTGGCGGCCAAGACCTGGAACTCCCTCCCCACCAGCCTCAGGACCACCCAGGACCACTCCGCATTCCGGAGACTCCTAAAAACCTGGCTTTTCGAGCAGCAGTAACCCCCCTTTTGCCCTAGCGCCTTGAGACCCGCACGGGTGAGTAGCGCGCTCTATAAATGTTAATGATTTGATGTAGTACACAATCAAATGCTGAGGATAAGTCTATAAAGGCCAAATACAAATTACTCTCTCTAGTCCTTGTGTACTTACCAATTATAATACTTAGGTTCAGGCCCTGCTCCACCGTACCTATTCCTGGACGAAAACCATATTGTACTGGAGATAGAATGACATTTTTTTCTACCCATGTTTGGAGTCTGTTCAAAATAATTCTCCCTGCTATTTTAGCTGATGTATCAAGTAGGGAGATTGGCCTATGGCAAGCCGGGTTCGAACGATCACCTTTTTTGTATATAGGGACAATGATAGGGTCACGCCATGATGATAGAGGGCCCTGTATGCAAAGAGCCCTCAGAGTCTGCGTCAGTAAAGGGCCCCATAACTGCATATTGGACTTATATAGATCTATCGGGACACCGTCAGGACCCGGCGCCTTCCCAGCTTTGCTTGAAATTATGGCTTCCACTACCTCCTCTAAACTGAACTGAGGTGTTACAGTCAGACGTGGGCCTTCCTCGGCAACTGAATCTTTTGTATAGTCTGTTGACTCTCGATCACTAAGGTGAGAGTAGATTTTAGAAATATGTGCAATCCAGTCCTCTTCGGAAAATGCAATTTCCATCATAGGGATGTCGTTATCCCCTAGCACTGGAGTATTTATTGCTTGCCAGAAGAGGATATTGTCCTTCATTCGACTGGCTTCATGTAAAGTTTCCCACAAATTTTGTTTCAGAATGGATTTCCTTTTTTTTATGGCTATCTTATATTCCTGTCTATACATACGTATCTCAGTCTGACTCCTTATTGAGGCACCTAAAGCCTTTTTTAGTCTCTTATGTGCTTTTGTACAATCATTATCAAACCAACCCATTTTCCTTCTCTGTCCTACCTTTCCCGTTCTAATGGTAAGAGCTTCTTTCACACCTTGCGTGATCTGCGAAAAGGCGCTTAAACATTTTCCTTGATCAATGTTCTCAGTAAGGCAATCTACGAAGGCTTGGTTATGATCTCGTATTAACTGCTTAAGTAAAGCGTTTGGATCCAACTGGGCCCATCGCAGGGTGTATCCATTGCGTGGAGCTAATTCGATATCTTCTACCAATATGTCCTTATCAACTTTGGCCGTTGTAAAGTGGGTTAGAGAAAGGTCCAAACTCTGAGGAAAGTGATCGCTTATCGCAATATCATGTAACATGTAGTTAATAAGATAATGTGCAAGATGGGTTGGCATTAAAACATAATCAGTCACAGTATCTGCTCCCCTGCCATTATAGGTTGGTTTGAACTGTGGTACTTCGGACAGTAATTTGTTTACAAAGGACAAGTTATATTTTTGGATCATTAAGTTTATTGCCTCTCCTTGTATACTATGAGAGAAGTGAGGTCTTGGACCAGTGTCTTCGGTGTCCCAGCCGCATACCTTCTCCGAGAGTTCTTTACAAAGGTGGACATTAAAATCACTGCCCCATATAATGAGAGTCTCGCGCCTATTATTTGCACATATTTTTTCTAGGTTCTCTCCCATCTCCATTAAGATGTTGGGGACTTCGCCTGGTGGGGCGTTATTATAGAAATTAATGATCACTAACTGAGTCTTCTGATCCAAATTACTTTCTATCATTTGATAATACAGTCTCATAGTTTGCATCTTTAAGTTCTGCAGTCGTATTTTATTGGAGATATATGTACATAAGCCCCCTTTTGGTCTACCATGTTTTGTCTGCGCAGCTGGGGTGTGGAAGGTCCTATAACCGTTTATGTGAACAGGGTCCAATAGCCAGGTCTCCTGGACGCATAAACAGAAGACGTCTTCCATAAAATTCACCCAAAGTGGGTTATTTATCTTATTGGTTAGGCCTGCCTCATTCCAATAAAGTAAAGTTATTTCAGATTTCTGTTGGATTTGGCAGAGCACATTATTTATGGTTGAAAGGGGTGTACCACCGTCTATTGAATGATTTACTGTTGGTGGGAGGTCTCTCTGGTTTGTCTGAGTCTCAGCTATGATCCCTCCGGGTTCCACTTAAGCTGGTATATCTTCATTATTCGTGGGAAGGCCTTCTGTGTTTGGTTCTGGGGCCAGTTCATAAAATGAGTCTTTCTTATTCGTATATAATCAATCTACGCCTTCTAGAGTTGTAAAGGGTTGGAATCTGTTGGAGAGAGAAATGGGATCTGGGCTAATTAAACATCTTTTACTTATTGGTTGTAGGGTCTCAGTATGGTGCCGCACAAATCTTTGATAAAAAAATCCCAGAGGTAGCAGGGAGATTCCTTCGGGAGTAACTTGCCTGGATCCTAGTTTGCGAATGATTCTTTCCACCAGATCCAGAGATCTGAACGAAAGAACCACGCAATCTCCCTCCAGTACCTTCCTGCCACTTCCTACCCACTTTACTCTTCTGATCATTTTTATATAATCAAAAAGGACCTCCACCATTCCAGGGCCCGCACGGGTGCCTATCCAGTTAAGTGCCTTATTCCTTAATGCCGTCCATGATTCCTTGTGTTGGTCTTCTGCAGGTGGAACATTAGCCAGGACCACTACATATGGGGTGGCCTCCGGAGGAAGATGTAAAAAATCGCTTGGGATATATGTAGGCTTCGAGGATCTTGTTCCACTACTATGACTACGTCCTATGTCTAACTGGGGGTAATCTGTCCTCTTCATGGATGGTAAATTATTTGCTGTCTTTAACAGGATGTGACTAATGTTTGATGCTAGTGGGAACGGTTCTGACTTGATCGGAGGTTTAGAGGTTAGATGTGCTAGCCTAGTGTTTAATTCTATTGGTGGTGGTAGTTGTTGAAATTCTCTCATCGGCTCTGCATTCGAGTACGAATCATCTACCCTATCTTTTATGGGAGGTTGTCTTTTACTCTCATGATTAGAGGTCAAGATTGGTGTATTAAAAGCTTTCTGCCCATCGTGGGGAGCCTCAGATTGTAGGGATTTTATAATTCCTAAGCCTACCTCAATATTAGATTCCACCACTTTTAGGAGTTCTAACAAAGAGTCCAGTGAGACCCCCATTGATGATTTCAAAGTGTTTACTAAATCATAAAGATTTATAGTTCGGGTTGTATCTACTGACTTACTTGGGATTTTCTTTCGGGGTGGTTTCTTTGATGGTTGTCGGCCTGGGGTAATTGCTGGGTCCTTCTTTGGTAATTTTTTTAAACCCTTGTCTACCGTTCATGCCACCGGCTTCCTTGGGCGTTTAGGTGCCGGAGAGAGGTCATCCGAAGTATAAATTAGGTCTGAGATGTTTTGAATACATCCATTAGTGTGCCTTTCCTCTGTATTTATGGACACATGATTACTACAGTTAGCATCATCTACTGTCCCATTATGCTTCGGGAATTGAGTAGTGTGTTCTTTAGGAGTCAAAAGTTTTCCCTCTACGTTAGCTATCTGTTTGTCTATCATCCCCATTGCCCCAGAGATGTATTTTAATATGGATGTACTATCTTTTAAGTTTGCAGGGTGATTCAATGTTGAATGCTTTCTTTTACCCATGTCTTATGTGCTAGCGGGCTTATTACAATATAGAGGGAGAACTAGGAGGGTAAGGACGATTTAATTCAGCTTGCCAGCCGACCCTGGGATTTTGGACTACCTCGATTAAATTACTTGGCCAGATAATTGAATACACAATCAATGACCATGGAATATCAAAACTCAATGGTCAAATATCATATAAAGAACGTTCTTACTTGTGTGTCCAGTGCGCAGAGGGACTTGATATACTCCTCGGGATAGGTATCCTTCCAAGGTTTTGAAGGCTCTTTCTCCTCCTTAACAAGTCCACTTTACGATTAGCAATGTTACAGGGGGCTGTTCCGGAAGTTCCCCAAAAGAAAAAGAAAAATTAAAGAGGGGGGGGCCCAGCCCTGCCTCTTCCTGGCGATGACGGGCGAAGGACGGGCCCGCCCTTGGCCTGGGATTTGCCCGGGCACCGCCCGCGCGCGTCCTGCGAAGCGGGCGCGCTCCACAAATTTAAAATGTAGCTTCTGTTGTCCCCGGCAACACACAGCGCGTCCCTCAGGGCGGGAGAGATCTAAAATGAGAAGGGCTTCCTCCTCCCTCCCCGGCAATGGCAGCAGCAGCAGTGGCGTCAGTACGCACGTCCCGCGATGTGGGCGCGCTCCACAAAATTAAAATGTAGCTTCTGTTGCCCCCGGCAACAAACAGCGCGTCCCTCAGGACGGGAATGCTCCAAAATGAGAAGGGCTTCCTCTGCCCTCCCCGGCAATGGCAGCAGCAGCAGTGGCATCAGTACTTGCGTCTAAACTCAGAAGCAAGAGCTGTGAGCTGGCGTTGCTGGCAGTTGAAAGAGATACTGCAAATTTGTGTCACTGACGCTTCAGTAGGGTTTTCTGGTCAGAAACGAGGTAGTACTGGTTTGTGAATGCTCTACAGAATGAGACGGATAGCCTACACCGAAGTCAAAGACATATTGTAGAGGTACAGTTACGCTAAACCACAAGACCTTTACACCCGCAGCTTCTGTAATACCAACGGGAGAAGTCCAATAGCAAATCCTTTTCTCCCTCCAACAACCGTATGCATACCAAAAGAGATATTGCAGAAATGAAAGCACAACACATGTTAGATAAGGAAATAGCTGAAATGATGAGCATAAATAAACAAGATGAATATTTAGATTATCCCAGAAAGACGAATGTCTTCAGCTAATGCTGAAAGGGTCGTCTGTTGTAATTTAGTAGCAATTAGATTAAGCATTAGCAGAAGACATCTTGTATTTGGCAACTATTGTGAACATTTCGCGGAATCCATTTTGTATTCATGGTAGCCATTATCTCTGCCACATGCTGCCATGTGCTCGGTCCTACTTTCCTGTTAACTACTCTTGAAAATCTGTCTAGTGACAAGTTATATTTAGCATCTCCCACTTTTGCACATGCCCAGTAAGATCTGCAGCTGTTAGTAATTAGTAACAGACAGTAATGTGTCAACTAGTCCTTGACAACTGTTAGCCCCTCCTACCTGTTGACTGTGTATTTCCATATGACCTTATATGTATACAAGTCTTGCTTCTATAATTGTACCACCTTCTTTTTAGCCTCTGCGCGGGTATAAAAGGACCATGCGCTCTTAGTTCAGTGTGCTACTTCAAACATTACCGCAGGGTGCTGTTTGAACTGTAGTACCACCTCATGAGGTTTAATAAACTTTGGGGGTCATTACAACATTGGCGGTAAAAGCTGCTTACTGCCGTGCAGAAGACCCCGTGCAGAAGACCGCCAATACACCGCCACGGCGGCGGTATTCCGCCACAGCTATTATGACACACATCTCAGAATCCGCCGAAATTCAGACACCCACACAACTCCGCCACACCAAAGGTCAGTGTTAAACTGGCGAAAACAAAACCTCCACCTCCACGCCAACAGAAACACGCTCATGCTATTACGACCCATGAATCCACGCGGCGGTCTTTCAACCGCGGTATTCATTTGGCGGTACACACCACCGCGCTTAAAAGACACACACATCCCCAAAACACCGCCACATTGGACAATTCAAAATACACACACCTATTACACATACAAACACCACTCCCACACACCCAACACAATATAAAACACACACCCACATCACCCACAAACCCCTATGACCACAATTCACGGACCAAGGCCAGAGAGACAGCACAGCCAAGACAACACCACCATACAGAGGCACACAACACCATCACCCACACAGCATCCACGCACAAAACACCACACACCTCTACATATCACCACACACATCAACACTCACACCGCCCCATACATCACACACAGTACCCCATGTCACGCCAAAGACACCCCCGCTTTTCCGAGGAGGAGCTCAGGGTCATGGTGGAGGAAATCGTACGGGTAGAGCCACAGCTATTTGGCTCACAGGTAAAGCACACATCCATAGCCAGGAAGATGGAGCTATGGCGCAGAATCGTGGACAGGGTCAACGCTGTGGGACAGCACCCAAGAAATAGGGAGGACATCAGGAAGAGGTGGAACGACCTACGGGTGAAGGTGCGTTCCGTGGTCTCCAGGCACAACATCGCGGTTCATCGGACTGGCGGCGGACCCCCACCTCCTCCCCCACAACTAACAACATGAGAGGAGCAAGTCTTGACCATCATGCATCCAGAGGGCCTCGGAGGAGTCGGTGGAGGATGGGACACTGGTAAGTCAAATCTTAACTATCATATCCCCCACCCTACCTGCATGCTATCACCCACCCCCACCCTCACCCCCTCCCCTATCACCCCAAATCCTCACTAATGTACTAATAACACAAACCACCCATCCCAACACCAAGCACTGCATGACACAACAAAGCATGGACACCCCTTACTAAAGCATGCCAACTGCACATACCCAGAACAACCCCCTAACCATCATCACACAAGCCCCCACACAGGAATGCTTGCACTGGGGTACACAGACATCCACCCATTGCACACCATCACACACACAAATGCATTAATCATGCTCTTATGCCTCTGCAGGAACAGAAAGGACCGTCACCACACCAGAGGGTCCAGACAACACCACTCCACCCCCAGAAAAGGCCCACAGTGATGATAGCAGCTCTGCCCTACTGGATCCTGAAGACCAGCCCGGACCATCGTGGGCCTTGGGACAGTTGGTTCCCCTTGCACAGGCACAGCCCAACACAGACCTTCCACCCTCTGGTAACACCAGCACAGCACCCACCCAGCGGCCCCAAATCTCCGTACTCAGGACAGGTCAATCAGCGGTGTGTCCACCACTACCGGGAACTCAGGGTAACCCACCACCCCAACAACAACAGGGACCTGGGGGCAGTGGTAGTGGGCACACGGTCCAGGGGACGGAGGCACAGGAACAGAGGGGAACTGGGAGGGCTGCTGTGCGACAGGGGTCGGACAGGCCAAGGGAACCCACTCTCCACGAGGCCCTCACCTCCATCATGGGAGCATACCACCACTCCCAGGAGACAATGGCGACGGTCCTGGTCAAGTTGCAGGAGACCCACCGCCTGCAGGAGGACCAGTATTTGGGGTTCAGGGAGGAGCTCAGGACCATCAGCTCCGCCCTGGGCACCATCGTAGGGGTGCTGAAGGACATACAGCAGACCCTGAGGGACACCATGGAACTCCAAGGGGCCCCTGACACTAGCCAGGACGAAGAACTGCCCACCACCTCCGCTGGCGCTAGTGGAACTCCAAGCGGTCCCTGAGAGCCAGGAACAGGACAGAGCAAGATGGCAAGACCCCCGCCAGGAAATGAGACCACCCTGATTGTCCCCCCACTGTCCCACTTTGGTACCCTGTCCATACTTGAACTTCCCCAGCTCCACTTCCTATGCCCATATGGGCAGTGCAACTGTGAGACTAATAGACTGGACTCTGCCATGGACATTCCTCCGCCATCACCCATCCTCATTTTACAACCCCCTCCCATTTCTGAGTACTTCAATAAACACCCTTGAAACACAAAACAATCTGGAGTCACTCTATGAATTGTTAAAATGTGATATCTATGACAGTGTCAAAATGCGTTGTGAGATGTAAAGGCAACATACCAAATGTGACACATCAAAAGTCCTTGAAGGATGCAAGTAGATAACACACGTAGGTAACCACACCTGTGAAACCGTAATGGAAAGAAAAAACTCAATTACCAAATAATCCCAATAATTTACACACAGGATAGAGGAAGACGTGTGACAGTGAATGTAATGTTCAAACAGAAAATGTTCTCACCTGTGTGTCACTGGAAATATTGCTGTATGACTGACTCCCTGTTGTCGTTGTCTTCTTCCTCAGCTTCCTCCTCATCACTGTCCACAGGCTCCACAGGCTCCACAGCTGCCACAACACCGTCATATGGACCATCCTCCTGCAGAAAAGACACCTGGCGTCGCAAAGCCAAATTATGAAGCATTGAGCAGGCGATGATGATCTGGCACACCTTCTTCGGTGAGTAGAATAGGGAACCACCTGTCATATGGAGGCACCTGAACCTGGCCTTAAGGAGGCCGAAGGTGCGTTCGATCACCCTCCTAGTCCGCCCATGGGCCTCATTGTACTGTTCCTCTGCCCTGGTCCTGGGATTCCTCACTGGGGTCAATAGCCAGGAAAGGTTGGGGTAACCAGAGTCCCCCACTAGCCATACACGGTGCCTCTGGAGTTGACCCATCATATCAGGGATGCTGCTATTCTGCCGGATGTAGGCATCATGCACTGAGCCAGGGAACATAGCATTAACCTGAGAGATGTACTGATCTGCCAAACAGACCATCTGTACATTCATGGAATGATAACTCTTCCTGTTTCTGTACACCTGTTCACTCCTGTGGGGGGGGACCAGAGCTTCATGGGTGCCATCAATGGCACCTATGACGTTGGGGATATGTCCAAGGGCATAGAAGTCACATTTAACTGTGGGCAAATCTTCCACCTCAGGGAAAATGATGTATCTCCTTATGTGTTTCAGCAGGGCAGACAACACTCTGGACAAGACGTTGGAAAACATAGGCTGGGACATCCCTGATGCCATGGCCACTGTTGTCTGAAAAGAGCCACTTGCACGGAAATGGAGCACTGACAGCACCTGCACATCAGGGGAGATTCCAGTGGGATGGCGGATTGGTGACATCAGGTCTGGCTCCAACTGGGTACATAGTTCTTGGATTGTGGCACGGTCAAACCTATAGGTGACGATTACATGTTGCTCTTCCATTGTCAACAGGTCCACCAGCGGTCAGTACACCGGAGGCTTCCGCCATCTTCTCACATGTCCTAGCTGATGGCGCCTACGAAGGACAACAGGGACGATAAAGTCAATTTTCCTCCAGGTATGTACCCACAGTTACACAGAAGTCTACACCAAACACAAAACCCTTCCTGTATGTGTGTTGAGTGTAGGCCTAGCTATGTGTGACGCAGAGGTAAATGAAGCCATGTGGGCCCCTGAAATGGCGGCTGCCTGACCTCTAAACTGGGACCATGGGATTGTGGGGTAACAGCGCTGGCGTTGCACACCGTCGCGGTAGGCGGTCGTAGACCGCGGCGCAATGCTGCATTGGTTAACATTGGACCCTATGGGTCCCAGAAGTCAATGAACAGGTGCGCCGGTAGTGATGATACGCACCGCCGCGGACGTCACCGCCGCGGACGTCACTGCCATTTTCTATCTGTTCAATCACTAGATACCTGACCTTCGACAGGAGAGGACCTACACTGCAAGTGCTGCTGTGACCTCGGTCTGGAAGCGACGATGGCTGCTGCGTCTGTGGAAAGGGCCCCTGCCTTCACTGCTCAGGAGTTGGAGAAACTAGTAGACGGGGTCCTCCCCCAGTAAATGCTACTCTACGGTCCTCCTGACCAACAGGTTAGTACACAGGGCGCACGTTGTATGGGCTAGGCCTGGGTGGAGAGGGCTGGTTTTAAGAGGGAAGGGTGCATAGTTCATGGAACATTAATGCATGTGAATGAATGGGCCACATGGCTAGAGTAGGGAGGGGGCCACTCACATTGACGGTGCAGTTGGTAATGACTTTTTGTCTTCCCTTGTGCATGTCATGTAGGTCAGCGCCCACCAGAAGAGGGACATTTGGCGTGCCATCGCCAAGGAGGTCCGGACCCTGGGGGCCCACTAGAGACGGGCACCCACTGCCGGAAAAGATCGGACGACATTCGCCGCTGCAGCAAGAAGACGGCGGAGGCTCAGCTGGGGATGGCCTCCCAACATGGGAGGGGTGCCCGTCGCACCATGACCCCCCTGATGTTCCGGATCCTGGACGTGGCCTACCTGGAGTTGGATGGGCGCTTGAGGGCATCACAGCAGCCACAAGGGGGTGAGTACAACCTCATTCTGCGGACTTTGTGTGCAGTAGAGGGGTCTGGGTGGGGGAGGAGGCCTGTGGGTGTACCTAGGCCAGCCAGAAAGACGAAGACTAGGCCCCTCTGTAAGGCAGCCCATGTGGCACTCTACCCCACCTCAGTAGAGTGCCAAGTACAGGTATAGTTGCCCCTGTGGCATCCATGTGTGCAGATGTCCACCATAGCCATGTAGGCCATATCCCAGGAATTGCATATGCAGAGGCCAGGAGCACGGCGTAATGCAGGGGGCTGCTGTGTCTGTCTTGTCCGCCAACGGTAGCGGTATGTCATGCACTCAACCTGTTCTTCTTCTGTCTTCCCACCCCTGTTTTTTGCTCTCCATGTTCTTTTGTACATCAGCATCATCAGGCGGAGGTACAGTGGCACCGGAGCACGAGGGAGCTGTATCCCACATGGCCATGGAGGGCCACACCACGGACTCTGAATGCACCAGTGGGATGGAGGGCGAGGGGAGCTTCACGTCGGCCACCGGATCACCAACCAGCGACACGGACTCGTCCGCCGATGGGGGCTCCCTTGTGGTGGCAGCACCATCTGTGCGCCCCACTTCTACAGGTACAGCCACCACCCCCCCTACCAGCACCGCCCTCCCAGCAGCCCCTCAGCGTTCGCCCCGTGCCCACTCACCCAGGAGGGTGGGCATCACCTTCGCCCCAGGCACCTCAGGCCCTGCCCCAGTCACCCCTGCTGCCCTCAGTGAGGAGGCCATTGACTTCCTCAGGTCACTCTCTGTTGGGCAGTTTACCATTGTGAATGCCATCCAGGGTGTAGAACGAGAGTTGCAGCACGGTAATGCATTCCTGGAGGGCATTCATTCTGGTCAGGCTGTCCTTCAGCGAACCCTGCAATCTCTGGCCTCAGCACTGATGGCAGCCATTGTCCCTGTGTCTAGCCTCCCCCCTCCAACCTCCTCCACCCAGACCCAATCCCCTGTACCCCAGCCCATCCCAAGCACACCTACAGACCAGCATGCACACAAGTCAGCACACACAAGTAGCTCAAGCAAACATAGGCACCACACAACCCACAGGCACTCACACAAGCCTCACCCACATACAGACACAGCAACATCCACTGCCTCCACTGTGTCCCCCTCCTCCTCTTCTCCCTCCTCCCTCCCAGTCTCGTCTACACACACACCTGCATGCACCACATCTACAGGCACCAGGAATCGCACCAGGACACCCAGCACCACAAGCCGCTCACCTTCACTCACCACCTCCACTCTGATTTACACGTCCCCTCTGTCCTCTCCCAGTGTGTCTGTGACACCGCCTCGCAAAGTACACAAACGCCGGCAACCACACACCCAACATCCATCCACCTCACGACAGCCTCCAGTACCTGCACCCAAATCATCTAAAGTGACACCTCCTACAACCACCTCCTCTTCCTCCACTCCCAGACCCCCTCCAACTACCCATCCCAGTGTTCATCAGAAACTGTCCCTCTGTAAAGTTGACCTTTTTGCCCCCCCCCTCCAATTCATCAGTCCCGTCGTAGCGTCTCAGCCAAAAAGCCTCCAATACCAGTGGTGCCTGTTCAAGGTATGTGGAGTGTACCGGCCACCAGGGCAGGCAGTATGACCCGGAGCCAAGGCACTGGCAGCCCACCCCCTGTAAAGGCTCTGAAATTGGAGAGTGGACGACGGGACCGTGTGAAGACTCCTGGTGGGAAAACAACCCACAGGGGTTCCAAGGGGATTGGAGAGTCAGCTGTTACTCCACCAAAGATGGGGAAGGGCCAGAGGAAGTCTGCCCAGCCTGTTGTGAGTATCACGGCAGAGAAGGGCAGCATCATTCCCGGTGGTCGAGATGCCACCGCCAGCACCGTCGTCACTGGTCCGGAGACCACCGCCGGAGTCAGTGCCCAGGAGAGCCCAAGTATCGTCACTGGTCAGGAGACCACCACCACCGCCAGGGTCATAGCTCAGGAGGACCCAAGTATCGTCACTGGTCAGGAGACCACCGCCGGAGTCAGTGCCCAGGAGGGCCCAAGTATTGTCACTGGTCAGAAGACCACCACCACCGCCGGAGTCATAGACCAGGAGGGCCCAAGTATCGTCACTGGTCAGGAGACCACCGCCGGAGTCATAGCCCAGGAGGGCCCAAGTATCGTCACAGGTCAGGAGACCACCGCCACCGCCGGAGTCATAGCCCAGGAGGGCCCAAGTATCGTCACTAGTCAGGAGACCACCTCCGGAGTCATAGCCCAGGAGGGGCCAAGTATCGTCAGTGGTCAGGAGACCACCGCCGGAATCATAGCCCAGGAGGGCCCAAGTATCGTCACTGGTCAGGAGACCACCGCCACAACCGGAGTCATAGCCCAGGAGGGCCCAAGTATCGTCACTGGTTAGGAGACCACCGCTGGAGTCAGTGCCCAGGAGGGCCCCGGCTGCCACAGGAGACCGGCCTGGCAAAGCACCGCTGAACAGGCCAGAGACCGCCATGGCAAAGCACCGCTGAACAGGGCATGCACCGGGTAAGAATAAAAAAGACCGCTACATCAAGCATCCTTATCCCATGTGCAGCTGGGACAGTGACGGGACAGGAACTTTCACGGGGAGACTAATCCAGTCTGGGCACCAGTCCCCCTCCAGAGCCACTGGCGGATGTTATCTACTTGCGAAATTGTGGCTTTGCACTCCCCAGGATGGCACAGTGGGCAACCCACCCACTGTAGATACTTGAGAGACTGTGGCTTTGCACTCCCCAGGATGGCACAGTGGGCATCCCACCCGCCGTAGATACTTGAGAGACTGTGGCTTTGCACTCCCCAGGATGGCACAGTGGGCATCCCACCCGCCGTAGAGACTTGAGAGACTGTGGCTTTGCACTCCCCAGGATGGCACAGTGGGCATCCCACCCGCCGTAGAGACTTGAGAGACTGTGGCTTTGCACTCCCCAGGATGGCACAGTGGGCAAGCCACCCGCCGTAGAGACTTGAGAGACTGTGGCTTTGCACTCCCCAGGATGGCACAGTGGGCAAGCCACCCGCCGTAGAGACTTGAGAGACTGTGGCTTTGCACTCCCCAGGATGGCACAGTGGGCAAGCCACCCGCCGTAGAGACTTGAGAGACTGTGGCCTTGCACTCCCAGGATGGCACAGTGGGCAAGCCACCCGCCGTAGAGACTTGAGAGACTGTGGCCTTGCACTCCCCAGGATGGCACAGTGGGCAAGCCACCCGCCGTAGAGACTTGAGAGACTGTGGCTTTGCACTCCCCAGGATGGCACAGTGGGCAAGCCACCCGCTGTAGAGACTACAGAGACTGTGGTTTTGCACTCCCCAGGATGGCACAGTGGGCATGGAGCCCCGTCGTGGATCTGGCTTTGCAGTCATCCAGCTGAGGACCCCCCCTTCCCTTCCCTCTGAGGTGCCTGTAGTATTTCTATCTGATGCCCCGGCAGTGTTCTCTCCGATTGTGGTCAGGTATCTTTTGTGGGCCTCGCCCATGCATTTTTGGACTAGTGGTGCACGGACATTGATATGTGCATATCTGCACTACTTCTCGTAATGTATATATTTCTGCCTGATTTTCGTATATATCTGTATATTTTTGACAGACATGTATATTGCTACATTACAATGTTTGAACTGATTTTGCTTTGTCTTTGCATTCTTCCGGGGGGATTGGGGGTTGTTACTGTGATTTTTGTGGATGCATTGGTGTGTATGTTGTAATATGCGAGGGTGGGGGTGTTTCATGGGTGTCCCCCTAACTTTTGCCTCCCCCATGTCGTAGGTGCAGTACTCACTGTTGTCTTCGGCCGCGCCGCTGTTGGTCTTCGTAGATGAGTAGGAATACAAGGGCCGGTAGAATGTGTAATTTGGGCTCCATGGAGTCCTCATTCCTCGTGGGATGTGTTCAGGTGAGCGTTTTCCCATTGCAGATACTGTTTCCGCCGTGTTTTTATCCACTGTGAATCCGCCCCGGAAAAGGTGGCGGATTGGCCTGTTGTGATACTATGGGCGGTACATTGTCTTCCGCCTGTCTGTTGGCGGCAACCGCCGCGCTGCTTGTCTGTACGGCCGTGGCGGGCGGTATGTGGCTGTCTTTGTTGGCAGTTTCCGCCAGGGTCATAATTCCCTTTTTTTGTCCGCCGGCCTGTTTGCGGTATTGCCGCACCTTTAACACCGTCCGCCAGGGTTGTAATGACCGCCTTTGTCTTTTATTTCAGTTTCTGTGCCAACTTCTTCCTATATGGTCTGAGGACTTTGTGCAGAGAAGGGCGAACCCCTTGCACTAGTAGGCCTTGCTGAGGGGTACTTTGACAAACCGCTAGCGGTATGAGGTCACTTCCACAATGATAGGCCTGGATTACAGTGGGCAGACATTTTGGCATTAACTACGCATCTATAAATAATAATAGTGCACAATGCAGGCCCTATTTTACACATGAAGCACCTATGCATGTGACCATTTCAAGATATAACACACAAGAAAAACACTGTTCCCTCATTGAGGTGTAGATGTAGATCTGTCAAGAACATGTTACTGTTGAGTCACTACAATGAAGTATGCAGTGCGCAATTGATGACAAAATGTGCCTATGTATGTGGGTTCCTCACACTTTTTTGATATCCCTCATAGGTACCGACCCTTGTCGCGAGGAAGGGCACCATCGGTGTACAGACCACTTGTGGATTTGAGGACCATGGTGGAGCATCAGATCATAATCAATTACAGACTCACCTGTGCAACAATTCTGGAACTTTATGCATTAATGGATCCTGCACTAACTCTAGGAAATCGTAATCAGCATGTCATCCCTACTGAAGTGTATGTGCTCTCTGCAATCCATTTCCTGGCCACGGGCTCATTTCAAGTGACAGTGGGCATGGGTGCTGGATTTTCACAGCCAATGTTCAGCATGGTAATGACAAGATTTCTAAATGCATTTGTACCACACCTGCAGTACTATGTGAGATTTCCCCAAAGTACTGACCTCACTGCAATCAAGTTTGACTTCTATGCCTTTGCCAGCATACCCCATGTGATAGGTGCCATTGATGGCACCCACATGCCGATCATACCCCCAAGAGTCAGTGAATAGGTGTAAAGAAACAGAAAGGACTTTCATTCCATGAATATCCAATTGGTATGTACTGCAGACCAGTACATCTCACATGTGAATGCCATGTTTCCAGGTTCAGTCCATGATTCCTTTGTGCTGAGGAACAGTAGTGTGCCACACAAGATGGAACAACTCCAAGAACACAGAGGGTGGATCATAGGTAAGTGTTTCTGTCACTAACTGACAAATAGCAGACAGCCAGGCTGTCTGACTAAGGGGCTTGACAATGACTACTCTGTATTGCATCTTTTTCTAGGTGATTCTGGCTATCCAAACTTGCGTTGGCTCCTGACACCAGTGAGGAATCCTAGGACGGATGCTGAGAGGAATTACAATGAGTCCCATGGATGTACTAGAAGGGTGGTAGAGTGAACAATAGGTCTCCTGAAGGCTAGATTTCATTGTCTACATATCTCTGGGGGTTCCCTGGCCTATGGGCCTGAAAAGGTGTGTAGAATAGTGGTGGCCTGCTGCATGCTGCACAACGTGGCAGTGAAACATTCTATCCCCCTCTTGGAGGTGGAGGGTACTGTATGTCCTGACCAGCTACCTCAGAGAGGTGAGGAGACTGATGGTGATGATGAGGAAGGGGAAGATGTCAATTTCAGGACCCAACTGATACAACTCTGCTTCCAGTAACTATGTAGGACTAAGGGCTGACATTGGGGTTTGTGACACATACTGTCAGTGTGCTTTGTCATATAGGGGGGTTTCATTCTTATATGTGAAACTGGGCCCAGGTCTGCATGGTACAGATTTCAATTTAATGCATTTACTTTTGGGCCAAATTTAGGCACACAGGAGTCATTTCATGCAACGCATTGACAATAAAGTGGTTATCAGCCAGTTGCATCCATACTTCACTTTGTTCACATTTTAGGACAGGGGACAGTGTTACAGGTGTGATATTGGTGTCAGGGAGTAAATAGTGCAATTTACAGTGATGGCAAGTGGTCATGGGTGTTTGTCCTCAATGCCAACATTGTGGCAGCCTTGTTGGTAGTATTGATGGGTCCATCAATTCTTACATTAGTTCATATTGCTTCTTAGCACTGTGTGGTGGTTGCTGTGCAGATTACTGCTGAGTTACTTCTTGAAGGGGGCCTTGTTCTTTACTGGGTTTCCAGTGCCATATCTTGGCCTGAGGGTCAGTTTGGGCACCTGCTGTTGAGCTTGAGGGAATGACATGGTTGGCCCTTGGTTTTCCTGTGAGGGTAGTTCCTGGGATGTTTCTGATGATGGTGTAGTTGTCCGGTCTGTGTCCGCTGCTGAAGTGGGGACCTCCTGTCCTGTGTGGGTCTCAGACTGGGTTTGTACCAGCTGCAGCAGTGCTCCTGCTATGCTGGCCATTGTGGCGTTGTGCTGTCTCCACTGCTCCATGGCCTGTTGGTGGTGTTCCTGCTGCATCCTCTGACTGTGCTCCAGGGTGGATACAATCTGTGCCAACCAGTCATGGGTATGCTGGTAGGCCCGAATACCTACGATATCACATCCTGGGCTACTGCATCCATCCTGTGGCCTCCCCCTGGCCCACTGAGGCCCTAGCACTTGCCCTAGCCCCCTGTGCCTGTGTCCCCTGCACAGGTCTGGCAGTCCCACTTGTACTGAGGCCCTCGCCTTCTTGCATGTTGGGAGTGGGAGACTGTGGCCTCTGTACCTGTGTTCCACCAGTCTGTGGCCTGGATACACTGGTGTGGGGGCACTTGGCCTGGGCTGCTGTTCTTGACTGGGTAGTAGGGGTGTCAGAGTTATCCTGGGTGGGGCTGCTTCATGGTGACAGTTCAGGACTGTGTGAGGGGCCTACCTGCTCATCAGTGTACATGGATCCTTCACCAGTGTCCTGTGAGGTGCCTCTGTCTCCATGGGAGGCACTGGCACTCCTTGTCCCGTCTGTGAGGGTGGCATGGATGGTGGTGCCTGTTGGGGGACATAGACATGTCTGTTACAAATGCATGAACGGTGGGGTGCACAGGACTGGGCTATTTTGTGCTGGTGTAACTTTTAGTGGCCATCCAGGGTGCCTTTGTGAGGTTAACACTGCATTTTGCTTAGGGTGTGGGGTTGCATGGGGGGGTGTAGGTCCATTGTGGATCCTTACATGGGGACGTGGCTGTGCACAGGGGGAGGGATGTGGGCCTGTTAGTGGGTTTGTGGTCATGCAGGGGGAGTGGATTCAGTGGCTGTTGCCTGGGTGGGGTATTGGTCCTGGTGGGTGTGAGTGGGGCGGGGTGGTGCATGCATTAAAGGTATGGTGTATATGGGGTAAATGTAGACGACTTATCCGAATCCACTCCCGCAGGTCGTCCATCTCTTTCCGATGTCGTCCTTGGTGCGTGGATGGTGTCCCACTGCCTTGACCCTGTTGACAATGGTCTGCCATAGCTCCATCTTCCTTGCGATGGGTATGTGCTGCACCTCGGCCCGAATATTTGTGGCTCCAGCTTCAGGATCTCGTCCACCATGGTCCTTAGCTCACTTTTGGTGAAGCATGGATGTTTGGGGTGTGACATGGTGAGTGTGGTGAATGGTATTGGGGCTGGGTACGCGGTGAGGGTGCTCTAATGTGGGTCGGTGTGCGTCTCGTGTATTGTGGTGTTCGGTGTCTGCTTCTGGTGCTCTCCGTCTTCTTTGGCCTGGTTTCGTTGCAAAGGATTGTGGGGTGTGTCTATGAGTGTTTTATGGGGTTATGGATGTGTGTCAGGTGTGTGGGTTTCAAGCTTATCCAATGTGTGCACTTCATGCTGTTAAGTCCACTTGCCGCCTGTGGCGGTCGGAACCGCCAATGGTCGTTCGGCCCCCACTGTCCGCCAAGGGGATTTGTGCATCATTATTTGGAGGGCGGGATGTGGGTGTGCTCGGCGGTGGCGGGGTGGGGAGGTCCAGCATTTCCGCTGACAAGGTCATGGCGGTGACTGGTGGTCTGGTGATTTTTGGCGGGGTTGGAATTTTCTTTCATGATATGGCGGGTCTCCATTTACTGCCAACGGCGGCCTTCTGTTCACCACCGCCACTGAGGTCACGCTGTTTACCGCCGTGTTCATAATGACCGCCTAAGTTTTGTGATATTGTTATTTGAGCCACTAAACTTATTGTATGTAAAAATGAATTGTTAGATATCAGTGCTAAAAAATATATATATATATATATATAAAAAAGATATGTGATAAAACTGGCATCTTT
The DNA here is from genome assembly GCF_031143425.1 of Pleurodeles waltl. Taxonomy (NCBI): domain Eukaryota; kingdom Metazoa; phylum Chordata; class Amphibia; order Caudata; family Salamandridae; genus Pleurodeles; species Pleurodeles waltl. Next base: position 962,978,366 of record NC_090450.1, read on the forward strand.
CTTGTGGTCTCCCCAAACATTTTGCCCTTTGACCTCCGGTTTTTCTGACCTATTTGTGCTGGACTTTATGTATCTGTGCACTTTGCCACTGCTGACCAGTGCTAAAGTGCAAGTGCTTTGTCCTCTAAAAACATGGTTACATAGGCTTCTTCATTATTGGTGTATTTAATTTACTTGCAACTCCATATTAACATGCACTATAGGTGCCCAGGGCCTGTAAATTAAATGCTACTAGTGGGCCTGCAGCATTGATTGTGCCACCTACTACAGTAGCCCCTAAGACATTTCTCAGGCCTGCCACTGCAGAGCCTATGTGTGTAGTAGAAACTGCAATTTCAGCTGGCAAGTGTACCCACAGGCCAGGCCCAACCCTTCCTTTTTGTTGCATGTATGTCACCCTTAAGGTAGGCCCTAGTTAACCCGAAGGGCAGGGTGAAGTGTATATAAAATGTTGGACATTTTCTTTTAAGTTTAACATGCCCAGGTAGTGCAAACATGCTAAATTCATTTTTCACTATTGCAAGGCCAATCTCCCCCATAGGATAGCATAGGGGTTGCCTTAGAACATATTTCAAGTGTAACTTCCAAATGAGAAGACATTGAAACATAGAGTTTGGTGTCCCTGGACTCACAATTTAAAATCACAACTTATGGTGAAGTCTGATTTTAAATTGTAAGTATGAAAATGCCACTTTCAGAAAGTGCATTCTCTTACTCTAATCATTATGGGGGTCATTACAACCCTGGCGGACGGTGTTAAAGGTGCGGTAATACCGCAAACAGGCCGGCGTACAAAAAAAGGGAATTATGACCGTGGCGGAAACCGCCAACAAAGACAGCCACTTTAACACTCCGACCGCCACGGCAGTACAGACAAGAAGCACGGCGGTCACCGCCAACAGACAGGCGGAAGACAATGTACCGCCCACAGTATCACAACCCGCCAATCCCCCACCTTTTCTGGGGCGGATTCACCATGGATAAAAACATGGCAGAAACAGCTTTTGCAATGGGAAAACGCTCACCTTAACACACTCCACGAGGAAGGAGGCCACCATGGAGACGGAATTACAAATCCTCCCTGCCCTTGTCTTCCTACTCATCTACGAACACCAGCGCCGGCGGCGGCGAAGACAACGGTGAGTACTGCACCTACGACATAGGGGAGGGGGGAGGCAAAAGTCAGGGGGACACGCACGCAACACCCCCACCCCCACCCTCGCACATTACAACACACACACCAATGCATTTCCAAACATCACAGTAACAACCCACAACCCCCCCGGAAGAATGCTAAGACAAAAGGAAATCAGTCCAAACATTGTAATGTATCAAAATACATGTACCAAATATATACAGATATATATAAACACATTCAAAAGTATATACATTACGAGAAGTAGTGCAGATATGCACATATTAATGTCCGTGCACCACTGGGCCAAAAATGCATGGGCGAGGCCCACACAAGATGCCTGTCCACAAACGGAAAGAACACTGCAGGGGCATCAGATAGAAATACAACAGGCACCTCAGGGGGAAGGGAAGGGAGGGCACCTCAGCCGGATTACAGCACCACGCCAGATCCACGACGGGGCTCCATGCCCATTGATGTATCCTGGGGAGTGCAAAGCCACAGTCTCTCAAGTCTCTACAGTGGGTGGGTTGCCCACCGTACCATCCTGGGGAGTGCAAAGCCACATTCTCTCAAGTCTCACAAGTGGGTGGGTTGCCCACGGTACCGTCCTGGGGAGTGCAAAGCCACAGTCTCTCAAGTCTCTACAGTGGGTGGGTTGCCCACTGTACCATCCTGGGGAGTGCAAAGCCACAGTCTCTCAAGTCTCACAAGTGGGTGGGTTGCCCACTGCCATATCCTGGGGAGTGCAAAGCCACAGTCTCTCAAGTCTCTACAGTGGGTGGGTTGCCCACTGTACCATCCTGGGGAGTGCAAAGCCACAGTCTCTCAAGTCTCACAAGTGGGTGGGTTGCCCACTGCCATATCCTGGGGAGTGCAAAGCCACAGTCTCTCAAGTCTCTACAGTGGGTGGGTTGCCCACTGCCATATCCTGGGGAGTGCAAAGCCACAGTCTGTCAAGTCCCACAAGTGGGTGGGTTGCCCACTGCCATATCCTGGGGAGTGCAAAGCCACAGTCTGTCAAGTCCCACAAGTGGGTGGGTTGCCCACTGCCATATCCTGGGGAGTGCAAAGCCACAGTCTCTCAAGTGGATAACAGTCTCCACTGGTTCTGGAGGGGGACTGGTGCCCAGAGTGCTTCATCCTGTTAAGGACAGACGGAGTGGATGGATCTCTCCACTGGTTCTGGAGGGGGAATGGTGCCTAGACTGGATTAGGCTCCCTGTGACAGTTCCTGTACATGGGATAACAATGCTTGATGTGACGGTGTTTTCCTTCTGCAGCGGTGCTCTGCCCTGTTCAGCGGTGCTTTGCCATGGCGATCTCTGGCCTGTTCAGCGGTGCTTGCCCTGTTCAGCGGTGCTTTGCCATGGCGGTCTCTGGCCTGTGCATTGGTGTGTGGCATGACGGTCCTTCATTGCCCAGTGGGGCTGTGGCAGCCGGGGCCCTCCTGGGCACTGACTCCGGCGGTGGTCTCCTGACCAGTGACGATACCTGTGCCCTCCTGGGCACTGACTCCGGCGGTGGTCTCCTGACCAGTGACAATACTTCTGCCCTCCTGAGCACTGACTCCGGCGGTGGTCTCCTGACCAGTGACGACGGTGCTGGCGGTGGCATCCCGTCCACTGGGGAGGATGCCGCCCTTCTCCGCCGTGCTGCTCTCACGAGGCTTTGCAGACTTCTTCTGGCACTTCAACAGCTTTGGAGGAGTCACAGCTGACTCTGCAATCCCCCTGGGACCCTTGTGAGTAGTTTTGCCTCCAGGAGTCTTCACCTGGTCCCGTCGGCCACTTTCCAACTTCAGATGCTTTACAGAGGGTGGACTGGCAGTGCCTTAGCTTCCTGTCACACTGCCTGCCCTGGTGGCCGGTGCACTCCACACACCTGTAACACGCACCACTGGTACTGGAGTCTTTTTGGCTGAGGCGCTACTACGGGACTGATGAATTGGAGGGGTGGGGTGGGGGAAAATAGGTCAACGTTGCAGAGGGACAGTTTCTGACGAACACTGGGATGGGTAGCTGGAGGGGGTCTGGGAGTGGAGGAAGAGGAGGTGGTTGTAGGAGGTGTCACTTTAGGTGTTTTGGGTGCAGGTACTGGAGGCTGTCGTGAGGTGGATGGATGTTGGGTGTGTGGGTGCCCGTGGTTGTGTACTTTGGGAGGGGGCGTCACAGACACACTGGGAGAGGACACAGGGGACGTGTAAATGGGAGTGGGGGTGGTGAGTGCAGGTGAGCGGGGTGTGGTGCTGGGTGTTCTGGTGCGAGTCCTAGTGCCTGTAGATGTAGTGCATGCAGGTGAGAGTGTAGACGATACTGGGAGGTTGGAGGGAGACGACGGGAGGGGGACACATTGGAGGCAGTGGATGTTGCTGTGTCTGCATGTGTTTGATGCTTGTGTGAGTGCCTGTGGGTTGTGTGGTACTTATATTTGCCTGAGCTACTTTTGGGTGTTGAGGTGTATGCATGCTTGTCTGATGGTGTGCTTGGGACAGGCTGGGGTACAGGGGATTGGGTCTGGGTGGAGGAAGTTGGAAGGGGGAGGCTAGTGACAGGGACAATGGCTGCCATCAGTGCTGAGGCCAGAGATTGCAGGGTTCGATGATGGGCAGCCTGACCAGAATGAATGCCCTCCAGGAATACATTAGTGTGTTGCAACTCCCTTTCTACACCCTGGATGGCATTCACAATGGTAGACTGCCCAACAGTGAGTGACCTGAGGAGGTCAATGGCCTCCTCTCTGAGGGCAGCAGGGGTGACTGGGGCAGGGCCTGAGGTGCCTGGGGTGAAGGTGATGCCCACCCTCCTGGGTGAGCGGGCACGGGCCGAACGCTGAGGGGCTGCTGGGAGGGCAGTGCTGGTAGGGGAGGTGGTGGCTGTACCTGTAGAAGTGGGGGGCACAGATGGTGCCGCCACCACAAGGGAGCTCCCATCTGCAGACGAGTCCATGTGGCTGGTTGGTGATCCGGTGACCGACGTGTAGCTCCCCTCGCCTTCCGTCCCACTGGTGCATTCTGAGTCCGTGGTGTTGCCCTCCATGGCCATGTGGGATGCAGCTCCCTCATGCTCCGGTGCCACTGTACCTCCGCCTGATGATGCTGATACACACAAGAAGAGGGAGACCACAAAAAGGGGGAGGGGACGACAGAAGAAAGACAGGTTGAGTGCATGGCTTACCACTACCGTTGGCGGACAAAACAGACACAGCAGCCCCCTGCACTACGCCGTGCTCTTGGCCTCTACTGATGGAATTCCTGGGATATGGCCTACATGGCTATGGTGGACATCTGCATACATGGATGCCACAGGGGCATCTATTTCTGTACTTGGCCCACTACTGAGGTGGGGGGGAGTGCCAATTGCCCTGCATTACGGAGGGGCCTAGCCTATGTATTTCTGACTGGCCTAGGTACACTCACAGCCCTCCTCCCACACCCAGACCCCTCAACTGCGCGCCAAGTCCCCAGAATGAGAGTGTACTCACCCCCTTGTGTCTGCTGTGATGCCCTCAAGCGCCCATTCAACTCCGGGTAGGCCACCGCCAGGATCCTGAACATCAGGGGGGTCATGGTGCGACGGGCACCCCTCCCACGTTGGGAGGCCATCCCAAGCTGAGCCTCCGCCGTCTTCTTGCTCCAGCGGTGAATGTCCTCCCATCTTTTCCGGCAGTGGGTGCCCCATTTCTGGTGGATCCCCAGGGTCCGGAATTCCTTGGCGATGGCACGCCAAATGTCCTTCTTCTGGTGGGCGCTGACCTACTTGACATGCACAGGGGAAGAAGAGAAGTCATTACCAACTGCACCGTCGATGTGAGTGGCCCCCATCCCTACCCTTGCCATGTGGCACATGCATTCACAGTCCTTTATGTTCCCTGCACTCTGCCCCCTTCCCTCTTACAACCAGCCCTCCCCACCCAGGCATTGCCCATACAACGTGCTCCCTGTGTACTTACCTGTTGGTCTGGAGGACCGTAGAGTAGCGTGTACTGGGGGAGGTCTACTAGCTTCTCCAACTCCTGAGCAGTGAAGGCAGGGGCCCTTTCCCCAGAAGCAGCAGCCATTGTCTCTTGCAGACCGAGGTCACAGCAGCACTTGCAGTGTAGGTCCTCTCCTGTCGAAGATCAGGTATTGAGTGATTGAACTGATAGAAAATGGCGGTGTCATCCGCGGCGGTGACGCCCGCGGCGGAGACGTCCGCGGCGGTGCGTATCATCACCGCCGGCGCACTTCGTCATTGGCTCCTGGGACCCATAGGGTCCAATGTTAACCAATGCAGCATTACGCCGCGGTCTACGACCGCCTACCGCAACGGTGTGCAACGCCAGCGCAGATACCTCACATTCCCATTGTCTCAGTTTAGAGGTCAGGCAGCCGCCATTTCAGGGGCCCACATGGCTTCATTTACTACTGCGTCACACATAGCTAGGCCTACACTCAACACACATACAGGAAGAGTTTTGTGTTTGGTGTCGTGTTCTGTGTATCTGTGGGTACATACCTGAGAATTTGTTGACTCTGTGGTCGCTGTTGTCCTTCCTAGGCACCGTCAGCTGGGACATTTGAGAACATGGCGGAATCCTCCGGTGTACCGACCGCTGGTGGACCTGTTGACAATGGAGGAGCGACATTTAATCGTCACCTACAGGTTTGACCGTGCCACTATCCAGGAACTATGTACCCAGTTGGATCCAGACCTGATGTCACCAATCCGCCATCCCACTGGAATCCCCCCTGACGTGCTAGTGCTGTCAGTGCTCCATTTCCTTGCTAGTGGGACTTTTCAGACAACAGTGGCCATGGCATCAGGGATGTCCCAGCCTATGTTTTCCAAAGTGTTGTCCAGAGTGTTGGCTGCCCTGCTGAAACACGTGAGGAGATACATCGTTTTCCCTGAGGTGGAGGATTTGCCCACAGTGAAAGGTGACTTCTATTCCCTTGGACATATCCCCAACATCATAGGTGCCATTGATGGGACCCATGTAGCTCTGGTCCACCCCCACAGGAGTGAACAGGTGTACAGGAACCGGAAGAGTTATCATTCGATGAATGTACAGATGGTATGTTTGGCAGACCAGTACATCTCCCAGGTAAATGCTATGTTCCCTGGCTCAGTGCATGATGCCTACATCCTGCGGAATAGCAGCATCCCTTATATGATGGATCCAGAGGCACCGTGTGTGGCTATTAGGGGACTCTGGTTACCCCAACCTTTCCTGGCTATTGACCCCAGTGAGGAATCCCAGGACCAGGGCAGAGGAACGCTACAATGAGGCCCATGGACAGACTAGGAGGGTGATCGAACGCACCTTCGGCCTCGAGAAGGCCAGGTTCAGGTGCCTTCATATGACAGGTGGTTCCCTATTCTACTCACCCAAGAAGGTGTGCCAGATCATCATTGCCTGCTCCATGCATCACAATCTTGCTTTGAGACGCCAGGTGCCTTTTCTGCAGGAGGATGGTCCAGATGGCGGTGTTGTGGCAGCTGTGGAGCCTGTGGACAGTGATGAGGAGGAAGCTGAGGAAGAAGACATCGACAACAGGGAGTCAGTCATACAGCAATATTTCCAGTGACACACAGGTGAGAACATCTTATTTTTTAACATTACATTCACTTTCACACTTCTACCTCTAGCCTGTCTGTTATTTAATAGCAGTACTTGGTCGCTGAGTTGTACCTTTCCATTACAGTTTCACAGGTGTGGTTACCAACGTGTGTCATCTGCTTGCATCCTTCAAGGACTTGTGATGTGTGACATAGGTGTGTTGGCTTTACAATTGAGAACGCATTTTGACACTGTCATTGATAATACACATTTACCAAATCACAGACTGACTCCAGATTGTTTTGTGGTTCAAGGGTGTTTATTTAAGTGCTCAAAAATAGAGGGGGGTTGTAAAATAGTGAGGGGGGACGGTGGAGGAATGTCCATGGCAGAGTCCAGTCTATTGGTCACACAGGTGCACTGCCCATATGGGCATAGGAAGTGGAGCTGGGGCAGTTTAAGTATGGACAGGGTAACAAAGTGGGACAGTGGGAGGACAATCAGGATGGTCTCATTTCCGGGCGGGGGTCTTGCCATCTTGCTCTGTCCTGTTCCTGGATCTCAGGGACCGCTTGAGTGGTGGTTGTCTGTCTGCAGGGGGTGGGGTGCTGGTGTGGTGGTCCTGTGGCGGGGCGTCTTGTCCACTAGCGGAGGTGGTGGGCAGTTCATCGTCCAGGCTAGTGTCAGGGGCCCCTTGGAGTGCCACGGTGTCCCTCATGGTCTTTTGTACGTCCTTCAGCACCCCTACAATGGTGCCCAGGGCGGAGCTGATGGTCCTGAGCTCCTCCCTGAACTCCAAATACTGTTCCTCCTGCAGGCGCTGGGTCTCCTTAAACTTGGCCAGGACCGTCGCCATCGTTTCCTGGGAGTGGTGGTATGCTCTCATGATGGAGGAGAGGGCCTTGTGGAGAGTGGGTTCCCTTGGCCTGTCCGCCCCCTGTCGCACACCAGCCCTCCCAGTTCCCCTGAGTTCCTGTGCCTCCGTCCCCTGGACTGTGTGCCCACTACCACTGCCCCCAGGTCCCTGTTGTTGTTGGGGTGGTGGGTTATCCTGGGTTCCCTGTAGTGGTGGACACACCGCTGATTGACGTGCACTGGGTACGGAGGTATGGGACCGCTGGGTGGGTGCTGTGCTGGTGTTACCAGAGGGTGGAAGGTCAGTGTTGGGCTGTGCCTGTGCAAGGGGAACCGACTGTCCCGAGGCCCACGATGGTCCGGGCTGGTCATAAGGATCCAGTAGGGCAGAGCTGCTGTCGTCACTGTGGGCCTCTTCTGTGGGTGGAGTGGAGATGTCTGGACCCTCCTGTGTGGTGACGTTCCTTAGTGGTCCTGCAGGGATATAAGAGCATGATTATTGCATCTGTGTGTGTAATGGTGTGCAATGGGTGGGTATTTGTGTACCCCAGTGCAAGCATTCCGGTGTGTGGTTTTGTGTGTTGATGGTTAGGGGGCTGTTATGGCTATGTGCAGTGAGCATGCTTTGGTGAGGGGCGACCATGCTTAGTTGTGTCATGCAGGGCTTGGTGTTGGGATGTGTGGTTTGTGTTATTAGTACATTAGTGAGGAGTTGTAGTGATAGGGGAGGGGGTGAGGGTGGGGGTGTGTGAGAGCATGCAGGTAGGGTGGGGGATATGATAGTTGAGATTTGACTTACCAGTGTCCATTCCTCCACCGACTCCTCGAGGCCCTCTGGATGCATGATGGTCAAGACTTGTTCCTCCCATGTTGGTAGTTGTGGGGGAGGAGGTGGGGGTCCGCCGCCAGTCTGCTGAACCGCAATGTTGTGCCTGGAGACCACTGAACGCACCTTCCCCGTAGGTCGTTCCACCTCTTCCTGATGTCCTCCCGATTTCTTGGATGCTGTCCCACTGCGTTGACCCTGTCGACTATTCTGCGCCATAGCTCCATCTTCCTGGCTATGGATGTGTGCTGCACCTGTGAGCCAAATAGCTGTGGCTCTACCCGTAGGATTTCCTCCACCATGACCCGGAGCTCCTCTTCGGAAAACCGGGGGTGTCTTTGGCGTGACATGGGTGGTTTGGGTGATGTGTGGGGTGGTGTCAGTGTTGATGTGTGTGGTAATGTGTAGTGGTGTGTGGTGTATTGTGCGTGTAATGTTGTATGGGTGATGGTGTTGTGTGCCTCTGTGTGGTGGGGTTTTCAGTTGCTGTGCTCTCTGTCTCTCTGGCCTTCGGTCGTGACTTGTGGTCGTAGGGGGTTGTGGGTGATGTGGTTGTGTGTTTTATATTGTGTTGGGTGTGTGGGAGTGGTGTGTGTATGTGTATCAGGTGTGTGTATTTGGAATTGTCCAATGTGGCGGTGTTTTGGAGATGTGTGTGTATTTTGAGCACGATTCGTGGGTCGTGATAGCATGGGCGTGTTTCTGTTGGCGTGACGGTGGAGGATTGGTTTTCGCCAGTTTTACACTGACCTTTGGTGTGGCGGACTTGTTTGGGTGTCTGAGTTTTGGCGGATTCCGAGATGTGTGTCATAATAGCTGTGGCGGAATTCCGTGGCCACGGCGGTGTGTTCGCGGTCTTCTGCACGGCGGTAAGCGGCTTTTACCGCCAATGTTGTAATGACCCCCCTTGTGCCTCTGACTGTCTCTGAATACACATGTGGGGTAGATGACAACTGGGCTTTGTGCATTCCCATTAGACAGTCACACACAAAGGGAGCTTAGGTGTTGCATTTGAATATTGATGGCCCATCACCAGGCTGATGAGTCTTCCTGGTTTAAGGAGGAGCTGACACCTACTTCTGAATAGTACTATTCCTCTCCCCACACAGAGCTGCATGTCCCACTGTTGAGTGTCTGAAGCCAGTAAAGACAGGAAAGGGTCCCTGGGGACTTTAAAGGAAGATCTGGATGTTTCTCCAACCTTCCAGAACCTAGGCACCAAAGTATAAATACTGAACCACAATCCCCTAAAGTTCAGTTAATGTAGGTGGTCCTGAAAAGACTCTCCACCTAAGAAGAGCTGCACTGCCAGGAGGGACTGCCACTCTGTCCTTGCTCTGATGTGCTGGCCTTCTACAAACTGACTGCTGTGTTGCCAGGACGAACTGACACGCTGCACTGGGTCCTGCTGTGCTGGCCTGCCACTTGCTGCCTCTGCTGGGAAAGGAGAAGGATCCTGCTCTTCACACTTTGGTGCCCACAAGAACTCCAAGGCCCTGACTAGCTAGCCTCTTGTTGAAGAGGGCTCAGGGCGATCAAAGTGTGCCACTTGCCAAGTGCCATGCTCCCTACAGCTCTGGTACTTCACCAGGAGGCGTGCTCTCCATATCCCAACCCTGCTCCCAGCACCCTCAGACTTTCCCAGGAAGTGCACTGCCAGGAACACACTGTGAGAGTGCGTCATGCTCTCTGCACCCTGACCACAGAGGAGACTGTTGGGATGAACTACCTTGCAGGCACAGAGATCATCGGGGCCCGGAGAGCCTAGGACAAGTGCTGCCTTGACATCTTGTGGCTCCACTTCCCACAGTCCCCTCTAGACACAAGGGCAATACACCACCTTGGAACATTGTTCCCCTTTTCTTCCAGGGGGGAGGGGGGTAAAACCACTCGCATACCCAAAAGGTCCCCTACCTGAATAGACTTTGGTGGCATTCTGCCCCTCCCCCTGCCATCGACAGAGCCAATTGACAGACTGGATTTCAAGTTATTGTAACTCCCCTAGAGAAAGCATCCGCATATTTTCTTTAGAAGCCTGTTCTCTCATGCAAATGCATTGTATTACTGGGGGACATTTTTTCTTTCACCTCAGTGATAACTTTGGCACTACGAAGACTTCAAGAACTCCTCTGACATCACAAGGAGATTCCCTGCTTCTATTTAATGGACACACAACTCAACTCTTCAGTAAAATAATTTAAATTCAATACTTTAGTGCCTGCTTGTTTTATTAGATTTCTGTTGTTTTAGTCCCGATTTATTAAGATAAATGACCTCTATTATTCTAAAATGGTGTTGGTCTTTCTGTGGTGTCTTTTACTTTGTTTTTGCAAATAGGTGTTGCATAACTACTTTACACATTTCCTTCCAATTTAAGCCTGCCTATTCTGTGCCAAGCTAACAGAGAGTGAGCACAAGTTAATTTCAGTTGTGTATCTGACTTACCCTGACTAGGATTGCAGCCCATATTTGGACTGGGTGCATACCTCTGCCAACTACAGACCCAATTTTTGTGATCAGCGGTGAAGGTAGGACTTGTATTTGTGCAGTGCCTCGCTGTATTTGGTATACTCTACTACTCGCACTTGGACCAATTCTAGTACGTTGTCTCTGATCCCAATTAGCATTTGTTCCTTCCTTCTCTGCTCCTCTCAATAGGCATTTTTGATTTTTCAATTTTCTCTGCTTGGCATTTTTATTTTTACTCTAAATCATGTCTCTGGGTGGAGGGCCTGCATCTGCACCTGCAGGGGAGCCATTTGAGCTGGCCAAGCTTGAGGAGTAGAGTGTGGCCTAGCTCAAGGATTTCTGTAGGGGGTCTGGGTTGCCTGCAAGGTGAAAAAAGCAACAGAAATGCAAAAGGCACTGAGCCTATTCTGAAGCCCAGGATGTAGCAAACAGGACCTCAGAGGAGACTGAGGAGGAGGTAAATATGGAGGATGACTTTGACCAGGGTCTGGCTGGAGGCCCTGGGCTGCTGTCTGTGGAGGAGGTGAGCAACTTATTCCCAGGATTATGGGTCCCTTCCAGGGCAGGGAGCAGTGTGTCATCCAAAGGCCTATCCCCAGAGAGCTGAAGGACAGGCAGGAGGAAATAAAGCTAAAATTAGAGGTGGCCAAGCTCCAAATGGGGAAAGATAGGGCCTTGGAGGAGAAGTGCTTTGCCATGGAGGTGGAGGCAAACCAAAAGAAACCAGGCATGAAAATGAAGGAGAGCCAGAGGATATTCACTCTGGAAGAAAAAAAGATGATATTTGCTCAGGAGCTGAGCCTGCAGAAGCTGGACATGAAGGCCAGACAGATGGGGTCCAGAAAAGATGGTGGCAGCAATTCTACGGTGTCTTCCAAGGTATACATACTCAAGAATCTGCACCTGATTTTGTGGTTGGGGAAGACATTGACAAATGGCTGGAGGCATATGAGATTGCCCAATGAATGTCCAGGGTCCCTGAGGAGGATTGAGGGGCTGGTCTGTGGGGGATCATTCCTAGCGAAGGAAAGGATGCTCTCTTGGCCCTGCCACAGGATAATCAGATAAGGTATCTCACCATGAAGAAGGCTCTGATCAGGAAATGTGGCCTTACCCCAAAAGAATTCAGACAGAAATTCAAAGATAGTCAAAAGCTCTCCCACCAGAACTGGTTGGATTGTGTGGATACTTCTTGCAAGACAATGGATGGTTGGATGAAAGGCAGTGGGGTAACAGATATATAATTTATTTGCAACAGAGCAACTATTTAATCTTTGCTTTACAGATCTGCGCCAACACCTCATTGATAGTAAGCTCACTGACCCCAGGGAGCTTGCTAAGGAGGCACACCACTGGGCTATCACCCAGGTGTGTAAAAAGGTATCTGTGGGGATCACACCAAGGGTTGAGCAGGGTCCTCACCAGAAGAAGAAGGAGGGAAAAAAAAGAGTAAGGTGTTCTCTAAAAGGCACCAAATAGCAATGCTGGACAGGGTTCCTCTCCCCCTTCTGAGAAAAAGAAAAGTTAGTTCGATGGGAACAAATCTGCAGGAAAGGCTCCCATAAAGTGCTTTGAATGCCAGCAGGAGGAACAGTACAAGTGAGATGCTTAGGGGCTTATTTACACCCTAGGGGTGGCATTAGCATGGCACAATGAGGAGAGATACATCTTTTGCATTCTGCAGCACACATAGAAAGAGCAGAAGGCAATTAATGCTTGTTTATTTGCAGATAAACAATCATTCCTTTCAACACAGACACCTGGATGCCTGCCTTTGTGCCTGCCTTTGTGCTGAGAGCTACATTTAGACCTAGAGCTAGGTGAAACACAGGGGTGTGGCATATTTTTGTAAATACAGTGCATCCCTGTGATTCAGAACTGGTGCAGTGCTGCCAATTTTGGTGCAGCACCAAGCTGTGGCAGTTCCATGTAAATAGGATGCCCCTCGGTGTCCCAAGCAGGCACAGCCCTCCACTGGTGGGCAGCCACAGGGAATGGCTAGCATAGCTCTTGGGGAGGAAATGTCCCTAGAGGGTGCTGGGGAGGAGGTACAGTTAACCCTAGTCTCCCAGGGTAATGGAGAGGTGGTCAAGAGAGCCTAATGCTAAAAAGTACTGATAATGCTAAAACGTACAAGCAGTGGGTGACCATCAGTGGGCAAAGGGTGGAGGCTCTGGGGTACATAAGGGCCAGTGTGACCACTATTAAGTGTCATCTGGTGTCCTCAGAGCAAGTAGTCGCTAACACGTTGCCTCCATTTGGTTGCTGCTGACAACTGTCAGAGCCTCTACTCGGTGGCTCAGGTTCCCTTTGAGGGGGGATCCCAGGTCTGCTAAAGGTAGCTGTGAGTCTGTCCGTGCCTGTTGATGACATTGAGCACACCATCTAAAAAGAGGTCGAGCTCAGATCCCACTTGGAGATGATGGGTTTACCTGAATGGGTGTGTCTGACCACAAGGTCCATGGCAGCCCAAGAAGATGGTCATAGAAACCTGGAGCCTGAAACTATGGCCCAGGGTACTACCAAAAAGTGGAAGGTCAAGGCATGTGGGAAACCCGCTCCAGAGATATCCACGGTCTGGGAGGAAGCTGACCTTGAGGGTGACACTCCAATACTTACAAGGGAGCACATAGCCTAACTGAAGAACCGGCCTCAGCTTTCCAACTGACATCAGGAAGGAGATTCTACCACGGAGGAATTCTGCAAGGTGCAGAGGGAGTGCCCTACTCTGGCGGGTCTTCAGCAGCAGGCTGAGGCCCAGGCAGCTGTTGAAGCCCCTGGAAAGCACTTGATCTATTGGGAGAATGGCCTTCTGTAGAGCGAGCCTAAAGATCCTGATGCAAAATGTTTGTTGGTGGTCCCCCAGTGCTACAGATCCTTCCTTTTGGGTCTGGCTCATGATGTGCCACTAGCAGGTCATTTGTGGCAGTACATGACCCCTGACAGGCTTGTCACCCACTTTTACTGGCCTCCAATGAGACTGCACACATCTACATAATGTAGGTCCTGTTAGACCTGCCAAACAATTGGCAAGTCAGGGGTAAGTGCAAGTCCCCACCCTGCAACCCTTACCAGTCATTAGCCCCCTTTTTGAGCAGTTAGGCATCAACATTGTGGGGTCTCCGATCTCAAGAGAGTCATGGGCAACAGATTCTTTCTGGTCTGGGTGGACCATGCCACTCTATACCAGGAGGCTATCCATCTGAGGCCAGTGGCTGTGCACGTGGTGTCCAGGGCACTGATAGGGCTAGTTACCCGTGTGGGGCTCTGACAAAGGTACCAATTTCATGTATAACTACACCTCCAAATTAATAGGCTGGTTGAGCGGTTCAACCAAACCCTGAAGGGCATGATTGCTGGTCAACCTGAACCCATGATGTGTAAGTGGGATGTCCTCTTGCCATGCCTGTTGTTCACCTAGAGGGAGGTACCACAGAAGGAGGTTGGTTATAGCCCCTTGAACTTCTAAACTGACACCCTGTGAGAGGGCTTCTCACTCTAGTGAAGGAGGACTGGGAGTAAACTCCTGGGAGAGACCACCAGGATTGGTCAGCTACATGATGGCCCTATGCAACCAGACTACATGCTTCGGGAAGCTAGATGAAGAGAAGCTGGAAGCCAGCCAGCAGGACCTGACATGTTGATATGACCAGCTTGCCACTTAGATGGAGTTTTAGCCTGGCCAAAATGTGTAGGCCAAGGAGCCCATGGAGCCCAATGCTCTGCAAGACCACTAGTCCGGGCCCTATGAGGTTAGGGAGCAGAAGAGCAGTGCCACGTAGCTGATGGACCTCAAAACTCCTAGAAACCCCTTGAGGGTTCTGCATGTGAACTGCCTCCACCTCCACTATGAGAGGTCTGAAATGACCGTGCTCTTGGTGACTGATGGGGTTGAAGAAGAGAGTGGAGCTATCCCTGACCTCCGGTCTTCCAAGGAGCAGAATGGGTCAGTGGAGGATGCCAACATCTCCCCTACACTGACCCAAGACCAACAGAGGGACTGTCACCGGCTGTTTTAGCAGTTAGCCTCACTGTATTCCCTTACCTCAGGGCTCATTACGGGGTGTACCCATGATACAGACACTGGGAACAGTCCACCTGTAAAGAATACCAGTTACAAATTGTCGGAAAAGGTGATGGCTAACATCAAAGAGGAGAGCCCCATGATGTTAGCACTGGGAGTTATTCAGCACTCAAACAGTCCTTGATCGAGCCCAGTGACGCTGGTACCCAATACTACCCCGCCAGGTGCCACACCTGAACTTCAGTTCTATGTGGACTACTGAGGGCTCAATGCAGTCACCAAGACTGACGTGCTCCTCAGAGCTGATGAGCTCATAGATCGGCTTGGAGCTGCCAAGTTCCTCAACACGTTTGACTTAACATCTGGGTACTAGTAGATTGCCTTGATCGATGGGGCAAAAGAGAGTTCTTCATTCTCTATCCCAGAAGGACCCTACCAGTTCTGGGATATGCCCTTTGGCTTAAAGAATCCCCCTGCCACCTTCCAGAGGTTGGTGAACCAGGTTCTAATTGGACTGGAGCGCTTTAGTGACACCTATCAGGATGACATTGCAGTCTTAAGTTCCAGCTGGAAGGACCACCTGGGCCACCTGTGGAAAGTGCTTCAAGCCCAGCATGGGGGCAGCTCTGACTATCAAGGCCTGAAAGTGCCTGATATGGCAGGGCTCTGTGGTATACTTGGGACACCGAGTGGGGGTCAAGGTGCAGCCCTTGCAACTCAAAATCAACACCATTCTGAATTGAACTCCCCCCCCCCAAGACCCAGACTGTGGTGAGAGCCATCCTAGCTCATTGGGTATTACAGGAGAATCATCAAGGGAAATTGCACCATTGTTGCCCCCTTGACAGAGCTGAATTCCAAGAAGCAGCCACCTCAGGTGATCCAGAATGAGGTATGCCACAATCTCTTTGTCAACCTCAAGGAACCCGTGCTCAAGACCCCAGACATCTCAAAATAATTTGAGGGACGTCTCAGAGCATGGCATAGGGGTCGTGCTCTCACAACTAAATAAAGCCAGCCCGGCTAAACTTGCAGCCTTCCTCATTAGAAGGTTATTTTCCAGGGAAAAGAAGTGGATTGCAATTGCAAGGGGAGCCTTTGCTGTAGCCTGGACACTGAAGAAGCTAAAGCCAAACTGTTAAGAAGCTGTCCAGATACTGTTTGGAGTTGAAGTCTTCTTTATTTTCTACCAACAATCTGCACACAACACGACAACCTCCAGTCCTTTCCATAGCCTGCTCACAACTCACCTTCAACATTCTACTGTAACCATGATGGACTCAAGCATCATATAGAACATGGAAATACCAGGGTTGCACAATGAAGTAGATTACAACTCATCTCCCTCTTCCACAAAATACAAGAACCCATCTGCACTGAATAAGAAAAAAAATAAATGCACTTATAACGTTACTCTGGAAAAGAAAAGGTTAAAATATGACATCTAAAATTAATACAAATATAACTATAATGAAAGATGAAATATAATACCCTGTTAGCAATACAAGATAAACAATCTGAGTAATTTCAAAGAATAAAACATCATACTCCAAAGAACTCTAAATATCATAGCACAAAAATGGAAATACTCCATATAAAATACAAGTAATAAAGTACATTTGTTGAGGAAGAAATTCTTATCTGTCTGTCTAAACCAGGCCACCAGTAACATTCCCTCACTCTGGATGTGGTCATATTCCTGCCCAGATGTCCTTCATGTGCTAAATTGACAAGTTTGTTTTACACTCCTTCAGGTGGAACCATCCGTTTTCATGACTTTGTGACTGCTTTTGCCACTTGTGCGCTTCCCTTAGTCGCGTTTCCCCGCCGCTGCCTCCCTGCAGCCCGCCCACCTTGCGCCCCCCTATTGCCGCTCCCTCCCGCCTCCCAGCTGCTCCTCCCTCCCCCTCCCTTCTTAATGGCTGGCGCTACACGGAGGTGCGCCAGAAGCAAGTCCGTCTGTGCCCGTCCGCGCCTGGACCGCGCCCAGCGCCACCCCCCCTGGTCCGCATGACCCCCGCACCACCAGACGCCGCTACTCGGCCAACCAGGTCATCGCCCTCAAGCCCGGCTGCTCCACAACATGCTTCCAGGCCTCACCGAAGAACACCAAAGGACGCTTCTCCTGCCGCGCCTGCAATTTCACCTGCGACAGAACTAGGAAACCTGCAACAACCGGCACAAACCACCTCCACTGCATACTCCTCAACACACGCTCCGCACGCAAGCACGCCATCGAGCTCTGGGACCTGCTCGACACCACCGCCCCAGACGTAGCCTTCCTGACCGAAACCTGGTGGAACGACTCCTCAGCACCTGACATCGCCATAGCCATCCCGGATGGCTACAAGATCACCAGAAGGGATCGCCTCAATGGAATCGGAGGAGGAATAGCCATCGCCCACAAATCGACCCTCAAAATCCACACCCACACGGACGACACCCTCAAGACCGCCGAACACCTTCACTTCCGGATCCACACTGACCCTAACACCACCCTCAGGGGAAGGCTCCTCTACAGACCCCCAGGACCATGAGCACCCTTCAGCGACTTAATCGCCGACCTCACGAGCACCCATGCGCTCCCTTCTACTGACTACATCCTCCTTGGAGACCTCCATTTCCACTTGGAGAACAACAACGACGCCAACACCGCATCTCTGATTGACAACCTCTCCAACCTCGGCCTCAGACAACTGGTCAACACACCCACCCACATCGCCGGCCACACGCTTGACCCGATCTTCTCCACAAGCAAGCACGTCACCTTTAACCACACCACCGAACTTCACTGGACCGACCACCACTGCATCCACTTCACATTCAAGAAGCACATCGAGCACCACCGCACCCAACAACCACCACACCGCCGCTGGAGCAAAGTCACCGATGACCAGCTGACCAGCACCCTCACCCAGAACCCACCCACCGACTCCACCGACCCAGACACCGCCGCACTCAACCTACGACGGTGGCTCAACGACTGCTCCGACACCCTAGCACCACTCAAGAGGTCCACCGACAACCAAGAAAGAAAAAAAGCTGCCTGGTTCACTGACGAACTCCTAACCTCCAAACGCATCTGCCAGAAACTAAAGAAGAAATGGCTCCTCGAACACACACCGGACAGCCTTTCAGCCCACAAAGAGGCCACCCGCAAGCACCACCAGCTAATCAGACTCGCCAAACGATCCCACTTCACAGAACGCCTGAACAACAACGCACACGAAAGCAAAGAACTCTTCTGCATCGTGAAAGATCTCTCCAACCCCAGCGCCAACGTCAACGACATCCCACCATCCCAAGAACTCTGCGACGCCCTGTCAACCTTTTTCTATCAGAAGATCGCCGACATCCACGACAGCCTCAACACCACGCCTCTGTCAGACCCCTCCCCAGAAAACTCCACCTGCACCAACCGCTTGACCGCCTGGACCTACGTAGACGACACTGAAACACGCAAGATCATGAACTCCATCCACTCAGGATCCCCTTTGGACCCATGCCCCTACCACGTTTACAACAAAGCCGACTCTACCATCGCCCCCCAACTTCGAAAGATAATCAACTTATCCTTCGAAACCGCAACTTTCCCGGAAAGCTGGAAGCACGCCGAAATCCACGCCCTCCTTAAGAAGCCCAAGGCAGACCCCAACGACCTCAAAAACTTCTGACCGATCTCCCTGCTCCCCTTCCCGGCGAAGGTCACAGAGAAGATCGTCAACGCTCGGCTTACCCACCACCTCGAGGACAACTCCATCCTGGACTCCTCCCAGTCCGGTTTCAGACGCAACCACAGCACCGAGACTGCACTCCTCGCCGCCATAGATGACATCAGACAGCTAATGGACAGCAGCAAAACATCAGTCCTCATCCTCCTGGACCTATCCACAGCCTTCGACACGGTCTGCCATCGCACCCTGTAAACACGCCTCCATGAAGACGGAATACAAGAAAAAGCCCTCAACTGGAACTCCTCATTCCTCTCCGGTAGAACCCAGAGAGTCCGCCTCCCACCCTTCCGCTCTGAAGCCACCAACATCATCTGCGGCGTACCCCAAGGCTCCTCACTGAGCCCGACGCTGTTCAACATCTACATGGCCCCACTCGCACAACTGGCCCGTCAGCACAACCTCAACATTCTCTCTTATGCCGACGACACCCAGCTTCTCCTCTCCCTCACCAAAGACCCACACACCGCCAAAGCCAACCTCCACGAGGGAATGAAGTCCATCGCCGAGTGGATGAGATAGAGCCGTCTGAAGTTGAACTCTGACAAGATGGAGGTCCTCATCCTCGGACGCACCCCCTCCGCTTGGACGACTCCTGGTGGCCCACCTCGCTGGGAGCCCCGCCAACGCCAGCCAACCACGCACGCAACCTAGGTTTCGTCCTCCATGTCCAAGCAGGCCAACGCACTTTCCTCCTCCTGCTACAACACCCTCCGCATGCTCTGTAGAATCTACAAATGGATCCCGACGGAAACCAGAAGAACGGTGACCCAGGCCCTCGTCAGCAGCAGACTAGACTACGGCAACGCACTGTACACAGGCATCCCAGCTAAAGACATCCGATGCCTCCAACGCATCCAAAACGCCTCCGCCCGGCTGGTCCTCGACGTACCCCGCCGCTGCCACATCTCCCACCACCTGAGAGACCTCCACTGGCTCCCCGTGGACAAGAGGATCACCTTCTAGCTCCTCACCCACGCTCACAAGGCACTCCACAATGCCGGACCAGCCTACATGAACAACAGACTCAACTTCTACACCCCCACCCGCCAACTCCGCTCTGCCAACCTCGCCCTCGCCATCGTTCCCCGCATCCAGCGCAAGACCTCCGGTGGCAGATCCTTCTCCTACCTTGCCGCCAAGACCTGGAACACCCTCACGACCTCCCTGCGACAGACCCAGGACCTTCTCACCTTCGGGAGACTTCTTAAGACCTGGCTCTTCGACCAGTAGCAGCACCCCCCCCCCCCTTTCAGTGCCTTGAAACCCTAACGGGTACATAATGCGCTTTACAAATGTTATGATTGATTGATTGATTGGTTGATTGAATGATAAAGCACTCTATTCAGAATACAAAACTTATCTTTTGCACCTCAGAATGACTTGACCTCCAAATATTCTCTTTTCAAATGAGGCTATCCAGCAACCACAAATTGCATTACCCGTCTCCTGACCTCATCCTTTCCCTCTCTCTTCTAACTCTCATTCAGTATTATTTATGACTGACTCTTTGACCCACATAACCTGCTGATCTCCACCATCCTGTCCCATTGTCCTTTCTACCGGCAACCTACTCAAGAAGTCTGCTGTGACATTGTTAGCTCCAGACAAGTATTCCATACAATAGTTATATTCAAAAGCTTCCCAGCCACCTCTTGATCCGAGGAGTGGTATTGTCACATTTCTGCATCCTAGTAGTTGAATGAATGGCTTGTGGTCATCCCTGAAAATGATTGGTAAACTTAACAGAATTTTTTTTAATGGTTCACCCGCCAACACACAAACCAATGCCTCGCGCTCTATGACTGATTACCTCGCTTCAGCATCTCAAAGTGAGCAAGAGGCAAAAGACACAACCGTCTCTACTCTGAACATTACCTGGGATATCACCACCCCAAACCTTTCATACTCACATCCCTAGTAAGATAAGTATTCTTAGAAGTATCAAAATTCCCCAATGTAGGCATCTTGGCTGCCCATTCCTTAATAGCATCAAATGCTTCCACACATTCCTTAGTACAGTCAAGGTTTCCTCCCTTCAGAGGAATAGTCTGATGGGTTGTATAAGGCTAGCAAAGTTTGGAATGGACTTTGAGTAATACTATGCAAAGCTCATGAATGACCTAACTTGTTCCTTATTGATAGGAGTAGGTGCTTCCTAAATTTATTTGACTAAGTCTAACACAGGACTAATTCCACTTCCTGAAATAGTATATCCGAAATAAGAGACTGAATCAACTCTAAACTTAAATTTCTCTTTTTTAAGAGTGAGTCCACTGTCTCTGAGTCTTACCAGAACCTGCCTCAACAGTTTGTTGTGAGTGGGCGTGTCCTTCCCATACTCCAAAATGTAATCTTGGAAGAACATCACTGAGTCAATGCCCTTGAGTACTGCCTTCATAAGTTGCTGAAAGCACACTACAGCTGAGGCTTCTTCTAAAGGCATTATTTTCAATCTAAATGCCCCTAATGGTGTTTCAGTATTAAGTTTGGCACTCTCCTCATTTTGTGCACCACATGTTTAGCCTGTTTCGGCATGATAATTTTGTGTTGGAAACCTTTTAAAAGATCCAGCTCATCCCTAAAACATATCCTGGAATTCCTGAATAACATCAGAACACTCTTCTTCGGTACTGACTAAGAAAATCTGTTCTTTCGAATTAGGGTTGAGTATGATACCTAGGTCTCTTTAATGTCACCAACCTAAAACATTGTCCCTTCACACGGCCACAAATAATTTTCATACTGTCTCTCTTGCTTTAAAATGTATGTACATGACCATTTACTGAAGTAAACCAATACATACTCCTCCATAACCCTCCGGTTTAATATCTGGAGGCATAACTTTTATGTTATCTTTTCTAAACACTCTTTCCCAATTCGTATGTCCTATAAGACCCTGAATCAGCCAGCACCACTATAATTTTTCCATCAATAGACATCTCATACTCTAGCATTTTAATTTGTCCTTGGTCAACATTTTGACCTCACTCATTGAAATTCTGTACTATATCAGTCACCTGTAAAACAAATTTTGTTACGCATTTTGTGTTTCACCCACTTCCTGTATCTTATTGTTTGTACATACACAAGCATAATGCCCCTTCTTACCACAGTTCCTGCAAAACACATTGCGTGGAGGACAGTTTTGACTATTTGACAAATGGATAGAGCTTCCACATTAGAAACATTTAAATTTAGAATCCTTCTCAGAAGCTGCTCCCTTCGTCCAAGAGTCTTTCTCTTGGACCACCCTTTTCACTCCAACTGATTTATGAATTGATTTCCTTTTCTCGTCTTCATTGAATTCTTTCCCTGAACTTTCACCAGTGATCCTTTCAACTGTGGGGGTGGAAAGAGTGTTCCACATCTCTTTGACACAGTCTGAGATGTGTTCCATCCCTTCCACAATGTCTATTGCTTCCTTTAACGTAGGATTCTTAGACAAAAGTTTCTCCTGTACTTTTATGTCATATTTCCTTATAAGGGAATCTGACAACTTACCAAACTGACATGTTCATGCCTAGCTCTTCAAGAAAGCTATGCAGTTGCCCACTCTTTCAGTTTTTGCTTGAATTCTTGAAAACAACATGTCTCTCCATTACCACATTAATTCGTGGTCCAAAATGCTGCTCCAACACATTAAAAAAAATATCTTGTCTGTCCTTCCATATGTCCTATAGTGATCTCACCAAGGCTTTCATAAATATTACGGCCCTCAATGCCTAAGTTATATAATAAAATTCCTTGCTTCCTGGCTACTGAGAAATTTTCACCACCTATAGCAATTAAATGTGAATCAAAACGTTTTTTCCATTTCTCCATTGGTTGGAGTGGTTCCCCACAATCAGAAATAAATGTGGCGGCTGTGACATATTAGCTGCTGCCATTGTAATCTGCAAGGCAAAAAAATACCAAACCAAAGTAACAGGATATAACAATAACCTAAAATAATGACTCCACACCAAACAAATAATAAAAAAAAAAAAACTCCATAAATAGCTAAAATAACAATCTAAAATAACAACACTGAGCTCTGAGAGTTGGAAATTCTGCTTGAAAATCTCCTTTAGCAATGGCACATTTGCTAAACTATTATCCAAATATCACCTCAAGGAACTGCAACACTCTAGTTAGCATTCTAGACACTAGAGTCAAGAATCCTTAGCTGCTCCTTTGATTGTTTGCTAGAATACAGGACACCCTTAAGACCTTCCCCCAATTGATTTTTCAATGCACTTAAAATACACTGAACAATAATGGTGAGACTGCTCTGCATTTTTGTTAATATATTGCAGTATGCGCACAAGTTCAATACTATGCGTTTACTTCCGGAACACAAGGCGCTCACTCAGTTGCCAAGAATTACAGTGAGGTCGCTCAGGATTTAAAGGAAATGTGCAGTATGCGGCATGAGACCAACAGTGTGCTCTTGCTTCTAGAAAATGTGGCCTTATTCAATTACCACGTACATCGCTGCATACATGGCAACGCAGTTCATCCTCAAAGGTTCATGAGGACAGGGCAGTTTCATGCAACATCATGAGCGCACAATTGTAGAAAAATGCACGTGGCCAGCCCTCAGGACTAACTCAGATGCGCGATCTTAACTATGAAAATCAAATTGCCAAAAGATATATATATATATATATATATATATATATATATATATATATATATGCAAGCTAAGCAAGTCCTAATAGCTAGGGAAATGTCCATTGAAACAAAGCACTGTCAACGGGGTTCATTAAATGCTTTAATGAGGGGTGTTAGTGGAATCCTGCCTCCTCTCAAGACCCCTCATCGCCAATGTTAAGATGCTCTCCAGACTCTGTTTGGAGTTGAAGTCTTCTTTATTTTCCACCAAAAACCTGTGGATGACACGGCTCAACAGCCCGCTGACAACTCACCTACAACATTCTACTGTAACCATGGTGGACCCGAGAATCAAATAGAACATGGAAATAACAGGGTTCCACCATGAAGTAGATTACAACACATTCCTGTTTGGCACTCCCTTCCGAGTTCAGACAGACCACAGGCCCCTCCGATAGTTAATGCAGATGAGGGGTGAGAATCCCAAACTGTTAACGTGGTCCATCTCCCTACATGGATTGGACTTTGTGGTGGGACACCGTCCTGGAACAGACCACACCAATGCTGATGGTCTCACAAGGTTCTTCCGCCTCAGTGAAGAGAACTCTCAAGAGGATGGGTAGCTCTCTGTTATAATGTACCAGCCACTTGTATATGTTCAGCAGAGTATAATATTTTCTTAACATCAAAAACATATGAGTTAATATTTACTCTTTATTATATTGGTTTATTCCCCTTGTGTTTTCCCTCACCTGTTACTACATGTGGTACATTCCTTCTGTTGAGGAATGCAGACTACTTTAGATTGTTGAGTGGGTGTGAGAGAGGAATGCTGACAGGGAGCTGATGGAAGGGGAAAGTGGAGACTGAATAAAAACGACCACACTCTACTTCTTCTACGTTTCATCTTTATAACACTCTCCCCACTTTCAGCATTTGAGGGTGCATGTGTTAGGCCTCACATCCTGGATGTGGTCTCCCCTAACTTTTTGTCCTCTTACCTCCTGTTTGTCTGACCTATTTCTGCAGGGCTTTAGGGATCTGTGCACATTACCACTGCAGACCAGTGCTAAAATGCAGGTGCTTTGTCCTCTAAAGCATGGCTACACTGGCGTCTTCATAACTGACATATTTAATTTAATTGTGAGTCCCTAGTAAAGTGCACTACGGGTGCCCAGGGCTTGTAAATTAAATGCTACTAGTGGGTCTGCAGCACTGATCGTGCCACTACAATATCCACTCAAACATGTCTCAGGCCTGTCACTGCAGAGCATTATTGTGCAGTTTAAACTTCCATTTCGACAAGGCAAGTGCACCCATTTGCTAGGCCCAACCATTCCTTTGTATTGCATATGTCACCACTGAGGTAGGCTCTGGTTAGCCCCAACGGTAGGGTGCAGTGTATATAAAAAGTTGAATATATCCTTTTAAGTTTAACATGTCCAGGTACTGAAAGACTAATTGTTTTTTTTACTATTGCAAGGCCTATCTTCCAAGAGGATAACATTGTGGTTGGATTAAAACATCCTTTAAGTGTAACTTCCAAATGGGAAAAGGCAGAAAAATTTAGTGTGGTGTCCCGGGACTCATAATTTAAAATCACAACTTATGGTGAATTCGGATTTAAAATTGTAAATCTGAAAATGGCACTTTTAGAAAGTTGGCCTTTTCTTATCCTAACCAATCTGTGCCTCTGTCTGTCTCTGCACGGCCGGGCTTGCAGGCAGTGACCCCAGAGGAGACTGTCTGGTTGAACCGTCTTGCAGGCATGGAGATCATCTGTACCGGAGAGGCCGGATCAAGCGCTGCCTCAACATCTTGTGGCTCCACTTGCCACAGTACCCGCTAGCCCGGCAGGCACCGCACCACCTTAGGACATTGTTCGCCTCGTCTTCCCGAGGGGTCGGAAAGTGAAACCACTTGCATACGCATAAGTTCCCCTACCTGGACGGACTTCGGTGGCATTCCAGCCCTTTCTCTGCAATGTAGCCGGCTGGTAGGCTGGATTTCAAGTTACTGTAACGCCCCTAGAGGAAGCACCCAACATTTCCTTTAGAAGTTTGTTCTCTCATACGAGTGCATTGCTTTACTGAGGGAAACACTTTCCCTCGCCTCAACGATAACTTTGGCACTACAAAGACTTTGCGCACTCCTCTGGCATCGCAATAAGATTCCCCACAGGTATTTAATAGACTCATAACTTAACTCTTCAGTAACATAATTTAAACTCAATAGTTTAACACTTGATTGATTTGTTATATTTTTGTTGTTTTGGTCCCGATTTCGTAAGATAAATAGCATCTATTTTTCCAAATGGGTGTTGAGTTTTTTTGTGGTGTCTTTCACTGTGTTACTATAAATAAGGTTTGCACAAATACTTTACACATTGCCTTCTAAGTTAAGCCTGCTTGCTCTGTGCCAAACTTCAAGAGGGTAAGCACAGGTTAATTAAGGTTTGTGTGTGACTTACCCTGACTAGGATTGAGGACCCTCCTTGGACAGCATGCATACCTCTGCCAACTATGCTAAAAAAGTTTCTTGATTAAATGGATTAATTGTTCACCTACTGTGTGGCATTTAAAGCTGTGATAGTGCATTCTTGGCATCAAGTTTGCCCTGATATAATAGCTGTAGTTTCTGGCACAATGTGGGCATTTAGGAAATGTCGATGCTCACCGTGACATATGGTTAGCCATGACACAATGGTGGTAATTCCTGGCATATTGAGATTACCCATTGGATGCTCTTTAATAGTAACCACCCTTGGCACAATTATATCCATCTCATAATTATTATAATCTTGTCCGTATTAAGGAGATCCATTTCACTGCCCTTATGACATATGTATATGTCATGAAAGGGTGTCTCCAGGACATCCTTCTGACAAGTATCTATATGTCATTGTTTCACTTTGGCCTCCCTCAACCCCAATTCCATAGCTGCCAAGTTTCTAAATTACTTATGTATGACATTTTATTGATCTTGGTGTACTTATGAGCGATATTTAACTTGCAAATTTGTGACACTTAGAGTGACATTTTTGCACGTATATAACCAAGAAATGAGGTACTCAGAAAGATGTAAATATCAGAAAGTACACTCTTTTGAGCTATAAGAAGCTGTACAAAGATCTTGAAACTGTTGAAAAACCCTTGAAATGTAAGGCTTGTAATATGACATTTGCATTGTCAGAGGGCTTTAACTGCAGGTTGACATTATGACTACACTAGTCAGTATTCCTCACAGCGCTGACGAGGACTCAATTCTGTTTCTCTATGCATATATATTTTCATTCTCATTCTCTCTTTCCCATTACATTAACCAATTGGGTTTTCATAAGGTAAGCTTAAAAGAAAAAAAATGTGTTTTTTCCGATCGTTTTAACTTGACTGCTGGCGCGCCATGCTCTTCATGTTTTTTTTGACGGAAATATTGCAGGTAAATAAACAAAAAGCTTTTATCCCTCTGCAGTCAATGCGATTTAAACTCATCCATTAATAACCATTTCAAAATTTTGCAAAGGAAAGATGCTTTAATATCGGAGTTTCCGGTTGACCACTGCCGGCGCAGGGCTCAAATGGACCACACAAGTGATTTCTGTGAGAATTGGCCCTGCCCAACTCCCCAACACATGTGGAGGCCAGCAGGACTTAGAAAATATCCAGCCTGTGTGCCAGAGTGTGGCATCCTCTGCATTTCCAAGCAGGACATAGGTTGCGCCTGTTGAATAGGCAGTGGGCGCAGCAAGGAAAAACAATGTTGCTTTGCCTGAAAACAACAACAGGCACGGTGCCACCCATGGCTCTATGTGTTACACATAATTGGCCTCTCATTGAAAACTACTGCAGCTGTTGTCCGGCCTCCCAAATGTGATTATTATTAGGGTCCACATGTACATTTAGAAAGCAGGCACAGGCAACATACATCAGCACATCCACTGGGAATGTGCTGGCTGCTTAAATAAATGCAGCTCTGTGTTGTTGCATGCCTCACTGGGGGTGGTCCCTCAGGGCGCTATTAACGTGTGACTAATGCATTTTAGTGTGGTGATGCTGAGAACATTGAACTTTACTAATAAATGTTCATGTACACCAATTTATACACTTGAATAGAAATTTTGCTTAACGTGAGAAAATGATGCATGACTTAGAAAGTGTGCCTACTTGAATGGCCACCAAAAATCACGAAGTGTTCTTATTAATTGCTGATTGAAATAAAATGATGTGCTCATGTCTAGATTAAAGTAGTAATGCATTATATTAATGATTATGTATTATGCATTTACAAATAAATTAACTGTAGGCCTTAAGTTAGAGAGGTTTTGGACCTAGTGGCATAGCCTCATGTAAAGCTGCACTGTTTAAATAATGCTATAAGAAAATGTACGCTGAAGAAATTAATATATGAATTGTTTTCCCACTGAGTTGACCAAATTTTAATAGTTGTGTTCTTTTTCCATGAGAACTCCTTGCTAGAAAATGCTGCAACAGTTGCTGATACTTTGTGGCATTTGATGCATGAGAAAGCGGTGTTCCCAGGAACCAACAATGGATGCACTGACTGGAGTATGGAGTGAAACAAAATTGATACGTGGCATTCTGGACGATGAGATCAGGAGAAGAGGAGCCAATCATCAACATGTGAAAGACAGTTAAGTTATATCTTAGATTTGAAGTTCTATTTTCATTGGACTTACCGTAAAACGTACAACTCTTTGACCAATAGCAACGTGAGAAGAGTTTAGAACATTTTGGCTCAACCCAACTGCACAAGGAGAGAAGAGCCACTCACTCTTTTACTTTTCCCTTATTCAATTGATTCATTGCTCATTCCTGGAGACTTAACACTTGCTTTGTTTTCTCTTACTTGGAGATTCTATCTTTATCTTATTTGCTTAACTTAGACTGATGGTTCGGATAGTTTAAAGTCTCTCGTTCCAAACCATTTCGTTTCTTGATCCGATGCTGATGCTGACCGAACAGATGTCCAGTTTGATGAACACAGTCGCAGTTTGCTGATCCATACCCAGTAGAGGTATAACCAATAATTAATGTTTGATGACACTTGTCTTTTGTTCCTAGGTACCAACTGCTAAATTTTGATAAGATGGCTAGATGTTTTTCCAAATTTGTGTTGACTAAAATTGTTTTTGCATGACGCCCAACATGCTATTCTAATCAGAAGGCTAGTTAGGAGTCTCACTGAAATATTTGCTAATTATTAAAAACAGTTGGTGACCTTCTTTTTCTGAAATTAAATGTATTCTATTTCTATTACACAATTGTTCTTGTTATTGATTTGTACTGTGATTCTAGAGGACATAACAATTCATGCTTTGATTAAGTTGAAATTCTTTTGAAGATTTGGTGAACCGGTGTAGTTTCAATATCTACACAATTCGATTTTGAGACTTAGTTACGTGATATTAGCTTTGTTAATATAGGGAAATAAACATTCTAACTGTACATAAAGCTGTGGTTATTCATGGCCAAGAGGGTCATGGTGTGTGAATTCTCTGACTCCAAAGATTATTGACATTGTAAAGTGATGTTTTATTGGATTTGAATGAAGTTTAGTTTATGGTAGGAACTACTATAAGCACAGTCAAAAGATCTGTCGACCCTCTAACATGTCTCCTTATCAACTAAACTTATTTAAAGCCAAATAAGGTCTGACACATTAACAGAAATGGTAGCAGAGTATGATGGTTAGTCTCCTTAACAGCCAATTATAAAGGCCCGGTATATGGTTAGTCTCCTTCAGAGCTCATCATGAAAGCCCAGTGCATGTTCACATCTCCTTAAGAGACTATCATAAAAGTTTCCCCTTTTGAAAAATAGCTGGTACCCACAAAAGAGTGGAGTAATGGTAAAAGTCCCCTAAAGAGAGGAAATAATTTGCAGATTGGCTGAGAGAAATTGGTGAAAGTTCAGAATTGATTTGATGATACAAAGCAGAGAGAAAATGTTTCCCAAAGAATGTGGAATGACTTTCCCAGAACCAATGATGGTTTGAAGATGTTCTCGGCGTTCTAGTGACAATGTGAATGGAATAGGTTTTACGCTTGCACAGCTTATGCAAATCACAGGTGAACTGTAATGTTTGTGAGGGTTTAGAGAGTTTGCGTACTCCAAATAAAGTAGTTGAAGGGGTTTGTGTACTCCAAAGTGTGAGAGTAGGGAAGTCGTCGAACTTGTGCTCAAAAATTGTCTACGTGGTTGTTGATATACGGACCCTGCGAGGTCAAGAGTGTCCGGAGTATATTGAAAAAGTGTATGAGACACTTGGTTCTTGTAATAATTTGTCTGGTTTAGTAGGTCAATTGGGAGTGGTTGACAAACTCAAGAGTGCATGTTAAAACGAGTGAAAGGATTTTTTCGACTGAGATCTGGCGAGTCCTATGTGTCAGGAATCCCCAAGGTGCCTCCTGCCTTATCTGTCAGCATCCCCAGGGATTAGGGTTAAATCATATCTCTGTTCTTGGTTAAACCTTCATGTTTCTAAGTAAACATAATGTGCTGTGTTGCACAATTGGTTTTATCAATTCTTGTTTTACCAATGCTTGTTTGCTAATGTGAGCAGGTGTAGAAATGTGCTTCTAATTGGGTGTGGTGTTGACATGTGCTTCTAATTGGGTGTGGTGACTCATCCACATGTGGAAACTCAACTGCTTTCCTGATTGGCTATAAATAGCAGAGTGAAGCATGCCTCCCTGCTTGGCTTTGTTTTGATTCCTGATCTCAGCATCTGATTTGGCAGTCTAACACCTGTTGTCCTCCTCGTATTCAGGACTTTTGACGCAATTCTTTTCTTCGTTCCTGTACTAGCTGACACCAGCCATTCCTACAACACTCCGGAAAAGACTGCAGCTAAGTGACTAGTATTCTCCAGGGAGTTTGTTCTTTGAGCACTATGCTTTCCTAGAACAGCTGGTGTATTTCAGACCTCGTATTTTGGCAGAGTGCTTATCTTGAAGAGACAAATGCATTTCTGAACATTCTACATTATCATTGTAGTCACTTGCCTAAATGTGCTTAAGGAAATCTGATTGAGCTCAAGTACTACAAAAAGTGACAGTGCAATTTTAAAAGAGCATTTATGTGTCTTTTCTTTCTCTAATAGCATAACTCTTGGATTTAAATTGTGTCATTCATGCCTGTGTTTCAGGTTGGAGGAATTTGCTTTTGAAGGGTTTTTCACACACACAGTGAAACCAAACCAAACTGTGCCACCCTAACTGTTTAAGCCCAGAGTGGACATTTGTATTTCTTGGATTGCTTTGGTTCCTTTTAGTTTAACCCTATGCATGCAGGAAAGTTATATGTGATATAATGAATGCCCTTGTTTGTCTTTCTTGTGCATAATAACTGCAACCACAGTTCTAATTGTAGTATGCAACAGTGAATCTCTGTGAAGCCAGCCCTAGTGTCGCACTACTTATTGTTATGGTACTCAGTTTGGGTTTTTGGTAATGCAGTGTTATTAATTGTGCCAACAGTTATTATTATCCAAGAAAAGTGCTGGAGCATCCCAGTGTTCTTCTACCGCTCCTGTGCCCATATAAGAAAGAGAGATTCAGTTTCAAGGAAGTTGAGTGCACTAACTGTACTATCACTCTGTCAACACTGACCTGCCCCCATAGATACAGGGTGCCTGGCTGGACTGACAAGATGTGGCAGTGTTTTGTCTCTTTCTCTTCCACGCCCCCTTTCCTTTTGGGACACCTGCCGGGGTTTCTGTGTCCACCAGGAAGTGCCGAGAGGTGTTCCAGGAGGTCGGGGGGCATACCATTGCCCCTGCAGACATCCTGCTTTTCAGGTGAGTGGCCCCATCTCAACACTATGTGCACCAGGACAGATCCACTGATCAGTTGAGAGTAAAATTTGTTGGTCGAATTTTGCTTGCAAATCAGGGAAACTGAGAAAGAAAGAGTAGCTGCTAGATTGAAAAGCCGTCAGTGAAAAATCCATAAGGTTTCTGAAGCGATGGTGTTACCTTACCTGTAGTAAATGGACAAATTGGGTTTTGATTTTGTTTAGTGCTCGCAATATTTTTACATTGATCTGCATCAGAGCGAGTGTCGAGAGGATAAGCCACAAGACTTTGTCAGCTTGTGTATGTGTGAGTGTAAAGTCATTAGAGCTGCGCCGGGATAGGACGGTTAGGGAGAAAAGTCACAAATGGATTTGCGGACAATAATGAAGCGTCATTGGTTGAGAAGGTTGGCTAAAAGGATTTTGGTGTTGAAATTTACTTCCTGATTTGATTGAAGTAGTGTAAAGTAACTGAAGATGAAATTTTTCAAAGCCTTAAAGAGTACCTTAAGGGGAGATACGTATATTCCAATAAGAATAGGAGAAATTACATCGCCAGAAGGTACACCCGCTTATGTCATATTCGAAGAGCAGGATGCTGAGCCATGTCTTTGGTTTAAACAATGGTGCAAAGTGACAGAGAAAGATGGGAGCTTAGCATTTCCTGCCCATGGAACATTTAATTTGAGAGTTCTAGAGAATTTGACAAGGGTACTGTATGATTTGAAACCTCCTCCGAGACCAGTACAGTTCGAAGCTTTAGCAGTTTGGGAACTAGTGGCTAGACAGCAACAGCTATTGGAATTTGAAAGAAGATTAAGAAAAGCTGAGAAGACACTAGCAGAGGCTAGATGGGACAGTGATTAGAAATTTTGGAGAACTGAGACTTTAGAAGGAATTAGGTTGTTTCCAGCAATTACACAAGAGAACGAGAATGAAACTAGGAAGAGCACTAGAAAGA
Organism: Pleurodeles waltl; assembly: GCF_031143425.1. Lineage (NCBI taxonomy): Eukaryota > Metazoa > Chordata > Amphibia > Caudata > Salamandridae > Pleurodeles > Pleurodeles waltl. The sequence goes on from NC_090450.1 coordinate 963,010,318, forward strand.
GGGATTTGTATCCTTCAACCGAGACAGAGCAGAGATCCACAGAATCTAGAAAGTCCTTGACACATGATGAAGAGTCAGATGATGATGAATTCATTTTACAGTTATTGAGAAATCGTCCTCCAGCATATACTGCACATGAGAAAAGCCCGAATAACAGTGTAGATCCGACAGCTCCAAGATCAGTTAAACCAAGCCAGAGCCAGATACAGGTTAGCCATAATTCTTCAGTTACATCAGTAGTTCAAAGACTGATACTGCAAAGGTATATTCCAAGAATTTACCCTGATGTACATATTATAGATTCCCCAATAAACTTGATAGTACCAACAGGACAAGGTTATCAAGAGCCGACATTGGGCCAGATAGAGTCCACCCCAAATGTAATGTCCCCGATACTGTCACAAACAGTTCAAAGATACACTCCTGTAACAGGTTCACAGGCAGAAATGTTAAATTTGACTAACCAGAGCACAGGAATGATGCACCCGTGAGACCCAAAGGTCAAATCAAAACCAGATGCAGTGTCAGTACCAGTTACCATACGTCCAGTCATACCGTTGCACAGGAAAATAAAGAGAATAGTGAGCAGAAGTATTTGAATCGGAGTGTAGAAAGGGAAAGATATAACGCGAATGCAAGAACAACTCCCATGAGACCAACATTAGATGGAACGGGTCAGCTAATTGATTTAAGTCCTTACAAGACTCCTCCGAGCAATGAAGTGTGATCTTATCCAGGACCAAATCCAAGCATGGTGACACCAGAAACCCCGAATTTAACAGTCTAGCAAGAACCAGAGGTGAATCACAAAAATGTAATGTTACAAGGTTTGACAGCACAGCAGTTAACTGAATGGTTAGGGAAATTGAGTTCTACTCAAGGAGATTGTAATGGAGGAAATGCCCTGAATTTTACCAAACTCAGACTGGAAGCGGAAGACCTCATTGAGGGAACCGTAGGAGTAGACTGGATTGACACCTTCAAGGAAAATGAGTTGCGTTGCTTATGCAAGCTGATTACTAATAAAGCAGAAAAGTGCATCAGAAATTAGCAGACCTAGCAGAGAAATACGACATAAAGGTTGAGAAAGTGAAACACTTGAAGAGAAGTTACAGGTTAGATTTTGACTCAAAGGATTTTGAGAACATGAGAATGCCAGGATTGAAAATTCACCTTAGGGAATTAATCCACTGCATTCAAGGATGGGGAGCATTAGACAAATGGGAAGGCAGATGGGTAAAGAGACAAAAAGAAAAGGGATCCTGCAAATCTTACTACAAATGTACAGCAAGTCAAGGATCCAGTAAAAATGTTACCCCTGAGAGAGATTCCTGGAGGGAATTTTGTTCATGTGCCTTGGAGCAGAAGAGACATCCTGTCATTCACCAATGAATATCCCAGGTTGAGAGAGAAGCCAGTGGAATGGTACCAACAGACAGACAGGTTTGTGAAGTTCGCAAAATGTCTGTGGGAGGATCTAAATGCCCTGTTAGAGATAGTAGTTCCAGCAGATCTATGGGTTGAGGGTAAGAGGAGCATAGATTGGCCAACGAAAGAACCTCAGAGAGATCCAGTAAAAGGTGTACCATCTCCTGATGTGATAAAATATTACTATAAGGTGATCGAATTTCTGAAAACTAGAATTTCACCGAAGAATATTGACTGGCAGAGAATAGACAGGACAGCTCAGGAAGCAAAAGAATCGATACATGCCTGTTATAAATTATTGTTGCAGGCGTTCAAACATTAGAGTGGTACAGAGACGATTGAGCCGAAAGACATGATTAACTTTGTGTTCAGAGTCGTTGAAGGTCTTAAACCTGAAATTAGCCAGATGATTAAAAGTCGTTTGATTTGATGGCACGCAAAGCCGATCGATGAGGTATTTCAATATGCGACGTACTGTAGTGACGAGATTGAATTGAAGGAGAGAAAGTTGAAAGAAAAGGCAATGGCGATGCATATTAAAGCGGCACAAACAGGAATGCAGGGAAATTGTCTGCAACAGGGAAATTTGGCATTTCAGAGTCGAGCAAGAGGTAGAGGTCATGGAGGATTCCGAAGTGGAAATCATAGTCCTGATTTGGATACTGTGGTAACACAGAATGATGTGCAGGGAATGAAGAGATTGTTGCCATGTCACGCTTGCGGAGGGCTCAGACATTGGAAGCCAGAGTGTCTGATGTTAGCGCAGGGAAGTGCTGTTCAGCAAAGGAATTACATCAATTCTTTCCAAAACTGGAGAGGACTGAGAATGAAAGGTCAAAATCTAAATTTTCAAAGCAATGTGAATCAGATGCAAGGTGTTCAGCCCATGCAACAGGTGCAAATGCCACGATTACAGATGCTCCAGCAGCAGCCAATGTCACAACAAGCTCAAATGGTACCTGTTAGAAATGGGGTTTTTGGTTGGCAGTCAGGTTACCCCCTGTCCAAGCAAAAGCCCTCACTCTAGTCAGGGTAAGTCACACACAATCCAAGATTATCCTGTGCCCACCCTCTGGTAGCTTGGCACGAGCAGTCAGGCTTAAATTAGAAGGCAATGTGTGAAGTATTTGTGCAATAAATTATACAATACCACCATATAGCACCACAAAAATACACCACACACTGTTTAGAAAAATATATAATATTTATCAGGATAATTCTAGGTCAAAAAGAATAAAGTTGCAATGTGAAATTGTAGAGATATCACTGAAAAGTGATATAAAGTGTCTTTACTCTTTAAAAAGTAAACAAAGTCTCTTTCAAGCACAAGTACCTGGTTTGGAGTGGAAAAATCTCCTCAGAGGGCCACAAAAGAAGAGGTGTGTGGAAAAAGGGTGTGTGCGTCGATTTCTCCCCAGTACACACGGACTTGCGTCGTTATTTTTCACGCGGGGAAGTCGTGCATCGTTTTCCGGCACGCGGACAGTCTCTTTCTGTGGACCGCGGGGATTACCAGATGTCCCGGGTCTGTGCGTGGATTTTCCTGCTTGTTTTCCGGCTGCGCGTCGTTCTGCGGGGCTGCGCGTCGAAATTACGATCTCAAGGCAGGCGTTGCGTCGATTTCTCCTCTAGAGGTCGGGCGGCGCTGTCCTTGCGAAGCCGTGCGTCGAAGTGCCGGTCGTCCCGAAGGCGTCGCGTCGATCAGCGTCGGTGTGTGGCGTTTTTCTCGCCGCGGAACAAGCTGTGCGTCAAAATTTTCAGCGCATGGAGCATCCAAGTGAAAAAGAGAAGTATTTTTGGTCCTTAGACTTCAGGGAGCAGGAGGCAAGCTCTATCCAAGCCCTTGGAGAGCACTTTCACAGCCAGACAAGAGTTCAGCAAGGCAGCAGGGCAACAGCAAGGCAGCAGTCCTTTGTAGAAAGCAGACAGGTGAGTCCTTTGAGCAGCCAGGCAGTTCTTCTTGGCAGGATGTAGTTTCTGGTTCAGGTTTCTTCTCCAGCAAGTGTCTGATGAGGTAGGGCAGAGGCCCTGTTTTATACCCAAATGTGCCTTTGAAGTCGGGGAGACTTCAAAGAGTGGCTAAGAAGTGCACCAGATCCCCTTTCAGTTCAATCCTGTCTGCCAGGGTCCCAGTAGGGGGTGTGGCAGTCCTTTGTGTGAGAGCAAGCCCTCCACCCTCCCAGCCCAGGAAGACCCATTCAAAATGCAGGTGTATGCAAGTGAGGCTGAGTACCCTGTGTTTGGGATGTGTCTGAGTGAATGCACAAGGAGCTGTCAACTAAGCCCAGCCAGACGTGGATTGTAAGGCACAGAAAGATTTAAGTGCAAAGAAAGGCTCACTTTCTAAAAGTGGCATTTCTAGAATAGTAATATTAAATCCAACTTCACCAGTCAGCAGGATTTTATATTACCATCCTGGCCATACTAAATATGACCTTCCTACTCCTTTCAGATCAGCAGCTACCACTTCAATACTGTATGAGGGCAGCCCCAATGCTAGCCTATGAAGGGAGCAGGCCTCACAGTAGTGCAAAACGAATTTAGGAGTTTTACACTACCAGGACATGTAAACTACACAGGTACATGTCCTGCCTTTCACCCACACAGCACCCGGCTCTAGGGGTTACCTAGGGCACAAATTAGAGGTGACTTATATGTGGAGAAAGGGGTGGTTTAGGCTTGGCAAGTACTTTTAAATGCCAAGGCGAGGTGACAGTGAAACTGCACACACAGGCCCTGCAATGGCAGGCCTGAGACAAGGAAAAGGGGCTACTTAAGTGGGTGGCACAACCAGTGCTGCAGGCCCACTAGTAGCATTTAATCTACCGGCCCTATGCACATAAAGTGCACATTACTAGGGACTTATAAGTAAATTAATAGTGCAATCAGGTATGATTCAAGGTTACCATGTTTTAGGGGAGAGAGCATATGCACTTTAGCACTGGTTAGCAGTGGTAAAGTGCACAGAGTCTAAAAGCCAGCAAAAACAGTGTCCAAAAAGTGGAGGGAGGCCGGCAAAAAGTTAGGGGTGACTACCCTAAGGCTGTCAGGTCTAACAGTACCTAGACAACAAATATAAAATACCTCAAGCCTCAATGGAGCAACAGCATGCAATACTTCCTCAGCAGGTCACAGGTCAAAAGTTTAATCAGAATAATTACACAGTACATCAATCCCCATTACACAGTGAGGATGGAATAAACGATGAATGGGTGAGTAAGAGTTTGGATGAAGAGGAATGTGTGTTGGCAGTTTCCCTAGAAGTAGATCAAAAGAGATGATATGTAAATGGAAAGGTAATGGGTCACAAGGTCTCATTGTTGGTTGACACAGGAGCTAAACATTCCACAGTGAGATCTGCAGAAGTTCAGAACTTACCCCTTTCAGGAAGAACAGTTCAGATTGTAAGAGTTGTGAATCAATATTTGACAAACCCTATTGCAGAGCCAGTTCAGGTTAGGATTGGCAATTTGAAAGGATTACACAAATTTGTAGTTTGCGACTCGAGTCCAGTATCCCTACTAGGGAGGGACTTGTGATGCAAAACAAGACGTTCAATTTCTTGCTCAAATGATGGAATTGAGATTCAGACAAACAGTGACGATGAAGATGACCTGACTTCAGAAACAGAATGTAACTCAGTAAATGAGGAGTACCCTTTGATTAGTTTCTTTCAGTTTTTACCGTGAGAGATCTTCCATCTGACACACAGGAAGCAATTAAAATGAAAGTGTGGGGTTTTACGGGCAAAGACATGTTAATAAAAGGAGTAGAGCCAGTTAAAGTCCCGATCAAGCCAAACAAATTTTTCCTCAGATACCCCAACATCACCTGACACCGGATGTAAATGAAGGGTCTGCTCCTATTATTTCAGAATTTGTGAGACAAGGGTGGTCATTACAACCCTGGCGGACGGTGTTAAAGGTGCGGCAATACCGCAAACAGGCCGGCGGACAAAAATAGGGAATTTTGACCCTGGCGGAAACCGCCAACAAAGACAGCCACTTTAACACACCGCCCGCCACGGCTGTACAGACAAGCAGCGCAGCGGTTACCGCCAACAGACAGGCGGAAGACAATGTACCGCCCAAATAGTATCACAACAGGCCAATCCACCACCTTTTCCGGGGTGGATTCACCGTGGATAAAAACACAGCGGAAACAGTATCTGCAATGGGAAAACGCTCACCTGAACACATCCCACGAGGAACGAGGACTCCATGGAGCCCGAATTACACATTCTACCGGCCCTTGTATTCCTACTCATCTACGAAGACCAACAGCGTTGCGGCCGAAGACAACGGGGAGTACTGCACCTACGACATGGGGGAGGAGGGAGGCAAAAGTTAGGGGGACACCCACGAAACACCCCCACCCCCACCCTCGCATATTACAACATACACACCAATGCATCCACAAAAATCACAGTAACAACCCACAATCCCCCCGGAAGAATGCAAAGACAAAGAGAAATCAGTGCAAACATTGTAATGTAGAAATATACATGTCTGTCAAAAATATACAGATATATATGAAAACTAGGCAGAAATATATACATTACGAGAAGTAGTGCAGATATGCACATATCAATGTCCGTGCACCACTAGTCCAAAAATGCATGGGCGAGGCCCACAAAAGATACCTGACCACAATCGGAGAGAACACTGCTGGGGCATCAGATAGAAATACTACAGGCACCTCAGGGGGAAGGGAAGGGGGGGCACCTCAGCCAGATGACTGCAAAGCCAGATCCACGACGGGGCTCCATGCCCACTGTGCCATCCTGGGGAGTGCAAAGCCACAATCTCTCAAGTCTCTACAGTGTGTGGCTTGCCCACTGTGACATCCTGGGCAGTGCAAAGCCACAGTCTCTCAAGTCTCTACAGTGGGTGGCTTGACCACTGTGCCATCCTGGGGAGTGCAAAGCCGCAGTCTCTCAAGTCTCTAGAGTGGGTGGCTTGCCCACTGTGCCATCCTGGGGAGTGCAAAGCCACAATTTTGCAAGTAGATAACACCCGCCAGTGGCTCTGGAGGGGGACTGGTGCCCAGACTGGATTAGTCTCCCCGTGAAAGTTCCTGTCCCGTCACTGTCCCAGCTGCAAATGGGATAAGGATGCTTGATGTGGTGGTCTTTTCATTCTTACCCGGAGCAGGTCCTGTTCAGCGGTGCTTTGCCATGGCGGTCTCTGGACTGTTCAGCGGTGCATTGCATTGGCGGTCTCTGGACTGTTCAGTGGTGCTTTGCAATGCCGGTCTCTGGACTGTTCAGCGGTGCTTTGCCATGGCGGTTCTGGACTGTTCAGTGGTGCTTTGCCATGGCGGTTCTGGACTGTTCAGCAGTGCTTTGCCATGCCGGTCTCTGGACTGTTCAACGGTGCTTTGCCATGGTGGTTCTGGACTGTTCAGCGCTGCTTTGCCATGCCGGTCTCTGGACTGTTCAGCCGGTGCTTTGCCCTGGCGGTTCTGGACTGTTCAGCGGTGCTTTGCCATGGAGGTTCTGGACTGTTCAGAGGTGCTTTGCCATGCCGGTATCTGGACTGTTCTGCGGTGCTTTGCCATGGCGGTTCTGGACTGTTCAGCGCTGCTTTGCCATGGCGGTTATGGAACGGACATTGGTGTGTGGCATTACGTTCCCTAGACTGGGCAAAGCCACAGTCTCTCAAGTCTCCACAGTGGGTGGCTTGCCCACTGTGCCTTCCTGGGGAGTGCAAAGCCACAATTTCGCAAGTAGATAACATCCGCCAGTGGCTCTGGAGGGGGACTGGTGCCCAGACTGGATTAGTCTCCCCGTGAAAGTTCCTGTCCCGTCACTGTCCCAGCTGCACATGGGATAAGGATGCTTGATGTGGCGGTCTTTTCAATCTTACCCAGTGCATGTCCTGTTCAGCGGTGCTTTGCCATGGCGGTCTCTGGACTGTTCAGTGGTGCATTGCAATGGCGGTCTCTGGACTGTTCAGCAGTGCTTTGCCATGCCGGTCTCTGGACTGTTCAGCGGTGCTTTGCCATGGCGGTTCTGGGGTGTTCAGCGGTGCTTTGCCATGGCGGTTCTGGACTGTTCAGCGGTGCTTTGCCATACCGGTCTCTGGACTGTTCAGCGGTGCTTTGTCATGGCGGTTCTGGACTGTTCAGCGGTGCTTTGCCATGGCAGTTATGGAACGGACATTGGTGTGTGGCATGATGTCTTCTACACTGGACATTGGTGTGTGGCATGACGTTCCCTCATAGTCCACCTGGCCTGTGGCAGCCGGGGCCCTCCTGGGCACTGACTCCGGCGGTGGTCTCCTGACCAGTGACGATACTTGGGCCCTCCTGGCCTATGACTCCGGTGGTGGTCTCCTGACCAGTGACAATACTTGGGCACTCCTGGGCACTGACTCCGGCGGTGGCGGTGGTCTCCTGACCAGTGATGATACTTGGGCCCTCCTGGCCTATGACTCCGGCGGTGGTCTCCTGACCAGTGACGATACTTGGGCCCTCCTGGGCTCTGCCTCCGGCGGTGGCGGTGGTCTCCTGACCAGTGACAATACTTGGGCCCTCCTGGGCTATGACTCCGGCGGTGGTCTCCTGACCAGTGACGATACTTGGGCCCTTCTGGGCACTGACTCCGCCGGTGGCGGTGGTCTCCTGACCAGTGACAATACTTGGGCCCTCCTGGGCTATGACTCCGTTGGTGGCGGTGGTCTCCTGACCAGTGACGATACTTGGGCCCTCCTGGGCACTGACTCCGGCGGTGGTCTCCTGACCAGTGACGATACTTGGGCCCTCCTGGCCTATGACTCCGGCTGTGGTCTCCTGACCAGTGACGACGGTGCTGGCGGTGGCGTCTCAACCGCCGGGAATGATTCCGGCCTTCTCCGCCGTGATACTCACAACAGGCTGGGCAGACTTCCTCTGGCCCTTCCCCACCTTTGGTGGAGTCACAGCTGACTCTCCAATCCCCTTGGAACCCCTGTGAGCTGTTTTCCCACCAGGAGTCTTCACACGGTCCAGTCGTCCACTCTCCAATTTCAGAGCCTTTACAGGGGGTGGGCTGCCAGTGCCTTGGCTCCGGGTCATACTGCCTGCCCTGGTGGCCGGTGCACTCCACATACCTTGAACAGGCACCACTGGTATTGGAGACTTTTTGGCTGAGGCGCTACGACGGGACTGATGAATTGGAGGGGGGGTGGGAGCAAAAAGGTCAACTTTACAGAGGGACAGTTTCTGACGAACACTGGGATGGGTAGTTGGAGGGGGTCTGGGAGTGGAGGAAGAGGAGGTGGTTGTAGGAGGTGTCACTTTAGGTGATTTGGGTGCAGGTGCAGGTACTGGAGGCTGTCGTGAGGTGGATGGATGTTGGGTGTGTGGTTGCCGGTGTTTGTGTACTTTGGGAGGGGGCGACACAGACACACTGGGAGAGGACACAGGGGACGTGTAAATGGGAGTGGAGGTGGTGAGTGCAGGTGAGCGGCTTGTGGTGCTGGGTGTCCTGGTGCGATTCCTGGTGCCTGTAGATGTGGTGCATGCAGGTGTGTGTGTAGACAAGACTGGGAGGGAGGAGGGAGAAGAGGAGGAGGGGGACACAGTGGAGGCAGTGGATGTTGCTGTGTCTGTATGTGGGTGAGGCTTGCGTGAGTGCCTGTGGGTTATTTGGTGCCTATGTTTGCTTGAGCTACTTGTGTGTGCTGACTTGTGTGCATGCTGGTCTGTAGGTGTACTTGAGATGGGCTGGGGTACAGGGGATTTGGTCTGGGTGGAGGAGGTTGGAGGGGGAGGCTAGACACAGGGACAATGGCTGCCATCAGTGCTTAGGCCTGAGATTGCAGGGTTCGCTGAAGGACAGCCTGACCAGAATGAATGCCCTCCAGGAATGCATTACCGTGTTGCAACTCTCGTTCTACACCCTGGATGGCATTCACAATGGTAGACTGCCCAACAGTGAGTGACCTGAGGAGGTCAATGGCCTCCTCACTGAGGGCAGCAGGGGTGACTGGGGCAGGGCATGAGGTACCTGGGGTGAAGGTGATGCCCACCCTCCTGGGTGAGCGGGCACGGGGCGAATGCTGAGGGGCTGCTGGGAGGGCGATGCTGGTAGGGGAGGTGGCGGCAATACCTGTAGAAGTGGGGCGCACAGATGGTGCCGCCACCACAAGGGAGCCCCCATCGGCGGACGACTCCGTGTCGCTGGTTGGTGATCCGGTGGCCGACGTGAAGCTCCCCTTGCCCTCCGTCCCATGGTGCATTCAGAGTCCGTGGTGTGGCCCTCCATGGCCATGTGGGATGAAGCTCTCTCGTGCTCCGGTGCCACTGTACCTCAGCCTGATGATGCTGATGTACAAAAGAACAGGGAGAGCAAAAAACAGGGGGGGGGGGAACAGAAGAAGAGCAGGTTGAGTGCATGGCATACCGCTACCGTTGGCGGACAAGACAGACACAGCAGCCCCCTGCATTAGGCCGTGCTCCTGGCCTCTGCATATGCAATTCCTGGGATATGGCCTACATGGCTATGGTGGACATCTTCACACATGGATGCCACAGGGGCAACTATACCTGTACTTGTCACTCTACTGAGGTGGGGTAGAGTGCCACATGGGCTGCATTACAGAGGGGCCTAGTCTTTGTGTTTCTGGCTGGCCTAGGTACGTCCACAGGCCTCCTCCCCCACCCAGACCCCTCTACTCCACCCAAAGTCCGCAGAATGAGGTTGTACTCACCTCCGTATGTCTCGTGTGATGCCCTCAAGCGCCAATCCAACTCCGGGTAGGCCACCGCCAGGATCCGGAACATCAGGGGGGTCATGGTGCGACGGGCACCCTTCCCACGTTGGGAGGCCATCCCAAGCTGAGCCTCCGCCGTCTTCTTGCTGCAGCGGCGAATGTCCTCCCATCTTTTCCGGCAGTGGGTGCCCCGTCTCTGGTGGGCCCCCAGGGTCCGGGCCTCCTTGGCAATGGCACGCCAAATGTCCCTCTTCTGGTGGGCGCTGACCTACATGACATGCACAAGGGAAGACGAAAAGTCATTACCAACTGCACCATCGATGTGAGTGGCCCCCTCCCTACTTTAGCCATGTGGGCCATTCATTCACATGCATTAATGTTCCATGAACTCTGCACTCTTCCCTTTTACAACCAGCCCTCTCCACCCAGGCCTAGCCCATACAACGTGCTCCCTGTGTACTAACCTGTTGGTCTGGAGGACCGTAGAGTAGCGTGTACTGGGGGAGGACCCCGTCTACTAGTTTCTCCAACTCCTGAGCAGTGAAGGCAGGGGCCCTTTCCCCAGACGCAGCAGCCAACGTCGCTTCCAGACCGAGGTCACAGCAGCACTTGCAGTGTAGGTCCTCTCCTGTTGAAGGTCAGGTATCTAGTGATTGAACAGATAGAAAATGGCGGTGACGTCCACGGCGGTGACGTCCGCGGCAGTGCGTATCATCACTGCCGGCGCACCTGTTCATTGGCTCCTGGGACCCATAGGGTCCAATGTTAACCAATGCAGCATTGCGCCGCGGTCTACGACCGCCTACCGCGACGGTGTGCAACGCCAGCGCTGTTACCCCACAATCCCATTGTCCCAGTTTAGAGGTCAGGCAGCCGCCATTTCAGGGGCCCACATGGCTTCATTTACCTCTGCGTCACACATAGCTAGGCCTACACTCAACACACATACAGGAAGGGTTTTGTGTTTGGTGTAGTCTTCTGTGTAACTGTGGGTACATACCTGGAGGAAAATTGACTTTATCGTCGCTGTTGTCCTTCGTGGGCGCCGTCAGCTGGGACATGTGAGAAGATGGCGGAATCCTCCGGTGTACCGACCGCTGGTGGACCTGTTGACAATTGAAGAGCAACATGTAATCGTCACCTTCAGGTTTGACCGTGCCACAATCCAGGAACTATGTACCCAGTTGGAGCCAGACCTGATGTCACCAATCCGCCTTCCCACTGGAATCCCCTCTGACGTGCAGGTGCTGTCAGTGCTCCATTTCCTTGCAAGTGGGTCTTTTCAGACAACAGTTGCCATGGCATCAGGGATGTCCCAGCCTATGTTTTCCAACGTCTTGTCCAGAGTGTTGTCTGCCCTGCTGAAACACGTAAGGAGATACATCATTTTCCCTGAGGTGGAAGATTTGCCCACAGTTAAAGGTGACTTCTATGCCCTTGGACATATCCCCAACGTCATAGGTGCCATTGATGGCACCAATGTAGCTCTGGTCCCCACCCCCCTCCCACAGGAGTGAACAGGTGTACAGAAACAGGAAGAGTTATCATTCCATGAATGTACAGATGGTCTGTTTGGCAGACCAGTACATCTCCCAGGTTAATGCTATGTTCCCTAGCTCAGTGCATGACGCCTACATCCTGCGGAATAGCAGCATCCCTGATATGATGGGTCAACTCCAGAGGCACCGTGTATGGCTATTGGGGGACTCTGGTTACCCCAACCTTTCCTGGCTATTGACCCCAGTGAGGAATCCCAAGACCAGGGCAGAGGAACGGTACAATGAGACCCATGGGCGGACTAGGAGAGTGATCAAACGCACCTTCGGCCTCCTTAAGGCCAGGTTCAGGTGCCTCCATATGACAGGTGGTTCCCTATTCTACTCACCGAAGAAGGTGTGCCAGATCATCATCGCCTGCTCAATGCTTCATAATTTGGCTTTGCGATGCCAGGTGCCTTTTCTGCAGGAGGATGGTCCAGATGACGGTGTAGTGGCAGCTGTGTAGCCTGTGGAGCCTGTGGACAGTAATGAGGAGGAAGCTGAGGAAGAAGACAACGACAACAGGGAGTCAGTCATACAGCAATATTTCCAGTGACACACAGGTGAGAACATTTTCTGTTTGAACATTACATTCACTGTCACACGTCTTCCTCTATCCTGTGTGTAAATTATTGGGATTATTTGGTAATTGAGTTGTTTCTTTCCATTATGGTTTCACAGGTGTGGTTACCTACGTGTGTCATCTACTTGCATCCTTCAAGGACTTTTGATGTGTGACATTGGTATGTTGCCTTTACATCTCACAACGCATTTTGACACTGTCATAGATATTACATTTTAACAATTCATAAAGTGACTCCAGATTGTTTTGTGTTTCAAGGGTGTTTATTGAAGTGCTCAGAAATGGGAGGGGGTTGTAAATTGAGGATGGGTGATGGAGGAGGAATGTCCATGGCAGAGTCCAGTCTATTAGTCTCACAGGTGCACTGCCCATATGGGCATAGGAAGTGGAGCCCGGGCAGTTCAAGTATGGACAGGGTAACAAAGTGTGACAGTGGAGGGACAATCAGGGTGGTCTCACTTCCTGGCGGGGTCTTGCCATCTTGCTCTGTCCTGTTCCTGGTTCTCAGAGACCGCTTGCGTGGTGGTTGTCCATCTGCAGGGGGTGGGGTGCTGGTGTAGTGGTCCTGTGGCGGGGCGTCCTGTCCACTAGCTCCGGCGGAGGTGGTGGGCAGTTCATCGTCCTGGCTAGTGTCAGGGGCCCCTTGGAGTGCTACGGTGTCCCTCAGGGTCTGCTGTATGTCCTTCAGCACCCCTACGATGGTGCCCAGGGCGGAGCTGATGGTCCTGAGCTCCTCCCTGAACCCCAAATACTGTTCCTCCTGCAGGCGCTGGGTCTCCTGAAACTTTACCAGTACCGTCACCATCGTATCCTGGGAGTGGTGGTATGCTCCCATGATGGAGGTGAGGGCCTCGTGGGGAGGGGGTTCCCTTAGCCTGTCCGCCCCCTGTCGCACAGCAGCCCTCCCAGTTCCCCTGTGTTCCTGTGCCTCCGTGCCCTGGACCGTGTGCCCACTACCACTGCCCCCAGGTCCCTGTTGTTGTTGGGGTGGTGGGTTACCCTGGGTTCCCTGTAGTGGTGGACACAGCGCTGATTGACCTGTCCTGGTACGGAGGTTTGGGCCCGCTGGGTGGGTGCTGTGCTGGTGTTACCAGAGGGTGGAAGGTCAGTGTTGGGCTGTGTCAGTGTAAGGGGAACCGACTGTCCCGAGGCCCACGATGGTCCGGGCTGGTCATCAGGATCCAGTAGGGCAGAGCTGCTATCGTCACTGTGGGCCTCTTCTGGGGGTGGAGTGGTGTTGTCTGGACCCTCTGGTGTGGTGACGGTCCTTCGTGTTCCTGCAGGGGCATAAGAGCATGATTAATGCATTTGTGTGTGTGATGGTGTGCAATGGGTGGGTGTCTCTGTACCCCAGTGCAGGCATTCCTGTGTGGGGGCTTGTGTGATGATGGTTAGGGGGTTGTTCTGGGTATGTGCAGTGGGCTTGCTTTAGTGAGGGGTGTCCATGCTTTGTTGTGTCATGCAGGGCTTGGTGTTGGGATGGGTGGTTTGTGTTATTAGTACATTAGTGAGGATTTGGGGTGATAGGGGAGGGGGTGAGAGTGGGGGTGTGTGATAGCATGCAGGTAGGGAGGGGGATATGATAGTTAAGATTTGACTTACCAGTGTCCCATCCTCCACTGACTCCTCCGAGGCCCTCTGGATGCATGATGGTCAAGACTTGCTCCTCCCATGTTGTTAGTTGTGGGGGAGGAGGTGGGGGTCCGCCGCCAGTCCGTTGAACTGCAATGTTGTGCCTGGAGACCACGGAACGCACCTTCCCCCGTAGGTCGTTCCACCTCTTCATGATGTCCTCCCTATTTCTTGGGTGCTGTCCCACAGCGTTGACCCTGTCCAAGATTCTGTGCCATAGCTCCATCTTCCTGGCTATGGATGTGTGCTGTACCTGTGACCCAAATAGCTGTGGCTCTACCCGTAGGATTTCCTCCACCATGACCCTGAGCTTCTCCTCGGAAAAGCGGGGGTGTCTTTGGCGTGACATGGGGTGGTGTGTGGTGATGTGTAGTGGTGTGTGGTGTTTTGTGCGTGGATGTTGTGTGGGTGATGGTGTTGTGTGCCTCTGTATGGTGGTGTTGTCTTGGCTGTGCTGTCTCTCTGGCCTTCGTCCGTGAATTGTGGTCGTAGGGGTTTGTGGGTGATGTGGGTGTGTGTTTTATATTGTGTTGGGTGTGTGGGAGTGGTGTTTGTATGTGTATCAGGTGTGTATATTTGGAATTGTCCAATGTGGCGGTGTTTTGGAGATGTGTGTGTATTTTGAGCGCGGCGGTGTGTACCGCCAATGGAATACCGGGGTTGAAAGACCGCCGCGTGGATTCGTGGGTCGTAATAGCATGGGCGTGTTTCTGTTGGCGTGGAGGTTTTGTTTTTGCCAGTTTAACACTGACCTTTGGTGTGGCGGAGATGTGTGGGTGTCTGAATTTCGGCGGATTCCGAGATGTATGTCATAATAGCTGTGGCGGAATACTGCAGCCGCGGCGGTGTATTGGTGGTCTTCTGCACGGCGGTAAGTGCCTTTTACCACCAATGTTGTAATGACCCCCAAGGTGTTTTGAAAGAAGTTTTGAGTAGTCATTGTAACTTGTCAATAATTGGAATTAGGAAGCCATGTGGGAAATTTCGAATTTTTCAGGACTTGAGAAAGGTAAAGGACATTGTGATTAAATGCTGTCCCAAAGTGCCCAATCCAGTAGTAATTTTGTTTCAAATTCCATGCGATGCAGAATGGTTCACTGTAATTGACCTGTCACAAGCTTTCTTTTCTGTGCCTCATTATGAGAATAGCCAGTTTATTTTCTGTTACAAATTTTTGGATAAAATTTACTGTTGGTGTAGGATTCCTCAAGGGTTTTCAGAATCACCTTCTATTTTCAACCAGATCCTGTAAAAGAACCTGGCATCATTGGAAATGCCTTTCCAATCGACATTGGTCCAGTACATTGAAGATTTGTTGATTGCATCCAAAACCCAGGAAGCATGCAAAACTGATGCTATTGCATTATTGAATCATCTAGGGAAAAGTGGTCAGAAAGTGACCCTGGCTAAACTACAGTATTGTCAGAAAAAAGTTAAATATTTGGGTCATCTAATTGGGAAATGTATTAGGAAGATTTCAAGAGAAAGAATCACAGCCGTACTGCCGATAAATCCCCCGAACAAGAGAGAGACGTCAGGATGTTTTTATGAATGGTAAGTAACCGTCGCCAGTGGATCCCCAACTTTTCAGTTATTTCAAACCCATTACAGAAGTTGACACACAAGGACGTTACTGATCCCTTAGTGTTAGATCAAGCAAGTATGAAAGCCTTTACGGAGTTGAGAGAACGTCTGTGCAAAGCCCTGGCTTTGGGAATACCTGATTACACAAAATCTTTCATGTTGTTCTGTCATGAGCGTGATGCATGTTCCTTGTCCGTCTTTACTAAAGTCCATGGTGGTGTAAACCGCCTAGTAGCTTATCTTTCAGCTACATTGGACCCTGTTGCAGTGGCTTTACCAGGCTGTATGCATTCTGTAACTGCGGTTGGTTTGAGCCTCACGCAGCTTGAGAGCATTGTGATGAGATATCCTTTAACTGTCATGGTCCCTCACTCCATTGAAATATTACTTACCAGAACAAAATCTCAGTACCTTACAGGTGCCAGGCTGACTCGTTATAAGTTGATTATCCTAGGATCCTCAAATGTGTAATTGAAAAGATGTACAGTGCTTAACCCAGCAACCTTACTCCCAAAAGAGAATGTTGAAACTGACAAATTGGAAGAAGTTGATCACGATTGTCTCGAAGTAACTGATCTATGCACAAAACCAAGACCTGATATTAGAGATACCCAATTGAAGGAAAATTACCAGATCATTTTTGTTGATGGTTCCTGTTTAAGAGACAACATGGGAACACTTAAAGCAGGATATGCTGTGTGCACAATATCTGGTATATCTGAAGTGTCCTGGCTTCAAGGAGTATATTGAGCACAAGTGGTGGAACTGGTAGCCCTTACTAGAGCATTTCATGTTTCTACACAGCTTAAAGTTACCATCTATATGGATAGTTAATAAGGATTTGGAATAGTCAATGATTTTAGCCAGCTGTGGTCACAGGGAGGTGTCTGGTTCTCCAGTTAGAAATGCTGAAAAGATTCACAAATTGTTACAAGCTATTCGCTTGACCGAGAAGACTGCTGTGGTGAAATGCAATCACAAGATTTTGTATCTTTAGGAAATCAATATGTGGATCAAGTCGCAAGATTTTGTGCATTGAACTGTATATCATTCAAAGATAAATGGGAATTGTTACCTGGTGATGACGAAGTGTGTCCAAAGTTTGCATTACATATTGTGGATACTTTGGAAGAGTTAAGAGTTAAAAGCCTTGCAGGATAATGTTGCAAAAATGAAAAAAGAGATTGGGTTAAATTTAAATTCATTCAACAACTGGAAGAATGTATGGGTCTCAGAAGAAGGAGAAATGGTGTTGCCAAATATCTTGTTGACACAAATGGCAAGGTTTTACCATGGTCAAGCACATGTTGGGATGGATGCTATGATTAGAGTATTCAAGTAATATTGGTTCAATACAAAATTCAGACAAATTGCTGAAACAGTTTGCCATTGTTGCATCATTTGTCAGCAAATGAATGTGGAAAAAGGGACAATGGTCAATTTGGGCCACATTGGAAGAGCAGGAGGCCCGTTCAACAGAATTCAGATGTATTTTATTGAGATGCCTGTATGTGGAGGATTGAGATATATGTTGGTGATTGTCTGCATTTTTAGTCACTGGATTGAAGATTATCCTACATGAAGAAATTACAGCTTTACAGTAGCAAAGTTACTGCTTAGAGAACTGATACCACGTTTTGGGTTTCCGGTCTCCTTAGAATAAGATAGAGGAAGTCACTTCAACAATGAGGTAATTAAATTACTGTGTTCAACTTTAAACATTGAGCAGAAGTTACATTGTAGCTACCGCCCTGAAGCATCAGGACTTGTGAAACAGATGAATGGCACTGTAAAGTCGAGACTGGTGAAAATGTGTGCGTCCACGAATCTGAAATGGCCTGACGCACTACTGATAGTATTGATGACAATGAGAAACACCCCAACAAGAAGACAGGACTGTCACTGCATGAGATCCTTATGGGCAGAGCAATAAGGTTGCCAGCAGTTCCTGCAAATGCTCTTGTGAACATGACAGATGATATGGTGTTGGACTACTGCAAAGGTCTAGCTGATGTGGTTTGCTCTTTTTCTCATCAGGTGAAAGCCACCTCACTGCAACAGTCTCAAAATCAAGGACACAACCTCAGAGCAGGTGATTGGGTTGCGATTACAAAGCACATGAGGAAGATGTGTTTGAAGCCTCGGTGGAAGGGTCCTTACCAGGTAGTTCTGATCACTACTACAGCTGTGAAGTGCGCTGGAATCTCGAAGTGGATTCACCCAAGCCATAAGAGGAAAGTGCCGTGTCCATTGGACCATGACGAAGAGTTGTTGAGAGTACCGACAATGTCTAAATCAACTCCTGAATTGGAGAAAGGAGAAGAATCAGGGACTGAAAGTGAGTAAATAGCATCAGGTTCAGCCACTCCTGTGAGAGACAAAGGAGAAGAGAATAATAGTGGACCAACCACAATTGAGGCAGCAGGAGAATCTAGACAGGGGAGGGCTCTCCCAGAAGCAGACAGTCTTAAAAGACATTCAGAACAAACAACTGATCCCGAGGGGGAAGCGGTTGAGATGGATCAAAGTCAATGTGATCAGACTCCTCCTGAAACAGTCACAGGTAGGTCAAAAGAAAATCCTGCCGAACAAAGAGAATTAGAAGCCCGGTGCTGAAAAAAGCATTAACGAAATGTCCATCGAAAGGAGATAAATGGCAAAAGTCGCAAGAAAAGAGAAACGAAGCAATTACAGTGACAACAATTGAGGAGGAAATAGACACAACAAGGAAATAGGACTTGAGTGATGGAGAATTGAATGGAGATCGAAGACTGAAAAGAAGGAGAATTGCAAGTCAAAGATACGCTGGTCCTGAATGGGCGTATACAACAACAAGTGAATGGCAGAGAGCATGTATGTCTTTTTGTTTTGATTGAGATATTACAGGTCAATATTCTGGCACTTGAAAGAAGTAAATTAACTGAACTGTTGAGAACTGTAACTGAGAAAGGTGCAAGAAAGAAAAAGACTATTGAAAGCAACCGGAAAAGACTTTGATAACCTGATTTGACGTGCTGCTAAACTGATTTGGATAACTTACCGATATTGACAAAGTTCTGAAAAAAAGACTGGAAGCTGTAAATAACTGTTAACGAAGATTGAAGATTTGTTTTTGATTTTGCTGCATAGTTATAATTTTTCTTCTACTTTCTGATTCTTTACAGATCATGGGTAACTTTAACCAGCAAGGTAGGAAGAATAGGTGCTGTAAATATATGGGTATGGGTTTGGCAATTGGATGTTTGATATTGTGCCTGATATTGATTGTGAGCATGACTGTTCTTGACAAGAATGAAGCCGACCATACCTTAGCTTTAGAGACAACCACCGCAGTCACAAAGATAGGTAGATTCAGGCTAGATGAGAAATATCTGCATGTAGGTATTACACAAGGAGAACTTTCTTTTAATGTCTTCTATCGCTTATTGAGTGAGTATGTTGAAATGAGGAATGCAAGAAACTGTTATGTTTGTACTCAGATTCCTTCATCAGTCGAGGAAGGAGTTACTTACCATAGTTTGCCACTTACTAATAGAATAAGCTGCAGTCTGCTACTAACAAGATTCTATAACCAAGAGTACATTCAGTATTTATATTCTAATCATAAAGTCGTATTTTCATTCGGCTTTATAATTAGATACCTGAGTAGAGTAGCAAGGGACATTGACATAGTATTAGTGAGAGAATTCTTTGAGCAGACTTTGACATTTGGCACAGTTTTTGCGCACCATAATAATCTAACATGCCTACCAATACCTATAGAGAAGAGCTTTTTAGATCAGACCGATGACAGGAGAACAACACTAAAAGAGAGTTTGTGGATAACATGTTGACAAAATTTCCAGGAGCCATGATCCTACTGGATACAGAAATGGCTGTGGTAAGTTCAATGATGTTACAAAACCGCCTTGTGTTAGACATTCTCTTTGCAAGGGATGAGGAGTCTGAAAAATGCTTAATTCAAAACATTGTTGCTCATATATTCCTGAAAATAGTAACAAAATTAGGATCTCGATTACCAATCTAACTAATGACAAGATCGATTTGAAAGAGCTGAAAGAACCAGGAGTTTGGGAAAAAGTTGGTAAAGGATTGGCTTCCGTGGGAAATTGGCATGGCAATGTAGGAAATGGAATAATATTGAAAATAATACAAGGGATATTGATTATTCTAATTTGCATAATTGGAGCATGGGGAATGTATAAATTGTATTGTGTGATTAAATTAAAGAAAATGAAAAATAAACAGAGGAGGGAAAAATTCAAATGGAAAAATTCCTTAGGGAGAACTCAAAAAAAGAAACAAAGAAGAAATAGAGAAAGCTAATTTTAGGAGAAAAAAAAATTGTGTGGGAAGATGTAAGTGTGATGGCATATTTAGTCATCAGAGGAGGGATTGTGAATCCTGAATTTTACTAATAAATGTTCATGTACACTGAATTATACACTTGCATGGAAATTTTGCTTAAAGTGAGAAAATGATGCATGACTTAGAAATCATGCCTGCTTGAATGGCCGCCAATAATCACAAAGTGTTCTTATTAATTGTGTATTAAAATGAAATGATGTGCTCATTTCTAGAATAATGTAGAAAAGCATTTTATTAATGAGTACATATTATGTATTTACAAAAAAAGTAATGGTAGGCTTTAAGTTAACGAGGTTTTGGGCCTAGTGGCACAGCCTCGTGTAAAGCTGCACTGTTGAAATAATGCTATAAGAAAATGTATGCTAAAGAAATTAATACATGAATTGTTTTTCCACTGAGTTGAACAAATGTTAATAGTTGTGTTCTTTTCCCATGAGAACTCCTTGCTAGAAAATGCTGTAACAGTTGCTGATACATTGTGGAAATTGATGCATGAGAAAGCGGTGTTCCCAGGAACCAACAATGGATGCACTGACTGGAGTACGGAGTGAAACAAAGTTGATACCTGGCATACCGAACGATGAAATCAGGAGAAGAGGAGCCAGTCATCGACATGTGAAAGACAGTTTAGTTATATCTTAGATTTGAACTACTATTTTCAATGGACTAAACGTAAAACGTATGATTCTTTGACCAATAGCAATGTGAGAAGAGTTTAGATGATTTTGACTTAACCCAACTGAACCAGGAGAGAAGGGCCACTCACTCTTTTACTTTCCCCTTGTTCAAATGATTCATTGCTCATTGCTGGTGAGTTAACACTTGCCTTGTTTTCTCTTACTTGGAGATTATGGCCCTCATTATGAACACGGTGGTCAAAACTGCTCCACTGGCGTTGGGGGTAAAAACTGCCAACAGAGGAGCGGTCCGGACCACCAAATAATGAACCACGTGAAACACCGGCATCCTGAAAACCACCTACCGCCAGTAGAGGAGTGCCGGCAACTACGGCAGAGGCCGCCCACAGGCCGATGGAAAGGCCCAACCTGCCCATCAAATAATGAACCACTAAACCGCCGTCAGTTCAGGGGCGGGAGTCACCACCATGCAAAGCCAGGCAGAAATTAACCTAATATAAGGAAACACTCACTGGAGGCACTCACAACACACCAAAGCAGACATGGATAGAGAGCTGCAGATCATGCCAGCCCTGCTCCTTGCCATATACCTCCATGACTGAGACCGCCGAAGAAGAGGACAATGAAAAGTACCGCAACCTATTAAACAAGGGAAGAAAGGGCACAGTTACATATCCACCCACTCCACCCACCGTGCAATGCTCCCACAACCCTTCACAGCAGCAGAAGCCACACATCCCACAGCAAGAGGTACTTACCAGACACAAGGCAAATCCAACTTGACCACAGTACATACAAATGCCCCACACCCCCAAACAATGAAACGAGAGACCAGGGTCCAAGAGTGTGCCGCCAAAACAGAGGCCACACATAAAATTTTAATTCAGCTCACAGAGCTAATTATTCACATTAAGGCCAATGGCCAGTCCATAGTGCTGGATGTTTGTGGGCTACAATGGCCCCAACCTGACTCCCAAAAGTGCTACGGTACTCCACCTTATGGGAAAACAATGGGGCATCCAGGCACCTCAGGGAACAGGGGCAGGGGATGGTGGTGGTTGGGGTGGGGATTTGCGACGGGGGTGGGGCTTGGACTTGCGTTCGGAAGGTAGAGGGGGTTTGGGTTTGGCCTTGGAAGGTGGGGGATGTGCTTTGACCAGGTGGAGCCAGATGGAAATGGCTCTGCATGGGGCTTCTTCCTCTCTGGGGAAGGGGCTTGGGAATGTTAAGGGCGGACAGGGGCGGGCTGTGAATTGGAAGGAGTGGAAAGGTCAAGGAGGTGCACGCGTTTACGGACAAGACGGGGTGGGCCAGTGGGTTGGAAGAGGTCAGCACGGGAGAGGAAAAGTTTTTGGGGAGCAATAGGGTTGGGCCTGGAGGAGGGCGTGGGAGTGGAGGCAGAGGGTGTGGATGTAAGTGGTGTACGGATGCGTGTTGTGGGTGCAGGTGACTGGACAGTCTGCTGAGGTGTGGTGGATGTTTGATGGGTGGGTGTCTTGGTGCGTTTGTGTGTTTTTGGAGGGGGGGTGGACACAGTGGGAGAAGACAGGCTGCCAGTGTGGATGTATGTTGTGTGGTTGTCTGCAAGTCTGGTGAGTGTGCTGCATGTGTCAACTAAAGTAGTTGTGGTGAGTGCAGGTGTGGTGTCTGGGCAGCATTTATGGATGTCTGCTATTGTGGTGACTGCAGGAATAGGCTTAGCAACAGTGGCTGAAGGTGTAGTGCCTGAGGGTGTGAATGTATAGGGGACAGACAGGGAGGCGGAAGAGGTGGGCATACTAGGGGAAGTGGATGTTGCTGTCTGTGCACGTGTATGTTGGCTGTGTGAATGCTTGTGGTGGGAGGTGTGGTGCTTGTGTTTAGAAGTGTGCTTCTTGTGTGTTGAGGTGCTTGACTGTGTGTCAGATTGTGTGCTTTGGATGGGTGAAGGGAGTGGGGTGCTGGAAGGGATAGAGGAGGTTGGAGGGGGGATGGAACGACCAGGGAAACTGGCTGCCGTCAAAGAGGAGGCCAGAGCCTGAAAAGATCTCTGTAGGCCAGACACGGCACCGTGAATGCCATCCAGATAGGCATTGGTCTGCTGCATCTCTGATGCTAGCCCCTGGATGACATTGACGATGGTTGTCTGCCCTACAGAGATGGTTCTCAGGAGGTCAATAGCCTCCTCCATGAGGGCGGCAGGGCTCACTGGGGCAGGGGAGGGGGTTCCTGGGGCGAAGGAGACGCCCACCCTTCTGGGTGAGCGGGCATGGGCAACTCGGTGGGGAGCAAATGGGAGGGTGGTGATGGCATGGGGGTGGTGGAAGATGGTACTGTAGGGGTGTGCCCACTATGGTCCGCCACCGCCAGGGAACCCCCATCGGAGGAGGTATCGGAGTCACTACCTCCAGTGGTAGTAGCATCCCCCGTGGTACTCCCCTCGCCCTCCAACCCACTGGTCCCCTTGGCGTCGGATGACTCTGCCTCCGAGGATCCGTGGGCCACTGCATCCCCACTCGCCGGTGCCTCAGCTCCCTCGCCAGATGATGCTGATGTACACAAACAACACAAGAGAACATGTATTGGGAGACAAAATAGGAGAGACACTTGTAAATAGCTGAAAGGAGTGCACATAGTGGCCATACATACACCCACCCATAATACCCTACAACAGGCAGAACCTTCCACTATGCCCATGGCCATGCCCCTGACTAGTGACCAGAACCCTGCTCTACACCCATCACCCTGAACTAGCTAAGGACCTGTGGTGTAGGAGACCTGACCCAAACACACCTACACCCTACGGGGCCATCATGTAGATGGACATCAGTCAGAGTCCCTGCAACTAAGCAGCATAAACCCTAATGCACACAGACAACCAACAAGGGGTAAGATTGTGATATGTGTACTCACCCCCTTGTGACTGCTGTGCAGCCTTCAAGCGCCCATCCAGGTCTGGGTAAGCCACCACCAGGATGTGTAGCATGAGGGGGGTCAATGCCTGACGGGCACCCCTTCCACGTTGGGAGGACTTCCCCAGCTGGGCCTCACAGATTTTTTGCACCCAGCGCTGCAGGTCCTCCCACCTCTTCCTGCAGTGGGTGCTCTGCCGGTTGTAGACCCCCAGGGTCCGCACCTCCTTGGCGATGGCATGTTAAAGAGCCATCTTCTGGTGGGCACTGACCTAAAAGGGACACACAGAAATGTAACACAGAGGTCAGGCACTTGGTAAATAAGTACAGCTGGCTATACGTCCACTATGGGACAGACCTTACTAACAGACTTACAGGACATACGCATGCAGCATGTCATGAACCATGGCCCATGCAGGTTCAGAGGTGCACACATATGTACTTCCAACACCATACATTACACACAACCATTGCCCCCAATCCTCCCACTCACCTGTACCTCTGGCTGTCCACAGAGCTTGGTGTACAGGGGCAGGACCCCATTCACTAGCCTCTCCAATGCTTCCTGGGTGAAGGCCGGGGCCCTTTCCCCTGCAACACGAGCCACTTCCACGACCAGAGGCAGGACACAGCAGTACACTCAGTGGAGTACCTGCTTGCACGAGATCTGGGAGTCAAGTGAAGTTGGGGTGACGAACTCCCGTATGTACCACGGCGGTGTGCACCATCACCGCAGGCGGCGATCAT
Source organism: Pleurodeles waltl (assembly GCF_031143425.1). Lineage (NCBI taxonomy): Eukaryota > Metazoa > Chordata > Amphibia > Caudata > Salamandridae > Pleurodeles > Pleurodeles waltl. Next base: position 963,034,423 of record NC_090450.1, read on the forward strand.
GATACGCCAGGATTCCCCATTGGCATCCATGATGACCAATGACTGTGCAAACGGCGGTAAACACCGCCTTACGCTGTTACGTCAACCGCTAGTGGTATGAGGTCACTTCCACCACAACAGTTCTGGATAACAGGGGGCAGACATTTTGGCCTTAACTACGCATTAATTAAAATGATATCTGCACAATGCAGGCACTATTGTTCACCTAACCCACCTATGCATGTGAACATTCACAATACCACACATGACAAACCCTGTTCTATAATTATGGTCTAGATGATATTCTGTCAAAAACATTTAGCTTCTGAGTCCCTACAATCAAGTCAGCAGTGCTCAATGTATGACAATGTGTGCCTATGTATGTGTGTTCCTCACACTTGTTTCAAATCACTCCTAGGTACCAACCCTCGGGGTGAGGAAGGGCCCCATCGGTGTACAGACCACTTGTTGATTTGCAGACCATGGTGGAGCGTCACATCATAATCAATTACAGACTCACCGGTGCAACTATTCTGGAACTTTGTGCATTACTGGATCCTGCACTGACTCCGGCAAATCGTAATCAGCAAGCCATCCCTACTGAAGTGCAGGTGCTTGCTGCACTCCATTTCCTGGCCATGGGCTCATTTCAAGTGACAGTGGGCATGGGTGCAGGATTTTCACAGCCAATGTTCAGCATGATACTGACAAGATTTCTAAATGCATTTGTACAACACCTGCGGTCCTATGTGAGGTTTCCCCAAAGTGCTGACCTCCCTGCCATCAAGTCTGACTTCTATGCATTTGCAAACATACCCCATGTGATTGGTGCCATTGATGGCACCCATATACCTATCATACCCCCAAGAGTCAGTGAACAGGTGTACAGAAACAGAAATAACTTTCACTCCATGAACATCCAATTGGTATGTACTGCAGACCAGTACATCTCACATGTGAAGGCCATGTTCCCCGGTTCAGTCCATGATACCTTTGTGCTGAGGAACAGTAGTGTGCTACACAAGATGGAACAACTACACGAGGACAGAGGGTGGATAATAGGTAGGTGTTTCTCTCACTAACTGCCACCTAGCAGACAGACAGGCTGTCTGACTCAGAGGCCTGACAATGACTACTCTGTTTTGCACCTTTTTCTAGGTGATTCTGGCTATCCCAACTTGCGTTGGCTTCTGACACCAGTGAGGAATCCTGGGACAGATGCAGAGAGGAATTACAATGAAGCCCATAGACGTACTAGGTGGGTGATAGAGCGCACAATAGGTCTCCTGACGGCTAGATTTTGTTGTCAACATATCTCTGTGGGTTCCCTGGCCTATGGGCCTGAAAAGGTGTGTAGAATAGTGGTGGCCTGCTGCATGCTGCACAATGTGGCAGTGAGAAATTCCATCCCCGTCTTGGAGGTGGATGGTGCTGTATATCCTGACCAGCTTCTTCAGAGAGGGGACGAGAGTGATGGTGATGATGAGGAAGGGGAAGATGTTAATTCCAGTACCCAACTGATACAACTCTACTTCCAGTAACTATGTGGGATTAAGGGCTGACTGGTGTTTGTGAAACAAACTGTCAGTGTGCTTTGTCATCTGGGGGGGTTGGACTCTACTACTATTGGGTCCAGGTCTGCATGGGACCTAATACAATTTAGTGGTTCTTTTGATACAACATTTAGCCACAACAACATGTAAGGTGAGTGTGTACTTTCATGCCACACATTAAAAATAAAGTGGTTATCAGCGAGTTGCATCCATACTTCACTTTGTTCATACATTAGGACAGGGGACAGTGTTACAGGTGTGATATGTGTTTTATTTGGTGCAGGGATTGAATAGTGCAAATTACAGTGATGGCAGTTGGTCATGGGTGGTTGTCCTCAATGCCAACATGGTGGCAGCCTTGTTGTAAGTATTGATGGGTCCATCAATGCTTACATAAGTTCTTATTGATTGTTAGCACTGTTTGTTGGTTGATTGTGTCAGATGGTTCGTGGGCAGATTGTTGCAGAGTCACTTCTTCGAGGGGGCCTTGTTTTTTACAGGGGTTCCAGTCCCATATCTTGGCCTGAGGGTCCGTTTGTGCACCTGCTGTTGACCTAGAGGGGATGACATGGTTGTTCCTTGTGTTTCCTCTCAGGGTAGTTCGTGGGATGTTGCTGCTGATGCTGTCATCTGTCTCCTGTGCTGTAGTGGGGGCCTCCTGTCCTATGTGGGTGTCAGACTGGGTTTGTACAAGCTGCAGCAGTGCTCCTGCTATGCTGGCCATTGTGGCATTGTGCAGTTTCCACTGCTCCATGGCCTGTTGGTGGTGTACCTGCTGCATCCTCCTACTCCAGGGTGGATACTATCTGGGCCAATCTGTCATGGGTATGCTGGTAGGCCCCCAGGACCTCAGAGATCACGTCCTGGGCTTCAGCATCCATCTTGTGGCCTCCCCCCTGGGCCAGTGATGCCCTACCACTGGGCCTAGCCCCCTGTGCCTGTGTCCCCTGCACAGGTCTGGCGGACCTACTTGTACTGGGGCCATTGTCTTCCTGCCTGTTGGTAGGGGGTGCCTGTGGCAACTGTACCTGTCTTCCACCGGTCTGTGGCCTGGATACACAGGTGTGGGGATGGTTGCTGCTGTTCGTGCCTTGGTGGTAGGGGTGTCAGTTGTATCCTTGGTGGGGCTGCTGGATGGTGACAGTTCATGACTGTGTGAGGGGCCAGCCTGCTCATCAGTGTCAAGGGTTCCATCCCCTGTGTCCTGTGAGGTGCCTCTGTCTCCCTGGGGGGCAATGGCACTCCTTTTCCTGTCTTTCAGGGTGGACTGGGTGGTGGTGCGTGTTGGGGGCAATGGACATGTCTGTTACAAATGCATGATCGGATGGGGTGCACAGGGCTGGGCTGTTTTGTGCAGGTGTTACACTTTGGGGCCATGCTGGGTGCCTTTGTGAGGTTTGCACTGCATTTTGCGTTGGATGTGGAGTTGCATTGTGGGTGATGTAGTTCCATTGTGAATCCTTGCAGGGGTAGGTGGCTGTGCACAGGGGGAGGGATGTGGGCCTGTTAGTGGGTTTGTGGCCATGCAGGGTGACTGGATGTTGTCAATGTGGGTTGGGTGGGGTTGTGGTCTTTGTGGGGGTTGGGGGGTGGTGCATGCATTACAGGTATGATGGATATGGAGTAATTGTAGACGACTTACCCGAGTCCATTCCTTCAGTGAGCCCAGTGAGTCCCTCAGGGTGAAGGATGGCCAGTACCTTTTCCTCCCAGTCAGTGTATTCGGGTGGTGTTGGTGGTGGTCCTCCCCCAGTCTTCTGGACTGCAATGTGGTGCCTTGATGCCATGGCCCTGACCTTCACCTGCAGGTCGTTCCATCTCTTGCGGATGTTGTCCCTGGTGCGTGGATGGTGTCCCACTGCATTGACCCTGTTGACAATGGTCTGCCATAGATCCATCTTCCTGGCGATGGGTGTATGCTGCACCTGCGCCCTGAAGAATTGTGGCTCCACCTTCAGGATCTCATCCACCATGGTCCTTAGGTCCCTTTCTGTGAAGCGTGGGTGTTTGGGGGGTGACATGGTGAGTGTGGTGAATGGTGTTGGGGTGGATTCGCGGAGAGGGTGCTCTTCTGTAGTTCGGTGTGAGTCTTGTGTATAGTGGCATTTGGCATCTGCTTCTGGTGATCTCTGTCTTCGTTGGCCTACTTTCGTTGCAAAGGATTGTGGGGTGTGTCTGTGAGTGTTTTATGGTGTTGTGGATGTGTGTCAGGTGTGTGGGTTTCTAGCTTATCCAATGTGTGCACTTCTTGCTGTTGGGTCCACTTGCCGCCCATGGCGGTCTGCACCGCCAATGGTCGTTCGGCTTCCACTGACCACTGACCACCAAGGTGATTTGTGCATCATTATTTGGAGGGCGGGATGTGGGTGTGCTTGGCGGTAGCAGGGTGGGCGGTCCAGTATTTCTACCGACAGGGTCCTGCCAATGACTGGTGAACTGGTGATTTGTGGCTGATTCGGGATTTTGGATCATTATATGGCGTGTTTCTATTCACCGCCAACGGCGGTCTTCTGTTCACCGTCGCCACGGCAGTCCGCAGTGTTTACCGCTGTGTTCATATTGACCGCCTATATGTTTTTCTTATTTGCTTAACTTAGACTGATGGTTCAGATAGTTTAGAGTCCCCTGTTCTGAACCAAATCCTTTCATGATCCGATACTGATGCTAACTGAACAGATGTCCAGTTTGATTAAATCAGTTGCAGTTTGCTGATCCATACCGAGTAGAGGTATAACCAATAATTAATGTTTGATTAAACTTGTCTTTTGTTCCTAGGTACCAACCGCTAAATTTTGATCAGAGCCATGGCTAGATGTTTTTCCAAATTTGTGTTGACTAAAATTGTTTTTGCATGAAGCCCAACAAGCTATTCTAATCAGAAGGCTAGTTAGGAGACTCACTCAAATGTTTGCTAATTATTACCAGCAGTTGATGACCTTATTTTTCTGACATTAAATGTATGCAATTTCTATTCCACAATTGTTCTTACTATTGATTTGTACTGTACCATTGTTCTCTGCTCTGCACAGCCAGTGTGTGATGTCATGGAATGTTTGTGAGTGACTGGAGGAGTTTGACAGCCAGAGAGAGTGGGTGAACAGAGAGGTTGCTGCTCCTGATGGGGTTTCCTTAATAGGTAACTGGCAACATATCCTGTAACCTTTTAAATCAATCTACAAACTCTAACCGCTAGCTACCTGAGTCCTCCTTGCCAAGAAGTAATCTTGGATCACAACACTGGCAGCAATCTGGAAGCAAACCTACCCATAAGAGAACTGAGAAAGAAACAAAGAAGCTAAGGGGTATTGTAGCACAAGAAGAGAAAAGAAATACATGAAGAGGTAAGTAGACAACCTGAACCTCACAGTGTCTTTCTCATCAGACAACCTGTGGACTGAGTGGTCTACTGAACTGAACATAGATGAACATAGAGAATTAGCTAGCCAGTGCCAATGTTGAGTCGAGTGAGCTAGACATTACTGGATACCAGTGGTGAGTGAACCGGCAGCGAGTGAAATGAGCAACTCAAAGGGCCTAGGTGTAGCTTAATTGTAAGCACTTTGATTGGCATTGAATTACAAGATACAGCAGAACGGTTGGTGGCATGAGCGTTTAGATGCGGAGTGCTTATGTTTGAAGTTATCCACAAGTGACTTGAAACTGATGTGTTGAATCACTATTGCGGCTGAATTATGGAATATGTTGCTGGTGAATAAATTTCTATTTTGTCTAGTAATCGTGGTTGCATGTGTGCGTGGTGGAGAACTAACAGGGTGAGCGTTGTCATCCTTTCCAGTGTCAGACCGCGCAGCGTGCCACGCGATCCCTGAAGCTTGTCCCAAAGACTTCAATCAAAATCACCCATGCGGCACGCAGAGATTCACTCATGGCTTAAGAGGATGACATGAGTGCACCTACTAGATGATGATGGTGGGCATGACTTCAGCAGAGAAGGTGTCTTAGGAACAGCTGTACAATGGGAGGAGAGCCACACTCATAACTGAAGCTGGTGAAGTAGGAAGTCACTATGAAGGTTTAGGACGTATCCTGCTACGGGACTTCTGTGCTGATACATTAAGGCTGTGAACAGTAAAATAGTAATAATCCAGCAGGTGTTTAAAGGAGAAGGACACAGTGAAACCTGAACCAAAGGAAAAGTGGGGGGCAGTTCAACCGGGGAGTGTGTACATGTATGAGAATGGCATATCCTGGAGCTGTTTTTAGAGATGCAAAACAGCATGTCATTCCCCAACAATATGAACTTAATTCAGGACTTCCATCCTATGTTTTGGACACTGTGAGCATTTGGGAAGATTATGGCCCTCATTCTGACCTTGGCGGGCGGCGGAGGCCGCCCGCCAAAGTCCCGCCGTCAGGTTACCGTTCCGCGGTCGAAAGACCGCGGCGGTAATTCTGACTTTCCCGCTGGGCTGGCGGGCGGTCGCCTTCAGACCGCCAGCCAGCCCAGCGGGAAAGAGGCTTCCACGATGAAGCCGGCTCGGAATCGAGCCGGCGGAGTGGAAGCTGTGCGACGGGTGCAGTTGCACCCGTCGCGTATTTCACTGTCTGCGCAGCAGACAGTGAAATACATGTAGGGGCCCTCTTACGGGGGCCCCTGCAATGCCCATGCCAGTGGCATGGGCACTGCAGGGGCCCCCAGGGGCCCCGCGACCCCCCCTACCGCCATCCGGATCTCGGCAGTCCGACCGCCGGGATCTGGATGGCGGTAGGGGGGGTCGGAATCCCCGCGGCGGTGCAGCAAGCTGCGCCGCCGCGGAGGATTCAATGGGGCGGCGGTACACTGGCGGGACCCCGCCAGTGGTGCCGGTCCGACCGCGGCTTTACCGCCGCGGTCGGAATCCCCATTGGAGCACCGCCGGCCTGTCGGCGGTGCTCCCGCGGTCCTCCGCTTTCTTGATTTGTACAACATCTATTCCCCTGTTTAGGGGAAATGCACTGTTTCAGTGGGATCTACAGTCAGTGTTCTATTGTATGTTGGGTGAATTGTCACTCACAATAGTGTAGTACTTTGAATTTGCTACTAGAGGATATTTTTGAAAGTCATGCTGAAATTGCTGACAGACAATGTTTTTATTCGATACATTTTGAGTGAAATTGTCAGGAAAATACATTTACTCATGTTCTCTATGCAATGCATTGTGTTATTTGAGTCCCTTATCCTACAAGAGTGTGCAGTAGAAACCACGTTTTGAATGAGCTGATGGATGTATTGCGTCATTTAAGTCCCTGGTCCTGCGAGAGTATGCATTAGAGGGTGAGTGTTGTTTAGGCTTGGGCAGATTAAGAAAAACACTCTGTGAACTCCACCTAAATTTTCAGGAGTGGGTGGAGTTGTGCTTGCCGCTCATTCATGCTGGCTGGTTGAATTTGCGCGCTCCACTTTACAAGTGCGAATGGCACCACGCAGTTGACCTCATGTGCGGCCATATTGTTTTCCTATTCTGCGCATGGAGCTGGGCCTACTTTTAAATCCACTCTCTATTTTTGCAATCCTTACTTTATCCCAGTTATCCTACTCTCTTTCACATTTATTTCATTAGTGTGTGTATTTGTGTTTGTGTATTTTAACGTTTTCTCCTCTTTTTTGTTTTCTGTGACTATTTTGTCCCTTTATTAGTTTTCCCCTAACTTCTTCTTCTAAGTAAATTTTTCTCTCTTTACTCATTCTTTTATTCATTCTTTTCCCCCTGTCTTTTTTTTATATCACCCCAAGCGCTGTGGCAGAACGTGGGGGACATGGCGGTTCAGCAACCAGGACAATTTGCGGGTTCTGGCACCGCAAAGGGCTGCAGCCTTGCACCATCTTTAGTGAGTGGGAGGTGGACGCACAACTTTTTTTGTGCAGCACTTCATCCCGTCCATGCAGGCAGCAGGCCCGGTAAGTGGGCACAGCTTGTGAAAGCTCTGATGGTGTGGGGAAGGGAGAGCCATTGTGTCCACCAACGCACTGAGGTTCGGTGCACCCAGCAGCGCTAATGCACTGCTGGGCTCGCATTATTGACTGTGAGAGGGACCTGCTCAACCTGCTGGGCATCCAGGTTTGCGGGCTTGGTGAGTACTCGTAATTACTTTTTACCTATTTTGTTTTGTCCTGTACTATAATGCTATTTCGTTTCAAATAGCATGCTGCTCACACTCAGAGGTAAATTAAGTTCACGCAACGTAGTGTTGCGAATATTATGTGATGCAATTGGAGTAAACCAGGTGCTCGGTGCTACCTAGTTCTGCTTGATGCTGTAGGTGCTTGGGCTCATTATGCTGATTATGCTGGTTATGCTGACTCTTCTTGCCTTCTGTCACTAAGATAGTATAGAATTAGTAAGTAATATATATCAGTGAGATGGCATTCTGTGTCTTTCTTTTTATGTAGCTCGTACAGTCCCAAGTATTTTGCCAGTGATGCATCTATACATTGAAAAAAGGGAAACTGACTGAATTGGCCCATGAAATGGATTTGCAAATGTGATTTGCAAAGCAAAGATCATTTGTTGCAATGCATTGGCATTTCCAAATGAAGTTGAGGAAATTTGAAGTAGGGTTTAGGTAAGGTGTCGGAAATAGATCCACTTGATCATATAGGTATTAGGCAATCTGATTCAGAAAAGTAGTAAGGTACACTGTCAATATGTAACAGTGTTTGCCTTTGCCTGTCAAAAAATTTTTTAGGAGATTAACTATACCACCAATCTATTTTTGTTATCTTCCATATTTCCTACATCAGCACCCAAGGGCAAGAAGAGGGCATTGGAGGGTCGGGCCAAGGAGGGTGCCACCACCAGTGCTGCGACACATGGAAGTTTCACCATCAGCATCGCGTCCGTGCCAGACAGCTCTGCTGGCCCTATAAAGTTCTTGTCAATATTTATTTCTCAAACTTTTAACTTGCCGCAATTAGATTAATTTTTCCTCCTTTCTCTTATGTTGCGACTTATTTTCAAATGCTTTTCGTTCTAGTCAATGTTTATTTATGTTATCCCACCATGCATGCATTATCCTTTTTTCTACATTGCTTCTTTCTGTAGCTGACTTCCTCCTGGTTCTGTAATCTGAGACTTAAGCTTTTTTCTGCTTGGTTATGTTGTACCTCTCGCCTAACCTTTATTATACTCTGTGGACCGGTACGCTTAAATTAAGGGCCTGATTATGACCTTGAGAACGAGATACTCTGTCACAAATGTGACAGATATCCTGTCTGCCGTATTACAAGTTCCATTATATCCTGTGAAACTTGTAAAATGATGGGCGGGATATCCTTCACATTTTTGACCGAGTATCGCATCTGCCAAGGTAGTAATCAGGCCCTAAGACACTACATTAGGTAGTCTACTCTGAAGATTGCAGTATTTGCAGACCCAAGCAAGCTCTTCTATGTTTGTTTGTTGAGAAAGCTTTCATTTTCTTGCTCATTCTCAAATGACAAGAGAGTGGACAAGGTTATGCTGTACCACCCCCAATGCTGTGTTGTATTATCCCAGCAGTTTTAATGACAGTGTAGCACATCATGGCAATAAAGTAGTATGAGGACGGTCCTATTGCATTTGTCAAAATTGCTAACCAAACACAAACCATATGTCCTTCATTGACCATTTTATTATACCACTTCATTGTGCTTGAAATGACTCACAGACATCATCCTATCTCTGCCCTTCTATTACGGTTTGCTTGATTACTGGCTGTAGTTTTCTAAAATTGTCAACCAGCAAAACGCTCAAAGTGATATATTAGATAGGAGATGAGACATTGCAAACTCAACTGTTGTCATGTTGTGGTTTTATTTAAAAAAAAAGAAAGGTGGGGTTAGATGTATGTGGCACCTAAAATGTGTAATGTTTTTTTTCTAGCCACACAGACCTTCAGTGCCAGGTCTAGCACCAGTGTATCAGATGAAGCAGCAGCAGCACCTGAAGGGGAGTCTCTGTGGCAGCAGGGAAGTCACACTGCTTGGTTATTGACAATTATAAGTGCACTCCCTGTATTTGTTAAGTCATGCAGATCCCACCCATCCATCATCATCCATGACCTCCCTGCCCATGGCACTTCACGAGTCTGACCAATGGGCCATGATTTAATGATGATGCTGATGATGACCCCACCCAACTGCAGCATGGTTCAATCTGGCATTGCAGTGCTGACTGTACAATGTGAGTCTGTTTCTTTTAACCTCTACAATGTGGGAGTTGGTGTGGGCTGTGACGATCGGTATGTGACAAGGTGAAGTAATAATGTGTTTTTTTGGTTTTTTTTTTAGTGTCTTGAGAGAACATGCTGATTGAGGGAAGAAGCGAAGGTAAGGTGACCTCTACTGTTGCAGGTATCACACACACCCACCAGCATTTTTGTGACTGTCTACGTAGGCTAGTGTTTTAGAGCGACAGTTTAGCCAGTAGCAGAGATCGCATCTCTTTGGATGACTGCTGCTCAAGCCCTAACTCGAGTTATAGAGGACAGCTCTGACGTAGGATCAGAGACTGAGACAGCAGATACTGAGACAGCATCTGAGGCATAGGGCAATGGTGCAGACTCTGGGAGTGATTTTCCAGTCGGAGGAGTCCCATTCGATAACTCCTCTTCCAGGGATTATGAGGGAGGTGATGAGGACAGTCCTGCTGTCCCGTCGCAAGCACAGTTTGTGCAGCGGGACAATAGTGGGTTAGCCCAACCCAGGGAGCAGGTGCATGCGGCAGCAAGCACAGAGAGAGTGCTCTCTTAGGAGCTCCCCAATTTAGTTCATCCTCAAATTCCACCACCCAAATCGTATTGTGGAGACATCAAAATTATGTATCACAAAACAACCTGGTTTTGTAAGGCAGGCACCTGCATTTTTGGTCCTGGGCTCAGCGGCCATATAGGGAAACCTACCAAACCCAGACATTTCTGGAAACTAGACATCCGGGGGAGTCCACACACTTGTGACTTGTGTGGATTCCCCAAAGTTTTCTTACCCAGAATGACCGCAAAGCTGAAATGTTGAATAAAAACTATTTGTTTCTTGCATTTCTGTCACACAAACTACAGGAATATGCTGGGATCCACAAAATTCCTACCACCCAGTTTTTCCCCACCTGTCCTGATAAAAACGCTACCCCACTTGAGTGCCTGCGTCCGGAATGGATCACCCGAGGGTCAACAGTTGCCCTCATGTAGGAAGTAACATTGACTGTTGTGTTATCTATTCCTGACACGGGCAGTAGGCCTACCCACACAAGTGAGGTCAAGTGAGGTACAATTTTTATCTGGAGACTTGGGGGAATGCTGGGTGGAAGGAAAATTGTGGCTCCTCTCAGATTCCAGAACTTTCCATCACCGAAATGTGAGGAAAAAGTGTTTTATTTGCCAAATATTGAGGTTTGTCAAGGATTCTGTGTAACAGAACCTGGTGAGAGCGCCACAAGTTACCCCATCCTGGGTTCCCCTAGGTGTCCAGTTTTAAAAAATGCACGGGGTTGGTAGGTTTTCCTAGGTACCTGCTCAGCTAGAGACCAAAATCCACAGCTAGGCACTTTCCAAAAAACAAGTCAGTTTTCAATGTAAAAATTTGATGTGTCGGTGTTGCGTTTTGGCGCATTTCTTGCAGCGGAAACTAGGCCTATCAACACAAGCGAGGTACTATTTTTATCAGGAGACTTGGGGGAATGCTTGGTGGAAAGAAATTTGTGGCTTCTCTCAAATTCCAGAACTTTCCATCACCAAAATGTGAGGAAAAAGTGTTTTTTTTGCTAAATTTTGAGGTTTGTAAGGGATTTTTGGTAACAGAACCTGGTGAGAGCCCCACAGTGCACCCCATTCTGAATTCCCCTAGATGTCTAGTTTTCAAGAATGTATAGGTTTGCCTGGTTTCCCTAGGTGCCGGCTGAGTTAAAGGCCCAAGACCACAACTAGGCACTTTGCAAAAAAACAGGTTAGTTTTCTTCGGGAAAATGTGATGTGTCCAAATTGTGTTTTGGTGCATTTCCTGTCGCGAGCACTAGGCCTACACACACAAGTGAGGTACCGTTTTTATTGGGAGACTTGGGGGAATGCTGGGTGGAAGGAAGTTTGTGACTCCTCTCAGATTCCAGAACTATGCAGCACCGAAATCTGAGGGAAAAGTGTTTATTTGCCAAATTTTGAGGTTGCCAATGGGTTCAGGGTAACAGAACCTGGTGAAATCCACACAAGTCACCCTATTCTGAATTCCCGTGGTGTCTAGTTTCCCAAAATATATAAGTTTGCTAGGTTTCCCTAAGTATCGGCTGAGCTAGAGGCCAAAATCCACAGCTAGGCACTTTGCAAAAAAAAATGTCAGTTTTCATTGGAAAAATGTGATGTCTCCACATTGTGTCACGGGCACTAGGCTTACCCACACAAATGAGGTACAATTTTCATCACGAGACTTGGGGGAATTCTGGGTGGAAGGAAGTTTGTGGCTCCTCTCAGATTCCAGAACTTTGCAGCACCGAAATGTGAGGTAAAAGTGTTTTATTTGCCAAATTCTGAGGTTTACAAAGGATTCTGGGTAACAAAAGCTGGCGAGAGCCACACAAGTCACCCCATCTTGGATTCCCCTAGGTGTCTAGTTTTTAAAAATGCACAGGTTTTTGTCGGTTTCCCTGGGTGCTGGCTGAGCTAAAGGCCAAAGACCACAGCTAGGCACTTTCCAAAAAACACGTCAGATTTCAATGTAAAAATGTGATGTGTCCATGTTGCATTTCCTGTCGCGGGCAGTAGGCCTACCCACACAAGTGAGGTACCATTTCTATCAGGATACTTGGGGGAACACAGAATAGCACAACAAGTGTTATTGCCCCTTGTCGTTCTCTACATTCTTTCCTTCCAAATGTAAGACAGTGTGTGAAAAAGACATCTATTGGAGAAATCCCTGTAATTCACATGCTAGTATGGGGACCCCAGAATTCAGAGATGTGCAAATAACCACTGCGTGTCAACACCTTATCTTGTGCCCATTTTGGAAATACAAAGGTTTCCTTGATACCTATTTTTCACTCTTTATATTTCACCAAAAGAATTGCTGTATTCCCAGTATACAATAAAAACCCATATCAAGGTGCAGCTCATTTATTACCTCTGGCTACCTAGGGTTCTTGATGAACCTACAAGCTCTATATATCCCCGCAACCATAAGAGTCCAGCAGATGTTACGGTATATTGATTTTTTAAATTTGACATCGCAGGAAAAAGTTACAGAGTCCAATGTGGAGAAAAATAGCAGTTTTTTCTGCTCAATTTTAATATATTTTTATTTTAGGTGTTACTTTCTGTAAGAAAGCCTTTAAGGATCTACACAAATGACCCCTTGCTGAATTCATAACTTTGTCTACTTTTCAGAAATGTTTAGCTGTCCAGGATCCAGCATTGGTTTCACACCCATTTCTGTCACTAACTGGAAAGGAGGCTGAAAGCACAAAAAATAGTAAAAATGGGGTATGTCCTAGTAAAATTCCCAAATTGTGTTGACAAATGTGTTTTTTTTATTTAAGTCAGCCTGTTCCTGAAAGCTGGGAGGATGGTGATTTTAGCACCACAAACCCTTTGTTGATGCCATTTTCAGTGAAAAAAAAAACATGCTTTCTTCTGCAGCCCTTTGTTTCTCATTTTTGGAAAAAAACAAACTTTTTGCTGTATTTTGGCTAATTTCTTGGTCTCTTCCACGGGAACCCACAAACTCTGGGTACCTTTAGAATCCCTTGGATTTTGAAAAAAAAAAGGATGCAAATTTGGTGTGAATAGCTGTAAGGAAATGCCTCCTTGGCATGGTTGCCCCCTGACTTTTTGCCTTTGCTGATGCTATGTTTACAATTGAAAGTGTGCTGAGGCCTGCTAACCAGGCCCCAGCACCAGTGTTCTTTCCCTAACCTGTACTTTTGTATCCACAATTGGCAGACCCTGGCATCCAGATAAGTCCCTTGTAACTGGTACTTCTAGTACCAAGGGCCCTGATGCCAAGGAAGGTCTCTAAGGGCTGCAGCATGTCTTATGCCACCCTGGAGACCGCTCACTCAGCACAGACACACTGCTTACCCGCTTGTGTGTGCTAGGGAGAACAAAACGAGTAAGTCGACATGGCACTCCCCTCAGGGTGCCATGCCAGCCTCTCACTGCCTATGCAAGTATAGGTCAGTCACCCCTCTAGCAGGCCTTACAGCCCTAAGGCAGGGTGCACTATACCATAGGTGAGGGTACCAGTGCATGAGCATGGTACCCCTACAGTGTCTAAACAAAACCTTAGACATTGTAAGTGCAGGGTAGCCATAAGAGTATATGGTCTGGGAGTTTGTCAAACACGAACTCCACAGCACCATAATGGCTACACTGAAAACTGGGAAGTTTGGTATCAAACTTCTCAGCACAATAAATGCACACTGATGCCAGTGTACATTTTATTGCAAAATACACCCCAGAGGGCACCTTAGAGGTGCCCCCTGAAACTTAACCGACTGTCTGTGTAGGCTGACTAGTTCCAGCAGCCTGCCACACTAGAGACATGTTGCTGGCCCCATGGGGAGAGTGCCTTTGTCACTCTGAGGCCAGTAACAAAGCCTGCACTGGGTGGAGATGCTAACACCTCCCCCAGGCAGGAGCTGTAACACCTGGCGGTGAGCCTCAAAGGCTCACCCCTTTGTCACAGCACCGCAGGACACTCCAGCTAGTGGAGTTGCCCGCCCCTCCGGACCCGGCCCCCACTTTTGGCGGCAAGGCCGGAGAAAATAATGAGAATAACAAGGAGGAGTCACTGGCCAGTCAAGACAGCCCCTAAGGTGTCCTGAGCTGAGGTGACTCTAACTTTTAGAAATCCTCCATCTTGGAGATGGAGGATTCCCTCAATAGGGTTAGGATTGTGACACCCTCCCCTTGGGAGGAGGCACAAAGAGGGTGCCCTCAGGGCTAGTAGCCATTGGCTACTAACCCCCCAGACCTAAACACGCCCTTAAATTTAGTATTTAAGGGCTACCCTGAACCCTAGAAAATTAAATTCCTGCAACTACAAGAAGAAGGACTGCCTAGCTGAAGACCCCTGCAGAGGAAGACCAGAAGACAACAACTGCCTTGGCTCCAGAAACTCACCGGCCTGTCTCCTGCCTTCCAAAGAACTCTGCTCCAGCGACGCCTTCCAAAGGGACCAGCGACCTCTGAATCCTCTGAGGACTGCCCTACTTCGACGACGACAAGAAACTCCCGAGGACAGCGGACCTGCTCCAAAAAGACTGCAACTTTATCCAAAGGAGCAGCTTTAAAGACCCCTGCAATCTCCCCGCAAGAAGCGTGAGACTTGCAACACTGCACCCGGCGACCCCGACTCGGCTGGTGGAGAACCAACACCTCAGGGAGGACCCCCGGACTACTCTACGACTGTGAGTACCAAAACCTGTCCCCCCTGACCCCCCACAGCGACGCCTGCAGAGGGAATCCCGAGGCTTCCCCTGACCGCGACTCTCTGAAACCTAAGTCCCGACGCCTGGAAAAGACCCTGCACCCGCAGCCCCCAGGACCTGAAGGACCGGACTTTCACTGCAGAAGTGACCCCCAGGAGTCCCTCTCCCTTGCCCAAGTGGAGGTTTCCCCGAGGAAGCCCCCCCTTGCCTGCCTGCAGCGCTGAAGAGATCCCTTGATCTCTCATTGACTTCCATTGCGAACCCGACGCTTGTTCTAACACTGCACCCGGCCGCCCCCGCGCCGCTGAGGGTGAAATTTCTGTGTGGGCTTGTGTCCCCCCCCGGTGCCCTACAAAACCCCCCTGGTCTGCCCTCCGAAGACGCGGGTACTTACCTGCTGGCAGACTGGAACCGGGGCACCCCCTTCTCTCCATTGAAGCCTATGCGTTTTGGGCACCACTTTGAACTCTGCACCTGACCGGCCCTGAGCTGCTGGTGTGGTAACTTTGGGGTTGCTCTGAACCCCCAACGGTGGGCTACCTTGGACCAAGAACTGAACCCTGTAAGTGTCTTGCTTACCTGGTAAAACTAACAAAAACTTACCTCCCCCAGGAACTGTGAAAATTGCACTGTGTCCACTTTTAAAATAGCTATTTGTGAATAACTTGAAAAGTATACATGCAATTGAAATTATTCAAAGTTCCTAATGTACTTACCTGCAATACCTTTCAAACAAGATATTACATGTTAAATTTGAACCTGTGGTTCTTAAAATAAACTAAGAAAAGATATTTTTCTATACAAAACCTATTGGCTGGATTTGTCTCTGAGTGTGTGTACCTCATTTATTGTCTATGTGTATGTACAACAAATGCTTAACACTACTCCTTGGATAAGCCTACTGCTCGACCACACTACCACAAAATAGAGCATTAGTATTATCTCTTTTTACCACTATTTTACCTCTAAGGGGAACCCTTGGACTCTGTGCATGCTATTCCTTACTTTGAAATAGCACATACAGAGCCAACTTCCTACAATAGCTTATGTGGACAAAAGGTTATGAAGGCCTAAGCACAAACTACCCCAAATAGCCCAAAAAGGGCTCAGCACTGGGGGGTGGGGGGAGGCCCAGCAGTTAAGGGGTTAATTCAGCATTTACAAAGCTTTCAATGGATTTCAAACAAAAACAAGGTGTCTTTCTCTTCCCTCACAGTGCACACTTAGTCACCTACCCTAGTACCAGTCATATAGATTCCTAACTTCTGTCCACTTGGCGGGAAAAAAAAAAAAACATTTTTGGCTTCTGCCAACTGTTAAGGCTGGTTCAAACTTCATATGACTTCCGTAATTACATAATGCACTTTTACATCAGTTCAAATTTGACATTCATCAACTTTCAGTTTCAAACTTCATCATCAGTGACAACCCCCCAGTATTCTATGCAAAACCTCTACCATACCAACACACACTTTTAACTGTACCTTACCCTGCTGCAGCAGACTCTCCCTGTACTGCAGTGCATTGTGTTTCCCATCGTCTACTTAATTCAGACAGGATATCTATTATCCACGTTATACACGACATGTGTGACAAATAATCATCATCTGTCCCTTGTAGTCAGAGTAGAATTGAAAGGCATTTGGAGAACAGCGAAGCCATTGGAACAAAAAATAGTTTTTTGTCCATTGCAGCTGCCCTAGCTGCAGACTACAGAGAGTAGCAAATTTGTAGTGTACCCGATGCGCTAGCTAGCACACTTCCAGTCATCATTTAGCACATCAATAATAGAATACTTGTACTCCATAGTAAATGCTGCTTCACTCATTAAACAAAGTTTTTTTCCACACAAACTGTTTGTGTGGTTTGTTTTTTTAGGAAATCATTTACCAGAAAAAACACTGTTTTTTTCGCTGCCTTCTTTCAGCCAGTCAGTGGTTTCTGAGGCATAATCAATTGTGTCCCTCCCTGTGACTGACTTTCGTAATCATCACATCAAAAATTCCAATGGCCCTAGGGGACCAGCAGCAATATACTTATACTGTGCCACTATTTAATAAAAAAAAATAAGTGTTTGCAAAGAACGTTCTTTACAATTTGTCTTTTTTATTTCTTGATATAGCTCCTACTGGTTCGCCTCCATTAATGACCTGGTAGGAGATCAGAGCCTGGCTCCAGCGGCAAATGCTGGATGCCACCAGGCAACATTACCAGCGGCTGATGGATGAGGAGGGCCCACCACATGGTCCTGCTTCTAGACCTGGGCCCAGTTCTACCAGCCAACTGACTTTGCCTTCAGCCTCCAGGCCACACCAGCTCCCTCTCCAGCTAGATAGTGCCTGTTCCTGTGACCCCCCCCCCCTTTAGACCGACTGTACCATCAATGTGTACTGCGCTAGCTGGCACAAATGAGCCGTCCATTAGCAGGTCTCGAGGGCTGCATGGAACTTGTTGGGACCCTCCTTGAAAATGCCCTCTTTTAGCCCTTTTTTAATGTTTTTCTTTGGAGGGAGGGTGTTGGTGTTGGTGGAGAGGGTAGGAATTTGGGAATGGCATTTGGACATTGAACATTTATTTTGGACATTGGTTGGGGATGGGTAAGATATGGGAGAGGGGTCGGCCTGTTGTAGGTGGAGGGAGTGGGTTTTACAGTTAATTTATATTTTGATGTTAGTAAAGGGGAATTTTTCACAATCCACTTTGTTGAACTTTTTTTGTGTTTTACTTTTAATTTTGCACAGATGCCTTTTCGCGCAGCCTATCTTTTTAATGTATATTTCTGTAAGTGTATGCCAGTTAGGAGGGTATGATTCCTTCCCTCATATTGACTACCGAAACCTAGATAAACAAGCAAGCACTTATCTTAACTGCAGTATATTAGTTACGTACTAAGTAAAGAAGTTCACTTCACCCTATAGTTCTCTTACCTGAAAAGATGAAGTGATGGCTGGTGTCTGCTCCCTCCGGCAATGTTCCAAGTTCCAACAACTTACTGAAGGGTTTCCCAAGGTGCCTTTATGGTAGTGCAATGACAGGGAAGGCATCACAGAGAGATTCCACTCCCACCTAGGTGATCTGATCTCCATCTGTAGGATTAATTAAAAGGATCACTAAATTGAAAGAAAATCATAGTGTTTGTATGTTACACATATACATCTATATTATAACAAGGTTTAAGCGGTTTATTGACACATAACAAATGCCTGAATGATGATGTGTTGACTTTGAGCAATGACTTTATTATAAGTGGGACTGGCGTGGGCTATTGATCAGGTAATAGAAAATCCCACAGTGAATTGGTGTAGCATTTAACCACATTCGCTCCACCAAGTGTGGGATCTATTTGCTGTAATTTGTTTAAGTCACACCTCAATAAATCACACAGCCCGGGTAAGAGGGTTAGGGGTTTAATGAATGGATGGGAAAGGGGAATTAGGGAAAGGTGTGACAAAGACATACACAACAACAGTATTCATCAGGGCGATGAACAGCACATCATTATCATGAATCAGTTCTGTGAGGAAATGAAGAAGGAATTAGTATGACACAGCTCAATTAAATGCATTGCAAACAATACTTCAGCCCCTGAGATCCAAGGTAGTATATGTCCAAATGTTCTATCATCTAGTTGTGAAATGGCAGAGTGAAATGAACCCACCCAGTTCTAAAAAATGTGATTGTTAAAAGAAAAGTGATACTGTACTGCTAAATTGGGAGTGCATTTGCATTCTCCTTGGAATGCCCATCAGTCTTGGGTGCCTGTGCAGGACGGCTCCGGTAGGTAAGCAGGAGTGTTGTGCTCATCTTTTGACTTTCATTCATGCAGGAGAGGAGAAGATCTCAGATTCTAAAACAGAAACTGTATTATAGAGTCAAGGAGAAGGACAGAAGGAAGGTGAGCTTCACAAGGGGTGTACCAAGAAGACTCAGAGGCAGAGCAAAAAACAAGAGGACTCAGAATTTCACTTTTGCACTAGTGAAACACACACACTTGTCAGCATTTCCCAAATCAACACACCTCTCTCCATTCCACATAGCTGAGTACTAGGCCTCAGAATCATAGTTTCCATTTGAAGTCAATAACTCCCTACTTCTAGCTCTTAGTGATGAGGTAGTCCCACCTTAAGTCCTTCAATTTTCCTCCTGACTCCGAGTAACTCTGTTCCAGTCCTGATATGAGCAAGATAGATGTGCTGTACACCGAGGTTTAAGAACAAGTAGAGAAACTGAATTGCCATGTGTTGTATAGATTTGTTTTGTTAACTAAAGAGACTAGTCTGGCCTCTGAAGAACCTGAAAAATGAAGTAGACTGTACAGGTAAATGTTCACTTAGTAAGTTTGTAAAGGCCTGTTACCTTCAGGAAAAATGATCACCCATTAGGCACCAAGTATTGCAATTCACAAAATCAAGTTTAATATTAATTGAACACCCACTGTCTGCTTCCACATAAATCACAAATCATCACTCACAATCACTCACTCATTGTTGCAATCGCTATCGTTATAGTTATCTCTCCTAATCCAAGCACGGCTAGGTTAGGTACACAATTGTATCTTCGACACAGTCAACACATTGGAATATGAAACACACTCTTCTAAATAAATAATCTTTTGGCACAGCCCTGCTATGTGATACAGAAAAACGATAGGCATGCAAGGGAGGCAGGCATTCTCTCCATTGTCATGAAGGTATATTGTTGTTGAGGCTTCTTCACTGCACAGTTTTCCAACTTCAATTGGGCCATATATGTGACTAAAAAAAGTGGGGCAGCATAAACTTAAATCCCAAAACAAAGAATTTCCACTAGCTTTTTTTTTTTAAAGATGCATCGATTTCCGGACAGGACACCTTGGATCCGCGCAGGGTCTCGATTACTTTGACACCCAGCGACAATGCATGTGAAATCCAGTCGCACAGTGTTAGAAGACAGCACTGCGTGGGGTTTGCATTGTTATCAGCAGCCGCAAGTGGATGTTGCATTATTTCTCCAGTCGCGATGCATGAATCTTCCAGCCACGATGCAGGGGGAGCTTAGAATTTTACCTGCGAAGTGGGTGGTGCGTCAACTATCAATCTTGGTGCAGATGGCCGTCTGAGCGTGGATTTCAGTCTTGGTTCTGCCAACTTCTCATTTCAAGGGCCCAGGGACTGGATGGGGCACCACTTTGCAGGGAAGGAGTCTCAGCAGAGAGTCCAGGTGCTGGCAGAGGAAGTCTTCAATGGCCCTGGGACTTCAGCAACAGGAGGCAAGCTCAGTTCAAGCCACTGGAGATTCTTCTCAAGCAGGAATGCACAACAATGTCCAGTCTTTGTCCCCTTTCACAGGCAGAAGCAGAAACTGCAGAATAGCCCAACAAAGCACAGACAGGGGCAGCACTTCTCCTTCAGCTCTTCTCCTTGGCAGACGTTCCTCTTGAATCCAGAAGTGATCTTGAAGAAATCTAAAGTCTGGGGTTTTGGGTCCACTAGTTACACCCTTTTCTGTCTTTGAAGTAGGCAGACTTCAAAGGAAAGTCTGTGTTGTTCACAAGACCCAGCCTTGCCCAGGCCAGGCCCCAGACAGACACCAGGGTGTTGGAGACTGCATTGTATGAGGGCAGGCATAGCCCATTCAGGTGTAAGTGGCCACTCCTCCCCTCCCCCCCAGCCCAGATGGCTCATCAAGATATGCAGGCCACACCCCAGCTCCCTTTGTGTCACTGTCTAGAGGAGATTCACAAACTGCCCAACAGTCAGTCTGACCCAGACAAGCAATCCACAAACCAGCAGAGTCACAGTATAGTTAAAGTAAGAAAATGCCTTGTTTCTAAAAGTGGCATTTCCAAACTAATAACCAAAAAAATAACTTCTCCAAAAGATGTATTTTTAAATTGTGAGTTCAGAGACCCTACACTCCCAATTTCTATCTGCTCCCAAAGGGAATCTGCACTTTAAGGATATTTGAAGGCAGCTCCCATGTTAACCTATGAGAGAGATAGGCCTTGCACCAGTGAAAACTGAGCTTAGCAGCATTTCAATGTTAGGACATGTAAGACACACCAATACTAGCCCACCTTTAACATAAACTGCTCCCTGTCCATGGGGCTACCTAGGGCCTACCTTAGGGGTGCCATACATGTTGAAAAAGGGAAGGTTTATGCCTGGCGAGTGGATAGACTTGCCAAGTCGAATTGGCAGTTTAAAACTGCACACACAGACACTGCAGTGGCAGATCTGAGCAATGTTTACAGGGCTACTCATGTGGATGGCACAATCAGTGCTGCAGCCCACCAGTAGCATTTGATTTACAGGCACTAGGCATCTCTTGTGCACTTTACTAGGGACTTACTAATAAATCAAATATGCCAATCATGGATAAAGCCAGCTGCCAATACAATTTACACAGAGAGCATATGCATTTTAGCACTGGTTAGCAGTGGTAAAGTGCCCAAAGTCCTAAATCCAACAAAAACTGGTCAGAAAAAATAGGAGGAGGGAGGTAAAAAGTTTAGGGATGACCCTGGAAAAAGGGCCAGGTTCAACACAAGCGTACGGCAAAAACATACTGGCAAGATGCAAAAAGATGGCCACCAGCCGCATGGTCAAACAACAACAGAAGTAGGCATGGCATTTTGTTATAAGCAGTGATTTAACAAGACACTGTCCGACTATGTAAATATGTGTATATATATGTCACAAGTTATCAGTTAACGTAGAAACACAGTTAGCCATCAATTTACACTTAAATTTAAACCACAAGTAATAATATGGCACGTTCCGTTCTCCCTAGAATGTTGAGACACATGGAATCACCGGGAGCTTGGGGTAGAATGTTGAAGTAGGTTCCTGTGAGTGGGATTGTGAGGAGTTGATGAATAAACATCTTCCTACCAGAACTCGTGAGTTGTCTGTAGTTATTACAGATAACTTAAATTGGCGACGAGGATGGGATGTGCCTAATTTACTAGTAAAGAACTGCGCAGGGGCAGTGTAACTCCTCACCCCTGTACCAGTTAATTAACCACTCTTTCGCCTGGGTAATGGTACCAAGTGATGTCCACTGTGAGCAGAGAAACTCCTTCCATCAGCAATCAAGTTGGGGTGAGTCTGAGATGGTTTTACCATCATGAACTTTTAAGGTGTATCAGTATTGAGTGCAGGACGTCAGGACTGTGAACTGTGAAGCGTAGGATTGGAGATTAGCGCAGCGGCTGGGGAAGCGGCTCCTTTTGCCGAGTTAAGGAGTGGAAGGGAAGCAGGTGGAAGTGTCCCGTTATTGGCGCTAAGCAGGCATTCCTGATTTAATTTGGCGCCGCGTCTTACCTGTGAGAAGAGAAGGTCCCGCTAATGCGGTAGTTGAGCCGGTGCACCTCGGGTGATTCGGAAGCTCTCGTGTTTGAGGGAGGTTCGTCGGCATAGCGGTGAACTGCGCGCCGACGGCGCTGTGGAGCCGTGGCGCTGTCACTTGGAGGCACTTCTGGGCGAATGGAGACGGCCTGAAGACGCGCTTTTGACGAGCTTGTGGCGTCGGGTAACACGGCAGGAAATCTTTTCAGTGACTGGAGACGCACAGGCAACGCGCTCGTAGAGCGTCAGGAAACACGTCAGGAAATCTTCGGAGCAGCGCGATTCGAGGGCGTCATTTGAAGGTAGTCCCTAGCGACTAACCCCAGGGCAACGCTCGGATTTTAATTTACATTACAGCAACAATTCTCATTGCAGCAGGAACTTAAGGAGAGGAAAAAAAAAAAAAAAACAAGAAGGTTGACATTTATTGTATGTATTAGGAAAAAAAAAAAAAAGAAGGACAAAATATTGTCATATGCTATAATATTGTAGAATTTCACGTTCTCTAATGTTCTGATGATTTCTTAACTCTTCAAAAAGGATATAAGTGTTTATATTGTGACAGTGTGTAGTTAAGAAATTTCTAACTGAGTAGCAATGTTAATTGTAAACACAAGATAAGTGACAAGTACGAACACATTGGTCACAATATTTAAGGGTGCAATCCCAGTAAGCATAATACACTGTGTATTTCTTGTACGAATACGAGAATCTGGGGAAATATGGCTGCAGCCAGTATGAATCAACCTCCTCCCTTCCTGAATGATACAGGTGAACCAAGCCTATTATGGAAGGACTGGAGAAGATTATTTGAGTCCTACTTAATAGCGATTGGTGGAGAAAGGTTTTCCCCGCTAAGGAAGCAGCACATTTTGCTGCACAATTTAGGGGTACATGGGCGCAAAGTATATAACAATTTAACGGACTTTGAGGAGGAGGAAGATGAGGATGAAGAACTTGATGCATATGACAAAACTCTTAAAAAGTTGGAAGGACATTTTGGAGTGAAAGTAAATATTGTGTTAGAAAAGCACAAGTTTTTCAGTAGAATCCAAGGGAGGGAAGAGAGAGAGTCAAGTTACATAGCTTGTCTAAGAGGTCTGGCTGCGACCTGTGATTTTGGACACTTGGAAGACTCGCTCATTAGAGACCAACTAGTGAGATGTACTAATAACAGTAAAGTTCAGGAAAGACTATTAACTACAAGCCCTTCCTTGAAGGAAGCTATAGAAGTAGCAAAAAGCATTGAACAAACAACAGAATGTATAAAGGCCTTTAAAAACCCTTCTATAAAAGAGGACATAATGGAAGTGAAACATACATCCAACCAAGATGATAGGGAACAAAATGAGGAGCAAAAAGTTCATGAAATCACTAAGAAGAAAGGTATTATGGGGAATCCTAAGAACAGGTGTTTCAGGTGTGGTAGTGTGACACATTTGGCCAACAGTCCTGAGTGCTCAGCTCGGAATTGCATATGTAGGAAGTGCGGTTATAAAGGGCACTATGCAAGAGTTTGTAGGGGAAAGAGAAATGAGAATTATGGTAGGAAAATGGTACACAAGGTGGACGAGACCCAAGATAATCACAACAAATTTGTACTGCAAGTGGTGGAGAATGACATAAGCACAAAGTCTCAGTACCCAACATGTGTAATAGAACTCGAGGGAGAACAAATAAAAATGTATGCGGATTCGTGTTCACCATACACATTTATACATTTTGAAACTTATGTGAGTAAATTCCAAAATAAGGGATTTGAGTTGCAACCGGCGGACATTAGTCCGGGAGGATACAATAGTGATCCGATACCACTAAAAGGAATGAGGTTTATGCAGATAACCTTTAAGGGTAGGTCGACTAGGGCCAAAGTGTACTTCACCACCAAAGGCTCAAATATTTTAGGATGGGAACACCAACGCGATCTAGGGATTCGATTAGACCCTAACAGAAAAGATCCAGTTTGGTTAGTAAGAAATCCAGAGAATGATCATTTTGTATGCAATGAATTCCCTAACCTATTTGAAGATAAATTGGGCAAATTAATAAATTATCAGCACAAAATCAGACTTAAGGATGGAGCAGTGCCCGTTGTACATAGGGCCAGACCAGTACCGCTAATGATGAGAGAGCCTTTAAGACAAGAATTAAATCGGTTAGAACAGCAAGGAATCATCGAACCAATTGATAGTGCATTATGGGTTGCTCCAATCGTGATCACCAAGAAATCAAGTGGTCAGGGTTTGCGTGTGTGTATTGATCTCAGAGACTTAAACGCAAATATTTGGATTGAGAGGTTCCCGCTGCCTAAAATAAATGAAATGCTAAGCACAATGGGTCCAGCAAAATTTTTTAGTGTACTGGATCTTTCGTCAGCGTATCATCAAGTGGAGCTTCATCCATCATCACGCTCCCTCACTTCTTTTATTACACCATTTGGAGCCTACCAATATCGCAGGATGCCCTTTGGGTTGGCGTCGGCGGCAGTGGTATTTCAACGCATCATGCAAAATATTTTGAGAGATATGGAACACGTGTTGTGTTTCCAAGATGATGTGTTGATTTATGGGACTTGCAAGTCTGAGCATGACGATACGCTAAGGAGTGTGCTGCAAGCCTTAGATAAGGCTGGCATGACAATTAAGAAAGACAAATGTAGATTTGGGTTGTTATCAGTAGAATACCTGGGTCATACTATATCGGAGGAGGAAATCAAGCCTAAAAACGATCTGGTAAAAGCAGTAAAAGAAGCCGTAGCCCCCTCTAAAAAACAGGAACTCAGATCCTTTTTGGGTCTTGCAGAGTACATGGCGAAGTTCGTAAGGAATTTTGCAATGATTACTACTCCTTTGAGATCACTTTTGAGGAAAAACATTCAATTTGATTGGAATCAGGAATGTCAGCAAGCATTCGAAGGTATAAAAGAAGCCATAATCAATTCCCCTCATCTGGGAAAATTTGATCCTAAACTAAAGACTTATGTATCTACAGATGCCAGTGGGCAGGGGTTAGGAGCCATGATATGTCAGAAGACCAATGGGCAAGAGAGAATTGTAGCCTTTGCATCAAAAGCATTAAATGAGGCAGAAAAGAAATACTCAACCATAGAGAGGGAAACATTAGCTTGTTTCTGGGCGATCACACATTTTAAATTATTTTTATGGGGTCTACCTTTTATAATCAAAACTGACCACAAACCCCTAATTAACGTATTTACAACACAAGGCAGGGAACGTGCCACCCCACATATAGCCAAATGGCTATTAGGTCTGGAGGGATATAATTTTAGCATAGAATACGTACCAGGAGAAAAAAACAATGTAGCCGACTTTTTGTCCAGATCCATTGGAGATAACAAAACAGAGGAGCAGGTAGAGGAACAGGAAGAGGCCGAATCCATATTGTGGGTCGATCTAACTTGTCTTACTAAGAAGGAATGGATTGAAGAGACTGAAAAAGATCAAATTTTGCAGTTAATAAAAAACAAAATTATAAATAGTTGGCCGGATAGGGCAAAAGATGTAGAAGAACCTTTAAGGGATTACTGGAATGTCAGATTTGAAATTCATTTATCAAATGATCTAATTATGAGAGGTGAAAGAATAATACCTCCTAGCGCATTGAGGACCAAGCTAGTCGAATTGGCACATGAGGGACATTTGGGGCGTAGCCTCACAAAAAACAAATTACGGGCCTTATACTGGTTCCCCCAGATGGATAACGAAGTTGAGAGAGTGGTGAAAGACTGCTGGTCATGTGCAACAAGTGACAAGACCCATGTGACACGCAAAGCTCCACTGTCTCCAGTAGAAATTCCTTTGAAACCATGGGATAAACTGGGTCTTGACATTTTGGGTCCCACAAATGATTTGGGAAACAAGGGGCAGTATGTATTTGTATTAGTGGACTACCACTCACACTGGACTATGTACAAAATAGTTAACCAAATAACCACAAGTGAAACCATCAAATTCCTGACAGAAGCTTTCATGACAGAGGGAATTCCAAGCACTTTGGTGACGGACAATGGGGTCCAGTTCACGTCGTATAACATGAAAGAGTTCCTTAAGAATTGGGGAGTGCAACATTTCAGAACGGCATTATACAATCCAAAAGCTAACAGGTTAGTAGAAAGAATGAATAGAGTAATAAAGGAGTGTACTCAAAGAGCCAAAAGATCAGGAGTTCCTGGAGATCGAGCTCTAAACGAGATGCTTTGGTCATACCATAACAAGCCGAATTTGGTCACGGGTCTTACACCATTTCAATCATTGAAGGGCAGACAACCCGGTACCAAATTGAATCCCAATTGGCTAAAGGGTGGAGAACAAGTACAGGAACAAAGGAATGTATCGGTAGAGTGTTACAAGCGTAACCAGAATAGGTATGTGGAATGGTACAACAGGAAATTTGGAAAAAAGAACAAACAATGGCGTGTAGGTCAATGGGTAAGAATCCGACTTCCCAGACATTGTTCCAGCGATGGAAGCAAATTTTCGGATCCCATTAGAATAAAAGAAGTGTATCGGAATGTTGTTAAATTGCAGAATGGTAAGGTATGGAGCATGGATCGAATCGTGCCTTGCTATGAAGGAGAAAACAGGCCTATAAACGAGACCGGAACAGTGAACAATGAGGGACAAGTTCCAACTACGCCATGTAGGAGAACAAGTACACGTGACCGTAGTGTTCCAAGCTGGCAGAGAGACTACATTTTCTTTCCGTGAGGGAAGGAGATATGTGTTATAAGCAGTGATTTAACAAGACACTGTCCGACTATGTAAATATGTGTATATATATGTCACAAGTTATCAGTTAACGTAGAAACACAGTTAGCCATCAATTTACACTTAAATTTAAAACACAAGTAATAATATGGCACGTTCCGTTCTCCCTAGAATGTTGAGACACATGGAATCACCGGGAGCTTGGGGTAGAATGTTGAAGTAGGTTCCTGTGAGTGGGATTGTGAGGAGTTGATGAATAAACATCTTCCTACCAGAACTCGTGAGTTGTCTGTAGTTATTACACATTTAAAGAACACATGCAAGCCTATGGCAAAAGTACACAGGCTAGATGCACAAAATGGCTGCCAGCCACATGGTCAAAAAACAACAGTGAGCAAGAAGTCATAACGAACAAAGAACACGTGCAAGCCTATGGTAAAAACACACTGGCTAGATGCACAAAATGACTCCCAGCTATGTGGTCAAACAATAACAGCGAGCAAGGAGTCATGGAGAGCAAGGAACACATGCAGGTCTATGGACATAGACTACAAAAAATGGCCACACGGCATTGAGAACAAAGACAAATGTTGGATGATGACAAACACACACACAGGCATGAAAAAGGAGGCATGGTGGTATCACTGAAGAAAAAACTAACATTAAATCAGCAATTAAAAATACAGAAATGTTCTGAGCTATACATTTTTTACAACAATACACATCCTCCTATGCCTTAAAATATTATCCTACAATATATACACTTTTTGCAACAATAAAAATGAAATGCAAATAGCCAACATTTTTAATTTAATCCAATGCCATCCCTTCCCTAAATGAAGTTTTAAAAACATTACCACAGAAAACTTTATTTCATGCACTGATGACTGCTAGTACTGGTCCTACTGGCTAGATCGCCTGTTAGAAGTCTAGGCCACATAGTAAAATAAATGAATATTGCCAATGTAACAAACATGGAGAAAAGATACTGAGCTGGGCAACAATTGTCCTTTACAAAAGATGAAAAATCAATTAAATGCAAAATAAAAAGCTAGGTCCCTACTTAAACTCCAGGCCACCCACCACAATACAATTTAAAATTAAAGTAGAAAGAAATACTGGTGCATGTCCAAACAAATAAACAGCACCCTTATACAATAGTTTTTGAACTTACTTGTGTGATATCACAAAAACAAAGCTGGTCATTACGACTTTGGTGATCTTTTGGACAGACCGCCGTATTTTGACCTTCAATTGATTTCCTCCCGTTTACGGGCGGAAATCTGATCCCGTCAGATCTGATCCTGTCGTATAACAACTAGCAATATTGCACTGCAGTCCTTTTACGGTGGTGAGATGCTGGCAGTGGAAGCAACGCAACCCATCCCGTTCCAGACAACCGTCTCACCCTCTCAGGTAAGTCAGGCGTCAGTAAGTGGGGGGTGTGTGTGTGTGTGCATCTGTGTGAAGGGGGGTGTGTGCGTGTGTGAAGGGGGTATGTGCATGTGCAGGAAGACAGTGGGGTTGGAGGGAGAGAGCGCAGAAAGGGAGGGACGTGGGGGGGAGGGTATGCAGGAAGGCGGGGGTGTGGGGAGAGTGTGCTGTTGACAGGAAGGGATTTTCCTGTCGCCGGGTGCGTTTCTGCCAGGGTTTTCGTGGCGGTGTGACCGCCGTGAAAACCCTGGTGGACCTCTGCCTCATAATACCACTGGCGGTCTTACAGCGACAGCCGGGCTGCAGGTGCTCACCTCTGGCCCGGCGGTCTGGCCACTCTGGTAGTACAGGCGGCATTGTGGCGGTTTGGCAGAAGCCAAACTGCCACACTTGTAATATGGTGATCTTCACCGCCGGGGCCATGGCGGTAAGACCGTCACCACAAGAGTGGCAGTCTCCGGACCACCACACTCATAATGAGGGCCTTTGTCCTTAAATCCAAAGGCTTATATCCAGGAGAAAAAGAGAGTGATCATTCCACCTCGTAATGCAAGGAAAAACTGACCCGGAGATGGAAAAAGCACTGGACGGAGCCTGCTGGACAGGAACAGGAAGTTGCATTCTCTGGGGCACTTGTTTCCTGTTTGGAAAAAAAGCCTTCTCAGACTAAAAAATAACTTGAAGTGTCCATTGGAGAAGGAAATGAACTCAAAACCATCTTTTTGACTAAATTTAGATGCATCTTGAATAGAAAATCTACTCCAGGTGCATTTGCTCTTGCGAATGGGACTGTTTTGGCCACCGTCGTGCCCGTAAGCAGCACAGGTAAACACAAAGGGGGTCATTACGACCCTGGCGGATGGCGGAGAACCGGCGGTAACACCGCCAACAGGCTGGCGGTCTTACCTTGGGGAATTATGGTCATCCGCCGGTTCTCCGTTCCGCCCGCCGGGCTGGAGACCTGGGTCTCCAGCCCAGTGGCCGTCACTATACCGCCGGCGGGATTTTGACCCGGCTTACCGCCGTGGATTTCCAGCGGTTTGAACCGCCATGAAATCCATGGCAGTAAGCACTATCAGTGCCAGGGAATCCCTTCCCTGGCACTGATAGGGGTCTCCCCCACCCCCCACCCGACTCCCTCCCCTACACCACACACCACCCTGCCAACCCCCAAAAGGTGGCAGGGCCCGTCTCCCCACCCCGACCCCCAACATCACATACCTCACACACACCCAACACGCATGCAGGCACCACCAGCACACACATGCACACACCCCGACATACATGCCAACATCCACACACACAGTCAGACATACACACCCACATTCACACATACACGCACTCATTCCCATACACACAACACCCCCGCAAGCATACACGCACTCATAAACCCCCTCTACATACACAGACGCACACCCCCATGCACGCACACAACACACAACACCCCCCCTCCCCAAACGGACGATTGACTTACCTGTTCCGTCGATCCTCCGGGAGAGGACGGGAGCCATGGGGGCAGCTCCGCCAACACCACACCGCCAACAGAACATCGCCACGGCGAATCACAGGACATGATTCGCTGGGCGGTGTTCTGTTGGCGTGGTGGTGGAGGTGGAGCAACCTCCACTTCCCCGCCTCCCGCCAGTATGGCTGTTGGCGGCTCTCTGTCCGTAAACGGACGGAGAGCTGCCAACGGTCAAAATAGGCAGAGCAGCAAACCGCCTGCACAGGTGGTCT
Organism: Pleurodeles waltl; assembly: GCF_031143425.1. Lineage (NCBI taxonomy): Eukaryota > Metazoa > Chordata > Amphibia > Caudata > Salamandridae > Pleurodeles > Pleurodeles waltl. The sequence goes on from NC_090450.1 coordinate 963,064,572, forward strand.
TCCGCACGGCGGTCCCTCGGCGGTCGTGAAAAAAGACCGCCGAGGTCGTAATGACCCCCAAAGTCTCATCTGCGCTTGCAGCCGGAAGCAGCACGAGCAAATGCAAAGTCTTGTGCACGCTCACTAGTGGCCTAAGAATATTGAGGCGAAAACTCCTCCTGCGGAGCAGAGTTTTGCACCCGGGCCTCACTAGAATCACCTGACTCTTCAGTCCTAAAACATACTTCCCATTTGCTGGAAAAATAACTGAGAAGAAAGTCAGTACCACAGTAGCACACCATCTAGATTACCCTACTTCAAAACTATCAAAAGAGATTCCTAAACCTCTAAGGTATTGCAACTGACATGGTCCAAGTACTCGACTACACCCTCTTCCTCAACAATAAAAATGACCCTTCTCTCCTAGTCCTGTTTGACCTCTCCAAAGCTTTTAAAAGCGTCAAGCATCCAACATTGAACCTCATTCTAAAAACTTGCAAGGTCACAGTCCTACAAACATTCCTGTTTTAATTTACTAATCTATAGCAAACCATTCAGGTAAGAACTACCAGATCCTGGACTGTCTTCATCACCTGCACAGCCCGCTCCAGCTCCATCCTGTCATCCATCATTTTTATCTAATACATAGGAAATAGTGTTTTCTATTAACCTAACATTTACAATTGAAGTGGCTGTGTAAATATCTTGGAAATTAGAAGTAAAGGTTGGGTCATGTACAAGGATGCTGTTGCGGACTGCCCCTTTCCTACCCTAAAACTGCGATCAGACTGATAACAGAAACCTCACTGCTTACAATAGAAACAATTGTTTGGAGCATACTTGGGCGCTCATTACGAGTTTGGCAGTCAGTGGACTGCCGCGGTGGAAACGGCAGTTAGACCACTGCGGGACTGGTGGTATAGACCACCATATTACGAGTACTGGGAAGGCACCTGCAGAACAGTCAAGTTTCCGTCTGAAATGTAGGCGGACCGCTGTTTCTGGTGGAAGGCCTCTTCAGGCCAGCGGTCAGACAGTTTCCACCCACCGTATTACGAGGTTGCACACCGCCAGGACTTCCGGGGCAGTCTAACTGCCGCTAAAACCATGGCGGAAACGAACAACATAAAAGGAAGCACCCACTTTCTGGAACACTGGCACGTCCCTAGGCGCCATGGCACGCGAATTGCAAGTCTTTCCAATACACCTGCTGGCCATTGACATCCAGGACTTGCAACGCCGACATAGACACCACCCGTAAGTACCCCATCCTAGCACACACTGGAGGGAAGGACATTAGTACACACACACGCACAAACGCACAGTCACCATACATACATGCACAAGGAAAGACAGGACAAGCTATGTAGCATCAACACCAACGGTGCCGTTGAAGATAAATCTTATTATAAACATAAAAAAATATTCATGACAACAACTATATACAAAATGCCACAAGGGCCAGTACTCCATTGTCCAAACGTCCCAGGCACACTGGGCATGTGAGGACTGCCCAACTTGACTCCTGACTGCAATGTGCAGACCTTCACAGGGCAGGGGCATCAATGGGGCATGCAAGCATCACAGGGATGGAAGGATGGGGGGTGTGTGATCAGGGTTTGGATGGGGGGGTCCTTTCTCTTCTTATCAGGCTTCCTCCCCTTACTGTCCTGCTTTCGGGGGGACGCCTTTGTCTTGCCTCTCTTTCCTGCCTTTTTTAGGTGGGAAGGCAGTGGAGGCCACCACAGCACGGGACCCAGATGAAGTGCTATCAGGGCTGAAGGTGTGAGGGGCAGGTGTGCCTGTTGTGGCAGCACTGCAGACTGCTGACTGCGGGGCATGTGTCAGCCCAGAGGAGGACAGGGAGGTGGAAGGCAGGGGTCTATGAAGGATAGCAGGGCGTTTGGGGGAACAGGGACTGGACCAGGAGACAGGTACAGGGAAAACTCATGCAGGAATCTCTTTTTAGGGGCAGCGAGTAGGTCATTGGTTAGGACTTTGGAAGTGGAGGGAGAGGGGATGGTTGACAGGTGTGTACGTGGATATGGTTTGGGTGCTGGTGCGTGGGTGGATAAAATGTGTGTGCTGGGTGTGTGTTGGGTGGATGAGTGTGGGCGTAAAAGTGTACTGGGAGGAGGAGTGGAGGAGACACAGGGAGATGGCAGGGGGGATGTGTGAGTGAATGTTGGGGTGGTGTGTGCAGGTAGGGTGGATGTGCTGCATGTGGTTGTGTTGACTGTTGTGCGTGCAGATGTGGTGTATGGGGTGCATGCATGGGGGTCAGCTGTTGTGGTGACAGTGGCAGTGACAAGACGATGTGGTGTCTGCATGTGTGAGTGGCTATGTGACTGTGAAGGGGAACAGGTGGGGGAGTCAGGATAGGTAGTGGATGTTGGTGTGTGTGCGTCTGAATGGTGGGTGTGTGCATGGCGGTGGTGGCATTTGTTGTGCATGTGAATGTCCATGCGCTCTGGGTCTGTTGGTGGGGATGCATGCTGGTATGAAAGTGTGCTTTGGATGGGAAATAGGAGAGGGATTTGGGAGTGGGAACAGGTAGTTGGAGGGGGGACGGAAGAAGAAGGAACACTGGCTGCCGTCAATGAGGAGGCCAGAGCCTGAAACGATCCCTGAAGGGCAGACGGGGCACAGTGAATGCCTTCCAGGAACACAGTTGACTCTTGCATCTAGGATGCCAGTCCCTGGATGGCATTCACGATGGTTGTCTGCCCAACAGAGATGGACCTCTGGAGGTCAATAGCCTTCTCATTGAGGGCAGCAGGGCTGACTGGGGCAGAGGTGCCTGTGGAGAAGGAGATGCCTACCCTCCTGGGTGAGTGGGCTCAGCCAACTTGGTGGGGAGCTACAGGGAGGGCGGTGCTGGTAAGGGGGGGTGGTGGACAAAGATGGTGCAGACATAGGGCCTGAAGGTTCTTCCACCACCAGGGAGTCACCATCGGAAGAAGAATCTGATGATGGAGTAGATGTTCCTGTCTACCCTGTGGTGCTCCACTCGCCGACCGTACCACTGGTCCCCTCGGCTCTGCTGGTATCAGCCTCCTGGGTCCCGTGAGATGCAGCTTCCCCACTTGCCAGTACCCCTTCTCCTTTGCCAGATGATGCTGTTGCACACAAAGACAGCGGAGCAGAGGGAGGGTGGGACAGTGAGAGACAGGCTGGGAGAAAGAGAAACAAGGAGCAAGTGGTCAATGCCAGCACAACAGCCACATACAAGTCACTACAACATACTCCAATGCCATGTCATTACATGCCATGCCTTCACACACACTTGCCACTGCAATGACAGCCCATGCGTACCACCTTAGTCATGCACATGAGTTTTACACATGCTGACACACATTCAATCCTGTACAGGATGAAAGCCATACCCTCAACACATGTCTGACCCACCCCATTGGCTCACGGCTCTATACGATCACAAGACTCAAACTTTATACTCCACAGGCGTTTAAAGGCATACTTTCACAGCCACATGACCCAAGAACATATAGCTGTATGATGTGAAACCTCAGACTTCCCAGACTACACATACACCACATGCCAGCAGAGTGCAGATAGGGATATGGCCCCAGCAACACTGATTGGATAGTTGGGAGTACAATGTGTGTGAACTCCAGAAGCAGGAACCCTGTTCACATCTAAGACCCTGCTCATGTACTACACAGTTGCCCTGTCATCGATGCCACTTAGCAGTTAAGTCAACCCCAACTCACATCCTGCATGGCATATTAACACATGTATGTAGTACATCCAGAATCAATGTGGCCCAAGCCTAGTCATACAGTAGCTACCTTGCACACATTCCACAGCCTTCACACACTGCACAGGCTACACCTATCACTCACCACATAACCTAAGTATAAATGTGAACTCACCCCTTTGTGGCTGCTGTGCTGCCCTCAAACGCCCATCCAACTCAGGGTACGCCTCTGCCAAAATGCGGGACATAAGGGAGGTCAGGGTCTGACTGGCACCCCTCCCTTGTTGGGAGGACGTCCCCAGCTGGGCCTCACCGGTCTTCCTCGTCCAGCGTCGCTGGTCCTCCCACCGCTTCCTGCAGTGGGTGCTCCACCGGGCATGGACCCCCAGGGTCCACAGTTGCTTGGCGATGGCACGCCAGATCCCCTTCTTTTGATGGGCGCTCACCTGCATGGATAACACAGAGAAAAGGAGACAGTCATGTAGCGTGTCATCTTAGGGACTGCATTGGACACAGCACATCCCCTGAACATATGCACATTTCAACCTTCCAGTTGTCCTCAAGGCCCTCAGCCAGGTCCTTCCACAAGTCACTCATCCTCGTCTCAAGGCTCCCATCCACATTCATACCACTCACAGACAGTACAATCATAGTGCACTCACCTGCTGCCCTGGTGCCCCATACAACTGGGCATACAGGGGTAGGACACCCTCCACAAGCTGCTCAAGTTCCTCCTGTGAGAAGGCTGGGGCCCTATCCCCTGCAGCACGTGGCATCTTGTCTACCAGTGGCAGAACATAGCAGCACACGCATTGGAGGTATACTCAGCATGAGTGCCAGGAGTCAAGTGAACATGAGCACATAAAATGGCGGTCACGGCCGCCGCTGACAGCACTGTCACCGCCAGTGGTGATCGCCATTGGCTCACGTATCCCACAGACAACCATGTTAATCAATGAGGATTTGCACAGCAGTTGCGACCACTTACCGCCATGACATCTTACTCCAACGGAATTCTCTCACTTCCAATTGTCCTGTGCATGCAGGACAGGCTACCGCCATTTTACTTCTACAATATGTACAGAGGGGGTTCATGAGGTGTGTCATGGATGTTTAATAGTGACCTGTGCACAGCTCCTCTGCATCCACACAGTCCTTTATGCACATAATGATTGCCACTCCCTCCTATTCCCATGTACGGTGGAAGAATGGTAGTGAGGAATGCTCCTGTCTACAGGCCCCTGGTTGATCTTGCCACCCTTGAAGAGAGGCACGTCATCCAGTGCTATCAGCTCAACCGTCAGACCATCATGGAACTTGCGAGGCTGTTGGAGCCGGATCTGCGGCATGGTATTCTGCATCCCAATGCCATCATACCTACAGTACAGGTGTTGGCAGTCCTCTACTTCCTTGCCTTAGGGTCCTTCCAAATAACAGTGGCTGGGTTGCTGGAATGTCCCAGCCCATGTTCAGTAACATCTTGAAGAACATCCTATGTGCCCTACTGAAACATATTGGCAGCTATATCACGTTCCCCCAAAGTGACGATCTGCCCACTGTGAAAACAGGCTTCTATGCTGTGGCACATGTGCCACATGTGATCAGCACTATTGATGGGACCCACATTGCCCTGGTGCCACCCAGGAGGAGCGAACAGGTGTTTAGGAACCGTAAAAACGTTTACTCAACCAATGTTCAGGTGGTATGTCTAGCAGACCTCTACATCACTCAAGGAACTGCCCAGTTCCCAGAGTCAGTGCATGATGCCTACATACTGCGGAACAGCAATATCCCACACCTGATGGCACCACTGCAAAGGGATTGTTCCTGCCTCATCAATATGTATCGTGTCATTTGTGTGCCTCTGTATTCTGCACACTCTACACCACCTTCCAGATTTACCTACAGTTTTCAATATGCCTATTACCTCTGTGCACACAGGTGACTCTGGTTATCCCAACCTGCCATGGCTACTGACACCTCTCAGGAATCCGACTATAGCAGCAGAAAACCGTTTCAATGAGGCCCATGGTAGGACCCGACGGGTAATCGAACGCACCTTTGGAGTACTGAAAGCCAGATTCAGGTGCCTGCACTTTACTGGAGTGGCCCTACTGTACAGATCAGCAAAAGTATGGCAGATCAATGTAGCGTGGTGCATGTTGCACAATTTGGCTATCAGGCGTCACATCCCATTACTGGATGCTGAGGAGGGTGCAGCTGTGCCAGTGGCTGATGAAGGGGATATGGGGAGTGATGAGAAGGATGATGACGAGGATGCAGCTGATTCCAGAGCAGAGCTGATGCAACAATACTTCCACTGATATACAGGTATGTGTCAGAGCCATGCTATGTAACCAGTAGCAATGTCTGTCGTGTGAAGGGCTGCTACCAGGGTTGTGTATTCAATGTGGGTGTAGTGTGCACACATTACTTTACATGTGGTGCTGTTAACTGTATTGCAGAACTTGTAAATGATTGCTCCCCCTTCAGGCACTGTCACATAAATTGGTAGGACAATGGTCCTCCTGTTACATATGTGATGGCTGTATATAATGTACTCTTGGTAGATAAAGACGTAGACAGAAACTGTGCTCAAAGGTGTTTATTTTTATAATACAATTGTAAGGGCTGATGAGTGGGGTCATGGTGAGTGGGATCATCAGAGTACTTATCCCACCTGCGGGAAGAGTCATTGTCCAGTATGATGGTCATGTGAAAAAGTTGTTATGACAGTGGACAGTCAAAAGGGTGTCACTCGAACACACAAGGGGGTATGTTCTGAAGTGGGTCACTTCCTGGCGGTGGTCTTGGCATCACTGGAGGCTGGATATCTGGTTGGACGTCCTCGCTTGCGTGGGGGCTCCTCAGCTACAGGGGAAGGGTGCTGGCGTCTTGGGTGTCCTGTGGCAGGGCCTCAATTGCACTGGTTGTGTTTGACGTGGAGGGCCCAGATGTGATCTGGCTTATGGTAGGGGCCAGCTGGTGGGAGATGGACTGACACTGGATGGTGGCAAGTTCTGTCAGCACTCTTGCTATGGTGGCCATCGTGGCATTGTGGGTCGGACACTGCTGCATGGACTCCTGATGGTTCCCCCTCTGTAGCCTCTGGGTCTCCTGCAGGGTAGTGAGGATCGGGGCCATGGTGTCCTAGGTTTGGTGGTATGCACCCATGACCTGGTTGAGGGCCTCCTGGCCAGTCTGATGTTGTTGCAACCCCCCCCCCTTGGACCACAGATCCCCTCCCACTAGCCCTTGCCCACTGTGCCCGTGCCACTGGCACAGTGTGCCCACTCCCAGTAGCACAAAAGTCTTCATTGCCTGGGGCGGGTGCCCTTGACTCCGGCCCCTGTACTGTGGGGCACACCTCTAATTGAATGGTCACTGAGGCACAGGTTTGGGGAGGTGGGGCTAGCTGTGGTGTTGTAGCCACACATGAGGGTGAGTCTGGAGTGTTTAGTTTGGTGCTCTCGGAGGTGGACTGGCCGGTTGCCCCAGATAGCCCAGGAATTTTGTTGTTCTCCAGACATCCACTGGGGCCTTCATCCTGGGGAGGGCTGTCTGAACCTGGCATCCTCTGCTGGATGGCAGTAACAGGGTTAGCTGTGGATGGAAAGGGTGAGAGTTATTACGTGGAAATGTTGTTATAGTGTCATGGTGTGCCACTTGCAGTGGGTGGAATCGTTACCCAGGGATGGCAATGACATTTGCAGCAATGCTAACACTGCATGGTGAATGGCCTTTGGGCCATGCTTGTCATATCAATTGTAGTTGTGGGTTTGCTGTTTGCCATTGCTGTACTTGGCATTGGTAGTGAGGTGGTGTTGGCTACCAGTCTGGGTGGGCTGTGGGGTGAATGTCCATGCAGGTGCCCCATTTTGAGGTGTGAGTGTGACTCAGATCCGGCATGCCTAGTGATGGATTGTGAGAGTGATAGTTGAGGAGATAGTGAAGGTTTAGCGTGCATTGTGTGGGGTGGGTGTGTGGATGGTGGGAGATTGGTGGTGTGGAATGCAGAGTAGAAAGGTGGGGTGATAGTGGTGGATGCATTCTTGTGGATAGTGATATGATGGGGAGTGGTAGGTGATTGGGAGGCATGCAGAACTAGAGTTGTTAGTGCTCAGGGGGGTGTTGGTTCCTTACCAGTATCAATCCCTCCAATGATTCCTGTCAGGCCGTCAGGATGCATGATGTCCAAGACATTCTCCTCCCAGGTTGTCTGGTCAAGGGGAGGAGGTGGGGGTCTACCGCCAGTCTTGTTGAGGGCGATGTTGTGCCTGGATGCCATGGAACGGACCTTCCCCCTGAGGTTGTTCACCTCTTTCTGATGTCCTCCCTTGTGCGTGGGTAGCTGCCAACTGCGTTCACCCTGTTGATGATCCTCTGCCATAGCTCGTTTTTTCTGCCCATTGATGTTTACTGGACTTGTGCTCCCATCAGTTGTGGCTCGACTCTGATGATCTCGTCCACCATGACCCGCAACTCATTGTCGGTGAAGCGTGGGTGCTTGTGGCGTGACATGTTATGGGGGGGTGTGCTATGCATGTGAGGTGCAGTGGGGGTGGATGATTGTTGTAGGGGTGTGTGCAATGTGTGAATTATTGCTCAATGTACAGTGGTTCGTAGGTCGTATATCTCTGGCTCGTGGTGATATTCGCAAGGGTTTGTGGGGGTGTGAGGGTGTGTGTATTATAGTGCGGTGTACAGGTGTGTGTGGTGTGTGTATATGTTTCAGGGGTGGGGTATTTGGGCTGTCCATTCTGATGTTGCCTTCTATTGGGGGTGATTTTCTAGCCCGCTGCGTTGCGCACCACCAATGGTTTACTGCCTTGCATGTTCCGCTGTGCTGAATAGTAACTCATAATATGGCAGCCATAATGGTGTTGGCATGGCGGGCCAAGCGGATAGACAGTCGCTCTTTCCCCATCAGTGGCACAGGTGGTGTTGGGTTTCTGGCTGTGTTTCGTCGGCTTGGTGTTCGTGACTCATAATACGGCGGACACTGTACCGCCAACACTGGCGTGAAGGCAGGATTTTGCATGCCGGCCTTGCCCGAAGACTGCCAAAGTTGTAATGAGGGCCTAAGTATGTTTGATTGTAAATAGTAAGTGTGTAAGTACAATTAGTGTGACCTGGAAAGGCCTGATTTAGAGTTCAGCAGCGCGGTAATTCCATCACAAATGTGAAGAATACCCCGTCTCCTGTATTAGAAGTGTCATTGGATATAATGTACTTGTAATACTACAGACAGATTAACCGCTGTATTTACGACGGAGTATCACATCCGCCAAACTCTAAATCAGGCCATAAGTTTTGATAGCTATGCAAATAAATCTACTGTATGTGAAACAAATGTCTAATTACAGCCCATCCAGAATGAAACTACATATGTGGAAATGAGGAACTTCCTAAAGCGATTTTTCACAAAACCATTAGGGGTATGTGAAATGTTTACGAAAATGGCTCCCTGTTGCAGTTACCCCCCACTTTTTGCCTGATACTGATGCTGACTTGACTGAGAAGTGTGCTGGGACCCAGCTAACCAGGCCCCAGCAACAGAGTTTTTTCATTAAAAAATGTACCATTGTTTCCACAATTGGCACACCCCTGGCACATATATAAGTCCCTTATAAAAGGTACCAGTGGTAGCAAGGGCCCTGTGACCAGGGAAGGTCCCTAAGGGCTGCAGCATACATTTTGCCACCCTAAGGGACCCATCACCTACCACATGCACACTGCCATTGTAGATTAAGGCGGTCATTACAACATTGGCGGTAAAAGCCGCTTACCTCTGTGCAGAAGACCGCCAACACACCGCCGCGGAATTCCGCCACAGCTATAATGATGCACATCTCGAAATCCGACAAAATTCAGACACCCACACAAGTCCGCCACACCAAAGGTCAGTGATAAACTGGTGAAAACAAAACCTCCATCGTCACGCCAACAGAAATACACCCACGCTATCACGACACACGAATCAACGCGGCGGTCTTTCAACCGCAGTATTCCATTGGCGGTACACACCGCCGCGCTCAAAATACACACACACATACAAAACACAGCCCACATTGGACGATTCGAAATACACACACCTGATACACATACACACACCACACCCACACACCCACACACCCAATACAATATAAAACACACACCCACATCACACACAAACCCCTACTACCAAAAATTCCAAAAGTAGGCCAGAGAGAGACACCACCATTCACAAACTAGCAGCCACAGGCACTCAACACTATCACCCACACAACTTCCACGTACAAAACACCACACACCACTACATATCACCACACTTATCACCACACACACCACCCCACACATCACCTACAACACCCCATGGCTCGGCAAAGACACCCCAGGTTCTCGGAAGACGAGCTCAGGGTCATGGTGGAGGAAATCGTCCGGGTAGAGCCACAGCTATTCGGAGCGCAGGTGCAGCACACCTCCATAGCTAGGAAGATGGAGCTATGGCGAAGAATAGTCGACAGGGTCAACGCAGTGGGACAGCACCCAAGAAATCAGGACGACATCAGGAAGAGGTGGAACGACCTACGGGGGAAAAGTGTGTTCCGCGGTCTCCAGACACCACCTGGCGGTACAGCGGACTGGCGGCAGACCCCCACCTCCTTCCCCCACAACTAACAACATGGGAGGAGCAGGTATTGGCGATTCTGCATCCTGAGGGCCTCGCAGGAGTCGGTGGAGGAATGGACTCTGGTAAGTCAAACTTTTAACTAGCATATCCCCCACCCTACCTGCATGCTATCACAGAACCCCACCCTTGCCCCCTCCCCTATCACTCCAACTCCTCACAAATGTACTAATAACACAAACCACAAATCCCAACACCAAGCCCTGCATGACACAACAAAGCATGGACACCCATCACTAAAGCATGCCCAATGCACATACTCATAACAACCCCCCTCAACCATCATCACACAAGCCCCCACACAGGAATGCTAGCACTGGGGTACACGGTCACCCACCCATTGCACACCATGACACACACAGATGCAATAATCATGCTTTTTGCCACCCCTGCAGGACCACAACCCAACGTCACCAGACAGGAGGGTCCAGACATCTCCACCCCACCCACAGAAGAGGCCCACAGTGATGACAGCAGCTCTGTCCAACTGGATCCAGATGACCAGCCCGGACCATCGTGGGCCTCGGGACAGTCGGTTCCCCTCACACAGGTACAGCCCACCACAGACCTTCCACCCTCTGGTAACACCAGCACAGCACCCACCCAGCGGGCCCATACCTCCGTCCCCAGGACACGTCAATCAGCTGTGTGTCCACCACTACAGGGAACCCAGGATAACCCACCACCCCAACAACGGGGACCTGGGGGCAGTGGCAGTGGGCACACGGTCCAGGGGACGGAGGCACAGGAACACAGGGGAACTGGGAGGGCTGCTGTGCGACAGGTGGCGACAGGCCAAGGGAAACCACTCTCCACGAGGCCCTCTCCTCCATCATGGGAGCATACCACCACTCCCGGGAGACGATGGCAACGGTCCTGGCCAAGTTTCAGAAGACCCAGCGCATGCAGGAGGAACAGTATATGGGCTTAAGGGAGGAACTCAGAACCATCAGCTCCGCCCTGGGCACCATCGTACGGGTGCTGAAGGAACTTGTGAACACCAGGAGGGACACTGTGGCACTACAAGGGGCCCCTGACACTAGCATGGACGATGAACTGCCCACCACCTCTGCCGGCACTAGTGGACAGGAGGCACCCCCACAGGACCACCACACCAGCACCCCACCCCCTGCAGATGGAGAAACACACTGCAAGCGGTCCCTGAGATCCAGGAACAAGACAGAGCATGATGCCAAGAACCCCGCCAAGAAATGAGACCACCCTGATTGTCAAACCACTGTCCCACTTTGTAACCCTGTCTATATTGAAACTGCCCCAGCTCCACTTCCTATGCCCATATGGGCAAAGTACCTGTGAGACTAATAGACTGGACTCTGCCATGGACATTACTCCACCATCCCCCCTCACCATTTTACAACCCCCTCCAATATTGAGCACTTCAATAAACACCCTTGAAGCACAAAACAATCTGGAGTCAGTCTGTGATTTCGAAATTGTGTATTAGCAATGACAGTGACAAAATGCTTTTCAAATGTAATGTCAACATACCTATGTCACACATCTCAAGTCCATGAGGAATCTAAGCAGATGACACACATTGGAAACCACACCTGTGAAACCGTAAGGGAAAATGACAACTCAGTGACCATACACTGGTTGAAATCGACAGACAGGATAGAGGTAGAAGTGTTAAAGTACTTGTAGTAGACAGGAATGTTTTCTCACCTGTGTGTCACTGGAAATATTGCTGGATGACTGAGTCCCTGTTGTCAATATCTTCTTCCTCTGCTTCCTTCTCACCACTGTCCACAGGCTCCACAGCTGCCACAACACCGCCATCTGGACCATCCTCCTGCAGAAAAGGCACCTGCCGTCACAAAGCCAAGTTGTGAAGCATACGGCAGGCCACGATGATCTGGCACACATTCTTTGGTGAGTAGAATAGGGAACCACCTGTCATATTGAGGCACCTGAACCTGACCTTCAGGAGGCCGAAGGTGCATTCGATCACCCTCCTAGTCCGCCCATGGGCCTCATTGTAGCGTTCCTCTGCCCTGGTCCTGGGATTCCTCACTGGAGTCAGTAGCCATGACCGGTTGGGGTAACCAGAGTCCCCTAATAGCCACACCCGATGCCTCTGGAGTTGACCCATCACATAAGGGATGCTGCTATTCCGCAGGATGTAGGCGTCATGCACAGAGCTAGGGAACATAGCATTTACCTGGGAGATGTACTGGTCTGCCAAACATACCATCTGTACATTCATGGAATGATAACTCTTCCGGTTCCTGTACACCTGTTCACTCCTGTGGGGAGGGACCAAAGCTAAATGGGTCCCATCAGTGGCACCTATGATGTTGGGGATATGTCCCATGGCATTGAAGTCACCTTTCACTGTAGGCAAGTCCTCCACCTGAGGGAAAACGATATAGCTCCACATGTGTTTCAGAAGGGCAGACAACACTCTGGACAACACGTTGGAAAACATAAGCTGGTACATCCCTGATGCCATGGCCACTGTTGCTTGAAATGACCCACTTGCAAGGAAATGTAGCACTGATAGCACCTGCACTTGAGGGGGGATTCCTGTGGGATGGCAGATTGCTGACATCAGGTCAGGCTCCAACTGGGTACACAGTTCCTGGATTGTGGCACGGTCAAACCTGTAGGTGATGATCAAACTTCTTTCTTCCATTGTCGACAGGTCCACCAGCGGTCGGTACACCGGAGGATACCGCCATCTCCTCACATGTCCCAGCGGATGGTGCCTATGAAGGACAACAGCGACCACAGAGTCAAACAACTCAGAGGTATGTACCCACAGTCTACACAGAACACCATTCATACACAAAATGTGCTCTGTATTTGTGTTGTGAGACAAGGCCTAGGTATGTGTGACGCAGTTTGGTAATTAGGCCATGTGGGCCCCTGAAATGGCGGCTGTCTGACCTCTAAACTGGGACAATGGGATGTGAGGTAACTGCGCTGACGTTGTACACCGTCGCGGTAGGCAGTCGAAGACCGCAGCGCAATGCTGCATTGGTTAACATTGGACCCTATCTGTCCCAGGAGCCAATGGCGATGTAAGCGGCGGTGATGGTATGTACCGCCGCGGACGTGACTGCCGCGGACATGACCGCCATTTTCTAGCTGTTGAATCACTCAATACCTGTTCTTCGACAGGAGAGGACCTACACTGCAAGTGCTGCTGTGACCTCGGTCTGGAAGAGACAATGGCTCGTGCATCTGGGAAAAGGGCCCCTGCCTTCACTGCAGAGGAGTTGGAGAAGCTCGTCGATGGGGTCCTCCCCCAGTACACGCTACTCTATGGTCCTCCAGACCAACAGGTAAGTACACAGGGAGCATGTTGTATGGGCTATGCCTGTGTGGAGAGGGTTGGTTGTAAGAAGGAAGGGGGCACAGTTCTGCGTGCATGAAGGACTGTGAATGCATGTGCCACATGGCAAGGGTAGGGATGTGGGCCACTCACTTTGACGGTGCAGTTGGTAATGACTTCTCTTCTTCCCCTGTACATGTCATGTAGGTCAGTGCCCACCAGAAGAAGGATATTTGGCGTGCCATCGCCAAGGACGTCCGGACCCTGGGGGTCCACCACAGACGTAGCACCCACTGCCGTAAAAGATGGGAGGACATTCACAGCTGGAGCAAGAAGACGGCGGAGGCTCGGCTGGGGATGGCCTCCCAACGTGGGAGGGGTGCCCATCGAACCATGACCCCCCTGATATTCCGGATCCTGGCGGTGGCCTACCCTGAGTTGGATGGGCACTTGAGGGCATCACAGCAGACACAAGGGGGTGAGTACACTATCATTCTGTGGACTTTGCGTGCAGAGAAGGTGTCTGGGTGGGGGAGGAGGGCTGTGGGTTTCCCTAGGCCAGGGCGAGTTCCGTAGGCAAGGCCCCTCCGTAAGGCAGGCCATGTGGCACCCCACCCCACTTCTGTAGAGTGCCAAGTACAGGTATTCATGCCCCAGTGTCATCTATGTGTGCAGATGTCGTCCATAGCCTTGTAGGCCATTTCCCAGGAATTTCATCTGTAGAGCCCAACAGCGCGACGTAGTGCAGGGGGCTGCTGTATCTGTATTGTCCACCAACGTTAGCGGTAAGCCATGCACTCAACCTGTCTTTCTTCTGTCGTCGTCCCCCTTTATGTGGTCTCCCTGTTCTTGTGTGCATTAGCATCATCAGGCGGAGGTACAGTGGCACCGGAGCACGAAGGAGCTACTTCCCACATGGCCGTGGAGGGCCACACTACGGACTCAGAATACACCAGTGGGACGGAGGTCGAGGGGAGCACCACGGCGGTCACAGGATCTGCAACCAGCGACACGGACTCATCCTCCGATGGGAGCTCCCTTGTGGTGGCGGCACCATCTGTGCCCCCCCACTTCTACACGTACAGCCGCCACCCCTCCTACCAGCACCGCCCTCCCAGCAGCCCCTCAGCCTTCGCCCCGTGCCCGCTCACCCAGGAGGGTGGGCATCACCTTCGCCCCAGGCACCTCAGCCTCTGCCCCTGTCACCTCTGCTGCCCTCAGTGAGGAGGCCATTGACCTCCTCAGGTCCCTCACTGTTGGGCAGTCTACCATTTTGAATGCCATCCAGGGTGTAGAAAGGGAGTTGCAACACACAAATGCATTCCTGGAGGGCATTCATTCTTGTCAGGCTGCACCTCATCGAACCGTACAAACTCTGGCCTCAGCACTGATGGCAGCCATTGTCCCTGCGTCTAGCCTCCCCCCTCCAACTTCCTCCACCCAGACCCAATCCCCTGTACCTCTGCCTATCCCAAGCACACCATCAGACCAGCTTACACACACCTCAACACACAAGGGAAGCTCATGCAAACATAAGCACCACACATCCCACAGGCACTCACACAAGCATCACACACATACAGACACACCAACATCCACTGCCTCCACTGTGTCCCCCTCCTCCTCATCTCCCTCCTCCCTCCCAGTCTCGTCTACACTCACACCTGCATGCACTACCCTTACAGCCACTACGTCCCGCACCAGCACACCCACCACCACACCACCCTCACGTGCAGTCACCACCCCCACTACCATTTACACGTCCCTTGTGTCCTCTCCCAGTGTGTCTGTGATGCCCCCTCCACAAACACAGGCACACACCCACCCAACAGCCATCCACCTCACGACAGCCTCCAGCCCATGTACCTGCACCCAAATCCACAAAACTTCCTCCTACAACCACCACCTCTTCCTTCACTCCCAAACCCCCTCCAGCTACCCGTCCCAGTGTCTCCCAAAAACTTTTCATGTCCACCCTTAACCTATTTCCCACCACCCCCCCATCCAACTCATAGATCCCGTACTAGCACCTCAGCCAAAAAATCTCCGGGACCAGTGGTGCCTGGTATGTGGAGTGCACCAGCCACCAGGACAGCCAGTTTGGCACGGAGCCACAGCACAGCCAGGGATCCCGGGGGGAGTGTCGACTCAGCTGTGACTCCTTCCAAGGCGGGGAAGGGGCAGAAGAAATCTCAAAAGTCTTGGAGGAGCAGCACGGCGGAGAAGACCCCCATCATCCCCGCTGCCCAGGAGGCCTCCGCCAGTCCTATCGTCACTGCCCAGGAGGCCTCCGCTAGCTCCATTGTCACTGCCCAGGAGGCCACCACCAGAGTCTCTGCCCCGGAGGCCACCGCCAGAGTCACTGCCCAGGAGGCCACCGCCAGCCCCATCGTCACTGCCCAGGAGTCCTCCACCAGCCCCATCGTCACTGCTCAGGAGGCCACCGCCAGAGTCACTGCACAGGAGGCCACCTCCAGCCCCATTGTCACTGCCCAGGAGGTCACCGCCAGAGTCACTGCCCAGGAGGCCACCGCCAGAGTCACTGCCCAGGAGGCCACCGCCAGCCCCATCGTCACTGCCCAGGAGGCCTCCGCCAGCTCCATCGTCTCTGCCCAGGAGGCCACTGCCAGAGTCACTGCCCAGGAGGCCACCGCCAGCCCCATTGTCACTGCCCAGGAGGCCACCGCCAGCCCCATCGTCACTGCCCAGGAGGCCTCCGCCAGCCCCATCTTCACTGCCCAGGAGGCCACTGCCAGAGTCACTGCCCAGGAGGCCACCGCCAGCCCCATCGTCACTGCCCAGGAGGCCTCCGCCAGCCCCATCGTCACTGCCCAGGAGGCCACCGCCAGAGTCACTGCCCAGGAGGCCACCGCCAGAGTCACTGCCCAGGAGGCCACCGTCAGCCACAGCCCAGCTGGCCAGGAGGGCCCCGCAAGCCACAGCCCAGCTGACCCATGAAGGACCGCCAGCCACAGCCCTGCTGGGCAATGAAGGACCGCCTTGGCAAGGACCGCTGAACAGGTCTGACACTGGTAACTCAAGCACCGCTGAACAGGCCAGGGACCGCTGAACAGGGCAAAGACCGCCATGGAAAGCACCACTGAACAGGTCTGACACTGGCAACTCAAGCACCTCTGAACAGGCCAGGGACCGCTGAACAGGGCAAAGACCGCCATGGAAAGCACCGGTGAACAGGTCTGACACTGGCAACTCAAGCACCGCTAAACAGGCCAGGGACCGCTGAACAGGGCAAAGACCGCCATGGAAAGCACCGGTGAACAGGTCTGACACTGGCAACTCAAGCACCGCTGAACAGGCCAGGGACCGCTGAACAGGGCAAAGACCGCCATGGAAAGCACCACTGAACAGGTCTGACACTGGCAACTCAAGCACCGCTGAACAGACCAGGGACCGCTGAACAGGGCAAAGACCGCCATGGAAAGCACCGCTGAACAGGGCAAAGACCGCCATGGAAAGCACCGCTAGCCCATTTGCGGCAGGGGCAGTGACGCAACTGGGACCGTCACAGGCTGTGTGCTGCACTCTGGGAACCAGTCCCCCTCCAGAACCAGTGGAGACATGCATCCACTCCGTCTGTCCTGCACTGGATGAAGCACTCTGGGCACCAGTCCCCCTCCAGAACCAGTGGAGACATGCATCCACTCCGTCTGTCCTGCACAGGATGAAGCACTCTGGGCACCAGTCCACCTCCAGAACCAGTGGGGACATGCATCCACTACCTCTGTCCTGCACAGGATGAAGCACTCTGGGCACCAGTCCCCCTCCAGAACCAGTGGAGACATGCATCCACTCCATCTGTCCTGCACAGGATGATGCAATCTGGGCACCAGTCCCCCTCCAGAACCAGTGAAGACATGCATCCACTACCTCTGTCCTGCACAGGATGAAGCACTCTGGGCACCAGTCCCCCTCCAGAACCAGTGGAGACATGCATCCACTCTGTCTGTCCTGCACAGGATGAAGCACTCTGGGCACCAGTCCCCCTCCAGAACCAGTGGAGAACAGCAGCCACTCTGTCTGTCCTGCACAGAATGAAGCACTCTGGGCACCAGTCCCCCTCCAGAACCAGTGGAGACCTGCATCCACTTGAGAGACTGTGGCTTTGCACTCCCCAGGATTGAACAGTGGGCAAACCACCCACTATAGAGACTTGAGAGACTGTGGCTTTGCATTCCCCAGGATGTAACAGTTGGCAACCTACCCACTGTAGAGACTTGAGAGATTGTGGCTTTGCACTCCCCAGGATTGAACAGTGGGCAAACCACCCACTGTAGAGACTTGAGAGACTGTGGCTTTGCAATCCCCAGGATTGAACAGTGGGCAAACCACCCACTTGGGAGACTTGAGAGACTGTGGCTTTGCACTCCCCAGGATGTAACAGTGGGCAAACCAGCCACTGTAGAGACTTGAGAGACTGTGGCTTTGCACTCCCCAGGATTGTACAGTGGGCAACCCACCCACTGTAGAAACTTGAGAGACGGTGGCTTTGCACTCCCCAGGATGGTACAGTGGGCAACCCACCCACTGTAGAGACTTAAGAGACTGTGGGGGTTATTCTAACTTTGGAGGAGTGTTAATCCGTCCCAAAAGTGACGGTAAAGTGACGGATATACCACCAGCCGTATTACGAGTTCCATAGGATATAATGGACTCGTAATACGGCTGGTGGTAAATCCGTCAGTTTTCCGTCACTTTTGGGACGGATTAACACCTCCTCCAAAGTTAGAATAACCCCCTGTGGCTTTGCACTCCAAAGGATTGAACAGTGGGCAACCCACCCACTTGGGAGACTTGAGAGACTGTGGCTTTGCACTCCCCAGGATACATCAATGGGCATGGAGCCCCCTCGTGGATCTGGCATGCTGCAGTCATCCGGCTGAGGTGCCCCCCTTCTCTTCCCCCTGAGGTGCCTGTTGTATTTCGATCTGATGCCCCTGCAGTGTTCTCTCCGTTTGGATCGGGTATCTTGTGTGGCCCTCACCCATGCATTTTGGGCCCAGTGGTCCACGGACTGTGAATGGTGCAATACCTGCACTACTAATCGTGGTGTAAATTTGTTTATTGTGTATATATATATATGTATATATTTGCTTACTGTATTTTTATATATTACAATGGTTCCACTCATTTCCTTTTGTCTTTGCATTCTTCCGAGGGGGTTGGGGGGTGTTTCTGTAATGTATAGATATGCATTGGTGTGTATGTTGTAGTGGGTGAGGGTCGGGGTGGGGGTTGGGGTGTTGAGTGCGTGTGTCCCTGTGTTTTTGCCTCCCCTATGTCGTAGGTGCAGTACTCACTGTGGTCTTCGCCGCCGGCGTTGATGATCCTCGTAGAGGAGCAGGAAGACTAGCGCAGGCAAAATATGGAGTTCTGGCTCCATGGTGCCCTCCTTCCTCGTGGAGTGTGTAGAGGTAAGCGTCTTCCCTTTGTAATGGCTGTTTCTGCTGTGTTTTTATCCGTGGTGAATCCACCCCGGAAAAGGTGGCGGATTGGTAGGTTGTGATACTGTGGGCGGTACATTGTCTTCCGCCTGTCTGTTGGCGGTGACCAGCGCTCTGTTTGTTTGTACCGCCGTGGCAGTCGGAGTGTTAAAGTGGCTGTCTTTGTTGGCGGTTTCCGCCACGGTCATAATTGTCTTACCGCTGCTTTAACACCGTCCGCCAGGGTTGTAATGACCACCTATGTGTGTTGGTGGGGAGAAAATGGCAAAGTCGACATGGCATCCCCCTCAGGATACCATGCCTAAAAAATACTGCCTGTGGCATAGGTAAGTCACCCCTCTAGCAGGCCTTACAGCCTTAAGGCAGGGTGCACTATACCACAGGTGAGGGCATAGCAGCATGAGCAATATGCCCCTACAGTGTCTAAGTCTATTCTTAGACATTGTAAGTACAGTGTGGCCATATTAAGTATATGGTTTGGGAGTTTGTCAAAAACGAACTCCACAGCTCCATAATGGCTGCACTGAATACTGGGAAGTTTGGTATCAAACTTCCCAGAATAATAAACCCACACTGATGCCAGTGTTGGATTTATTAAAAAATGCATACAGAGGGCATCTTAGAGATGCCACCTGTATTTTACCCAATCCTTCAGTGCATGACTGACTGGTCTGTGCCAGCCTGCTGCTGAGAGACGAGTTTCTGACCCCCCTGGGGTGAGGGCCCTTGTGCCCTCTGAGGCCAGAAACAAAGCCTGCTCTGGGTGGAGGTGCTTCACACCTCCCTCTTGCAGGAACTGTAACACCTAGCAGTGAGCTGTTGGCTACTGCCCTCCCAGACCTAAACATACACCTAAATTCAGTACTTAGGGGCTCCCCAGATCCCAGGAAATCAGATTCCTGCAACCTGAAGAAACAAGAAGGACTGCTGACCCACAAGCCTGCAGAGAAGGAGGAAGACGACAACTGCTTTGGCCCCAGCCCTACCGGCCTGTCTCCAACTTAGAAAACCTGCTCCAGCTACGCATCCGACAGGGACCAGCGACCTCTGAAGCCTCAGAGGACTGCCCTGGACTACAGGACCAAGAAACTCCCATGAACATCAGCCCTGTTTAAAACCAGATACTTCTTTGCAACAAAGAAGCAACATTCCAAGACTGCACGTTTCCCGCTGGAAGCGTGAGGCTTCACACTCTGCACCCAACGCCCCCGGCTCGAGATCCAGAGAACAATCACCTCAGGGAGGTCTCCCCGGTGACTGCAAGCCCGTGAGTAACCAGAGGCGACCCCCCCCTGGGCCCCCACAGTGACGCCTAAAGAGAGAATCCAGAGGCTCCCCCTGACCGCGATTGCCTGTAACAATGGACCCGACGCCTGGAACCAACACTGCACCCGCAGCGCCCAGGACCTGAAGGAACTGAACTTCGATGCAGGAGTGACACCCAGGCGACGCTCTGCCTTGCCCAGGTGGTGGCTGTCCCAAAAAGCCCCCCCTGTGACTGCCTGCAACGCTAGAGTGACCCCCTGGTCCCTCCGTTGTTCCCTATTTGAAACCCGACACCTGCTTTGCACACTGCACCCGGCCGCCCCTGTGCTGCTGAGGGTGTGTTTTGTGTGCCTACTTGTATCCTCCCCAGTGCTCTACAAAACCCCCCTGGTCTGCCCCCGAGGACGCAGGTACTTACCTGCTGGCAGACTGGAACCGGATCACCCCTGTTTTCCATAGGAGCCTATGTGTTTTAGGGACCTGTTTGACCTCTTCACCTGACTGGCCCTGAGCTGCTGGTGTGGTAACTTTAGGGTTGCCTTGAACCCCCAACGGTGGGCTGCCTATGCCCCAGGACTGAGACTTGTAAGTGTTTTACTTACCTCGTAATCTAACCTTTACTTACCTCCCCCAGGAACTGTTGATTTTTACACTGTTTCCACTTTGAAAACAGCTTATTGCCATTTATACAAAGACTGTACATGATATTGTTTTCGTTCAAAGTTCCTAAAGTATCTAAGTGAAGTACCTTACATTTAAAGTGTTTAATGTAAATCTTGAACCTGTGGTTCTTAAAATAAACTAAGAAATGATATTTTTCAATGTAAAAACCTATTGGCCTGGAGTAAGTCTTTGAGTGTGTGTTCCTCATTTATTGCCTGTGTGTGTACAACAAATGCTTAACACTACCCCCTGATAAGCCTACTCCTCGACCACCCTACCACAAAATAGAGCATTAGAATTATCTACTTTTGCCACTATCTCACCTCTAAGGGGAACCATTGGACTCTGTGCACTCTATTTCTTACTTTGAAATAGTATATACAGAGCCAACTTCCTACATTGGTGGATCAGCGGTGGGGTCTAAGACTTTGCATTTGATGGACTACTCAGCCAATACCTGATCACACGACTGAATTCCAAAAATTGTCATTAGAAACAGATTTTTTGCAATTTGAGCTATTTTTCTAAATTTTTAAAAGTCCTGCTAGGGCCTTGTGTAAGTCCCTGTTAGCAATCTCTTGAGAGTTTAAAAGTTTGTAAAAGTTTGGATTTAAGTTCTAGAAGTAGTTTTAGATTCTAAAAAAAGCTATCCCAACTTTTACAGTGATAATCTCTAGCACAGATGAGATGGTGGTGGAACTAAACCTCACCCCTCACATGCATCTAAGGATGTCAGAGTTAAGGTCTCTCTGTAAGCTAAAAAAGATAGAAACTGGGCCCAACCCTACCAAAGTACAGCTCCAGGAGCTTTTGGCAGAGTTCAAAAGGGCCCACCCCTCTGAGGATAATCCTTCAGATGTGGAAATTAGTGAACAGGAGGATGAATTTCCCCCTCCAGTCCTAAATACGGAGAACAGGGTCCTTCAAACCTTGACTCCTCAAATCCTAGTCAGAGAGACTGGTTATTCCATAGGGGAGTCCAGTACCTCTGAAAACAGTGAGGGCAGCCTCAATGAAGATGACCTCCTGTTAGCCAGGATGGCCAAAAGATTGGCTTTGGAAAAACAGCTCCTAGCCATAGAAAGGGAAAGAAAAGAGATGGGTTTAGCTCCCATCAATGGTGGCAGCAGCTTAAATAGGGTCAGAGAGAATACTGACATCCTAAAAATCCCAAAGGGATTGTAACAAAATATGAAGATGGTGGTGATATCACCAAGTGGTTCATAGCTTTTGAGAAGGCTTGTGCAACCAGAAAAGTAAACAGATCTCACTGGGGAGCTCTCCTTTGGGAAATGTTCACTAGAAAGTGTAGGGATAGACTCCTCACACTCTCTGGTAAAGATGCAGAATCTCATGACCTCATGAAGGCTACCCTGATTGAGGGCTTTGGATTCTCCACTGAGGAGTACAGGATTAGGTTCAGGGGGGCTCAAAAATTCTCGAGCCAGACCTGGGTTGATTTTGTAGACTACTCAGTGAAAACACTGGATGGTTGGGTAAATGGAAATGAAGTGCATGAGTATGTTGGGCTTTATAATTTGTTTATGAAAGAACACATTTTAAGTAACTGCTTCAATGAAAAGTTGCATCAGTATCTGGTAGACCTAGGTCCAATTTCTCCCCAAGAATTGGAAAAGAAGGCAGACCACTGGGTCAAGACTAGGGTAACCAAAACTTCCACTGGGGGTGACCAAAAGAAAGGGGTTACAAAGCCTCCCCAGGATAAAGTGGGTGACACTAGAAACAAAGAAAAAGAGTCCTCTCTAGGCCCCCAAAAACCAGACCAGGTGGGTGGGTACCAGGGTAAGAACTGGGATGCCACTAAGGCATGGTGCCAAAACTGTAGACAGACAGGGCACCACATCAAGGACACTTCTTGTCCCAAAAAAAAAAAACCCTAGCAAAATCCCAGGGGTGACCAATGTAGCCATTAGGGATGACTCCTCAGATGAGGAGGTCTTCATAGCCTTCAACTGGAGAAAGGGCCCAATAGGTGAGTTGGAGATTCCAGAGGGAAGTAGACACTTTCACCGCCTACTGGTGAATGGAATCCCAGCCACTGCCCTGAGAGACACTTGTGCCAGTCACACTATTGTGTATGATAGGCAGGTGCTCTCAAACCAGTACATCCTAGGTGAGACTGCCAGAGTAAGAGTTAGCCCAGACAGGGTCACTGATAGGCCTTTGGCTTTTGTGCCCATAGAAGTGGGTGGGACTTTTAGCTGGTGAAGGGTAGTAGTCAGTACAGACCTCCCCCTTGACTGTCTCCTTGGAAATGACTACCCAGAGGTTAGTCAGAGCCGAAGAGAGGAACTGGTCCAGTGCCAGCCCTCTCCCAAGGATTCTGGAGGTGCTACCCCTGCAGTAACTACGAGTAGGCCCCAGAAGAAAAAGAAAAGAAAGCAGTACAGGAAAGGTGGACAACCTTTAGCCAAGGTTCCAGCAAGCCAGGGAGATTCTGCTCCAGTAGGGGAGAACTCAAAAAGTGGCACTGGTAAAGTCCAACCTGACCCACAAGAAGTCCTGGCTAGTCAGGCAACTGTTAAACCTGAGTGGGTGGCTCCTCAGTTAACAGAAGAAAGAGTGGAAGAAGGGTGTTTACTACAAGATGTAGTAACCCCTCACTCTAACACAGCAGACAGGCACCCTGAACCAAAAGAAGCCTGTAACTTAGCCCCTTCCCGTGTAGGTGAAGAGCTAAAGGTGTGGTTCTGGGCACTGACAGCTGTCAGTGGCCACTGCTGGGTGTTAGCCTTTATGGCTACACTATCCATGGCATGGTGGTTTGACCCCATGCCAAATAGAAAGTTAGGCCTCCTGACCCTGTTGGTCATGGTGGGGTTACTCCAGCTCTGGGTAACCTCTTTGGGTAAGCTAGGGGTGACCCTGGCTAATATAAGATGAGCAGAGGTGGATACCTCTAACCCCAAAATAGAGGGAATGGGTGTAGACATTAAAAGCACAGACAAGAGGTAATTCAGACTAGGTCCTATCACTGTGGAAGTAGGTCAGTTCCCCAGAGGGAATGATCTGAACAGGAGGATGTAAGGCAGAGTAGGCCCTGCAACAAACCAGCCTGTTTTCCCTACTCTTCCTCGCCTGACAGACTAGGAAGACTCTCCCACCTTTGACTGAGTCTCCTGGCCTGTGGGCTGGGGGGGCTTGTGTAGGAAAATGGCTCCCTGTTGCAGTTCCCCCCACTTTTTGTCTGATACTGATGCTGACTTGACTGAGAAGTGTGCTGGGACCCTGCTAACCAGGCCCCAGCACCAGTGTTTTTTCACTAAAAATGTACCATTGTTTCCACAATTGGCACACCCCTGGCACTCAGATAAGTCCCTTATAAAAGGTACCAGTGGTACCAAGGGCCCTGTGACCAGGGAAGGTCCCTAAGGGCTGCAGCATATATTGTGCCACCCTAAGGGACCCCTTACCTAACACATGCACACTACCATTGTAGATTATGGCCCTCATTACAACCCTGGCGGTCGGTGTTACAGCGGCAGTAATACCGCGAACAGTCCAGTGGAAAACAAAATGGGATCACGACCATGGCGAAAACCGCCAACATAGACAGCCACTTTAGCACTCCGACCGCCACAACAGTAGAAACAAACACTGTGGCGGTAACCGCCAACAGACAGGCGGTAGACAAAGTACTGCCCACTGTATTTCAAGACGTCTATCCGCCACCTTTTCCGGGGCGGAACCAACGCGAACAAAAACACGGCGGAAACAGTACACAGAAGGGAAAACACTCACCTCTCCACACCCCACGAGGAACAAGGACGCCATGGAGCCCAAATTGCAGATACTGCTGATGCTGGTCTTCCTTCTCTTCTATTAGGAGCACCGAAGACGGCGGCGACAACCATGGTGAGTACTGCACCTACAACACAGGGGAGGGGGGAGAGAAAAGAGAGTGACACACACACGCAACACCCCCACCCCCAACCCCAACACCATACACACAAATACATGCAGCAACATTACATATACACTCCCCCCACCCCCTGGAAGAACGCAAGGACAAAAGGAAATGATTTGAATGAATGTAATCATGTGAAATCTCAATATCAAAATTCTAAATCCAGTATATACAAATATGTACACCAACTACACAAGTCCGGATAGTGCACCAATCATTGTCCGTGGACCACTGGGCCCAAAATGCATGGGCGAAGCCCACACTAGATACCTGATTGGAAACGTAGAGAACACTGCAGGGGCATCAGATTGAAATGAAACAGGCACCTCAGGGGGAGAGGGAGGGGGGACACCTCAGCCAGATGAACGCACAACGCCACTGCTGCACGACGGGGGCTCCATGTCCATTGCTGTATCCTGGGGAGTACAAAGCCACAGTCTCTCAAGTCTCTCCAGTGGGTGGTTTGCCCACTCCTTTATCCTGGGGAGTGCAAAGCCACAGTCTCTCAAGTCTCTCCAGTGGGTGGTTTGCCCACTGCATTATCCTGGGGAGTACAAAGCCACAGTCTCTCAAGTCTCTCCAGTGGGTGGTTTGCCCACTGCTTTATCCTGGGGAGTGCAAAGCCACAGTCTCTCAAGTCTCTCCAGTGGGTGGTTTGCCCACTGCTTTATCCTGGGGAGTGCAAAGCCACAGTCTCTCAAGTCTCTCCAGTGGGTGGTTTGCCCACTGCTTTATCCTGGGGAGTGCAAAGCCACAGTCTCTCAAGTCTCTCCAGTGGGTGGTTTGCCCACTGTTCTTTCCTGGGGAGTGCAAAGCCACAGTCTCTCAAGTCTCTCCAGTGGGTGGTTTGCCACAGTCTCTCAAGTCTCTCCAGTGGGTGGTTTGCCCACTGTTCTTTCCTGGGGAGTGCAAAGCCACAGTCTCTCAAGTCTCTCCAGTGGGTGGTTTGCCCACTGCTTTATCCTGGGGAGTGCAAAGCCACAGTCTCTCAAGTCTCTCCAGTGGGTGGTTTACCCACTGCATTATCCTGGGGAGTACAAAGCCACAGTCTCTCAAGTCTCTCCAGTGGGTGGTTTGCCCACTGCTTTATCCTGGTGAGTGCAAAGCCACAGTCTCTCAATTCTCTCCAGTGGGTGGTTTGCCCACTGCTTTATCCTGGGGAGTGCAAAGCCACAGTCTCTCAAGTCTCTCCAGTGGGTGGTTTGCCCACTGCATTATCCTGGGGAGTGCAAAGCCACAGTCTCTCAAGTCTCTCCAGTGGGTGGGTTGCCCACTGCTTTATCGTGGGGAGTGCAAAGCCACAATCCCTCAAGTGGATAACAGTTTCCACTGGTTCTGGAGGGGGCTTTGTGCCCAGAGTGCTTCATCCTGCCAAGGACTGAGGTAGTGGATGTATTTCTCCACTGGTTCTGGAGGGGGCCTTGTGCCCAGAGTGCTTCATCCTGCCAAGGACTGAGGTAGTGGATGTATCTCTTCACTGGTTCTGGAGGGGGCCTTGTGCCCAGAGTGCTTCATCCTGCCAATGACTGAGGTAGTGGATGTATTTCTCCTCTGGTTCTGGAGGGGGCCTTGTGCCCAGAGTGCTCCACGTGCAGTGTAGCCGGTACAATTCACTCACCTGGGTGTGCGTGGCACGACACTGGCGAGGTACAGGTAGCATGATATGCCATGGAGGCAGCGACATACCTCACACTGCTGCTACTTCACCTTTCTCCTGCAGTTGCCAACATTGATGACAGTAATACTTCATGGAAGCTGCCCAGGGTCCTGGAACTCTCCTCCAGCCTCGGACGACTGACCACTGGGGATGGTAGGCATGTCAGTGGTGGTGCTACTGTCCGAGGACGTCGCGGGGCCGCTGGCGGTGCTTTCAGCGGAGTCTGTGGTGGCGGGGCTTGCGGTGGTCTCTGTGGCGGCGGTGCTGGCGGCGGGGTCTGTGGCAGTGGGGTTGGCGGCGGTGCATGGGTCAGCACCTGCTGAAGGAGAAAGCAGGATGTCTCCTACAGCCTCGGATGGCTGCCCACCGGGGAAGAGGCTGGGGACTGTTGCAGCGGATGTAGACATGCCGGAGGCGGTGCAGGTGGTGGTGCAGGTGGTGGTGCAGGGGGCGGTGCAGCTAGCGGTGTTCCTCGCCGTACAGGTTGGCATGGACGTGGACAGAAGGTGACACTGGTCACTCAGTCGGTGCCACCATGCCCTCTCCTGCCCTGCACTTATGTTTTTGGCCCTTCCCCACCTTTGATGGTGGCGCAATTGTCTTGCCACTAACCCCTTTCGTTTTCGCTGAGCCCTTGGTGGCTGGTAGTTTTGGCTTCTCCCTCTGGGATGTGGGCACCTTTTTCACCTTGGCAGATGGCAGAATGTCCTTGCCCTCGCTACATGGCACACTGGCAGTCCTGATGGGTGGCGCACTCGATGACCCCGCAGTTGCTGGCACCACTGTGCCTGGGGATGTGGTGGCTGAGGTGCTGGGCGGGGACCTGGAAAGCCTGGCCCTAGGGGAAGGACGTGGGGGGAGGTGTAGGGAAGAGGTCAATGTTAGCCAGGAAAAGTTTTTTAAAAACACTGGGACAGGTAGATGGAGGGGGTTCGAGAGTGGAGGAAGAGGTAGTGGTTGTAGGAGGTGTACGTCTGCTGAATTTGGATGAATATGCATGGGCTGGCGCTGTTGTGAGGAGGATGGCTGTTGGGTGGGTGTGTGCCTGCGTTTGTGTACTTTGGGAGGAGGGCTCACAGACACACTGGGAGAGGACACTGGGGATGTGTGAATGGTAGTGGGGGTGGTGATTGCATGTGAGCGGTGTGTGGTGATGGGCGTGCTGGTGATGAAGGTAGTGGCTGAGGATGTAGTGCATGCAGGTGTGAGTGGAGATGAGACTGGGAGGGAGGAGGGAGACGTGGAGGAGGGGGACACAGTGGAGGAAGTGGATGTTGGTATGTATGCATGGGTATGGTGCTTGTGTGAGTGCCTGTGGGATGTGTGGTGCTTATGTTTGCCTAAGCCACCCTTGTATGTTGATGTGTGTGCATGCTGGTCAGATGGTGTGCTTGGGATAGGTGGAGGTACAGGGGATTGGGTCTGGGTGGAGGAGGTTGGAGGGGGGAGGCTGGACACAGGGACAATGGCTGCCATCAGTGCTGAGGCCAGAGCCTAAAATGCTCTCTGTTGGACTGTCTGGCCAGCATGAATGCCCTCCAGGTATGCATTTGTTTGTTGCAAATGCCTCTCAACACCCGGCATGGCATTCAGAATGGTAGACTGCCCAACAGTGAGGGATCTCAGGAGGTCAATAGCCTCCTCACTGAGGGCAGCAGGGCTGACTGGGGCAGGGCCTGAGGTGCCTGGGGCGAAGGAGATGTCCACCCTCCTGGGTAAGCGGGCACGGGACACACGCTGAGGGGCTGCTGGGAGGGCGGTGCAGATAGTGGAGGTGGCGGCTGTACCTGTTGATGCAGTGGGCACAGAGGGCCCGCCACCGCAAGGGAGCTTCCATCAGAGGAGGAGTTGCTGTCGCTGGTCTCTGCTCCTGTTCCAGTCATGGAGCTCCCCTCGCCCTCCGTCCCACTGGTGGCTTCAGACTCCGTTGCTTCACCCTCCAGGGCCAAGTGGGATGCAGCTCCCTCCTGCTCCGGTGCCAATGCTCCTCCGCCTGATGATGCTATTGCACACAAGAACAGGGACACGACAAAAAGGGGGGGGAGACAGAAGAAAGACATGTTCAGTGCATGCAACACCACTACCGTTGGCAGACACAACAGACAGTGAGCAGCCCTCTGCACTACGCCATGCACTTACAGTTCCTAGATTTTTCACATGACCATGGGGTGGGTACGAGGCCTAAGCCCAATTGCTGCACACCTGGAAGTCAAAGGAGCCTGACTAGGTGTAGATGTCTCTTACCACTAGTGTGGTTGGGGTGCCACATAGCCTTCCTCACAAGGGACCTTGCCTACCAAGATCACCCTGGCCTAGGGGAACCCACTGCCCACCTCCCCCGCCCAGACACCTCGTAATGCGCGCAGAGTCAGCTGAATGAGAGTGTACTCACCCCTTGTGGCTACTGTGATGCCCTCAAATGCCCATCCAACTCCGGATAGGCCACCGCCAGGATCCGGAACATAAGGAGGTCATGGTGCGATGGGCACCCCTTCCACGTTGGGAGGCCATCCCCAGCTGGGCATCCACCATCTTTTTGCTCCAGCGGCGCAGCTCCTCCCATCTTTTACAGCAGTGGGTGCTCTGTCTGTGGTAGACCCCCAGGGTCCGGCATTCTTTTGGTGGGCGCTGACTAGAGGAATGGTATAGGGGGAAAGGACATTACTCACCCAGCCGGACCATCATAATCATTGCCCACCAGTTCCCACCCATGCCATGACGCACATACACTCAGCATCCGCACATGTAGGCCCATGTTTCTTCCAGCCACAGCACTCAAAGCAGGTATTGCCCATTCAGCATGTTCACAGTGTACTCACCTGTTTGTCTGGAGGACCGTACATTTGCCTGTACTGGGGGAGGACCCCATCCACTAGTTTCTCCAACTCCTTCGAAGTGAAGGCAGGGGCCCTTTCCCAAGACACTCGGGCCATCGCCGCTTCCAGACACAGGCCACAGCAGCACTTGCAGTGTAGGTCCTCTCCCGTTGATGGTCAGTTATCAAGTGACTGAACAGACAGAAAATGGTGGTCACGGACGCGGCAGTGCGTACCGTCACTGCTGGCGTACATCGTCATTGTCTCCTGGGAACCATAGGGCCCAATGTTAACCAATGCTGAATTGCGTTGCGGTCTTCGACCACCCACCGCAACAGTGTACAACGCCAGCGCAGTTACCTCATATCCTCTTGTCCCACCTTACAGGTCAGGCAGCCGCCATTTCAGGGGGCCACATGGCATTAATAATAACTGCATCACACCTATCAAGGCCTGGAATACACACAGTTACAGGCACATTGTGGATTAATACATTTTCAGCAAATAACAATTTGTGATACCTCAGTGTTGGCTGACTCTCTGCTCGCTGTTCTCCTCCATAGGGCACGTATGCTGGGGCAGGTGATGAGATGGCGGCATCCTCCCGTGTACAGACCCCTGGTGGACCTGTCGACAATGGAAGAGAGACACATCATAGTCACATACAGACTTGATTGTGCAACAATCCATGAACTGTGTGCCCAGTTGGAGCCAGACTTGATGTTAGCTATCCGCCATCCCACAGGAATAACCCCTCTAGTGCAGGTCCTGTCAGTACTCGATTTCCTGGCCAGTGGGTCCTTTCAAACAACAGTGGACATGGCATATGGGATGTCACAGCCAATGTTCTCTAACGTGTTGTCCAGAGTGTTGTCTGCCCTGCTGAAACACATGCGCAGCTACATCGTGTTCCCTCTGGTGGAGGATTTGCCCACAGTGAAAGGTGACTTCTATGCCCTGGGACATATCCCCAACATCATTGATGCCATTGATGGGACACATGTGGCATTAGTACCCCCCGCAGAAGTGAACAGGTGTACAGAAACCGGAAGAGCTACCATTCGATGAATGTGCAGATGGTGTGTTTGGCAGACCAGTACATCTCCCCTGTGAATGCCAAGTTTCCTGGCTCAGTGCATGACGCTTACATTTTGAGGAATAGCAGCATCCCTTATGTGATGGGGCAACTCCAGAGGCACTGTGTGTGGCTAATAGGTGAGGCCAAGGACCCAATACAGTGTGAATAGGTGTCTGGGTATGGGGTTGTCCCTAAGGGTCAGTGTGTGTCTAACAGTTGTCCCTCGATATTTGCAGGTGACTCTGGTTACCCCAACCTGTCATGGCTACTGACCCCAGTGAGGAATCCCAGGACAAGGGCAGAGGAACGCTACAATGAGGCACATGGGCGAACTAGGAGGGTGATTGAACGCACCCTCGGCTTCCTGAAGGCCAGATTCCGGTGCCTCCATCTGACAGGTGGTTCCCTATACTACTCACCAAAGAAGGTGTGCCAGATCATTGTGGCCTGCTGTATGCTACACAACCTGGCTTTGTGATGGCAGGTGCCTTTTCTGGAGCAGGATGGGCCAGATGGTGGTCTTGTGGCAGCTGTGGAGCCTATAGACAGTGAAGAAGAGAAGGCAGAAGAAGAGGATATCAACAACCGAAACAACATAATCATGCAATACTTCCAGTGAGACACAGGTAAGAAGATGACACTGCCTCCTACATCTCATACTATTGTTGGATCTAGCATAAGTCTGTCATTTTCACTCAGTGTATGGACCCTGACTTGTCACTTTGACTTTCCATTTCACAGATCGGGGTCCCACTTTGTGCCCTCTGCTATGTTTCCTCCTGGCCTACAGCTGTGATACATTGGTATGTGTACAAGTAAATTGACATTGCTATATTCCATGGTTATTGCAATTACACATTTGTGAAAGCACAGACTGACTCCAGATTGTTTTGTGATTGCAGTGTGTTTATTTCTCTGCAAATAAGTGGAGAGGGTTGTAAAATGGGCTGGGGGGATGGTGGAGGAATGTCCATGGCAGAGTCCAGTCTATTTGTTTCACAGGTGCATTGTCCAAAGGGGCATAGGAAATGAAGCAATGGCAGTTTAAGGATGGACAGTGTGAAAAAGTGGGACAGAAGGGTGACATTCAGGGGGGTCTCATTTCCTGGCGGGGGTCTTGGCAATGTTCTCTGTCTTGTTCCTGGATCTCAGGGACCGTTTGCGGGGTGGTTCTCCATCTGCAGGAGGTGGGGTGCTGGTGTCGTGTTCCTGTGGCGGTGCCTCCTGTCCACTAGCACCAGCAGAGGTGGAGGGCTGTTCATCATCCAGGCTAGTGTAAGGGGCCCCTTGTTGTGCCACTGTGTCCCTCCTGGTGTTGACAAGGTCTTGGAGCACCATTGCAATAGTGACCAGGGTGTTGTTAATGGACTTCAAGTCCTCCCTGATCCCAAGGTAGTGTTCCTCCTGCAGCCGCTGGGTCTCCTGAAACTTGGCCAGTACCGTTGCCATCATCTCCTTGGAATGATGGTAAGCTCCCATGATGTTGGAGAGGGCCTCCTGGAGAGTGGGTTCCCTGGGCCTGTCGCACAGCAGTTCTCCCAGTTTCCTGTTGTTCTGTGCCTCTGTCCCCTGAACCGTGTGCCCACTTCCACTGCCCCCAGGTCCCTGATTGTCCTGTGTTAGTGGGGTTGCCTGGGTTCCCTGTAGTGGTGGACAAACTGATGATTGACGTGTCCTGGGGACACAGGTGTGAGCCCACTGGGTGGGTGCTGTGCTGGTGTTTCCTGAGGGGGAGGCTCTGTGGTGGCTTGGGACTGTGTCAGGGAAACCGACTGTCCTGAGGTCCCTGATGGGCCGGACTGGTCATCTTGATCCAGGCGTGCAGAGCTGCTGTCATCACTGTGGGTCTCTTCTGTGGGGGGACTGGATATGTCTGGCACCTCCTGTCCGGTGATGTTGGGTAGGGGTCTTGTTGGGGTGTAAATGCATAATTATTGTATCTGTGTGTGCCATTGTGTGCAATGGGTGAGTGACCCTCTATTCCAGTGCTTGCATTCTTGGCTTGGTCCTTTTTGTGATAGTTGATTTGGGGTCTGTGTGGGTATCTGTACTGGACATGCTTTGGTGATAGGTGTCCATGCATTGGTGTTACATGCATGGCTTGTTTTTGGGATGTGTGGGTTGTTGGGGTGATGGGTGTGAGGGTAAGGGTGAGGTATGTGATGGCATGCAGGTGGGGTGGGGGGGATAAAGTTGTAAAGATTTGCCTTACCAGAGTCTAGTCCTCCTGCTACTCCTGCGAGGCCCTCAGCATGCAGAATTGCCAAGACTTGCTCCTCCCATGTTGTTAGTTGTAGGGGAGGAGTTGGGGGTCCACCGCCAGTCCTCTGTACTGCAATCTGGTGTCTGGAGACCACGGAATGCACCTTCCCCGTAGGTCGTTCCACCTCTTCCTGATGTCATCTCGTGTTCTTGGATGCTGTCCCACTGCGTTGACCCTGTCGACAATTCTCCGCCATAGCTCCATCTTCCTTGCAATGGAGGTGTGCTGCACCTGTGCTCCGAATAGCTGTGGCTCTACCTGGACGATTTCCTCCACCATGACCCTGAGCTCCTCCTCATAGAACCTGGGGTGTCGTTGAGGTGCCATGATGTGGTGTGGGTGATGTGTGAGGTGGTGTCTGTTGTGATGTGTGAGGGGATGTGTTTGTGTGTGTTGTTTGAGGTGCGTGGATGTTGTGTAAGTGATGGTGTTGTGTGTCTGTGGATGCTGCTGTTGTTTAAGGTAGTGTATCTCTCTGGCCTGCTTTAAATTTCTGGTAGAAAGGGTTTGTGGGTAACGTGGGTGTGTGTTTTATAGTGTTGTGGGTGTGTGGGTGTGGTGTGTGTATTTCGAATTGTCCAATGTGGTGGTGTTTTGTAAAAGTGTGTGTATTTTGAGCGTGGCGGTGTGTACCACCAATGGTTTACCGCGGTTGAAAGTCCACTGCGTTGATTCGTGGGTCCTGATACTGTGGGCGTATTCTTGTTGGCGTGACGGTGTCGGTTTTGTTTTTGCAAGTTTATCACTGACCTTTGGTGTGGCGGACTTGTGTGGGTGTCTGTATTGTGGTGGATTCCGAGCTGTGGGTCGTAATACATGTGGCAGAATTCCATGGGCGCAGCGGTATGTTGGCGGTCTTCTGCACGGAGGTAAGCGGGATTTACCACCAGGGTTGTAATGAGGGCCTATGTGTGTTGGTGGGGAGCAAAAGGCAAAGTCGACATGGCATCCCCCACAGGATACTAAGTCAAAAAGGGGGGAGGGACCGGGAGATCATATGGTCAAGTGTACAGTCTCCCAATAATTATGAATAAGTAAAAAATACACTGTTCCAATGAGGCTGCCACACTAGGAGACCAGTAGTCTCAGAAGCAAGAGCCCTCAAGCATCACAGTGGATGACTAGCATCATCATCGGGAATTGCTCCTCACCAGGCCGGCACTGCAATGCCTGGCGGGCACCCCGGTAGGGGGGCTCTGAACCGTACTACTCTGACAGTGACTTGTAGGTTCAACTAAACAGACCAAGATGCTTATAATTCAGCACCAGTACACAAAAGAGAGGGAAAAAGGTTAAAATTGGTTATTCATCACACAAGCACCATCATGATTTTAATCAGTTAAACGGGGATGAAGACCAAGGTTAAAAACAAAAATGGAAAGTCACAAATTGAGATGTAATGCTCAATAACTTTCGAAAACAAATGAATTTCAGAGGACTCTAGGTATTATAGGACCTCTGGGCTTGGGTCGACATGTTTCGCGTCTAGCGGTCCAACCGGATCCATTGACGCTTCATCAGGACCAAAAATAAACAAAAACATTTTTAAGTCACCTCTTCAAAAAAGAAAACCTCACATTAGGGTATATAACACCGGTCACTTACAATCAAGTAAACTGGTTAGAACAGGTCACCCATCCCCAAGTAGAGAACGGGTTCCTTGAGAGGCACGTTTCAAGGACTCAAAATGAGAGTATTAGTCACTGGTCCATTGTGGAGGACCTACCCTCTAAAATGAGCGTCCCCCTCAGGATGCCATGCCTACAAAAGTCACCCCTCTAGCAGGCCTTACAGCCTTAAGGCAGGGTGCACTATACCACAGGTGAGGGGATAGCTGCATGAGCAATATGCCCCTACAGTGTCTAAGTCTATTCTTAGACATTGTAAGTACAGTGTGGCCATATTTAGTATATGGTCTAGGAGTTTGTAAAAAACGAACTCCACAGCTCCATAATGGCTACACTGAATACTGGGAAGTTTGGTATCAAACTTCTCAGAATAATAAACCCACACTGATGCCAGTGTAGGATTTATAAAAACAAATCATACAGAGGGCATCTTAGAGATGCCCCCTGTATTTCACCCAATCCTTCAGTGCAGGACTGACTGGTCTGTGCCAGCCTGCTGCTGAGAGACGACTTTCTGACCCCCTGGGGGAGGGCCTTTGTGCCCTCTGAGGCCAGAAACAAAGCCTGCTCTGGGTGGAGGTGCTTCACACCTCCCTCCTTCAGGAACTGTAACACCTAGCAGTGGATCTCAAAGGCTCATGCTTCGTGTTACAATGCCCCATGGCACTCCAGCTAGTGGAGATGCCTTCCCCCTGGACACAGCCCCCACTTTTGGTGGCAAGTCCAGGGGAGATAATGAGAAAAACAAGGAGGAGTCACCCACCAGTCAGGACAGCCTCTAAGGTGTCTGAGCTGAGGTAACCCCTGCCTTGAGAAATCCTCCATCTTGAGTTTGGAGGATCCTCCCAATAGGATTAGGGATGTGCCCCCCTCTCCACCGGGAGGAGGCACAAAGAGGGTGTTGCCACCCACAAGGACAGTAGCCATTGGCTAATGCCCTCCCAGACCTAAACACACCCCTAAATTCAGTATTTAGGGGCTCCCCAGATCCCAGAAAATCAGATTTCTGCAACCTGGAGAAACAAGAAGGACTGCTGACCTACAAGCCTGCAGAGAAGGAGGAAGACGACAACTGCTTTGGCCCCAGCTCTACCGGCCTGACTCAAACTTCGAAAACCTGCTTCAGCGACGCATCTGACAGGAAACAGCGAGCTCTCAAGCCTCAGAGGACTGCCCTACAGGACCAAGAAACTCCTGTGAACAGCGGCCCTGTTCAAAGCCAGCTACTTCTTTGCAACAAAGAAGCAACTTTCCAAGACTGCACGTTTCCCGCCGGAAGCGTGAGACTTCACACTCTGCACCCGACGCCCCCGGCTCGAGGTTCAGAGAACAATCACCTCAGGGAGGACTCCCCGGCGACTGCGAGCCCGTGAGTAACCAGATACGACCCCCCCCTGAGCCTCCACAGCGACGCCTGCAGAGAGAATCCGGAGGCTCCCCCTGACCGCCACTGCCTGTAACAAGGGACCCGATGCCTGGAACCAACACTGCACCCGCAGCCCCCAGGACCTGAAGGAACCGAACTTCGATGCAGGAGTGACCCCCAGGCGACCCTCTGCCTTGCCCAGGTGGTGGCTGTCCCGAGGAGTCCCCCCCTCTGTGCCTGCCTGCAACGCTAGAGTGACCCCCGGGTCCCTCCATTGTTCCCTATCTGAAACCCGACACCTGTTTTGCACACTGCACCCGGCCGCACCTATGCCGCTGAGGGTGTGTTTTGTGTGCCTACTTGTGTGTCCCCCAGTGCTCCACAAAACCCCCCTGGTCTGCCCCCCTAACACGCAGGTACTTACCTGCTGGCAGACTGGAACCGGAGCACCCCTGTTCTCCATAGGCGCCTAGGTGTTTTGGGGACCTCTTTGACCTCTTCACCTGACCAGCCCTGAGCTGCTGGTGTGGTAACTTTAGGGTTGCCTTGAACCCCCAACGGTGGGCTGCCTATGCCCCAGGACTGAGACTTGTAAGTGTTTTACTTACCTCCTAATCTAACCTTTACTTACCTCCCCAGGAACTGTTGATTTTTGCACTGTGTCCATAGCTTATTGCCATTTTTACAAAGACTGTACATGATATTGTTTTCATTCAAAGTTCCTAAAGTATCTAAGTGAAGTGCCTTACATTTAAAGTGTTTAATGTAAATCTTGAACCTGTGGTTCGTAAAATAAACTAAGAAAATATATTTTTCAATATAAAAACCTATTGGCCTGGAGTAAGTCTTTGGGTGTGTGTTCCTCATTTATTGTCTGTGTGTGTACAACAAATGCTTAACACTACCCTCTGATAAGCCTACTGCTCGACCACACTACCACAAAATAGAGCATTAGAATTATCTTATCTACTTTTGCCACTATCTTACCTCTAAGGGGAACCCTTGGACTCTGTGCACACTATTTCTTACTTTGAAATAGTATATACAGAGCCAACTTCCTACAAAACGCACATAATATTCTGTAGATTAATTATGCAAAATGACTGAAAAATTATCCCTAATTCTGAAAATTTAATCTTGCACTCCAAAAATTACCAGAATAGACTGCTCTGGTAAAAATTCAACTCGAACATGTAATTTTGAAGTGATTTCCAGTCACTCGTATTAAAAACACTGCCACTCATTATATTACTGGAAGAGCAGCCTCTGCCAACAACGACACATTCTGGTGTTCTGTTGTGCGGTTTGCACTCAAATATTACCTGAACGGTCTGCTTGGGTAAAAAAAATCTACCTGTAATGTTTGTTGATTGTATGTGTTAAAAGAGCTGCTTCTAGCATTTAAGCATGTTTTCAAAGAATTGCTTGCAGCATTCAAAACACAGCCACTCACATACTAGAACAGTATAGCTCACGTTACATTTTCTTCCTGAACGCAAGACTTGCTACGCATAATGCCATATTGCCTCATTTCGGTAATTTTGAATACATTTCATTATGTGAAATTACCAAAATTGTGTTAATTGTGTTAATGTAAAAAAATGTGATCTCCAACTTCAACATGTACATTATATTGTTTTCATTCAAAGTTCCTAAAGTATCTAAGTGAAGTACCTTACATTTAAAGTGTTTAATGTAAATCTTGAACCTGTGGTTCTTAAAATAAACTAAGAAAATATATTTTTCAATATAAAAACCTATTGACCTGGAGTAAGTCTTTGGGTGTGTGTTCCTCATTTATTGTCTGTGTGTGTACAACAAATGCTTAACACTACCCTCTGATAAGCCTACTGCTCGACGAACTACCACAAAATAGAGCATTAGAATTATCTACTTTTGCCACTATCTTACCTCTAAGGGGAACCCTTGGACTCTGTGCACACTATTTCTTACTTTGAAATGGTATATACAGAGCCAACTTCCTACAAAATGCACATAATATTCTTTAGATTAATTATGCAAAATGACTGAAAAATTATCCCTAATTCTGAAAAATTAATCTTGCACTTCAAAAGTTACCAGAATGGACTGCTCTGGTAAAAATTCCACTCAAACATGTAATTTTGAAGTGATTTCCAGTCACTCGTATTAAAAACACTGCCACTCATTATATTACTGGAAGAGCAGCCTCTGCCAACAACGACACATTCTGGTGTTCTGTTGTGCAGTTTGCACTCAAATATTACCTGAACGGTCTGCTTGGGTAAAAAAAATCTACCTGTAATGTTTGTTGATTGTATGTGTTAAAAGAGCTGCTTCTAGCATTTAAGCATGTTTTCAAAGAATTGCTTGCAGCATTCAAAACACAGCCGCTCACATACTAGAACAGTATAGCTCACGTTACATTTTCTTCCTGAATGAAAGACTTGCTACGCATAATGCCATATTGCCTCATTTCGGTAATTTTCAATACATTTAATTATGTGAAATTACCAAAATTGTGTTAATTATGTTAATGTAAAAAAATTTGATCTCCAACTTCAACTCCAGAATCCCCACCTGATCAGATACCGTAGTTTCCTTCAAAACCAACAAAGCCACAAGAACCAGACCACAGGAAAGCTGGTATACATAGGAGCTCAGACTCATTAAATGTTGCTTTAAGTAACTAGAACGCAGATAGAGACAAAGTTAGGATGACACCTGTAAGGAAATGCCTCCTTGGCATAGTTACCCCCTGACTTTTTGCCTTTGCTGATGCTAAGTTATGACTTGAAAGTGTGCTGAGGCCTGCTAATCAGGCCCCAGCACCAGTGTTCTTTCCCTAAACATGTACCTTTGTTCCCACAATTGGCACACCCTGGCATCCAGGTAAGTCCCTTGTAACTGGTACCTCTGGTACCAAGGGCCCTGATGCCAGGGAAGGTCTCTAAGGGCTGCAGCATGTCTTATGCCACCCTGGAGGCCCCTCACTCAGCATAGACACACTGCTTACCAGCTTGTATGTGCTGGTGAGGAGAAACACGACTAAGTCGACATGGCACTCCCCTCAGGGTGCCATGCCAACCTCACACTGCCTACGGCATAGATAAGTCACCCTTCTAGAAGGCCTTACAGCCCTAAGGCAGGGTGCACTATACCATAGGTGAGGGCATAGGTGCATGAGAACTATGCCCCTACAGTGTCTAAGCAAAACCTTAGACATTGTAAGTGCAGGGTAGCCATAAGAGTATATGGTCTGGGAGTCTGTCAAACATGAACTCCACAGTACCATAATGGCTACACTGAAAACTGGGAAGTTTGGTATCAAACTTCTCAGCACAATAAATGCACACTGATGCCAGTGTACATTTTATTGTAACATACACCCCAGAGGGCACCTTAGAGGTGCCCCCTGAAACCTTAACCGACTACCCGTGTAGGCTGACTGGTTTTAGCAGCCTGCCACACTCCAGACATGTTGCTGGCCACATGGGGAGAGTGCCTTTGTCACTCTGTGGCTAGTAACAAAGCCTGTACTGGGTGGAGATGCTTATCACCTCCCCCTGCAGGAACTGTAACATCTGGCGGTGAGCCTCAAAGGCTCACCCCCTTTGTTACAGCACCCCAGGGCACTCCAGCTAGTGGAGTTGCCCACCCCCTCTGGCCACGGCCACACTTTTGGTGGCAAGGCCGGAGGAGATAATGAGAAAACCAAGGAGGAGTCACTGGTCAGTCTGGACAGCCCCTAAGGTGTCCTGAGCTGAGGTGACTCTGACTTTTAGAAATCCTCCATCTTGCAGATGGAGGATCCCCCCAATAGGATTAGGGATGTGCCCCCCTCCCCTCAGGGAGGAGGCACAAAGAGAGTGTAGCCACCCTCAGGGCTAGTAGCCATTGGCTACTAACCCCCCAGACCTAAACACACCCCTAAATTGAGTATTTAGGGGCTCCCAGAATGCAGCAAGATAGATTCCTGCAACCTAAGACGAAGAAGGACTGCTGAGCTGAAAACCTGCAGAGAAGACAGAGACACCAACTGCTTTGGCCCCAGCTCTGCCGGAATTTCTCCCCACTTCTAAAGACACTGCTCCAGCGACGCGTTCCACAGAGTCCAGCAACCTCTGAAGCCTCAGAGGACTACCCTGCATCTAGAAGGACCAAGAACTCCCGAGGACAGCGGCTCTGTTCCACAAAGAC
Organism: Pleurodeles waltl; assembly: GCF_031143425.1. Classification (NCBI taxonomy): domain Eukaryota; kingdom Metazoa; phylum Chordata; class Amphibia; order Caudata; family Salamandridae; genus Pleurodeles; species Pleurodeles waltl. The sequence goes on from NC_090450.1 coordinate 963,104,543, forward strand.
TGCAACTTTGTAACCAAGAAGCAACTTTGAAACAACACACGTTTCCCGCCGGAAGCGTGAGACTTTACACTCTGCACCCGACGCCCCCGGCTCGACTTGTGGAGAACAAACACCACAGGGAGGACTCCCCAGCGACTACGAGACCGTGAGTAGCCAGAGTTGACCCCTCTGAGCCCCCACAGCGACGCCTGCAGAGGGAATCCCGAGGCTCCCCCTGACCGCGACTGCCTGTTTCAAAGACCCGATGCCTGGTAAAGACTCTGCATCCCCAGCCCCCAGGACCTGAAGGATCCGACCTCCAATGCAGGAGCGACCCTCAGGTGGCCCTCTCCCTTGCCCAGGTGGTGGCTACCCCGAGGAGCCCCCCCTTGCCTGCCTGCATCGCTGAAGAGACCCCTTGGTCTCCCATTGATTTCTATTGGGAACCCGACGCCTGTTCTCACACTACACCTGGCCGCCCCCATGCCGCTGAGGGTGTACTTTCTGTGCTGACTTGTGTCCCCCCCCCCGGGCCCTAAAAAAAAACCCTGGTCTGCACTCCGAAGTCGCGTGTACCTACCTGCTGGAACCGGGCACCCCCTTCTCCATTGAAGCCTATGTGTTTTGGGCGCCACTTTGACCTCTGCACCTGACCGGCCCTGAGCTGCTGGTGTGGTAACTTTGGGGTTGCCCTGAACCCCCAACAGTGGGCTACCTTGGACCCAACTTTGAACCCTGTAGGTGGTTTACTTACCTGCAAAACTAAGAAACACTTACCTCCCCCAGGAACTGTTGAAAATTGCAGTGTCTAGTTTTAAAATAGCTTATTGCCATTTTTGTGAAAACTGTACATGCTATTTTGCTGATTCAAAGTTCCTAAGTTATCTAAGTGAAATACCTTTCATTTGAAGTATTACTTGTAAATCTTGAACCTGTGGTTCTTAAAATAAACTAAGAAACAATATTTTTCTATACAAAAACCTATTGGCCTGGAATTGTCTTTGAGTGTGTGTTCCTCATTTATTGCCTGTGTGTGTACAACAAATGCTTAACACTACCCTCTGATAAGCCTACTGCTCGACCACACTACCACAAAATAAAGCATTAGAATTATCTCTTTTTGGCCACTATCTTACCTCTAAGGGGAACCCTTGGACTCTGTGCATGCTATTTCTTACTTTGAAATAGTACATACAGAGCCAACTTCCTACAACACCTCACTGACCACATTAAAAGGAGCACCAACAAAGCCAAGGAAAGTTCACCATTGTGAAAGATTTTTTCTCTTCAGCAGCATTCTCCACCAGCGTAACCCTCTCACAGGGCCTCTGCAACCAGCACTTCCTCTTCTTCCACAGATCTCTAGCATCTATGACAACTTTGAGTCCCAAACAGACCCTTCCACCATTGCAGCACTTCTGCCCATCCCTACTAGCACACGGAGGGAAACAATTGACGCCCTGGCCCACTATCACCATTTAAAAAACCACAACAACCATTAAGTCCACACAATCCAGACAACCTTCTGACTGCTGCCTTCACCATGTCTTCACATACAGACTGAACTCCATCAGTGCAGCCCTCACCCCAATCCTAAATGACTCCATCAACATATCCAACTACTTGGGTATCTGGAAACACACCTCCTATCCTCAAAAAGTTCCAATTAGACCAAAAGATGTTGGCCAACTACTGGCCTATTTCCCTGCTTCTCTTCCCAGTAAAATCCATGGAAAAGATGATAAATGATTTCCTAGACTGCTATCTCAATGGCAACCACTTCCTCAACACCACTTAATCCGGATTCAGGCCCGACCACAGTACCACAGTACCGAGATCACTCTCATCCCTCTATGGACAACATCCGGATGATCATAGACAGAGAAGACAACAAGTCTCATGTCCTACTGGCATTTCCACAGCCTCCGACACTGTCTACCATGCCATCCTAATCTAACCACTGTGCAAAACCGGCATTCAAAACCCGTACTTCACTGAGTTAGGCCCTTCCTTACACTCTGGTCAATATTTATATGGCTCCACTTACCAGCATCATGGGTGCCCACCGAATCAACGTCTTATGCTACACTGACAACACCCAGCTCATACTCACAAGACTCTGATCAACCGGACCAACTTTTCCTCCTGCATGACAGAAGCCAACAGATGAATGAAAACCCATTGCTTCAAGCTCAACACAGACGAGATGGAAGTAGTAATCTTCGGCAAAGAAATCTCACTTTGGTGCCCTACCTCGTGGCCTGCAGAACTCAGACCCGCATCTCACATGATAGACAACCCATGCAAACAATCTCTAAATAGTATTCGACAACCAGCTCCCTATGACTGGCCAAGTAAATTCCTCCTCTTGCTTCCAGAAACTAAAGATGCTTAAGAAGATTTTTAAATGGCTCCCCACCAGCACTCACTGAACTGTCACCAAAGTCCTCATCAATAGCAAGGTAGTCTATGGCAATGCATTCTATGCCAGCTTTAACACTCAACTGACCAAAAAAATCCAGACCATATGAAAGTCAGCAGCAAGATTCACCCTCAACCTACAACTCTGCATTCACATCACCCTGCGCCTCGAAGAACTTCACTGGTCCCCAATCCAGAAATAGACACTCTCCAAGCTCCTCAGGCAGATATAAAAAGCCATACACAGTATTGCTCCCTCATACCTCAACAACTCTGTTTGTTTCCACAAACCTACCACGCACTGCTGCTCAGCTAGGCTCCTACTCACACACATCTCCTGCATACACAAAACCAGATCTGGTGGGTGTAACTCATCCTACTTCACTTCTATAGCCTAAAATGACCCACCCTCAAATATCAGAGCTGTCTCTTCAGTTCTTGAATTGTAAAACAAACTGGAGACCTGGCTCTTTCCAAGACATAGCCCAGGCACAACCCATATAACCCCTGCTTAAAGTGCCAAGATACCCTCCAGGGTGAGTTGTGCACTCTAAAAATACACGTAACATAACATAATACAGAATAGTATTGGCATCTGAGCAAGACAATAACACATTCAATGTTAACAGATTGAACTGCTAGCACTTACCAATAAGATGAGCAGTAAAGATTCTCAATTGATTTGATTTTGGTAAACATCAACTACAGCCAACATGTGTTTCATTACAACAACTTTTTCAGGGCTGAACAGGAAGTGTTAAAAATAGGGCTAAGAAAGAAAATATGAAAAGAGATGGAGTTAGTAATTAAGGGCGTAGTGGTGGGTCCACCAATTAGTCACACTGTCAGTGCCACACACATAAAGAAAGGAGGTTATGGATGAGGTTTTTTCTACTGAAGAGAAGTGACTATGTTGCCTGGGCGGTGACAGAAATCGGTACTAACATGAAAACGTAATGTTGCCAGTCCAACGTAAGGTAGTCTAGGAAGATCTCACCAGCTGTACAGAACTAGAATTAAGAAGTGAGGCAAACAATGCCATAATGCTAAACAATGGAAAATGGTTGTAGTCCATAGCACCATCATTACATTATTGGCAAAAAACTATTGGTAAAAAACAAAGGGCCTGGTTTAGAACTTGGTGGACGGGTTATTCCGTCACAATGGTGACGGATATCCCCTCTGCTAAAATCTAAATCCTTAGCCTGTGGGATTTAGATTTCAGTGGATGGGATATCAGTCACCATTGTTATGGAGTAACCCGTCCACCAAGTTCTAAATGAGGCCCAAAGTTCTTAGTGAGTACAAATAATTATTCGCTATTAGTGTAATAAAGAATGGCCTTTTTTAAGATAAGCTGAGTTATTATACTTATTATTATAATTGATTTTTGTTTTTAACCATATCAGTGGACTCCCTAAACAAAGGTAAATCACTGGTAGTCCACTAGTTATTTTTAGGAATCTTCATCCCATTATTATCTTGTAAGCTTTATCTAAGAACTCCCTCTGGTATGCCCGAACTAAGAGGTTGAGTCTGCCTTGGTGGCATTGTCCTACCAGGGTGGGGAGAGGTGGCCTGTGATGAAGCATAACAATATTAAGTGCGTGAGACCACCTTTTCCAAAAAGGAGGAATTCCTGGTATTCCAGTCAATAAATGAATGCCTGTGGAACCACTAATATGTTTCTTCTTAGGTCGATCCTCAAGTGAGTGCACCCACTTTTAGAATTTCTAGTTTGTTTCATTTCGGGTTGAGTCTCAAGTAAGCTCACCCACTTTAACTTAATTCTCCCTCCACACCTTTGGTGAGTACTGGTGAGCTTTTGGGAGGACGTGTGGAGGTTTGTGTTCCTCTCACCTCACTCTTTGTGTTAAATATAAAGAATGGAGTACCAAGATCTTTTTTTCATAGGAGGTTTTCTCAACACGAGTGAGGGGAACACTCTTTTGCCCGAGGGCAAAAAACAGAACCCCAGAATGGGGAATGTGTTATTGTTGGCAGAGGCTGCTCTTCCAGTAATATAATGGTTGCATATTCACGGTCTAATGGCTTCAACCCTGGTAATAATATCTTAGCTCATTTACATATGTACCCTCTCTTAAATCATGTTTTAGAGATTCAAATATTTAGAACAAGTGGTTCCAGTGGGGCTCCAGGTAGGGAAGACCGTGGACTGGTGGTTGAGGGTGGATCACCTGAACAGGGGCAGCTCCTTTGTAGTTGTACCATGAAAGATAGTTATAACCGATGCCAGCAAGTTGGGCTAGGGTGTGTGAGAAACTTGCAATTTGTTGCAGTACCCCCTCCACTTTTTGCCTGGGTTCAGGATGCAACTTGGACTGCAGTGCACTGGGATCCTCATAACAAGGTTCCCAGATCCAGTGTTCTTTCCATAAAAAATTGCAAAGATCATTAGCAACTCATTTAGCTGCCACTATAAGTCCCTAGTAAATGATACTTAGATACCCAGTGAATAGGGTACTAAGGGTAGGCCCCTGATGGCAGCAGCACTGATTGTGCCACACTCATGGGCCCTGCATCCATATACACCCAGCATTGCCATGGCAGGCTGAGTGTCCTAGTGCAATTCAAACATGCAAACTCGGCATAGCACACTGCCTGTCTACCCTGTCCACTACACACTGCATGTAATATAGGTAAGACACCCCTCTGGCAGGCCTTCATCCCTATGGCAGGGTGCACTATACTGTATGTGAGGGCATAACCGCATGAGCAATATGCCCCCACTGTGTCCTTGCCAAACCTGGGGCATAGTGAGTGAACAGAGCAGCCATTTTAAATGCATGTGCTGGACACTGGTCAGTACGGGTTTCACACCTAAATAATGCACACTCGGAACCCTGGGTTGTTTGATATCAAACAACTCAGAATGATAAATTCAAACTGGCACCAGTGTTAGATTTATTATAAAAAATACCCAGTGTTCATCTTAGAGGTGCCCCTGTAAAAGCTATCTACCCTGACATGGTTGCTGGCCAGTCCCAACCAGCCTATCACTTCCAGACACAAGTCTGAGCCCCTGGGGTGAGAGTTTCTGTTCTCTGGGATTCAGAACAAAGCCCTTCCTGGATGGAGGTGCCAACACCCCCTCTCTCAGGAATGTGCACTGCCCTGCTGGTGAGCTTCTAAGAGCTTACCGCCCTTGAAACTTGACCCCCAGGCCTGCTGCTAGCAGCAGATGGCTGTCCCTGTTGCAAACCACCACTTTTTTTAAGGCGCAATGGTGGGAAAACCAGACAAAGGACAGGAGGAGTGGTCCCACCTAGCCCGCACCACCCCTAAGGTGTTGCATGCAAAGTGATCTCTCCATTTAATTTTCCTCCATCTTGGATGGAAGGAAAATAGCCAATCAGGTGTGGGGAAGTGACTTCTGCCCACAGGAAGTGGTCCCTTAGTTTGTGTAGCCACCATAAGGTAAATGACCCATTGGTCAATACCAGGTTTCCCCTAAAACGCCCACTAAATACAGTATTTAGTGGGCATCCCTAGACCAAGAAATTATATTTGATGGACAGAAGAAGACCAGCATCAAGAAGATCCAAGGCACGAGAACTGTGGACTTGACTGCACCAAAAAAAGGTGCCAAATTCCTGCCTGCTGCACCCAGGACCCGACAATAGCTGCCGACGAGCTGCTGGACAACTGGAAAAAATGTAAAGAACCCCAGAGGAGCTAAAGGCTTTGAAAATCCCCAGAGAACTTCCTCTAGTGCGGAGGTACCACTTCAAATCCAAAAGAAACCAACAAGCCAGTAATGTCCACCTCACTGACCGCATGCTAACTCCAGAACCGGATGCGGCAACCAGATTGTTAGGCTTCACAACCAAAAACCAGAGTCCCAAGATATCAACAATATATCCAGGAGGACATCAGAGAACAAAAAGCAGAATCACAAGACAAGTAGTATGTGGTTACGTAGTGGTGTGAACTCAAAAAAGTAGAGTACACTTAATTACTGTATGTCAAGTACAAATACAAGTCCAATCCCACCGCTGCCACCAATGTTAGAAATGGGGTCTTTGGTTGACAGTCAGGTTACCCCCTGTTCAAGCAAGGACCCACACTCTAGTCAGGGTAAAAGAGAATCACCCTCAGCTAACCCCTGCTTACCCCCTTGGTAGCTTGGCAGAGCAGTAGGCTTAACTTCAGAGTGCTAGGTGTAAAGTATTTGTACCAACACACACAGTAACTTAATGAAAACACTGCAAAATGACACAACACAGGTTTAGAAAAATAGGAAATATTTATCTAAACAAAACAAGACCAAAACGACACAAATCCACAATACACATGTCAACTTATTAATTAAAAAGCAAAAAGAGTCTTTATGTAGGTTAAAACACACATTAACACTGTTAGCGTGAACATTTATCTTGGGTGCATCAAAAATAACCCCGCACGGGCGAGTGTGCATCAAAAAGGGCTTGCAATGTGTTGATTCCACTCATGAGCGGGACCTTGCGTTGTTTCTCCTTTCGTTGGGTCGGGCGCATTGTTTCTTCTCTCCGCAGGAGAACGATGCGTCGGTCCGGTCACCACTCTCGGGTCCGGGCAGGCTTTGCGTTGTTTTTACATGCCCAGCAGTGCTTGAGTCAGAAATCCTGCCGCATAATGATTAAAAAACCATGCAGCGTGGGTTTTGATCTCCGAGTCTCCGTCAGCGATGCTGCACGTCGTTTCTCCAGCTCCATGCCTACGATTCTTCGGTCGTGTTTCCGGCGAGCATTGATTTTTAGCCGCAGAGCCAGCTTCTCCTTTCACGGACCCAGGAACTGGATGGGCACCACAGGGCAGAGTAGGAGTCTCTCCAGAGACTCCAGGCGCTGGCAGAGAGAAGCCTTTGCTGTCCCTGAGACTTCAACCAACAGGAGGCAAGCTCTAAATCAAGCCCCTAGACATTTATTCTCAAGATGGAAGGCACACAAAGTCCAGTCTTTGCCCTCTTACTCTGGCAGAAGTAGCAACTGCAGGATAGCTCCACAAAGCACAGTTACAGGCAGGGCAGCTCTTCTTCCTCAGCCTTTCAACTCTTCTCCAGGCAGAGGTTCCTCTTAGTTCCAGAAGTGTTCTAAAGTCTGTGGTTTTGGGTGCCCTTCTTATACCCATTTTCTCCTTTGAAGTAGGCCTACTTCAAAGCAATGTCTCTTTGGAATGTGAAATCCTCCTTGTCCAGGCCAGACCCCAGGCACTCACCAGGAGGTCGGAGACTGCATTATGTGAGGGCAGGCACACAGCCCTTTCAGGTGTGAGTGACCACTCCCCCCCCCCTAGCACAGATGGCTATTCAGGAAATGCAGACTCCCTTTGTGTAACTGTCTAGTGTTAGGTGCAACCAGCCCAACTGTCAAACTGACCCAGACAGGGAATCCACAAACAGGCAGAGTCACAGAAATGGTATAAGCAAGAAAATGCTCACTTTCTAAAAGTGGCATTTTCAAACACACAATCTTAAAATCAACTTTACTAAAAGATGTATTTTTAAATTGTGAGCTCAGAGACCCCAAACGCCACATGTCCATCCGCTCCCAATGGGAATCTACACTTTAATCATATTTAAAGGTAGCCCCCATGTTCACCTATGAGAGGGACAGGTCTTGCAACAGTGAAAAACAAATGTAGCAATATTTCACTGTCAGGACACATAAAACACATTACTATGGGCCTGATTCTAACTTTGGAGGACGGTGTTAAACCGTCCCAAAAGTGGCGGATATACCACCTACCGTATTACGAGTCCATTATATCCTATGGAACTCGTAATACGGTAGGTGGTATATCCGCCACTTTTGGGACGGTTTAACACCGTCCTCCAAAGTTAGAATCAGGCCCTATATGTCCTACTTTAACCATACACTGCACCCTGCCCTTGGGGCTACCTAAGGCCTACCTTAGGGGTGTGTGACATGTAAGAAAAGGGAAGATTTAGGCCTGGCAAGTGAGTAAATTTGCCGAGTCGAATTTACCGTTAAAACTGCACACACAGACACTGCAGTGGCAGGTCTGAGACATGATTACAGAGCTACCTATGTGGGTGGCATAACCAGTGCTGCAGACCCACTAGTAGTATTTGATTTACAGGCCCTGGCACCTCCAGTGCACTTTACTAGGGACTTACTAGTAAATCAAATATGCCAATCATGGATAAACCAATCAACAATACAATTTACATAGAGAGCATATGCACTTTAGCACTGGTTAGCAGTGGTAAAGTGCTCAGAGTTCAAAAGCCAACAGCAACAGGTCAGAAAAAATAGGAGGCAGGAGGCAAAATGATTGGGGATGACCCTGAATAAGCAAAAAGTCCAACACAGACCAAACTTCATCTAGATGACTACGAGGACAAATCCTGTCAGTGTACCAAGTTTGGTGGCACAGCACTTTCCAGGAGCCAAACTCTGCCAATACCCTAGGTATTGGTCACATAACACCGAACACCACGAAAAACAGCCCACCTGGGACTATAAAAGGACCAGAAGGAAGTAATAGTCAAGGGACTTTAGAAACAACCTGGACCTCTCACCAGTGTCCCCGTTGTCCTGCAAATGATCCTTGAATCGACTTACCTCCTGCTTTTGAGGGCATCCTTGTGCACAGCTCCTGGCTCACCGATTCACTCTGCACCCTGACACTCTGGGCTCTGCACCAAAGAACCAACTGTGCTCTAAGAGTCCCCCACTCCTTGCAACCTTGACACTCCAAGGGGACCCTCAGCGTTCATCTTTAAACTTGCCTGTGCAGTGCTTTTCCAAGTGGTACCTCAAAGTGGCCTTGCAGCAGCTCCAGAGACCTTTTCCCGCTCCTCCCACCAGAACCAAGAGCCACTCGACCCTCTCCAGCTTGCACAGTGTGCCCACTGACAAACTCGACCAACCTGTGAAAAAGGAATTTGGTAAACCTACTGTGTGATTTTACATGTATTTTAAAAGATGATTCACCATTGATTTTTATGATTTGTTTGGTTTCCTGGATCCGCTGCACAGTGTGCCTAGCTTTGCACACTACATAGAGGGCCAGCCTCCTACATGGTGCTAACCTGGAGGGGAAAACTGCACAGAGGAAATGGTGTCCTGTTCATGCAGTAAGCTTCTCCAATACTCTAACTGGAGGCAACTAAATGTAGTACCTTTGGCCTTAGCAGAGTTTGTGCCACAGTTGCTAAATCACCATGTTCAGGTCAGAACAGACAACAGTGTGGTTATGGGCTATAAGAATCATGAGGGAAGCTGCAGTGTTCTTGGTCCTTCTGTTCTAGGTCAAGAGATTGATAGTTTGGGAGAATCCAATCTCGAGTGAATTTCAGCTATCTATTCACCAGGGTAAGAGAATTGGGTAGGCAACATAATAAGCAGGTTTAATCCCCCAGTGAGTTCCATATCCTTGAATAGGGAAGCATTCTACAAATTGAAGAGGAGGTTTGGATATCCAACAGTGGATCTCTTTGCCTCCAGGGAGAAGGTGCTCCTTCCCTATTTCTGCACTATTATTCCCTGTGCAGTAGCATGGAGGATAGACGCGTGTCTTTCAGGTGACCAACTGGAATACTGTATACTTTCCTCCTGATTCCTTTAGGAGGAAGGTTCCTTCAAAAAAATCAAGCAGTTAAAGTAATTGGTGCAGTTAGTGGTTCCTGGATAGCAGAGATGAACTTGGTACCCTCTGTTGTTTTAACTGTGAGTCCAGTCTCCGTGGATGATTCCATGTCACCTATAGCCCTCCATTGTCAGTGACAGTGACAGTGGTACAGAGTCTTCATCCTCAGGCATGGCTGTTGAAAGGGTGAGTCTCTGTCAGCGAAGAGGTGGTGTTTGGAGGTAGTGCTAGACACACTAGACGTCCACCTACCCTGAAAGCATACTCTCGCCATTATGACAATTGTACCAAGTGATCTTCAGACAGAAACTGTTTTCCCAATGTTATGGGGCCCATGAGCATTCGGGATTTGCTCAGGGATAATTTTGTATTGAGGTTGCCAACTACAACTCTAAAAGCCTAGTGGGCAGCTATAAAGGCATTTAGAGATTCGCAGTTACAGGAGATTGAGCCCTTGTTCATTAGATTGTTCTGACGTCTTGCGCTTGAGAGACGGAGAATAAGATGTTGGTCACCTTCTTTGGAATTACCATTGGTTCTGCAGGGAAGCCAAAATACTCCCTTTGAGCCTTTGGAGAGTATAGATCTCAAGTTTCTTACTCCTAAGGAGGTGTTCTTAGTTGCAATCTCATCAGCATGGAGAGAAGGAGAGCTGGGATCCCTTCTGAAGTCAGAACCCTTCTTAAGGGTATATCCAGACAAGCTGGTCTTGTAGTTAGATCCCAGGTGTGTGCAAAGATCCTCCCTCACTTCCACTCTTCTAGAGAGATTGCAATACCAGTTTTAGTTCTGGACATGGTTTCAAAAGAGGACTCTTTCTACTGGATGTGAAAAAGTGATGTTAATATACTTACATAGGATAGAGCAATTTAGGAAGGTTGCCAATTTTTGAACTTTGGCTATGCAGGAAATCATCTAAAGCCTTCCACTTCTACCATATGTAGATGGATCAAGCATGCCATTCTGTTAGCTTGTGAGTCCCAGAGAAGACAATTAGGGTCCCAGGTGCAGGGGAGGTCTACAAGGGGTATGCCTGCCTCTTGGCCTTGTTTAATGGCTTCAGCTTAGGAAATCTGTAAAGTGGCAACTTGGGCGACCACTAATACTTTTATGAATCATTATCATTTTCAGTTGGGAGTATAGTCTTCATTTAGTTTTGCATTGTCAGTGTTGAATGCTTTGACAGATTCAAAATATGTGAGGTAACCTATCATACAGATGGACTCTTTCTGGTGTTCATGTATAATTTTCCATAGAACAATATCTGGTGGACACATCTTTACAGTCTTGAAGCTGATATCTGATTAGGTATCAGCTCATTAGAGAATAATGTGGCAAGAAAGATGAACACTGAGGTGCTGCCACACTTACTGATAATCTTCCTAACTCCGAGTCCAGGTCTACTTCATCACAGCAGTGGTGTAACAAAGGCCCCTGCAGCCCCCACTGTGCATGGGGTCAGAGCTCCAGGAGGCCTCCTGAGCACAATACCCTGGCCTGAGAGCTCCTGAGAGTGTCCAGAGGGGGGCACCTCCAGGTTGCGGCAGCCCCCCCATAATTAGGGGAGGGGGCGGAGGCGACAGGGGAAATAGAAAAATAAAGAAAGCCCACTTACCGGTTCTCATCGTCTTCGCTGCCCCCCATGGAATCATGCTGTCTCGCTTGTCACGTCTCTTCGTCTGGTGTTCCAGCATTCACTGGGACACCAGTACAGGCTCCCCATCAATTCTGCTGCTGCTTTCATGCTAAGCATAGCATGAAAGCATCACCATGATTGGTCCAAGCAGCTCGGACTACTGCTCAGACACAAGCCTAGGGTCTGTGCTGTTTCTCCAGCTTGGTTGTGTATACAGCCGGGTTGGAGAAACCTAAGCGTGTTTGGCTGGCCTCAGATGGCCAGCCAAACACACATGTGCACTTAGTGCAGTCTCCCCTCCTCCCGTGGCCCAGCCCCACGCCTTCCTGTGCATGCTGCTGGCTAAGCCAGCAAATTAAAAATTATGAAAAATACAACAATAGCAAGCTATTGTTTTATTTTTCATCTGCTTACTCAGCCAGGGGGGCGATGCCCCTCTGCTACTGCGGAGGAGCCGCCCTTGCCTCCAAGTAATTTGCAGGGGGGGCCTCAAGTTTTGTTACAGCACTGCGTCACAGTCAAGGTTTCCTATACTTCCTGGCCTAGAAATAAGTGACTTCAGTCATTTTTGCTGAAGAACATGCAACCAAGATGACCCCATTAAGGGAAATCCACCTGTAGGAGCAGAGAAATCACTAGGATGAGAGCCATAACACAAAGTAACATAGCTGACTGATATTTGCAAGAACCAAAGTAAAATGTAATCCCAAATATTTGCCAAACATAAGTGAATCAGTAATGGCAGACTATCATATTTATGTTAAAATCCCTGAGCAACACAAAAGGATGATGAACGGAGTGTTGAAACTTTCAAACACTCACCCACAGTCACAGATCTGGGTTTAATCCATCATTATTTTGCTCACCATGCCACCCCAGTTTGGACCCAGCCATATGCAAATCAGTGTTGATCCTGTTTCCCCATGGGAAAAGTCCAGCCCAAACTGCCAGGCCAGGTCCTCCATGGACCGGAAACAAGCATCACAGGACCGTTTTCAGGGTATCACCCTTCATCAACCAGGCAAACTTGAATCCAATAGCACAGTGAGCAAGAGACCCACATCTGGGCATACCCTTCCCACTTAGGGCAACTTTAGCAACACAAAAGGATGATGGATGGAGTGTTGACATTTTTTAAACAATCATCCCCAGTCACAGATCTGGGTTTAATTCATTGTTCTTTTGCTCACCATGCCACCCCAGTTTGGACCCAGCCATATGCAAATCAGTCTTGACCCTGTTCCCCATTGGAACAGTCCAGCCCGAACTGCCAGGCCAGGTCCTCCCTGGACCGGAAACAAGCATTGTGGGACCAGTGTCAGGGTAAACCCAGATCTGTGTCTGGGGTGAGTGTTTGAAAAGTTTCAACACTCCGTCTATCATTTTATTTTGTTTTGTGATGTTGTCTTAAAATCCTGAAACATCAGGCACAGTAGATGGAACGCTAATTTGTCCACTTGGTGCCGCACTTCACCCTTCAAATAAAAAGAAATTTGTTTGTTCTCAGTTGCCTTTCTTTACAACTATTAATTAAAACTTAGGGAAGCAAACCACCAAATTAACTGAGAGAGCCTAGCCAAGGGTCTGGCTCGAATCTCAGAACCGGTGCAGTAGCTGAGCCCTCAATATGTGTACAACACAAAATAACATAAAATATGATAAAATTTCTTCAAAATTAAAAAAGTGCATTTTCTAACATTTGGAAACTTTGCCATTAATACATCAAATTATAGCACTGCACTGAAAAGTACTTCCTAAACCTGATAGTTTTTAAATAAATGAACTAGGAGACAATACAAGATCATGTAAATTATATAGATGGCCCAGATTATTATAGAGCAACATTATAGACTATTAAACGAAAGACAATATATATTTTTTAACAACTGGTATTCTAAACTCACATCTTTGAAGTGCTTGCATAAGTGATAATAAAGAAAAATGTTTTGGTGAAGTAAAATATTTGTCCTAGATCACACACTTTAAGCAGGGATCTGCGATTTATTCAGGTTTTCTAGTTTCATTTTGTGCAAACCAGCCAGTAAATGGCTGCTAATTTTGACTCATGTTAAGGATTTGTTTCTACATCTTTGTGTATTATATAGAGAGCATGAACTCAACCATAAGGTTTTGGAAAGCAGTATATGAGCACCAGTTCCATTACACAAGGTCCCCCTTGGTTGATCAGGGCTGGGAAGTTAAGGGTCTTTCTCACAATCATTGGATATTGAGCTGAGCTGAGAATCGAACATGGTTGCCCAGTTCCAAAGTCGTCCGCTCTGGCCCTAATGCCAGACCCAAGGCACAAAGGGGCAGAATTACTAGAATCTGGACTCGAATCATGTAACAGCTTTGAAACGCCAAGACAATCACAGGGTACTGCATTCCTATAAATGTGAATGAGCAGCAGCCGCGGCTTTTCCGCTATGGCAGAGGAGCGTCGCTCTCCTGCCAGCAGCAACCGCTGCAAATGCTTTAACAAAGAAATGGTAATAAACTAAGTTTATTATCCTTTCGTTGTTAAAGGGGTGGGGCATTGGGGATGACATGGACGAGGGGAGTGCACTGTGCACACCCCCTCAATGCGCATGTGTGTTTGGCACGCCGTCTCGTGCGGGCCAAACACACATGCACACTGTGCTCTCTCCAGCCCAGCACTGTGCTGCCCAGCTGGAGAGAGTAGGCACAGGCTCCCAGTCTGCCTGGGAGTGCCCTGGCTGGGTGCTCCCAGCCAATCCTGGCTGAGCAGTATCAGGATTGGCCGCAGGCTGGGAGCCTGTGCTGTTTTCTGAGGAGATGGAGGATGAGCGGCGTGGGGTGATGTGCAGGTAAGTTTTTTTTCTTTATTTTTTAATATTACTAATATTTCCCCCAGCGTGCTACTCCTTGAAACCCCAGCGAATCGCGACTGTGAATGAAACGTGACATTCTCATAAATCCCGTCAGAATGTGTGTGTCGGGATAGGGGGAGTGCACTGGAGTATCGTCTGATGAGCAGCGCACAGATTTGCATGCAGGGGCCGCTCCCCAGCCTGGCTGGGTTTAAGGATGCGCTGGAGGGTCCCATCCGGAGATCTGTCCGCACTTCAGACCCGAGCTCTGCTGACACTGCACCATGTCCTGGGCTTTCCACTTCCTCCTCGTGCTCAGCACGCTCTGTGCTTGTGAGTAAATATACAAACGGAACGCACGCTTTGCCTTTATTTATTTAACGGTTAAAATGAATTTATCAATTTATTCTGCAATACATCTGTGTAAAAAATGTAACACAACGTACAGTGGTGTGTTGCTCTTCTTGACTTACTCATTACTTTGGTTCAAATCTTGATTTTGCAGGCTCCTGGTCTCTGCCGGCGCTGACCCAGCCGTCCTCACTGTCGGTGACCCCGGGACAGACGGCCAGACTGCCCTGTGTTATGAGCAGCGGGTACAGCGTCGGCGGCTACGGGTTCCGCTGGTACCAACAGAGACATGGGAGCCTCCCCAGGTACCTGCTGAATTATTATTCTGACTCTGACAAGCACCAGGGCTCTGGGGTCCCCGCTCGGTTCTCGGCCTCCAAGGACCCCTCCAGTAACACCGGCCACCTGCTCATCACCGGGGCCCTGGGGGAGGATGACGCTGATTACTACTGTAATGTATGGGATGAGACCAGCAAAGCGTCACAGTGACACAGAGCGATGGGGAAGTGAGACAAGAACCCCAGCCACGCGCGCACAACCATACCATGAAAGAAATGTTGTCGTTCTTCACATCGGCCGATAGTTTATGAAATGCGCACCTTCTTCTCTGATCTGTGAAGCCTCCGTCTGACTGCCCCTGGCAGCACCAGACAGAGCAGGTGGCACCGCTGTGCTTGTTGCTTAGATTATTACAAATCCAAGAGGGTGACAGCGCTTGTCTCCTGGTACCCAGGTCACAGCACCCTGGCTGAGGAAGAGGAGGGGTCTAAGGATGGGCTGGGTGCCCAATTGAAGGAAAAGAGTCCACTGATAGCCCTGTGAGACTGGAGAGGGGCGGGGAGCGTCACACTCTCCATCCAATGAGATAGCGTTTACAGCAGGAAGAAGTGGAAAGGGTAGACGTATTGGTGCTGACTATAACCCACCCATTCATTTTCGCAGAATTTACAGAAGTGTGCAGAGGAAGACTCCGAATGTTCCACCATCATTTCTTTGTCATATTTGACTATGTGTTAGAATTGCTATACTTTTGTGCGTTGGCATGTCTGTTCCAATGTATGGCTGGGGGTCACTTGAATTGTCATAGTTACAAGGGATGGTTTTGATTTATAAAATAACCTTGTCTACTTCTTATGTACGCCAAACTACAAAGAACACGTGCACAATTTTACAATATTACTTATGGTATTTTCTGTAAATAAATGATATGTTACGTCGTGTGGAAAACCAGCAAACATTTACTAAACACAGAGAGAAATATTCCTTCTCATAGGGTCAGACACTTTTAGCACTTAATACTCGTGACCCAAGCACGGTGTCTAATATTGATAACTATATAGTCAGTTAGTTAAACAACACGTAACATTGGAAAATGTCATCATCACACCGCCCATTTTGCTTTAAATGTGGTTTTCTAATCTGTATATTTTAAAAGCAATAATATACAACGAACAATAATTCGTTTTAGATAATGAAACTACAACTAAGAAAAAAACTCGAATTATTCTGTCCCTCAAATTGTTTCCAAGGGAGTTTATCAAATCAAGAATGAACTGCAGTCACAGACAAGTTGACATTTAATCATATACTAAATACCAACCATGTTCTTTAATATCTTTAAGAGTCACATCTTACCCACCTACCGCTACCTAGTCGCCTTCCTATCTTCTGTCCTATTTTTTTTCTAGCCTGCTCAGAAGTAAAATCGGATTTTCCCATAAACAAGCCCCCCTTTCAGACTCCCCGGGCCCCTTTAATTACCCACCGCAGTTCTCGTTCTGTTATTCCACTCAGAAAAAACAGAAATAGACATGTTTAACGATGTTATTGATGACAATGTTTAATCCACATACCTGCAAACTGATAGAGTGCGAGGTCCGTCTCTGCCTCAAGTATAAGGAAGTACCTCGAGGGAGGTTTGTAAATGAAAGGCTCACATTAAAGTGATGAAATGAAAAGAGGCACATTTATGTCCAAATCTGTAGCCTGAAGAGACATGAAAAAATATGTCCCAAAGGGATTCGAGTGATCTGGTCTAGTTCAGCCCTTCATGCTCAAAATTCATGAACGAATATGGAATATTTAATCTGAAAAGAATGATGAAAAAAAGATTATCAAATAGCCATCTGGTCATTCCCCCTGCAAAACATATGTTTAACATACTTATTTTTAGTCCTTGTCCCTGGACCAGTCTCTATACTAAGTGCCCCAAAGACAAAATAGGTTGTTAACCATTGAACCATATTTTGAACCACCCACACATTCTATAACACAATGTGCATTTACTGCCACCCACCCTTGCCCCCTACCGGATCTTACTAACCGAGACGTCATTTCGCTGTCATGGCACAAGCAACCACCATTACCCCTTCTCTCTATCTCAAACACAAACATGGCGGCATCAGGCACCATCAAAAGTGAGCTAGGACCCAGTGAGCTCTGGAAGTTGGGCCTCACTGTAGGAACTCCAGCTGAGTCAGAGATCATCTTAAATTATTTGTAGGGTCACCCCGCTCAAGGTTCCAGATCATTCAACACATTCACTCACCTTGGCCATTTGATTTACCACTCTTGCTGAAGAATGTTTTGCATAGACAAGGCGCCTTGATAAAGTGAGATGGTGGTGGTGGTTCTCCTGGTACTATTGCTGTGTCTTGCCTCAGTATCGTTTCACATTTAATAAGCATCTTGTCCTTGTCTGAACTTGAACCCTTAAGAAGCAGATAGTCTTGCAAGATAGGCACTTGACCATAAAGATTCCCCACAGCTGCATCCCTCAGAACCACCAAACATCTGTACACTTGACGGTTCCTGATCTAGTGAATCCTGGCCCCAGCAGTTCCACCAAAACATTTTCAATACTCATCTCTCTGAGGCAACTAGAAAACTTCAACACTGCAATTACCAAAGTCTCACAACTTGACACAGTTCTCACAATCACTAGTCACTACCTAGTTGTAATTTCCCCTGGAATGGTCTGATAGATTAACCACAGAGAAGTAATCTCCTGGTGTAGTTGGTGTATTGCTACATGCACTACGTGCAAGGTGAACAGTGGTGCAGGGTAAGGGAAATGAAATATACTATGGACCATTGGCCTCTCCTTCCATTTTACATTGGCTCATGACTCCATTTTGTCGAGTCTGGTTCTGTGCGTCAAGCACTGTTCTGTGTTTTTCCACAAGCTTCTGGAAGCTGAAGGGTGGGGTGTTTTTCTGCTCAACTTCGCTCCATCTGCCTGGTATGAAGGGCGCTATTTACATTCCACGAGCTATCAGTTAGGACAACAGGGGGATGCTCCTGTACTCAAGGAGGAATGCAAGCTTCACTGTGGAGCCCTCTTCTGGAAACCTGGCCCATTCCGAGGAGAGTCTCGAAGGGTGAACAAGGTACCACCGATTGCACAATTTGTAAAGGAGGGGGGCTTTTTCAAGAAAAGACTCCTGGGTGTTAGCAAGTACTATAAAGGTCAGGAGCCCTGAAGGACTGGTTTAGGAACTCTCTTCTGGGTTGGACGCAACGCCAGGAGGACTGATTGTCCCGAAGGAGACTCCCTGCACCAGTCAATTTGGTTCCCCCGGCTTTGTGTGCGACGGAGGGATGCAGAATCTCTTTTTGGTGAAGCCTTTCAATTTATAAGCATTGAAGAATATTGTGTGTGTGTGTGCGTAACATTCACTTATTCTTGCAGCTATTTTTGTGTTATTTTTCATGATATCACAGAGTGTTTATATTCTTGCAGTTATTCTCATGTTATTTTTTCATGATATGTTAGTGTGGTCAGTTTTCTATATAAGAACTTGCCCCATAAATAAACTTGATTATTCTACTTACTAAGGTGTGTGAGAGTGATTGTTTCACATTTTGCCCTAAACTATCCTGAAGTGCATAGTTCTGTTATTCTGAAGAGTGAAGCAACACGGTTGGCTAGTCTGTTTTTAAAACCATGTTTTTATTTCAACAGTTGCTCAGCGTAAAGTATGTGAGTCAGATATGACAAAGTGTTTGACATCACTGTCAAGTTTCACAACAACATCATTGTTGTAGACAGTATTGAGTTACAATATGAAATGTATAATCACATTATTCAGTTGAAACCAATGCAAAAACCCTCTAACCCTCCCTTAACCCCTTGAGCTTTCTATCCTTATCCCCAGTTATCCATCAGTGTCTTTATTATTGGTCCATTGTGTCTGTATTTCCTCGTGTTTCCTATGACAGCCCAGCATTTATATGCCACTTGCTCCGCCCGCTGGCACCAGTCTAGGTCATGTTCCCAGTCAAGGACCCCCAAGGGCTTACTCATTCCCCATGTTCTTGCAGTGTTCCGCTCAGCTACCCCTGCTGCCAACTGTAACCAGATTATCGCATACATAGTTCACACTTCCTTTCCTGTGCTGTGCAGAATGAGCCACCTGGGCTACAACAGTATTTGAAGACCGTGACCCTGTCCATAATTTGCATTATTTTCCCCCAGTATTGCTGGATTACACGGCATTCCCAGAGGATGTGAAATAATGATCCCACCATGCTGTATCCCCTAGCACATAAATCAGAGTCACAACATCCCAATTTAAGCACAGTAAAGTGTAATGTGCGAGGTTGACAATGTCTACATAATTACTATGTCAAGCAGAAATGTCTACAGGTGCCTAAAAACCCTAGGAACTATTTACAAGTGACTTGTGCTGCCAGTGTGTCAATTTTTCGATGCACCTGTGGTGCAGGCCCATATCTACAAGTCATGCAAATCTGCTTTGCGTGGCTTTACATGCCCTTGTAGATATTGAATAAGGCAAAGCAGCACAATTCGCTGGGTTGCCTTACTCTGCATCAAAGAGGTGTTTCATGAGTGATGCAGTGGGTTTTCCCATGCAACACCCACGGATATGGATGCATTTCCAGATTTAGAAGGATTTGTAAACCTGGTAATACGTCAAAAGCCAAACAAATAGAAATAACTTTATTTCTCCTCCTTTTTATCTCTTTCCATGAAACACACGTAGAAGGAGTAAAATGCCTCAATTGACTGTTTTTTTTGCAGAAAGCTGCCCCTTCCGGCACAAAAGCAATAATTCCTACGATCATAAACCCTTGCATTACGAAGCAAGGGTGCCTGCATTGGCACATGGTAGCCAGTTGTGTGCCAGCGCAGTAAAAGAGGACAGGAATGTGCCATATCCCATAGATGCAACACATCCCTGCCTTTTCTTTTGATGCTGGGCAATGCAGCAAGAAGCACAGTGGCACTGTCCTGTGCTAATCTATTGTAAATAAGCCCCCCTTGCTCATAGCGACCTAAATGAGGAATGGCTTCAATTTCTTGCATCCTAGAGACACTTTTAGGGTCGTATTTACAAGAATCTTCTTTTGATGCACCTGTGGCACAGGCTGCAGGTCCATATGGGCAAGGCCAAGCAAAGCCCCTTTGCATTGCTTTTAATGGCCTTGTAGATATGGAGCAAGGCAAGGCTGCACAAGGAGCTGCCTTGCCTTGCTCTGCCTCAAACAGGCATTCCATAGGTATGTCAGTGGGTTTTCCCATGCAACACCCATGGATTTTGACACATTCCCAGATTTACAAAGATTTGTTAACCTTGCAACGCATCAAAAGCCTTCTCCTCTCCAGGGAAGGCTTAATGAGAAGAAAAACTTTATTTATCCTCGTTTTCCCTCTTTCTATGTTTGCTGCATTCTGCATGTAAGAAGTCATGAAGTTTAGGGGGATGAAAAATGTAAAAACAGTATGAAAGTGAACAAAGAGAAGACATTTTAGCATCCATAGTCAAAGTTCACGTGAGTCAAATAGGTTTAGATGCAGGTGTAAGGTAGAACAAATGACAAGAAAGTAGAAATATTTAATATGCATCCAGAAGACACAAAGGAAATGAGCTAACATACTCGGTGTTTGAAAGACAATAATTGTGAAATGTTTGGCCTGTGTCAAAATTCAAGAACTTTCTATGATGAGGTGGAAAGTGTTGGCACATGTAGCACAACTGGCATGTAAAGTACATGATTATACATTCAAAGTGGAACACTTACGTGGTAAGAAGAATGTTCCTGCATATTACTTATTACCTATGCCATGTGAACACACAGAGGAGGGTGTGGATGTGTCAGTGGACTGTGTGGGTGATGCAGCAAATGGATTGAATGTAAATAAAACAATGGAATGCAGAAAAGATGTGCAAGACAGTGATTAGTACAGATGTGTAGTTGTGAAGAGATGGGCAAAGAAAAACTACTAACCTAAGACTACATGGGAAAAAAATGGAGAATGATAATGGAATGTGATATTATTATGCACAGTGATATACTGCTAGCACACAAATATTAAATAAGGTAGATTTTTTAAAAACTAGCTCACAATGGTTATCCAGGTGTATCCAGCCATAGAAAGCAAATACAATGGAACTGTTGATAGTAGGCCATGAAGGGAGATTTTGAGAAGTATGTGAGGGGTTGCTCTATATGGGTGATGTCTGACAAAGCCAAATAGTGCAAACATATTCCTTGACACTGAAGCTCATTTAAGTTGTTGGTGACCCAATCAAAACAAAATGTAAGCCTTAGTGCAGATTTAATAATGTTGTGTTGAGTAAATTGCTGGCACTGGGTTCACTTTAGATCTCACCAACAGATAGTGAACTTCTGCTGGCTGTATCTTGTCTGTGCTATAAGTATGTACCATGTAATTGTTCAAAGCTGTTGGACATTATGGCCCTCATTACAACATTGGCGGTAAATCCCGGTTACTGCCGTGCAGAAGACCGCCAACACACCACCGCGGCCGCAGAATTCCGCAACAGATATTACGACCCACAGCTCGGAATCTGCCAAAATCTAGACACCCACACAAGTCCACCACACCAAAGGTCAGTGATAAACTGGCGATAACAAAACCTCCACCATCACGCCAACAGGAATACGCCCACACTATCACGACCCCGAATCCACGCGGCGGTCTTTCAACTGTGGTATTCCATTGGCGGTACACACCGCCCGCTGAAAATACACACATATTTACAAAACACTACCACATTGGACAAATCGAAATACACACACCTGATACACATAGACACACCACTAACACACACCCAATACAATATAAAACACACTCCCACATTACCCACTAACCCTTACAACCAAAAATTTGGAAGAAGCAGAGAGACAGAAAAGCAAAGACCACACCAGCAGACAGAGGCTCACAACACCATTACTCATACACATCCACGCACAAAACACCACACACCCCTAAATATCACCCCACACATCACAACACACACCACCTCACACATCACCCACACCACCCCATGGCACAGCAAAGATACCCCAGGTTTTCTGAGGAGGAGCTCAGGGTCATGGTGGAGGAAATCATCCAGGTAGAGCCACAGCTATTTGGATCACAGGTGCAGCACACCTCCATAGCTAGGAAGATGGAGCTATGGCACAGAATCGTGGACAGGGTCAACGCCCTGGCAACCGCACCCATGAACACGGGATGACATCAGGAAGAGGTGGAACGACCTACAGGGGAATGTGCGTTCCATGGTCTCAAGACACAACATTGCAGTTCAGAGGACTGGCGGTGGACTCCCACCTCCTCCCCCACTATTAACAACATGTGAGGAGCAGGTCTTGGCTATACTGCATCCTGAGGGCCTTGCAGGAGTAGCTGGAGGAATGGACTCTGGTAAGTCAAATCTTTAACTACCATATCCCCCACCCTACCAGCATGCTATCACATACCCCCACCCTCACCCTCACCCCCATCACTCCAACTCCTCACATATGTCCCACTATCACAAACCACCTATCCCAACACCAAGCCCTGCATGCAACACCAAAGCATGGACACCCATCACCAAAGCGTGTCCACAACAGATACCCACACAGACCCCAAACCAAATATCACACAATGTCCTACACAAGAATGTAAGCACTGGGGTATAGGGTCACCCACCCATTGCACACCATGGCCCACACAGATGCAGTAATCATGCCTTTACACACCTGCAGGACCTCTACCCAACGTCACCGGACAGGAGGTTCCAGACATGTCCACTCCCCCCACAGAAGAGGCCCAGAATGATGACAGCAGCTCTGTCCAACAGGTTCTAGATGACCAGCCCGACCCATCTGGGACCTCAGGACAGTAAGTTCCCCTGACACAGTCACAGGCCACCACAGAGCCTCCCCTCTCAGGAAACACCAGCACAGCACCCACCTAGCGGGCCCATACCTCTGTCCCCAGGACACGTCAAGCAGCAGTGTGTCCACCACTACAGGGAACCCAGGCAAACCCACCACCCTAAGAACATCAGGGACCTGGGGGCAGTGGCAGTGGGCACACAGTTCAGGGGACAGAGACCCAGAAAATACAGGGAAATGGGAGGTCTGCTGTGCGACAGGGGGAGGACAGGCCCATGAAACCCACTCTCCACGAGGCCCTCTCCAACATCATAGGAGCATACCATCATTCCCTGGAGACGATGTCAACGGTACTCGCCAAATTTCAGGAGACCCAGTGGCTGCAGGAGGAACAGTATTTGGGGTTCAGGGAGGAACTCAAATCCATCAATACCACCCTGGGCACAAGTGTAGGGGTGCTGAAGGACCTTGTGAACACCAGGAGGAACATTGTGGCACAACAAGGGGCCCCTGACACTAGCCTGGACGATGAACTGCCCACCACCTCCGCCTGCCCTAGTGGACAGGAGGCACCACCACAGGACCACAACACCAGCACCCCACCCCCTGCAGATGGAGAACCACTCCACAAGCAGTCCCTGAGATCCAGGACAAAGACGGAGAACAATGCCAAGACCACTGCCAAGAAATGAGACCATCCGGATTGTCATCCTTCTGTCCCACTTTGTCACCCTGTCCATCCTTAAACTGCCCTAGCTTCACTTCCTATGCCCCTTTGGACAATGCACCTGTGAGACAAATAGACTGGACTCTGCAATGGACATTCGTCCATCATCACCCCGGACCACGTTAATACCACCTCCACCATTTTGCATTTAAATCAACACCCTTGAATCACAAAACAATCTGGAGTCAGTCTGTGCTTTCACAAATGTGTATTTGCAATAACTGAGGAAAATACCAATGTCCATTCAATTTATCAACATACCTATGTCACACAGCTCTAGTCCATGAGGTAACATACCAGAGGTCACACAGTGGGACCCACATCTGTGAAATGGAAAGGCAAAGTGACAAGTCAGGGCCCATACACTGGGTGACAGTGACAGACAGATGATGGGTCTTACAATTCTATCAGATGTAGGAGGCGGTGATGTCATCTTACCTGTGTCTCACTGGAAGTATTGCTGGATCACAGTGTTTCTGTTGTCTATGTCCTCCTCTTCTGCCTCCTCTTCTTCACTGTCCACAGGCTCCACAGCTGCCACAAGACCCCCTTCTGGACCATCCTCCTGCAGAAAAGGCTCCTGTTGTCGCAAAGCCAAGTTGTGCAGCATACAGCAGGCAACGATGATCTGGCACACCTTCTTTGGTGAGTAGTAGAGGGAACCACCTGTCATATCGAGGCACCGGAACCTGGCCATCAGGAGGCCGAAGGTCCTCTCTATGACTCTCCTAGTTCGTCCAGGTGCCTCATTGTAGCGTTCCTCTGACCTTGTCCTGGGATTTCTCACTGGGGTCAGTAGCCCTGACAGGTTGGGGTACCCAGAGTCACCTCCAAATGTCTAGCGACAACTGTTAGACACACACTAACCTTTAGGGACAACCCCAGACCCAGACAACTATTCACACGGTATAGGGTCCTTGTCCTCACCTATTAGCTACACACAGTGCCTCTGGAGTTGCCCCATCACATAAGGGATGCTGCTATTCCTCAGAATGTAAGCGTCATGCACTGAGTAAGGAAACTTGGGGTTCACATGGGAGACGTACTGGTCTGCCAAACACACCATCTGCACATTCATAGAATGGTAGTTCTTCCAGTTTCTGTACACCTGTTCACTCCTGCGTGGGGGGACCAAGGCCACATGTGTCCCATCAATGGCACCTATGATGTTGGGGATATGTCCCAGGGCATAGAAGTCACCTTTCACTGTAGGCAAATCCTCCACCTGAGGGAACACAATGTAGCTCCGCATGTGTTCCAGCAGGGAAGACAACACTCTGGGCAACACGTTTGAGAACATTGGCTGAGACATCCCTGATGCTATGGCCACTGTGGTTTAAAAAGACACCCTTGCCAGGAAATGGAATACTGACAGGACCTGTACTAGAGGGGGGATTCCTGTGGGATGGCGGATAGCTGACATCAGGTCTGGCTTCAACTGGGCACACAATTCATGGATTGTGGAACAATCAATTCTGTAGGTGATTATTACATATCTCTCTTCCATTGTCGACAGGTCCACCAGCGGTCTGTACACCGGAGGATGCCGCCATCTCATCACCTGTCCCAGCGGACAAGCCCTATGAATGAGAACAGCGAGCACAGAGTCAGCCAACACTGAGGTAGGAAAAATACAATTTTATTGCACACATTTGTCAATCTGCTATGTGCCTGCCTCTGTGTGTATGCAAGGACTAGATATGTGTGACGCATTTAAAATTAATGCTGTTGGACTTTTTGCCTTATGCAGGGTCATCCCCAGTCTTTTTGCCTCCTTCCTCCTGGTTTTTTTGACCTCTCGCTGTTGGCTCTAGGACCCTGAGCACTTTATCACTGCTGACCAGTGCTAAAGGGCAGGTGCTCTCCCATCTAAAGTTGGTATGATTGGCTTATACCTAATTGGCATATTTAATTTACCTATAAGTCCCTTGTACAGTGGTATCTCTATACCCAGGGCCTGTAAATTAAATACTACTAGTGGGCCTGCAGCGCTGCTTGCGCCACCCACTGAAATAGACTTTCAAATCTGTCTCAGGCCTGCTAGCGCAGGGCCTGTGTGCGCAGTTTTCTGCCACAGGGACCTGGCATCTAAGTTTACTTGCCAGGCCCAGAACTCCCCTTTTACTACATGTAAGTCACCCCAAAGGTACGCCGTAGCTAGCCCTATGGGCAGGGTGCCATGTATGTAGAAAGGCAGGACATGTGCCATATTGCATGGCCTGTCCTAGTAGTGACAAACAGCCTAACTTGGTGTCTCACTGCTGTGAGTGCTGCCTTGTCATAGGATTGCATTAGAAATGCACTGCCTTATGTGTAAGGGGTATTGTCTGATTTATGAGGGGTAGCGTAGGCGTGTTTGGTATGGTTGTGATGGTGATAATAAATGCTGCTTACTGGTGTGGGTGTATTTTTTATTACTATCACAGAAATGCCACTTCTAGAAAGTGCACATTTATCTGTGCTTATGACTCTGGTGTTTTGCAGCTTGACTCCGATCCACGTCTGGACAGAGTGACAGTTGGGACTTTGTGCATACTTTTCAGACAGCCTGTACACAGGGAGGGTGGAGGTGTCACAGAGGTGCATCTGCATACTGAATAGTCTTCCTCGGCTGAGAGAAGGGAGAGGCGGGGCACACCTGCATTTGTAAAGACTGTGCCCTGGCCTCACACAATAGGGTCGTTAACCCCCCACTGATGTTTGGAGCCTGTGCTGAAAGGAGAGGGGGGGCACTCCCAGAACCAGTTGTAACTGGCTGGAACCTCCTCTCCCTACCATTGTAAAACACTGTGAACTGACTATAAGTACAGGGGAATTTTCCACACAATTTGAAGACTCTTGGAATCATCTTGGAACTGGACACCAAAGGCTGAAAGGACTCACCAGGAATGCCATGGACTTCTGCTGCTCTGCTGACCTGTGACCTGCCTGATCACTGTGAAGGACTTGCCACTTGCTGCCTTTCCCTTGTGCTGGCCTATAGCTGGGCCCTCCACCTGAGGACCTTGTCTTAAGATTCTGCTCCCAGGGGCAGGGTGCTGTGGCCCCTGACCCCTGCATCCATTTCTTCATAAGGGTGCTTCTCCGTGGTTGCAGCTGCCATAGCGCTGATTGCAGCGCACTTATGGAGCCTTGGGAGCTCGTAGGCTCCTTGCTGCATTGTGCCCCTTTAAATAATATCACCGCAGTGGCCCGGGAAGCTGGAAGAACATTCGTGCACCGCATTGGGTGCAGGTGAGTGTCTGCTCGGGCCCCAGGAGGGGTCTGATCTTCTTGTGGCTTCATGGCAGGACCAGGGGAAGGCGCGGGGAGTGCCCCCTTCCCCCTGGCCTCTGCGTTAGGAGCAGGAATCTCCTTTTCTGCATATTATTGTGCCCCCCCCCTTGGTGGAAGAGCCAGTGGAGGCCCGGGGGGGCCCCCAGAGATCGCGGGTCCCGGGATGGGCCTGTCATTAAACCAGAGGGGGTGCGTGGTGCCCCCCTCCTGACCTAAGTTCTTTTTGCTGGCTTTGGCCCCCCTCGTGAGGGCCGGTTGAGGCCCTTGGGGGCCCCCAATAATCATGGTCCCCGGAGGGGCCTGTCTATAAAAGAGAGGAGGTGCATGTCGCCCTCCTCTGACCCCAGAGTATAAGGGAGGCCCCCGTTTTGCGCATAGGAGCACCGGGGGCTCATTGTTCGCCTTCTAGGCACTGGAGGTGCCTTCATCCAACCAAGTACTGTTTAAAGGACCAATATAGTTGCAATCCAAAGTTCTTTCTACAGACTTTTGTTTGATTCATATATTACCTACCTGCGTTTGATGTTTTTACATATGTGCATGCAAATGTTCCTTTTATGGACATGCTTGCTAATATGTTTTTCTAACTTGCCATATGTTTTCTAATGTTCCTACTATGGGCATTTTATGATATTCTTATGACAAGTGCTGTGATGTAATAATGTGTTTTCCTGACTACTGCTTATGTTACAGAATACTGAGTAACCTGTGTGTTATGTGTGACTACTGCTAGGTTGCAGAGTAACTAATGTGTAACGTTCTGACAACTGCTAAGGTAGCAGGATAGTACTGATATTTGATGTTTGGTCTGATAATTGCCTTGTGTACAATACAGTATATTTTCATATAATCTGGTGTTGTGGTTCCTTTGTGGTGGGGATATTGCGTCACACGTGTTGTGTGTGTTGTGCAAACTCTTTACACATTGCCTCCAGGTTAAGCCTGACGGCTCGTGACAAGCTACCAAGGGGGTGAGCAGGGGTTATCTTGTACGTGTAACTCCCTTGCCCTAACTAGAGTGGGTAAGTTGTGCCTGGCTGAGGTGCATACCCTAGCCAACCAGAAACCCCATTTCTAACAAATGCCATGTGGCCCCCTGAAATGGCGGCTGCCTGGCCAGTAATGTGGGACAAGGGGATACGAGGTAACTGCGCTGGCGTTGTACATCGTTGCGGTAGCCGGTCAAAGACCGTGGCGCAATCCTGCATTGGTTAATATTGGACCCTATGGGTCCCAGGAGCCAATGACGTTGTATGCAGGCGGTGATGGTACGCACCGCCGCGGACGTGACTGCCATTTTCTGTCTGTTCAATCACTTGATACCTGATCTTCGACAGGAGAGGACCTACACTGCAAGTGCTGCTGTGACCTCAGTCTGGAAGCGACGATGGCCATGTGTGTGGGGAAAGGGCCCCTGAAGGGCCCCTGCCTTCACATCGGAGGAGTTGGATAAATTAGTGGATGGGGTCCTCCCCCAGTACACGCTACTCTACGGTCCTCCAGACAAACAGGTGAGTAAACTGTGAGCATGCTGTATGGGCAATGCCTGTTTGGAGTGGTGTGGATGGAAGAAACGGGGGTGGGGGGGATGAAGCCTGCATGATCGGACGGTGAGTGTATGTGTGTCTGGGCAAGGGTGGGAGCGTGGGCCAATGACTGTGACGGTCCGGACGGTTACAGTTTTTCCCTTTGCCTTGTACTATTCCTCTAGGTCAGTGCCCACCAGAAGAAGGAAATTTTGGCGTGCCATCGCCAAGGAAGTCCGGACCCTGGGGGTCCACCACAGACAGAGCACCCACTGCCGGAAAAGATGGGAGGACATTCGCCGCTGGAGCAAGAAGATGGCGGAGGTCCAGCTGGGGATGGCCTCCCAACGTGGGAGGGGTGCCCGTAGCACCATGACCCCCATGATGTTCCGGATCCTGGCAGTGGCGTATCTGGAGTTGGATGGGCGCTTGAGGGCATCACAGCAGTCACAAGGGGTTGAGTACCTTCACATCCATCTGACTCTGCGTGCATTGGAGGTGTCTGGGTGGGGGAGCTGGGCAGTGGGTTCCCCTAGACTAGGGCGAGCTTTGTAGCCAAGGACCCATTGCGAGGCAGGCTAAGTGGCACCCCAACCCCACCAGTGGTAAGAGCCATCAACACCTAGTCAGGCTCCTGTGACTTCAAGGTGTGCAGCAGTCGGGCATAGGCCATGTACCCCATGTCCATGTGATTAATTAGGGAACTCTAAGTGCATGGCGTAGTGCAGAGGGCTGCTGTGTCTGTAGTGTCCGCCAACGGTAGCGGTATTGCATGCACTGAACATGTCTTTCTTCTTGCCCCCCCACCCCTTTTTGTGGTCTCCCTGTTCTTGTGTGTATTAGCATCATCAGGCAGAGGAGCTGTGCCACCAGAGCAGGAGGGAGCTGCATCTCACATGGCCCGGGAGGCCGAGACAATGGACTCAGAAGTCACCAGTGGGACGGAGGGCGAGGGGAGCTCCACGGCGGGGACAGGAGCAGAGACCAGCGACACCGACTCCTCCTCTGATGGGAGCTCCTCTGCGGTGGCGGGCCCCTCTGTGCCCCCCGCATCAACAGGTACAGCCGCCACCTTCCCTACCAGCACTGCCCTCCCAGCAGCCCCTCAGCGTGTGTCCCGTGGCTGCTCACCCAGGAGGGTGGGCATCTCCTTCGCCCCAGGCACCTCAGGCCCTGTCCCAGTCAGCCCTGCTGCCCTCAGTGAGGAGGCTATTGACCTCCTGAGGTCCCTCACTGTTGGGCAGTCTACCATTCTGAATGCCATCCAGGGTGTAGAGAGGCAGTTGCAACAGACCAATGCATACCTGGAGGGCATTCATTCTGGAGAGGCAGCCCAACAGAGAGCATTTCAGGCTCTAGCCTCTGCACTGATGGCAGCCATTGTCCCTATGTCCAGCCTTCCCCCTCTAACTTCCTCCACCCAGACCCAATCCCCAGTACCTCAGCCTATCCCAAGCACACCATCAGACCAGCAGGCACACACCTCAACACACAAGGATGGCTCTGGCAAACATAAGCCCCACACATCCCACAGGCACTCACACAAGCATCATACCCATGCAGACATGCCAACATCCACTGCCTCCACTGTGTCCCCCACCTCCACGTGTCCCTCCTCCCTCCCTGTCATGTCTCCACTCACACCTGCATGCACTACATCTTCAGCCACTACCTTCATCACCAGCACACCCATCACCAAACACAGCTCACTTGCAGTCACCACCCCCACTACCATTCACACATCCCCTGTGTCCTCTCCAAGTGTGTCTGTGAGCCCTCCTCCCAAACTACACAAACGCAGCCACACACCCACCCAACAGCCATCCACCTCACGACAGCCTCCAGCCCATGCACCTTCACCCAAAGTCAGCATACGAACACCTCCTACAACCACTACCTCTTCCTCCACTCCCAAACCCCCTCCATCTACCCATCCCAGTATGTCAAAAAAGCATTTCCTCTCAAATGTTGACCCCTTCCCTACACCCTCCCCTGTCCTAGGGCCCGCCTTTCCAGGTCCCAACCCAGCACCTCAGCCACCACATCACTGGGTACAGTGGTGCAAGAAATATCCGGATTCTGGAGTGTGCCAAGCAACAGGGCAGTCAGTGTCCCAAGGAGCGAGTCCAAGGGCATTCCCCACCATCCAAAACAGAAGAAGTTGCCACATCCCAGAGGGAGAAGGCCAAAACACCTGCCACAAGGGCTCAGCCAAGACAACAGTTGGGGGTGGCAAGACATCTGCGCCACCATCCAAGGTGGGAAAGGGCCTGAAAAAGAAAGGCAAGTCAACGTCGCCTCCAACCTGCACGGCGGACAAGACCACCACCGGCACTACCACATGCACCGCCGCAACGGGCACCGCCGCCAGCACCCAAGATACTGAGCCCTTCACCAGCACCACAGACACTGTGCCCTTCAGCAGCACCGCAGTCAGTGAGCCTGCCACCAGCACCGCCACACACCACCGCCAGCACCGAGGTCAGTGAGCCCCCCACAGCACCGCCGCTCATGACACCGCCGCCAGCACCGAGGTCAGTGAGCCCGCCACCAGCACCGCTGCCCAATGACTGCCGCAAGCACCGCCGCTACTGAGGCCGCCGCCAGCACCGCCAGCGGACACGCCACATCCGGAGCCAGTGGCACCACCGCAAGCATGGCTGCCATCCCCAGTGGTCATTCGTACGAGGCTGGTGGTCAGTTACAGGGGCCTAGGCAGCTTCCATGTTGCCCCACCGTCAGTGGACTGTCACATCCGCTACCTCAGTCCTTGGCAGGATGAAGCACTCTGGGCACAAAGCTCCCTCCAGAACCAGTGGAGAAAGGCATTCACTACCTCTGTCTTTGGCAGGATGAAGCACTCTGGGCACAAAGCCCCCTCCAGAACCAGTGGAGAAAGGCGTCCGCTACCTCTGTCCTTGGCAGGATGAAGCACTCTGGGTACAAAGCCCCCTCCAGAACCAGTGGAGAAAGGCATCCACTACCTCTGTCCTTGGCAGGATGAAGCACTCTGGGCACAAAGCCCCCTCCAGAACCAGTGGAGACTGTTATCCACTTGAGTGACTGTGGCTTTGCACTCCCCAGGATAAGGCAGTGGGCAAACCACCCACTGGAGAGACGAAAGACTGTGGCTTTGCACTCCCCAGGATAAAGCAGTGGACAAACCACCCACTGGAGAGACTTGAGAGACTGTGGCGTTGCACTCCCCTGGATAAATCAGTGGGCAAACCACCCACTGGAGAGACTTGAGAGACTGTGGCTTTGCACTCCCCAGGATGCAGCAGTGGGCAAACCTCCCACTGGAGAGACTTGAGAGACTGTGGTTTTGCACTCCCCAGGATAAAGCAGTGGGCAAACCACCCACTTGAGAGACTTGAGAGACTGTGGCTTTGCACTCCCCTGGATAAAGCAGTGGGCAAACCACCCACTGGAGAGACTTGAGAGACTGTGGCTTTGCACTCCCCAGGATACATCAATGGGCATGGAGCCCCCTCATGGAGCTGGCGTCGTGCACTTATCAGGCTGATGTGGCCCCCTTCCCTTCTCCCTGAGGTGTCTGTTTTTATTCCATCTGATGTCCCTGCAGTGTTCTCTTCGTTTTGATTGGGTATCTTGTGTGGGCCTCGCCCATGCATTTTGGGCCCAGTGGTCCACAGACTATATTGGTGTAGTACCTGGACTTGAATTCTTGGTGTACATATTTGTTGATAGTGTATATAAAATTTTGACTAATGGATTTTACATGATTACAATCGTTCAACTCATTTCCTTTTGTCATTGCGTTCTTCCAGGGGGGGTTGGGAGGTTTAAATGTAATGTTTCAGCATGTATTAGTGTGTGTGTTTTTGTGCATGAGGGTGGGGGTATGGGTGTTGTGTGTTGCGTGTGTGTGTGTCACTCTCTTTTCCCTCCCCCTCCCCTGTGCTGTAGGTGCAGTACTCACCGTGGTCGTCGCCTCCGTCGGTCGTGCTCCTGGTAGAGTCGCAGGAAGACAATCGCAGGGAGTATTTGGAGTTCAGGCTCCATGGCGTCCCGGTTCCTCGTGGGTTGTGTAGAGATGAGTGTTTTCCCTTCCAAGTCCTGTTTCCGCCGTGTTTTTGTTCGCATTGAATCCGCCCCGGAAAAGGTGGCGGATTGGCCTGTCATAATAGTGTGGACGGTACATTGTATTCCGCCTGACTGTTGCCGGTGACCGCCATGCTGTTTGTCTGTACCGCCGTGGCGGTCGGAGTGTTAAAGTGGCTGTCTATGTTGGCGGTTTCTGCCGGGGTCGTGATTCCAGTTTTTTTTCCGCCGGCCTGTTGGCGGTATTACCGCCGCTTTAACACCGACCGCCAGGGATATAATGAAGGCCTATGTCAGGTTTGGAGGTGGATTTTAATATTATTAGGGTTTAAGGAAACTGCGTCGTAAGATAACTGCAAGTGTGAGGTATGGTTCAAAGGGAGAAACAACTGGCCCATTCTCTTTACCAAGGTGAGTGTGAGTGGATTGTCTGTTGGGACCTTTTTTATTTTCATTACATATATTGATTGGAAAGGAAGCAGGTCAGTTTAAATGTGGATCTCCCATTAGTGGGGCCATGCCCAGTTTCCCCGTTACTTTAAGCAGATGACACAGTGCTGATTGCTATGACGTCTCTGGGGCTTCTGAGACTACTCAATTAGTTTCTTTTTTATGACATGAATTAACAGAAAACCAATCTAAGATGCATAATATGGTGTATGGACCAGAAAAGATTATATATACATCTTTTTGTGGTAAATCTGACTAAAATCCTGCCCATTACAACCTTTTCCTATTTGGAGATACTGTTTGATGAAACTTGGACATGGAAGTTGTTAAGCTGTGCTATGGCAGCAAATTTTGACAGAAGTGTGCTGGCACTCTTCAAGTTCATGAGGAATCTAGCATTTAAGCAAACTACTGGAATTCTATAAATTAAAATGCCTTTTGATGACAAATTATGGCTTGGGGAATGAGGGACTACCCTATTATCCAGAAAATTGATAATGGATGTTTTAGGGGACTTTTAACAGTTCTTCTCAGCACTGCTACCCATATATGTCATGCAGAACTTGGCCTTGACTACGTTAATGACCATAATAAACTTTCCCCACTACTCTTGTGGCTGTCCATTTGGACCACAGGATACTGCTGGACTACATATATTTAGGTAAGGCCCTGAAGATTCCCTGTCTGGCTTATATAAAACACTTCAACTTCAGCCTGGGTATTTCAGAATTTCACAATAAGCCAGAGGCGCTTTTATCCTCATTTAATCAAACACTGAAGGGACTTTTGGGGGCCAAGCATCATAGAGATTGAATTGAGGTGCCAAAAGTAATTTTACTTTTTGTATTATTACCCGACATTATTAATTTGTATTTTTGTATTATTGTTCAACTATTTTATTATCCCCCTTCTACCTGTATTTATGTATCACAGTTTTCATGGCTATATAATATTGTGGATTGTGCATGTTGTATTTTTATTTTTTGTCCATGTCTTTTCTGGTCTGATTATGGATAAATAAAGAATTGAATTGTGTGTGAAGCTGATTGTGACTAAGAGTATAAGGCTACCTTGAAACTCTAAGGATGTTAATAGAGCAACTTTTTTCAAGAATCTGTAACTCCAAGGCACTGATTACGGTGGTCATTATGACTTTGGCAGTCATTTGGATGGAATGCTGTGGTGGTCTCAAGACCCCTGTATTTTGACCTTGAACAGATTTCTGCCTGTTTACGGGTGGAAATCCTACACCGTTAGCATGGCCAACGGCGGTGGGGAGTTGGTTACCCCGCCAGCACTTCTACGCCAGAAGGACTCCGCTTGCCGTATTACAACTAGTAATACAGCACAGCGGTCCTTTTATGTAGGTGCAGTGCTGGCGGTAGAAGCACTGCAACCCATCCCGTTCCAGATGACCACCTCATCCTCTCAGGTAAGTCGGGTGTCCATATGGGGAGGGTTGTGTGTGTGCGTGTGTCAAGGGATGTGTGTGCGTGAAGGGGGTGTGTGTGTGAAGAGGATGTGTGTGCATGTTAAGGGCTTGTGTGTGCATGTGCAGGAAGGCTGGGTGTGGTGAGAGTGCACAGGAAGGCGGGGGTAGGGGAGAGTGTGCAGGAAAGCAGGGGGATGGGGGAGGAGTGTGTAATTTTTCATAGAACAATATCTGGTGGACACATCTTTACAGTCTTTGAAGCTGATATCCGATTGGGTATCAGCTCATTAGGGAATAATGTGGCACGGAAGATGAAGAAGGAGGTGCTGCCACACTTACTGATAATCTTCCTAACTCAGAGTCCAGGTCTTCTTCATCACAGCAGTGGTGTAACAAAGGCCCCTGCAGCCCCCGCTGTGCATGGGGTCAGAGCTCCAGGAGGTCTCCTGAGCACAATACCCTGGCCTGAGAGCTCCTGAGTGTGTCCAGAGGGGGGCCCCTCCAAGTTGCGGCAGCCGCGCCATAATTCAGGTGAGGGGGCGGAGGCGATAACAGTGGAAACAGAACAAAAAAAGAAAGCCCAGTTAGTGGTTCTTCTCATCTTCGCCGCCTCCCACAGCATCATGCTGCCTCACTTGTCACTTCTCTTTGTCTGGTGTTCCAGCATTCACTGGGACACCATTACAGGCTCCCCGGCAATCCTGCTGCTGCTTTAATGCTAAACATAGCATGAAAGCAGCATCACGATTGGTCCGAGCGGCTCGGACTGCTGCTCAGAAACAAGCCTGGGGCCTGTGCTGTTTCTCCAGCTTGGTTGTGTATACAGCCGGGTTGGAGAAACCTAAGTGTGTTTGGCCGGCCTCAGATGGGCGGCCAAACACACATGCGCACTTAGTGCACTCTCCCCTCCTCCAACCTCCCGTGGCCCAGCCCCACCCCTTCCTGTGCATGCTGGTGGCTAAGCCAGCAAATTAAAAATTATGAAAAATAAAACAATAGCAAGCATTGTTCTATTTTTCATCTTCTTGCTAAGCCAGGGGGGGCGACGCCCCTTTGCCACTGCGGAGGAGCCGCCCTTGCTTCCAAGTAATTTGCAGGGGGGGTCCCCTCAAGTTTTCTTACACCACTGTGCCACAGTCAAGGTTTCCTATACTTCCTGGCCTAGAAATAAGTGACTTCAGTCAATTTTGCTGAAGAACATGCAACCAAGATGACCACATTAGGGGAAATCCACCTGTAAGAGCAGAGAAATCCCTAGGATGAGACCCATAACACAAAGTAACATAGCTGACTGACATTTGCAAGAACCAAAGTAAAATTAAATCCCGAATATTTGCCAAACGTAAGTGAATTAGTAATGGCAGAACTAGCATATTGGTTTTAAAATCCCTGAGCAACACAAAAGGATGATGAACGGAGTGTTGAATCTTTCAAACACTCACCCACAGTCACAGATCTTGGTTTAATCCATCATTCTTTTGCTCACCATGCCACCCCAGTTTAGACCCAGCCATATGCAAATCAATGTTGATCCTGCTCCCCATGGGAAAATTCTAGCCTGGACTGCCAGGCCAGGTCCTCCCTGGACCGGAAACAAGCATCATGGGACCGGTTTCAGGGTATCACCCTTCATCAACCAGGCTACCTTTAATCCAATAGCACAGTAAGCAAGGGACCAGTGTCTTTGCATGCCCTTCCCATTTAGGGCAACTTTAGCAACACAAAAGTATGATGGATGGAGTATTGAAGCTTTTCAAACCCTCATCCCCAGTCACATATCCATTGTTCTTTTGCTCACCATGCCACCCCAGTATGGACCCAGCCATATGCAAATGAGTCTTGACCCGAACTGCCAGGCCAGGTCCTCCCTGGACCAAAAAAAGGCTTTGTGGGACCGGTGTCAGGGTAAACCCAGATCTGTGACTGGGGGTGAGTGTTTGAAAGGTTTCAACACTCCGTCTATCATTTTATTTTGTTTTCTGATGTGTTAAAATCCTGAAACATCAGGCACAGTAGATGAAACGCTAATTTGTCCACTTGGTAGCGCACTTCACCCTTCAAATAAAAAGAAATGAGTTTGGTCTCAGTTGCCTTTCTTAAATTAAAACTTAGGGAAGCAAACCACCAAATTAACTGAGAGAGCCTAGCCAAGGGTCTGTCTTGGATCTTAGAACTGGTGCACTAGCCGAGCCCTCAGTATGTGTACAACACCAAATAACATAAACTGTGATAAAATATCTTCAAAATTAAAAAAGTGCATTTTCTAACATTTGGAAGCTTTGCCATTAATACATCAAATTATAGCACTGCACTGAAAAGTACTTACTAAAACTGATAATTTTTCAATAAATGAACTAGGAGACGATACAAGATCATGTAAATTATATAGATGGCCTAGATTATTATAGAGCAACATTATAGACTAATAAACGAAAGACAATATATATTTTTTTACAACTGGTATTCTAAACTCACATCTTTGAAGTGCTTGCATAAGTGATAATGAAGAAAAATGTTTTGGTGAAGTAAAATATTTGTCCTAGATCACACACTTTAATCAGGGATCTGCGATTTATTCAGGTTTTCTGGTTTCACTTTGCGCAAACCAGCCAGTAAATGGCTGCTAATTTTGACTTATGTTAGGCATTTGTTTCTACCTCTTTGTGTATTATATATAGAGCACAAACTCGACCCTAAGGTTTTGGAAAGCAGTATATGAGCACCAGTTCCATTACACAAGGTCCCCCTTGGTTGATCAGGGCTGGGAAGTTAAGAGTCTTTCTCACAATCATTGGATATTGAGCCGAGCTGTAAATCGAACATGGTTGCCCAGTTCAAAAGTCGTCAGCTCTGGCCCTAATGCCAGACTCAAGGCACGAAGGGGCAGAATTACTAGAAACTGGTGCATCAGAACTGATGAGCCAGTTATCTCATAGTCGGAACTGTCCCACCTACTGAAACCATGGTGGTCTTTAGGACAACAGCATCAACATTTTAGACGCTATTGTGGTGCTTTGCTGTTCTAGCATCAAAAATGTTCACGCTAGTGCAGCAAAGTGCAGGGAGGCCCATTGAACATAATGGGTGCATCATTCTAACGCCTGCTCTTAGCAGGCTTTAAAAATGATGGAAATAATGGCACAGTGAAATCTTGTAGTTTTCACTGCGCCATTTTTTTAGACCTCCATGCACCGGAATGCCCCCTTTGCATACATTATGCCGGGAGCAGGCATAATGTGGCGCAAAAGGGTGAAAAGTGGCGCAATGCATGCATGGGGCCACTTTGCAAAGCTGGTGTGGCAAAAAATCCTTGCTAAAGCCACAGTACCATAAAGAAATGATGCTAATGTTCCACAAGGAGGTGGTAGGGGCTTTCAAATATGCCCCAAAGTGAGAGGCAGACGTTACGTGAAAGCTCGGCTTGTTATGGGTTTGAGGTTCCAACAGGACATCGAGATGATCCAGGCTTCAGGCTCGAGCTTGACCAAGCTTCCAGTGACTTGCCCACCTCTACCGACATTTCAGGAAACATGCTTTGGCTTCATGACCCTTCAAAATACATAAATCATACAGGATTTGTGTAAAGAGAAGGTTTGTAGTAGATCAGCCATCTTTAGGCAGTGGACTCGAATCATGTAACAGCTTTGAAACGTCGAGACTATCACAGGGTACTGCATTCCTTAAAACATGAATGAACAGTGGTGGCTTTTCCGCTATGGCAGAGGAGCATCACCCTCCCGCCAGCAGCAACAGCTGCAAATGCTTTAACAATGAAAGGATAATAAACTAAGTTTCTTATCCTTTTGTTGTTTAAGGGGTGGGGCATTGGGGATGACATGGACGAGGGGAGTGCACTGTGCAAACCCCCTCAGTGTGCATGTGTGTTTGGCACACCGTCTCGTGCGGGCCAAACACACATGCACACTGTGCTCTCTCTAGCCCAGCACTGTGCTGCCCAGCTGGAGAGAGTAGGCACAGGCTCCCAGTCTGCCTGGGAGTGCCCTGGCTGGGTGCTCCCCGACCAATCCTATCTGAGCAGTATCAGGATTGGCCGCAGAGCAGGCTGGGAGCCTGTGCTGTTTGCTGAGGAGATGGAGGATGAGCGGAGTGGGGTGATGTGCAGGTAAGTTTTTTTCTTTATTTTTTAATATTACTAATATTCCCCCCCCCCCCCCCCCCCCCTCCCGTGCTGCTCCTTGAAACCCCAGCGAATCGCGACTGTGGATGAAACGTGACATTCTCATAAATCCCGTCAGAATGTGTGCGTCGGGATAGGGGGAGTGCACTGGAGTATCGTCTGATGAGCAGTGTACAGATTTGCATGCAGGGGCCGCTCCCCAGCCTGGCTGGGTTTAAGGATGCGCTGGAGGGTCCCATCCGTAGATCTGTCCGCACTTCAGACCCGAGCTCTGCTGACGCTGCACCATGTCCTGGGCTTTCCACTTCCTCCTCGTGCTCAGCGCGCTCTGTGCTTGTGAGTAAATATACAAACCGAACGCACGCTTTGCCTTTATTTATTTAACGGTTAAAATGAATTTATCAATTTATTCTGCAATACATCTGTGTACAAAATGTAACACAACGTACAGTGGTGTGTTGTTCTTCTTGACTTACACATTACGTTGGTTCTAATCCTGATTTTGCAGCCTCCTGGTCTCTGCCGCGCTGACCCAGCCATCCTCACTGTCGGTGACCCCGGGACAGACGGCCAGGCGGCCCTGTGTTATGAGCAGCGGGTACAGCATCGGCGGCTACGGGTTCCGCTGGTACCAACAGAGGTCCGGGAGCCCCCCCAGATACCTGCTGTATTATCAGCATGAATCTAACAAGCACCAGGGCTCCGGGGTCCCCGCTCGGTTCTCGGCCTCCAAGGACCCCTCCAGTAACACCTGCCACCTGCTCATCACCGGGGCCCTGGGGGAGGATGACGCCGATTACTACTGTAAAGTCTGGGACAGCAGCGAGCGTCACAGTGACACAGAGCGATGGGGAAGTGAGACAAGAACCCCAGCCACGCGTGCACAACCATACCATGAAAGAAATGCCTTCGTTCCTCACATCGGCCGATAGTTTATCAAATGCGCACCTTCCCCTCTGATCTGTGATGCCTCCGTCTGAGTGCCCCTGGCAGCACCAGGCAGAGCAGGTGGCACCGCTGTGCTTGTTGCTTCGATTATTACAAATCCAAGAGTGCGACAGCGCTTGTCTCCTGGTATCCTGGTCACATCGCCCCTGTCTGGGGAAGAGGAGGAGTCTCGGGATGGGCTGGGTGCCCTGGTGAAGGAAATCAGTACACGGATAGCCCTGTGAGCAGGGAGGGGGCTGTGGGACGTCACACTCTCCACCCGAAGGGCGAGCGTTTACAACAGGAGTAAGTGGAAAGGGCAGACTTTGCAAGAACACTCCAAAGGATTGACATGTTTAATAATCTTATGGATGATGAGTTGCAAACTTCAAAGGAAAGTCTTTGTTGTTCACAAGATCACAAGATCCTGCCTAGCCCAGGCCTGGTAACAGACACACACTAAGGGGTTGGAGACTGAATTGTGTGAGGGCAGGCACAGCCCTTTCAGGTGTGAGCGACCACTCCTCCCTCCACTCTAGCCCAGATGGCCCATCAGGATATGCAGGCTACACCCCAGATCCCTATGTGTCACAGTCTAGAGGGGATTCAAAACAGCCCAACTGTCAGTCTGGCCCAGACAGGGAATACACAAGCAGGCAGAGTCACAGAATGGTTTAAGCAACAAAATGCCCACTTTCTAAAAGTGGCATTTTTAAACTGACAATTTAAAAACCAACTTCACAAAAAGATTTATTTTTAAATTGTGAGTTCAGAGACCCCAAACTCCACATCTCCATCTGCTCCCCAAGGGAAACTACACTTAAAAGATATTTAAAGGGAGCCCCCATGTTAACCTATGAGAGAGATAGGCCTTACAACAGTGAAAACCAAACTTGGCAGTATTTCACTGTTAGGGCATGTAAAAACACACCAGTATATGTCCCACCTTTAACATGCACTGCGCCGTGTCAGTGGGGCTATCTAGGGCCTACCTTAAGGGTGGCTGTAGGAAAGTACCATCTTGCCTGGCATGTTACTCCCATTTTTTACATGTATGTAAGTTTGTTTTTGCCTGTTTCATTGGGATCCTGCTAGCCAGGACCCCAGTGCTCATAGTTTGTGGCCTGAATGTATATACCTGTTTAGTGAATAACTGTGTCATCGAGGCTCTGCTAGCCAGTACCTCAGTGCTTATGCTCTCTCTGCCTTTAAATTTGTCACTATAGGCTAGTGACCACTTTTACTCATTTCAATTGGCACACTGGAACACCCTTATAATTCCCTAGTTAATGCTACCAAGGTACCCAAGGTATAGGGGTTCCAGGAGATCCCTATGGGCTGCAGCATTTCTTTTGCCACCCATAGGGAGTTCAGACAAACCTTTACACAGGACTGCCACTGCAGCTTCAGTGAAATAACGCACACGTTATTTCATAGCCATTTTCACTGCACTTAAGTAACTTATAAGTCACCTATATGTCTAACCTTCACTTGCTGAAGGATAGGTGCAAAATTACTAAGTGTGAGGGCATCCTTGCACTAGCAAAGGTGCCCCCACATAGTTCAGGGCCATTTCCCCGGACTTTGTGAGTGCAGGGACACCATTACATGCGTGCACTACATATAGGTCAATACCTATATGTAGCTTCACAATGGTAACTCAGAATATGGCCATGTAACATGTCTAAGATCATGGAATCCCCCCATGCCAAATCTGGCATTGGGATGCCAATTCCATGCACCTCGGGACTCCACTATGGACCCCAGGTACTACCAAACCAGCTCTCTGGGGTTTTCTCTTCAGCTATGGCTGCTGCCACCCCACAGACAGGGTTGTGCCCTCCTGGGGTCTGGGCAACCCAGTCCAAGGAAGGCAGAACAAATAATTTCTTCTGAGAGAGGGTGTTAAGGCTGGGGAGGGGTAGCCTCTCCCAGCCTCTGGAAATGCTTTGAAGGGCACAGATGGTGCCCTCCTTGCATAAGACAGTCTACACCGGTTCAGGGAACCCCCAGTCCCTGCTCTGGCGCAAAACTGGACAAAGGAAAGGGGAGTGACCACTCCCCTGTCCATCACCACCCCAGGGGTGGTGCCCAGAGCTCCTCCAGTGTGTCCCAGACCTCTGCCATTTTGAATCCAGAGGTGTGAGGGCACTCTGGAGGCCTCTGAGTGGCCAGTGCCAGCAGGTGACGTCAAAGACCCATCCTGACAGGTGCTTACCTGACTAGGTGGCCAATCCTCCTCTGAGGGCTATTTAGGGTCTCTCAAGTGGGCTTTTCCTCAGATAACGACTTGCAAGAACTCACCAGAGTTCCTCTGCACCTCTCTCTTCGACTTCTGCCAAGGATCGACCACTGACTGCTCTAGGACACCTGCAAAACTGCAACAAAGTAGCAAGAAGACTACCAGTGACATTGTAGCGCCTAATCCTGCCGGCTTTTTTTTACTGTTTCCTGGTGGTGCATGCTTTAGGGGCTGCCTGCCTTCACCCTGCACCAGAAGCTCAGAAGAAATCTCCTGTGGGTCAAAGGAATCTTCCCCCTGCTAACGCAGGCACCAATAGACTGCAACACTGGTCCTCTAGGTCCCCTCTCATCCTGATGAGCGTGGTTCCTGGAACACAGCAACTCTATCCAAGTGACTCCCACAGTCCAGTGACTCTTCAGACCAAGTTTGGTGGAGGTCAGTCCTTGCCTCCCCACGCTAGACTGCAAAGCTATGTACCGCGTGATTTGCAGCTGCTCCGGCTCCTGTGCACTCTTCCAGGATTTACTTCGTGCACAGCCAAGCCTGGCTCCCCGGCATTCCGTCCTGCAGTGCACAACCTTCTGAGTTGTCTTCTGGCATCGTGGGACTCCCTTTTGTGACTTCACATGGACTCTGGTTCACTCTTCTTCTAAGTGCCTGTTAGGGTACTTCTGCGGGTACTGCCTGTTTCTGTGAGGGCTCCCTGGGTTGCTGGGTGCCCCCTCTGTCTCCTCCTCCAAAACGCGACATTCTGGTCCCTCCTGGGCCACAGAAGCACCCAAAAACCTCTACCGCAACCGTTGCAGCTAGCAAGGCTCGTTTTCGGTCTTTCTGCATGGGAACACCTCTGCAAGCTTTACCGTGACGAGGGACATCCATCTTTCAAAGGAGAAGTTTCTAGTCCTCTTCTTTCTTGCAGAACTCCAAGCTTCTTCCAACTGGTGGCAGCTTCCTTGCACCTTCCGCTGGCATTTCCTGGGCTCCTGCCCACTCTCGACACTGTCGCAACTATTGGACTTGGTCCCCTTGTCTTACAGGTACTCAGGTTCGGAAATTCACTGTTGTTGTATTGCTGGTGTTTGTTCTTCCTGCAGAATCCCCCTATCACAACTTCTGTGCTCTCTGGGGGTAGTAGGTGCACTTTTACACCTAGCTTTCAGGGTCTTGGGGTGGGGTATTTTTCTAACCCTCACTGTTTTCTTACAGTCCCAGAGACCCTCTACAAGCTCACATAGGTCTGGGGTCCAATCGTGGTTCGCATTCCACTTTTGGAGTATATGGTTTTTGTTGCCCCTATACCTATGTGCTCCTATTGCAATCTATTGTGATTCTACACTGTTTGCATTACTTTTCTTGCTATTACTTACCTAATTTTGGTTTGTGTACATATAACTTGTGTATATATATTATCTTCTTTCTGAGGATACTCACTG
Organism: Pleurodeles waltl; assembly: GCF_031143425.1. NCBI lineage: Eukaryota > Metazoa > Chordata > Amphibia > Caudata > Salamandridae > Pleurodeles > Pleurodeles waltl. The sequence continues at coordinate 963,147,748 of NC_090450.1, forward strand.
AGATACTTTTGGCATATTTTCATAAAAATAAAGTACCTTTATTTTTAGTAACTCTGTGTATTGTGTTTTCCTATGATATTGTGCATATGATACATGTGGTATAGTAGGAGCTTTACATGTCTCCTAGTTCAGCCTAAACTGCTTTGCCATAGCTACCTTCTATCAGTCTAAGCTGCTAGAAACACCTCTTCTACACTAATAAGGGATAACAGGACCTGGCACACGATGTAAGTACCTCTGGTACCCACTACAAGCCAGGCCAGCCTCCTACACTTAATAAAATAAATTTTCCTTTGTACAAAAGAAACGTGAGTTGTAAACTATCGAAATGTTCAGTAAAAACTGGTCTGTGCTGTACATCTTTTGTGTATGAGGAAAGTTTGCATTTATGCTGCCATTTTACCTGCTCAGAAGTGTACCAGAGTCCACACCCATGCCCATTCCAGTGTTGTACCCTTTGCTGAGATTGCATCAGTGAAATAACTGCAACCCTGCTCACACGTTTTGATACTGGTGAATTAAAATAATTCAAGTCTTGCTGGGAAATTCCAGTTCTGTTCCAATAATAAAGTATAATTTGATGTGAACTACGTAGCCTGCCAGCTCAAAAACATAAAATACATGCTAAGGAGTTCTGGCTCTCTACCATTACATGTATAGCATCCCTTTCTTTTGAAAGTGGACGTCATATTTAAACTATTTAAACTATTGCAGCATTGCCGTGTGGTGTTGTCAATGGCTTAATGAGTATACAATTCCTGCTCTTATGTTCTGAAAATGTTCCATTGAAATACAAGCTTGGTGCTCAAGAGCTTGAGTTGACTCAGTATAGGCATGGCTGCACTGATGTGAATGTCAGGTACTGTCTCATTAAAGGCATAGCAGCCCTGAAAATTATGTTCGATCATCTGTGGAGGCTGGGTGTTCCTGAGGACTGTGGAAGTAAAGCCACAGTGCATGTCTCGCTGCAGCCTCTGCTCTGTCGGACTTCCAAAGCACACTGTAATTTTCAGCCCTCCTGGGCTTGAATTAAAGGAGACAGAGGGAGGAGACACAAGGGTACTGGCAATACAAGCATTTGGAAGGCAATGGGTCTCGCGTTTGCTCAAGTTAGAGCTATTAGCATTGTAAAATACTAACTGGAATTGTCTTGCCATGAAAATCTGACAGTAAAAAGTAAAACAGTAGACATAAGCAAGGCGATTCAAACCACCGCCGTAAGCGTGAAGGAGACACACAAAAGGAAAAAGAAATTCGCTTGCAATTAAAGTTATCGGCAAAAGTGCAATTATCCATGTAACAGGGTCAATGGCCAAGGCAGTAACAAAACTGCCTTAAGGAGGGATGAACGTAAAGCGGTTAATAACGAAAAGAAAGGATTTTTGAAAGGCAAGCCCACGAATGAGTGATAGTGATGGGCGTGGTTAAAAGCCCAGATACATACCAACACGTCGGAAAAGCAGTGCTTGCGAGCTTCTATGCTCAATCTAAAAAGTTTGTTAACCATTGAGCCATATTTTGACCACCCACACATTCTATAACATGATGTATATTTACTACCACCCACCCTTGCCTCCCGACCGGATCTCAACAACCCTTACGCCATTCCCCTGTCAGGGCACAATCAACCACCATAACCCCTGCTCTTCAACTCATACCTAAACATTGTGGCATCAAGCGCCATAAAAAAAGTGAGATAGGACCCAGTGAGGTCTGGAGGCCAGACCTCGCTGTATAAACTCCAGCTGAGTCAGAGACCATCTTAGATGTTTTGTAGGGTCAACCAGCTCAAGATCACAGCTCATTCCAGACACTCAGTCACTTTGGTTATTTGATTTACCACTCTTGCTGAAGAATGTCTTGCATTCAAGAGGCCCCCTTGATAAGGTGAGCTGCTTGTGGTAGTTTTCCTAGTACTATTGCTGTTTCTCGCTTCAGAGTCCATTCACATTTAACAAGCCTCTTGTCCTTGTCTGAACTTGAACCCTTAGGAAGCAGATATTCTGGCAAGATAGGCACTTGACCACAAAGATTCCCCCCAGCTGCATCACTCTACACCACCAAACATATATTCACTTGATGGTTCCTGATCTAGTCAATCCTGGCCCCAGCAGCTCCATCAAAAACTTCAACACTGCAATTAACAAAGTCTCACACCTTGACACAGCTCTCACAATCACTAGTCACTACCTAGTTGTCATTTCCCCGGAAAGATCTGATAGATTAACCACAGAGAAGTAATCTCCTGGAGCAGCTGGCTAATCTATTTTTTTAAACCATCTTTTTATTTCCACACTTGATCAGCGTACAGTATGTGACTCAGACAAGACAATATATGGGACATCACTGCCAAGCTGCACAACAACATAATTGGTATGGACAGTATTGAGTTACAATATGAAATGTATAATCACATTATTCAGTTGAAACCAATGCAAAGACCCTCTAACCCTCCACCAACCCCTGGAGCTTTCTATCCTTATCCCCAGTTATCCATCAGTGTCTCTATATGCGGTCCATTGTGTCCATATTTTCTCATATTTCTTTGGACAGCCCCTGCTTTAATATACCACTTACTCTGGCCGCTGGCACCAGTCTAGGTCATGTTCCCAGTCAGGGACCCCTAAAGGCCCACTTGCTCCCCATGTTCTTTCAATGTTCCGCTTAGCTACCCCTGCTGCCAACTGTAGATAGGTTGTTGCATATTTAGGCCACACTTCCTCTCCTGTGATGTGCAGAAGGAGCCACCTGGGCTCCAGTGGTATCTGGAGACCAGTGATCCTGCACATAATTTGCACCATTTTCTCCCAGTATTGCTGGATTACAGTGCATTCCCAGAGGATGTGAAAGAAGGATCCCACCATGCCGCTTCCCCTAGCACATAAATCAGAGTCACAATTTCTTAATTTAAGCGCAGTAAAGTGTAATGTACAAGGTTGGCAATGTCTACATAATAATTACTATGTCAAGCATAAATGTTTACAGTTGCCTACAAATCCTGGGGCTTTTTTAAAAGTGACTTGCGCTGCCGGTGTGTCAATATTTTTGATGCACCCGTGGTACAGGCTGCAGGTCCATATCTACAAGGCCACGCAAAGCTATTTTGCATTGCTTTTTATGGCCTTGTTGATAAGGAGTAAGGCAATGCAGCACCAGTTGATGCCTTGCCTTGCTCTGCGTCAAACAGGTGTTCCATGGGCATTGCAGTGGGTTTTCCCATGTAACACCAATAGATTTTGACACATTCCCAGATTTACAAGGATTTGTAAACCTGTGAATACGTCAAAAGCCTACACTTCCCCAGAGGAGGCTTAATGAGGAGAAATAACTGTATTTATCCTTGTTTTCCCTCTTCCTATGTGTGCTGCATTCTGCATTTGTTGGCACATGGCAGCCAATTGTTTGCCAGCGCAGTGAAAGAGGGTAGGAAAGCACTGTATCTCATAGACATGGTGCATTCCTACCCTTTTCTTTTGATGCAGGGCAATGTAGCAAGAAGCTCTGCCCTTTACCATGGCAACATCAAAGCTCTCAACAGAATAAATCATAAGTTTCTTGTACTAACAGACTAGAGTGATTCTTAAAATTCTAACAGGAAGCACTATATTAAAGACTTTAAGACCAAGACGTGTACAAGAAAAAATAGACTATCCTGTAGAAATATTTTGAATCACTGATCACAGATATGGACACAAGCACAAAATCATTTCAAACAAAAACATATATTTATTTCTTCACACATAGTCAGAGACTTAAAGTTACAGATTCCTGACAAAACTGGAGTTTCAAGGTAGCCTTATACTCTATTTCACAATCAACTTCACACGCAATTCAATTCAGTTCTTTATTCAACCATAATCAGACTATAAAAGATAGGAACAAGAAATAAAAAATATGATATGCACAATCCTCAATATTACATAGCCAAAAAAAAAAAATACATAAATACAGGTATAAATGGATAATAAAATCATTGAACAATAATACAAAAATAAAGATAAAAAGGGCAGGTTAAAATCAACATAGAACACCTTGTTAATATTAAAGTGCATCAAGGACAGCTGACTAATTATTAACCTACAACCACAAGTGTTTTGTTCTATAAATTGCACGCTGGACAAATATTGATAGAGGGCAGTGACTGTAGATAAAGCACAACTTGCTTACAGTACCTAAGATCAGTCTTCCTCAGGAGTGGTAATAAAAACATCTCCTTATATCAATGAAACACTTACAAAATCATGTAAACTTCATGGTGGGCTGCTCAGAAAGACATTCACATGGGCACTTTGCTAAACTCAAGACATATGAAACAGTTTTTTGGAATGTGGCCATAAAGTGTATTTCACTTAATCTCAATCTGGTAGGTAAAGTTCTGTGATAATTGTTAACAAGCCATGCAAAATACAGTTCCATGGCCAAAGTGCTACTGTCATAGCGTACTGTTGGCACCCTCAATGGAATCCCTATGATGCTTGCTCCAGGCCCCCAAAAGCTCCTTCAGTGTTTGATTAAATTAGGGTAAAAGCACCTCTAGCTTATTGTGAAATTCTGAAGTACCTAGGCTGAAGTTGAGTCTTCAGAGCCTCATCTAAATATATGTAGTCCAGCAGTATCCGGGGGTTAAAACTTGTTGTGGGCTTGGTCCAAATAGACAGCCACAAGAGTAGCGTGGAAAGTTTAATATGGTCAGAAATATAGCCAAGGCCAAGTTCTGCATGACATACATGAGTAGCAGTGCTGAGAGGAACTGTTAAAATGTCCCTAAGACATCCATTATCACTTTTCTAGATAATTGGGTAGTCCTTCAGTCCCAGAAGCCCAGATATATAATTTGTAATCAACAGGCATTTTACTTCATAGAACTCTAGTAGTTAGCTGAGGTTTTTAAGTCCCAGATCCCTCATGAACTTGAAGAGTGCCAGCACCCTTCTGGCAAAGTTTGCTGCCATAGTACAGTTTAATGATTTCCATGTACAAGTTTCATCAAACAGTATCTCCAAATAAGAAAAGATCGTGACAGGCAGGCTTTTATTCAGATCTATCCCAAAATATTTATATCTACTCTTTCTTAGTCCATACATCATAATATGCATCTTGGATTGGTTTATTGTTAATTCATGTAATAAAAAAATAAACTCATTGAGTAGTTTCTGAAGCCCCAGAGAGGTCTTGGCAATCAGCAGTGTTTCATTCACGTAAAGTAACGGGGAAACTGGGCATGGTCCCACTCTTGGGACATCCTCATTCAAACTGATCAGCTTCCTTTCCAATCTCTCTCTCTCTCTATATATATATATATATAAATAAATATATATATATATATGTAATGAAAATAAAAAAGGTGCCACCACACAATCCACTCACACTCACCATGACAAAGTGAATGGGGCAGTTGTTTCTCCCTTTGAACCATACCTCACACTTGCAGTTGCAGTTACCTCACTACACACTTTCCTTAAAACCCTATTAATATTAAAATCCACCCCTAAACCTGGCACAATGTCCTACAGCTTTGAACAATTACACCATACTTACTTATGGCACAGTCATGACACAGCCCAAAGCAGTTCCCTGTCTGTTGGCGAGAGCTGAAGTCAACCCAGTTCCAGCAGCATACTCAAAAAGCTTGCGATTGTCATTTCTACTCGCCAGTATTTATATGGAATGGTGGGGTCCCCCATACCCCAGAGATACAACTGGGTGCCTTAGACATTCTTCTCTCTGGAATATATCCAACAAACAGGTCTTTGCCATGACCTTCCACTCTTGTGGGCACTCTTTAGGAGTAACCATCCTGGTGCCTCAGATCAATGCCAATCTATACCAACCTCTGCTGCCAAACCAAATCTCTTCATCGTACCAACTCTTCTTGTCAAAGAAAACCAATCTCAAAACAACGTTATTAAATCTGCACTAAGGCTTACATTTCTTTTGATTTCTGTTACCAACAGCTTGAATGAGCTTCGGTGTCAAGGGACGTGTTTGCACTATTTGGCCTTGTCAGACGTTACCCATATAGAGCAACCCTTCACGTACTTCTCAGAATCTCCCTTCATGGCCTACTATCAACAGTTCAATTGTATTTGCTATCTAATTGGATACACCTGGATAACCGTTGTGAGCTAGTTTTGATAATTCTATTTTATAGAATATTTGTGGACAAGCAGTATATCACTGTGCATAATTAAATCACATTCCATTATCATTCTCCATTTTCTTTCCAATGTAGTCTTAGATTTTAGGTTAGTAGTTTTTCTTTGGCCATCGCTTCACAATGATTATTCTTTTAGATTCATACTAAACATTGTCTTGCACATCTTTTCTCCATTCAATTGTTTTGCTTACATTCAGTCCATTTGCTGCATCACCCACACAGTCCACTGACACATCTGCACCCTCCTTATTGTCCTATGTGTGTTCACGTGGGGTAAGTAATAAGTAATCTGCCAGAACATTCTTTTTACCAGGTAATTTATGTTATGTTATAATTCATTTGTATAGAGCATGGGTGCCCTAAGGCTTCCCAGCGCTTCTGATAGTGATATCTGTAAGGTAGGTATAGAACACATGTGTGCACAGGGGTTAAAACAACCAGGTCTTAAGGAGACGACGAAAAGTTAATTCGTCCCTGATCTGCCGAAGGGAAATAGGCAATGAATTCCAAGTTTTGGCACCCAGGTAGGCCATCGATCTTCCACCCCACTTAGTTATCTTTATCAGGGGAATGACTGCTAGGGCAGCCAAAGATGACCTAAGGTGTCTACTTGGCATGTAGAAGCCGGCTAGTTGGTATAAGAGAGGAGGGCCCTTAGCATGAAGGGATCTGTGAAAATAGCAGAGCGTTTTAAACTTTATTCTTTGCTCTATGGGTATAGTGGTGGTCCGTGAGGGCCAATTTGTCCGAATGGTGTTTGGGCAGGTTACAAAGCAGATGAGCGGCTGTATTCTGTAGCACCTGAATTTTTTTTATGACATATTTTGGAGAACCAAAAAACAGGGCATTACCATAATCTATCTGGGAACTAATAAGCGCTTGAATTATGAGCCTTTTTGCGATAAAAGGAAGAATTTTGAAGACTTTCATAAGCAGTCTAAATGTTCCCACACAAGAGGAGGATATTTTCTTTGCCTGCACATCCATTGAAAGCCAGGGGTCTAACCAAACCCCTAAGATTTTGATCTGATTCTTTGGGGCTGGGAGATCTTCTAATTCAAGTATCAGGGTACTTTGAGGGGGGACAGAGTGGGGTCCCATGATCATTATCTCAGTTTTATCCCCGTTAAGCTTTAGCTTACATTCCTCCATCCAGTTGGAAACTGCCCGTAGGCAGGGACCCAGCTGGGCTGTATGAGAGCAGTGGGTGGGGGAAAAAGAGACCACAAGCTGCGTATCATCTGCATATGATACCAGTGAGAGCCCGAAAGATTCCACTATTTTGGCCAGTGGAATCATATATATGTTAAAAAATGTAGGGCACAGAGAGGAACCCTGTGGTACTCCCCAAGAGCTGTTGAAGTTATCCGATAAGAAGGAACGATCGAGGACTTGAAACATTCTCTTCTCTAGGAATTGCGCAAACCATTTCAGGGCATTATCAGATATTCCAATTTCCCCCAGTCTGTGTAGTAGAATATCATGATCAACAGTATCGAAGGCTGCACTAAGGTCCAGCAAAGCAATAGAGGACGGCATGCTTTGATTCATATGTTTTCTGACTTCTTCAGTCATTCCTATCAAGGCAGATTCAGTGCTATGGGCTGGCCTAAAACCCATCTGAGAGGAGTGGAGAATCTGATTTTCCTTGAGAAACTTAAAGAGGTGGAGATTTACATGGTTCTCGAGGATTTTTGCTGCAGTAGGTAACATAGAGATGGGTCTGTAATTATTCAGGGCAAGAGGATCCAAATAGTTTTTTTTTTTTTTATCAAGGGTTTCACTATTGCATGTTTCCACTGAGGTGGTAGCCTGTTCTCAGTCAGCAATAAATTCAGTAGATCTGTCAGTATAGGGGCTATAGTAGGTCCTACTTGAAGTAAAATAGCAGGTGGAGCTGGATCTAAAGGGGAACCAGATTTAAGGGTCTTAAGAAGATTCAACGTAGTATCTATGGTAAGCGCCGGGAGCATGGAAAGACTGGCAGTGTGGAAGGTATTTAGACTACTTCTTTCTTGGGAATTAAGGGGCTTATTAGGGAAAACAGAGTAAATGTCTGCGATTTTCTTTTGAATGAATGAGGCAAGCTCATTACTGTGCGCTACAGAAGCCTCAGTGTCTTCTGAAAGAGCGTGAGGGCACACTATTTCATTGAGAATGCGAAAAAGTTCTCTGGGGGTGTTTCCAGTTTGTTTTTTCTTTGTTTCATAGTAATTGCTTTGCACTGTTTTGATTTGTAAATGGAAACATCTGATGGTGTCCCTGTATTCCTTCTTAGTAGCGTTGTTGTAGGATTTCCTCCATTTTCTTTCTATGTGCCTGCAATGCCTTTTTCGCTCATAAAGCTGGGGGGAGAACCATGGTGTTCGTTTTTTCCGAATACCTAGTACCCCTGAAGAATATGGGAGCGTGGCATCTAGACTATCAGTTATCCATTTATTGAAAGCTACTGCTGAATCCCCGATATTTCCCTGTGAGACGGGTATGGATTGTTTTAGCGACTGATTCCATTCGCTGGTCTTTAGGAGATGCCAACGCCTATACGGACCAAATTTAGTGTGGGGTGTCTTAGCTCTTGTCTTAAGGGTCAGAGTCGAGGGGATTCACATGTGGTCTGACCAGGCTAAGGGAGACGAGGGACAAGCATTTAATTCAGAGGAATTACTAAAAACCAGTTCGATCGAGTAACCTTTAATATGCCTGGGCCCCTGAATCAATTGACTCAAGTGAAGTGCTTTCATATCGTCTAAGAGAGTTCTAGCTGCGGGGTTAAGTGTTTCAGCTTGAATATTAAAATCTCCAAGGATCGTGAAGTTTGGTTTAGTGCAAATAAGTTCCGCTACTTTATCTGGAAGTGCATCAAGAAACTGTTGTGTCGGGCCTGGGGGGCGATAGAGTAGGATTCCTGTTAATGAAAATTGAGGGCTAAAGCAAAGGGAAAAAAGAAGACTCTTGCAGTCCGGAGAGGGAAAGGATGGGTGGAAACTCTCACTGTTTCGTTACTGATGATGGCAATTCCTCCACCTCTTCCAGAGGATCTATCCAGTCTTGTTAGTGAGTAAGGGCTGGACAAGGCAATTTCTAAATCAGGTCAAGAGCCCTTGTGAAGCCAAGTCTCAGTTAGAAATAGGACTGCGTTTTTTTGTTGTTGTAAGTGTTCCACTTTGAATGTATACTCATATAGTTTACATGGTAATTGTGCTACGTGGGCCAACACTTTTCACATCATCAAAACATTTACTAATGGTTAGTGATCTGTGTGAGAGATGAAGGGCCTGCCCTCATAGAAAGTTCTTCTATTTTGACACAGCCCAACCACTTGACAATAATTGTCTTTCAAACACGGAGTATGTTAGCTTCGATCCTTTGTTTCCTGGATGCAAATTACATATTTCTACTTTCTTATTCTGTGTTCTAAATTAGACCTGCTTCTAAACCTATTTGACTTACGTGAACTATGACCATGGCGGCTAAATTGTCTGCACACATAAGTTACATTTTTTCTGAGTCCCTCTTTATAAACTTAGCATAAAAGTTGCACAATCCCAAGAAACTCATAGATCCTTGCTTGAGCTTTGGTTTAGTTTATGGTCATTAAATCATTGCTATCATTGTTTTGCACAGTGTATGTCTGCATATGTGAGTTTTAAATCCCTATAATCTAAAACTATCCAATAGGATCAGGCTGGTCTGGAGATAGGAAAAAGGGGCTAAGTCATTGGTAAAGGATAGGGTACTATTATGCCTTGATATTCTAATTAATCTAGTATTGCGCTTGTGGTACACTGTATAAAGATATAACACGTAGAACAGGTTGTTTATCACACTCCGCTTTGTTTCTGTATAAGGTTGCAGTGAAGTCACTGATCTAAATTATCCTGTTGACTTCAGGTACTATGAGAGCTAACCTAATAAGTTCATTCCCCCAGGGCACATCCCTAAAATAGACTGAAGGTCAGTCTTCTTCAGCTAGTAAGATGTCATAATCTTCAAACCAACGCGACCAGAAGACTGCTTAAATAATACATGGTGTATCCCGTTATTCTGTTTTTTTTAATTGTAAACCCTATCAGGAGGTTTTAAAAGCTTATCTGGACTCAACTCATATTAACTCATTGGATGAATTTGCATCCAGAAACCTCAGGAGCATTTGATGTTCTATCATGGCTTCTGCTGCACTGTCTAGAAGTGCTGTTGTCCAAGTCCTGTTTTGCAGGAAGACTTGTAGTTGTATCAGCATGTTTCTTAAAAGGTCCTGCTACTTTCTTCTTTTTAACTTGAGTGTTAGAGTCCAACCCTTTCTCCTCCCTCTTTGAGCTCACATCAATCTTGCATCCTGTTTCTCTTTTCCTATAATCCTCTTTTTTTCTGTACTAAGATGAGCTCCCTCTCTCTACTAGTTTACCATCAGTGTCCTGAAAAAAACTTGGAAAGAGAATACTGATATTGTTCAGTTCTTTTAATTTTTTCGGATGGTCCTTTTAAATTATAACCATCCGTATTAAATTAACAAGATGTGGGTGATCCAGTCCACCTTTATTCTTTCTCCCTCTGTTTCTTCTTCCATTTCATTGCAGATTTCCCTTTAACAGAACCTTCATTGTCACCTTTAGGTTTTAAATGTGACTTAACAGCTGAAGTACCCAAGATACCACAACCCACGGAGGTATAACTTCCACAGTTGTTTTCAGTAGTTCCTGCTCATGATCTTGAACCAGAACTGTTTTCAGTCTCTGACGGACAGCCAGAACCAAAGTTTCTCCATTAATATTGCCTACGATGATAGAGGAAACTGTACCAAAGTTTCCCATGAACTTCATTCTTAAGTCCAGAGCCAATGCAGCTCCATATTCATGCTGTACTTCTTTCAATATCTCAGGGAGAACTGCCAGCGAAGGTGTGCCATGTGTGCTTGTGTAAATGCATGCAAATATGCTTCCCCAGGTAATACATTCCTCCTTGTGTGACATCATCCCAAGAGGAAGACACATTGGGCTTAATTTAGAGTTTGGCAAAGGGGTTACTCCATCACAAACATGATGGATATCCCATCTGCTGGATTACAAGTTTGATAGGCTATAATGGAATTGTGATATGGTGGACGAGATATCTGTCATTTTTGTGACTGAGTAACCCCCCTCCGCCAAACTCTTAATCAGGCCCATAGTCAGTATTTTATGTTTGTCCTGGGGTGTGACGATATAGACTGCCTCCAATCACAACAACAACAGCACATATGGAATACACATCACAATCACTCACTGGGACTAAAACTGTGCAGTATGGACCGCAATGGAAAACCATTACCTGGGTACAACATCAGTAAAGAATCAAAACACTACCATCTGCACATCTACTGGGACTCATTAAGCCATGTCTGCCATGGTATGCTACCAAATATACATACCTCCCTACATTGCTAAGCAGGAGCACACAAGAATACCTAAACTGGCACATTGGAGCATCCACTGACTAGAACCTTGCACCCAAACCCCATGGCAGGCAACAAAAACAAAATACATATGACCCACATTAGGCACACACATGACCCGTACCTCTATATACACATTGCATGCAGGCAACCACCCCATGACACACTGCCAGCACACACATACATCTTCATGCAGCCATGTTGCATCCAACGTACCCATTATGTACTCACCTGTTGGTCTGGAGGCCCATACAACTGCCCATACAGGGGTAGGGCCCCATCCACAAGCTTATCCAACTCCTCAGATGTGAAGGCTGGGTCCCTTTCTCCTGTAGCACGGGCCATCACAGGCTCCGGACGCAGGACACAGCAGAACATGCAGTAGAGATGTTGAACTGGAGAGAGTCAGGAATCAAGTGAAGCGGTGGAAAGAAAATGGCGGTCACATCCGTGGTGGTGAACACCATCACCGCAGGCGTTGATCATCATTGGTTCCTGTACTCCACAGAGCTCCATGTTAGCCAATGCAGACCACCTACTGCCATGATGCCAAACGCCAGCGGAATGACATCACTTCCATCTGTCCCTGCATACAGGACAGGTGGTTGTCATTTTGTTATGCTAGTACACATGCTGGACAGATTTATGTGCGTTATAGGTATCGATTGTACACACCTAGATTGTACACATGCAGTTTGACTCTTGTCAAGGCAAGACTGCTTGTTTAAGGATGACAGTATTTATGTTTGTTGGTGACTATGCCTGTCCTACAGCAAGTTGCAACTGTCGCCCCAACCCTCCCGGCTCACAAGCAGCACCTCACCAAAAAACAAACAGTAAAAGGTGATTTGTGGCAGCCTTTACGCATGGACTCAAGAGTGTGACATCTCAGGGAGTGTTGTGGTTAAACGGAGATTATCCCTTTCTCACATTAACAACATGTCTCACTCAAACACAGGCAATATTAAATTTTTAGATGTGGTGTTTTTCATTTGAAAATGGGAAAATTGAAAGTCGACTATACAGGAAAAGTACACCTTGCAACTCCATACTCCACGCCACCAGTGCACATCCCCGACATCAGATAGAGTCTATCCCATATGGGGAAATGATGCGTGCCAGACGAAACTGTAGCAAAGAAACTGATTTTTTACATTGTATTGAAGATATGGAAAATAGATTTAGACAACGTGGCTATCAGCCATATATTCTGAGACGAGCCTGAAACAGAATCATGAGAATTCCCAGGAGTGAAACTTTGAGTTATAAACCTAGACATAGCAGTGAGAATATTCGTTGCATAGTGAATTACACGCAGACTTCTGCCCTGTTACGCCGATGTATGATCAAACATTGGCATATATTATCAGCAGATGTCAATTTGAAGGGCTGCATTTTTGATACCCCACTATTCACATATCAGAAGGGTAAAAGCTTAAAGAGCACCTTATGCCCCAGCTATCCTAATAATAAAAAAACTCAGGAAAATTGGCTCACCATGCGTAATAAAGGTTTCTACAAATGTGGTAATTGCAGAATGTGCAAATGGGCAAGATCTGGAATGTCTACTTTTTGCAACCAGATTGGTGAGGAATTTCAAATTCTTTCCAACATTTCTTGCAATAGTAACTTTATGATATATATGATTGTTTGCAAATGTGGATTGTTTTATGTGGGGAGCACTATTATATCAGTAAAGACAAAAATAAGTGCGCATTACCGGGCCCTGAGACAGGATGATATTTGTTACCCTATTGTAGTACGTATGAGACAATGCCCTAAACAAGGTCTAAAGAAAAGTTTTGAATTTCTTGGTATTAAACATATACATAAGGATCCATGTGGGGGGAACCGGGAACTGTTCCTCAGGAGGTGTAAATGCATCTGGATTTTTAAATTAAGAGCAGTGGAGGATGGTTTGAACACAAACCACGAAAAGGAATATTTTCTGGGAGAATAATCATGATTCCTTACTACGATACAGAATAATGATCATGTATGTACCAACTGTTATATGTGGCAATACTGTTATTTATTTGTGAGAATATCTTAGCTTTTGCATGATATTGTTTGTAAATTATAACTACACTATTCACATGAATTATAATGTTAGATTGTTCAGTCTATCTATATGGGAATAGCATGATTGTTTTGATTGACTATCTTACTGACATAATTTTGTGATAACAATATTTCAGGTCTAGTTATTTCAGACACCGGGGATGGGTATTCATGACACACCGGTGTCAATATTGCCTTCAATAGCTCTCAACTCACTTGTGAAACAACTTAACCACCTGTTGTTTTGTACAAGAGGAGATGGTATTCTTGGGCAATGGGCCTCACACATTCGTGAAATACTGATAATGAGTTTTCTAGTCATGGTTCTCACAGGTGTGGTTGTTTAATTCTGGCTATCTTAGTTTCTATCCTCATTTTGTTGATAAATTTGTAGATACACTTGGTTTGCATGCGCTACGGCTTGATCCAGCCATGGCATGTTTCACATGGAAGTAGGCAAGATACCATGATTATTTCCCTAATGAGATTTTTCTGGGGTAAGGTATAGTTTACACATATTTACTATATTTACCAATATGGCTCCCTGATTACAGTACGGGAGTCACTAGTTACTGGTATTATATGCGTGGATTAATTCACATCAGTCATAAATATTTTCGAGTTAGCACTTAGATAGCTGTAGGAAAATATGGATTTAGCATAGGAAATTATGGAAGAATATAACATATGGGCAATTTGGATACTGGTATGACAGTGATTCCACTATCTCTACTGAGATGGTGCCCATAATGAGGGTTTGGGAGTCCTCTCTCACTTTTTACTTATGAAAATACAGTGTTTTATCATCTCTTCCAAGATGGCGCCCATTAACAGGGATGTTAGTCCTCTTTTACTTTTCACTCACGACGTTTTAAATGCGTGTATCAACATGAGTTTGTGCTCATTTGCTTTCGCGTACACGCCGGCAATGGAGTGAAGTTAAAACTCCTGTTTGATAGTCTCCGTTTCATCACAATAGGTGTACATTTTAGAATTTTATGACAAGACCGGAGGCTCCTATTATGCTTTCTTTTCCTGCTTTATTTTAAATAGCAGCCAAGAGGAAAAGCACCAATCCCAGAGGATTGCAAACAAGCAACCAATGGGATAACGAAACTAAGAACGTTGACCAATCAATGCAGTGCATCACATAAGGTATACCTATCCTGACTGCAGGCAGCCCTCTTTTCTTGCTGCTCGCAGTCAAGATAAGTATATCTTTCATTGCTCCTCATAATATTTGTCTTTACCTTATATATATATTATTTTCCATCTCTATTTATAAGCGTATTATTCTATTTATTGTATTGTGTCCAGCGTGTATCTGTTTTGTTGAATTGTTTAGCGCGTAAACGCTTAATTTTCTTTCAGTCATTTCTGCTCGTGAGGCGCGCTGCCGTGAACGTTCTATCTTGAACGCCGGCTGACGCGACCTCCATTTGGCAGCAGGCTTCAGGAGGACTACATTCCTTTCATTCCGGAGAGCCATCGGATAAAAGCTTTGAAAGCTTTTATTGATTTTTTCAGCTGGTTTCACTTCCTCTTTTCGCTCCGCTTTACAGACACAAGTCAAGAGCTTGAAAGCTCTTATTGACTTTCAATTAGACTCCGGTTGAAACATTAATCAGCCACAAGTTAAAGCTTGAAAGCTTTATTGATTTTTTCAGTTACCCTCCCGTTTATAGAACAATTACAGCTTAGGCTGTTCACTAAGAACCGGCATTTATTCTTTTCAAGGATTTCCCTGATTTTCTCTTGGTGAGTCACACTCCATTAATCTTTAAGCTTTTTATTTACATTTAATCCTTTTAAATACCGTTTTAAATACCTTTTTTCTCTCACTCTCCATAGCTATGGATTTCTCAGATTATTTCAAATCTAATGAAGATTCTGAAGAAGATTTCTCCTATAATTTAAATAACTTCATTCAATCCTCTGTTAAAAAAGCAGTTTCTGCTTCTATGGATAAAATTTCCAAACAAATTCAGTGCACTATGTCCTCATGTTTATCCCAATCACAAAAGGCCCATTCTGCGGGGGAAAGCAGAAAGCGCAAAGCCCCGGAGGCTTCTCAAAGTCAGTCCAACGACTCGTCTGCGCTTATGGTTGGTGAGTCAAACTCACACGGGATAGAGGACAAAGTCCCTCAAAGGCCTCCCAGTTCGGAGGGGAATAAAAATTTGGGTCAAAAATGTAAAAGTAAGTCAAAAAATGTCCCCAAGACCCAAACAATTGTGATTGAGGATATTAAAGATACCGACGACGATGCTGACTCTAATGTCTCCTCGTCAGACATTGAGGACGATAACTACTCTAATTTTTGGATCGGACCTCTCCCTAAAAAATCAAAATTAACTTCATCTAGCCAATCCCATGCCCCCCTCTTAGATTCTGACGGCAACCTCATGTTTGACCCTGGGCTAATCCACCATCCTAATTCTACAGAATGGGTTCCCTCCAATCATGTAGCAAAATATATTTTAGCTAAATTGCGACTTCCTCTAGACAAACAAGTTCGTTCAAGACTACGAGCTGAATGTCCCAGACCTTCTCTCCCGTTACACATTACTGATACCCCTGCCATAGACCCGTCCCTCCTAACATTCTTCTCCAACTTTGGCAAAGACCCACGCAAAGGGGTGGACAGAGCATGGGCTCTATGTCAAGATAAAGTACTGGATCTGGTCGGACCATTATCCCGCATTTTTGATTTAGCTGAATCAGCTAGAACCAATGATGAGTCTATTGACCCAGAAGAACTCTCTCTGGATTCAGAGAGCTTTTTGCTTGTTGGGTAATGCCAACTCAGCCATGACGCATGAACGCCGTAAAGGTCTTCTGCTTAAACTGGACCCTAAACTTGCAAATTTGGCGCCTAAAGATCCAGGAGCTAAAGCCGATGGCTTACTGTTCGGGGACAATTTCATCAAGGAACTAAGTAAATATGTTACCACTTTTGCTTCAATTAACAAAGCCCAACAATCACTTAAAAAGGTTTTTAATTCTCGGGTTTTTGTCAGGGCCGGTAGAGGCAGAAGCCGCTCCACCGACCGCCCTTCCAGAAACCAAGGCTTCAGAGGATCATTTGCTTACCAGCAACAACAGCAACAAGACTTTCATCCCCAGTTCTATCCCCAGCACTCCAGAGGATACAGAGGGAGGAGCCAATGCAGATCCTACAACAATTCAGGTAAACCTTCCTTCTGGCCATCCTTCTGTAGGGGGTCGTCTAAAATTGTTTCTCCACAAATGGATAGAGATTACCTCAGATCCCTGGGTACTCAACACAATCAAAGGTTATTTAATAGAATTTTACGAGATTCCCTATCAAAACTTCCCACTGCTCCATCTCAAATTTTCAAAAGAAATATCAGACTTAATCTCTGCAGAAATACAAGAGCTCCTTCAAAAACAGGCTATTCAACTGGCATTTCCCCTTCCTTCAGGCTTCATAAGCCCACTGTTTTTAGTAATAAGAAAAAACAAGAAAATCAGACCTTTCATCAATCTCAGGCAACTCAATCACTTTGTTGTATACAGACACTTCAAGATGGAAACCATTCTCCATCTACGAGATTCCCTACTGCTCAACGACTGGATGGTCCGTCTAGATCGCAAAGACGCGTACCTAACAGTTCCAGTTCAGTACTCTCACAGAAAGTTTCTGCAATTTCAATGGAATCTCAATACCTATCAATTTACTTGTCTTCCCTTCGGTCTCTCTTCAGCACCTTGGTGTTTCACCAAGCTAATGAAACCTATAGTAGCTCTTCTTCGATCTCAAGGTTTCAGATTAATAATATACTTAGACGATATTCTTCTAATGCATCAAGACATTTCTATTCTGAAGTCCCAACTCGCTTACACCATCTCTCTTCTTTCAGACCTAGGCTTTCTAGTAAATCAGCAGAAGTCAATTTTTACCCCTTCACAGGAGATGGAATTCTTAGGATTCCTGATCAATTCCCCTCAAGGTATCCTTCAACTCCCGATCTAAAAAATAAAACACATCAAATCCGAGATAACCCTATCTTTACAGCAGACTTCTCTCTCCCTCAGGTCTCTTGCAAGAATTGTAGGTCTTCTTTCTTCTTCAATTCAAGCAATCTTTCCAGGTCCTCTTCACTATCGGGCTCTTCAGAGTTTAAAAATTCGTCATCTTCGCAAGGGTCTTGCTTATTCAGATTTCATCCCCCTCGATCTCGAATCCCGTACAGAACTCCAATGGTGGCTGGATCCCCTCGAAGCCTGGAACGGCAGGACCATCTTTGCCTCAGTCCCAGATCTTGTGTTAGAATCCGATGCAAGCCTAACAGGTTGGGGAGCAAGGTGTGGTCACGTATCGACTGGAGGCACATGGTCTCGACAGGAGTCTTCATTGCACATCAATTATTTAGAGATGCTTGCAGGATCCTTTGCAATAAGGACTTTCACCAAAAACAAAGTTTCTTGTTCCGTACTTCTTCGTATGGACAATCTTACAGCGGTAAGATATATAAATCACCTTGGCGGTACTAAATCCAAACCACTAGCAGAACTAGCAAAAAGCTTTTGGGATTTCTGCCTTCACAGAAAAATTTCAGTTCAAGCAGAATACTTTCCAGGTTCTCTCAACTCAGTATCAGGTTGGTTTTCTCGTCACCTTTCAGATTACAGCGACTGGAAACTTCACTCTTCAGTTTTCAACTCTATCCATCACAAATGGGGTCCCTTCCACACAGACCTGTTTGCATCCCGTCTGAACACTCAACTACCTCGTTTCTTCAGCTGGAGACCAGACCCTCATGCGTTAGCGACCGATGCCTTTCTCCAACAGTGGCATCCTGCAACGCACTATGCATTCCCTCCGTTCATAATGATAAACAGAGTCCTCAATCATCTCCGATGACAAAAAGCCACTATAGTCTTAATAGTCCCGTTCTGGCAAGCTCAAGTATGGTTTCCCTCTCTCCTGGAATTAGCCGTCGACTTTCCCGTCCTGCTACCCTCCTTTCCCTCACTACTTCTCAATCCTCAAGGTCTTCCCCACGATCTCATTGTCAACAAAACCCTGTTTCTATCCGCTTGGAAAGTCTCAGGTCTTCATCGTCTTATCCAGGAATTTCACTCAAAGCTTCAGCTTATATCAACAGCTCCTGGGCTCCAGGCACTTCCAAAGCATACAAGTCAGCTTGGTCTATCTGGTCTAGCTGGTGTCTGGGAAAATCATGCGATCCCTTTTCAACAGATCTAACCTTAATAGCTAATTTCCTTGCCTCTCAGGCTAGCGCAGGCAAATCTTACAGAACCATTAATCTATATAGATCAGCATTGTCGCTACATCTTCCTTTTATAAACGGGAAATCAGTAGAAGAACATCCTATGATTTGTCGTCTATTAAAAGGAGTGAAATTTTCCAATCCACCAATTCCCAAATACTCCACCATATGGGACCTCAACCTAGTCCTTCAATTGTTTATCTCTTGGCAAGATAATGACTCCTTATCTCTGAAAATGCTTTCAGCCAAATTAACAATGTTGCTGTGTCTTGTCTCTATAAAACGTTTGTCAGATGTAAGAGTCTTAGATATCTCGGCTCGTCAATTCACTCCGTCTGGTATTCTGTTCAATGTGTCCCGTCGTACCAAAACCAATATTACCTCTGTGTTTTATCCCTTTTTTCCAAATCAACCAAAACTCTGCGTAGGAAACTGTTTAAAGGTTTATGAACAAAAAACGGCCGATCTTAGAACATCTTCTGCTTCCCAACTGTTAATCTCCTTTAGGAAACCTTATAAACCGGTCTCTTCTCCTACCTTGGCTCGTTGGGTCAAATGGGTAATGTCTCTAGCGGGCATTGATACTTCAAAATTTGGCGCCCATTCTGCTAGAGGTGCCATGGCATCAAAAGCCTTTTGGGCTGGTTCAAGATTGGAGGATATTCTAAGATCGGCAGATTGGTCTAATGATTCTACCTTTCGTACATTTTATTGTAAACCTGTTAATTCAGCAACTTCTATTGTAATTGACATGCTTTAAACAAGCATAATAGGAGCCTCCGGTCTTGTCATAAAATGTAGATTTTCCAAGTAGTTTATGATGGAAAGTCTTAATTTTATTAAAGACACGGAGGCGAGTATTATCCCACCACTTATTGTATTAATCTTGTTATCTCCCTCCCTTTCTAGCCAATACCAACGCTTCAACATCCTCCTCAACTTAAGTCAGCGGATGCCTTTCCTTCACGAGGATCTTGTTCACCACGTCTTTCACTAACCTCGGACCTGTACACTCCTAATTTGGACAGAATTCAAGACTTTTTTGCTCTAATTCTAGCAATATGTTTGATTTGTTGTATAGTACCTTTGTTTAAATCTGTTTCTTGACTGTCTCGCAACCGAAAAGAGGGCTGCCTGCAGTCAGGATAGGTATACCTTATGTGATGCACTGCATTGATTGGTCAACGTTCTTAGTTTCGTTATCCCATTGGTTGCTTGTTTGCAATCCTCTGGGATTGGTGCTTTTCCTCTTGGCTGCTATTTAAAATAAAGCAGGAAAAGAAAGCATAATACTCGCCTCCGTGTCTTTAATAAAATTAAGACTTTCCATCATAAACTACTTGGAAAATCTACATTACATGTAATAACGGGTAATAGTAGGTTATGTCTGAATGACAGTGATTTTGCTATCATTCCAGACGATTGTAAAGGGATCGCTTGTGAAGACCGGACTGAGTACGTTTATTATTTGGTTCGGACCAATATCGTTCCGGAAGGCTTTTTGACCACATAATTAGGAACAATTCCATTTACAAACTCATTAAGGTATGCATCTGGGCACAGACACTCCAACTTTGATGGGGTCACTTTTTAAAATCCTCTTTGGTGATAACATTGGAGTTTTGGGCATCTAGGTTTTCTGGTGATCTGGGTGGGTTGGTTTCTTTATTTTTCTTGGTAGTTCTTTCACAAGTGTGTTTTTTGGCAGGCTGTCACACTGGGAATATCCCTCTTCTTTGTTATATTAAGCTAATGGATAGTCATAGCATATATTAAAGAGAATTTTTGTTTATACTTAAGGGTGATATATTTCAATATAAGGATGACTTTTGATATTTTAGATTGGAGTTCACCCGTAATTATTACAACACTTTTTGGTGATGGTGAAGGATTAAACCGTCTATTCTGTCAATTGAACAGATTGTTTATAAATTCATGTTTGTAAATATGGATAATTATATCCTTCGCAGCACTGAGGAAGTTGGTGCGATTATCCTCTCGCGTGACGAAACACGTGTTGGCTGTTGTTTGTTGATTACTGAAATTGGGAACAATTCCATAATAAACAAAAGATTGGATTCAAGCTGCTGACTGTTGATTACACGTATGATGTTATAATCCAATGACAAGAAGAAGATGATTTTGGATATAAGACATGGACATTAATGATTTGTTATTTACACAAGTGTCTTGGATCTCTCTTTTGAATGAAGGAGATGCAGTAAGGTTTCAATATGTTTTATTCAACAAAACTGCAATCTACAATAAGTTGCTTGGGCTGCAATGATTAGGATAATGAATAATGCAAGAAACAGAATGGTCAAGACAAGAGTCATTAATAGAAAGACCACAAACATCTTGCAATGACATGAAATGGCATGGGATGTGAAATATGTCCTAATACCCTAATGTCATGTACCTAATCTCTAACCTAAAAGAGAGCTAGGTGCGTTAAACCTAATCTGCCAATGTCATGTCCATTAGACGAGCCCCCAACCCTCATTACCTTGGAATGAGGTCTCTAGCTCAGACTCCGTAGGAACACAAAGCCTAGGTCAGCGTCAAGGCGACGTGCAGCATCGATAGTAGCAACGGTATCTGGTCGGAATCCATCTGACTATCTGTCTAAGTGAGGTGCATTTATGCAGATCTACTCGGTCCCCTGACGTAGGTCTGTTCCCAAACAATAGGTAACAAGACATGCTTGTGACGGCAATTTATGTAAACAATTCCCTCGAAGGCGTGAAGAGGGAAAGTACCTAATCTGAACACTTACAGTTTGTTTATCTTTGTCACTTGATATTGATGCCTTAGCGCGGTGGCACTGATAATGTGAAACTAAACCACTGGCCTAACTAGAAATAAGGTAGCTATCTTAAAAGATATAATTAAATAAATAAGCTAAAACAGAGCAAGCTAAGTAGGGTAAAAGTCAGTAGGTGACGGGGGCACAAGTCTGCAAGCCAAAGGCAAAGCTAACTTCTGTTTCCCATTAAAACAAACTAGGATTCACTGCACTAGACAATTCCAGTCTTCTATATACATACATGCACTGTGTACTGTGAAATTATGTGTCCATACTCCCAATAGTCACACACATCTCATGTTTGGCTCACTTAGATACCAACCACTGAGGAGGAGGAGGCAAACACCTGTGTACAGACCCTTAGTGGACTTGGCTACACTGGAGGACCGACACATCATACTCACCTATCGTCTGGACAGGGCCACAATAACTTAGCTGTGTCAACAATTGGAGCCAGATCTGATTACTGGTATCCGTAGCACTACATCAATTCCCCCTGTAGTACAGGTACTCTCAGTGCTCCACTTCCTGGCAAGTGGTTTATTCCAGGTGACAGTGGGCTTGGCTGTAGAAATGTCAGAGCCAATGTTTTCGATTGTGCTTGGAAGGGTTTTGGCTGCCTTGCTCAAACACATGAGCAGCTACATCTCATTGAAGGCTGGATTATACGCAATGGGGCACATACCACATGTGAATGGGGCCATTAACAGGCCACATATTGCCTTGGTCTCTCCCAGGAGAAATAAGCAGGTCTACAGGAATAAGAAGAAATCTAAATGTCCAGATGGTGTGCCTTGCTGATCAACACATCTCCCATGTCACTGCCATGTTTCCTGGATTTGTGCATGATGCCCATGTACTGAGGAATAGGAGTATCCCACTGTAGGAGGCTGGCCTAGTTTGAAGTGGATACCAAAGGTACTTACACCTTATACGAGGTCCAGTTATCCCTTATTATTGAAATGTAGTCAGTGCCTAGAAGCCAGGCTGTGTAGAGGTATCTGTAGCTGAGCAGCCAAGGCTGAACTAGAAGACATGCAAAGCTCTTGCAATACCACTGTAGTCACACAACACTCACACACATGAAAGAAAATACTCAATGTTACAAAAATAAAGGTACTTTATTTTGGTGACACAAATGCCAAAAATACCTTAGAGACTATACTCCCTTAGGATTTAAGTAATATACACAGTATATACACTAGAATCCAAAAACAGGTAAGTAAACAGTTAGAAAACAGTGCAAATAGTGTAAATCACAATAGGTTGCAATGGGCCTGGAGGGAACACAAACCATATACTAAAATAGTGGGATGCGAAAGTCAGTTTCCCACCTAGGCAAGCGAAGTGTGTAGAGGGGCGTTGGGAGTGTAATAAAACACCAAAGGTAAGTAATAGAACCCACTCCAGAGCCTAGGAAAACAGGAGTAAATCACAGTCAGTTTCCTGACACACACAAGAAGTTGTGATAGAAGATTATGCAAGAACCAGAAGAGACTGTAAGACACCAACAATGGATTCCTGGACCTGAAGACCTGTGGAAGAAGGGGACTAAGTCAGAGAAGCACTGAAGAGTCCAGGGAGAACAGGAGCCCCTGCTAACCCAGATGAAGGGGCAAAAGAAGAACCACTGGTGAGAAGACAAAGGGGGTCATTCTAAGTCTGGCGGGCGGCGGAGGCCGCCCGCCAGACTTCCCCCCTCCAAAATACCGCTCCGCGGTCAAAAGACCGCTGAGGGTATTTTGGGTTTTCCACTGGGCTGGCGGGCGACTGCCAAAAGGCCGCCCGCCAGCCCAGTGGAAAACAGCCTTCCCACGAGGACGCCGGCTCAGAATTGAGCCGGCGGAGTGGGAAGGTGCGACGGGTGCAGTTGCACCCAGCCGTCGAATTTCAGTGTCTGCAAAGCAGACACTGAAATTCTTTTTGGGGCCCTCTTACGGGGGCCCCTGCAGTGCCCATGCCATTGGCATGGGCACTGCAGGGGCCCCCAGGGGCCCCAAGACACCCCTCACCGCCATCCTGTTCCTGGCGGGAGACCCGCCAGGAACAGGATGGCGGTGAGGGGTGTCAGAATCCCCATGGCTGCGCAGCGAGCTGCGCCGCCATGGCGGATTCCAAAGGGCAGCGGAAAACCGGCGGGAGACCGCCGGTTTTCCGCCTCTGACCACGGCCAAACCGCCGCGGTCAGAATGCCCTGCGGGGCACCGCCAGCCTGTTGGCGGTGCTCCCGCCGACCCTGGCCCAGGCGGTCGTGTACCGCCGGGGTCAGAATCACCCCCAAAGTCAGCTATGCACCTAAGAAGATAGATGCGGGTTCCTAGTTGGTGCAGAAGATGTCCCATGCCGGATGGATGAGTGCAGTCTGATTTGCATCACTGGATTCTGCCAACAAGCCTTGGCACATGCAACGCTCCAGACTTTAGTCCACCACCTGTGTTGCTTGATCTACGCTCATCGTCTGGAGAGGGGACCTACGCCACCGGTCGTCGCTGCAGAGAGGTATCTGCTGAAGCAGAGAAGTTACTCTGTCAGTCCACAGGAGATTCCTTCAGTTCTTCTGGTGCAGGCTGAAGACAGGCAATCCTCGGAGGATGCACGACCTGGAAACTGTTGCAGTTGCTGGCAGGATCTGAGGTTACAATGTTGAAGAAGTCATCTTTGCTTCTTTGTTGCATTTGTAGAGTTCCTGGAGGGTTCAGCTGCAGTTCAGTTGGTAGAAGATGAAGTAAAGGATGCAGAGGATTCTTGCTGGAGTCTTGCAATCCGAATCTGAAGAAACACCCAGAGGAGAGACCCTAAATAGCACCTGAAAGGGGGATTGGTCACCTAACCAGGTAAGCACTGATCAGGAAAGGGCTCTGATGTCACCTGCTGGCACTGGCCACTCAGATGCTCCCAGAGTGCCCCCTCACCTTGGAATCCAAGGTGGCAAAACCCAGGGACACTCTGGAGGAGCTCTGGGCACCACCCCTGGGGTGGTGATGGACAGGGGAGTGGTCACTCCCCTTTCCTTTTCCACTTTCATGCCAGAGGAGGGACTGGGGGTCCCTGAACCAGTGTAGACTGGATTATGCAAGGAGGGCACCATCTGTGCCCTTCAAAGCATTTCAAGAGGCTCTGGGAGGCTACCCCTCCCATGCCTATATCGCCTATTTCCAAACGGAAAGGGTGTAACACCCCTCTCCCAAAGGAAATCCTTTGTTCTGCCTTCCTGTGTTTGAACTGCTCAAGCAACAAGAGGGCAGAAACCTGTCTGTGAGGTGGCAACAGCTGGGGCTGCCTGGAAAACCTCAGAAGGCTGGTATGGCAGTACTGGGGGTCCATTGTGGAGCCCCCAGAGTGCATGGGATTGTACAACCAATACTAGAATCAGTATTGGGGTACAATTCCCAGTTTTTAGCCACCTTACATGGCCATATTCAGGGTTACCATTGTGAAGCTGGATATAGGTATTGACCTATGTCCAATGCATGCGTAAAATGGTGTCCCCGCACTCATGAAGTCCGGGAAAATGGTTGTGGATGATGTGGGGGCACCTCTGCTAGTGCAGGGGTGCCCTCACACACAGGTACTTTGCACCCAGCCTTCAAGGTTGGAAGGCCTGACATGTAGGTGACTTATAAGTGACCTGGTGCAGTGTAAATGACTGTGAAATGGTGCATGGACCATTTCACACGGTCTGCAATGGCAGTCCCGTAGAAGCCTTTGCATAAGCTCCCTATGTGTGGCAAAAGTAATGCTGTAGCCCATAGGGATCCCCTGGAATCCCAATGCCCTGGGTACCTAAGTACCATATACTAGGGACTTATAAAGGGTGACCAGAGTGCCAATTTGGGATGCAACACTGGGGTCCGGTTTAGCAGAACTCCAGTGACACAGTCAAGCATACTTTCAAAAACAGTGAAACATATTAACAAGCAGGCGAAAAACAATAAGCACTGGGGTCCTGGCTAGCAGGATCCGAGTGACACAGTCAAAAAACACTTACATCAGGCAGAAATTGGGGATAACATGCCAAAAATAGGGTACTTTCCTACACCCACAGGTGATGGCAAAAATACAGAGGCACAGAGTGTGGCTCATAGGTGAGCTTGAGTATTCACACAGTGTATGTCAGTGTATAGCACCTGGATTTGTACTCCATGCCATTGTACATGAGTAATGTGTGTCCCTCACTACTCCCCGGTGACTCTGGATACCCAAACCTGTCCTGACTGTTGGCCCCTGTGAGGAATCCGAGAACACGGGCAGAAAATCGATACGACAGACATGGCTGTACCAGCAGGGTTGTAGAACGTGCATTTGGTCTAATGAAAGCCAGGTTCCGGTGCCTCCATTTGACAGGTGGATCCCTATTCTACGTCTCTAAGAAGGTCTGCCATATAGTGGTGGCTTGCTGCCTGCTGCACAATTTGGCCCTCAGTCGCCATGTGCCCTACCTGCAGGTGGAGGGGGGCGTCAATGCACCTGTGGCAGCAGAGGACACTGAAGATAGTGATGAGGAGGAGGAGGATGTGGACAATAGGACACGTCATACAGCAGTACATCCAATGACACTCAGATAAGACTGTAATTATGTTCATATCTCCTTTTCAGTTAAGTGCTGTGTGCCAGCTGTGTTGTGCCGATCACTTGCTTTTCATTTCTATTGACTGTCACTTATGCCTTCCCTTTTTGCAGATGTTGGTGTGGTCACAACTGTGTACTGATGTGATGACTATAGACTGCTTAAACACATTTGTTGAATGGATTCACACCTTACTGACATTTGCACATGATAATACAGTCCAATACATTGCAATTTTCTGTATGATAAAGCACAAATACTCTAGTTGTGTTCAAGGTTGTTAATTGAAGTGAGAAAAAGGAAGGTATAGTGTAATAGAGTGGGGTGATGGTGGACGAACACTTCAGTGTAGTAGTCCAGTTGGCTTGTAGCACAGGTCCACTAACCAAGGGGCCATAGGAAAAGAAGCAATGGCAGTCCAAAGTGAACAAGGTGACTCAGTAGCAAACAAGGGGGACATTCTGGAGGGTCTCATTTCCTGGTGGTGTTCTTGGTCTTTGCAACAGTCTCTGGTGTCTGTCTGGGTCGCAGTGAACGTTTGTGGGGTGGTTCACCTTCTGCAGGGAGAAGGGTGCTGTTGAGCTGTGGGTGGTGTTGCAGGTCCTCCTGTCCACTAGCTACAGCAGATGTTGATGGTTGGTGAGTGGAGTGGCTAGTGGAAGTGGGCCGCTGGTGTACCCTGTTCTCCCGCATGGTGTTGGGCATGTCACCCAGCACCCCTACAATGAATGCCATGTTGGATTTCAGGCCCTGCAACAGCTGCATGACCTCATGGTGGTGTACCCCCTGGTGCTGCTGGTTCTCTTGCATGATTGCGATCACATGGCCCATACTGTCCTGGGATTTTTGGTATGACCCCAGGACATGTGTGAGTGCCTCCTGGGTAGTCGGTTTCCTGGGCCTGGCCTCCCCCTGGCTAACAGCTGACCTCCAACTGTCTCTGGCCCCCTCCCACTGTCCCTGGCCTGTGTCACCGTGAACGGTGTGCCCACTCCCACTTACACCAGGACCTTCACCGTCTTGCATGTGTGGTGTCGACTCAGGTCCCTGTACAGGTGGGCACACTATTGATTGACTGTGAGATGTAGAAGCCAACTGATCTGTGGTCCCAGATGGGCCAGGGAGTTTATCCAGCTGGGGACATCCAGAGTTGCTGTCATCACTGAGGGCATCTTCTGGTGGAGGACTGGGTTGTCGTGGCACCTGCTCACCGCTGACATTAGCTGGGACACCTGTGGAGATGTAAGTGAACTGTTAGGGTACATGTCTGTCACATATTCTGCATTTATGGCTTTCACTATGGGTTTGGTGTTGTCCTCCCACCTTTGGTAGTGTATCGTGATGGATTGTGGGATTGGTATTTCTTCATGCTGGCCATGCATTGCTGTTGTGCATGCATGTAGAGCTGGGAAGGGTGTGCTTGGAGTGGGTAGGGCATGCAGGGGTACACAATTGAGTGTGGTTATTGGGGTGGTGCACTGTATGGGATGGAGTGTGGTATAGGGAGTCAGGGTGAGGGGGTGACATGCCATGCAGGTATCGGTGGAGGTAGGTTAGTAATGGTGACTTACCAGTGTCCAGCCCTCCAGTGAGGCTCTCAGGATGCAGGATTGCCAGGACTTGCTCCTCCCATGCTGTCAACTGGGGGGAGGAGGTAGGGGTCCACCGCTAGTCCTCATGATGTGGACCTGGTGCCTTGATGCGACGGAATGCACCTTCCCCCGTAGGTCATTCCACCTCTTTCGTATGTCGTCCCAATGTTAGCTTCAAGTGGTGTTGGGTACCCTATTCCACCAATAGCTGACCACTGTTGAATGGCCACTGTGGTGATTTGTGGGTCATAATTTGGAGGACTGGCATAGCGGGGAGGGTGGTGAGTCAGGCAGTGTTTCTCCTTTGTTGGGTCTTGTGGGCCTTGTGGTTGTGGCTGATTTCTGTTGGTTTTGTGATTGTGTGTCATGATGTGGCGGGTGGACTACTGCCTCTGCGGCGTTCTGTTGCGGCCATCACCACGGCGGTCTTTGGAAAAGACCGCCAATGTCATAATGAGGGCCATTGTGTCAGGAGAGATGATGTCTCTCCAATAGGCTTCCTTGGGCAGCTTTCTTACCGGAAATCATAGCTGCATCCAAGGCAGGACTGGCCATGCCAGGCATCAGGCGTTTCCCCAGTAGGTTGGGGAGGGTTGTGTGGGGGCATGCTTTTATTACGGGGAACCGGTTTTGCAGCAGTGCAGCAGTTTTGAAAGCACTGCAGAGTTACTTGTATTTCCAAGAGTTTTCAGGCAACAATAAAAGTGCCAAGATTACTCTGCTGATTAATGTACCTGCTGGAGAAAGATGGGGTTTTGTCTGGTGGTACGTTTGACTCATCTAAGGCAGCTTCAAGGGTTGATGTGCCTGATGCAAAGAACATGTACTATGGAGATCACAGAAAGAATTTTATGACCATAGCTCAATGAGATACCTTTTTGTCACAGAGCTCCTTTTGTTACTGGGCAGTTCATAAGTTACAATCATAATTATCAGAGTTAGCTATGAGCTGCCATCAAAACGCTGCAGGTTAGAAAGTTGTCTTTGGTCATCCTAATGTTGCTAAAAATGGTTTGTTTGAGTAGAAACACATTATTAATAAAGTCAACCCTATCAACTGTGTTACGCTCCGAATCCTGAGTTTATGCTTCCTCACAGCAAGCACTCTTAAAAAATACCTACCTGTATGGATGACATGTGAATCCTGCACATTTGAGTCCCCTTTGTCAACATTTTCTATACACTGATTTTCACACATATGATTTATTGTCTCTGTATGTGTGTGTGATGTGCTCCAGTGCCCTACGCTGGTAAGAGAGGCACTATAAAACAAATGAAATACATATGAGACAGGGCTAAGGAACTGTTAGAGGGTGATGGTGAGGGAATAATTGAAGAACCCCAATACAGATTGCTGTATCCTGGTGAACTGTACGGTCACCATTTACTATGCTTTAAAAAACTAATACAACTGAATATATAATGTATACAATGCAAAATGTCTTGTAGAATGTTTTTGTCATTTTTTCCCCAAATATTTTTGGGAGGAGAATCTCCCAAACCCACCAAGTTCCCTCCTGTAGTGGTCAGGTTCGCTAACTATGCACCATATTGGGGCTGGTCTGACAAAATTTGCCAGGGATACTGTGGGTTCTCAGTCCAGCCCTGGCTGCATACCACCTCAGCTGCCAGGTCAAGATCAACTATCTCTTGGGCAGCATCCAGAGGGCTGATGCTTTCCATCTGAAAACCCTCCCTCTCACTCCCCTGGGTAGTCACCCCATGGGAAACCACCCTGGAACTGCTGTTATGCCTATGGTACAGGGTTCAATACCCCACCCAGGGACTAGTTAGACCAAATGTTCACGGAGAGGGTTTCTGAACATTGTCCAGCCCTGTCCAGCACACCCCAAACTCCACCAACTTACCCATTTCCAGGCTATATAAGGGAGATCCTCCACAGACTGTAAACATCCATTATTAAAATTTAGCAGGTAATTCCACAGATATAAACTGTGACTCAAATAGTAACTGATATAGGAATGGGGCATCGACTAATAGTGTTTACATGCTACATCATCCCACTAAAGGCATCAAACTAGAAACATGCCGTATCGGTGAATTATTAGGAGCTAGTTGCCTTTTATAGTAAAGAGGGTGAATATCAGAAACAAGCCAGGGAGAAAACCAAAGATTTAATCAAAGAGATTATAATGTTAATATATTGACCAAGGTCTCTGATAAAGCAAGCAAGCAACTATGTTGTGACATACTGAGATGTAAATCTATGGATGAGGTGACGCGGAAGAAAGCGAACGATGCATTATATTTTATTATGAAATGTAGTAAAGACAGTGCTCAAATGCATAAGACTTGAAGACACAGTGGTACTTGCTACTGAGAGATGAATTGGTATCGAAATACATTAAAAAGAAGTCATGACAGGTCAGACATAAAAAAGCAAAGCTGAAAGACTTGTTAAGTCCAATGGCCTCATTACGAGTTTGGCGGTCTTTTGTCAAGAATGCCGTGGTGATGGCCACAAAAAGACCGCCATGTTGGCAGTGATCTGACTGCCGTTTTAAGGGCTTCACAATGAGTTTGGCGGTCTTTTGGCAAGACCGCCGTGGTGGTGGCTGCCAAAAGACTGCCATGTTGATGGTAATCCGACTGCTGTATTAGGAGTCATACAGCTAAAACCGCCTAAATACAGCCAAATTTCTGAAACCGCCAGGACACTGCAGAGTGGGAAAGAGGCGGTCCCATCACCAGCACCACCAGCCTGCCAAAAAACCTCCAACCATATTACGATCCACATATCACGAGAGCAGTTCTTCCATGGCAAAAAATCATTTATGGTGCGAACCGTGGTTGTTGTAAGTCACATCAGTTAAACACCACACCACATTGGATAGTTTAAAAACCCCACACCTGACACACATCCACACACCCGACACACCTACACACTGAACTATATAACACACCCCTTCACATCCTGCAATCTTTTGGAGCTAAAACACCAAACACAGCCAGAGAGAAGCCAAAATAGAAAACCACCCTCCCCAAGAATCCCTGCAGTATCTGCCTCCCCCTTGATGCCCCTACCTGTGGAGATTACATGGCAGTCAGGAGTCAAGTTGGGGCACCATATTGTGCCTTTGACAATTTACTAAATATTGTTATATTGGATTGGCTGATGGCCTTGTATTTTTCTATTAAATAAACCAACCTGTTGTTGGTTTTTAGGTTACTTCTTTGTCCTGCATTTCCTTTCCTAGGTTAGCTTTTTTCCTCGCCTACATTGGTTGTGTGTGGGTATTTGTGTGTGTGTGGTGCTTGTGCTTCCTGAATTGTTTGGGAGGCATTTGAGGGTGCGTGTGGTGCTTTCGTCCCCCTGGGATAGGGTGTGTGTTTTTTGATGGGCATGTGTTTGTGGCAGACACGTTGTCATGGTATTGTGTGGTGTTTGTTTTGACATCTGATTGTTGTTGTGGTGTGTGGCTTTGTGTGCTTTGACTGTGTGAATGTGCATGTATTGCGCATGGTATGATAGGTACAATGTGCTGTGTAATTTCTGATGTGTGTGTTGATTGGTAACTTGTACGATTGTTTAATTGTGTGTGTTCATTTCCTGTTGGTTGAATGTTGTGTTGTATGTGTGATTGTGTGATGTGTCCCTGGCTAGTGTCAGTTGTGAGTGTTTGGCAATGTGTTTATGATTGTGCAGTTGTGATGTTGTTGTGATGTGTTGTTACGTTGTATGTTATTGTGTGAGACTGGGCCTGTCCTGCGTTGACGAGTGTAAGTGTATGTTCTAGAAGTGTAGTGTCTGTGTGGTGGCTGCAGTGTGTGTGCTGTGTATGTGTGGGTGTCTTTGTGGTTGTATGTGAGTGTGTATGTCAGTGTACTGTTATGTGTGAGTGTAGCCCTCGCACCTCCTTCCCTATGGTATGTTATATAAGTGTACAAAATTGAACAATATACAACAGTAACAGGTGACTGTGTGTACTTACGGTTGCTGTCATCGTTGTCGGTGAAGATTTTGTTCTTTGGGCGAGCAGGAGCAGCGGGATGATGTCTAGTTCTGGTTCCATGGTGGCTCCTGACGAGTGTGGCTTCCTGAAGGTGAGTGTCTACTTTTATACAGGTCGTTTCTCTGGTGGTGCCACCACAGCGGAAATCTTGGTGTTGTGCAGCCTCATATTAGGTCAGACGGAAACATGGTCTCTGCCGGCCTGCTGGTGCCTTCAGTTGTCCGTGGCGGTCTGACGGCACTGGCAGTGCCAGTGGTGCTTTGGCTGTAATAAGTAGAGATTACCGCCAAACTGATAATTTGGCAATTTTCTCCACCAACCTGTTGGCAGTATGAGCGCCACCGCCAACATGGCGGTCATGGTACCACCAAACTCGTAATGAGGCCCCAGGTGTTACTTTCAAGAATAGGCATTTGAGATGGAAATTTGGGAGGGTGATTTCTGTAAATGGTAATTACAAATGTGGTAATTTGAGTTGTTGTGACTACACCAACCAAAGCGACATGAAATTTACAGATAGCCATGGAACAAGGAAATACAATATCCAAAATGTCAATAACTGCAATACAAGGTTTTGCATTTGCATTACATATGCTTGTTAAATTGTATGTGGGGTTGACTATTATAAAATTAAAGCATTGCTGTCAGGAGCTTCTGCAAGCATTCTGCCTTAAGGAGCAGAGATACCCCATGACATTTCATTTTGCTCTGGGACAAGGATTGTAAACTACCAAAAATTAGGTTTGACAGATTTTTGACAATCAAGAGCCACCTGTGTTAATAAAATGGGTGAAGTAAAGAAGAAGGGTTAGAACATAAGTTATCTAAGAGTTTTGAAACCCCCATTGTATATGTGATTGGTGAACTTCAATAAGCTAAGGTGGACACACCTCTTCCAAAGTTGGTATACATGCCCACCTAACCATTTGACGAATTGCCCCAAAAAGCAACCCAGAAAAGAAACATTTTAGATGATGGTGAGCAGGAGCAAAAGGGTAACCTGCTAGAGCTGTGGCTACCATGGGCCTACCTCCTCCCCCGCTGGCTGAATCATTGTCTAGAAATCAGCATGGCTTGCAGTAAAGGAAAAAAGGAGTGCCATACACTCATCCTTCCATGAGAATCTCTGATTCGAATACTTGCCATAGCGGGAGATTCCACGTCATCTATGTATCTGTACGTCTCACCAACGACTGCCCAGGCACTGCCTGAATGATCCGAAATCTTCAGAATCTACACCTGGCACAGCTGTGCATTGGTAAGAAGTGGAACTCACTTCATGCTGAGGGGGAGATTAGCAGGAGTTAAAATGGGTTTTCAGAAGGGAGTAAATGATTGGTGGGGCTGCAGAGAGTCTCAGGGAGCAGGGAAGGGGAGGAGGATGGGGAAGATGCAGGGGGGATAGGGCTGAGCTGGGGGCAGTGTTGATTGTTCCGCCATCCAGTTCTGCCTCCACATGGGGACCATGTGTGTCCCTGAGTACTGCGCCTTGCCAGGGGCTGCATTCGTTCCTGGTCATGGGGTGAGTTTGGCGAGTCCCTGTAGGGTCCTACTGTGCATGCCAAGAGGCAGCCCATTTCTAAGGGAACTGTTTAAACACCCGCCCCACACTCATCAATCACAGAAGTCACCAGACCGTGTTAAGAAGCCTTGGCATATCCAATCGGTCTCCCCTTTTGAATGTGAATGAATGTGTACTTTCTTTTTAATTGTTGGTGTGTATTAGTAGGAAAAAGTAAAGTATTATTATATGCATGTATTCATATGTATTTCCAAGTTTGGTTGGTGTGTGGTGTAGTGTATATTGTGTAAGATTTAGTAAATGTAAATAAAGAAACCTTTTTATTGTTGTTTCATGTTTTTTTTCTTGTATTTTATTTATTTTATTAGTTTCAAGGAGTTTAGGAGGTAAATTTAAACATGTTTATTATCACATGTTCACAATTCTAACTGAAAAACATGCAGATCACTGCAGATCACTGCATTATTAGCACAACTAGCAGGGTCGATGCGTCCCTTAGGGCGTTGGGACATTGCCCCACTAATATTTTGGTCTCCCTTGCCCCCCAATTAAATGTGAACAAACTGAGCAAACTCCTTACATTTTAAAGTGTCCCATGGCACTCAGCCTTCAGACGTGGGCCATTTTTGCATTCGAAATGAGTGCCAGAGGCAATCCAACTCCTAAGTCAGTGCGGGCCTCGGTTGGTGGGGCTTAACAATATTGATAGACAGTAGTAAACTATAGCCAGCTCACCTGGGCCAATGTCCGCATGTCGGGTTGGACGGCTGCCTTTCTCCAGCCAGCCCGACATGTACACTATAGGCCTGTAAGAGTCTCTCCATCATCTGAGCGTTAGTGAGCTGGGGGACTCCAAACAATAGCCCTGGGTGTCTGTAATGAGCGGTGAGGTTGCTTGCCCTAGCCAATCCAGACGCTGCTGTAACAGCAGGAGCAAAGTCTTGATTGTCTAGATTTAGTGTTACTAAGGGGTCTCTGGTGCAGTGTGTATACTTGAGGCAGCACAGGATTGGGAGGAGGGAGGCTGTCTCTCTCTCTCCTCTTTCACACAGCGCAAAGAAGAGAGACAGGCATTGGTGCTTTAACGGGTTTGTCCTGTGGCACTCATTTGAATAGTTTCCACAGTGTGAGAAAACTGGACTGATTGCAGAAGCCCCCTATCTTTTTGTCCCCCTTTTTCACTTTTTGCTCATGTTTTCTCATGACTCGGATTGTGCCCTGGGCACCGTTAAACAGCCTCAGGGCCTGTGCTCTGAATAAAATAATTATATAAATTAGGCTAATTATAATTGACTGTATCAACCTACCTATAAGTCCCTAGGATATGGTAGGGTATGTAGGTTTAGGGACCACCGCATAGGTGGTCCGAGGTGTCCAGTGTCATTTTAAAGGTAGGCCTGACTTGCTGGCTGCTTTTAATTTAAAGTTACATGCAAATTTGGACTTTGGAATTGAAAGTACTTTTAAAGTCTTAAACTACCTTATTTTTTACATATATGTCACCCCTAAGGTGTGCCCTAGGTGCCCCCAGGGTTGGATGCATTGTAACTATAAGCAGGGACCTTCTAAAATATGTTTTATAAGCACCGGTGAGGATAAATAGCTAAATTTGTTTTTCCCTCATTGTAGTGAATAGGCTCCATAGGTTAAAATGGGGGAACTTTATTTTGATTAATAAAGTCTCTAAAGGAGTTAGACCTGTCATGTTTGGTATCAACCTGAATGTTATCATAAAAACAACAACGTGCCACTGATGAATTTAATATAACTTTCATCTAGAAAGAGTTTTAGAAATCTTCCTAAAAGTTACCAGTTTCAGCCATGTAGTGCCCTTCTATGATTGGCCACTGTTAGACCTGGCATCCTTGGTGTGGTCTCCTCTAACTTTTTGCCTCTACTTCCCAGGTTGTTGCTGTGTGCTGGACTCTGTTTTTGCTGTTTTGATTACTCTGGGCATTTTACCACTGCTGACCAGTGCTAAAGTGCATGTGCTCTCTTGGTAAATTGTATGTGTAATTGGCTTTTCCATGATTGGCATATTTGATTTACTAGCAGTCCCTAGTAAAGTGCACTAGAGGTGCCATAGGCCTGTAAATCAAATGCTACTAGTGGGCCTGCAGCACTGATTGTGCCACCTACATGAGTATCCCTGTAAACATGGCTCAGACCTGCCACTGCAGTGTCTGCATGTGCAGTTTTAACCTGCCAATTAGAATTGGCAAGTGTACCCACTTGCCAGGCTCCAACCATCTCATCTTATACATGTGAGGCACTCCTAAGGTAGGCCCTAGGTAATCGCATGGGCAGAGTGCAGTATATGTTAAATGGTAGGACATGTACTGGTGTGTTTTTACATGTCCTAACAGTGAACTACTGCCAAATTCGTTGTTCACTGTTGCAAAGCCTATCTCTCTCATAGGTTAACATGGGGGCTGCCTTTAAATAACGTTTAGGTACAGTTCCCCTTTGGGAGCAGATGGAGATGTGAAGTTTGGAGTCTCTGAACTCACAATTTAAAAATACATCTTTTGGTAGAGTTGGTTTTTCGATTGTCAGTTGGAAAATGCCATTTTTAGAAAGTGGGCATTTTCTTGCTCAAACCATTCTGTGACTCTGCCTGCTTGTGTATTCCCTGTCTGGGTCAGACTGACAGTTTGGCTGTTTGTGAATCTCCACTAGACAGTGACACAAAGGGAGCTGGGGTGTAGCCTGCATATCCTGATGGGCCATCTGGGCTAGAGTTGAGGGGGGGAGTTGTCACTTACACTTGAATTGGCTACATTCAGTCTCCAACCCCTTGGTGTGGGTCTTGGGCCAGGCCTGGGCAAGGCAGGATCTTGTGAACAATAGAGACTTTCTTTTTTGACTTTTGTCTACTTCAGAAGCAGAATGAGGTGTAAGTAGTGGACCCAAAACCCCAGATTTTCAGATTACTTCTGGAACCAATAGGAACCTCTGCTAAGGAGAAGAGCTGAAGAGCTGGAGGAGGAGTACTGTCCCTTTGCCGGTGACGATGCTTTGCCAAGTTGGCCTGCAGCTGCTGCTTCTGCCTGAAAGAGGACAAAGACTGGACTCTTGTGGTATATTCCTGCTTGTGAAGTGTCTCCAAGTGCTTGGACTGAGCTTGCCTCTTGTTTTGAAGTCTCAGGGCCATCAAAGACTTCCTCTGTCAGCACTTGGACTCTGCTGAAACTCTTGCCCTGCCAGGTGGTGCTCTATCCAGTCCCTGGGCCTTTAAAAGGTGAAGTTGGTAGAATAAGGACTGAAATCTAGGGGAGCAGGTGTGGGGCACAGTGCTGATCAAATAAAAGACACGTGCTGGTGAAACAGGAAAGTGGCATATTGACTAGATTTTCAGGCTTACTTTCACTCGTGCTTGAAATGCAAAGGCATCTGTGCCTAAGGAGAGCCTTCCTATGCCACTATGAGCAGAAGAAAACAAGCATTTGCAATGCTATAGGCCTCGCATTTGCAATCATAAGAGCTATTTGCATTGTAAATGACAATGGGGGTTATTCTAACTTTGGAGGAGTGTTAATCCGTCCCAAAAGTGACGGTAAAGTGACGGATATACCACCAGCCGTATTACGAGTTCCATAGGATATAATGGACTCGTAATACGGCTGGTGGTAAATCCGTCACTTTACCGTCACTTTTGGGACGGATTAACACCTCCTCCAAAGTTAGAATAACCCCCAATATGAGTCATTATGGAGGAAAGTAAGAAAGTACTGCCAACAGGCTGCGGTACTTTCCTCCATATTATGACATTGGCGGTTTGGCTGAAGCCAAACCACCTCTGTTCCATACCGACTGCCACAGAGGTAACAGCCGCAAGGCTGGAGATATCAATCTCCAGCCCAGCGGCAATCACTTGCCTGACTGCGGGATTATGACCCCACCTACCGCCATGGTTTTCGTGGCTTCCTTACTGCCATGAAAATCATGGTAGAAGGCACTTTCAGTGACAGGGAATTCATTCCCTGTCACTGATAGGGGTCAACCCTGTCCCCATCCCCCTCCACAGGTTCCCCCCCTTCCTCTCTAGAACCCCATTCATACATGCTCCTCCCTTCACACAGGCACACACGCACACACACACACACACCCTCTCCCACATTCATCCATGCATGCATACATCCATTCACACACACATCCACACACACTTACATACATACACGCAGACACGCATTCACACAACTCAACATGCACGCACTCATACCCCCACACATGCACACACATAAAACACGCAACACACACCCACATACACGTAGGCACAGACATACACACACACCACCACACACAACGCCCCCCACACCCCTCCCCTGTCAGAGCACCCACTTACCTGAGTCTAGGGGGTCCTCCGGCAGGAGACGGGATGGGGAGCTGCTGCCAGCAGCAGCGTTCACTAGCAGAACACTGCCAGGCCGTATCAGCGCCACCTTACCGCCATCCCCTGCATGCCCACATCTGGATTTCCGCCATCCTTCTGGTGGAAATCCGGCTGTGTTCATAATTTGGCGGACTGCAGGTAGCCGCGGCGATGGTCGTTTGGTAGCCGTCGCCACGGTGGTAGGCGGTTTTAACTGCCAATGTTCTAATGAGGGCCAATGTCTTTACCTATGTGTTTTGGTTTGGTTTCACTCAAGGGCCCCGTACCCACAAAGTGATCTGAAGAAATGGTTTTGATAAAAGAGGTTTAGAGATCTGTTCTACAGTCAGTTTGTTTAACCAGGATGCTACGTTTTGGACAAACAAATTGTGAGATAATGGGCAAAAGCACCTTTCTTCCTTTTGCTTCCAACTGTAAGCATGCAAAACGACTGTAGATTGGTTGTTGGGGCTTCAGTGTAGTACTGTCTCATTAGTCATGAGCAACTCTTTTATTGCCTCAGTCAATCTAAAAAAGTAAGGGCCATATTTATACTTTTTGACGCAAAACTGCACCAACGCAGTTGTGCGTCAAAATTTTTAACGCCGGCTAACGCCATTCCAAAGCGCCATGCGGGCGCCGTATTTATTGAATGACGTTAGCCGCCGTTAACCTGCGGAGTGGTGTGCGTCAAAACAAAATGACTCGCACCAGGCAGTGCCGGCGTAGGGGAAAATGGAGCTTGGGCGTCAAAAAATGGGGCAAGTCAGGCTGAGGCAAAATTTTTGCCTTAACCCGATTTGCGTCATTTTTGTTTTACGCCCAGACGCCATTGACATGACTCCTGTCTTAGCAAAGACAGGAGTCATGCCCCCTTGCCCAATGGCCATGAACGGGGGACTTATGTCCCCTGGGCATGGTCATTGGGCATAGTGGCATGTAGGGGGGCACAAATCAGGCCCCCCTATGCCACAAAAAAATTACGGAAAAATATACTTACCTGCACTTACCTTAATGTCCCTGGGATGGGTCCCTCCATCCTTGCGCGTCCTCCTGGGGTGGGCAAGGGTGGCAGGGGGTGTCCCTGGGGGCATGGGAGGGCACCTCTGGGCTCCTTCCGAGCCCACAGGTCCCTTAACGCCTGCCCTGAGCAGGCGTTAAAAAATGACGCAAACGCGGCTGGACGTCATTTTTTAAGGCCCGCCCACTCCTGTGCGTCATTTTTGCACGGGAGTTTAACTTTGGCGCACAGGCCTGGGAGTCATTTTTTAGAAGGGAACGCCTACCTTGCATATCATTAACGCAAGGCTGGTTCCCCCTTCTAAAAAATGGCGTACATGGTGGAACTTTGACGCCCGCTGCGTCGGACGTCAAAGTATAAATATGGGGCAGTGTTTGCGCCGAATGTGCGTAAAAAAAAACTACGCAAATCCGGCGCAAACAGAGTATAAATATGCCCCTAAATCTTTCCAGACTCAGTTAGAACATTACAATTTTAGAAAGTTAGACTGAATACTTAACATTACTATGCATTTAGAGGTTTTCGCATATAAATGAATTGTTAAAGGAGTAAAAATAAAAGAGGTTTTGCAGACAGCACATGCGCCCTACCTTGGCTCAACCTAAAAATTAGGACTGGGATGAAGAGCTCGCGATTAATGAAGATTACAGGTAAATACTGGTTTAATTCACAGGCACTGAGACATGCAGCTAGCTAAACACTACCTTTAATAAGATTTAAGGTCAGCAAACATCGATCCACAAGGTTTATAACATGATTATGCAAAAAAACAAAGATAAACAAACAATACAAATTAAGAGGAAGGCGCTTACAGAAATATGGAGTGGGCAGGGATCAAAACAATTGGTTATCGAAATAATAAAAACAAAAAACCTCCCACTCCGCTTCTTTCCTTACACAGGTGAGGTTACAGGTGCCTTGTTCACGGAGGACGGAGGGGTGTTTTTATTTTTTAAAACCAGTCTTCCAGTAGTCACAGAGAGGGATTCCCCAGTGTCAGACACCTCCCTGCACCATTGGATGTGTCCACCGGGTGTGTAAAAGGGGGGTTTTTGTGGGCAGTGACAAGCCATAAACGCTGTTTTAAATGTACCTCATCTGAATACGCTATAAACAAATAAAGGTATAAGTCTGTCCATGTACATAGGTTTAGCACAGTTTAGAAATATTACATTTTTAATGATACTTACATGCTAAGTATTGACACATCTGAAGTAATTACTCCCTGTTTAAGTGTAACAAAGCTTGCCTGCTGCATAAGAGCTTCCAATGTACTGCTTCCGTTGTGAAAACACCTGCCGTACTGCTACCACGACAACTTTCGATGTATTGCTTCCGATGTAAAGTGTCCCGATGTATGGCTTACAAAGCAAAGACTCCCAAAATACTACTTCTGATGTAAAGGCTCACAATGTACTGCTTATAAAGCACAGATTCCCAAAGTCCTACCTCAGAGGCAGTCCAACGGGAGTCTTTATGTAAGAAGTAAAGGTAGGACACCGACAAGGCAATAACCTGCCAGGGAATGTGGATCATATGCTTACTCTCCAGGTAGTCCTCGCAACGTTATGGTCTTGTAGTGTTGGACTTCAGTCAACTCTGAACCTGAGTCCTATAGAGGATAACAGGCTCAACAACAAGGACCCTTCTTAGAGAATGTCATAAAAGGTTTGCCAGGTGATATGAAATGCTCTTTGGCTTCCACCGCAGGAATTCTAAAATCTAGGGACAAATGGTGCAAAATTTTGAAAACTGAGAGGGCAAGGCGCTCAGCTACTGCACGTTTTTGAGCCAAATAAATTGCAGATCTTTTATAGGGGCTCTCTCACAAGTACAGATGCAGAAGGTTAAAATAGATGCAGAAGTGTTTCGGGTGAGGAAGGGACAATTTCTTAGCTATTAGTCTCCTGGCGAAAGATCACAACATTATAATGAGACATACAAACTGGTCAGCATTATATGATATGAACATGCATGCTCTTGATCCAACTGCGCTCCAAAAATAAAATGAATCTGAAATTGATATAATTTGACCTTTTTTCTTCAAGGGACTGAAAGAATGACATTGCATGAGTCAATAACCCAATTATTGTGACGATTGGTACAATGAAGGGATTATATGGTCTCCAGAAGAAGGGCTGCTGGTGGGAGTTAGGGTTGAGAACTGGAATGAGATGCATGTCCAGATCCTTCAAAAGGATCAATAAGCCTGAAGAGGTGGGAAGATGAGACGCACCAAGCCCCTATCTATTCAGAGAGTCAGACTCTGTGTTAATAATATGCTTTGAATATGGGCAAGATTTGCATGTAGGTGGTCATGCAGCTTCCCCCTAATGCTTCTAATGGTATGGCTCCCAAGCACCAGGAGAGGGGGGGCTCAGGCATCAGACAGGGCTGCATCACTGCAATGGTGCCACCAATTCTAGGATATGCAAACATCTGTTAGTTTACTGTGTACCAAGAGTGTTTTTTTTTGTAACATTTGACATGTGTTTATTTTTTTTTTAATTGTACAAAGACTACTCACACCGAAATACCTTGAGTTAGGTTTTTCAGTTCTTTTTTACACTGAAAATGATCAAATGAGTCTGACCATCACAGTGGCCGATATTTGGTCAAACAGGTTAGCTCTGTAGATTAATGTACATGATGAATAAAAACTTGCACATAAAAGGTTCCAATCACAACATAAGCCATTTTATTGAGGTAGACAACATGATTAATACAAGGTTGAAATACCAGTTATTAGGGATGAAAAACTATGCAAATTACTGATATGCTCAGGGCATCAGTTTCCAGCAGCGAAAAGCTGAGGAACAGCTTGTGAGGCACTTTCAGACATAGCACTGGTTACTCCTAAGTATTCATTGAAATGCAGTGCACAGGATTGCACACTCCAGAGTGCTGTGATGTCTCAAACTAGGTTCATTTAAGCAGCAACAGAACTGGGGGAGATTTTAATGTACAAATAAATGCTGCAACCTTGGGCCTTCCCACTGAGAACATTTGCGCATGACAAAAGGTATTTGGAGGCGAAACCAAAAGAAACACACATAGCAATCCACGCTCCTTGCCAAAATAGCAAAGAGCCAGCTGCCGGGACGACGCTAACAAAACAAAATCAAGCTGTCTCGTCACCAGGCAGCCGGCCTCAAGGCCGCCGCACTAAGTCATGTTTTTATGAGCTTGCTATCAGCATTAACTGGCCCTTGCACGTGCAGTGCGAGGGCAACAGCAGCTAATGTTTTACCACTTCCAACCCCTTCCGTGGCCACCGACTGAGGTGTGCCCGGTTCCACATCAGGATGATGCGAACTCAAGGCAAATCTTTTAAAAAGAAGCCTGTGGATATTCCCACCTTTCAGGCTCTTTATTGATTGATGACATGATTAACATTCAACACAAACCATATCAATTACTTTTCATGATATATTTTATGCCATGTCAGTGAAATAAGGCGACCAAAAACAGATTGTTTGTACTATGTGTAATAGAAAATATACATTCACTTATATATTACTAGACTGCAAAGGTAAAACTCCTTAAAGTTACCATTCAATGAAGGAAAACTGAGTTGAAATGACAATGCATGGTGTCTCGATTATCAATCAGAGAATCAGCAGAGGGAAGGGAAACAAGCCAAACCTGGGAGTTGAATTTGTTAAGGTTTAATGGGGAAGCAAATGTTCAAGGATCCAAAGAGAGACAAGGGCAGGGTGAATGCAAAAACATGATAGACCGCCTGTAATCACTCAGCAGCACCCCCGTCCCACCTCCGATCGGAGCACAACAGCTGATCTTTTCTGGCTTTGGATGAGTAGGTGGGAGGGACAAATGCTGCAATAAAATTCAAGCAGCTACAGCTTGAAGCATCCACAGTGTAACACCAGCAAGAAGGAAAAAATAAAGTAGTCCCTGAAATAAAGAGATAAATAACAATGGTGTAGGGAGGAGCCAAGATGGCGACCGGGATGGATGGCTAGTGCGAGCGCTCCATCCCGGCCCCGCCACAAACATCCTGAAGGACGCCCCCGTGGCGACGGGGAGGCGGAAGCGACCTCCGATCAATCGGCAACGCAAGAGGCGCCCGGTACTGCCGAGGTGGGGGCCTCAGATTAGTGACTTTCCTCCGTTCCGGAGCCCGGGACGCGCGACGTCCGCCATCTTGAGGCCGGAGAGGCTGGAGGCGCTGCCCGGGGCCCCGGGACTCTGGCGCTTGGTCCGTGGACCTGTGGCCCTGGCGGGGCATCCCAGGCCTGTCGGGCCCTGAGGAACGCAGCGGAGAGAGGCCGCGAGGTGCTCCCCGCCGCGAGCATCTGATTGGGCGGGGGCCACCACCCCGAGCCTACTACATGGAGCAAGGTTTGGTGCGCGGCGTGCGCACCAAGCCGAAACAAACCAGCAGAATGCAGATGCGGCGTGCAGGACCGGCCCGTGTGCCAGGAGGACGCCGCAGGGCACCCTAAGCCCGTAAGCGCCCTGCGCGGAGAACCCCAGGGACCAGGGCCCCGCCGTGTGATTGACTGAAAGGATACGGCCAGCGTTGGAGGCTGGAAGCCCCGGGCACGGTAAAAGCAGGTGGGGCAACCATCTTCTGGCCCCCACAGCACTAGAGAAGCGCTGATACAGTACACGCAGACCGGACCGACAGGAACAGGAACAACTGCTTAGGGATTCGCCCCCCTACATGCTGCAAAAGAGCACCGCGTAACGGAGTGTTGTGGTGGGAGGAATCCCGGAATAACTGCAGGGGCCCACAAACTACGGTAGGACCGGCGCAGCCGGATCCACGGTTCCCTTCCCCCCGCGCCCTCGCAGCCGCGCTCGACTGGAGGAGCGCCCCCCCTGGTGCTGGACCCGTCGTGGACAGGGGCTTGAACTGAGGGCCCGAGTGTATGGACTAGGAGTCAGAGGGAACAAAGGCCGGCACAACTAGTTTCCAACCAACCTGCTCCAGATAATCTTTCCCAGTAAAGGGGACTACTGGGCTCCGATGCCCCCGCAACACCCTGAAAGCAAGCAGAGGCAAGTCCAAGGATACCAGAGCTGCGCACCGGGACCAGCTGATCACTACACTCAGTAGTGCACCATTGCAGCCCACAAGACTCCCCACTGAACGAACACAATGGCGGGTAGGCTGAAATCAGCCAAGAACCAAGACCGAACCACGCAAGGCCTGCCACCCACCGACCAACCGACAAGCCCGTCACTACAATCACTGGAGAGCACACTCGCATCACAATCTGCGCAACTAGAGAGGGTTCTACAAGCAATAATGGATACTAAAACTTCCCTGGAGAGCAGAATCGATGCAGTATCACAAGACTTGAACCTACTCCGTGTAGACCACCGCAAGCTAGCGGAAAGAGTCAAAACAGTGGAGGAAGGGGTGACAGAGTTATCCCCCATGGTTCAGGATAA
Source organism: Pleurodeles waltl (assembly GCF_031143425.1). NCBI lineage: Eukaryota > Metazoa > Chordata > Amphibia > Caudata > Salamandridae > Pleurodeles > Pleurodeles waltl. The sequence goes on from NC_090450.1 coordinate 963,191,930, forward strand.
CCAAAAACAGATCCAGCGCATGGACACGGAATTGAAGGCACTATGGAAACGGGCGGAAGAGGCTGAGTGCAGATCGCGCCGGAACAATATCCGATTCTTGGGGTTTCCCGAAAATATGCAAAAACAAAGCACAGAATTATTTCTAGAACAATGGCTAATCAAAGAGGTGCTGGGCGGGGCCCCAACCAAGCTATTCACTGTGGAAAGGGCGCACAGAATCCCGGGTAGGCCTCCGCTCCCTGGTCAACCACCCAGACCATTGATCAGCAGATTCCTAAACTTCCGGGATCGCGATGCACTCCTACAACAGTTCCGTAACAAAGGCCCATTTAACTATGAGGAATCAGTCATTAACGCATACCCAGACTTCACTCAAGAGGTGCAAAGAAAACGCAACTCATTTGTCAGGGTTAAGCAACGCCTGCGAGAACTCAACATTAAATATGCATTACTCTTTCCCGCTAAGCTGAGAGTGATCTCAGATGATCGCACCCACATATTCAACTCACCGGAAGATGCCTGGACATGGCTACATGCTAAAGGCCTCGCGCGCATGGCCGACGAAGCGGAGAGAGAAGAAGAGTGGTCGACCTCGACGTCAAGGAAACGCTCAAAAAGACGCACAAGGGTCCAACCGTCCGCACAACAGGCAGCGGAAGAGAGAGCAAAAGTTGTGAAAGAAACTCCTCTGCTAACACATAACACTTTCGAAGCAATCAGGGAGCGACCTGAGATCAATTTGGACTCGGACACGATCAGCTCGGTCTCTACTATACTGGACGATGCAAAAGGCCCGAGGATCACCCCCAGAACAGCTGACGATCTCTGACTACGTCCAGCGGAGCTGCTCAAGGTTCTGATGCTAGAGGCTGAGTGGGCTGAACGTCCCAGAGACCCCCTGGTGCGCTGTGGGCACATGGAGAAGCAGCAACCTCCAAAATGTGTATCTTTTGCATAATCTTGTTTTCAAATGGCGGGGTTGCGATGCAAGCGCAGGTGGGGCGTTTCTTCTTGGGGTGGCGGGGGTGTACAAGCCTCGGGGGCATCCACCAACAACTACAGACATAGTCTGCGGCCTGGTGTGAGCTCCGCAAATGAGCCACATGAGACCGCTATGTTACCACCACCATGGAAATCCAAATGGATACAGGTTTTTTTCTCTTTATATTCACGAGTTAAGTAGTTTTATATTAGTAGACACGAGTGAGTGGGGTATAGTTGGGGGGGTGGGCAGTAGTAAACCAACAAAAACACACACTACAGAGCCGCCACAAACATGCAATCACTGCTGGAACAAGCAGTCACATTTAACAGCGCTATCAGAGGGGCAGCAAATTGGTAGACCAGTGAGCAAGACTGAGGCAGACGTACGGAACCACCCCACACTTCTCCATGGCACCACAAACTAATCGCAATAGTAATCAATACAATATAATGACATGGAATGTGAGGGGAATGGGCACATCAACTAAAAGATCTCGTATTCACGCACGCCTCAAGCGTCTGGGAGCACACATCGCTATCCTCCAAGAGACACACTTACTTGAACCAGATCTGCAGGAAATACGCGCGAAGTGGGGTGGACAGCTGATAGGCACAACATACTCTGCGTTCGCACGGGGGGTCTTGATATGGATTGCAGGAGGAGTCCCATTCAACCAAACAGCACACAGAATAGACCCAGGTGGTAGATTTGTGGTGATGGAAGGTCAACTAAATGGTAGACAACTCTCGATAGTTGGTATATACGCCCCAAATGGAGGCACAGCTGGATTCTTGGGCACTCTCACACCGGCACTGCTAGCAAACCCATCAGCTCCGGCCATTTGGGGCGGGGATTTCAATAGCATACCAGACATCACTTTGGATAGATCCAGCGCCCCAACAAACGCAGCAGCGAGGAAGAACATCATAACCCCACTGCAACATTGGGCCGGTGATCTGAGGCTTTATGATATATGGCGCACAAAAAATCCCCTTCAGAGGGAATACTCATTTTACTCACCCCCACATAGAATACATACTAGAATAGACACAATCTGGGGCACTCAGGACATAGCCGCACAGGTAGTCAGAACGGAATACCTAGCGAAGACAATTTCGGATCACTCGCCACTGAGGGTGTCACTGGAATGGGGCAGGAGCCGACGGGTGATCCCAACTTGGCGCTTACAAGTAGATGCGCTGCAGGACCAGGCATTTGTAGACGCATCAAATACTACAATACGACAGTTCTGGGAAATAAACGACCTAACTGCAAACTCACGCGCCGTGGAATGGGATGCCCACAAAGCGGTGGTTAGAGGGCAGTGTATCACTACAAGCTGGGGAGTAAGGCGCACATTACATACCGAAATTGTTAAATTGGAAAAGAAATTAAGAAAAGCGGAAATAGCAGCCGCACGGGGAGAATCCCCATACTCAACACTACAAGCAGCCCGCATAAAATATAACGAAGTAGACAGTAGACTCCGCTGCCACGACTATAACTACTACTTAATGTGTTTGCAAACTGAGGGCGACAGGTCGGGTAGAATGTTGGCCTGGTTACTGCGAGAGGACAAACAACACTCTCCCATAGGGGCCATCCGGGTTGATGCACACACTACAGTCACCACACAGGTAGAGATAAATGAAAAATGTAGAGACTATTACAAGAACTTATATACGAAGAGTACCTCGTGCACGGCTACACAATTTGAGGCTTTTCTGGGGGGCACCCCCCTGCCGCAAATATCTCAAGCACACAGGGACACCCTAGAATCCCCTCTCACAACGGGTGAAATAGATCTAGCTTTAACGCAGATGCCCAGGAATAAATCGCCGGGAATAGATGTCCTCCCAATAGAGTATTACTCTGCATTCTCGTCCCGCCTGAAACCCCAGCTACTGAAGGTGTTTGAGGAAGCTTGGACCACCGAACAGTTACCCCCGTCCCAGACAGAGGCCATGATAGTAGTACTCCCCAAACCGGGTCGTGACCCCACGGACGTAAAATCCTATAGACCACTCTCACTCCTGAACTCAGACTGTAAGATATTGGGTAAAATACTGGCTAATAGACTAGCTCCCATCATGCATACTCTAATACACGAAGACCAAAACGGTTTCATCCCAAAAAGGAACACCTTTTTAAATATCCACAGGCTTCTGAGTGTAATGGGGGATTCCCCCTCCGATTTATAAGAAGAAATGGTGCTATCACTAGATATAGAAAAGGCGTTTGATACCTTGGAATGGGATTACCTCTTGACTACAATGAGACAGATGGGAATAGGTCCTAACTATGTGCGCTGGATCCGCACATGATACTCAAAACCACAAGCCGGAGTGAAGACGGGTGCAGTGATCTCTGACAGTTTCCCTATAACAAGGGGTACGAGACAGGGATGCCCCCTCTCCCCACTATTGTTTGCGATTGCAATGGAGCCACTGGCAAATAAAGTGCGCTCCATGGCGGATGAATGGGGATTAATTAGGAATAAAACACACCACGTAATCTCGCTATATGCAGATGACGCTCTCATATACACTCGGAAAGGCGCGGAGACGATACCCTCCATAATGACACTCCTAGCGGAGTTCGGTAGGATATCTGGCCTAGCAGTAAACTGGGACAAATTGTGTGTGTTCCCACTGACCAGATGGCCACCAGGAAGACAAGAGGTGGCACCACATGGGCGCCTGAAATGGTGCTTTGAAACATTTAAATACCTGGGGGTTCACATATACCACAGCACAGACGACCTCAGAGACGGTAATCTGGGGAGAGCATTAACCTCCATAAAGGGCTCTCTACGCTTCTGGAATAAATTACCGCTCTCCCCACCTGGCAGGGTAGCGATCGCAAACATGCTGATCTTGCCCAGACTACTATATTACTTCATGGCATTGCCAATTGTCCTCCCACGTAGCTTTTTTAATAATCTGAACACAATGCTGACACAGCTCAAATGGGGGGGGAGGCAGAGCACGGGTGGCACTACCCACACTGCAGTGACCGGTGGACTCAGGTGGACTAGGGGCACCTAACTTTGAGCTTTATTATGCGGCGGCACAATTGCAATGGCTGCAAATATGGCTCCATAGACCGCTCTCAGCCGAGGCAGCATGGATGCAGACTCAGTTAAAAGGAGTCCACCTGTTAACATGGCTGTCAAACAAACACCCCAAAAGTGAACCCACCAATGCATTACTGGCAGTGGCATATGCATGCTGGGGGAGGTATGCCCAGAAGGGACATGGAACACTTCCTTATACCCCGTACATCCTGCTGGAGTGTCTCCTTGAGCAACAGAGGATCACACCGCACACAGCATTGGTGTGGTCGGAGGCGGGAATACACCTGGTGGGTGACTGTTTTGAAGATGGTAAACTAATGCCATTTGAGGCCATACAGGCCCTCACACAAGTGAGCCCGGGTCAATTCCTATTGTATCACACTATATGCCATGCAATCAAGAAAGCATGGGTAACAGGGGCCCAAGAGCCAGAGACGTCCCTCACAATACACCATATGTTACAGGATGACGCCCAAACTAAATCAATCTCTAACCTATATAAAATACTTGCCAAGCCCTCAGAACCTCACTTAGAGAGAGCTAGGGAGAGATGGAACAAGGTCCTCCCCATCCCGATCCTCCAAGAAGACTGGTCGAAAGCATTGTTACACGCTCGGGGGGTATCAAGGAACCCCAGATTCCGTTACACTCAGTTCAACTTTATACATCAGACCTACCTCTCACCGGCCAGGCTGAAACGCATGTTCCCCGACACAGCACCGACATGCCCTAGATGCATGGAAGCAGCTGCCCACTTTTATCATATGGTCTGGGAATGCCCACGGGTGCAATTAGAATGGAACAGGATAGTGAAGGTGCTGTCAGACTGGTCGGGACTAGAACTGGAAGCGGACCCTAGATCTTGTTTATTGGGAGTGAGGACAAGAACAAAAAAGCACAGACACTTACACAAATTTATAGACTTAGCCTTCGTGATGTATAAAAGGCTTATAGCAATGCACTGGAAAGCACCAAACGCTCCAGACCAGAAATCCTGCCACTCCCTCACACTGCGGTGGGCCCGCACAGAACATCAGGTCCTTATAAAACTGACACGTGAAGGTCAGACACACACTGGGTGCGACACCTGGGGAACAATGGTATCTAAACTTGAAGCAAAAAATGACGACAAACCTCCATGAAGGGGACTATACAACACTTAAACCGCATATGCCAGAAGTCTAACTAGTCACAACAGCACAGAACATGACCAAAACAAGAAAACGTCCTAGGGGTACACATCCTCACTCCTCCCAAGCGGGACCACTCCGAGTGAGCATACAATCATAGGAGCATGAGTAAAGACACTTGGAAATCAGGCACACCTGCTACCTACCTTCAATAAAGGCAGGTAAGCACACTTATGCCCCCCATAGGAGTGCGTTCATAAATAGTAGGCGTCTCACAGCAATTAAAACAGGAGCCTCTCTGATTTCTAGTATAAGCGCAATTATATGAGCCATGCAGTAGGAATATTAACGTTGTTGGTAATAATGGCTAGTTAAGTGTGTTAATGGGGGGTTTAATTGTTCAAACGAAATATTAAACAGATAACTGTGATCCTGTAAGTTCACCTGACAAACGCATGTATTATATATCTGCCATACAAAAACAATAAAAAAATATGTAAAAAAAAAAAAAAAAATAACAATGGTGTAACTATACTGTACTCAGTCCCTGCACCATGGGAGGAATGAAAGAGAAAAAGGTGGGACAAAGAGGCAGGACTGATCATTAGCAAGCAAGGAGTTTTAAAGAACACTGAAACAACAAATGAACTGGCTATAAGCCAAGGACAGAAGTATACTTTAGTATACAGGAGGTCGTATGCTTATGCTCGACCTAAAAATTATACGCAAGAACTAACCTAAATAGACAGGAATGGAGGAATACATGTAATAGGGACAGTAGCCATGGGAGGGAACCAAACACAAAGTGGAGGGACAAATACAGCCAATGCACAATTGAAAACCCAGTTTTTCAGAAGGAAACAGAAAACAACCAATGATAAAAGTGGGTCTGCTTGAAGTCCACAGTAGATAACAGCATGCCTTGAAGAGACAGTGCATGCTCTGCCGATGCGAGGACTAATAAAAAAGGCCCAGGCGCAGGAGCTGAGCTCTAGTTGCCCACACCTGTACTATCAGTGTCCTTGTAATTTATTATTTACCATCTGGGCCTAGGGTTCACAATATGACAGCCTCATGTCAGCCCAGGCTCAGCAAATTTTATGGAAAAGCAAGGGCAATGCTTTATGACTGCAGCCTCTCTACCATCACAGTGGTTCCTCTCTTTTCACTAGAAGTGAAATTGCACCTGGTGAAACCGGGCCTGTGACACCAGCTCAACATTTACAGGGTCTTGATTTATAGAACTGGTAATTTTGGGCTCAAAACACAAGAAACTTGTTGTATAATTGCCACAGTTGTAATCGGGTACTTAAAAGAGGTAGCATTTGATGCTTCGAAAGACTTTTTTTTCCATGAGTATCTATTCAAGTACAAAGTATACAACAATAAAAAAGTTAAAGACATTAACATCTCCCTTCTGGTCAAACTCAACTAAATAATCGAAGAAACACTTTCTTTCAAGACACAATAGCCATGGTTCTCTTTATCCCCAATCTCAGAGGAGCTCTAGCCTACATGAAACCCTCTAACCATCTTTGTGATGGCTTTCCAGGCTCCATCAGCAAATTCCTAGCTAAACTGCTTCTCCCCATTTGGACACCTGGTTAACTCATCCCTAGATCAGGGCTAATTGCCAGTGTAAAATAGGGCAAATGTCTCCTCTGCTAAAAAATGATCACTGGACCCAGACAGCCTTAACAACATCTGCCCAGTGTCCGCTGTGCCTCTCCTAAGCAAGGTGTCTGTCATCCCAGATCCAGGTCAACAGTCTCCTTGACTCCCTTCCATCCAGATTCTGTCAGGGCCTCAGCACTAAGACTGCAATTCTGCAGATTGTAGACGACCCCTTCCACATCCTTGACACTGGCAAATCTTGTCTACTTGTGCTCCATGACCTCTCCACTGCATTTGACACAGTCAACCACCAGGCTTTCTTAGACCCTCTGAAGCATGGTATTGATGATGTTTTCTTTAAGTGGTTCATCTCATACATAGCAAACTGTTCCCAAATTGTAAAACATGGGAATGTTGTCTCACATCCAACCAGCCTACTGCAAGAGGTTCTATTCTCGCTCCACCTCTTTGTAACCTCTACCTCAAACCTTTCTGCATGACGATGACACCCAAATTCACCAGAAGGTCTCCTGTCCAGAAGATTTCACCCACCTATCCAACTTCCTGAATCAATTCAAGCATGGATGGCAAACAACTGCCACAGACTAAGCTCAGCAAAAACATAATTTCTTCTAATCTCTCCAGCTAACTCTTTGATCAAGACTTAGGGGGTCATTCTAACCCTGGCGGTAAAAACCGCCAGGGTGAACGACCGCGGTAGCACCGCCAATAGGCTGGCGGTGCACCGCTGGGCATTCTGACCGCGGCGGTTCAGCCGCGGCCAGAAACGGAAAGTCGGCGGTGTACCGCCGACTTTCCGCTGCCCTACAGAATCCTCCATGGCGGCGGAGCGCGCTCCGCCGCCATGGGGATTCTGACACCCCCTACCGCCATCCTGTTCCTGGCAGTTCTCCCGCCAGGAAAAGGATGGCGGTAGGGGGTGCCGTGGGGCCCCTGGGGGCCCCTGCAGTGCCCATGCCAATGGCATGGGCACTGCAGGGGCCCCCGTAAGAGGGCCCCACCATGTATTTCAGTGTCTGCTCTGCAGACACTGAAATACGCGACGGGTGCCACTGCACCAGTCGCACCTTCCCACTCCGCCGGCTCAATTCTGAGCCGGCGTCCTCGTGGGAAGGCTGTTTCCCAATGGGCTGGCGGGCGGCCTTTTGGCGGTCGCCCGCCAGCCCAGTGGGAAACCCAGAATGACCGCCGCGGTCTTTCGACCGCGTTACGGTCTTCTGGCGGTTCCCGCTTGGCGGGCGGCTCCCGCCGCCCGCCAAGATCAGAATGACCCCCTTAATGTTTTTCCTCCTGGATGCTGACAGCCACCCCCACACCATTCAGAATGCCAAATCTCTAGGATTCACCCTTGACACATTTCTTAACATCTCAAGCCATATCTCCTCCATGTTAAGAGTGCCCAGTTCTAACTAAGTGTGCTTTAGGGAATCAGAAACCTCATCCCACTGAAAGACTTTAAATCTTCTGTTCAATCTCTAGTGCTCTTCAGATCTGACTACAGAATTGCACTACTTTCAGGCATTCCCAAAATCCACTGAGATCTACTCAGAGCAGTCCTACATGCAGCTGCCCACATCATGACAGGACACAGAAAATTAAATCACATTTCCCTCATTCTACACTCCTTTCAATGGCTTCCCATGAAGGCAAGAGCTCAATGTAAAACTGCTCTTCACCCCTCTTTACCCTCATATTTCTCTGAGAACCTGAAAGTCTCGGGCACCCACTGGGATTAAAGAAATTGCACCTCCTTCAATCCCCCACCTTCAAGTAAGAGCGATGTATGAAACAAACCTTATCAGAAAGCACCACTGGAATGTGGAACTCGCACCCACCAAGCCTCCGTCTGACCACATGTCAAGTCACCTTCTCAAAAGACCTTAAACTGTTTGCTTTCAAAAATACCTGGGCCTAATCTGCCCCTACCTCCTCACTCTCCCTCCATTCACATTCCAACCTTAAGCGGCACAAACAATTGATGATCCTCACATGGTACTTTACCGCCTACTTTTCATTGCTATGTGTTGGTATGAATATATTTAAAGTGCTCTACCTCCCGGAAGAGGCTAAGCTGATGATCACTCCTCCTTTATTATATATGTTTATTTTGTGATTTTTATTGTTATGTTCTGGCTTTGTTGTGAAGTGCTCTGATGCCTTAAAATCGCTATGTAAAATCCGAAAAATAAATAAATGAAAATAAATGGCAGTTTAAAAGCTCACATGCATGGAAGGAGATACTTGGAGTCGCTGCAGCGGATTTAAGAAAGAGCTGATGTGCTCGAACCAGATACATGTTTGCATTTGAAATCGGAGCTCTTTTGGAAGCCGCACAATGTTCTGGGCTTCTGTTCACATGCTCATTGCACTCTGCTCATGTAAAGACCACACATTTTGTAAGCCACAGACACTTGTAGCCAAAAATGTGTCATCCTCCCCTCACACATATCTCCACACTATTCATTAGAAAATTCTTGTTTGCTGACATTTCTGGGTTTATTGTTTCAGGTTCCTTTTCCCAGTATTTATTGTCTCAGCTGCCCTCAGTGTCAGTGACACTGAGGCAGACAGCCATTTGCAGGCCCAGTGCTTGGCTTTTAAAAAAGCCTGTGTAACACCAATAATTTGACCATCACTGGGAACCTCGTGGAGGATGATGCTGTTTACTGCTGGTGGTGGAGCACAAAGAGGAACTGAGATAGTTCTCCCTTGCACCTCAGCCCACTGCAATCTGAAGACTGTCAGCACAGACACTTGCCCAGATTTAATAATGCTTTATGCAGCATTTGTGTCACAAAGTTTTATGCTGGGATCTGCTATCAAATTAAAATCTGGATTTAAGTTGGATAGGCTCCTAAAGTAACACAAAACTGCGTTATACACTGCCTTGCATTACTTTACTTCAATGTATTGTTCCATGTTATGCTGTTGTGTTATGTCGATTTGTACATTGCACTAATTACCCAAGAGGGTATCCAGATGCTTAGTCAAGGTCTGTAGGTGTGTTGTCTCAAGGTCTTCAGCTTCTTGCAGAACTCAAGAAGTGAGGAAAAGGCTTTGATTTGTTGAGTGATGTCCTTCCATGTCTTGGGTGCCATTTGGGAGATTGAGCAAACACCAGTTCTGCTCTTGCGGATGAGTGGTGCGTCGTGAATTGGTGACAGTATATGCTGCTGTTCAGGTATTCTGGTCCTGTGTTGTATAGGGCTTTGTACGTGTGCGTGAGAAGTTCATAATTCCTGTTCTTGTGAATGGGGAGCCAGTGAAGCTTCCTGAGGTGCTGTGTAATGCGGGTGTGGCATGAGAGGCCAAATATGAGCCTTGCAGCTGCGTTTTGGATGGTCAGGAGCCTGTGTGAGTTGTTGAGATTCTGGCACAGAGAGTGTTGACATAGTCCAGCCTGCTAGTTATGAGTGTTTGCTTGGCAGCTCATCTGGTGTTCTGAGGCAACCATTTGAAGATGTTCTGTACCATGCATAGGAAGTGGAAGCAGGAGGTGCACACTGCATTGACTTGAGCCATCATGTAACGCTTGTCATCTAGGATGATCCCTAGATATCTTGTCATGGTCTGTGAGTGTGGATGTTGTTCCTAGCTCTGACGGCCACCATGTGAAATCCCATGGGGAGGTCTTATTGCAGAAGACCAGCACTTAAATCTTGTTGGAGTTGATCTACAGGCAGTTCGTATGCATTCAGTCTGCTACCATGGCCATGCAGTTGGTGAAGTTGGATCTGATGGTGTTTGCCTTGTCTGTCAGGGACAGGATGAGTTTGGTGTCATCGACATAGGAAAGAAGAGTGTTTTCTTGTGATATTGGTGAGCAGTGTCATGCATATGGGTGGAATATGGGTATTTCCCATACAATCACCCATACATTGTGATGCAAATCCCGATCTACAAACATTTGTAGACAAGGATTTGCATCACAACACTTACACCTTCTAGAGGCAGTTGTAACAAGAAGAATTTGTTTTTTATTCTCCTTGTTTTTCCTACTTTGCTTGTATGCACAAAAAAAGCTTGTTTTGATGTCCAGAATGAGTTCCTTTCTTATCTTGGCCCTAGTCTTCTACTTGCCATTACAAACCAGGGGGGAGGAGATGTCCTCTGAAGAGGCAGGCTCAGCTCCATACCTCTTCTGAAGTGAAAACACATCCTGCACTGAACACACTAAAGTCCGCCCTCTCGCTTGATTACTGATGAGTTGTTGCCACCCACTATCTCTTTGCGTTCTTTGGCCTGTCCTACACTCAGGCATTTAAATTAATGGAGCTTTGTTAACTCCTTCCAGGGCCATTGAATGAGTGCACCCAAAGCAATTTTATAAATGACTTTGTAACTCACACACACCTTCTACTATGATGTCACAGCTGCAGCGTGTGCCTGCAGGGTGAAGAAGACTTTTCTATGGCTGTGCAGCAGGGCATGTGCAAACTCCATCTCCTCTCTCCGTTAGGAAAAAGAAATGGGTCCAGATTTATGGAACGTGGTGCTGCACCAAGTACAGCGCCACTTTCCCTGGGCACCTTAGCATGCATTGTGCCACCCTGTAAATACGGCACAGGGATTTTGGCCTCGTTGGGCCACATTAACTTCAGAATAAATGATGTTAATGTTGTGCAAGGTGGCGATAGGGGGCTATAAATATACCCATGATTCGGCCCATCTGTCACCATAGGCAAGTGGTTGTTTCATTCTAGCTGTTGGTGTTTCCTCTCTTCCTGCCTCTCTCTCAGACCCTGATTTATACTTTTTGACGCTAAACTGCGTTAACGCAGTTTAGCGCTAAAAAATATACCGCCGGTTAGCGCCATTCCAAGACGCCAGCCTGGCATCTTATTTATGGAATGGTGCAATCCGGCGCAAAGGGTGGGCTAACATCATGGAGAATTATGTTAGCTGGGTGGGGGGTGGCGGTATGGAAGTAGTGGGTTTAGCATTAAAAAATGACGGTAAGCTGGTTAGAGTAAGATGACTCTAACCAGCCTAGTGTCATTTATTGATGCTAAACCTACCATACTACATGACTCCTGCCTTATAAAAGACAGGAGTTATGCCCAACACCCCAGTGGCCAGCACAGGGGACAAGGGTCCCTTGGGCATGGCCATTTCACCCAGTACCATGTATGGGGGCCCATTTCAGGGCCCCAATGGCACTGTTAAGAAAATACAGAAATACTTACCTCCACTTACCTATTCCTACATGGGATTGGGGTCCCCCATCCTCAGCTGTCCCTCTGGAGTGGATGGTGGTGCCCCTGGGTCCTGGGGAGGGCACCTGTGGGCTTATTCCATGGTGTTCCACCATGGAAATAGGCCCACAGGTCCCCTAATGCCTACCCAGACGTTATATAACGGCGCTAAGCTAATACTGCTAAGCAAACTTAGGGCCATTATTTAGGCCCGCCTCCCTCCTGTGCACCATTTTTGCACAGGAGGATAAATAAGGCGCATGGTCCTTAGAGTCATTTTTGCCCAGGAACACCTACCTTACATTTCATTGACGCGAGGTAGTTTTCCACAGGCAAAAAATGACTTTAACTCCCATATTTTGGCGCTAGACATGTCTAGCACCAAAATATAAATATGGAGTTAAGTTTGTGCTGAATCAACATCAAAAAATCTATGCTAGTTTAGCACAAGCTGAGTATAACTATGCCTCTCAGTGTGGTAGGGCAATGCCCATCATGCCCATTATCAACAGTTGCCACTGTACCACAGTAGGCCTTATGAGAGGTGCATGTTTAATGGACGGGAGACACATGCACTTTGACAAAGTGTTAGCAAGCCTTTAAGTCTTACTGGATGCCTGAGTAAAATGGTCAAGGTTTAGTAGGGCATATCTGAAATACAATGACACTGTTCATAGTTAATTTAAGTTAATTATAGGCAGTATTGGCTAAATTGATTTTATGCTGCCAGTGAGGCAGGGCTTTTGTCAAAAATTTTCCCTCATTTTTATTCATTTTTTTATTTTTTTTTATTTTCAGTTGTTTCATTTTGAACGTTTCCAAAATGAATATGCATAGGAGTAAGTTCCACTCCTTCTAGTCAACTACACACGTTTACTAACCCATTAATTGAAAAAGGGAGCATTGTTTATTTTTGCTGTGGTAAAGAGTGCCCCCAGTATGGGGAAGGAAAATGGGATTGTTATATCAGTTTGTAGGGGTGTTGCCCCTTGCACAATTGGGGAAACTTTAAGACCCAGACCCATTTTGACGTTTTCTACCTAACTTGTTCCTTCCAAGAAGCAGATTTGTAAATCGACTGGAGGTTTTTCATATTTTTTGTGATGTAGTTCAGAGGCTCTACATTTTGTTTGGCAGGTGATGCACAATGATAGTAACTATTTTATATTCAAGATTAACTAGTGCCGGAAAAAGCTTACCCAATTTTGCTTTGCATGTTTATTTTCAGAGTTTTATAGTGAACAATGCCATTGTGGAGCAAATCAACGCTAATGACATCACTTCACCAGTCCCTGTTGCCATTCTGATCACTTTTCACTCATAATCTTTGTCTCAACCACATCCCATCTAGCCTCCAAAACCCTGCCACCCTTTCAGACCCAGTGACCCTGGCTGTCCCTGTCACTCTTCCCTCTTATGCTGCACATGCATGTCACCCTCTCTTGCACTGTCACATACTCAGACGCTGTCACCTTCCTTCTCCCAGTTGCAATACCAATCCCTGCCATAATCACAGTACCTGGATTCTTGCAAAGCCCATCAGCCTCAGCTTCCAGGTCCTTGTCGCTGTCTCCATTCCTGTGACTCTCTCCATCACTGCCAGCACTGGCTCTGTTTCACTCTCCATATCAATCAGGATTTGTAAAGTGCAGCTAATTACCTGACAGGGTATCCAGGCCCTTTCAGATCCCAGAGGCTCATTCAAACTCTCAGGTCTTGAGGGCCAAAAAACTGCAGGGGGAAAAGCAAGGAGAACGCAGTGAAGACAAGGAAAAGGCAAGGAGAAGGCACCCAAAAATGGGGGAAAAAGTAAGGAGGAAGCAGTGAAAATAAGGGAGAAGCAAGGAGAAGGCACAGAAAAAATGAGGGAAAGTAAGGAGAAAAGAGGGGAAAAGTGGGGGAAGGCAGAAGAAAGAGAGATGAAGCAGCAGGAGGAGAGTTGGCCCTGGGACCTATCCTTGTCACAATTCCAGTCTTCATCACAGTAGTAGCATATACCACCCTGTCCATCCCAAATGTACGTTGGAACAATGCATGCTGGAACTACACATGCCTGAACAATGTGACCGCTTTGTTACCACTAATGCCTTTACCAAGAATGCCTTAACAACAATTTTTTCATTGTAAAGGCATTCCTGGTAAAGACATGCGTGGAATGGCATGCATGGTTCCAGCATTCGACCCTCCCTGACTCCCCAACCCGCCCCTAAAATCAATTCAGCTTCCCAGCCCCCAGCCCTACAAAATTACCGCAACACCGCCAACCCCGTCCCTAAAACATAAAACCACCCCAACGTTGTTCCGCTTTCGTGGACAACGACCCTCATTGTTCCGGTGTCGTTATTCAGGCTGCTTCCCATTTATCCCAGTTCACTTCCAGTCACTTTCAGTTCATATAACTCTCCCCATCTTTGTCACTCTCTAATCCTTTTAAGCCTTTCCATCCCTCTCACACTCTCTCTTCCTGTCATGTGTTCTAAGAAGATATTTCACTCCAGCGATAACTCATATTTACACCACCACAACTTCCAGCCAGCTGAGTGGCACAAGATGCCAGTTGGAATAGTCAGGTGACAGGACATTCCTTATCTAAGGAACTAAACAAGCAAAGGCTTAGTTCATAACCAACATATGTAGCAAGCAGTAAAGTGTTGACAATTAGCAAAAATAAACAATAAGACAATGGTAATAATGAAGTTACAGCATGCAGATGCAGAAAAGAGAATATGGAAAGAAAATAGGCTTCTGTACCTTCTAAATTGCTGACTGCAGCCTGAGATCAGTAATCTCTTCACAGGAGATCTGTAATCTCTTCACACTAAAACTTCTCAGCTGTCTATAGTGGCAATAACATTCTTGACAAGCATTCATTCCGCACATGTTCCCGGTAACACCGCAAAGCTGGGGAATTGCTAGTGTCCATGCAGCAGTCTTCTATAATTGGAATTTATTGTGTGGAAAGGTTTCCCTACCACCTTCATACACAGTCTATGGGATTGTATCTCCCAGTACTCTGCAACAAGATAGGAGGGTGGTCTTTTCAATTACTTCCTGTCCATGACTCTGAAAATAAATAAACTGTTGAAACCCCTAGTCAAAAAGGAAGATCTTCCTGGAGTCATTCTGAAGTCATCCGATGACTTCAGCTGGGCTATTCCTGTAATTAACTGGGGAAGTCATCACAGGCCATCCTGAAGTATGCCTATAGGGCGAAATATTTAAATGAGATGACTCTAGAGTCATCAGAAAAACTACAGTAGGATGGTGTTGTCATGACTTCAAGGTGATGATCATTTACTACTGTAGGATGGCCTTCTGATTACTTCAGTGGAAAGCCTGTGATGATCTTTTACTATTTCAGGATGATTCCCTGATGACTTCAGGGTACGCTAGTATTGCTTCAGGATTATAATAGGATGATCTCAGCATGACTTTAGGATGGAGTGTTACTACACCAGGATTACTCCCTGATGACTTCAGGATGAGGTTTTATTACTCTAGAATGATAGCATGATGATTTCGGGAGGAGGCTGTTACTACTTCAGGGTGGTGCCCTCTTAACTCCTCAATGTAGTTGTTTTACTCCACGATGGTCCCATACTGATTTCAAGATGGAGGTGCTATGCCAGGATGATCTCAGAGTATTACTGGGTGAACACGTTTGTGAAAATTCTAAAACCTGTTTTTGTGAGAAAAGCGTGGATCATGGTCACAGAAACACCAGAACTGCTTTGCAGGCAAACTAGAAAAAGGGGTGAAGTCCCTTATTTCCAAATGTGGGAAAACACATGTCAAGCTGCCTGTATTACCTTGTGCTGCAAAATGATCCAAGAAGTCACTGGCTACCCACTGTTATTTTGAAAGGTTTTCCAGTGGCTAATCATAACTATCTAGCAACAGATACCTGTACTGATTGGTTGATGGGAACCAACTTGATGTGTATAAACAGCAAGCAGTGCAGTTGTTATACCCTTGTAATTAACTTCTCAGAACCCATAATAGCCCTGTTCCTGCCTGCTCATTCCATCATGTAAACAATCTGGCAGCAACTCATTTTTACTAGAGGATATAATTGGCTACTGGTGCCTTTTCTGTGCATCGTAATTGGAGGAGGAGGCGACAGAAAATAGCAGGTTCCCACTTACCATGCAAACTTCATCCAGACCCTCTCATGAGTGCTGTAGGATATGTACTGGTACTTCAGAATGATTTGACAATTGCTAAGATCCATGACTACCACTCATCCTATTACAACGTAAATGCAAAGAAGTATTGTTAAGCTAATACACAGCAACAACCATAAACCCACCTGTCACTTCTCCACTCCTTGTAGTCCTGCTACCATATTGTTCTGTGACTCCTTCTGGTACTAGTGGAAAGGCAGGAGAAAGTGAGTGATTGTAAGTGCCTGCAGTAATGCAACAGGCAGAGAATTAGGGCCAGATGTAGAAAGCATTTTGCATGGTGCAAACTGCGAAAATCGCAGTTTGCGCCATGCAAAATGCTCATCGCAATGCTCATTCACAGTGAGTCAGAACCAACTCGCAAATTGTGAATGCGACTCGCAAATAGGAAGGGGTGGCCCTTTGTGTGGAGAGAGTCAAGGTGTCTAGGTATGTGTGACTATGTGATCGGGATTTTGTGACGAACAGTGGTTGAGGCCTGTAACTGAGATTCAATGTAATACTGGGTACAGCAGAGCAGGATACTGCAATTCAATGGAGTTGGGTTTGAAGATATTGTAAAAGATTAATGTCAGAGGTGGATGATTGGTGCTGTGGTGGTGAGTGGTTGGCAGTACCTGATGAAAAGTGGCTTGATCAGATGATTTCTGTGGTTCGCGATCCTACAAGTGAGGAAAGAAGTGTTGGTGTGACTCAAAGGTATTTAGAGTGGTTTCAAAAATATGATGTCAGGGAACTTTCATACATAACTAAGTAATTGGTTGAATGGCTGAATGCTGTGAGTGCTGAATGCTGTGAGAACAGAGTGAGCCTCTGAATATCTTTGGATGAGTAGCCGTTGGTAGAGAGATGAACAGGTAGTGTTGTATGAAATGGTGGGCATGCTATGAGTGGATGATAAAGTGAGGTGTAAATGACTATAGTCTGATTTAGAGTTTTGCCATCGGATTACTCAGTCACAAACGTGACGGATGTCCTGTCCACCATATTATGATTTCCATAAGCTATAATGGAATCGTAATACAGCGGAATGGGATATCCGTCACATTTGTGACAGAGTAACCTCATCCGCCAAACTCCAAATCAGGTCCTAAGTATGATTACATGGTGCGTGCGAGTAAAGGCAAGGCAAGTAATGTTTTGAGTGGATGGTGCGAGTAACTGAGCATGTATCTAACGCAACAGTGTTGTTTTGTGAATCTGGATGAATGGTGTGGGTAATATAGAGAGCAGTGAGTGATACAAGTAACACTGAGTAGTAGGAGAGGGGTTTGAGTTTATACAGTCCAAGGGCCCCCCCCACCCCCCCAACCAGAACTACAGGGGTCAGAGTTCCTCATTACACCAATATAAATTAGAAATCAAGTTGGACTGCAACCTATACACAACGCACTGAGCAATGGAAGTGTTTCTGGTAACGACCAGCCCCACAAGATAGGTTCAGCGACACAGTGGAAATACAAAACCTCTTGCGTAAACAAATAACACACTCACAAAAGCACAAAGAAACAATACATGTCTTTTAAAATGTTTATTTTAAAATCCAACCCAGTGCATAAAATATGAATGGTAAACACACAGGATGCAAAAAAGAAATGCAACTAACCATGTCACGATCAGCAAAACCAATACGAAAGTATCTAACAGGGATGTTTAGTTCTTTTCATCCTAATACCCTTAGGGTATTTCTAAGTACTGCGCTAAGATATAAAGCTGTAAACAGATAGCCTATTTTCATGTTTCTTAAAATGGCTCACGCAGCATACCCATTTTCATTAATAAATAGCAACTCAGCTATTCTCCTTTGTAGCTTGTTTGGAGCATTGGTATAAACAGCGACTGGCCCACAGCATGTTGCTTCAAATTGAGGCTGGTTGGTGCTGCAAACCGGTGTGACCTCTGGTGTGATATTGCTGTAGGAAGTCCCTCTCCAACTATGATCCAATACCTGGGTTTCTGTAGCATCTGATCCCCTATTTTATCTTATTTTGTACAAATGAATGCAAGGCTTGCAGACAGTAAAGCATCTAGAAGGCTAACAATCATGGCAACAAATTTGTCAAATTGATTCACATATGGATTAGATGCATTTATAACTAAAAAGCAAGTGAGGGTACACAATAAGTGGGCATGATGTTATGTGAGCCTAAATGGACACAATGCCAACATTTCTATGCATGTCTTAACAACTTTGCACATTCTAGGATAAAGATAAAAGTGTCTGAAACCAGCAAAGAGCTGCTACAGTGATCACAAAAGAGTGTGTTGTGAATGGTTGCAGACATGTTGTGAAGGGTGGGTATGGCAACTGGCTATGGGAAATGTTACATGAGATTAAGCAGATATATGGGAAAAGTGTTACTGAATATGTGTTGTTAAATGCTGGAGATAAGTGGCTGCTGCTGTGCAAAGTGATGTGTTGAATGAGTAGTGCAGGTAGCTTAGGCAAATGTTCTGATTGATTATAGGTTTGCAGTATCAGATGTGAGCAGTAGGTTTTGCTGTGCAAGGCTGAAATGGTATGCATCTGACTGTGGGTGAGAACTAACTGGTATGAGTGACTGGTTATGTTGATGAGTGGTGTTTAAAATGGTTGAGAGTGAGTAAAAGGTGTGAGCAAGTGGGTGAGGGTGAATGTCTGCACATGACTGCATAAATGAAGACTATGAAGAGTGCAGTTTGTGGGTGATAGTATGACTGGTGTTGCAGAATAGCTGTGGGGGTGTGTCAAAGTGGCTGAAGGTGAGTAGCTTGATGAAATGGTTTTTGGATTGTGCTAGAATGTAGCTGACGTGCTGTGAGTATTGGGGTAGTGAATATGTACTGTAAGTGCTAAAGAGGAGTGGTGTTGCAAGTGACTAGGAATGAGAGGTGTGGTGAAAGTGGTTCTGTGAACAGACAAATTATGAGAATGGCAGGACAATCTAATCACTGTCCAAGTTATTTGAGGAATAGTGATCTGTTGTAGAGTGGGCGAGATATATTGTGCTTGTGTGATAGTGTGAGTGATTGGTGTTAAAAGTAAGTTCTGCTAACCATCTGAGTGCGAGTGTTCAGTGGTGTGACACTGAGCGCAAGCTGCATGTTGGTTTTCTCAGTGGATCACCGGTGTTACATGTGGCTGAATGTGTGCTGTGTTGGGAGGTTGAGAGTGATTGGTGATGGCATGGATGAGCGTTATTGCATCTGGTATGCGTTCTTAGTGTTGCAACTGAGTGGTGTATATGAATGATGGTAAGTGAATGGTATAAGCAGATAAGTGTTGCAGGTTGTATTACTAGTTTAAAGTGGTGCCACTTAGCAATGTTGCAGGTGGCAGTTCGGTATTGTGAGAGGCCAACTGGTGTGATTAGAGTCCAGTGGTATACCAAATTAATGACTGCTTGCAGGGGTGAGTTACTGTATGAATCACTGAGACAAGTGATTAATGTTGTGAGATATACAAATGTTGCAGAGGCTGGAGGCAAATGAACGGTGGTGTGAGTAGTGTAAGCAGCTGAAAGTTATTGTATGGTGTAAAAGGCAGCAGATAACCATGTGTGGTAAGAGATCAGGGGTATTTTGAACAGGTGGTGTAAGTGGCTGTGTACGAGTTTAAGAGGGATATTATATGTCAATGTGTGTGGTTCAATGGCATAGTGAATGGCAGGCTTTGACTGCGTGCCATGCTCCAATATTGTTGTAAGTAACTAGAAAACACAAAATATTTGGAGATGAATCATACTGTGAGTAAGAGATATTATAACAAGCTGTGTGGAGAGGCAGTGGGAATGAATACTTGCTAGAGATCCTAAGTGCAGGCTGTGACAGGAACAAGCCAAGTAGCACTTACCCTCCTCTATGTTGATATGAGGCACTGGTCATGTGATGTGGCCACTTACGTTATCCAAGGTATTGCAGTCCCTGCTCTCTTGAGGCACACAGCCCTGCTCTCTGTCTTTGAATGTTGCTTTATAAGGCTCCTTTGACTTTGAAATGTAGTTTCAGCTTTGTATACAAATGTGCTGGAAGAGGAAAAATACTTTAGATGGTTACAGAAGTACATTATTGGTTTTCTATAAATGAGCATTGTGTACACCACATCTTGTCACAATTACTCCCTTGATTACACACACCATCCTGTCAAACGTCCCTTTCATCTCCCTCCCACCCAACCCACTCCTTTTTGCAGCTCCCTTCTACCACCCATCCCATCATCAATTGCTGTCCTTCGGTGCCCTGCATGCAGCATAGATCAGATTGCTCACTCCCCTCATGCCTTAACCTGCCCACTCCTGGTACTCAACTTATTTTCCCTCTGGTCATGCCACCAAACCACCATGCCCTTATATCATACTTATCTCCTCCAGTACTTCTATTCCCCCTTTCTGTGTCACCCAACACCTGCCCTGACCAGTCATCCATTCCCTCCTTTCTCTTGCTCCGCCTTTCAAACCCCCCATTAGACATTCCAGGTTGATTCCTATTATCTATATTGTGTCACTTTAAATTTCCGTTCCATCCTATCTGATTATCTCCTTTCCACTGTTTGTCCCTTACGCTCTGCCACCTTGCTACCGCCTCAAAGCTGTGATTCATTCTGTGTATGTCCCTTATGATATGCTATTAATTCACAGCCCTGTCCTACCTCATACGCACCTGCTCCCATCAAGTCACCCCAACACCCATTCCTTCCCTCAACTATAATTTTCTTCTCCTGTCACCTATCCCAGATACACTGTTACATATTCTTCCAATTTCTACTGTGCCCTGTCAATTAAACTACTACTTGTGCATCCCATGTCTTGACACCAGCCCTCCAGTTGCAATACCCTCCACTCCCACACCTTTTCATGAACCACACACTCTAAGATATCCATAATTGTCCCTTCAGTCACCCCCCTCTTGTCATCTGTTGTGTGGCACTGCCACACACATTTGGCTGTCCAATCAGCCTTCTCTCTTCCATCACACACCTTCTCATTTGACATTGGAAAGATGATTCAATGAGGGAAAGTTTGTAGTCGAGTTCTGGTAGTCTTCAGGTCATAAGTCTGGATCCCCACAGTGCCAGCTTAGTCTTCCATCCTTCTAAGATTGGTAAAATGAATACCATGCTAGACTTAAAAAGTAACCTGTTATTTACAGAACTTGGAAACTAACACAACTACCTCTGCCCACTATCACCAGACATAGTTATTAAATGTTAATTGTTATATTGTATGATGATATCTGGGTCAGAAACCACACTATCATTTCTTCTGATCAGAATTCCATGTTATGTGATGTTTTTGGGCCAAGGCTGATGCAGTGGGGTTCTAGTTATTTTAACAGAATGCTATATATTGGTATTGAAACCAGACAAACCCTCAGAAAACAATTGCTAGTATGTTTATGGAAGCTTCATTGAAGCGGATTACACATCTGTCTCTTGCAAAGTTAGTAACAGTCCCTAATGTAAGAGGGGAGAACCATGAAAGATGGGTGAGAGAAGGATATGGAGGAAGGTGGTCAAGTGGGAGGTGGATTTGACAGAGAAGGGATGGTGAGGGAGGAAGAGAAAACTGAGGAAATTAAATTGGAAAGAACATTGGGGTGGAGAAGGGAAGGAAAAAACAGACAGGTGGGAAAGAGGACAAGGGAGTTAAAGAGGACACAGTAAAGTGAGAAATATGCATACATGTGAAATGGGAAAGAGTAAATCATTGGTGGAATAGCACAAAAGGAGAGTGGAGGGAAGGGAATGGGGGAGCTATACAGGAGAGTGAAGAGGAAAAGCAGACTGGTAGAATCTTTGTCTCTGGTGCTAGAGGTAGGTGTGTGTGTGTGAGACCAAGTTTGGGACTTTGCTGGGTCTGCCAGTCTAACAGTGTGTATGTGCTACATCTTCATGTCAGACAGAAAGGTAAGGGCAGCTTTTCACAAAAGCTTTGCCTGTGGCAGGTATGGCAGCACTATCCCACAATTCTCAGACGCCAGAGAGACCCTTGCATATGCCATAGAACACGTTTGTGAAATATATAGGTGGCAGTGATTGTCATAAACCTGTACTCTTTACTGTCCAAATTCGGTAGTGATACAAATGTGCACCATATCTGCAGGTTCTATCAAGTAGTACGCTTCTCTCCTCCTGCTGCACACTAACATATACAAAAGAATGAAAAACGGGGATGCATTACTTAAATGTTGAATGCACAATAATTACAAGTTTGCTGTTGCTGTGGAGTGTCTAGCAATTGAGAACACAACTACAGGTGATGGGGACACACAGGCTGTACAGAAATTAAATGCATACATTTTTAAAGGATTGACTTGGCAGATGCCTAGATTTGGGTAGATTTGTGTGTACTCCTCCACAGCCAAGCCGTGCGCTCAACTTCGGTTGCAACAAAAAAAGAAAGCCCCGTTAGTTTTCTTCACATAAACCAAAACAACGGAGGCTGCTGCAGAAAGTTGCACAGTTTAAAACAGACTCTGCTCAGCATAGCAAAGTAACACACCCCACAATTATTATCTTACACGCATTTCGAACAAAGATCCGACCGGGCTGATTGTTGCTGTCTTTTGCATAACTTCCTTGGAGCAACAGATGCTGGAGCAACTCGATTTTGAGGCAAACAGAAGAGAGTCAAAAGTGCTTGAAAACGCGCCATAGTTCATCTCTGTAAACTGTCCTAGACTTCCTTACCCTCGACGTGAATTTCTCACACGGTGACGCAGTAAGGGACGTACTTCCGTCGCCGCCTGATGTGCGTACCAAAGCGGAGGCTTTCTTTGAAGCCAGTGACGGCAGGGTTTTTCTCATTTTATGAGTTACTTGTTTAGAGGTCCCTTGAAATAAAACACCTTTAAACTTGTGTATGGTATTTTGGTGCACAAACATGCGCTTTAAAAACCGCAAAGGTCCTTGGTGAGAAGTATGCAAAATAGTAAGTTGTGTACTGTGATATTTGCAGAGGCTGTTTTAGGGGAGGGTACATAAATGAATGTGTTGGGCAATTAAGGTGTGCTCCAGTAGTCACAAACGGGATCAAATTGAACTGCTTTTTTTTGCTCTAAAACACATTGCATTGTGGGACTTGTATTTTCATTATTTGCATTCTTTCTTGGATTAAAAATCCCAGAATGCATAGCAACCCATAGGAGCATCCTGTCCATTAAAAAGTTTTTGACCTCAAGTAAATGAGCACACAGTGTCTAAATATGTTTCTGCCTGTCTGAAAGAGCTTGAGGCTGAAAGAGACTGAGAATGACAGACTCAGAGCGACTAAGATGAGGATAAATTGAACCAAGGGTGGCACAGTGTCTGGGACTGAGAATGACAGATTGAGAGGATATGGGAATTGAGAGGCTGGGAGTGATAAAGTGAGAATAACTTGGAGGATGCCTGAGTCTTAGGCCCAGTTTTAAGAGGGCCTAGCACCTCCTTGCCCCACATTAGCGTACTTTCTTTATACGCTAATGTGGCGCAACAAGGCCAAAATTGCCGCACCAGATTTACAAAGTGGCACAATGCATATATTGCACCACTTTGTAACCCCTTGCACCACATTATGCCTGCACTAGGCATAATGTATGCAAGGGGGGCATTCCCCCGTTAGGGGGCTGAAATAATGGTGCAAAGAAATTTAAAAGATTTGCCATTTTTTTCAGCATTTTTAATGCCTGCTCAGAGCAGGCGTTAAAAGGGGGCACACCATTATTTATAATGGGCTCCTATGTACTGTTCATGTTTAGCGGCAACATTTTGTTCAAAATTTTGGCACTAACCCCGAAAAGTACATCAAGAGCATCAAAAGTTTTGACACTAGTGCACCCTTCCCTGTGCCATGGTGCGCTGTATTTTAAATACGGCGCACATATGGTGGTGGAAGGGGGCGCTAAGGGGTGCAAGAAAAGTGACGCTGCACTGGGTGCAACACCATTTTTCTTAAATCTGCCCCTTAGATTAAGAGACCGACTAAGAACAAAATAGATTAAGCATGAGACTGAAAGAGATTCAGAGTGAGAGTGACTGAGGCTAAGAGTGCCTGGGACTGATAATAGTATCAGGGACATCTTAAGGATTTGGGGGGCTGTGAGAAAGTAGCCTCTTTCTAGCATGGTTACCGCCACTTTTGGCCTGTTTGTGAGTGTGTGTCAGTGCGTTTTTACTGTCTCACTGGGATCCTGCAACTGTGTGTTGTCAGTAGTGCTTGACTGTGTCACTGAAGGTCTGCTAACCAGCACTTCAGTGCTTATGCTCTCTCTGCTGCCAAATTAATCACTAGTAACTCTCAACACCAACTTGTTGCCGCGCGTCTTGACGACCTTTCCAGGTTCCGGTCACAGGCTTATCAGGGCCTGCCCACCTTGCATTCAAATACTTTTCCTAACCACTCACTCATTTTCATCATTGACAATTCTACTACAAGAAGATACTTTTGACGTTCCTCAGCCCATACAACTGTATAGGGTTCTCCCTCATAACTTACCTGCGCAACGTACCCTCCTGGCCGGACGGCCCCGCCTTGATAAAGTCACTGTTGTGACGAAACACGTGTTGGCTGTATTGCGCTGATGACACTTTGATGACCAGTATCTGTTAATTAAAGATACCATCTACACATAAGACTTGAGACTTCTTGCAATTGTGTACTTCAACATCATACTACCAGGGGCAACTATCCCTGCCATACTGTTTGGACTATACTTCCTGTGTGCTGTGGCCATTATTGTTCAATTTTGTCTTTGGGTACTGTGATACCCATTCTTGGTGCCTACAGGGTAGTAAGGCACTGGGCCAGGTTGCACCAGACTCATCTATGATCTTGTCACTTGTCTGCAATTACTGTTTTACTGCCTAGATTGTGCGGCGCCTTTCACCCTTACTACCCTACTGTGCTTTGCCCATGCCACAAATCAACAACATCGAAATTCCCCAGCAGGACGATGACCTACAGTCATCCTGTGCCCTAGCCATCCAACACATCAAACACTGTCTTTACCTCAACAAGATATGGATGTCGAACATATATCTGATGCTCAACCACACCAAGACAGAACTCCCACTATTTGTCAAGAACAACAAGCAACAACTAGTGGAAATCTGGCACAGTGACATGTGCATGGACGTATTTGAACCCCAACATTTGCTCAAGTCATTCAGATTTACTCTGGACACCGACTTCACCTTGAATAATCTTATTGCAAGAAGAACAAGATGACAAGGGACAATCTATCTATACTGAAGGAAGTGAAGCCATTCTTAAGATAAAGTGACTTTAGAAATGTTATCCCAGTTTTTGTCCTCTCACATACAGATGGTTGTAATACCCTATTCAACACCCCCCAGATATCATACTGCCCCCAACACTCCCCTGCTGTGCATCGTGTATGCTCTAGCATTCCTCATTGAGGCCTCAAAAAATATGACCACATCGCCTTCTACCCTGATGGAATTCCATTGGTTCCCCCTTGCCAGCTTGTACCATCCTCAAAGTCAGCTGCCCAACATGCTCACCAGCTCCAATGACTCTCAGCACACATGTAGTCAGGACACCATCAGACTGGAGATAATGTAGTTAAAAAAGAAAAAAACAATGCCGCAGGCCTGCTACATTTGTCCACTCATTATCTAGAATGACATCCCTAGCGCCATCAGGACCACCCCAACCAGGCTTCAGTTTTGGAGACAGCTGAAGACACACAGCTTTAAAGAACACTACATAACAACAATAACAGTCCACCTCTACTGCCACAAGCCAGCTTTTCCTCCACTACAGTCTATTGACTGTATTCTTGTCTTTGCTCCTGTACAGTGCTCCTCTATCTTTTGGCCAGGTTCGTGCTATATAACCTTCATATCTATATATACTAGGCATGCAAGAAATTTGTTTTACAGCGACATCATTCACTTAATTTTGGAAATTATGTGTTATGCTTGCAACATGAAATTTCACCTACAATTGATAAATTGGAATCAAATTATAACATTTTGAACATTTTATCACAATATACATTGTTAATAGCAGCTATTATAAATAGAAATTATGTAAATTGTGTTAAAGAAAATAAAATAAAAATCTGTTTTCCTATGACTTTTCTCATATAGTCTTATGAACACACTGTATTTCAGTTTACAGTTAAAGAAAATTGATTTAATACCTATATAGTGCTCACTAAGTAGTAATCAGCAAAAAAAACTAAAATCATAGAGAAAGTTGGACCATTCTGCCAAAAAATGAAACCAACCAGTGGGCATATTCTCGGGGTAATCAGCAAATCTGTCTCAAAACATCAGGGGCAGTTTCATCACGTTAAGAATAAATTATGCTTGTGGAATCATCAGATGTTTATTTGCAAATTACCCCCAAATCATCAAGAACAATTGGATCTGATGGAGTGATCAGATACTCAGTTTTAAATCCTCCTAAAATCAGTGGGAATAGTCACACCTTGTGAAGTAGTCAGATACTCATTTTTAAATCATCCTGAAGTCATCAGGAATAGTCACACCTTGTGAAGTAATCAGATACTCATTCTTAAATCACCCTGAAGTCATCAGGAATAGTCACCCCTTGTGAAGTAATTGGATACTTGTTTTTAAATCATCCTGAAGTCATCAGGTATAGTCACACCTTGTGAAGTCATCAGATACTCATTTTCAAGTCATCCACAAATCATCCAGCACAAGTTTCTAAACTTTGCTGATGACTTCCAGATCTTGATGATGTCTGATGATGTGAAAATGACTTTTACAGTTGTTAGATGATCATCTGATGACTCTGGGATGGCTTCTAAAGTAATCCTGTTTGACATGGGGTTACGCCTGTTAATCTGTGCCAGGGGAGATTACCTTCCTGTTACATCAAAACAGTAGTAGGACTAATGCAGCACATTAAAATAGTAATGTAGACTATAAGCAGTATATTATGTTTGAAATATAAAAAGGATAACTATATATTACTATTCACAGTAACACTTCACTCCCTATTCTATAATATCCCATCCTCGTCGCCACTGTTGTACGAAGATATTTAACTCCAGAGATAAATCTTCTAGTCCTTGATTTACACCACCACAACTTCCGGACAACTGAGTTGCACAAGGTGACAGTTGGAATGTTCCGTTGACAGGGCATAACATCATCAGGGGAGGGAAGCAACCACTGAGGAAAGGTAAAAGGGGGGGAAGTAGGATGGGGAAATCCAGTTAGGATAGTAGCATATAACATCATGCTCCACATTCAGCGCACTAAACCTGTTCTCTAACACTTATTTTACCACCCATCCTATCCTGTTACCATCCCAGTCACTGACACAATCCCACTCTGTCACTCTTTTAGCCCCTATATTTATTCCAGTCCCTATCATAATCCCGGACCCTGTCACTTTCCCTGTACCGTCACCCTGCCATCATCCCTAGTCCTGTCAGCCTGCTAGTCACTGTCATAATCCCGGATCCTATCACTTTCCCTGTACCGTCACCCTGCCATCAGCCCTAGTCCTGTCACCTTGCTAGTCACTGGCATAATCCCGGATCCTATCACTTTCCCTGTACCGTCACCCTGCCATCATCCCTAGTCCTGTCACCCTGCTAGTCACTGTCATAATCCCGGATCCTATCACTTTCCCTGTACCGTCACCCTGCCATCATCCCTAGTCCTGTCACCCTGCTAGTCACTGTCATGATCCCGGATCCTATCACTTTCCCTGTACCGTCACCCTGCCATCATCCCTAGTCCTGTCACCCTGCTAGTCACTGTCATGATCCCGGATCCTATCACCTTCTCTGCACCGTCACCCTGCCATCAGCCCTAGCCCTGTCGCCTTGCTAGTCACTTTCATAATCCCTGACCCTATCACTGTCCTGAACCCATTCCTTTCATGGTAATAGGTATGCATGTGGGGTAGAAATATGTGACATACCGATGTTTGGGGTATTTACTAAAAAATAAAATAAAAATATTCCAGGAAAAAGCAGTGTTCTTCATGAAAATTGCATACCTAGATTTATTTTCTTTCTTCATTCCAAGAAAACGTATATCTGATGGCAAAGTGAGTATATTTTCTGGACCTGATGTTTTAGGACAAAATAAATTCAGTTCGTGCTGAGTTCCGGTGACATATTACTGAAGTGTTTTTTCACTAATGGAGTCCAACTATGTTTCATGGTCAGTTGTGGTATTTTATCAACTATATTGAATACGTTTTAATGGCATTATGGGTGACTACTGCTGAGTCCTGAGCACTGAGCCTGTGTGATTTGTAGTCATATCTCTGCTATATCACTCGTAAAGATCAGTCTAACTCTGGTGTCTACAGCCTGACATCGTGAGCTCTTTATAACTTTTATCTTCCAACACCGTCCTTTCAAGTAGACTGTGGAGATAACTGTGGCTGAAAGGCACAGGGTGGAAACCTGGAAGGAAGTGGGACGTAGAAGTGAGACAAGATGTAATTTACACTTAACTCTAATAGGCCACCTGGAAGCGCACATTCAGAGTTCCTGATCTGCCTCTAATACATGCACCTTTTCAGCCAGTTTTTAGCAGACTTGTGCTGAAATAAGTGCTGCTGTCTTAAAGTTTTTCAAAGTTTTCTCTGGGAAAGTAAATCCCAGACTTGCCTGACACACAGTGAAGGTGCTGGTCTTGAGTGCCCCGTCAGCAGTGCTTAATTTGTAAATAAAGAGGTCTCTTAAACACGAGACTGCTGTAATTAAATCTGCCGGCACTGAATACTGAGGCAGCGTAATCCTGAAGCCATCTCGGGCCTCTTCAATCATTTACGGCCACCCCTGCCCCTTCAGCTCATCCTGCAACTTTCTACTTTCTCCCTTTATGACGCTTTTTAGTTTTTCCTTCTTCTGTCTTTCCCATATGTATCTTTTGCTCGCAGCAATGCTTGAGGCAGAAGAATAAGCACCGGCCTTCATAAATAAGTGCCGGTGCTCAGCACCGGAAACAAGAAGCACAAATTAAGCACTGCCGTCAGTAGCTTTGGCTTTCTTGCAACCCTTGCTATATACAATGGGCGGTGTCCTCCTGTTTCTTTCCATCGACCCTTGATTGTATGTTGTTTCCAGCATTGTGTAAAGTGCTATGACGCCCTTATTGTCGAAACAGTTTACCACTTTGCCAAGTATAAAATAGCCCATCAGTGGAACTGATTCAGCCAGGGTGAAGGTAAAGTTCCACGTGTTTGATGTGAAGCCACAAGGATTGTTCCTCCTAAACTGTCAGCTTATTAAAATCTGAAGCCTAGATGGCTGAGATTTACTGGTTGGTGCTAGGGGTTGCCCCAGGTTTTAGTTGTCCAATGAGCTGTGGACAAATTTGCATGGAGCGGGCGGCTCCTCAGCTCGGCAGGTGTTTAAGGAAGAGCTGGACGGTCCCACCCAGAGACCTGTCTGCATCAGAGGCCAGAGCTCTGCCGGACGCTGCACCATGTCCTGGACTCCCCTCCTCCTCGTGCTTAGTACCTTCTGTGCCTGTAAGTAAAACATGTGTAGGGAGTACATGCTGCACCTGCTTTTCACCTACCAGTTATGAATTAATACATTTATCTTGGAGAAGTGTGGCTCAATGGTTAGAGCGGCAGACCCTGAGGCAGATATCTGGCTCAAGACCAGGGTTCAAGTCCCGCTTCAGCAGGTCTTGGGCTCAATTCCCCTTGACCAGATAATTCTCGCCTCGGTGCCTAATCTAATTCATGGGTCCCACTCTGCAACTCTGGGCAATAGCTTGCTTAATCTCCACAACGGCCCCAACAGCGCTTGGATGCCTGGATTCACCCTGGGGGTGCTCAGGAGTGGGCGCCTCACAGGGAAAAGCCAGGAGGGGTTCCATAGCGGTATGAGTACAGCGCCTTGAGACCCTAACGGGTGAGTAGTGCGCTATACAAGTGCTAATTTACATCTTCGTTAGTTCTTTGTATAAAATATAATGAATCATGAAGCGATGTGTTGCTCTTCGTGACTCATAAATCACCTTCTGATTTTCGTATTTCAGATTCAAGGTCTCAGTCGGTGCTGACCCAGCCCTCCTCGCTGTCGGTGACCCCGGGCCAGACGGCCAGACTACCCTGTGCTCTCAGCAGCGGGTTCAGTGTCAGTTACTATACGGTCTTCTGGTACCAACAGAGGCCCGGGAGCCCCCCCAGGTACCTGCTGTATTACAGTTCTAGCTTGAGCAAACCTTCCGGAACCCCCACCCGGTTCTCGGCCTCCAAGGACCCCTCCAGTAACACCTGCCACCTGCTCATCACCGGGGTCCTGGGGGAGGATGACGCCGATTATTACTGTAAAATCTGGGATGACACCAGCAAAGCGTCACAGTGACACAGAGCGATGGGGAAGTGAGACAAGAACCCTGCCCAGGTGCAGAACAATTGCACTAAAATAAATCTGTTGCCTCACAGGATCCGCTAGAGGTCTCTACAGCACTTGAACTAATTTCTGCTCTGTGACTCCTCGTTTTATCCTGCAGAAGTTGAATCATTTCAGTGATAACTAAGGGTGTTCCAAGTTGAGAAAGCGTTTCTTTAATGAATGTCTTTTATGGGGGAAGTTTTAAATGTCATTCTGCTTCCTACATCATAAAATGTTTGCTAGTTCAATAGTTTGAACTTGTACCGTATTTCAGTATCTTGGGAGAAGTTACACAGTAGTGGTAAATAAGGTAGCGTGGCAGGGCGTACCAAAGGCCCCCACAGCTCCTGCATGCTGGGGGGGCCTGCGTTCCAGAGGTAACCCTCAGCAAAGTACACTGGCCTGAGACCTCCCGAGCGAGTCCGGAGAGGGGGGCCCCTCCATCTACTGTACATGGGGGTCCCTGATGTTTTATTGCACCACTGATTTAGGATGATAAGATAGCTATAATTTTTAAGATTTTGATCAGTTAGTAACTTTACATTCCTTTGATGACATGCATTGTACTTAAAAAGGGCAAGTTGCTTGGTGACAAACATCATACTTTGAGAAATATACAGTTTGGGACAAGTAAATGTCATACCCCTGCTTGAAGGACATGTGCAGAGGCTTTTGACTTCCTGTGACCAGGGCCTGCGACCAACCCCTGCTGTGCCTGCCTGAAGAATTTGTGCAACAGGGTCCGTCACCATTGTAAAGCTTGGCTGTTATCCTTGGCGTGGTCTCCCCTAACTTTTTGCCTCTGTTTCCCAGGTTGTTGATATGTGCTGGGCTCTGTTTTGCTGTTTATGTTACTCTGGGGACTTTACCATTGCTATCCAGTGCTAAAGTGCAAGTGCTCCTGTGTAAAATGTATGTCTAATTGGATTTCCACAATTGGCATATTTAATTTAATGGTAAGGCCCTAGTACAGTCCACTAGAGGTGCCCAGGGCCTGTAAATCAAATTCTACTAGTGGGCCTGCAGCACTGGATGTGCCACCCACATTAGTAGCCCTGTAAACATGTCTCAGACCTGCCACTGCAGTGTCTGTGTGTGCAGCTTTAAACTGCCAATTCGACTTGGCAGGTGTACCCACTTGCCAGGCTTAAACCTTCCCTTTTCTTACATGTAATACACCCCTAAGGTAGGCCCTAGGCAGCCTTATGGGCAGGGTGCAGTGTATGTTTACGGTAGGACATATACTAATGTGTTTTATATGTCCTGACAGTGAAATACTGCCAAATTCGTTTTTATTCTTACTGTTGCAAGGCCTGTCTCTCTTATAGGTTAACATGGAGGCTACCTTTAAATATGATTAGAGTGTAGATTCCCGTTGGGAGCAGATGGATATGTGGAGTTTGGGGTCTCTGAACTCACAATTTAAAAAATACATCTTTTAGTAAAGTTGGTTTTGAGATAGTGTGTTTGAAAATGCCACTTTTAAAAAGTAGGCATTTTCTTGTTTAAACCATTCTGTGGCTCTGCCTGTTTGAGGATTCCATGTCTGGGTTAGTTTGACAGTTGGGCTGTTTGCACCTCTCTCTAGACAGTGACACAAAGGGAGCTGGGGTGTAGCCTGCATATCCTGATGAGCCATCTGTGCTAGGAGTGAAGGGAGGAGTGGTCACTTACACCTGGAAGGGTTGTGCCTGCCCTCACACAATGCAGTCTCCAACCTGGGGTAAGCAGGATCTCACAAACAAGAGAGACTTTCCTTTGAAGTAGGCCTACAACGAAGGCAAAAATGGGTATAAGAAGAGCGCCCAAACCCCTGAAAATCAGATCCCTTCGGGAAATCAAGAGGAACCTCTGCACAGGATCTGGCCTTTGGACGAAGCCTGCAGCCACACTCTGCTGTGCAGGGCCAAAGGCTGTTATCAGCAGGGCTTGTCCACTGGAGCAATAATTTACTATCCAGTCTAGTGCTTGTCTTAATAAAAAGAGAAGTAATGTAATATAGCAGCAATGGCTAAATTCTGTCTTTGGCATATTTTAGGTACATTTTGGCACTATTGGCACTATTTGCTGAATCAGTTCGCAGTGATCCAGAGGCACCATAACTTGTTGCTCCAGGGGAACATTCGAAGTGACAGTATAAAAACAATTCATGCATTAAAAGAGAGGTCTCAAATATGGAAGACAAATCTTTGGGAAAGCACAGACTCCATTGTTCCTTTAGGTTGGAGAGCATATCTGCACCCAAGTAGAAAGTAGAAAGCTGTTGCTTGGCAAAAGTGCAGATCAGTTTAATTTTATCTCCTTAGAAGGATGATGAGAAAGACAACACCTACAATGATTAAAACTGTTGACATGTTTTCCAAACATGTTTGAAAACAAATAAAATGAAGTAACAGTTCTAAAATATTATTTAAAAAACATATGTGGAGCACCAGCTGTATTAGACACTTGGGGCCTGATCTATAAGGTAAACTTGCATATTTTCTGTAAGTTTACTCTATTTTAATATTCACAAAACTGCAGTTTAATAGTAAGTTCTCGACTGTGGGGACTCCACTGTCAGGGCAGAAAACAACACACATAAAAAAGATAGGCATGTCCTATCTTTCTGTGTGTGGAGTTCTCTGTCTCACCTGCAGAGTCTGTTCTGTGTGGAAGAGATATGTGTGCACTGTAAGAAAGTTAGATGTATCTGTCTATATGTGTAATTACACTAATAATCATGTACATAACACTTACTAATATGTATTTGACACTCCCTAAGGAACCCTTTCAGAAACCATAGAACAACAAAAGATTGAGAAAAAAATAAAATAACATGCTACACTTATGCCTAGTGGTCTGCATGCTGCACCTAAATGCACATTCATAACTAAATGAAACAAAAAAATAATTAAACATTGAAAAAGTATCATTTGTGACCTGCAGGTAATATAAACATACCTGCAGCAAACATACTAACCCAATAATAAGCTGTCTACAGAAAATGCAAACTGTGACCTGCATTTTCCACATTGTACTTTGCGGCAAGCACATTAACCCTCTATTCTATGTTCTGATGAGTCAAACCTGTGACAGACTGCATGAAGAAACTTCTTAAAACAAGTGCATATACAACCAAGTTATCTTTCTATTGTTATATCCTGGGAATTGTTGGATAGACAAGAATTCAGGTGCTGGTGCTTTAAATTGCAATGGTCCAGTTAAGAAAGCCAGACTAGATTTGTTATTGTAATTGTTTAATGCTGCCAATCTCTTTGGGGCACAGCTATGTGAAATATCTGTCAACCTTTATACACTCTCTTGCGACCCCCTTCTTTATCCTGTGGCTGTTATCCACTGACTCTCTGGGAGCCCAGAACATTTGTGTTGTAAGTCAGAGGCGTCAGGACCTGTTGTAGCAGTATGTAAAGCCCAAATCACAAGGTGCACTCTGTGATACTATTTTTAATTAAATATTTTTGTCATTTATTTCATGACATTCACAAACAGGTGTACAAAATCGTGATTTATTGTATGATACTTTAAAAACACTGATTAAAACTATCCCTTTGAAAGCGGAATCCACTGAAAATGCTAGAACTCCATTGCCAAATCTTCTAAATCTTTCAGTGATGCTTTCTAAAATCAGGAACTGCAATCAGAGCGTATAATTGTACCACGTGGCAGACAAATTCCATCAAGTTCCCCTTGATGGGGCAATTGTCCTTTGCAAAGGCTGGTAAGGCATAATGTTTGAATGAAAGAATCTCTAAAACAGTATACATTTAGGCCCATATTTTTACTTTTTTAGCACCGCATTTGCGCCGCTTTTTGATGCAAAAGCGGGGCAGATTTACAAAATACAATTGTATTTTGTAAGTTTGTGCCGCTTTTGTGTCAAAAAATGACACAAATGTGGCACTAAAAAAGTATAAATATGGTCCGTAGTGTTTGTTCCTGTGCAATGGTCAGTGGTGTAACAATATACCCTATCTCACCGCAGAGCGGCCCTGTGGATGATGCAAGCTCCAAGAGGCCCCCAAGGCACTGTGCACAGCCACTGGCCAGAGGGCTCCTCACTGGCTCCGGAGTGTGGGGAAAGGGCCAGCTTTAGGGCGGTACGACCGGTGCACTGACTGGGATTAGAAGGACGTCAACTCTCTTGTGCATCCAACAGTTTTCAGGCAACAATATAAATGTCAATATAACTCTGGTGATTAATGTAACCGGCGGTGATAGATACAAATTTTGTCTAGTGGCAGTTTTTACTCATCATAAAGTAGAGCAGAGGGATAATGTGCCTGCTGTTAGGAACATCTACCATGCACATCACAAAAATGTGAATGAACTGTGAATAGCGCTTCAAAAAAGAAAACATACACTTGTGCCTGAAAGGGGCTATGGAGAGGTGAGCAGCTCTGTTGGAGAGTCGTAGAGAGGGAATTAGTGGAGAAAGAGGTCTTGGTGGTTGGGGCGCCAAAAAACACTGACGCACTATGCGCTGCCAGCATGAAAGCTGCCCCTGCATGGGGGCCCGTTCATGTATTTTGCAAGGAGGGCCTCTTCAAGTTTCGTTATGCCACTAGCAATGGTGATTCTCAATAGATCATTGTTTCACTAGCTTGGCACTTTTCGTTCAACTGCTTAGTTTGTATAGGATTCAGGTCCAGATTTATGAAAAGTGGCACTGCACCTAGTCCAACGCCACTTTTCTTGCACCCCTTAGCGCCCCCCTAACAGCACCATGTGTGCCCCATACTCCATGACAGTAGTCTCATTCAGCAGTATAGCTTGGTCAGTAAGATTGACAGGTGGTGTGAGCTTCAGATTTTCCAACAAGCTTTCTGGCATATAATGTTAAAATACATTATACTACAAGCAGGGTGCATGAGAGGGGCCTAAGGGGCAGTGGAATGAGGGAGGAACGTGGACTGGTAGGAGTACTAGGTGCGAAAAATGGTAATATTTTGTAAAGTAACCAATATTTTTGAGAACTTTCAAAACAGAAAAGGAGAGAGTGTTTGTGCGTTTTGGTCTGCGTATGTAACAATTACTCGTGAAATCCGACTGACATCTCACCATACCTGACTGAATGCACCTGTTCCCAACTATTTATCAAAAAAATCATTTATTGGTGGGGTGTAACACCCCAAACACCTCCCTGAAATTACGCCCCTGCCCTCATTACCACCCGCCAACAGTGCCCTCATCTCTCCACAGCCCCTCTTTCCGATGCATTTCATTTGTTTTAAAGCACCATTCATAGCGGTGTGTTGTGGCAGAGCACTCAACATCACACTTGTTACAGAGAGACAATAAATCATATGTGTGTAAATCAATCTATAAAAATTGTTACATAAAACAAAGAGGATTATAATAATCACATGTCATCCATATTAGTAGGCAGTATATTTTAGGGTTTGGTTGGGAACAGCACAAACTCAGAAATTAAATCATACTACAGTGGCTGGGTTTGACTTTACTAATAAGAATGTTTTTCCACTCAAACCAATGACCATAGTTACAAGCGGCCTGCGCCACGGTGCACCACTTTTTGTGATGGACTGGCGAGTCAGGCTGCAGGGCCATATCTACAAGGCCATGCAAAGTCACTTTGTACGACTTTACATGGCCTTGTAGATATGGATTGAGGCAACGCAGTGCAAGTCGCTACATTGCCTTACTTTGCGACAAAGAGGCATTTCATGGGTGTTGTGGTGGGTGTTCCCACACAGCACCCATAGATTTTGATGCATTCCCAGATGTACAAGATTTTGTAAACCTGCGAATGTGTCAAAAGTCCACGCCTTCCCAGGGGAGGCGTAAGGGAGGATCAACGAGGAGAAAAAACTTTATTTATCTTAAAGAGGAAAACAACTCTTGTGATTGTCTTTGTGGTGGAAGGTGTACAATCTTGCAGTAAAACAATTATCCCTGCAATGTAAACACCATTGCACCATTGTGCAAGAGTGCCTGTTTTGCATGGTAGCCCATTATGCGCCAGCACAGGAGAAAAGGACAGGAATGCACCATTTCTTGTAGATACAGCACATTCCTGCCCTTTTCTTTTGATGCAGGGCAGTGCAGCATGAAGACTTGTGCCACTACCTAAAGTTGTGAACATGCCCCTAACTCTTTTTAGCAACATTAGGAATAGATAATGAAAGACTGAGGAAAACATAACATTCTAACCAATACCAGGCAGTTTGGATGCAGTTTTTTATGACAGTTCATAGGCCAGTCTGCTATATTAGGATTGTAATTTACAAACTGCACGTAAAAAAAGGATCACTGTGACAAACACAGTAACCCATTAACCTAAACACATAAAATACAGTTTTGTCATCTGCATGATACATGTTCTTTGCAGCAGTGAGTTATCTTGATATTTGTATTGTTGCATGAAATCTACTGGACTCACAAGGAACTCTACAGTGGTGCTTTTACACCCATAAGTTATTTCTAAACACATTTACCACACCCAGCTTCCCCACCTCCAACCCCAGTGCCAGGTGCAACTTCACCGGTCGCACCACCATAAAGCTGACATGTTATTGCCCAAAATTCTGCTCGTAGTCTTAGGTGCGGCTCGAGGGAGGGGAAAAGGGCAGCGTAGTGTATAGTGGGGAAAAAAGTACTTTCTTCCTGTGCTGCACCTCACCATCTGCTCTGCCCAGGTCTGTCGTTGCAGACACAGGCTCCAAGCCTACCCTGCATTCAATCATACCGCTGCTTTCATGCTGCTGGCCAGGGTACTCCGAGGCAGAGTGAAAGCCTCTGCTTGCTCTCTCCAACCTGGCAACGCAGTGCTGGGTTGGAGAGAGTGGGCGTGTATGTTTGGCCGGCCTGAGACGGCCGGCCTAACATACATGTGCACTGAGGGGAAGTGCTGTGCAATTCCGCTCTGTCCATGTCACGCCCGTGGCCCGCCCCCTTTATAGTAAAAACATAATAAACTGAGTTTATTATTTTTTTACTATAAAGATTTTGTAGCTGCTGCTGCTGGGGGGGGGGTGGCCGGCACTCTTCTGCCATAGCAGAGGAGCCCCCCCTGCGTACTCTGTGGCAGGTAGTACAGAATGCTAGAAGTGCTGAATAACAAAACAGCGTAGTCTTGATTTAACCTCATGCCTATTTCATCCACCACTAGACACTTTGGGCCTGATTTAGACATTGGCGGACAAGTTATTTCATCACAATGGTTATGGATATCCTGCCTCTGAAATTTAACTCCATTGGATATAATGGGATTTAGATTTTGGCAAAAGGCGTGTCCTTCACTGTTATGATGGAGTAACTAGTCCGCCAATATCTAAATTAGGTCCTTTGCTTCCCTTCATCTCACTCTTTTAGGTTCTTTTTCATTACTGATTTCTTTCTTTGTGATAGTTTTTTCTGTCTTTCTTACTCCTTTATCCCTTTTGTGTTGTTCTCTCTCTTGCTCTGGGTCAAAGTCAGGCAGTGTGGCAATTACTTCACAAGGCAAGACTTCCAAATGTGTTACTTTGTTATAGGTAAATAGAGTTTATGTATAAGTTTCAGGTGGGGTGGGTTTATAGGATTTATGGCTGGGGAATGTATTAACTCCGGGATGCTTTTTTACGTTTCAGAGTTGGGTTATACATTAAAGATTACTGAGATATTTACTGATTATGGGTGTTATTATAGAATGCAGTTTTCTTTTTTTAGGGTTCAAGCTCAGATGTTAAGGGATGGGTTATTGGGTTTGTAGGGGTGATGGTGGGTGGGCAGTGTATTCAGTTCGGAGTGCTTTTTTAGGGTTCCAAAATGGAATATAATATAGGGGTAATTTGAATATTTTTGGGGCCATGACAGGATTATTATTTGGGCTGCATTACTGCTCAGGGTCAGATATTCAGGGGTGCAATATTGGTTCTAAAGGGGTTATGGGTGAGTAGCATATTAGCTATATGGTGTTTTATAGGGTTCAGGGTGAAAAAGTAGTTTCTTGTGCGTGCAGTTTTCATATTTTCCAGGGTTCAAATAGAGATTTTACAAAAGTATTTATTTTGCTGTACTTTTCTAGGATTCAGATTTGAATTATAAGTTAAGGGTTATGTGGATATGTTTGGGGTGATAGGTGGGCATTTATGGAGTACAGTTTTACATTTCTGAGATTCAGAGTTAGGTTTTCAGGAATAATTTATTGGGTTTATGGAGTTTGGGGGAGGTAGTGTACTTATTTGGGATGACATTTTCTAGGGATTAGTGCTGGGTTTTAATTCTACAGGCTAGGCTAGTGTTTTATATATAAAACAAAACATTTTAGTATTATAAATAACACTTTCTGAAACCAAAATGATTACAGATCAACAATTTTTTGATTCATTACAATTAAAAGTATTCTTTTAAAATTTTAATAGAAAAAACACATTTATTAATAGACATTTGTTGTCTAAAAAGAGAAATGCATTTTGAGATACATGCACATTTTTACACATATGAAATTCTGTATTTTGTTTTGAGTGCTATGTATAATTTTGAAATAATTTTGAACTTTTTAAAAAGATTATTCTTTTTTTCGCACATATTTCCTATGGTTTCTTTGGAGTTCTTTTTTGTTTTTATAGTCAAGATTTTTTTTACATCTGTTTCTGCTTCTGTTTCTTCACTCAGTTTAACATCATAGATAAGGACAGAGGGGTGATGCTGTAGTGGACAGGTAATATACTATTTTTTTAAATGCCATTGGTTTGCAGATATAATTTTGATGAAGGTAAATTGGAATAGTTTGATGGAAAACTGGGGGTTTTTGGTAAGCCTAAACTTGAAACTACAATGGCGTAGTTCATGTAGTTTTGACAATTTCACTGTATGTTTGTGTAGTGTGGTAGCTATGGCACCACATGGATGTAGGAGAGGAAGATGAGAGGGCTGAAGAGTGAGGAGCCCTGCTGGAGATGTCATTTACTGAAATACAGAATACAAAAAGAAGAAGTTTTGGTTACTGCATGATCTTTACATTGGCGATGAGAGACCTGGTCAGTGCAGGGGGCAGACAAACGTCAGACATTTCCACCCCTGGAAACCCATAACTGTTTAAAGAGTAATTGAAGCAGATGTTTCAGCATTTAGCAGCAGTGCCTGGACTCGATTAAAGCAAGTGATGCTTTCCTATGCCGGCTGGTTTTCCATTTACAAATTGTGGCAAAATCGGAAGGGAAGGCTTCAGTTTTCTACGTTTTCTTTAAACGGTTATATCAGTGTTACAGTTACTGGAGCACAAGAAGGCAAACACAAGGCAAGCAACAAGTATTGATAGGCAGCTAGGACTATACTGACATGGCACAAGCAAAGCACAAGGCCGGCAATATTGTTACTGGAGTAGCGTGAGCAATGCGGACAGCAATTATGTTATTGGAGGAGCATGAGCAATACGTGAAGCCAGCAACACTTCAGTCGAAAGTTAAATAATACTGAAAATAATTAACAGTATATCGAACAAACAGCACCAATACTAAAAGCCGTGAAGGAAGTTCTAGGATCAGTTATCCAGCGCAGCCAGCTTACAGTGCAATAAAAGGGAGGAAGGACTAATAATATTAAAGAAAACAAAACTCTCCCTGGCAGATCTAACTAAGCATACCAATAGAAACAGGACTTCCTAATTAAGACTAGAATGAGGAACAAGAAGGAAAACATCTACATGAACCAAAGATGGACTCCTCTAAGATTAAACTACAGCATCATTCAAGGATGGTTGTTATTTTAGATTAAAATAGGAGAAAAGATTTGGCTGTGTGTAGATCTTCATGATCTTAATGAACACATTTGGGTGGATAGAGAGGCACTCCCTAATACAGTACATCCAAAATGATGTTGTTGGCAGGTCAGTTTGGCAAGTAATATGAGCCTTTATGAATAACGGCCGGGAGGACAGCACAGCTCTAAGTCTGAAACTGCCCTCAAAATTATCAACTCAAGCAGCCCTTTTTATATACTTTTGCTACCTTGAATGCATCTTATCACTTGTCATGCATTTTGATTTAAGCGCTCACGTGGTACATTGTGTCACTGCTTTCGTCAGCATAAAGCTGCATTTCTCATGAGAAAGCGTCTAATTACACATTTTCAGAAAAGCGAAGGTTACATATCTATCACGTGCACATTTATTGAAAAACAGCAATACCTTTTATCTCACGTTCTAAAGGCTGTCTGTAGCTCCTCCTTTCCTAACTCCAGGCTTGGAGCCCTCCCCGACTGTCTGGCCTCCCTCACACAGCTGCTGACCTTCTAGCATCAAAGCTTATTACGTTCCTGTCCAGAAACTCCCTTTCCTCATTAACGTGGATTTGAAATGCGTGCCTTTCCTGTAACTATATTATTGCAAGCTTCTAGGCCTTTCTACGTGTAGCTGCTTTGTGGATAGCTATGCCTTTGTCTCTCTTCTCTGTCTCCTGCACTGGCCTTTTACTTGGATGCCATGAGCACTCAGGGCCTGTATTCCTCTCTGAGCATATATGATTCTGCACGTTTTCCTCCCAACTCATGCATTAGCAAAAATGGGCCCTCTCTTTCTATATTTTCAGTAACATTCCCCCCTTTAGTTGAACTTTCAACTATTATTCCATCCTCTCTACTACATTCATTCATTTGGATAAATACGTGATCCTCATTCTCCTTTACGTCCCTGGCTACCCTAATAGTGAACATCCCACCTATCTTCTGGCTAACCTTCTTGCAGCATCCTACCACTAACTGAAAGGTACAGAACATCAATAACATCACCACAAGTATCGGGAATAACCCCTTAATCAGTCCTGATAACCAGGATGGTATCCATGCAAACCATCCTGAAAACCATCCATCGGGGGCACCCCCCTCGTCTGCCATCT
The DNA here is from genome assembly GCF_031143425.1 of Pleurodeles waltl. Lineage (NCBI taxonomy): Eukaryota > Metazoa > Chordata > Amphibia > Caudata > Salamandridae > Pleurodeles > Pleurodeles waltl. The sequence continues at coordinate 963,233,304 of NC_090450.1, forward strand.
TCTTCCACAAGTTATGTAGAATCTGTATGGCCTACGTGATTGTTCCATTGTCTGCATCGTTGGGCGGTACATATGTACAGCAGGCCGTCCCGATCTTGGCACAGACCCCACCCTCCATGGCCGTCATCAAGTCTAGCACATACCTATGTTGCATAAGCATCACTCTCACAGCCCGCATCTCTTCCTTGACTGCATTGAATCCATCTTCAGTTGCATTGATTGTCTTCATCAGTTCCCATCGTGTTATCTGCAGCCAGCGGGCAGTGGCCTTCGTTTGAACAAAGGGAAAGATGCTCCCAAAGAACAATTGGGCATCATTAAACAACCTGTGCTCTTGTGGAATGGCTTCCCAGGTTGTAGTACCCATATACTCTGCATACCTCTTTTTCCGATGACGCAATAAATTTGTTGGATGGCTCATGGGGTGATCATATAACTTTGAGATGTCCACCCCTGGAATCACCAGGGAGGGGGTGTGCACAGTTACTAAGGAACAGAGACCTTTCCATCCGGAAGGAAGTCGCGAATGCAGACATTCTCTGCATTGCCAATAATAGTCCATCAGACTGGAGGAGCCCCATTCCATATCAGCATTGTACTCTGTGGTGATGCAATTGATGTTCCTTCCCACGGGTACTGTTCCATTCCCTCTGAAACATAAAAAGAAAACAATTGGTGTTCTGCCTGCTCGGAGAGTTGTTGGTGTTTCCACCCAAGTTAATCTAGATATATTTTCATCCCATATAGCCTGACACTTCTTCTGGGTGCTATTATCAGTCTGGTTTCCCTTCCAGAGAGAGAGAGCTCTACATCCAAATGTTGCACCGTGGTACCACTGACCATGAACATACACTGATCCATTTACTCGAAAATATGGTCTTTCCTGACAATCTTGGGGCATGGGTGAAGCTGAATAATTCTTACCGAAAAGTGTAGATCTTAAAATTCCCAGGAATCCCTGTTCTATTCTTCCAATTCCTACTTTTATATTTCATTATTCCTGTCTCAGCCATCCTCCCTAATTTCACCACTAATTCCTTGCGATCTGTCAGGACATCTATTATATCGGCTAATTCCTCTTCATATTGTGTGGTGTTTACTAGAAATGCTCCCTGTCTTATCTGCAAGGGCTGCATTCGTGCTCTCATCCTGCAAAGGTACAAGTGCAATAAACATCGAGTAATATTTGGAAATACTTCTTTTGATGAATGTAGCCTATCTGTGTCACTAGCATGTGGAATCAAAGAGCAAACAAAACATGATTCATTAGTAGTCTGCATGCCTATCTCTGTCATGTGCTGATACCATACATTGTATAATAAGCTAGTATGAATATTGTGAGATATATTTTCATATTTATATACTTCTCTCTGTAAGCGCTTAGTATACTGACACATTGCCATGTGTGGACTAAGATACCATTGAAAGGTAATTGCTAACATAACAAAGCATGAACAGTAAAACAAAATCGAAATACATAACTGTCCACTAGTAGTGTCGAGTAGAAGTTCTGCTGGCCTCTTTAGGAAGGACGCTGTTCTTCGTCTTTGTCTTTGTCTTGCTGTAAATGTTCCTGTGAAGATGGTGATGTATGACATGAAGCCGGGGACAATTGAACGTCTGATAGGTGTATCCATGGCTTCCTGCCCTCCGCCTTCACCGCTGTGGGGGTGCTCTGGGTCACTAAGTAAGGGCCCTCGAACTTGCTGTCTTTCCATCGTCGCACAAAATTGCGGATGTACACTTGCTGGCCCACGGATATTGGACTGGTCTGCTGGGCTGCGTTGGTGCACTTCTCTTGTCTTGCCACCTGTTTAGAGAAGAACTTGACAGACTTCAATAACTGAGATAGATAGCTACTCATTTCCTGCCCTAGGACTTCAGCTGTCTTTTGAGCATCTGTTCGCTGTCGAGCTATTGTTAAGGGAGTTGGCATAGGCCGTCCTGTTCGTAATCATTTCAGATAACTGCGGAATGAACCAGTCTGTCTGTAATGTGGCAAGAAGGTATTCTTTGGCAGTGTGTGCAGGGAGGTGTAGCTGTTCAGGGGCAATATACAGCAGGGCTTGAGGCATCACTGGCTTGCCTGTACTTTCTTGCCTATAGATAAAATCTGTTGGTGACTGTATACATCCTCGCTGCTCCCACAGCTCCCTTTCATGAGGTAGTGCTTGTTCTTGTAATTCACGTAAGTGCAATCGTGCTGTCTCAGTGTATGGGGGTGGTAACTCAGTAACACTCTGTCTGTTTATCATCATCCCTAACGTGTGTTCATCTTGTTCACTGAAGTTTGGAGAGGTTTTAGCTGCTTCTTTTGCTGCCCAGTCTGCCAAGGCGTTTCCTCTGGAGATGAGGTCTTGCTGATTGGTGTGTGCTGCACATTTTATAACTGCTACCTCAGATGGCAGTGCTAAGGCTTTTATCAATTGCTCAAATAGATCTTAATGCATTACAGGGGATCCATCAGATTTCAGAAACCCACTCCTTTCCCACCGGCGAATACTAGAATGCACGGTGGTGGTGACATATGCTGAATCTGAATAAATGGTGACCTCTAGTCCTTCAGCGTGCTGTAGTGCTTCTATCATGGCCACTAACTCTGCAGCTTGTGCTGAGAAATGGGATGGAAGGGGTATCTGGCTCACTATTTGTAAGGTGTCAGAAGATCCCTGCTGCTCTGCTCTAACAACAGCTGCTCCTGAATGTCGAATCCCAGTCTCCTGATCTATGAAAGAGGACCCATCAACAAAGAGTAACATGCTCCCAGGGATGGGGTCCTCTCTTATCTCGCTCTCTTCCTCTGGGGTGTAAGTAGCACAGTCATGTACCTGCTCGTCCTCAGAAACTGGGTGCACAAAGAATGTTGCTGGATTAACTGTGTGACACCGTACCACTTGCAAGGATGGTATTGACAGGATTACTTCGTATCCAGATACTCTCTGAGTTGTAAGAGTGCTTTTGCTTTTCTGTAAAATGGCAAATACCGCATGCTCTACATACAGTGTTAAAGGTGATCCCATCACTATGGTGGCACTCTTTTGAACCGCAAAGGCTGCTGCTGCCAGAGCTTGTTCACATGGGTAATGCCCTTTCATGACGGGATCTAGCAGCCCACTGTAGTAGGCAATTGGTTTGTGTCCCATAGATGTCTTTTGAGTCAGTACTGCTGTCATTGTTATTCCATTACAATGACAAAAAAAGGTAGAAATGTTTTTGGTAATCAGGTGTAGCTAACACTGGAGCATTTGTAATTGTTTCTTTCAGCTCCAGGAAGGCTATTTCCCTGTCGTCGGTCCAGTCTACTTTATTTGCGTTTGTGTGGGACTCTTTTAAGGCAGTGAGAAGTGGTGCAGTTAGGGTGGCAAAATCAAATATCCACTGTCTCACATAATTGCAGAGTCCTAAAAACTTCTGCCTCTGTTTAGTGGTTGTGGGCTTAGACATATTCCTAATACTCTGTACTCTGTCTGGTGTCATCCTCCTCCCTGTCCTTTCTTTATGTCACTTACTGGTTGTCCCCCTGGTGTCTGCACCTGGACTGGCATGGTGACGGACATTGGTGGTGCAGTCACGAGTGCTCCTTCTGTACTTGGCTTCTTAAGCTTCTGTTGTACCAACTTTGCTGCGGCCCTTTCTGCTTGCTCTGTCCTCTCCTTGTCTTTTCTTGTTTTCACTTAAAATAATGTATTATGTGGGCCTGTATTTCAGGCCACGGCTTAGCTTCTATTCCCACCACTCCATCTAAATTTGCTTGAATGTCAGTGGGAAGGCCTTGCTTTAATACATTATAAAACAAAATTGCAATTCCTCCCGTATTTTCCCAGTTACATCCTACTTCCTGAATCCATCGCTCTTTTTTCCCTGTCTGTTATCTTGTGAGTATTTTAATTATGCCACTGTCACTAACTCACAACAGTATTGTGTAAAGTCAGTCCTACTCAGTATTACCAGACTTCACATATATTGTTGTAAGACCGTATCTGTGGACATCAGCCATGCTTATCGCTAGTCTGTGTAACACTTCTTCTATGGTGATGTCTTGGGCAGGTGAATTTATGGGGGGTCTAAGTGGATTAGTAGCTGAAGCAGTGCGTGTTATAACGTTGTCATGTATGTAAATGAGTATTTGTGGTGCTCGGGGGTGCGTTGAGCCATTCATTATTTAAAGCAGTGAAGGTACGAATATCTGTGAGCAATGCATCAAGAAGAGCCTCTAATATAAGGGGTGATTGAGTTATTATTTCAAACCTCGGGATGTTGCATGGGCATGGGGGTTGACTGTGAGCCCACTTAAATACTAATTTTAGCTCAAGTGTATCTGTTTCTTGCCACAGAGAATTATTAGCCTCACTCATAGGGATTTATTATCAGGTTTTACTTGCTTTGGTGTTATTTATTCGGGCCTCCTGCGTTTTATTTTCACTAATTACTGCCCCTTCACAGAACTCTTTAAGGGTGTCTATTGGGATGTCAAAAATTTGGCAGAGATCTCGCACCCTCTCTTCTTCACTTATATCTGACTGCGTGACAACTGGAGGGGACACCTGCCACTTCTCTATAACCTGACCTTTATGATTGTATAACACAGTATTATTTTTATTCTCTTTTTTACTCATTACTCATGAAACGCATTCACTGGTCCCTATTGCGCTTTGCAGGTTTGCAACCAGGGGTCTGACTGTACTCAGACTCTCACTAATATTTCAGCCCTGGTCGCTTCCCCTCAAAGACGCCTTCCAGAGGTTAGTAAATCTGGGAATCTGGTGAACCGGGCGTGTGACTCAATCAGAGCAAAATGTTCACACTTGTTACTCGGTCCACTTCACTATTTCCTACTCTAACCCCTCTGTCTTAACCGAAATATCTTTTAGGCATTCCCAAATGAATGTCTCTTCCAGGGGCTGTCCCCTAGGTAATGCACTACTTTCGTCCAGGGCTGCCCACTGGGTAATACACTACTGTCATCCAGGGGCTACCCCCCTGGGTAATACTCTAATGCCGTCCAGGGGCTACCCCCCTGGGTAATACACTGGTGTCATCCAGGGGCTACCCCCCTGGGTAATACACTACTGTCATCCAGGGGCTACCCCCCTGGGTAATACTCTAATGCCATCCAGGGGCTACCCATGCCATCCTGGGGCTACCCCCCTGGGTAACACTCTGATGCCATCCAGGGGCTACCCCCCTGGGTAATACTTTGATGCCTTCCAAGGGCTACCCCCTGGGTAATACTTTGATGCCTTCCAAGGGCTACCCCCCTGGGTAATACTTTAATGTCTTCCAGGGGCTACCCCCCTGGGTAATACTTTGATGTCTTCCAGGGGCTACCCCCCTGGGTAATGCTCTGATGTCTTCCAGGGGCTACCCCCCTGGGTAATGCTCTAATGTCTTCCAGGGGCTACCCCCTGGGTAATGCTCTACGTCTTCCAGGGGCTACCCCCCTGGGTAATACTCTAAATGTCTTCCAGGGGCTACCCCCCTGGGTAATACTCTGTCTTCCAGGGGCTACCCCCCTGGGTAATACTCTATAATGTCTTCCAGGGGCTACCCCCCTGGGTAATACTCTAATGTCTTCCAGGGGCTAACCCCCTGGGTAATACTCTAAAGTCTTCCAGGGGCTACCCCCCTGGGTAATACTCTAATGTCTTCCAGGGGCTACCCCCCTGGGTAATACTCTAATGTCTTCCAGGGGCTACCCCCCTGGGTGATACTCTAAAGTCTTCCAGGGGCTACCCCCCTGGGTAATACTCTAAAAGTCTTCCAGGGGCTACCCCCTGGGTAATACTCTAATGTCTTCCAGGGGCTACCCCCCTGGGTAATACTCTAAATGTCTTCCAGGGGCTACCCCCCTGGGTAATACTCTAAAGTCTTCCAGGGGCTACCCCCTGGGTAATACTCTAAATGTCTTCCAGGGGCTACCCCCCTGGGTAATACTCTAATGTCTTCCAGGGGCTACCCCCCTGGGTAATACAAAGCTCTCATCCAGGGGCTGCCCCCTGGGTAATGCACAACTGTCGTCCAGGGGCTGCCCCCTGGGTAATGCAGTACTATCTATTACACCAGCTAGTCTTCTGGTCTGACCAGGAAATCACAGTGTAGTAATAACATACCATCAAACATTGCTTTAACCCCCTGGCTAGTCTTCCGGTCTAACAGGGAAATCACAATTTATTTTTTAGCACACAGCATAATATTGCATTAAAACATTTAAACCCCACATAAATCATGCATGCATTTTGTCATATTATAGTTGCCAAAAAGAATCATGCAATTAAAAGTAATAAGGTACAAGCCCGACCTCTCTTTACCCCTTTAGGACTGCAACATCTGGAATCCCCGACTGCCTGGTTGAATAGGCAGGTGTAATCTCACCTGATTATGTTGCGCGCAGTGTTCTATTCAAGCAGTACAGACAGATTTTCCTTCAGCTGCGTCCGGAGAAGAGAAGGAGGGCTCCTGGCTGGCTGCGCCAAATGTTGTTGGCAGGTCACAAATAAAGAAAGACAGGATTCAGTTTGGCAAGTAATATGAGCCTTTATGAATAACGGCCAGGAGGACAGCACAGCTCTAAGTCTGAAACTGCCCTCAAAATCATCAACTCAAGCAGCCCTTTTTATATACTTTTGCTACCTTGAATGCATCTTATCACTTGTCATGCCTTTTGATTTAAGCGCTCACGTGGTACATTGTGTCACTGCTTTCGTCAGCATAAAGCTGCATTTCTCATGAGAAAGCGTCTAATTACACATTTTCAGAAAAGCGAAGGTTACATATCTATCACGTGCACATTTATTGAAAAACAGCAATACCTTTTATCTCACGTTCTAAAGGCTGTCTGTAGCTCCTCCTTTCCTAACTCCAGGCTTGGAGCCCTCCCCGACTGTCTGGCCTCCCTCACACAGCTGCTGACCTTCTAGCATCAAAGCTTATTACGTTCCTGTCCAGAAACTCCCTTTCCTCATTAACGTGGATTTGAAATGCGTGCCTTTCCTGTAACTATATTATTGCAAGCTTCTAGGCCTTTCTACGTGTAGCTGCTTTGTGGATAGCTATGCCTTTGTCTCTCTTCTCTGTCTCCTGCACTGGCCTTTTACTTGGATGCCATGAGCACTCAGGGCCTGTATTCCTCTCTGAGCATATATAATTCTGCACGTTTTCCTCCCAACTCATGCATTAGCAAAAATGGGCCCTCTCTTTCTATATTTTCAGTAACAATGATAGCAATGGTAGAAGAACGAGTAATGTTTAGTGTTCTGGATATGTCATCTGCATATCACCAGGTTCACTCATAGGAACAATCTAGATATCTTACATCTTTTGTTGCACCATTAGGGGTTTTCCGCTACAAAAGGATGCCTATTGGGCTGGCTTCAGCTGTGTTTCAAAGGATAATGAAATGTATTTTGGGGGATATGAAGCAAATACTATGTTTTCAAGATGACATATTGACTGTGGAGAAAAGTGGAAGTGAACACGATTTGTTATTTGATGAAGTAATGAAAAGGCTAGAAAAACATGGATTGGCCATCAAAAGAGAAACATTTCAAATTAGAAAACAAGAAGTAATTCACTTGGGACGTGTTATAAACAGCATTGGAATTAAACCAAAAAGCATAGTCAAAGCAATAGAAAACGCACTGAGACCCTGTACTAAAGATAAATTAAAATCATTAATAGGTCTTCCAGAATACTGTTCAAAACACTTTACAGAGATAGTAGTATCTTTAAGGAAATTAATGCAGGAAAGGATAGAACTTATATGGAATGAGGAATGTGAGCATTGTTTTGGGGAGATCAAGTAATTTATTATCCAGGCTCCTACTTTGGGATATTTTGATGTTACAGTAAAAAAGTATATATCCACAGATGCCAGAAATGTTAGCGTTGGTACAGTGTTAACAAAGGTTAAAGATAATTATGAATATGTGGTTGGACTTGCGTCCAGGAGATTACAGGGAGCAGGAAAGACATATCCTGTGCTAGAAAGAGAAGCTTTAGCTTGTTGTTGGGGAATCAACCATTTTAAGTTCTGTATGTGGGGTATACCTTTCAAAGTAAGGACTGGTCATAAACCCTTGAGATATATTTTTAAAAATATGAAATGGTTTGGAAGGAAATGTTACACCACACATTTCAAGATGGTTGTTATCCATAATAGATTATAGCTTTGAAGTGAAATTTCTTAGAGGCAGTAGGAATATAGTGGCATATTATTTATCAAGAATGCCTCTTGAAGCAGGGGAAGTTGTGCAATATATAACTGCAGGAGAAGACGGAATTACTAAAGGGCAGGTGGCAACAAATGCAGAAGAATGGAATGTTAGAAAAGAGAATGATTAGTTATTGAAGAAAGTTGAGAAAAGGTTGTGCGTGGGTTGAATGATGAAGATATAGAGAGTAGTGATATATGTGATTATTTTAAAGTTAACGATCAGTTGAGCAAAATCAATGGAAGATTAATGAAGATAAACCAATTTGTTAAAGGTGCATGTACACACATTATTGAGAGCACACATGAAGGGCATCTAGGTCAAGGTGTGATGAAGAGAAAAGTAAGGCCCAGTATGGATCGACAGGTGGAAGAGAGAGTGAGGAATTGTGTGACAAGACTAAAGTGACAAGACAACCTCCGCTAGCAGCAATTGATGTTCCAAAGAGGCCATGGGAGAAATTGGCCATTGATTTTATAGGTCCAGATTCTAGATTAAGAGTGAGGAATAAATACATTATGATAATGGTAGATTATCAAACTAAATGGTTTGTAGTAAGAACAATAGAGAAAGTAAATACAACAAGAGTAATTGAATTCCTGGAGGAGGTTTTCATTGAAGAAGGAAGCAATACCAAAAACAATTGTGTCAGGTAATGGCGTACAGTTTGTGCCCTGCGAAATGACCAATTACCTTGATAGAATGGAAATAACTCATGAGAGGTAGCTTTTTTCAGAACACAAGCAAACAGCTTGGAGAAAACCGAATTGTGATGGAAAATATTCAACTATCTTTAGCCAATCAGCTCCCATGGAAAAAAGAGTTGAAGAAGATGATGTGATCGCACAGAACTACACCTCATTCTGTAACAGGAAATTCACCATTTGTAGCACTGAAAGGAAGGGAACCGGGTGTAAAAGAGTGTCCTATGTCGGTGAGAGAAGAAGGAAATATTTAAGTTGATCGTAAAATAGTAGGAAGAAGGGTTAAGTATTATAATAAAAGGAAGGGTGTCAAAAGGTGCCTATACAGAGTGGAGATTGGAGATCGGATTGTTATAAGGAGGGGCGGCGTTAGTCATAAAAGGGATAGCAAGTACTCCATTCCACACAAAGTGCAGGAAGTTAGAAGTAATGTAATAATTTTAGAAGATGGAACAACATGGCGTATCAGAAATGTATGTATGGTTAAGAGATGGTAAAGGATGTATTTTTGTTAAAACCTTGCATGACATTTACACTGATGCAAAATATATTTAAACCAGAAGTACTGCAATTATAAACAGAAGTGTTTTTTTTTTAAATGTTATTGGCAAATAGCTTTGGAATATTGTGTAAATACTTGTTAGTTTCTTTAGTTGGATTAATAAAGGGAGAGGTGTATGAAGATATGACATGTCTAATGGAAGGAAGAATGTTGTGAGCTCGCTATAACATCAAATGGAATGAAGGGGAGGAGGACGAAGAGAGCTGGAGAGTAAGGAGCCCTGCTGGAGATGTCATATATTGAAAAAGAGAATAGAAAAATAAGTTTTGGCTACTGTGTGATATTTACAACTAGCTATGTGAAAGTGAAATTAGGGCATTGCATCACTTCACCTAATTACGGTTAGCAGAAGGATAAATGGATAGGCAGTGACCAGGATAAGGACAGTGGTGTGGGGGCAGTTGGCTACTGAATGTGATGGGACCAGAGGTGTGGGCAAGTGACTAGTGATGAGGGTATTTGGCATTGGTAGGCGGCCCATCTGTCTCTGCATTCTCTGACTCTGCCCAAAGAAAAAGCTTGGGTTTCTTCTTTCTAAAGCAAATGTGAGAATCTGGTTTTGGATTGGGGGGAGTGATGGCACATTATGACCTCCTAATCTCTAGCACTTCACCAGTCCCTGTTGCTGTTCTGATCCCTTTTCACTCATAACCTTTGTGTCAACCACATCCCATCTAGCCTCCAAAACCCTTCCACCCTTTTAGACCCAATGACGCTGGCTGTCCCTGTCACTCTTCCCTCTTATACTGCACATGCATGTCACCCTCTCTATCACTCTCACATATTCAGACTCTGTCACCTTCCTTCTTTCAGTTGCAGTACAAGTCCCTGCCATAATAACAGTACCTGCATTCTCCCAGAGCCCATCAACCTCAGCTTCCAGGTCCTTGTCACTGTCTCCATTCCTGTGACTCTCTCCATCACTGACACCTCTGGCTCAATTTCACTCTCCATATCAACCAGGATTTGTAAAGTGCAGCTAATCACCTGACAGGGTATCCCGACGCTTGCAGATCCCAGGGGCTCCTTCGAACAGTCAGGTCTTGAGGGCCATTCCAAATTCCAGAAGTGACGTTATGGTCTGGAGTAGCATGGGGAGGGTGCACAGAAAACAAAAATACAAGGGGAAAAGCAAGGAGAAAGCAGTGAAGATAAGGAACAGGCAAGGAGATGGCACCCAAAAATGTGTGGGGGGGGGTAAGGAGGAAGCAGTGAAAACAAGGGAGAAGCAATGAGAAGGCACACAACAAGGGGGGAAAGCAATGAGAAAAGAAGTGAGAATGAGGAAAGGGCCAGGAGAAGGCAGTTAAAAAATGAGGGGAATAGTAAGGAGAAGGCAGGAGAAAGAGAGATGCAGCAGCAGGAGGAGAGTTGGGCCTGGGACCTATCCTTGCCACCATTCCAGTCTCTGCCACAGTCCTAAAATATACCACCCTGTCCATCCCAGTTCACTTCCAGTCACTTCCAGTTCGTGTCACTCTCCCCATCTTTGCCACTCTCTAATCCTTTTAAGCCTTTCCATTCCTCTCAAACGCTCTCTTCCTGTCATTTGTTGTAAGAAGATATTTCACTCCAGCGATAACTCCCATTTACACCACCACAACTTCCAGTCAGCTGAGTGGCACAAGGTTCCAGTTGGAATGGTCAGGTGACAGGGCATTGCTTATCAAAGGAACTAAACAAAGAAAGGCTTAGTTCATAACCAACATATATAGCAAGCAGTAAAGTGTTGACAATTAGCAAAAATAAACAATAAGACAATGGTAATAATGAAGTTACAGCATGCTGATGCAGAAAAGAGAACATGGAAACAAAGAAGGCTTCTGTACCTTCTAAATTGCTGACTGCAGCCTGAGATCAGTAATCTCTTCACAGGAAATCTGTAATCTCTTCACACTTAAACTTCTCAGCTGTCCATATTGGCAATAACATTCTAGACAGCCATTCATTCCGCACATGTTCCCGGTAACACCCCAAAGCTGGGGACTTGCTAGTGTCCGTGCAGCTGTCTTCTATAATTGGAATTATTTGTGTGGAAAGGTTTCCCTACCACCTTCATACACAGTCCATGGTATTGTATCTCCCAGTACTCTGCAGCAAGCCAGGAGGATGGTCTTTTCAATTACTTCCTGTCCATGACTCTGAAAATAAATAAACTGTTGAAGTTACGCCCATTAATCTGTGCCAGGGGAGATTTCCTTCCTGTTACATCAAAACAGCAGTAGGACTAATGCAGCACATTAAAATAATAATGTAGACTACAAGCGGTATATTATGTTTGAAATATAAAAAGGATAACAATATAATACTATTCATAGTAACACTGCACTCCCTATTCTACAATATCCCATCCTGGTCGCCACTGTTGTAAGAAGATATTTAACTCCAGAGATAAATCTTCTAGTCCTTGATTTACACCACCACAACTTCCTGTCAGCTGAGTTTCACAAGGTGACAGTTGGAATGTTCAGTTGACAGGGCATAACATGATCAGGGGAGGGAAGCAACGACTGAGGAAAGGGAAAAGCAGGATGGGGAAATCCAATTAGGATAGTAGGACATAACATCATGCTCTACATACCGCTCACAAAACCTGTTCTGTAACACCTATTTTACCACCCACCCTATCCTATTACCATCCCAGTCACTGAGACAATTCCACTGTTACTCTTTTAGCCCCTATACTTATTCCAGTTCCTATCATAATCCCAGTCCCTATCACCTTCTCTGCACCGTCACCCTGCCATCACTCCTAGCCCTGTCGCCCTGCTAGTCACTGTCATAATCCCTGGCCCTATCACTGCCCTGCACCCGTTCCTTGCATGGTAATAGGTATGCATGTAGGGTAGAATGTGCCAATATGTGACATACTGATGTTTGGGGTATTTACTAAAAAAGAAAATAAAAATATTCCAGGAAAAAGCAGTGTTCTTCATGAAAATTGAATAAATAGATTTTTTCAGGACCTGATGTTTTAGGATAAAGGGCCAGATGTATCAAGCTCACGGTTTGCATTTCTTAAATAGCAAATTTTAAGAAATCGCTATTTTAGAAATGCAAAATGGGATGTATTAAAATTGCTAGTCCGTAATAGCGATTTCTTAAAATTTGCAATTGCAATTTGCGCGTTGCAAATACCGAATCACAAAAAAAATAGCGATTCAGTATTTGAAAATCGCAAATTGCGAAAATGGCAAACCGGAACAGGTTGATGACATCACAACCAGGAAGTGAGGCAGCCCATGGTGTTTCCAGGAGCCACACCCACACCCACAGGAGCAGGCAGAGAGAAACAGCCCAGCACCAGGGAGGCAGCCTTGTGATCCAGCCAGGACCAAACAGCAACATGGCCAATGATGGGAATGTTAAGGAGTAAGGAGACAAGAAGCACAAGCTCAAATTCAGTGAGCAGGAATTGGAGGTGCTCACTGAGGAGGTGGTCAGGAACCACAACAAAAGTTTTGGGAAGAACTCACTCCAGGTACCTGAAAGTGAGAAGAGGAAACTGTGGTCAGACATCCAAACCAAAAAATGTACAGTGGGTGTTGCGCTGCGCTCTGTTGAGGAGATACACAAGCGATGGTACGACTTGCATTCCCGTGCCAAAGAGAGGGGAGCCAGCAGGCTAAAGGAGGCAAGGAGCACCGGAGGAGGACCACCCACCCAGACACCGTCAACACCAATGGAAGACATGGTGGAGTCCACACTGCTTTCTGAAGTTGTCAGTGGTGTCACTGACATTGACACCTCATTGGCACCCAGCACCAGCAAAGGTAAGGGCAGTAATGATGTGTATCCCCATATGTGCATGACAAATGCCCCCTAGAAAATAGCTATTAGCCCAATGCATTGTGATAAGTAGTCCATGCACCATCTTACATACAATGTAACAATACCTTATGGGAGTGGTAGTCCACACCCCTAAAGTGCTAATTACCCATTTATAGCAAGTTAGTGTTCAGCCACACAGAGGAACACAAATGACTCATACTGATAAAATGTTAGTTTACATTTATTACTATTGTGCAACATTTTGTGAAATATTAAAAAATTACATGCTGCACATTGCCGTTGTAGATGTCCCGGACCCTGACGCAGAAGAAGGTGGAAATGTGGGGGATAGCGAAACACAGCCACAGTCCGACTCAAACACCAGTGAGTCCTTTATTATTGCACCAGCTAGGGCAAGTGTGTTACCTCTCTCAGAGTATAACCTAGACTCAGATGAAATGCCGGATGAAATACCCACACCACCCCAGAATCTAAATCCACGGGAAGACAGCAGTCCCTGCCCCAGCGTCAGGCCACTCCCCTCAGGAGGCATCATGATGCAGGCAGACAGTGCACAGATGAAGGAGAGGGCCCATCAATCTTTGGCGGCCTTTTAGCTTCCATGCTGAAAGTGCGGCACCTGCAATACAAAACATGTGGTCAATGCACAGGCAGTTGGTGTCTCACAATGACAATATGGGAGTACTGCGCAAGCAGTTGGATGCACTCAATGAAAACATGGGATCAATGCACAAGCATTGCAAGCTGCATGAGAGACAGCAAACAGCAGCAGAAAACACAAAGGAGATGACAAACGCCATTAGGGAACTCTGCACTGAGACTCAGCAGGAGCGTGTCAGCCACCGTAGGCATCATCACCAATTTATGGGAAGGTTTGATGGGTTCTGCAGATCGGTCAATTGGCTCGCTAGCTCAGCTGCCTTGATATCACGACGTGCTTTGGGCATACAGGTGGAGATGGCAGATTGCAGTCGGGACGTTGCACAGGGATTGGTGCAAATCACCAATGTTCTGGATGCAATGCAGACAGCACGGAGTGCTACAAATAGCAAACCGGGTGGTGGGGATAGTGAGGAGCTCTCTAGCCTCAGCAGTCTTACAGCCCCTGTGATGGACCCTAGGCGTTGCAGTACCAGACACAGTACTGTCTTTGAACCCGCTCCAAGAGGTGCAGCGAGGCTACTGAGCACTCAAGTGGAGTGAGTGGATGTAGGAAGTAATGTTGAGAGGTACAGGGGACTAGCTTAACATGTAGCAATACATGTAGAAATACAGTTATACTATGATGCTAATAGTGTGACAATGTTACTCGCACATGTTTGCCTTTAGTGCATAGCTATGTCCTATTCACACATACGTTACTTGAAGTCAAGGTGATAAAGATGCTACCTACGGCAATACATAAAATTGAAGTGGTATTATCATTACTTACATCAGAAATGGTGGCGTGTGATGTCAGCACGTCTTTGCTTGCCCTCTGCTGCACTTCTCTTGTCTACTGGGTGAAGGGGTGGTAAGGGATCACCATCCTTATCTGAGTCCAGCTCGGTGGGTTCCACAGGTATGCCCCTTGTTGTTGCAATGCTGTGCAACATAGCACATGTAGCCACAATTTTGCAGGTCTTCTCAGGGCTGTACTGTAGTCCACCACCACTCTTGTGGATTCACCTGAAGCAGCTCTTCAGCAGTCCAAAGGTCCTCTCCACAACACCACAGGTTTCCCTGTATGCAGCATTGTACCTCCTCTCGGCTGGCGTTGCAGGACTCAGGTAGGGCTTCAGTATAAAGGTCTGCACTGCGTAAGCACTGTCTCCTGGAATGAAATAAGAGTAAAATGAGTACCTGTGATATCTGATGTCACGTTTACATCAATGCAACATTGTCAACTATTACATTACCCAGTAGATATCCTTTGCCAAACTCCCCAGCTAGTAATCTTGTGTTAATTCCGCTGTGGCAAAAGATGTAGGAGTCATGTGTGCTACCTGGATATCTGGCCACAAGATTGTTTATGATGTTGGAGGCATTGCTAATCACTTGTATGTTCATGGAATGTGAATTCTTATGGTTCTAATAAACATACTCGGTGGCCGATGGTGGACAGATGGCTACATGTGTCCCATCGATGGCACCTATGACATGTGGGAATTGGGCAATCTGATAAAAATTGACTTTTGTCTGTTGTAATTCCTGTGGGGTGTTGGGGAATCTTATGTGCTGTTGAATTTTGCTCAGCATGGCACTGAGAAATGCATTGACAAATCGAGAGAGGGCACTCTGTTAGACTCCTCCTGCTGCTGATACAACCCCTTGATAACTCCCTGAGGCTAAAAGGTGCAGCTATCATAATACCTGAAAATGGGTGGGTATACTATTGGTCCTGTGTGTGGTGAGCTGCAGTATGGGTTGTAGATCAGCTATCAGGTCAAGTATTATGGCTGAGCTTAACCTGTACTTCTCATATATCTCCTCCTCTGTCTGGCCAAAAAGGGTTATGTGTACTCTGAAAATGTGCTCCTGTCTCCTTCTACCTCGCCTCAAACCTGCCAGGATCCTCATCCTCCTCCCCATCACGTAGAGTGCAGCCATTGTGGAAAAGCGGCTGAGTCATTCTGGGCCTCTTGATATAGGTTGCACCTGGTTACCACCTGATTTCAGTTTGTGGTAAATTGCATGTGCAAAAGGCCATTCTGCGAATATTCGCTATTTGCGAATTCTTGATGCATCGCATTGCGAAACGTAATTTGCGCGTCGCAATCTGTGTATCGCAAATAGCACCATGAATATGCAGATCGCTATCTGAGATTCGCAAATCTAGGTTGCAGTTTGCGTTACGCAGATAGTGATTCACATATCATGTCGCTATTTGCAATACGCAGATTGCAACATGCAAAATCATGTCGCAGTTGCAAGAAATCGCTATTTTAGCGATTCTTTATTTTCGCACTGCGAATGCCTTACATACATCTTAAAAGGCATTTTTGCATTTGCAAACGGTCGACTTTTGCGATTCACACCGTTTGCGAATGCAAAAAAGTTTGATACACCTGGCCCAAAATAATTTCAGTTCCTGCTGAGTTCCGGTGACATATTACTAAAGTTTTTCTCACTAATGGAGTGCAAATAAGTTTCATGATCAGTGGTGGTATTTTATCAACTATATTGAATACGTTTTAATGACATTATGGGTGACTGCTGCTGAGCCCTGAGCCTGTGTGATTGTAGTCATATCTCTGCTATATCACTCATAAATATCAGTGTAAATCTGGTGTCTACAGCCTGACACTCTGAGTTCTTTATAACTTTTATCTTCCAACACCGTCCTTTCAAGTAGACTGTGGTGATAACTGTGGCAGAAAGGCGCAGGGTGGAAACGTGGAAGGAAGTGGGACGTAGAAGTGAGACAAGATGTAATTTACACTTAACTCTAATAGGCCACGTGGAAGCGCACATTCAGAGTTCCTGATCTGCCTCTAATACGTGCACCTTTTCAGCCAGTTTTTAGTGGACTTGTGCTGAAATAAGTGCTGTTGTCTTAAAGTTTTTCTAAGTTTTCTTTGGGAAAGTAAATCCCAGACTTGCTTCACCCATAGTGAAGGTGCTGGACTATATCATGAGTGCCCCGTCAGGAGCTTTGGCTTTTTTGCAACCCTTGCTATATACAATGGGCGGTGTCCTCCTGTGTCTTTCCATCGATCCTTGTTTGTATGTTGTTTCCAGCATTGTATAAAGTGCTATGACGCCCTTATTGTCGAAACAGTTTACCACCTTGCCAGGTATAAAATAGTCCACAAGTGGAACTGATTCAGTCAGGGTGAAGGTAAAGTTCCACGTGTTTGATGTAAAGCCACAAGGATTGTTCCTCTAAACTGTCAGCTCATTAAAATCTGAAGTCTAGACGGGTGAGATGTACTGGTTGGTGCTAGGGGTTGCGCAGGTTTAAGTTGTCCAATGAGCTGTGAACAGATTTGCATGGAGCGGGCGGCTCCTCAGCTCTGCAGGTGTTTAAGGAAGAGCTGGACGGTCCGACCCAGAGACCTGTCTGCATCAGAGGCCAGAGCTCTGCCGGACGCTGCACCATGTCCTGGGCTCCCCTCCTCCTCGTGCTTAGTACCTTCTGTGCCTGTGAGTAAAACATGTGTAGGGAGTACATGATGAGCCTGCTTCTCACCTACCAGTTATTAATTAATACACTTATCTTCGTGCGTTCTTTGTATGAAATATAATGAATCTTGAAGCGATGTGTTGCTCTTCGTGACTCACAGATCCCCTTCTGATCTTCGTATTCCAGGTTCCAGGTCTCAGCCGGTGCTGACCCAGCCCTCCTCGCTGTCGGTGACCCCGGGACAGACGGCCAGGCTGCCCTGTGTTATGAGCAGCGGGTACAGCATCGGCGGCTACAGGATCTGGTGGTACCAACAGAGGCCCGGGAGCCCCCCCAGATACCTGCTGAGCTACACGTCTAGCTTAGACAGACCATCTGAAACCCCCGCCCGGTTCTCGGCCTCCAAGGACCCCTCCAGTAACACCTGCCACCTGCTTGTCACCGGGGCCCTGGGGGAGGATGACGCCGATTATTACTGTAAAATCTGGAATGGTAACAACGCGTCACGGTGACACAGAGCGATGGGGAAGTGAGACAAGAACCCTGCCCAGGTGCAGACCAATTGCAGTAAAACAAATCTGTTGCCTCACATGATCCGCTAGAGGTGTCTACAGCACTGGCTATAATTTCTGCTCTGTGACTCCTCGTTTTATCCTGCAGAGGTTGAATCATTTCAGTGATTATTGAGGGTGTTCCAAGTTGAGAAACTGTTACTTTGATGAATATCTTTTACTCATAGTAGGTGTATGGGGTTGATTTTAAATTTCATTCTGCTTCCTACATCGTGAAATAAGAGCCTTATATACGAGGCCCTAGCAGCACACTGCGCCACCGCAGCGTAATTTCTTTACGCTCCGGGGGCACAGTGTCCCAGTCCATATTTACAAGGCATTGCAAAGCCATCTTCTGTAGTTTTTCATGGCCTTGTAAATATGAACCCCTTTCACACACAACACTGCATGAAAGGGGTGTCCCATGTGTTTTGCTTGGGGTGTTCCCATGGAACACCCATGGAACCCTAAGGAATCTGACTCATTCCCAGATATACAAGTCTGGGTATGTGTCAGATTCCCACACCACCTCAGTGGTATAAGAGTGACGCAACAGGTGAAGTATCTTTATTTCTCCCCGTTTTTTCCTCTTTCTATGTGTGCTGCAGCACACATAGAAAGAGGAAAACACATCTTGTGTGTTTTTGTGCAGGAAGGTGTCTCTTCCTGTACAAAAGCGATCATCTCCACAATGCAGGCACCCTTGCAACAGTGCAGGGGGAGAGGACAGAAATGTGCTGTATCTTGTAAATATAGTGCATTTCTACCCTTTCCCGTTGGTGCAGGATCAGTGCTTAATTTGTGTTTAGTATTTCCGGTACTGAGCACCAGCACTTTTTTTTTGAGGGCTGACGCTTATTCTGCTTCAAGCATTTGCTGCAAGCAAAAGATACATATGGGAAAGACGGAGGAAGAGAAAAACTAAAAAGCCCCACAAAGTTAGGAAGCAGAAAGCTTCAAGAGTGAGCTGAGAGGGCAGGGAGTGGCTTTAAATGGATTGAAGAGGCCCGAGATGGCTTCAGGATTACGCTGCCTCAGTGTTCCCTGCTCGCACATTTAAATGAAGCAGCCGCATGTTTAAGAGGAGGGCTTTGGGCACAGGCATGTATTTATTTACAAATTAAGCACTGTGCAGGATAGTGCAGCAAGGCACTTGTTGCGCAGTCCTTCACCAAGGGCCTCATAAACGAGGCCATAAGTGTTTGCCAGTTCAATAGTTTAAACATGTACTGTATTTCAGTATCTTGGGAGGAGTTGCACGGTAGTGGTAAATAAGGTAGCATGGTCTTTCATTTTGGGGTACTTTAGTTTTGAATTATCAGGTTATGACAGGGTGATGTGTTCGCCTCCTGTAGCATGTGATAATGACAGTGGTATGTGGCTAGAAAGTACCCCCTAATAGGGTTTGATGGTCGGGGTGGGAGTAAAATCCTCTCATGGTGGGGTCAATGCATGCGAACAAACCGTCTCACATTGCAAGTTACAAAAGGGCTTTCAAGGTTCTCATTTCCATTTGTGAGTAGCTCATCCTGTCCAGGTTTTTGCTTTGTATTCTAGGACTTGTAGTTCAGGTGGGTTTAGATGTCTGCAATGGATGGTACATATTTAGTGCAGTGGAGTTTATTACTTTACTGTCGAATGGTGGAAGCCCGCTAAAATTGAAATGGGGCCAAAAGTGCCTGCACAGCTGATCAGGACCATGGCATCTTCTCTGTTTGACAGGTGAGTTCACGTGGCCAAAATTACATTGGTGGTTTGAGACCAGTTGAAAGTTTATACCCTGGGAATAAGAAACTTGTCTTGAGAATTCATCTAAAGGTTCAAACTTGAATGCTCTGTATATAGAGGGTTGAACAACATAAAACATTAGCTATGTTACAGCAGCCTTAAACTTTGTGCTAACACGTTTTGAGCCTGTAGCCTTCTGGTTTTTCCAAGAAGAGTGTACAGGATTCTGCAGCACTCCAATCGATTTTTTTCTACAAAGTATAACATATTTTCACAGGTTCTAGCGGTAGTGCTGTTGTGAACAAAAGTCTTTCAATTGTCATGATAGATTATGGAGATACAAGTCCACTTATGCACTTTTACTTTGATATTCATGACTCAGTTTCTACGTCTGCATAAAAAAAGTCAGTTTCAAATTGCCCACTAGGATTCTTCCAGACAAAAGCAGCTTCTTATGTCTTCCGACTTTTTGTACCTTACACCATAACAAAGGAACCCTTAAAGGGACAAATAAACTTGACTGACAAGAACTTGTGTTGCAATTCTTTATTGCGAACAGCAAAGGGCAGTGGAACCAAAAGGGGTAAAGGTATATAATCACAGTTTCCCCATTCAAGAATACAGAAACTCGAAAATGTCCGTGTTGGGAGTTCTCAAGAACCTGGGTATATTATTAGCGTAAACATATGTCGTTCTGTCTGAATAATTTCAAGCAACATTAACATCATTATAATGAGTGCATTTATCTTTTCTACAACTTTTCTAACTCAATTTATGAAATGATACCCACTAGGCTCAGTAAAGTGTTGTCCAATTCATTTAAACTGTATACATTATTTACATATCATACAGACTGTTTAGAAGAATACATAAAAAAGCTGGATGTGCAGGTGTGATAGTGCTAAAGTGCTTCTGCATGTGTAAATGAGGCAGAAATACAGTGCGATTCCGGAAGTATGTGAGTATCCTATAACTATCATGAAAAATCAGTCCACGAAAATCATCATGTACAGTGTACAAAGTGGAATGCCGAACGTCAAATGTACATCATAAAAAACAAGTTAGGGGGAGATCAAAATGTGATTTCCCCACCGTAAACCTTCCTCATAAGCCCCCAACCAGTGGGGGGATCTATGGAGAAAACAGAGAGGTTGATACAGGGATAGGCTCTGTCTTCCCAAGGCCAGACAATAGAGTGGGGAAATGTGGGGACATAACAGAAACAACCACAGATGAAGCTTTGAGCCAGTGCATATTGAAAAATTATAAATGGAGTAATTGATGGGGAAAATAGGTTGGTATGGGGATGTGGTAGGAGTTGAAGAGGTGCCTCTCATGTAGTGTCATTGGGGAGTATGGTGTTGAAGTCATATGCATGTGTCTCTGGTGGGGTCAAGGGGGTAGTTAATGCATGGCATATTGGTCACTACAGGTTCTTTACAGCAGAGGGTGTCAGCCTCGGATCTTTGTCGGATTTTGAGTAACAGGTCAAGTCAGAGTCTAAGATAAGGTTCAGCCCCTCAATTGTCATTTTGGTCAGGGGCTTCCAAGAATGCCCATGCTTTAGTGAACATCTCTATGTTATCCTGCAGATGGTGTATGTCTTTTGTATGTCGCAGTCTTGTACATTTCAGTCAACCATTCTGTGTGAGTTGGACTCTGCGGGGAAAGGCCACTGACTGTTGTGGGTTCATTTTAGCACTTTGATTGGGCACATTTATTTTAGCTTGTGACTGTGGCCTGTGGCCTTTTACCCAGTTAATGTATTTATTTGTTTTATTTAGTTTTAGATTTGCTTGCTTTCAGTCGTGATTGATTACTTTTTAATCAGCTGATTTTCTGCAAAAGCATTGTTGTTGGTTCCTTTGCATGACATTTTCACCCTGTACCTCTGCTCAAGTTTGTACATGATAGTTTATCTAGTATTGCTGCTACAAGAGCATGGAGCCAGCCTTCGACACCTAGACACACTATCAAGTCAGGCCTGTTCTCAGAACATAACACGTTTTGTTATAAAAACATCACACAGGCCAAAGGAGGGTAGAAAGGTCAATCCAGCAAGAGGAGCCATGCTATGGTGTATGCCATTTCATTGCAGCTTTGCTGATCCTGGCCTTGTCTCTAAAGCTAACTGAGGAAGCGGCCAGCAGACCCATGTTTTCAGGTATGGGGCAGGGGCTCCTTTCATGGACTAGTACGGGCAGAAAGAGTCATATTCCTGGTGGTGAGATGGGCACTCAACAGGCTCTAGAATGGAGTGACAGGGAGAGGTGTACCCTCAATGAGGAAGCCCTAGTTAGAGAGTATGGAGCCACCCTAGAGGAGTGGAGGTAAAGGTTGAAGGGCAGTCAGATAATGTCTCAACAGATGGGGGGTCATGTGGGGTACTTTTTCAAGGCACTGGATGGTTGTGTGAAGGGTAGTATGGTTAACACATGTAAGGGGCTTTATAAACTGATTGCTGGAGAGCATACATTCAGTCACAGTTTTCCAGAGCTACACCACCGCCTGGTGGAGTGTGAGTTTTCTGACCCCAGGGAGCTTCCACTGGAGGCAGACCTCTGGGTGAAGGATGGCTCAGCTTTT
Organism: Pleurodeles waltl; assembly: GCF_031143425.1. Taxonomy (NCBI): domain Eukaryota; kingdom Metazoa; phylum Chordata; class Amphibia; order Caudata; family Salamandridae; genus Pleurodeles; species Pleurodeles waltl. Next base: position 963,255,542 of record NC_090450.1, read on the forward strand.
CCTCATCAGAGTGCGGGGGAGGGTTGCAGTGACCCAGACAGGTCCCAAGGTAGTAAGGGCGTAGAAGGGACCCACATCCTTTCCAGGAGTAGATGAAGGGGTGGGAGTAGTGTCCTATCTTCAGTCCTGCTGTATTGCTACATGCACTACGTGCAAGGTAAACAGTGGTGCAGGGTGTGGACCATTGGCCTCTGCTTCCATTGGCCTTCGCTTCCATTTTGGTTCACGACTCCATTTTGTCGAGTCTGGTTCTGTGCGTAAGGCACTGTTCTGTGTTTTCCACAAGCTTCGGCAAGCTACAGGGTGGGGTGTTTTTCTGCTCAACTTCGCTCCATCTGCCTGATACGAAGGGCGCTATTTACATTCCATGAGCTATCAGTTAGGACAACAGGGGGATGCGCCTGTACTCAAGGAGGAATGCGAGCTTCACCTTGGAGCCCTCTTCTGGGAATTTGGCCCGTTCCAAGGAGACGTCTCGAAGGGTGAACAAGGTACCGCCGATTGCACAATTTGTAAAGGAGGGGGTCTTTTTCTAGAAAAGACTCCTGGGCGTTAGTAAATACTATAAAGGTCAGGGGCCTGGATGGACTGGTTTAGGAACTCTCTTCTGGGTTGGACGCAACGCCAGGAGGACTGATTGTCCCGAAGGAGGCTCCCTGTACCAGCCGATTTGGGTTCCCCGGCTTTGTGTACGGCAGAGGGATGCAGACGCTCTTTTTGGTGAAGCTTTTCAATTTATTAAGCATTGAAGTATATTGTGTGTGCGTGCGTAATATGCACTTATTCTTGCAGTCATTTTCATGCTATTAAGCATTGAAGTATATTGTGTGTGCGTGCGTAATATGCACTTACTCTTGCATGATATCACAGAGTGCTTATATTCTCACCATTATTCTCATGTTATTCTCTCTCTCTCTATATATATATATATATATATATATATATATATATATATATATATATATATATATATATTAGTGTGGTTAGTTTTGCCATATGAGAACTTGCCCCTTAAATAAACTTGATTATTCTACTCACTAAGGTGTCTGAGAGTGATTGCTTTACATTGTGCCTTAAAATATCCTGAAGTGCATAGTTTTGATATTCTGAAGAGTAAAGCAACACAAATTGGCGTACTCGTTTGCAGGATTCGAAAAAAAAAAAAAAAGGGAAAATGCTTAATAAGATCAAAGCGAGCTCAAAAGCAAGTTCTCATGTAGCAAATCCGGATATAATCTGGATCTTGCTTTCTGCGTACCGAAAGGTGTATGAAAAATGTTTACAGTTACAAAAAGACCACGAGCAGCTGGAGAAGGAGTTAGTAGGAGCCCGAAATTCCTCTACCATGTTAGCTTGTCAAAATAAATTATTAAGTGATAAGCTTGAAATGTACCAGTTGGTTGCAGAGAGAACGGCCGTTAGCGTCTCTAAATATAAACACAAGAAACGAAGAGGGAAAGTTAATAAAAAGAAGGTGCATTTAGCTATCTCTCAGGCAGGATTAGCTTTTGACCCTGAATTTTGGGATGGAAACATCTGGGATACGTCTGATTTTTCAGATGAGTCCGGGGGTGATAACTGTCAAGATGTTAGTCAGGAAAAGACAGAGCGCAGGAATGTTGTCCGTGCGCAGCCCATATATCGGCGAAAGTTACAGCATTGCCCAGCTAACCCTGGAGGGGTGATGTTGGATGCCCTGGAGGATTATACACAGCAAGAACTAAGTGATGTGATAGACAGATTTCGACAGAGGTCTGGGGAAACATTGCTTACGTGGATGGTGCGGGTGCATGATATGGGGGGTCAGGGAGTCCAATTGGATCACGGCGACACCCCGAGGCTTTGTATGTTAAGTACAGATCCGGTTATCCAAAATGAGTTTAGAACTTATCCAGGGATTGGTCCCATGACCAATTTGTTAGAGTTAGCTGCGCAAGGGTGTGCTCAGAAGTATCCAACAGAGTCAGAGTGGCCGCCTAACGATAAACCTTGGTATACTTTGAGAGATGCAGTACAGAGATTGAAGGAAGAAGGGATGAAAACAGCTATCTTTATGGGTAATGCCCATGATTTGATGAATGGAATTTTAAATGTGTCTGTGCGAAACCGGTTGATTAGGGCAGCTCCTCCTGCATATAAGCATGTCATCATGACTTTGTTAATTAATCAGACGGGTAACCCATTGTCTCAGGTGGTAGAAGCGGTTCGTGAGTTAAGTGATTTAGGAGAATGGGCTAAGCCAGAGGGGAATTCACGGTCTGAGAATCGTACTGATAACAACAGGGTGACAAGGCGGGACATGTTTCAGGCCTTGCTGCGAGATGGTGTGACCAGGGATGAAATTGATGGGATAACTACCAAGGACATGTGGGAGATGTACCGCAAACGCGGTTTGGATAAAAAGGAGGGGAGCAGGAAAGGGAACAAGAAGGATAACAAAGTGGTGAACCAGAGAAAGGCAGGAGGGGAGGAGCGTGAGGGTGAAAAGGGAGAGAGAGGGAGAGAGCCTCACAGTAGAGAGAGATCCCCAGATGATGGAGATTGGGAGGAAGAGCACCGAAGCTCAGAGGGAACCCGGAGCAGGGAGAGAGACCGGGAACTGACAGGTTCTGGGAAAACTCGAGGAAGAGAGTGGGAGAGGGAGCTGGTAAGCTCAGAGAGGTTGCGAAGCAGAGACAGGGAGGAGGAGTACCCTGAGAATTACCGCAAACTGTATCCAGATCTGACTTGGGCAGACTCTGATGTGCGCAGAGTGAAAATAGATTAGGAAACAGGTCAAACTCCGGTGCAGGGATGGGCTCGCAAAGATAACAGACCTCATGTCAAAGTAGAAATTTATTGGAAACGTGGAAATGTTCAAAAAGTTCGAGCCCTCGTTGACACCGGAGCGGAGGCCTCTTTGATTCATGGAAACCCAAGAAAATTCAGGGGACAGTACTTCACCATTACGGGATTGGGCGGAAAAGAAACTCCGGCAGTGCAGATAGTGGTTCCCATGAAAATAGGGGCACTTCCAAAGAAGAATACACTGTCTTGATTGTGCCCATTCCCGAGTACATTATTGGAATTGACATTTTGAAAGGGATGACCCTACATTTGGAAGATGGATGTTATCAATTTGGTTCCAAAAGATTTATATCAATAGCCGCCGCAAGGGTGGGGCTGTTGAAGAGTCCTCCGGTAACACTTCCCCAAGCCACTAAGGTGATTCAAATGAAACAGTACAGAATACCGGGAGGACATGAGGAGATTAGCCAGACTATACATGACTTACTGGAGGCTGGGGTAATAGTTCCCATCACCACTGCGTGGAATAATGCCCTTTGGCCTGTTCGTAAAAGTGATAACAGTTGGAGGATTTGCATTGATTATCGCCAATTGAATAAACATACACCTCCTCTGACTGCAGCGGTCCCAGACACCATTACCTTGATTGAGAACATACAGAAACACAGTGGGACTTGGTATGCCACCATTGACATTGCCAATGCGTTCTTTACTATACCAATAGCTACTGAGAGCCAGCCTCAGCTGGCATTCCAGTGGGCGGGGCGTCAGTACACCTTCTGTAGATTGCCCATGGGGTATTTACACAGCCCCACTATCTGCCACCGGCTGGTGGCAGAGCATTTGGATGAAGTACCAGTGGTTCCCGGAGTGCAAATTTCCCACTATATAGATGACGTGATGATGCAGGGAGAGGCACAAGAACAGGTGCAGATTCAGCTAGACAGGGTGGTGGAACATTTGCAGAATAAAGGATGGGAGATTAACCCAGAGAAAGTGCAGGGACCGTCTCAGAGCGTGAAATTTTTGGGCATTCAGTGGAATCAGGGACACAGAGAAGTGTTGCCAAAAGTGAAACAAAAGATTAAGGAATTTGCAGTGCCGCGAAATCGGAAGGAAGCCCAGAGTTTTATTGGACTATTCGGGTATTGGAGACAGCATATACCCCATTTGTCTCAGATTTTGGCCCCATTGTACAAAGTTACACGAAAGAAGAATGTGTCTGAATGGGGAGAGCAGGAGCAGCGCACGTTTGAATTGGCGAAAGACGCAATTCAGCATGCTTTGGATTTGTGGCCGATTCGGGAGGGAGACATTGAGTTGAATGTGACAGTCCAGGGGCAGCATGCTAATTGGAGTTTATGGCAAAAACAAGGAAGAAAGAGGGTGCCCTTGGGATTTTGGACAAAGAAGTTACCCGAGGCAGGAGAGCGATATACTCCCTTTGAGAAGCAGCTGCTGGCCTGTTATTGGGCCCTGGTTGATACTGAGCAAATTACACTGGGACACAATGTGATTTTAAGGCCTGAAATTCCCATCATGCAGTGGGTGATGAGTTCCCCTAAAACTCATAGAATTGGACATGCGCAGGAAGCCAGCATTATAAAATGGAAATGGTATGTCCAGGACAGGGCACGAGCGGGTCCAAAAGGAACCGCCGTTTTGCATGAGCAGGTAGCGCAGGCTCCAGTGGAGAATTCCGAAATGTTGCACGATGTACCTTCAGTGTGTGAATCCCCAGTAGGGTGGGGCCAGCCGTTCGCAGACTTGTCTGAAGATGACAAAAAACATGTGTGGTTCACCATCCGTGAACCACACATGTTTTTTGTCATCTGCAGACAAGTCTGCGAACGGCTGGCCCCACCCTACTGGGGATTCACACACTGAAGGTCAGCAAAATATGTTGGAGCGAAAAGGCACTGGAAGGCAGTGTCCTATAATCCTGTTACAAAGAAGCTTTTGACAACTACAGGACAGGGAAGAAGTAGCCAGTTTGCAGAGCTTTATGCCGTGTATCAGGCTTTAAAACAAGAGCTACCCAGAAAATGTCACACTTATACAGATTCCTGGTCTACCGCCAATGGGTTAGCTACTTGGCTTCCCACGTGGCATGCACATCAGTACAAAATCCATAACAAAGAGGTATGGGGGAAGGAGTTATGGCAGGAGATCTGGGAAATGTTACCTCAAAGCACCGTGACTGTCTATCATGTGGACGCTCACTGTCCAACTGATTCATTAGACCGATGGTTCAATTGTCTTGCAGATGATCGAGCCAAGATTCAAGAGGCTGAAGTGGAGGCGCAGAATTCTGATTTGGTGGGAATGGCTAAATGGGCACACCAGAAATGCGGACATCTTGGAGAAAAGTCTACTCACAGGTGGGCCAAGATTAGAGGGATGCATGTTCCCCTAGATTTGATTAAAACAGCAATCATTGAATGTCCCATTTGTCAGCATGCACAGCACAGACTGGTCCCACAGGTAGTGAGAGGCCAGCTAGGCAGAGGTAAATTGCCAGGACAGATATGGCAGATTGATTACATTGGACCAATGCCAGTGAGCAGAGGGTGTCAGTATGCCTGCACCGTTGTAGACACTTACTCTGGTTATCTCATAGCCTTTCCCTGCAAGCGCGCAACTCAGCAGAGCACCCTGAAAACATTAGATCTATTGATTCTCTACTATGGGGTGCCACTCCAGATTCAAAGTGATAACGCCAGCCATTTCAAGAGCAGACTAGTGCAGGATTATTGTGCACAACACAATAGTGAGTGGATTTTTCACATACCTTACTACCCACAAGCAGCGGGACTGATTGAGAGAATGAATGGGTTGTTGAAAGAACAATTGCGTAAACTGTCTGATGGGACACTGAAGGGGTGGAGGGATCATTTGTACGATGCTTTGCAAATTTTGAACAACCGACCCCTTACAAATGCCGAGACACCTCTCATGAGAATGCTCACACCTGCTTTACAGATTAATCCGTTTACAGCGAGCAATACCATTGTGTATTGGGAAACAGCTCCAGGAGCTTTGGCCCCATATCGAGCTACACCAGAATCTGCAGGACTTGACTTGCATGCTTTACACATGCATCGATTGAAGCCTAGAGACATCACTCTGATTGAAACTGGGGTGGGAATTCAGATTCCCCCTGAGCATTACGGTCTGATCGCCCCTCGATCTGGGCTTGCCCTGAGAGGCATCCAAGTTTTAGGTGGCGTGATAGATGCAGACTACCAAGGCGAGTTAAAAGTAATTCTCTTGAACAGTGGTGACGCAGACCTAGTGGTGCAACCTGGTGATCGCGTTGCCCAAATTGTCATCATGCCGGTTTATGGAGGTGTTGTTAAGAAGGGGAGCGCCCCAGCTCTTCTCACTGTAAGAGGCAAAGGAGGGTTCGGATCTACTGACAAGAACCCAGGGGCCAAAGTGTGGATTGAATCCCCAAATAACCCTCCTCAACCAGCTGATGTCATCGCCACTGGACCAGACAATGTCCTGGTAGGTATGCGACCTGGTCAAGACAAATGGGAACATGTTCCCACTGACAAATGCTATTTGCGAGAATGATAATACGTGTTTTGTCTTTTGTTCTTTTCAGATCATCCTGTGGAGTGCCTGTGCCATGAGTGTGGTGTATGGAGCCCGTTCGGGAGACTCCACCGGGGAGCGGGAGGGGCTCATAGCCCAAAAATTCAACCGTCAGCCGCAGATGCCGACGCTACTGCATCAACCGAACAATGTTTGTATTCATCTAGCGCAGGAAGTGCTGAATATATCTCACTTCTGTATGAGTAACATGCAAAGCGTTCAAGATCTGATTACCACTTGTCTAGTGGCAGTGCCCACTCCTGCTGCTGTATTATTGCACATCTTTAACAATACAAACCAGGATGGAATGGTGGATGTGAGTGACGTTCGCTCCCATCTGTCACTCTATAAGTACTGCCGTCATTGCCCGGAGGTGGGCAGGCGGTTGTGGAGGAACATGACATCTATACTCACGTTTAAAATCTCAAATAGGGATGTGTGCTATTCATTGACCTGTGATCCTATGAAAATAGGTAAATGTGCTCAGCTCAAATTTTTAGAAAAGAGACAAAAACTTAACTGCTGCACAACGGACGTTGTGCCACTCACGGAATGACCTGACCTGTTTGAATGTAAATAATTCGATGTTTTGCCAGCATGTGGTGCCTGCTGCCAGCCACATTCAAAATGTTAAGTTGCCTAAAGGTTGGCTCTTTTCTTGTGGTAACCTTTCTTTTACTTATATTCCAGCCAATCTAACCGGAGGGCCTTGTGCCTGGTCACGCTTAGGCTTTCTCATGTTTCCTATGGATACTGCTCTACACCCTCGCTATACCAGAGACACTATTCAATTACCTACAGACTGTGATTCTGAAATTTCATTGCTTTCCAAAACAGAATATGTTAGTTTAGCTGGTTCTATCGTAGGGGTGCCAGGACTCGCAGTATATAATACCAGAGTTATTAATAAACTTGCATGTTTAGTAGTCAAGAATATTAATTATACATCAGCTGCTTTAGCTGAGCTGTTATTAGATGTACAGGGAACCAGAAAAGCTGCTTTGCAGAATCGCGCTGCTATTGATTATTTACTGCTTAAACACAACCATGGCTGCAGTGATTTTGAAGGGTTGTGTTGTTTCAATTTATCCGACCACTCCATATCAATCAACTCCCATATAGAGGCCCTGCATAAGTTAGTGAAGGGGGTGCAGCAGGATGTTGACAAGGGGTGGTGGGATTGGGCTTTTGGATGGCTGCCTACTTTAGGCAAACTGCGTTATATCCTTGGTGTAATCATTATCATAACAGTTATTTTAATTTTGCTATGTTGTTGTATTCAGTGTGTGCCTAACCTTGTATCTCAGTGTGCCCAAGAGCATTGCCATTTCAGCGTATAGGATATACGTAGTTATAAGTTGGCCAAATGGTCCAAGGGTGGAAATTTATTGCTACATGCACTAGGTGCAAGGTAAACAGTGATGCAGGGTGTGGACCATTGGCCTCTGCTTCCATTGGCCTTCGCTTTCATTTTGGTTCACGACTCCATTTTGTCGAGTCTGGTTCTGTGCGTAAGGCACTGTTCTGTGTTTTTTCACAAGCTTTGGCAAGCTACGGGGTGGGGTGTTTTTCTGCTCAACTTCACTCCATCTGCCTGATACGAAGGGCGCTATTTACATTCCACGAGCTATCAGTTAGGACAACAGGGGGGTGCGCCTGTACTCAAGGAGGAATGCGAGCTTCACCTTGAAGCCCTCTTCTGGGAACTTGGCCCGTTCCAAGGAGACGTCTCGAAGGGTCAACAAAGTACCGCCGATTGCACAATTTGTAAAGGAGGGGGTCTTTTTCTAGAAAAGACTCCTGGGCGTTAGTAAATACTATAAAGGTCAGGGGCCTGGATGGACTGGTTTAGGAACTCTCTTCTGGGTTGGACGCAATGGCAGGAGGACTGATTGTCCCGAAGGAGGCTCCCTGTGCCAGCCGATTTGGGTTCCCCGGCTTTGTGTACAGCGGAGGGATGCAGACGAACTTTTCGGTGAAGCTTTTCAATTTATTAAGCATTGAAGTATATTGTGTGTGCGTGCGTAATATGCACTTATTCTTGCAGTCATTTTCATGCTATTAAGCATTGAAGTATATTTTGTGTGCGTGCGTAATATGCACTTACTCTTGCATGATATCACAGAGTGATTATATTCTCACCATTATTCTCATGTTATTCTCTCTCTCTCTATATATATATATATATATATACACAGGGAGTGCAGAATTATTAGGCAAATGAGTATTTTGACCACATCATCCTCTTCATGCATGTTGTCTTACTCCAAGCTGTATAGGCTCGAAAGCCTACTACCAATTAAGCATATTAGGTGATGTGCATCTCTGTAATGAGAAGGGGTGTGGTCTAATGACATCAATACCCTATATCAGGTGTGCATAATTATTAGGCAACTTCCTTTCCTTTGGCAAAATGGGTCAAAAGAAGGACTTAACAGGCTCAGAAAAGTCAAAAATAGTGAGATATCTTGCAGAGGGATGCAGCACTCTTAAAATTGCAAAGCTTCTGAAGCGTGATCATCGAACAATCAAGCGTTTCATTCAAAATAGTCAACAGGGTCGCAAGAAGCGTGTGGAAAAACCAAGGCGCAAAATAACTGCCCATGAACTGAGAAAAGTCAAGCATGCAGCTGCCACGATGCCACTTGCCACCAGTTTGGCCGTATTTCAGAGCTGCAACATCACTGGAGTGCCCAAAAGCACAAGGTGTGCAATACTCAGAGACATGGCCAAGGTAAGAAAGGCTGAAAGATGACCACCACTGAACAAGACACACAAGCTGAAACGTCAAGACTGGGCCAAGAAATATCTCAAGACTGATTTTTCTAAGGTTTTATGGACTGATGAAATGAGAGTGAGTCTTGATGGGCCAGATGCATGGGCCCGTGGCTGGATTGGTAAAGGGCAGAGAGCTCCAGTCCGACTCAGACGCCAGCAAGGTGGAGGTGGAGTACTGGTTTGGGCTGGTATCATCAAAGATGAGCTAGTGGGGCCTTTTCGGGTTGAGGATGGAGTCAAGCTCAACTCCCAGTCCTACTGCCAGTTCCTGGAAGACACCTTCTTCAAGCAGTGGTACAGGAAGAAGTCTGCATCCTTCAAGAAAAACATGATTTTCATGCAGGACAATGCTCCATCACACGCGTCCAAGTACTCCACAGCGTGGCTGGCAAGAAACGGTATAAAAGAAGGAAATCTAATGACATGGCCTCCTTGTTCACCTGATCTGAACCCCATTGAGAACCTGTGGTCCATCATCAAATGTGAGATTTACAAGGAGGGAAAACAGTACACCTCTCTGAACAGTGTCTGGGAGGCTGTGGTTGCGGCTGCACGCAATGTTGATGGTGAACAGATCAAAACACTGACAGAATCCATGGATGGCAGGCTTTTGAGTGTCCTTGCAAAGAAAGGTGGCTATATTGGTCACTGATTTGTTTTTGTTTTGTTTTTGAATGTCAGAAATGTATATTTGTGAATGTTGAGATGTTATATTGGTTTCACTGGTAATAATAAATAATTGAAATGGGTATATATTTGTTTTTTGTTAAGTTGCCTAATAATTATGCACAGTAATAGTCACCTGCACACACAGATATCCCCCTAACATAGCTAAAACTAAAAACAAACTAAAAACTACTTCCAAAAATATTCAGCTTTGATATTTATGAGTTTTTTGGGTTCATTGAGAACATGGTTGTTGTTCAATAATAAAATTAATCCTCAAAAATACAACTTGCCTAATAATTCTGCACTCCCTGTATATATATATATATATATATATATATATATATATATATATATATTTGTGAGGTTAGTTTTGTCATATGAGAACTTGCCCCTTAAATAAACTTGATTATTCTACTCACTAAGGTGTCTGAGAGTGATTGCTTTACATTGTGCCTTAAAATATCCTGAAGTGCATAGGTTTGATATTATGAAGAGTAAAGCAACACACCTGCTTGGATTGCTCTCAGAGGGGTCACAGGCAGGGGGACCTGTCCTGTACCGGGAGAGCATCCACTGATGGGAGTCCCATAGTGTAAGGAGAACTGGGGGAGCGGTGCCTGTCACAAGCATCTTACCAGTTCCAGTGTTGGGCAGCACCACTCCGGAAAGGAGGGTGCAGAAGTCCACATGGAGAGCTGAGAGGGGGAGACAGTCCCCAGTGGGAGGACCAGTATCAGGATATCACCCCTGAGATGGTGGGAGGGAGAGTGGACAAAGAGTGCCCGTCACCTAGGGATACCACCCCCCACTCTAAGAAACCACAGAGGTTAGAGAACCCTGGAAGGGTTGAGGCCTGGCTCTCACCACTGATAGCTCTCAGTGGCTACTGTTGTTTGCTGTCCTTGTGGACAGAGTTGTCCTTGGGTTAGGGACAGGAGCCACACCCCAAGGGTGCAATGGGCCAGACCACTCTGTTGGCCATGGTTGTACTGTCTGCCTAATGGGATACAGTTGTGAGCAAAGTAAGGTTAGGTGCTGCACAGATGGGCTCCACAGGCGAGGAGTAGCATACCCCGAGGGTTAGCTTAGTGGGCCCTGGGATTTTGGACAGAGGAATACAACTAGGTTAAGGAAGGCTTAGCACTGGAATGCACCCCTGCTGTTGTGGGCCAGGATCCATGTTTTATCAACCTAGGCAGGGAAGCCCATCAAGGTATTGATTGGTCTACCCTGGCTGTAGGCTGGAAGGGGGTTGTGTTGGGCCTGGCCCTTTTTGCAGGGTCAGCCTCAAACTGTTTGAATTCTTCCTCCTATTTTTTCTGACCTGTTTTTGTTCGCCTTAGGACTCTGGGCACTTTATCACTGCTACCCAGTGCTAAAGTGCATATGCTCTCTGTCTAAATTATATTGGTGATTGGTTTATCCATAATTGTAAGTTTGAAAATACCACTTTTAGAAAATGGAAGAATCAGGTGTGTTTAAACCATGCATAGTTCTATATAAACAATAACTCATCTGTCATACAAAAAGGTGCTCCAAGTAATGGCGCAGTGAAAGTGAAATTCAATGTGCCAACAAAAAGTGAACATGGTAAAACAACATAAATATATGCAATATATACAATAACACAAAAGAGGGTGACAAAAGGTCAAGCCTAAAATAGGAATTTTATATGAATGAATCACTTGTCAAATTAAGATAACATGATTTGACCATAGACAAGTCAACGTTTCAACCCCTAATGGAGTAAGTTGTCCAGGGTCTTCAGCAGGACAAAAAATACAGCAGTATGGCACCTATGGAAAAAATAGAACAGGATCAGTCCCTTGAAGGCCTCTGCAGCTAATGCATGGGAATGGACATTATCAATTCAATTCAAGTTCTTAGTGGACCAGAACTAATCTCTGTCACAATAATATAGATCCTTAAATTTCTTGATTGGTATGCAATGTATCCAAAGAAAAGAGAATACAGAAAACCTCATACCATTGCATATCATAGGGGAAACGTCGAGAAACAAATAGAAGAAAAGGAGAAAAGAAAGATAAGGATGGAGATGGATGCTGTAGAAGGGACTGCCACTCAGCCTGTTGCTTTGCTGTGCTGTCCTACTGCTTTCTGCTTCTGTCCTGCAAGTGAAAGGAGTGGTCTTTGTTTTCTACATCCTGCTTCCAAAGGTTCTCCAAGGGCTTGGAGTAAGCTTGTCTCCTGTTAAGAAGTCTCAGGAACATCAAAGACTTCAACTGCCAGCACGCGACCTCTTTTGCTGAGAGTCATGACTTGCCAAGCGGTCCCAAATCCAGTCCCTGTGCCATAGGAAGTGAGTTCTGGTGTAACCAAGAAGAAAAAAGCACATCAACTCCAGAGGGACTTCGGAACCGATGCCGCCGTCTGAATCCACTACCTGCACCAGAGGAATGGTCCCCGCTGAGTGGAACAACCGCAACCAATGCAGCCGCAGCACCTCCAAAGTCACGCCACAGCATGAGTCCAGAGCACTGTCTCACCAACATCTGTGGCATCCCACTCCGCCACAGCACCTGTGGCCCCTTGGTGTGATTGCAACACCACAAATCAATACCTTGAGTCTTGATCTGCTGGATCCATCAACCTTGCCTTGGAACCGTCGTCTTGCAACCTTTGCTGCATCACCTCCTCTGTAACTGTAAGGAACCAACGCCTTGCCTCCACTGCCCAGCAGTTAGGAACCAATGCCTCATCTCTCTAGCGGTAGTAAGGAACCAGCGCCTCAATGGCTCCAGCGACGCCTCACCTATCGGGCTCAGTGCAACGTCTTTGTTTCCTCACCATTTACCAAAGGTATTGCACCTGGGGTCCGTGCGACTCTGTGACTGGCCCGCACTCCCTTGCATTAGGCGTCAGACTGTTGGAAACAAATATGTCAAGACATCCTGATAGCCCCAGTTGGAGCTTTCGTGTTTCTAAAAGCAATACTAAGATTTAATCTTTGAAAATTCATATCTTTTGTTGTGTAAGTTGGATTTTTGTCATTTTTGTTTTGTTAAACACTGGCTATCTTTCTAAACTGGTGTGAAGTACTTTTGTGGTATTTTCCCTTTGTTACTGTGTGTGTACAAATACTTTACACATTGCTTCTGAGATAATCCTGACTGCTTGGGCCAAGCTACCAGGGGGGTGAGTAGGGGTTATCTTAGATTTGTGACTCCCTTACCCTGACAAGACAGAGGGTCCCCACTTGGACAGGGTGCATACCACTGCCAACTAGAGACTTGATATCTAACAATGCCTAATTCAATTCATATTGTGGACCTTAAATACCGCCCCAGTGAGGGCTGTTCCAGCTATAAATCAATTGACAGTAAAAGGAATAAGTCCACAAACAGTCCATTCAATAATTGGTAAGGCACCCACCGAATGGGAGAAACGTCTGTTCTGGGTAGCAAAAAAAACAGAACAGCTGGAAGCAGTGAATTCTCAATGTGCTTGCCTTTTGGGATGGTTCCCTCTATAGAGGACTGTACCACTTAGGGCACAGTCTTTGCAGCAATATATACCACCACGCATGATACACCGACACTTGTGAATCTTCCAATGTGTTAAAACAAATTCAAAATTAACACAGGGCAGCCTCTACTCTGTATTTTGGGGTAAAACTGATGCGCAATTTTGACACAGCCTTCTCAATTATTTTAAATGACACTAAAGGAGATGCAGCAGCTTTTGCAATATGCCTGTGGCTCCAGGATTTTCCTCAAAGGGATCAGAAACGTGAGATGTCATAGATTATTTCCAAAACTTATACTAGTATATGTCTGGATAGTCTGGAGGACAGACCAACTAAACCACAATTATAAAGTATGTCCAGCAAGGAAAATACTAAGAAAGCACACAAGAGCTCTAAAAAATGCTGAGAAAAAAAGAAACTTAATAAAGATAGAAGAAGCCAAAGAGGAGAATCTCCACATTCAAAGAACTCAGAAAAGCGCTACAACCTTAGAAATAGGGAAACTTAAAAAAATCCTGACAGATGCCAGTATACTGATAGTCGCCTGTCTCATTCCTTCCAGGGTTCACCAGATGAACGCTGTAGGGGAGGAGGGTGGTCAGACCAGCTAAACGAGTATGTGAAGTCAAGATAGGAGTCACAATGCTAATCGTACGTTTCGGTCAAGAAGAAAGAGAAACGTCCACAACAAAAACCCCAATTTAAAAAGAAAAAGGTTGCAGCACTTGTGGCCAAACATGCCAAATATATTGAGAACATTACTGAATAACAGGACGTGGGCAGTGACTCTGCTACACAATGCAGTAGAAGTCACAATATGTCACCAGAATCTTATAGATCTTCTGGATGTGACATCGACTGACAACTTCCTTGAAGTCGAAACAGCAGACAGGTGCATCTCTACACCCGATAGGGTTAACAAACATAAAAATTCAGATTGAGGGAGACATTGAGCACACCATTAATGTAAACTTCTGGAGAAAATTATCAGTAAAATGTGATATATTCTAGGCATAAAAAGGATTGGCCACCTGATTTTGTCCACGTGCTCCCACAAGGGGAATATGTAATTTTGTTTTTTTCTCAGTCCTAGTTCCAGACACAGCAAAAGAAGCTTATGCTGCATATTGGGCATTGGTGCAAGTGCCAGTGCTGTGTCGCAACCATGTGAGGTGGGATAAAGATTCCCCCTACCAGGTTATTCCAATAAGATCTACACCACAGATCCAACCTCAGTATCCTATTAAATATGAGGCTAGAGTACCAGTGAGAGAAATTCTCACACAATTTGAGAACCGGGGAGTAATTGAACCCTGCATCTCTGGAATAAATAACTGTTTGTTTCCCATAGTGAAACCAGACCATTCATAGAGAATTGTACTAGATTACAGATACTTAAACAGTCAAACACGCACATTTGTAATATAAAATTCACATAGCGCAGCACTAATGTCCAACATCGTGAACAACAAATACAAACCAACCATGGACATCTCCAAAGCTTTTCTCTGCCAAAATAGAGTGCCTTAAAGCAGAGATTTAAGTGCCTTCACAGTTCTCAGCTTTCAGAGAAAAAATTTCCGTTAACCCCAGGGGTATAACAATAGTCCTGGATTGTTCTCTGCTCGTGTGGCATCAATATTACATGATATTGATTCTCCAGCTTTGTCCTATGTGGATGACAGCTGTCTCACGGATGGCGACTTCAACACACGTTTAGCCAGGACGGATTGCATTGTATTTGGATTTGTTACACAGGGCTATACATTAAATTTCAAGAAAAACAAAATTGTCTTCCTTAGTGTCATATTTCTTAAATACAAATTATCAGATGAGGGTAAGAGCCAAGCCCCACAATTTTTTATAGAAATGCTCACAATTACAACCTCCCAATACCATCAAGAAACTACAGTCATTGCTGGGTTTCTTCAATTTTGGCAAAACCTATATTCTAGAATATGCACAACACATAAAACCAGTATATGACATCATACGTCCAGACTTCTCAAGCAAACACTAGACACCGCAACACATACACATTTTTAGAGCATTACAGATTGACATGCTTGAAGCAAAACACATGTGACAACAAAACAAACTTGGTAATCAGGGTAATTCCTGGTGCCATCGGTTCACCTATGTCACATTTAATGAGGGTGGCATGGAGCCCATAGCATATATATCACACTTGTACTCCAATGCAGAACAATGTTTTGCACAAACAGAAAAAATACTGATTGCTGTTCAGGTGGCTGTAATTAAGGAGAGGCCTCTTGCCCAAGGGAAACACATTATTGTTGTTACCCCAATACCAGCCCTAAAGGCTGTTACAA
Organism: Pleurodeles waltl; assembly: GCF_031143425.1. Taxonomy (NCBI): domain Eukaryota; kingdom Metazoa; phylum Chordata; class Amphibia; order Caudata; family Salamandridae; genus Pleurodeles; species Pleurodeles waltl. The sequence continues at coordinate 963,271,196 of NC_090450.1, forward strand.
AAGCAAGCGTTCCAAACACAAAAGCATTATATCCACATTGGATATAATGGGCAACCTCCCTGACTGCCACTGATGTTGACTATGTTTTTGAAGCAAAACTTCAGACCCAAGAATTCCTTCAATATGAACTTGGGTACCCCATGCCCACTAATATTTTGCCTCTTGATAGACTAAAAAGAGAATCATCATTTATACTGTTGGTTCAGCACAACAAGCTGGGTGTATCAAACACCATTACTCCGCGGCTTGCACAGCTTTCAGTGGTGTAATGAAGGATGGTGCATGCCACCCTCTACATTCCTACATGCAGACCCTAGGGGACTGCACCGCACAACATGCAGAGCTTAAGGCTCTAATTTTGGTACTGGAACAGACGGATCCTGAATGTTCACCTTGAATTGTGTGTGATTTGTACTAATGTGTCCTGTCTTTCAATAAATACTTATATTACTGGCACCTTATGGTTTCAGTGATTCCAAGGGAAACACCACTGAACACAAGTTTTTGTGGGGGAAGGTAGCTGATCTGAAAGAGAAGCTGCCACCGGTCCATGTAGTCAATACATTGGTTCACCAAAGTGTTGAAATACAGGTAGGAAACACTTTGGCTGAGGAAGCTGCCAAATCTGCAGTAGCTACAGCTTCTGTTGCTGTGATTACTCGTTCTCAGAAGAGAATAGTTGATGAAACAATGGCTGCTGTGAAAGCTTCGTCTGATGGCAAGCCATTAACAAAAGCATATCCTGCAAAATATTCCTACTTCTTAAGTGCCCAAAACATTGCATGTGCAACAATTCCAGGGGTGGGTGATCGTGTGATTCCCAACCAAGAACAGAGATTAGACCTCATCAAAGCAGCACAGAGAGTGTTGCCTCTGCCCATGCTGGTGTCGGCTACTGTCTCACTCTTACAGAAACGCTACTGGTGGCCAGGTCTATATAAACAGACCAAGCAATATGCCCTCAGTTGTGACATTTACAAACAAATTAAAGGGTCCACTGCCAAATACCCACTGCAGACACCCCTCTTAATTTTCAATAAACCACTACAGCGTGTGAACATGGACCACTGCATTTGCTTACAACCAGATCAGTGGCATAACGAAACTTGAGGGGGGCCCCCCTGGAAAATGAATGAAGGGCGCGCCCCACACAGGCCTGCTTTAGCACTGGTGGCCCCTGGTGACACAGTCTTTTTTGTCATCCCCCTCATGACCTCCTTCTCTACAAATCCCCTCACTACCAGTCTCCAACAGTGTCCCTCACCTGTCCATAGCTCCTTTCTGACATACATTTCTTTTTTCTTTTTTGAAGTGATACTCATAGTTTACTCACAGTTTTGTGATCTGCATGGAACACGTTCTTTGCAGCAGGCACATTATTGCTATTTGCTACTTTATGATGAGTAAAAACTGCCACTAGGATCTCTCACTAGCAGTAACATTAATCACCAGAGTTATCTTGACATTTATATTATTGTCTGAAAACTTCTGGATGCACAAGCAAGTTCTTTACTTCAAAACCCATAAGTTATTTTTAAACACAGCACCCACCGTACATAGGCCTCATTTACAAGCCCTTTGCGCCCACACTACATCATTTTTTTTTTATGCAGCGGTAGGACTAGTAGTGCACTACACTGTTCCATATTTACAAACTGACTCATTGTACCCAATTTATCAGTTTGTAAAGCCCTGCATCACAATATACCTGCGCCAGCTATAATGTATGCAGAGTAGGAGTCCCCACAGAAAAGCCACTTAGAACTGACGCAGTGAAATGTACAACTTTTTACTGTGTCATTCTACGACTTCACTGCATCAACATTTTACCGCCTGCTCAGAGCACGCGTAAAATTGTTGCAGGGCTTTTTCCTATGGGACTCTCCTCGCATTGCTGGAGTTGTATCAGTTTAACAACACAACTCCAGCAATGCGTCAGTTTAGCTCCAGCAGATGCATCAGAATTTCTGATGCATCTGTGAAAATGTGTGCCATGGAGGTCTGTATTGTAAGTACAGAGCATCCATGGTGTCATTAGGGGATGCGGGGTAGGTGCAAGATATCTGATGCATCGATGCTGATGCGTCCGATGATTGTAAATGAGGTCCTCAGTGCACTGGTCACACTGCCCTAAACCCAGCATTGCCCCCACACTCGCAACACTGTCAGGAGCTCTCAGGCCAGGGACCCATGCACAGTGCCTGGGGGAGCCCCCTGAAGGTCAGGCCCTCTGTGCTGCAGGAGCTATTGTTGCACCACTGAATCAGAAGGTACATACAAATTTATTCTAGTAGCTGTAGATTCTTGCTCCAGATTTCTGTGGGATTTGCAAGTCTTTATCGGGACATATGCAGTCCCATAATTCCATTGGGACCAGGGCCCTTCCTTTGCTTCCAGGGCATTCAAGGACACCATGGCAACGATGGGTGTTGGGGTGCATTTCAGTTCTCTATATCTGTCAACATCAGGACAGTGTGCGCTCTACGGCAACAAAAATGCAAAACTCAGTCTTTATGCAAGAACATAATTCATGCATTGTGTTTATATGCAGTATGTTAACCTTTTGCATTGCAGAGTTTTACCTTGAAAAACACTATTAATGATGTTTGCAATAACTGTTCATTTGCAAGGTATTGCTGCAGGCTTACTGAGTGTGTTACGGTGTGGTCCCTTTCTAGGACGTTCTAGGAGCTTTCCCTGCAGCATGACTGGGTGCCCCGCATTATATTGGTGATCCTTGAGCAGGGCGGTAAGGCGGAGGTCAGGCTGGGCCCCCGACCCCGTTCTCAAAGACTCTCGAGTTTTGGGACTACTTGTGAAACTTTCAGAGTGTTCGATTCATTGCTCTCATGTAAACCTTGGCATTCAGATCGGTAACAGATTGCGCGATCATTTCATGGCATTTGCATATTCTTGTTCGAATCGGCAGTGTGCGCGATTCATTTCCCGCATGTAAAACTTGATGCTCAGATCGGCAACAGCTTGTGCGATCATTTCATGGCATTTGCATATTCTTGTTAGAATCGGCAGTGAGCGTGATTCATTTCCCGCATGTAAAACTTGATGCTCAGATCGGCAACAGCTTGCGCAATCATTTCATGGCATTTGCATATTCTTGTTAGAATCGTCAGTGAGCGTGATTCATTTCGCGCATGTAAAACTTGATGCTCAGATCGGCAAAAGATTGCGCGATCATTTCATGGCATTTGCATATTCTTGTTAGAATCGGCATTGTGCGTGATTCATTTCCAGCATGTAAAACTTGATGTCCAGATCGGCAACAGTGTGCGTGATCATTTCATGGCATTTGCATATTCTTGTTCGAATCGGCAGTGTGCGTGATTCATTTCCAGCATGTAAAACTTAATGTTCAGATCGGCAACAGTGTGCGCGATAATTTCATGGCATTTGCATATTCTTGTTCGAATCGGCAGTGTGCGCGATTCATTCCCAGCATGTAAAACTTGACGTTCAGATCGGCAACAGTGTGCGCAATCATTTCATGGCATTTGCATATTCTTGTTCGAATCAGCAGTGTGTGTGATTCATTTCCAGCATGTAAAACTTGATGTTCAGATCGGCAACAGCTTGCATGATCATTTCATGGCGTTTGCATATTCTTGTTCGAATTGGCAGGGTGCGCGATTCATTTCCAGCATGTAAAACTTCATGTTCAGATCGGCAACAGTGTGCGCAATCATTTCCTGGCATTTAAAACTTTGGTGTGTTGTGTTTGTTGAGGTTCACACATTTATCCCGAGTTTTGGGATTTTCTGTGAAGATGCTTAATTCAAAATGTGACATCCTTTGTGCATATTAAGTCCCTAGTACAATTCCTATTGTTTTCCAGGGAATGTTTCAGATAGCCTTTTGTCCTCATGTAAAAATGCAATGTTTGTTCTGACACATTGTTCTAGAAGGTTCTTCTATTCTAGACAGTATGTGATATTTCATGAAAAGCTCATATGAAACATTGTATTAAACCATTCTTGATTTTTTTCCAGGTACCTAGATTTCTTGAGGTCCAGTTATAGTCACTTCTTAGGTTATCCATGGTTACAGTATGAGAACTATTAGAACCATAGTCTATTGAAAGTCAATGTGATTTTATCTTGAAATTGTGTTGTTTAACCTTTTGCTTCCTACAGGTCTCCTTCCCAGCTGTCCCCTACCTAATCCCCTTTTCCCCCACTTGGACTCTCTCAGGCTCTTTGATATTTCTATCGGAGCTTTGGAGCTGTCTAGTGGTGGACATTTTGGAACGTGCGCAGGCCCCGAGGATCTGGTCTCTCTGGCAATATCAACCTGAGGGAAATTTGCTTGTGGAGCAGAACAACTGATACTTAAAACAATCCTTAATAGTGAGAGTATTAGGATCTGGTGGTAGCTGGCTTTTTCACTTCTGTGGGGTCCAGGGAGCACTAAATAATCAGCCCAGAAGGTCTTTGGGAGGACGTACCCCTATGCAGTCCGGTTTGGGATACCTATTTATGTCATTGATGTTGACATCTGTGGCACAGTGGTGGCAGAAACACCTTTTGACTTAAAAGAACGTGATGCTGTTTTACAGGAAACACAACAGTTCTGTGATGAAAATGAATCCGCACGTGTTGTCACCTTCAGAATGAGGAATTTGCCACCACCCACAAGCTGGATTCCTAAACGTAGGGATCTATACCTGTGAATAAGGAGTTTGGCCCATCATATCGAGCAACATTTCCAGTATTGGGAATACACAGTACCAAAACTGCCATTCTACCACCTTTGCCTGGTTCTAAAGAAATCAGCTTTGTTTCAATTGACAATGTCAAATTGCACCATCTGGGAAATCCTACACAATAGACCAAGACGATTCCCAGGTGGTTTTTTCTCACTACTCCAGAGGATATATCTTTTCAAGCACTGAACAATGATACAATTATTTCCCCAAGCTTGGGGAGGGCGGAGAATGAACTTTTGTTGATTCCTGTCACCACCTCATTGACTAGAAATGTCCAAGATGTTGACCTATACCACTCCAATGCAACACAAACAGATAAAATGGTTTATTATGAACCACCATTTGATACATCTACCAGTTCTGCACCAGATCCAGCATTTGCACAAACTGCTTCTGGTTGTTTTGCTGACATTGATGATTTTCTTCAAATTCTTCAACATCTGCTACTGAACCTGTATCAAGAGCACATAAGCTTTTCAACTTGCTTAAAAATAATTATTTGGTTTGACCTGGGTACTATCGGTGGATACTTCTGACATTGGTTGCCCTTCTGCTTTGGATTGATTTTGCCATTGTTTTCTTTTTGCTGATACATGATCAATGTTTTCCTGAACGCTCTGCTATTGAACTGGTGGATGAGGTTTTAACACCCTAGGTGCCATCACATATGGTCCGAAGAGACTTGTCCCTTGTGAACATTTCAGCTGTTCCATTTACTGATGGGATTGTTTGGGATGAAGCACCAGTGTTTGTTTCTTAAACAATCTCTCCCTTACCTGGAAAGTAGACTCTGCTAGCTTGGAAGTGTGGATTCATCCTGTCTGTATCCAAGGAGATTTTGAATAGAGCAGCAGTTGCCTTTCCCCCTGACCACAGGGACTGGACCTAGCTGAGTGGCTCCCTGAGTCCCTGCTGCACCTGAGACCCGCCCCCCACACCTGCTCTGGCCCCTTAAGTTTGTGGAGGGAAGCCCAAGACAGCCACCTCCATTTTATGAGCCTCTGTACATCTCCCCTGTGTCCTGACACAGCCCAGTGTTCAAGGATTGCAAAAGACCTAGGTAAGGAGCCCTGAGAGTTTTCTGGGTAAATAGTATTATTTGTTCAAAAGTGTTTGTTTCAGCTACCTGTGTCTGTTTTACTGTGGACTCTCTGTGTTTCAGGCAGCCTGGCCTCTTTTAAAGTGGTGTTTTTTTTTTATTCATTTTTGCCGTGACTGTGTGAATTGCCTTGCTAGTTTGTGGCACCCCCCCTTTTTTTTTCTTTTCTAAGTAAAAAGGCTACATACATCTTGCAGAGTGTGTTTTTAGGAGACTGTTTTAATCTGTTTCTGTGATTTAAATTGTGCTTAAAAACTGTCTGCACCCCCCTGTATTTTTGCTTTTAAAAAAGCCCGATTTTAGAGTGCGCGCCCAGCACTATTCCACTGTTTGTTTCTTAAACAATCTCTCCCTTACCTGGAAAGTAGACTCTGCTAGCTTGGGAGTGTGGATTCAGCCTGTCTGTATCCAAGGAGTTTCTGAATAGAGCAGCAGTTGCCTTTTCCCCTGACCACAGGGACTGGACTTAGCTGATTGGCTCCCTGAGTCCCTGCTGCACCTGAGACCCACCCCCACATCTGTTCTGGCCCCTTAAAATTGTGGAGGGAAGCCCAAGACAGCCACCTCCATTTTGTGAGCCTCTGTGCATCTACCCTGTGTCCCGATACAGCCCAGTGTTCAAGGATTGCAAAAGACCTAGGTAAGGAGCCCTGAGATTTTTCTGGATAAATAGTATTATTTGTTCAAAAGTGTTTGTTTCAGCTACCTGTGTCTGTTTTACTGTGGACTCTCTGTGTTTCAAGCAGCCTGGCCTCTTTTAAAGTGGTGTTTTTTTTTTATTCATTTTTGCCGTGACTGTGTGAATTGCCTTGCTAGTTTGTGGCACCCCCCCTTTTTTTTTCTTTTCTAAGTAAAAAGGCTACATACATCTTGCAGAGTGTGTTTTTAGGAGACTGTTTTAATCTGTTTCTGTGATTTAAATTGTGCTTAAAAACTGTCTGCCCCCCCCTGTATTTTTGCTTTTAAAAAAGCCCGATTTTAGAGTGCGCGCCCAGCACTATTCCACTGTTTGTTTCTTAAACAATCTCTCCCTTACCTGGAAAGTAGACTCTGCTAGCTTGGGAGTGTGGATTCAGCCTGTCTGTATCCAAGGAGTTTCTGAATAGAGTAGCAGTTGCCTTTCCCCCTGACCACAGGGACTGGACTTAGCTGATTGGCTCCCTGAGTCCCTGCTGCATCTGAGACCCACCCCCACATCTGTTCTGGCCCCTTAAAATTGTGGAGGGAAGCCCAAGACAGCCACCTCCATTTTGTGAGCCTCTGTGCATCTACCCTGTGTCCCGATACAGCCCAGTGTTCAAGGATTGCAAAAGACCTAGGTAAGGAGCCCTGAGATTTTTCTGGATAAATAGTATTATTTGTTCAAAAGTGTTTGTTTCAGCTACCTGTGTCTGTTTTACTGTGGACTCTCTGTGTTTCAAGCAGCCTGGCCTCTTTTAAAGTGGTGTTTTTCTTTTTTTTAATTTGTTTTTGCCGTGACTGTGTGAATTGCCTTGCTAGTTTGTGGCACACCCCCCTCTCCCTCCCTTTTTTCTCTTCTAAGTAAAAAGGCTACATACATCTAGCAGAGTGTGTTTTTAGGAGACTGTTTTTAATCTGTTTCTGTGATTTAAATTGTGCTTAAAAACTGTCTGCCCCCCCTGTATGTTTGCCTTTAAAAAAGCCCGATTTTAGAGTGTGCGCCCAGCACTATTCCAGTGTTTGTTTCTTAAACAATCTCTCTCTTACCTGGAAAGTAGACTCTGCTAGCTTGGAAGTGTGGATTCAGCCTATCTGTATCCAAGGAGATTCTGTATAGAGCAGCAGTTGCCTTTCCCCCTGACCACAGGGACTGGACTTCAGTTAACTTGCTACTTATATAAGTTCCTATTGGTTGTTGCATATGTTGTTGTGATAGGTTGTTGAGAGATGGTCTTTCAGTGGTTGCTGGCTCCAGGGCTGGGGTTATGATTGGTGGATAGGGCTGGGCATCTGATTGGTTGTTGGTTCTAGGGCTGAGATTCTGATTGGCTGTTGGTTCTAGGGCTGTGATTAGTGGATAGGGCTGAGATTCTGATTGGCTGTTGGTTCTAGGGCTGTGATTGGTGGATAGGGCTGGGTTTCTGATTGGCTGTTGGTTCTGGGGCTGTGATTGGTGGATAGAGCTGGGATTCTGATTGGCTGTTGGTTCTAGGGCTGTGATTGGTAGATAGGGTTGGGTTTCTGATTGGTTGCTGGTTTTAGGGCTGTGATTGGTGGATAGGGCTGGGTTTCTGGTTGGTTGCTGGTTTTAGGGCTGGGGCTGTGTTTGTGGTCAGGAATAGGGCTATGATTGGTGATTAGGGCTGGGTCTCCCATTAGTTGTTTGAATCAGGGCTTGAAATTGGATTGGCTAGGGTTAGGACCAGCTTCTTATTGGCCAGTAGGGCTATTAAAGGCCAGGACTCAGGGCGTCTCAGCCCGGGCGTCGAGGCAAGGGGCGGAGAGGACAAGGGAGCTGCCTGTTTGGGCCTGTTCGGGACAGGTAGGGACGAGCGACTAGGGCCAGAAATGCTGCCCAATTCTCAATGGACCAGGAATGGTTCCAGCCCCTATACATCCCTCAACATGCAAACACATATTCTACAAAGACATCCAACTCATACATCACAAACTGACCACAGACAGATTGCATTGCCCCATCACCCAACACAATACCCTTTATACAACACATATACATATATCCCTCACAACTACTACAGTTAAACACCTGCATTCTCACAGCCAACACTACTCCGTCCACTCCCACTAACACAACCTGCCATCACCCACACAACACAAAACGACAGTATACATTTCTCTCAGTCTCGGCCTTCCAGATACACACTCTCTGCTCATACTAACCAACAACACTATCGCTGTTTGCTCCAAACAGACCACCTGTCATCATAACAATGCCCAAACCCTGCCTTCAAACACACCATCTACAAACACTCTTTCCCTCTCTTCACCAATTACACACAACCATACAATCCCCACATTTCACTCCACCACACATATTACCTCTTCCAGTCATCGCAACTAATACTAACTCCCCTGACACACACCCATCACCTCTTACACACCTCGTACATTCAGCTCCAAAACACATCAACACCCCATCTAACACTCAAATTCCACTTACCAACACTAACTCACATACAAATCCCTCACCAAAAACAACTACACCAATATCCCCTCTCACTATTCCACAAAAACAATACTGACCACAAACAGCAGCACATCAAAGCAACACAAACTTACATTACACTTATCGTCATACCCACTCCCAACCTCAGGACTACGCAAAGAATACAAATTCCATCCTATTTCCACCCCTACTTTCTCACTCTTCACAAACACCTACCACAAGCACCCCAACCCAGCAACTTTTATTCACTCGCCTCTCCTCCATTGCACAATTTAGAGCCTTAAATCATGATCCACATGCTCCTCCACCACCCCTAACCCATACTCCATCCACACTAAACAAACACAAACAAAATAAAAAACATGCCACTCATAGCAACCTTGCATCCCCTTGTCTATTACATAATAAAACTACCCTACAAAAACCAGTACACTCCTCATGGCTCTCTCAGCCACCAAGTCCACCACCCACACACACAGACACAACAAAATGCCTCCTTAATCTGCTAGAAGAGGAACACTATATTGAAAAGCAAGACTATTGTGAGCCTCAAACAGCTATCACAACTAGCAACACTCCTGCTTCAAGCTCACATTATACTACTTATCCTTCTCCTAAACAAAACAACACTACCACTAACACACTTTTTCTAAACTGCCAGCTCATAAATGTTCGATCATGTGGTGACTAGAAAAATTATGACCCTCTGTGCGTCTGGCCTGACGATCTCGGACCACCTTCTCAATTATCCAAGGAAGTTAAAAACCTAGGAATCACCAGGGATTCCAAGTTAACTATGAATGCCCAAGTGGACAAATTAGCACAAACAAGTTTCATCACCTTGAAGACTTTACGGCGCATCTTCCCTCACCTTGGATTTCCACACAAGGTGCAAGCTACTATCTTGCTTGTACTATCAAAACTGGATTATGCCAATGGCCTCTACCATGGATCATCTCTATCTGTTATGAAAAAACTACAACGTATCCAGAATTCCGCAGCCAGGCTACTATTACATGTAAAGCTGCAAGCCCACATCCCCCCTGCCTTGAGAGCACTACACTGGTTACCCGTTGCCAGAAGATGCACTTTCAAGCTGCTTTGTATCACCCACAAAGCTATACATGGAACAGGACCGCTTTTTATCAGAAACAGAATTACCAAATACATCCAACAAAGAAACCTCCGCTCAAGATTGGCACCCCGCCTTAGAACACCACCATACAAGAAAAAGACTATAGGTGGTACATCCTTCTCCATTCAAGCAGCCAAACTATGGAATTCATTACCCCCAACTATAAGAGCCACAAATAACTTTCTTGTCTTCAGAAAACTACTCAATGTTAGGGTTTGTGCACAGCAAAGAGCATGTCCCCTCTCACTGCACTAGTGGGTTCTGTAATAGCTCCCTTTTAAACTTACTATTGAAAGCCTTTCTTGTTATCTCACCTCCCCCCCCCCTAGGCTTCTGTGTATGTTGTTTAATGTGCTGTTTTGTTTACACATTGGGCCTTGCTTTTACCAAGGCTTCTTTAAAACACTCCGCTCTAGGCCATGTGTTAATTTAACTCATTTGCATAATAACTGAAACTCTGCACACCTTTCAAGAACATGTGCAGCATGTGAGGACCACACCCAGCTCTTCAAACCACACCCAGCTCTGCACACCTTTCAAGAACATGTGCAGCATGTGAGGACCACACCCAGCCCTGTCTATAAAAGGCAGCCCCCGAGCCTCACCCAGTGCTTGTGCTCGTCTACCTCCCGCTTACCTGAGGACAGATCCCTCGGCGCTGGCACTCCTGCTCTCTACAGACTTTCATTGGCTTCAATGGGCGCAGCTGCTGGCTCTTCCTTCTTCCGGTTTCCGGTTCCTCCTTGCCTCAGCCTCTCTCCTACAAGCAACCTGCAAAAGAGAAAGAAGACAAGGTTAGACTGATCAGTATCTCTTGCCAGCAACAAGTAAGTGCAAAACTTTTATTACCTGAAAGAACTTTGACAACAATTTCTGGATTCGTGTATAGACAATTTGAAACAAGATACCTTCCACGAACATTGTGATTCAAACTCTTTGTTACAAGAATACTTTGCGGAACTTTGTGAGGCAAACAGTAAATCAAGGACTTGCACAAATTACATGCTGTATTTTGACGTAAAAGTACAGTATTTGTTTTATAAAAGATTCTGGAAATATGGGAAAAGTGAGTCTGCTATTGGGAATTTAGGCTTTAGTTATATTAAGATGAATGTTTGATATTGGTAATTCTGATAACGGTATTTGTTTAATGTTTTAGAAGCTTTAGAGTAATAGAAAGCACATCCCAGAGCAGTAACACATTCCAAACTTGGAAACTAGAGACCAGGATCCAAGAGGTACTTTTAGAAGAAATGTTTTAATAAATAAAGGGATAGTCAGGAACCCAGTTAGGAATAGGTTGTACTTATCTGTTCTTTGTTTATGTTTCATTAGGCACTAGTTTCTACAGAAGTCAGAGAGGGCCGCAGATTTGTGCAGCACTTCAACAGTGGAAACGCAAGAACGGTGTTGTCTCTTTATTTTATTTTATCCACTTCCCCCCTTCCCTTGAGCTTCTGTTCTTAGTGCACTGTTTTAAAAACTAGTGTGCTGGAACAAGCAGTTTCAGGGTGGGGTCGGATTGTCTTCAACCTCCATCAGAACTGAACAAGGACTCAGGTGAGCTGGGCTTTGACAGAAGCACAAGCCTTAAAAAATAAAAATAAAAATAAATTCAGTTCTGGTGGACGATGAATATCGGGGAAGAAATAGAGGGCATTGACGTCACGGATATGGCGCACGCCCTAAATGAGGATTTGGTTCATAATGAATCAGTGTCTGGCATCTTGCAACATATGCAAGAGGAAATAGAGAGATTAAAGATGGAGAATACCTCTTTAAAACAGGATTTAAGCAGGTATAAATTTAGGGTATCTCAGTGGAACACAGCTTTTACGCCTTTGTTTAAAACCTCCTCAGAGACAGGGGCGCCATCAAAACATACAACTTTGCCTCCCCCAGTTGAGGTCGCTGTTAATCTTCCTAATGCTGTGCCCTTAGCAGCACCTGAACGTTTTCATGGAGATAGTAACAAATTCCATGTTTTTATCAATCAATGTCAATTACACTTTGTTTGTAAGCCACAACAGTTCCCTACTGATGCTACGAAAGTGGCATTCGTCTTGTCTTATTTGGGTGGCACAGCAGCCAATTGGTCAATTCCTTTCGTGGAGAGAGATGATCCCATCCTCCATAATTGGAATCAATTTAAACGTACCATGACCAGCCTTTTTGCAAAACACACTTTCATGCAGGCAAGTGATAATGAGCTTTTAAATCTTAAACAAGGTAACAAGGATTTATTGACCTATCTCACTAGTTTTAATCGTTTACTCACCGAGACACAGTGGCCAGAAGAAAAGCGTGTCTCCCTTTTCTATAAAGGTTTCAGAGACGAGTTAAAAGACGCGCTGGCTCATATCGTTGATTTGCCAGAAGACTATTCGGACTTTGTAGATTTAGTTGTGAAATTAGAACATAGACTAGGAGAAAGAAAGGGAGATAAATACAAAGTGGAATCACGGTTAACTTTTATTAGACACAAGAAGAAAGACCCAGATAATAAACTCCCTGAACCTGAGCCTATGCAAATAGGGACACTTAGAGGTCCACTCACATCAGAGGAAAAAGAAAGAAGGAGAAAACTTCAATTATGTTTATATTGTGGAAGGGCAGGTCACTTTGCCAGAGAATGTCCAGTAAAGCCTAAAAATCCACGAAAGGGTGCTGTTTCCTCCACCTCCTTAACTGAATCGGGAAACGATTAAGCTTGACAAGGGGAGAGGTTACTTGTTCGAGAAAACATCTTAATCAAACCTCTAATGCTGCAGCCTTCATGGTACCGCACATACCTGGACATTTCATAATTCAGGTCGTTTTAATTGTTACTACCCAAGTGAGGCATTCTCTCCCTGTCCTACTAGACTCAGGCGCGACAGGAAATTTTGTGGATAATAAGTTAGCTGAAAACTTAGGACTTCCTATGTGCCTAAAGCCTTGTCCAGGAGCAGTATGTGCAGTGGATGGGTCAGAATTGACCTCTGGATTAATCACAAAACAAACAAGTCCACTTGTTATGGTCTGTCAGAACGGGCACACAGAGGTGATTAGCTTTGATCTGATAGATACTCCTAATTTTGGTTTGATTCTCGGGGTACCCTGGTTAACAACTCATAACCCAAAAATTGATTGGGTGAATAGAACTGTTACTTTGGATTCCTCTTTTTGTAGAACCAATTGCTATCAAGAAGCAGGTACAGAACAGAGCACAGTATTACACTGTGCTAGTGTTACACAAGATGAACCAAGTCTCCCTCCTGAATATTCTGACTTCAAAGACGTCTTTGATCCAGTAAAGGCTAGTGCGCTGCCCCCACATAGGTCTTATGACTGTCGTATAGATCTTATCCCAGGGGCCCCTTTACCTAATAACAGAGTATATGCTTTGACTGACGAAGAAACCAAATACTTAAGAACCTACCTAGATGACCTACTACAGTCTGGGTTCATCCGTCATTCCACATCTCCGGTGTCATCTCCACTCTTTTTTATCCCGAAGCCGGATAAATCCCTGCGCGCGTGTATCGATTATAGAGGACTAAATAAGGCTACAATAAAGAATAAATATCCTCTTCCTCTAATACCTGTGTTGTTGGATCAATTAAGACATTCTACTGTATACACTAAACTAGATCTGCGGGGAGCTTACCACCTGGTCCGAGTAAAAGAGGGGGATGAGTGGAAGACAGCTTTCAAGACAAAGTTTGGTTTATTTGAGTACACAGTAATGCCCTTTGGGTTATGTAATGCCCCTGCGGCCTTTCAGTTCTTTATAAATGAGGTCCTACACGAATTCCTGGACGTTTGTGTCATAGTATACATAGACGACATCCTCATTTACTCTAAGAACTCAGAAGAACATACCCAACATGTTCGTGCAGTATTATCAAAGTTAAAAGAAAATCATCTTTTTGCTAAGTTAGAAAAGTGTACTTTTAATGTCAGCAAGGTGGACTTTTTAGGATACTGCCTGTCACCTCAAGGAATAACTATGGATGTAAAGAAAATCAGTGCTATTGCTGATTGGCCAGAACCATCCTCTGTAAAAGATATTCAGAAATTTCTGGGTTTCGCCAATTTTTATAGGAGGTTTATTGCACATTTTGCAGACATTGCGGCCCCAATAACTACATTGTTGCGGAAAGGGCAACGATTTCTTTGGACTGATGAGGCGGCACACGCCTTTCAACTCCTAAAACAAAAGTTCACTTCAGCCCCAATTCTGAAACATCCTGATCCTGACTTGCCTTTTTTTGTTGAAGCGGATGCTTCACAAGTAGCTTTAGGAGGAGTTCTCTCTCAACGAGATGCAGTAGATGGCCAGTTACATCCTATAGCCTTCTATTCCAAAAAGTTATTACCAGCTGAACAAAATTACACTGTGGCTGAAAGGGAACTACTAGCTATCAAAGTAGCCTTTTCAGAATGGAGGCACCATTTAATGGGAGCCAAGTACCCAGTTACAATCTTTTCTGACCATAGGAACCTACAGTTTTTTGGATCACTTAAAGCACTAACACCACGTCAGATGCGCTGGTTAATTTTTTTTAGCACATTTGACTTTGTAATAACCTATAGACCAGGTGCACAACAAATTCAATCTGATGTGTTATCTAGATACGGACATACCTCAGACATGAAACAAGATAAAATAGGAGAACCCATTATTCCTCCCCAAAAGTTTTTGGCACCAGTACAACAGAAGGAGTTCATCACAGATCTATATAATGCACACATGCAAATAGCACCTCAGAATTGGTTAAAGGATTCCCATAACACAATACAACGAGGTTTATTGTATCACGACAACATGCTGTTAGTGCCCACCTCTGAATTACAAACACAGGTGATAATTTGGCATCACGCCTCACCGTTGGCAGGTCATCCTGGTTGGGTAAAAACCCTGGAAAATGTGCAAAAACACTTTTGGTGGGACACTATAAGAAAGGACATTAAGCAATTTGTCACTACCTGTCCAATTTGTGCAAGACATAAATCTTCTCATAAGGCCCCTGACGGCTTGTTAATACCAATGCCAACACCCAAACATCCTTGGCACACTGTGAGCGTAGACTTTATTGTAGGTTTACCACCTGTAAAATCTTTCACAACAGTGTTGGTTATAGTGGATTTTTTATCTAAAATGGCACATTTTGTACCATTACGGAAATTACCCACGACGGCAGAATTTGCCGATATTTTTATAAGGGAAATTGTGCGTTTACATGGTTTGCCAAGCAAAGTGGTGTCAGACCGAGGGAGCCAGTTCAACTCTAAATTTTGGAAAAAATTATGTAAAAAACTGAAAATAGATGTGGCATTATCCACTGCTTTCCACCCAGAGACAGATGGACAGACTGAACGACTGAACCAAACCTTACTTCAAACGCTACGTTGTTTATTGGCTGATTATTCTAGTGAATGGTTGGAAGCTCTCCCTGTAGCGGAGTTTGTTTATAATAATACTGAGCATTCAGCTCTACTTTGCTCACCATTCTATTTCTTGCAGGGGTATCATCCAAGAGCTATACCCATTTTGTTAGAAGATTCTCTGTTACCTACAGTAACGGATAGACTAACTAGGTTAGGTGACATACAAGACAAAGCCAGGAAACATTTATTAAAGTACAAGGAAAGCATGAAAAGACAAGCAGACAAAAACAGATCTGAGGCCCCAATGTATAAAATAGGTGACAAGGTATGGCTCTCCACAAAGAACCTAAACATAGAGGGATCCCGAAAGCTGCAACCACGTTTCATTGGACCCTTTAGTATAACTGCCATAGTAAACCCGGGAACAGTAAAATTAGATTTACCAAAAGAATATCCAGTACATACTACATTCCATGTGTCCTTGCTTAAGCCGTACAATCCAAAAACCCGACCTGAACCACCACCTCCACCCATACCAATTAAGGGAAATCTAGAATATGAAGTGAAAAGCATAAAAGACTCAAAAAGAATTAGTGGACGTCTGTTTTATTTAGTAGAATGGAAAGGATATGATGAATCTGAGAATTCATGGGAACCAGCATCATGTGTACATGCCCCACAGCTGATTAGACGGTTTTATTTAAAAAATCCAGGAAAACCCCGTCCTGTAGGAGGGCCTTTGAGGGGGGCAACTGTTAGGGTTTGTACACAGCAAAGAGCATGTCCCCTCTCACTGCACTAGTGGGTTCTGTATTAGCTCCCTTTTAAACTTACTATTGAAAGCCTTTCTTGTTATCTCACCTCCCCCCCCCCTAGGCTTCTGTGTATGTTGTTTAATGTGCTGTTTTGTTTACACATTGGGCCTTGCTTTTACCAAGGCTTCTTTAAAACACTCCGCTCTAGGCCATGTGTTAATTTAACTCATTTGCATAATAACTGAAACTCTGCACACCTTTCAAGAACATGTGCAGCATGTGAGGACCACACCCAGCTCTTCAAACCACACCCAGCTCTGCACACCTTTCAAGAACATGTGCAGCATGTGAGGACCACACCCAGCCCTGTCTATAAAAGGCAGCCCCCGAGCCTCACCCAGTGCTTGTGCTCGTCTACCTCCCGCTTACCTGAGGACAGATCCCTCGGCGCTGGCACTCCTGCTCTCTACAGACTTTCATTGGCTTCAATGGGCGCAGCTGCTGGCTCTTCCTTCTTCCGGTTTCCGGTTCCTCCTTGCCTCAGCCTCTCTCCTACAAGCAACCTGCAAAAGAGAAAGAAGACAAGGTTAGACTGATCAGTATCTCTTGCCAGCAACAAGTAAGTGCAAAACTTTTATTACCTGAAAGAACTTTGACAACAATTTCTGGATTCGTGTATAGACAATTTGAAACAAGATACCTTCCACGAACATTGTGATTCAAACTCTTTGTTACAAGAATACTTTGCGGAACTTTGTGAGGCAAACAGTAAATCAAGGACTTGCACAAATTACATGCTGTATTTTGACGTAAAAGTACAGTATTTGTTTTATAAAAGATTCTGGAAATATGGGAAAAGTGAGTCTGCTATTGGGAATTTAGGCTTTAGTTATATTAAGATGAATGTTTGATATTGGTAATTCTGATAACGGTATTTGTTTAATGTTTTAGAAGCTTTAGAGTAATGGAAAGCACATCCCAGAGCAGTAACACATTCCAAACCTGGAAACTAGAGACCAGGATCCAAGAGGTACTTTTAGAAGAAATTTTTTAATAAATAAAGGGATAGTCAGGAACCCAGTTAGGAATAGGTTGTACTTATCTGTTCTTTGTTTATGATTCATTAGGCACTAGTTTCTACAGAAGTCAGAGAGGGCCGCAGATTTGTGCAGCACTTCAACAGTGGAAACGCAAGAACGGTGTTGTCTCTTTATTTTATTTTATCCACTACCGCCCTTCCCTTGAGCTTCTGTTCTTAGTGCACTGTTTTAAAAACTAGTGTGCTGGAACAAGCAGTTTCAGGGTGGGGTCGGATTGTCTTCAACCTCCATCAGAACTGAACAAGGACTCAGGTGAGCTGGGCTTTGACACTCAAGAGTTGGCTCTTTCCTTCGTAACCACCATATTCAAACAACTATGAACTGCATATGCCTATGTTGATAAATATTTTTTTCAGATTATGTGTATATTTCTAGTTATTTATAGTTTCTTTAGAAAATATGTATCATTACTATGTCATAACAATAAAATACACACACACCCTTTAAACCTGTTTGACTAAGTATATTTTACCCATGGTTCTAATTATGTATTGTATGTGCATATGTGTGTGTATTCATGTGTGTGTGTGTATATATATATATATATATATGTATGTATATGTTGTTTCTGTGCTTGGCATGTTCATGGGTCATTACATGGCTCCTGGGTGGGATGTTATACTAGATATCTATGAATTCCTGCTCTCATCTTATCACACTTATCTACCCATCATCATATGTCATGTCTCTATCAAACTATCCTCCATTCTCACTCTGACTCATCCCAAATCCTTTCTACAACTTTCATCTCCTAAATAACTCTGCCTAAGCTCTTACCTCCGCTTCCACATCTAACTCACCAAACCTCACTCTACTACCGTGACCTCCCACGCAACCCTACTAAATTCTCCTGCATTTATCTCACCCTGCTACTATGCTCTCCCTAACCCTTCTACATACTCTTCCCTCCTCCACCCCCCTTTACTCATCCCAAGCCTTTGGGTTGAGTAAATGAAGGATATACTCCCAATTAACACTTCTGGATTTCTTTCCTCCTCCACCCCTCCATTACTCCAGTCAATCTAACTAACAAACTCTCATATCTGCGGCTCAAATTAACTCATAATAATACTAAAACTGTACTCATTATTTCCAAATACTAATCCATCACTAATTCTTGTTGTGTTCCAGAGTAGCATGCTACTCACCGAAAAGCGCTTCAATGCGTCGTTATGGTAGTAAGCGCTATATAAATACGATTACAATACAATATATTTGGCCCTATAGAACTGATTCCATCTTTTTTCAAAGTATCTATGAATTATATTATTACACTGGGGGATGTTTGTGATGACTGGAATGTAAAAACTGTTCATTCTATGCTTTCTGAGATTGAATATTACACTGTATTTGAAAGTAAAGATGTTTATATGATAACTGCGAATTATGGGGACATGTTTTGTTATCATCATTACAGACATCATTTTTTGCACCAAGCTGGTACCCCAAGATTAGTTTATAAATTTATAAATTCACACATTGGGAACATTGTCCAACTCCACCAGTGGGAAGTTTCAAAATATACATAGACAAGTTTGCATATTTTACTGGCACGGTGATAAGAATGCTGAATCATATTATTTCAAATTACCTTCCTCTAAAGTGAGAAGAATGTTAATAAACAACTCCAAATTGATTTATTCAGATTCCTTTGTTTCCTGGCTGGCCATTCAGAGTATGAGGGTTGGAAAAAATCAACTGATTTAAAGAGTGTGTGTGGGAACACAAGATTGTCAAATACAGGGTAGGAAGGCTTTATTTAGAGCATGCTATATTCCATTACAAATTATATTTTTAAATGGCACAGTGCAGCAAACAACTTGCCTTCAGTTACCAAAAATAAAAGACCTGAATGTGTCCAGTATTCCCACTTTCACAAAATTTCAAAAAGCTTTAAATGTCACTGAAGAACACCTCAATAGTTGGGTCCAGAACAGTACCTTTAATTCATCGCTTTCAAGTCGCAATTGGTGGTTATTGTGGCCAGTAGACACAAATGGATGTCATGCACCTTTTGTAAACTCCACAGGTGGTTTTACAGCGTGTCAACCGGACCCTTGTTATGTCACCACACAGCACTCTGGTATTGTCACAACTACCAGCAAGGGCAAACTATGCCAACAATGGTTACTATCTTTCACATTACTGGCTGTATAGGAACACCATAGTGTCCTTTCAGAAGATATAGACTTACAAGATTTCTTGTTAGGTCCTAGAAAGCCACTTTCAAAATGTTTTTTATATGCAATATATCACGAAATATGGAAGCTTTCACAAATGGAAGCTGTAACCCGATTAAGGAAGATTGATAAGGCAGACATGGAGAAGGCTCTAGACATTGATGATAATAGTATTGTTCAACCACATTTACACACTAAATAGCATTGTCATCTGCAATTGACATCATTCAAAATGACATGCTACTTTTACACCATGGACAAAATCAACTTAGGTCCATTATGCCAATGAGTTTGATGTTACAAGCTCTCAAAAGTGGCTTTGTGCCTTGCAAGCACATTAAAAAGTTGTTTGCAGCAGTTAGGCCCTCATTACCATAATGGCGGTAAATGCCGCCTACCGCCACGGCGACGGCCACCAAAAGACCGTCGCCGTGGCTAACATCCGTCTGCCATACTACGACCACAAGAAGGGCAGAAATCCAGCTGCGGTCATTCTGGCGGACGGTGTTAAGGTGGCGCTGCTACCACCGGCAGCGCCCGCCAGTAGACCGCCACCAGCCGCATTATGTAAAATAATATGGCCTGGCGGTGTTCTGCTGGCGGGCACTGCTGGCGGTAGCAGCGCCCCGTTCCCTGCCAGAAGACCCCCCGGATCCAGGTAAGTTGGGTTTCTGACTGGGGAGGGGTGTGGGGTGTTGTGTGTGTGTGTGTGGGGGCATGTGCATGAGTGTGTGAGTGTGTGCGTGAATGTGAATGCATGTGTAGTGTTTTGTGCATGCAGGTATGCATGTGTGAGAGTGCATGTATGAATGGAAATTAGAATGCATGTCTTCGTGTAAGTGTGGCTGTGTGTGCATGAATGAATGAATGCATGCGTGTAAGTATATATGTGTGTGTGTGTGAATGAGTGTGTGTGCATGGGGGAGGTTCGAAGGGAGGGGGATCATGGATGAAGGAGGAGTGGGGGACGTGTGGGGAGTGTAGGAGGCAAGGGGTCCCTCTATCAGTTACAAGGAAGGAATTCCCTGTCACTGATAGGGCATACCGCCATGGTTTTTGTGGTGTTACGAACGCCACGGAAACCATGGCGGTAGGCAGGGTCATGATACGACCGGCGGCACAATAGCGGCCATCGGGCTGGAGATAGTGATCTCCAGCCCGGCTGCTTCTACCGCAATGGCAGTCGGAGTGGTACATTGGCGGGTTGGCTTCAGCCAATCGGCCAATGTCATAATGTGGTGGTAAGTACCTCCAGCCTGTTGGCGGCACTACCGCCACATTATCTCCGACTGCCAAGGTCATAATGACCCCGTCAGTTTGATATGACACCAACAGATAATGGCTAAGAAAGAGGCTAGTTTCATCATGCTTAGCATCGAAAAATTAGAAAAATCGCCTTTTACTGTGGAGGAAATTCCATCATCAGTATGGTTAATACATGGAGTAATTAATTTGTCCATTTCAACATTCCAATTCACTTTGTGTTTACATTTTTTTCCTGTAGGCAGATTTGAGCAATTAGGAAACAGTTACATCCACGAAGTGTGGTAATTACCTTTCGGTTACAGATGTCTGAACGGTGAGACAGAAGTATTTCCCAGAAGAAGTGAATGTAAGACTTCTGTAAGTCAATCATTGATTTGTAAATAGGTTTCATTGCACTGCACATGTAATGCAACCATGGCGAACTGGGCTTGTTATCTGAAAGGTATTCCTGCTGCTTTGATTCGCACAGTGTTTCAATTGCTTTCAAGTAGCAGTTATTTAATGCTGAGTGATGAAGGTTGCTGTTGTATGAAGCCTGGAGTCGAGTACATGATTTTGGTTTCTAAGACTATAACTTCCTGCAGCAATGTGTTATTCCCCCCACGCTGGAGACTAAAGTAGCAGAATTGTGGCCTCACATCGCTACTTCAAATGTACATTTTGAAAAGCTTAGCAGACTGAAGAATCTTTTGTTTGAGTCCCTATTAATAACAATTTCCCCTAACAATTTGATGAATTGATGAGCAGGATTTAAAATGCATCAAACACTGCTGGGATTGTGCACTTTTTAAGGATGTTTGTTCCGGGTTTGTCAGCACTTTTCAGACTGTATTCAGAGTTATACCATCAGCCATCCACTCACTTTTTTCCAGCGTTTTTGGTGAATTCCCAATAATTTTGGCACTAATTGGTGGCATTCTGCTGTTGCTATTTTTGATTCACAATGGCTGCCCCATCTCATCAAAGCAGAGTAATGGAGCTCCCACCAGCCCAACTGTGTCATGAACGCATGATGCAGTATTTCCAAGCATTACTGCTGGAGGAACTTGAATTAAATTGGTCGCTGTCATTCAGACCGGTTCTCACCTGTATGCAGCCAATTTTCCATTGCCTGTGGTGCTTCTTCGAATGTGCACCTGAGGTGTGTCTTGCTGTACAACTAAGACCTTCTTTGGACACTGATCTGTTAATGTTCTCGATGAGGGTTCATTGCCGGAAATGCCCATTGAGAGTGCGGTTGTTTCGGGATACATCGTATGAGACGTCCCTTGTGCATGTCCTGGCTCCTTGTGCTTCCACATCTTGCACTGCACAGAACGCTGCCTCCTCGGCCGGACCTATGGCTGAAGCACCTGCTCATGTGTTCTCTGTGGATTTTACATCTAATGAGCGGATAAACCTATCATCTGCCAAAGTGGCTTCAATCTCCATTGATGACACCGGAGATTTCCTGAAGGATCATGACTATTGCTGAATTTGAACTTTGGCATTATTATTCAAATTCCAAATTGTCCTTTTAATTTGGCCCACCTCTTGGGCTGATTTGCTTGTCAACTTTGCCATTTTTATCTCTTTTATATATATTTTAGTGATCTTTTAGTGTCATAGTTTTAAGTATGGGTATTTTAGGTCTTGGGCCCCACACTTTTGTTTCGACAATGGGAAAGGTGTCATAGGTTCATTTTAGCACCTTGCTTGGGCACATTTATTTTAGCTTTGGCCTGCAGCCTGTGCCCTTTTACCCAGTTATTTCATTTATTCATTTTTTTTCATTTTATCATGGCTTGCTTTTAGTGAGGCTGCTTTATTTTTTAATCAGCTGCTTTTGTGCGATAGCATTGTTGTTAGTTTCTTTGCAGGATATTTGACCCTGTGCCTCTGCTCAAGGCTGTACACAATAGTTTATCTAAATGCAAAAAGACCAAGGCACACAGAAGTATAGAGTCCAGAAACGTAATGGGAGAAGAGTATCTCTGGTAGTATGAATCCAGAAGCGGAGAAAAAAACGCTGATTCCCAGTTGGTGTTGAATGGTGTCTTTATTCCTAGACCAAGTTTGTCGTAGGTTAGTATCGTCTTGCAGAAAACAGCCAACACGTGTTTCGTCACACAAGTGACTTTATCAAGGCTGCAAAACAGTAATCAATACAAACTGGTATGTACAGGTGTCTGAAGAAAATAAGCCTATGCTGTGTCAATAAAGATAAAATATAGTGTGCCCGTGATCCGCTTCAGATAATTGCTTTATCATGCACACGCAAGCGAGTGGAGAATAAAAGGCATGGCAAGAACAGGTGATACCGTGAAGTCCCAATTGGTTGTGTAATGAAAGAAAAGAAAAGGGATATGACAAGTGAGTGAAAGACCGGAGAACGTCTAGTATTGAGCATATAGTCGTTATAGTGGTATTCTAAGTGTATAAAGAGTAAAAAACTGTGAAAAACTATAAAGAGTGAAAAACCGTAAAGCAAATGCATTAGAGTATATAAGTGCACAGATATGAGATAGTAGAGAAAGTCAATAGAACATAGTCAAAAGAAGAGAACCGATAAATTGGGTGGAGAAGTAAGCGTAATAGAGGGGAGTAATCCCAAGAACATACCTGGGCCCGTCTGGCCAAGGGAAAGGTAGCAACAAACCGATATGAAGGTAGGTAGGTGGTATGCACTGAACCTGGTAACTGCGAGTACTTAGTGGTCCAGTGATCGTAACTAAAGATGTAAAGGCCCTGATAAGCCTCCAAACGTGACCCTGAGCACCTTGTATTTACATTCTTCCCAAGGTACACAAAGAAGGCAGTTTTCCACCAGGCAGACCTATCATTTCTGGTATTGGCTCTCCCACAGAACACATCTCGGAATACATCGACTCCTTCCTTCAACACATGGTTCGGAATCTTCCGTCCTACATTCAGGATACCAGGGACCTACTGTGTCAACTTGAAGACATTGAATGGACGGATGATTGCATGTTTGTCAGCCTGGATGTTAGCTCTCTCTATACCTCGATCCCTCTCGAAAGAGGTCTGGAGATGCTCTCTATGACTCTCAGCTCACGTGATGCCACCCTTTATGAACACACGTGCATGCTCCTCGACCTAACGCGCCTGGTACTTGAAAAGAATGTGTTCTTACATAATGGCGATTGGTATCGCCAATGCCAGGGGGTAGCGATGGGTGCTAAATTCTCTCCATCATATGCCAATTTGTACATGGGCCAATTTGAAAAGATACACTTATGGTCCAAGTGCCCGACACACATCACCGAGCATATTCTCTACTGTGGAAGATACATTGACGATATTCTAGCAATCTGGACGGGTAACACTTCCAATCTTGACACACTCATACATCACCTCAACACAAACCTGACTTTCACACAAAAAGTGGACCGTGCCCAAATCGAGTTCTTAGACCTTCTCTTGTACACTACCAACAATAGGATCACCTCCAGATTGTACAGACAACCAACAGCTTGTAACTCCATCTTACATGCACAAAGCGCTCATCCCCTGACACAAATCAGAGCGATTCCCTACGGGGAAATGATTAGGGTTCGACGTAATTGCACCGACCCGGACATCTTCAAACAAGAACTCACTAATTTGACACATCGCTTCCAAGCACGTGGTTACACCAAGGAGCTTATCTCTACAGCTAGCAAACGCATATCCTCGATAGACCAACACTCGCTTCTCATCAGGGGCTCCAAAAAAACGTCCAAAACATCCAACAAACGACCTGTCTCTTTCATCACTCAATACAGTCCTGCTAGCAAAACTATACTTCGTGTTCTTAAAAGACACTGCCACTTACTACTACTGGACTCTTGTCTAAAAAACTATGTCAACAGCTCACCAACCATGACACATAGCAGGGGACGCACACTCAGAAACATCTTGTGTCCCAGTTTTCTCTTGCCCCACACACAGACACACTCCCCATCGTGGATCCCAATCAAACCTAACGGTTTTTACAAATGTGGTTGTTGTATTTCATGCCAAATGGCTCTCAACAAAACTACCTCCTTCACTTACAATACTAAGACCATTTACAGTCTTAGGAGCTTTATTAATTGTAACACCAGATATACAGTCTATTGTATCATTTGTGTATGTGGCCGGATCTATGTCGGCAGCACAATACGTCCACTCAAAGAACGTATTCAGGAACACATAAGAGCCATTAGAAACTGTAACACCACATACCCACTGGCTGTTCATTTCAACACCTTACATGGCGAGAGGGAGCTCCTAAATATCAGATTTCATGGGATTGCTCATGTTACGGGCTCACCAAGATGGGGTGACAGAACCAGGGACCTTCGTAAGTGTGAGGCCAAATGGATTCTGAAACTCCGTGCAGTGGAACATGGACTGAACACTGACCACGAACTGCACTTCTTCCTCACCTAATTTTGTGATGAACGACAAGGCTCTAGGATTAATCACTTGTTTCATCCATTGCTGTATGTGTAATTGAATATGTGACTAATTATGTACTCAGCATATATTATATGGACATGTAATTTTCACTAAGGCTTACTTTATCTCAGTATAAGATGCACTTCCTCCTGCCTATCTGGAATGTAACCCCCTTGGCTTGACTGAAATCTGTCTCATCAAATCTGTTACTGAGCTTATGTACTGTTTTTCTATTTAACTACCATTACTTTCTGTTGTCTGCCGTATATACGCTACTGAGAAACCGTGTTCCATATTTGGAAATTACTGTTTTATTTTGCGCCTTGTGCCCACTGCTTGGTCCAACAGCTTGTTCCGATAACACTACCCTATACGTATCCCATATCCCGCAATGCTGTACTACCTATCTGGGAAAACACTTTCCAATACGTCTCTATATTCCATCTCACATATTCACCAGCATGCTTCACCATGTCTCGCTTCTGTTTCACTTAGAAGTAGCTCACATCAATTTGTTTTGTTATAAGCTATTCACACCTCTCAACTTTTGTTCTTATTCCACCCCTGCTTTCCTACTTTTTATTCCAACTTTTACCTCAAAATGGCCGCCTCCTTTTAATCGCTTTCTATACCTACGCTCAGACCATTCGACGGCATAGTCCTTTTTCCATGTTGCTACAATTGGACTACTCATAAACAACGCACTGGGCTCTCAGACCCCAGACGCGCTGCACCGGACAGACTAGGCGATCCTCGCACAATTTACAGGTACCTTATTGACTTCCACTAGATGTTGTATACTGCATACGGGACATTTGTGTCCCTCCACGTATCCTATACTCAAGCTTTCTGCGCTTTATACCTTTTAACTAAGTCATTACACTTCGCTCTACACAACGCCTGCTTAGCGTGCTTCCTTTAGCAAGCGCACCACGTATACCGCACTAATCTTGTTTTATACTGCATACGGGACATTGTCCCACCGCGTATCCTTTACTCTACCTTTATTGACTTCCATTACATGTTCTATACTGCATACGGGACATTTGTGTCCCTCCGCGTATCCTTTACTCTAGCTTTCTGCGCTAGATACCATTTAGCAGACTCATCACACATCGCTCTACACAACGCCTGCTTAGCGTGCTTCCTTTAGTAAGCACACCACGGATACCGCACATATCTTGTTTTATACTGCATACGGGACATTTGTGTCCCACCGCGTATCCTTTACTCTACCTTCATTGACTTCCATTACATGTTTTATACTGCATACGGGACATTTGTGTCCCTCCGCGTATCCTTTACTATAGCTTTCTGCGCTTTATACCATTTAACAGACTCATCACACAACGCTCTACA
This sequence comes from Pleurodeles waltl, assembly GCF_031143425.1. Classification (NCBI taxonomy): domain Eukaryota; kingdom Metazoa; phylum Chordata; class Amphibia; order Caudata; family Salamandridae; genus Pleurodeles; species Pleurodeles waltl. Next base: position 963,297,753 of record NC_090450.1, read on the forward strand.
CAACGCCTGTTTAGCGTGCTTCCTTTAGTATGCCTAACACGGCATACTTTTTCAACACTGGTAATCTTGTTCCACACAGGCGATTACTGGCCTCTTTTCTAAACCACTACCCCACTTGCAAATCATCATACGATCGTAATGTTTACCCTCTGGACATTTCCTTATTGCTATCTTTACAGGGGTTTTTTCCGCTCACGACCGCGGGACTTATTTTCACTGCAGACTCTCTCGTTCTTATAGGGTCACGTTTGGAGGCTTATCAGGGCCTTTACATCTTTAGTTACGATCACTGGACCACTAAGTACTCGCAGTTACCAGGTTCAGTGCATACCACCTACCTACCTTCATATTGGTTTGTTGCTACCTTTCCCTTGGCCAGACGGGCCCAGGTATGTTCTTGGGATTACTCCACTCTATTACGCTTACTTCTCCACCCAATTTAGCGGTTCTCTTCTTTTGACTATGTTCTATTGACTTTCTCTACTATCTCATATCTGTGCACTTATATACTCTAATGCATTTGCTTTACGGTTTTTCACTCTTTATAGTTTTTCACGTTTTTTTTACTCTTTATACACTTAGAATACCACTATAACGACTATATGCTCAATACTAGACGTTCTCCGGTCTTTCACTCACTTGTCATATCCCTTTTCTTTTCTTTTATTACACAACCAATTGGGACTTCACGGTATCACCTGTTCTTGCCATGCCTTTTATTCTCCACTCGCTTGCGTGTGCATGATAAAGCACTTATCTGAAGCGCATCACGGGCACACTATGGGAGTGATTCCTATCTTGGCGGGAACCGCCAGACCGTACCGCGGTCGAAAGACCGCGGCGGTCATTCTGAGTTTCCCGCTGGGCGGGCGGGCGACTGCCAGAAGGCCGCCCGCCCGCCCAGCGGGAAACCCCCTTCCACGAGGATGCCGGCTCCGAATGGAGCCGGCGGAGTGGAAAGGGTGCGACGGGTGCAGTTGCACCCGTCGCGATTTTCAGTGTCTGCATAGCAGACACTGAAAATCTTTGTGGGGCCCTGTTAGGGTGCCCCTGCAGTGCCCATGCCATTGGCATGGGCACTGCAGGGGCCCCCAGGGGCCCCAAGACACCCGTTACCGCCAGCCAGGTTCTGGCGGGCAGAACCGCCAGAACCAGGCTGGCGGTAAGGGGGTCGGAATCCCCATGGCGGCGCTGCCTGCAGCACCACCATGGAGGATTCCATAGGGCAGCGGAAAACCGGCGGGACACCGCCGGTTTTCCATTTCTGACCGCGGCTGTACCGCCGCGGTCAGAATGCCCATGGATGCACCGCCAGCCTGTTGGCGGTGCATCCGCGGTCCCCTACCCTGCCGGTCTCGGACCGCCAGGGTAGGAATGACCCCCTATATTTTATCTCTATTGACACAGCATAGGCTTATTTTCTTCAGACACCTGTACATACCAGTTTGTATTGATTACTGTTTTGCAGCCTTGATAAAGTCACTTGTGTGACGAAACACGTGTTGGCTGTTTTCTGCAAGACGATACTAACCTACGACAAACTTGGTCTAGGAATAAAGGGCACCATTCAACACCAACTGGGAATCACCGTTTTTTTCTCCGCTTCTGGATTCATACTACCAGAGATACTCTTCTCCCGTTACATTTCTGGACTCTATACCTCTGTGTGCCTTGGTCTTTTTGCATTTATTGTCATTGTGTACCTCGGTACACAACTCTCTGTGCCCATCATGGTAGTAGCGCACCCGACCAATTGGCACCAGTTTCTTACTTCATTGACTTTGTTGCTTAATACGAGTTGTTACGTCACGGAGGTGCAGCACTTTCACCACTACTACCCTTGTACACTGTTGTTTCTGGTTTGGTTTTGCACAATAGTTTATCTAGTAGTAACACCACAAGAGCACAGAGCCAGCCTTTGACACCTAGACACATTATCGCATTAGGCCTGTTCTCAGAACATAAAATGTTTTGTTATAAAAACATCACAGTGGCCAAAGGAGGTCAGAGAGGTCATTCCAGCCAGAGGAGGCATCCCATGCTGTGTGCCACTTCATCGCAGCTTTGCTGATCCTGACCTTGTCTCTAGAGCTAATAAAGGGGGCAGCCAGCAGACCTCTGTTTTCAGGTAAGGGGTGGGGGCTCCTTCAATGGACTAGTATGGACAGAAAGGACTATGCTATGCTTTCATGTAGATGCTAGAGTTGTAGGTAGGAATTCTTAGACACATGTTTATTCCAGGATGTTGGGATTGTTCATCTGTTTTTTACTGATGGTCACAATTATAACTATGATATGTTTCATCCTCCTAACAATCACAATTTATGTCTTTCAGCATAGAGTCCAGTCTTTTCAATAAGTACATTAAAAACTTTCCTGCATCTCTTTGTCTGCCTTTGGGTGTGTGAGACTTGTGCAAATGAGAGAATGGGGTAGGATCTGCCAACCGCGATTTTCCTGAGGAGTCAGAGTGTCATGTTTGCTTGGCTGCCACAAATCACATTTACTTCCTAGGTTTGGTGAGGTGCTGCTTACTAGCCAAAATGGTTAGGCTGACAGCCTCCAACCAGTGAGGAAATGACTCAGTCACACACAATGGTGGTGCTGCCACCCAAAAACCAGCAGTCTTACCCCCATGGTAAGAGTCCTATAACATGGAGTACTATGCAGATCTTTGTGGTCATAAGAGCAGTCACTGATGGATGGCATGCTGGGTTGGATAGAGTGGGTAGGTCAATCATCTCATGTAGCATACCCAGTTTCCCAGAGAGGGCAACAGGCATACATAGAGCATCGGTCAGGGTGGTGCGGATCTCGGACCAATAGCACTGCTGTCGGGGCAGCAATATAAGGTATGGAGTGTGTTGCATTGTCAGCAGTCTCCATAAGTAAAGTACTAGTAGGCTATAGAAGCCAGAGACCACACACTTGAATAGTCCCCAAATCTTCAAGTATTAAACGATGGGGGAGTGAGAGAGCTCCCAGGGCAGCTTCTATTGAATTGTGTAATCCATATTGCAACTGGAGATATCACCATTCCTGTGATTGAGGGAGGTGAAATTCTTCCCATGGGGATGGGAAAGGCTTCAAGGACCCTGCGTCAAAGAGGTGATCAATTTTTAGCATAACCCAGACTGACAAGACCTTGAACTATTTGAGTCAGCCGGAGGCTGCCACAACCACTCCTGGAGCTACATGCTAGAAAAGTGGTTCTCAACCTGTGGTCCGGGGACCCCAGGGGTTCCGCAAAGCCTCCTCAGGGGGTTTGTGACTGCTTAGGAAATTCAGTAATATTAACAGATTAATGAAGTGTATATTAATAAAGTAGGTAAATGTACAATTGAAAAATTAAAATGTACTGTACATTTCATGGAATTTGAAATTGGAGGCTAAAAATTAAATTAGCCTCCTCAGATTAATTCATGGGAGCAGTGCAGGTGCATCAAACAGCATCAAACAGAACGTAGTATGAACAATGTGTGGCTTTAATTAAATTTAGAAAAGCTCTAACCTTCCTATTAGACTTAAAATTTGTATTTTTTTTTAATTTATATTTGGTGCACAATAAATAAAATGTGTTATCACTTGTGTATGTGTTTGATGAATGCTTGCTTCTGTATTTTTTGTGTAGTGTTTTTTGGTTCAAATAATCGACAATGTTTAGGCAGGGGTCCCTAGTTTACAGTAATGACTCAGTAGGGGGGGGGCTCCCTGATTCCAATAATGATTCAGTGGGGGTCCCCGGGTACCAGTAATAATAAAGTCGGGGTCCACAGAAGTCAAAAGGTTGGGAACCACAGTGTTAGAAAAATAGACAATTTCTTTGTGATGTCAACAACAATGCATCAGGAATTTACATCTTTTATAGTAATTAGTTGCATGAAGATACACTGGAGTAGGTGAAGCACTTTGTTTAAAGGGTAACCCAGTCAGACATTGGTGGTGAAATCTAAACAGCAGTACTACAATTGCTTCAGTCAAATGAAGTGGCTTAATTCTCCTTAGTGGCAATGTTCTTGGCAAGGGGGTCACCCATTATCAGTAACAAATTTATGCAGTCTCATATCCCAGTAAATGTCCCACCACGAGCAGTGGACAGAAGTCCAAGAAGGAAACCCTATACTTCTTCAAAACACTGGTCTCTGCTCATGTCTCTGAGCTCCTAGTTTTTTTCCAAATACAAACCAAAACATGTCATTCTGCTGGCATCGAAGAACAGTTTAATGTGCCATTGTATTGTGTAATTGGGAACCCACAGACAGGCCCTTCATTTCCTACAGAAAATAATGATGCATCTATAGCTTCTCTCTGATCTTCCTAGCTGTTATGTTGCTGGCAGTGTACGCAGTGAGATACAACTGAAGGGCTACATCTTAGTGCTGCATTCTTACGCTTGCAACCCCCGCTGAGACCCACCCCTTTTTCTTAGAGAAATAGCATAGGATGTAGAGAATCACCATACAGCCTGCCTCACCTTTCCTGCTGTTAAATTACTTCCGCAATGGGGCATGGATGCTTCCCCTCCAGCGGAGTCCTCACCCTGACCTCCTTAGCGCAATCACAGTGTAGGAGGAAGATAGGAGACTTTTTAGATAACGTCAACTTTATTGTATCAGTCAATTAAATAAGGAATTCATCAAGCAAAATTAATGCGTGTGGGTGTCACAGCTTTGGTGTCTGCGCCCCACTGCCTTAGTGTTTCCACTGTGAATGGAAATCAGGAGTTAAGGAAGCGTTTTCTTGCAGTACCTGTGGATTACATAATGCCTACTCCTCTTTTTTTGGGGTCGAGCCTGCAAGTGCATGCGCTTGTGTCTGGCATTCGAGACCCTATGTTTTCAGTAAAGGGCTTGGAGCCTGCCTGTCTCTCACCATTTGTTGGTTTGCGTGGAACTCTTCTTTACAGCCTCGCAATTCATTAAGGCATGTCTGGCATCATTTCCGTCCCTCTGTGTGGAGCAGGGACCAAGCACTAATTGATTTCAACTTAATTAGTGCCTGTACGCTGCTATCTACGTGATCAAGGTACTATTTTGTTATAACTTCCAATGCCCCGCAAACAGAAGGTTTGTGACTGGTTATCCCTGCGTTTGTATACTGTCTGTACTCACTCCACCCTCTCCCAGGTACGCTGGCAGCATTTTTAGCATGGGTGTTACGCAGGCCCATGCAAAGTGAGGACTCCAACCCTCCATGGGCCCCCCCAAACCTTCAGGGCACCCCATTCAGCACAAAGCCTATGAATATCTATAATGTATTGGAGATTAGGGATTCCTCCTCGCATTCTGTAGGGGAGGGATCATTTTGTGTTAGGTCACAGATTGTTAGCACTTCCACTCTTCCATTCCTGGCGCAGCTTAGAGTGACACCTAGAAGTCCAGTTGTAGGGAGCGAAGATAGGGGCATTAAGGGTCTTGGCCTGCTAAAAAGTAACAGAGGGGATACCTAACCGCTTTTGTTACCTCTTTACCATGCTTCTTCTGTAGGAAAAATTGTGAGAGTCTGTGATTGGATTACAAACATGCAGACATTTAGATTTATGTAAAGTAATCATTTGTATGTTATTAGATGTAAGTGTCTCAGACACCTTTTACTTCTCCTTCTGGCGTCACCTTTTGGGAGGTGCAGCCGCAGGACACGCGGTAACAGTTCTAATACAGTAACATCTTGTCATGAATACAATAAATTGATTTAGTGATAGCACTGTGCTGGTGTTATTGGATGAATAAAGGACCAATTCACCAACCAAGCACCCTCTCAGCACTAGGCTGAGTGGTCCAAAGCCCGCACTGTGGGTTCTAAACTCAATATTTAGTAATTTGTTGATTAACACGCATTAATACATAGTGCAGTCTGGATTTTAGTTGCAAAAGGTTAGTCCTATAGGAAACAACAAACAGATTTCTACTCCCAAAATTACAATGATATATATGGTGTGCAGTAGTTGGCAATACAGTATATAATATGTGGCAAAGAATTCCCACTTGGATGTGAACTTCAGATGCTGCATTCCTCAGCAGAAGTTCAGCTTGTAGTCGAATTGCAAATGGACCAGCTTCTCTCAAATATCCAAGGGTTCTTTACAACACACTGGTGTGACTTTGGCACAGGACGTGAAGCAACATAGTGCATACAAAAGATTCATTGAGCAACACCATTCAATTCAAACATAATAATCGGGGCAAAGGAAGTCGCATCCTGATTATGTTTCGATATAATTCGATTCTTACATATATCGAGCTGTTATAAGGGATCCTGGGCCAAGATTCCTCTAAGTATTACGTCAACCTAAATTGATAACATGGCCCATCTCTTCAGCACTTGACTCTTAGGAAAGCTCACCCAGGAGGTGAGGTTGTGGTTTGGAAACCTAGAGCTCAGCACCACACTTATTAATACTCAAGAAACTATTGCCCATAGAGTACTTTTAATATGAACACTGAGAAAGTGCATGGTTACACTATTTATCTTCCCGAGGTCCTTCCTGCTGACAAAGCTATAGAGATATGTTACGCCTTTGACAGGAGAAGTGGAAGCCATATGCTGTTACCAACATTCAACATTACTTATTATCTATTAAATGCCAGCCTGTGTTTTATATTAACAGAACTCTAGGTATAATTTCTCTATAAATTAACACTTCTCCAAAGACATTCAGCCTTACATCATTTAAGCCTGTACATGAAGGGCCATAGGTTACGTATAGGACTTTACTTAAGTTATAGTAGACCTTAGTCTAGAGGTCTAGAGGCTTTGCTTCAATGGTTGTCCTAGATATGCTATATCTAGAGACTTTAACACACTTCACCAGCTTCAAGCATCTAGCACATTTTTATTAGTCAATGTATATACAGTGGTCAGACTGGGAGTCTTCCTCATGAGCTAAACTCTTCACATGAAGCATGAATAAATATTTCCAACCAACAAGGTGATCACGACATGCATGCTCAGCTTCTCACCCACATTCAAACCCATCACCATTATCTTATGTTTGGCCTCAGAACTTCTGGTTTGATTGTGGCAGCTAGTCAATGCAGCAGATAACGCGCCCCATGAAGGGAGAGGTTTTGACCCTACATGTATATAGCCCAGCTTAGTCTTTGTTCTCAAGGGTTTCACTAACCTGCATGCCATGAGTCGTTGCCACAACACAGGGCACCACAAGCTCACATGCTATGCTCCCCACAGATGCAGGGCAGACGACAATTTTAATGTAGTCCTGGGAATAGCACAGCATTTCAGCTTGTGAGCAGGGCTGCAGTTGCTCATTCTCTTCAAGAAACTCTCAGCTTGAATAAGTGTTTTCACAATAGTTTATTTTCAGCAGACCAAGAGGTTATTTCAGTCAAACTGTCTTGCAATATGGGACCTCCTGTGTTGGAATGGTTGCTTCTTGAGTCACACTGACTGCCAGGAGCTCCTGATCTTACCTACAACTTGCACAGGAGAAGAAAGATGCTAGATCCCAATGCCCTAACTAGAACCTTGCCATCCTCAGAGATGAATGAGAGACTGCAAAACTCATAGGGAGAAAAGAGGTTGGAGAGATACAGAAGAGACTGCCTTGCTGGTCCTCGAATTTCTATTTCTGCAACCTCCTTCCATTCATATGTGTGGAATTTCCCATTTGCACTGACTCATGAAACTGTAAAAGAATATGAAATAAAATGTACACACTCTATTATACCCTTTTCTTCAATATGATTGCCAGTTTTACAATCCTTTTAATGTATAAGACATTAAATACCCCTCTCAGCTAAGACGTTAGCTACTCTTCTATGAGGTATTGATTCTTCTCTTGATTATTTGTCAACCTGGCTTATTGAACAAATGAAATGAGAAAACAGTTTTTTGTTTTTAGTAAGTTTCTGGTAAACCTTTTTCTTATAATGCTGTAACATTTAACTAATGTTTCATCAAATTTTTTTTTCATTTTTATTTATACTTGTGTGAAGACCTTTGAAAAATCATAAAATTGTTACTAGACCTGCAGGTCGAATACTTGACCTAAATATAATGTACTTGACCCATAAATGGGTCTCAAATTGTGTGATCCTGGGCAAATATTTTATTTTACACTCACCTTTTCCTTTATTCTCACACATGAGTGCACCTTAAAATATGTGAGTTCAGCATTTCTGCTGTACAAAAAAACCTCTTGTGTTTGATTAAATAGGCTAGACGTTTGCTCCATGTACAATAAGAATCTAGCCTACAATAGGGTACACATGAAATATGACTTGTCTTAGTTTACTAATAGCATTGCCATCAGGGCCAAAGTATTTTCCAGTTTATGTTTAAACACTCACTTTTAATAAATATAGTACAAAAGCATGATGTGGTGGCACACTGTCATTTACAGACAGTAAATCTCCAAGAAATATCCACAAACCTTCCCACTAACTTGCAGCTTTACTGATAAAACTATGTAGTGTATTATTAATCTGTGAAAACTGGGTTTCAGAAAATATATTTATGATTTGCACACCACCTAGTAAAGTGTTCTTATATGTTTCATCTTATTAGCTATTTTTATCATCACACTGAAGAACGACAAATGGTCTTTCACATCAACAGAAAATGCATTTTGAAATGTTTGAACAGTTGACTTAGTTATCTAAATGTTGTGTGTTAGGAACAAATGCACAGCCTTTCATTCCACACTTTTTACAGAAGGTGAGACAGGTCCTCTTACAAAATCCTGGAACTCTGCACTCAGAGTGAAAAAAGACAAAATGACTTTTGACCTCGGTCTCTGAACACAGAGCAAATGTGACAAGAACAAGATTTAAAGGTGTCTTTTTCACTTTCTGATTGAAAAGAACACCTGTTCTTTGTCAATTCTCAGAGGGAGCAGTAGGACCGAAAAATAGCTCGACCTGATAAAATATGACTGGCCATAGCGAGTGGGCGAGTAGATTTTTCGAGGCCTGGTGTGTCTCAGTAGAGTCTTCAATCAGTTTATATTGACTTCCTTGCCACAGCAAGGAACTTTTGGATAAGGTAAGAGTTAAAGCAGAGTGAGAAACGATAACATGAGATGAGGATTACAAAGATGAACTGTTAGGTCCTTCACACATCCCTGAGGATGTAATGCTTCATCATAGGGCGTGCTCCTTGTGGGGACAGCACTACAATGCCCCTCGAAGGGTCACTTTAATCGAGATCTTTTGGTTTTGTTTCCATATGATCAGAGATAGTATGTGAGGGTGACCTAATAGTGTGGGTGGAGTGCATGAGTATTTACAAGACAAAGGAGATTAAAACTGTCTAAGAGATACCAAAAAGTACATTTTGATGTAAAGGTTCTCTTGGCAGGGTTAAAAAAACTTGTGCAACGGGTCCGGGCTATTAAAAGGGAGTGTAAGGTTCCCAGGTAGGACCCCACACCTAAAACATAGTCTATAGGACAGAAATGTACTTATAGGTGTTCCCCAAGAGGAGGTGCCTGATATAATAATCAGAAACTAATTGTCAAACCCTGTGGAACAATCAAATCAAACTTGATTGATTCAGGCGAGCAGAGGTGGGTAGGTCTCTAGCGCTCTGTGTACTTGAGCCACTTAGCAGATTTGCACTAACTTCTGCTGTTCACCCATGCAGCTTGACTTGACTCTTTACATTTTTGTTCTTGAAGAAGCACCGTGAAAGAAGGGGGACCATCTGAAAATATGAGTGTTAGAAATGGGGTTTCTGGTTGGCTAGGGTATGCACCTCAGCCAGGCAGATCATACCCACTCTAGTCAGGGAAAGGGAGTTAAACGTCCAAGATAACCCCTGCTCACCCCCTTGGTAGCTAGGCACAAGCAGTCAGGCCTATCCCAGAGGCAATGTGTAAAGCGTTTGCACAACACACACAACACACGTGACGCACTATCCTCACCACAAAGGAAACACAACACCAGATTATATGAAAATATACTGTATTTTACACAACGCAATTATTAAACCAAATATTGCATATTAGTACAATCCTGCCACCTTAGCAGCTGTCAGAATGTTACACATTACACATTAGTTACTCTGCAAACTAGCAGTAGTCACAAATAACACACAGGTTACTCAGTATTCTGCAACATAAGCAGTAGTCAGGAAACACGTTATTACACCACAACACTTGTCATAAGAATATCATAAAACGCCCATAGTAGGAACATTATAAAACATATGGCAAGTCATCAAAACATATTGGTATCTTATGCTCATAATAGGAACATGTTCATACATATATCAATAGATGAAACACAGGGCCACACGAGGCAGTCCGGGGCGTCGGGGAAGCAGGGAGAGCCTCCAGTGAGGCTTCCCTTCCCCCCTGCCCGGCAGAAGTCCTCCAGGAGGGGGCCTGGCTGGGCGAGGGAGCCTCCTATGAGGATTCCTTCCCTGCCCTCCGGCTCCAACAGTACTCCGCGGCACGTCCGGCCATCGGGAAGGGGTCAGGCACCAAAGTCGGTGCCTGCCAGTGGCCCGGAGGCGCTCTATAGAGTGTGCTTCACCCGGGGACACGACAGGAGCACTCGTGCTCCGAGTTAGCTGGAAATGAATCCTTCTGGTAGGGAGAGGAGGTTCCAGCCAGTTACAACTGGTTCTGGGAGTGCCCCCTCTATCCCTCAGCAAAGGGTCTAAACATCAGTGGGGGGTAAACGACCCTATTGTGTGAGGCCAGAGCACAGCCTTTACAAATGTTGGTGTGCCCCGCCTCTCCCTTCTCTCAACCCAGGAAGACTATTCAGTATGCAGATGCACCTCTGTGACACCTCCACCCTCCCTGTGTACAGGCTGTCTGAAAAGTATGCACAAAGCCCCAACTGTCACTCTGCCCAGACGTGGATTGGAGTCAAGCTGCAAAACACCAGAGTCATAAGCACAGATAAATGCGCACTTTCTAGAAGTGGCATTTCTGTGATAGTAATAAAAAATACACCTACACCAGTAAGCAGCATTTATTATCACCATCACAATGATACCAAACACGCCTACGCTACCCCTCATAAATCAGACAATACCCCCTACACAAAAGGAAGGGCATTTCTAATGCAATCCTATGAGAAGGCAGCACTCACAGCAGTGCGACACCAAGTTAGGCTGTTTGTCATTACCAGGACAGGCCACGCAACCTGGCACATGTCCTGCCTTCTACATACATGGTATGCCCATAGGGCTAGCTAGGGCGTACCTTAGGGCTGACTTACATGTAGTAAAAGGGGAGTTCTGGGCCTGGCAAGTAAATTTTGATGTCAGGTCCCTGTGGCAGAAAACTGCACACACAGGCCCTGCGCTAGCAGGCCTGAGACAGGTTTGAAAGTCTACTTCAGTGGGTGGCGCAAGCAGCGCTGCAGGCCCACTAGTAGTATTTAATTTACAGGGCCTGGGTATAGAGATACCACTGTACAAGGGACTTATAGTTAAATTAAATATGCCAATTAGGTATAAGCCAATCATACCAACTTTAGATGGGAGAGGACCTGCACTTTAGCACTGGTCAGCAGTGATAAAGTGCTCAGAGTCCTAGAGCCAACCAGGAGGAAGGAGGCAAAAAGACTGGGGATGACCCTGCGTAAGGAAAAAAGTCAAACAACGGGCATACTTATGGACTTCTAAAAATGCAGTTAAAAAAAATAGTAGCTTGAGAAGCATGTGGCCGTGGAAGTACACTGGCAGCCAACCACTGGCTGCCAGCCAGAAACTGTACTTGTTCCAGGCTCCAAGGAACAGCCGAAGAGAGCAGAAGTGAACCTTCTGAACCTTGATGATGACCCTGAAGCTGCTGACCAATCAGATGATAGAAAATGCGAGTGACCTGGAAGTGTGTGAATGGCAAGTATAAGGGGCACGTTCTAAGCCCATTTTAAGACTTTTTTTTAAAACAAAAGACTTTGAAAGCAGAATGTGCAAGCAAGTGCTGTGCAGGCAGAACCTAAAAGATGAAAGTCACCCAGATAGCGTAATCCCTTCTCTGTAAAAATGAGGTCTTTGAATCAAATGCCAAGCAAGTTAAAGAATTCTAAATGTACCAGCAAGAGGCAGAATGCTCAATTGATGTCACACTTCAGTATTTGTGTATCCAAACCACTACCCCTAGATAATCTGATCACCTTGTCAATATACGATAAATCCATCAATGAATCAGCCTATTATATGAAGACATTCTCCAGCACATTTTCTGTCCTAGATAGACTGTGAATGAACTTGAAATTCCCCATGGAAAATGTGTTCAAACATGTCCTTCCCAATATCCAGGACACTATTATCTTTGGGAAACCATACTACTGCAAAAGCCTTCTATTAAGTGTCCTCCAATATTGTTTCACCCCACTGCATCGAGTTCCCTGTTTCTCTAAAACAACCATCTATAGTCTTGACAGACACTCTCCCACATCTCACTACCATCATCAAGCCATCTGGCTGTTAGCAACAAAAAAAGACAGAATCATACAAGCTACAGGTCCTAGTCTTTATAACCATGAATGACATCCCCAAACTACCACTCAGAAATCCTGAATCACTGTATTCCAATCGATAACCTATAATTATCCAATAAAACTCACCTAGCTGCAACCAATTGTTCCATAGTTACCACCTGTCTAATTTCATCAACTTATTTATGTATCCTTCCATAACTGCTAATGTCCTGATGTACTGTAATATTATTTCAAAGTACAGCATTTCTTGTCGAGATGCTGTTTATGCTGCCAAATTAATGAATTAAATAAACACACAAGACATCTCAGGTGGTTAATCCACTTCCTAGGAATGTCTGTTTGAAATTTAATGGGCACAGGTGTGTATCATCACAGAACAACTTACGGCATTAAAATGCTTTCTACAGAACACTGAATGTTACCTACTGCATTTTCAGGAAGTCTTCTTTATCCTACAGGGCTCAAGTTCCAATCCAGGTAAAAGAGGTCAGATGGACTAAAGGGATGAGTTTGTAGTTTTTCTACAATTAGCATGCTGGTGGGAAGAAAAGATTATTCAATGAAATTTGCACTGTTGTACTTTCTTCAAACATTCCTGACATCTAAGAGGGAGAAGGTCCTCTGGCTGCTTTCCCTACCTCCAGAGCCCGGCTCTGCGCCTCATTACCCATGCTTGCTGAGAGCGCTCCCTCCGAGCAACTTTCACTGCCCCTGGTCACTGTCTTGCCTTTGCCTCCTTGCCTGTCATCTCTCTCCCCCTGCCCACTCTCCTCTTTTCCTCTGTGTGCTCCCTCGCTGCTGTCTCTCCCTGCATTTTCTCATGCGTGTGCTCCTTCGCTGCTGTCTTCTCCTGCTCTTTTCCTCCGTGTGCTCCTTTGCTGCTGTTTCCCTGATCCATTGGCTCACTGCCTGTGCCCATTCTGCTCTTTCTCTCTGTTTCTGTCTGCTCTGCTTTGCTTTGTATTTTTTGTCTTAAGTCCTCCCTTGTATTTTCTTCTTAGTGGTCCCTGGTATTTTTTTTCTGTCTGTTCTCACCGCTCACCGCCCCCGCATCGCTCCCGCTACCTTCCCACCCTTTTATGCCCTCCCACAGTCAGCCACCCAACACCACTCAGTGCCCCTTCCACCCCAGGACCTTCTTAATGGAGGCCACAGTGTTTTTCTCTCTCTTGCTTGTGAGCGCTATCTGGTGTGGATAAATAAGTGCCGGTCCCCAAAAATGAGTGCCATGGGCACCAGAGGCAACCACAGGCTCAAATTAGGAGCTGTTGGTGATTTTGATATACAAACTCAAGGGAAGCAGCGAAAGACAAAGGGCTGGCCTGAGTAGGAGAGCTGCAAGGGGAGGGAGAGGCAAGCAGGATGAGCCTTGTTGCAAATGATAACATGTTTACAGAAGCAGGGCTAGCTCTAGCCTGGACTGTTAAACTCTTTGCATGAAGAGTGTGAGAGCTATGATGCAAACGTAGTTAGCCTGCATCTTCTGGTCTCAAATTAGCATGATGGTGTGGTGTGGTCAAGTGCAGAAGGAGAAGTATTTGTGGATAATGTCTTTACACAGAACTAATCTGAACATTGCTGCAGAGCTCTCGGTATGAAGTAGGAGGGAAGATACTACAGATGATGTTCAAGCTCCACGTCTGTCTATAAGCCCTTGACGGTGGGAGAGAACAAACAGATGGAACCAGCCTGCTACTCTTTCTGACATCTCTCCTGTGCCCTGAAGCTCTCTTCATCATGGTCTGTTATCAGCCTCCCCCCTTCTGCACGTCATTTTCTATTCAGGGTGTCTCACGGCACCTCTTTTCCTGCTCATGTCCTTCTGAGTTGAACTGCCACAGATTATGCCCCTGGGCTGCTTACTTCCTTGTGCCCTAGCCTTGTCCCAGTCGTGTCTCTGTGGTTTACCTAGAACACTTTCTGGGATGTAAATGTGTGCGGTAGTGGTGTTGCCTGGTGTCCAGGCATGTGAGGACCACAGATAACCTACTTTGCCGAGGAGTCTCAGAGGGGCCCGAGCTACGTTTGGGGCTCACAGGATAGACAATTCTGCTTTGAGGTGTGGTTAACTCGATATATGAAAGAGAAGAATTCTGAGTCTGCTAAGTCCCCCCACCTCTGACTTTCTCTTTTCAATGCCTCCTTCCCGCACCTTGCCAAATATTTGTGAAGAATCCTCACTGTCCTACCTGTGTCGGCGACTCACAATATCTGAGAGCATTTTGCTGCCTCTTGCTCTTAGTGAGGCCAGCTGGAGGAATGGTCCAATATGCTCGAGGGGGCTGTTGATTACCGCAGCACCCTAGTGGAGAGAGCCCTGTACTGCAGGTGGTGCTAAAGTGGTCACCCAGGCCTTACGAGGCTTCATTCAACCGTGCACTTGTTTGCGCAATGAACCAGTGCGTAAAGAAACACCCGATTGGCAACGATCAGAGAGCACGAAAAAGCAATGAAATCTGCCTTGGACAAGTGAACTGCAGCATGCTGGAATACAGCTGAAGGTGCCGGATCCGTTTGAAGGACCCAGACAGGCTGTAGTTTGTGTTGTTTTCACTGTTTCACCCTTTCAAGAAAGGCTGACTGGCTAAGACAAGAGAGGCTTTCTACTGCCTGATGGCACCAGACTTAAAAGCAAAGGAAATGCAGCAGAAGCCAAACCATTAAAAAAATGCTTACATTTTGGCACCATACCCCATAGTAATACTTACTCCCATCTTAGGCGGGTGAGTGACCTCCTGATGCTTGCAGCCGAGAAGCCAGCAGTGCAGAGCAAGCCATAGGTGCTAGCTGCTCTTGGTATGCAGCACATTACAGTCTGTACCATGACACTTAATGCTGTTTACTTACCGGTAATTTGTATTACTCCGAGTCCATGTCTTCCTCGCCATAGTCCTTACACATGAGTACAAATACGTCACTTCCTGGGAAGGATTTCATGAAATAACAAAGCATAGAGAGGAATCAGTGGAATAACAGGGCGATTTCTATTTTGGATTCAGGTATGTGTATTTTTTTTAATGTTTGCTACAAGACCATCTTTAGTGGTCTTTGTCATAATTTTTCAGTGATCAGGTTCGTGTGCTGGGCATACTCGATCACGGAGGACATCTGTGGTTTCCTGGGAAAACTGTGTCACTGTCGGAGATGTTGGTGAGATATTTTTTATTTATTTCATTCAACAAATGTTTTGCCTGTGTTAACCAATGTAGTGTCCTGCTGGGCAAATTCTAGTGTTTCCACCAGTCACTCTGCTGAGGGCTGGCTTCTACACTCACCCCACACCCATCCATCACCAGAGTCACCAGTCAGTCAGGCGCACGTGCCTGTGCTAGTTGCATGAACCTTAACTATGTGTCCGTGTCACTCATTGTTGGTCGCATGACAGGCTAGGTCCCCCAACACTACAATGGCAATGAGTGGGTCTGATCCCACATGCGCTTGTAGCAGTTCTGCTGTTGGTCATTGGGAGAAGTGATGCCTGTGCCTAAAGGCACCCCGTACTCATGACCAGCGCGAAGGTCACCGGTGCAGGGCAACAAGACGGCCACCCAACGGGGACACCGGCGTCCTCCCTGCGGCAAGGTTGCTACCAACCGGTATTGCCCTCCAGAAGCAGAAAAGCCAGTTGACTGCCCGGTGGTGAAAAGGTGGGAGAAGCGCCTGCGCAACGCGGTCTGTGCCATGAGTGAGAACAGTAGACCGAGTGTCCAGGTTACAGCGACCCTGGTGATGCGGTTGCAGATTGTGCGCAGTGCCTGAGGACCTCTCATGCCCAAGAGAGGAAGAAAGATAAAGAAGAGCTCCCCCAATGAGGTGTCCATAACTGTGGCAGAAGCTGCCTACTGATACGACCTACTATTTTGAGAGTGTGAGCCCCCTGCTGCCCCCACAAAAACCTGGCTGCTTCGGTCTGTCCTAGGAGGTCTGTGCCACAAGCAAGAAGAGTTGCGAGGGATGGAGACCAGCAGCCAGTGACCATGTTGCAACGGAGGAGACCCCCTGTCTCATAAGAAGTATCCCCCTACCTGTTGTAGTGCTGCCCCGCATACTGCCATTAGTGTCCCAGCGAGTGGAACGAGAGAAGAGGTGGGCCACATCAGGAGGGATGCCCCTCCCCCAGGGATAGGTTCGAGACCTGGAGAGGCCTGCTGTTGCAGCCCCACTGCACCAACACGGAGATAACCCTGCCACCATCACTGGGTGCAGGGATGTGACCACGGGGAAGGAAGCAGAACCAGGCTGGCAGTGAGGTGACAGCCTTGTGGATTGGCCACGACGGCCTCAATCATGAGTGCGGAACATCCCCTATGCAACAATCAGAGAACAGCTGTGAGGGCTAGCATGGCCTGCAGCGCTGGAAAGACTGCTGCAGCCATTGCAGACAATGAGTTGGGCCTGCATACCTGTCCTACTTGTGTGCAGAGGGCCCGGCAAGGATCGTCACCAACGACTGATGAGCTGCTCCAGTGCAGTGCGGCTCCCTACCAGCATTTTCACCCAGAGAAACCAACAGCCATAGAGAAAGTTACATGGGCAGTGAGAAGTGTTGCTGCAGCACTTTCTAGTGGCCAGTGGTGGTTACTGCACTTCTTCAAGTGAAAGAGACTGTGTTTTCCAAAGAGGTCTGCAGCGCCAAGAAGGCTGCCATGCCCACAGTTGAAGTGGCAGCAGCACCCACGAACATTGCCTGCCATGCGGAGAGACTGGCAACCACTTAAGGAATACCACAAAAGTACAAAGCTGCCCCAACGAAAGCTGCCAAGCGTCCAGTGAAATCAAACAGCCTTTGGCCAAGGACAATGCAAGGAAGCAAGGGAGACCACAGCGCACTGTGCACACACACCCTAGTGGCTGCCTGCAGCAAATGCAGTCGAGAAAATGGCACTGCAAGGCCCACATGGGGCACAAAGGGAACATGCGCTGCACAAGTAGCGCCCAAGCAGGGAACGACCACCATCGCAGGCCCAGAGAATGGGCATGACCAGCACCAGCAAAAAGGGCACCTTGGAAAAAGGACAGAGACACAATGTCAGAGGTGCACAGAGGGCCAATCCTGCGAACCTGACAGCATGCACAGCAGCCCGAGAGAAAGACACAGCCCTCTGAGAGCAAGATGCAATGCCAGCGAGAAGAAGCCGTGCTAGCTGGCCGCACCATAGCACAAGATGACCACCGTTGCCAATCGCTGAGTAGGTCAGGAGGAGTGACCAACCCTGCCAAGCAAACGGAGGCAGGAGCAAGCACCATGCTGGTGCAGTCTCAAGGCGCAAGCGCTGCGCCCTTGAGTGAAGGCACAAAGAAGGAGACAGTAACCCTCCACTCAGTGAGCGGACCACCAAGAAGATCCCGGAATGTACTGGGCCTGCGAGAGGTCCACGAGGAGACGGAATCAAGTCCTACTGACAGGAATAAGCCTGCAAAAAGTTGCAACAGAAGAAGATGCACCATCCGAGGTGCAGCACAAGCCAGCGAATGGTCCATGTGATGCAACATGCGACTCGTGGTGCAACACCACATCAAGAAAGGAAGAGAGGAGAGAGGAACATGGCACAACACCACGACATGAAAGATTGAAGAAGAAGGGTGTGACAGACGGGTCAAACGGAAGATCAGGAACACCACAGGTGTGTAAGAGAAAGGGAGAAGAGCGACAGGACTGAGGACATGTGCCAGCATATAAGAGGGCATCCTTCCCCACAAGCCAGCTACTAGGGTGAGAAGACGTCACTAGTGACAGCTCTGTGGGTGGACCAACTGTAAGCCACCAGCATGCACGAACCACGTCCAGGCCCCACACTTCTCAGTGCAACCATCCTGCCACCTGTCACCGATGCTTGTCACACATGGCCATGAAATCCTTCAAGTCACCCCTTTTCCAAGAATGACACCGCCACCTGCTGATCCAACTACTATTTGGTAAGATTGTCATCCTTACCACCTAAGGAGCACCGCACCACCAGAGTGGAGCCAAAGTCAGCGTAGAGAACAGAAGTTGACAAGGCATCCCTGGCACCGTGGGAGGCTAACCACCCAGAAACCTGCTCTAAGCCTCCGTGAACCTGAGACCTACCTGACCATTTGGACCATCCACCCTTGTGGTTGCACAAGGCTTGGACGTGGCCCGGTTGGGGAGTTCCGCAGCAACCCCCTTGGTGTGGCCTATGAATGGCCCACACAGCCTCGCAGTCCCATGTCAATCCAGGGCAAGGGCCTCAAGGAAATTCCAGTGAGAGGGGAATCCTGCCAAGAGAGCTCAATAACAGGCACCGGGACGCACTGAGGTCATGGATGGAGACTAGTCACCCAAAGACTATTGCACAAAGGCCAGATAACCTGAGTTCTGAAGGCCAGATCACGCAAACCCTGTGACAACCACCCTTGTGGCTCTGAGCACGACTTGGATCTGATCCTGTTGGCTGTTCCTCAGTGACGCTTTTGCTTGGCCTGCAATAGGCTCAGCACAATTCATACGGTCCCGTGGAAGCCCGACAAAGGGCCTTGAGGAGACTCCTGTCCGATGGAGTTCTGACACGAGGGGGAAGCCTGGAGCTGCTCTACCAGCGGACGGTAGGATGCACCAAGTCCTTCAAGGATGACGCCTTTTCATCCAGGTCCTCCCCAGTCTTTGGAGGTTCGCTATCCCTGGAACCTGAATGCCTTCCCAGAGATCCTTAACATGGACTCCACACTGCTCCTGATACATCCACTTCAAACTTTGTAAATAGACTCCCACACTGCAAGCCCATGTGGGACAGGACCTACAGTGCCCGAGTGCATCATGATGACATGGACAGGCAATTGAGGTATCCAGACTCAACACTGTAATTCGTGTCCAGAGCAGTCTGGTTAAACTACAGAGGTGTGCTGTGATGCCGAGTACCCCCAGCTGTACCTGTCCACTCAGCATGTCCGATGAACTACCTGAAGAGACTCAGGCCCTCATTATGACATTGGCAGTAAATAACGCCTACTGCCACGGTGTGTCTGCCAACATACCACCACGGCGGCTATCATCCGTCGACTAGATTGTGAGCACTGCCTGACCTCCACCACAATAAGGGCGGAAATTCGGCAATGTTCACACTGGTGGACGGTGGTAACATGGCATTGCTAACACCAGCACCCCCCAGCCAGTAAAATACCTCCAGCCATATTTTGACCAGAAATGCGGCCTGGAGGTATTCTGCTGGCGGGGTGCGGCTGGCGGTAGCAGTGCCCCGTCCCGTTCCCTGCCGGACAGCGTCCTAGCTGGACAAGGTAAGTCTGGCATCCGACAGGGGAGGGGGATAGGGTGTGTAGTGTGTGTCTGTCTGAGTGTGTCAGTGCGTGTGTGAGTGTTTGATAATGCATGTGGTAATGCGTGTGTCAATGCATGTGTGTTTGTTGTTTGCATGGTTGTATGCGTGTGAGTGAATGTGTGTAAGAATGGTGAAGTGACTGTGTGTCTGCATGTCAGTGTGATTGTGTGTAAGAATGTGTGTCAGTATGTCTGGAAGTATGCGTGTATGAATGTGTGTATGCCAGTGTGTGTATGAATGTGTGTATGCCAGTATAAGTGAAGGGGTGTATGCGTGGTGCGTGTGGGTGTCAGTGTGCGTGTATGCCGGGAGGGTGGTGTGGGGTGAGTGGCGCTGTGACTGTAGTCGGGGTGGGAGGAGGGAGAGTGATGTGTGCATGTGTGGCTGTGGGGGGTGGGCGAAGTTGTGCTGTGTGTTCGTGTCTGCGGGTGTGTGCGTGCATGGGGTAAGATAATGTATCGGAGGGGGTGGGAGGTAAGTGAATGTATCGGAGGGGGTGGAGGAGTGAGAGAATGTACTGGAGGGGGTGGGGGATGAGTGAATGTATTGGAGGGGGTGGGGTGAGAGAATGTATCAGAGGGGGTGGGGGCTAAGAGAATGTATCGGATGGGGTGGGGGGGTGAGTGAATGTATCGGAGGGGGTTAGGGGTGAGAGAATGTATCGGAGGGGGTGGGGGTGAGTGAATGTATCAGTGGGGGTGGGGTGAGAGAATGTATCGGAGGGGGTGGGGGGTGACAGAATGTATCAGAGAGGATTGGGGAGAGAGAATGCATCAGAAGGGGTGGGGGTGAGAGAATGTATTGGAGGTGGTGGGGGGTGAGTGAATGCATCGGAGGGGGTGGGGGGTGCGCGTGTGGATCGGAGGGAGGGTCAGTGTGTTTATTGGGGGATCGGTGGGGGGTTAGTTTGGATGGAGTGGGGGTGGGGTGTGTCAGGTGAGTGTTGGGGGTTAGGGGAGCCACCTAACGGTGACAGGGAAGGAGTTCCCAGTCACCGTTATGGCCTATGGCCATGGTTTTCGTTGCTAACTCCACAAAAACCAAGGTGGTAGGCCGGCTCATAATGCCAGGGGCAATACTATATCAGCTGTCGGGCTGGAGATAGACATCTCCAGCCCGTTGGCTCATACCGCCATAGCAGTATGAGTGGAGAAGTGGCGGGTTAGCTGCATCCAACCCACCAAACTCATAATATGGCGGTATGTACCACCAGCCTGTTGGTAGTACTACCATCACATTAACCCTGACTGCCAGGGTCACAATGAGGGCCTCAGTGTTTATTTTAGCGTTTATGTTTCTCTCCCATAGGTTGGTCTTGGTTGTTTGCTTTTCAATAACGTTTGGGAGGGATGTATTGTCCTGCTGGACACATTCTAGTATTTCCATCAGCCACTCTGCTGGGAGCTGG
Source organism: Pleurodeles waltl (assembly GCF_031143425.1). Lineage (NCBI taxonomy): Eukaryota > Metazoa > Chordata > Amphibia > Caudata > Salamandridae > Pleurodeles > Pleurodeles waltl. The sequence goes on from NC_090450.1 coordinate 963,318,881, forward strand.
CTTCCACACTCATCCATCACAGGGGTCACCAGTTAGGCACAATGGGCGCAGGTGCCCTGGGCCAGTTGCATGAACCCTAACTATGGGTCCATGTCACTCATTTCTGGTAGCTTGAGGGTCTAGGACCCCAGCACTGCAGCCACCACAAGTTTATTGGGGTGCCCGGCACTTGTACAGCATCGGTGAAGGGCTAATTTGCATGGAATCTGTAGAAATGCAGCATCTGCCTAATTTCAAGATGGCACCTTCAGCATTCTGCAAGATGCTTCTTAGCACTTCCACCTGGGCTATACAGCGGGCAAAGGTGGTGTTGCCCGGGGAACCAGAAGGCTTTATCAGGAAGTTTCTTCCTGTGCCGGTCGGGTTTCTGCAATTGCAGGTGCCTTGCTGGATATCTGTTTCTTATTTTACCTGACTTTGACTTTGGGATACCTCGTAATCAGTGATTTGGATGATGCCACTGTGGTGGCTTTGCCATCTTCTAGGGTTGCTGTGTCCACAGATCTTCAAGCCCTTATCACTGTAGCTGTGGAAGCTGCATTTCGTGCCCATGAGGGGGCTCCCCATCTAAGGTTTCTAGATTAGATCCTTCATTCGAAGGTGAAGAGGATGATGCTAAGGGCCACTTTGTGCAGTGTACAGATCTGGATGAGATTCTGCAACATGTGCAAGAGAATTTGGGATTTGCAGATACCGCTCAGGTTCCAGGGGAGGATGACCTTTTTTGCAATACCAGCGTTCTGTGCAGGGGTCTTTGATCTTATACGCCTCAATTCATCACATGCCTACAAATGAATGGAGGGATGTTGAAAAGTAGTCATTCCCACGCTTCTTGCTGAAACATTACCTTTTGGATAACTTTGGGGAGGAGTTTCCATCCTCTGTGAAGATTGATTACATTATGGCTGGGTTATCCTCTCAGGGGACTCTGCACTATTTGAAAATTTCTGAGCCGCCCGCTACGATGATGTGTGACAGTCCTCAATGTATAACCAAATGGTGTATCAACACGAGGATGCCCACAGCTGCTAAATACTGGAGCGTGTACAGAGGACGTACGCACAAGTTAAGACTTTTGCTGACGATCGCGTTACGCACAACTTTGGAGCTTCTGACAGATGATTATTTCACAAAGAAGGGCTTAGTATTGTCGGGCCTTGAACTGTACGAACTTATGATTGCTGTCAGTATCCTGTGTGTACAAAGTTACAGGAGGGGTGAGAGGGAAGTAGTGTCTAGAGCTATCGAATGTATATCTATAAAAATACCAAAATTTGTGATGATGAGTTTGATTAGTGGCATTGTGTCTAGTAACGTATGTAGCGAGTGGAGTAGTATGTACACATAGTCAAAAGACAGCCTAATGCGCAACAATACCCACTCCATAAGATATGTATCTAGAAATGTAAGGTATATTGTTTTATTCCCTCCTAATATATTTTATTTTTAATATAATGACATTACACAAAACAGGCGTCTTTCATTTCATGGTTTGTAACAGATGACATCATGTCGAGTGTTGGATTAAGGAAACATTATTACGATGTGAGCAGTGTTGGTAGCTACGGGGCACGCACCACTGTTTAGAAGGGCTCTAGTTGAAATTGAACCGGTAAACAGAGCACTGATGAAGACGTGGTTATCTGGGGAAGAGGCGTATTCACTCCATAAGCCTGTCAGGAATCGTTTCAAGAGAAGACCTACCATCGTTAATGTGCAAGAAGATTATCAATGGCAGGTGGACATAATCAGTCTTCAAGATTTAGCAAAGTATAATAATATGCTCGATACATATTAACGGTTATAGATGTATTGTCCAAGTACACCTATGCAGAAGCGCTATGCGATAAAAGAGGTTCCGGTGTAACTGAAGCCTTTAAAGCTATCTTCATGAAAGGGCGATCCCCTCAAAACTACAAACAGACACAGAAAAATAATTTTTAAACAAAATGTAAGGAAATGCCTCCTTGGCATGGTTACCCCCTGACTTTTTGCCTTTTGTTGTTGCCAGTTATGATTGAAAGTGTGCTGGGACTCTGCTAACCAGGTCTCAGCACCAGTGTTCTTTCCCCAAACTGTACCTTTGTTCCCACAATTGGCAAAGCAAGTCTTATGCTCTCCCTGGGGACCCCACACTCAGCGCATGCACACTGCCTCACATCTTGTGTGTGCTGGTGGGGAGAAAATAACTATGTTGACATGTCACTCCCCTCAGAGTGCCATGCCCACCTCACACTGCCTGTGGCATAGGTAAGTCATCCCTCTAGCAGGCCTTACAGCCCTAAGGCAGGGTGCACTATACCACAGATGAGAGCATATGTGCATGAGCACTATCCCCCTACACTGTCTAAGCAAAACCTTAGACATTGTAAGTGCAGGGTAGCAATAAAGAGTATATGGTCTGGGAGTTTGTCAAACACAAACTCCACAGTTCCATAATGGTAATGGCTACACTGAAATCTGGGAAGTTTGATATCAAACTTCTCAGTACAATAAATGCACACTGATGCCAGTGTGGGATTTATTGTAAAATGTACCCAGAGGGCATCTTAGAGATGCCCCCTGAATACCAGTCTGACTCCTAGTGCTAGGCTGACCAGTTTATGCCAGCCTGCCACAACTAGACAAATTTCTGCCAACATGGGGAGAGTGCCTTTGGCACTCTGTGGCCAGGAACAAAGACTGTACTGGGGTGGAGGTGCTTCTCACCTCCACCTGCAGGAACTGTAACACCTGGCAGTAAACCTCAAAGGCTCATGCCTTTTGTTACAGCACCCCAGGGCATCCCAGCTAGTGGAGATGCCCGCACCTCTGGCCACTGCCCACGCATTTGGCGGCAAGGCAGGAGAGGATAGTGAGAAAAACAAAGAGGAGTCACCCACCAGTCAGGACTGCCCGTAAGGTGTCCTGAGCTGAGGTGACCCCTGCCTTTAGAAATCTTCCATCTTGAGTTTGGAGGATTCCCTAATAGGATTAGGGATGTGCCCCCCCTCCCCTCAGGGAGGAGGCACAAAGAGGGTGTAGCCACCCTCCAGGACAGTAGCCATTGGCTACTGCCCTCTTGACCTAAACACACCCCTAAATTCAGTATTTAGGGGCAACCCAGAACCCAGGAAATCAGATTCCTGCAACCTACACAAAGGAGAAGGACTGCTGACCTGAAAGCCCTGCAGAGATGACAGAGACGACAACTGACTTGGCCCCAGCCGACCATCCTGTCTCCAGACTCAAAGAACCTGCACAGCGACGCATCCGACAGGGACCAGCGACCTCTGGGGACTCAGAGGACTTCCCTGAACCAGAGGGACCAAGAATCTCCTGAGAACAGCTGCACTGTTCACCAACAGCAACATCTTTGCAACAAAGAAGCAACTTTCAAAGAACTCACTCTACCGGCCGGAAGCGTGAGACTTCATACTCTGCACCCGTCGCCCCTGGCTCGAGCTTCAGAGAACCAACACTGCAGAGGACTCCCAGGCTACTGTGACCTCATGAGTAATCTGAGACAACCCCCCTGCACTCCCACAGCGATGCCTGCAGAGAGGATCCAGAGGCTCCCCCTGACCGCGACTGCCTGCTAACAAGGAACCTGACGCCTGGACCCAGCACTGCATCCACAGCCCCCAGGACCGAGACGAACCAAACTCCAGTGCAGGAGTGACCATCAGGCAGCCCTCTGCCTAGCCCAGTCAGTGGCTGTCCCGAGAAGCCCCCCGTGCCCTGCCTGTCTCGCCTAAAAGACCCCCGGGTCCCTCCATTGCTTTCTATAGCAAACCAGAAACAAACTTTGAACACTGCACCCGGCCGCCCCTGTGCCGCTGAGGGTGTGTTTTGTGTGCCTGTTTGTGTCCCCCCCAGTGCTCTACAAAACCCCCCTGGCCTGCTCCCCGAGGACGCGGATACTTACCTGCCAGCAGACCGGAACCGGATCACCCCTGTTCTCCATAGGCACCTATGTGTTTTGGGCCCTCCTTTGACCTCTGCACCTCACCGGCCCTGTGTTGCTGGTGCAGTGACTTTGGGCTTGCCTTGAACCCCCAACGGTGGGCTGTCTATGCACAGGAGACTGAACTTGTGAGTGCCTTACTTACCTCAGAAACGTAACCATACTTACGTCCCCCAGGAACTGTTGAATTTTTGCAGTGTTCACGTTTAAAATAGCTTATTACCATTTTAACCTATACTGTGTGTACTACTGCTTTAATTCAAAGTTCCTTACTTACCTGTGTGGAGTACCTTGCATTTTATATATTTACTTCAAATCTTAAATCTTGTGGTTCTAAAATAAATTAAGAAAATACATTTTTCTGTATAAAAACTATTGGCCTGGAGTTAAGTGTTAAGTCTTTGAGTGTGTGTTCCTCCTTTATTGCCTGTGTGTGTACAACAAATGCTTAACACTACCCTCTGATAAGCCTACTGCTCGACCACACTACCACAAAATAGAGCATTAGAATTATCTAATTTTGCCACTACCAACCTCTAAGGGGATTCCTTGGACTCTGTGCACACTATCTCTCACTTTGAGATAGTATATACAGAGCCAACTTCCTACACAAAGCATGTCAGAAATTGTTAAAGCAGCATAAAGTTAAACATTTTGTAATGCACACGGCGGTAAAAAGCATCTGTTATAGAGTGTTTTAGTAGAATCCTAAAGTCTAAGATGTGGAGATAATTTACAGCTTATAGTACCTACCGGTACATGGATGTTCTACAGGCTTTTATAGACGTTTATATAGCGCCACTTACCACAGAACCATCAAAATGCCCCCCATAGACGTATAGGCTGATTATTTGTTAAAGGTGTGGCGAACTGTGTATGGGAGTCGGATCGCTGCAGATGTAAAGAAGCCAGTTTTAAAAGAAGGTGACCATGTTAGGGTTTCAAAACTGAAAGGGGTCTTTACGAAGGGCTACCAACAGACTTTTAGTGATGAGATATTCATAGTAGAAAGTGTGGAGCTTAAAGAGGATGTATATATTTATAGGCTAAATGACTATGATGGGGAAAAGGTATTGCGTGTCTTTTACAAGGAGGAGCTACAGAAGGTACCTAATGATCCACACAGGGCGTTCAGGGTTGAAAAGATTCTGAAAAGGAAAGGTAGCAGGGGTTTCCCGAGAAATTTAACAGTTGGGTGCCGGCCAGTTCCATGCAGGTTGTGTGAGTACAATGGGGGGATCGTTGTTGACTCGAAGATGGATACAGCGCCATTCTATATCACTCTGCCTTCCAAATCCTCAAAGGACATGTTCCCTGACAATAGAATTTATAATTATACTGTGAAATTGGCTAAACCCGTAGACCTGAAAGGTGATTGGGAGGTAGCCCTAACAGAAATCCAATACCCCAGAACATGGAATACGTTTTTTAATGTTTGACGCAGTATTTAATATAAAGCGTGCTCAGGACGCTATGACCATCCATACCGGGTTTCCTCATGGATATTACCCTATCTGTGGCCCCAGTGGTTGGAGCCTTCAACAAAACCATTGCCAACATTGAGTCATGTGCGAATATGCATTTAGTGTTAGATGAGGTTAGACGGAAGGTGTTTCTTGAAGCACCAAATCGCGATGCAGTGTTTAAGTGTTCGGGTAAATTAAAAAGGGTTTTAGGAATAGTGCAGCATATCCAAAGTGATGTAGAACTGGGCAAGTCGTGCCCCGATAGTAACAGCAGCTTAGATATACTTTACGTGTATAGCCATATCATAGAGTCGCAGAGGATAGGGGATAGTTATTCACTGTTGCTTAGATGGGTCCAGGTAAAGGGTGAAACTAACATAATGGTTAATATACAATACAACAAACCAGACTACTTATCAATTTGGAAAACACCATTTTGACACCATTACTATCATGATCTATGATGATCAAGCTGAGTTGATGTCCTTTAAATACAGGAAAATTATTGTTAAGCTTCATTTAAGGCCCGACGCGAGAGCAACTATTAACGGGTCATCATGGTGATTATGAAAACATATGGCGACCCCTCTGTATATAGGGATTATTACAGAAACCAGGCTGGATATGGAGCCCTGCTGCCATACTTTCAAGAGGCCACTGTTATGTACTGGGCAGTGTTGGGGGGTTTATTCTGTAGTTTGTTTAGAAGAGCTATGCTGTTCTTGAGAAGAGGTTATGAAATTGCAAAACCACACGTTAAAGTGGCTGTTACGGATATTGCACAGGACGTAGTGGGTTCCGTAGCCTCTGCAGTTGTTGAACATATGAATAAGCAACCTCAAGAAGGAGCGAGGCTGGTGTACAAGTCTTGCACATCTGTTAAAAGGAAGCCTGGTGCTTCAAAGAGCAGGGGCCTGCCAGCCCCCTATAAAAAAAGATGATGATCTTCAAAAAGTGCTCACAAACGAAGATCTGTAAGTCAGAAGAGAGCTTCGAAGAAGAAGAAGAGAAGGACAACTAATGTAAATATTTTTTTAAAAGCCAAACAACCTTCAAACATGGCCTTCCTACACTGCGCATCGGGTGAATGCGCTAAATCAGAGTTAGACCTATTTTCTCTAAAACTGATGCAGATTAGCATTGAAAACAGTTTTTTCATGGATGTATTGCTGCTAGCCGCTTTAACACCTCTGGCGCCAATAGAGTTTTCTGTCAGGGTCCACGGATATGTATTTGGATATCAACAACATGCTGCTGCACCTCATCTGTAAAATTGTAAAAGCTGATGATTCCAATATAGCAAACAACGGTAAAGTGGCAATGATCACTTACCCTGTAGCAACCATGTTTAATCAGGTGGACATTACCCTTGGTGATTGCCTTATCAGGCAAAGTGATAACATGTACACGTGTAGGACATTCATAGAGAGTATTCTTAATTACACCAGCGATGCTCTGGACACACAGCTTTCAGCTGGTCTCTTCTACAAGGATACTTATGGTCATTTTGAAACTACTGATCTGGACGGCTGCAATCAGGGTTTTGTAAACCTCCGGCATTAGGCAGTTGCATACACTCTGACCTTTTCTACCCAGATAAACTACTTGTCAATGGCATCAGTCTTAAGATCAAACTAACCCGCAATAAGGACTCATTCTGTCTCATCAGTGGAGATGCAGAACAGTATAAACTTGTTACTGTCCGCCAATTTGTAAAGAGAGTGAAAGTGTTGTCAACCGCCAGACTGGCTCACGCTGAGGCTTTACAACTATTGAACGCCAAGTACGCTGTGGAAAGAGTAGCCCTGAAGATATATAGCATTCCAGCTGGTACCAGATTAACCCAACAGCAAAATGTATTTCTGGGACAGCTACTAAAGCTTATTATCATAGGGTTTGTGGACAATACAGCTTTTAGTGGCCAGTATACCTCAAACCCTTTCAATTTCAAACACTACGACATTAACTACGGGGCGCTGGTGCACTTGAGGGCTGTGATTCCTGCGAAACTGTACACACCCAGTTTTGGAACATCTAATTTTATCAGGGAATATCTCGGACTGGTATCGATAACAGGAAAAGATCTGAGGTACTCAGGAGTTGTTGTATCAAGAGAAGGATATGGGACCAGTTACACGTTGTTTGCTTTCGATCTAATGCCCGACATGGAAGACGGTGATCATTATAATCTGATAAAAAATGGAAATCTAATGCTGCAATACATTTTAGTCAGCCCTTGGCTACCAATGTGAACATGATTGTATTTGTGGTGTTCGACAGTGTCATCCAGGTCACCCATGCCCGCCAAATCATGTTTGACTATCTTTAAAATATTGCACAATGGACACGGTGCAGATACGTGAGTTCTTAAGAAGGCATAAATACGCAAGGAAATACTTTTTAGAAGTTTTTCCTGTGTGACGGGCTACCGGAGGAAGCTGGTGTAGAAAGACCTCACTCACTAGTCTTTAACACAGTGTCATGAACTGCACTCCGCTTCTCACCTCTGGATGCAGGATTGGAGAAAACACCCGGTCTTCTGCCGGTTCTGGATAATCCCAGATTGGGGCGACCCTTTCTGGTAGCCACGGTCCCGCTTGACAGAGAACACCTAAGCAGACCGTATCCTCCAGAAGGAGTCCCAGAGGAAAAACCCCAAGAAATGGGGAAAACCTCAAACAGGAACTCCTGAAAAAGAAGAAAAAAAAGGACTTGAAAACAGGAAAAAGGCAAAAACTCTCCAAAGGCGAAAACAGGAACGACAAACAGGAGTGAAGAGCACCACCAAAAGGAAGTGTTTGCAACGCAAGGTAGAGCAAGACTGAGTGACTTATATACTGAAAAAGAGGAAGTGACATCACAGGAAATGAAACTACACCATCTTGAGTTGGGAAAAGCCCATAGACAAGAATAGGAAAAAAGGATGTAGTATATAAGAAAAGGGCATGCTGGGAAATGAAAACATGAAGAAGACAACATGGAGACCAGCAGGAGTACTGAGGAAATGCAGTACACAGAAAGCAAGAAAAAAGAAAAGAAAAAGACAAGAAAAAGACCACCAGGGACAGAAGAGAAGACAATGCCCTAAAGTTGGTAAGGGCAACGTGACCGGGAGCGCAAAACACGCTTCCCGGAACGCGTCGCTAAAATGGCAAGAAAACGCGGGGGACGGTGCTCCAAAAATCAGCAGTGCGATCCGACCGCAGTCGTAAAAAGAGACGCCGCGATCTGCATTACAAGGGTGGTACACATTGGGTGGGAATGTTTTGGGATATTGACAAGGTTACAGTTTTTGACGGTTCAGCAGCATTCCCCCGAGCACACCAGCTATACAGAACCCATATTCAAGTATATAAATAAAATCAACTTCTTTTATTTGGTTGGATAATTCCAACCATAAAACAGATAACTACATATCACATAACAATCAGAACAGAATAAAAATCATATATTTACAAAGCTTAAAATCCATCCAAATATCATTTCCCATTCAAAATTCAATGGATAAAAACCTATAAATAAGATTAAAAGGAATTTATGCTGTTCCGGCAGTTTATGGCTCCCTTTAAGAAGGACCCTACCCCCCGGCACACCAACACATCAGAAACCATGCACAGCCACAAATAGGCTGGGCGGTACTGCAAGAAACCCCTTTCCTTTAATAAGGGAAGTAAAAATTGATGTCTAAATGGTGCATCAAACACAACACAAAACACAAAACAGAGTAAAATGAATCAGAGACTGTAGGGACACCCCATCACATGGACAGATTTGTATGGAGTTTGGGTCAAACTGTCCCAGTGGAAAACACAGATTGCTTCTGATTACACCTAAACGAAATCGAGAAATGAGTGTCCTTTCCCAAACATTCTGTATTGCCAAGAGGCACATTTCTGGACCTGCCAGAGTTTTTAGCATAAGGAAGTCCCTAACCAATTTCTTCCTTAAAATCTCTATTTCCCTCTTGGCTCCTAAAATGTTGAGGAGATTTTCCTTTGTCCAATATTTATCTGAACATGTTAGACACTCTGAAGCATTAAACATATCTGGGCAACCAAGGGATTTTGCAACTTCTCTTATGTATGACAACCAGGGAATATCCAATGCGTGATCACATGACATACACTCACGAAGGATTTCTCTATTTAAGGAGGCACACTCATTTGGCCAGACAGAGATCCATAATAAAAAGGGAGTAATCTTAATAGCATCCTGTATAAAATCCCAATTCAATTCTACATGCATGCAAAAGGCGGAGGTGATTTGTCCTATACCTAGCAGCCTTCTACAAAAACGTTTTTCCTCTGTCATAGGTGCCCTACTACCTGAGTAGCCCCAGAGTGATGCCCTGTACATTAGAACCGGGAGACATTTATGCCTGTACACTTCCAGCAGGGGCTTTATCGCTTTATTCCCCACTCTTGAGGCAAACTCAAAGATGGCTCCTACCATGGCATTAAAACACACACATCTCCTAGAGATACAGGGTTTCCAAGTTCTCTTCTCATCAAAGGTTACCCCTAAATAGGGGAATTCCTGTACATGGCTTATTTGTTGGTCATTAACCTTCAACGCACCCACCCTACTCAGCGGTTTGCCTCAAGCCATATAATGTGATTTACTACTATTAACCTCTAAGTCTAAATCAGACATAAAGTTTCCATATGCTTTAACCACCTCCCGGAGACCATTCATGGTGCGGGCCATAAGAACCGCATCATCTGCATAAATCAAAACCAGGACTCTCTTTCGATCTATCATGGGAACATCCTTAACTTTTCCCACTAAAAAAAATACAGACCATTAGTATATAAAAGAAAAAGGGTGGGGGCCAGAACACACCCCTGTCTAACGCCCCTGCTGAGTCCCAAAGATTCCGTTCTTTCTCCCTTTGACCCACACCTCACAATTGCATTTGTTCCTAAGTGAAGATAGCGGAGCAAATCTACAATCTGGGTCTCCAAACCCATCAGGGTTAGTTTTTCCCATAACTTACTTCGATTCACTTTGTCAAAAGCGCAGCTGAGATCAATAAAGGTGAGATAAAGGGTACCCTGCTTTGCCTGCGTATATTTGCCAATAAGCATGAGCAAATTTAAACCTTACTCTTGAGTGCCAAGCCCTCTCTAAAACCAAACTGGACCTTACTGAATACCTCATTTTCACTCATCCAATCCTCAATACGCCTTAACACGATTCTCCCCAGAATTGTCGCTGAGGAGTCAAGAAGTGAGACTGGGCTGGGTTTCCCTTTTTATAGACGGGGCAATACACGACGATTTCCAGGAAGCACGGATCCCTGCGCTAACTGCTGAATTTAAAACATTTAGCAATATAGGTGCCCACAGCTGAGGGTGGCTTTTATAAAAATCCATGGGAATGGCAACAGGGCCCCAAGCCTTATGGCTGGCACTACCCTGCATAGCCTCCGTCACCTCATCAAGTGTAAACCTGACATCAAAGTTTGTGGGGTGATCATGCATCTCATCCATTTTCTCCCCTTCTGTGCCCCCCCAAAAAGATCCTACGAAAATGGCTCACCCAGACATCAGGAGCGATATTACAGCCCAACCCTTCCAACGTTTCTGTCTCAAAGGTGCGTCTCGTTACAATCTTCCGGACAAGGGCTGGAAACTTGGTGTGCGACGCGAATTCCAAGTCCTCCTGTGCCTGCTCCTTCAGTTGCAGTTTCCTTCCCTTCAAAACAGATTTATAATGGGCTTGCCCTCTACTAACATAGGCCTTGTCTTCCGGCTGTGCCTTAAGTGCCTTCTTCAGGGATTTCCTTGCCTCATAACAGGGTTTACTAAACCACCCCTCTGTTGCTTAGCAATGGATTTTACAACCGTGGTCATACAATCTTTGATGGCTTCATTTATACTCAGCACGGCATCCAAAACATCCTCTGGCAGGGGGAATTCGTCCAGGAGAGTCCCTATTATCAAATTTAAATTTTGGCCCACAACCGTCTCCACTATTTGCGGAATGGTCGCCTGTCTCCAACCAACTCTTCTTCCCTGATCTATTATTCTCAGAAAAACTGGCCCTCCAACCACTGGATTTCATATATTAAGCAGGAAATTAAAAAGGATCGTGAGAGGGTTATGGTCACTAAGTTGCTGCTCTGCCACCTCATCATACAGGACCCAATTTTTCAAGGCTGGGGACACAAAGATATAATCAATTATCGACCTAACCCCTCTTCCCACAAAAGTTGGGACCTGAAAGTCACCTACCCCTTCCATATGGCATATATTCAACAGTCCCAAGCTTTGTAGTCCCTTAATAAGGGACCTTCGTCTTGCATCCTGTGTTCCTTCAGATACATATGCTCTATGGTCCTGCTCAAAGGGGTTCACCACAGTACAGTACCCCCCATATCTTTGCATTGAAGTCCCCTGATACAACAGCACAGAATTCCAATCCACACACCTCCAATCTACACTTCAAAGTCTGCAACACTGAAAAGAGGGCTCCAATTTGGCATCCAGAATCCCATACAGCGTTGTAAAAATGTACAAGAAGGACATTAGATTTACTTGGGAAAACTACTCATATAGTAAGGAGACCCCAGTGATTGCAGTTTATTTGGAATGCTCTAGCTATCTTAGAAGACCAGATCAAGGTTACTAAACCACCTTTTGGGGGGGCCGCCTAGTAGTCACTCAGCCGGAACTGTGAACTTTTGGTAGCCATCCCTCACTGCATGCCCCTTGGACCAATGTTTCCTGAAGCAAGATGAAATCAAAACCTACCATATACTTTACCCATTGCCCATCTTGAAGCTTGGTATCATACCCTGCCACATTCCAAGAAATCAGAGACTGAAAAGTCTTCCTGGCCTGACCTTCCACACCCATAAATACATTAGAGGACCTCAGTGGAGCCACAATACCCCTGTCTTTCAACCCCCCCTGGGGGCACATATACGCAGCGTCAATCGAACTCCTCCATATCAGAATGTGTGATGTCTATTTTCTAAACTAGTTTGCTGCGGCTCTATCCACACATGGTCAGAATTCCTGGCACGAAACCCAACCATGAGCTGAGTATGCTTAGAACAAAAGCCCAGGGGGACCATATCAATCTTTGCCTTCACCTGGGGCACCAAACGCTGTGTCGAGAGAAACCATTGGGCCAGATCTGGATATCTACAATTCACAATAATACAATCCCCTTTGCCTTCCTTTTTCCGAGGCCCAACACACCCAATCCTTCTGACAAATAAAATATCCTTAAAATCTTCACACATAAAATCACAATTCTTGCCCAACCAATGGCATTTCTTGTTTTTCAGTTGATCCGTGGATTCGCTTATTCCCGGCATTAAAGGTGGGACATTTGTGGGCATCACCAAGTAGGGGGCACAGCCCGGAGGGAGCTCCAAGCGGATGAGTGGAAGGCCATTGTCCAAAGGCAGGTTTTGTTCCCACCTATGTTCATGAGAAATCACTGCCCTTTCCCTGGACCTGCTCCCAAGTTTTCCTTCAAATCCAGACCTGCCAATAACCCTTACAACTACAGACAGATTTGCAAGGGCTAACTCTATGCATCTATCCTGAATCCCTGAGCTTGAGCGGTATAGGGGCTGCTGTGCAAAAGTTGAAGCATCAAACATGAAGATGTTTTCCTTGTCAGAGACGTACATGAGCCATTGGATGGAGTGGGTTGAGTATCAATTCTGTTTGCTGTCATAGAGGTCAGTAGATACTATAGCTATGGTGCAGGGCTTCAGAAACATGCGTTTGTAGATAGACATACATATGGAAGCCAGCGTGATATTTTGGAAAGGGTCTATGTAGTGTATGGTCTTTTTCATCTTTCGGTTATTGCGCTTCAAAACCTTAACCCTTTTGGTCATTTCCACTATCATGTCTCTGAAAAGGTTACAGGCTTTACGTAAGATCATTACATCCACCCGACAGTATGCTTTCAACTCTGTTTGAAAATGAAAGTGATTTTCACTGTTTTCATCGTGCCACTGTAGAAAGTTCTCTTCCTCAGCCGGCATCATATACTCAACACCATAGCCGTCGACTGGTGGCATGGGCCCTTCATAATTCTGATTGGCCCAGGTGTTGAAAAAGTGAGGAAAGTAACCTTTGCACCCTGGGAAACCAAAGGCTTTTGGTAATTTGCTCAATTTCATGGGTAGAACATTTGGGGTATAGATGAACCTTATTTGAAAAGGCATCGCCTTTAACAACATCAGTTTGGAACCTCAGGTGATGAGTTCTACAGCCATCTTTTCACCAATCATGGTCTGCAACATAAAGAAGGAGTTGTACGCTTTCAAGTAAAGTGCTAGCATAGTGTACCCGTAGAATTTCAGTTGCATGAAAGTGGTGAGGAAATCGTGCATGCACGTGCGCCCTTCAAACTCCCAGCTTTCATCGGAAGTTAGATGATGATCATAAATATAATTAGGTTGATATACACCCATCTCCTGTGTACACTCTATATCGAACACTATGTAGTTTTCAGTTTTGGTCTGAGGGAACTCTTTAGCCATGTAACACTTGTGTTCTGTTCCCGTGTGACAATATACCTTACATCTGGGGCATTTCATACCTTTGCATTTATGTTCATAGGTGACGTAGCACCCGCATCTCTCGCAGTCTGCCTTAGAGACACAATGAACAAGTCTGTTATGTATTCTCAAGCAGTTTTGCGAGCAACAAAACATATTACACATTCCACACCATACCTTCTGCCCCGCGATCTCTATACACCCGTCTCTCTGACACATTTTACAGTGCATTTCACATTGGTGAGCTGTCTGTGTGTTATAGGTATGGTTGCAATGGGTGCACGCGTACTTGGCTCCTAGAAAACCCCTCAGGACCGTAAAAGTGATTTTCCTGATGGAGAATATACACGGTCGTGTTTTTCATCCACACTGCGGTTGTGAAGTATTTCCAGGAACCATTGTGTTAAAGAACTTTCACTGTGACAGTAAAATAGTTCTCAAACAGCCCTGCGTCCCCAAAGCCGACCATCCTGTTGTGCGGTATTTTAAGTGCCCTATCGGCTTTAGCACCTCTAGACAGAATGTGAACATCGGGGGTCCATCAGTAACCCCGCTATGCTAGCAGCCAGACACGTGTTGGATGACCCGGTGTTACAGTTGAGCAACCATCTCTGTTTCTTACCAATGATCTTACTATACAAGATGCTCCTTAATGGTCTGGAAACACCACCTTCGGGACCCCTGACTATGAGGGCGATGACTCTGAAAGTGCCATATGCAAGTATTTCAGCCTTACTCTGTAGCAGGCTAGAGAGGTTTTCCAGAAATTCTACAGCGTCAAACATGTTGAGGGGTTTTCGACGGATGAACAAGGGACTGTCAGTACCCTGCCGCTGGAAGCATAGTTGAAAGAAATCGTTGGAACCCGCATCATGTAACAGCCTACATGAGTGTTTGTACAGCTTAGTGAATAGCTATAATGCTGTGATGAGAGGAATTTATATGATCCAGGTTACCAAAACAGAATTCCTCATAATGCTGTGTAGCATTAAACCTCTCTACAGTATGACTGTACCTTAAACACTTTCTAAAAACACCTGTTCTGACCCCTTGGGTTGAGGATCGTCGCAAGATGGGGGGCTCACAGGTGTATCCTTCACTGATAGCTGACTAAGGCTCGGTGCTGATGTATTTTTATACCTTCCTGTAACACTTAGGGGGTCATTCTAACCCTGGCGGTAAAAACCGCCAGGGCGAATGACTGCGGTAGCACCGCCAACAGGCTGGCAGTGCACCGCTGGGCATTCTGACCACGGCGGTTCAGCCGCGGCCAGAAACGGAAAGTCGGCGGTGTACCGCCGACTTTCCGCTGCCCTTGAGAATCCTCCATGGCGGCGGAGCGCGCTCCGCCGCCATGGGGATTCTGA
This sequence comes from Pleurodeles waltl, assembly GCF_031143425.1. Classification (NCBI taxonomy): domain Eukaryota; kingdom Metazoa; phylum Chordata; class Amphibia; order Caudata; family Salamandridae; genus Pleurodeles; species Pleurodeles waltl. Next base: position 963,334,190 of record NC_090450.1, read on the forward strand.
CACCCCCTACCGCCATCCTGTTCCTGGCGGGTCTCCCGCCAGGAACAAGATGGCGGTAGGGGGTGCCGCGGGCCCCTGGGGGCCCCAAAAAGAATTTCAGTGTCTGCCTAGCAGACACTGAAATTCGCGACGGGTGCTACTGCACCCGTCGCACTCCAGCAACTCCGCCGGCTCCATTCGGAGCCGGCTTCATCGTTGCTGGGTCTTTCCCGCTGTGCTGGCGGGCGGCCTTTTGGCGGTCGCCCGCCAGCACAGCGGGAAAGCCAGAATGGCCGCCGCGGTCTTGTGACCGCGGTGCGGTCATTTGGCGGTAACCGCATGGCGGGCGGCGACCGCCGCCCGCCGCGGTTAGAATCACCGCCTTAGTCTGGATTTCTTTAATTTCCTTAGTAAGAGTTTATGGTTTCTAGTGCTACTAGCCCACATCCATTTCTTACAAGCACAGCTGTTTTTAGGTAACCAACCACAGTCTATTTGAACAATAGTCAATGTATTTACGGGCTGTGTCCTTGCCACTTCACCTACTATGGGCTGGGGTCTTGCAGGTTGTTTGGGGGTAACCATGCTCTGGACTCTATCCCCTGAGGTCTTAAAAACCCCTATGTTTGTGATGTTTTCTCCTAACTTTATGTTGTGAGGACTGGCAGGGTCATTTTATATTTTACATGTGTTGATTTTGGGGTTTTACACAGTTGTTGGGTGGCTCTTGCGTTGTTTTGGTTTTGAGCGCATGTAAGAACCGTAGAGATCTAGTGAATATATCCAGGGTCCTCTTTTCATATTCAGACCTGTGGATACTAGCATTAATAAATGCGGTTCTTATGCTCCTTAGGAGACTCTGCATGCCTAGTCACACCTGTATATTACTTATGACTGCAGCAGCTGATTCACACGCTTGGACCACATCCCTCCTGCACAACGCCAACCTCTGGGTTAAAGCCCTCAGACCGGCTCTGGAGGATGCGGTATTGCGATCCCCCCCCCCACTTCCAGAGTTTTAAAGTCTTCAGGGACAGTCTGAATTGTAGATGTCTAACAGATTTGTGTATTTCTTTTATATATGTGTCCAGGACTCTAATGTGGTCCAAAATATCATGTTCTGTGTCATTACTTGAAGCATTAGATGTGTGGTTTATATTTCCCTGAGCCATACCATGTGCAGTTTCTTTGTTAACAGCGATGCCCGCTTTCTGAATGGATGGACCCGGATGGTCAAAAAAGCAGGGCCCCAATGCGAACACCCTGGTGTTTCGGAGGACTGTTCCTCGCTAGACGGGGTCCAAAACTTAGATTCTGTGACCCGCTACCCCCGTACTACTATCAGGGTAATCCTGAAGCCCCTAATGTGTCTTTTGTGCACAGCTAATGCTTGAGGCAAAAGAATAAGCACTAACCCTCAAAAAATGATGTGCAGGTGCTCAGCACCAGAAACAACAGTCATCACAATACTTTACATGCATGTTCTCAGGGGAGCCCCAGGGCTCATAGCCTGAGGACCCATGCAACAGCTTTTTTGGCACCCCTACCCACCAATAACAACATTGTATCCCCCCACATCTTGCCATTGTCATCCTTTCACATACGTTAATATCATTTTAAAAGTGTTTATAAAGGCAGGCTGAACCTATCCTGACAGCTAACCACACATAGTTCTGTTCTTTACAACAGGTATATTAACCTTCTGCGCTACTTTATGGAGAGTCAAAACTACAGCTCTGCAGCAGCCACATTAATTATAACAGGTATCTTGACAATTTTTATTATTTTCAGAAGGCTGCATGCACAAGAAACTTTTCATCATATGCTTTTAATTTGTAAGCTTCCTCAGTTAGCCCCTCGCACTGTCCCATAGGCTTCTTCTGTCCCTTTGGGTGATGGGGGTTGGGCTGCCCCCCAAAGTGCTCAAAAACAAAGGACGCCCCTATGCCGCACTTTTAAGGTAATGGTCAGTTAGGGTGATAGCACCTGGTTTTGTGCGCCCATCCTCCGTGAGCCTACCCCTTTAGCTGCTGAGGGTGCAAGGGTTCGTGATGGGCACACCTAGCCCATTTTATCATAATTAAAACACATTTTGTATACCACATAAATTTAATATAATAATAATAATAAAACATTTACAAGAAAACATGGCTTTAAATAGTAGTATTCAAAGTGCATGGCAAATATGCTCTGTGTGTCCTAGGGAAAGTGGCTATAGACAACAGCAAGTTGGAATCAAAGTACAAAAAGTATACAAACAGGTCATAGGGATTTACCTTCAATAGAAGCTGGTTTGCATTACCAGTTTGCGCTCTGCCCTTCATATTTTTCTCCTTAATATTTTTCTCCTTAATGGTCTGAGGTAGCCCTGCTCTCCGCAAGCTTCGATTCACTGCTCCCAAAAAACAGTCTAGTGGGGTGCCTGAGTGTATGATACCTATGAGGGGCTTTTATACTTGCTACGCCAGGCTAATTATGCATAGCCATTGTGAAGGGGTGGGCTCTGAACCATATTATGGTTTATGGTTATGTTAGAATTTCATAACACTTCACCTGGGGGCTACCTCTATCTACGTGGACATCTGTTAAGCATGTATGGGTCACTCTGACTTGCAAAAACATGGGTTGAAAGTTTGTTGCTTTACGTAAGCACTAACAAGAAGGCCTGCTAAGATAATAGGGGTGGTGGGCAGCAGCTCCTCTAGAAACTACGTAACGCCCTGAACACCCCCACATGGCCTGCTAGGCCTCACTTATCTTTCCTGTACACACAGCTACCCTCCTTAGGTAAGTATGACACGTTTTTAAATGTCATGCTCTATGTCCATAAACACCCTGCTTGGCCCTTTCTTTGCCTGTAGGCGTAAAGATTTTTTTTTAAAAGGTCACCATCATACTTTCCCTCTAGGTTATGCAAGGCTCTGGGGAATATGGGAAGGGGCTCTGTAGTTCCACCACAGCTCCCTCTGAGGAGCCACTCTCCAGCCCAACCAGCCTGACGGCATGAACATACCCAGACTTGTCCTCTTAGGCGCAAAAACATGGCGCACACCTTCACGGCCACCATTTTACACAACACATACACCTAGACATTAAGGACAGCAACAGGGCATGTGACTAACATGTCATCACACCATGTCACAACCCACATGACTCATCTACACCTACGTCAGATCCGGGGCGGGCTCACAGGGGTCACCAGAAGTCCCGGTAATTGATGTGACATAATTTCTGGGGCGGGACAACTGTCACTTTTTGAATGATGAGGAAAGGTATCCCTGATTACTACACAGCCCTTTCAAGGCAAGGGCCGTGGCAAGGCCACCCTTCATGCTGACAAATAACAGTCCTTTGCTGCTGCATCCTCTCTCACCTCTCCCAAAGCATGACTGCTCCAGGTTCTGCCCAGTGGGGGGGGGGGGTCATCTGTGCTACTTTCAAGACATTTGGACTAGTACTGTTTCAGATGCATGGGCCATTCAAGTAATGTCAGACTGACGCAAGATAAGTTTTAAGGACACTCTGCCTCGCTATTTCTTTGAGACTCCTGCTCCTCGCTCCTCTGTGATGCTGACAGCATTCCTCCAGGGCATTCAGTTGATGCTCCAGAAGGCTGCTATCATCCCTCTTTCTCCTGGGGAGATTTCCATGGGTATTAATCCCTGTCTTTACTCATACAAAAGGCGTCTGGGGTGTTCTGCCCAGTGCTAGACCTCAAGGGGGTAAATCAGTTTACTCCTCACGTATCTTTCAAAATGGGCTCCCTCCAGTTAATTCTGCCTCTCTTATGGAAGGGGGAGTCCTGCACCACCATAAATCTCATGGATGCCTACCTCCATGTTCAGTGCATCCATCTCAACAGACATTCCTCCAGTTTGCTGTCCTGGGCAGCCACTACCAAGTCCAGGTCCTATCCTTTGGGCTAGCATCTGCCCTGTGGGTGTTCACCAAGCGGTTGGTACCGCTGGTGAGTATTTTTTATTCTGAAGGCATCCAGCTTTTTCCTTCTTTACACGACTGGCTTATTGCCTCTTGTTCTCTTTCTGAGGTGCAGGTTCTCATGGTGACTGCGCCGTTTGCAGGACTACGGATTCTTGATCAACAGGTAGAAGTCCCAGCTCCTGCTATCCCAAGATCTCTTCTTCATTGGGACCTGCTTCAAGATGGACTTGGAGGAGGTCTCTGTTTCAGAGGACTGTTGTGTTTGTCTTCATTCCCATTTGCCCTCTCTCCTTCTTCACCCCTTGGCACCAACAAGGACCTGGCTCCACAGTCAGGGGGAGATGTCCTCAGCATTGGCCCCTTGGTCCTTGGGGGCGAATGCACCTTTACCCTCTTGGGCATCATCTTCTAAGGCATTGGAACCCGTTGTCTTGAGTTTACGAGGCTCTGCTCCTGGTGTCTCCTCAAGTCTGCAGGAAGTTCCTATGGTAGTTGAATCCTGCTCATTTGAACAGAGGTTTTTCCTTGGCTACTCTTCCTGTGCAGATTCTCATGACTGATGCTAGTGTACTGGGGTAATGCGCCGCTCTGGGGGTTTCCTCTGCACAATGGAGGTGGGCACAGGTGGAGTCCCTTCAGTCTTCCAATTGGAAGGAGCTGGAGGCAGCGATAAAACCCTTTTATTTTTTCGTCTCCTGTTGTTACACACGGCTGTATGTGTTCAGACAGAAAACCAGGTTATCCGCTCATATCTGAATCCTCAGTGGGGAATGTGTTCCTCTCTGTTTCTCCTTTCCTGGAGGATTTGCCTTTTGGCTGAGTCCCATATCCAGACTTTTCCAGCAGTCTATCTTCTGGGGAAGTCCTTGACACAGGGGTCTCCTATATTGTTTTCCACCCTTCCCTCTTCTCTTAGGTGGTACAGAAGGTGACCATGGACCAGGAGGAGCTTCTGTTGATTGCTCCAGCTTGGACAAGGCGTCTTTGGTTCCCCAGTCTTCTTCGTTTGTCGATCCGACCCCATTGAGTCCATCTTCCTCTTCTTCCTCTGAACACTCTGCAGGTTGAGGCTTGCAGTTTGGCACTTGAGAGGCAGTCCCTCTTAGAACCTGGGTGTTCTATGGATGTGGCAGATTTGATCAAGCAGTCCCGGTGACCTTGGACTCTTAAGGCTTGACGAGAGCTTGTCTTTTTCCGCTTGTGATCCCATTACTGTTTTGGAGTTCCTTTGGGATGGTTTTCTGCTAGGGTTGGCTGTATCTACCCTCCTTAGCCAGTGGGTGGCTGTTCAGGCTTTTCGTGGGGCTAGTGTGTTGTCTGTTGCTCTTCTGGCGACTCGCTTTCTGTGCAGTTGTTTTCTGAGGCATCCCCTTGTTCATTCCCCGGGACCTTTGTGGGATTTGCCCCTGGTTCTGTTTGGCTTGCAGGATGCTCCCTTTGAGCCTTTGGAGTCAGTTACCTTTAAGTTTCTGTCAGCCAAGGTTGTTTTTCTGGTGGTTGCTTCTTCCGGGAGAAGGGCAGGGGAGATTGAGGCTTTGCTGTCCTCCCCAGCATTTCTCTTTTTTTTCAGACAAGGTGCTGCATCCTAGCCCTTCCTTTCTCCCTCAGGTGGTAGTCTCCTTGTATTTGGATTCTGATATTGTTTTTCCTACCTTTTTTCCTTCTCAGGTGGCTGACAGGGAAGTACGTTTGCATAATCTTGATATGCATAGTTCTCTGTGTGTGTATTTGCAATGCACAGCTATTTTTTGCATGTCAGACGTGTTGTTTGTCACTCCATGGTCTGGTGAAGCAGGGTCTAAAGTCCTCTCTCTCTCTACTCGTCTAGTGCCAAAGTTTTGGAGTTTGCATCGGTTTTTACTTGCGGGAAACTACCTTGCTTCAATGAGTTGCTAGGTAGGCGTTCCTGGGCAAAAACCCACACTATAGCTATAGCGCCATATTTATCCTCCCATGCTGAATTCGCGCACTGGAGGAGGAGGGCCTTAAATAATGGTGCTAGGGGATCAGTGGGCCTTTTTCCAAGGTCAGAGACCATGGAAATAGCCCACAGGTGCCCTTTCTTACCCCTAGGGACACCACCACCCACCCGCACCCACAGCAGGAGGACACCTAAGGATGTGGGGGCCCATCCCAGGTAAGTCCATGTAAGTATTTATTTTTTCAAAGTGCCTTAGGGGGCCTAACTTGGGGCACCCTACATAGCACTGTGCACTACGGCCATGCCCAGCGGACATAAGTCCCCTAGGCATGGCCATTGGGCTGGGGAGCATGAGTCCTGTCTTTACTTAGACAGGAGTCATGTCCATGCATGGAAAAAATGACGCTAATCAAATTAGAGTCATTTTGGTTACTCTAACCTGACTAGCGCCATTCTTTCACGCAAAACCTCCAGTTTCCCCTACGCCTCCCCCACCTGGTTAGCATCAATAATTTTGACGCTAACTGGGCCTTACCGCCGGCTAGTGTCATAGCATAAATATGACACCCGGCTGGCGTCCAGGAATGGCGCTAACTGGCGGTATACTTTTTGATGCAAACCTGTGCTAAGGCAGGTTTGCGTCAAAAAGTATAAATAGGGGCCAAAGTGGGAAGGGTATGCCCATACATGGGTCTTGTGCTCACTGTGCCACTGGATTCAGTCTAGCCTGGCTGATGAGGAGTGATACTCTGAAATCGGTTTCAGGATGCTTGTTTCCATTTCAGGGAAGACCTGGCTTTGCACTTCAGGCTGGACTGTTCCCATGGGGAGGAGGGTCAAAATTGATTTGCACATGGCTGGGTCCAAACTGGGGTGGTATGGTGAGCAAAAAAACTATGAATTTAACCCAGATCTGTGACTTGGGGTGAATGTTTGACAATGTTCAGAATTCTGTCAATCATCTTTTTGTGTTGCTGTCTCAGAAAGATCTGTACAATATACCTAAAACGTGCATGAAAATTGACCTTCACTTCCTTCTGCTTGATTCCTCTCATTTCATTTTTCAGAATTACCCTCTTCTTACCTTCCATCATCTGCATGACTTCTATTTCTGAGTATTGTCTCCTCTCAGTCTCATGCCTGTCTGCCTTAATCTCTTTTATTGTATTCCTGCAATTTCCTGACACCTCATTTCATAGATCACAGCCTCTCCTTCTTTAAAACCTTATTTCTGAACCTTAGACTACCTGATCTCTGCCAGCCTATCGTGGGGCTAGCTACAAACCATCACTCGAAACCACCTAGCCCTCATTAATGGTAACACCCAAGTATTATTAATATAAAACATCACAAATTAACTGGTGTGAATGTGTGTCATTTTGTTTGAGCACTCATGACTAATCACAACAATTAACAATAACCACTGGATGGAATCACTCATCCTGGGTTCCGGAGTAGCGTGCTACTTGCACTACAGAGCTTCAATGCCTTGTCAGGAGTTGTAAGTGCTATATAAGTGTAATTACAATTTAAATTGCACTGTTTACACACCCAGGGAAACAAACTCCATGGCTGGGCATGTGACCCCATTTCCATTTTCCTTAATAAATGGGTGAGTGGTTTGGAAACTGCACTTTACCCAGACTTCACGTGTGCAGGGTTCTCTTTTCATTTTCTAAGGATGTAAAACAATGCAAAATCCTGACAGCTGGTCATTCTTTTTAAGTTAGTGGTTATGATATCTAGGTTTCCCTAAATGCTGAGAATGCAGACATTTTTTGAGTTCTGACTGAGAGTCCTTTCTAAGTGTTTTTATTTTTATTTCTGTAGATCTGTGCTACTGTGATAGCAGCAAGACAAAAATATATTTTAAGTGGAAAAAAATAACACTATTGCCTTTATTAGGTTAACATTACCTTTTGGTATTTAGCTTTTAGTGCCACTTAGGTATTGGCTTCCTTTGGAAGGGGTTACATATCTTTTAATGGAGGCAGGACCAATAATGCATTATTTTTATGAGTACACTTCTTTCTCGATATCAGGTTTGTTTGTAAATGACAGCTTATACAATCAGGACACTGACATTTGTCAAGAATATGTCTAAGCGAATTGTGTAAACTGTCAAAACTCACAAGTCATTGAACGCCTTCCTATTCATTTCTATGGTGTTCTTTTCAGTAGGCCTGGGTAGAGTTTGTGGAGTTGCACTACGCGCTACACTGAGTTCCTCAAGCGGCGGAGCGCGTTAGGTCACCCCGTTCACACTGATTTTTAGAGCTATGTTTTTGTCCTGCGCTGAAAATCAGCACAAATGGCTCCCTGTGCAGCACAAGAGGGCGCTGCTTCTTTACTGCCACTCGAGTTGATTTTCTCCTTGAGCGACAGCTACCTCGACGCAAATGGAAGAATTCTCAATGCAAGCAGTTGCAACCATCTGCCACCGCTCGCATTGAGAAATCTCACTGGGAGGTGGTCTTGAGTAAGATTTTCCTTGCTCGCCAACTCACTGTTGATGGGCGTGAGCGAGGGAAAAACTCTGTTCTGTTCCACTACGCAGAATTTTTTGGAGCTCAGTGCTCTAAGCGGGGTGGGAAAAATTCCACAAACTCCGCAAGTGGAGCGGAGCTCACCACCCACCCATACTTTTCACTAAAAGCTTGATAAGAAGACTTCAATGTGAATCAAGCTGGCTCTGCCAATTTCTCTTCTCACTACATGGCAATTTGTTACTAGCCTCCCCACCCACTGTCATTACTTTCCCCATTGCTCCTGCATTTCCTCCCCTCTCGCTCCCCCCTGCTTGCCATGAAGGGCTGGAGCAGAGGAAGTCACACGCAAGGCTTTGCTTGACATGCGGGTAACGTATCCCAGCTCTCTTGGTCAAGTTTTAAAACTACCCTTTGGTGTAGATGCCAAATAAGCTAAAGTCTATGCACCTTGCTGGCCATGTTTTAAAATGTCTGCAGTGCCATCCAACATGGCTAAAAGACATTGACAAATCTACTAGCGGTCATGTTGCCGAGACCTTTTGGCTTTGCCAGTGCTTGTTATTTCTGCCAGACGTACTTTGCTCCACAATTCTAAATTCAGTTTTCTGCCCATAGTCTATATGCCCATTTAGATCCCCTCACTTTAGAATATCATCCCTGTGTTAGTAGGTTTTTTTTTTGTCTAAATTGATTGAGCCATTTTCTGAGCCCAGACCAAGGGCAGATCCGAACCACTGCAATCAAAATTAATTGAGGGATTAGGCAAAATGTTAATCTTGAAACAAATGTAGAGAATGAGGAGGAACCAAGATAAAATTAAATAAAATGGAATGTTCATTCACCAAGGTTACATGAAAATTGGTCCAGTTCTTTGGGAAACAATGTTCAACAACTTGGAGCTCCAGAAAATAGTCCTTCAGATTATCAACAAGCAGCTTAATGTTCTCTTATGCTTCGTCAATCACCTTACATGCAATATCAAGAGAGCTTTCAAGGTAGCCTTCGAGCTCAGAGTGACACCTGCTATACAACGGAGCGGAGCTGGATGCACCGAAAAATCAATTAAATTAACTAAGGAGTAGATATGCCAAGACCAGAACTAAATTGCACCCGCCGGAGTTGAAGGCCCTAACATTGGAATATAATCAAGATACATCACTAACTTTTACTGCAACAATAATTGTTGAGGCCTTGGAGGCAAACAGGGGTATCATTGCTCCTAGCTCAAAAAGAATCCCCATCTCAATATTTAAATTGCATCCGGAGTTCTGGACCCTTTCTCTGTCTCCTGTATAGTTCCATTTTGGAAGCACAAAATATCCATCCCTGTAGGAGGCTGGCCTGGCTCATAGTGGGTACCTGATGGTACTTACACCTTGTGCAAGGTCCAGTTATCCCTTATAAGTAGATTAGTAGTGTTCTAGCAGTTTAGGCTGATAGAGGTAGCTATAGCAGAGCAGCTTAGGCTGAACTAGGAGACATGCAAAGCTCCTAGTATACCATTTATATCATATAGCACTATATCGTAGAAACACAACACTCAGAGTTACTAAAAATGAAGGTACTTTATTTTAGTGACAATGTGCCAAAAATATCTCAGAGGATATACTCCCTTAGGAGGTAAGTAAAATACACAAAATATACACACAAACCAAAATCAGGTAAGTAAACAGTTGGAAAAGTAGTGCAAACACTGTAGAATACAATAGGATGCAATAGGCCTAGGGGCAACACAAACCATATACTCTAAAACTGGAATGCGAACTGCGAATGGACCCTAGGCCCAGTGTAGTGTGTCGAGGGTCGTTGGTAGTGTAGGAAAACACTAAGGGTGTCCAGGATACCCCACCCCAACACCCTGAAAAGTAGGAGTAAAGTTACTCTACTACCCCAGAAACACACTAAAGTCGTGATAGGAGATTCTGCAAAGGTAACAACTGACTACAAAGCACTGAAGATGTATTCCTGGACCTGAGGACATGCAAAGGAAGGGGACCAAATCCAAGAGTCACGCAAGTGTCCAGGGGGGTCAGGAGCCCACTAAACCCTGGTTGAAGGTGCAAAAGGGCTGCCTCTGGGTGGAAGAAGCTGAAGATTCTGCAACAATGGAAGATGCCAGGATCTTCTCCTTTGCACAGAAGATGTCGTACGGCGTGCTAGAGGATGCAGAGTTGTTTCCACGCAGAATGACCACAAACAAGCCTTGCTAGCTGCAAAGGTTGCGATTGAAGAAAATGGATGCTGCCCGGGCCCAGGAAGGACCAGGAGGTTGCCCCTTGGAGGAGGAGACAGACGGGGCACTCAGCAGTACACGCAGCCCATGCAGAAGCAGGCAGCACCTGCAGAAGTACTTGAACAGGCATTCAAGAAACATGAGCAGAGTGGTCATCTCAACACTACAAAGGAGGATCCCACGGAGCTGGTGGTCAACTCAGTGAGTTGAGCAATGCAGGAAGGATTGCTGGGGACCTGGGCTGTGCTGTGCATGAAGGATTCCTTGCAAATGTGCACAGAAACCCTAGCAGCTGCAGATCACGCAGTACACGGGATGACTGTCTGGAGTGGGGAGGCAAGGACTTATCTCCACCAAATTTGGACAGAAGGACCACTGGACTGTCGGGGTCACTTGCATTTAACTCACGTGTTCCAAGGACCACGCTCGTCAAGATGAGAGGGGACCCAGAGGACTGGTGATGCAGAAGTTTGGTGCGTGAGTTAGCAGGGGGAAGATTCAGTCGACCCACAGGAGATTTCTTCTTGGCTTCCAGTGCAGGGTGAAGGCAGACAGCCCTCAGAGCATGCACCACCAGAAAACAGTTGAGAAAGCCAGCAGGATTAGGTGCTACAATGTTGCTGGTAGTCGTCTTGCTACTTTGTTGCAGTTTTGCAGGCATCCTGGAGCAGTCAGCGGTCGATCCTTGGCAGAAGTTGAAGAGGGAGATGCAGAGGAACTCTGGTGAGCTCTTGCATTCGTTATCTGAAGAGAAACCCGCAGGAGAGACCCTAAATAGCCCTCAGAGGAGGATTGGCCACCTAACCATGTAAGCACCTATCAGGAGGGGTCTCTGACGTCACCTGCTGGCACTGGCCACTCAGAGGCCTCCATTGTGCCCTCACACCTCTCCATTCAAGATGGTAGAGGTCTGGGACACACTGGAGGAGCTCTGGGCACCACCCCTGGGGTGGTGATGGACAGGGGAGTGGTCACTCCCCTTTCCTTTGTCCAGTTTCGCGCCAGAGCAAGGGCTGAGGGATCCCTGAACTGGTGTAGACTGGCTTATGCAAGGAGGGCACCATCTGTGCCCTTCAAAGCATTTCCAGAGGCTGGTGGAGGCTACTCCTCCCCAGCCCTTAACACCTATTTTCAAAGGGAGAGGGTGTAACACCCTCTCTCAGAGGAAATCTTTTGTTCTGCCTTCCTGGGACTGGGCTGCCCAGACTCCGGGAGGGCAGAAGCCTGTCTGTGGGTTGGCAGCAACGGTAGCTGCAGTGAAAACCCCAGAGAGCTAGTTTTGGCAGTACCCGGGTTCCATGCTGGAGCCCCGGGGATGCATGGGATTGGCACCCCAATACCAGATTTGGCATTGGGGGCCAATTCCATGATCTTAGACATGTTACATGGCCATGTTTGGAGTTACCACTGTGGAGCTACATATAGGTATTGACTTATATGTAGTGCACGCATGTAAAGTGTGTCCCCGCACTCACTAAGTCTGGGGAAATTGCCCTGAACTATGTGGAGGCACCTTGGCTCATGCCAGGGTGCCCTCACACTTAGCAACTTTGCACCTAACCTTCACTAGGTGAGGGTTAGATATATAGGTGACTTATAAGTTACTTAAGTGCAGTGTAAAATGGCTGTGAAATAATGTGGACGTTATTTCACAAGGCTGCAGTGGCAGTCCTGTGTAAGAATGGTCTGAGCTCCCTATGGGTGGCAAAAGAAATGCTGTAGCCCATAGGGATCTCCTGGAACCCCAATACACTGGGTACCTAGGTACCATATACTAGGGAATTATAAGGGTGTTCCAGTGTGCCAATCAGAATTGGTAAAAATGGTCACAAGCCTGCAGTGACAATTTTAAAGACAGAGAGAGCATAAGCACTGAGGTTCTGGTTAGCAGAGCCTCAGTGACACAGTTAGGCACCACACAGGGAACACACTCAGGCCACAACCTATGAGCACTGGGGACCTGGCTAGCAGGGTCCCAGTGAGACATATAAAACACACTGACAAATAGGGTTTCCACTATGAGCACTGGGGTCCTGGCTAGCAGGATCCCAGTGAGACAGTAAAAACACCCTGACATATACTCTCAAACATGCCAAAAGTGGTGGTAACAAGGCTAGAAAGAGGCTACCTTCCTACAATCCCTCACTCCTGGAGGGGCTCAATATTATTATTATTATTATAATGATTATTATTAACACTCACATATAAAGTGCATCTTTCACCTCACAGGTATCATGGAGCTAACAAAACTGCATGTAGTATATGGAACTAAGCAAAATCCCAGCTTCCTCTTTACCACTGGCCGTTCTACAACGTAGGGAAGACCTGGGTTTTTAGATTCCTCCTGAAGCTGTACAGATTTCCATCCTTCCTTAGGAAGTGCAGAAGTTTATTCCACAGTTGAGCTGCCTTCACATGAAAAGACCTGCCAGCGGACCTCACCTTCTTGAAACGTGGTACACACACAACATTTGCAGATGCAGACCGTAGCTGTCTCTGTGGGCAATAGTGACAGACCAACTTCTTCAGAAGCATTCGACCAGTCCCATTTATAGCCTTAAAGACTATGCACTTTGCTTTAAAAACAATTCTCTCTTTCAGTGGCAACTAGTGCAGCTCAGTTTAGGCACTTGAGGCTGAATCATACCTGGATTTGTTGAGTGTGAGCTTTGCTGACATTCTTTGGACCCTGTCCAGTATTTTTAGTAAATAGTCAGGAACACCCAACATAAGTGTGTTGCAGTAGTCTAATGTGCTAATCACTGCACATTGTATCACCAGCTTCCCTTCTGGTTGAAAAAATAATGAAGTCATAGTTCTTAAATTGCTCAGCAGGCCATAACATGTTGATACTGTTCTGTTAATATGCGTTTCCAATGTGATGTTTTCTTCCATAAAGATCCTCACATTTCAAGCACTTTGGGCAGTATTAATGCTCTCAGAGGTGTTCCAGGGCCAAAAAATATTTGGGAGGGAAAATTATGCGTTTTCAGATATGCAGCAAAGGAACTCCATCTTGCTCCTATTAAATTTAAAATAGTTCTGCTTGAGCTATTTTGCTATCTCTAGCAGGCAAGTGTGCAGCCTATCTAATTGGGACGAACTGTTCTCAAATAATAAAATAATCTGGGTATCATCTGCATAATTGACAAAGGCAATCTCATATGACTGGATTAGCTTCAGTAGTGGTTGCAAATATGCATTAAAAGGGATAGAGCTTAACTCAGAGCCCTGTGGGACTCCCTGCGTTATCTTTCTAAATTCTGATCAAAGGGGAGGAAATGCAACTGCCTGATATCTATCAGCCTGATTTGAATCTACCCAGTTCAAGAAAGTGCCTTCAACCCCAATTCCCTTCATTCTGCTAGATAGGATTCGATGGTTGACGGCATCAAATGCAGCTTACACACCTAATAAAATCAGTAATTAGGTCACTTTGCCACTGCCAACCATGGATTAGTGCAGTTTCCATGCCATGTCTGTCTGTTCATTTTCCAAGATACTATGATGTTCCAGATAACTTGCTAGTTTCCTGCTGACATATTTGTCTATAATCTTTACTGGAGAGACAGGCCATTAATTACAAGGATAATTAATGTCAGCAGACGGTTTCTTCAGTAGTTGTTTAACAAGTGCTTTTTTCCACACGGGAGGAATTTTGCCTGTGGACAGGGATTGATTACATACCCTCAGTAAGCCTAGGTATAGTTCATCTGCCCTATCTCTCCAGACCCCAAGGGGGATAGGGTCTAGTGAAGAACCAGAGTAGATAAACAGAGCTAATGCTGTGAAATTTTCGGCACTCACGGGCTCTATGTTGTCTAATTAGAGTCATTCTCATTGCCTCCTAGATCCAACGTTAAGTATTTATTAACTTGTCTATCTTTATCAGCAAGGTCAGAATCCTGCCTGATGACTTTTATAATTACATCAATTTTATTATTATTCTGACAGCTTGTCGCATAATTCCTGCAATGGTATGACTGTGCGTTTGACACAGTCTGGGTAAGCCAAGTCTCTCACTGTCTCAAACTTTTTTTTTTTTTTTACTTGTTTGCTGCTTCCATGATGGTTTTGGCATAATATGTTTCTTTAGCATTTCTAGTTTCTATCTTGTACTGGTTAAGTGCACCTTTTAATATCCGCTTATCCCTTTCAGATTAAGGGGGTTATTCTAACTTTGGAGGAGTGTTAATCCGTCCCAAAAGTGACGGTAAAGTGACGGATATACCACCAGCCGTATTACGAGTTCCCTAGGATATAATGGACTCGTAAAAACCCCTGGTGGTAAATCCGTCACTTTTCCGTCACTTTTGGGACGGATTAACACCTCCTCCAAAGTTAGAATAACCCCCTAAGTCCTATGCCACTGCATTCCAATTTCCTGTGGTTATGCTTGATTCCTTTTAGGGCGCTTGTAAACCAGGGATCTGACTTTCTAGGTTTGTCCTTCATCGATGTAATAGGTAATATTCTATCTGGCAACTCAATAATTGTAATATGGAGGCAGTCGCAATTTTCCTCCACAGAATCTTCCTCATTGAAAACGCCCTCCCAGCGCCTTGAGACCATACCGGGTGAATAGTGCGCTTAAGAAATGATTTGATTGATTGAAGCAGTTTCGTAGACCAAATATCCTATCATTGTTTAGTTTCCTCAGCTTAAACCAGACTCTGCCTTCTCTAATTTTCTTACTTGCTGCTTCTGCTACCTTTAACTTAGGTCTAACTAATTAAAATATCACTGATGAATGGTCAGACCAACTTAGCGGGGTCAGCTCCTTAACTGTAATCAGGTCTGGCGGTTCCAGTATAAGGTCAAGGGTGTGGTCTCCTTGATGCGCTGGGTCATTAGCCAGTTGCTTCAGACCCAATAACTCATAGGATTCTTAGAAGTCCCTACTCGGAGGGCACATTCTGCTTCCTGCCCAAATATTGAAATCTCCCAATATCCAAAAGTTTGCATGGGTCAGGGCGAGATCAGTAACCATCTTCAGAAATGGTTGAATAAATTCCTGTAAGGAACCTTGAGTTCTGTAACACAGGAGACCAGAGAATACTGGGAAACAGCCTTAATGCCGATTCCTGAACAACGAAGTCCTGGTTAACGAAAGCGGAACAACGCTTTAGTTAACCACGACTTCGTTGTTTTGTGCCTTAACCACGCATGTGCTGAACAATGCACATGCGTGGTTAAGGCACAAACAAGGGAATCAGCTGAGGAGGACGACGTGATGACTCAGGTAAGTGGGGTGCGGTTGGGGGGTCGGGGTTTTAGGTTTAGGGCTGGGGGTATTTTCTGTTTTAGGGGTGGGGCGGCGGGGTGGGGGGTCGGGTTTTAGGTTTAGGGCCGGTGGTGGGGGGTCGGGGTATTTTCTGTTTTAGGGGCGGGAGTCGGGTTTTAGTTGGGGGTCGGGTATTTTCTGTTTTAGGGGCGGGGTCGGGGCTTTACTTTTAGGGGTGGAGGTGGGGGGGTCGGGGTGTTTTCTGTTTTAGGGGCAGGTGGGGGGTCGGGGTTTTAGGTTTAGGGCCTGGGGTGGGGGTATTTTCTGTTGCGGGTGTGGGGGTCGGGGTTTTATGTTTAGGGCCGGGGGTTGGGGGTCAGGGTTTTTTCTGTTTTAGGGGCTGGGGTGGGGGGTCGGGGCTTTAGTTTCAGGGGCGGGGTGGGGGATCAGGGTATTTTCTGTTTTAGGGGTGGGGGTCGGGGCTTTAGTTTTAGGGGCGGGGTGGGGGGTCGGGTATTTTCTGTTTTAGGGGCAGGTGGGGGGTCGGGGTTTTAGGTTTAGGGCCTGGGGTGGGGGTATTTTCTGTTGCGGATGTGGGGGTCGGGGTTTTATGTTTAGGGCCGGGGGTGGGGGGTCGGGGTTTTTTCTGTTTTAGGGGCTGGGGTGGGGGGTTGGGGCTTTAGTTTCAGGGGCGGGGTGGGGGGTCCGGGTATTTTCTGTTTTAGGGGCGGGGTGGGGGGTCGGGGCTTTAGATTTAGGGGCGGGGTGAGGGAGTCGGTTATTTTCCATTTTAGGGGCGGGTGGGGGGTCGGGGTTTTAGTTTTAGGGGGGTGGGGGTTGGGGTATTTTCTGTTTTAGAGGCGGGGTGGGGGGTTGGGGTTTTAGGTTTTAGGGGTGGGCTGGGGGTTGGGCAATTTTAGGGGTGGGGTGGGGGTTGGGGGGTTTAGGTTTAGGGGCAGGGTGGGGGGCTTGGAGTAGTTTTAGGGTTGGGGGTTGGGGTACTTTAGGTTTCAGGGATGGGGTTGGGGTTGGGGTTGTTTTAGGTTTTGGGGGTAGGGTGGGGGTCAGTTTTAGGGGCGGGTGGGGGGTTGTAGGTTTTAGGGGTGGGTTGGGGGGTCGGGTAATTTTAGGGGCGGGGTGGGGGTTGGGGGGTGTACGTTTAGGGGCAGGGTGGGGGCTCGGAGTAGTTTTAGGGGTGGGGGTTGGGGTACTTTAGGTTTTAGTGATGGGGTGGGGGTTGGGGTTGTTTTAGGTTTTGGGGGTAGGGTGGGGGTCAGTTTTAGGGGGGTGGGGTGTTGGGGTTTTAAGGTTTTAGGGGTGGTTTGGGGGGTCGGGTAATTTTAGGGGCGGGGTGGGGGTTGAGGGGGTTTAGGTACAGGGTGGGGGCTCGGAGTAGTTTTAGGGGTGGGGGTTGGGGTACTTTAGGTTTCAGGGATGGGGTGGGGGTTCGGATTGTTTAGGTTTTGGGGGTAGGGTGGGGGTTACGGTAATTTTAGGGAGGAGGTGGGGGGTTGGGGTAGTTTTAGGGGCAAGGGTGGGTGGTTGGTGTGGTTTTAGTTGGGGAGGTGGGGGGGTTGCAGTAATTTTTAGGGGTGGAGGGCCAAGGGGACGCATGCAGGAACAATGGATGCCTATCACTAATGCCTTTACCAGGAATGCCTTTACAACGAAAAATCGTTGTTAAGGCATTTGTGGTAAAGGCATTAGTGGTAACAACGAGGTTGTTGTTCTGACCTCGTTGTTCAGGCATTCGTTGTTCCGGCAGGCGTCGTTCCGACATACATTCGAGAATACTACCCCACTTCTTTCCTTTAAGATGGAGCCCAGCAGTTCCGCCCCTTGTTATTTGTCAGTTTGGGGGGTAGGTAAGTCCCACTTGTCCAGGCCCTGCCCCCTAAACTCTTTTTAGAGCATCCTGTTTCCCTTAAAGGAAACAGGTCTGCATTTTTAAAAACAACAACTTTATTGTGTAAGGTTTGTTAAAGAGTTGACAGTTGTCTCCTGGACTACCGCCTACTACCCAAAATACCTTTATTTTTACATTCACAAGATACCCCTTCCCTTTTGAGAATGTGCTTCCACACCTACTTGTGAGTCTGTAATTTTTCAATGTTTTGCCACCAGATTATGGTGGCAAAACATTGATACATCCCTTATCCAAAACACAATTTATCATGGGTTTCTAAACCCATTTTGTGATTCTGTAGCCGGATCACGAAATGGGTTTTGTACATAATAGATAGACATTTTGCAGTTGCAAGTCATGCAATCTTGTGAATCACAGGCTTTGAGACCGCAAAATAGGTTTGCACATCAGACCCAAAGTTCTTTAGCTACTGCTTATAGTTGGATGTGGCTCACAGGCGAAATTACATTAGGGTGGTTTCACACCTGCAGCACAAACGTGTGGGGTGCTGAGGAAAGGGTAAGAATTTGCAGTTTGGTCACTTGCATAGGTAGACATATATTGTTGAGCAAATGGTTCAGTGTAGGAGTTGTGAGTTTGTAGTTGTTACTGAAACATAGATGTTTTGATTTTCCTAGGCTGATGTGAATTATTCATGGCCTGGATTGCACAATTAAAAGGGGATGGAGCTCAAAATGGCCTTCCGCCTAAATCCAGTGTTGCTTTGCTGCAGGAGACACATTTTATAATTGATGATGTGATTTAATTGGCCATGTCAATTATTCATTTGTAGGCCACGTGGGTTTTTATGACTGGCTCAAGAAGAGTCATATTCTTGAATAGAATATCAACCAGTTTGCGTTGCATGAGTACTCTTGATACAGAAGCCTGGTGTGCTCCCGCTATGGGGAGTTGGGATGCTGAGGCTTTTATCTGTGTATCTCCCCTGTAAGCTCCAAAATGGAGTGATTGATACGTTAGGTTCACTGCTTTGGAGGACCCAGGAAAAGGTTCTATTAGGATGTAATTTTAACATAGTCACGGGTGAAAATGAAGAAAATATTGGAGAAGGTTTCAGGGCTTGTAAGAGAATTGATGGCCAGATTGGTGACATAAATACTATTAGTAAATCTGGATTGCAGAGGCAAAAAGCTAGGCTACAAGATGGATGGTGCATAAAGAAAGTGTATGACACTGGTAACAAGACTAAGAAACTCTTAGCATAGATTAGTAAAACAGATCATGGGTTAGATGGATTCCTCAGGCGAGAGACAGGAAGGCAATTGTGACTATTGGGAACGGAGAGATAACTCTATCACTTGATAAGAAAGGAAGCATCTGGATACCGGCATGTCAGGCTGAGACAAACTAAACACCAACTTTTACATCACACCGCTTTGAAAAGTCACTACTCTCCACTGGAAGAAGGAAATGTGTTTCATTAATATTTTGAAACTAGTTTGTGTTCAACAATTACTCCCAAAATTGTTGTTTGGCCGAGAGAGCACCAGTTGAATACCGATCCCCGAGCTCTAGTAGAATCATTCAGAGAGAAGAAATGACGTTTTTTTTTTTTATTCTGTAGAACGGTCTGCGAGGGTGACTGTTCTGGATATTCCCACATGGTGGCGCAATTCACCACTGATAGAAAAAAGAAGTCACTCCTAAAGTTAATGTAACCGTTAAATAGACAATTAACTAAGTGGCTAGTGCTTTGAGAAAAGATTCTTATTTTTGATGTGACCCAGAGACATTTTAAGGCATGGGCAAAGTGGGAAAAGGCCCAAGCTCCCACGTTTCAAGAAGGCCCCCTGGTAAAGTAAATGTGAAAGTTAAAATTCTTGTCATACGAACATTACTCATAAAACAGCTTATTTTTCTATTTTGTACTGCTGAGCATGCTTAGCAGAAACCTAGAGCCTAGAGTTTCTAAGATTTGGGACAGGGCAAGGAGACACAAAGCGATACAAAGCAGCCCAAACTCTTGCAAAAGTATTTACTTTCTAATGCAAAAGCTTTTATACACTGGATCGATGCCCTTTTCTCAGCGCAAATAGCACTGCGCTGCTTCACACTACTTTGCTTCAAGGGACATCACCTAGGTGTAATTTGGGTGCATTAGCGCTAGTGCCCATGGTTTTTAACATAAAGTCTGATCTACTAAAATAGCCAGATTGAGTTTTTGTGAAAAATATTACCTCTTTGAAGCAGGTGCTAACAGGAAGAAATGTTTTCAGTTCTCCAAACATACCACACAACATACAATGTGTGGAATGTTTAAGAATGGTCCAGGTATACAATTCCAGTACAAATTCTATGCAAGACAGTGACACACACACACCTCTTCACCTTGGTGCAAAGGTTGTGTGTGGCTCTAGGCGCCCTGTGTGTGCCAGCACAGGGCCAGCTAGCAGCAGCAGGCCATGTTTGATAAAAATTACTCTGCAATGTTGTCTTCCTCTTGTGCGATGCAGCTCAGCAGCTTTGGTTGCTGAACTGTGTTACACTAAAAAATAATAAATCTTCCCCTTAGTGTCCATTTCTGGTTTTCTAGCCTTAACCCTCGCACTCCCAGGCAGATGGAAGCACTTAAACTAAAAATATTTTTCTGTGTCATTGCTGTCTCCTCTCTTTACCTAACTTAACCTCTTGTACTTAACCCTTTCTCATAAACTTTCTCTCTCTCTCTCTCTCTATGTAACTTCATCTTCTCTATGTTGGTTCTATCTACCTCACCTCTTAATATACCAAATATACCCCTCTCTGCATCAACTTCCACTGCTTCTTTCTCGTGGCATTGCCCCTCTCTCTTACACTCAGTGCCTACATCGGTATTTACCACTTTCAATCTCCTGTCTCTACTTCATCCCAAGTGACCACGCTGTGTCTGTCCTCCATCATCTCTACTTCTCACACAAACTCATCTCTATGTCTGTCTCTCCTCTCTGTCACTCCTCTCATGCCTTTATTACCTCACTTCTCTCTCAGTCCTTTCTCTACCTCACTATTCCCCATCACCTATCTTGTTTCTCGCACTGCCTCACATCTTGGTCACTGACTCTTCTCTTTCTACTCACTGCTCTCTCTCTTCTCTCTTCTCTCTCTCTCATTATCTCATCCCTCCATCTCCCTTTCTCTCGTTCTGCCTCTATCCCTCTGTAAACATCCTACTTGTTTCTGGCTACATCTAGGGCCATATGTACGAACACATTTTCCCATAGACACAGAATGGGTAAAAACCTTTGCCACATCTGGCCCCTAGTTCTTTCTCTTTAGCCCTTTCCTCTGTTATCAACCCCTCTCTCGGTCTCTCTCACACACTCTCTCTGTCTCTCTGAGTCAAACACATATCTCTATTGACATCCTTCTCCATTCTAACTTACAATCTCTGCATCAACCAACTCTCTAAACCTCTTTCTTTGTAGCTTCTCTGCTCCATCACTCCCTCTAACGTCTCTTTACTTCTGTATAAACCTATTCTCTCTCTAGTTCACATATCTCGCAACTTCCTCCTTTCACTCTACATCATGTTTCCCTCGCTACCTTTTATCCCTCTGTATCTCTCCCTCTTCCCACTACTCTCTTTACCTGATCCATTTTTCTGTAGCTCCTCTCTTTTATCTCTTTCTCTACCTTGTATCTGGTTGCTGTTCCTCGTCTCTCTCTGCCTCTATCTCCCGCCGCCTGTACCTCTAGTTCACCTCTTTTCCTACATTACCTCTCTCTCTACCTCACTCCTTAGGGTGCTGTGCTCCTCTGGATCTCTTTACATTCCCTACTCACTACCACTCTCAGTCTCTCTACCACACTCTAAACCCTTACTTATTTCTCTGCCAGTCTTCCTCTACCTACACCTTCCTCGTCCTACCTCTCTTTATCCTTCCTTCTTATTCCTTCAGCTTTCTCCGTTCACTTAACTTCTCTGCATTTCATGTACTTTTCTACATTGTCTCTAGCTCTGCCCCCTTCTCCCTCTCTTTTGTGTCTCTTGTAACATTTGTTCCTTCATGTCACTGAGCATCTCTTGTGTTGTTCCCCGTCCTATTGCTCTTACTCTGCAGTGCCACAGGTAACTCTCTAGCGAGAGAAGTGCACAGAAGTAAGGAGGAGAGAAGTGACGAGGCAGGGGGAGTAACTGGGAGAAGGATATTAGATTCTAACCAATGGAACAGTGAAAACCCTCAGAGCAGCGCGTTGATTTCCCCTCTAAGGACGCAAGTACTCAAGGGGGTTACATTTGTGATTAGAAATATTCAGCAACTCAAGGCGCAATTTCAACTGCTGTGTGCATAAGACATATTTTAATATTGTCACTGGTCCCTTAAACATCTAGTAAGTCTCCCTTAGCCTGTTGTTTTCAACAATAAGAGTAACAAGCAGGTTACACACAAATTCCGCATAAAATATTGTTACAAATAAAAACAATCCATGTTCACACTCAGAAAGAATTGGCTTGTTCGTGCCTTCCTCTGGCACTGTTTGGCTGGAGGACACCAGGCAGCGAGCGCTTTCGGATGTTTTGTGCAGTGACGTAAGGAAACTTAAAGAGAGCCCCCTACAAAGTACCTGGAGGGGGCTCCCTTCCCCCTGGACCAAGTCAGGGGGCTGCCGTGGCTAAGGTGGGACCCTGGAGCTGGGGAGCGCACTCCCACCACACGTGCTGCGTGGTGAATAAAAATGTGCCGGTGCCCAGAGCTCTCCTCTTAAACAGCGGCTGCTGCAATTAAGGCCCACATTTATACTTTTTTAGCGCCGCATTTGCGTCGTTTTTGACGGAAAAGCGGCGCAAACTCACAAAATACAATTGTATTTTGTTAGTTTGCGCTGCTTTTGCGTAAAAAAATGACTCAAATGCGGCGCAAAAAAAAAGTATAAATATGGGCCGAAATGTGCAAACACGGAATACGGAGGCAGCATAGTCTTGAAACCATCTCGGGGCTCTTTAATCTTTTACAGCCACTCCCTGTTCCTTCAGCTCACTCTTGCAGCTTTCTGCTTTCTCCTTTGTCTCTTCCTCGGTTTTTCCCACATGTATCTTTTGCTCTCAGTAAATGGTTGAGGCAGAAAAATAAGTGCAGGTGCTCCGCACCGGAAACAACAAGCACAAATTAAGCACTGGCGGAGGCCTTTATTACGCCCCTAATAAAAAAAAACAAGCATTTGTACTGCAGTAGGTCTGGCATTTGTGAAAGTTAGAGCTGTTGGAAATGACAATGGCCCTCATTACAACCCTGGTGGTCGGTGTTAATGCGGCAGTAAGACCGCCAACAGGCCGGCGGTAACAAAAATGGAATCACGACCATGGCGGAAACCGCCAACATAGACAGCCACTTTAACACTCCGACCGCCACGGCGGTACAAACAAACAGCGCGGTGGTCACCGCCAACAGACAGGCGGAACACAATGTACCGCCCACACTATTATGAGAGGCCAATCCGCCACCTTTTCCGGGGCGGAAACAACGCGAACAAAAACACGGCGGAAACAGGACATGGAAGGGAAAACACTCACCTCCACACATCCCACGAGGAACCAGGACGGCATGGAGCCAGAACTCCAAATACTCCCTGCGATAGTATTCCTGCTCCTCTACCAGGAGCACGAAAGACGGCGGCGACGACCACAGTGAGTACTGCACCTACAACACAGGGGGGAGGGAAAAGAAAATGACACACACACCCAACACCCCCACCCCCACCCCCACCCTCACCCTCACCCACAACAACATACACAGAAATACATGCTGAAACATTACATTTACACCCCCCGCCCTCCACCCTGGAAGAACGCAAGGACAAAAGGAAATTATTTGAACAATTGTAATCCTAAAAAATCCATTAGTCAAAACTTGAAATACAGTATAAACAAATATGTACACCAACTACACAAGTCTGGATAGTGCACCATTCATAGTCCGTGGACCACTGGGCCCAAAATGCATGGGCGAGGCCCACACTCGATACCAGACTCCAAACAGAGAGAACACTGCTGGGGCATCAGATCGAAATGAAACAGGCACCTCAGGGGGAAGGGGGGGGGAACCTCAGCCGGATGAGTGCACAATGCCAGGTCCACGAGGGGGCTCCATGCCCATTGATGTATCCTGGGGAGTGCAAAGCCACAGTCTCTCAAGTCTCTCCAGTGGGTGGTTTGCCCACTACTTTATCCCGGGGAGTGCAAAGCCACAGACTCTCAAATCTCTCCTGTGGGTGGTTTGCCCACTGCTTTTTCCTGGGGAGTGCAAAGCCACCGTCTCTCAAGTGGATAACAGTCTCCACTGGTTCTGGAGGGGGCTTTGTGCCCAGAGTGCTTCATCCTGCCAAGGACTGTGTTAGTGGATGCTTTTCTCCACTGGTTCTGGATGGGGCTATGTGCCCAGAGTGCTTCATCCTGCCAAGGACTGCGTTAGGGCCGCTGGCGGTGCTGGCGGCGGTGTCAGTAGTGGCGGGTTTTGGGGCAGCCTCAGTGGCATCGGTGCTTGTGGCTGCCTTTGTGGTGGCGGTGCTGGTGACAGGTCCAGTGACTGCGGTGCTAGTGGCAGGCTCGGTGACTGCGGTGCTGGTGGCGGGCTCAGTGACTGCGATGCTGGTGGTGGGCTCAGTGACTGCGGTGCTGGTGGCGGGCTCAATGACTGCGGTGCTGGTGGCAGTACTGGTGGCGGGCTCAGTAACTGCGGTGCTGGTGGCGGGCTCAGTAACTGCGGTGCTGGTGGCGGGCTCAGTGACTGCGGTACTGGTGGCAGTGCTGGTGGCGGCCTCAGTAACTGCGGTGCTGGTGGCGGGCTCAGTAACTGCAGTGCTGGTGGCAGGCTCAGTGACTGCGGTGCTGGTGGTGGTCTTGTACGCCATGCAGGTTAGTGTCGACGTGGACCTGCCCTTGATTACCTGGCCCTTCCCCACCTTGGATGGTGGCACAGCTGACTTGCCACTGTCCACTTTTGTTTTCCCTGAGCCCTTGGTGGCAGGTATTTTCGCGTTCTCCCTCTGGGATGTGGGCAACTTTTTGACTTTTGGAGGTGGCGGAATGTCCTTGCCCTCGCTCCGTGGAACACTGGCAGCCCTGTTGCTTGGCGTACTCCAAAAGCCAGCGGTTGCTGGCACCACTGTGCCCGGGGATGTGGTGGCTGAGGTGCTGGGTTGGGACCTGGAAAGGCGGGCCCTAGGGGACGGATGGGGAGGGAGGTGTAGGGAAGAGGTCAACATTAGATAGGAAAAGCTTTTTAGACACACTGGGACGGGTAGATGGAGGAGGTTTGGGAGTGGAGGAAGAGGTAGTGGTTGTTTGCTGACTTTGGGTGAAGGTGCATGGGCTGGAGGCTGTTGTGAGGTGGATGGCTGTTGGGTGGGTGTGTGGCTGCGTTTGTGTACTTTGGGAGGAGGGCTCACAGACACACTGGAAGAGGACACAGGGGATGTGTGAATGGTAGTGGGGGTGGTGATTACACGTGAGCGGTGTGTGGTGATGGGCGTGCTGGAGATGGAGGTAGTGGCTGAAGATGTAGTTCATGCAGGTGTGAGTGGAGACAAGACAGGGAGGGAGGAAGAACACGTGGAGGAGGGGGGGACAGTGGAGGTAGTGGATGTTGGTATGTGTTCATGGGTATGATGCTTGTGTGAGTGCCTGTGGGATGTGTGGTGCTTGTGTTTGCCAGAGCCACCCTTGTGTGTTGAGGTGTGTGCATGGTGGTCTGATGGTGTGCTTGGGATAGGCGGAGGTACAGGGAATTGGGTCTGGGTGGAGGAAGTTGGAGGGGGGATGCTGGACACAGGGACAATGGCTGCCATCAGTGCTGAGACCAGAGCCTGAAATGCTCTCTGTTGGCCTACCTGGCCAGAATGAATGCCGTCAAGGTATGCATTTGTTTGTTTCATATGCCTCTCAACACCATGGATGGCATTCACAATGGTAGACTGCCCAACAGTGAGGGATCTCAGGAAGTCAGTAGCCTCCTCACTGAGGGCAGCAGGGCTCACTGGGGCAGGGCATGAGGTGCCTGGGGCGAAGGAGATACCCACCCTCCTGGGTAAGCGGGCACGGGACACATGCTGAGGGGCTGCTGGGAGGGCGGTGCTGGTAGGGGGGGTGGCGGCTGTACCTGTTGATGCGGGGGCACAGAGGGGCCCGCCATCGCAAGGGAGCTCCCATCAGAGGAGGAGTCGCTGTCACTGCTGTCACCTCCTGTCCCCGCCATGGAGCTCCCCTCGCCCTCCGTCCCACTGGTGGCTTCAGACTCCATTGTTTCACCCTCCAGGGCCAAGTGGGATGCAGCTCCCTCCTGCTCCGGTGCCACTGCTTCTCCGCCTGATGATGCTATTGCACACAAGGACAGGGTGACAAAACAAAAAGGGGAGGGAAAGACAGAAGAAAGACATGTTCAGTGCATGCAACACCACTACCGTTGGCGGACACTACAGACACAGCAGCCCTCTGCACTACGCCATGCACTTAGAGTTCCCTAATTAATCATAGGCAAATGGGGTACAAGGCCTATGCCCGATTGCTGTACACATGGAAGTCACAGGAGCCTGACTAGGTGTAGTTGGCTCTTACCACTGGTGGGGTTGGGGTGCCACATATCCTGCCTCACAAAGGGACCTTGCCTACACAACTCGCCCTGGCCTAGGGGAACCCACAGCCCAACTCCCCCACCCAGACACCTCAAAATGCGTGCAGAGTCAGCTGAATGAGAGTGTACTCACCCCCTTGTGGCTGCTGTGATGCCCTCAAGTGCCCATCCAACTCCAGATACGCATCACCAGGATCAGGGAAACATCAGGGGGGTCATGGTGCAACGGGCACCCCTCCCACGTTGGGAGGCCATGCCCAGCTGGGCCTCCGCCGTCTTCTTGCTCCAGCGGCGAATGTCCTCCCATCTTTTACGGCAGTGGGTGCTCCGTCTGTGGTGGACCCCCAGGGTCCGGACGTTCTTGGCGATGGCATGCCAAATATCCTTCTTCTGGTGGGCGCTGACCTAGAGGAATAGTACAGGGGAAAAGGATAATCTTTAACTGTCCGGCCCGTCACAGTCATTTACCCACGTTCCCACCCTTGCCCTGACGGACATACACTCACTGTCCGCTCATGCAGGCCTCAGTCCCCCCTGTATCTTCCATCCACACCACTCCAAACAGGCATTGCCCATACAGCATGCTCACAGTGTACTCACCTGTTTGTCTGGAGGACCGTAGAGTAGCGTGTACTGGGGAGGACCCCATCCACTAACTTCTCCAACTCCTCCGAAGTGAAGGCAGGGGCCCTTTCCCCAGACACAAGAGTCATTGTCGCTTCCAGACACAGGTCACAGCAGCACTTGCAGTGTAGGTCCTCTCCTGTCGAAGGTCAGGTATCAAGTGAGTGAACAGACAGAAAATGGCGGTCACGTCCGCGGCGGTGCATACCGTCACCACCGGCGTACATCGTCATTGGCTCCTGGGACCCATAGGGTCCAATGTTAACCAATGCAGGATTGCGCAGCGGTCTTCGACCGCCTACCGCAACGGTGTACAATGCCAGCGCAGTTACCTCATATCCCCTTGTCCCACCTTGCAGGTCAGACAGCCGCCATTCCAGGGGGGCACATGGCATTATTTTTTAATGTGTCACACCTATCTAGGCCTTGCATACACACAATGACAGGCACATTGCAGATTGACAAATGTGTGCAATAAATATTTATGTTAATACCTCAGTGTTGGCTGACTCTCTGCTCGCTGCTCTCGTCCATAGGGCACGTCCGCTGGGGCAGGTGATGAGATGGTGGCATCCTCAGGTGTACAGACTGCTGGTGGTCCTGTCGACAATGGAAGGCAGACACATCATTATCACTTACAGACTTGATCGTGCCACAATCCAGGAACTGTGTGCCCAGTTGGAGCCCGACCTGATGTCAGCTATCCGCCATCCCACAGGAATCCCCCCTCTAGTGCAGGTTCTGTCAGTACTCCATTTCCTGTCAAGTGGGTCTTTTCAAACAACAGTGGCCATTGCATCAGGGATGTCCCAGCCAATGTTCTCAAATGTGTTGTCCAGAGTGTTGTCTGCCCTGCTGAAACACATGCGCAGCTACATCGTTTTCCCTCAGGTGGAGGATTTGCCCACAGTGAAAGGTGACTTCTATGCCCTGGGACATATCCCCAACTTCATAGGTGCCATTGATGGGACACATGTGGCCTTGGTTCCCCCCGCAGGAGTGGACAGGTGTACAGAAACCGGAAGAGCAACCATTCAATGAATGTGCAGATGTTGTGTTTAGCGGACCAGTACATTTCCCATATGAATGCCAAGTTTCCTGGCTCAGTGAATGATGCTTACATTTTGAGGAATAGCAGCATCCCTTATGTGATGGGGCAACTCCAGAAGCACCGTGTGTGGCTAATAGGTGAGAACAAGGACCCTATACCATGTGAATAGTTGTCTGGGGTTGTCCCTAAGGGCTAGTGTGTGTCTATCAGTTGTCCCTCAACGCTTGCAGGTGACTCTGGGTACCCCAACCTGTCATGGCTACTGATCCCAGTGAGAAATCCCAGGACAAGGGCAGAGGAACGGTACAATGAGGCACATGGGCGAACTAGGAGAGTGATCGAAAGGACCGTCGGCCTCCTGAAGGCCAGGTTCCGGTGCCTCCATATGACAGGTGGTTCTCTCTACTACTCACCAAAGAAGGTGTGCCAGATCATCGTGGCCTGCTGTATGCTGCACAACCTGACTTTGCGACAACAGGTGCCTTTTCTGCAGGAGGATAGGCCAGTCGGTGGTCTTGTGGCGGCTGTGGAGCCTGTGGACAGTGAAGAAGAGGAGGCAGAAGAGGAGGATATCGACAACAGAAACAATGTTATCCAGCAATACTTCCAGTGAGACACAGGTAAGAAGATGGCACTGCCTCACACATCTCATACAATTGTTGGAGCTAGCATAAGTCTGTCATTTGCACTCAGTGTATGGACCCTGACTTGTCACTTTTATTTTGCATTTCACAGATGTGGGTCCCACTTTGTGACCTCTGCTCTGTTTCCTCCTGGCCTACAGCTGTGTTACATTGGTATGTGAACAAGTAAATTGGCATTGCTATTTTCCATGGTGTCAACATCAGGGCAGCGCTGCTTGCAGCGCTGCCCTGGTGGATTATCACCGCCGGGGCTAAAACGGCAGGAAACTGCCGGCCCCGGCGGAAGCGCCACAGTCGTAATACGGCTGTAAGCACCGTCAGCCTGTTGGCGGTGCTTCCGTCCTTTTAGACCTGGCAGGCTCGGACCGCCAGGGTCAAAATGACTCACTTAGTGTCATATTTAGCCAACTTTAATCGGCTGGTCGCTGAGACATCCTGGCCTGAAGAAAAACAAGCAGCCTTGTTCTATAAGGGACTCAAAGAGGAGTTGAAACATATCCTAGCTTAAATCGACTCGCAACCTACAGACTGTCAAGAATTGATAATCCTTGTCTTGAGGCTTGATCATTGTTTATCAGAACGAAAAGGAACATGCAAAAAAGACTGAAAAATATTTCTGGTGTGTTCACGATAATAGAGACTCAAGAACTCCGATAGAAAGAATGCCGGAACCAATGGAAATTGGAACCATCAGGAGACCGTTGACCAAAGATGAAAAAGACTTACTTAGGAAGAATTTACAATGTCTCTATTGTGGACGCAAGGGTCATTTTGCCAAAGATTGTCCAATCAAACCAAAGAGCAAACAAGGCCCAGTTCAGAAGGTTGCAGCCAATGCACAAGTCAAGTTGGAAAACTAAAGCACCTAAGAGGCAGAGAAGGGTTGCTCTTGGGTGTAACTGTGGACCCTTCACAATCCAGACATCTCAAACTGGGGATAAGAGTTCAGGGTAAGAAAAATACCTATTTCAAGAAGGCTCTACTCGATTCTGGGGCTACCAGGAACTTTGTTGACCCCAATTGGTTCGTGCATGGGGGGATCCCATGTATTGAAAAGAAGACCCCAGAAATCATCCAGGCAGTCGATGGAAAACTCTTGACTGAAGGTCCAGTAACTCTTCAGACTGTCCCCTTGTTGGTGATTTGTGAGGATAAGAATCAAAGAAAGAAACATAAAGAGAAACTTATCCTTGATGTTATCCATGCTCCTCAATATGGAATAATCCTTGGCTTACCATGGTTAACTCATCACAATCCAGAAATTAATTGGGCAGAACGAAAGATCGTGTTCTCATCTGCGCTATGTAAAGAACAATGTCTCCAAAAGATTGCAGTATCAAAAGTTTGCAACTCTTACATAGCTACTGCAGCAGAGAAAGAAATTCAACTGCCCAAACAGTATTCATCTTACGATGATGTATTTGATGAAAAAGAAGCAGAGAACCTACCTCCTCATAGATCGTATGACTGTCAAATTGATCTAGTTCCAGGTGCGATACTTCCCAATTGTTGTGTATATGCCCTGTCAGAACATGAAAATCAACATTTACGAAAATATCTGGATCAATTCTTGGAGAATGGTTTCATTCGCCCCTCTAAGTCTCCTGCAGCTTCTCCTTTGTTTTTTGTTCCGAAGGCGAATGGAGAACTTCAAACTTGTATCGACTATAGAGGACTGAACAAAGTCATCATCAAGAATAAATATCCTTTGCCCCTGATTCCGGTCTTACTGGAGCAAGTAAAGAAAGCAAAAATCTACACAAAGTTTGATCTCCGAGGTGCTTATCGTTTGGTCAGAATGAGAGAGGGTGGCAAATGGAAAACAGCATTCAAGACAAGATAAAGCCTTTTTGAATACACCGTCATGCCTTTTGGCCTGTGTAATGCTCCAGCAGCATTTCAATTTTTCTTGAATGGCGTTTTTAGAGAGTACCTTGACATATTTGCCATAGTCTACATCGATGACATTTTGATATACTCAGACAATGAAAACGAACGTGTCCAACATGTCAAGAAAATACTTCTAGCCCTTCGAAAGCAAATTTATATTACAAACTAACCAAGTGTGAGTTTCATGTTACCACATTTGAGTTTTTGGGGGTTGTCCTCACCCCTCAAGGTATGGTGATGGCATAAAAGAAAGTAAAGGCTGTATCCGATTGTCCCACCCCTAAGACTGTTTATGATGTACAATGTTTCCTGGGGTTTGCACATTTTTACCGGAGGTTCATAAATCATTTCTCCCAGACAGTGGCTCCAATCACTAAGTTATTGAAAAAGAAGGAGAAATGTGTGTGGTCCCCAGAAGCTGACTAAGCCTTTATAACCTTGAAAGAAGCTTTCTCAACTGCCCCAGTCTTGACTCATCCTAACGCGGATCGGCCCTTCATAGTAGAAGCTGATGCTTCAGATGTGGCAATAGGGGCAGTCTTGTTGCAACGAAACAAGGACACTGGTCAACTTCATCCTGTAGCTTACATGTCTCGGAAGTTGAATGAAGCCGAACAGAGCTATGTCATTGCTGAAAAGGAGCTTCTGGCAATTCGTGACGCCTTTAAAGAATGGAGACATCATTTTCTGGGTGCCAAATACACAGTGGTAGTATATACTGATCATCCCAATCTTCAGTTCATGAGTTCTGCCAGACTTTTGACTCCTCGCCAATTACGCTGGATGCTGTTTTTTGCTGAATTTGATTTTGTGGTAACTTTCCAGCCTGGTAAAGACAATCGCAAAGCTGACGCCTTGTCCTGCCAAGATTCTACCACGTTGTCTACCGTTCAAACCTCCAGAGCTGTCATTGCTCCAGACAAAGTCCCATGTATCATAAGAACTGAAGTTTTCTTTGAAGACATCCGCAATTCTTTCACTGTTGAGAAATGGCAAACATGGGCTCAAGCAAATCCCAAAAGGTCAATCAAGCAAGGATTACCTTTTCATGACGCTCGTTAGTTTGTGCCCACTTCCAAACTTCGCAAGATAGTGTTTCATTGGCTGCATGTTATACCTACGGCAGGTCATCCAGGTACTCCTAAAACTCTTGAATTAATCCAACGCTATTTTTGGTGGCCTACCTTAACAAAAGATGTAAAAACATTGGTAAACAACTGTGAAGTCTGTGCTCGCACGAAAACAAGTCATTCAAAACCGAAATGGTTGTTGAATCCACTCCCAACTCCAAGTCGTCCTTGGGAGCACATTTCCTTAGACTTTATTACAGGTCTACCTGTGGTTCAACAACATTCAGTAATCCTGGTGGTAGTAGATAGTCTCACGAAATATGGACATTTCATTGCCTGTAAGAAATTGCCCACTTCCAGTGAACTGGCAACTATTTTATTGAATAGGGTGGTTTGTGATCATGGACTGCCTAAAATGATCCTCTCCGATCGAGGGTCGCAATTTGCCTCCAATTTCTGGAAGACATGGTGTAAAAAACTTCAAGTGACATCAACACTATCTACTAGCCACCATCCGTAAACAGATGGTCAAACCAAGAGATTAAATCAGACTTTGAAGCAGTACCTGCGTGCTTACGCTGAAAAAGCACTTCATTCTTGGACAGCAATGCTATGGTTAGCTGAACTAGCCTACAATAACTCTTTTCACACTTCTACTGGGGTCACACCTTTTTTTTGGCTTGTTTGGCTATCATCCTGACACCTTGCCCATCACTATCCCTCAAGAAAGTTCCCTTACTCCAGATGTGTCAGAAACCATTCAACATCTGCATCGAACCCAGAAATTGATTCAACAGCATTTAGAAAAAGCCAAAGAAAAATACAAAAAGCATTATGACAAGAAACATTGTGAGGGACCGCAGTATCAACCAGGTGATAAAGTGTGGCTTTCCACAAAACATATAGACTTCAAGAAGAAGCACATGTTCAACCTCAAATTCATAGGTCCTTACACTGTTATTCAGCAAATTAATCCTGTGACCTATAAACTGCAATTGCCAAGGTCATTATGGATTCATCCAGCGTTCCACACTTCCTGCTTGAAAAAAGCAGTCCAGAAGGTCCGTCCTCATCCAGCTCCAGTTCTAGTACAAGGGGAAGTAGAATACGAAGTCAAGAAAGTGTTGGATTCTAAATTGAGAGGGCGTAACCTATGGTTATGGTCCTGAAAGTAATTCATTGGTCTCTGCATCTGATATCCATGCTCCAGTACTTGAAAGGCGTTTTCATCGTCTTAATCCAGACAAACCAGGCCCTAGAGCGCGTCTGGGAGAGGGGAGTACTGTCAACATCAGGGCAGTGTGCGCTCTACGGGCGACCAGAATGCAAAAACCTAATGATTTCCAGCTAACATAATTTATACATTGTGCTGATATAATGTTTTTAAACCTTTTGCATTGCAGAGTTTCATCCTGAAGACTTATGTTCAGCATACATATAAATATTGTCCACATGTAATGTACTGCTGCAGGCTTTCAGACTGTGTCAGGGTGTGGTCCCTTTCGAGGGTCTTCTAGAAGCTACCGTGCAGCATGCCTAGGTGTGGTTGGTGGGCTGGGCTAAAACTCTATGAAAGGGAGCCAGCCCAGCTCCACATGCTTACTATTCAGAGGTCCCGGTGCAGAGCAGCAGCAACTTCCTGAGCTCCTGTTCCGGAGGCCTAATTGGATCTTCTAGACCTCGCCCTTTCACTGCGCTTGGTGATTCTTGATCAGGGCGGTAAGACGGAGGTCAGGCTGGGCCCCCGATCCCGTTCTCGAAGGAGTTTGAATTCTTGGGCCTCATTATCATGATAAAGTCTTTTGACTCTCGTGCGTGTGAAAGTGTGCTTGATGTTTATTGGGCATTTACATAATGACATTCGAATCGGCAAGACGCGCAATTCCTTACTCGTGTTTAATTCATGTTATTCATTGTGCGTTACCATTTCCAGGCATTCATATGGTAACATTCGAATCAGTGAGACGTGCAACTTTTTCCTCGTGCTTTAACCCTTGATATTCAATGTGCGTTATCATTTCCAGGCATTCATAAGGTAACATTCGAATCGGCAAGACGCGCGATTCTTTCCTCGTGCTTTAAACCTTGATATTCATTGTGCATTACCATTTCCAGGCATTCATATGGTATTTTTGAATCGGCAAGACGCGCGATTCATTCCTCGTGTTTTAAACCTTGATATTCATGGTGCGCTACCATTTCCTGACATTTACATGGTGGCATTCGAATCAGCTAAACGCGCGATTCATTTCTCGTGTGTAACTCATGTTGGGCATTGTGCGCTACCATTTCCTGACATTTACATGGTGGCATTCGAATCGGCTAAAGGCACGATTCATTTCCCGTGTGTAACTCATGTTGTTTATTGTGCGCTATCATTTTCTGGCATTTACATGGTGGCATTCGAAACGGTGAAAGGCGCGATTCATTTCTCGTCTGTAGCTCATGCTGTTCATTGTGCGCTACCTTTTTCTGGCATTTACATGGTGGCATTTAAATCGGCGAGACGCGCTATTTCAATCTCGTGTGTAATTCATGTTATTCATTGTGCGTTAACTTTCTGTCATTTTCATGGTGACATCTGAATCGGCAGGGAGCGTGATTCTTTTCTTGTGTTTAATATCATGGTGTTCATAATGTGCTACCTCTTCATGGCATTTACGGGGTGGTTTTCTAGCTAGCAAGGTGCGTGATTTATTTCTCCAGCCTAACTTATGTTATTCATGGTGCACAATCATTCTATGGTATTTACAACCTTGTGAAAGTATACAGTGTGCACAATTCATGTTTCCTACAGTTTTTGAAAGAACAAAATGCTAGAGTTCTAGATGTGATGTAGTGTGTATATAATAATGTTTTTTTTTTTCATTGATCATGCAAAAGATAATGTTTGAATCTGAACATTTCATTTAACCATTTCTTGATTTCCTCTCAGGTGTCCAGTAATCTTGAAGCCTAGTTGTTTACATCCATTCATAGGTTATCTATGATTTCAGAACAACAAAGTTTAGAGTTATAATCTAGTACTGATTCATATGATATAATCTTGATATTGTGTGTTTTTACCTTTGCTTCCTACAGTTCTCCTTCCCAGCTG
The DNA here is from genome assembly GCF_031143425.1 of Pleurodeles waltl. Taxonomy (NCBI): domain Eukaryota; kingdom Metazoa; phylum Chordata; class Amphibia; order Caudata; family Salamandridae; genus Pleurodeles; species Pleurodeles waltl. The sequence goes on from NC_090450.1 coordinate 963,368,827, forward strand.
TTCCCTTCCTAATCCCCTTTTCCCCACTTGGACTCTCTTAGACTCTGTGATAAATCTAATCAGAGTATTGGAGCTGTCTTGTAGTGGAAGTGCTGGGAACGTGCACAGAAACCGAGGATCTGGTGACTCTGACACATGGTTATTGCAATAACACATTTGTGGAGGCACAAACTGACCCCGGATTGTTTTGTGATATAAGCGTGTTTATTTAGGTGCAAATAAGTTGAGGGGGTAGTAAAATGGGCTGGGGAGGATGGTGGAGGATTGTCCATGGCAGAATCCAGTCTATTTGTTTCACAGCTGCATTGTCCAAAGGGGCATAGGAAGTGGAGCTAGGGCAGTTGAAGGATAGACAGGGTGACGAAGTGGGACAGAAGGATGACATTGATGGTGGTCTCATTTCCTGGCGGGGTCATGGCATTGTTGTCTGTCTTTGTCCTGGAACTCAGGGACCGTTTGTGGGGTGGGGTGGTTCTCCATCTGCAGGGGGTGGGGTGCTGGTGTCGTGTTCCTGTGCGGTGCCTCCTGTCCACTAGCGGCAGCGGGGGTGGTGGGCTGTTCATCATCCAGGCTAGTGTCAGGGGCCCCTTGTTGTGACCCAGTGTCCCTCCTGGTGCTCACAAGGTTCTTCAGCACCCCTACAATGGTGACCAGGGTGGTGTTGATGGGCTTGAGATGGGCCAAAGACACCCCCGCTTCTCCGAGGAGGAGCTCAGGGTCATGGTGGAGGAAATCATACGGGTAGAGCCACATCTATTTGGCTCACAGGTACAGCACACATCCATAGCCAGGAAGATGGAGCTATGGCAAAGAATAGTGGACAGGGTCAACGCTGTGGTACAGCACCCAAGAAATAGGGAGGACATCAGGAAGAGGTGGAACGACCTACGGGGGAAGGTGCATTCAACGGTATCCAGGCACCACATCGCGGTACAGCGGACTGGCGGCGGACCACCACCTCCTCCCCCACAACTAACAACATGGGAGGAGCAAGTCTTATCCATCTTGCATCCTGAGGGCCTCGGAGGAGTCGTTGGGGGAACGGACACTGGTAAGTCAAATCTTAACTATCATAACCCCCACCCTACCTGCATGATATCACACACCCCCACCATCACACCCTCCCCTATCACCCCAAATACTCACCTATCTACCCATTACACCAACCACCCATCCCAAACCCAAGCCCCACATGCAAAAACAAAGCATGGTCACCTCTTACCAAACCATGCCTACTGCACAGACCCAGAACATTACTCAATCATCAGCACACAAGCCCCCCCACAGGAATGGCTGCACTGGGTGTCACGCACACCCAACCATTGCACACCATGAAACACACACATGCAATAATCATGTACTTATACCCCCGCAGGAACCCGAAGGAACGTCACCACACCACAGGGTCCAGACAATACCACTCCACCCCCAGAAGAGGCCCACAGTGACGACAGCAGCTCTGCCCCACTGGATCTTGATGACCAGCCCGGACCATTGTGGGCCTCGGAACAGTCGGTTCCCCTTGCCCAGCCACAGCCCAACACCGACCTTCCACCCTCTGGTAACACCAGCACAGCACCCACCCAGCGGGCCCAAACCTCCCTACCCAGGACAGGTCAATCAGCGGTGTCTCCACCACTACAGGGCACCCAGGATAACCCACCACCCCAACAACAACAGGGACCTGGGGGCAGTGGTAGTGGGCACACGGTCCAGGGGACAGAGGCACAGGAACATAGGGGAACTGGGAGGGCTGCTGTGCGGCAGAGGGAGGACAGGCCAAGGGAACCCACTCTCCACGAGGCCCTATCCTCCATCATGGGAGCATACCACCACTCCCAGGAGACGATGGCCACGGTCCTGGACAAGTTGCAGGAGACCCTGCGGCTGCAGGAGGAACAATATTTGGGGTTCAGGGAGGAGCTCAGGACCATCGGCTCCGCCCTGGGCACCATCGTAGGGACTGCTGACGGATATTCAAAAGACCTTGAGGGACACCGTGGCACTCCAAGGGGCCCCTGACACTAGGCAGGACGACCAACTGCCCGCCACCTCCGCCGGCGCTAGTGGACAGGACACCCCGCCCCAGGACCAACACACCAGCACCCCACCCCCTGCAGACGGACAACCACCACGCAAGCGGGCCCTGAGATCCAGGAACAGGACAGAGCAAGATGGCAAGACCCCCGCCAGGAAATAAGACCACCCTGATTGTCCTCCCACTGTCCCACTTTGTTACCCTGCCCAAATCGGAACTGCCCCAGCTCCACTTCCAATGCCCAGATGTGCAATGTACCTGTGAGACTAATAGACTGGACTCTGCCATGGACATTCCTCCACCATCACCCATCACCATTGTACAACCCCCCTTCATTTTTGTGCACTTAAATAAACACCCTTGAAACACAAAAAATAAATGGAGTCAGTCTATGATTTGTACATCTGTATTATCAATTACAGTTTCATAATGGGTTACCCATTGGAAGGCTACCATACCTATGTCACACATCACAAGCCCTTCAAGGATGCAAGCAGTTGACACGTAGGTGAAACTGAAATGGAAGGGGACAACTCAGTTAACAAAGAGTGAGTAAATGGAGGTACAGGATAGAGGTAGATGTGTGAAAGTTAATGTAATGGTAAAAAAGAAAATGTTCTCACCTGTGTGTCACTGGAAATATTGCTGTATGACTGACTCCCTGTTGTCGTTTTCGTCTTCCTCAGCTTCATCCTCATCACTGTCCACAGGCTCCACAGCTGCTACAACACCGTCATCTGGATCATCCTCCTGCAGAAAAGGCACCTGGCGTCGCAAAGCCAAGTTATGGAGTGTTGGAAAATGGGTTATTGGTAGGGCAGGTAGGTACCTACACCTAGCAACAAGCCACTAACCTCCACATAGGTACAGTTGGGTCTCAGTAAATTAATCCCAGCTCAACCCTTGGTAGCTTGGCATCGAGCGTCAAGGCTTAACTTAGGAGACAAAGTGTAAAGCATTCAAATATCACAAAACAGTAATTAAATAAAACACAGGAAACAGTTTAAAAATCCAAAACCAATTTATAAAAATAGTTTATATTTTTATCTTTAAAATGACACCAAAACGAATAAAATCGGATAAAGGGAACCGGAGATATGAATTTTTAAAGAATTATTACTTTTCTAGCGCTTAGAAACAAAAAGCGCCAATCGGGTCATCTGGTTGCACCTCGACCGGGGCAAAGTCAAACTTTCAGGCCGACCGCGATGGAGCCCTGCTCGGCTACAGGTCGCGGGAGGCCTCGGTTAAAAAGTTACCTTCTGACTTAGTCTTTATTTTGAAGATTTTTCTTCAGCGGGACGAACCTGCCAGTCGAATCCGACCTCCTGGAGCCCTTGTCCGGATACGCGATGTGGGTTTCCTCGGTGGAGACTTTTACCTTCGGACTTAGTCATTTTTTCGAGATGAAAATCCTTCGACCGGGGTAAACCTGGATCTTGATCCGACGTCCATGGAGCCCTTCTCGGATACGATGGCTGGGAGGTCCCGGTCAACTTTTTACCTTCGGACTTAGTCTCTTTTTTGGATGTTTTTCTTTACCGGGACGAACCACGAAGTCAGGCCGGGTCGCGGTTGAGGCAAGCCGGCTAGAATTTCCGCGGCGGGTCGGTCCCTCTCTGGAGCTTTTTTCCAAAAATTCTCAAATCTTTTCCAAACTTCTGGGGCTTCACCCAGATGTTCTTTTAAGGTTCTTTTGAGGTCCACAGCTCACCCCAAGGGTCCAGAAGTTCTGTGATGGTCCTTGGGGGGTGCGGACTTCAACTCCCAGAATGCACCTGGCGCAAACTCCTTTTTGGCCACTGGACAGTGGTCAGCTGGTCGCTTTCTTCAGGAGTTGGTGCAGGGGACTCTGGTTTAGCAATTTTTCACCTGTAGCAAACAGGGAGTCCCTCCTTGAACCAGTTGAAGCCAGGCAAAGTCCTTCTTGTGGTGAAGCCCAAGTGTGCAGCTGGTGCAGTCCTTCTGAGTGCAGGGTCCAGGTGCAGGCCAGGGGTCCAGCAGGGCAGTCCTTCTTCTTCTTTAGTTCCTTTCTTGTTGAATTCTGGAGGGGATCTGAGGTGTGGGTGCAGGTCTGCCAGTTTTATCCTTGCTCCTGGGTGAAAAGCAGGGGGGCCCTGGTTCTCCAATCAGGTACAGGGTCGTCCCCCTGTGATGACCACTTCCTGGGAAGTGTGGCAAAAATCCATCCCAAAAGGCAACAGTCTCTAAAAATCCAACATGGCTGAATCTGATTTTTGGAGGTTACATCTGGCTGAGCCTACCCACTGGTGTGGCTAAAAATCATAACCACACCCCTCTCCTGCCCTCTCCTAATCTAATCAAGGGGGCACCTAATTGTCTGGGGTTGCAGGATATGGGGGTGTTGCTGGGTGCTCCAAATGTCCTTCTCTGCCTTTGAAGACCAGTTTGGCAGCCCTCCCCCTTCCTGCCTCACCATCTGCTGAGGGGAGATTCTCTCCCCCAAGCACATTCCTTTGTGTGAAGTCAGGCCACTTCACACCTCATCAAGGTAGCCTGGCAGAAGCTGCTGCAGGCTGGCCAATCAGAGCACAGCAGCAAAAACAATGCAGAGCTGAAATTGGCAACTTTTTAGGTAAAGTTTAAACTTTTTACCTGAACAAGTTATATTAAATCCAACAACTGGAAGTTGTGGGATTTATTACAACAATTAATTTGATACCAAATTCTTGGTATGTAACATTTAAGGAGACTTTAAAATTTAAAATAAAGTCTGCCCATTCTAGCCTATGAAGGCCATTTACTTCAATGAGGGAAAAACGAATTTGGCTGTTTTTACCTCACCAGGGCTTATAAATCTATTTTTATAAAGTCCCTGCTTATAGTTACATGGCACCCAGCCCTAGGGGCACATAGGGCACACCTTAGGGGTGACTTATATGTAAAAATAAGGTAGTTTAAGACTTTGGAAGTACCTTTAATTCCAAAGTCGAATTTGCATATAACTTTAATTTAAAATCAGCCAGCAAGGCAGGCCTGCCTTTAAAATGACACTGGGCACCTCAGCAGTGCACCTAGGTGTGCACCACCTATGCTGTGGTCCCTAAACCTACATGCCCTACCATATACTAGGGACTTATAGGTAGGTTAACTTAGCCAATTATAATTAGCCTAATTTGCATATCCATTTTACACAGAGCACAGGCCCTGGGACTGGTTAGCAGTACCCAGGGCACCATCAGAGTCAGGAAAACACCAGCAAAAAGTGGAAAATGGGGGCAAAAAGTTATGGGGCCTCTGCAATCAGCCCTGTTTTCTCACACAACCCCCCCCCCCCAGCCCACACGCCCAGGAGACTCAGCCCAACCCTGGGAGAGTCTTCCTGGCTTGTTAGGCGAGGAAGACAGTGAAGAAAACTGGCTGTCCCTTTGCAGGGCCTACTCTGCCTTATATCCTCCTGTCAGGGTCACTCCCTCTGGGTAGTGAAGCCATCCCAACAGTAAAAGGACCCAACTCAAACTGAAACTTTCCTCTAGGGAGGTCTTCCTCCTTTCTCTCTGCCAACTTGGGTAGTGAGGTGCCCACCTCCCCTACTCCAAACTTTGCTGGGGCAACACCTAGCTTACCCAAAGAGGTCACCCAACACTTGAGCAACCCCACCATGACCAATAGGGTCAGGGGGCCTACTTTGCTATTGGCCCTGGGGTCTGCCTCCCAGGCCAAGTACAGTGCTGCCAAGAAGGCTAGCACCCAGCAGAGGCTACTGACAGCTGTCAGTACCCAGAACCACACCCTAAGCTCTCCACTGACAGGTGGCTGAGCTGCTTTAGGGGCATCTTTGGGGTCCTGGCACCCCTCTTGCTGTCTAGAGTGGGGGGCTACCACTTCCTGTGGCAGACACCCTCCTTCCACTCTCCCTTCTGTCAGTGCAGGGGCAACACCTTGCATCTGGACAGCTGCCTGACTACTCAGGACTTCCTTGGGGTCAGGTGAGGCCTCACCAGTGCCAACTCTGGGCTTCCCCCCTACTGGGGCAGAAGGCCTTTGGCTCCCTGGAAATCTCTTTAAGAGTGGCCCACCCTTCCTTTTCTTCTTTCCTTTTCTTGGGGACCCCTGTCTCCTAACTGTAGGGACTGACTCCCCAGGACTTTGGGTTGGGGGGGCGCCCTGGGCGACCACCCCATCTGTGACCAGACTCACCTCTGGGAGGTCATTGCCCAGGATACAATCTAGGGGAAGGACAGCACTGACTACCACCCTAATCCAGTCAAGGATACCCTCCCTCGCTAGGGGCACTATGGCTACAGGTTTGGAGGTGACCTCCCCTGTGGCTATCCTGACTTTCTTTGTCTTTCCTGGGACATACATGTCTGGGGTCACTAACCGGTCACTCACTATAGTGTGACTGGCACAGGTGTCTCTCAGGCCAGTGGTAGGGATCCCATTCACTTGAATGTGGTGGAAGTGCCTACTCCCACCCTCAAGGATCACCAGCTTACCATCTGGTCCTGTCTCCCAGCTCAATGCTAGGAGGACTTCATCATCTGAGGAATCCTCCTCTATGGCTACACTGGACAGCCCAGTGCTAACCACCTTCTTTGGACAGGCTGCATCTCCTCTGAAGTGACCTGTCTGCTGACAGTCAAAGCAAGCCCTACTGTCCAAGAGCTTTTTTAACCCTGGGTCTAACTGTCTCTGCTGGTCAGAGTGGGATTTACTCTCCTCCTTCTTAGGGTTCTGGGGTACAGAGGGAGTCTCTGTGGTGGGCTTACCACCTCCCTCCTTAGGTTTTTGGGGACCTGTCCCCCCCTTCTTGGAGTCTCCCCCCTGGGACTTGACAACCACCCTGGTTCTCAACCACTCATCAGCTGCCTCCCCTAACTCTCTAGGGTTGGTCTGCTTAGAGTCCACTAGATGCTGGCGTAACCTTTCTTGGATACAATTGGTCAAGATGTGCTCTCTCATGATCAGATTGTATAACCCCTCATAAGTATCTACTTTGTTACCAATAATCCAGCCCTCTAGTGCCTTTAGTGAAATGTCCACAAAGTCAACCCAAGACTGGGTACTGACCTTCTGGGTGTCCCTGAACTTCATTCTATATTGCTCTGGGGTCAGACCAAACTTTTTGGCTAAGCACCTCTTCATACTAGGGTATGAATCTGCCTCCTCCCCCCTTAAGGTCAGAAGCCTATCCCTCCCTGAGTTGGGGACCAACTCCCACAAAAGGGAACCCCAGTATTGAGGCCTAACCCTTCTCTTTTGGAGTGCCCTCTCAAAGGCCCCCAGCCACTTATCTATGTCATCCCCCTCTACATAAGCAGGAACCACCCCTTTGGGTAATCTGGGGCAAACTCCCCCACCCATGGACACCTCAGCTTCTTTATCGCTGCTTCCATCTCTTTTCTCTTTGCATGCCCACTTTTTCTTTTCTAGGGCCAGCTTCTCTGCTTCCAAAGCTATGTATGCTAGCTGGGCCTCCAGCTCTCTTTCTCTGATGGATGGCTTCTCTCCTCCTGAAAGGACCCCCTTCCCACCACTAGCTTTGGATCTGCCCCTAGTGACTGTATTTACTGAGGACCGTTCTTCCTCATCCTCACTTAGGCTCAGATGCCTTCCCTCCCCTGAGTGGTTAGAGCTTGCATCCTCCCTTCTTTCTCCCTCCTCTGGAGCTTCTTCTGACTCTACCTCTTGGGCCTCAGCCCATGCTGTCAGGGATGTGATCAGGATTTGCTTCCTGAGATCAGTGGTTGCAGGCAACCCTCTTTCAATACACAACCCCCTAAGCTGGACTACTGTCAGTGTGGGTAGGCTAGCCAGATCAAGCTCCATGGTTCCCTAGTTTTGTGTCAACAAAAACTTTTTGCAAAAATTGGAAACAAGAATTTAGAAAAATTACAAAAATTCAATAATTGAAATTAATCCAAATTAAAAATTAAAAACAATTTTTGCACTAGGACAATTTAAAGGATTTTTAATTTGTTTTACCCAAAACTGTAACGTGATATTGAACACAAGTACAGGATCCCGTCGCTGCTTCCAATTGTGTTGGAAAATGGGTTATTGGTAGGGCAGGTAGGTACCTACACCTAGCAACAAGCCACTAACCTCCACATAGGTACAGTTGGGTCTCAGTAAATTAATCCCAGCTCAACCCTTGGTAGCTTGGCATCGAGCGTCAAGGCTTAACTTAGGAGACAAAGTGTAAAGCATTCAAATATCACAAAACAGTAATTAAATAAAACACAGGAAACAGTTTAAAAATCCAAAACCAATTTATAAAAATAGTTTATATTTGTATCTTTAAAATGACACCAAAACGAATAAAATCGGATAAAGGGAACCGGAGATATGAATTTTTAAAGAATTATTACTTTTCTAGCGCTTAGAAACAAAAAGCGCCAATCGGGTCATCTGGTTGCACCTCGACCGGGGCAAAGTCAAACTTTCAGGCCGACCGCGATGGAGCCCTGCTCGGCTACAGGTCGCGGGAGGCCTCGGTTAAAAAGTTACCTTCTGACTTACTCTTTATTTTGAAGATTTTTCTTCAGCGGGATGAACCTGCCAGTCGAATCCGACCTCCTGGAGCCCTTGTCCGGATACGCGATGTGGGATTCCTCGGTGGAGACTTTTACCTTCGGACTTAGTCGTTTTTTCGAGATGAAAATCCTTCGACCGGGGTAAACCTGGATCTTGATCCGACGTCCATGGAGCCCTTCTCGGATACGATGGCTGGGAGGTCCCGGTCAACTTTTTACCTTCGGACTTAGGGCCTCATTATGACCCTGGCGGGCGGCGGAGGCCGCCCGCCAGGATCCCGCCCTCCAAATTACCGCGCCGCGGTCAAAAGACCGCGGCGGGTATTACGAGTTTTCCCCTGGGCTGGCGGGCGGTTCCAGTAAAACCGCCCGCCAGCCCAGGGGAAAACGACCTTCCCACGAGGATGCCGGCTCGTAATCGAGCCGGTGGAGTGGGAAGGTGCGACGGGTGCAGTGGCACCCGTCGCGTATTTCAGTGTCTGCAAGGCAGACACTGAAATACTTTTCGGGGCCCTCTTACGGGGGCCCCTGCCGTGCCCATGCCATTGGCATGGGCACGGCAGGGGCCCCCAGGGGCCCCGCGACCCCCCCTACCGCCATCCTGTTCATGGCGGCTTTCCCGCCATGAACTGGATGGCGGTAGGGGGGGTCAGAATCCTCATGGCTGCGGAGCGCGCTCCGCAGCCATGGAGGATTCCAAAGAGCAGCGGAAAGTCAGCGGGAGACCGCTGACTTTCCGCTTCTGACCGCGGCTGAACCGCCGCGGTCAGAATGCTCATTGGAGCACCGCCAGCCTGTTGGCGGTGCTCCCGTGGTCGGTGGCCCTGGCGGCCACCGGCCGCCAGGGTCAGAATGACCCTCTAAGTCTCTTTTTTGGATGTTTTTCTTTACCGGGACGAACCACGAAGTCAGGCCGGGTCGCGGTTGAGGCAAGCCGGCTAGAATTTCCGCGGCGGGTCGGTCCCTCTCTGGAGCTTTTTTCCAAAAATTCTCAAATCTTTTCCAAACTTCTGGGGCTTCACCCAGATGTTCTTTTAAGGTTCTTTTGAGGTCCACAGCTCACCCCAAGGGTCCAGAAGTTCTGTGATGGTCCTTGGGGGGTGCGGACTTCAACTCCCAGAATGCACCTGGCGCAAACTCCTTTTTGGCCACTGGACAGTGGTCAGCTGGTCGCTTTCTTCAGGAGTTGGTGCAGGGGACTCTGGTTTAGCAATTTTTCACCTGTAGCAAACAGGGAGTCCCTCCTTGAACCAGTTGAAGCCAGGCAAAGTCCTTCTTGTGGTGAAGCCCAAGTGTGCAGCTGGTGCAGTCCTTCTGAGTGCAGGGTCCAGGTGCAGGCCAGGGGTCCAGCAGGGCAGTCCTTCTTCTTCTTTAGTTCCTTTCTTGTTGAATTCTGGAGAGGATCTGAGGTGTGGGTGCAGGTCTGCCAGTTTTATCCTTGCTCCTGGGTGAAAAGCAGGGGGGCCCTGGTTCTCCAATCAGGTACAGGGTCGTCCCCCTGTGATGACCACTTCCTGGGAAGTGTGGCAAAAATCCATCCCCAAAGGCAACAGTCTCTAAAAATCCAACATGGCTGAATCTGATTTTTGGAGGTTACATCTGGCTGAGCCCACCCACTGGTGTGGCTAAAAATCATAACCACACCCCTCTCCTGCCCTCTCCTAATCTAATCAAGGGGGCACCTAATTGTCTGGGGTTGCAGGATATGGGGGTGTTGCTGGGTGCTCCAAATGTCCTTCTCTGCCTTTGAAGACCAGTTTGGCAGCCCTCCCCCTTCCTGCCTCACCATCTGCTGAGGGGAGATTCTCTCCCCCAAGCACATTCCTTTGTGTGAAGTCAGGCCACTTCACACCTCATCAAGGTAGCCTGGCAGAAGCTGCTGCAGGCTGGCCAATCAGAGCACAGCAGCAAAAACAATGCAGAGCTGAAATTGGCAACTTTTTAGGTAAAGTTTAAACTTTTTACCTGAACAAGTTATATTAAATCCAACAACTGGAAGTTGTGGGATTTATTACAACAATTAATTTGATACCAAATTCTTGGTATGTAACATTTAAGGAGACTTTAAAATTTAAAATAAAGTCTGCCCATTCTAGCCTATGAAGGCCATTTACTTCAATGAGGGAAAAACGAATTTGGCTGTTTTTACCTCACCAGGGCTTATAAATCTATTTTTATAAAGTCCCTGCTTATAGTTACATGGCACCCAGCCCTAGGGGCACATAGGGCACACCTTAGGGGTGACTTATATGTAAAAATAAGGTAGTTTAAGACTTTGGAAGTACCTTTAATTCCAAAGTCGAATTTGCATATAACTTTAATTTAAAATCAGCCAGCAAGGCAGGCCTGCCTTTAAAATGACACTGGGCACCTCAGCAGTGCACCTAGGTGTGCACCACCTATGCTGTGGTCCCTAAACCTACATGCCCTACCATATACTAGGGACTTATAGGTAGGTTAACTTAGCCAATTATAATTAGCCTAATTTGCATATCCATTTTACACAGAGCACAGGCCCTGGGACTGGTTAGCAGTACCCAGGGCACCATCAGAGTCAGGAAAACACCAGCAAAAAGTGGAAAATGGGGGCAAAAAGTTATGGGGCCTCTGCAATCAGCCCTGTTTTCTCACATGGAGCATGGAGCAGGCGATGATGATGTCGCACACCTTCTTCGGTGAGTAGAATAGGGATCCACCTGTCATATGGAGGCACCTGAACCTGTCCTTAAGAAGGCCGAAAGTGCGCTCGATAACCCTTCTAGTCCGCCCATGGGCCTCATTGTACCGTTCCTCTGCCCTGGTCTTGGGATTCCTCACTGGGATCAATAGCCACGAAAGGTTGGGGTAACCAGAGTCCCCCAGTAGCCATACATGGTGCTTCTGGAGTTGACCCATCATATCAGGGATGCTGCTATGGCGCAGGATGTAGGCGTCATGCACTGAGCCAGGGAACATAGCATTTACCTGGGAGATGTACTGGTCTGCCAAACAGACCATCTGTACATTCATGGAATGATAACTCTTCCGGTTCCTGTACACCTGTTCACTCCTGTGGGGGGGGACCAGAGCTACATGGGTCCCATCAATGGCACCAATGACGTTGGAGATATGTCCAAGGGCATAGAAGTCACCTTTCACTGTAGGCAAATCCTCCACCTCAGGGAAAATGATGTATCTCCTTACGTGTTTCAGCAGGGCAGACAACACTCTGGACAACACGTTGGAAAACATTGGCTGGGACATCCCTGATGCCATGGCCACTGTTGTCTGAAATGACCCACTTGCAAGGAAATGGAGCACTGACAGCACCTGCACGTCAGGGGGGATTCCAGTCGGATGGCGGATTGGTGACATCAGCTCTGGCTCCAACTGGGTACACAGCTCCTGGATTGTGGCACGGTCAAACCTGTAGGTCACGATTAAATGTCGCTCTTCCATTGTCAACAGATCCACCAGCGGTCGGAACACCGGCGGATTCCGCCATCTTCTCAAATGTCCCAGCTGACGGTGCCTACGAAGGACAACAGTGAAGAAACAGTCACTATTCCTCCAGGTATGTACCCACAGTCACACACAAGACTACACCAGACAATAATCCCTTCCTGTATGTGTGTTGAGTGTAGGCCTCAGTATGTGTGACGCAGTTGAAAATGAATCCATGTTGGCCCCTGAAATGGCGGCTGCCTGACCTCTAAACTGGGACAATGGGTTTGTGGGGTAACAGCGCTGGCGTTGCACACCGTCGCGGTAGGCGGTCGTAGAGCGCGGCGCAATGCTGCATTGGTTAACAATGGACCCTATGGGTCCCAGGAGCCAATGAACAGGAGCGCCGGCGGTGATGATGCGCCCCGCCGCGGACGTCACCGCCGCGGATGTCACCGCCATTTTCTATCTCTTCATTCACTAAATACCTGACCTTCGACCGGAGAGGACCTACACTGCTAGTGCTGCTGTGACCTCGGTCTGGAAGCGACGATGGCTGCTGCGTCTGGGGAAAGGGCCCCTGCCTTCACATCGGAGGAGTTGGAGACACTTGTGGATGGGGTCCTCCCCCAGTACACACTACTCTACGGTCCTCCAGACCAACAGGTTAGTACACAGGGAGCACGTTGTATGGGCTAGGCCTGGGTGGAGAGGGCTGGGTGGAAGAGGGAAGGGGGCAGAAGTCATACTACAGTATAGCATGGGAATAAATGGGCCACATGGTCAGAGTATGGAGGGGGCCACACACATTGATGGTGCAATTGGTAATGACTGTTCCTCTTTTCTTGTGCTTGTCATGTAGGTCAGCGCCCACCAGAAGAGGGACATTTGGCGTGCCATCGCCAAGGAGGTCTAGATCCTGGGGGCCCACCAGAGACGGGGTCCCCAATGCCGGAAGAGATGGGAGGACATTCGCCGCTGCAGCAAGAAGACGGCGGAGGCTCAGCTGGGGATGGCCTCCCAACGTGGGAGGGGTGCCCATCGTACCATGACCCCCCTGGGGCTGCTGCATCTGTCTTGTCCGCCAACGGTAGCGGTATGCCATGCACTAAAACTCTCTTTGTTCTGTCTCCCCCCCTTTTCCTGCTCTCCCTGTCCTTTTGTACATCAGCATCAACAGCGGAGGTACAGTGGCACCGGAGCACAAGGGAGCTGCATCCCACATGGCCATGGAGGGCCACACCACAGACTCTGAATACACCAGTGGGACGGAGGGCGAGGGGAGCTTCACGTCGGCCACCGGATCACCAACCAGCGACACAGACTCGTCCGCCGATGTGAGGTCCCCTGTGGTGGCGGCACCATCTGTGTGCCCCACTTCTACAGGTACAGCCGCCACCCCCCCTACCAGCACCGCCCTCCCAGCAGCCCCTCAGCGTTTGCCCCGTGCCCACCCACCCAGGAGGGTGGGCATCACCTTCGCCCCAGGCACCTCAGGCCCTGCCCCAGTCACCCCTGCTGCCCTCAGTGAGGAGGCCATTGACCTCCTCAGGTCACTCACTGTTGGGCAGTCTACCATTGTGAATGCCATCCAGGGTGTAGAAAGGGAGTTGCAACACGGTAATGCATTCCTGTAGGGCATTCATTCTGGTCAGGCTGCCCTTCAGCGAACCCTGCAATCTCTGGCCTCAGCACTGATGGCAGCAATTGTCTCTGTGTCCAGCCTCCCCCCTCCAACTTCCTCCACCCAGACCCAATCCCCTGTATCGCAGCCCATCCCAAGCACACCTACAGACCAGCATGCAGACAAGTCAACACACACAAGTAGCTCAAGCAAACATAGGCACCACACACACCACAAGCACTCACACAAGCATCACACCCATACAGACACAGCAACATCCACTGTCTCCACTGTGTCCCCCTCCTCCTCTGCTCCCTCCTCCCTCCCAGTGTCGTCTACACACACACCTGCATGCACCACATCTACAGGCACTAGGACTCGCACCAGGACACCCAGCACCACACGCCGCTCACCTGCACTCACCACCTCCACTGCCATTTACACGTCCCCTGTGTCCTCTCCCAGTGTGTCTGTGACGCCTCCTCCCAAAGTACCCAAACGCCGGCAATCACTCACCCAACATCCATCCACCTCACGACAGCCTCCAGTACCTGCACCCAAAACAGCTAAAGTGACACCTCCTACAACCACCTCCGCTTCCTCCACTCCCAGACCCCCTCCAGCTACCCATCCCAGTGTTCGTCAGAAACTGTCCCTATGTCAAATTGACCTTTTTGCCCCCACCCCCCCCTCCAATTCATCTGTCCCGTCGTAGCGCCTCAGCCAAAAAGCCTCCAGTACCAGTGGTGCCTGTTCAAGGTTTTTGGAGTGCACCGGCCACCAGGGCAGGCAGTAGGACCCGGAGCCAAGGCACAGGCAGCCCACCCCCTGTAAAGGCTCCGAAATTGGAGAGTGGGCGACGGGACCGTGTCAAGACTCCTGGTGGGACTACAAGTGAAATGGGATCGAAGGCGATTGGTGAGTCAGCTGTAACTCCAAAATAGGTGGGGAAGGTCCAGAGGAAGTCTGCCCAGCCTGTTGTGAGTGTCACGGCGGAGAAGTGCGCCATCATTTCCGGCGGTCCAGACACAACCGCCAGCACCGTCGTCACTGGTCAGGAGACTACCGCCAGAGTCACAGCCCAGGAGGGCCCAAGTATCGTCACTGGTCAGAAGACCACCGCCAGAGTCACAGCCCAGGAGGGCAGCAGTATCGTCACTGGTCAGGAGACCACCGCCAGAGTCACAGCCCAGGAGGGCCCAAGTATTGTCCCTGGTCAGGAGACCACCGCCAGAGTCACAGCCCAGGGGGGCCCAAGTATCGTCACTGGTCAGGAGACCACCGCCAGAGTCACAGCCCAGGAGTGCCCAAGTATCGTCACTGGTCAGGAGACCACCGCCAGAGTCATAGCCCAGGAGGGCAGCAGTATCGTCACTGGTCAGGAGACTACCACCAGAGTCACAGCCCAGGAGGGCCCAAGTATCGTCACTGGTCAGGAGACCACCGCCAGAGTCACAGCCCAGGAGGGCCCAAGTATCATCACTGGTCAGGAGACAACCGCCAGAGTCACAGCCCAGGAGGGCCCAAGTATAGTCACTGTCAGGAGACCACCGCCAGAGTCACAGCCCAGGAGGGCCCAAGTATCATCACTGGTCAGGAGAACACCGCTGGAGTCACAGCCCAGGCTGGGCCAGGATGCCACAGCCCCGCTGGTCAATGATGGAACGTCATGCCACACACCAATGTTCAGTGTGGAAATCGTCATACCAAACACCAATGTCCAGTATGGAGATCGTCATGCAACACACCAATGTCCAGTGTGGAAATCGTCATGCCACACACCAATGTCCAGTATGGAGATCGTCATGCCACACACCAATGTCCCTATCAGAACCGCCATGTCAAAGCACCGCTGAAGAGGGCAAAGACCGCCATGTCAAAGCCCCGCTGAAGAGGGCAAAGACCGCCATGTCATAGCACCACTGAACAGTCCTGAACCGCCATGTCAAAGCACTGCTGAAGAGGGCAAAACCCGCCATGTCATAGCACCGCTGAACAGTCCTGAACTGCCATGTCAAAGCACCGCTGAAGAGGACAAAGACCGCCATGTCAAAGCACCGCTGAACAGTCCTGAACCGCCATGTCAAAGCACCGCTGAAGAGGGCAAAGACCGCCATGTCAAAGCACCGCTGAAGAGGGCAAAGACCGCCATGTCAAAGCACCGCTGAAGAGGGCAAAGACCGCCATGTCAAAGCACCGCTGAAGAGGGCAAAGACCGCCATGTCAAAGCCCCGCTGAAGAGGGAAAAGACCACCATGTCATAGCACCGTTGAACAGTCCTGAACCGCCATGTCAAAGCACCGCTGAAGAGGGCAAAGACCGCCATGTCATAGCACCGCTGAACAGTCCTGAACCGCCATGTCAAAGCACCGCTGAAGAGGGCAAAGACCGCCATGTCAAAGCACCGCTGAAGAGGGCAAAGACCGCCATGTCAAAGCACCGCTAAAGAGGGCAAAGACCGCCATGTCAAAGCACCGCTGAAGAGGGCAAAGACCGCCATGTCAAAGCCCCGCTGAAGAGGGCAAAGACCGCCATGTCATAGCACCGCTGAACAGTCCTGAACCGCCATGTCAAAGCACCGCTGAAGAGGGCAAAGACCGCCATGTCAAAGCACCGCTGAAGAGGGCAATGCACCGGGTAGGAATGGATGGCCCACCGCATCAGGCATCCTTATCCCATGTGCAGCTGGGACAGTGACAGGACACTACCTTTCACGGGGAAACTCATCCAGTCTGGGCACCAGTCACCCCCCAGTACCAGTATGGACCTGCATCCACTTGAGAGACTGTGGCTTTGCACTCCCCAGGATGTGACAGTGGGCAAGCCACCCACTGTAGAGACTTGAGAGACTGTGGCTTTGCACTCCCCAGGATGTGACAGTGGGCAAGCCACCCACTGTAGAGACTTGAGAGACTGTGGCTTTGCACTCCCCAGGATACATCAATGCATTCATGTGGCTGAGGTGCACCCCTTCCCTTCCCCCTGAGGTGCCTGTAGTTTTCTATCTGATGCCCGGCAGTGTTCTCTCGGATTTTGGTCAGGTATCTATTGTGGGCCTCGCCCATGCATTTTTGGACTGTTTGTGCACGGACATTGTTGTGTACATATCTGCACTACTTCTCGGATTGTATATATGTAAATAAGAGTGATTTTATAATACATATATTTGTATATTTTTGTATGACATGTATATTGGCACATTACAAAGTTTTACCTAAATTCGCATTGTCTTTGCATTCTTCCGGGGGAATTGTGGGTTGTTACTGGGATGTTTGTGACTGCATTGGTGTGTATGTTGTAATATGCGAGGATGGGGGTGGGGGTGTTTGGTGGGTGTCCCCCTAACTTTTGCCTTCCCCCTCCCCAGTGTCGTAGGTGCTGTACTCACCAGTATCTTCTGCGCCTACGTCGTTGTTGGTCGTGAAGGAGCAGAAAGACAAGGGCAGGTAGTATTTGGAGTTCCGGCTCCATGGAGTCGTCATTCCTCATGGGATGTGTAGAACGTGAGCGTTTTCCCATTGCAAAAGCTGTTTCCGCCGTGTTTTTATCCACAGTGAATCCGCCCCGGAAAAGGTGGCGGATTGGCCTGTTGTGATACTGTGGGCGGTACATTGTCTCCCGCCTGTCTGTTGGCGGTGACCGCCGCGCTGCTTGTCTGTACCGCCGTGGCGGGCGAAGTGTTAAAGAGGCTGTCTTTGTTGGCGGTTTCCGCCAGGGTCATAATTCCCTTTTTTTGTCCGTCTGACTGTTTGCGGTATTACCGCATCTTTAACACCGTCCGCCATGGTTGTAATGACCACCTATATTTGTTGGAGTAGAGTGTTGGAGAGTGGAGTGGGGGAGTAGAGTTGAGTAGAGGGGAGCAGAATTCAGTTGCAGAGTGTCCTAGAGTGCGGTGTCTCAGAGTGCAGTGTTGTAGAGTGGCGTGGAGTGGAGTGGAAAAGGGTGGAGACCCAAGCAAAATACATAACAAGCACACTCTCACTCAAGTGCATGCACACATAGACTCACAGAAGCACAGACACACACAGACACTCAATCACACACAGACACTCAATCACACACAGACAAATACACTGAAGCACACATTGTGGAGGACGGCAAAACCAGTAGCGTCCTTCAGGTTCAGGTCAGCACTCTTGTGCAGAAGGATTTCAGTGATTTCAGGGACACCGAGCTTCATGACCTTGTGGAAAATGCAAAGATCGAAAGATCTGGGCATGTCTCACACAAATGAAAGAGAATAGAAGTATTTAATGCTAAGATATATTAGCATGCTTTCATATAGTGCTCAGTACTGCACTTCTGTTGGTCCTAAGCACTGGACATAAAAGGTGTTTCAGTTTTCCTATTTATGGTACTTAAATCACGACCTTAGAAAGAGGAAATGCTGATTCAGCCTTGCTGAGATTCATATTCATGACCTAAACGCCACTGTAAAATTGTGATTACTCAATTTAGCCATTCTGCGGCTTAATTAAAGTATGGGCACGCACCTATAAATGTTGTGTATGGTGCAAGCTGGTCTGCCAAAACATTAACCATTCAACAAACCAAGTCATATTTCAAAAATACCTACACCCTAATTTTTACGAGATACATTTTATTTGGGTAGCTTTATATAATGTGAAACAAAGGTATCAAAGCGACTTACATGAGCATTCGTAACATTGCAGAAAGACACTTTCATTTTTAAGCTGGGGAAGATTAAGTGATTTGCGCATACTTACAGGATATTAAACCTCCTGCCGAGTCTAGAACCTGGTTCCCCAGCTTCAAAGTCAGCAGCCCTGGCCGTTAGACCCCATCCTCTCCCCTTTTAGTTGGAAACATAAAACAGAGAACTACATCTTACCTGTGCGTGTGGGCTAATATTGAAAATGGTGACGAGAACAAAGAACATTGGCTGTGCGTATTAAATCACACTTCTTGCACTGAGGAAAATATAAAACTAGTTTATGGCGGTGCTGATGTAGGCCATCCCTAAAAGTTCACAATTGTAAAAGCGAACAGAAGGATTTTAATTAAACGAAGACCACTCCCTCAACCGCACCACTCTGTTGAAGGCCATTAAGCAACAGGGAGAAAGAAGGAGCCGCCCCATGCATAACAAAAACAAAGGCGGGAGACCACCATATTTAAAGATCTGCTTAGTACACTTGAAGCCTGTGTGCTGCCCCGTATCAGCCACTCGCCATGCACATACCCAGCTGAAGTGTGCATGCTGCGGCGTATCAGCCACTCGCCGTGCACATACCCAGCTGAAGTGTGCATGCTGCTCCAGTATCAGCCACTCGCCGTGCACACACACAGCTGAAGCCTCCATGCTGCTCCTGTATCAGCCAGTCGCCGTGCACACACACAGCTGAAGCCTGCATGCTGCCCCGTATCAGCCACTCGCCGTGCACACACAGAGCTGAAGCCTATGTGCTGCATCTTTATCAACTATGTAACAGGGTCGATGTCATGGAAAGCACTCGACTTCTTCCAAGCGAGATCGCGCCGCGAAAAAAGATAAAAAGTAGTCCACAAACTGGATGGAAAACAGCGAGCCTTGCATGTTTTCAGTACTTGGTCACTGCGCTCGAGGAGGGCTAACCACCGGAAAAGGCATGATATATGCATGCCTTCCACTAATGAAAGCAAGCAGATTTTAACAGGCAAGCCCACGAACCAATAAAAGACACTGATGTGACATGGATGGGGCTCCGAGCCCTTTTCTAACTACTAAAGTGTCTCGCAAGAGAAACACATGCACAAGGGCATGCGACGCAGGCTCGACCCTAAAAAGTGCCTTTCCACCATATGGTGCCAGTACTTATTTTCATCTACGTGCTATCGCCTGTGATGCAGACACAACTTCGATGGGATATCTAGAGGCGTTCGATTGAAGAACGTAACAGGGAGAGCAGAACCAGCAGTCAGGCTTTGGCTCTAAGAGCCTTTGCAGGAGCCGAGCCGTACTTATATTAACAAGTAATCCAAGCAAGTACTGTGTAAATATAGAATACAATGATTATAAAGTCTCCCCCAAATTTAAAACAGCATAATTGTTTAACGCACAGGAGTGTTTCACTTAAGTACATCAGATATCACTGCATTGAGAGGTGTTTATTAAAAGTGATAATTATTAATCATCAACTTAGAAACATTCATACGCTCCCAACCCTGCTATGATGACAAGTGACAAGCCTCTAGTGAATGAAGAGCAATTCACTTGTCATTCCCCCTTACAAGTGACCTCAATTCTTATTATGGAGCGAGCGACACTATATGCAGTCATAATGAACATGGCGGGAAAGACTGCCGACCGCCGTGTCGGTGGTGAACAGAGTCCCGCCGGTGGCGGCAAATGGAAACCCGCCATGTAATGATTGAAAAACCCAACCCCACCAACAAATCCCAGACCACCACTCCTGCCAGGACCCTGTTGGCGGGAATCCCGGCCCACCCCACCCTGCCACCGCCAAGCACACCCACATCCCGCCCTCCAAATAATGATGCACAAATCACCCCTGCGGACAGTGGAGGCCGGACAACCATTGGCGGCTGCGACCACCACGGGCGGCAAGTGGGCCCAACAGGAACAAGTGCACACATTGGCTAGGCCTATCACCCACACACCTGACACACATCCAGAACACCATACAACACCCCCAGACACACCGCACAATCCCTTGCACAGAAACCAGGACCTGAAGATGGGGAGCACCAGAGCCAGACACGCCAGCATACAGGACACGTATAGCGGCCCACACAGGAGCACCCATACCCTGTCCTCAGTCCCGACGCCATCCACCACCCTCACCATGTCCCACCCAAAAAATCCACGCTTCACCGAAAGGGAGCTGAAGACCATGGTGGACAAGATCCTGAAGGTGGAGCCACAAATATTCGGGTCTGAGGTGCAGCACACACCAATTGCGCGGAAATTGGAGCTGTGGCAGACCATTGTCAACAGGGTGAATGCAGTGGGACACCATCCACGCACCAGGGATGACATCCACAAGAGATGGAACGACCTGGGGGGGGAGGTCAGGGCCATGTCATCCAGGCACCACATCGCAGTGCAGAAGACTGGGGGAGGACCGCCACCAATACCACCCAACTACACCGACTGGGAGGAGAAGGTACTCACCATCCTGCACCCAGAGGGACTCACTGGACTCACTGGAGGAATGGACTCGGGTAAGTCATCTACAATTACCCCATATACAACACATCTGCAATGCATGCACCACCCCACCCACACCCACCTCAACACACACCCCACCTAGCCATTACCAACCACATCCACCACCCTGCATTATCTACAACTCACTACCAGGCCCACATCACTCCCGCTGTGCACAGCCATTCACCCCTGCACGTACCCACAATGGAATAATAACCCCCACCACAATCTAACCCCACCACTGCCACTAAATGCAATGCCCACCTCACAAAGGCACCCTTGAAGGCCACTGAAAGTCACACCAGCACAAAACTGCACAGTTCTGTACACCTCAAACCCTCAGGCATATGTAATAGACATGTCTATGTCCCCCAGTAGGCACCACCACCCATGCAACCCTAATGGAGGGGACAAGGAGTGCCACAGCACTCCAGGGAGACAGAAGCACATCACAAGACCTTGGCGAAGGACCCCTGGACACTGATGAGCAGGCAGGCCCCTCACACAGCCATGGATGCTCACCATGCAGCAGCCCCACCCAGTAAACCACTGTCACCCCTAACACCCAGTCAATACTTGCAGGCCAGGGGAGGCATACCCACACCAATGGACCCAGGGCACAGACAGGTGGAACACAGCTACAGAGGCCACAGTCTTCGACTCCCAACATGCAGGAAGGCAAGGGCCCCAGTACAATTGCTACACCAAGACCTGCACAGGGGACACAGGCACAGGGGGCTAGGGCAAGTTCAAGTGCCCCAGTGGGTCAGGGGGTAGGGTAACGGATGGATGCAGCAGCCCAGGACGTCATTGCAGAGGTATTGGGGGCCTACCAACATACCCAAGACAGTTTGGCACAGATTGTGTCCACCCTGGAGAAAAGTCAGAGGATGCAGCAGCAACAACACCAACAGGCCATGGAGCAGTGGAAAGAACACAATGCCACAATGGCCACCAATGCTGGAGCACTGCTGCAGTTGGTCAACAAACAGTCAGACACCCACACCGGACAAGAGGCCCCCACAACAGCCCTGGACAACCAGCAACAGATGACCCAAGCAGCAGAAACACCACAGGAAATACCCTCCCAGGAATCACGAGGGCCAACCATGCCACCCCAAGAAGCTCCACAGCAGGCGCCCAAACGTAGTCTCAGGCCAAGATATGGCACTGGAAACCCAGCTAAGAACAAGCCCCCCTCCAACAATTGACACTGCTACTACTGCAAAGCAACCATCCCACCCATTCACCAGCAACACTTAGCTGAGGGCAAATTGAAGTACTATAATACAAATAGGACCCACCTATGACATCCAACAGGGCTGCCCCCAAGTTGGTTTTGAGGACACCCAACCCTTATGACTTCCATCACTGTATATAGCACAATTCACTGTATTAAACCAATAAAACACATTTCTCACCTGTAAAACTGTCTTCAATGTTGAACAAAGTGGAGTATGGATGCAACTGGCAGAGAACAACTTTATTGCCAATTTGTGCTTGGTGGTGGTAATGTATGTTTCAAATTAGGCAAGGAGGGAATGCATATATTGTCTGTCAGTACCATGCTGAAGAGGTCTATGTCTCGCCTATCATGACCAATCCCCCATATATGACATGGCACACTGACAGTATCAGTCACTAACCACAATTACAGGTTTATGTCCCAGACAGTTATTGGAAGTAGAGTTGTATCAGTTGGTTCCGGGAATTGACATCTTCCCCTTCCTCATCCTCACCATCACTCTCCTCACCTCTCTGAGGTAACTGATCAGGACCTATAGCAACCTCCACCTCCAAAAGGGGGATAGAATGTCTCACAGCCATGTTGTGCAGCATGCAGCAGGCCACCACTATTCTACACACCTTATCAGGCCCATAGGCCAGGGACCCCCCAGAGATATGTAGACACCGGAATCTAGCCTTCAGGAGACCTATAGTACTCTCTATCACCCTCCTAGTACGTCCATGGGCCTCACTGTATTTCCTCTCTGCATCCGTCCTGGGATTCCTCACTGGTGTCAGGAGCCAACGCAAGTTTGGATAGCCAGAATCACCTAGAAAAAGGGTCAATACAGAGTCGTCATTGTAATGTCCCTTAGTCAGACAGGCAGGTTTTCTGCAATGTGTCAGTTAGTGACAGGCAAACATACCTATGATCCACCCTCTGTCCTCTTGTAGTTGTTCCATCTTCTGTGGCACACTACTGTTACTCAAAACATATGAATCATGGACTGAACCCAGAAACATGGCATTCACAAGGCATTCACATGGGAAACATAGTCTGCAGTACATACTAATTGGATGTTGATGGAGTGAAAGTTCTTCCTGTTTCTGTACACCTGTTCACTCACTCTTGGGGGGATGATAGCTATGTGGGTGCCATCGATGGCACCTATGACATGGGGAATGTTTGCAAAGGCATAAAAGTAAGACTTGATGGCAGGGAGGTCAGTACTTTGGGGAAACCTCACATAGGATTGCAGATGTTGTACAAATGCATTCAGAAATCTTGTCAGTACCATGCTGAACATTGGCTGTGAGAAACCAGCACCCATGCCCACTGTCACATGAAATGAGCCTGTGGCCAGGAAATGGAGTGCGGAGAGCACCTGCACCTCAGTTGGAATGGCATGCTGATTACGATTTCTGGGAGTCAGTGCAGGATCCAGTAATGCACATAGGTCCTGAATAGTTGCATGTGTGAGTCTGTAAGCTCTAGGACTCTGAGCACTTTATCACTGCTGACCAGTGCTAAAGTGCAGGTGCTCTCCCATCTAAAGTTGGTATGATTGGCTTATACCTAATTGGCATATTTAATTTACCTATAAGTCCCTTGTACAGTGGTATCTCTACACCCAGGGCCTGTAAATTAAATACTACTAGTGGGCCTGCAGGGCTGCTTGCGCCACCCACTGAAGTAGACTTTCAAACCTGTCTCAGGCCTGCTAGCGCAGGGCCTGTGTGTACAGTTTTCTGCCACAGGGACCTGGCATCTAAACTTACTTCAAGGCCCAGAACTCCCCTTTTACTACATGTAAGTCACCCCTAAGGTACGCCCTAGCTAGCCCTATGGGCAGGGTGCCATGTATGTAGAAAGGCAGGACATGTGCCATATTGCATGGCCTGTCCTAGTAGTGACAAACAGCCTAACTGGTGTCTCACTGCTGTTAGTGCTGCCTTCTCATAGGATTGCATTAGAAATGCCCTGCCTTATGTGTAAGGGGTATTGTCTGATTTATGAGGGGTAGCGTAGGCGTGTTAGGTATGGTTGTGATGGTGATAATAAATACTGCTTACTGGTGTGGGTGTAGTTTTTATTACTATCACAGAAATGCCACTTCTAGAAAGTACGCATTTATCTGTACTTATGAATCTGGTGTTTTGCAGCTTGACTCCAATCCACGTCTGGGCAGAGTGACAGTTGGGGCTTTGTGCATACTTTTCAGACAGCCTGTACACAGGGAGGGTGGAGGTGTCACAGAGGTGCATCTGCATACTGAATAGTCTTCCTGGGCTGATAGAAGGGAGAGGCGGGGCACACCTGCATTTGTAAAGACTGTGCCCTGGCCTCACACAATAGGGTCGTTACCCCCCCCACTGATGTTTGGAGCCTGTGCTGAAAGGAGAGAGGGGGCACTCCCAGAACCAGTTGTAACTGGCTGGAACCTCCTCTCCCTACCATTGTAAAACACTGTAAGAACTGACTATAAGTACAGGGGAATTTTCCCCACAATTTGGAGACTCTTGGAATCATCTTGGAACTGGATACCAAAGGCTGAAAGGACTCACCAGGAACCGCCATGGACTGCTGCTGCTGTGCTGACCTGTGACCTGCCTGGTCACTGTGAAGGACTTGCCACTTGCTGCCTTTCCCTTGTGCTGGCCTGTAGCTGGGCCCTCCACCTGAGGACTTTGTCTTAAGATTCTGCTCCCCAGGGGCAGGGTGCTGTGGCCCCTGACCCCTTCATCCATTTCTTCACAAGGGGTGCTTCTCCGTGGTTGCGGCTGCCATAGAGCTGATTTCAGCGCGCTTATGGAGCCTTGGGAGCTCGTAGGCTCCTTGCTGCATTGTGCCCCTTTAAATAAGATCACTGCAGCAGCCTGGGAAGCTGGAAGAACACTTGCGCACCACATCGGGTGCAGGTGAGTGTCTGCTCGGGCCCCAGGAGGGGTCTGATCTTCTTGTGGCTTCAGGGCAGGGCCAGGGGAAGGCGCGGGGATTGCCCTCTTCCCTCTGGCCTCTGCGTTAGGAGCAGGACGCTCCTTTTCTGCTGTTAGGTAAAACTGGCATTATTGTGCCCCCCCCCAGCTTGGTGGAAGGGCCAGTGGAGGCCCGGGGGGACCCCCAGAGATCACGGGTCCCAGGAGGGGCCTGTCATTAAACCGGAGGGGGGGTGTGGTGCCCCACTCCTGCCCTAAGTTTTTTTTGCTGGCCTTGGCCCCCCTTGTGAGGGCCGGTTGAGGCCCTGGGGGGCCCCCAGTAATCACGGTCCCCGGAGGGGCCTGTCTATAAAAGAGAGGAGGTGCATGTCGCCCTCCTCTGACCCCAGAGTATAAGGGAGGCCCCCATTTTGCGCATAGGCGCGCCGGGGGCCCCATTGTTTGCCTTCTAGGCACTGGAGGTGCCTTCATCCAACCAGGTACTGTTTAAAGGACCAATATAGTTGCAATCTAAAGTTCTTTCTACAGACTTTTGTTTGATTCATATATTACCTACCTGCGTTTGATGTTTTTACATATGTGTATGCAAATGTTCCTTTTATGGACATGCTTGCTAATATGTTTTTCTAACTTGCCATATGTTTTCAAATGTTCCTACTATGGGCATTTTATGATATTCTTATGACAAGTGCTGTGATGTAATAAAGTGTTTTCCTGACTACTGCTTATGTTGCAGAATACTGAGTAACCTGTGTGTTATGTGTGACTACTGCTAGGTTGCAGAGTAACTAATGTGTAACGTTCTGACAACTGCTAAGGTAGCAGGATAGTACTGATATGTGATGTTTGGTCTGATAATTGCCTTGTATACAATACAGTATATTTTCTTATAATCTGGTGTTGTGTTTCCTTTGTGGTGGGGATATTGCGTCACATGTGTTGTGTGTGTTGTGCAGACGCTTTACACATTGCCTCCAGGTTAAGCCTGACTGCTCGTGCCAAGCTACCAAGGGGGTGAGCAGGGGTTATCTTGGACGTGTAACTCCCTTGCCCTGACTAGAGTGGGTAAGTTCTGCCTGGCTGAGGTGCATACCCTAGCCAACCAGAAACCCCATTTCTAACAATAGAAGTGTCTGCACATTAACTGCAACCTGACAGATGTACATGTACATCACTAGGAGGGAACAGAGTAAATCATGTGTGCTAATATACGCAATGGATAGAGGCCTAGGTGCTTCATATGGCTAGTAGGCCCTGCATTGTGAATATTATGAATTTCAAGATGCGTAGGTGATGGCAAAATGTCTGCCCACTGTAGTTCTGACCCTTCGTTGTGGAAGTGACCTAATACTGCTAGTGGTTGACGTCACAGCGTATGGCGGTGTTGACGGCAGTTCGCACCCTTATTGGCTAACATGGATGCCAATGGGGAATCCTGGCGTATCACAATCGCCGCCGGTGGTGACAGTGCATACCGCCGCGGAACGTACGCGCATTCGTCATCGTTTGATCACTTGACTCCCTGATCTCGTGCGGACAGGTACTCCACTCTGTGTACTGTTGTTGCCTGCCTCTGGCTATGGATGTTCCACGTGGTGCAGGGGAAAGGGCTCCGGCCTTCACCCAGGAAGAACTGGAGAAGCTAGTGGAAGGGGTCCTGCCCCTGTACGACAGACTCTACGGCCGGCCAGAGGTACAGGTGAGTCCAGGTTTGGGGCACACTGTGTGAGTAATGGATGGAGTGGATTGCACATATGTGTGCTCCTGTGAGCCAGGATGGGCCATGGTGCATGGAATGCTGCGTGCCACTGTCCTGCATGTCTGAGAGTACTGTCAGTCCTAATTTTGACAATCTGCCAGCTGTTCCCATCGTGCAGGTGCCTGACCTCTGTGTTCCATTTCTGTGTCACCCTACTAGGTCAGCGCCCACCAGAAGAGGGTTCATTGGCATGCCATCGCCAAGAGGTACGGACCTTGGGGGTCTACAACCGGCAGAGCACCCACTGTCGAAAGAGGTGGGAGGACCTGCAGTGATGGGCGTGAAAGATCACTGAGGCCCAGCTGGGGAAGTCCTCCCAACGTGGAAGGGATGCTTGTCGGGCACTGACCCCCCTCATGCGACGGATCCTGGCAGTGGCATACCCAGACCTGGATGGGCACTTGAAGGCTGCACAGCAGTCACAAGGGGGTGAGTACTCACAGACTATAATTCAGCCTGGAAGGATGAGTGTGTGTGTGATAGGGCACATGGTGCTTAGAGCAAGGAATTTGACTGGTGTCCATCTACTGTATGACCCCAAAGGGTGTAGGGGTGTCTGTGTGTCAACATCAGGACAGTGCCCGCTCTACTGGTGACAAAAATGCAAAAACCCAGTCTTTATGCAAAAGCATAATTCATGCATTGTGTTTATATGCAGTCTGTTAACCTTTTGCATTGCAGAGCTTAACCTTGAAAAACACTATTAATGATGTTTGCAAAAACTGTTCATTTGCAAGGTATTGCTGCAGGCTTACAGAGTGTGTCAGGGTGTGGTCCCTTTCTAGGACCTTCTAGAAGATTTCCCTGCAGCATGACTGGGTGTGGTTTGTGGGCTCGGCTTGACTCTATATAAGGGAGCCAGCCCAGCTCCATGTGCTCACCATTTATAGGTCCCGGTTCAGAGCAGCAGCAACTTCCTGAGCTCCTGTCCCGGAGGCCTAATTTGACATTCCAGGCCTGCCCTCATTATTTTTGGTGATCCTTGAGCAGGGCGGTAAGGCGGAGGTCGGGCTGGGCCCCCGACCCCCGTTTTCGGAGACATTCGAGTTTTGGGCCTAGTTTTGGGAAAACTCTTAGTGTGCGCGATCGTTTCACAGCATTTGGATATTCTTGATTGAATCAGCAGTGTGCTCGATTAATTTCTGGCATTTGACCATTGGTGCTCAGATCGGCAACAGTGTGCACGATCATTTCACAGCATTTGCATATTCTTGATTGAATCTGCAGTGTGCTCGATTAATTTCTGGCATTTGACCATTGGTGCCCAGATCGGCAACAGTGTGCACGATCATTTCACAGCATTTGCATATTCTTGATTGAATCTGCAGTGTGCTCGATTCATTTCTGGCATTTGACCATTGGTGCTCAGATCGGCAACAGTGTGCGTGATCGTTTCATGCAATTTGCATATTCTTGATTGAATCGGCAGTGTGCTTGATTCAATTCTGGCATTTGACCATTCGCGCCATTGGCGCCCTTGGCGCTCAGATCGGCAACAGTGTGCGCGATCGTTTCACGGCATTTGCATATTCTTGATTGAATCGGCAGTGTGCTTGATTCATTTCTGGCATTTGACCATGGGTGCTCCGATCGGCAACAGTGTGCGCGATCGTTTCACATCATTTGCATATTCTTGATTGAATCGGCAGTGTGCTCGATTCTTTTCGGGCATTTGACCATTGGCGCCAATGGCGCTCAGATCGGCAACAGTGTGTGCAATCGTTTCACGGCATTTGCATATTCTTTATTGAATCAGCAGTGTGCTCGATTCATTTCCGGCATTTGACCATTGGCGCTCAGATCGGCAACAGTGTGCGCGATCGTTTCACTGCATTTGCATATTTTTGATTGAATCAGCAGTGTGCACGATTCATTTCTGGTATTTGACCATGGGAGCTCAGATCGGCAACAGTGTGCGCGATCGTTTCATGACATTTGCATTATGTATTACGAATCGGCAGCAAGGTGCGCGATTCATTCCAGGCAGTAAACTCTTGAATTTCAGGTCGGCTGTTGCGCGCGATCTTTTCATAGCCTTGAAAACTTTGGTGTGCCGTGTTGTTTTAGGTGCACACATTTATCCTGAGTTTTTTGGGTTCTTCTTTGAAACGCTTAATTCAAAATGGAACATCTTTGTGCAAATTAAGTTCCTAGTACAGTTTCCTATTGTTTTTTCAGGGAATGTTCAGATAGCTTTTGTCCTCATGTAAAAATGCTATGTTTATTCTGAAAACATTATTGAAGAAGGTTCTTGTATTCTAGACAATATATGATACCTCCTGAAAAGCTCATTTGAAAAATTGTATTAACCCATTCTGATTTTTCCAGGTACCTAGGTTTCTTGAGGCCTCATTAGTCATGTCTTAGGTTATCCATGATTACAGTATGAGTATTCTTAAAATCATAGTCTATTGAAAGTCAATGTGATTATATCTTGATATTGTGTTGTTTAACCTCTTGCTTCCTACAGGTCTCCTTCCCAGCTGTTCCCTACCTAATCCCTTTTTCCCCCACTTAGACTCTCTCAGGCTCTGTGGTATATCTATTGGAGTTTTGGAGCTGTCTAGTGGTGGACATGTTGGGAACGTGCACAGGCCCCGAGGATCTGGTCTGTCTGACACCCTGTCAGGTTTCACCTACCTCAGCTCCAATACTATTTCAGGGGATGGGTGTAGGTCAGTATTCTGGTCAGTAGTCAGGGGCATGGCCATGGGCGTAGTGCACGGTGCTGCCTGTTGGGTTTGTCTGCTGGGTAGGTGTATGTCTGGCCATTGTGTATCAGCATTCAGCTATTTACAAGTGTCTCTCCTGTTTTGTCTCCCCATCCCTGTTCTCTTGTGTTGGTTTGGTACAGCATCAACATCAGGCGAGGGAGCTGAGGCACCGGCAAGTGGGGAGGCAGCGGCCCACGGATCCTCCGAGGCAGAGGAAATGGACGCCCAGGGCACCAGTGGGTGGGAGGGTGAGGGAACTTCCACAGGGGAGGCTACTATCACAGGAGGTAGTGACTCTGAGACCTCCTCCGATGGGGGTCCTCCAGTGGTGGTGGACCCTAGTGGACACACCACTACCGTGAGATCTTCCGCCACCACCCATACCATCACCGCCCTCCCTTCTGCTCCCCACCGAGTTTCCCGTACCCACCCACCCAGAAAGGTGGACGTCTCCTTCGCCCCAGGCACATCCTCCCCTGCACCAGTCAGCCCTGCTGCCCCCAATGAGAACCATCTCTGTAGGGCAAACAACCATCGTCAATGCCATCCAGGGCATGGCATAGAGGTGCAGCAGACCAATGCCTATCAAGATGGCATTCACGGTGCCCTGTCTGCCCTACAGAGATCTTTTCAGGCTCTGGCCTCCTCTTGGATGGCAGCCAGTTTCCCTGGTCATTCCGTACCCCTCCAACCTCCTCTACCCCTTCCAGCACCCCACTCCCTTCACCCGTCCAAATCACACAATCAGACCCACTTACAGCACATCAACACACAAGAAGCACACTTCCAAACACAAGCACCACACCTCCCACCACAAGCATTCACATAGCCAACAGACACCTGCACACACAACAACATCCACTTCCCCCAGTGTGCCCACCTCTTCCGCCTCCCTGTCTATCCCCTCTACATCCACACCCTCGTGCATTGCACCTTTACTCACTGTTACTGCTCCTCTTCCTGCACTCACCACAATAGCAGACAGCCATACATGCACCCCATACACCACACCTGCACTCACCACCTCTACTGTAGTTGACACATGCAGCACATTCACCAGACTTGCAGACACCCACCCAACAAACATCTACACTAGCTGTCTGTCTTCTCTCACTGTGTTCACCCCCCACCTCCCAAAACACACAAACGCACCAAGACGGCACCCATCAGATATCCACCACACCACAGCATACTGAGCAGTGACCTGCACCCACTACATGCACACCTACACCTCATATATCAACTCCCTCTGCCTCCCATGCCCTCATCCATGCCCACCCCAATTGCCCCCAAGAAACTTTTCCTCTCCCGTGCAGACCTGTTCCAACCCACTGGCCCACCCTGTCTTGTCCCCAAACGTGCCCACCTCCTTGCCCTTTCCGCTCCTTCCACACCACAGCCCACCCGGTCCAGCCTTCCCGTTCACGTGCCCCTTCCCCAGTGAAGAAGAAGGCCCGCTCAGAACCTAGGCCATCCAGCTCCACCCGAGCCAAACAGACCCCTCCCCTTCAAAGGAGAAGCCCTCCCCCTCCAACCTCCTCATGCAAGTCAAAGTCCCACCCCCCGTCGGAAATCCCCAACCCCCACTCCCTGACCCCCTTCCGTGAGGTGCCTGGATCCCCATATGGTGCCCCGTTCAGTGGAGTACCCAGCACTTGTGGGAGTCAGGTGTGGCCAGTTGTGGCCAAGGACAATGTGCGTTTTATGGACTGACCATTGGCCCTGTTGCCACTGTTTTGCTCAGTGAGCTACAAATGAAAGTTTCTGTGTGGCCTGTGTTTGGGCTGCACGCAGTTCCACCCTGGTGTTTGTTTTATTTTTTATGGGTGTGGGGCTATTGTATGTACTATGGTCAAGTTGCAGTGGCCTTCAGTGGGGTGTCTGACTTGTGCTGCTGGGAAGGGTTGGGGGGGGCGTTGCAGAGTGGGTGGAGTGGGTGGGTATATCACTGTGCCCTTTCCTCCCTTATGTCGTAGGTTGCGGTACTTACCGTCGTCGTCCTCGTCGGCGGTCTCGGTTGTGTTGGTATATGGCAAGGAGCAAGGCTGGCATGATCAGCAGCTCTCTGTCCATGGCTGCCGATGCATGTTTTGTGGAACGACGGTGAGTCTTTCCTTCTATTTGTTTCATTTCCGCCTGGCTTTGTGTGGCGGTGGATCCTGCCCCAGAACTGGCGGTGGAATGGTGGTTCATAATTTGATGGGCGGGTTGGGCCTTTCCGACGGCCTGTGGGTGGACTCTGCCATCGTCAGTGGGACTCCTTTTCTGGCGGTGGGTGGTGCGCAGCATGCGTGTGTTTCGTTTAGTTCATTATTTGGCGATCCAGCCCTCTCCTCTGTTGGCGGTTTCTACCGCCAGCGGAGCGGAATGGACCGCGATGTTCATAATGAGGGCCTATAGTCTGCTAAATCAAAGGATGCTCCTTACAACACACTTCCTGAAGTCACCTATTTGAAGGTGTTTGCATTTGTGATGAGGAAAAAGGAGGCTTAGTGCAATACAATATTTGCCTAGAATCACACAATTTGGTCAAGGGGATGTGGTGAGATTGATCACAGATTTGCTGTTTTCACTTTGTACAATTCACCCACTAGATGTGTAGTGCTTTTACTCTCTTATTTTACTTTAAAGGTCACTGTGTTGTCCTTATTCCTTGTTGCATGAGGTCATAGTGTAGATGGCAGCCAGAAGCCACAAGAAAGCTTGGCTCGCTTTGGGCTGAGGGTCCAACAGGGCCTCGATCTGGCCGGAGATTTCAGTAGCTTGTCCGCATCTCCAAGGGCCAGCAGGTGTCAGCACTGTGCACTTTGCCTAAAGTATAACAAATCCAGGGGATCCGTGGAAATATCTAGTTGTTCATTACATAGTTCGTAACCTGTTTCAATAAAGTAATTTTGTAATATACACGTCTGGGTAGAGATAGACTGTAATAGTAAAAGAATGGTCTCCAAATATTGAAGATATTGTAGGGGGAGGAGTCAAATTCTTCAAACATGGAGGAATAATTTAACAGCGGAAAAAGTAGAAAGATTAAGATATTTCAAACTTTAGAGAAGGGTTACATTTTTAAAAATACTCAATCATGTAATTGGCGGCCATGTTATAACTGTAATCTAGTCCACTGACAAATCAGGGGATTCCTATTTGTCCCAGATGTAAATACGCACAAAATAAACAGCTTTAAAATAGGGACCGAATTGAAATGAAAGGGAGGACCATGTGGTCGTGTCTAGGAACTGGAGATTTGGAAATAATTGTGGAATGATTCTGAAAGAGGCAGCTCAAAAGGACTTAAAATGTCACAAAAGATTCTAGATTCATTTTTATTTAATTGTTTCAGCTTCAAGCCTTACAATATATTAAAACAAATCAGTGCACACAGCAATAAAACTGTTGTATCTTATCAACCTATGCTGGCCTGGCTGTATCTTAGATTGTTGTCTAGGGGACAGGCTGGCAGTTGAGAGGATGGAACCAGGTAGTACACAAAGGATGCTTATGGGGTTATTTGTTCTGGATTTAAATAAACAGTTTAATAGATATTAATCTACGTTTACTGGTCACAAAAAATAGCGACGAGGATGGGATATGTTTAATCCCTGTTGTCGAGAAGTATATTTCAAGAAAACTCCTGGTCCTCTGTCCTCAAAACCTGCGAAGTGGGCGCACTGTGGACTTTGCACATACTGTTGACGCGATCGTTCAAGACAACTAAACAGGTGCAATTTTATTTTCTCACAGCTCGTATTTGGCTTCCATTGAAGTCAATCTACTTAAACTTACATTTTGCCTGTCGTCAAAATGTATGTTTGTATTGGACTGAAGTTGACGAAGATAACACCCCATCTGCCCGAAGCACATTTGATTGATTGCCAATGGCCTCGGGGTCACGCAGAACAAGTTTCGAGTGCATTGGATTTATGAGCACTGGCTTGCAAGGTCATATAGAACTAGTTTCAAGGAAATCGTTCGTGAATCGACAAGTGCCCCTAGATGTTAAAAGTTTTATTTTTCTTCTTCCCTTCGTGTTGGGTGATTTTGACTAACAAGTAAGGTGAAGGTGTGGTGGTGTGTGCAACTTGATTCTATGGGAAGGTAAAAGTTTCTTAAAGTGCTGGATATGCGTGCGTGAGCATAATTACCATTTCAACTTGAAAGAGATTGAAGCATAAACATTACCGTTTGTCACGGTGGTTCCTTTGCGAACTGGAACCGTCTTGCAAAATAATTCGCAGGAGGAACTTTTACCAGCTCGTCGCCCGTGGCAAGCGTTGTGCTACGACATTACGCTAACACATTCCAACGCTGCTATATATGCGTTCAAGATAAATATCTGGTGGTGTTTGTTTACTCCCGGTAGAAGGGTGCGCTCAGGAGCTGTGTGAAGTTTGCATTTTACTACAACTTCGTTTGCTGACTGAAGGGACTGCTAATCGTGAAAGAGACAACGGTCACTACTTTTCTTATGTTCAGGCATTTGTATGGTATTTTCTTTTACAGAGTATTTTTTCTTTTCAGGTTGTTCTATTTATGTCACAGACATGCGATTCGAGCAAATATGCATTAATTTACAAAAAGGTTCAGTGAGGTGTGATTAGATTGTCGTGCGAGCATATAGTTAGACAAAATTTATTTATAAAGTTTATACATTTTGTTTAGACTTTGATTAAACGAGAGATAACTATATTCCTTTATCTTATTTTGGATGTTTCAATTTTAGCTCCTCCTAAATTTTTACCGGATCCAGGATCCCCTATGATGGTACGGGAAGACTGACACGAGTCTTTTGAGACGTATTTAGATGCAGTTGGAGGTACAACATTCAATGCATCA
Organism: Pleurodeles waltl; assembly: GCF_031143425.1. Classification (NCBI taxonomy): domain Eukaryota; kingdom Metazoa; phylum Chordata; class Amphibia; order Caudata; family Salamandridae; genus Pleurodeles; species Pleurodeles waltl. The sequence goes on from NC_090450.1 coordinate 963,403,056, forward strand.
AATAAATTGCCATTATTAAAGCATTGTTTAGGAATCAAAGGCAGGTGGGTTCTGAAAACATTGCCCAGATCAACACGCATTGTTGTGAGCACACATGAAGGGGATGGGGAAGAAGTAGTTGACCCTGAAGATAACATTTCGGATGCGTATATGATTGCAATGAAATCCATAGATGACATTTCCGGGAAAAAAACTAGCATAGTGGTTTCGAAGCATTTTTTTGTTTGTTGTAGATCTCTTTTATCTGGCGAATCGGTGGAACAATATGTATCCGCATTGAGAACATTAGCAATAACATGTACAGTTAAGGACTTACATGAAGAAATTATACGTGATCAATTTATTAATAAGACTAACAATACTAAAATTCAAGAAAAAGTGCTGGAAGGCTATGAATATAGCAAGGCGGGTAGAAAATACTTCCAGATATGTAAAGGAGCTAAATAAGGACCAAGATTTAGATAGAATAGGCAATAGCAAAGTAAGTGACCCGGATAAACCATGGAGGAGTTCTCCTACAATTTCAAGAGATGAGGTGATGAAAGAAAATTAATTGTGCTACAGATGTGGTAACATGAAGCATGTGACGGATGCTGAATCATGTCCTTCAATGAAGGCAAAGTGTTATAAATGCAAGAGAGCAGGACATTTTTCGCGCATGTGTAGGGCTAAGGCTCATGTTGAGAGCAAGTGCAAAGTAAACTTAGTAAGTGACAATTACCATGAAAAGTTTGAAGAGGATGAAACCTAGAATGCTATCGGACTGTTAATGTTAGGCAAAGATATAGCTAGGAGTTTGGACACAGTGGGGGAAATAAAAGAGGGGTATCATCCTCCCACATGTATGATGGAATTAAATGGTTGCAAGGTCACTTTGTGGGCAGATTCAGGTTCTCCTTATACCATAATTAACAAACGTTTGTGGAAAGAATTAGGAGAATGTAATTTATCACCACCTGATGTGGAACCGGAAGGTTACTATGGTGTTAAACTACCATTAAGTGGATAGTTTGAGTGCAAATTGATATTTAAGAAAAGACATGCTATGGGAAGAGTGTATGTTGTGGAAAGTGGCAGGCACTTTTGGGGTGGAAAGAACAGAAAGAACTTGGTATTATTCTAGATCCTAATCACCCCGACTAAGTGTTACTAACGAGTTTGGAACAAGGGAAAAAGTGGCTAGGAAAATACCCTAAATTATTTGCAAAAGAATTAGGGTGCCTAAAGAAATTTGAACATCGTATCATATTGAAATCTGGAAGTATACCCAAAGTTCACAAAATGAGGAATGTGCCTTTTGCTTTAAGAATTTAGCTTAAAGAGGAACTTGATCGGTTGTGTACAGCGGGTATGATTGAGCCAATAGAATCATCCGACTGGCTTAGTCCAATAGTTTTGGCTCGAAAACCCAACAGAAAGGTGCGCATGTGTGTTGATCTGAGTGAGCTCAACCAAAGTATATTGATAGATAGCCATCACTTGCCTCGTATAAATGAGATGGTATCAAGTGTCAAAGATGCTAAGTATTTTTCCTCTATAGATTTGTTGAGTGTGTATCATCAAATCAAGTTGCACTCTGACTCAAAACATTTTACGTCTTTTATAACGCCGGAGGGTGCATTTCAGTTTAAACTAATGCCATTTGGGTTGGCTTCAGCTGCTTCAGTTTTTCAGAGGTCAGTGTGTAAAATACTAGAGGGCACATTGAATGTTCTAGTCTTCCAAGATGACATCTTAGTATGGGGTGCGGATAAGCAAGGTCATTATAGTAAAGTGGGTGATGTGCTGTCAAAACTGCAAGGTGCTGGTTTGACTGTCAATGTTGATAAATACAAATTCGGGATAACACAAGTTGATTATTTAGGACATACCTTGCCTGTTGAAGGTGTGAAACTGAAAACGAAATTGCTTGAAGCAATTGAGTCAGCACCTTCACCATTGGACAGAGACCAATTGTGTTAATTTCTTGGATTAGCTGAGTATTATTCAAAATTTGTACAACATTTTGCAGACAAAGTACATGTGCTTAGGGATCTGATGAAAAAGGATGTGCAGTATACATGGACACAAACTTGTCAACAGGCTTTCGAGGGGATCAAGTCTGACATTGTGAAGGCTGTGGCGTAGTGGTGGATGCTAGTGCATATGGTTTGGGGGCTGTGTTGATGCAAAACAAGTGTAGAAGAGAAAAAGTCATTGCTTTTGCTTCATGGACCCTCAAAGGGATGGAAGCGACATATTCAGTGATTGAAAGGGAGGCATTAGCATGTTGGTGGGGAGTGAGTCATTTTAAAACATATTTATGGGGAACCACATTTGAATTAAGGTCTGACCACAAACCTTTAATTGATATGTTCACCACAAAAGGAGTAGGAAAGATGACACCCAGAATTGCTAAGTGGTTATATCGTCTTCAGGAGTACAATTTTTCTTGAATTATGTACCACGCAACAAAAATTGCAATGCGGACTGTTTGTCTAGATTGCCTTTACATAACAATGGTGAGAATGGTGAAATGGATGATGGTGAGGAAGAGTGGCTAATCGCTAACGTAAGCAATTCGCGCGGAGGTGCAATCACGGAAGAGGAGTGGAGACAGGCTGTGTTGGATGGTATTTTGAGGAGAAATGGATGACTTGTACTGCCAGAGCAGCTGCGTAACAGGCTACTTAAGCTATTACATGAGGGACATGGAGGCATGTCCAGTATGAAAAGGAGAGCGTGCGTCAATTTTTTGTGGTCGAGTATGGATAAGGAAATAGAAAGATTTGTGCGGCAGTGCTCGGCGTGCATGTGCAGCAGTAAAAGTCACAGGTCTGTGGAGACTCTTATCACATCTACTTCATTACCTGAGAAACCATGGGAAAAACTTGCTATTGATATTTGTGGCCAATTTAGTAGCAAGGGAGTATATGGAAAATGGGCCGTAGTCATTGTAGATTACTTTTCAAAATTACCTGAAGTGGCATTTGTGAGGGAGACAAGAGCCAGCTGCATAATACATTTTTGTGAAGAAGTGTTTAGGAGGGAAGGTTATCCTGGATGTATTGTCAGAAGAAATCCATCGCAGAAGAATTCCAAGTAGATAAGGAAAGCTGGGATAAAACATCATAGAACAGCAGAGCACCATCCAAGGGAAAATGGTCTTGTAGAAAGTTTCAATCAGGTGTTGAAAGAAAGTGTGCAATTGTCAGAGGTGTATGGAAAAAACTGTAAGGATGCTGTCAAAGACATGTTGTGGAATTATCTCAATACCCCTAATACTGCCACTGGTGAAACTCCATTTTTGTAGTTGAAAGGGAGACAGGCGTGTACTCTTGCAGCACCAGCATGGATGCAGAATACCTGTAAGAAAGGTCTTGATAAGAAACTATTGAAGGAGAGGGTGACCAGATATCAGGAGAAATATGTTCACAGACATAAAGTTAGGTTGAAGAGGGGTAGGCGTGATTTTGCAGTAGGAGATTGGGTGATGTAGGAGGCTGGACTGGCTTGTAGTGAGTACCAAGGGGTACTTACACCTTGCACCAGGCCCAGGTATCCCTTATTAGTGTATAGGGTGTCTAGCAGCTTAGGCTGATAGATAATGGTAGTTTAGCAGAGCAGCTTAGGCTGAACAAGGAGACGAGTGAAGCTCCTACAGTACCACTAGTGTCATATGCACAATATCATAAGAAAACACAATACACAGATATACTAAAAATAAAGGTACTTTATTTTTATGACAATATGCCAAAAGTATCTCAGTGAGTACCCTCAGTATGAGGATAGCAAATATACACAAGATATATGTACACAATACCAAAAATATGCAGTATAGTATTAGAAAACAGTGCAAACAGTGTATAGTTACAATAGGATGCAATGGGGACACATAGGGATAGGGGCAACACAAACCATATACTCCAAAAGTGGAATGCAAACCACGAATGGACCCCAAACCTATGTGACCTTGTAGAGGGTCGCTGGGACTGTAAGAAAACAGTTAGGGTTAGAAAAATCGCCCACCCCAAGACCCTGAAAAGTGAGTGCAAAGTGCACTAAAGTTCCCCAAAGAGCACAGAAGTCGTGATAGGGGAATTCTGCAGGAAAGACACAAACCAGCAATGCAACAACGATGGATTTCCAGTCGAGAGTACCTGTGGAACAAGGGGACCAAGTCCAAAAGTCACAAGCAAGTCGGAGATGGGCAGATGCCCAGGAAATGCCAGCTGTGGGTGCAAAGAAGCTGCTACTGGACAGTAGAAGCTGAGGATTCTGCAGGAACGACAGGGGTTAGAGACTTCCCCTTTGGAGGATGGATCCCCCACGCTATGGAGAGTCGTACAGAAGTGGTTTCCTGAAGAAAGACCGCCAACAAGCCTTGCTAGCTGCAAGTCGTGCTGTTAGTGTTTTTGGATGCTGCTGTGGGACAGGAGGGACCAGGATGTCGCCAATTGCGTCAGGTAACAGAAGTGGTGCCCAGCAAGACAAAGAGCACTCTCAGAAGCAGACAGCACCCGCAGAAGTGCCAGAACAGGCACTACAAAGAGGAGTGAAACGGTGCTCACCCGAAGTTGCACAAAGGAGTCCCACGCCGCCGGAGGACAACTCAGGAGGTCGTGCAATGCAGGTTAGAGTGCTGTGGACCCAGGCTTGGCTGTGCACAAAGGATTTCCACCGGAAGTGCACAGAGGCCGGAGTAGCTGCAAAAGTCGCGGTTCCCAGCAATGCAGTCTGGCGTGGGGAGGCAAGGACTTACCTCCACCAAACTTGGACTGAAGAGTCACTGGACTGTGGGAGTCACTTGGACAGAGTTGCTGGATTCAAGGAACCTTGCTCGCCATGCTGAGAGGAGACCCAGGGTACCGGTGATGCAGTTCTTTGGTGCCTGCGGTAGCAGGGGGAAGATTCCGTCGTCCCACAGGAGATTTCTTCGGAGCTTCTAGTGCAGAGAGGAGGCAGACTACCCCCACAGCATGCACCACCAGGAAAACAGTCGAGAAGGAGGCAGGATCAGCGTTACAGAGTTGCAGTAGTCGTCTTCGCTACTTTGTTGCAGTTTTGCAGGCTTCCAGCGCGGTCAGCAGTCGATTCCTTGGCAGAAGGTGAAGAGAGAGATGCAGAGGAACTCAGATGAGCTCTTGCATTCGTTATCTAAGGAAATCCCCAAAGCAGAGACCCTAAATAGCCAGAAAAGAGGGTTTGGCTACTTAGGAGAGAAGATAGGCTAGCAACACCTGAAGGAGCCTATCAGAAGGAGTCTCTGACGTCACCTGCTGGCCCTGGCCACTCAGAGCAGTCCAGTGTGCCAGCAGCACCTCTGTTTCCAAGATGGCAGAGGTCTGGAGCACACTGGAGGTGCTCTGGGCACCTCCCAGGGGAGGTGCAGGTCAGGGGAGTGGTCACTCCCCTTTCCTTTGTCCAGTTTCGCGCCAGAGCAGGGCTTAACTGGTGTAGACTGGCTTATGCAGAAATGGGCACCATCTGTGCCCATGAAAGCATTTCCAGAGGCTGGGGGAGGCTACTCCTCCCCAGCCCTGACACCTTTTTCCAAAGGGAGAGGGTGTAACACCCTCTCTCTGAGGAAGTCCTTTGTTCTGCCATCCTGGGCCAAGCCTGGCTGGACCCCAGGAGGGCAGAAACCTGTCTGAGGGGTTGGCAGCAGCAGCAGCTGCAGTGAAACCCCGGGAAAGGTAGTTTGGCAGTACCCAGGTCTGAGCTACAGACCCGTGGGATCATGGGATTGTGCCAACAATGCCAGGATGGCATAGAGGGGGCAATTCCATGATCATAGACATGTTACATGGCCATATTCGGAGTGACCATTGTGAAGCTACACATAGGTATTGACCTATGTGTAGTGCACGCGTGTAATGGTGTCCCCGCACTCACAAAGTCCGGAGAATTTGACCTGAACAATGTGGGGGCACCTTGGCTAGTGCCAGGGTGCCCACACACTAAGTAACTTTGCACCTAACCTTTACCAGGTAAAGGTTAGACATATAGGTGACTTATAAGTTACTTAAGTGCAGTGGTAAATGGCTGTGAAATAACGTGGACGTTATTTCACTCAGGCTGCAGTGGCAGGCCTGTGTAAGAATTGTCAGAGCTCCCTATGGGTGGCAAAAGAAATGCTGCAGCCCATAGGGATCTCCTGGAACCCCAATACCCTGGGTACCTCAGTACCATATACTAGGGAATTATAAGGGTGTTTCAGTATGCCAATATAAATTGGTGAAATTGGTCACTAGCCTGATAGTGACAATTTGAAAGAAACGAGAGAGCATAACCACTGAGGTTCTGGATAGCAGAGCCTCAGTGAGACAGTTAGTCATAACACAGGTAACACATTCAGGGCACACTTATGAGCACTGGGGCATTGGCTGGCAGGGTCCCAGTGACACATACAACTAAAACAACATATATACAGTAAAAAATGGGGGTAACATGCCAGGCAAGATGGTACTTTCCTACAGGTGAGAACTGTTTTAGTGGGTAATCAGAAGCCAGGTCTCTCTAAGTGGTCTAAGCCCAAAAAAGTAAGAAAAGCATTTGGTAACTGTGTGTTATTAAGCAAGGGCAAGAAATGAAATGTAAGAAAAAATACCCTGTGCAACGATATTGAAAGTAAAGAATGGAGGAACAAAAATGATGCAATTAAACCTTTGCCAGAAGTTGCAACAGAAGTAACTAACCGGAGCATCTGTTGCAGAAAGAAACCAGCCTGGCATAAAGTTTATATGTGTAAATGTTAAACTTGATGCATATGCATTTTTTAACATGATATTGAAATTTTCTTTTCTCCCTTTCCTCAATATCGTGTTACACAATTTTAAATATACTTTGTTGAAGTTTGTAAGAATGGAGATGTGTTGTATCTTAGCAACCTATGCTGGCCTGGCTGTATTCTAGATCGTTGTCTAGGGGCAGGCTGGCAGTTGAGAGGATGGAACTAGGGGGTACAGAGAGGAAGCTTATGGGGATATTTGTTCTAGACTTAAATAAACATTTTAATGGATATTAATCTCCGTTTCCTGGTCATAAAAAACTTGAATACATAAAATCCTTATTCATTTCTTAAAAGCTTAAGAATTTAAAAACAAGGATCAGCTTCATCCAGGCATATCCAATTCTCATAAAGGACCACATACACAGGTACAGTTAAATAATTTACAGTTACAACCCCTCTTATATATCTGGAGGATGCAACATTTCCAGTCAATACCAACCTATACAAAGGGGCCTCAGGAGTGAAGTGCTTGTAGTGGTTAGTATCAGCAGCAGTAATTTTGTTACCTTGTGGTATTAAAAAGGTATTAAAAAAAGTGATGGATGTACCTCATTTATATTGCAGAGGATCATGCATCTCACAAACGGTGACTATGGCCTTATAGATCTTATGAATCTGTTGGTTCGATCAGCCCTACTTTAGTTGGTAGCTTCCTCAACCGGGGCCAAGCATCCCATATATATGAGGCTATCAAGTTGTATTCACTAATATTACCCAGTCTTGTACAAAGTGCTAATGGAGTTTTAGTGCAATTTGCTCCATTAGTCTTAAAAAGAGGAGCCACCTACCCCTTGCCATATCAAATTTCTTACAAAACTGAGTGAAGTGGACCACACTGTCCACCTCCCTAGGACTGCAGTCACAGTACGCAAGTCCTGCCGTCAACCTACGCGTGCAAACCAAGAAACCTCTTAGGGGCAACACACACAATCTATATTTAATGTCAAGAGACTGCTTCAGTTTAGGATACAGCAGATCCAAGTAATCTGGAAGGGCAGGCTCCTAGACATTGATATAGCAATAACATGTGATCAAATCAGGCCTAAGTTCCTGACACATCCTCCTCTTGTTAAATTCCCAATATCATTCTTTTAGCTTATCCACAGTGTCCTAAGTAACTCCACCGGATTCTCTGAGAGAGCTTCTAACCGGAGGTTACCTAGGGTGCCTTTGACATGAGTTCCCTATGAGCACCCTCCTGGTCCACCACTCACAGTGACCTCTTCAAGGGTTTCTAAATACACTGCCACCCTAGGATTGCAAACTAACCTCACCCAATATAATATGGACCTTAAAGCTTCTAACTCTGTTATCAGCACAAAACTTAGCTCAGCTAGAGGGCCTTCAGGGGCGTACCCGGCCGTAGCCCCAGTAGAATTCTCAAAAAGTTATTTTCAGTTATCAGCAGCACACTAATATCAGCGTATCCCCAGAGTTTTGCTCCATAGAATGCTGCAGCCACTGCTTTCCAGGCATATATTTCCAGAATTATACTGATATTTCTTCCTTCAACCTTATACTTAAACTTCAATATTGCCCCCTCTGCTTGCTTAAGGTCCAAGGCTGCCTTCCGAACTTGGCAAGTTCTCTGAAAACCGCACACCACGGTTATCAAAGTGCTTGGTAACCTCAATTGGTATGTGGTTAATGGCTAGTTTCCGACGAAAACTGGGGGAGGGTCAAAGGCTCAACCCCTTGGTCTTCATGCAACTGATAGTTAATGAGTTTTCCTCACTGTATTTAACAAAACGGGTGAGTAGCCTATGGGCTAGTTCTCAGTGCATGCCATAAGTACTGCGTCATCTGCAAGGAGTAGTATTGGAACCCTCCTACCAGCAGCAACAGGGACATCTAGCTAATCCACTAAAAGATAGTTGACCACATTATTCAAGAAAAGACTGAAGAGTAGGAGGGCCAGGACACAAACTTCCCGCCCATCCCATATTTCACTCTGGCTGTATTGCCTGTGTGCAGTGCCGCTATGGTTTTCACTGGGGGGGGGCATCAACCCCTAGGTCAATCAGTGACCTCCACAATTTGCCCATATCCACTGAATCGAAAGCAGATTTCAGATCTATGAAGACCAAATACAGGGAGGACCTCCTAACTACTGAGATCAAGTAGAGACGGATGATCTGGTCAATAGTTCCCACCCAAGGCCGGAAGCCAGCTTGTATTTCTGTTATCATGCCCTGGGCATCAGTCCACCCCTGTAGGCAGTTAAGTAGGACTTTCCCTAGAATCTTACAGGCTCCATCTAGTAGGGAGATCAGCCGATAAATAGCGGGACAGCCTTGATCACCCTTCTTAGAAATCGGGACAATAATAGCAGAGCACCAGGACGCGGAACTGCATTACCCTCAAGGGCAGCATTGGTAAGTATTTTAGCCCAGTATTAGGGTGCCTCATGATAACGATCCACCAGAACCAGATCTAGGCCCGGGACCTTATTCCTCTTCATTGCTCCCAGTGCTCTAATCACTTCTGGGTTCAAAATTCCTATTTCACTAGTGGTGGTAAAAAGGGCATCTTGCCTCTGTCTAGGGGCCAAAGAATCTGCCACATGAGTACTATACAATGTACTGAAGTGGTGAACCCAGGCGGATGGGCCTATATGGGTTTCTACAATGTTCGCTGCCCCTTCCCCACTCTAGCTACTAGTTCCCAGAATTTATTGGAGTTATGGTCAGCTATGGTTGATCTGAGTTCAGCCCACATTGCATTTTGGTACAGCCATTTCTTGGCTGCTAATAGGTACTTATAATCTCTTCTATATTCTTTAAATTTCATTTCACTAATTGAGCTATCATGGCGCTGTGTTAAGGCAAGCAAAGCTTCTTTTTTTGCCTTTGCACACTACTTGTCAAACCAACCTTCATGTCCTGACTGCCTTTTTCTAATAGTACCATCTGGTTTAAGCAGTGCTAATTTAGACCACAGGGCCCCCAGCTCACCTGCCATTAGGTCAAAAGCAGCCAGTATCAAAGGGCTGTCGTTAGCTGAAGCGTCTATGATAGATTGTCCATAACTGGCTATTTCGGGTTCAAGCTGCGGATGTCCCTGTTGATACTTCTCACCATCCCACCGTATTCTTCTTCTGCAGTTGGATGGAACAATCTCCCTCTTATACAGCCTCGGTGCCCGTCCTGATGTAATTCCTAGCCCCAGATCGTCCATCCTCATAGTGAGGACAAGTGGATTGTGATCACTTTCCACTCTGCTAACCATGGCCATATCTAAAATAGATGACCATGCTTCCACATTGATGATAACATAATCAATGATTGAGGAGGATCTACCATTATTGAAAGTTGCATTAGCAGCGCCATCGAACTTTGAATGCCCATTAACAAAAAATAATCGGTGATCGTTATTCACTAAAAAGATCAGTAAGGGCCTCAGCTTTTTTGGTAGATTTAAAGCAACTCATAGCTGTCTCAGGGATCCCCATACTGTGATCTTCCAGCAAGATTTCATGGCTGTTAATAGTGTCACAAACTGATGAGTTAAAGTCACCACAAATCAGCTTCACACTCCTGCCTCCTTCACAAGGCCATGTAGTTTTACCATCTACCATGCTTCTTCTGACCTTTTCAATATATGTGGAACGCTCTTTCCAGAGTGCCTGAACCCCCAGAGACCATCCTGGCGGAATGTATACATTCAAGATATCAATCACCACCCCTTTATCATTTCCTGACCTGTCTCACATGCTGAATGTTGGTCGAAGCCTTCAGGAACGTCACACCTACTTGCTCTACTTTGCACTCTAACTTGCATGATACCTGTTAGACCTGGCAGCCTTAGGGTGGTCACACCTAACTTTTTGCCTGCCTTCCTTCACTTTTTAGATACTGTTTTTGCTGGTTTTTAGACTCTGCACACTTTTACCACTGCTAACCAGTGCTAAAGTGCATATGCTCTCTCCCTATAAACAAGGTAACATTGGATCTTACCCAATTGGACTATTTAATTTACTTATAAGTCCCTAGTAGAGGGTACTATGTGTGCCCAGGGCCTGTAGATTAAATGCTACTTGTCGGCCTGCAGCACTGATTGTGCCACCCACGTAAGTAGCCCTTTAACCTTGTCTCAGGCCTGCCATTGCAAGGCCTGTGTGTGCAGTTTCACTGCCAATTCAACTTGCCATCTAAAAGTACTTGCCAAGCCTAAAACTCCCCCTTTTCTACATATAAGACACCCCTAAGGTATGCCCTAGCTAACCCATAGGGCACGGTGCTGTCTAGGCAAAAGGCAGGACACGTACCTCTGTAGTTTACATGTCCTGGTAGTGTAAAACTCCTACATTTGTTTTTACACTGCTGTGAGTCCTGCTCCCTTCATAGGCTAACATTAGGGCTGCCCTCATACATTGTTTGAGTGGTAGCTGCTGATCTGAAAGGAGTAGGAAGGTCATATTTATTGGCCAATCCAGAATGGTGATACAAAATCCTGCTGACTGGTGAAGTTGGATTTAATATTACTAATTTAGGAATGCCACTTTTAGAAAGTGAGCATTTCTCTGCACTTAAATATTTCTGTGCCTTACAATCCACATCTGGCTGGGTTTAGCTGACAGCTCCTTGTGCATTCACTCAGACACACACCAAACACAGGAAACTCAGCCTCACTTGCATACATCTGCATTTTGAATGGGTCTTCCTGGGCTGGGAGGGTGGAGGGCCTGCTCTCACACAAAGGGCTGCCACACCCCCTACTGGGACCCTGGCAGACAGGATTGAACTGAAAGGGGACCTGGTGCACTTCTAAGCCACTATTTGAAGTCTCCCCCACTTCAAAGGCACATTTGGGTATATAAACAGGGCGTCTGCCCTTATCAACTCTGTCACTTCCTGGAGAAGAAATTGCAACCAGAAACTGTATCCTGCCAAGAAGAACTGCCTGGCTGCCCAAAGGACTCACCTGTCTGCTTTCTGTGAAGGACTACTGCCTTGCTGTTGCGCTGCTGCCTTGCTGCTCTCTGGCTGTGGTGAAGAAGTGCTCTCCAAGGGCTTGGATAGAGCTTGCCTCAGGACCAAAAAGTCTCAGGACCAAAAAGACCTCATCTCTTCAAGAAGGACTAAACAGTCAGTTCTTTCTCTAGGTGATGCTCCTGAGTCACCGGCAAATGCAGCCGCTACCGACGACCAGTTCTCAGAGTTGGGACCTTTTTTCATCACATTACAGCTCGGGATCCAAATTTGTTTTTGTACGTAGTGATGGTCAGTGATTCACGCACTCTACTGCCCTCGGCCATAGAACTCTTCGTATTTTGCTATGGTGCCAACCTGTGCCTAGTAGGACTGCCTTCCCTTAGCATATCTGTGCTGCCCCCACACCCTTGTCCCCATTAATTTTGTCCTGATTGGAGGTAGGACAGGGCAACATTTTGTGGAAACAACCTGTTCAAATCAGGATTAATCTAGCTATATCTCGTAGGGTGAATTCAACCAAAGCTGAGGAGCAGGAGATAACAGTATTGCCTTTGAGAGTAGCAGGAAAAGTGTACCTCCTGCCATAATCAAGCTGCTGTTGCTTAGTTCCTAGCTTGACTAATTTCACATCTCTGGAGGAGAAGACTCTCAGCTCAGGTACAGCATAGAAAAGGCTTAGTAATCTAGACCTATTCAGGGGTTTGGGTTAGACCAACGTCAGGGAAGAGATCGACAAATTCCAAGCATTGCCTGCTGTATCTTTTCCCTTGTGCAGCATCACTGGAGCCATCAGTTCTATTGCAATGTGAGTCACAGGCACCTAGGCTGTCTCTATGTCTAAATCCTCAATGCACCATAAATGGCGAAGCATCCAGATTCAATTCAGGGAGCACCCTCGATTTTCCGGGAGTGCATAAAACCTCCTGTTCAGCTTGTTCAACTTGTGCTGCCACCGTCTCAAGGGACAAGGCAGGGAGCTGCCAGTCTTAGCTACCTTCCTTGAGCCCTTCCTTACTGCCATTCGTTTTTTTCTTTGTAGAGCTTTTCTTCTTATTCCTAGGCTTCCTTGCCTTTGCTGGACCTTCTTGTCAAGCTTCTCCTTCCACTACACCCCCCTACCTAGATTTTCCTCACAGTATAGGAGCTGGGTGGGTCGTGAGGGTTCTGCTGCCCCTTTACGCATAGCAGCCAGCCAACAGGTGTTGTCAGGTGGGGGGCAGCTGAATTTCTGTTGCCCATGTTCTACTTACTTGGCGTATCCTTGTAGCTGGCAACTGGAGCTGACCCCCTGTCAATGCAGTTCTTATTGTTGGAGAATAACAATTTAAGGGAGTGAACTGGGAATGGTTTAGCCTGCTTCCCCTTTTCTTTACCACTTCCCTTCTTCTTATTACCCCGGATCATGGTTACCCCTATTTCAACAGGGGTTTCATTCTGGGGTCCTGGAACACTACTTTTACACTCCACGGTGCTAACTAGTAGCTCCTTTTGTTCAATAGCTATATCTTTTTTTACTGGGACTAGGTTTGTGCTCATCTGCAGGAAAGCTACCCCTCTTTGTTACAGTGAGCCCAGCACCCTCTCCATGCACATAGGCACCTTCATCACGGAGGTTAGCCATGCTTGTGTTTATCTGTAGTACACTCCCAGTTTGGGCAGGGATGGAATCTGCACTTTGCATCTGTGTGTTACTCCTTGTAGGATTTGAGGGATTAAACTGGCTGTGGCTAGCATACCAGGGGGTCTGTGGAGGTGGAGCCTGTTTTGTCCCAATTATTTGTTCACCCAGGACTAGGGCCTGTAGTATCAAAGTTAGTAGTGATTCAATATGCTCAGTGCCCCCAAGAAATGTCTCCAGTAGTGCAAGGATCGAGACTAAAACATTGTTTAATGCTGGCATAGCCTCTGATAAAGCCTTGTGAGGTATCTGCAGACACAGAGTTATTCCTTGAGTACTGACAGGCAGAAATATGCTGGTATATAGAGTCAGTCATACAAAACTCCCCACTGGGGGAGGAGCTGTTTATTGCAGATAGATTGCTGCTAGATTCTAAAAAGATAGTAAAAAGTGGTGAATGTATAATGCTGATTTATGCTGGAACTTGACATTGTGCAAACCTGCATTTATTAAAACATATTCTTTTATTTTATGCCTCTTGGAAATTTGTCCCACTTTTATGGGATAAATCTCCACAAACGACGTTGTGCAGTTTTTCTTTTTCCGCAAAATTATAAACTGAAAAGGATTTGCAAGTAGACAGCCTTCTGGTTAAATCGCCTATAACACAACATTTGCTGATTATTTATCTTGCAATTGAAAAAAGGTAACTTCCTATGAATTGTACAAAGTTTGCAGACTGGGAGAGACACAGCTTTGCAAGGACATTTATGATTCACATAATGACCATGAGTGATGCCGGTTATATAAGTGAGGTGATAGGAGACGAGACCTAATATTAAGATGGCATGTCTGCTATTTTACATCAAAGTATGATATGTTACATCACCTGAAACACTTGATAAACATTTGCTCAGTCCATTAAATAAATATTTTTAATAATGAGGTCAGACCTCCCAAATGCCACTGTTGTTATCAAATGTCTTTAAAACACCCCTAACGTATCTTCCATTGTCTAACTCCAATCTTCCCTTTAAACGACTTTGTCCTACCCCGATCTGTGATTAAATCTTTCTATTGAGTTTAAAACAGGAAATCCATACAAAACAACTTACATGTACAGAGCTGTAAACAAAAAAGGATTGTCAACTCAAACCATCTACAGTGAAGTCAAACAGCGCCTGGGACATGAACAACAAAGATATCAACAGAGATTTGTGGCTGTGTATATATGGTACGCACATCCAAAGGTTTCTATTGTCATAAATATTGAAAGTTCATGATGGTATGTCCAATTAGACACGAGGAGATGCTCAAGTGGTAGTACACCCAGCCACAGGGTGCGGTAAGCTGTCACCCAAGGGTCACAGTCCATGTAGGAGAAGAAAAACCACGGCACATCCCAGGATCAAATGAAAAAACTTTATTCCTTTGTGTTAAATCAGGGTAGAGATCCTCTGATATCATGAAATGCACTGGATACGTAATATGGAAGCACTGTACAATTTTCATATTTTTGTAAAAACAGCCGACACGTGTTTCGTCATCCTTGACTTTTTCAAGGCTTGTAGTATACGAGCTAGATGGTTAATCCTGATAAAATCCAAGAAAAAACTGAACCGTACAGCATGGTGTATAGGTTGTAATGTGGTTAAAGTTCAATGACTGAGACCATGGTAAGTCTTGTAGTATACGAACTAAAAGGTTATTCTTGATAGAATTCCAAGAAAAACTGAACCGTACAGCATGGTGTGCAAATTATAGAATGTGTAGAGTTTACTGCCTGAGACCATGGTAAGTCTTCAGGCTATCCATGTTGCGTTAGAGCCAGTATACGAATGGCGTCGTCACAGTGAGGTCAAACAGCGCCTGGGACATGACAAACCAATCAGGAGTGACATAAAAGCATGTAGGGAACACCCAGAAATACAATGACTGGGGTTTACATGCAGATATGGTAACTGCAAACGAGCCTTAGCGAGCCCAGGGGATGGGAAACCAGCAGTGGGTGAGACAAATCAGAGGAACGAACAGGAATAAAACCATCAGGGAACAAGGAGAGATGCATCCAGGGATACTGCAAGTCATGATGGATCATCACGGGGGGCATAGAGGGGTGTGGCATGGCCACTTGTATCACTCAAAAGGGTGTGAGTGCCAGACAGGACCAAAGGATGTAAAGAATGTCACAGTTTGGGACCTGACAGTGCCAGCAGTCTGGCATAGGTGTTACCGGTACCCTATGCAGCCTGACCAGTGACCAATGCCAGTTTTGCAAGATTCTAAAGTAGAAAAAGTTTAATTCTGGCTTCCTGTGGCCCCCTATTGTAAAACAACAGCAGGAGCGACAAATGTTCCAGAGAATAATCAAGGTGAAAATGGTATTGCCAGAGAATCTGAGGCAGGCATTCAAGCAAGGTATCAACACCAATAGACCATAAAGTCCAGAGACCAGTTTTTTATCAGAGCCCCATTGCACCAGATAGGTGTGGAGAGAGGAGTGGGGGCCAAGACCTGTCGAGCAATTGCAATGTTGGAGCTCAAGATAGGATCAGAAGTGAAAGTATGGAATATGGTAATCCTCCGCAAAGCTCTCAAAAGACCACAGGGTATCATCAGCCAAGAGATGATGGCTCTCCAAGATTCCCACTTGGGACCACTCTGGCCACCACAGTGGTAGACACTTAGGGGGTCATTACAACCTCGGCGGTCTTTTAACAAGACCGCAGAGGGACCATCGTGCTGAAGAACGCCAGTAGAGGCGGTTTGCCGCTCGGCGTATTATGACCGTTGGCTGCCCTCCGTCATTTTTCCGACGGAGAGCCGCCAACAGCCATACTTGCGGGCAGCGGGGAAGTGGAGGTTGCTCCACCTCCACCGCCACTCCAACAGAACACCGCTAAGCTAATCACGTCCTGTGATTCTGCGAGGCGGTGTTCTGTTGGCGGTGTGGTGTCGGCAGAGCTGCCCCCATGGCTCCCGTCCCCTCCCGGCGGATCGACGGAACAGGTAAGTCGATCGTCCATTAGGGGAGGGGGGGTGGGGTGTTGGGTGTTGTGTGGGTGCATGGGGGTGTGAGTCTGTGTATGTAGGGGGGTGTGTGAGTGCGTGTATGCTTGCGGGGGTGTTGCGTGTTTTGGGAATGAGTGCGTGTATGTCTGTGGGTATGTCTGTATGGATGTGTGCGTGTATGTTTGAATGTGGGTGTACGTGTCTGACTGTGTGTGTGGATGTTGGCATGTATGTCAGTGTGTGTGTGTGTATATGTGTTGGTGGTGCCTGCGTGCGTTTCGGGTGTGTATGTGTAAGGTAATGTCGGGGGTCGGTGTGGGGAGGGAGGCATTGCCACATTTGGGGGGTGGCAGGGGTGGTGGGGGGTGTAGGGGAGGGAGTCAGGGTGGGGGTGGTGTGTGGGGGAGACCCCTATCAGTGCCAGGGAAGGAATTCCCTGGCACTGATAGTGCTTACCGCCATGGATTTCATGGCGGTTCCTACCGCTGGAAATACACAGCGGTAAGCCGGGTCAAAATACCGGCGGCGGTATTGTGACGGCCGCCAGGCTGGAGACCCAGGTCTCCAGCCCAGCGGTCGTCTCCGCCCTGGCGGGCGGAACGGAGAACCGGCGGATGACCATGGCGGTAACCGCCATGGTCACGATTCCACAAAGTAAGACCGCCAGCCTGTTGGCGGTCTTACCGCTGGTTTAACACCGACCGCCAGGGTTGTAATGACCCCCTTAATCAGGATAGAGCTGTTGTGCCATAAAGGTGTTTTTTGGTGTGAAAAGCCATCCGCCTTCAGGAGAACGTGAGTCCATTTCCAGACTGCATTCATTGCTAAAAGCATGGGTTTATGCGGATCATGTGACACCTGTGGACTCGCATAAAGGACCGAAAGGCCAAGGGTGGCACTGTGAAGGTTCCACTTAATCCTGACTCACAAAGGAAGTTCACTTTGTGGAAGAAGGTGGTACACCATCTGAGACAAATGATGGGCCCTATAGTAAGACCAAAAATGAGGAAAGCAGAGTCCTCCGGAGGATATGACGGCAAAGAGCTTGGCAGTGGCCAGCTGTGGGGTGTGAGAGACCAAGAAATATTTGCAGATGAGAGCATCAGTTTGCAAGATAAGGCCAGCTGGTATGTGGAACAAGAGCATGTCAAACAATTAATTGAACCATAGGCCATAACCTTTTTGACTGTCTGGACTCTTCCACAGAGGGAAAGGTGGAGGGTCGACAAATTTGGCAAAGTCTTGCTTCGTCAAGTCCAGAAGTGGGAAAAGATTATCCTGCACCATAATGCAAAAGACCCTGTGTAAGAGATGCCCAGATAGTGGAGGCCATTCATGTTGCAGGCAACTGAACCAGGAAGCATTCTGCAGTGTGGAGGATCAAAGGCATTGCCTCTGGCTCAATTGATCTTACATCCGGACAAGTAGACAAAAGAGTCCACCAGATCCATAGGGGCTGGAATCAACACTCCTGGATTAGCAAATGTCATGAGGATATAATTTGCATACGGCAGGAGTTTAAGATTCCCCACTCTTATCCGAATCCCCAAGATGTGCACTAAAGATCTAATAGCCACGGAAGGAGCTCCAGTGCCAGGAGGAAGAGGAGGGGGCATCAAGGGACACCCCTGTCTGGTACCCTGGGTGATAGACACCGGGTTTTAAGAGGATATCATTACAGGGTCAGACAGGGTGACATTATAGTTGATCAGTGCCACAGGGGACTGGAGGAGGCAGTGGACTATTCGTTTTAACATGGGGCCAATTCCAAATCAACCCATGATGCAAAAAAGATAGGGGCATTCAACACAGTCAAAGGCCTTCTCCACATCAGGGGAGAGAAGTAAGTGCTGATCCTGTGCAGACGTGGTAGACCAGATTACATGATCTGCCATACTCATACGCGATTATGGGATGATTAGTAAATGACGAAACTTACCTGGTCATCATGCATCAGTGACCTAATTACTTGACCCAGTCCGGTGGCCAATACCTTGGCCAGTATTTTCACTTTGCAGTTCAGTGGTGAAATAGGATGGTAGTAATCACACTGGAGGCGGTCATTTCCCGGTTTTGAACTGAAGGAGATGTGTGAACTTTTAATAGCAGGACAAAGTGAGCCCAAATACAGCTTCCTGGCACATGGCATCAAGAAGGGAGACAGACAGTTCACATGTGACCCAATAGAATTCAATTGAAAAATCATCCTGCCCTGGGGCTTTGGCCGTGTTCAGGGAATTGATGGCTTCGGAAACCTCCTCCCCCCCATATCAGCGAATCCAGGGCCTCTTTATCACTCCTAGGGAGGATCCGGAGGCAGAGTGCCAACCCAAAAGCCTGGATCCACGTGGTATCAGCTGGGCAAACCCTTGTATAAAGTCCTGTGTAAAAGGTGGAGAATTCCTTCATAATGACTAGTGGCTGAAAAGTGGTAAAAGGTGGAGAATTCCTTCATAATGACTAGTGGCTGAGTCAGGAGAGACCTGGCATGTGACTGGAACACTGGTATTCCCAACTGCACCTCTCGTTGTTTCAGTTGAAGTGCCAGGAGGAACCCTTCCATTGAATTGTGGTCATACTCAGACTGCCATATGTAGGATAGTGCCTTCTCCTCAGCCAGCATGTACAATCTATTGAGTTCAAGTTTTTTCGCTATCAGGGTCCACTGACCCAAGGGGCTGAGGCAAACTCCTTATGTTTTCAAGAGGGTTTGTATGTCCTTTTCCAAAGCAATCCTTTTAGCAACAGCTTTGGAGCGTGCAATGCTAGCTTCCCTCATCAACATTCATCTGAGGTACACCTTCCACCACCACTCAAAGCAGTTGGTTGGAGGCCGCCATCAATTCATTAAGCTTGAGGTAACCCCAGAGTAAAGCCTGAAGTCTTGAGTTCTCATCCAGGGATTTGAGCTGCAGTGTATTCAGGTGACAGGTGCAGGTCAGAGACCTCACCAATCAATCGGAACATGGTCTGAAACCACTCTGACATCGATTTGGCACATACAGTTTAGTGGCAGGGTCACAGCAGACACCAAGAACAGGTTGAACCATGATTCTGAGCTGTGAGCTGGATATAGGTAAGTATATTCCCCGTCCATTGGATGAAGGAGGTGCCACAAACCATGTAAGGGGTGATCTTCCATGAGGAGCACAGGTCACTCATTATCCCGTCGCAGGTCGAGATTCCCTAACTAATCCAATAGATGAGCCAAGATCAAATTCCAGTCACCAGCAATGATGAGTTTGTGGGAGCCAAACTCCGTAAGTAACCCATGGAGCTGAGAGAGCCAGGGACGTTTCACCCCAACGGGGGCATAGATGGATCCGACAATCAGGGTTTGGTATGCAATTTTGATTTGTGAAAAGATATATCAGCTGTGGTCATCCAAATAGGTTTTAAGTACTTGGTTTGGAAGTCGCAGAAATTAACCAAATGGGCAATAATCGCTCTAGGTGGTGCCCAAAGTCTCAGCAGTAGCACCAGGGCCTTATGTGCTCTTTCAATTCTGAAAAACCTAGGGAGTCTCTTAGGAAGCAGGACTGTAGTAATCCAGTCCTCTAAGAAGGGTTCGGTGGGCTGTCACCCAGCCCTCTCTGGGAAAACCCACAAATCTTAAATTATTCCTGCATGATCTCCCCTCAGAATCTTCCATCCGATCATCCAGGCAGCCTGTTTGCTTCTGCAGACTGATGACTGTGTCCTGGAGGGTGCGTACCTCCTGCTGTAGGTTACTTACATTCTGCTCCGTAGTGGTCACACGTTCCGACACCTTGTGTAGGTCATTTCACAACAGGTTAACATCTATAGCTACAGAGTCAATCTTGTACATGCTCCAGCACATGTATTTAAAATGGCTTCCCTGTCCACTAACTATGTCTAAGAATCAACAAAGACATAGTAGGGGCATATCTGCTCATGCACTCACTCTGCCTTAGGGGTGGAAGGCCTTCTGTAGGGGTGACTTACAAATATCATATGCAGTGATAAGTGACATAGCACACAGGGATGTGTGTCAAGCTGTTTTTACTTTTGACTTCACCAAGATATGCAGCGTGTGATGGACATTGCAGAGGATTCTAAATGTTGTGCCAATTGGGGAGCACAACTAAACAATTTTGGGAAAGAGATCTGGCATTAGGGACCTGGTAGCAGGCACCCAGTACACTTTCAGTTGAGATCACATCAAGTACCAGGCAAAAAGTGGGGGTAACCATGCCAAAAAGGGGTACTTTTTGGCATGTTAGGGGGATAGCCCACTTTGAGAAACACAGACACATGTTTGCCTATTTGAAGTGTCATGTGTGGGGGACTGTATTACTTGCTTGTGAAAGAGAGGGAGGGGGCACATATACGCTACCTCATCCTCAGGTTATGCCTATTGGGTGCTCATCTGAGTGGCCCTGGGAGTCTCATTGAGCCATAGAAACCATGTTGTTGACCCAGAGAGATGCTATGTTATTTTATATGGGACCCTAGATGACTGGGAGATTTGCTTTATCAACATATACGCCCCCAATATTCATTCCCCAGAGTTTTTCCCTGAGGTCTTGACAGCTGTATTGCCCTATTTGGATGCGACCATAGTGCTGGCCGGAGATGGTAATTGTGTCTTGAGTGGGATGCTGGATCTGGAGCCTACCAGGGACCACACTAAACCCCGCCTAACAATACGCTTCAGGATGTGATGTGCGGCCTACACTTTAAAAAAAAGTTATTTTGTTATTACGACATTTTCAACAAGTCAAGACTACTGGGTGTGTAGTACATATTAGAGTGCAAGATAAAAGGAGTACAATAAGTGTGGATAAGGACGGGGGGAGGTAATCCTGGAGCCTGTGGGGCGTGAGGGCAGCATTTGGCAATAATCAATAAACAATCTTGTTCATATTGTCATGGTATTCGCAGAGGTCCTGTTCTGATGTCAAAGGGTGTGTCTGGGCTGGGGTGCAGTGATGTAATACCATCTGGAGAGTGCCTTTATATTCAGGTGTAGGGGCACTAGGTAATCGGAGATTGAAACCTGGGGAAAGCGGCCATTGCAAGAGGTGATGAATCTTGCCCCACTGTATGATATGTTTTCTTGCCGGGAGGCCACAGGTGTAAGATTCTATTGTAACATGTGCTGTCTGCAATATTGTGTGCACAGTGAGTGCACTACTAAAGTGCAAAAGACTGCCTGTGTTGACATTTATTGCCATTGTTCAGGGAGGTCGTGTGTCATTTTTAGCTTCAGTCCTGCCAGTAAAGGTGTCCCAAATCCTGTGCCCCGCCACAGATAAGCCTCTGTCACTCAGGGAGAGTAGTGCCTGCGACTCAGCCCTGGCCCACTGTAACAGCCCTCCCTGCCACTTAATGACATCCGGAGTGGAAGGCGCCTTCGACTGCATTGCTATAAGGTGTTTGAATAGGACAAAGGCCAGGTCTATAAACCGGTGTAAGTGTTTGTCCCCCCTATCCTTGGTGAGGATACTGAGTAAACAGGAATCAGGGGTAGGGGATAGCATGTGGTTTGCCAATCACCCCGTCAGCGTAGTGATTTTGTGCCAGGCCCGCTATAAGGGTGGGCAGGTCCACACCATGTGATAGAAAGTGGGTTCCTGTTCTCCGCAGCATGGGCATTTATCTGTTGTGTGGGAACATGCTTTGTAGCCGATGAAGGGATAAATATGCTGGTGTAGATAATTAAATTGAGTAAAGCAAAATCTCGGATTGCGAGACACAAACTTTACCTGTTGGAGTGCCTTTGTCCAGGCAGTAGAGAACAATGGAATAGAAAGGACAACATCCCATCGAGTTCTTGCCCCCATCTGACCTGTGTCAGTGCATTTAAGAAGGGTACTATACATCAAGTATTCAGCTTTTATGGGGTCTGAGCCTGACAATAATATATGGAGCATGGGCGATGTAGGAGGTTCTGTGACTCCATTCTGCCAAGTACTGTGTATAAGCTGTTTTAAGGCACAGTAGGTCAAAAACTGTCCCGGGCCTATGTTGTAGGTATCTTCTATATCAGTGTAACTCATAAGTATGCCATCTCTAAAGAGGTCCCCAACCGTATTTAGCCCAGCTGTCAGCCACGGTACCAGAGTATGAGGTGTATTCAAGTCCCTTCCACCCCGTACACTAATCAATGGGATCTTGGGGGAGTAGGGTGGTATTGTTTCCTTATTCCAAACAAATTGGCTCCAACATATTCTGGCTGTGTCCATCAGGTTATTGCTGTGTAGGGGAGGGCAGGTGCGGTCTGTCCACCATGTCAACAAATCCGTCCGACCCAGCCTGTCATTTACCATTACCCTCTCCACTGTGAGGGAGGTCCTAAGCCAGGATAGTGGCCTTTGTAATTGTGTCACAGCATAATAAAGTTTGAAGTTAGGCAGACCTAGGCCCCCTTCCTCAAGTGGGTAATTTGTGGTAGCTAAGGCGACCCAACACCGATTGTTCCCCCATATTAGTTCTAACATCAGCCCATGTAATGAGCAAAAGAATGATCTAGGCAGCACCAGTGGGAGCGCAGTAAAAACATATGATAATCTGGAGAGTATTATCATCTTTGCGATTGCAAGGCTTCCCTGGGTCGATAGTGGTAGTGAATCCCAAAACGGCAGCGACTCTTGGATCGAACGGACTGCTCATCCCAAATTGCGCTCCCTGACACCTTCAGTCGTGTGGTATATTTGTATGTCTGTGTGAGAAACTGGCACCTTGTTGCAGTACCCCGCACGTTTTGAGTGGTTTCTGAATGCAACTTGGAAAGGGGTGCACAGGGATCCTGCTAACCCGGTTCCCAGTGCCAGTGTTCTTTCCCTAAAACATAGTAAAAGTAATTGGATACACTTTTAGCTACCTCTATAAGTCCCTAGTAACAGATACTTAGGTACCCAGGGCATGAGGTACTATGGGTAAGTCCCTGAGGGCAGCAGCACTGATTGTGCCACCGTCTAGGGCCATGCATCCAGATGCACCCAGCATTGCCATGGCAGGCTGAGTGTCCTGGTGCAAACCTAACACACAAACTTGATTTGGCCAACTACCTGTGTGCCCTGTCCACCATCCACTGCATTTACTATGGGTAAGGCACACCTGTAGCAGGGCTTACAGCTGTTAGGCAGGGTGCTCCATATTATATGTGAGGGCACAGCTGCATGAGCAATATGCCCCCCGGTGTTCCTGCCAAACCGGGGACATAGTGAGTGAACAGAGCAGCCATTTTAATGTATGTGCTAGACACTGGTCAACACGAGTTTCCCAGCTACATAATGGCTACTCTGAACCCTGGGTTTTTTGGTATCAAACAACTCAGAATGATAAATCCAAACTGATACCAGTACTGGATTTATTATAAAATGTACCCAGGGGTCACCTTAGAGGTGCACCCTGCAAAAGCTAACTATCCTGGCATGGTTGCTGACTGGTTCCAGCCAGCCTGCCACATTCAGACAGCCAATACACAAACCCTGGGGGAGAGCACTGTCTCTCTGAATTGAGAGACAATGCCCTCCTGGGTGGAGGAGCTAACAGCCACTCCCTCAGGAATGTGCAGTCCCCTGGTGGTGAGGTTCAATGGGCTACCACCCTTGAAACTCAAGCCCACAGGCATGCTGCTAACAGCAGATGGTTTCCCCCTTTGTCCACCCGCACTTTTAGGGGCAGCAAAGGTGGGAAACCACACAAAGGGTAGTAGGAGTGGCCTCACTGAGCCTGCACCACCCCTAGGGTCTTGCAGGCAAAGTGGACCCTCCATTTGATTTTCCTCCATGTTGGATGGCAGGAAAATAGCCAATTAGGTTTAGGATAGTGTCCCTTCCCACAGGAAGTTGTCACTGTAGTGAGTGTAGCCACCCACGGGTAAATGTCCCATTGGACACTACCAGTTCCCCCTAAAACGCCCACTAAATTCAGTATTTAGTGGGCTCCCCTAGACCAAGAACTCAGATTCATCAGGAAGAAAAGAAGACAGCACCATAGAACCCGACAGGATGAGAACAGAGGACCTGCTGCATCAGAAGAGGCTCCAAGACCCCTGCTTGCTGCCCCAGAGTCCCGACAAAACGCTGCTGCTGAGGAGCTGTCAGCTGGATCGACCTCAAAAGACCCGGAGGACCTCCAGGCTTTGCAAATTACCCAAGATCTCCCTCCTGATTGGGGACACTGCTCACGTATAAAAAAAACCAGAAAGAACCAGCAAACCGGTAAGGGTCACTTCACCGACCGGCCGATATCTCTGTGACTGGAAGTCACAGCCAGACCCAATGACATGCCAACAACAGCCCGGATGAGATCCTTGTTGGCACTGCACCCTCTCGTGGACGAGTTTTTCCAATACCCTAGGAACTGGTGAGTGCAGCAAAAACAGCTCACCCAGAGCTGCAACTAGACCAGGAGGAAACCCCAGTTGAGGGACTTGAGGAACACCCTGGACCTCCCGCCAGAGCGTTCTTGTTGTCCTGCAAGGCCCCCAAAAGAAGTCTTACCTCCAGCTCCAAAGGGCTCCAGTGCGCACAGCTTCCAAGACCTCCAATTCGCCCTGCATCTGGTCGCCCTGGGCTCTGCATCGCAGAATCTGCTGTGTGTCCCTAACCCCTTGCAACCTCAACAGCCCAAGGTGACCCCAAGGCACCATCTTTTGATTTGTAAACCAGCTCATTTTCCAGGTGGCCCCTCCAAGTGGCCCTGTGCCTGTGTCAAGAGACTTTCCGCCGAGGCTCCCCAGCTGGCACAGTGTGCCCCCCCGACTTCTTCGACCATCCTGCAAAAGAAGAGACAGGTAACTCAACTGTCGATTTTTAATGCTTTTTTAAACGTGACTGCTCATTGATTCAAATGGTGCGTAATTGCGCACAGAAAGACTAACTTTATTAAAATTTTGAAAAGTCATAACTCAAAAAGTGCTTAACGTATCTTAAAGAGCTTGGTCTTAAAAATTATACAAAAGTCTGAATTATTTTTATAAACTCTGGTCTCAAGTTATTCATTGAGAGTGTGTGGTGCATGATTGATTTTGTGAGTACATCAAATGCTTAGCACATCTTTTGGATTGGCCTAACTACTGGACCAGCTACCTTAAAAATTGGAGCATTAGGTGTTCTAATTTTTACCTCTGGAAGCCAACGTGTGGTTGCCTGGCCCCCCTGCACAGTGTGCCTAGTTTTGCACACTACATAGAGGACCAGCCTCCTGCAACCTAGATATTTAAATGTAATGTGACACCAAGCCAGACTATGTACCGGGAGAGCAGGTCGCAAATGCTCTGGGACAGGGGCCAGCAGGAATAAGCAAGACTTTGTCCAGGTCATGCGTAAACCGGATAAGTCCACGGTATGATATAGTAGTTGCATGATCTCTGGCAATGAGGACGTGCTCTTGCGCAAATATATTAATGCATCATCTGCATAAAAGGAAATGATGTGGAAGATGTCTAAATATGGAATCCCCCATTGCTGCGCCCGTAGTCGAAGGTGTGAAGCCAAAGGTTCAGTTGCTATCACTGTAGCAGGCACCCCCGTCTAGTGCCGTGGCAAATAGGGAAGCTATCTGAGACTACTGATCCCATTTTCACATGGGATGTGGGACTGTAGTACAGTATACTAATCCAGTCCAAACAGTGTCTCCTTTCAGTAAGGCCGTCCAAGAGTGTCGAAGGCCTTTTCGATGTCCAATGACACGCTAACCTGTCATGTTCCTCACTTGGGGATCCATTCAATAAGCGAAAGAGCCTTCGAATATTAAAAAAGGATGAAATCTGATTGATCTCCATGGATCAAGTGACCAATCAACTGGAGTAATCGATTTGTGAGAACTTTTCCCAGCAATTAATTTACAGTGCAAATTAAGTAATGACAGGGATCTATAAGAGCGCACATCCAAAGGATCACAACCTGGTTTAGGCAGGACCACTATCAGTACCTCTTTGTGAGAGTTGGTAAGATTGCCCCGCGTTTTTGCTTCATGCAGCACTTCCAGAAATGGTCTTGTTAGGTGAGCAGAAAATGTGGAGTAGTACTTCGCTGGCAACTCATCTGATTTCCCACTCAAGCAGGCAGTGGTGGGGGGGGGGCAAGATGGCGGCTAGAGCGGACGCCTAAAAAAGAGCTCCGCTAACGGCCTGCAATTATCCTTTAAATCGAGGATTCTTAGCACCAAAAACTCGGAGCAGATGTCGTACTAAAGACGCAGGTAGCCCCGGAGCCCGGGCGGAACGCAGCGCTTGAGACCTACACCACAAGCGGACCAAGAACGCAGGGGCTCGATGACGGGATGAGACAAACACAAAACTGAGGCCGAGGTGGGGAGCCGTCCCCGGCCTGCGCGTGCTGCCGTCGAACCGTGGCCAGAGAGCAGCCGCGCGCCGCCGCACCTAGGGCAGGGACCCCTGTACCCAGCGCTGAACCGTGAAGGCTCCAGAAGACAAAAGCACCAAACTAAAGGGAGGAGAGGAGAGCTGCCGCGGCGGGGGCGGTGGGCCGCGGGTGCTATTCACTGCGGGGCGGCCCCCGCGGACTGCGGAGGACCATAGGAGTGGTCAAACACTATCCCCACTAGAATGTAGATGGGCATACCCCTCCTGATCAGAGCTGCCTAGTGCACGAGCGTCCCCACCCGCCTGACACTGGGAGATCGCCACGATTCCTACCGACCTGTGCGCATGCCATCGGGAGCAAAGCAGACTCGGGGCAAGGTCTGCCCCGGAGGTCAACCCGACTATCAATACGAAACACCGCCTGAGGGGAACAGAAGGGAACCCATGCGCTGACACACTCGTGTTGGAGACCCCAGGGAGATGCACCTCAACACTAAGACACGCCAGATCACGGCATAGGAACACCGGACCCGAGGCAGACTGCGTGGGGCTACAGGGTCGAAATTAGGAGTCTATAGGTACCCCCCCAAATGAATCAAACAACGTAGGGGACAGTAGATCACGGGCATTGATGAAACCGGCCTAGTGGGAATACCATAGGAGTGTAGCAATATAGAGAGTAACCGCGATCCCCAGTGAAGAAGGAAATTGAGATAACACCAAAGGGATCACAAAACCCCAGAAAAGAAACACAAAAACCCAGAACAAGGCAGAGACTTCCTTCACAATAACCAGCACCAGCAGTTGGGGAAAACAACAGGCACCTCATTGCACAATACTCCTAGTGAAAGAGACATTAAGGAAATTGAATATCAACAAACATTATATACCAAACCAGACAATCCCGACCCCGGTGGACACTGCGAGGGGGCACATAATTAACATTCCCCAGAACCATAGTCAAATGCAAGGAATATCGGAAACTAACTGCAAACAGATATGAAGCACAACTGCTAATCAGAGCACAGACGAGAGGCCAGGGCGCAATCCACTACTCAACTACAGCCCCCAAGCAATACAGCCAACAATACTGCCCACCCTCCTAGGCCCACAGATAAAACATGGTTAAACCTAAACCCCCAAGAGGACAATCTGAAACAGGCACCAAGACCCCGCCACTAGAGTCAAGCATGGACACCACAGCCATCGCCCTACGTAAAGTAACCGAAACTCTGGCCACTCACTCCATAAAATTCGACAGAGTATTACAGGACGTGCTGGAAACCGAAACCTCCCTGGAAGCCAAAATAGATTCAGTAGCAACGGAGGTCAACATCTTAAGAGCTGACCACCGCAAACTGACGGAAAGGGTTACCACTAACGAATCGGCCATTGTATTGATCCACCCCGACATCGAGGACCTGAAAGCCAAACTTCAACACCAAGAATTTGAAATACTAACGATGCAAAAATGAGCTGAAGACGCAGAGGGCCGATCACGCCGAAACAACATTAGATTCTCGGGATTCCCGGAACGGATAGAACTTCCAAATGCAGAAACATTCCTCGAACACTGGCTAAAAAAAACTGCACTAACGCAGAACACTTCACCTTTACTATCAGTGAAACGAGCTCATCGGATACCGAGAGGCCCACCGCGCCCAGGAGCACCTCCTCGACCACTGATAGCAAGATTCTTGAACTACGGAGACAGAGATCAGATCCTACGAGAATTCCGGACCTCGGGTCCTGTTTGCATAGAGAACGCACAAGTCATGGCCTATCCTGACTATACAGCAGAAGTTCAGCGCAAGCGCACCACATTCATCAAAGCAAAGCAAATCCTATGAGACAAAAACATACCCTACTCTCTCATGTACCTGGCTAGATTGCGAGTGGTGGACGGCGAGAGAACTTCGGAGGATGTATGGACATGGATACATGCAAAAGGTTTCACAGACCACGTTGCCGAACAAACTGAACAAAAAGACTGGCACACTCAACGCTCCCGCAGAGGGAAGAAAATGGGCCCAGGACCCAAATCACGCCCATCCAGATCACAAGCAGAAGCTGAGCAACTACAAGTCATAAAAGACACTAACATGTTCTCGGCCCTACGCTCAACACTCAACAACGAAACCAGCGTAACAGGCTCAGACTCACCAAAAAGCAATAACAGTCCCCCGTCGTCGCCTATGTTATCTGGCCCGACTTTTACACCACGCACGGCCGACGATCTCTGAAGGCTTAACGTCTTTGTCACCACATGATGAGACCACAAATGGACACCACCTCGGTCTCAATCAAAGTAATAACAACTAAGGCCAAAAGACACCAGACGTCCCACATGCGTTCACTGGCCCTACTCGGGGACAAGCCCAAGGATACTATTGAACTGGATACCACACACCAGATAATGTGACTTTGTCCCGAGAACAGGAAAGCTCACAAAGGAAATGAACACATCCGAACAGGCCGACCTCGCTGACCACCCCCACATCCATCTCGGCCCTACCCCTTAACCTGAATGGGTTACCGCATGGACATCAACCCAACTACTACCCAAGTTGGCACCAGTTGTGCCCGGTTCAATCCATTACTAGTAAACTATTTTCTCTTTCCTTTCCTCTCTCTTTGTCCTCACCCTAACTGTCACCATCATATTCTGGACTCGGCTGTGCTGGGGGGGAGGGAATGAATGGAAACCAAGGGAAAAAGACAGAGGGTCAAGCAGAAACTGCTTATAAAATGTGCCCTATCCAACATATAACAACAAAATACAATGGGGTCTTATAACATATTAACATGGAACGTAAGAGGAATGGCGAACATAAATAAGAGTAGTAGAATATATGCGTATCTCAAGCGACACAATACACATATAGCGATACTCCAAGAAACGCACCTATCCGCTCAAGAATTACACATAATCAACATCAAATGGTCGGGTACAATATATGGCACTAAAACATCCACATACGCAAAAGGGGTCCTAATCTGGATTGCCCCTGGGATCCCGTACCTGATAAATGAAACACAGATAGACACAGACGCCAGATATGTCTACTTGAACGGTGAATTAGACGGCAGACAATTAGCCATAACTGGCATATATGCACCCAACACAGGCCAGGGGGAGTTCTACAAAAAGCTACATCTAAATTATTAACACATGACTTATCAATGCCCACTGTGTGGGGAGGAGATTTCAATGGAGTCCCGGACATATCGCTAGACAGGTCACACCCCCCATTGGAGAATACACACAGCAAGAGACAATCCCAGACATTAAAATCCTGGATCTCAGATAGGAGACTACAAGACATTTGGAGAGACCTACATCCCACAACTAAAGAATACTCCTTCTATTCCCTGGTACACCAACTACACACATGCATCGACCTAATACTATGTACAGAGGAGATCATGCACCTAATCAAAAATGTCTTCTACATGGCTAAGACACTGTCCGACCACTGCCCACTAATGGCCACACTACAGTGGGGCAGACAACATACATGTATCCCCATGTCGCGGCTACAACCCACATTGCTACAAGACCCCCCTTCCGTAAAGAAATAGCAGATGACATTGATACCTATTTCAAAACCAACACAGGATCAGCATTAACAAGGGCAATGGAATGGGATGGACATAAGGTAATGATGAGAGGCATGTTCATGACAATAGCAAGTGGAGTCAAGCGCACACTGACGTCAGAACTCAGGGAAATAGGGAAAAATAAACGCAAAGCAGAGTGCAAAACAGCGATACAAGGCGACGCTGGTAACGACATACTCACTCTTCAAAAGCACTGGAATGAGGTAGAATCCCAACTGAGAAAATTTGACTACCGCCACTACACAAAGCGCCTCCACACGGAAGGACACCGCTCTAGTAGAATGCTAGCATGGCTGGTGAAAGGAGAACAAAAACGAGCTCCTATCAATGCCATCCGTCTAGACACAGGCATAATAATCAATACACAGACAGAAATAAATAATGCCTTCAGGCATTACTATGCCCCCTGTATAACGCAGGATCTCCTCCACCTCCGGAACAGATAGAAGCCTTCCTCCAGTCTGCTCAGTTAACTCGCTTAACGGCGATTCAAATACAAGAACTAGACAAACCCATAGATATAGATGAAATAAAACAGGCCATACAACAATTAGCCCACAATAAGGCTCCAGGGAGAGATGGACTCCCAATTGAATACTACCAATCTTTCCCAGCCCAGACATTGTCCCCTTATCTAGCAATGATTCAGGAAGCATACGCCGTGGGGAGACTACCCGATTCCCTACGAGAGGGAATGACAGTAGTCCTCCACAAGAAAGATCGGGATCCTCTGGATGTCTGCTCATGCCGCCCACTATCATTATTGAATACAGACTGTAAAATACTAGGGAAAGTACTAGCGAATTGCCTTCTCAAAGTCATATCTACTTTAGTTCACCAAAACCAATCTGGGTTCATACCAGGACAAAACACTTTCGTCAATATTAGAAACCTGATACGTCTAATAGCAGACACACCAGAAACTGACACCACTCGAGCTGCAGTATCCCTCGATGTCGAGAAAGCGTTCAACACACTAGGATGGCCATTCTTAATGGCCACACTAAAAGAAATGGGATTTGGCAAAGTATTCATACGCTGGATATCAGTCCTATACGCTGACCCAAAAGCGCAAGTCAGAACAGGAACGACCATCTCTGAGGAATTCTCAACAGGGCGTGGCACCCGGCAAATCTGCCCCCGTCACCGCTCCTTTTCGCGCTAGCAATAGAGCCACTCACAGCCAGACTGCGTACAGAGGCAACACGCTGGGGCATACTAGATGGAGAGAACCACCGCATCAGTTCCCTATATGCGGATGATGCGTTAATATTCCTCTGCAACTACCCCAAATCCTTACCCGACCTGCTTCAACTACTGAATTCTTTCGGGCAGCTATCTGGGCTGCATGTGAACTGGGCAAAATCATGCCTGTTTCCAATGAGACTACAATCAGACCATCAAGACAACCCAGACACAATACATGGCTTACAGTGGAGAAATACCACTTTTAAATATTTAGGTGTGCATATCTACCACAACAATGCAGATTTAAAAGAAGGAAACTTAGAACGAATGATCAGATCAGTAAAAAGCTCACTGCCTTTCTGGTGCTCCTTACCATTATCACCGATAGGTAGAGTCGCAGTGGCTAAGATGATAGTACTCCGCAGACTACTATACTACCACTAGTACTACCAAAATCACTCTTTGTACAACTAACAAGAATACTGACCGACTTGATATGGGGAGGGAAACAACATCGTGTGGCCCTGGCCAAAGCTTACCTTCCTCTAGAAAGGGGAGGGATGGGTGGCTGGAGGACCCACACAGCCCAGAAATCAGCACTCTAAGCACAAATATAGGTCACCCGGATATACTAAGATGGCTCCTGGGCCACGAGGTCATCCCCCAACACAATAATGTGTTGCTAAAAACAGCTGAACGCATATGGCGCCGATATGTAGACATAGGAACACGAACTCCGCTATATTCACCCAAAATACCACTACAGGCCACACCAGGAGTAGATAAACTTCACGGCAGACTGGATTTATCAACCTGGGTCATGAAAGGAGTTAAGACGATAGGGGACCTCTTCCCGGAGGGGCAATTCCTCACCTATGAAACGCTAGCTGAAAAGTACAATCTAGGCAGCGGCGAATTTATCACATACAGCGGTTGATATGAAACACATGGAGAAGCAGTAATAATGAACCCCAAACATCACCAGTCCTACACGACCTACTCCAGGGATTGGGAACACAGTCAGATATCTCTTGGTTATACAGGACCCTACAAGTCAACCCAGAGGTACCACAATCACAGGCCAAGATCAAATGGGAAGAGGCAATACATTCACCTCTGAGCACACAAGCATGGACCATGGCTCTTGCAACTACACGCGAGATATCACGCAATGCCCGCTTCCGCTATACACAATTCAACTACATACATCAAACGTACTTAACACCAGCCAGAATAAAACGCATGTTTCCGCAAGCAGGGTCTGACTGTCCAAGGTGCGGTCACTCACCAGCTGATTTCTACCACATGACATGGGATTCCTCACCAATACCACACATATGGCAAGATGTAACCAAACAGACCGCACTCCTGACCGGGCTGCCCCTATCCCCAACCCCCGAGTCCTGCATCCTACCGATATGCAAAAGACGCAGTAAAGATAAACAGAAACAGAGATGCGCAGACCTGGTGTTCATTATATTAAAACAACTTATCGCGACACATTGGAAATCGCCGAGTGCTCCCAGCGTACACCATTGGGCATCGGACTTACTACGATGGGCGGTGGCGGAGATACAAACGCTGCACGCGCTCTGCGATAGGGGAATAATAGTAAAGGGAGTCGAAATATGGGAAGCATTCATAGAACAACTGGAAGAGAAAGATGATACATGCCCCCCCTGAACTGCACACACACATTAAATTAAACGGCATGATTGTGGCAGATTTTAAAAAATTGGCCCTTGATTGTAAATTTGGTCCTATACATGATGATCTGATACGGGATCAGGTGGTTATGCATGGCAACAATCAATCCATTCAAGAAAGGTTATGGATTAATGGTGATTCACCGCTGGAGGAGATTTTGGCCATTGCAAGGAAGGCAGAAATTTCTGAAAGGTGTGTTTCGGAATTAAAATCAACTGAGAGGAGTGTTGACAATGTTTACAGAATTTCTAATCGTAAAACGCAGAAGGAACAGAAAACATCACTGAGCAATGATAGTGAGAAGAGGTGTTATAGGTGCGACAGTAAGGAGCATCTGGCATATGCTAAGTCGTGCCCGGCTTTGAAATTAAAATGCAGTAAATGTGGTATTATGGGCCATTTTGCAAAAGTCTGCAGGAGTAAAAAGAAAATAGTTAAATGTATATCAAAAGGTGATTCTCACATGGGAACTGAGAACGAAGAATATTCTCCTGAATTTAAAGACGTTACGGTTAACGAGAATTTTATCTTGAATATAACTGATGCAGGGTCTAAAGGGAAACCAATGTGTGATATGGAGATTGGTGGGATTCCCATTACTTTATATGCTGATTCTGGCTCTCCCTTCACCATTGTGAATGAAGAAGTGTGGAACACAACGTTCGTGAATAAATTAGGAAAACAATTGTCACAACCATATGTATGTCCAGAAAGTTATACTGGAGAAAAAATTGACCTGCTTGGTTTCAGATGGCTCTCATTTTCCTTTAAGAATAGGTGTACCAGAGGAAAACTGTATGTATCAAAAAGGGGGCCATCAGTTCTTGGATGGAAAGATCAAGGAAAACTTCAGATGATCTTGGATCCCAACAGCAGAGAAAAAGTATTAATAGTTGATGATGGGTTTTCTTCAGCTGTGGAAATGGAAAGACGATTCCCTAAAGTCTTTGATACACAGCTAGGAAAATTGGCTGGTTTTGAGCATGAAATAGTATTAAAGAAGAATGCTATACCAAAATTTCATAAAGTGAGACCAGTACCTTTAATGATAAGGGATGAAGTTTCTAAAGAATTGGAGAAGTTGGTACGAATGGATGTTATTGAACCAATAGAAAATGCAGAGTGGATTTCACCAGTGGTTATCGCCCGACGCAGCAATGGGAGGATCCGCTTATGTGTCGATTTGAGATATTTAAATGATAATATTGTGATTGATTGTTTTCCTTTACCAAAGATCACTGAGATGGTTTCCAGTTTAAAAGGTGCAAGTTGGTTCTCTACAATTGACTTATCAGCTACTTACCATCAGATTCCTTTGAGAACTGAATCAAGGAATCTGACAGCCTTTATCACTCCTTTTGGATGTTTTCAGTACAAAAGGATGCCTTTTGGACTAGCGTCTGCAGCTGCAGTTTTTCAAAGACTAATGTATAGGTTGTTTGGGAAATCATTAGGTGTGATGTGTTTCCAAGATGATATTTTGGTATTCGGGTGTGATCGGAAGGTGCATGATGAAAGATTGAGACATGTTTGGGGGTGTTGGAGAGTAAGGGTTTGACTGTAGAGTTGAGCAAATGCAAGTTTGCCAGGAGAAGCGTGGAGTATTTGGGGCATGAGATCAGTGGTGATGGTGTGAAACCTAAAGCGTCATTGGTTAACGCTATTGTTGGTGCAGCGACCCCCATTTCAAAGGAAGAAGTAAGATCATTTTTGGGGATGGCAGAGTTTTGTGCGAAGTTCATCCCAAATTTTGCTACTAAGGTTTAAAATTTAAGACTTCTTCTTAAAAAGAATGCCCATTTTATTTGGAGTGAAGTATGTGAACAAGAATTTGTGAAGATTAAAGATGATTTGATCAATGTTACGAATTTAGGAAGTTTTGACCCTGAATTAGATACTATGACAACTACTGATGCTAGCAATAAGGGGTTGGGAGCTGTTTTATCTCAGAAAAGCAGAGATGGAAGGGAGCGGATAATCTTTTTTGCTTCCAGATCATTATCACCTTCTGAGGAGAAGTACTCAGTTATCGAAAAGGAGGCTTTAGCATGTGCTTGGGCCTTAGAACACTTTCGTACATTCATTTGGGGTAAGTGCATCACTATTCAATGTGATCATAAACCTTTGATTAAGTTACTTACATCAGAGGGTAGTGTGTTGGCTTCTGCGAGAATTTTGAGACTGTCCTTGCGTATGAAAGATTTTATATATCGCATTGTGTACGTTCCTGGGAGGAACAATTTGATGGCTGATTGTTTATCAAGGCTGCCAGGTCCATTGGAAAGTTGCGTGGATGATCCTTGGGAGAATTATAGCATTGCTCTCATACATAATGCTGGTAGTTCTTCTATTGATAAGGACTCTTGGGGTGAAGAGATGGATAGGGATCTTGATTTGAAAATGCTAAGGAAGTTTATTTTGGAAGGTTGGCCTAGGAAAGACAAACTTACAGAGTTGAGTAAGCACTTTTGGGAGGTTAGACATGGATTGTCCATGGATGGAAGCATCATCTTGAGGGGAAATAAAATTATTCCACCGTGCGGTATGAGAGATGTTGTTTTGAATCTGTGTCATGAAGGTCATTTTGGCATTGTCCGCACCAAATCGGTTGTTAAGGATTTATTTTGGTGGCCGGGAGTAGACAAAGCGGTGGAAAGGTTTGTAAGATCCTGTAAGGTGTGTTCATCGGCAGACAAAAGTTTGTGTACTGTGAGACCACCTATGGAACAAGCTCTCTTACCTAAACAACCTTGGGAATGTGTTGCGGTAGATTTGTTTGGTCCTGTAGGGGATGAACAAGAATATGTTATTGTTCTTATCGATCTATTTTCTAAATGGCCTGAAATCGGTATACTAGAAAGAGCGGACACTGCTAGTGTGCTTGAGTTTATGGACAAGGTATTTTTGTCTGAAGGTATTCCAGCGAAATTGTTAAGTGATAATGGTGTGCAATTTGTTTCAGATGCTGCTAGATTGTATTTTGAAAGAGTGGGAATTAAGCACAAAACTACATCTTTGTACAATCCCAGTGGCAATGGTACTGTGGAGAGATTCAATAGAGTTATCAAAAATGTTATTCAGAACTCCAGGAGTAAGGACGATTGGCACACAGCTGTATTTAAAGCTGTTTGGGCGTACAGAATTACTGAAAATGTATCTACTGGTTTGAGTCCGTTCGTCATTATGAGAGGCAGAAAACCCAGGGGTAAGCATAATCCTGCGTGGTTGTGTGATGTGGGTGTGGAGCATTGGTCTTTGGGAGTGGTTAGGGATAATTTAGACAAAACGCACATTAAAAACAAGTCGTACTATGACCAATCTCATCATGTGAAACCTGTGAAAATTTCTGTGGGAGATTGGGTACGAGTTAAGAAACCTTATAAAGTTAAGAAGAATGAAAGCCAATATTTTGAACCAGAACAAGTGATGGAAGTATTGCATAATGCTGTTAGATTGAGTAATGGGAAGGTTTGGAATCTCAAACGCATTGCTGTAATTAACAATAAGGAGTATATTGTACGAAAATATGAGATTGAGAATGGAAGATCTGATTGGTTAGAGGATGAGTTACAAGGTGTTAGGACTGCGGGAGAGAGTGACTGCATTTTGCCCGCGACCCAAGATGGTTCTAACTATGAAGAAGGGGGAACGTGTGCGGGTAGTGACCTGGAATGTGATGAGGAAGATGCTATGCGTGTGGAGAAGAGGAAGGTGACACGTCCGGGTTGGTTGAAAGATTATGTGTTAGGATACATACTTGAGAGTTAACTTCCACCTTTACATTGTAAGGAACTTTATCATTTTTGTATTTTAACTTTGAATTGTTTTGTTCTTATTTAGCTTATCTGTTGGTTATTATTTATTTTTAAGATAAGGAAAGGGGATGCGTTGTGTGTTAGCACATTCCTTAATGGAATGTGTGGCTAATGACGCGAGGGAGTTCCAATGTCCACGACGTTGGAATTCTCTTGTGGGCAGTTGAGCCAGGATGTTCGTCTGTACGGACCTGCTCCCTTTTGCTGTACTGGCTATCTAAATAAAAGAATTAGTACTCACCTCGGTTCCTTGATTCATCTATCGACGATTACACTACTACAGTTATGCAAGGACACATTCATTTTTTGGTGGGCAGGGGGAGATTAAGGGGGTCATTACAACCCTGGTGGTCCAAGACCACCAGGGCTGTTCTGACGGAAGCACCGCCAACAGGCTGGCGGTGCTTCCCAAGGTATCAAGATCGCGGTGGAAGTGCCGCGGTCGCACCGCCGAGACTGGCGGTTTACCGCCACGTTGGTCCCGGCGGATTTAATCCACCAGGGCAGCGCTGCTAGCAGCGCTGCCCAGGGGATTACGAGTCCCCCTACCTCCAGCCTTGGGTGGGTTAGCGATAGTGCCCATAGTTTTTAACACAAAGTCTGATCTACTAAGGTAGTCAGACTGATTTCTGCGTGAAAGAAATATTACCTCTTTTAAGCAGATGCTAACATGAAGAAATGTTTTCATTTCTCCAAACATTCCACACAATACATGTGTGCTGCAATGTACAACAGACATACAATGTGTGGAATGTCTAAGAATAGTTCAGGTATACAATTCCAGTGCAAATTCTATGCAAGACAGCACACACACACACACACACCTCTTCACCATGGTGCAAAGGTTGTGTGTGCCAGCACAGGGCCAGCTAGCAGCAGCAGGCCATGTTTAATAAAATGACTCTGAAGAGACTTCTTCCTCTTGTGCGATGCATCTCAGCAGCTTTGGTTTTTGTTACACTAAAAAAAAAAAAAGCATCCCCTTAGTGTCTAGTTCTGGCTTTCTAGCCTTAACCCTGGTGCTCTCATGCAGATGAAAGCACTTAAAATAAAAAATATGTTTACCTACCTTAACCTCTCGTACTTAACCCTTTCCCTTAAACTTTCTCTCTCTTTCTGTCTGTGTAACTTCATCTTCTCTATGTTGGTTCTACTTACCTCATCTCTCTCTCAATATACCAAATATACCCCTCTCAGCATCATCTTCCACTGCTTCTTTCTCGTGGCATTCCCCCTCTCTCGAACACTCAGTGCCTACATCAGCATCTATCACTTTCAAACCCCTGTCCCTTCTTCATCCCAGGTGACCTCGCTGTGTCTGTCCTCCATCACCTCTACTTCTCACTCAAACTCACCTCTATGACTGTCTCTCCTCTCTGTCACTCCTCTCGTGCCTTTATTACCTCACTTCTCTCTCAGTCCTTTCTCTACCTCACTATCCTCATCACCTATCTCGTTTCTCTCGCTGCCTCACATCTGATCACTTCTCTTCTACCCACTGATCTCTCTCTTCTCTCTCTCTCATTATCTCATCCCTTCACCTCCCTTTCCCTTGTTCTACCTCTATCCCCACTGTAAACATCTTACTCGTTTCTGGCTACATCTATTTCTCTATCTTTAGCCCTTTCCTCTATTATCAACTGCTGTGTGCATAAGACATATTTTAATATTATCACTGGTACCATAAACATCTAATAAGAAACACTTATCATGTTTTTTTCAACAATAAGGGTAACAAGCAAGTTGCACAAAAATTCCACATAAAATTATGTTGTTACAAATAAAAACAACCAGAGTTCAAACTCAGAAAGAATTGGCTCGTTCGTGCCTTCCTCTGGCACTGTTTGGCTGGGGGCACTAGGCAGCGTATGCATTTGGCTGGTTTTGTGCAGTGACGTAAGGAAACTTAAAGCACACCCCCTGCAAAGTACCTGCAGGGGGCTCCCTTCCCCCTGGATTAAGTCAGGGGCCCGCCGCCAAGTGCACAGTGTACTGTGCTGCGGGGGCACCCTGAAGCTAGCCCCCACCCACACACATACACACACAACGGGTGCTGCGGAGGCCTTTGTTACGCCCCTGATTTTGTGTGCACTCGTTTCTGAAGGTTTAACATCTGACTCGGGATTGTTTGGCATCACCAGAGCTCATGTGAGTTGCGAGGGGGGTAATGAATTTAAATTGTTCCAAACAGGGGGCTTCAAAATATATTTATAGCCTGTGGCCCCATAAACCCTTAAGATGTCACTGCTGGGACCCTCATCATATGGAGCCAGTTCAAATAGACGGTTTAACAAGAACTTGCCGTATTACTCATATGACTCACTACCCAGCGGCATTGTAACGCTGAGCGCTTCATCGAACATCATTTCTGCTTAAACATGTATATGTCATATCCGATATTTGAAGCCCAATCAATGGCACTCTTTACGTAAACACACAGTTCAAGTGATGGTCCATTTAAGGGAAATAGAGAGAAGGTGTACCGAGGGCTGAAAGTGTGAGTAGGAACTTGTACCAGCCAATGGTCTGAGGGGAGATTTGCATGTTGGGGGCTCTTTCCCACCCGGAGAGGTGTTTAAGAAAGAGCTGGGGGGCCCCAACCAGACAGCTGCCTACATCAGATACCAGAGACCTGCTGGAATCCGCACCATGTCCTTGGCTCACCTCCTTCTCGTGGTCAGCGCCCTCTGTGCAGGTGAGAATTGTCTGCGTTGTCTGTGATGAGGCCACCAAATACTGTACTCAGTTATTTCACTCTTTCTGAACCTCTAGAGAGCGAGTTGCAGCGATATTAAAACCTATTCTAATACATTTCTTGCAGGCTCCTGGTCTCTGCCGGCGCTGACCCAGCCGTCTTCAGTGTCGGTGACCCCGGGACAGACGGTCAGGCTTCCCTGTGTTACGAGCAGCGGGTACAGCATTGACAGCTTAAGGTTCCGCTGGTACCAACAGAGGTCCGGGAGCCCCCCCAGATACCTGCTGTATTATAAGTCAGACTCCGACAAGGGCCAGGGCTCGGGGGTCCCCGCTCGGTTCTCGGCCTCCAAGGAGCCCTCCAGTAACACCTGCCACCTGCTCATCACCGGGGCCCTGGAGGAGGATGACGCCGATTATTACTGTCAGACCTTTGCACAGCAACAATGCTGCACAGTGACACAGAGAGATGGGGAAGTGAGACAAGAACCAGCCTCAGCCAGTTATGTAACAATAGCATGGAAAGAAACAGCTGCAACAGTAAAAAAAAAGAAAAACAAGCATTTGGATTGCAATAGGTCTCGCATTTTCTTGAGTTAGAGCTATTAGCAATGTAAATTCATAACTGGACTTTTCTTGACACATAAATTTGTCAACCCTGCCTCATGAAATAGTCTTTTCTTGCCATATAATTCCAGTGGCCCAGCATTTAACTAAAGCACTTCCATTTAGCTTCTTCCTCTATCTTAAAACATATGCAATTATCACATAAACCTTTACCAGAAATAAACTTTCGGCATGTATGTATGTATATGGATATTTATATAGCACGTTCCGGCCTTAGCATCGAAGCGCTCAAGGACCTGAATAGAGAGGGAACGCCTGAGTCCAGCAACCTTACTGTGGAAACAGCCATGTTTTCACTCGCTTCCTGAATATCAGGAAGTTGTGTTCTTTCCTGATGTCCAACGGTAGAGCATTCCAATATCTGTCAGCCGCCACTGTAAAAGCTTTGTCTCCCCACCTGACTCTGCGAGTTCGACAAACCTGAATCTAGTAGGAATTGTTCGACCTTAGGACGCGCCCTGGACGATACAACCTGAGTCTCTCAGCCAGGTGTTCAGCACCGCCCCCATAGAGCGCTTTAAAGGTTAGGCAAAGAGCTTTAAAGATAATCCTCTTGCCAATCGGAAACCAATTAAGATACTTCAGGCTAAGAGAAGCCGAGGCTAAACGTGGAAGGTCCAAAATCATACGAGCTGCATTGTTCTGAATTAACTGCAGTTTCCTCATGGAGTGTAATGCTCAAAACACCATAACAAAAATATAATTTGGGATGGATTTGAGGGTGAAAGGAAAGAGGGAGTTGGGAGTAAAGATGTAGAGGACAAGTGGCGTAGTAACAGTGTCATGGACCCTGGAGAAGGAAAGGAAAATGGTTGACTGGAATTTAGATAGTAAATCACAGCAGTAATTACAGTTGAGTGAGGTCCGTAGGTGTCTGGGCCCTGGTGCCACTGCACCTGTTGGTCCATTGATAACTAGACCTCAGGAGAGAAAGCAGATGTGGTAGAAAAAGAGAAGTGAAATTAATACAACAGACAAAAGGAAGAAAGAGAAGGGGTTGCAAATAAATAAAAGAAAGAAGGAAATGAGAACACAACTAAGAGAAGAAATAGAGGAAACGTGTGAGACAAACGACAAAAGGAAAGGAAGCGAACAAAAGATAAATAGGAAAAAATAATGAAAGAAGTAGGAAGAAAGAGAAACATGAACGTTAGAGAAAAAAATGAAAAGTAGAACAGTTGACATAAGTGAGCCGATTCAAAGTGCAATGGTCGCCATAAGCATGAGGGAGAGACAAAAAAAGAAAAAGAAGCTTGCTTGCAGTAAAACATATCAGCAATCATGCAATTATCCTAGTAATAGGGACAGTCTGCTAGGTGGTAACAAAATCACCCCAAGGAGGACAAACGTAAAACATTTACCAATGATATTAAAAGGTTTTTGAAAGGCATGCCCAGGAACAAGTGAAAGTGATGTGCGTGCGGTGAGCGTGGTTAAAAGCCCACAATACTTAAAACAGGTCAAATCGCTTGCGCGCTCAACCTAAAAAGCCAGTCACCTG
Source organism: Pleurodeles waltl (assembly GCF_031143425.1). NCBI lineage: Eukaryota > Metazoa > Chordata > Amphibia > Caudata > Salamandridae > Pleurodeles > Pleurodeles waltl. The sequence goes on from NC_090450.1 coordinate 963,444,845, forward strand.
ATCGATAATCACAGAAGTAGGCTCCAAGATTGTCATTATAGTCATCCAGGGAAGCTAACACAGAGATGCTTCTGCTATAATTCAGGAAGGAGCTCCTGGGTGATATGACACCATTCTGCATTATGGTGCAAGCAGCAACTAGATCACTGGCACCAGGCAGCAAAGAGTTGCCAAATAATACAAAAGGAGCTAGTCCGACCATCACTGTGAGGGGCCGAGAGACTGTTATCAGTCAGTCTATAATTAATACTGATTGAGAGACAACCGTCTCAGATCTGTGGAGATTCTCCAAAATGTAACTTACCTCCTGTAAACGGATAGAAAAACATCGGAAACCAGCTTCCCTAAGCGGAAAGAAGATGGGGTAAACAAAGAGTATTTTTAAAACCGACTGGCGGTCTAAAGATCGTGCACTGATCTTTACGGCTCTAATTTCCTGCAAAATCTGCGATTGGTGAGAAAAAAAAATAACCCACCACGAAAAAAAAGCCCACCTACCACCAAACGAACTACTGAAGCCCCTGAAAGGGAAGAGATTGCTTCAACATACGGAAGTGACTTCACACTGTTCCGGAAAAAGAATGGCTCAGCCGCACAGGAGCCGGTGCTCCACGCTGTGGGGCTCCTGGAGGGAGTAGAAAGAGAGTGCGGGACAGAGCTGGAGAAAGAGCAGCATTGATCAGCGAAGGGTCGGAATGTGCTGCTTCCTCCGTCCAGCCTTCCTCCCAGTGATTCTGCTGTGCCTCTTAAATGGTGACGTGCTGTGAATGGGCAGCGGGAGAGACCAGCTGTTTCATGTTTCTCGGGTCCATTTGCGAGATGCTTATCCAGCCGAGGATTTGTTTTTGAAATCTGGGACATGTTTTAGCTCATAAAAGCAGGAAGACATGTCCCCGAATGCCAAACAAAAATAAAGCAAGCATTTGGAATGCAATAGTCTTGTGTTTGCTCCAGTTAGAGTTCAGAGCAGCACTGATCGGCAAAGGGTCGGAATGTGCTGCTTCCTCCGTCCAGCCCTCTTCCCAGTGATTCTGCTGTGCCTCTTAAATGGTGACATGCTGCGAATGGGCAGCGGGAGAGACCAGCTGTTTCATGTTTCTCGGGTCCATTTGCGAGTCGCGTATCCAGCCGAGGATTTGTTTTGGAAATCCAGGATATGTTTTAGCTCAAAAAAACAGGAAGACATGTCCCCGGATGCCAAACAAAAATAAAGCAGGCATTTGGAATGCAATAGTCTTGTGTTTGCTCAAGTTAGAGCTCATAGCGTTGTAAATTACTGACTGGACTTTTATTGCCACACAGACTGAAAATAACAAAAGGAAGAGAGCGAGGGTGAGATGGCCTTGGAAAAGCCCCCCTCTGCTGTTGGTTTGTGCTTACAGAGGGAGCTGGTGGGGAGGAGGAACTGAACACCCACACTGTTGAGGTGAAACAGGCAAATGCCCAAAAAAAGTCCCTTACAGAAGAGATAAACAGGACATAGCGTAATTACACAGTACTTTGTGCTGCTCCCAAAGTGAAAAAAGGCAGGACAAAGAGGCAGAACTGACCACTGGCATGCAAGGATTTTTGAAGGACACTGCAACTAACAAATGAAAACGCTGGAACTCACTCTATAGTATACTTAAAAGTATACAGCAGGCCGAACGCTACCGCTCGACCTAAAAAGAGTGCCTTTCCGACTTTGAGAGGACACCTAGAGGCGCTCGTGTCAACACATTACCAGGGAGAGCCGAACCAAGGCCCATATTTATACTTTTTTTGTGCCGCATTTGCAGCATTTTTTGACGCAAAAGTGGCGCAAACTTGCAAAATATAATTATATTCTTTCATTTTGTGCTGCAAAAGTATAAATGTGGGCCCAAGGGTCTGGCTTTGGCTCTAATAGCCTTTGCACTAGCTCAGCCACGCTAATAGTTAACAAGTAAACCAAGCAAGTATTTTGTAAATATATGATAAAAAGATGATAAAGCCTCTGCCAAATAAAAAAAAAACAGCGTAAATCTTCATCACACAGGAGTGTTTCACTTAAGTACATCAGATATCACCGCATTGAGAGGTGTTTATTAAAAGTGATCATTATTAATCATCAACTTAGAAACATTCCTACGCTCCTGACCCTGCCATGATGACAAGTGACAAGCCATTATTGTGGGCAGAGCAAAGTCTTTTTGTCATGCCCACCTATAAGTGACATAAATTCTTATTATGAAGGGAGCGACACTATAGATACTATAGTCCGTGAAATCAAACAGAAGAGCTTTTATACAGCAGGCTCCCTGGACTCGCCTATTTGGAGGTGTTTTCATTTGTGATGATGAATAAAAAGGAAGCTTGGTGGAATACAATATTTGCCTAGAATCACACAATGTGGCCAAGCAGGTTTGGTGGGACTGATATTGGATTTTCTGGTTTCACATTGTAGAATTGAGCCATTAGGTGGGTATTGCTTTTAGTCTTATCTCTTGTTGCACGAGGTCAGAGGGTAGATGGCAGCCAGAAGCCACAAGAAAGCTCGACTCGCTTTGGGCTTGAGGGTCCAAGAGGGCCTCGTTCTGGCTTGAGCTTTCATTAGCTTATCCACATCTCTAAGGGCCAGCAGGTGTCAGCACTGTGCACTTTTCCTAAAGTATAACAAATCCAGGAGATCTGTGGAGATAGCTAATGGTTCATTACATAGTCGGTAACCTGTTTCATGAAAGTAATGTTATAATGCACAAGTATGGGTAGAGACAGACTGTAATAGTGAAAGAATGGTCTCCAAATATTGAACATATTGTGGGGGAGGAGTTGAATTCTTCAAACATGGAGGAAGAATTTTACAGTGCAAAAAGTAGGAAGATTAAGGTCTTTCAAACTTTAGAGACAGGTTCAATATTTTAAAATACTTAATCATGTAATTGACAGCAATGCTGTAACTATAATCTAGTCCACTGACAAATTAGGGGGATTCCACTTTGTCCCATATGTAAATAGAAATATAATAAAGGGCTTTAAAATAGGGTCAGAATTAAAATGAAAAGAAAAGGGAGGACCATGTGGTCCTGTCGTTGAACTAGAGAAGTGAAAAAAGTTAAATGTTCCATGATTCTGAAAGAGGTAGCTCAGAAGGACTTTAAATGTCACAGAAGATTCTAGATTCTAAAAAGAGAGCAACAAGTTGTGAATGCGTAATGCTGATTTATGCTGGAACATTTAACAAAACTGCAGTTTTAAAAACATTTTCCTTTCTTTTATGCCTCCTGGAAATTTGTCACACTTTTATGGGATAAATCTCAACAAACGATGTTGTGTAGGTTTTCTTTTTCCACGAAATAGCAAACTGAAAAGGATTTGCAAGTAGACAACCATCTGGTTAAATCGACTAGCACACAAATATTGCTGATTATTTATCTTGCAATTGAAAAAAGGTAACCTCCTATGAATTTTGCAAAGTTTGCAGACTGGGAGAGACACAGCTTTGCAAGGACATTTATGATTCACATAACGACCATGAGTGATGGTGGTTATATAAGTGAGGCGATAGGAGAAGAGACGTAATATTAAGATGGCATTTCTGCTATTTTACATCAATGTATGATATGTTAAATCACATGAAACACTTGATAAACATTTGCTCAGTCCAGCAAATAAATATTTTTTTAATAATGAGGTCAGACCTCCCAAATGCCACTTTTGTTATCAAATGTCTTTAAAAACAACCCTGACTTATCTTCCATTGTCTACCCCCACTCTTCCCTTTGACCTACTCAGTCCTAGCCCAATCTGTGTTTAAATCTTTTTATTGAATTTAAAACAGGAAATCCATACACAACAACATAGAAGTACAGAGCCGTAAACAAAAGAGGAATGTCAATTCAAACCATCTACAGTTAGGTCAAACAGCACCTGGGACATGACAAACCCATCAGGGGTGACATAAAAGCAAGTAGGGAACACCCAGAAATCCAACAAAGGAGGTGGGGGTTTACATGTAGATCTGGTAACTGAAAACGAGCTGTATGGAGCCCAAGGGATGGGAAACCAGCAGTGGGTTCGAGGAATCAGAGGAACAAAATGGAATCAAGCTATCAGGGGACAAGGAGAGATGCCTCCAGGGATACCGCAAGTCGTGATGGATCACCAGGGGGACATAGAGGGGTGTTGCATGGCAAAGTGTATCACCCAGGAGGCAATCAACCACAGCTCACAAGGCTGGGAGTGCCAGGCAGGACCAAAGGAAGTGAAGAATGTCACAGTTTGAGACCTGAAAGTGCAAGCAGTCTGGTGTAGGTGTCACCCGTACCCTGTGCAGCCTTGCCAATGACCAATGACAGTTTTGCAAGATTCTGAAGTAGAAGAACTTCATTCTGGCCTCCCGTTGCCCCCTATCATAAAACACCAGCAGGAACGATAAATGTTCCGGAGAATAGTCAAGGTGAAAACGGTGATGCCAGAGAATCTGAAGCAGGCATTCTAGCAAGGTACCAACACCAATGTTGTATCTTAACAACCTAATGTTGAATCATCATAGTAACCTGGGCTTTGTGTCAGTATTCCAGATTGTTGGGATACTGGATTGAAGTAGAGAGTTGCTGTGTCTGATGTCTGACAGGGGTTGTTATCCTTAACTCTTAACTCTTAATAAACATCAGAAGACATTTCTGTGGACTGTTTTATTCCAAAAACCAATAGACCATAAAGTTCAGAGATCAGTTTTTTATCAGAGCCCCATAGCACCAGATAGGTGTTAAGAGAGGAGTGGGGGCCAGGACCTGTCGAGCAATTGCACATGGAGGCAATGTTGGAGCTCACGGTAGCACCAGAAGTTAAGACACGGAATATGGTAATCCTGCGCAAAGCTCTGAAAAGATCAGAGGTCAGGCAGGAGATGACGGATTTCTCCTCGGGCCACCACAGCGGTAGGCAGTAAATCAGGATGGAGTCATTGTGCCATAAAGGTGCTTTTGGGTGTGAGAAGCCATCCTCCTTCAGGAGAACATGAGTCCATTTCCAGACCGCATTCATTCCCAACAGCATGGGGTAGTGCGGATCTTGTGACACCTGTGGATCCGCATAAAGGACTGAAATGCCAAGTTGGCGCAGTGAAGGCTCCACTCAAGCCTGACTCACAAAGGAAGTGCACTGTGTTGAAGAAGGTGGTACACCATCTGAGACAAATTATGGGCCCTATAGTAAGAAAGAAAATGAGGAAGACAGAGCCTTCCGGAGGACATGGTGGCATAGAGCTTGGCAGGGCAGAGCTGTGGGGTCTGAGAGAACGAGACATATTTGCAGACGAGAGAGTCAATTTGCAGGATAAGGCCAGCTGGTATTTGGAACAGGGGCATGCCACACCTTTTTGACTGTCTGGACTCTGCCACAGAGGAAAAGGTGGAGTGCCGACATATTTGGCAAAGTCCTGCTTCGTCGAGTCCAGAAGTGGGAGAAGATTATCCTGCACCATAGTGAAAAAGACCCTGTGTAAGAGGTGCCCAGATAGCGAAGGCCATTCAGGAGCCATGTTGCTGGCAACTGAACCTGGAAGCATTCTGTAGTGCGGAGGATCAAAGGCATTGCCTCTTTCTTGGCTAAATTGATCTTACATTTGTACAAGTAAACAAAAGAGTCCCCAGATCCATAAGGGCAAGAATCGACACTCCTGGATTTGCCAATATCAAGAAGATATAATTCGCATACAGCAGGAGTTTAAGATTCCCTGCTCTTATCTGAATCCCCAACATGTGCGCTAAAGATCTAATAACCAATGACAGCAGCTCCAGTGCCAGGAGAAAGAGGAGTGGGCAACAGGGGGCACCCCTGTCTGATGCTATGGGTAAGAGACACCGTGTTCTGAGAGGATGCCATTACAGGGTCAGAGAGGGTGCCATTACAGTTGATCAATGCCACGGGGACTGTTGGAGGCTGCAGACCATGTGGATTAACTTGGGGCCAATTCCAAATCAACCCATGATGCGAAAGAGATAGGTACATTCGACCCAGTCAAAGTCCTTCTCAGCATCAGGGAAGAGCAGTAAATGCTGATCCTGGGATGACGTGGTAGACCAGATTACATGAGCCACCATACGCAGGTGATAGTGGAAAGAGTAGTAAGTGCCAAAACTCACCTGTTCATCATGTATCAGTGACCTAATCGCTTGACCCAGTCTGGTGGCCAAGACCTTGGCCAGTATTTTTACTTTGCAGTTCAGTAGTGAAATGGGGTGGTAATAAGCACACTGGATGCAGTCATTTCCCAGTTATGAAATGAAGAAGATGTGTGCCCTTTAAATTTCAGGACAAAGTGAGCCCAAAGACAGCTTCATGGCATCAATAAGGGGGGTAGACAGTTCACCTGTGGCCCAATAGAATTCAAGGGGAAAACCATCCTACCCTGGGGCTTTGACTGTGTTCAATGCTCGCCTCCCTCATTACTGTTAATCTGAGGTACACCTTCCACCACAGCTCAAAGCAGCTGGGTGGAGGCCACCATCAATCATTAAGCTTGAGGTAACCCCAGAGTAAAGCCTGAAGTCTTGATTTATCTTCTGGGGATTTGAGCCACAGTGTATTCAGGCGACAGGTGCAGGACAGAGGCCTTGCCAATCAATGGAAACATGATCCGAAACCACTCTGACATCGATATGACACATACGGTTTAGTGGCAGGATCACAACATAAACCAAACACAGGTTGAGCCATGATTCTGGGCCGTGATCTGGATAGAGATAAGTATGTTCCTTGTCCATGGGAAGAAGGAGGTGCCACACACCATGTAAGGAGTGATCTTCCATGAGGAGCATAGTTCGGTCATTATTCAGTTGCAGGTCGAGTTTCCCTGACTAATCCAAAACATGAGTCAAGATCAAATTCCAGTCACCAGCAAAGATGAGTTTGTGGGAGCCAAATTCCATAAGTAACCCATGGAGCTGGGAGAGCCAGGGACATTTCCCCCAAACAGGGGCATAGATGGATCTGATAGGGTTGGGTATGTAATTTTGATTTGTGCAAAGATATATCAACCACGCTCATCCAACCTGGTTTTAAGTACTTGGTTTGGAAGTTGCAGAAATTAACCTAAATGGGCAATAAGCGCTCCGGGTGGTGCCCAAAGTCTCGGCAGTTGTGCCAGGGCCCTACGCACTCCTTCAATTGTGAAAAACTTAGGGAGCCTCTTAGGAAGCAGGACTGTAGTAATCCAGTCCTCTATGAAGAGTTTGGTGGACTGTCCCCCCATCCTCTTTGGGAAACCCTCAAATCCTAAATTATTCCTGCAGGATCCCCCCTCAGAGTCTTCCATACGATCATCCAGGTGGACTGTTTGCTTCTGCAGACTGATAGCTGTGTTCCAGAGGGTGCAGACCTCCTGCTGTAGGTTATTCACATTCTGCTCTGTAGTGGTCACACATTCCGAATCCTTCTGTAGTTCAATTTGCAACAGGTTGACATCTATAGCTACAGAGTCAATCTTGTACATGCTCCAGCACATGTATTTAAAATGGCGTCCCTGTCCACTAACTACATCTACGAATCAACAAAGACCCAGCACGGGCATATCTGCTCATGCAGATATATTCTCACATGTGAAATAATGCACCCTGCCTTAGGACTAGAAGGTCTTACAAATATTCTGACTTACAAATATCATATGCAGTGTATGCAGTGGTAAGTGACATGGCACACAGGGATATGTGTCAAGGTGTGTTTTCACTTTTGTCTTCAACAAGATACGCTGCCTGCGATGGCAGTCCTGTGTGTTTTTTGTGAGGGGACCCCTTAGGGTGGCACACTTTGTGCTGCTGCCCTTAGGGTTCTTCTTTAGTACCCCAGGCCCTAGGTACCAGGGGTTTTTACTAGGGACTTGCACAGGGTGGTAAACGTTGTGCCAATTTGGAAAAACAACTATACAATTTTGGGAAAGAGATCTGGCATTGGGGACCTGGTTAGCAGGCACCCAGTACACTGGAATGTCAGGGGGATAGCCCACCTTGAGAAACGCAGACACATGTTTGCCTATTCGAAGCGCCATGTGTGGGGGGACTGTATTCCTTGCTTGTGAAAGAGCGGGAAGGGGCACATATACACTACCTCATACTCAGGTTATGCCTATGGATTGCTCATCTGAGTGGCCCTGGGAGTCTCATTCAGCCATAGGAACCATGTTATTGACTCAGAGGGCCGCTACATCATTTTATATGGGACCCTAGATGACTGGGATATTTGTTTTACTAACATATAAGCCCTCAATGTTGATTCCCCAGAGTTTTTCCCTGAGGTCTTGACAGCTGCATTGCCCTATTTGGATGTGGGCATAGTGCTGGCCGGAGATTGTAATTGTGTCTTGAGTTGTTATGCTGGATCAGGAGCCTTCCAGGTACCATACTAAACCCCGCCTAACCAATGTGCTTCGGGTCTTGATGTGAGGCCTGCACTTTTTTATAATCTTTTTTTTTTTTTTTTTGCTACTACTTTTTCAATAAGTACAGACTACTGGGTGTGCGGTACATATTTAAGTGCGAGATAAAAGGAGTACAATAAGTGAGGGTAAGGATGGGGGACGTAATCCTGGAGCCTGTGGGACCTGAGGGAAGCATTTGGCAATAATCAAAAAACAATCTCATTAATATGGGCAAGTACATATTATCATGGTATTCGCAGAGGTCCTGTTCTGATGTCAAAGGGGTGTGTGCATTGCCGCTAGTGGCCTGCAGTAACTCTGGACTGGGGTGCAGTGATATAATACCATCTGGAGAGTGCCTTTATATTCAGGTGTAGGGGCGCTAGCTAATCCGAGATTGCAACCCAGAGGAGAGCCACCATTGCAAGAGGTGATGAATCTTGCCCCAGTGTTTGATATGTGTTCCTGCAGGGAGGTCATGGGTGTAAGGTTCTACTGTAATATGTCCTGTCTGCAATGTTGAATGCACAGAGAATCCACTACTGAAGCGCAAAGGACTACCTGTGTTGACACTTATTGCCATTATTCACGGAGGTCGGGTGTCATTTTTAGCTTCAGTCCTGCCTATAAAGGTGTTCCAAATCCCGTGACCCTCCACAGCTAAGCATCTGTCGCTCAGGGACGGAAGTGCCTGCGACTCAACCCTGGCCCACTGCTACAGCCCTCCCAGCCACTTATTGACATCCAGAGTGGAAGGCACCTTCCACTGCATTGCTAAGAGATGTTTGAAAAGCACAAAGGCCAGGTCTATAAACCTGTGTAGTTGTTTGTCCCTCTTAGCCTTGGTGCGGATACCGAATTGGTTTGCCAATTTCCCAGTCAGTGTAGTGATTTTGTTCCAGGCCCGCTGTATGGGCGGGCAAGTCCACACCATGTGATAGAAAGTGGCTTCCTGTTCTCCGCAGAGTGGGCATTCATGTGTCATGTGGGGGAACATGAGTTGTAGCCAATGAGGGAATAAATATACTTGGTGTAGATAATTAAATTGAGTAAAGCAAAATCTCGGGTTGTGAGACACACACTTTACCTGTTGGAGTCCCTTAGTCCAGGCAGTAGAGGACAATGGAGTAGAGAGGACCACATCCCATTGAGTTCTTACCCCCATCTGACCTGTGTCAGTGCATTTAAGAAGGGTGCTTTAAATCAAGGATACAGCCTTTATGGGACCCGAGCCTGACAATAATGTATGGTGTATGGGCGATGTAGAGGGTTCCCTGACTCTATTCTGCCAAGTACTGTGTATAAGCTGTTTCATGGCACAGTAGGTCAAGAATCGTACTGGGCCTATGTTGTAGGTAACCTCTATATCAGTATATGTCATAAGTACGCGGTCCCTAAAGAGGCCCCCAACCGTATTTAGCTGGCTGTCAACCATGGTACCAGGGTATGTTGTGTGTTCAAGTCTCTTGCACTCCATACACTAATCAATGGGATCTTAAGGGAGTAGGGTGGTATTGGGCCTTTATTTCCTACAAATCTGCTCCAACATATTCGGGCTGTGTCCATCAGGTTATTGCCAGGTAGGGGAGGGCAGGTGCGGTCTGTCAGCCATGTCAACATGTCTGTTCGACCAAGCCTGTTGTGTACCATTGCCCTCTCCGCTGTGGGGGGGGGACCTATGCCAGGATACTGGATATTGTAATTGTGTCCCTGCATAATACAGTTCGAAGTTAGGTATACCTAGGCCTCCTTCCTCAAGCGGGTAATGCGTGGTAGAAAAGGGGACCCAACGCCGATTGTTCCCTCACATTAGTTCTAACATCAGCCCATGTAATGAGCGAAAGAATGATCTAGGCAACACCAGTGGAGTGCAGTAAAATAATATAATAATCTGGGGAGTATTATCATCTTTACAATTGCCACGCGTCCCAGGGACGATAGTAGTACTGAACACCAAAACGGCAGCGACCCTCAGATCGGACCGACTGCTTGTCCCAAATTGCCTTCACTGAGATGTTCAGTGGTGTGGTATATTTGCATGCCTAGATATTTGAAGTTAACGTGACACCATGGCAGACAATGCACTGGGAGAGCAGGTCGCAAATGCTCTGGGATAGGTGCCTGTGGGAATAAGCAAGGCTTTGTCCAGTTCACGCGTAAACCGGAAAATTCCCCGAAACGATCTAGTAGCTCTATGACCTCCGGCAATGAGGACCTCCTCTTGTGTAAATATCTTAATGCATCATCCGGGCAAAAGCAGATGATGTGGAAGATGTCTAGATCTGGGATCCCCCATTGCTGCAACTGTAGTTAAAGGTGTGAAGCCAAAGGTTAACTTTCTATTGCGAATAACATTGGGGATAACTGGCAACCCCGCCCAGTGCTGCGACAAATAGTGAAGCTATCAGAGATGACTCACCCCGTTGTCACATGGGCTGTGGGATGGGAGTACAGTATACTAATCCGGTCCACAAATCCAGGACCAAAGCCCATGCAGCACAGTGTATCTTTTAAGTAAGGCCATCCAAGGGTGTTGAAGACCTTTTCGATGTCCAATGACACCGCTACCCTGTCATGTTAACCGCTTGGGGATCCATTCAATAAGTACAAGAGCAGTTGAATATTCAAAAAGGTGTTTCATCCCGGGATGAAGCCCGATTGATCGTCATGGATCAACTGATCAATCAACTGGAGTGATCGATTTGTGAGAACTTTGCCCAGCAATTTACGGTTCAAATTAAGCAACAAAAGGGGCATATATGAGCGCACATTCAAAAGATCACGACCCGGTTTAGGCAGGACCACTATCAGAGCCTCTTGTTGAGAGTGCGTAAAATTGCCCTGCATTTTTGCTTCATGCAGCACTTCCAGATAGGTTCTGGTTAGGTGAGCAGAAAATGTGGAGTAGTAATCCGCTGGCAACCCATCCAGGCATTGTTATGGGTTAGTTGAATCAGTGCAGTCTGGACCTCCTCAATACCAATGGGTTTGTCAAGAACCAGCTTTTTGTAGTGGGATATGTTGGGTCAGAGGAAGATCAGTGAAGAAGTCCTCCAGTTGAGCCATGGTGTGCTCAGGCTCCACTTTGTAGAGCATGCTATAATAGTCCCAAAAGGCATCATTGATAGATGCCAGGGTGTTAACCACATCACCAGTATCCAACCTAATAGCCCCTATGGGAGTTTGGTGTTGTTCACTGCGAGTCAGCCACACCAGCAGCCTGCCAGAGCAGTTCCACTCCACGTGGAGCCTAGTAAGATAATGTCGGTAGTCATGCCTATGCAGGTGTGAATCTTCTTCCCTGTGTCGAGCATGTGGCTTTCGGAGCATGTCTGGGCTTGAGCTACCCCATGCAATTTCTCATTTCAAGAAGCGTGGGTCCATCTCTACCGAGGTCAGTTTAGGTATCAAGACCCGTCTGACTCCCCCAGTGGCTAAGAGGCAGTGGCCCCGCATTACCTCTTTGTGGGCATCCCACTCTAAGGCCTGTAACGATGCAGTTGCCAAAATATATGGAAATACATTCTGCCAGCTGCTGGCGTAATGGAGGGACGGTTAGCGTTTCAGGCTGTAGGAGCCACATTGATATGCTCATGTGCGGTCTGCCCCACTGGAAGCCTACCCGTAGTGGACAATGATCAGACAACGCCCTGGCCAGGTATTCCACCTGTAGGGCATCCTGAGCCAGATAGGCCGGTCCAAGAAACAAGTCTATTCTGGTATACAGTCTATGCACTGGGGAGTAAAAGGAGTATTCCCGCTCCTAGGGGTGTCATAAGCTCCATATGTCGTGCAACCTTCTATTGGACATCCAGGAATGGAGCTCCTTTGACGTGGTTCTGCTGGGTGCACTCAACAGTGTGGGGAGAGAGTTCAACATCAGGTACGCAGTTAAAGTCACTCCCCATATACAGGCAGAGGAAGGATACTATAAAAAAGTGTAGGCGTGAGGGATGTCAAAAATTCTCTGTGCCTCGAGTTGGGAGCATATATGCCAGCTAGCGCAAAGGGTGTGCGGCCAGTGAGCCCTCCCCCAGCACGTATCTGCATTCATTATCCACAGCGAGGTGCCCCAGGGTATAAGGAACATCAGGAGCCACCCAGATTAAGACCCCCCTGGCGAATGCTGATGTTGTCATGCCATACGCTTGCCCCATCCATTTAGTCTTGAGTGCCTGCAATTCCTCAACTGTGAGGTGTGTTTCCTGAAGTATCGCTATGTGCGCATAGTGACGTTTCAAGAATGTATATATCCAATGCCGATTGGCATGTGCCGCCATGCCCCTCATGTTCCATGTTAATATGTTACATCGTGTGACCCCCATATGTGGGTGTATGTACACATTACGTTGTGTGCACGGTGCCCGTATCCAACATCTGATGCGGTGTCACGCCTAATGCTATAAATAAGACTGTGCCTCCGATCCCCATGTCCCCATCCCTCCAGGCCACCCAGCGTCTGTATCAGAAACCATGAAAGAACATAAAGAACCACAATAACATCAAACCCCCCCAGGCTGACAGCCAACCGGCCCATAGACACTACCTCCTAATAATACCAAAGAAAACCAAAACCATTGGAGGGTTGAAAAAAGCCCATTCGGAGAGCCATGTTGGGGATATGAGTGTTCAAGTGGGGTGCACTAGGCCCCCGTGATTAATTTCTAGTGCGATCATGCCCTCACTACCCTGGGTTCCCAATGATCTTAGGACTTTTGTGTACATAGAGTGGCTGCGGGAGCTCCTGGTTGCAGCTACGCAAGGTGTTAACAATTATAATGTCAAGTCACTGTGGAAGTCGTAATTCTGCAAATAGGGCCATGTTGAATCCTTATTCTTATAAGGGTGTCTGACCATCTGGGACTGACTATTTGCTATTTTCTGTGTCAAACATGTAGCAGCACCTCCACTGCCACGTTGATGCATCCTCATTCAAGCGCCAGTCAGCGGCAGCCGTGAAAGTAAGGCTAGAGATCATCTGCTGTATGTGGGATGCTAACTGGTCCCCACAGAAAACTGATTGTCGTTCCACTGGAATGTCCTACTGATGAGTCAGTGTCCAAAGCGCGGTCCTCGTGGAGGACATCGAATGGATTTGATGCATGTGGAGTTGCTTCGATTAGTTCTTGAGCCTGGCCCTCTGCCCCCTGAGCCTTCGTTGGATGCGCCCTAGCTCCAGATCTCTTCTTACACCGGGCTTGAGGAGTCAGCCACCTCTCGGACAGGTAGACACCTCGGGTCAATTGAGACAGGCCCTTGGCATGTGGCCACATCCATGCATCCTCTGGGGTGGAGAAGATGTGGGTTTTCTCCCCATCCCCTGCCATACGTCGTGCTGGAAAAAAGAAGCGTATATCTGATATTGTGTTCATGAAGGTGTTGCTTAACCTTGACATATGAGTTTCTCTTGCATTGCACTTCCATTATGTATTCTAGATAAGCTGTGATCGTGGTATTTTCAAACATCCACGGACCCGTAGTCCGGAAGCACTGGAGGATAAGATCTGGTTTCTGGGGCCAGCCTACTAAGCAGCATGGGATCGACTAGAAAATGAATGAAGAATAGATGCGTGCTATGCGCCACTTTAAAGATAGTTATCAAGAGGACATGCGCAGAGACAACCTCGCCCGCACTGTACCATTCCTTCTCATGTCCACTGTGCACCCAGCTCCCAGTTGCTAGCTGCCAGGTCCTACTTTCTCACATGCATCTGATGCCCTCTCCTCGGCTCCAGGAATCTCAGGGAACAGGACGCAGTAGCTGCCGAGAAAAAATCTCCTCTCAGCAAGCAGGTCCCGTTCAGGTACCGTGAGTCTGCTCAGGTGCGCTTAAACTGCTGCTAAGTGCTGCTAAACGCGTAACTCCAGCCACAACAGGCCAGTGAAGTGTTTGTGTCACACAGACCTTGGGACGGAGTGAGCGGATTGGTGCATTTACGTTTTCCTTCTGGATGGTTAATTTTCAGTTATTGTTGACAAAAGAAACCTCCGCGGTCTTTTCTAATAAGAATAAATACGATGTCTCTGTTAATGTGTTTGAGAAAGAAACCACTTTTTAAGAAAGTTGTCGTCGAGATATCCCCGACGCAGCTTCGGTTCAGGCAGAGAGCACAAATAGCTCCATGCCGTCAGCAGCTTCACTTTCAACTTTAAGAGGAGCAGAATATCTTGTCATAATCTTAATGAATGTGCAAGTTAAACAATATATCTATAGTTTGAATTGAACTACGTTTTTAAAATATGTGAGTTAAGTTAACATGATTTAAAATTCCTTGCTTTCACTGATATGGCGTGTGCTGTGTATTCTAACCCTTTGCGCAGGATTACTGATGTTAGCAGAGGGGTCTTAAAATCAACATGATTATCTTCACATATGACTGAAAGCTTCTCCTTGGGCTGGTACTGGCAAAGAGGCGCATAGCAATAACATGGCTCAGTTCGACACCCCCCCTCTTATCCAGCATGGTTGAAAGATGTTTCTGATTGGGCGGTCGCAGAAGAGGTGCAGACCAGGCACGTCCGTAGGGATGATAAACATGAGGATGATATACGAGCCTGGTACGTTAAGCTGTCTGAGCTAAGGGAACCACGAGTATTCGCCGCATCCGGGGATGGAGCTACGTAACATACTGATATACCCTAAAGAGTGCTGAAATGGGAGCACAGGAAACTCTGAGCTATGGGTGGGTGCATCACGGGCTTACGGCGCCTGTTTACTGCAATCAACCATCATGCGAACTGTGAAGGCTTAACACAAGAGCAGACAAGGGGTTTGTGGAGGGTTTTAATTTGTTATATATTGGATTTTGTGAACCATGGAACTGGAGATTGTTTTTAGCATCATTGCCCATTTGAAATGACTGTAACTGGTGTATCCTAAAATAAGGCTTATACCTAATGGGTATACTTTGCGAGGGACCTGTTCTCTCCCTTTACTCTACCCCCATTGGGTACGATTTGTGACACAGGTGTATGTACTTATGACCACTGCAGGTGTACCTATGTTCATGGAAACTGAAGAATGTAAAATAACATGATGCTTAATCTAAGAATCTATGTACTGTACTATGTGCTATATCTGTAAACCAATAAAATTTTATTTAAAAAAAAGTTAAATTCCTGGTAGGCGCTTCTCTCTTCCGCAATGCCGGCGATTGGAGAGAGGGAGACTGGGCGGAATGCATTGAGGAGTGTAATTTGGCTGTATGTCCTCCAGCAAGCGCTCCAGGTCAGCGGGGTCTCGGAATTCTTTGACCGTGCAATTGACCATTGCAAGCATGACAACCTGTTCCCGCAGGCCAAACTGTAAGTCCAGTTTCTGGAGCACTGGCTGCATGGCCAAAGACCTTTTCAATAAGATGCGGGTTTTATAAGAGTAATCCACAAAGAAGGTAATCTGGCTGCTGTTGTAGCAGTACGGAACATGTTTGAGGGCTTCCATCAGGTCCACCCACACCTGTTGATGGCAGAGAAAACAGGCTATGATCTGGCGCAGACTTAGGTATGAAGAGATGGAGCAGAAGGCATCAGGACACGTTCACTGACACACTGGTTTATTTAGTGCAAAAGGCCATTTATTTAGGACAGGATTGCATGTAATACATAACATTATATATACTGAACTTCAAACTCTTAACTTTAAAACCCCCCACCCTTTGCACTTCTCTCCATTCCTCTTCCCCCTTTATTCTTTCACTATGCCTCTGTTCACTCATCTTCCACTTCAATTCTCCTACACATTCCCCTTTTCCTTTCATCGCCTGCTTGCTTCGGGCATCCCCCACGCTATCATCCTTCACCTGCTTCTTTCTCCCCCCTGGAAGGGTGGCTGGGCCCGCATCTGACTCTCCACCCTCCCCCATCTACTGCCACACAGCACAAACCTGTTAGGCATTTTGCTGCCCCACCAGTGAACCAACTGCAACATTGCGACCTCATACTGCTTCTTTGAGCCACATTTTTTCCCCCAACAAATCCCCTATGATCAAGCACAGCTCCGTCAGATAGTACGCATTACCCAGTTCCGAAAGATGTACACCATTAGCCCGTAACAGACCTGGATCCTCCTCTCTAATGTCTTCATGTTTCAATACTTAATACCATGTGTCCAGCAAAAGACCCTCATTGCCCTGTTGAGCTTCCTCTGAGCCCTTTCAATAGCCCCATGCTTCACTGCCCCTCTCCAATTTCTTCTGGGTACAAACTCCATCCAGTCTACGCAAGCACCGTGCATCCTCTGACAAATCAACTCCAGATCCCATTGCATATGTTACAGTAAGGTGAGCTCAGAAAGCCTTACCAGATAATTTTCCGTAGGTGCAATATCAGCAGATCCGGGCAACTCCAGCTTGGCATGATGGATGTTAAAAAAGGAAGCAGGTTACCCCACCTCATGCCGCTTTTCTCCAACCATACCACTTTGTGTCAGCAACTCAGCAGTCCCAAAGATCGTCCATAGATCTGCTGCTCGGCATACTTCGCCGCCCAATATGCAAATGAGTGGCCCACCATCCAAGTGACCATTTTCCCACTCCTGGAGCCCTCTACACAAACTGCAAGAAGAATAAATGTCAATGGGATTTGCAAACAAAACACTTGCAATAATGATAATTTGTTCACCCCCCCCAACTCAAGGCCGCACATATCGCTCGCAGCAGCTAGACCTCCACCTGCCAATCCGTTTGATCTGAGCCCAGTGCCAACCCAATTGTGCAGCCTCTGTAGTTGCGCCTATTTGGAAAGAATGCATCTTATAGCACTGTGCCCTTCTTCCTACACGTCGCAGCGCTGTCAACAACACTGCCAACAATTGAAAAGCCGTCACCTTCTCACCATTGGCATGCCTAAACACTACATCTATGCCCCTATGCATCTGTGCCTGAAAGAAACAGCACTCTCTCACTGGACAAGCAGCTGCATTCCCCTCTTTTTTTCCAACCAAACCCACTTTCCCCAGCCCCTCTGGTCAGTTTTTGACTTCTGCAACATATGTCCACATGTTCTCTGCTCAAACAAACATCAGCCGCTCTCACTCCTACCACCTTCCCCACTCCCAAAAGCTCCAAGATGCGGAAAGCCCCAAAAAACATCCACACCATGCATAGGCGAAACAACACCAGCTCATGTGCAACAGAACAACACACCGGCAAAACATGCAACAGCTCCAGCAATAATTCAGACGATATATGTTCCATTGCATGGTTCCCCACACTCCCCCGGTCCTGCCCCACCCTTTCAACATTCTCCCTAGGATATCATCCTTCGCTGGGTCCCAACCAAAAAACAACTTCCCATAAAACGAAACACCTGCCAACTTGCCCCTGATTGTTGTGGGCGACAAACCTTTCCTGATTAAGAACAAAACGCAGCATACGAGAATGCAGCACTGACTCATTCTGCACCGAAAAATTCCCTCCAAAATTTTCAAAGCTCTGAAATTCCAACCGCGCCAGATGGTAATTTTGTTCAGGTGGATTCTGCCAGCGACACCTCTTAATAAAACTCATGCCCCCCCACTCCCAAATGCTGTCTGGGACCGCCGTCTTGTGCTGTTCTGTTGCCAAACTGCAAAAACTGTGCCATTGTGAATGAGACAGGGAATCTGAAATAGCATTATTTCCCCCTTTGAATGTGCACAGCTTTAAATACTACATTCAGTGACAAACATCTGAGCATGAAACATCTCAAGAGGTGCAACCCTCTCACGTCTCTTTCCCTCTGCCTGTTCACTAGGTCCACCACCGTCATATTGTCCACGTGAAACACCACTGTCCTGTTAGCCAGTTCATCCCCTCAGACTGTCAAAGCCACCAACAGTGGAAAAAAACTCCAAAAAGGCAACCTTGTTGCAACCAGGCCACTGTTCCACACACCACCTTGCATCCTAAAAAGACTGAAACCAGTAGCTCTCGCTGCATCCGAGAAAATTTGTACCTGACAGATTGTATCTTCCTCCCTAAACATCATGGAGACCCCATTGAACTGTGTCAAGAACATTTCCCACACTCTGACATCCTTGTGGAAGCCCATCGACACTTGAATCTTGTGATGCGGAAGGGAAATGCCTGACATGGCAAGGCCAAGGCGCCTGCAAAAAGTCCTGCCTCTCTTGACAACCCTGCATGCAAAATGAAGGTAGCCCAACAACTGCTGCGCCCTGTGTAGTTCAATCTTAAGCAATGATCGCACTTGACTAAAAAATTCCAAAATCTCCACAACCTTCCCAAGTTGCAAACGAGCCACCAGGCTAACTGTGTCCAGCACAATTCCCAAAAAAGTCAATGCAGAATTTTGCACTTCAGTCTTCTCGGGCCAATGAAATACCCATTTCCCCCACCAATCTCTCAAAGCATGCCAAAACCCGTCCACAAGCATCCAAGCCAGCCTCCCCCATGAACAAAAAATCATCCAGATAATGAGTCACCTCCCGATGTCCATACACTTTCACAAATACCCACTACAGGAAGCTGCTAAACATCTGAAAAAGTTCAAAGGAAATGGATCATCCCATTGGGAGGATTCCGTCCACAAAAATAGCCACATCCATCTGCATACCGAACAAACCGAAATCCTCCAGGTGAATGAGCAAAAGCCTGAAAGCTGCCTTGATGTCACATTTTGCTAACTGGGACACTTTTCCACATCCCTGAACAAGCCGGATGGCATCGTCAACGGACGCATAAACCACCCACATATCTTCAGGAGCAACAAAATAATTCACCAATGCTCCCCCCGGCCATGACAAATGATGATTGAGACGAAACTCCCCCGCCGCTTTCTTAGGGACCACACCCAGAGGAGAGGTCATCAACTCATCCATAGGCCAATCGAAAAAGGGGCCTGCAATTCTACCTTCAGCTACTTCCTTTCCTAATTTGTCCGCTACCATCTGTGGCATATCCTTGGCAGACCACAAATTGTGTGCCCATCTCCTGAGTCTTGGCCCTTGGTAACCTATCCGAAACCCTTCCAGAAAACGTTATTCCAGCCTGTTCGCCATGTCCCTGTAAGGGTACATGCAAAGCCAGGGCCACAATACCGCTCACTAAATTAGCGTAGGTGCCCTTTGGCACAGGAACACCTTGCATCCCTCTACCACTAGCCGCTCTTCACTGTTCCGCTGGGCTATTGAGGGAAAAACATTGTGTGACCAGGTGATTACCCCCGCATTTAGAGCTCGCATGCTTGAATTTGCATGGATGTCTGGAGCAGAAACCTTTATTGAAATTCCAGCATGCCCCTGAGGTAGGAACCTGAGGTCGCTGTCCCATCCCCACCCCTGCTAGGGTGGGACAGGGCTGAAAGGGCTTGTAGATCACTGGGAGACCACTCGTGGTATGAGTGGAGGCCGCCGAATGTGAGGAAGCCATCCACTGCATCCAAAGCTCGGAGTCCACATCCCCCCAAGGCTTGTCCGGATTCACACTTACCCTTGCCCGAAACCTCTCATCATAATTGAGCCAGGCAAAAACCCCAAAATGCATCTGTGACTTCCTAATGATGTCCATATATTTGAAGAGCAAAATGGCCCTGTCAGGATACTTCTCACAATATATACTAGCATATATTAGAAAAGCAGAAGTCCAATTATCCATAGTAACTGGCACCGGGGGTCGCCTAACTCCCATTCCTCCTCTTTTGTACCTTCCTTCACTTGTATGTTCCCTGTGCAACAGTTTAAAAACATTGACAAACTCATGCTGTCAAATCCGAGCCTTTGTTTTCTCCACCACATGCGAACCCAACGACATTTCCACACCCATGTACAGAAGCCTCTTCTTATGCCCATCCCCTACTTTATCTTCCCCATCTTTTTCTGGCGGCGTTGTGCTCGCGCTTTCGCCAATACCAGCAGTGTCCATTAATGCCAATATCTTACCATCCCCTACCTGTGTCGCACTAGACGCAAGTGCTTTGTGAATGGAATGATCACCTACCCCAATGGACTTGTTCATTTTTAACACAGCCGTAGCATGGCCACTAACCAATACCGACCACCATTTGCCCTTACCTTGAACTCGGGGCATGGCCCTGTGCAATGCCCTTGCGATGCTCCATCCACCGCTGTCGCATGTAAAACAAAAATGGAAGAGGGGGCTGTGCCGCTCCTGCACCCTTTCCCCCTTTCTCCCTGTCAACCTCACCTTCTCGAATCTCCCCTTCTTTCCATTCATCTGCCTCTTTCTCGTAATCCAATTCCACAACCACCCCCTCGTCCATAGCACACTCCATTCATCCTGTTCCCGTCCTGCGTGGCGCCTACCACCTCTGCTGCCAGCACGGTCCCACGGTGTAGCCACTAGGGCCAGCCCCCAAGCCAGAAACCAAATTTGGAGCCTGCTCTTGCCTAACATTGGCAGGCTCTGGCACTGCCATACCGGCAGCTTGTTCAGGAGGCCCCACACCCCCCCCACCTTACCCGTGTGAGGCCCAGGAGTAGTAATACTAACCTGGGGCGGAAGCTCCGCATCCTCTCCCCTCAGCTGACTGTCTCTTTTTGTGCCTCTCAGGGGAGGTGCAGGCCGCGATTCACGGCCACAACACCTCTGGATGCCACGCGCAGGAGGAGCGACATCCCTACCCAGGCTTGGTCCCGGACACCAGGCCTGATTAGATCGGTGCGGCCGGCTTCGCCAAGAAGGCGAAGCACGGCCCACACCGCGGCGGCATCATGGCCCTGAGCCATGCCGCAGCCACCTAAAACCTACCTAAAACTTCCTCGGGGACCGGCCAAAGACTTCCCACCACACGTGCAGGCTGGCACGGAAGAGGCCGGTCCCCTTTTTTCCCATATTCATTTCGGAGTGGCGGCTTCAACCGCAGTGATAGAGGTCTGTATAGCCTACAGGGCACTCATGATGTATTCTAAGGTGACTGCCAATTGGGCCAGAGGAGGTTTGGCAAGCTCAGTAGCCTCTGCAAATGCCAGTTGATGGTTCGTCTTGCCCGAAGCCATTGGTGTCCCAAGAAGGCTGAAAAGAAGAGCAACACCAAAACATCCGCTCCAAGCTTCACCAAGAGAGCCCAAAATCGGCCATCAGAGCAGCAGCAGCACAGGTGAAGCCCAGAAGGCAGCCTCCGTAGAGCAGGAGTAGGAGCAAGGCATGTCCAGAGGTGAGAGAGTCCAAGGAAGCGAGAGAGAGACCCGTGGCAGCTCGCTTTTTGGAGGTGCATAGGCAGCACCAGCACCCCTCCAGGCACCCAATCCATACCGCTGCAAGCAACGCCCTCCAGGCGACTGGGCGCAATTGAAGGAGGGGCTTCAGGGAGCAGCAGGGGGGCAGGGAAGTCAGCAGCTGCATGTGAGTGGAGCTCCAAGACGACCAACCAGAGGTTTGCCAGGTGCCATACCACACCAGCACCATCACTGCACCACAGGGAGCAGCCAAGGCACCTCAGGAGGGCCTCCATTGTCAGCATGCCAGGCCATTGCACTAGTAGCACTACCGTCAACTGAAGGTAGGAAGCCAGGAGCAGCACCTCTGTTGAAAGAACTAGCCAGGAGACCCCCAATCGCCCAGGGAAGGTGTTGAAAGGAGCAGGAGGCTCTGGAGCTTCACAGAGGATCCATCTTCACTCATGGAGTAGCTCAGCCCCCCAAGCCCATTCTGGAGCCTTGACCAGCTCTCCCATGGAAATAACCCTGACCCCAGAAACTGAGGGTGCAGTAGATGTGAAGCCCACCTCCCTTCTAAAGCAATTTGCACCTTGAAATTCACTTGCAGTCACAGGACTCTCAAATGTCACCCTAAACCCCATGGACCACCAAATATCTAATCTCTGTTTGCTTGAACCATTCCTCCTGTTCCCTGGGGACCATTGTGGGCCTCAGACACAGGGAAAACCCTGTTGTCCTCGAGGCCTACACACTAGCTTTTGAAGATATCTTCTCTAACCTCAAGTGAACAGAGGAGTGAACCCAATCTGGAAATATCAACAAAACAAGCATGTGGTCGGATGTCAGATCAGCTCCCGAGCTTTCATATGGACGTCAGAGGGTTCAGCTTCCCAAGTCAGGCCAGCCCCTTGTATCACAGATATCAAGCAGAGGTCCACCCTACATGCCTTCTCCTCAGACCTGACAGCTCAGACTTCAACCTCCCTGGAACATATCTGACCAGCTGGGCTCTACTCTGAACCCAAACTATTGTCTGCACTTTTTAGGATCAACCCAAGTAACCCAGCAGATACCTTTGGTTATTGCTCACTCCTCTCATCCTATCATCCCCTGCCATCCAAAGATACACACCTTGTCAAAGTGGTCTTAATAAACATTTATTTGAGCCACAAAGTCACTTTCAAAGTCAAACAGATTTATACACATAATGCAAGTGATACTCTTGGTTTTACCAAAACTGTTGGAGATAGTTTTACTAGCATCTTTGTAAACTTTGTATTCATTTCTATATAGCATATGCTTACAGTGCAACTACTCAGCATAGCGAAGCAACAAATGAGGGGACAATGTTTTCCATCAGGGGTGCCTGTTTAATATGAGCGTCCAGAATCTGCCCTTTCACTTTTGAGACGTGTGGATGGTAACTGATATTAACAAGTACCGTCCACATTTCAGTTAAAGAAATGTGTGGCTATCATTCCGTCTTGCCTTGGCTCACACGAGGAGTCAGGCAGTTTGCAAAGGCACATTTGCTAAATGCACATTTGCCAGCTATCATGTTTTAGTTTTGGAAGAGCAGAGTTTTAGGACCCTAGGCCTAAGGGCTGATCATAGACCAGCCCTGGCCTACAACACTTATTGTTCTTGAGGCAATTCCCCCAGATGACGGATAGACAGCCTCACATTTCAAGGCAGCACCCAGGAACTTAGAGTATCAGCCCTGTATTTCATGAGGCTGCATGCAGGGTTGGATTTACGGCGGTGTAACCGGTGCAGCCACACCTACTGCCGACTTTGGTGAGGAGCGCTGTGTTTAAAATTAAATTATGTTTTTAAAAACATGTGAACTTCCTCCTCGTGGTAGCAGTTTTCAGGCAACAATAAAAATGTCAAGATAACTCTGGTGATTAATGTTCCTGCCGATGAGAGAATGGGATTTTGTCTAGTGGCAGTTTTGATTCATTATAGTAGTGCAGAGTGTTCATGTGCCTGCTGCAAAGAACATGTATCATGCAGATCAAAGAACTGAGCATTAGTGAACTGTGAGTAGCACTATTAAAAAAAAACTGAAATCTATGTCAGAAAGGGGCTATGGATAGATAAGTGATACTGCTGGAGGGTGGTAGTGAGGCAATTTGTGGAGAAGAGGTCATGGGGGGCACAAAAAAGACTGCCGTACAGGGCTCCTCTAGCACTAAAGCTGGCCCTGGCTCCATGTCACTTTTCCAAAGCTGGTTCCGATGCTGCCTTCCGACCTCCACCCTTTCCCACATCTTTACAGGGTGTGGTGACCCCACCCCACCCTGTGATGTCCATGATGAGTCTGGCTGCTACATTCTGGATTCTTTGTAGTCTTGATTGTAGTTTCTTGCTGATGCCAGCATAGAGTGAGTTGCCATAGTCCAGTTTGTTAGTGACAAGTGCTTGGGTGACTGTCTTCCTTGAGTCAGAGGGGATCCACCTGAAAATCTTCTACAGGAGTCGGAGGGTGTGGAAGCATGACGAAGAGACGGCGTTGACTCGGCGGGTCATAGATAGAGAGAAGTCCAGGATGATGCCCAGATTGCATGTGTGGTCCGTGGCAGAGGCGCGTTTCCCAGTGAGGTGGGCCACCAGGTGTCATTCCAGGAGGAAGGGGTGGAGCCGATTACGAGGAACTCTGTCGTGTCCGAGTTGAGTTTGAGGCAGCTGGTTTCCATCCAGGTGGCGACTGCTCTCATCTCGTTGTGGAAGTTTCTCTTGACCCTTGCAGAGTCATTGGACAGGGAGAGGATCAGTTAGGTATCATCGCCGTAGGAGATTATGTTTAGCCTGTGTTGTTTGATGATCTTGGCTAGGGGGCCCTGTAGATGTTAAAAAGCATCAGGCTGAGTGGTGATTCTTGGGGCACTCAGCAGCAGGTGTCTTTTGCTTCTGATGTGAACAGCGGTAGTCTGACACTCTGTGTCTGTCCAGTGAGGAAGGACCTGAGCCAATTTAGTGCTTTATCTCGGATGCCGGCATTGTGTAGTCTGTCACAGAGGGTGGAGTGGGAGACAGTGTCAAACGCAGCAGAGAGGTTGAGGAGGATGAGTGCGGCCATGCGTCTGTGGTCTAGTATGATGCATATGTCATCGGTGATTGCTAGGAGTGCTGTTTCGGTGCTCTGGTTGCTTCTGAATCCGGATTAGGATGGGTCCAGGATTTGGTGTGTCACGAGGAATTCGGTGAGTTGCTAGTTGAGCCTTTTCTGTTACTTTGCCTGGGAAAGGGAGCAGAGAGATGGGTCTGTAGTTTTTCAGCTCCCTTGGGTTGTCAGTGGGTTTCTTAAGCAGCAGGTTGATCTTGGCGTGCTTCCAGTCTAATGGAAAGGTGGCCGTCTCAAAGGATCGATTGGTAGTTTGGCAGAGCTCTGGTGCTATGGTGGCGCTGGCCAGGTTGGAGTTGTGATAAAGGCAAAAATATGAGGTTGCTCCCGAGTAGATAGAGTTCATGAGTCTTTGGGTGTCCTCTTTGGTGACGGGGGTCTAAGAGTTCAGGATCTGGTGTGGTGCTGGATCCATGGTGGTGTTTGTGGATGGTGCAGGTGGGATTTGGTTCCTGGAGCCTTCGTAAATGTCAGGGATTTTTCAGCGAAAAAAGGAGGCGAGGTCGTTGCAGAGATCTTGAGAGGGAGGGATGGATGAGGTGTCTGTCCTGGGGTTTGCGAATTCTTTGATGATGGTGAAGAGCTCTTTGCTGTTGTGAGCATTGGTGTAGAGGCTTCTTGAATGGCGGCTTTTTTGGTGGCTCTGATGTTTTGGTGGTGCGTGGTGCCTTCAGTCTTGTATGCTGTGCGATCTTCAGTAACAGTCATCTGAAGGAGCATTAGGATTCTTGTAGGTCGGGTGTAAACCATTTAAGGATAATGAAAGTTTTATATATGTTCTATATGTGTTGTGTGTGCCAGTGTGTCCCCTCCTGTGTCTGGCCCCTGTGCCCCCAACATATGCATGTCACAGTGATATAAAAAAATTACTGTTATATGTATTTGTCTGCAGTGGTCCCATGCCGATGTGCAGTGACACCCCCGTACACAGCTAATGCGGGTTGCCTACCTCCGTGTCCAGCGACGGGGAAGTTCTGTTTTTTGTGGGGTCCCATGGCAGCAGCAACAGAGGGTCCTGTCCAGTTGTCACCAGTTATAAACAGAAGGAAATTGTGAGAAACTGTGAGTTTTCAACCCATTTCCCCCCCAGTCTGCCAAGTCAGAAGTCAGACTGCCACTTTTTGCTTGGCAGTAAAGCACATCCAGATCTGCTCGGCAGGCAGTGTGGGTGGAGTCCTTCCATCAGCCACTCTTCCCTATGTGCTGTGGTGGCGGATGGGATTCCTTGATGGAGTTGGCGGGATTTGAGTGGGTTAAAGTCTATGGGACCACCAACATACAAATATGGCAGACGGACCACCAAGGCAGTGGGCGGGTTTTGCGATGGAAAACCGACGGCAGGACAGTTACCGGCAAGATCTAAATGAGGCCCTTAGTCTCTCCATGATTACCAAAAATGAATGTGTTTTTGTGTAACGTACTCGTTTAAAATGCTCCTTCGGGTCGCGTTCGCGCTATATAAAACTGCAAAAAAACTGTGGTACAGCCATGGGTACAGGAGAGTTTTATAATCTTTCACACAAGCATATTGCCAGTGCTGAGAGCTGTTTGATCCTCTTGTTCCTAGGTACGAGTAGTTTTGATATTATAGCAATCCAGGGCTGTAGATAATGAGAGGTACTTGGTGGTCCGGGTAGTTACAAGTTATAAGCTCTGAACGGGCTTGAATCTTTAAATCTCTTATGCAGTTAGTGGCTGTGAGCTACCATCTATACTGGGCTATGAGCATTTGGAATAACTTGGACGGTTTGGGACTTTGACTCCAGGTGGAGAAGACTGTGAGTGACTTGTAGTCAACTGATGGCTAAAACCATCATACACCAGCTTGCCAGTAATGTCTGGAATTCTGGGACCCTAGATATTTGGAAGTGACTACACATCAGTGTAATTACAATGCAATGAGTCATTGTGAGACCTGCAATGGCCTGGGCTGGCAGTGCCTGTGAAAACCCAGGAGGGCAGGAGTGTGGGTGACTATGAGACCTCAGACTGTATGTGACAGTGAGACCCTACACAACAAGGACTGTGCGCGGCTGTGAGACCTAAAAGTGCCAAGACTGCTAGTACTTGTGACATCGAACGGCCAAGGGGTGTGAGTGAGACATTAGATAGCTAGTACTGTGAGAAAATGTGAACCCAAGACAGCCAACACTGTGATCAGCTGTGAGACCTCAGACAGATTGGACTGTGAGTAACTGTAAGACCCAACTGCAAAGAAAGCAGTGCACTAGAGCTGAAACTAAACGGGTAGAAGCTGGAATTCAGGAGGGTCCAAGTGAAGTGGGCAGCAGCTGGGTGAAGATGAAGCTGGGGCTGGGCACATACACTACAGGGTAAGGGCAGCCCCAGACAACAGCTGTCACAGACCCAGTCTTCCCTTTCCGTGGCCATTTAGAGCTGGCTGTTAGGGAACCAGTCTCTGCAAAGAGCACCTGAAAGGTCAGTAGGAATGGGGCTGGATCAGTCACAAATAAGTGATAGCCTTAGACGGAAACTGTCACAGACCCAACCTTTCCTTCCTGTGACCATATAGAGCTTGCGTTTGGGGGAACAGTCTCTGCAAAGAGCACCTGAAAGGTCATTAGGAATGGGGCTGGATCAGTCACAAATAAGTGATAGCCTTAGACAGGAACTTTCACAGACCAAGCTATCCTTCCCCTGACAATACATAACTGGCCAATGGGGAACCAGTCTCTGACAGGGGCATCGGAAAGGTGAGCAGGAGTTTGACTAGATCAATCATGGCGGCATGCAGCCTTAGACAGCAGCTGCCTCACAAAGACATGATAGCCTGAGACAGAAGCAGTTATGGATCAAAGCTTCTCTTTCCCAAGCAATATAGAACTGTCCATTTGGGGAATTATTCTCTGACAACTGCAGATGAAAGGCCAGTAAGGCTTGGACTGGATCTGTCGCAAAGGTGTGACTGTCTCAGACTCATAGACTCCTTTGCCTAGAAGTATAGATCTGCCATTTAGGGAGCCAGGCTGAGGCTCTGATAAGGACATTTGAAAGGCTAGAAGGGCTGGGGTAGGGTCAGTCACAAAGGTGCACAGCCTCACAGTGCGGCCCTCAGATACCTGCCTTGAGGAACTAGGTCCCGACAGTGACAAGTGAAAGACAATAGCTGGTCCTAGTCTCCAGATAATCCGATTATGAGTGGAGTGGAGATACTTTAGTGTCATTAGATCTTCGTGCAATCTTGTTTTTCTAATTTCATTTCCAGCGCAAAATGTGTTTTGCGCTAGAAAGTAGCCTAAGAGTAATGCAAAGCAGTGTAAAGCACTGCTTTGCATTGTTTAGTGCTAAGGGAGCATTACATGGGTGGTACAAGGGCGTTCCTATGCAACCACCCATGCTTTTTGACACAAAACTCTATCTATTAACAATAGTATATAGGGTTTTGCAACAAAATTAATGCATTTAAAAGGAGTCATTAAAAGGAGAAATGTTTTTGTTTCTCCTTTCTTTTCCGACTCTTGATGCATGCTGCACTGTACAGCACACATCCAAAATAGGAAAGGTTTAAATTAAGTGTAAGCATAGTATTTTTTAGTTTCCAGTACAAAACCTATGCTAGACTCACACACACACCCTTGCACTATGGCACAATGGTGCGTATGTGGAGCTCGCCAGCTAAAATCTGCACCAGCACTAGGGAGAGGAGAAAGACATATCTCTGGAGATATGGTGCTCTCCTGCTCTCACCTTGTCAATTAATGCAGAGCAGCATGTTTGGCTGCTGTTGTGTGTTACGTGACAGTTTTGTAAATCTAGGCCTAAACATGCATCTTTCATGGTCCTGTTGTTGCATCACCAGAGGTGATGCTGCTGATTAAGATGCTGTTCTTCCTCAGTAAGACAGCATGGAATGATGAAGGACTTTGCTAAGTATGGAAATAAACCCTAAGAAAGAAAAGGGACAGTCAGCATATCCATGTTGAGACTTTGTTAGAAAATCTACTGGAAGATATTCTCATCCTCATTTAAGGTAAAAAACTATCCATGAGAAATGCAGCATTTTGTTTAAGCAAGAAGAAACGAATGCTGCAATGTGAAAGCAAGAAGGTTAACAGTTCCATAGAAAGTGATGGCCTTAAAAATGATGGACAGCAGGTAAGAACCCTGTGAAGAAACATCTAGGGCGTCTGTGACAGATTATTCTCTACAATTATTGCCATAAGATCACTAGTAACATTGTATTGTGTTTTGTGTTCTTTCTTTAAGGTGGATACTGTAATGTTACTAGGCCTGACAGAGCTCACAGAGTTCTACTCTGCGGAATTTCACGGAGTTGATTTAAAACTCTGTGGAATTCGATGGATGCAGAGTTCCGTGAGCTGCAGAGTCCTGAATGCTCCCGATCTCAAAAGCGCTAAGCAGGGTCGGGCCTGGAGATTGGGCACATTCAGGAGAGGGCCGTAGGCAGTGAAAGCTGACAGTTCAGGCCTCTTGTGCACCGGCCTGTCCTGTACGCGCTGCACACGGGGCAGGACGGTGCACAAGAGGCCTGAGACGGCAGCTTTCTCTCGCTGCCTACAGCCCTGGCCTGAATTCAGGCTGGGGCCGTAGGCAACAGAATCTGGCAGGCCTCTTGTGCACCGGTGCACAAGAGGCCTGAAACAGCAGCTTTTACTGCCTACCGCCCTGGCCAGATTTCGGGCCAGGGCCACAGGAAGTGAAAGCT
Organism: Pleurodeles waltl; assembly: GCF_031143425.1. NCBI lineage: Eukaryota > Metazoa > Chordata > Amphibia > Caudata > Salamandridae > Pleurodeles > Pleurodeles waltl. Next base: position 963,474,153 of record NC_090450.1, read on the forward strand.
GCAGTTTCAGGCCTGGTTTGTGCACCAGTGTGCAGAAACAAGAAAAAAAAAAAAAAAGAGATGAGGAATTACCTGGGTCCTCCAAGGGTTCCTCATCATTCTCCGCAGTGGCCTGGCACTCTGCTCCCCTCTGCCCCCTGCTCCCGGGCTGCTGGCAGAAGGAGGCCTGGCCTTGGATCTGTTGCCGGTGTGCACTGCAGCCCAGTTATGGGCTACACAGCGCAAGTGCAGATTGTCTGTGCTTGCGCTGTGTAGCTCAAATTGGGCTGCAGTGCGCACCAGGTGAGCTCCCCTCTGCTGGCTAGCAGAGTTTTGGGGTGAACTCTGCGCTCCAATCGGAATGCGGAGTGCCAACAAGTCTGTTAGCTCTCCCAGCGAAGTGGAGCTCCCCACCCACCCCTAAATGTTACCCACTTTTGCAACATCAGCTCAGAGAGAACCTGACACAGGCACTTAACCCCCTAGGGAAAAATAATTTTGAGAAACGGTTATTGTCATGATTGACCTTGATCTGACGAATGTTACTTAATTGCAATGCAATGTAATCAAACATCAGCTATACAACACAGGATTAACCCTTATGCCCAAATGTGAACCATGGGAAACATAATAATGACGTGCAAGGATTCTGAGCAATTTCTTTTCACAGGATTTGTACATTTATTCAACATGCATACATTCTTTGAACAATTTGAACAACTATGTATAAATCTACACATGTGCCTTTCTTGGTGTATCACATAATTTCTATATTTTATATATCCAGTACTGAAGTGAAGACTGAATTCAACAATCCGATACACATATCAATCAAAGGTTTGCAAGACAATGATAAACAGAAATATACTATAACATTTTTGATCTGCCTTGTATAAAATCGGTGTGCAACCCTGGATAAAATATCAACGTTTTGGCCCATTAACTTCAATTTGTGGGAGTCTTCAGGACGTCTGATCATCAAGTCATAAAAATATTATGACATAAATATAGACATACCTCATTGTGAGCAAAGGTTCCCCAGCATCAAGAGGTGAATGACGTCTCTCATCACAGGAGACCATTTATCATTACTGATTAGATCTAAAATGTGATAAGACAAAATAGTTTATACACACTCTTGGCAAAAAACATGAATGAAGATGTTAAATGTATCCTACGATGAATTATTGTAAAGATCCATCTCTTTTCAGGGGTCTATTCCACAGGTACACTAATCCCTAATGGACCGGTGCCCAATTCATGGCAGATCAATATTAGTCATGATAAGAGAGTTATGTAATTCAAATGCTAATCCTAGTATAAGTGCCACAAACATTTCCTCAACGGTAAGTCTGTGAGTGAGAGTGGTGAATACTTTTGTCTTTTATGATACTGCACCAGTGTACAGAAATTGTGCATAGCTCAAAAACAAAAAGGCTGTGTCATAAACAATACACTTTAAGACATGGTGCAAGTAAGAAATATTCAGTCTTACCAACTTATTAAGAAGCCTCATCTCTTCTTAGAAACACACCTGTAATTCTAAAACTGGTCAAATTACCCATAATCTATTGCAAAACATAAACATAGTGAATGAATTAATCCCATTAGAAAGAGGAATTAATCCTGAGGTCATAACTAGGACTGGACAGAATTTTGATTACACCTGGGTAGCCAGAGTAATTTTGGTAACTTCGTGTTACTCTTTGATGTAGAATTGCCGATAATTATGTGTTTACTCTTGTTCACATAATTATGACTTATTTTGGGGAAAAATCCTATGGAGAGAGCGCATTTAATACGGAAGAGCAGCTGATCATGTTTGCTATTCAGGTTCTGCTGTATTTAGCACTGTTTCTTAGTGCAAAATGCATCCTCACGTCTTTTTCGGAAAATAAAGCTAAACGCTGGCAATAAATTGAGGGAAAGTACTACCCACATTTAGCAAGTGCAAGCGGCTGCTCACTATTCATGTTATGTTCCATTAACACTACTTCTTATCACATAATGCATCCTTGCAACCATTTTGGACGTCAGAGGTAATTTTTGTGCTGAGAAATATCCACACCATTTATTAGAAATCAATAACAAATATGTAGAAAGCAGCTCTGTGTACCAGCTGCGAGTCAGCATTTGTCTACTGTCTGCTTGCTACAATGTAGCAGACGGCGAACCATGAAACAATGTAAAGCGTTGGAAGACGTTCTCAGCAGATGTGTTCTATTATCAATCACCACTGTGGAACTAGAACACATATTTCTATAACCTACATTTGATAATGATAATATTAGCCTACCCAGGGGATCCCTGGACTAATATGTGTAAATGCAAAATACATGTGTCATGCATATTCTGCCTTATGCGACCAGAACTGAAAAATATAGACTATTTTAAATTGTGCAGTAAATACATGCACACTTGATTTGAGAAAGATAAGCATACTGACCAGTTAATGTATTACTCTTTTGAGACATTAGTTAATGTTTACAAATCACTGAATATTATGTACGATTAGTCTATGATAAGACATATATCTCTAATCATTCGTGTATCTAAAAATCGGTCTCCCCTGTGCTCATGGGTCATGAATGTTCTGTAATTAAGAATTTATTTTAGCATGTGTTTCTATGCGCAAACCTTACTACCCGAAATATCTATGAATACTGAGTGTTTGTGCATTAAACTGTGGAATATAAATGTGTTGTAAATCACTGATTGGTTCGTCATACAGATCGGGGTTAAAGCATAAATCACATATATAAAATACATGGAAACAACAACTGTGTGCAGCCTCTTCAATAGTATAGATGAAACATCTCCATACATTGGGCAATGTGGATCAACACTAAACCAAATTTCTATTGACAATATACAGCATCAAGTCAGTCCTTCAATAAGTAAGGTCAGCAATGATGCATAGCTCATATATGTCATTCAGTCTAAGAGCTGTGGTTTGTAAGTTGCTTATCCATTCACATTCTCTTGAGGATAGTATTGTAGTGATATTCCCTCCTCTGGAGTCCAACTTAATCAATTTGACAACTTGCCTCATTAAATCATCCTCAGAGTGTTTGGCTTCCATGCAATGCTTGAACAATGATGCCCCTTCTACTATTCATCTCATGAAACTTTGGTGCTGGCATATGTGCTGCTCATCATCTGTGTTGTTTGCCCAATGTCATCATCTTCATCATCAAAGAACTTTATTTCGGCCACAAGGGCCTTAAAAACACATAACAGCAACAAATAAATACACAGTAATTATATAAAATATGTACAATACATGTGAATAAGTAAAAATGATAAAACCAAGTGCTCTTCCAGAGCAATTTTAATACATTGTTACTAAAACCATTATACAGATAAAAAACATTCTCAAGCAATCCAACTAGCCCCAAAGAACTTGGCAATGGCGATCACCAGCGTTGAGCAAGTATCTGATCTAAGAATTCTAAGTGCTACATTGGACCTACGGACTCCCAGCAATCTACAAGCCAGGGCCAACCATTTCCTACGAGAGGCAGCATAGGAAGGGCAGACAAACAGAACATGAGGGAGATTTTCAATAGGTGCTTTGCATGCTGGGCAAATAGGTGTCCCCTCAGATGACCAGCATCTGGTAAGTGATCCTAGTGGCAAGGTACCTATGCGGAACTGGAAGTACAATTTTCTTTCTCTTGGCACCGTGATTATGTCCCAGAATGCCTTGTATTTGCACATCTCTTTTAGGTTGGCAAATTCACATGATAGTGCAGAGTGAAGTGCTATCCCCAGTTCCTCAAAGTCTACCATCTTCCAGTACTGTTTTTTGAGGTTGATTTTTGATGAAAAGGAGGCAATGGTTGTAGAATCCCAGAGTTCACTAAGCCCAAGCGAATAAAGTAGCCCCTTGATGTGTCTGAGCCAGGGGATACTATGAGAGCGGTCAGTTTCTAAAATGACCTGCAGAGCTGCAGTATAGGATGCAAGCTCTGGGGTGGTCCAGAGATGCTGCCAGTACAAGAGGGGACATAGGTGAGTCTTGTAGCCAATGCGCTTCATACATAGGTCCTTAAAAAGGGGAAACAGTGGAGTGCTTGGCGGAAGGGATACAAGATTTCTTAAGAAATTATTTTCAGAGATTGTTAGTTTTTGAGCTTTGGCATAACGCCATAGTTCAGCCCCATAACGAGCTTAGCTCACATCCTTGTCTTCGTATATCTGGAGTGCAGGGCGTATTGGCTTAGTGTATGAGAGATTAAAATCCTTTATAAATACCCCTGTTGTTTGCTTTAGTTTTAATGCCTGCTTTGCAATATGTGGTTTCCAAGACATTTTCTCTGTTAACATTAGGCCCAGGTAACTAAATGTGTCCACCTTTTCAAGTGGGGTACCCTCGAGCATAAACTTTCCTCTAAAGGATCTGTGAGGATTAAGCATCATTAATTTAGTTTTGGAAGCACTGATTTCAAGTCCCCGCGTGGAACAAAATTCCTCAAAGCACGTGAGGAGTTTTCGTAATCTGTTTGGGGTCTTAGATATCAGGAGTGTATCGTCTGCAAAGAGCAGGACTGTAATTTTATGTGTGCCTATTGAAGGTGCATCAGCCTCTACTCTAAGTAAAGAGGAGACAATATCATTAATATATTAAAAAACAAGGTGGCGGCAAGGACACACCCTTGGCGTACTCCCCTTGACACCTGGATTTTGTCAGTTAGCTGCTCCTTGTCATCCCCCCTAACACGTGCATAATTATCTTCGTGAAGCCGAATTAATAATGCAAGAATGTGCTCAGGGATTCCCATCAGAGAAAGAACTTCCCCCAGCTTGTTACGAGGCACTAGATCAAATGCGGATTTCTGATGGATACAACTACCTGTGGATTCCTCACTCATTGAATTTTCCCTCTGCGCCAGCTTCCGACGGAAATTTTCTTCCTAGCTTCTACATGTCGACGAGGACGTCACAATTGCCCACGCGACCCCGTCTGATGTCATACAGGCAATAAGAGGTCCTCGCCGACGTGCCGACGACATATGAAAACAATAAAATACCAACAGGAGCTCACCCAAGGATAACTTGGTAAGACCAGACAGGCAACGGAGAGGCGGGTGGGACCGTGAGGAATCCACAGGTAGCTAGTGTATCCACCAGAAAAGGCGTTACCGAAGGTAAGTAACTCGTTCTTCTGATGGATACAACTACCTGTGGATTCCTCACTCATTGAATAGAGTCCCAAAGCAGTACCGCACTCGGTGGAGGGTGCCTGAATGGTCAAACCAAGAAATCCTGCAGCACTGACCGTGCAAAATGGCCATCCCTCCTAACCTCCGAATCCAAGCAATAATGTTTTGCAAAAGTGTGGAGGGATGACCAAGTTGCGGCCTTGCAGATGTCAACCACAGGAACACCCATAGCCAAGGCCGAAGAGGCCGACTTAACTCTGGTGGAATGAGCTCTTATTCCATCAGGGTTTTTTTTCTTTGCCAGAGAATAACACATCTTAATGCAAAGAATGACCCACCTTGGTCACCTGGAGAGTGTTCTCTTGTGGACTGCCCTTCCTCTCCTCTTTCCCACGTACCCGATGAAAAGTTGATCCTCCAATCTAAACTCCTTCGTTCTGTCTATGAACAAGCTCAGCGCTCTTCTCGGGTCCAAACGATGTAGTCTTTCTTCCTCTTTAGAAGGATGAGGTGGAGGATAAAAAGAGGAGAGAGTAATAGTCTGACCCATATGGAAGGGTGAAAGAACCTTCGGCAACAAAGCAGCCTTGGTCCTCAACACCACCTTATCCACATAGAAGGGATGTATACAGGGGCTTAACAGAAAGAGCCTGCAGCTCACTCACTCTTTTAGCAGAAGTAATCGCAACAAGGAAAACAGTCTTTAACACCAATAACCTTATGGGGCAAGAATGCATCGGCTCAAACGGTAAGCCCATAAGAAACGTTAAGACTAGGTTCAAATCCCACTGAGGCATAATGAAAGGATTGGGAGGAAATTTATTAGTGAGGCCTTTTAAAAACCTCAATACTAAAGGAGATTTAAACAAAGAAGGCTGGTCCGGAAGACACAGAAAGGCTGACAGAGCCGACAAATGGGTGGGGGCAAGGACACACCCTTGGCGTACTCCCCTTGACACCTGGAGTTTGTCAGTTAGCGGCCCCTTGTGATCCCCCTAACACGTGCATAATTATCTTTGTGAAGCCGAATTAATAATGCAAGAATGTGCTCAGGGATTCCCATCAGAGAAAGAACTTCCCCCAGCTTGTTACGAGGCACTAGATCAAATGCGGATTTCAAGTCCACAAAGGCGACATACAAATTCCCTTTGCCAATGAAAACTGTCCTCTAATATAGAAGCAAGAACCTGAAGGCTTGTTCAATAGTGGATATTTTTTTATGAAAACCAGCCTGTAGAGGACTAAGAATATCATGTTCGGCCATCCAATCTTGAATCCTACCCAGAAGGCAGTGACAAAACACTTTCTACACACAGTCTATTAGGCTAATTGGCCTACAATTACAGGGGAGGGCTCTATCACCCTTTTTAAAAATCGGGACTACAATGGCACCCTTCCAGGACTCAGGGATTGGCGCCCTCAGTTGCTATTGCATTTGATATGATAGTGATATATCTTTACCAGATTTCAATGTCAGTTAAGAGTAGGTCTGCTGGAACACCATCCGATCCAGGCGCCCTACCACGCTTTAGAGTACGTATTGAATATACTATATCTGCATGGGAAAACAATTGTGACACTGGAGGGGTAGGGGTTGGAATAATAATTGAACAAGAGACCTTATATTCAGAAGCTATACTATCATGATCAGAGGAGTACAACCTACTAAAATGGTCTACCCAGTCCTTTGGAGCAATGTTTGTTTTAATGTTCAGTGCGCTATTTTGAGGTCAGCGCGCTGCCAGGGACCAGAGCTCGCTACAATTCCACTCACGTGCAGCGTCATTAAGTGCAGCCCACCACTTGTCATCTGGCTCACGCTTGGCTTTGCAAACAGCTAATTTATAAAACTTCCTACCTGAGCAAACGGCATTTACATCCTTATATTTAATGGCTTGGATTAAACGCTTGTTTGATGACCGATATTCTTTATTGAACCAGTGATGTCTGCCCTTAAACCTCTTGCCATCAGGGACTATATCTACTGAAAAATGGGCCACAATACCCTCAAAGCCTGAGGTGTGAGTTAAACTTATTTGCTCATTTGGGATTGCGTGACCCACCTCTAAACACATCAATGAGGTCTTCAAAACATCGTTAGCAGCATTAATGAGCTCTGGTTGAGCCAGAACCTTATTCCACTTCAGGCGACGTTTGTCATTAGCCAAACCAATTCCCACGGGTGCTGTTAATGGGGTATTAATCATAAACATATGGTTGCACAAAGCAAACATATGGACTGAAAGAGGGTTATGGTCACTTTCAGATCTCTCAATAACCATCATATCAATGACTAGGGGCCATAATCTTATGTCGACTAGGCAATAATCAATTCTGCTAGTGTGGTTGACCTTAATATAAGTATGGCAACCCTTTGTATCAGATTTAGTCCTGCCATTGAGTGCCCTGAGCCCAAATTCCATGGTCAATAACTTTGCTTGAACATCAACTTGCAACCACCTTTTGATGGGCAGGATGTCGAAGGTGGGAATAGACCATGCCCGATCCTCCTGATGGGTAAACCCAAGATCATCCCAGTCGAGAGGTTCAAACGTGACATTGAAGTCACCTGCCACAATGATTTCATAATGCCAGGAACAATTTTGCAGAAATGTCTCCAGAACACAAAGGGTTTCGGAGGCCCGGCCCCGCTGACGCTTCTAGTGTAGATGTTAAAAAGTATCACAACTGCGTCTGTCCCAAACGATAGACGAAGACCTAATAGGTCAGGGGAATCGACGGATAGCTGTGATATGCGACAATTTAATGATGTTCTGGTCCAAATGGTTAAACCACCAGAAGGCCTACCCCTGATATTGGGAAGAGCAGGAATATAAAAATTTAGGTAGCCAGTCTGAAAATGTGGATCAATCGACCATGTCTCCTGGAGAAGACATGGGTCATGTTCCTCGATAAAAGAAGTAAAAGACGGAAGTGGGAGGACAGATCTCAAACCGGCCACATTCCATGAAACAAATCACACCCCTGTGTTTTGAGGAACTGCCCTGTCCACAGATTTGATATTTGCAGGATTAACTACCAGACTTTGGTTTGGCAGGTGGAGTTGGTGGATGGGAGGGACGTCATGATCACTATTGCCCAGTAGGTCCTGGGTTGACTGGTGGAATCAATCTAGGGGAGCTAGCCTGACCATAGGTGTGGTGTTTTCACACTTAGCTGCCTGATCCTGGATTAGCAGGTGAGGTTCGTGGAGGAATTAGAATGCGATGTTAACACAGTTGAGCAATAGGTCCTGGGTAGTCTGATGAAATCTGTCAAGAAGAGGACGTGAGTGCTTGTGGTGTCAATGTTAGGAGCTGCAACCAGACCAGAGACAGCTGTTTTATATGAGTCAGGGTAATTCAGAAAGGGTTTTGGATGGCACTTCAAGTCAATCGTTCTCACTGAGAGCAGATAGGTTACCTGCTGGATAATGGGTAGGCCAAACCCCATAGTATGCAGGGGGCCTAGGGTATTTGAACTGATACAAGATTGCCCTGGAGCACTTGTCCTTGCGTATAGGGCCACCAGATTATCCACCATGCTCCTGTCCCTAAATGTCAACTTTAACATATCATAGTGTGTGTCTTGGTCAGGCCTTCTGACTGCATCAATTATATTCTCACGTATTACAAAATAGCAACCTCTTACGTGGCGAATCCAGTGAATCGCTTTGTTTTTGACAGAATCTCCCCCTTCTCTTTGGGCCAGTGGGTGTAGTTTAGGGACATGAACCATTAGAATGTTGTTGTTAAATTGGAGCCGGTCAATGACAGGCTGTGCAGTGCAATTTGGAACAATGTCATTCGTAGATTTGGAGACTTGATAACAGACCCCAAATGCCTTGCCTGCGCCTAAGCTGTTGTGTGGAGAAGGCTGATAAGAGTTATTGGTCTTGACACCCGCTAAAGGTTGGCCAGCACAACTAGCCACTGGCAATTTGGGCAGCTTCACCAGGGCACTCGATGGATTGGGCAATGGACTACAGATATGATTCATGATGGCCGTGGGATCTGAAGGAATTAACTGCTTGACTATTGCGATTAAAGAATTAACCATAGATTTAAGTTCTGTCACCTCATTCTTTAGAATTCCTTGAATTAACGTTTGCGTCTACTGTACCGCCCACCATGATATTTGGGTCAGGATCGTCATGTGGATCTGAAATATTGATTAAGGGGCTAAAGTGATTGGTACATAGAACAGTGTCACTAGCATCGAGTGGTGGCTCATTCACTGGTAATGAGAGAGCGTGGGTGATGACATTCCTACCCTCCCCCTGCCCTGTGGTGGCTGTAACCTGTTGTCCATGTTTTATAGCAAAAACAACAAGTGATGGACGGAATGCTGAACATTGTCAAACACTCACCCCCAGTCATAGATCTGGGTTTAATCCATCGTTCTTTTGCTCACCATGCCACCCCAGTTTGGACCCAGCCATATGCAAATCAGTCTTGACCCTGTTCCTCATGGGAACAGTCCAGACCGAACTGTCAAGCCAGGTCCTCACTGGACCGGAAACAAGCATCCTGGGACGGGTTTCACCCCTCATCAGCCAGGCTAGTTTGAATCCAGTGGCATGGGAAGCACGGGACCCACGTCTGGGCATACCTTTCCCACTTAGGGCGACAAAGCAAAAACAACAAGTGATGGACGGAATGCTGAACATTGTCAAACACTCACCCCCAGTCATAGATCTGGGTTTAATCCATCGTTCTTTTGCTCACCATGCCACCCCAGTTTGGACCCAGCCATATGCAAATCAGTCTTGACCCTGTTCCTCATGGGAACAGTCCAGACCGAACTGTCAAGCCAGGTCCTCACTGGACCGGAAACAAGCATCCTAGGACCGGTTTCGGGGTTTCACCCCTCATCAGCCAAGCTAGCTTGAATCCAGTGTCATGGGAAGCACGGGACCCACGTCTGGGCATACCCTTCCCACTTAGGGCGACAAAGCAAAAACAACAAGTGATGGACGGAATGCTGAACATTGTCAAACACTCACCCCCAGTCATTGATCTGGGTTTAATCCATCGTTCTTTTGCTCACCATGCCACCCCAGTTTGGACCCAGCCATATGCAAATCAGTCTTGACCCTGTTCCTCATGGGAACAGTCCTGACCGAACTGTCAAGCCAGGTCCTCACTGGACCAGAAACAAGCATCCTGGGACCGGTTTCGGGGTTTCACCTCTCATCAGCCAGGCTAGCTTGAATCCAGTGGCATGAGAAGCACAGGACCCACGTCTGGGCATACCCTTCCCACTTAGGGCGACAAAGCAAAAACAACAAGTGATGGACGGAATGCTGAACATTGTCAAACACTCACCCCCAGTCATAGATCTGGGTTTAATCCATCGTTCTTTTGCTCAACATGCCACCCCAGTTTGGACCCAGCCATATGCAAATCAGTCTTGACCCTGTTCCTCATGGGAACTGTCCAGACCGAACTGTCAAGCCAGGTCCTCACTGGACCGGAAACAAGCGACCGAACTGTCAAGCCAGGTCCTCACTGGACCGGAAACAAGCATCCTGGGACCGGTTTCGGGGTTTCACCCCTCATCAGCCAGGCTAGCTTGAATCCAGTGGCATGGGAAGCACGGGACCCACGTCTGGGCATACCCTTCCCACTTAGGGCGACAAAGCAAAAACAACAAGTGATGGACGGAACGCTGAACATTGTCAAACACTCTAGACATAGATCTGGGTTTAATCCATCGTTCTTTTGCTCACCATGCCACCCCAGTTTGGACCCAGCCATATGCAAATCAGTCTTGCCCCTGTTCCTCATGGGAACAGTCCAGACCGAACTGTCAAGCCAGGTCCTCACTGGACCGGGAACAAGCATCCTGGGACCGGTTTCAGGGTTTCACCCCGCATCAGCCAGGCTAGGTTGAATCCAGTGGCATGGGAAGCACGGGACCCACGTCTGGGCATACCCTTCCCACTTAGGGCGACAAAGCAAAAACAACAAGTGATGGACGGAATGCTGAACATTGTCAAACACTCACCCCCAGTCATAGATCTGGGTTTAATCCATCGTTCTTTTGCTCACCATGCCACCCCAGTTTGGACCCAGCCATATGCAAATCAGTCTTGACCCTGTTCCTCATGGGAACAGTCCAGACCGAACTGTCAAGCCAGGTCCACACTGGACCGGAAACAAGCATCCTGGGACCGGTTTCGGGGTTTCACCCCTCATCAGCCAGGCTAGCTTGAATCCAGTGGCATTGGAAGCACGGGACCCACGTCTGGGCATACCTTTCCCACTTAGGGCGACAAAGCAAAAACACGTCTGGGCATACCTTTCCCACTTAGGGCGACAAAGCAAAAACAACAAGTGATGGACGGAATGCTGAACATTGTCAAACACTCACCCCCAGTCATAGATCTGGGTTTAATCCATCGTTCTTTTGCTCACCATGCCACCCCAGTTTGGACCCAGCCATATGCAAATCAGTCTTGACCCTGTTCCTCATGGGAACAGTCCAGACCGAACTGTCAAGCCAGGTCCTCACTGGACCGGAAACAAGCATCCTGGGACCGGTTTCGGGGTTTCACCCCTCATCAGCCAGGCTAGCTTGAATCCAGTGTCATGGGAAGCACGGGACCCACGTCTGGGCATACCCTTCCCACTTAGGGCGACAAAGCAAAAACAACAAGTGATGGACGGAATGCTGAACATTGTCAAACACTCACCCCCAGTCATTGATCTGGGTTTAATCCATCGTTCTTTTGCTCACCATGCCACCCCAGTTTGGACCCAGCCATATGCAAATCAGTCTTGACCCTGTTCCTCATGGGAACAGTCCAGACCGAACTGTCAAGCCAGGTCCTCACTGGACCAGAAACAAGCATCCTGGGACCGGTTTCGGGGTTTCACCCCTCATCAGCCAGGCTAGCTTGAATCCAGTGGCATGGGAAGCACAGGACCCACGTCTGGGCATACCCTTCCCACTTAGGGCGACAAAGCAAAAACAACAAGTGATGGACGGAATGCTGAACATTGTCAAACACTCACCCCCAGTCATAGATCTGGGTTTAATCCATCGTTCTTTTGCTCAACATTCCACCCCAGTTTGGACCCAGCCATATGCAAATCAGTCTTGACCCTGTTCCTCATGGGAACAGTCCAGACCGAAATGTCAAGCCAGGTCCTCACTGGACCGGAAACAAGCATCCTGGGTCCGGTTTCGGGGTTTCACCCCTCATCAGCCAGGCTAGCTTGAATCCAGTGGCATGGGAAGCACGGGACCCATGTCTGGGCATACCCTTCCCACTTAGGGCGACAAAGTAAAAACAACAAGTGATGGACGGAATGCTGAACATTGTCAAACACTCTAGACATAGATCTGGGTTTAATCCATCGTTCTTTTGCTCACCATACCACCCCAGTTTGGACCCAGTCATATGCAAATCAGTCTTGCCCCTGTTCCTCATGGGAACAGTCCAGACCGAACTGTCAAGCCAGGTCCTCACTGGACCGGAAACAAGCATCCTGGGACCGGTTTCAGGGTTTGACCCCTCATCAGCCAGGCTAGCTTGAATCCAGTGGCATGGGAAGCACGGGACCCACGTCTGGGCATACCCTTCCCACTTAGGGCGACAAAGCAAAAACAACAAGTGATGGACGGAATGCTGAACATTGTCAAACACTCACCCCCAGTCATAGATCTGGGTTTAATCCATCGTTCTTTTGCTCACCATGCCACCCCAGTTTGGACCCAGCCATATGCAAATCAGTCTTGACCCTGTTCCTCATGGGAACAGTCCAGACCGAACTGTCAAGCCAGGTCCTCACTGGACCGGAAACAAGCATCCTGGGACCGGTTTCAGGGTTTCACCCCTCATCAACCAGGCTAGCTTGAATCCAGTGGCATGGGAAGCACGGGACCCACGTCTGGGCATACCCTTCCCACTTAGGGCGACAAAGCAAAAACAACAACATATCTGCAATTTTCTTATGACCCACCCCCTTCCTAACAGGGGAGGGCTCGCCCTAGGTTTCGTTGGAGCCGCTATCCGAGGAAGAGGTTAAAATTCCTTCACATTCACCCAAGAGGTTGTCAATTCTGTCCATAACACAATTGCTAGCTGCATGCTTATGCCTTTTTCGTTTGGTTTTTAGCACCACCCCTGCCCCATCCTCCATTGCTTTTCTTTTACCCATCAAAAGGGCTGTGATTAGTGGATAAGTGCTTGATAGACAATTAGATCAATGGTACAACCTGCAAAAGGATACAACAAATTAAAAGAAAGAGATCAGCGAGGCCCATGCGGTGGTAAATGTAAGGGGAGTGGCCCTGCCCAGCCTCCTTCAGGCTCCGACGGGCTTTGCTCAAGCACGACCCGCACTGCGGTGTTCCCCCTAGTGCTTTATAGCGCTCGTTGGTGTGGCAAGTGGGTGCAGGTATGACAGAAAATGGCTGCCTCCCGGGGCCACAAAGCAGTCTGGGGTATGGAGTCCCCCTTAGAAGAGTTATCATGTCCTGGGCTGCAGTGTTCTCACTAGCGCTTTATAGCGCTCGTTGGTGTGGCAAGTGGGAGCAGCTGTGACAGAAAATGGCCGCCTCCTGGAGTCACAAAGCAGTCTGGGATGTGTAGTCACTGTTAGAGAAGTTAGTGCATCCCATGCTGCGGTGTTCTCCCTAGCACTTTATAGCGCTCAGTGGTGTGGCAAGTGGGAGCAGCTGTGACAGAAAATGGCTGCCTCCTGGGGCCACAAAGCAGTCTGGGATATGTAGTCCCCCTTAGAAGAGTTAGCGCGTCCTGCGCTGCGGTGTTCTATCTAGCACTTTATAGCACTCGTTGGTGTGGCAAGTGGGAGCAGCTGTGACAGAAAATGGCCGCCTCCTGGGGCCACAAAGCAGTATGGGATATGTAGTCCCCCTTAGAAGAGTTAGCGCGTTCCGCGCTGCGGTGTTCTCCCTAGCGTTTGTAAGTCACGCTGATCGTGCTGATCTTTAGCGCCAGAAGTTCCTCCCGTGCTGTAAAATCAGTGTGAACGGTGTCACACAGAACGCCAGAGGGTGCTAACTTCTTTCTGCCACTCGAGTTGATTTTCTACTCGAGCAGCAGCTTCCTGAATGCGAGCTGCAGCTTTCTCATCACGAGCGGTAGTGACCTACCATGACTGCCTGTGTTCAGAAATCCCATTTGCACTCACCAACTTAGTGATTTCTCTTGCTCACCAACTTAAAGTTGATTAGCGCAAGTGAGAGAAAAAACTCTGCTTTGCTGAGTTTTTTTAAACTCCACGTGAAATGGGGAAAACTCTGTGAACTCCGCCGACAAAGCAGAATTATTCGCCCATCTCTAGTTCTAATAGCCTTAGAGTCCTACCAGTTTTTAAAAGACCTATCCCTTGCTATAGGTCCTCCCTGTGACTTGGGCCTTTAACTTGAGTTCAGGGACTTTAACAGCTGGTATAGCCCTCAGCAACAGGTTATAAGGCTATAGTAGTGCCCAGTATTTTTGATAATCTTCTTGATTGAATTATTAAGAGGCTGAATTTGCTGACCATTACATGCATTTATCTTGACTGTTTATTTTTGTGGGCAATGCCATGCATGTTTAAGCTATGGACCATCAGGGCCGTAGATACAGGGGGATATTTGAAGGCCAGGCCGGCCCATAATAGTCTTTGCCCCCCCCCCCGAATGACCGAGGCAGCTGACACAGTATAGAGGTGTGGGAGTTCAAAAGGTGAACGGACAATAAAAATGCCTTTAAACTGTTTTTATCTTGTTGCATTTTCTGCATTTCCCTAGGTAGGTTAAATGTCAGTCTATGGGCCTGATTCTAACTTTGCCAATTGCAGTCAAAGAACAAGTTAAAAGAACAGGCAGCAATTTATCAGAAGACATAGGGCCTGATTCTAACTTTGGAGGACGGTGTTAAACCGTCCCAAAAGTGGCGGATATACCACCTACCGTATTACGAGTCCGCTATATCCTATGGAACTCGTAATACGGTAGGTGGTATATCCGCCACTTTTGGGACGGTTTAACACCGTCCTCCAAAGTTAGAATCAGGCCCTATGTCTTCTGATAAATTGCTGCCTGTTCTTTTAACTTGTTCTTTGACTGCAATTGGCCAAGATTTTGCAAAGTAACTATGTGACATTTTCTCTGGGGTACCGACAGGGCCACTGGAATTATGCACAGTGGAGGCCAAAATTAGGCACCAGTGTGAATTAATTTATTTGGCAAGAAAACACAAATTATGCATCTTAAAGCGGCACATTTTGTAATAGTATAACTTCATTATTTTCTGATTCTTACACGTTAGCACTGTCTGTGCAATGGTTTCACTTCATTAGTACAGGTTCCACATCCACATACAGCTGTAAGTGACTGAAAGGTAATCAGTTAACCTTTGCAAAGGACTTCCACTGGGCGGCAGCATGTGTTGCAGCATTTTTAGTTTAGAGCTATTTGAGCTGAAACTAAATTTGTTTTTTTGTTAAACTCTGCAGATTATGCAGCAGATGATGGATTATGTGGCAAATGTGGCAAATTCATAATTATGTGGAAAGCACCACAGCCGCCAAATTGCATAATTCCACTGGCCTTGCTTACAGGGAGTGCAAAAAAAATACTGTAGAATGTAAATTTGTTTCTAATTCACAAAAACGTAGATACTTGTAAATTGCCTATACAAATATTTCAACATATACCATGGGATATGAAAGCACAAATAAAGCAGATTTTGTTTTATAATTCTGAAGTGTGATGGAAACAAAGATCAAAACAAATCTTGGTGATGCACAGATAATAAATACTGTATTGTAATGCACATTCGTATTGCGCTTATTACCCCATGTGGGGCACTGATGCACTTACCTGGGCCATATAGGGTGATGTGTTGTTGGAAGGATTTTGTCTTTGTGACCCTATGTGGGAAGTGTTTCCTTGTTATGCGTGATGACCACCAAAGTGTGGTTATTATGTTATGAAACGCAAGGCGTACCAGTTTGGTGGATGATGAGGTGTGAGAGAGACAGATGCCCACTTTATGTTTTTTCAGTACACTGGCAGCTTTGAAACGCTCTGTAGATCCCTTTATGGTACTTCTTATGGTTATAGTCTGCTTAGCTAGTTATTGCACTGAGCTGCCCAATTAGAAATTTCACACAATACAACACAGTAAGGCTACTTGCTGTGCTGCATTGTGTGAGAGGCAGACTAGAGAAATGCACCATACTTACAAAGCTATGGCACATTTCTGCTGTCTCCTAGTGCTGGTGCACTGAGTGCTGCCTAGTGCCAATGCAGGCATCTCTGCATTACAGGCAGTGGTGTTTTGGCACAGGAAGGGACATCTTCCTGTACAAAAATAATCCTTAGAGGCATATTTGTCTTTCAGTGTGTGGTGCAAAATGCTGCAGACACAGAATGAGGAAGCAACAAGTAGAAATAAAGAACATTTTTTCTGTTACGCCTCACTGGGGAAGGCATAGAATTTTTTACGAACTCCCAAGTATGCTAGCTGTAGTAAATCCTGAAATGCACCAAAAATATATGGGTGGATGAATGGGAACGGTCATGTTCCACCCATGGAACACCTTGGTAACCCAAGGCAGCAATATGCACTGCATTACGTTACTTTGCATTTACTAAACTACGCAAAGCCATGCAAAGTGGCTTTGCATGGCTTAGTAAATACAAATATTGTGCCACAAAATGAATGCAGCCCATACAAATCCTTAGTAAATCTGCTCTCCAGTATATAGTGCTGGCCCAGAGCTGGCATTTCTGGAGGGAGAGAAAAGTGGAGAGATTTGCTGGGATGTGCAATGCTATTATCATCTCATATCTGCAAAGCCATTGTAGGATGTAAGGATTCAGCTGGTGTAAAAATATTTGGGACCTGTAGTCAGGGACTAGAATAACATCCTTCAACTGAACTGCAGTGTGTGACAGATATCTTCATTTATGCCATGACTTATAATAACCAGGTGAAGCATAGGTCAGCTCTCCTTTTTACCTGATAATATCAAAAGTACTTTGGTAGTTGTGTTGTTTCTAATCTGTGGATTGTAAGCTAACGATTGAGCTCGAGGGTGCAACTGTTTTTCTAGGTTCTGCCTCCAGGATGTGTGGTGGTGTAGTTGTCTTGCAAACAGCCATGTTTTTCAACTGTGTTCCTAAGTGTAAATGCTCCTGAGTGCTTTGAACACTGTTTGGCAGTATGCGCCAGAGCCTGGCGACATGTACTGAGAAAACAGTGCCTTCTACATATTTCTAATGATATGGTGGTATGATGATAAGTGGTGCAAGCCTGGAGGGCAGTGTCCTCCTTTGTTTGTTTTGCTTGTTTTTAGCTTGTAGATATAGCACAACTGGAGTCATGTGTTCTTTTGGGGTAAGGCAGAGAAGAAGTCTTGCAGCAGCATTTCGGATGAGTTGTATTTTGCATGAATGCCGGTCTGCCAAGGTATGGGCTACCAGCATAGTCAAACTTGTATATTATGGCCAGATGTACAAAGGGAAGGAATAGTAATTTCCAAATGGCGGTTTTATCCAAATCTCTATTTTAAAATCGCTATTCCTTATGTATGAAACATTTTGTTTTATACTTGCAATTCCTAGTGTGTCACACATCAACCTACCTCATGAATATTAATAAGGTAGGTCACAATTTGCGACCTATTAGGAATTTCAGCAGTCAGAGGGATGGTGGCCTGCTGGAGTCAGCAGACCACCATGTCTGTGACTGCTTTTAAATAAAGCATTCATTTTTAGGGTTGAGCACACAAGTGCTCTGGTCCCTGTTGTAATCTCTCTGTGGGCTTTTAACCACACCCACGTCACAGCCATCACTTTCATTGGTTCATGGGCTTGCCTTTTAAAATTTGCTTGATTTCATTAGTGAAGGCATGTATATGTCACGCCTTTTCCGGTGTTGAGCCCTCCTCGAGCGTGCCGGCCAACTACCAAAAACATACAAGGCACTATGTTTTCTGTATGGTTCCTTGACTACTTTTTATTTTTATTTCCTACACAGCATGATCTCACTGGGTAGAAATCGAGTGCTGTGCATGACTATCAGTTTAATTGTATTATTTATCCTAGCGCTCATTGGCGAATTCAAGATGTTTCACAGCGCGACCACGCTCTTTTTCTTTATTTGTAATTTTCCCCTGTCCCTATCCCCACCCCCGTACGCCCCTCTTTACAGATGCTAACGTGCAAAAAAGTTTCAGGCTTGATTTTGATGCCAACCAGCCCTTTTCACCTTTGCAGATGTAATTGAGAAACCATCTGTTTATGTGAGTGACTTTTATCTTTAAAGCTTCCCACGTTTTTTGTGGGTTTTGTTCTCAGGACACTCCCGCCTAAAATGGCCCTTTGTTCCTGGCCACACATATCTCTCAACAGAATAATACGTGAACTGTTTCTATCCATCCGTACTGACAAACTGTGCTGCAACTGCCAATTAGCTGATTGCTTCTACAGGGGCAGCCTTTTCGTATTCTGTGTTAATGACGCTGAATCGGGTAGAGCTATCACAGTGTTGGATTTGCTGTGTATTAATAGAAGCGCTGAAGCTGGAGGCCTTTTTCAGTTGAAAGGCTTGAAGGCTAGTGCTAATGCTTCCTGAATCACGCTGCCAGTAATGTATTTAAATTTGCGCCCACGGGCTGAATTGTTAGCCAAAAATCCTATGTAATTCGTACACTTCAAGCCTTGTGCACTGCTTCTGTTGTCCATATTTGCACGTGCATCCAGGTGTGCGCGTGTGCTTAAGACAAAAAGTTTTAGCTCCCAAAGTACCTCTGAGGCCAATAGGTGTATGCTTGATGGACCCCCAAGCTAGATATGTTGGCAACAGTTTAGATTAAATATTCCTGCTGCTACGCTGTAGAGAATTTGCTCAAGGTAAATCTTGATAGCTACTAGTCCTGTCAACTCTGGCACTTTCCGTCACATTATTTCAGGACACTGGTTGCTGTTTTATTTAACTATCTTAGCAAGTGCGGCATGGTTAGAAGATAAGAACATTCTGAGGTCTGGCTTAGCGCAGCTGCTTGCATTACCTATTTTTACAAATTTTTTAAATTTTAAAATAAACAAAGTGCTCCTGCTCTCCTCCCAAAGCTGTACCAGTCTTTCAACTCATGCTGTTGGCTGTTTGGTGTATTCTTCCGCCTCACTTGGGGTGCTTACTGCTTGCATGATAGTGCACCAGAGACTTTTACATCCAAAAGAACTCTAAATTATTGAACATTATCTTGCAGATGCATTGTATACAAAAAGCATTTTTCTTTCCATTTGTTCAATGCGGTCAGTTTTTTTAGGTTGAGCATAGCACGGCTTTTCCGATGTGTTATTATATATTTGGGCTTTTAAATACTCCTACCTCATCCCCATCACTATTGCTTGCCCTTCAAAAATCCTTTGTTATCATTGGTAAATGCTTTACGTTTGTCCCTCCTTGGGGCGGTGTTGTTATCGTCTTGGACATTGACCCTGTTACATGGCTAATTGCACATTTGCTTATATGTTTGACTGCGAGCGAACTTCTTTTTTCTTTTGTGTGTCTCCTTCACGCTCATGTTCATGTAGGCCATCGGCTCTCTTTTGTGAAACTGTTTTAATTTAATTTTCAAATTATGTGACAAGAAAAGTCTGGTTAGGAGTTTACAATGCTAATAGCTCTAAGTCGACCCTTTGCAGTGCAAATACTTGTTTTGAAATGCAGCCCATTTTCCTTAAAGAAAAACAGGATGCGTTTAAAAAGAAAACATTGGAACTTTGAAATTTCATTTTTTAAGATTAGTCAGTGGTCCGTGGGACCACTGGCTGCTCCTAAAAATATTTTTCCAACGTTCACAAAGGGGAAGGGATCCCAAGAGGACCCCTTACAATTTGCAAGTGCATTACCTTCAACTTTGAGTTTGTGGTAAAATATCAAGGACTGGCAACCGCATTTTGGTCGCAAAAGCTTGATACATAACACTGGAAATCACTATCTGGAAGAGATGTCCTAAACATGCCCCTTCCAAATAGTGATTTCTAAACCCAAACTGCGATTCTGGAGAGTCACAGTTTGGGTGTTTGTACATTTGAGAAAGCTTTTTTCAGTCGCAAATGGCCTGATTTTGGAAATCAGGCCATTTACGACAGCAAAAGTGCTTCGTACAGATGGCCCTCAGGGTGTGAGGATGGCTCACAATTTCTGTAGGCATCCAAGGTATGCGAGGTTGCAACATAGTGTTTTCATTGTGTAAAAGGAACTCTGTTCTATGTTTTTAACATGTGGTATCAAATATAGATCTGAATCCATGGTTAACCCTTGGTTTCTGACTTCTCGTCATATTGTTGGAGGGGCCTCACATTCCTTTCACAATAGAGCAGTAGGCTGGTATGTTTGTCATTGTCTGCAGGTCATAAACTCTATCTTTGCGGTATTTAGCTTTAGATGGATACTCATCACCCATGAGTTTATGACCCGAAGGCAGACATCAAAGTTTAAATTTTAGAGGTCTTCCAGGTCATCCATTTTTAGAAGGATTTGGGTGTCATCTATCATAGCTGTAACAGGTGAGATTGAATGATTTAATCAGGTTTGGTGAGGAAGCTGGGTAATAATAGAGGGCATTTGATGGACCCCTATGTGGCACCACTGTGTTGTATGCGAGCAGCTGGTATGAAAAGTGGTATCAACACTAGTTTACTGTCACACCTGAGAGACCAAGAATTCAAGGGACATTAGCTGAATTCCCTTCTTACCTTTCACATATGGTATGTCAAACAAGAATTTGCTGTATGAAGAGATTGCCCAACCGTACAAGTCATTAAGTCAAATTGTTCTTAAGTCAGCAACGTTAATGACATTTCCTATTCCTGATACATAAATGGTTGAGACTACCTAAACCTACCAGTTATTGAAAAGCAGTGTCCAATTACTCCGGATTCAAGTATGCCATGGTCTTTGATTCGACTATTGTGCTGGGGCGGAGTTATCACAAGTCAGGTCCAACTTATATTTGACTGACATTGCTCCAGCCTACACTGGCCTATTATGAAATATAGCTTGGTGAGATATTGTATCTGTTCTACAGATCATTATTCTGTTTGCAGGATCCAGATAATTCTGTAGGTTAATGTGCCTGCTGCAGGGGGCTGCAAATACTCTTACAAGTAGTTATGTGAATCTGAAACTACCCAATCTAGCCTTCTGTGTCACAACTGGGTACTTTCACAGGCTATATTTCAAAAATGGTTTAATATCTAGATACTCCTACCAGGGTAAACACACTAGGGATCCATCTCCTGGAACAAAATATTGTGGGAACCATAATTTGGGCATCTGAGAGGCTCAAAGCATTTGTATTATAATTGACCTCTCTAGACATCTCTGCAGAACTCGACTAACATTTTCTGAATTTTTGCATATTGTACTTTAAGATCTGTGTAGTATGACTCTGCTTTTTAAAATGTATTGACTCATTTGAAATTCTGCTTTATTTTTATATAATTTCTGGTCATAACTAATAAATTGCTGTTATGAGGCCCCACGTAATGATTGTAGTAAATGCATAATATTTGGTAAAGTTTTAGGGTAGCATTTTTATTGAAGGAGTATGGGAATGCTGGGTGGGAGGAACTTTATGGATCCTCTCAGATTCCAGAATTTTTCTTGACAGAATTATGAAGAAAATTTGTGATTCAGCCAGAGTTTGATGTATGCAGGGTATTCTGGGTAAGAAAAGATATTCATACAAGCTACCCCACCACAGACTACACTAGGTAGCTTGTTTTCAGCAATGTCTGTGCTTGGCAGGTTTCCCTTGGTGCAGACCGAGCTCTGGTCTAAACACCACAGCTACCCACATAGCATGAATTGGTCTATTTGCAAGGCAAAATCTTAATCTTTCCTTGAGTCTTAAAGGAATTAGGAAGCATTTCATTTTGCGGGCTATACCTCAGTCACACAAATGGGTACTATTATTACTAAGAGGAGTGTAGGAATGCTGTGGGGTAGGACATTTGTAAATCCATGCAGATTACAATAGCACGGTCTGTTTTCACAAGTGTGCTGAGGAATACAGCAAAACAAAAAATCAGACTCAGGACTTGTGGGAAGCATTTCCCTCCCATGCTGACTTTGATTTTGGAAAAAAAAAACGTTTCTGGTGGTTTTACCTAAAACATTTCCTTGTCCAATACTGTTGAAGACTTGCTGAAGTACACTATGCTTTGAAAGTAGTGTGATGGATGTTAAAGGGTCATCAGCCCTAAAACAGTTAGAATCCATTAAAACCATGCAGCCTCATGTCCTGTCCAACAGGAATTGACAACAAGCTGGAGGGGCGTGACGGCCACACTGCACCAACATCTTTGTTCCATGATCATCGGGGACCTCTCCAGTTCCAGGAGGCCCCCTGGATGGTTTGCTTCTAGGAATGAGGAGCAACTAAAAGCACAGTGGTCAAAGAAAGATGTCAGTTGCTGGTAATGGCCACACACAGACAAGAGAAAGTTTCTCTTGCCATACATTGTCTATAGAGAAGAGGGCTAAGGAGAGAATAAAAAAATATGGAGAAATACAAAGAAGATAGAAGAGAAGACAAAGGGAGAGGTTTTAGAAAATGAGAGAAGATTGAGAGAAAAAGGAGAGCAAATAAAAGACAAACAAGAGCAGGAGGGGCAGGAATTGGAAGATAAATATAGCAAACAGAAAGGGATAGTAGGGAAAAGGTTGAGAATGCAGTGGGGGCATAGATGTGAGATTGGGAAAGAATACAGAATGTAAGAGTGAGCCTAAAGAAGTAAAATGAGAGCTAGTTACTGGGAGAATTGGTGATTGGAGATTTTAAGTGGCATTCATAGCTTGTCATGATTTGTACAATCACCTGGCCCAATGTGATTTCAAAGGAGAATGGATTTTGCACTTCTTTTTTTCTAAAAAGGATCTTAGTGTACGATCCAAAAATAACCTTGCATAGTGGTCTTCTTCAAAATCCTAATAAGGTCTAACCACTGTTTATTGATCCATATTTCGATTTGCAAATTGCTTAACAATGGTGCCACCTTATTATTTATTACTATATGCTCTTGGTAAGTAAGGCTGATGCCTTCTCTTTTAATGCCTATTAGCCATATCTGTGCTGATATATGTGCTAGAAAGTACAACCTGCTTGCTGAGAAGTCCAAGTTCTTTTGAAGGGGTGACTTGGCTTTCTGTGTATATTTAAATATGTCAGTCTCTTAAATGTTTCATACCATGAAGGTTGACTTTTATCTGCACCTGTGGTACTGCCAAGCAATCCCTTTGCAAGTAAATATTTCCCATTTCTATTACACATGGTAATCTTCCATTCCTTCTACATTCACCACTCAGAAAAGTACATGCTCACCCAATCAACGTTAGCCACATAGAGGGTGCCACCTTGAGGGTCCTATGCAAGGAGTCAACTGCATGTGAAAGAGTAGAGCATGTCCATAATTTTGGAAGTGTGGTACTCTGTAGCAGCAAAATGGGAAGCACCATCCAAACAGCATCAAACAGAGATGTTATCACAGCACAGGATTATTGATGCAACCATGAAACCACCAATCAGAGCATTAGAGACAGTACTGTTGCCTGTCTACTTATGGCTCCTCTATCTGGAGATGGAACTGGACTCCTCAGCCAGGCCACAGGCCTTGAAAAGACCCATCCTGGGCTCACACAATCACCTATACTTTACCATTCCTATCTGCCTTGTTGGTCGATGTCTAGCAAAGGGCTCCTTTTGTACAGCACCTTTTGCACAACTTGCTTGTAACTATGAGGGGTGCATGCCAATGTCAGAGCCTACTTAAAGTACATGCAGTTTTGACTGGTGCTATTGATGAAATGTGATTGAACTGTCCATCCTTGTTCACAACCTTATATTGAAATTCCTTGTGGGACCTTCCCAACTTCCCCTGTAAAATGGCATTTAAATTCTATTTAGTTTTCACCATTGTTGCAGCCCTAAAATGTTTAAAACACGCTGTTTACTGCTACTTTCCCAAAATGTTGTTGAAAGATTTGCTCCAAGCTCTCTGTAGTCATTTTAAATTAGTGATGAGTTAAATTAAACCTGCAATTATGAAGTTGGTTGGAATTAGGACACGCCGCACAATCAGATGAAGTTTTCTTAAATTTATATGAGGTAAGATTTATCCTTTTGGGGCTTCCAGGAGTGATTGTTTCCTAATGCAAATGCCCCAGGTAATACAGCCTCCAGCAAAAAAAACTTGAGTGTGGAGGCTGGATATCCACCACCAGATGTAAGAGGTGTGGGAGGGAGGGCTCTGAGCTGAGGCCAGCTTATTATTATTTTTTTTAAATAATAATTTAATAATCTTGGCATTGCACAAAGCTTGAACATTTTTTTAAAATACACAAAGTTGAAAGTCAGCATACTTTACAACTTTACATCCTTCACTTTAAATCCCATCTGATTCATGGAATTTAAAGTTGGATTGTGAAAAGTTGTATGAATGTGATTTAATATGTACCTCTAAAAATCCACGTATTCCTTCACATAGAATCACATGGTGTGCACCAGAATATCGAAACCAGAATACTGATGACACAGAATATCGAGGACAGAAAATTGAATCCAAAATATTGACAGGTAAGTAAATATAGTTTTTCTATACCTTACTCCTCATATATACGTACCTATACAATATGTATATCTTCAATGTATGTAGATGTGGAGTTAGGAATAGTAAATCTGTACTTCCGTATATGCACATACCTTTCAATATTCTATCCTCAGGATCCTTATTCCACAATATTGCCAGGGTTTATAGCACAGATTTAATGTTTGGTCATAGCTGAGGACCATGCCCCCCCTAAAAATATACCTCTGGCTATGGGCCTGCATACCTTTGTCTATGGATAACCCCTTCCTATAAATTCCCTAAAAAGTTCCTTAGCTTCTCTAAAGTAGTCATATCTATAAATACATCAGTGTCCTAAGTGTAGTAATTGTCTATAGATCAACTTGTCTCTCAGAGCCCATGGGAGATAGCTACTATAAGGTAGAAGGACGTTTTTGCCCATAGGCTTCTAATACAGTATTGTGTACCATTTACTGTCATCATAGTTAACTAAGAGATCCTCTTGTTTAATTCAGCTTTTCTTGGCTAGAGTTCCATGTAAATTTTAGGTAATTGCTCTAGTTGTTCAGCTAGTTGGTAATTCCCTGCAGGGCGCTTGCATTGCCATGCCAACTTGTAAAAATATCATCTATATATCTGCACCACAGACAAATGTTATCTCTCCATGGACAGGGCATAAAACTATATTGATTTCAAATGTATCTACATATGGGTGTTTGGTGCAAAACATGCACCCATAGCAGCACCCTTTATTTGTATGTAGTAATCATGATTGAACATGAAATATTTCTTAGTTAGTGCTATTTCTGATAGTTGGGGGATAAGTTCTACTGGGCTACCCTTGTCTGTCATGTTGGGCTTTAATACTCTGCCAAAGGTGTTTATCCTTGGGATGTTAGTGTAAAGTGATTCAATATCAGAGGTAATAAAGATATGTTTTTCTTGTCAAACCAAGTATTCTTAATGCACATAATTAAGTCAGCACTATACCTAACGTCTTCTGATAAGGACATAGGGTTTGATGTAAAAATACCACTTTCATAGAATGGCTCTAAAACAGAGCCTCATCCTGAAATAAGGGCCTACATAATGGTTCTTGACTATTTCTATGTGCTAGGAATGGCCCTTTCTGCAGGCACATCCTCAACTTTGTTTTGCCGTTTCCCTCCACTTTTTGCTGAATTTGTTTTGCTGGCTCTAGAACTCTGGGCACTTGACAACTGCTACCAGTGTTAAGAGTGCATATGCTCTCTGCTTAAAAAATTGTAACATTGGCTTATCCCAATTGGCATATTTAATTTAATTGTAAGTTCCTATTAAAGTGCACTAAAGATGCCCAGGACCTGTACATTAAATGCAACCACTGGGCCTGCAGTGCTGATTGTGCCACCCACTACAGAAGCACTTTAACAATGTCTCAGGCCTGTTACTGCAGAGCCTGTGTGTGCAGTTTTATACTGCCATTTCGACCTGGCAAGTGCCAAGCCCAAATCTTCCTTTTTTTACATGTAAGCAACCCCTTAGGTAGGCCCTAGTTAGCCCCAAGGGCAGGGTGCAGTGTATTTAAAAAGTTGGACATTTACTTTTAAGTTTAACATGTCCAGGTAGTGCAAAACTTCTAAATTCGTTTTCACTATTGTAAGGCCTATCTCTCCTATAGGATAACATCGGGATTACCTTATAACATCTTTTAAGTGTAATTCCAAAATGGGAAAAGTTAGAAATGAGGAGTTTGGCGAATCTAAACTCACAATTTGCTTCCAACTCACCTGCCACAGCACCTGGACTCTGCATTTGAGAGAGTCTACCCTGAGTTTCCCGCTGGGTCAGCGGGTGTAAACGTCGTTTGAACTGCTGGCCCAGTAGGAAACAGCCCACAACATTGATGCCGGCTCATAATTGAGCCGGCGGCAATGCTGCGGTGCATAGGGTG
This sequence comes from Pleurodeles waltl, assembly GCF_031143425.1. NCBI lineage: Eukaryota > Metazoa > Chordata > Amphibia > Caudata > Salamandridae > Pleurodeles > Pleurodeles waltl. Next base: position 963,500,838 of record NC_090450.1, read on the forward strand.
CACCAGCATACGTCACGCTTTTCCCTGTCTCCAAAGCAGACAGTGAAAAGCGTGACAGGGCTGCCAATTGGGGCCTCTGCACTGCCCATTCCAAGTGCATGTGCAGTGCAGGGGCCCCCCATGGGGCCCCTGCTCCCTGTCTACACCAGCCTTTACATGGCGTTGCTATCGCCATATAAAAGCTGGCAGAGAGGGGGTCGTAATCTCCAGGGCAGCGCTGCCATGGAGGATTCAGACCACCAGCACCACCAGTCCCTCCTGTGGAGGGAAACTGGCGGTCTGACCGTGGTGCAACTGCCACGGTCATAATGTGGCGGTCAGACCGCTGCTGAAGCGGTCGGACCTCCGCTTTGGCAGTGGTCAGGCTGCCACTGCTATCCTGGCAGTCTCAAGACCGCCAGGGTCATGATGACCCCCTAAGTGACTAGTAGGGATACAGGGGGAAACCCTAAGGCTCCCTCTGGGTGCATGTCTTAATAAACCTGATACTGGCATCAGTATGGCTTTATTAAGATGAGATGTTTGATACCAAACACCAGTATTTTCAGTGAAGCCATCATGTAGCTCGGTAACTCCTAATGACCATTGTCCAGCACATGTCCTCAGAATGGCTTCCTGAACACTTGAACTGTAAAGCAATGGAACTAGGCAGCACAGGGGTACATCTGCTCATGCATGTGTCCCTTCACATGTAAAATAATGCACCCTGCCTTAGGGTTCTAAGGCCTGCTGTGGGGGGTGACTTACATATAGTATGTGCAGTGGATATGGGAATTACACACAGGGTGTGTGAAATCTCATATTTTCAAGATGGTTTGCTCCATTGCATGCATCCTGCGATGGCAGCTTGCATGTGTTTGAGTGCGGGCTACCTGGGGTGGCATAATACATGCTGCAGCCCTTAGGGACCCTCTTTAGTACCCATGCCCTGTGTACGAGTGGTATCATTTACTAGGGACTTACAGGGGTGCTAAAGTCCTTGCCAATTGGGATACATTTGTCATTTGTCTCATTTATAGGGAAAGAGCACTGGCACTGGGGCCGGGTTAGCGGGGGTCCAGTGCACTAACCAATCAACAACATCAGTACCTGCGAGCAAAAAGTTGGGGTGACCATGACAAGAAGGGGCACTTTCCTACAATAAGTAAAGTAGTTCACCCTAGGTGGCTAAGTAAACAAGCATTTGCAATGCAATATGTCTCGCATTTGCTCAAGTTAGAGCTATTAGCGTTGTAAACTCCTAACCGGACTTTTCTTGTCACGTAAACTGATAATGAAAAGTAAAACAGTTTCACATATGCAAGGCGATGGTCGCCATGAGCGGGAAGGAGACACAGAAAAGGAAACAGAAGTTTGCTTGTAGTGAAACTTATGGGCAAACCGGCAAAAGTAGAATTATCCATGTAGCCAGCAAAAGTAGAATTATCCATGTAACAGAGTCTATGTCATGCAGAGCGCTCAACTACTGCCCAGCGAGATCGCGCTGCGTAGGAAATAATAATAAATAGTGCAGAAGCCATTCGAAAAGCACAGAGCCTCATATGTTTTCAATAGTTTACCTGTGCTGTAGAGGAGGGCTAAACACCAGAAAAGGCATGATATACATATGCCTTTCACTAATGAAATCAAGCGACTTTTAAAAGGCAAGCCCACGAACCAACCAAACTAATGGGAGTTGTTAAAAGCCCACAGAGAGATTACAACAGGGGCCAGAGCGCTTGCGCGCGCTCGACCCTAAAAATGTCAAAACATTTGCAAAGTTCTCCATAGACTTGGAAGAGGTTGTAAAAAGTCTTGACCCGCCACCAAAAGGGACAGTCTAGCAGAAACTGCCAGGTCACATTCCATCTGTACAGGAAAATAGAAAAATTCCAAATATCTTACAGTATTATTGTGCTTTATTAGAGAAGTGTACAGTGAGTCCTAAAGTACAAAAAACTATGGACATCATGGACCTCATTACGACTTCGGCGGTGTTTTGTATAGACCGCCGAAGCCGCAGGAGACCGAATACCGCCAATTCTGGCAGTATGTCTGCCTCCCTATCATGACATTTCCACTGGGCCAGCGGTCGGAAACAGCGTTTCCACCCGCTGGCCCAGCAGAAATGTCACCACAACATTGAAGCCGGCTCGATTTCGAGCCGGCTTCAATGTTGTGGTTGGTGGGGTGCAGCAGCACCCGTCGCACATTCCACTGCCCATAATTCGGGCATTGGAATGCGTGACAGGGCTGTGCCTGGGGGCCCCTGCACTGCCCATGTCAAGTGCATGGGCAGTGCACGGGCCGCCTTTGGCCCCCCGAGTCCCCTTACCGCCACCCTTTCCATGGCGGTAATTACCGCCATGGACAGACTGGTGGAAAGGGGACTCGGAATCCCCAGAGCAGCGCTGTTTGCAGTGCTGCCCTGGTGGATTACAACCACCGGGACCGCCATGGCAGTAGCCTGATGGTCCCGGCAGTAGTGCCATGGTCATAATGTGGCTGGTAGATCCACCAGCCACAGGTCAAAGACCGCCAGGGTTATAATGAGGGCCTATGTCTGGTCAAAAAATCACATCTACCTCGTTTGATTCACTCAAAAGGACTCAAAGTGATGGAGGGAATTCTTGAGAAAATCTCAACAACTAGTAATTACTCATGTGCTTCTTCTGTGATTACAAACAAGAGTCAACAATATGAAAATCAATCTGAATTAAAAGAGGAATAGCCTAACCCAAATTGCTATCCCATATCTGCTCTGCATGAGACCACAAGTTCCCCCAGATATGTTTCAGCCATTTTTGGCCTCGTTAGTGGAGTATCGCTTCAGTCTGTTGCATTGTGAGCCTTGAGGCTCTTATAACAGCACATTTGTCATATTGAGAAGAAAAGAAAACATGAAACATTGTTTGCTAGAGTTAGTCTCCACCACTGGTTATTACTCGGGCCACATTTCAGTGCATATTTGTTTTGCTAACTACTCTGTGACAGACAGGGACCACTCCTAAGCAAATATGTTGTGGTCACTTGCGTAAAGGAAGAGATCAGCCTATGCTGTCAGGCCACATACTCTCTTTACAGGATCACAAGCAACCTCAGACATGTTTGGTCTCATTGAGCTTCATTAGTGAGTTGTACACTGGGTCTTATGGCACTGCAACCCACAAGTTCCATTTAGTTTGTCATCACTCATTTCAGAATTTGAGGATTTGACTTGGATCTGGCAAGTTGGATATTGTTAGAAATTGGGTTGTTGGTTGACTGGGGTGTGAAATTTAGTTAAACAGGAACCACAATTCTAGTCAGGATAAGTTTCAAGCAAAGCCTAACTTATCCTTTGCTCACCCTCTGGTAGCTTGGCACAGAGCAGTCAGGCTTTAGTTAGAGGCAGTGGGGGTCATTCTAACCCTGGCGGTAAAAACCACCAGGGCGAATGACCGCGGTAGCACCGCCAACAGGCTGGCGGTGCACCGCTGGGCATTCTGACCGCGGCGGTTCAGCCGCGGCCAGAAGCGGGAAGTCGGCGGTGTACCGCCGACTTACCGCTGCCCTTGAGAATCCTCCATGGCGGCGGAGCGCGCTCCGCCGCCATGGGGATTCTGACACCCCCTACCGCCATCCTGTTCCTGGCGGGTCTCCCGCCAGGAACAGGATGGCGGTAGGGGGTGCCGTGGGGCCCCTGGGGGCCCCTGCAGTGCCCATGCCAATGCCATGGGCACTGCAAGGGCCCCCGTAAGAGGGCCCCACCTTGTATTTCAGTGTCTGCTTTGCAGACACTGAAATACGCGACGGGTGCCACTGCACCCGTCGCACCTTCCCACTCCGCCGGCTCAATTCTGAGCCGCCGTCCTCGTGGGAAGGCTGTTTCCCACTGGGCTGGCGGGAGGCCTTTTGGCGGTCGCCCGCCAGCCCAGTGGGAAACCCAGAATACCCGCGGCGGTCTTTTGACCGCGCAGCGGTATTCTGGCGGTTCCCTCCAGGCGGGCGGCTCCCGCCACCCGCCGGGGTCAGAATGACCCCCAGTGTGTTAAATATTTTTGCAACACAAACAGTAAATTAGAGAAAACACCACATAAAATGAATCCACACCAGTTTAGGACAGAAACAACAAAAGTCCAATAAGTAGAACTTGAGTTGTGAATTTTTAAAGAATAAACTGTAAGCTAGTGCTTAGAAACAAAAATGCCAACCGGGTATATCTGGTCACGCTTGACCAGGACAAAGTCAAAAGTACAGGCTGACCACGATGGAGCATGGGCTGGCTACAGGGACACTGTGAGGCTCGCTGAACATAAGTACCTTAATCCTGGCTGCGTCGATGAAGATGCAGGGTGCAGAGGAGATGCACTGGTGTTGATACCTGCAGTGGAGGAGTTGCATCAATTTTTCCCACGCAGTCGCGGAGATGTAACAGTGGGTGGAGATTGCAGAGTTTTACTCCACGGAATTCCACTGAGTCACATAAAAACTCTCATTATTCCACGGATCTCTTAGAGTGGGCGGTGTGGGGCATTTAGAGATAGTATATTGTTGCAATAAATATTAAATAGGCAAATAGTCATTCCACATAGTCATTGTTTCCACTGGAGCACCAGAGCTTTTGCACTTTATCAGAGCAGCACACTCTGCAATGGCTGCTTTAATGTAAATCCTGAAGTACTTAATGGTTTCCCTGAGGACCGGTGCCATCGGGTTTTACCGAAACTCGACACACGCTTGCTGTCTTAAACCAACATTTCAACATACTAGCTAATAAAGTGGCATTTGCAGTGAAAATGCGCACTAGAAATTGGACTGTCAGCCAACCACAGCTCTAAGAACTCGCCTAACCTCAGGGGTGGTAAGTCCCTAAAGTGGCAACAACAGATAGATGTGGAACTGGGCGTTGCCTTCCACCTCGTTTCATTTCATCTGCCAAGATGCTGCCTGACATGTAATCTGTGGGCTGGGTCACAGCACATTTATTATTGCAGCAGTTTGCAATCAAGGTTTAACCTCAGCATGCTACATTAGAAAAAACATTGTCTTTTAAGACAAGACCTGTTTTGTAATTGCAATCGGAAATAGTGATAGTCTGAACATATAGGGCCAGATGTAATAAGCAATTTTGCATTCGCAAATGGTGCAAATCGCAAAATTCATTACCGATCATCTTTCGCCACAGCGGGAGTCACACAAGACTGCTAGCTGGGGAGTTTGGCAAAGGATATCTACTGGGGAAATTGATAGTTTATAATGTTCCATTGATGTAAGTGGGACGTCAGATATCACAAGTACTCATTTTACTCTATGTTCATTCCAGGAGACAGTGCCTAAGCAGGGTGCACCTATATCCTGACGCCCTACCTGAGCCCTGCCACGCCAGCAGAGAGGAGGTACAATGCTGCACACAGGGCAACCCGCAGTGTGGTGGAGCGCACCTTCGAGCTGCTGAAGAGCTGCTTCCGGTGCATACAAAAGAGTGGAGGTGCACTATAGTAGAGCCTAGAGACAACATGCAAAATTGTGGCCACATGTGTTATCTTGCACAACATAGCAACAAACAGGGGCATACCAGTTGAACCCACGAAGCCGGACTCAGATGAGGATGATGATCCCTTACTACCCCTTCTCCCAGTAGACAGGAGCAGTGCAGCAGAGGGCAGGCGAAGATGTGCTGACATCACAGACAACCATTTCTGATGTAAGTAATGACAACACCACTTCAATGATATGTATTACTGTAGTGTATTACTGTAGTTAGCACCTTTATTACCTTGCCTTCAAGTAACAAATGTCTCAATAGGACATAGCTATGCACTATGAGCAGACATGTGCGATTAACAGTGTCACACTAGTAGCATCATAGTATAACTGTATTGCTACATGTTTAGGTAGTCCCTTGTAGCCCTCAACATCACTTCCTACGTCCACGCACTCCACTTGAGTGCTCAGTGCCCTCGCTGGCACCTCTTGTAGCAGGGTCACAGGCAGTACTGTGTCTGGTACAGCGTCATCTGGGATCCATCGCAGGGGCAGTAAGACTGCTGAGGCTAGAGAGCTCCTCACTATCCCCACCACCCAGTTAGCTGGTTGTGGCACTGCATGTTGTCTTCATTGCATCCAGTACGTTGGTTACTTGCACCAATTCCTGTGCAACATTCCGACTGCAATGTGCCATCTCCACCTGTGTGGCCACGGCACGCCGTGATATCAAGGCAGTTGAACTAGCGAGCCGATTGACGGATCTACAGAAACCATCAAACCTTCCCAAGAATTGGTGATGGCGCCTGTGCTGGCTGACGCGCTCCTGCCGTATCTCAGTGCAGAGTTCTCTAATGGCGTGTGTCAACTCCTTGGTGTTTTCAACTGCTGTTTGCTGTTTCTCAATCAGAGTCTCCAACTGCTTGTGTAGTACTCCCATATTGTCATTGTGAGACACAAACTGCCTGTGTGGTACTCCCATATTGTCATCATGAGACACAAACTGCTTGTGCATTAACCTCATGTGTTTACATTAGAGGCACTGCATCTTCAGCATGGAAGCTTCAAAGCCGCCAAAGATTGATGGGCCCTCTCCTTCATCTGTGCACAGTCTGACTGCATCGTGGCGCCTCCTGAGGGGAGTTGACTGTTGCTGGCGCTGGCGCAGGGACTGCTGTCTTTCTCTGGGACTAGCCTCTGGCGGTGGTGTGGTTTTTTCTTCTGGCATCTCATCTGAGTCCAGATTATACTCTGGGAATGGTAACACCCTTGCCCTGCGTATAGTTGGTGCAATACTGTAGGACTCACTGGTATCTGAGTCGGACTGTGGCTGTGTTTCTGGTTCCCCCACATTTTCAGATTCTGCTGCAGGAGGGCCCGGGGCATCTGCAAGGACAATGTGCAGCATGTCAGTTTTTGCATTTTTCACAGAATGTCGCATTGTTGCTTTAAATGTACAATTAAATCGTGTCACTATAAGTCGTTTGTGTTGTTTCTCTATGTGGCTGACCACTATCTTGCTATTTATGTGGTATATTCACTTTAGGGTTGTGTACTACCACTCCCATAAGGCATTGTTGTGTTGTATGTAAGATGTGACATGGACTACTTTTTCACTGTGCATCAAGCTAATACCTATTTTCTAAGGGGCATTTGTACATGCACATATGGGGATACACATCATTACTGGCCTTACCTTTGCTGGTGCTGGGTGTCCCTGAGGTGTCAATGTCAGTAATGACACTGAGCTTCTAGAAGCAGTGTGGACTCCACCAGGACTTCCATGGGGGTGGACGGTGTCTGGGTGGATGGTCCGCCTCCTGTGCTTGTCTTTTCATGTTTTCGGAGGGCCTTATTATTGTCTTTTTTAGCATTTATGGAAAGAAAAGTCCAATTAAGCACTGACCCCATTTCCAAAAGAAATCATCGGACAAAACTAAAAGCCACCAGATGTCATTTAAGCCCGTGACCATCAAGAAGGTTAATGGGGAAGCCCGCTCTGCTTACCCTGAGGTACTTTGGCACATTATGTTACAGAGGACACCATGGAAGGTGACTGATATCTAATTATATAGTGAGTGATGGAGTCTCTTAAGCACCCACATAAAAGCTGGGAAATGGTGCACTCGGAGCAGTCAATTTGTTTTTTACAGACTCGAAGACACCAATCTTTGGCAAATGGATCTGTGTAAAGAGCGCATCCTTAATAGAAAGTTAAAACACTACCCTGATGGAAACTCAATTTCACAAAAGTTGTTTTTAAGGTCTCCATGTGCTGCGTTTCAGGCCTTGTTGCTATTGAGAGGCATGTAGTATAGAAACAGAAGAAGGATTGTACAGTATCACACTACAGAGATAAGGGAAATGTTTCCATTGCTGACTAATTCCACCAGGAGAGCGGAGTGGCAGAATTTATTAGTAATTCCATGTTACAAGAGTAGCACAGAATTACTAAATTCCTCCAATTCCTCTGACAGAAATCGAAATTCTGCCCACCCCCACAGATTTGTTGATTTTTCCCATGCAGCAGCAGCGATGTGGTAGTACCAGGGTGTGGTGGGTTTGAAGGTGATGTGCCGGAGTAGATTCCTGCAACAAAGGTGATGGGTCAATTTTCCCCATGCAGTAGAGATGCATTACGTTTCTCCAGGCAGCAGCGTCAATACTGTGGCACTGAGGTGCGGCAGCTCCAAAGGCGATGTGCTGATTCTGTTCTTGCATTTGTAGCAATGTATTGGAGTTGATCAATGCAGCAGAGGCAATGCACATGTTCCGATCCATGGAACTGGGGTGATGACCCAGTTCTGTACCTCTCAACAGTGGTGACGTGTCAATTCTTGCTAGAACAGCACTTTATACCCACTTCCAAGGACCAAAGACTGGATTGGCACCACTTGGTAGGGCAAGACTCACAGTTGGCAGAGTCCAGGTGCAGTAACAGGTGAGTTAGAAGTTTTTTCTGTTCCTGAGACTTCAGAAAACAGGAGACAAGTCAGCAAGCCCTTGGAGTTGCTTTGTTTCTTGGTTGGAGAGATGCATGTCTAGTCCTTCTCACTCCCAGGTAAAGGAGGGTAGCAGCGTGGCAGCGCAAAAGTCCAGCAGAGTAACAGTCCAGCAAAGTGGCAGTCCTTTTAGTACAGCAGTCCTTCTTCCTCGCAGTGTATCCAGAGGTCCAGAAGTGTACTGAGTTGGTGGTGTCTGAGGTCCAGTACTTATATCCAGTTGAGATTTTGAAGTGGGAGAGACTTCAAAGCGATGCCTTTGAAGTGCAGAGAGTCCCTGCCTTTCCTGCCCTGGCTTCAGACTCACTAAAGGGGGTATGAAGTCCTGTGTGTGGGGACAGTACACAGCTTATTCAGGTGTAAGTGTCAGCTACTCCCTCCCATCCTGCCCAGGATGGCGCATCAGGTTGTGCATGGCTAATCAGTCACACCTAAGCTCCGTTTGTGGGTGGTTGTCCAAAGTGAATGCAAAAAGTCAAGCTGTCACCCACCCCAAACATGTATTCAGAGACAGGCAGAAGGCACTGTTAGAAATGGGGTTTCCGGTTGGCTAGGTTTTTCACCTAAGGCAGGTAGAATCCATCACTCTAGTCAGGGCAAATAAGTTACACACCAAAGATAACCTGTGCTCACCCCCTGGTAGTTTGGTACGGAGGTCATGTGTAAAGGATTTGCACAACACACTCACACCAGTGACAAAATAAATACACCACAAAAGAGACACCACACAGGATTTATATAAAAATATACTTCGTATATTGTAAATCAATGTCTATATCAAAGACCAAAAATGTCATACATAATAAATATTGTGCACGCTATGCAATTACTGACATGCTGCTCGTTATCTTGACACTGTGAAGATCAAACACACTCAGTACTCACATGTCAGGGTATGAGATGCAGCAGTTGGTGGGGGGGAAGCACCTAAAGCCCCTCAATGCCATCATAAATACACAAGTGACAATAAGCACTGCAGTACTGACACATATACATCAGGGATTGTGTAAGTCCTCCTATGTATAACCCCAGTTAACACTCATTGTAGGACATTCAATGAAGCCCTGGAGCACTCATTCTCATATGGTACAAAAATGCAGCCATCGACATGGATCAGTAATACCATATATGTGAGGCAAATACAGGGGTCATGCTAGTAATCCTGGACTTTTCTTGGCAGAAACTCTCACGGTAGTAGCCATTTAGGGTATTGGGATGGACAATGCCATGTAGGCCAGGTTGCGAAGTGAGACACGTGTACTGACAAATAGCATCATGGCAGTAATAGGGTCTGGCATCTTGGGCATCTATTAGGCATTGTACTGTACTTAGGTTAATATCGTGGTGGTGGTATGTCCTTCCTGGAGGGAGAGCTTTGGTCGAGGCCTTCCCCCCTAATGCCATCCAAAAATCACTGGTATCCCCCAAAGCATGCCCCAACGGAAGTGGGGGCACACACACCAGCAGGTGCAATGTGGAAACCTCACTGGGCCCCCTGCGCAAGGAATAGTCACAGACAGTTGCCCCAAGCATGCAGCATAACTGCTGATCGCCCTCTGTAGCCTGTCTTTGTCCAGGTGGGGGTAGAAGATTACACAGTTCTGGCACCCCCATGGATGGATGCTGGCTCTGACAAGTGAGGCGCACTGCGGGTGATGATAAGGAGAGGGCCGTGAGCGATCATGCTCCACAAGTCTCGGACGGTGCAGTGTGGCAGAGGTTGTAGTGTCCTTTGTTGGCGTGCCAGCAGGGCTCCATGTTGGGGGGAAAAACTCAGCATCTGCACCCTCTGAGATCCGGGGGAAAAGCCCACATCGCTCAACATGTGCTATAACACAGGAAAGTGCAGGAGTTATAAAGCAACATTAACCCTACGCTGGCCCCTGAGATAACACTGGTGGGGCAAACACAAGGCAGGCAGCAGAGGTTTAGTCCCAGTTCCAAAAGTGCTCTAAAAATCATCAGGTCAGAGGCCCTGTACTTATACTCCAAAATGTCTTTGTACAGAGGGTGACTTCAAGGGGAACCCTTTCAAGAGTGACACAACACCTTTTAACCCAGCCCTAGCTCCAGATATTTGTCGGGGTAATTCATACCATTATGTGAGGGCGGGACACATCCAATTGACATATAACATGTGAACAACCCTCCATCTCTTCAGCCCAGGATGACTGTCTGTATGCAGATGCCTCTTCTGTCACACACAGCCCCTCCTGTGTTGTGGCTTTCTGGAATGTATGCACCAAGTGGAGCTGTCACTCTGCCCTAGATGTGAATTGGAGTCAGGCTGCAAAACACTAGAGTTATAAACACAGAGAAATGGCCACTTTCTAAAAGTGGCATTTCTAAAATAGTAAAGTAAAATCCAACTACACCAGTGAGCAGGATTTCTCACTACAATTCCAAACATCCCAAACATGTCCATGCTACTCCTTTCAGGTCAGAAATTACTACTTAGAGATATATAAGGGAATTTCCAATGCTATCCCATGAGAGGAGCAGCCCTCACAGTAGCGAAAAATGAAATAGGTTGTTTGTCACTACTAGGACATGTACAACATATAAGTACATGCCCTACTCCTTTTATGCACATCTCCCTTCCCATAGGGCTGTCTAGGGCCTACTTTACGGGTGACTTAGGTGCACTAAAAGGGGAGTTTAGGCCTTGCCAAGTAGTTTGACTTGCCAAGTCAATGTGTCAGTAGACAAGCTTGTACAATAGCTGGGACAAACCTGACCTGTGCCTCTCGTAATAGGTATTGGGTCCAATACTATACCATTTACTTGAACACATGCCGTCGGCTCAGTGTAGAGGACTTGGACCAGTTTCCGAAAGACTTCACCCACTCCTATGTGGTGCAGCATAGAGATCATAAACCCCCACTCAACCGAGTCAAATGCTTTCTGTGTCTAAAAAGATTGCTGCAGCACGCACGTCGGGGTCAATGCAGGAGATCGCACAAAAGAGGGTTCGGAGATTGTATAAGAGGCACCGAAGTGGTATGAAGCCAGACTGCTCAGGACCAACAATATCAAGGAGTAAGGGTTCTAAGCAGTTAGCAAGTAATTTCACAAACATTTTTGTGTCAGTATTTAATAGCGACAATGGCTGATAGGACAAGCAGTGATCAGCTGGCTAACCAGGTTTTAGCGAGGTGACTCATAATGCCTCTTGCAAGGTTAGAGGCATGTGTCCGTCCTTCACCATCTCCTTGAAAAGGTTGACCAGGTGGGGCACAAGTTTGTCCTGGTAGGCTTTATAAAAGGCCACTGTCAGCCCATCTGTGCTCAGCGCCTTCCCGTCTGGCATATCTTTAAGCACTGCTACAATTTCTGAAGGGCAAAGCGGTGCCATGAGATGCTCCCAATGTGCCGTCTGTAGGAAAGTACCCTCTTTCTTGGTATGGTTACCCCCTTTTTCTGTCTGATGTCAGTGTGTTTGACTGTGCTCACTTGGATCCTGCTAACCAGGACTCCAGTGATTATGCTCTCTCCCAAAACTCTGTATTTCATCCCACAATTGGCACACAGGTGCCTCACAGAAAGTCCCTAGTATGAGGTACCTAGGTACCCAGGGCATTGAGGTTCCAGGGGATCCCTATGGGCTGCAGCATATATTTTTCGACCCATAGGGAGCCCAAGCAAAGGGTTCTGCAGGACTGCCATTGCAGCCTGCGTGAAAGGTGCAAGCACCCTTTCACTGCCACTTTTCACTGCACCAGGTCACTTATGAGTCACCCCTAATGCAGGCCTTCTAGCCCAGAGGCTCACTAGCAGAGGGCTTGTTTTCCCAGACTTCGTGAGTGCGGGGACACCATTTCACATGTGTACTGGACATAGGTCAATACCTATGTCCAGCTACATAATGGTAACTCCAAACATAGGCATGTTTGGAATCAAACATGTTGGAATCATACCCGAATGCTTTTGAAAGAATTGGTTGTATGATTCCATGCACTCTGGGGGCTCCTTAGAGGACCCCCAGCATTGCTCCTACAGCCTTCCACCTCACAGACAGGTTTCTGCCTTCCTGTTGCATGAGCAGCTGAAGCCCAGGAAGGCAGAATAAAGGATTTCCTTTGGGAGAGGGTTGTTACACCCTTTTCCTTTGGAAACAGGTTTTACACGCTTGGGAGGGGTAGCCTTCCCAAGCCACTGGTAATGCTTTGAAGGGTACATTTGGTGCCCTCCTTGCATAAACCAGTCTACACCAGTTCAGGGACCCCCCAGTCCCTGCTCTGATGTGAAAATGGACAAAGGAAAGGGGAGTGACCATTCCACTGTACATCACCACCACAGGGGTGGTGCTCAGAGCTCCTCGAGAGGGTCCCTGGGTTTTGCCATCTTGGATTCAAGGTTGGCCTTGAAACTCTGGGAGCATCTGAGTGGCCAGTGCAAGCAGGTGACGTCAGAGCCCCCTCCTGATAGGTAGTGACCCAGCTAGGTGACTAATCCCCCTTTTAGGGCTATTTAGGGACTCTTTCTTGGGTGGTTCCTCAGATTTGGTTTGCAAGACCCAAGCAAGATTCCTCTAAAACCTCCACTTCAACTTCTGACTGAAGAAACTGCATCTGGACACTCCAGGACGACAAGCTACAACAAAGAAACAAGACTCTGCCTGCAGCATTGTATCCACTGCTCCTTCCTGCAACTGCAACATTTCCCCAGTCGTGCATTCTCTGAGGACAGCCTGTCTTCAGCCTCCAAAAGAAAGAAGGTGGAATCTCCCTTAGAGTGAAGGAGTCCCTCCCCTACATCTGCAGGCACCAACCGCAACAAAGACTGGCTACGTGGATCCCCACTCCCACTGAGCCACGTGGATCCTGCAACACAGGTGGTGGAATTAAGTTGTACTGACGGTCCTCTCTTCCAGCTGTCCAACTTGGGTGGAGGTAAGCCCTTGCCTTCCCATGCAGGACAGTACCCCCATGCATCGCATCATTTGCAGCTGCCAAGGCTTGTTGGCATCCTCTCCAAGGGATCTTAAGGCATATTGAAGATCCAGGCCCCAGCACTCCATCCCGTGAAGCACAGCTTCCTAAGTTGTTCTCCGGCAGCGTGGGACTCCTTTTTGGTAGTGCTGCATAGGCTCCTTCTTTGACTTCTGTGTCCCCATCCTGTGGGACTCCTGTGGGTGCTGCCTGTGCTTCTGTGGGATCTCTGTGTTGCTGAGGGCCGCCTCTAACTCCCCTCCAGGGTAGAGTCCACAGGGTCCGTCATGGTTCCCACCAGCACCGCTTTCCACCAACCGCAAGTTTTGCATGTGCCAAGGCTTGTTGGTGGAATCCGAAGATGCAAACCCAACTGCAATCCTCCTTCTGGCGTGGGACATCACCTGCATCCTCCAGGACCTCAACTTCATCTTCTTGGGTGCAGTGCTGACTCTCCTTCATCACGGTTGACTCATCTCTTGCACCTTCAGTCTAGTGGGTAGGGGCTCCTGCCCTTACTCGACTCCGCTGTTCTTTTTGGACTTGGTTCCCTTCTTCAAAGGTCCTCTTGTCCAGGAATCCACTTTTGGTGTCTTGCAGACTCTTCTGGGCTTTGTATTATTTTTCTTTTCCTCTAAATGGGTGTTCTGGAGAATTTACAGTGATGTACTCCTGCTTTCCTGGTCACTGGGACTTACCTTTGGGTTTTCCTAGTACTCCCAGCTCCCCTCTACACACTCCACTTACCTAGGTAGGGGACCGACTCTCGTATTCCATTTTTTTAGTATATAGTTTGTGCTCCCCCTAGGGCCATTATTCCCTATTGTAATTTTCACTTTATTGCACTGTTTTCTAACTGTTTTTATGCCTATTTCTACATACTAGGGTACATAATTTGTGTATTACTTACCTTCTAATGGTATTTTTGGTATTTGTGTCACTGAAATAAAGTACCTTTATTTTTGTAACACTAAGGCCCTCATTACAACACTCGCGGTCGGTGTTAAAGCGACGGTAATACTGCCAACAGGCCGGCGGTAAAAAAAATGAGATTTTGACCCTGGCGGGTACCACCATTCAAGACCGCCACTTTAACACACTGACTGCCAGGGTGGTAACAGCTGCTGGGCTGGAGACTTTGGTCTCCAGCCCGGCGGGCGTCACAATTCCACCCTCAGGATTACGACCTGGCCTACCGCCATGGTTTTCGTGCCAAACTTACTGCCACAAAAACCATGGCAGTAGGCACTATCAGTGCCAGGAAATCCCTTCCCTGGCACAGATAGGGGTCTCCCCCACCCCCCTCCCCCCAAGAATCCTCCTTCCCTCTCCCTATCCTGCCCCCCACACACAAACGCGCACCCATATACACACATGCACACACGCATACCCACCACCACTCACGCATGCACACATACATACCTACACACCGCAACACACACCAACATACCTTGTCACACACATGCATTCACAACACACAACACTCACAATCACTCATTCACGCATGCATCCAACGCTACTCACACCCAAATGCACGCATATCAAAATATACACACACCCCCACATACACACAACACCCCCCTCTCCAGTCGGAGAACCCGACTTACCTGCTTGCAGGGAGTCCTCTGGCTGGAGACAGTCCGAGGCCCCCCAGCAAAACAGCGCCATGCCGTATCATTGGTCATGTTACGGTGGGCGGTGTTTTGCTCGCGTGGCAGTGCTTCTGTCAGCAGCGCCGCCTTACCGCCGCATTCTGGCAGAATACCATTGGGGGTCATTATACACTTAGATGGCTGGTAGCCACAGCGGCAGTATGTTGATGCCCGTTGCCGTGGCGGTAGGCGGTCAATACCGCCAATGTTTTAATGAGGCCCTAAGTGTTTCCTTTCATGTGTGTAAGTACTGTGTGTGACTACAGTGGTATTGCATGAGCTTTGCATGTCTCCTAGATAAGCCTTGGCTGCTCATCCACAGCTACCTCTAGAGAGCCTGGCTTCTACACAATGCCTACACTACACTAATGAGATTTACCTGGACCTGGTATAAGGTGTAAATACCTTGGGAACCTACCACACACCAGGTCAGCCTCCTACACCGCCATCAGCCACTTCATGGTGATATGGGATAGATGGTCACGGCCTGATCCTGTGAGGTATAGAGGTCGGAATAGTAATGGCAAAACTAATCTGCCACCTGCTTAGCCGCAAGAAAGAGGAGAGCCTCATTAGTTGTTAATAGTTAGCACCATGCTATCCTCATGGTTTGGTCAAACAAGAGCTGCTAGCATAGCACCCGGCCGTTCACCCTCACCATAAATCCACACCATTGCATACTTGCCCAAGTGTGTGACCTCACTCTGAGCTAGATCTTTGTATTCAACTAGTCTAGCCCTGATATCATCCAGCAGACTCTGCTCCCCGTTTCTCTATGTGAACGGTCTATGTTGGCTAGTTCTGTTTCCAGCTGCGCCAGGCTACCCCGGATCGAGCAGAGCACACCGACTTGCTTTAAGATGGTGACTCCTTGGGTAAAGTCCTTGAAGGCCTCCCAAATAGTGGTAAACTTTTCAACTGATCCAAATTTAAAAAAAAATATTCATCAATTGCCTGAGCCAGTTCTTCGCGAAACGCAGCATCCAGCAAAGAGTATTGCAGAAACCGGAAGGAAAATGCAGGGGGTCACAGACCGACTACGTCTAGAACCAACAGCACTGGGGAATGGTCAGAGTATATCTGAGGTAGGTGTTCGTGTATCCGAGACACCTGACCACGTGCCATAAGCCAATAATCAATGCGCGTGTGTATGTTGTGGACAGTGAAGCAAGGGGTGTAGTTGGGAGAGATAGCGCCAGCCATCCAACAGTCCACAGTATTCAGCTGTACCGGCTATAGCGCGGGCTGTGGCCGAATGCCTCCTGGGCAGGTCCATGGATCTATCTAAGTTTGGAAACAACACTCAGTTGAAGTCACCGCCCCGGGGCCCCAGCAGATCGGTAACATCCTCTTCTGGGCAGATGAGAGGGGGCACAGGGCAAGGGTCTGTTCCCGTGACCAGTACAAGTCAGGTAGCATGTGGCAGCCCTCTCTGCTCCCTCCCGCATTCTAAATACAGAACAATACCTTGTGCACAGGAGAGCGCGTGCTCTACAAGATAAGACCCAACACATCTTCCCCCAATTGTTAGAAATACAAATTAAAACAAATAACAAGAACATTCTGTAATACCCATAATAGTACCCAACCTATATACATCACAACAAGTTAATAAAACATTTTCAATATCTGTCCATAAGGTAATCATCTAATTTCTTAGGTGGTCTGACTGATCTGGTGGGAAATTTGGTGGGAATTTTGCGTGTATAAAGATCTTCTTTTCCCACTGTGAATTTGGTAAACTTTCTGTGATCCAAAGTTCTGGATAATGAAATCTTGTCGTTATTCCACCATTTTCCATCCTCCAGTTTCACTGCATTCTCACCCACTTGCACTATATTTTTCCTTTCAGAAAATCTCAACTGTCCTTTTGCAATAATTCTAGGACACTTTACTCTCACTCCATCCCCTTCCTTCCATTTGAATCTCCGACTTCTCCTCAAGTGATGGTCTTGGACATACTTCCTTTGTGCACACTCCCTTTTTCTCATCACATCATCAACTTTATCCCATGGTACCTCACATTGACCCATCCATTCTCTCACCAACTTGGCTGAAGGAATGCGACCATGCAGCAAAACAAAAGGCGAGACTTGTGTGTCAGCGTTACTAGTGGTACGTACTGCCCACAACAACTTTGCTATGTCAGATTTGCAATTTAACCCACTCACCTTAGACAACTGCATATTATCTTTTATAACTCTGTTCAATCTTTCCACAATGCCATTGCTCCTTGGGTGGTACAAAGAAGTCTTGGTATTGGCTATTTAATTTACTTGTAAGTCCCTAGCCAAGTGCACTACATGTGCCCAGAGCCTGTAAATTAAATGCTACTAGTGGGCTGCAGCACTGGTTGTCCCACCCACATAAGTAGCCCCCTAACCATGTCTCAGGCCTGCCATTGCAGGGCCTGTGTGTTCAGTTTTACTGCCACTTTGACTTGGCATTTAAAAGTAATTGCCAAGCCCTAAACTCCCCTTTTTCTACATATGAGTCACCCCTAAGGTAGGCCCTACGTAGCCCATAGGGCAGGGTGCTATGTAGGTAAAAGGCAGGACATGAACATATGTGTTCTATATGTCCTGGTAGCGTAAAACACCTAAAATCGTTTTTACACTGTGGTGAGGCCTGCTCCTTTCATAGGATAACATTAGGGATACCCTCATATACTGTTTGAGTGGTAGATTCTGATCTGAAAGGAGTAGCCAGGTCATATTTAGTATGACCAGAATTGTAATAGAAAATCCTGCTTACTGGTGAAGTTAGATTTTATATTACTCTTTTAGAAATGCTACTTTTAGAAAGTGAGCATTTCTCTACACTCAAATCCTTCTGTGCCTTCCAATCCATGTCTGGCTAGGTTTAGTTGACAGCTCCCTTGTGCATTCACTCAGACAAACCCCAAACACAGGATGCTCAGTCACAATTGCACACGTCTGCATACTGAATGGGTCTTCCTGGGCTGGGATGGTGGAGGGCCTGACACTTACATGTCAAAGGGCAGAGGCCTGCCCTCACACAAAGGACTGCCACCCCCCCTACTGGGACACTGGCAAACAGGATGGAACTGAAAAGGGACCTTGTGCACTTCTAAGCCACTCTTTGAAGTCTCCCCCACTTTAAAGGCACATTTGGGTATTTAAACAGGGCCACTGACCCTACCAATGGAGACACTTCTACAGACACTACCTGGGAAGGAAACTCTGGACCAGAACCTGCAACCTGCGAAGAAGAACTGCCAGGCTGCCCTAAGGACTCACCTGACTGCTTTCTGTGAAGGAGTGCTGCCTTGCTGTTGCCCTGCTGCCTTGTTGTCCTCTTGCTGTGCTGAAGGGGTGCTCTCCAAGGGCTTGGTTAGAGCTTGCCTCCTGTTCCCTGAAGTCTCAGGACCAAAAAGACTTCTCTCCTGCAACTGGAACCACTGTGCGGCAAAAATTGTATGCACCGCATGCCAAAAACGGTGCACAGCCTGCTCGCGTTGAAAACTTCACCTCATGCCAAGACCGGAATGAGGCTGCCTGACTTCGCGATGGAAGATCGATGCAGTGCCAGCGACGCAACTGGAACTTCGATGCACGGCCCTACTGGATCGACTAAGGCTGACCCGGAATGACGCAGCCTCAATTCCTGAGAGGAATCGACGACGCACCTGCCGTGCGGGAGAAATTTCCACGCATCGCCCACAAGAATCGATGCAGCACCTGTGACTTCGCTCCGCAATCCCAGGATTCCACGCATACTCCCTGGGGCATCTGAAAACCCCGCAACCCGAACAGGATCCATGTCCGCGTGCCGGAAATCGACACAACGTCTTCCCCGTGTGGAAAATATCGACGCAAGTCCGTGTGCGAAGGGGCGAAACCGACGCACACCTTCCTGTTTTCCATGAATCTCCTCCTCTGCAGTCTCTTGGGTGGATTTTTGAGCGCAAACCAGGTACTTTGCACTGCAAGAGACAATTGTTAATTCTAAGAGAACTAAAGACACTTTATATTGCTTTTACAGTAATATTTCAACGTATTCTTCTTGCATTTTAATCATTTTGACCTGCATTTAATCAGATAAATATTATATATTTTTCTAAACACTGTGTGGTGTATTTTTGTGGTGTAATCCTGTGTTATTGCATGATTTATTGCACAAATACTTTACACATTGCCTTCTAAGTTAAGCCTGACTGCTCAGTGCCAAGCTACCAGAGGGTGGGCACAGGGTAATTTGGATTGTGTGTGACTTACCTTGACTAGAGTGAGGGTCCTTGCTTGGACAGGGGGTTACCTGACTGCCAACCAAAGACCCCATTTCTAACAATAACAAAATGAATATTAGGGTAAGATGGGTGTGTGAGGGAAAAGCAGAAAGAAAAAGTGGTGGGGCAGGGATGTTAGAAGGAATAAGGAAAGACTTGTACACCTATGGAGTGCTGAAAGGGAAACTCCCCTCCAGTCAGCAGTGTAAGGACACGTCATCCAATCAGGACACGGTGACGCTGAGCAACAGTCTGACCCAAATGCCATCTCTAAGGATATGCAATGTCTGAAAACAATAGATCTTTGATAGATTGCTAAAGCAGTCTGTAGTATAGACCAAAAAATGCAGGATAAGTTGACATTCGTAAGAAGTGAAATACAATGAACCTTTTCAAAGATTTCTAGTCTATCACAAGCTGCTATTATTTTTTTTTAGAAAGTATGACGTGTTTATGACGTTTACATTTATTTTATGTTACGCAACTACAACCCCAAATAGATGATAAACCCACAGAGCAATACTTGCATATTTACCATAAGAGGACAGAAATATTTTTTTCCAATGCACTCTAACATCGTGAACGACAAAAAAATCTTACAGATATATCCACATCCACCATTAAATTAAAGATGCTTAATGTTAGTTGTCATTTCTTCTCACAACAAATTACCTTGGGAAACTACCCTGGTCAGGATTCACAGAGTCTATTAGGAGGATTAGCCTGTAGTACATTTGATGTAGGCCTACAATGTACGTAAGGTGGAAATACAGGAGCCCAATCAAGAACGTATGGTTTATGCTAATGTAAAATGTACTACCACATTGAATATGTGGGTTTCATGCTCCGATGCCCTCTCTGCCATGTCAAAGTACTCTCTGCACTGCACTTCACGACCAGCTCTAGATCACTCCGGAGGAGAAGTGGCCTCATGGATGACATTCCATAACAGATCAACTTGACATGCTTGCTGCAGGTATTATGATAAAATTGCAACCACAAGCAGAATTACATAACCTGCCACACTCACAGCAGAGCAGGCATTGGGTTTGAAGAACATTATAAGCCATTGGCCTCACCCCTGGATGAAAGGAGGCTTCAAACACACAACTAAAAAGGATTGTGGAGAAATGTGTCTGCTTAGAGAACAAAATAAATGCACATGTTCTCTTGGGGCTGCTCACCAAAGCGAATAGCTCTCATTGCACCACTCATCCCTTCAGAACCCATGATGTCACTTCCCAACACCTGCATGAGCTACCTGCATTTGAATGTGCACATGAACATGTAATCACTGATACTTATTTTTCTTCATTGGTTATTGCTCCATCTCCTGACTCCCTTCGGTTGTCCCATCACTGCACCCCAACTCAGACCAACACAGCTCAGGCATAGGTAAAAGTCATCATAGAGTGTACATTCGGTCTGCTCACGTCACAGATGTTTGTATTACAGAGGTGGAGGGATGCTACTGTGCCTCCAGGAAGTGGTTTGTAGGACCACCCTGGCCTGTCGCATGTTTCCCAAAATCACCTTGCAAGGGGACATCCGTAAAGACATGGATTCGCCACTCTGACCCAATCCAGCTCCCCATCCCGTGTCAGTGTAAATGGGTCATATTGAGCATATTTGTCAGAAAATCGTGTCAATACAGTTCACCGGAGTGAAATTTCGAGTTTTTCCAACCACACACAATGAACTGTGTTGAATCAATGATGAAATGTGGAGCACACCTCCATTCACACATAATATTCAGACACTATCGTCTGCTTTACAGTGATGCCTTGTAAGTTCATGTGAATGTAATATTCTATCATGCTCCACGTGCAGATGCCCAAGGTTGCCCATGAACTTGTGTACTTCAGTGCTTTTGCTGAATGACATACACATTTTTCATAATTTAGCAAATGCATCATATTCTGAACACTCCAGGCATAGCTTTCTGTCTACATGGTGTAATATTCTGAAAGTATTATCATTGTGTGTTCCAAATATTTTAAAGGTTTTTCCGTGAGAATGTAAGTAAAACTGTAGATTCAGAATTCACTGGGTTGTCCATAGCGCGCTCCCTTCTTTCACCCGTTCTTAAATACTTCGCAGGTTGTATGCCATGTACAATTCCGCAGCGTGCAATGGCATAATACCTCAACCGACCACGCCCAGAAGTGGGAAGTTGCAAAATTCAAATAGAGTGAGGACACAATTCACAGTCCTCCTGCCGCTCACGGGTCGTTTCAACCCCCAAATCGTCCAAAGCAAGCAGACCTTCTAAATGACCTCCTTACGGGCCCTGACCAACAACAGAGCCTCAAGACCCCACAGGCCACCTGGCAAATATAGTGAGACAAGGTATTCTAGTGGACATCTCCACCAGAAAGGAGTGGGGGCCTTCAAGTGCTAGGTGACGAGAAAGACCTGCTCCTGGTTACCCCTGCTGCAGTGGGAGCTTTGGAGGGTGACCTGGCTGGGCCTACATCCTCAAGACTGGGGGCATTCAAGTGCTAGGTGTAGAGAAAGACCTGCTCCTGGTTACCCCTGCTGCAGTGGGAGCTTCTGGGTGGACCTGGGTGGACCTACCTCCTCAAGACTGGGGGCATTCAAGTGCTAGGTGTACAGAAAGACTTACTCCTGGTTACCCGTGCTGCAGTGGGAGCTTCTGGGGGTGACCTGGTTGGGCCTACCTCCTCAGCTTTCACAGCAGAAGCCTCAGCAGCACAGCTATGACTTCAGCTCTTCATGCTGTTCCAACTCCATCATGTTTTGCTTTGTACCTTGCCCTGTTTAAATCTGGCAAAGGCGATGGTTGTATTGTGGGAGGTGGAGGAGGCCTTGGTGATGTGAAAACATGTCACATTATTCTGTCACAGGAAATTATCGCCTCCTCTCCTGCCTCTTGTGACTCACTGAGGATGGTCGACTGCAGGAATAGGGCATTCACTAACCGGACAGATACTGACTTAGATTGGGGTGACTGTGTATGGTATATTGTTTGTGTGGCATTAGAAGGGACAGCTACATGTTGGTACTTGCTTTCATTAGTGTTACCTACCTGGCCTGTTGTTATTTCTTTAAATGAGTGAGCTGTTCTGTGAATATACCAATACAACATAGGTGCTGACGCTACAGGTCTGACACAGAAAGCATCCTTCTTCGGATGCACATGCACTCACCCACTATGGTGGCATGCTTCATCACTGGGCTGTGCTCCTCGCTGGGTGGGCACTGCTGAGCCCAGCGGGCCACTACAAGGGGTCTCTTTGTCAGAGATCTTTTTCCTCTAACTGTTCAAGAATAAAACAGTAGAGTTCTACCCTATAACATTGGGAAAAATGATTAAAATTATCTGAGTTAAGAGAAACAATTTTTTCTTTGTGTGAAAGCTCATGCCAAAGTTAAAAACGAAGATTATAACCACTACACGATACAATGGATCTTAGGTTTAAAAAAAGGATGGAACAGGTCACTCATTTAGAGAAATTACTGAAGAAGAGGGGCCTTGTGCTGGACAGTTTACCTCCTCTCATTGTCTTTGGATATTACTGATGTCTGTTGTCTCAGGATCAAGTAGGTCCTGCAGCTGGTGGGGATCAATCAATCAGATATTGGTAGAGCGCGACTTTCCACCTGTGCGGGTATCCAGGCGCTAATCAAATCAAATCAAATCATTAACATTTATAAAGCGCGCTACTCACCCGTGCGGGTCTCAAGGCGCTAGGGGGAAGGGGTTACTGCTGCTCGAAGAGCCAGGTCTTGAGGAGTCTCCGGAATACGGAGTGGTCCTGGGTGGTCCTGAGGATGGTGGGGAGGGTGTTCCAAGTCTTGGCCGCCAGGTAGGAGAAGGACCTCCCACCCGCTGTGGAGCGGCGGATGTGAGGGACGGCGGCGGGAGCGAGGCTGGTGGAGCGGAGAAGACGGGTGGGAGCATAGAAGCTGAGGCGGCGGTTGAGGTATTCTGGTCCCTTGTTGTGGAGGGCTTTGTGTGCGTGGGTGAGGAGTCGGAAGGTGATCCTTTTGCTGACGGCAAGCCAATGCAGGTGTCTCAAGTGGGCAGAGATGTGGCTGTTGCGGGGTATGTCGAGGATGAGGCGGGCGGAGGCGTTTTGAATACGTTGCAGACGTTTCTGGAGTTTTGCGGTGGTCCCAGCATAAAGGGTGTTGCCGTAGTCCAGGCGGCTCGTGACGAGGGCGTGGGTCACGGTCTTTCTGGTGTCAGCGGGGATCCAGCGGAAGATCTTCCGGAGCATGCGGAGGGTGAGGAAGCAGGAGGAGGACACAGCATTGACTTGTTTGGTCATGGTGAGAAGTGGGTCCAAGATGAAGCCGAGGTTATGAGCGTGGTCTGAGGGGGTCGGTGCGGTGCCAAGGGCCGCGGGCCACCAGGAGTCGTCTCAGGCAGTCGGGGTGTTACCGAGGATGAGGACTTCCGTTTTGTCTGAGTTCAGTTTCAGACGGCTGAGTCTCATCCAATCTGCGACGTCCTTCATTCCATCTTGCAGGTTGGTCTTTGTGCTGGTGGGGTCCTTGGTGAGGGAGAGTATCAGTTGAGTGTCGTCGGCGTAGGAGGCTCATGTAGACATTGAAGAGTGTCGGGCTGAGCGAGGAGCCTTGTGGGACGCCGCAGATGATCTCGGTGGGGTCTGAGCGAAAAGGTGGGAGGTAGACTCTTTGAGAGCAGTTGGAGAGGAAGCGATCCAGTCCAGGGCCTGGCCTTGGATCCCGGTGGAGCGGAGGCGGGTTATTAGGGTGCGGTGGCAGACGGTGTTGAAGGCAGCCGAGAGGTCGAGGATGATGAGGGCGACTGTTTCACCGTTGTCCATCAGGGTTCTGATGTCGTCTGTGACTGAGATGAGGGTGGTTTCAGTGCTGTGGTTGGCTCGGAATCTGCATTGAGAGGGGTCGAGAAGGCTGTTGTCTTCAAGGAAGTTGGTAAGCTGCTTGTTGACGGTCTTCTCTATGACTTTGGCAGGGAAGGGGAGGAGCGAGATGGGGCGGAAGTTCTTCAGGTCGCTTGGGTCAGCCGTAGGTTTCTTCAGTAGGGCGTTGACTTCAGCTTGTTTCCAGCTTTCGGGGAAGGTGGCAGACGAAAACGAGGAGTTGATGATGGTCTGGAGGTGCGGGTCGATGATGTTGTCGGCTTTATTGAAGATGAAGTGTGGGCAGGGGTCCGAGGGGGCACCGGAGTGGATTGAGTTCATGGTGGTTTTGGTCTCTTCTGTGTTGATGTGGGTCCAGGCGTTGAGGGTGATGGCTGGGGGTGTGGGTTCGGTGTTGGTCGGCTGGGTCTGGTATCCGAAGCTGTCGTGTAGGTCGGTAATCTTACAATGGAAGAAGGTGGCGAGGGAGTTGCACAGGTCTTGTGAGGGCGTGATGGCGTTGGCGTTGGGGTTGGAGAACTCCTTTACGATGCTGAAGAGTTCTCTGCTGTTGTGGCTGTTTTTGTCCAGTCTGTCTGTGTAGAAATTCCTTTTGGCTGCGCGGATCAGGTGGTGGTGTTCGCGGGTAGCACTCTTGAGGGCGGTCATGTTGTCTGCGGTGTGGTCCTTACGCCAGGCTTTCTCGAGGGCGCAACAGGTTTTCTTTGATTCCTTAAGGGTGTCAGAGAACCAGAGAGGTTTTTTGGTGTTGGCCTGTCTTGTAGGGCGTCTGAGGGGAGCGAGGTTGTCTGCGCAGTTGGTGATCCAGTTCGTGAGGCTGAGGGCTGCGTCGTCGGGGTCGGCGGTGAAGGTGGGTTGGTTGTCGATGAGCGTGGAGAAAAGCTGTTCTTCGGGGATTTTGTTCCACTGTCGACGAGGGATGGGTTGAGTGCGGAGGTGGCGGGTCTCGCGTCGGAAGATGAAGTGGACACAACTGTGGTCGGTCCAGTGTAGAGCGGAGGCGTGGCTGAAGGAAACATGTTTGCTTGCGGAGAAGATGGGGTCAAGCGTGTGGCCGGCGATGTGGGTGGGGGTGTTCACCAGTTGCTTGAGGCCGAGGTTGGCGAGGTTGTCGAGCAGGGCGGTGGTGTTGGGGTCGTTGTTCTGTTCTAGATGGAAGTTGAGGTCGCCGAGGAGGATGTAGTCTGGCGAGCCGAGGGCGTGCGGGGAGATGAAGTCGGTGATGGAGTCGCTGAAGAGGGCGCGCGGTCCGGGGGGACGGTAGAGGAGGGATCCTCTGAGGGTGGTCCTGGGGTCTGTGTGGATATGGAAGTGCAGGTGCTCGGCGGCGAGGGGGGTGTCTTCGGTGGAGGTGGTGACGCTGATGGAGTCTTTGAAGACGATGGCGATTCCTCCTCCTACTTGGTTGGTGCGGTCTTTCCTGGAAATCTTGTAGCCTTCGGGGATGGCTATGGTGATGTCGGGGGCCGTTCATCCAGGTCTCAGTGATGAAGGCGACGTTTGGTGCGGTGGAGTCCAGGAGGTCCCAGAGTTCAACGGCGTGCTTGTGGACGGATCGAGCGTTGATCAGGATGCATTTGAGGTGGTTGATGGCGCTTGGGCTGGTGGTTGTGGTAGTTTCATGGTGGAAGGTAAGTTTGCAGGTGTGACATGCGAAAAGTCCGTGGGTCTGTTTCGGGTTAGCTTGGAAGCAGGTGCTGGAGCGCCCTGGGTTGAGGGCGTGGAGGGTGATGGGGTCGTAGCGGTGCAGCGGGGTTTGGGAGAGCTGAGGGCCAGGGGTCGTGGCGCTGGGCGTGGGCCAGGAGCGGACGGGCGCAAACAGGCTTGCCTTTGGCGTGCCTTGGGCACGCCAGCGGCGCGCCAGCGGCGCGCCCGCTGCGCAGTTGCGCAGCGGCCGCCATAAGAGGGAGGAGGAGGGGGAGGGGTCAGCTGGGGGCGGGGGACGGGAGTGGGGCGACGAATGGGAGCTGGGGGGGCGGGGGCGTGCAGGAGGTGGCGCGGGAAAGCGGAGGGAGGGGGGACAGGTAGAGGGGAGAAGAGATGGGGGAGGAGGGGTTAAGGGTGGTGGGGAGTGAGTTTAGGAAGAGTTTAGGAAGAGAGTTAGGATGAAGGTTAGGAAGATAGGGGGGGTTGTAGAGGTGGAGGTGAGTGAGGGTGAGAGGTAGAGTGAAAGGATAGGAAGATAGGGGGGTTACAGAGGAGGTGGCGAGTGAGGGGGAAAGATAGAGAGATAGGTAGATAGGTAGATAGGGGTGTTACAGAGGGGGAGGCGAGTGAGGGAGGTCAGAGAGACGAGAGAGGAACACAGAAGAAGGTAAAGAAGAAGAGGAACGCAGGAGACAGAAGAACACAGAAGACGGTAAAGAAGAAGAGGAGCCGAAGAACAGAAAACAGAACAGAAGACAGAAGAAAGTAAAGAAGAAGAGGAGCGCAGGAGACAGAGGAACACAGAAGAAGGTAAAGAAGAAGAGGAGCGCAGAAGACTACAGAAGAAGGTGAATCATTCACCCTGTGACGGACTCAGTTGCGTCAGTGCCCTTGCCGCTCATGGGCCTGCGGTGCTTGAGATGGCGGTGCCCTGTTCAGCGGTGCTTGAGACGGCGGTGCCCTGTTCAGCGGTGTTTGAGACGGTGGTTCCCTGTTCAGCGGTGCTTGAGACGGCGGTGCCCTGTTCAGCGGTGCTTGAGACTGCGGTGCCCTGTTCAGCGGTGCTTGAGACGGCGGTGCCCTGTTCAGCGGTGTTTGAGATGGCGGTGCCCTGTTCAGCGGTGTTTGAGACGGCAGTGCCCTGTTCAGCGGTGCTTGAGGCAGTCCAGGGCAGCTGGGCTGTCCAGGGCAGCTGGGCTTGTGCTGGTGGGCCGTTCCTGGGCAGCTGGGCTTGTGCTGGCGGTCTGTTCCTGGGCAGCTGGGCTTGTGCTGGCGGGCCTGTCCTTGGCAGCTGGGCTTGTGCTGCCGGGCCTGTCCAGGGCAGCTGGGCTTGTGCTGGTGGGCCTGTCCTGGGCAGCTGGGCTTGTGCTGGCGGTCCGGTCCTGGGCAGCTGGGCTTGTGCTGGAGGTGGCCTCCTGGGCAGCGGGGATGATGGCAGTGTTCTCCGCCGTGCTGCTCTTCCCAGACTTGCCGGGTTTCTTGTGGCCCTTCCCCACCTTGGATGGTGTCACAGCTGACTCCACACTCCCACCGGGACCCCTGGGAGCGGCTTTGGTGGCTGGAGTCTTCCCCCTCTCCCGCCGGGCACTGGCCAACTTCTGATGCTTCACAGGTGGGGGACTGTCTGTGCTGTGGCTCTGTGCCACACTGGCTGCCCTGGTGGCCGGTGCACTCCAGATTCCAGTGACTACAGGCACCACTGGTCCCGGAGATGTTGTGGCTGAGGTGCTAGTTCGGGACCTAGGAGACGGACGGGGTGGGGGAGGTGTGGGAAAGAGGCCAAGGTTGGATAGGAAAAGTTTTTGGGACACACTGGGACGGGTAGCTGGAGGGGGTTTGGGAGTGGAGGAAGAGGTGGTGGTTGTAGGATGTGTTCGTTTGCTGACTTTGGGTGAAGGTACATGCGCTGGAGGCTGTCGTGAGGTGGATGGCTGTTGGGTGGGTGTGTGCCTGTGTTTGTGTATCTTGGGAGGGGGCGTCACAGACACACTGGGAGAGGACACAGGGGACGTGTGAATGGCAGTGGTGGTGATGACTGCACGTGAGCGGGGTGTGGTGGTGGGTGTTCCGGTGATGGTAGTAGTGGCTGTAGAGGTAGTGCATGCAGGTGTGAGTGTAGACGAGACTGGGAGGGAGGAGGGAGACGAGGAGGAGGGGGACACAGTGGAGGCAGTGGATGTTGGTGTGTCTGCATGTGTGTGATGCTTGCGTGAGTGCGTGTGGGATGTGTGGTGCTTATGTTTGCCAGAGCTTCCCTTGTGTGTTGACGTGTGTGCATGCTGGTCTGTAGGTGTGCTTGGGATAGGCTGAGGTACAGGGGATTGGGTCTGGGTGGAGGAAGTTGGAGGGGGGAGGCTAGACACAGGGACAATGGCTGCCATCAGTGCTGAGGCCAGAGTCTGAAAAGCTTGCTGAAGGGCCGCCTGACCAGACTGAATGCCCTCCAGGAATACATTGGTTTGTTGCAACTGCCTTTGTACACCCTGGATGACATTCAAAATGGTAGACTGCACAACAGTGAGGGACCTGAGGAGGTCAATGGCCCCCTCACTGAGGGCAGCAGGGGTGACTGGGGCAGGGCCTGAGGTGCCTGGGGCGAAGGTGATTCCCACCCTCCCGGGTGAGCGGGCACGGGGTGAAGGCTGAGGGGCTGCTGGGAGGGCGGTGCTGGGAGGTGGGGTGGCGGCAGTACCTGTAGATGTGGGGGCACAGATGTTGTCGCCACCACAAGGGAGCTCCCATCAGAGGACAAGTCCGTATCACTGGTCTCAGCTCCTGTCCCCGCCGTGGAGCTCCCCTCGCCCTCCGTCCCACTGGTGAACTCCGAGTCCGTAGTGTGGCCCTCCATGGCCATGTGGGATGCAGCCTCCTGGTGCTCCGGTGCCACTGCTCCTCTGCCTGATGATGCTAAAGCACACAAGAACAGGGAGACCACAAAAAGGGGGGGGACGACAGAAGAAAGACATGTTGAGTGCATGCATTACCACTACCGTTGGCGGACACAACAGACACAGAAGCCCCCTCCACTACGCCGCGCTCTTGGGATCCATTGTTCAATTCCTGGGAGATGGCCTACAAGGCTATGGACGACATCTGCACACATAGATGACACAGGGGCATGACTAGGTGTACTTGGCACTCTACAGAGGTGGGCTGGGGTGCCACATGGCCTGCCTTATGGAGGGACCTTGCCTACGGAACTTGCCCTGGCCTAGGGGAATCCACAGCCCACCTCCCCCACCCAGACACCTCCACTACGCGCAATGTCAGCAGAATGAGAGTGTACTCACCCCCATGTGGCTGCTGTGATGCCCTCAAGCGCCCATCCAACTCCGGGTAGGCCACCGCCAGGATCCTGAACATCAGGGGGGTCATGGTGCGACGGGCACCCCTCCCACATTGGGAGGCCATCCCCAGCTGAGCCTCCGTCGTCTTCTTGCTCCAGCGGCGAATGTCCTCCCATCTTTTCCGGCAGTGGGTGCTCCGTCTGTGGTAGACCCCAGGGTCTGGACGTCCTTGGCGATGGCACGCCAAATATCTTTCCTCTGGTGGGCGCTGACCTACATGAAATGGACAGGGGTAAGAGTAAGTAATTACCAACTGCACCGTCAAAGTGATTGGCCCCCATCCCTACCTTTGGCATGTGGCACATGCATTCACCGTCTTTCATGCACGCAGCACTCTCCCCCCTCCCTTCTTGCATCCAGCCCTCTTCACACAGGCATAGCCCATACAACATGCTCCCTGTGTACTTACCTGTTTGTCTGGAGGACCGTAGAGTAGCGTGTACTGTTGGAGGACCCCATTCTCGAGTTTCTCCAACTCCTCCGATGTGAAGGCAGGGGCCCTTTCCCCAGACACTCGAGCCATTGTCTCTTCCAGACTGAGGTCACAGCAGCACTTGCAGTGGAGGTCCTCTCCTGTCGAAAATCAGGTATTGAGTGATTGAACAGATAGAAAATGGCAGTCACGTCCGCGGCGGAACGTACATCGTCATTGGACCTGGGGGCCCATAGGGTCCAATGTTAACAAATGCAGCATTGCGCTGCAGTCTTCGACCGCCTACCGCGACGGTTTACAACGCCAGCACAGTTACCTCACATCCCATTGTCCCACTTTAGAGGTCAGACAGCCGCCATTTCAGGGGCCCACATGGCTTCATTTTCAACTGCGTCACACATACCTAGGCCTACACTCAACAAACATACAGGCCACTTTTTGAGTATGAATGGTGTTCTGGGTAAACTGTGGGTACGTACCTCTGAGTTGTTTGACTCTGTGCCCGCTGTTGTTCTTCATAGGCACCGTCCGCTGGGACATGTGAGGAGATGGCGGCAGCCTCCGGTATACTGACCGTTGGTGGACTGTCGACAATGGAGGAAAGACATGTGATAATCTTGGCTTGACCGTGCCACAATCCAGGAACTGTGTACCCAGTTGGAGCCAGACCTGATGTCAGCAATCCATCATCCCACAGGAATCCCCCCTCAAGTGCAGGTGCTGTCAGTGCTCCATTTCCTTGCAAGTGGGTCATTTCAAACAACAGTGGCCATAGCATCAGGGATGTCTCAGCTTATGTTTTCCAACGTGTTGTCCAGAGTGTTTTCTGCCCTTCTAAAACACATGCGGAGCTACATCGTTTTCCCTCAGGTGGGGTTTGCCTACAGTAAAAGGTGATTTATATTCCCTGGGACATATCCACAACGTCATAGGTGCCATTGATGGGACACATGTGGCTTTGGTCCCCCCCACAGGAGTGAACAGGTGTACAGAAACCGGAAGAGTTATCATTCGATGAATATACAGATGGTATGTTTGGCAGACCAGTACATCCCCCGTGTGAATGCCATGTTCCCTGGCTCAGTGCATGACGCCTACATCCTGCATAATAGCAGCATCCCTTATGTGATGGGTCAACTCCAGAGGCAATGTGTGTGGCTAGTAGGTGAGCACCTGGAAGCAAGAAAGTGGGAATGGTTGTCTGGGTCTGGGGATATCCCTACAGGTTAGTGCGTGTCTAACAGTTGTCCCTCGCCATTTGCAGGTGACTCTGGTTACCCCAACCTGTCATGGCTACTGACCCCAGTGAGGAATCCCAGGACAAGGACAGAGGAATGCTACAATGAGGCCCATGGGTGAACTTGGAGGGTCATCGAGCGGACCTTCGGCCTCCTGAAGGCCAGGTTCAGGTGCCTCCATGTGACAGTTGGATCCCTATTCTACTCATCAAAGAAGGTGTGCCAGATCATCGTGGGCTGTTGTATGCTTCACAACTTGGCTTTGCGATGACAGGTGCCTTTTCTGCAGGAGGATGGTCCAGATGGCGGTGTTGTGGCAGCTGTGGAGCCTGTGGACAGTGAAGACGAGGAAGCAGAGGAAGAAGACATGAACAACAGCGACTCAGTGATCCAGCAATATTTCCAGTGAGACACAGGTAAGAATACAAACCTGCCTACTACATGTACTTTAACACTACTACCTCTCTACTGTCTGTCGTTTTCACTCAGTGTATGGTCACTGAGTTGTCACTTTCCCTTACGATTTCACAGATGTGGGTCCCACTGTGTGACATCTGCTTAGATTTCTCATGCACTGGAGCTGTGTGACATTGGTATGTTGACATTACAATTGAAAGAGCTTTTTGTCACTGTAATTTCTAATATACTATTTCAAAATCACAGACAGACTCCAGATTGTTTTGTGCTTTAAGGGTGTTTATTTAAGTGCTCAATATTG
This sequence comes from Pleurodeles waltl, assembly GCF_031143425.1. Taxonomy (NCBI): domain Eukaryota; kingdom Metazoa; phylum Chordata; class Amphibia; order Caudata; family Salamandridae; genus Pleurodeles; species Pleurodeles waltl. The sequence continues at coordinate 963,532,374 of NC_090450.1, forward strand.
GTGGGGGTAGTGACATGGTGAGGGGTCATTGTGGAGGAATGTCCATGGCAGAGTCCAGTATTTTAGTCTCACAGGTGCATTGCCCTAATGGGCAAAGGAAGTGGAGCTGGGGCAGTTTGAGTATGGACAGGGTGACAAAGTGGGACAGTAGGATGACAATCAGGGTGGTCTCATTTCTTGGCCGGGGTCTTGGCATCGTGCTCTGTCTTTGTCCTCGATCTCAGGGACCGTTTGCAGGGTGGTTCTCCCTCTGCAGGGGGTGGGGTGCTGGTGTGGTGGTCCTGTGGCGGGGCGTCCTGTCCACTAGCGCTGGCGGAGGTGGTGGGCAGTTCATCGTCCATGCTAGTGTCAGGGGCACCTTGTGGTGCCACAGGGTCCCTCCTGGTGTTCATGAGTTTCTTTAGCACCCCTACGATGGTACCCAGGGTGGAGCTGATGGTTCTGAGTTCCTCCGTGAAGCCCATATACTGTTTCTCCTGCAGGCACTGGGTCTCCTGAAACTTGGCCAGTACCGTTGCCATCGTCTCCAGTGAGTGGTGGTAGGCTCCCATGATGGAGGAGAGGGCCTCGTGGAGAGTGGGTTCCCTTGGCCTGTCCGCCCCCTGTCACACAGCAGCCCTCCCAGTTCCCCTATGTTCCTGGGCCGAAGTCCCCTGGACCGTGTGCCCACTGCCACTGCCCCCAGGTCCCTGTTGTTGTTGGGTTAGCCTGGGTGCCCTGTAGTCGTGGACACACAGCTGATTGACGTGTCCTGGAGACGGAGGTATGGGCCCGCTGGGTGGGTGCTGTGCTGGTGTTTCCAGAGGTGGGAAGGTCTGTGGTTGCCTGTGACTGGGTGAGGGGAACCGACTGTCCCGAGGTCCCCGATGGTCCGGGCTGGTCATCTAGATCCAGTTGGACAGAGGTGCTGTCATCACTGTGGGCCTCTTCTGTTGGTGGTGTGGACATGTGTGGACCCTCCTGTCCGGTGACGTTGGGTAGGGGTCCTGCAGGGGTATAAAAGGATGGTTATTACATCTGTGTGTGTCATGGTGTGCAATGGGTGGGTGACCGTGTACCCCAGTGCTGCATTCCTGTGTGGGACCTTGTGTGATGATGGTTTAGGGGGGTGTATGGGTATGTGCAGTGGGCATGCTTTAGTGATGGATGTCCATGCTTTGTTGTTGCATGCAGGGCTTGGTGTTGGGATGGGTGGTTTGTGATGTTGGGACATATGTGAGGAGTTGGAGTGCTGGGGGTGAGGGTGGGGGTATGTGCTGGCATGCAGGTAGGGTGGGGGATGTAATAGTTAAGATTTGTCTTACCAGAGTCCATTCCTCTACCTACTCCTGCGAGGCCCTCAGGATGCAGAATCGCCAAGACCTGCTCCTCCCATGTTGTTAGTTGTGGGGGAGGAGGTGGGGGTCAGCCGCCAGTCCGCTGAACCTCCAGGTGGTGTCTTGAGACCACGGAACGCACCTTACCCCGTAAGTCGTTCCACCTCTTCCTGATGTCCTCCTGATTTCTTGGGTGCTGTCCCACTGCGTTGAACCGGTCCACTATTCTTCGCCATAGCTCCATCTTCCTTGCAATGGAGGTGTGCTGCACCTGTGATCCGAATAGCTGTGGCTCTACCCGGACGATTTCCTCAAACCATGACCCTGAGCTCCTCCTCCGAGAACCTGGGGTGTCTTTGCCATGCCATGGGGTGGTGTAGGTGATGTGCGTGGTGATGAGTGTGCTGATATGTAGTGGGGTGTTGTGTGAGGTGCGAGGAAGTTATATGGGTGATGGTGTTGTGTGCCTGTGGATGCTATTGTTCTTGCTAGTGCTGTCTCTCTCTGGCCTTCTTTCGGAGTTTTTGGAAATAGGGGATTGTGGGTGATGTGGGTGTGTGTTTTATATTGTATTGGGTGTGTTCGAGTGGTGTGTGTATGTGTATCAGGTGTGTGTATTTCGAATTGTCCAATGTGGATGTGTTTTGTAAAAGTGTGTGTATTTTGAGCACGGCGGTGTGTACCGCCAATGGAATACCGCAGTTGAAAGACCGTCGCGGGGATTCGTGTGTCATGATAGTGTAGGCGTATTTCTTTTGGCGGTGGAGGATTTGTTTTTGCCAGTTTATCACTGACCTTTGGTGTGGCGGACTTGTGTGGGTGTCTAGATTTTGGCGGATTCCGTCCTGTGGGTCATAATAGCTGTGGCGGAATACCACGGGTGCGGCGGTGTGTTGGCGGTCTGCTGCACGGCGGTAAGCGGCTTTTACTGCCAAGGTTGTAATGACCACCTAAATGTCCCATTAGGTCTCAGGGCACCTTATATACAAAGACAGATATATGTATATAAATGTGAGCCTTCGCAGCGCTGTGAATAATGTGAAGGTTCATCACACCCTCCTTTAAAAACCAGACTTTTTTGTTTTAGGAAAAAGTGTGAGGACGCGCGGACAGTCCTTCAAAACCCGGACTGCTGAGCAAATGCGTGACGTTTGGTCACCGTAAGTTTAATAAAACGTGTTCATCTTTTCTGGGTTGAGATGTCTCTTTTTGTCTGAGTGCTGTACCATGTGACAGAGATAGGAGAACCCCTCGGCTGAGCTGGCAGCTGTAACTTCAGCAAATGTTACCCTGAGAAAACACATCTCAGAGGGGGAAGCATCTAAAGGACTGATTTAGAGATTGGTGGAGGGGTTACTCAGTCACAAACATGACAGTTATCCTGAACCCCGCATTACCATGTCCATAGGATACAATGGGATCATTATACGGCAGACGCGATATCTGTCAGGTTTGTGATGGAGTAACCCCATCTGCCAAAATCTAAAGCAGATGGGTTACTCTGTCACAACGATGAAGGATATCTCGTCTGCCGAAATCTAAATCCCATTAAATCCTACGGGTTTTAGATTTTGGCCAGCAGGATATCTGTCACCGTTGTGACGGAGTAACTGGTACAACGAGTTCTAAATCAGGTCCTAAGTCTCTAAAACTATGCCTTCCAGGAAATGAAGAGCCCTCACTACGTGAATTTCCACAGCAGGTTTATTTAGTAACAGTATACACGACCAGCACGGTAGCTTCCCGTAACCGTTTTCCTCTGCATTCCTTTTCCCCCACATTCCATTACCTCACAGTCTCTCCTAGTTACGTCATGCATTCAATTCCATGCATCGGCACCCACTAACTGAAAGACCCAACACATCTCTTCCCCTTAAAATGACAGTAAGACAATTCGAACTTTTCACAAACTATACATTCTTATATAGTTACAAACCCCCAAAAAACAAAACAAAACCAAATACCCTTTACAATCCTGCATACCGTTCACAATCCAGCAACCACAAGGTGCACTTATCTCCTTTGAAAATTTAACATATTTACAGTTTTCTTTTCTTTTTTTTATACACCTCGCCATATGCAGAATCTATTCCACATAACATTGACGAATTTATGCCACACAATACATTTCATAATCCCGTAACCATACAGGTTTTTTTTTTCTCCCTAACAGATTTAACATTTTTGCAATCCAACACACATTCTTCATTCCGATCCAACACACATTTTTTCTTGTGACACACACGCATATCTAATCTTTTACCATCCAAATCATCATGCAGAGCCAATTTCTTACCATCCAAATCATTATTCTGTATGGCCACCCTGTCCTTGTTACACCATTTACCATCCTCCAACTTAACCACTCTTTACTTAACACACACTACTTTCCTAGGATTCGAAAACTTAGAACTACCCCTCCTAGTTATTACAGGTAATCTAATTCTTACCCAATCACCTACCTTCACTTTCATACACCTAGCTTTCTCTTCAGTCACATACTTGCTCTGTGCATTCACTCGATTTTACTCCACCATTACCTGCTTATATCTAGACCCATCCAAAAAACCCATCCATGAGCGAACAAACTTATTACCAGCCTCTCTTCCCCTAAGTAGGGCAAATGGAGACAGGCCCGTAACCTTGCTTGGAGTGGTACCCAAAGCCCACAACAAATCTTCCAACTCTTTTCTCCAATTCAATCCATTCATGAATGACAATTGCACATTATCCTTGATTACTCTGTTAAACCTTTCTACTAAACCATTACTTCTAGAATGATACAAAAAAGTTGTCACATGCTTGATACCCCAGACGTTCATGAATTCCTTGAATTCCTCTGATGTAAACTGGACACCGTTATCTGATACAATTTCAGATGGAACTCCTTCTCTCATAAATACATCCTGTAAACATTTTGTCACATCCTTTGTGCTGACAAACTTAACCTCAGGCCAACACGAATAATAATCCATTAAAACAATTCCATACCTAGTATCCTCCTTAAGAATATTCATAGGTCCAATAATATCCAATCCTAATTTTACCCAAGGTATATTAGGTACTTGAACAGCTTCAACAGGACATGGAACACTCCCTTGGGACTTATCACTTAAGACACACGCTACACATCCTCTCACCCAACGCTCCACATCTCTATCTATGCCTGGCCACCAAAAGGTTTCCCTAACCCTTCTTTTTATAGCACTCATACCTCCAAGCCCTTCATGAGCCATCTCTAAGACTTTCCTGCGCATACTCTGAGGTGCTACCAATAGATTGACCCTCCTCAAAACACAATCAACACAACTCAATTCATTGAACACTTATTTAAATCCCTCCAAAGACTCACTAATCTTACCCTTAGGCCATCCTAAATTTAACAACAAAATTACCTCTTGTAACACTTCATCTTGATTTAACGCTTCCTTCCACTCCTTTTCCTTTATACATTCCCTTTCATCAATCACGTTGCACACCACAACCTCAGAATCATCCTCTAGTGAATCCTCCTCGCTACATTTCACTGGTAGCCGCGACAAACAATCCACAAAAATATTCTTGACAGCTGGAATATATTCCACATTTAATTGAAATTCCTGTAATCTATAGTACCATTTGGCAATCCTGGGAGTCGCCTTGCTTGCACCTTTTGTGGAAAATAAATTGATCAAAGGTTTATGATCCATGCGTAATATGAATTCCGTACCCCATAGGTATTTTTTAAAATAATTCACACCCAACCAACACGCTAATGCCGCGCGTTCTATGATGGAATACGTAGCCCCTGCTCCAAGTAAAGCTCTCGAAGCAAATGCCACAATCTCCTCCTTACCCTTCCTAGCTTGCATTACACAGCTCCCAATCCATATTGACTAGCATCCGTCACCACTATACTCCGATTGTTAGAAATGGGGTCTTTGGTTGACAGTCAGCTACCCCCTGTTCAAGCAAGGACCCTCACTCTAGTCAGGGTAAAAGAGATTCACCCTCAGCTAACCACTGCTTACCCCCTTGATAGCTTGGCAGAGCAGTAGGCTTAACTTCAGAGTGCTAGGTGTAAAGTATTTGTACCAACACACACGGTAACTTAATGAAAACACTACAAAATGACACAACACCAGTTTAGAAAAATAGGAAATATTTATCTAACAAAACAAGACCGAAACAACAAAAATCCACAATACACAAGTCAAGTTATCAATAAGAATGCAAAAAGAGTCTTTAAGTAGTTTTAAACACACACTAGCGCTGCTAGCCTGAAAATGTACATGGTGCGCGTCAAAAATAACCCTGCACAGGCGAATGTGCGTCAAAAAGGGCTTGCGAGGTGTTGATTCCACTCACGAGCGGGACTGTGCCTCGTTCCTCCTTTCGCCAGGTTGGGGTGCATCGTTTCTTCCCTCCGCAGGAAAGCGATGCGTCTATTCGGTCAGCACTCTTGGTCTGGACAGGCCTTGCATTGTTTTTCCACGAACAGCGGTACTTGAGTTGAAATCCAGCCGCACAATGATCCAAAAACACCGCAGCACGGGTTGTGATCTTCCAGTCTCCATCAGCGATGCTGTGCGTCGTTTCTCCTGCTCCGTGCGTTGATTCTTTGGTCGCGTTTCCAGCGAGCGTCTTTTCTCAGCTGAGGAGCAGGCGGCGCGTCGTTTCTTCAGCCACAGATCAGAGTTGCGTCGATCTTTTCCCCGCACGGCGCTCTGTGCATGGATTTTCTTGTCTTTATGCTGCCAGCTTCTCCTTTCAGGGTCCCAGAAACTGGATGGGCACCACAGGGCAGAGTAGGAGTCTCTCCAGAGACACCAGGTGCTGGCAGAGAGAAGTCTTTGCTGTCCCTGAGACTTCAAACACCAGGAGGCTTGGTTTCACTTAATGTTTTGCCTCTGTTCTCCAGGTTGTTGATTTGTGCCGGACTCTGATTTTACTGTTTTTGTTACTCTGGGCACTTTACCACTGCTAACCAGTGCTAAAGTGCAAGTGCATGTGTATGTAATTAGCTTATCCATGATTGGCATATTTGATTTCTTAGTAAGTCCCTAGTACAGTGCACTAGAGGTGCCCAGGGCCTATAAATTAAGTGCTACTAGTGGGCCTGCAGCACTGGTTGTGCCACCCACATAAGTAGCTCTGTAATCATGTCTCAGACCTGCCACTGCAGTGTCTGTGTGTGCAGTTTTAACTGTAAATTTGACTTGGCAAGTGTACCCACTTGCCAGGCCTAAACCTTCCCTTTTCTTACAGGTAAGGCACCCCTAAGGTAGGCCCTAGGTAGCCCCAAGGGCAGGGTGCAGGGTATGCTTAAAGTGGGGCATGTAGTAATGTGTTTTATATGTCCTGACAGTGAAATATTGCTAAATGTGTTTTTCACTGTTGCAAAGCCTGTCCCTCTCATAGGTTAACATGGGGGTTACCTTTAAATCTGATTAAAGTGTAGATTCCCTTTGGGAACAGATGGACATGTGGAGATTGGGGTCTCTGAGCTCACAACTTAAAAATACATCTTTTAGTAAAGTTGATTTTAAAATTGTGTGTTTGAAAATGCCACTTTTAAAAAATTGAGCATTTTCTTGTTTATACGGTTTCTGTGACTCTGCCTGTTTGTGGATTCCCTGTCTGGGTCAGTTTGACAGTTGGGCTGGTTGCACCTCACATTAGACAGTGACACAAAGGGAGCTGGGGTGTAGCCTGCATATCCTGATGAACCATCTGTGCTAGGAGGGAGGGGAGGAGTGGTCACTCACACCTGAAAGGGCTGTGCCTGCCCTCACACAATGCAGTCTCCAACCCCCTGGTGAGTGTCTGGGGCCTGGCATGGGCAAGGCTGGATTTCACATTCAAAAGAGACTTTATTTTGAAGTAGGCCTACTTCAAAGGAGAAATTGGGTATAAGAAGGTCACCCAAAACCACAGACTTTAGATCACTTCTGGACATCAAGAGGAACCTCTGCCTGGAGAAGAGCTGAAGAGCTGAGGAGAAGTGCTGCCCTGCCTGTGACTGTGCTTTGCGAAGCCATCCTGCAGTTGCTGCTTCTGCCAGAGTAAGAGGGCAAAGTCTGGACTTTGTGTGCCTTTCATCTTGTGAATAAATCTCCAAGGGCTTAATTTGGAGCTTGCCTCCTGTTGTTTGAAGTCTCAGGGACAACAAAGACTTCTCTCTGCCAGCACCTGGAGTCTCTGGAGAGACTCCTACTCTGCCCTGTGGTGCCCATCCAGTTCCTGGGACCCTGAAAGGAGAAGCTGGCAGCCTAAGAGAGAGAAATCCACGCACAGAGCTCCGTGCGGGGAAAAGATTGACGCAACTCCGATCTGCGGCTGAAGAAACGATGTGCCGCCGGCTCCGTGGCTGGAAATCGACACTCGCCAGAAACGCGACCGAAGAATCGATGCACGTTGCAGGAGAAACAACTTGCAGCATCGCTAACGGAGACGCGGAGATCGAAACCCGCACTGCATGGTTTTTGAATCATTGTGCGGCTGGATTTCGGACGCAAGTACTGCTGGGCGTGTAAAAACAACTGCCCGGACCCGAGAGTGCTGACCAGATCGACACATTGCTCTCCTGCGGAGAGAAGAAACGACACGCCAGACCCGACGAAAGGAGAAACGACGCAAGGTCCCGCTCGTAAGTAGAATCGACACATCACAAGCCCTTTTTGATGCACACTCGCCCGTGCAGGGTTATTTTTGACACACCCAAGGTACATTTTCACGCTAACACTGTTAGCGTGTGTTTTAAACTGCATATAGACTCTTTTTGCATTTTTATTGATAACTTCACTTGTGTATTGTGGATTTTTGTTGTTTCAGTCTTGTTTTATTTAGATAAATATTTCCTCTTTTTCTAAACCTGTGTTGTGTTATTTTGTAGTGTTTTCATTAAGTTACTGTGTGTGTTGGTACAAATACTTTACACCTAGCACTCTGAAGTTAAGCCTACTGCTCCACCAAGCTACCAAGGGGTTAAGCAGGGGTTAGCTGAGGGTCATTATCTTTTACTAGAGTGAAGGTCCTTACTTGAACAGGGGGTAACCTGACTGTCAACCAAAGACCCCATTTCTAACACTCCACCACATATCCTCCTGCATTCAATTCCATGCACCGCACCCACTAACTTAAGGACCCAACAGTCTCCTAATATTCATTCATCATTAAGGGCCCTTGTGGAAAAACCAGATAACAAATGTGACTGAGGGTGTGCAGCAGTGTGGGTAAAACAAGTAATGTGCCCAGCAGGGCAGTGGTAAATCTGAAAAACAGCTGGAGAAGGTTTGGGGTGGGAAAGTGGAAAAAACAGAAGACCTTAGCAAAATTATTGGAAATGTTTAAAAGAATGGTCCCACTTAGCTACATAATTCACACTATGATTATGATGTCATTATGATGATAGACGAGGTTAAATAAATGAAATACATCGAAACAGTAAAATGAACAGGTAGGAAAGTGTGGATTTGTTGGTGGAATCAGACAAGTGGCAAATTATAACAGCCTAATTATGGTACCAGTAACAGGTCACCTGGTCCTCCTCTCACTTCATGTTTCGTAGAAGATTCTCGAAGCCAGGTTTAAAGTGATTGAGAAAGACTGAAGTATGCTGAAAGTAATAATTTTAACAAAACTGCAATTGCTTTTTTTTAATGGTGTTCCCTGGAAAGTTCTCACTATTTCACTTTTTGTGCTCAGTTGGCATGTTTTGGATGGCCAATTTTGGTTTTATCGCTAGACATGCACTACTTGCCACATATATTAGATCATATCAAACACGTTTAAAACACGTGAATATTTTATTTTTGTAAAAAAGCTTTAGTTTCAGTTTTTTTCATTTAAATCAAAACAGCAGTTTCAAAGGAAAGGAGCTACTCCAGGTATGTATCCAAATATCACGGCTCATGCAATAATAGTGGAACAACAAGACAGTACAAAAAATAGGAAGACATCTGGGCAGAAAATGAGAAGTTACAGTATGTTGGCCAGCAAACAGCAGGTCATATATATTTTGGTTACAATTATTTTCAGAGAACGGGATTCCACGTGTAGCAGACGATACTTCGGGTTCCTGGGAGTCAGTGGTCAGTAAACATGTTCACAGGGTTGCCCAGATAGCTCTAGGTCACGCGGTGAGGGATAATAATGCAAAATATGTGTCCATGTTATCATTACAGTACATGACATCAGTCATCCAGTCCTTGACAATGGGTTTTGGTCCTCTGCTTCCACAGTAGGGCTTCCCTACATTTTAAAAGTGCTGCGGCCGAGGATTGTCAAACATATTATAGATTTTAAGAAACCCCAATAAAGGCTGTAATGGCGTATTTCAGAACAGGAGGGCAGGCCCATGCCACATGGAAAATAACCAGCTGACAGGTGACAGCACTGTGGGCATTTGGAATCATCACTGAACCTATGGTTTTCAAACAAGCTGGAATGTAGTGCATTCTGTGGAGGAATTTAACATTTAATAATCTGTGTCTATTACTCAGAGATACAGTGAGGATCTGGAAACATGTCAAATTCCAAATTATATCAGTACCAATGTAATAGGGAAAAGATGGGACTAGGGCAAAGAATGCTTGCAATGTTTTCTTTAACCGCCAATATAAAAAAAGAGCAAAATATGAAAATTCCCTTTCTTTTGTTTGGATGCATCAATAGTAATAAACTTTCAGTGTTGGAAGTCGATTACTAGTAGGTGCAGGTAGGTACCTACAGCTAGTAGTAACACCACAGTCACACATAAGGTCCAGTCAAGGTCTCAATAAATTAATACTTGCTCAAGCCTTGGTACCTTGGCTACGAGCAGAGAGGCTTAACTTAGGAGACAGGTATGTAAAACATGTAAAAGCACCAATACATTAAATAAGTAAAACACAAATCACAATAAAAATCCAACACTAATTTAGTAAAATAACTTAAATGTTTTTATCTTTAAAATGACACCAAAAACAAAAATCTCACATAGGGAACCAGAGATATGAAGTTTGAAAGATTAAATGTAAAAATGTGCTTTCTAGTGATTAAAAGCAAATAGCCCAAGTTGGATACACTTAGCAGGAGGCCTCAGTCAAAATGTTATCTTTGGACTCAGTCACTTTTACGGAGCTTTTTCTCTCGAAGTCGAACGGATCTCTTCGGGAGGCCGGGTTTGGAGTCGACGATGGCGACTTGGTCAAGTGCGATGCCTTGGTCAACTCCTAAAAGTCTTGTTGATGGCAAAAAATTCCAGAGCTTAAGTGGGGCAAACCTGAAATCCAAGCAAGGTCGCAGTTCAAAGTCACCGGCTTGATTCTCGACAACAGGTTGGTCCACTTATGGAGCTTTTTCACAAAAGTTCCTAAAATGTCTCCAAACTTCTCTTCTTCCAGAAGGTCCTTTTAGGGTTCCAAAGTGTACACAACATCAATCCAAGGTTCCGGAATCCCTGAGTGTCTCCTTCGGACGTTTGGACTTCAATTCCCACAATGCATTTTGCCATATCCTTTAAAGTCCAGTTCAAGGTGGTCAGCTGGGTTCCTCTTGGTGGAGATGATGCAGGTGGAGCTCTTTAAACCTGTTTATTTAAGGGAGTCCACTTTTTCCACTTCCAAAGCAAGGCAAAGGCTATTTTGGGCTGAAGACCAAAGTGTGCCGCAGGTGCAGTCTTTAAGGGTGCAGTCCTCTTCTGTGCAGTCCAAGGGTCCAGCAGGACAGTCCTTCTTCTTATTGTAGTTTCATGTTAGGGATTTGAATTGCTGGGCAGCTGTCCCATATTTATCCATTCTTCTGAGGTGACAAGCAGGGGCGCACCTCTGACCAATGGAGTACCGGGTGCCACCCTCAGGTATGACACCTTCCTCCACAGTGTGGCATATTTTGCCCAAGAAAGCACTGTTCTTTAAAATCCAAAATGGAGAAAGTATCTCCTGGAGCTTAAGGTCTGGCTAACCCAGCTTACTGGTGTGGCTAACTTTCCCTAAAACTTCCCTTTCAGCCCCTCTATTAATTCGGTTACTGGACCTCCCACCTGACTGGGGGTGCAGGAAATGGGAGCGGTCTGGCTTCTGCTCTAAACTTTCAAGTTTGGCTTCCCAGCCCTCTTCCTGTTCCGTGCTTGGCAACCACAGTTCTCCTCCCACCAGATGTCTCCTTTATCTCAATGCAGGCTTCTTCACACTTCAACAGATCAGTGCAGTTTAGCTCAGCCTGTCAAAGGCTGGCAAGTCAGGGGAGGCTGCTATAGAGCTGGATTTAGGCTCATCAGAGAGGCACATTCTATAACTTCTTTTCTGTCATAGTTATAATATATCTACATAACCTTGGCGAGTTGCTAGATTTTCTTAAATAATATTAAGACACTTTGAATTATGATTTTAGCTCACTCCTGTCAATAGTTTGACTTTATTAAGTTTAATAAAGTCTCCCTGTGTTAGCCTATGAAGCTGATGCACTACAATGGGAAACAATGAAATTGCCATATTTTCCTTCACCATGGTATGTAAAACATAATTTATAATGTCCCTGCTTACTGGTACAAGGCACCCTACCACTAAGGCACCCAGAGGAGACCTTAGTTATGACGTATATGTAATATTAAGGTAGTTTAAGACTTTGGAAGTACCTTTCATTCAAAAGTCAAATTTGCATATAATTGTAATTTAAAAGCAGCCTGCAAAGCAGGGCCGATTTTTAAAATGATATAAGGCCCCAAAGCAGTACTCACTTAAGTGCATTGAATCTGGTGAGCCTCTAAAAATACATGCCATACCATATACTAGGGACTTACAGGTAGCCTGTCAGTACCAAACGTAATTAGACTGAATTACCATATACCTTTTAATCAGAGCACTGACCCTGGGCCTGGTTAGCAGAACCCAGGTAACAATCAGAGTCAGAAATCACCAGAAGCATCAAAAAATGGGGGTAATCAGGGACAAAAGTCTGAAAATAAATCTCCCATTGGACAGAATCAATAGGATTCTAGTTGCATACGTGCTTTTCATGGAACAAGTTGGGGGTACACGCGGGTAGATCGTGTCCACCGACTCTTTTCAAAATGTTCAGACACCGGGACACACGCCGTAGCACTTGACTGTTGTCAGCTATCGTACCCTGTAGTGATGTGCAGACAGCGTGAGGGGGTTTATTATTTTAAATTCCAGCTAGGACCCAAAAAAAGGATGAATTTAAGGGGCCATCAGGCTTCCTTTTGTTTGAGTGTCCTTGGCTGGGAGATATCTGGAGTCTCACACTTTGATTCAAATGTTCTTATCACTTCACAGGTGCTTAAAAGAGGCATGGTTTTGACATTGTTGAGTCCATGCAAATAAGAGGTACACATGTACCTTAAGAATGTCAGCTGTGTTGGTCTGTCCCATTATTTACACAAATAATTTAAATACTACTTTTTTTTTTTTTTTTTTAACGCGACCCATCCCAATGCAGGGGAGTCAGTGTGCTTTACATTACAAGTACACATTATACATTGACAATAAATGATGTAAGTGCATAAATCAATGGATAGGATATGTTATATAGTACATTGAGGGTTGCAAGGTGTAAGAGTCACATGTCCTTCATAGTGCACTGTGCTATCTTAGAAGGCTTCCAATTTATAAACTCCAAGTAACAAAAGGATCTCTGTGTTAACAACAGTAACCAACTTGCCTAACTACATAAAATAAAAATCTGTCATCTGCATGTTACATAATGTACTTTGCAGGAGACACATTAACCCTCTTTGCTGCTTTGCTTCAAAATTGAGGGGGACATTTTGAGTTTGGCAGACAGAAAAGCCCGTCTGCCAAACTCCTGACAGGGTGGCCGCAGCCTATGCTGCAACCTCCCCGTTGGAGTCATTAAGAGTTTCCCGCTAGGTCAGCAGGCAGAAAACTAAGTTTCCGCCTCCTGGCCTAGCGGGAAACAGCCTACAGCATTGGCTCCGGCTCATAATCGAGCTGGCGGCAATGCTGTAGCCAGCAGTGGAGGCCCTGTCAGCAAGGGTGCGGTGGGCCTTAACTCATAAAAGGAAAATAGCCCTGCCCCAATACCACTGCATAGAAGTAAAATAACAGATATAATTAGGGCTGCAATGAGCTCCTTAGACCCCTGGGACTTGGTGTCACTACACCTGCTGCATTATTAATAGCTAAGATCTACGCTCTGGTCTTTAATAAAAAACAAATGATACTGATGGAATTTGTAAGGGAGATGGGGGGGTGGGAGTGTACCAAATAGTGAAGGGGTGAGGGTGAACTGGCACCAGCCAATGGATTGTGAGCAGATCTGAATGAAGGGGACTCTTGGAAGCGCTGTAGCTGGTTTAAGGAAGAGCTCGGGGTCTCACCCAAAGATCTGTCTGCACCAAAGTAGATCTCTGCTGATGCTGCAGCATACGTGCTCCTTGTGCTGAGCACACTCTTGGTCTGCAAGAGCAGCTTGTGTTTGTATTTATTCCACAAAATACTTTGGGCGAAATTGGTTCTTTATCACTCTTTTATGTTAATATCTAAGTTTTGGCTATAAATTATTTTAAAACTCATTATACTCTACATATTTCATTGCAGGTTTCAGGTTTCAGCTGATGTTGACCCAGCTGTCCTCAGTGTTGGTGCCCCTGGGACAGACAGCCAGACTGCCATGTACTATGAGCAGCAGGTTTAGTGTCAGAGGCTACACCAAATCCTGTTACCAACAGAAGCTGGGGAGCCCTCTAGGTACCTGCTGTATTATAAGTCTGACTCTAGCAAGGGCCAGGGCTCTGGGGTCCCCACTCGGTTCTCGGCCTCCAAGGACCCCTCCAGTAACACTTGCCACCTGCTCATCACTGGAGCCCTGGGCAATGACAATGCTGATTATTACTGTCTCATCAGGCACAACAACAATGCAGCACAGTGACACAGGGCGTTGGGGAAATGAGACAAAAACTGTAGATACAACAAAACAGAGAATAGAAAAAGAATTTCCCAGCGCCCTTTCACTCACTACACCCCACACAATGTCTTCACAACCAGAACCATCCACACACAAGGGATGACATCAGGAAGAGGTGGAATGACCTACAGGGGAAGGTACGTTTCATGGCATCCAGGCACCAGCTAGCTGTGCTCAAGACTGTTGGTGGGCCCCCATCTCCTCCCCCTACTTTCATATTATGGGATGAGAAGGTCTTGACCATCCTGAGGGCTTCACAGGAATACCTGGGAGAGTGGAGTCTGATAAGTACCCACAACATACATGTCACACTGTCCCAATCACCTAATACTCTATTCTGGCATGCCGCTTCTCCACTGCACTCATCTGGTCCCACAGCCCTTGGAAATGACACATGCACTAGTGGGTAATCATATTGCTACAATTCTATGAATGCAACATCCCATTATTGTGAAATACTGGAAAGTGCACGAAATCACATCATGCATGTTTAACTAATTCATTATGAACACCATCTTAATTGTGCTTGTGTGGAACAGTAAATGGCAATGACATTAATGCAATGGCTCACGCACAGTAGCATCCCAAGCAAAACACAACTATAGGTGAGTGCCCATTTATTATGACCACAGATTAAAGATCCCTAGCTAGAAATAAACTCACCTGGGTTGGAAGGTTAGCTGCCTGAATCAATGCACATGAAGTACATCCAGATACAGGGCAATGTCCATGGCTTACTCACATACTGTGTTCCTAAATGGACAACATTGTGCATCGTACAGCTCTTATTAGTGCCATCTATCATACCAGAAAGTTCATTAGGTAACAGAGGTGAACAGTCATGTATATAATCAGACAATATCAGATGCCATCTGTCAGGAAGACCAGATCCTCGGGGCCTGCGCATGTTCCCAACATGTACACCACTAGACAGCTCCAAAACTCCAATAGATATACCACAGAGCCTGAGAGAGTCCAAGTGGGGGAAATGGGGATTAGGTAGGGAACAGCTGGGAAGGAGACCTGTAGGAAGCAAGAGGTTAAACAACACAATGTCAAGATATAATCACATTGACTTTCAATAGACTATGGTTCTAAGAATTCTTATACTGTAATCATGGATAACTTAGGACATGACTATCACTTGGCCTCAAGAAAACTAGGTACCTGGAAAAAACAAGAATGGGTTAATTAAATGTTTTAATTTGAGTTTTTCAAGAAATATCATATACTGTCTAGAATACAAGAACCTTCTTGAAAATAGATTCAGGATAAATATTGCATTTTTACGGGAGGACAAGGGCTATCTGAAAATTCCATGAAAAAAAAAAAAACAGGAAATGTACTAGGAGCTTAATTAGCACAAAAAATGCTGCACTTTGAATTAAGCGTTTCGAGAAAACCAAATGCTCAGGATAAATGTGTGCACCTCAACAAACACTGCACACCAAAGTATTCAATACCATGAAAAGATCAAGCGCACAGCCGATCTGCAAATCAAGAGTTTACTGCCAGAAAAGAATCGCGCACCTTGCTGCCATTTCACAATGCTAATGTCATGAAATGATCGCGCACACTGCCGATTCTGAATGTCAAAGTTAAATGCCAGGAAATTAATCGCGCACCTTGCTGATTCGAAATACACAATGCAGATATCATGAAATGATCGTGCACACTGTTGCTGATCTGAATGTCAAAGTTAAATGCCAGGAAATGAATCGCGCACCTTGCCGATTCGAAATACACAATGCAAATATCACAAAATGATCGGGCACCCTGTTGCCGATCTGAATGTCAAGAATCATATCTCAGAATTGAATCGTGCACCTTGCTGATTCAAACAAGAATATGTAAATGTCATGAAAACACAATCACGCACACAAGGAGTTCCACAACTAGGCCCAAAAACTCGAATGTCTTTGAAAATGGGGGTCGGGGCCCAGCCCGACCTCCGCCTCACCGTCCTGCTAAAGGATAGTCAATATAATGAGGGCAGGCCTGGAAATATCATTGTAGGCCTCCGGGACCAGAGCTCAGGAAGTTGCTGCTGCTCTGCACCAGGACCTCTGAATAGTGAGCACGTGGAGCTGGGCTGACTCCCTTATATAGAGTCAAGCCAAGCCCACAGACCACCCCCAGTCAGGGGGCAGGAAAAGCTTCTCGAAGGTCCTAGAAAGGGACCACACCCTGACACACTCGGTAAGCCTGCAGCAGTACCTTGCAAATTGACAGTTATTACATCATTAATAGTGAGTTTCTATTGAAAACCTCACTGCATCTCCTTCATTGCCTGTGTGTGAATGAGACTTGTTGCTCATGTGAGAAAAGGGTAATATCCGTTTAACCACGACTCCCCTGAGATGTCGCACTCTAGAGTTCATCCGTAAATGCTGCCAGAAATCACCTTTTACAGTTTGTATATGTATGTAAGACCAATCGTTTACACATGTTTCACACACATTGTAGGATATTATCAACATTATCGACAGACATAGGAACCTCAGAGTAGTTATACATTTGTATGACCCCATGTCCTCTAATAATACAGCATTTACAGCATACATGCACAAGAAGTCACCTTAACATGAGGGCAGTACTTACACCATTGTGCAAAGGTGTCTGCGTTGTATGCTGGATTGTTTTTTCTGCAGGAAGCACCTTCCTGCTCAAAAACAATCCTCAGAGGCATTTTCCTGAAACAAAGATATTTCTCCTTGTTACGCCTCACTTGGCTCGAAACGACCTAAACACAGTACAGGTACCAGCCTTCACAAGGATAGTGTTTGTCTGGGCCAGACAAGGTGTACCCAGGCTATGAGGCCCGATCCATTCCTCAGAGTGGGTTATATAAGCTTGCAAACACATACACACTCACACTCACTCACACACACACAACTTACCATATAATGCGTGCGTGGTAAAGGCATGCATAGTAAAGGCATCTGAGTGGTAAAGGATGAGGGGAAAAGGCATGCCTGGTAAAGGCATGTGTTGTATTGACATAGAAGGAAATTGGAAACAATATTTCTTTCCTCTCTGATTAATTATCCATAGACTGCTCAGAGAGCTTAACATGCATTTAGGGCTATAATTGATGAACATAAACTAATTACAAAAATGTAATAACACATTTCATGTTTTCCGAATACACAGTACCAACTTGTGATAGGTAGGAAATCTTTGAAAATGTTAAATTTATATCACTTCGTCCAAGGTTTACTGATCGTGCCTTTTTAGGTAATTTCTACAGACAGATTTAGCAATCTGTCAAAGATCTTTTTTTTCAATGCATTGCGTATACTGAGAGTGGGCTCTGGGTCAGCCCCTTGCTATGATTAGATTAATGTGTTATTTATCTCGTGTCTTTGACCTCATTTGATGGCCTTTCTCCCCATTCTTGTGTTTGCTCCTCCCAGAAGCATTTCAGTTTCAAGGTGTCCTGACTGGAGAGTTGTATCCTTCCACTGCAGACTTGAAGGAACTTTCCCTTTCAGCACTCCATGGCTGTGCAAGTTTTTCCTTAACCCTTCTGACATCCTTGCCCCACCGCTCTCTCTTTCTGCTTTTCCTTCACACACCTATGTTCCCCCGGTATTCATTATGTTATCTAGTGTTGAAGTATTTCATTTCTTGATCTGAGTCTTGCCTGAGTCTGGTAGATGTCAACACAGTAAGTGGAGTAAGAGAATCGGGACACCAAATATCAGAAGGAACCTTATAAAAGTGGCCACAAGTAAAACACAATAGTCTGCAGAGCATGATGCTTCACATGAGAAGAGTATCATTTTTAATTTGCAGTCTGTAGAATTCTTACAAAAGACTATGAAAACCATGTGAAGTAACCAGTGACCAGAATTCAATGCCAGATGTTCTTCCACATGAATTTATGGACTTTGAAACACATTTCATATGTAATGCTTTTTGTGTACTCACTCAGGGGAAAATCAAACACATGCCTTTTCACAGAAAACTGCTGATTTACCAGCATAACATGGGATCAGAGAGTTCATAAGAAAAAAATCTAAGGAATATGTGCACCTGGATACAAAATCCTTGTCAATTAACAGCCTAACGCTTTTTCAGATTATCTACTAGAAGAAAATAAGAAAGGCACTAGCATACAGAATGGTCACAAGTTCCTGATGCCAACTATCACTCATAATGGAATGCTCGTGCCAATGCGCTCTTTTTTGGTATCAGTGCAATTTTCATTTTAGCTCACAGCTACATAATTGCTTAGCCCTCAGGAAAAGCAATACACTCTACAAGCTAGTCGTAGGACACTAATAAGGAACTCCACAGGAAGATGCATGTATAATACATATTTCACAACACCCTATGTTCAAACTGGTTAAAGTGGAAGAAATAATAGATCTAGATACAAATTCTTGCAAAAAATCCTTCCAGTAGAGCTACCTTCTGTCAAATGCAGATCCCTTTCTTTCTCATACTCACAGCCTGTATCACCAGGCTGGAATCCTGTCACTTGAGAAGGTCATTGACCCCGGCCTGCTATAGTAGGAGATCATCACGCCGCTCTTGAAAAATACTACCATAGGTTAGCTGATGCTAGTCAATTACCAGTGGATCTCCATCCTGCCACACCGAAGTCAAATCCTGAAACTAGTGATGACAAGCCAGTTGGAATCTGTGTAGCGTCTTTCCCACCCTGGGAGCATGAAAATGTATATGCCACACATAGAGGCCTGCGACAGACATCTTTATTCCTCAACATACTTTCCTGCTTTACTCTTATTGTGTCATAACTTTCATAACTTTCATAACCACACCTTAACACCTCCCACCAGATTATGTAATTCCTGCCTAGAGTCCACCCAGGACTCTGAGGCTCCTAGCGTGCATGATATCAAAGACACTACATCTCCCCGTTTGTTAAATAAAAATTACAAACAACATTAGCATCATATTTCTTCAATGAGCGTGGAGGTGCTCACACTGGTCTTCCAGGTCGGGTGGCATGAGGTAGTTGTAAGGCACTCTCATTAAGCATCAATGACATAGGCTCAGATGTGTGATCTGGACGTTCAGGTGGGGGTCACTGTGCTTGTGATATCAGGAGCTGACAAACACTGAGGCAAGTGTTTAAAGTGTGACAAGTCCCATGCAATGGATTTTCTGGGATGATGTACTGTCACCATGTGTCTTTTGCACGTCATGACCCTCAAAAGGGTGACAGCAAACAGAGTGTCTGTCACTTTTATTTCTGTTTTACCATTAATCAGTCCCATTTCTCAAAGATTGTTTCCTGGGAGAGTCAGCTCTAACTTGCATTTGTTTTCATTTTGCACTTTTGAGAAGTATCTGTGACACAAACCTTATCGATTGATCCGATGTCCATTGCAGTAGCTTAGTTCCCATGGCTTTCCCAAGTGGCAAAGTGGCAAGGCTATCACAAGTTGTAGATTGAGGAGTTGATTGATAGGCACAAAGAGCTTTGCACAGGACTTGGTTTAGATTGTTTCCCTCAGTCGATGCTTGTTGACTTACCCTCTTGATGGTGCCCATAAATCATTCAAACACACCATTGGCTTGACTGACTTGGGGCCAGAGAGGTGTAATTTTTTGATGATGAACATTGCATCAACCAAGAAATTCCTTGAATTCTTTGTTTTTGAAAGGCAGGGCATTATCAGATTTGAGAATAGCAGGGATGCCCCACTCTGCAAAGATAATATCAAGCCACTTGATGACTTTATCATGGGTTGTCAACAATATGTCTTCCACCAAAGGAAAACACAAGTATTCCTCAAAGACTACCATGAGATGATGTAAATTTTCTAGAGGCCCAAATAAATCAACTGTAACTCTCTCCCAAGCATCCTCAGGAAGGACAGATATTGTCAATAGATGCTGCATCACATTGAGGGGTAAACAGTTACAAAGATGACATGGTTTTAGCTTTCTTTCAACTCATCTTAGTTGAAAGAACCACACTTGGTCTACTAGGTTCTCTCTTAGTGGCTATAATGCCACAATGTTCTTTATGGACAGCTCAGTATCTTACTGTCTCAGGCTCTGATGTATGACAATTCTCGAGCTTCTCAATATGATACCCTCTCAGGTGATGGATAGCTCATCCTCTACATTTTTTAATGTTTGGAATTCAACATCATCGGCAAAAGGTTGAATACTTGTCTTCCAAGTCTGCATTATAATGAGCTCTTTGAGGATAACCATGACTTTATCCGCTTTAGTAGAAGCAATAATCTGTTCAATGGATAGAGCTGCTGGCGTGCTTGATTTCTCAATGAAGTTGAGATACTCTTCAGCCGCTTTGGATGCTGAACTGTGATGATGTAGCGGCATTCATGAAAAGTTACCTGGTGAGGTTTTATCTTTCCCCAGCTGGTGTACAATCATATAGTCATGCTCTCGCAGTCACAATCCCCACCTTTCGATGCAAGGGGGCATCTTATCTTTCAGGCTTCCAAGTGAGCAACGCCTGGTGGTCTGTGATGACAGCGAAACATTGCCCATATATAAATACATGAAAATGCATGCCCACACTACGGCCAGACTCTCCTTCTTTGACTGAGAATAGGCATGTTCTGTTTCAAAAAGACTTCTAATAGCATTGGCCACATTGTGTCTCTGGAGATTTGGATGGCCATTGTGCTGAGCAAGGATTGACCCCCAGCCCCACAAGGCACACATCTACTGTACTATTATTATGTAACTTGGAATCAAAATAGACCTTTTCAGTTGCATTCTCAATTGCATATTTTATATCTTCGAAACCGTGATCACATTCCGGAGACCACTGGAATTGGGCATTCCACTTTGTTTAGTCTCTCAATTGGGCTCTTTCTGTAGCAAAGTCATGAATGTTCCTCGAGCAATAACTGGCCATGCCTCAGAAGGATCGAAGCATGGTTATATCTTGTAGGGGGCAGGTAGATGACAGTTCTTGCATCTTATCTGGGTCAGGAGTCAGCCCCCCATTGGAGAATATGTGCCCAAAGCTTTAAAGTTTGGCTTTGCCCGTATTTTGCTGCATTCAGAGTGAGACCTGCTTCAGTAAGTAATTGGCCCACTTGCATAAGAGCCTTCTCATGCTCCTTTTGTATTGCCTTAAATTCCACTATGCCATCACTGTAACTGAAATCATGCAACAGTTTGAATAATTCAGTGAATAACATGCTGAAATTTCTCTGCTGCTCCAAAACTGAGGGCCTCATTTACAAGGCCCTAGCAGCACACTGTGCCACCAGAGTGTCATTTTTTTATGCTCCTGTGGCTCAGTGTGCCAACCCATATTTACAAGGCCACGCAAAGTCACCTTGTGCGGCTTTTCATGGTCTTATAAATATGGATCCCTTTCATGCATACACTGCTTGAAAGGGGCATTCCATGGGTGTTGTTTGGGGTGTTCCCATGCAACACCCATGGAACTGGAAGGAATCTGACGCATTCCCATATTTATAAGTCTGGGAATGTGTCAGATTCCTCTGCCGCTTCAGGGGTGGCATAAGAAAGATGCAATGGGGCGAAATATCTTTATTTCCCCTTGTTTTTTCCTCTTTCTGTGTGTGCTGTAGAATGCACCTCTTGTGATTGTTTTTGTGCAGGTAGGTGTCTCTTCTTGCACAAAAATAATCATTCCCCCATGGTGTAAGGGTGCTTGTATTGGTGCTAGGCAGCAGTTTGTGCACCCTTTCTTTCTAACACTCACAGCCTGTATCACCGGACTGAAAACCTGTCACTTGAAAAGGTCATTGACCCTAGTGTTCTATAGTAGGTGATCATCACACCACTCTTGAAGAATACTACCATAGATTAGCTGATGCTAGTTAATTGCCAGCCAATCTTCAACCTGCCACACTCTAGCCAGGGGGAGAGGACAGAAATGTGCTGTATTAGGTAGATATGGCGCATTTCTTCCCTTTCGCGGTGGCACAGGGTGACGCAGCAAGGCAATTGTTGCACCGCCCTGCGCCACAGGCCTCATAAATGAGGCCCATTGGTCTTTTGTATCTGAACAAACTAACATGAGTTGAAAAATAGTAACATGCCTACAGTTCTCTTCCAGCTCGAGTTGATGGTATTCTTTGTGCAGGTCAAGACTGGAAAAGATTTTGGCTCCATTCAGCTGCATGATTGTGTCCGCTAATGCCCTTCTCTCTCGATTGCTTTGTTGGCTTGACGCCTATAGAAACAATTGCACACTGCACCTCTACTGTCCTTTTTTGGCACCACAACTGTAGTCAAAACCCACGGCATAAGAGCAGTGAAGCGTTTAATGATGCCATGCTTCAACAGTGTTTCTAGTTCTTTCTCAACGGCTGCATGTAAGTGAAAAGCGACCCTGTGCTGCCGCTGGACAACAGGGTGAATGTCCTCATTAAAATTAGTTTGCACTTTTATCTTCCTAAGCCATGAAACAATCACAGGAACTGACTCAAAATTTAAGCCTGAGCATGGATGTTGTAGTTAAGAGATATCAGTCCCATGTTAGCAGCAGTGGCAAAGCTAAGTAAGCATGCACTAGATGAAGTTTCTTCAAGGGCATGATTTGACGCTTGAACTCACATCATTTTGTGTTGCAAAGTTGCCGTAAATGACCCTTGACTTTGTAACAATTGAGAAGCAGCCCACTTGTATACCTTTGTGTTGGATGGAGTAATGCATGACACAGGAGACAGGCTGGTGATCTTTTCTACTGGCATGATGTTAATCAACGCACCACTGTCAATAATGAAGGTAATGGGGTAGCCATTTTACCTTTAATGTCCAAATGAATTTTGTTGATTCATTTGTTGATTCTCTTTTGATTTTTGATTTCTTTTGCAAGCATTTAATCCTACATGTGCACGTCATTCCTTAGTTGATATCATCAACGCACATCTGTCTTATTCTCTAGTGCTTGATAATGACGATGAAGAACTTTTATATGATGAATTTGATGATGATCGACTGTGCTTGGTTTCTACTCATCATAGCTGATATTGCTTTTTGGTCTTATGGAAGTGGTGAGAATGTTTGTGGAACCTTTTGGTGTCCATTTTCTCTTCTTGTTGTGATGCATTTGGTTTCTGTTTCCCTTTGCAGACCATTTTGAAGTGGTTTTCTGTCACACAGCCTTTGCTTGTATGTCCCATGGCTGGATATTCACCTTCATGGGAAAATGAAAACCCACATCGGAAGCATAACCTTTTCTTCATCATGGACATCTGCCTGTGCGCATCCATTTTGTGCTTTTGCTTGCTTTTCATGATCAATTCTGATTCAATACAGACTGTTCCCACTTCCATATCAGCAGCTTGTCAATCTGCTTTTTACTCTGCCTTTGCAGCCATTTGCATTTTCTCTAAACTGAGTGGCTCTCTCAACATACGTCTTCTGGAGAAATCCGAAAGGCAGCCACCAATAACTCTTAGGCACATGGTTCCTTCATCACTAAAGTTACAAACTTACACTGTTTGAGAAGTGCATTAAGTCTTTGAACAAATTAATCCATAATTTCACCATCTTGTTGTTGTGCTTGGTTGAAGATGTATCTCTCGTAGTCAACATTCAACACTGGACTGAACTTGGCATCCAACACTTCTTTTATCTTTTGGTGTGAAGTTCCATCTGCTTCTGAGAATAGCACTTCTTTCACTCCATCACTTGAAAGGTTTTTCAAATATTTCATGATTTTCTTACTGTCTTATTCTTCTAGCACATTTATGACGTCATTGAATGTGTCGATCCATGCAGTCCACATGGCACCAAAGTTCTATTTCTTTTCTGTAACGAACAAAGGTGGTGGCTTCAGGAATGCAACAGTATTGTACTTTTACACTCTATTCTGTTCCCATTGTAAGCATGTGCTGTTCAGGCAGCATTTTTCTTGCAAAGCAGGACTGGCAAGCTCTTCATGTAACACCCTGTTGCTTGAGTCTGGTCATTTTGTCTGATTTTCAAGGTCATATAGCACTTCACTTGCGTGTGCTGGTAAGTAGATTTAGGAAAATGCCCCTGTTGGCATGGCTACCCCCTAACATTTTGCCTTTTGTTGATGCTAGTTTTGACTGAAAGTGTGCTGGGACCCTGCTAACCAGGCCCCAGCACCAGTGTTCTTTCCCTAAACTGTACCTTAGTTTCCACAGTTGGCACAGCCCTGGCACACTGTTAAGTCCCTTGTAAAAGGTACCCCTGGTACCCAGGGCCCTCTGGCCAGGGAAGGTCTCTAAGGGCTGCAGCATGTATTATGCCACCCTAGGGACCCCTTACTCAGCACATGCACACTGCCTAACAGCTTGTGTGTGCTGGTGGGGAGAAAAAAAACTAAGTCGACATGGCACTCCCCTCAGAGTGCCATGCCCACAACCTCCTGCCTGTGGCATAGGTAAGTCACCCCTCTAGCAGGCCTTTCAGCCCTAAGGCAGGGTGCACTATACCACAGGTGAAGGCATAGCTGCATGAGCAATATGCCCCTACAGTGTCAAAGTGAATTCTTAGACATTGTAAGTGCAGTGTAACCATAAAGAGTATATGGTCTGGTAGTTTGTCAAACATGAACTCCACAGATCCATAATGGCTAGACTAAATACTGGGAAGTTTGGTATCAAACATCTCAGCACAATAAATCCACACTGATGCCAGTGTGAGATTTATTGAGAAATGCGCCCAGAGGGCATCTTAGAGATGCCCCCTGTATGCCAGCCCTACAACTAGTGCTAGGCTGACCAGTTTCTGCCAGCCTGTCACCCCCAGACTCATTTCGGGCCACATGGGGTGAGTGCCTTTGTGCACTCTGTGGCCAGGAACAAAGCATGTCCTGGGTGGAGGTGCTTCACACCTCCCCCTGCAGGAACTGTAACACCTGGCGGTGAACCTCAAAGGGTCAAGCCTGGTTTTACAATGCCCCAGGGCACTCCAGCTAGTGGAGATGACCGCCCCCCAGACTCAGCCCCCACTTTTGGCGGCAAGTCCGGAGGAAATAATGACAAAAACAAGGAGGAGTCACCCTCCAGCCAGGACAGCCCCTAAGGTGTCCTGAGCTGAGGTGACCCCTTCCTTAGAAAATCCTCCATCTTGCTTTGGAGGATTTCCCTCAATTGGATTGGGATGTGCCCCCCAGAGGGAGGAGGCACAAGGAGGGTGTAGCCACCCTCAGGGACAGTAGCCAGTAGCCACTGCACTCCTGACCTAAACACACCCCTAAATCTAGTATTTAGGGGCGACCCTGAACCCAGTAAAAAACAGATTCCTGAGGACCTGAAACAAGAAGAAGGACTGCTGACCTGAAAGCCCAGCAGAGACGACAGAGACGACAATTGACTTGCCCAGCCCTACCGGCCTGTCTCCAGACTCAAAGAACCTGCACAGTGACACATCCAGCGGGACCAGCGACCACTGAGGAATCAGAGGACTGACCTGCAACCAAAGGACCAAGACACTCAAATGGACAGCAGCTCTGTCCAAAACTACAACAAAGAAACCATCTTTAAAGGGACTCCAGTCTCACTCCTGAAGCGTGAGTCCCCAACACTCTGCACCCGACGCCTTCGGCCCGTGTCCAGGGAAACCAACACCGCAGCGAGGACCACCATGCGACCCCACGATGTGGGCACCCTCAGATGACCTCCCTGCTCCCCCACAGTGACGCCTACAGAGAGAATCAGGAGGATCCCCCTGACCGTGACTGCCCGGTAACAAAGAACCCAACACCTTGAAGAAACACTGCACCCGCAGTCTCCAGGCCCAAGAGGAACCAACTACCGGTGCAGGAGTGACCAGCAGGTGACCCTCCTTTGTGCCTAGATGGTGGCTTGCCCCTGAATTACCCTGTGCCCTGCCTGCATCACCAGAGTGACCTTCGGGTCCCTCTATTGATTTCAATACAAAACCTGACGCCTGCTTCACGCACTGCACCGGCTGCCCCTGTGCCGCCGAGGGTGTATTGTTTGAGCCTCTTTGGGACCCCCAAGTTCTCTACTAAACTCCCCTGATCTGCTCCCCGAGGACACAGGTACTTTACCTGCCAGCAGACCGGAACCGGAACACCCCCTTTCTCCATAGGCGCCTATGATGTTTGGGTCCTACTCTGACCTCTGCACCTGACCGACCCTGTTTTGCTGGTGCTGGGTGTTTGGGGTTGCCTTGAACCCCCAACGGTGGGCGGCCTATGTCCTGGAGACTAAACTTGTAAGTGCTTTACTTACCTGAAAAACTAACTAATACTTACCTCCACCAGGAACTCTTGAATTTTTAAGTGTCCACTTTTAAAGTAGCTTATTGCCATTTTTGCCAAAACTGTGTACATTATTGTTTTACTTCAAAGTTCCATACTTACCTGTGTCAAGTACCTTTCAATTTATGCATTTACTTGAATTCTGAATCTTGTGGTTCTAAAATAAATTAAGAAAATAAACTTGTTCTATATAAAAACCTATTGGCCTGGAGTTAAGTCTTTGAGTGTGTGTTCTCATTGTTGCCTGTGTGTGTACAAAAAATGCTTAACACAGCCCTGTGATAAGCCTAATTGCTCGACCACAGTACCGCAAAAAGAGCATTAGTATTATCTATTATTGCCACTATCAACCTCTAAGGGGAACCCTTGGACTCTGTGCACACTATCTCTCGCTTTGAGATAGTATATACAGAGCCAACTTCCTACAGTAGATTTCTGTATTAATGATGGCTCAGTGTTATGGCACAGCACAGGTAATGTAGCGTCCGTACCGCCAACAGGCTGGCGGTACGGAGGCCCTTATTACGACTGCGGCGGTAGCGCCGCGGTCGCACTGCCGGCGGTTTCCCGCAGTTTTAGACCCGTCGGTGATAATCCGCCAGGGCAGCGCTGCAAGCAGCGCTGCCCTGGGGATTATGACACCCCTGCCGCCAGCCTGTTTCTGCCGGTTTGCACTGCCAGGAAGAGGCTGGCGGTAAGGGGTGTCCTGGGGCCCTTGGGGGACCCTGCACTGCCCTGCCACTGGCATGGGCAGTGCAGGGGCCCCCTAACAGGGCCCCGGCCAGCTTTTCACTGTCTGCATAGCAGACAGTGAAAAGCGCGACGGGTGCAACTGCACCCGTGGCACGGCCGCAACACCGCCGGCTCCTATGTTGCGGCCTCATCCCCGCTGGGCCGGCGGGCGCAAACTTGGTTTGCGCCCGCCGGCCCAGCGGGAATGTTGTAATGGGGCCGCGGGAGTGCAGCCGCATTGGCGGCCGCACGGCGGTTACCGCTTGGCGGGCGGTGTCGTAATGACCCCCATAATCTCTTCTGTGAGGCTTGCCAGTGGGTTTTGGCAGGCTTTTCAAATCTGCTTTTCTGCAGAGCCTTCAACGTCTTCGATGGCTGTGGATGGACTGGAGCAGAAGTTTGACTTCACATACGCCACACAAGGTCCACTATTCATCGATTTGGGGTACAGGTGGCATGGACAAGCAGTTTGCTGCACTTGTGCAAATACTCAGGAAGAGAAACTTTGTTTCTTTGGGGCATGTATCCCCTACTCATTGCCAGTTGTAGTGTCTTACCCAGACCAATAGCATGCAAAGGAATATGCCACACACAGAGCTCTGTAACAGACATCTTTATTCCTGAACATCCTTTTGTGCTCTGCATGCATTGCATCATAACTTTCATAACCACACATTAACACCTAATTCCTGTCTAGAGTCTACCCAGGATCCTAGCACACATGATATCAAAGACACTACATTTTGCAGTGCCATAAAACTCAGTATACAACTCAGTAGTGATGCTCAGTGAAACCAAAACATATCTAGGTTTGCTTTTGATCCTATCTTTACAGGGACTTTAGAGGATGAGGCCAAGCAGCATGAGCTAAAGTCCTCCTTTAGGAGAGTACCCACAACGTATTCACTTAAGAGTGGTCCTTGTCTGCCATAGAGAAGCCAGCAAAACAATCATGCACTGAAATCCCTCAATAATACCCAGTGGCTGAGATTAACTCTAGCAAACAATATATCATGTTTTCTTCTCAAAGATACAAATGTGCTCTTCTGTGAGTCTCATGGTTCACAAAGCAAAAGACTGGAGCAATACCTCACTAACGAGCCCCAACAAGCCTGACACATGTCTAGGGGTACTTGTGGTCCCATGAAGAGCAGATGTGGGATAGCAATTTGGGCTAGGGATTCCTTGTAAGTACGATCTTAGATTGATTTTCATAGTGTTGAATAATGTTTGTATGTATGTTTGACTGCAAAGTAACCCAGAGTAATTATTTGTTACTGAGATAAATTTAAGAATTCCCTCCATCACTTTGTGTCCTTTTGAATGAAACCACTGAGGTTCAATGTGTGTTGGACCTGGAATCCTTAGAGTGGTCTTCCCACAGACGTTTTGCCTTTCACCTCCTGTTTTTGCTGTACCCTTTTGCTGCCCTTAGGACTCTGGGCCCTTTACCACTTCTAACCAGTACTAAAGTGCATGTGCTTTTCCCCTAAATATGGTGACAGTGGCATATATCTGATTGACATATTTGATTTACTAACAAGTCCCTTGTAAATTGGTATACCGTATTCCAGAGCCTGTACTTCAAATGCTACTAGTGGGCCTGCAGCAATGATTGGGCCACCCACATAAGCAGCCTTTCAAACCTGTCTCAGGCCTGCCATTGCAGGGAATGTGTGTGCAGCTTACTGCCAATTTGACTTGGCATTTGAGCTACTTGCCAAGCCATAAACTCCACTTTTAATTCATATGTCACCCCCCAAATTTGTTTTTCTCTACTGTGAGGCTTACTCCTCTCATAGGCTATAATTGGGAATTCTTTGATAGAGTTTTCACTTGTAATTCCTGATCATCCTGGTCATGCTTCATATCTTTGGAATGGTATTGGTAAATCATCTTCATTGGTTAAGTTGGATTTAACCTTACTATTTTAGAAATGCCACTTTGGGAAAATGGACATTTCTCTGATCTTACTGCTCTATGTGCCTTATAGCCTGTCTCCAATACACATCAGGACTGGGCTGGGTGACAGCCACATTTGTAACTTCTCACTAGACAAGCCACAACATACAACACTCAGCTGCATCTGCATTCTGATGGGTTTTTCTGGACAGGGTGGAATGGGAGAAACTGACTAACTTCAATAACTCGTGTCCTGTCTACACACAAAAGGGCTGATTCCCGCCCACAGATAGCCTGACAGATAGGAATGGGTTGGAAGGGATGCTTGTGCACTTCAGAGGGCTGCTTTGTTGTCACCCCCCCCCCACATCAAAGGCACTTTTGAGTATAGGTACTGGGTCTCTGACCCACTAAAATTAGACACTCTGGATCTGAAACCGAAACTCTGTCAGGTGGACTGCTGAGCTGGCTAAAGGGCTCAAATGGATTGCTTTTCCTCAAAAGGGCTGCTTTTCTGATTGTTGTGCTGCTGCCTGCTGCTCCCTGCCTTAGAATGTGGAAGGATTGGACCTTGCACTTCCTTGCACAAAGTGATCACAAAGGGCTGTCCCTTGTTTCTGCAGTCTCAGGAACATCAAAGACTGCCTGAAACCACCCCACAATCCACTAGACAATAAAGCCTGTGAGTCCTGCCTTTGCATGAGGTACCTCCCCAGTCTTGGACCTCAGAAGTGGGCCTTGGGTTGTTTTCAGGAGAATTTCATGCATCACCCTGTTGTGAGGATCAGATTTATGCAACGCACTTGGAACCAATGCATCAAGTGCTCGGACGCATCAGAAACACGCATCACCACCACAGCTATCTGCACAGCTTGACGCATCCCTCAACTGCGTGGAAAAATCCAGTGCAACATACCTTGGAACTGCGCATCACCGGCGTTGCAGTCTACGGAGATTGACGCATCACTCGACTGCATGGAGAAACCCAAAGCATTGCATCTCAAAACGAACACATCTCAACTTGACGCACAATTTGGAACCAATGCTTTTGACCATTGCATAGAGAAAATCAATGCATCTCGCAGTTGCGACCAGGAAAGCTGCATTGTTCACCAGGGCCTGCATCGGTCCTGTAGCCAGCCTACATTTCAGCGTGACTAAAAGTAACCTTTTAGTACTATTTGCTTCTACGCGCTTGATTGCATTTATTCTTTTAAAATTCAATTTCTCAAATTACATACATTGGATTATTGTCATTTTGGTCTTGTTTTGTTCAGAATATAATAATCTATTTTTCTAAACCTGCGTGTTTTTCTTTTTGTGGAGTATTCATTCTGTTAGTATGTGTGTGTTGCATAAATACTTTACACATTGTCTGTTTAGTTTAGCCTGACTGCTCTGTGCCAAACTAACAGAGGGTGAGCACAGGTAAACTTTGAGGGTGCAGTTTACTTACCCTGATTAGTGTGGTGGTTCCTGATTGTACAAGATAAATATCCTGACAGCCAGAAATCCAATTTCTAACAATGTGTATGAGAAAACGTAAGGCGTACGTTTTCTGTATATTAGGACTCAATATACACTCCCTCAAAAGCCTAACAATATTGTAACATACGTGGAGTTTTCTATGTTGCTGCACAGAGGGAATGTGGCCTGGCAGTTTGGCAGAACTTTTTGGATAGGTTCATGACATTTTCCAACTTTTTCTCAGTTCTACAGAGAACTTTGCAAAAGCTTTTTGGCCTAATTTCGAGACTGGTGGTCCTGGACTGCCATACTCCGGGTGGTTCGACCACCACACGATGATCCTGGCAGTCGCACTGCCATGGGACCACCGCCTTCATCAGGAACATGGTTCCCGATGGGCTGAGGGCAGTCTGACTTGTATTCAGCCACAATGATGCTGAGTTCAGCACCACCATGCTGAGCATGAGTCCCCTTTCTGCCTGCTTTTCCATGGCAGTGCAATTTCCAAGGAAAGGCTGTCGGAAAGGCTGTGCTGGGGCCCACGTTGTGGGCAGTGGAGGGCCCCCCCTGCCCAGCACCATTGGAATGCGTATTGTCCGCTTTGCTCTGCAGACAGTGCGCTTTCCGAGGGTGCTGTATTGCTAAGGTAAGTGTTCCTGCCAGGCTGACCAGTGATATGACAGAGAGTTAGGCCGCCGGTAAACTCATAATGAGACCCTTAGTTGCGTTATTTCGGGGTATGGAGTTTTCTGGCCATTGTGTCATTTATAATCAAAAATAGTTAACAACTTTGATTGATTATTGAATAGATTACTATGTTAAATTGGCAATTAATTAAGTGTTGCTTTTAAAGAATTTGTTATTGTAAAATGTTGTGTCCAATACTTGTATTATTATTATTGAGCTGTGTGGTAGATTGTAGGCTTCATTGTGTTTTGACTACATTTATTTAGTTATTAATTTAATTTGTGTACTTATTATATACAAATTGTGAATACGTTTTGTAATATAGAGATTATATTTAATGTTTGTGTGTTTTACTCGTGAGTTTGATGACTACCGTATACATTTAAAAGGTATTATTATGATTAATTATGATGTATATATAAACTACAAATTAAGGATTTAAAAAAACATTTTAAGGGAAAATCATATAGGTGCAGTGAATGTGAGCCCCAACAAATACAACCAATTTATCGTTTCCCCAGTGATTTTTAGATTGTTAGACTGGAGTGTTGAATTGGAGTTAGAATAGTAAATCTGACCCCCCCACACATATGGTATGGACTTTCCTCATCATTTGCTAGACTGTTGTAAGGAAACCATGTGAATCCTGTGCTAGTAATAGACCCATAACTACTCCCTAACATGGAACCAAGCACCCCATTGTAGCATTGGACTCTGGGGTGGTGAAGTAGAGCAGTTCAAAACCTACTAAGAGAGGTGGTGTGGGATAGTAATCACCATTTGCTGGCATGTGTTATAAGCATTTAAATGAATCTGCGGAGGCTACACAGAGCAAGTGGGATGACCAGTTTATTCAAGACTCCTCACAGCACAATGCCACGCCAGCTTCCAACATTCTATGGCAGACTCCCAGCCAGCCCAATGCCAACATTCTAAGGTAGGCAGGAGCATACCATTATATAGATCGTAATATATATAGATAACAAATTAATTTATTCCAATACTTATTACAACATAATTTACAATACACTATTTACAAGATATAGAGTGAACCATTTGCTGGTAGTTCCCTGTTATATTGTTTTTCTTTTCTCTTGACCAATCTTATGCTTATAACATATCTCCTCCCCTTACGAAGCGAACACAAAGTCCCTGTGCTACTTGGGTACTTTCCTGGTTCGGGAACTCCATCTTCCCCGCTGTGCACTTGCAGTATGTTCGGCATTGTCCTTGGCAATTGGATCGTCTTCTTGCCTGTCAACATTCCCCTGATGGCGCACAATCCAGTCCATGCTCCAAATTCTTCCATCCTCTAACTTAACCACGTTACAATATACATTTGTAATCTTAATGGGTTCTCAAAATGTACTACAATTTTTTTGTGCACGGTCCGGGAGCCTGACCTTGACCCATTGCCCCACCTGCCATGTCTTATTTTTGGTTCCAAATTTTTTATCATACCAGTTCACGTATTTTTCTTGTTTGCGTCGGAAACACTCTTCAGTCACTCCCTTTTGCACACACACATGCTCACCACCCAGTAACCAATTTGGGTTTAATTTAGTACCCGGTTGCCTTCCTTTCAGAGACTGGAAAGGTGATAATCCTGTGTCTGTGTTAGGAGTGGTGTGGTACGACCACAACATCTGATTTAGCGCTGTTTCACATGACAACCCTGAGGCTCTA
Organism: Pleurodeles waltl; assembly: GCF_031143425.1. Lineage (NCBI taxonomy): Eukaryota > Metazoa > Chordata > Amphibia > Caudata > Salamandridae > Pleurodeles > Pleurodeles waltl. Next base: position 963,565,272 of record NC_090450.1, read on the forward strand.
GCTCTTTGAATACACTCCTTGAACATTCTATTCATTCTTTCCACCAACCCGTTGGCCTTAGGATTGTATAAAGCAGTTCTGAAATGTTAGACACCCCACTTCTGAAGGAACTCTCTCCTCTTGTCAGAAGTAAACTGCACACCATTATCAGTTACTAAATGCCTCTGTTAGGAAGTTAATAGCATCTACAGTTGATATCTGATTCACAATCTTAAACATTGTCCAATGTGAATGATAGTCTATCAGCACAAAGATGTAATGCCCCTTGCTTCCCAGATACTCTCTGGGTCCTAAAATGTCAAGCCCAAGTTTGTCCCAAGGCTTCACAGGTATGTTCACAGGCGACAGTGGGGCTTTACGTGTTCGGTGGGTTTTATCACTGTGGTGGGGCGCGGGTATTGGGCTCGATGGTACAGAGGCTCAGACTCAGTTTGTAAGGGTTTATAAGGCCGAAGCCAGGGTTTATTGATTATAAATAAAGATGTCCATGAATAGAAACTGATCTTCTCCTTAGTTTTTCTCTTAGTTTTCCTCCGGGGAGTCTCCGGGTTAGGTGCGAGGTGGTTTGTGCAGGTCCTCAATATTTCCTTCTGTCCTTCTTATAGGTGGTCTGCTCACGGCTTCTTCCTGGACTCCCGTGGACTCTCGGCAGAACAATAGGATAGGACTCGGTAAGTGGAACGGTAAGTTACTATCTCTGTTATCTTATTAGTATACAGGAGGGGTATGAGGAAAGGAACGACAGGCGTGGTGTTGTTACGGGGTTCGGGTCAGAAAAGAGAGAGCGCAAAAACCTGGGCGATTACTGGGGCTGTGACATTACTGGGGCTGTGACATGGTAGTGCAGGGCGGTTGACGTGCTCTGTGACTCCCGAGTTCCCAGTTCCTCAACCCAAGCTGCCCTGTTCCCCTTCCGCCCTCCCCAGTTCCTTTTCCCTCTTTTCTTCTCCCTCCTACCCCTTTAGTGCGGGTGCCCCTGAATAAACCCCATACCTTGTTTAGCCACGACCCTCCTGGGTCGTGGCAGGATTCTTCGTCTTCTCAGGAGATTTCTCCCACTCCGGCGTGAGTGCAGGGCTTCTGCTCCTTCCTCCTTGGTTCGGCCACAGGCGGCTCCACGCTCTTGAGTTCTTCTGTCCGCTCGTCTTCTTCTCTCGTCTGCGGCTCCCTCTCTGGTTCGGCGTTCGTCTTTATGGCGTCTTCCTTTTTTTCTGAGCCGTCAACCCGGAAGTGCCGTTGCGCTCGGCTGTGCAGGCCCCACGCGTCTCCATGATGACGCGTAATGGAGAGAGAAGAGATACTCTGCCGGCGCCAGGGCTGCATCGACACCTGCCTATATACCCCATCCCATGAACGGGACTGGTAGAGGCCCGTAGAATCAGGACAACGGGAGAGAAAGTCAGCGGGGCACTGGCGGGACCCAGGGATGTGACGGACCTGAAAGGTAAAGGGCTGGAGTTCAAGGAACCAGCGCAACACCCGGGAATTAGTATCCTTATGGGAGGCCAACCAAGTTAAAGGGGCATGGTCAGTATAGAGGACGAAGGGGCGACCCAAGAGATAATACTGGAGACACTCAATCGCCCACTTTATGGCAAGGCATTCCTTCTCGATAGTGGGATAGTGGGTTTCCCGGAGCAGTAGCTTACGACTAATATAGACAATGGGGTGATCATACCCCAGTTCGTCCAGCTGGGCTAGAACGGCACCCAGCCCGACGTTGGAAGCATCGGTAAAAAGATGAAAGGGCCTAGAAAAATCAGGACATCTCAATACAGGTTTGGTTGAGAGGGCCTCTTTAAGCAATGAGAAGCTCTTAAGATGGGAGGGCGAAAAAGAAGGCAGGGTGGTAGGATATTGCTTTTTAGTAAGTCTGTGAGAGGGGCAGTTATGGTAGAATATTGCGGAATGAATCTACGATAATACCCCACCAACCCCAGGAAGGAACGAAGTTCTTTTTTTGTTCTGGGGAGTGGTATCTGTCTAATGGTCTCTACTTTATCTTTCTGAGGCCGTAAAACTCCCATACCGATGACATAGCCGAGATATGCGATTTGGGTTTGACCTAGGGTGTACTTTGGAGGATTGGCAGTGAGTCCTGCTTTTGCTAAGGCGGAGAACACTTTGTCTAGGTGTTGGAGATGTTCTGTCCAGGTTGTACTAAATATAACAATGTCATCAAGGTAAGCGGCAGTAAATTCTTGGAAGGGCCGTAAAAGACGGTCCATTAAGCGTTGGAATGTAGCAGGAGCACTGTGAAGTCCAAAGGGAAGGACGGTAAATTGGTACAAACCCGATGGAGTTGCAAATGCTGTCTTTTCCTTATCTTGTGGGGCTAAGGGAATCTGCCAATATCCCTTCGTTAGGTCTATAGTGGACATGAAACGTGCATGCACAATCTTCTCTAGTACATCATCTACCCGGGGAATAGGATAAGTATCAAAAAGGGATATCTCATTGAGTTTTCTAAAATCTATACAAAACCGGACCGAGCCATCTGGCTTCGGGACTAAAACGACAGGGGAACACCACGGACTTGTGGAAGGTTCAATGACTTTTAGAGACAACATCTTTGTTATCTCTTCCTCTATAAGAATTTTTCTTGCTTCGGGAATTCGGTAGGGACGTAGGCGTACGGTTCGTCCCTCAGGTGTTCTAATATGATGTTGGACTAAAGACGTGCGCCCAGGTAGTTCTGAAAAGAAATCGGAGTGATTTTGAATCAACTCAAATAGTTTACTTTTCTCTGTATCAGCTAAGGAATCATTGACACATGGGTGTTTTCGTTTTTCCGGCTGAGGAGTGGGACAGAGTTCTAACCCTAGTGAGTTGGTTGGGGTTACCATGTATCCCGTAGCAGGAAGATCACTATCGTCCCCAGGGTTCTCCCATGTCTTTAGCAAATTGATATGGTAGATTTGAGTCCGTTTAGGATTACTACTTAATTCAATCAGGTAAGTAACGGGGGTAACTGTTTTTATTACACGATATGGTCCCTGCCATTTCGCCAACAACTTATGTTCAGAGGTGGGTCGCAGGATCAGTACTTGATCATTGGGGTGCAGAACTCTCAGTTTGGTGCCCTGATCATAAGAAGCTTTTTGACTTTGTTGAGCTATTTCTAAGTGGTACCTCACGTCCTCCCAGATCATCTGGAGGTGTGCCTTTAAGTTATGAATATTGTCTAATAGGGGCCTCTCCTCCCCGTTCTCTTCTTCCCACAGCTCTGCCGCCATATCTAGCAAGTTACGGGGCTGTCTTCCGAATACCAACTCGAACGGACTATGCTCAGTAGAAGACTGTTCATGTGTTCTAATTGCATACAGTACTAAGGGTAATTTCTGGTCCCAATCTTTCCCGAGTCGTTTACTATTTTACGCAAAAGGGTCTTGATGGTGCGGTTATATCGTTCCACTAAACCATCAGTTTGTGGATGATATACCGATGTCTTTATCTGGGTAATTCCTAAGGTCTTACAAATCTGTTTCATGAGCCCAGAAATGAATGGTGTCCCCTGATCGGTAAGTATTTCTTCAGGGAAACCAACCAGCGAGAAAAAAGCTATCATGGCTTGCGCAACTGCCTTGGTAGTGGTACTGGTAAGGGGAATTGCTTCCGGATATCTGCTGGCGTAATCAACTAGCACGAGGATATGTGTATGGCCCTTGGTAGAAGGTAAAAGAGGTCCGACCAGGTCCATGCCTACTCTTTTGAAGGGGGTATCTATAATTGGAAGTGGATATAACGGGGCTCTTCTGGTGACTCCTGGGTCTACAAGTTGGCATTTTGGGCATTGTGCACAGTATCTTCGAATTTGGGCATAGACTCCTGGCCAGTAAAAACGTCTCAATAAGTATTCCTCTGTTTTTTCTCGGCCACAATGGCCGCCTCCAGGTTGGTTGTGAGCTAGGAACAATACCTGAGTCCGGTAGGGCTCAGGGACCACTAGTTGTCGTTTCTCCCATTTACTGTCTTAGATACTCTATATAATAAGTCTTTATGTACTATAAAGTGGGGGCCTACCTCTCCAGTAGAGTCACTTTTGGCATTTCTCCACGCCTGTTCGAGAGTGGGATCTTCGTGTTGGCTTACTCTGAACGATACTGGGGCGCTGGTTATATTGGCCACTGTTTTCTCATCTTCCATCTGTCTTTGATTCATAGCATGTTTTTGTTTTTCTACCCTTTTCTCTGTCTTAGTTAGTTTCTTCAGTTCGGGGAAACTAGCAATAGGGGTATACCGAAAGGGTGCTACTCCCCACCAGTCATCAATAGGGTTGGGTTTCCGTGTTTGGTCTAGAATGTCATTAAACCGCTGATAACCAGTCCCAATAACACATTCTTCAATCAAGTTATCCATGATTCCCATGGCGAGAAAGTCATGATTAGCGTTCCACTCTACTTCTACCACTTCAAGGGGATACCGAGCTCAATCCCCATGGATGCAACATATCGTCACCCAGTGTTCCGCATTTACAGACTTGACTATGTCGCGACGTATCACTGACTAACTACATCCGGAGTCAATCAATGCCACGACCAATTGTCCATTGATTCGTAGAGGATATTTAAAAGACGTATCACCCGTCCCTATGCACAGGACTCTCCCTCGAGTAAACCCTATCTCCATAGGTTCCACTCCCTCATGTTTCTGGGACATACTCGGGCTATATGTCCCCACTCCCCACAACTGAAACATTGAGGTTGTTGCATGGGATTTCTCTCTGTACTCCGAGAGGAGAATCCTGGCTCCTCAGGGTTTCGTCTAGTTGTATATTGAGGAGGAGTTGCAGGCTAGTTCGGTGTCGATTTTAGGGTGTTGTCTGATCCAGTTCCGGGTGCTCATGGGAAGTGAGTCAAGATATTGTTCTAAAATAATGGCCTTGATGACATCTTCACGGTCGGTCCCTAAGTGTCCCAACCACTTCAGTCCTAGATCTTTTACCCGGTAATAAAATGTACGCGGATCCTCATTTGGTCCCCATTTAACTTTGCGGAACTTTGATCGATAATACTCAGTATCATGCCCCACTCGTTCTAATATACTCTTCTTAATTTTGGAATAGGGAGTGGTGCCTCCAGGATTTGCAGCCTGATAAGCGGACTGGAGGGTGCCTGTTAAGAGTGAAGCAATATATTGGCCCCATCGATTTTCTGGCCATTGAGCTGATGAGGCGACTCTTTCAAAGTTTGTAAAAAAGTAGTCGGGATCCTCCCCCTCCTGATACTTCTGTAACACCGAGCTTGGCACATTTGGGTGTACCTTACTGGCAGCAATTGTGTTGGTCAGTTTTTGCATAGCGGTTTCATGAACTAACTGATTATTGGCCATTATAGTGGCCTGACTTTTCAAGGCGGCTTGAAGAGCCTCTCTGTCTTCTTTGGCCTCCCTTTCTTGTGCCTCCCAGAATAATTGGAGGTGGCGTTGACCCTCTGCCAGTTGTTTTATCTTCCATGCTTACAACACCTTTGTACGGCCCAGGGGGAGTGTAATATCCTCAGGTTTAAGATCCCACTTCTGACACCACTGTGGTGGGGCGCGGGTGTTGGGCTTGATGGTACAGAGGCTCAGACTCAGTTTGTAAGGGTTTATAAGGCCAAAGCCAGGGTTTATTGATTATAAATCAAGATGTCCAAGAATAGAAACTGATCTTCTCCTTAGTTTTTCTCTTAGTTTTCCTCCGGGGAGTCTCCGGGTTAGGTGCGAGGTGGTTTGTGCAGGTCCTCAATATTTCCTTCTGTCCTTCTTATAGGTGGTCTGCTCACGGCTTCTTCCTGGACTCCCGTGGACTCTCGGCAGAACAATAGGACAGGACTCGGTAAGTGGAACTGTAAGTTACTATCTCTGTTATCTTATAAGTATACGGGAGGGGTGTGAGGAAAGGAACGACAGGGGTGGTGTTGTTACGGGGTTCGGGTCAGAAAAGAGAGAGCGCAAAAACCTGGGCGATTACTGGGGCTGTGACATGGTAGTGCAGGGTGGTTGACGTGCTCTGTGACTCCCGAGTTCCCAGTTCCGCAACCCAAGCTGCCCTGTTCCCCTTCCACCCTCCCCAGTTCCTTTTCCCTCCTTTCTCCTCCCTCCTACCCCTTTAGTGCGGGTGCCCCTGAATAAACCCCGTACCTTGTTTAGCCACGACCCTCCTGGGTCGTGGCAGGATTCTTCGTCTTCTCGGGAGATTTCTCCCACTCCGGCGTGAGTGCAGGGCTTCTGCTCCTACCTCCTTGGTTCGGCCACAGGCGGCTCCACGCTCTTGAGTTCTTCTGTCCGCTCGTCTTCTTCTCTCGTCTGCTGCTCCCTCTCTGGTTCGGCGTTCGTCTTTATGGCGTCTTCCTTTTGTTCTGAGACATCAACCCGGAAGTCCGGTTGCGCTCGGCTGTGCGGGCCCCACGCGTCTCCATGACGACGAGTAATGGAGAGAGAAGAGATACTCTGCCGGTGCCAGGGCTGCATCTCGGTAGGCGAAGTGCACAACACCCGCCTACAATCACTCATTGCACACACCAAGCATTCATGCACAACATTCTCCACTTCACTGTCCATCTGTGGGAACCAATATGTTGCCCGTAGCTTGTTTTTTGTGAGACTGCGTCCGAGGTGTCCCTCATGAGCCAGTTCCACCAATTTGCCCCAAAATTTGCAGGGGGGTATGATTCTTTCACCCCTCATTACTAGATTGTTGGAGATATGTAACTCAAATCTGACATTCCAATAGCCCTTAATATCTTCCTCCACATCCTTTATTTTATTTGGCCATCTTCTGACAATTCTTTCCTTAAGTAATCGTAGCGTCTGATCCTTTTCCGTTTCTTCCACCCATTCCTCTTTCGTAAGACTGGCTAAATCTATCCACAATATTGGTTCACACACCTGTGATTCTTCTTCTTGACTGCCCTCTCTTACCAAATTAGGTCTCGTAGATCTGGACAGATAGTCGGCAATAGCGTTTTTGTTACCAGGAACATACACATCATTAAAGTTGTAACCTTCTAGACCTAACATCCACTTGTCTATGCGTGGAGTAGCATGCTCCCTGCCTAGAGTTGTAAAAATGTTGAGTAAAGGTTCATGATCCGTCTTAATCGTGAAGGGTAGGCCCCATAGGAAAAACTTAAAGTGTGTTATGGCCCAATAACAGGCTAGCATTTCCTTTCAAGAGTCGAGTAAATACCCTCTGCTCCACTCAATGCTCTCGAAGCAAAGGCCACAATTTTCTCCTGCTCATCAACTTGCTGAGACAACATTGTCCCTAAACCTTGGCCACTCGCATCAATGGTCACAAAAGTTTTCAGTTTCGGGTCAAATTTCCCCAAATGCGGAGAATGCATGATGGCTTCTTTAATATCATTGAATGCTTGTTGGCAATCACTACTCCATAAAAATGGAGCGTCCTTCTTTAAGAGTGCCCTCATAGGGGCTGTGACCATGGCAACATTTCATCTGAATTTTGCCATGTATTCGGCCAACCCCAAGAAGGATCTGAGTTCTGGTCTACTAGTAGGGGCCACTGCTTCTCCCACAGCCTTAACCAGGTCATGCTTAGGTTGTATACCCTCCTAGGTGATCTTATGCCCCAGGAACTCTACCGAAGCCATACCAATTTGACATTTCTCCTTCTTGATTGTCATTCCTGCTTTGCTCAAGACATTGAACACTTGTCTTAAGGTGTCATCATGCTCAGCTCTGCTGTTTCCGTAAATCAAGACATCATCTTGGAAGCATAGACTACGTTCCACCCCATCAGAATGTTTTGCATAATCCGTTGTAACACGGCTGCCGCAGATGCTAGACCAAACGGCATCCGGCGGTACCGGAAAGCACCAAAAGGCGATATGAATGAAGTGAGAGAACGTGAGGAGGGGTGTAGGTCCACTTGATGGTACGCTGAAGATAGGTCTATGACACTGAAAAATTTAGCAGGACCCAAGGTACTTAACATTTAGTTGATTCTGGGTAATGGAAACCTTTCCACCCAAATATTAGCATTAAGATCCCTCGAGTCCACACAGACACGTATGCCCCTTCCTCCAGACTTCCTGGTAACAACAATAGGTGCTAACCAAAGAGCACTTTCAATCGGCTCAATGACCCCCAACTGCTCTAAGCGATGTAACGCTTGTTTAAGGGGTTCTTGCATTAAAAGCGGTACAGGTCTGGCCTTGTGCGAAATGGGAACTGCACCCTCCTTCACTATTATCTTATGCTGATAATTGACCAAACGGCCCAACTTATCTTCGAAGAGGCAAGGGAACTCTTTGCATATAGCATACTCACTCTCTGGACTCCCTACCAATAACACTGGTTCTTCCCTGTTAGGGTCCAGGCGTATGCCTAACTCGCGTTGATGTTCCCATCCCAACAGATTAAAACCCTTGTTGGTGAAGTAAACTTTTCCGGTGGTCGATCTGCCTTTAAAAGTTATATGCATGATCATCATCCCTTTCAATGGTATGGGATCACTATTGTACCCCCGGGGGATATGTCTGCAGACTGTAAACAATGGGGGTCATTACAACATTGGCGGTAAAAGCCGCTTACCACCGTGCAGAAGACCGCCAACACACCGCCGTGGCCGCGGAAATCCGCCACAGCTATTATGACCCACATCCCGAAATCCAACAAAATTCAGACACCCACACAAGTCTGCCACACCAAAGGTCAGTGATAAACTGGCGATAACAAAACCGACACCGTCATGCCAACAGAAATACACCCATGCTATCACGACCCACGAATCCACGTGTCGGTCTTTCAACTGCGGTATTCCATTGGCGGTACACACCGCTGCGCTCAAAATACACACACATCTCCAAAACACCACCACATTGGACAATTCGAAAGACACACACCTGTTACACATACACACACCACTCCCACACACTCAATACTATATAAAACCCACATCACCCACAAACCTCTACGACAAAAAAATTTGAAAGAAGGCCAGAGAGAGACACCACCATCCACAAACTAGCTGCCACAGGCACTCAACACCATCACCCACACTACTTCCACGCACAAAACACCACACACCACTACATATCACCACACTTAACACCACATACACCACCCCACACATCACCTACACCACCCCATGGCACTGCAAAGACACCCCAGGTTCTCGGAGGAGGAGCTCAGGGTAATGGTGGAGGAAATCGTCCGGGTAGAGCCACAGCTATTTGGAGCACAGGAGCAGCACACCTCCATAGCTAGGAAGATGGAGCTATGGCGAAGAATAGTCGACAGGGTCAACGCAGTGGGACAGCACCCAAGAAATAGGGCCGACATCAGGACGAGGTGGAACGACCTATGGGGGAAAGCGCGTTCCGTGGTCTCCAGACACAACATCGCGGTACAGCGGAGTGGCGGCGGACCCCCACCTCCTCCCCCACAACTAACAACATGGGAGGAGCAGGTCTTGACTATTCTGCATCCTGAGGGCCTCGCAGGAGTCGGTGGAGGAATGGACTCTGGTAAGTCAAATCTTAACTATCATATCCCCCACCCTACCTGCATGCTATCACAGACCCCACCCTCGCCCCCTCCCCTATCACTCCAACTCCTCACTAATGTACTAATAACACAAACCACACATCCCAACACCAAGCCCTGCATGACACAACAAAGCATGGACACCCATCACTAAAGCATACCCACTGCACATACCCATAACACCCCCCTCAACCATCATCATCACACAAGCCCCCACACAAGAATGCTAGCACTGGGGTACACGCTCACCCACCCATTGCACACCATGACACACACAGATGCAATAATCATGCCTTTACACCCCTGCAGGACCTCTACCCAACGTCACCAGAAAGGAGGGTCCAGACATCTCCACCCCACCCACAGAAGAGGCCCACAGTGATGACAGCAGCTCTGTCCAACTGGATCCAGATGACCAGCCCGGACCATCGTGGGCCTCGGGACAGTCGGTTCCCCATACCCAGACACAGCCCACCACAGACCTTCCACCCTCTGGTAACACCAGCACAGCACCCACCCAGCGGGCCCATACCTCCGTACCCAGGACACGTCAATCAGCTGAGTGTCCACAACTACACGGAACCCAGGGTAACCCACCACCCCAACAACAACAGGGACCCGGGGGCAGTGGTAGTGGGCACACGGTCCAGGGGACGGAGGCCCAGGAACACAGGGGAACTGGGAGGGCTGCTGTGCGACAGGGGGCGGACAGGTATGGGGAACCCACTCTCCACGAGGCCCTCTCCTCCATCATGGGAGCATACCACCACTCCCAGGAGACGATGGCAACGGTACTGGCCAAGTTTCAGGAGACCCAGCGCCTGCAGGAGGAACAGTATTTGGGCTTCAGGGAGGAACTCAGAACCATCAGTACTGCCCTGGGCACCATCGTAGGGGTGATGAAGGAGATACTTAACACCAGGAGTGACACTGTGGCACTCCAAGGGGCCCCTGACACTAGCATGGACGATGAACTGCCCACCACCTCCGCCGGCGCTAGTGGACAGGAGGCACCGCCACAGGACCACCACACCACCACCCCACCCCCTGCAGATGGAGAACCACCCCGCAAACGGTCCCTGAGATCCAGGAACAAGACAGAGCACAATGCCAAGACCCCCGCCAAGAAATGAGACCACCCTGATTGTCATCCTACTGTCCCACTTTGTAACCCTCTCCATATTGGAACTGCCCCACCTCCACTTCCTATGCCCATATGGGCAATGAACATGTGAGACTAATAGACTGGACTCTGCCATGGACATTCCTCCACCATCACCCCTCACCATTTTACAACCCCCCTCCAATATTTAGCACTGCAATAAACACCCTTGAAGCACAAAACAATCTGGAGTCAGTCTGTGATTTTGAAAATGTGTATTAGCAGTGACAGTGACAAAATGCGTTCTCAAATGTAATGTCAACATACCTATGTCACACATCTCAAGTCCATGAGGAATCTAAGCAGATAACACACGTTGGAAACCACACCTGTGAAACCGTAATGGAAATGTACAACTCAGTTACCATATACTAGTTGAAATCGACATACAGGATAGAGGTGGAAGTATGAAAGTACTTGTAGTAGGCAGGAATGTATTCTCACCTGTGTGTCACTGGAAATATTGCTCGATAACTGAGTCCCTGTTGTCAATGTCTTCGTCCTCTGCTTGCTCCTCATCACTGTCCACAGGCTCAACAGCTGCCCCAACACCATCATCTGGACCATCCTCCTGCAGAAAAGGCACCTGTCGTCACAAAGCCAAATTGTGAAGCATACAGCAGGCCACGATGATCTGGCACACCTTGCTTGGTGAGTAGAATAGGGAACCACCTGTCATATGGAGGCACCTGAACCTGGCCTTCAGGAGGCCGAAGGTGCATTCGATCACCCTCCTAGTCCGCCCATGGGCCTCATTGTAGCGTTCCTCTGCCCTGGTCCTGGGATTCCTCACTAGGGTCAGTAGCCATGACAGGTTGGGGCAACCAGAGTCTTCTAATAGCCACACACAGTGCCTCTGGAGTTGACCCATCACATAAGGGATGCTGCTATTCCGCAGGATGTAGGCGTCATGCAAAAGAGCCAGGGAACATAGCATTTACCTGGGAGATGTACTGGTCTGCCAAACATACCATCTGTACATTCATGGAATGATAACTCTTCCGGTTCCTGTACACCTGTTCACTCCTGTTGGGGGGGGGACCAGAGCTACATGGGTCCCATCAATGGCACCTATGATGTTGGGGATATATTGAGGGGAATAGAAGTCACCTTTCACTGTAGGCAAATCCTCCACCTGAGGGAAAACGATGTAGCTCCACATGTGTTTCAGCAGGGCAGACAACACTCTGGACAACACGTTGGAAAACATAGGCTGGGACATCCCTGATGCCATGGCCACTGTTGTTTGAAATGACCCACTTGCAAGGAAATGGAGCACTGATAGCACCTGCACTTGAGGAGGGATCCCTGTGGGATGGCGGATTGCTGACATCAGGTCTGGCTCCAACTGGGTACACAGTTCCTGGATTGTGGCACGGTCAAACCTGTAGGTGATGATCAAATGTCGCTCCTCCATTGTCAACAGGTCCACCAGCAGTCGGTACACCGGAGGATTCCGCCATCTCCTCACATGTCCCAGCGGACGGTGCCTAGGAAGGACAACAGAGACCACAGAGTCAAACAACTCAGAGGTATGTACCCACAGTCTACACAGAACACAATTCATACACAGAATCTGGCCTCTATTTGTGTTGTGAGACAAGGCCTAGGTCTGTGTGACGCAGTTGTTAATTAGGCCATGTGGGCCCCTGAAATGGCGGCTGCCTGACCTGTAAAGTGGGACAATGGGGTGTGAGGTAACTGCGCTGGCGTTGTACACCGTCGCGGTAGGCGGTCGAAGACCGCGGCGCAATGCTGCATTGGTTAACATTGGACCCTATGGTCCCAGGAGCCAATGACGATGTACGCCGGGGGTGATGCTACGCACCGCCGCGGACGTGACGACCATTTTCTAGCTGTTCAATCACTCGATACCTCATTTTCAACAGGAGAGGACCTACACTGCAAGTGCTGCTGTGACCTCGGTCTGGAAGAGACAATGGCTCGTGCGTCTGGGAAAAGGGCCCCTGCCTTCACTGCAGAGGAGTTGGAGAAGCTCGTGGACGGGGTCCTCCCCCAGTACACGCTACTCTACGGTCCTCCAGACCAACAGGTAAGTACACAGGGAGCACGTTGTATGGGCTATGCCTGTGTGGAGAGGGCTGGTTATAAGAAGGAAGGGGGCACAGTTCTGCGTGCATGAAGGACTGTGAACGCATGTGCCACATGGCAAGGCTAGGGATGTGGGCCACTCACTTCGATGGTGCAGTTGCTAATGACTTCTCTTCTTCCCCTGTACATTTCATGTAGGTCAGCGCCCACCAGAAGAAGGATATTTGGCGTGCCATCGCCAAGGACGTCCGGACCCTGCGGGTCCACCACAGACGGAGCACCCACTGCCGTAAAAGATGGGAGGACATTCGCCGCTGGAGCAAGAAGACGGCGGAGGCTCAGCTGGGGGAGGCCTCCCAACGTGGGAGGGTTGCCCGTCGAACCATGACCCCCCTGATGTTCCGGATCCTGGCGGTGGCCTACCCTGAGTTGGATGGGTGCTTGAGGGCATCACAGCAGACACAAGGGGGTGAGTACAACATCATTCCGCGGACTTTGCGTGCAGTGAAGGTGTCTGGGTGGGGGAGGAGGGCTGTGGGTTTCCCTAGGCCAGGGCGAGTTCCGTAGGCTAGGCCCCTCCGTAATGCAGGCCATGTGGCACCCCACCCCACCTTTGTAGTATGCCAAGTACAGGTATACATGCCCCTGTGTCACCTATGTGTGCAGATGTCGACCATAGCCATGTAGGCCATATCCCAGGAATTGCATCTGTAGAGCCCAACAGCGCAGCGTAGTGCAGGGGGCTGCTGTGTCTGTATTGTCCGCCATCGGTAGCGGTAAGCCATGCACTCAACCTGTCTTTCTTCTGTCGTCCCCCCCCTTTTTGTGATCTCCCTGTTCTTGTGTGCATCAGCATCATCAGGCGGAGGTACAGTGGCACCGGAGTACGAGGGAGCTGCATCCCACATAGCTATGGAGGGCCACACCACGGACTTGGAATACACCAGTGGGACGGAGGGCGAGGGGAGCTTCACGGCGGTCACAGGATCTGCAACCAGCGACACAGACTCGTCCTCCAATGGGAGCTCCCTTGTGGTGGTGGCAAAATCTGTGCCCCCCACTTCTACAGGTACAGCTGCCACCCCCCTACCAGCACCGCCCTCCCTGCAGCCCCTCAGCCTTCGCCCCGTGCCCGCTCACCCAGGAGGGTGGGCATCACCTTCGTCCCAGGCACCTCAGCCCCTGCCCCTGTCACCTCTGCTGCCCTCAGTGAGGAGGCCATTGACCTCCTCAGGTCACTCACTGTTGGGCAGTCTACCATTTTGAATGCCATCCAGGGTGTAGAAAGGGAATTGCAACACACAAATGCATTCCTGGAGGGCATTCATTCTGGTCAGGCTGCCCTTCATCGAACCCTGCAAACTCTGGCCTCAGCACTGATGGCAGCCATTGTCCCTGTGTCTAGCTTCCCCCCTCCAACTTCCTCCACCCAGACCCAATCCCCTGTACCCCAGCCTCTCCCAAGCACACCATCAGACCAGCATGCACACCCCTCACCACACAACGGAAGCTCAGGCAAACATAAGCACCACACATCCCACAGGCACTCACGAACGCATCACACACATACAGACACAGCAACATCCACTGCCTCCACTGTGTCCCCCTCCTCGTCGCCTCCCTCCTCCCTCCCAGTCTCATCTACACTCTCACCTGCATGCACTACCACTACAGCCACTACGTCCCGCACCAGCACACCCACCACCACACCCCGCTCACGAGCACTCACCACCCCCACTACCATTCACACGTCCCGTGTGTCCTCTCCCAGTGTGTCTGTGATGCCCCCTCCCAAAGTACACAAACGCAGGCACACATCCACCCAACAGCCATCCACCTCACGACAGCCTCCAGCGCATGCACCTTCACCCAAAGTCACCAAACGTACACCTCCTACAACCACTACCTCTTCCTCCACTCCCAAACCCCCTCCAGCTACCCGTCCCAGTGTTCCTAAGAATCTTTTCCTGACCAAGCTTGACCTCTTTCCCACCCCCCCCCTCCAATTCATAGGTCCCGTACTAGCACCTCAGCCAAAAAATCTCCGGGACCAGTGGTGCCTGTACTTACAGGTATGTGGAGTGCACCGGGCACCAGGGCAGCCAGTGTGACACAGAGCCACAGCACAGCCAGTCCCCCCCCTGTAAAGCACCAGAAGTTGAACAGTGCCCGGTGGGAGAGGGTGAGGACTCCAGCCAGTAAAGCCGCTCACAAGGGTCCCGGGGGGGAATGTCGACTCAGCTGTGACTCCTGCATAGGTGGGGAAGGGGCAGAAGAAATCGCCAAAGTCTGGGAGGAGCAGCACAGCGGAGAAGACCACCATCATCCCCGCTGCCCAGGAGGCCACCGCCAGCCCAATCGTCACTGGCCAGGAGGCCACCACCAGAGTCAGTGCCCAGGAGGACAGCCCGATCGTCACTGGCCAGGAGGCCACCGCCAGAGTCAGTGCCCAGGAGGGCAGCCCAATCGTCACTGGCCAGGAGCCCACCGCCAGAGTCAGTGCCCAGTAGGGCAGCCCGATCGTCACTGGCCAGGAGGCCACCGTCAGAGTCAGTGCCCAGGAGGCCACCCCCAGCCACAGCCCAGCTGCCCAGGAGGGCCCAGGCAGCCACAGCCCAGCTGCCCAATGAAGGACTGCCAGCCCCAGCCCAGCTGGGCAATGAAGGACCGCCATGGCAAGCTCCGCTGAACAGGGCAAGCACCGCTGAACAGGTCAGAAACTGCAAACCCAAGCACCGCTGAACAGGGCAAAGACCGCCATGGCAAGCACCGCTGAACAGGGCAAACACCGCTGAACAGGTCAGGAACTGCAAACTCAAGCACCGCTGAACAGGGCAAAGACCACCATGGCAAGCTCCGCTGAACAGGGCAAGCACCGCTGAACAGGTCAGAAACTGCAAACTCAAGCACCGCTGAACAGGGCAAAGACCGCCATGGCAAGCTCCGCTGAACAGGGCAAGCACCGCTGAACAGGTCAGAAACTGTAAACTCAAGCACCGCTGAACAGGGCAAAGACCGCCATGGCAAGCACCGATGAACAGGGCAAGCACCGGTGAACAGGTCAGGAACTGCAAACTCAAGCCCCTCTAGCCCATGGGCGGCAGGGGCAGTGACGCAACTGGGACCGAGACGGGATGAGTGATGCACTCTGGGCACCAATCCCCCTCCAGAACCAGTGGAGACATGCATCCACTACCTCTGTCGTTCACAGGATGAAGCACTCTGGGCACCAGTCCCCCTTCAGAACCAGTGGAGACATGCATCCACTACCTCTGTCCTTCACAGGATGAAGAACTCTGGGCACCAGTCCCCTCCAGAACCTGTGGAGACTGTTATCCACTTGAGAGACTGTGGCTTTACACTCCCCAGGATGGTGCAGTGGGCAAACCACCCACTGCAGAGAATTGAGAGACTGTGGCTTTGGACTCCACAGGATGGTGCAGTGGGCAAACCACCCACTGTAGAGACTTGAGAGACTGTGGCTTTGCACTCCCCATGATGGTACAGTGGGCAACCCACCCACTGTAGAGAATTGAGAGACTGTGGCTTTGCACTCCCCAGGATGGTACCCACCCACTGTAGAGAATTGAGAGACTGTGGCTTTGCACTCCCCAGGATGGTACAGAGGGCAAACCACCCACTGTAGAGACTTGAGAGACTGTGGCTTTGCACTCCCCAGGATACATCAATGGGCATGGAGCCCCCTCGTGGATCTGGCATCGTGCACTCATCCGGCTGAGGTGCCCCCCCTTCCTTTCCCCCTGAGGTGCCTGTTGTATTTCTATCTGATGCCCCAGCAGTGTTCTCTCTGTTTTGATCAGGTATCTAGTGTGGGCCTCGCCCATGCATTTTGGGCCCAGTGGTCCACGGACAATGAATGGTGCATTACCTGCCCTACTAATCGTGGTGTATATTTTGTTTAATGTGTATATATATATATGTAGATATTTGCTTACTGTATTTTGATATATTACAATGGTTCCACTCATTTCCTTTTGTCTTTGTATTCTTCCGGGGGGGTTAGGGGTTGTTACTGTAATGTTTGGATATGCATTGGTGTGTTTTGTAGTGGGTGAGGGTCGGGGTGGGGGTGGGGGTGTTGCGTGTTTGTGTCCCTGTCTTTTGCCTCCCCCTCCCCTATGTCGTAGGTGCAGTACTCACCGTTGTCTTCGCCGCCGGCATTGATGATCGTAATATAGGAGCAGGAAGACTAGTGCAGGAAGAATATGGAGTTCCGGCTCCATGGTGTCGTCGTTCCTCGTGGAGTGTGTAGAGGTGAGCATTTTCCCTTTGAAAATCCTGTTTCCGCCGTGTTTTTATCCGCGGTGAATCCGCCCCGGGAAAGATGGCGGATTGGTAGGTTGTGATACTGTGGGCGGTACTTTGTCTCCCGCCTGTCTGTTGGCGGTGACCGCCGCGCTGTTTGTCTGTACCGCCGTGGCGGTCGGAGTGTTAAAGTGACTGTCTTTGTTGGCGCTTTCGCCACGGTCATAATTCCCATTTTTTTACCGCCGGCCTGTTGGCGGTATTACCGCTGCTTTAACACCGTCCGTCAGGGTTGTAATGACCACCAATATCCTTTACCCTTGAACTTGCTCTCATAAATACTGTAATTTATGAAGGTGAAGGGGGAACATGAATCTGCATATACTCTTATTTGTTCACCATTTAAAGTTATATCACAAGTTGGATACATGGTATTTTTACACGTACTCTCCACACTTCCTTTAACCTGCAGTCCAAATTTGCTGTGGGGTTCTTGGAAATCCTCCACTTTGTGCACTCCTTTCCTGCCGTTATGTTAATTCTTCTCTCCCCTACATACCCTCGCATAGTGCCCTTTGGCTCCGCATTTCCTACACATACAATTGCGAGCAGGGCATTCGAGGCTGTTAGCCAAATGCCTAACATTCCCACATCTGTAGCATCTACTTTTGGTGTTTCCTACAGCATTCTTCTTTATTGAGATTTCCTGGGTTTTAATTTCCTCCTCCTCATTAGGTTCCTTGCGCTCTTGATTAGGAACAGTTCTGACCACTTTTACTTCATCAGTTACTGTGGCACTCTTCATTAATCTGATACACTCTGCCGTGTGTTCAATGCCTTTGGCTATCTCAATAGCTTTCTTCAATGAGGGACTTAAAATTAACAATTTCTCCTGCACTTTACTGTTGTTGGTGCACCTTACTATTTGATCTCTGATTAGAGAGTCCTCTAGACCCCCAAAATCACATGTTGCGGCAAGACCTTTGAGACTAGCTATGTAACTGGACACTTTCTCATCTCTACCCTGTACCCTACTAAAGAATTTGTGCCTCTCAAGGACCACATTCACTCTTACTCCAAAGTGACCCTCTAACTTTTTAAGAGTCATTTCATATACGTCTAACTCTTCCACTTCCTGCTCTTCGTCCTCTTCTCCCAACTCTGTTAAACTATCATAGACCTTCCTCCCATGTATGCCCAAATTGTGCAATAAGATGTGTTGCTTCCTTAGTGGAGAGAATTACTCCCCACCAATTGCAATTAAATATGACTCAAAGAATCTCCTCCAGTCCTTCCAGAGCAAGCTGGGTTCCCCAACTTCATTTAGGAATGGAGGAGGTTGTCACATGCTGGCCGCAACCATGCTAATCTGAATTATAATGAACAATCCAAAGGACAACTTGCGTTCACAATTTTCACACAAATAGATTTGTACTATATGGACAAATGACAAATATATTACCTTGCAGCACTCTTCCACCAAAAATTGTTGAGTAACTTAGTCATTCAGCAGTACATACACTGAATTCCAATTTCAATAAAACATCACACACTAGTACCCTCACAAAAATGTATCACTCTAATATTTGTCCAAGTACTCTTCACAGCCGTGAATACAGCCGGTATAAGTCAATTTTCCAACCTGCGTAAGATGAAGACTTGTCCAACACTTGTATATACTAATGTGGTCTTCAACCGACCACCGACATAAAAACACGCTTCTTTGCTGCCTGAAATTCCTGGGGGCGTGTTGCCAACTTCAAACTGCCCAGGGGCCGCCTCCTCCACACAGCGTCACCTCTGCCGTCGTCCTAACAGGAACGAGGGCAGCCTAAAATCCCTGGGGGCGCGTTCACCTCCAACTCCGCCCAGGGACCGCATCCTGCTTACGGTGTCACCGCTGCAGTAGCCCACATGGAAGCAGACTGTCGAAGGTGATGCCGTCCCGGAAAACTCTGCGAGGGACCGCTTCTCCCTCACACGTCACCGCTGCCTTCGTCGCCGCACAGCAGCAAAGGCGGTTGAAGAAGGCGCGGTCCAGGAAGCCCCCACGATCTCCACGATCGCCATCCAGAAAGCCCCCACGTTCCGCCTTCCTGCAGCTATACTCCCTGGGACATGGAGCGCAGGTACCCCACCGTGCCGCGCCACCAGGAATCAGGTGGAAGTGGATGGCCCTTCGTGCCACACTGACAACGGATTGGCGAAGGAAAGGCACATATGGTCAGCACGCTGTGCCAACTGCAAAGGCCAGAGGAATGCTTTTCGTCTTCACCAGAGCACACAGCACCGCAGATAAGTCGACAGGCCAGCGCAGAAGAAAATAGTACACGCCAGCCCAGGTCCAGCTGCCCCTGCACAGCCTCTTCTAAATGTATCCCATCCTTGTCGCCAAAAATTCCTGTTATAAATGAATCTGCGGAGGCTACACAGAGCAAGTGGGATGACCAGTTTATTCAAGACTCCTCACAGCACAATGCCACGCCAGCTTCCAACATTCTATGGCAGACTCCCAGCCAGCCCAATGCCAACATTCTAAGGTAGGCAGGAGCATACCATTACATAGATCAGAAATATATACAGATAACAAATTAATTTATTCCAATACTTATTACAACATAATTTATAATACACTATTTACAAGATATAGAGTGAACCATTTGCTGGTAGTTCACTGTTATATTGTTTTTCTTTTCCCCTGACCAATCTTATGCTTATAACATATTCATTTATAACAGCATGCAATAATAATACTCAATAAATTATTGTTCAGTCTGAACATTTACTTTAGATAAGGAAAAGTACATTTATTACACATGCACACTACTTAACCTGTTCTGTGCCTTGGACGAGATGATCTCGTCCAAGGCTACAGTTCCCCTGTGCCTTGGACGAGATCATCTCGTCCATGGCACAAGGGAACTTGGGGGCGCGCTAGCGCGCCCCCCGTGAATCCCCCTCCCCCCCCCAAGGCGGGGATGGAAGGGGAAGACCTTCCCCTTCCACCCCCGCCCCCCCCCCTGTGACGTCAGTGCGCAAGCGCGCGCTGATTTGTCACAGGGGCCTCCCCCATCGCGCTGGAAGCTCTGCTTCCAGCGCGATTGAAAGAGAAATGCAAAAACATTTCTCTTTCAATCACTGGGGATGCCCGGAGGGGCTTCAAAGGGAAGGAAAAGTATTTCCTTCCCTTTGAAGTCTCTCCGAGGGTTTCAAAAGCCGGATTGCTTGCAATCCGGCTTTTGAAACCCCACTAGACACCAGGGATTTTTATTTTTTTCACTGCAGTTCACATAAGGGAGCGACCCCTTGGGCAAGGGTCACTCCCATGGGGGGCATTTTTACGGGAAGGCCTTTTCTGCCCCCCCTGGGGGCAGATCGGCCTATTATTAGGCCGATCTGCCCCCAGGGGGGGCAGAAACCTCTAGGCACCAGGGACCATTTTTTTTTTTTTTTTTTATGTTTCATTTTATTTTTTTAGGTGGGGAGCGACCCCTTAGGCAAGGGTCGCTCCCCTTGGGGGGAAATTATAATCAGGCCATTTCTGCCCCCCTTGGGGCAGATTGGCCTATTTTGATGAGGCCAATCTGCCCCCAAGGGGGGCAGAAACCACTAGACACCAGGGAGTTTTTTCTTTGTGTGAATTTCACACAAGGGGAGAGACCCATTAGGCAAGGGTCGCTCCCTGGGGGGGCAAATTTATTTTAGGCCATTTCTGACCCCCCTGGGGGCAGATCGGCCTATTATTAGGCCAATCTGCCCCCAGGCGGGGCAGAAACCTCTAGGCGCCAGGGCAATTTTTTTTTTTTGTTTGTTTGTTTTTTTAGAGATGGGGAGCGACCCATCAGGCAAGGGTCGCTCCCCAGGGAGGCAAATTGTACTTAGACCACTTATGCCCCCCCTGGGGGCAGATTGGCAGACTTTAGGTCAATCTGCCCCCAAGGGGGCAGAAACCATTAGGCACCGGGGATTTGTTTTTTGGCGCCAATGTCACGCAGGGGGAGCGACCCCGTAGGCAAGGGTCACTCCCGGGGTGGGGGGTAGGGGTTGGGGGGCACATTTATTTTAGGCCATTTCTGCCCCCCCTGGGGGCAGATCAGATCGGCCTATTATTAGGCCAATCTGCCCCCGGGGGGGGCAGAAACCTCTAGGCGCCAGGGGATTTTTTTTTTTTTGTTTGTTTTTTTAGAGATGGGGAGCGACCCATCAGGCAAGGGTCGCTCCCCTGGGGGGCAAATTGAATTTAGGCCATTTCTGCCCCCCTTGGGGGCAGATTGGTCGATTTTAGGTCAATCTGCCCCCAAGGGGGCAGAAACTGCTAGACACCAAGGATTTGTTTTTTGGCGCCAATGTCACGCAGGGGGAGCGACACCGTAGGCAAGGGTCGCTCCCGGGGGGGGGAGGGGTTGGGGTTGGGAGAGCAAATTTATTTTAGGGCATTCCTGCCCTCCCTGGGGCCGGCTGAGCTACAGGCCAAACTCCACAGGTAGGCACCTTGCCAAAAACATCTCTGTTTTCTGTGAAAAAATATGTTGTGTCCACGTTGTGTTTTGGGCCATTTCCTTTCGTGGGCGCTAGGCCTACCCACAGAAGTGAGGTACCATTTTTATCGAGAGACATAGGGGAACGCTGGGTGGAAGGAAATTTGTGGCTCCTCTCAGATTCCAGAACTTTCTGTCACCGAAATGAGAGGAAAAAGTGTTTTTTGGGCCAAATTTTGATGTTTGCAAAGGATTCTGGGTAACATAACCTGGTCAGAGCCCCGCAAGTCACCCCATCTTGGATTCCCCTGGGTTTCTAGTTTTCAAAAATGCGCTGGTTTGCTAGGTTTCCCCTGGTGCCGGCTGAGCTACAGGCCAAAATCCACAGGTGGGCACTGCATTTTATAAAAAAATATGATGTGTCCACGTTGTGTTTTGGGCCCTTTCCTTTCGTGGGCGCTAGTCCTACCCACACAAGTGAGGTATCATTTTTATCGGGAGACTTGGGGGAACGCTGGGTGGAAGGAAATTTGTGGCTCCTCTCAGATTCCAGAACTTTCTGCCACAGAAATGTGAGGAACATGTGTTTTTTTAGCCAAATTTTGAGGTTTGCAAAGGATTCTGGGTAACAGAACCTGGTCCGAGCCCCGCAAGTCACCCCATCTTGGATTCCCCTAGGTCTCTCATTTTCAGAAATGCACAGGTTTGGTAGGTTTCCCTAGGTGCCGGCTGAGCTAGAAGCCAAAATCTACAGGTAGGCACTTCGCAAAAAACACCTCTGTTTTCTTCCAAAAATTTGGATGTGTACACGTTGCACTTTGGGGCGTTTCCTGTCGCGCGCGGTAGGCCTACCCACACAAGTGAGGTATCATTTTTATCGGGAGATTTGGGGGAACGCTGGGTGGAAGGAAATGTGTGGCTCCTCTCACATTCCAGAACTTTCTGCCACAGAAATGTGAGGAACATGTGTTTTTTTAGCCACATTTTGAGGTTTGCAAAGGATTCTGGGTAACAGAACCTGGTCCGAGCCCCGCAAGTCACCCCTCCTTAGATTCCCCTAGGTCTCTAGTTTTCAGAAATGCACAGGTTTGGTAGGTTTCCCTAGTTGCCGGCTGAGCTAGAGGCCAAAATCTACAGGTAGGCACATCGCAAAAAACACCTCTGTTTTCTTCCATAAATTTGGATGTGTCCACGTTGCGCTTTGGGGCGTTTCCTGTCGCGGGCGCTAGGCCTACCCACACAAGTGAGATATCATTTTTATCGGGAGACTTGGGGGAACGCTGGGTGGAAGGAAATTTGTGGCTCCTCTCAGATTCCAGAACTTTCTGCCACAGAAATATGAGGAACATGTGTTTTTTTAGCCAAATTTTGAGGTTTGCAAAGGATTCTGGGTAACAGAACCTGGTCCGAGCCCCGCAAGTCACCCCATCTTGGATTCCCCTAGGTCTCTAGTTTTCAGAAATGCACAGGTTTGGTAGGTTTCCCTAGGTGCCGGATGAGCTAGAGGCCAAAATCTACAGGTAGGCACTTCGCAAAAAACACCTCTGTTTTCTTCCAAAAATGTGGATGTGTCCACGATGCGCTTTGGGGCGTTTCCTGTCGCGGGCGCTAGGCCTACCCACACAAGTGAGGTATCATTTTTATCGGGAGACTTGGGGGAACGCTGGGTGGAAGGAAATTTGTGGCTCCTCTCAGATTCCTGAACTTTCTGCCACAGAAATATGAGGAACGTGTGTTTTTTTAGCCAAATTTTGAGGTTTGCAAAGGATTCTGGATAACAGAACCTGGTCCGAGCCCCGCAAGTCACCCCATCTTGGATTCCCCTAGGTCTCTAGTTTTCAGAAATGCACAGGATTGGTAGGTTTCCCTAGGTGCCGGCTGAGCTAGAGGCCAAAATCTACAGGTAGGCACTTCGCAAAAAACACCTCTGTTTTCTTCAAAAAATTTGGATGTGTCCACGTTGCGCTTTGGGGCGTTTCCTGTCGCGGGCGCTAGGCCTACCCACACAAGTGAGATATCATTTTTATCGGGAGACTTGGGGGAACGCTGGGTGGAAGGAAATTTGTGGCTCCTCTCAGATTCCAGAACTTTCTGCCACAGAAATGTGAGGAACATGTGTTTTTTTAGCCAAATTTTGAGGTTTGCAAAGGATTCTGGGTAACAGAACCTGGTCCGAGCCCCGCAACTCACCCCATCTTGGATTTCCCTAGGTCTCTAGTTTTCAGAAATGCACAGGTTTGGTAGGTTTCCCTAGGTGCCGGCTGAGCTAGAGGCCAAAATCTACAGGTAGGCACTTCGCAAAAAACACCTCTGTTTTCTTCCAAAAATTTGGATGTGTCCACGTTGCGCTTTGGGGCGTTTCCTGTCGCGGGCGCTAGGCCTACCCACACAAGTGAGGTATCATTTTTATCAGGAGACTTGGGAGAACGCTGGGTGGAAGGAAATTTGTGGCTCCTCTCAGATTCCAGAACTTTCTGCCACAGAAATATGAAGAACATGTGTTTTTTTAGCCAAATTTTGAGGTTTGCAAAGGATTCTGGGTAACAGAACCTGGTCCGAGCCCCGCAAGTCACCCCTCCTTAGATTCCCCTAGGCCTCTAGTTTTCAGAAATGCACAGGTTTGGTAGGTTTCCCTAGGTGCCGGCTGAGCTAGAGGCCAAAATCTACAGGTAGGCACTTCGCAAAAAACACCTCTGTTTTCTTCCAAAAATTTGGATGTGTCCACTTTGCGCTTTGGGGCGTTTCCTGTCGCGGGCGCTAGGCCTACCCACACAAGTGAGGTATAATTTTTATCGAGAGACTTAGGGGAAGGCTAGGTGGAAGGAAATTTGTGGCTCCTCTCAGATTCCAGAACTTTCTGCCACAGAAATGTGAGGAACATGTGTTTTTTTAGCCAAATTTTGAGGTTTGCAAAGGATTCTGGGTAACAGAACCTGGTCCGAGCCCCGCAAGTCACCCCATCTTGGATTCCCCTAGGTCTCTAGTTTTCAGAAATGCACAGGTTTGGTAGGTTTCCCTAGGTGCCGGCTGAGCTAGAGGCCAAAATCTACAGGTAGGCACTTCGCAAAAAACACCTCTGTTTTCTTCCAAAAATTTGGATGTGTCCACGTTGCGCTTTGGGGCGTTTCCTGTCGCGGGCGCTAGGCCTACCCACACAAGTGAGATATCATTTTTATCGGGAGACTTGGGGGAACGCTGGGTGGAAGGAAATTTGTGGCTCCTCTCAGATTCCAGAACTTTCTGCCACAGAAATGTGAGGAACATGTGTTTTTTTACCCAAATTTTGAGGTTTGCAAAGGATTCTGGGTAACAGAACCTGGTCTGAGCCCCGCAAGTCACCCAATCTTGGATTCCCCTAGGTCTCTAGCTTTCAGAAATGCACAGGTTTGGTAGGTTTTCCTAGGTGCCGGCTGAGCTAGAGGCCAAAATCTACAGGTAGGCACTTCGCAAAAAACACCTCTGTTTTCTTCCAAAAATTTGGATGTGTCCACGTTGCGCTTTGGGGCGTTTCCTGTCGCGGGCGCTAGGCCTACCCACACAACTGAGGTATCATTTTTATCGGGAGATTCGGGGGAACGCTGGGTGGAAGGGAATTTGTGGCTCCTCTCAGATTCCAGAACTTTCTGCCACAGAAATATGAGGAACATGTGTTTTTTTAGCCAAATTTTGAGGTTTGCAAAGGATTCTGGGTAACAGAACCTGGTCCGAGCCCCGCAAGTCACCCCATCTTGGATTCCCCTAGGTCTCTAGTTTTCAGAAATGCACAGGTTTGGTAGGTTTCCCTAGGTGCCGGCTGAGCTAGAGGCCAAAATCTACAGGTAGGCACTTCGCAAAAAACACCTCTGTTTTCTTCCAAAAATGTGGATGTGTCCACGTTGCGCTTTGGGGCGTTTCCTGTCGCGGGCGCTAGGCCTACCCACACAAGTGAGGTATCATTTTTATCGGGAGACTTGGGGGAACGATGGGTGGAAGGAAATTTGTGGCTCCTCTCAGATTCCAGAACTTTCTGCCACAGAAATGTGAGGAACATGTGTTTTTTTAGCCAAATTTTGAGGTTTGCAAAGGATTCTGGGTAACAGAACCTGGTCCGAGCCCCGCAAGTCACCCCATCTTGGATTCCCCTAGGTCTATAGTTTTCAGAAATGCGCAGGTTTGGTAGGTTTCCCTAGGTGCCGGCTGAGCTAGAGGCCAAAATCTACAGGTAGGCACTTCGCAAAAAACACCTCTGTTTTCTTCCAAAAATTTGGATGTGTCCACTTTGCGCTTTGGGGCGTTTCCTGTCGCGGGCGCTAGGCCTACCCACACAAGTGAGGTATAATTTTTATCGAGAGACTTAGGGGAAGGCTAGGTGGAAGGAAATTTGTGGCTCCTCTCAGATTCCAGAACTTTCTGCCACAGAAATGTGAGGAACATGTGTTTTTTTAGCCAAATTTTGAGGTTTGCAAAGGATTCTGGGTAACAGAACCTGGTCCGAGCCCCGCAAGTCACCCCATCTTGGATTCCCCTAGGTCTCTAGTTTTCAGAAATGCACAGGTTTGGTAGGTTTTCCTAGGTGCCGGCTGAGCTAGAGGCTAAAATCTACAGGTAGGTACTTCGCAAAAAACACCTCTGTTTTCTTCCAAAAATGTGGATGTGTCCACGTTGCGCTTTGGGGCGTTTCCTGTCGCGGGCGCTAGGCCTACCCACACAAGTGAGGTATCATTTTTATC
The DNA here is from genome assembly GCF_031143425.1 of Pleurodeles waltl. Taxonomy (NCBI): domain Eukaryota; kingdom Metazoa; phylum Chordata; class Amphibia; order Caudata; family Salamandridae; genus Pleurodeles; species Pleurodeles waltl. The sequence goes on from NC_090450.1 coordinate 963,591,431, forward strand.
GAGAGACTTGGGGGAACGCTGGGTGGAAGGAAATTTGTGGCTCCTCTCAGATTCCTGAACTTTCTGCCACAGAAATATGAGGAACATGTGTTTTTTTAGCCAAATTTTGAGGTTTGCAAAGGATTCTGGATAACAGAACCTGGTCCGAGCCCCGCAAGTCACCCCATCTTGGATTCCCCTAGGTCTCTAGTTTTCAGAAATACACAGGTTTGGTAGGTTTCCCTAGGTGCCGGCTGAGCTAGAGGCCAAAATCTACAGGTAGGCACTTCGCAAAAAACACCTCTGTTTTCTTCCAAAAATGTGGATGTGTCCACGTTGCGCTTTGGGGCGTTTCCTGTCGCGGGCGCTAGGCCTACCCACACAAGTGAGGTATCATTTTTATCGGGAGACTTGGGGGAACGATGGGTGGAAGGAAATTTGTGGCTCCTCTCAGATTCCAGAACTTTCTGCCACAGAAATGTGAGGAACATGTGTTTTTTTAGCCAAATTTTGAGGTTTGCAAAGGATTCTGGGTAACAGAACCTGGTCCGAGCCCCGCAAGTCACCCCATCTTGGATTCCCCTAGGTCTCTAGTTTTCAGAAATGCGCAGGTTTGGTAGGTTTCCCTAGGTGCCGGCTGAGCTAGAGGCCAAAATCTACAGGTAGGCACTTCGCAAAAAACACCTCTGTTTTCTTCCAAAAATTTGGATGTGTCCACTTTGCGCTTTGGGGCGTTTCCTGTCGCGGGCGCTAGGCCTACCCACACAAGTGAGGTATAATTTTTATCGAGAGACTTAGGGAAAGGCTAGGTGGAAGGAAATTTGTGGCTCCTCTCAGATTCCAGAACTTTCTGCCACAGAAATGTGAGGAACATGTGTTTTTTTAGCCAAATTTTGAGGTTTGCAAAGGATTCTGGGTAACAGAACCTGGTCCGAGCCCCGCAAGTCACCCCATCTTGGATTCCCCTAGGTCTCTAGTTTTCAGAAATGCACAGGTTTGGTAGGTTTTCCTAGGTGCCGGCTGAGCTAGAGGCTAAAATCTACAGGTAGGTACTTCGCAAAAAACACCTCTGTTTTCTTCCAAAAATGTGGATGTGTCCACGTTGCGCTTTGGGGCGTTTCCTGTCGCGGGCGCTAGGCCTACCCACACAAGTGAGGTATCATTTTTATCGGGAGACTTGGGGGAACGCTGGGTGGAAGGAAATTTGTGGCTCCTCTCAGATTCCTGAACTTTCTGCCACAGAAATATGAGGAACATGTGTTTTTTTAGCCAAATTTTGAGGTTTGCAAAGGATTCTGGATAACAGAACCTGGTCCGAGCCCCGCAAGTCACCCCATCTTGGATTCCCCTAGGTCTCTAGTTTTCAGAAATGCACAGGTTTGGTAGGTTTCCCTAGGTGCCGGCTGAGCTAGAGGCCAAAATCTACAGGTAGGCACTTCGCAAAAAACACCTCTGTTTTCTTCCAAAAATTTGGATGTGTCCACGTTGCGCTTTGGGGCGTTTCCTGTCGCGGGCGCTAGGCCTACCCACACAAGTGAGATATCATTTTTATCGGGAGACTTGGGGGAACGCTGGGTGGAAGGAAATTTGTGGCTCCTCTCAGATTCCAGAACTTTCTGCCACAGAAATGTGAGGAACATGTGTTTTTTTAGCCAAATTTGAGGTTTGCAAAGGATTCTGGGTAACAGAACCTGGTCCGAGCCCCGCAAGTCACCCCATCTTGGATTCCCCTAGGTCTCTAGTTTTCAGAAATGCACAGGTTTGGTAGGTTTCCCTAGGTGCCGGCTGAGCTAGAGGCCAAAATCTACAGGTAGGCACTTCGCAAAAAACACCTCTGTTTTCTTCCAAAAATTTGGATGTGTCCACGTTGCGCTTTGGGGCGTTTCCTGTCGTGGGCGCTAGGCCTACCCACACAAGTGAGGTATCATTTTTATCAGGAGACTTGGGGGAACGCTGGGTGGAAGGAAATTTGTGGCTCCTCTCAGATTCCAGAACTTTCTGGCACAGAAATATGAGGAACATGTGTTTTTTTAGCCAAATTTTGAGGTTTGCAAAGGATTCTGGGTAACAGAACCTGGTCCGAGCCCCGCAAGTCACCCCTCCTTAGATTCCCCTAGGCCTCTAGTTTTCAGAAATGCACAGGTTTGGTAGGTTTCCCTAGGTGCCGGCTGAGCTAGAGGCCAAAATCTACAGGTAGGCACTTCGCAAAAAACACCTCTGTTTTCTTCCAAAAATTTGGATGTGTCCACTTTGCGCTTTGGGGCGTTTCCTGTCGCGGGCGCTAGGCCTACCCACACAAGTGAGGTATAATTTTTATCGAGAGACTTAGGGGAAGGCTAGGTGGAAGGAAATTTGTGGCTCCTCTCAGATTCCAGAACTTTCTGCCACAAAAATGTGAGGAACATGTGTTTTTTTAGCCAAATTTTGAGGTTTGCAAAGGATTCTGGGTAACAGAACCTGGTCCGAGCCCCGCAAGTCACCCCATCTTGGATTCCCCTAGGTCTCTAGTTTTCAGAAATGCACAGGTTTGGTAGGTTTCCCTAGGTGCCGGCTGAGCTAGAGGCCAAAATCTACAGGTAGGCACTTCGCAAAAAACACCTCTGTTTTCTTCCAAAAATTTGGATGTGTCCACGTTGCGCTTTGGGGCGTTTCCTGTCGCGGGCGCTAGGCCTACCCACACAAGTGAGATATCATTTTTATCGGGAGACTTGGGGGAACGCTGGGTGGAAGGAAATTTGTGGCTCCTCTCAGATTCCAGAACTTTCTGCCACAGAAATGTGAGGAACATGTGTTTTTTTACCCAAATTTTGAGGTTTGCAAAGGATTCTGGGTAACAGAACCTGGTCTGAGCCCCGCAAGTCACCCCATCTTGGATTCCCCTAGGTCTCTAGCTTTCAGAAATGCACAGGTTTGGTTGGTTTTCCTAGGTGCCGGCTGAGCTAGAGGCCAAAATCTACAGGTAGGCACTTCGCAAAAAACACCTCTGTTTTCTTCCAAAAATTTGGATGTGTCCACGTTGCGCTTTGGGGCGTTTCCTGTCGCGGGCGCTAGGCCTACCCACACAACTGAGGTATCATTTTTATCGGGAGATTCGGGGGAACGCTGGGTGGAAGGGAATTTGTGGCTCCTCTCAGATTCCAGAACTTTCTGCCACAGAAATATGAGGAACATGTGTTTTTTTAGCCAAATTTTGAGGTTTGCAAAGGATTCTGGGTAACAGAACCTGGTCCGAGCCCCGCAAGTCACCACATCTTGGATTCCCCTAGGTCTCTAGTTTTCAGAAATGCACAGGTTTGGTAGGTTTCCCTAGGTGCCGGCTGAGCTAGAGGCCAAAATCTACAGGTAGGTACTTCGCAAAAAACACCTCTGTTTTCTTCCAAAAATGTGGATGTGTCCACGTTGCGCTTTGGGGCGTTTCCTGTCGCGGGCGCTAGGCCTACCCACACAAGTGAGGTATCATTTTTATCGGGAGACTTGGGGGAACGATGGGTGGAAGGAAATTTGTGGCTCCTCTCAGATTCCAGAACTTTCTGCCACAGAAATGTGAGGAACATGTGTTTTTTTAGCCAAATTTTGAGGTTTGCAAAGGATTCTGGGTAACAGAACCTGGTCCGAGCCCCGCAAGTCACCCCATCTTGGATTCCCCTAGGTCTCTAGTTTTCAGAAATGCGCAGGTTTGGTAGGTTTCCCTAGGTGCCGGCTGAGCTAGAGGCCAAAATCTACAGGTAGGCACTTCGCAAAAAACACCTCTGTTTTCTTCCAAAAATTTGGATGTGTCCACTTTGCGCTTTGGGGCGTTTCCTGTCGCGGGCGCTAGGCCTACCCACACAAGTGAGGTATAATTTTTATCGAGAGACTTAGGGGAAGGCTAGGTGGAAGGAAATTTGTGGCTCCTCTCAGATTCCAGAACTTTCTGCCACAGAAATGTGAGGAACATGTGTTTTTTTAGCCAAATTTTGAGGTTTGCAAAGGATTCTGGGTAACAGAACCTGGTCCGAGCCCCGCAAGTCACCCCATCTTGGATTCCCCTAGGTCTCTAGTTTTCAGAAATGCACAGGTTTGGTAGGTTTTCCTAGGTGCCGGCTGAGCTAGAGGCTAAAATCTACAGGTAGGTACTTCGCAAAAAACACCTCTGTTTTCTTCCAAAAATGTGGATGTGTCCACGTTGCGCTTTGGGACGTTTCCTGTCGCGGGCGCTAGGCCTACCCACACAAGTGAGGTATCATTTTTATCGGGAGACTTGGGGGAACGCTGGGTGGAAGGAAATTTGTGGCTCCTCTCAGATTCCTGAACTTTCTGCCACAGAAATATGAGGAACATGTGTTTTTTTAGCCAAATTTTGAGGTTTGCAAAGGATTCTGGATAACAGAACCTGGTCCGAGCCCCGCAAGTCACCCCATCTTGGATTCCCCTAGGTCTCTAGTTTTCAGAAATGCACAGGTTTGGTAGGTTTCCCTAGGTGCCGGCTGAGCTAGAGGCCAAAATCTACAGGTAGGCACTTCGCAAAAAACACCTCTGTTTTCTTCCAAAAATTTGGATGTGTCCACGTTGCGCTTTGGGGCATTTCCTGTCGCGGGCGCTAGGCCTACCCACACAAGTGAGATATCATTTTTATCGGGAGACTTGGGGGAACGCTGGGTGGAAGGAAATTTGTGGCTCCTCTCAGATTCCAGAACTTTCTGCCACAGAAATGTGAGGAACATGTGTTTTTTTAGCCAAATTTGAGGTTTGCAAAGGATTCTGGGTAACAGAACCTGGTCCGAGCCCCGCAAGTCACCCCATCTTGGATTCCCCTAGGTCTCTAGTTTTCAGAAATGCACAGGTTTGGTAGGTTTCCCTAGGTGCCGGCTGAGCTAGAGGCCAAAATCTACAGGTAGGCACTTCGCAAAAAACACCTCTGTTTTCTTCCAAAAATTTGGATGTGTCCACGTTGCGCTTTGGGGCGTTTCCTGTCGCGGGCGCTAGGCCTACCCACACAAGTGAGGTATCATTTTTATCAGGAGACTTGGGGGAACGCTGGGTGGAAGGAAATTTGTGGCTCCTCTCAGATTCCAGAACTTTCTGCCACAGAAATATGAGGAACATGTGTTTTTTTAGCCAAATTTTGAGGTTTGCAAAGGATTCTGGGTAACAGAACCTGGTCCGAGCCCCGCAAGTCACCCCTCCTTAGATTCCCCTAGGCCTCTAGTTTTCAGAAATGCACAGATTTGGTAGGTTTCCCTAGGTGCCGGCTGAGCTAGAGGCCAAAATCTACAGGTAGGCACTTCGCAAAAAACACCTCTGTTTTCTTCCATAAATTTGGATGTGTCCACGTTGCGCTTTGGGGCGTTTCCTGTCGCGGGCGCTAGGCCTACCCACACAAGTGAGGTATCATTTTTATCGGGAGATTTGGGGGAACGCTGGGTGGAAGGGAATTTGTGGCTCCTCTCAGATTCCAGAACTTTCTGCCACAGAAATATGAGGAACATGTGTTTTTTTAGCCAAATTTTGAGGTTTGCAAAGGATTCTGGGTAACAGAACCTGGTCCGAGCCCCGCAAGTCACCCCATCTTGGATTCACCTAGGTCTCTAGTTTTCAGAAATGCACAGGTTTGGTAGGTTTCCCTAGGTGCCGGCTGAGCTAGAGGCCAAAATCTACAGGTAGGCACTTCGCAAAAAACACCTCTGTTTTCTTCCAAAAATTTGGATGTGTCCACGTTGCGCTTTGGGGCGTTTCCTGTCGCGGGCGCTAGGCCTACCCACACAAGTGAGGTATCATTTTTATCGGGAGACTTGGGGGAACGATGGGTGGAAGGAAATTTGTGGCTCCTCTCAGATTCCAGAACTTTCTGCCACAGAAATGTGAGGAACATGTGTTTTTTTAGCCAAATTTTGAGGTTTGCAAAGGATTCTGGGTAACAGAACCTGGTCCGAGCCCCGCAAGTCACCCCATCTTGGATTCCCCTAGGTCTCTAGTTTTCAGAAATGCACAGGTTTGGTAGGTTTCCCTAGGTGCCGGCTGAGCTAGAGGCCAAAATCTACAGGTAGGCACTTCGCAAAAAACACCTCTGTTTTCTTCCAAAAATTTGGATGTGTCCACGTTGCGCTTTGGGGCATTTCCTGTCGCGGGCGCTAGGCCTACCCACACAAGTGAGGTATCATTTTTATCGGGAGACTTGGGGGAACGATGGGTGGAAGGAAATTTGTGGCTCCTCTCAGATTCCAGAACTTTCTGCCACAGAAATGTGAAGAACATGTGTTTTTTTAGCCAAATTTTGAGGTTTGCAAAGGTTTCTGGGTAACAGAACCTGGTCCGAGCCCCGCAAGTCACCCCATCTTGGATTCCCCTAGGTCTCTAGTTTTCAGAAATGCACAGGTTTGGTAGGTTTCCCTAGGTGCCGGCTGAGCTAGAGGCCAAAATCTACAGGTAGGCACTTCGCAAAAAACACCTCTGTTTTCTTCCAAAAATTTGGATGTGTCCTCGTTGCGCTTTGGGGCGTTTCCTGTCACGGGCGCTAGGCCTACCCACACAAGTGAGATATCATTTTTATCGAGAGACTTGGGGGAACGCTGGGTGGAAGGAAATTTGTGGCTCCTCTCAGATTCCAGAACTTTCTGCCACAGAAATGTGAGGAACATGTGTTTTTTTACCCAAATTTTGAGGTTTGCAAAGGATTCTGGGTAACAGAACCTGGTCCGAGCCCCGCAAGTCACCCCATCTTGGATTCCCCTAGGTGTCTAACTTTCAGAAATGCACAGGTTTGGTAGGTTTTCCTAGGTGCCGGCTGAGCTAGATGCCAAAATCTACAGGTAGGCACTTCGCAAAAAACACCTCTGTTTTCTTCCAAAAATTTGGATGTGTCCACGTTGCGCTTTGGGGCGTTTCCTGTCGCGGGCGCTAGGCCTACCCACACAAGTGAGGTATCATTTTTATCGGGAGATTCGGGGGAACGCTGGGTGGAAGGGAATTTGTGGCTCTTCTCTGATTCCAGAACTTTCTGCCACAGAAATATGAGGAACATGTGTTTTTTAGCCAAATTTTGAGGTTTGCAAAGGATTCTGGGTAACAGAACCTGGTCCGAGCCCCGCAAGTCACCCCATCTTGGATTCCCCTAGGTCTCTAGTTTTCAGAAATGCACAGGTTTGGTAGGTTTCCCTAGGTGCCGGCTGAGCTAGAGGCCAAAATCTGCAGGTAGGCACTTCGCAAAAAACACCTCTGTTTTCTTCCAAAAATGTGGATGTGTCCACGTTGCGCTTTGGGGCGTTTCCTGTCGCGGGCGCTAGGCCTACCCCCACAAGTGAGGTATCATTTTTATCGGGAGACTTGGGGGAACGATGGGTGGAAGGAAATTTGTGGCTCCTCTCAGATTTCAGAAATTTCTGCCACAGAAATGTGAGGAACATGTGTTTTTTTAGCCAAATTTTGAGGTTTGCAAAGGATTCTGGGTAACAGAACCTGGTCCGAGCCCCGCAAGTCACCCCATCTTGGATTCCCCTAGGTCTCTAGTTTTCAGAAATGCACAGTTTTGGTAGGTTTCCCTAGGTGCCGGCTGAGCTAGAGGCCAAAATCTACAGGTAGGCACTTCGCAAAAAACACCTCTGTTTTCTTCCAAAAATTTGGATGTGTCCACGTTGCGCTTTGGGGCGTTTCCTGTCGCGGGCGCTAGGCCTACCCACACAAGTGAGATATCATTTTTATCGGGAGACTTGGGGGAACGCTGGGTGGAAGGAAATTGTGGCTCCTCTCAGATTCCAGAACTTTCTGCCACAGAAATATGAGGAACATGTGTTTTTTTAGCCAAATTTTGAGGTTTGCAAAGGATTCTGGGTAACAGAACCTGGTCCGAGCCCCGCAAGTCACCCCATCTTGGATTCCCCTAGGTCTCTAGTTTTCAGAAATGCACAGGTTTGGTAGGTTTCCCTAGGTGCCGGCTGAGCTGGAGGCCAAAATCTACAGGTAGGCACTTCGCAAAAAACACCTCTGTTTTCTTCCAAAAATTTGGATGTGTCCACTTTGCGCTTTGGGGCGTTTCCTGTCGCGGGCGCTAGGCCTACCCACACAAGTGAGGTATAATTTTTATCGAGAGACTTGGGGGAAGGCTGGGTGGAAGGAAATTTGTGGCTCCTCTCAGATTCCAGAACTTTCTGCCACAGAAATGTGAGGAACATGTGTTTTTTTAGCCAAATTTTGAGGTTTGCAAAGGATTCTGGGTAACAGAACCTGGTCCGAGCCCCGCAAGTCACCCCATCTTGGATTCCCCTAGGTCTCTAGTTTTCAGAAATGCACAGGTTTGGTAGGTTTTCCTAGGTGCCGGCTGAGCTAGAGGCCAAAATCTACAGGTAGGCACCTCGCAAAAAACACCTCTGTTTTCTTCCAAAAATTTGGATGTGTCCACGTTGCGCTTTGGGGCGTTTCCTGTCGCGGGCGCTAGGCCTACCCACACAAGTGAGGTATCATTTTTATCGGGAGATTTGGGGGAACGCTGGGAGGAAGGGAATTTGTGGCTCCTCTCAGATTCCAGAACTTTCTGCCACAGAAATATGAGGAACATGTGTTTTTTTAGCCAAATTTTGAGGTTTGCAAAGGATTCTGGGTAACAGAACCTGGTCCGAGCCCCGCAAGTCACCCCATCTTGGATTCACCTAGGTCTCTAGTTTTCAGAAATGCACAGGTTTGGTAGGTTTCCCTAGGTGCCGGCTGAGCTAGAGGCCAAAATCTACAGGTAGGCACTTCGCAAAAAACACCTCTGTTTTCTTCCAAAAATTTGGATGTGTCCACGTTGCACTTTGGGGCGTTTCCTGTCGCGGGCGCTAGGCCTACCCACACAAGTGAGGTATCATTTTTATCGGGAGACTTGGGGGAACGATGGGTGGAAGGAAATTTGTGGCTCCTCTCAGATTCCAGAACTTTCTGCCACAGAAATGTGAGGAACATGTGTTTTTTTAGCCAAATTTTGAGGTTTGCAAAGGATTCTGGGTAACAGAACCTGGTCCGAGCCCCGCAAGTCACCCCATCTTGGATTCCCCAAGGTCTCTAGTTTTCAGAAATGCACAGGGTTGGTAGGTTTCCCTAGGTGCCGGCTGAGCTAGAGGCCAAAATCTACAGGTAGGCACTTCGCAAAAAACACCTCTGTTTTCTTCCAAAAATTTGGATGTGTCCACGTTGCGCTTTGGGGCATTTCCTGTCGCGGGCGCTAGGCCTACCCACACAAGTGAGGTATCATTTTTATCGGGAGACTTGGGGGAACGATGGGTGGAAGGAAATTTGTGGCTCCTCTCAGATTCCACAACTTTCTGCCACAGAAATGTGAAGAACATGTGTTTTTTTAGCCAAATTTTGAGGTTTGCAAAGGATTCTGGGTAACAGAACCTGGTCCGAGCCCCGCAAGTCACCCCATCTTGGATTCCCCTAGGTCTCTAGTTTTCAGAAATGCACAGGTTTGGTAGGTTTCCCTAGGTGCCGGCTGAGCTAGAGGCCAAAATCTACAGGTAGGCACTTCGCAAAAAACACCTCTGTTTTCTTCCAAAAATTTGGATGTGTCCACGTTGCGCTTTGGGGCGTTTCCTGTCGCGGGCGCTAGGCCTACCCACACAAGTGAGATATCATTTTTATCGGGAGACTTGGGGGAACGCTGGGTGGAAGGAAATTTGTGGCTCCTCTCAGATTCCAGAACTTTCTGCCACAGAAATGTGAGGAACATGTGTTTTTTTAACCAAATTTTGAGGTTTGCAAAGGATTCTTCGTAACAGAACCTGGTCCGAGCCCCGCAAGTCACCCCATCTTGGATTCCCCTAGGTCTCTAACTTTCAGAAATGCACAGGTTTGGTAGGTTTTCCTAGGTGCCGGCTGAGCTAGATGCCAAAATCTACAGGTAGGCACTTCGCAAAAAACACCTCTGTTTTCTTCCAAAAATTTGGATGTGTCCACGTTGCGCTTTGGGGCGTTTCCTGTCGCGGGCGCTAGGCCTACCCACACAAGTGAGGTATCATTTTTATCGGGAGATTCGGGGGAACGCTGGGTGGAAGGGAATTTGTGGCTCCTCTCAGATTCCAGAACTTTCTGCCACAGAAATATGAGGAACATGTGTTTTTTAGCCAAATTTTGATGTTTGCAAAGGATTCTGGGTAACAGAACCTGGTCCGAGCCCCGCAAGTCACCCCATCTTGGATTCCCCTAGGTCTCTAGTTTTCAGAAATGCACAGGTTTGGTAGGTTTCCCTAGGTGCCGGCTGAGCTAGAGGCCAAAATCTGCAGGTAGGCACTTCGCAAAAAACACCTCTGTTTTCTTCCAAAAATGTGGATGTGTCCACGTTGCGCTTTGGGGCGTTTCCTGTCGCGGGCGTAGGCCTACCCCCACAAGTGAGGTATCATTTTTATCGGGAGACTTGGGGGAACGATGGGTGGAAGGAAATTTGTGGCTCGTCTCAGATTCCAGAACTTTCTGCCACAGAAATGTGAGGAACATGTGTTTTTTTAGCCAAATTTTGAGGTTTGCAAAGGATTCTGGGTAACAGAACCTGGTCCGAGCCCCGCAAGTCACCCCATCTTGGATTCCCCTAGGTCTCTAGTTTTCAGAAATGCACAGTTTTGGTAGGTTTCCCTAGGTGCCGGCTGAGCTAGAGGCCAAAATCTACAGGTAGGCACTTCGCAAAAAACACCTCTGTTTTCTTCCAAAAATTTGGATGTGTCCACGTTGCGCTTTGGGGCGTTTCCTGTCGCGGGCGCTAGGCCTACCCACACAAGTGAGGTATCATTTTTATCGGGAGACTTGGGGGAACGATGGGTGGAAGGAAATTTGTGGCTCCTCTCAGATTCCAGAACTTTCTGCCACAGAAATGTGAGGAACATGTGTTTTTTTAGCCAAATTTTGAGGTTTGCAAAGGATTCTGGGTAACAGAACCTGGTCCGAGCCCCGCAAGTCACCCCATCTTGGATTCCCCTAGGTCTCTAGTTTTCAGAAATGCACAGGTTTGGTAGGTTTCCCTAGGTGCCGGCTGAGCTGGAGGCCAAAATCTACAGGTAGGCACTTCGCAAAAAACACCTCTGTTTTCTTCCAAAAATTTGGATGTGTCCACTTTGCGCTTTGGGGCGTTTCCTGTCGCGGGCGCTAGGCCTACCCACACAAGTGAGGTATAATTTTTATCGAGAGACTTGGGGGAAGGCTGGGTGGAAGGAAATTTGTGGCTCCTCTCAGATTCCAGAACTTTCTGCCACAGAAATGTGAGGAACATGTGTTTTTTTAGCCAAATTTTGAGGTTTGCAAAGGATTCTGGGTAACAGAACCTGGTCCGAGCCCCGCAAGTCACCCCATCTTGGATTCCCCTAGGTCTCTAGTTTTCAGAAATGCACAGGTTTGGTAGGTTTTCCTAGGTGCCGGCTGAGCTAGAGGCCAAAACCTACAGGTAGGCACCTCGCAAAAAACACCTATGTTTTCTTCCAAAAATTTGGATGTGTCCACGTTGCGCTTTGCGGCGTTTCCTGTCGCGGGCGTAGGCCTACCCACACAAGTGAGGTATCATTTTTATCGGGAGACTTGGGGGAACGCTGGGTGAAAGGAAATTTGTGGCTCCTCTCAGATTCCAGAACTTTCTGCAACAGAAATATGAGGAACATGTGTTTTTTTTAGCCAAATTTTGAGGTTTGCAAAGGATTCTGGGTAACAGAACCTGGTCCGAGCCCCGCAAGTCAACCCCATCTTGGATTCCCCTAGGTCTCTAGTTTTCAGAAATGCACAAGTTTGGTAGGTTTCCCTAGGTGCCGGCTGAGCTAGAGGCCAAATTCTACAGGTAGGCACTTCGCAAAAAACACCTCTGTTTTCTTCCAAAAATTTGGATGTGTCCACGTTGCGCTTTGGGGCGTTTCCTGTCGTGGGCGCTAGGCCTACCCACACAAGTGAGGTATAATTGTTATCGGGAGACTTGGGGCAACGCTGGGTGGAAGGAAATTTGTGGCTCCTCTCAGATTCCAGAACTTTCTGCCACAGAAATGTGAGGAACATGTGTTTTTTTAGCCAAATTTTGAGGTTTGCAAAGGATTCTGGGTAACAGAACCTGGTCCGAGCCCCGCAAGTCACCCCTCCTTAGATTCCCCTAGGTCTCTAGTTTTCAGAAATGCACAGGTTCGGTAGGATTCCCTAGGTGCCGGCTGAGCTAGAGGCCAAAATCTACTGGTAGGCACTTCGCAAAAAACACCTCTGTTTTCTTTCAAAAATTTGGATGTGTCCACGTTGCGATTTGGGGCATTTCCTGTCGCGGGCGCTAGGCCTACCCACACAAGTGAGGTATCATTTTTATCGGGAGACTTGGGGGAACATAGATTAGCAAAACAAGTGTTATTGCCCCTTGTCTTTCTCTACATTTTTTCCTTCCAAATATAGGAGAGTGTGTAAAAAAGACATCTATTTGAGAAATGCCCTGTAATTCACATGCTAGTATGGTCACCCCGGAATTCAGAGATGTGCAAATAACCACTGCTCCTCAACACCTTATCTTGTGCCCTATTTGGAAATACAAAGGTTTTCTTGATAGCAATTTTTTACTCTTTATATTTCAGCAAATGAATTGCTGTATACCCGGTATAGAATGAAAATGCACTGCAGGGTGCTGCTCATTTATTGGCTCTGGGTACCTAGGGTTCTTGATGAACCTACAAGCCCTATATATTCCCGCAACCAGAGCAGTCCAGCTGACGTAACGGTATATTGCTTTCGATAATCTGACATTGCAGGGAAAAGTTACAGAGTAAAACGTAGAGAAACATTTATGTTTTGTTCATCTCAATTTCAATATTTTTCTTTTCAGTTGTTATTTTCTGTAAGAAACCCTTGTAGGATCTACACAAATGACCCCTTGCTGAATTCAGAACTTTGTCTACTTTTCAGAAATGTTTAGGTTTCTGGGATCCAGCATTGTTTTCATGCCCATTTCTGTCACTGACTGGAAGGAGGCTGAAAGCACAAAAAATTGCAAAAATGGGGTATGTCCCAGTAAAATGCCAAAATTGTGTTGAAAAATTGGGTTTTCTGATTCAAGTCTGCCTGTTCATGAAAGCTGGGAAGCTGCTGTGTTTAGCACCGCAAACCCTTTGTTGATGCCATTTTCAGGGGAGAAACCACAAGCCTTCGTCTGCAGCCACTTTTTCCAATTTGTTTGAAAAAAACGAAATTTTCCCAGTATTTTGGCCAATTTCTTGGCCTCCTTCAGGGGAACCCACAAAGTCTGGGTACCTCTAGAATCCCTGGGATGTTGGAAAAAAGGACGCAAATTTGGCTTGGTTAGCTTATGTGGACAAAAAGTTATGAGTGCCTAAGCGCGAACTGCCCCAAATAGGCAAAAAAAGGCCTGGCACAGGAGGGGGAAAAGGCCTGGCAGCGAAGGGGTTAATAGAGTGCAGTAATTTACAAATATACATAAGGTTGGTAGAAATACCTCCGATGACATTACCTATGACCCCTACAGATTCATGACCCCAAAAATCACAAGAAACCACTCCCATACCATACAGCACAAAATCATTTAGGAGGGGTCACTTCCAATCAAGCAGGCCTATTAGCTTTATCAAGGTTATCAAATAGAGAAAACAAGTATCACATTTTATAATGCAATATGCTATCACTGACTTTAGTAATCATAGTCCATCTGCAATCACTATAATTACATGCTTTGTGTTCTGACAAATCATGTAATTTGAGATGCTATAAGTGTTGTTATGAATCCTATCATTTCATATGGTATAAGTAATGTAATATGCTATGGTATAAACTGCATGGTAGAGTGCTGGGTTAAAGGTAATGTAGTGTTACGAGTGATACAACAAGCTGGTTTACGGAGGTGCGCAACATATAGTAATTTAAAGGTGAATTAAAATCATAAGATATAACTATAAGTTTGGAATTTCTAATGTTTGTCTAGTTTAAGTTGGGGTTGTATAGAAAGAATAACCTAAAACATAGCTTTATCCTGAGTTGTATTCGTTAGATTTAAATGCTTTTTTATTTTTTATTAAAAATGAGTTTCAAATTATATTGCTGAGTGTCATTCAGTTGAGCATTGTTAACTGGTGCGTGGAGAACATAGTCATAAGGAGTAAGGTTGAAGATTGTAGTGTTGTATAGGGGAATAGAGTGGAGTGGATTAGAGTGGAGTGGTATAGCATACAGTGCAGTAAAGACTTGTACAGTGGATTGACTTGGTATGTCGTATAGTGGAGTAGAGTTTTGAAGAGTGGAATGCTGTGTTGTATAGCTGAGGGATGTGTTGTAGAGTACAGTTAAATGTCGTACAATGAAGTATTGTTGAATGCAGTGTCATGGAGTTGAGTGTCATGGAGTGAAATGTCATTGAGTAGAGTGTCATACAGTGACATAGAGTGTAATAGAGTATTGTAGAATGTAGTGGCATAGAGTGAGTTCAATGGAGTGCAGTCTTGTATGGTTCAGTGTTGTCAAGTGGACCGTCGTACAGTAAAGAGGCAGAGCATCTCATACACTGCAGTATTGTATAGTAGAGTGCCATGGAGTGGTATGTTGTACAGTGTTGTGTATAGTGGAGGAGAGTGTTGTACTTTGGACTGCTGTGTCACATAGTGGAGTGTTGTGTCATAGGGAGGAGTGGAGTGGCATATCCTATAGTGTAATTCAGAGTCATATCATGGCATACAGTAGAATGGAGTTGTTTAGAGTACAGAAGAGTGTCGTAAGGTGGAGCTGCATAGGGTGGATTCTTCTACAGTGGTGTAGAGTGAGGTAAAGTGTCATACAGTGGAGGAGACTGGAGTGGAGTAGAGTGGAATGGCATAACATTGTGTGGAGGGAAATAAAATAGAATGGATTTAAGTGTCAAAGAATGGATTGCCGTGAAGTGGAGTAGAGCAGAGTGGTGTACCACAGAGTCAAGTAAATTGTCATAAATTGGAATGTCATCTTGGTACAGCAGAGTGGAGTGCAATGTTGTAGACAGATAGAAAGTTTTGTTGAGTGGAGTAGAGTGTTGTATAGTAGAGTGTACATGCATAGAGTGGAATACAGTGTTGTGCAGTGGCATACTGTGTAGCAGAGTGGATTTGTTTAAAGTATAGTAGAGTGTTGCAGAGGAGAGGGGAATGGAGCGGAGTGTTATATAGTTTTGTAGAGTGGGGTAAAATGCTGTACAGTAAAGTTGAATGGAGTGGCATAGCATGCAGTGGTGTAAAGCTTCATGAAGTGGAGTGGTGTGTACCACAGTGCCATGGAATGGAGTAGAATGGAGTGGCCTAGCATTGTTGTGTAGCCATTTTAGTTATAGCTCCATACACGTTATTTTAACACACTAGGCCGCTGTGCACTCTAACCTAGATATATTTTATTCAGCTTTGTCTTATTATTGTTAAAAAAAACATTTTTATGGTCTTGTTTTATTTTCCGTTTATCTAACTGTTTTTGCCTAGGCCAGCACTCTGTTCTCAAACAAGACATTCTTGATCACTCTGTGCTTCTTCCAAGGCTACAGCAAGGTACATTGCCGGTGAAAGTGGTAGAAGTTTAGTCTCTAACATTCGTAGAAAATACAAATCCTTACGTAGGGACATTTTCTCGGAACATTAGCTGTGTTACTATAAAAACACTTCTTTGTCCCTTACATGTTAGAGGGAGATTCCAGCCAGTGAACCACGACTGTATGCTGATTGCTGAATGCTTCACTACAGATGCTAATGCAGACCGCAGGCCTTTGCTCAGGTATGGGGGTTGATGTCTTCCCAGGGGAACCTGAAAGGCAGAATTAAAGCTTGACATGCTGTGCTCAATCATAGCCTAGGTAGGAGCTAGTCCATCGATCATAGTGACAATATGATAGTGTTGTTTTTATGCTTCACTTGTCTGGTCATAATTTTAATACTGTCTTGTTGTGTCATCCTGGTTATTGCAGCTCATACTTTGCTATCTAAGATGCAGTTGTTTTATTAAACTCATTATTGAAACATATACTGTTTCTATTTGTCATTTATATATGAGACTGAATTGTAAATGAGAGAAACGGAGGACACCTGAGTGACCACGACTTCCCCGAGAAGCCATGTATGTCATGCGCTCGGCTACCCAGTCATCTCTGTCCTTGGGTAGAGACGAGGTACTGCTAGTTAGCCGGAGCAAAACCCGGATTCTAGCGACAGGTGTCCCCCGCAGTGGGTCAGACTTAGTCTTCCACACTGCGGGCGATTATGCCGCTCAAAATCCAGCAGTCTCATTAGAATAATGAGAGCCTACGCGACATAGCGCCACCAACGTTTGGTCAGGCTCTAATTTTCAGGTCCTTCTGAGTATCTCTGTCTCATTATATACAATGACGCCTCAATACCATATACGGAGACGTCCATGGTACTGAGGATTTCCACCACAGCCACGTAGGCTATCCTATCTGAGGCTGGAGGTTGTTCAAGCTTGAATTTTAAAAAGAAAAACCCATTTGGTGTACCTTCTCTGAACGTAAAGGTTTGTCTATGATGGCGAAACCAGAGCAGATACAAATAGCAGTTAATATGAGACAACCTCTGACTGCACATTTATTAACAAATGGCCTAACGGCCCAGGGGGGTCCAGTCACATTTGAAGAGGATGCCCATGCAGCTTATAGAACAGAACTCTTTTATTCTTGGGTTACATTTCTAGTAGCTGATGGGAACACAAATACATTTCATCATTATACACTTGCAAATGCACCCAGACAATACAGAGCATATGCATATTTAGAAATACCATTATCTTATCAAGAACATAATAATTGGCTTGATGGCGCCCTACCCCACACAATATTACCAGTAAGGTTAGGTCCTTTAAGTAACAATGGTCCTACCAGGCCTTTATTGGCCACCTATACACCACATCCTGCAGTTGCAAATTTAGCAGTAGCTGAGGTTCGTCGCTTATATACAGAGTTAATAGCGATATATGGGTAATTAATACAATTTGTAATGCAAACATTAAATACAAACCCAGCACGAGCTGCTCCAGCACATCCACATGCAGCAACGCCAGGTATAAGCCCTGCGACTGTACATTTAATCATGGGTAAAGTATCCGCCAAACGGGAGGAAACTCCGTTTTGGTTATCACAAAAAATAAATGCACTGGAGGCAGTGTTTCCCCATACGGGACCTCAGGATAAACATAGGATATTAATGATGTGCTTGCCTTTTGGGATGGTCCCTACAGTGGATAACTAATACCTGGGGCACGGTATTTGCTGCTCTCTATACAACCGCATATGGTACACCGACATTTGCCAATCTGCCGGAGGTGTTGAAACAAATTCAAGATGAATATGGGGCTGCCCCTGCCCTAGATTTGGGGATGCAAATGATGGACAATTTTGCCACAGTATCCTCAATCATTTTAAGTAACCTTAAAGAGGAAGCAGTCGCACTAGCAGTGCGCATGTGGCTCCGTGACGTTACGCAACAGGATCAGGAACGTGAGCTGCCTAAGATTATTGGAGAGATCTATTCTAGCATTGGTCGGGGCAGCTCAGGGGCCAGGCCATCTAAACCACAATTCCAGGGCAAATCTAATAAATATTTTCCCAAGCAAGCACCTGAGGCTAATAAGAAACGCTGGGATAAAAAACAACAAACTCCTAAAAAAGAAAGGGGAGAATCTCCTCGTACAGAGACCCTGCAGAATAGAAATAATCTCAGAAATAGAGATAATATAAAAATGCCTGATAGATATCAATATGCTGATACACACCAATCTCGTTCCTTTCAGGACTCATCGGATAAACAAAATGAGAGAGGTGGGCGATCAGAGCGAAGAACAGAGTACGTGAAACTGAGACAGGAATCACAACGCTCATCGGAGGTTTCTGTTAAAAAGGAAGAGAAACCCACCCAACAAAAAACCCAATTCTAAAAGAAGAAAGTGGCAGCAGTCATAGTCCGACATGCCACTCAGGAAGAGGGTCCTCTTGAAGAACAGAAAGTGGGCACTAGTGCTGCTAGACAGAGTGGCAGAGATCACAATAGTTTGCCGGAGTCTTCTAATGCATCTGGAGGTGAAAGCAACTGATGACTTTATACAAGAAGAAACTGTGGACATGTGTGTCTCCACGCCTGATAGGGTGTATAAAGTAACGCTACAGTTAGAAGGAGAAATTGAGCGCATAATAGACGCAATTGTTTGGGATCGTGTAGGAAACATATCTGATGTTTTGTTGGCCGAATAAGATTGGCCACCTGAATTTTTCTGTGCCTGCCCATATGGAGAAGACGTTATTAAGCCTTCTTTCTCGCCCCTTGTTCCAGAGGAACTCGCTGAATACTATGCCATTGATTGGGCTTTGGCACAGGCACCTGCGTTATATTGCAATCACGTAGGATGGGATAAAGAATCCCCCTACCATGTAATTCAAATCAAAAGTGAACCTCAACCCCAACCTCAGTATCCAATAAAACATGAAGCAAAAGCACCTGTGAGAGAAATACTCAGACAATTAGAGTACCAGGGCGTAATTGAACCCTGTGTCTCCCCAATGAATAATCCGTTATTCCCAGTAGCTAAACCAGACCATTCATATAGAATAGCTTTAGACTATACACACTTAAATAGTCATACACGCATTTATGCTATACAAAACTCACATAGCACAGCACTAATGAACAATATAGTGCGTGAAAAATACAATACAACACTGGACACTTTATATGGTTTCTTCGGCCAGAATATAGCGCCTGAGAGTAGAGACTTACAAGTTTCAGTGCACTGGGCTCCCAGAAAAAATTCTGTCATTTACCTCAGGGGTATAAAAACAGTCCAGGACTATTCGCAGCTCGTGTGACAGCAGTCTTGCATGAGATTGATCCTGAAGCATTGTCCTATGTAGATGATATCTATCTTATGGATACTGAATTGCTACAACATTTAAGACGGGTAGCTCGCATTGTTGTAGGATTTCCTGAATTTGGCTACAAATTCAATTTCAAAAAAATAAAAATTGCCTTCCTCAGCGTCCCGTTTCTGGCATATGAGCTGTCAAGTGAAGGAAAGAGCTTTGCGCCACAATTCTTAGAAAAACGCGCACAGTTACAACCCCCAAATACAATTAAAAAACTCCACTTTCTATTGAGTTTTCTCAATTTTGGCAGCCCTTACATTCCAGATTATGCTACATGCATAAAACCTTTATCTGACCTGACACGTCCTGCTTTCTCAAGCAAATTTTGGACAATTAAATGTACGCGCATTCTTAGAGAATTGCAAACAGACATGCTTGCAGCACAACACTTACACACAGGGGACAACAAAACACATTTGGTCATCAGAGTAATAGCTGGTGCCATCGGTTTCACCTATGTGACATTTAATGAAGGCGAGACAGTCCTGATTGCGTATAAATCACACTTATATTCAGCGGCAGAACAACACTTTGCTCCCACTGAAAAAATACTCACTGCTGTACAGATGGCTGTCATCAAAGGACAGCCTCTTGCCCAAGAAAAACGCATTATTGTTGTTTCTCCGATCCCAGCCTTGAATGCTGTTACAAAAGCCAACGTTCCAAATGCAAAAGAATTACATCCACGCTGGATACAATGGGCTACGTCTTTGACAGCCACTGATGTAGACTACATTTTTGCCACAAAATTACAAACTCAAGAATTTTTGCAGTATGAATTAGAATACCCAGTTCCAGCAAATACATTGCCTATCAAACAATATCATAGAGTCATGTACACTGATAGCTCAGCACAATCTGCCATTGGCACAAAACATCAATAGTCTGCTGCTTGTGCTGTCGTAAGCGGTTACATGGAGGATGATAAATTTTGTCCCCTACATACATTTACGCAAACCCTAGGAGATTGCACAGCACAATTGGAAGAGCTAAAAGCGCTGTTGATGGCACTGGAACATACGGATCCTTCACAGCCTACGCTGATTGTTTGTGATTCATATTATTGTATCCAGTCCTTCAATGAATATCTGCATTACTGGTGCCAGATGAGTTCAGAGGTTCCGAAGGCAACACCATTAAACACAGACTTCTGTGGGGGAAACTAACGGATCTGAAAGAGATGCTACCAAATGTCCATGTTGTACATACACTTGGACACCAGCGCGTCGGGCTACATGTTGCTGGAAATACATTGGCTGATGAAGCCGCAAAGTCAGCAGTGGCTGCTGTGGCTGCAGTGACTCGTTTGAGTTCAAAACCGGACGCAGACATATGGGCTGCCGTGTCCTCTATGGCTGATGGTACGCCCTATCAAAAAGGATTTCCTGACAAATATTCCTACCAACTGGGAGGTATGCTGAATGCTGAGGTTAAGATACCAGGCGCAGGGGTACAAGACATTCCCAATCGAGATATAAGATCACAATTGATTAAAGCAGCGCATGAGGGGATGGCATCTGCCCATGCTGGTGTGGTGGCTACAATTTTGATCTTGCAAGCCCGTTATTGGTGGCCAGGCCTCTACAAAGAGACCAAGCAGTATATCCTTTGCTGTGACATCTGCCAACAAATTAAAGTTTCCACTGCCAAACGCCCGCCGCAGACACCCCTCTTGAATTCAAATAAACCATTGCAATGTGTGTACTTAGACTATTGCGGTCCCCTAACACCGGATAGTGCATACAAGTATAGTTTAGTCTTTGTTGATTCATGCTCCAGATTTTTATGGGTGCGACTGCAACACTCAGCTGACGCTTGGACTGTTATTAAAGATTTGCAAATCTTTATCTGTACAAATGCAGTTGCGGCTTTCCATTCAGACCAGGGCTCTGCTTTTGCCTCAAGGGCATTCAGGGACACCATGGCTTCATTGGGGGTCCAACTCCAGTACTCGTCTCCATTTCATCCCGAGGGAAATAGTGTTGTGGAGCGATTGAACCATGATTTAAAGCAATCCTTAACAGCCAGAGTCTTAGGTACAGGTCGTAGTTGGCTTAATCACCTATATGGAGTCCAGAGAACACTTAATAACCTGCCTAGAAGATCCCTGAGGGGTCGTACTTCATATGATTGCCTGTTCAGAACTCAAATGTATGTTCCGGATCTGGATGGTCCTGGCGTTTAGGCAGCAGAAACACCTTTTGACATAAGTGAACGTATCACTGTCTTACAGGTATTGCAACAGTTCTGTGACGATAATTCTTCTATCAGTGCTGCCTCCACAGGAATCAAGGATGTGCCAGTAACATCGACCAGCTGGATTCCCAAAGTTGGGGATCTTGTATGTGAAAAAGTTGCTGTAAAAAAGGAATTTGGCCCTTCCTATCGAGCACCATTCCCAGTATTGGGGATACACGGTACCAGAACTATAATTCAACCACCGTTGGCAGGTGTCAAAGAAAATCATTTTGTCTCCATCGACAATGTCAAATTACACCATGTGGCCGATCCTGCACAGCAGACCAAGAGGAACATCCAGTAGTTCCTGAATCCCTCTCACTACTGGTCAAGAAGTCCCTCTACAAGTTGATTATACCAACACTGGCACCTCTCCGAGCTTGGCGAGGGTGGAAGACGATCTTGCATTAGTTCCACTAACATCGAACAATACAGAAATAATTGACTGAGTTGACTCAACTCCACACAAATGGATGGTGCTATCTATT
This sequence comes from Pleurodeles waltl, assembly GCF_031143425.1. Classification (NCBI taxonomy): domain Eukaryota; kingdom Metazoa; phylum Chordata; class Amphibia; order Caudata; family Salamandridae; genus Pleurodeles; species Pleurodeles waltl. The sequence continues at coordinate 963,612,977 of NC_090450.1, forward strand.
GTGTGCCACCACGCGAAACACCAACTCCATCTTTTACACTTATTGCTTCTGGATATTTTGCCGACTTCAATGATGACGCCTCCGACTCATTCACTTCTTCAATACCTGAATTGTCAAAACCACGTAAGCTACTGAACTGGTTTAAAATAACATATTTTATTTTTCCATGGAATTATCTGTGGCTTTCCTTGACTTTCCTAGCTTTTTTACTTTGGATTGGTTTTGTTATTACTTTTTTCTTGTTGATACATGGTCATTTTCTCCATGAAAAATCAGCAGTTGAATTGGTGGAGGAGGTCTTAAAGCCACATTTTTCATCACATAAGGTCCGAAGAGACTTATCGTTTGTGAACATTTCCGCAGTACCAATTCCTGATGGGATTGTTTGGAATAAAGTAATATTTGATATTTAAGGTCCAATGGAAATTATTCGAAAACCATATGTATTCAAACTATCAATGAACGATATAATAATGCCAGACATTATTTCTGATGATCGGGATGTGAAAGCAGTTTATTCTATGATGACTGAATTGCAGTATTATACTCTATTTGAAAATGAAGATGTTTATGAATCTAAAGAATATTATGGTGATATGTTTTGCTATAAATATTATGGGCACCATTTCATACATAGAGCGAGCAGCCCTGTTAGAAATGGGGTCTTTGGTTGACAGTCAGGTTACCCCCTGTTCAAGCAAGGACCCTCACTCTAGTCAGAGTAAAAGAGAACCACCCTCAGCTAACCCCTGCTTACCCCCTTGGTAGCTTGGCAGAGCAGTAGGCTTAACTTCAGAGTGCTAGGTGTAAAGTATTTGTACCAACACACACAGTAACTTAATGTAAACACTACAAAATGACACAACACAGGTTTAGAAAAATAGGAAATATTTATCTAAACAAAACAAGACCAAAACGACAAACATCCACCATACACAAGTCAAGTTATCAATTAAAAATCAAAAAGAGTCTTTAAGTAGTTTTAAAAACACACTAGCGCTGCTAGAGTGAAAATGTACCTGGTGTGCGTCAAAAATAACTCCGCACGGCGGTACTTGAGTCAAAAATCCAGCCGCACGATGATCTGAAAATACCACAGCACAGGTTGTGATCTCCCAGCCTCCGTCAGCGATGCTGCGCGTCGTTTCTTCTGCTCTGTGCATCGATTTTTCGGTTGCGTTTCCTGCAAGCGTTGTTTCTCAGCTGCGGAGCCGGTGGCGCGTCGTTTTTTCAGCCACAGATCGGATTTGCATCAATCTTTTCCCCGCACGGCGCTCTGTGCGTGGATTTTCTTGTCTTTAGGCTGACAGCTTCTCCTTTCAGGGTCCCAGGAACTGGATGGGCACCACAGGGCAGAGTAGGAGTCCCTCCAGAGACTCCAGGTGCTGGCAGAGAGAAGTCTTTGCTGTCCCTGAGACTTCAAACAACAGGAGGCAAGCTCTAGATCAAGCCCTTGGAGATTTCTTCTCAAGATGGAAGACACACAAAGTCCAGTCTTTGCCCTTTTACTCTGGCAGAAGCAGCAACTGCAGGATAGCTCCATAAAGCACAGTCACAGGCAGGGCAGCTCTTCTTCCTCAGCTATTCAGCTCTTCTCCAGGCAGAGGTTCCTCTTGGTTCCAGAAGTGTTTCTAAAGTCTGTGGTTTTGGGTGCCCTTCTTATACCCAATTTCTCCTTTGAAATACGCCTACTTCAAAGTAAAGTCTCTTTGGAATGTGAAATCCTGCCTTACCCAGGCCAGCCCCAGACACTCACCAGGGGTTGGAGACTGCAATGTGTGAGGGCAGGCACAGCCCTTTCAGGTGTGAATGACCACTCCTCCCCTCCCACCTAGCACAGATGGCTCATCAGGATATGCACGCTACACCCATGCTCCCTTTGTGTCACTGTCTAGTGTGAGGTGCAACAAGCCCAACTGTCAAACTGACCCAGACAGGGAATCCACAAACAGGCAGAGTCACAGAAATGGTATACGCAAGAAAATGCTCTCTTTCTATAAGTGGCATTTTCAAACACACAATCTTAAAATCAACTTTACTAAAAGATGTATTTTTAAATTGTGAGCTCAGAGACCCCAAACTCCATATGTCCATCTGCTCCCAAAGGGAATCTACACTTTAATCAGATTTAAAGGTAGCCCCCATGTTAACCTATGAGAGGGACAGGCCTTGCAACAGTGAAAAACAAATTTAGCAATATTTCACTGTCAGGACATATAAAACACATTATTATATGTCCTACCTTAACTATACACCCTGCCCTTGGTGCTACCTAGGGCCTACCTTAAGGGGTGTCTTACATGTAAGAAAAGGGAAGGTTTAGGCCTGGCAAGTGGGTACACTTGCCAAGTCGAATTTACAGTTAAAACTGCACACACAGACACTGCAGTGGCAGGTCTGAGACATGATTACAGAGCTACTTATGTGGGTGGCACAACCAGTGCTGCAGGCCCAATAGTAGCATTTGATTTACAGGCCCTGGGCACCTTTAGTGCACTGTACTAGGGACATACTAATAAACCAAATATGCCAATCATGGATAAACCAATCACATACACATTTTGTAAAGGAACACTTGCACTTTAGCACTGGTTAGCAGTGGTAAAGTGCCCAGAGTAACAAAAACAGTAAAATCAGAGTCCAGCACACTTCAACAACCTGGGGAACAGAGGCAAAAAGTTAAGGGAGACCACGCCAAGGATGAAAAGTCTAACAAGCCCCAAAACTGTTTTTAATTATAAACAATGGGAACATTGTCCGACTCCACCACAAGGGAGTTCCAAAACATATGCTGAAAAGTTTACACATTTTTCTGGGCACAATGTAAAAAATGCTGAGTCATATTCTTTTAAGGTACCACCTACTAAAGATATACATATACTATTGACGAGTACGAAATATATATATTCTGAATCCTTTGTTTCCCGGGTGTCTATAGAAGGCTATGAATATTGGCTGAAGTCGATTGATCTGAAAAGTGTATGGGGAACTAGACATTGGCAAATTAGGGAAAAATAAGCTTTATTTAGAGCATGCATCATACCTGTACAAATGATATTCTTTAATGAAACAGTACAACAAGCAAGTTGTTTAGGCTTAGCCACAATTAAGGAATTAAACATGCCCAGTATACCTGCCCGTGCAAAGTTTTTTAAATGGCAAAAGTATACAAATGCAACTGAAAATCAGCTTGACAAATGGGTCCACAATGGTACATTTAATGTTTCACTGACACGTCCTGGCGGGTGGTTATTGTGGCCAATAGATACCAATGGATGTCATGAACGTTTTATCAACTCCTCGGGGGGTTTTAGAACTAGTAGGCCGGACCCTCTCTATATATCATCCGAACATGCGGGTATAGTTACGACATATAGTGTAGGGAAATTATGCCAGCAATGGTTAAGAACTTCCTCACTAGATGCGGTTAGAGAACACCTCAGTCTCCTGTCTAATAACACTGACTATCAGGACTTCCTGTTAGGCCCCAAAAAACACCGTAGGAAGCGTTTCTTATATGAAGTATATAATGAAATTTGGAAGCTTTCCCAACAAGAAGCAGCTGTCCGGTTACAGCAAATAGACCAGGAAAATCTGAAAAAGGCATTAGCTGTTGTGGATAATGGGATTAATACCTTGTCGGACCGGATATGCACTTTAAATAACATCGTCTCCTCTGCTATAGACATTATACAAACAGATATGTCTTCTTTACACCATGGACAGAGTCAGCTAAGGTCCATTATGCAGTTTGGTTGGACACTTCAAACACTGAAGGCGGGCTGCATTCCCTGGCAGCATGTCAGTGCGAGGGACATATTTTCCTCCTTTAATTTAACGCAACAACAACAACTAATGGCTAAGAAAGAACGAACTTCTGTTATGCTTAATATTGAGAAATTAGAAAAGTTGCCTTTTACTGTGGCTGAAATACCATCTGCTGAGTGGCTAATGCATGGGGTCATCAATCTGCCAGTTTCTACACTTCAATTCACCTCCTGTTTAAAACACATTCCGGTAGGCAGATATGAAGGGCTGGGAGATAGTTACATCCATGAGGTGTGGGAGCTTCCCTTCTCATACAAATGTCTCAGTGGCATTAAAGAAGTCTTTCTTAGCGGTAGTGAATGCGAGACTTCAGTCAGCCATTCAATGGTTTGTAAACAGCTGTCCTTGCAAGGGGCGTGTAATGCTTCTGCAGCAAACTTAGCTTGTTATCTGAAGGAATTTCCAGTCTCCTTGATTAGACCTACACTCCAGGTGCTTTCAAACGGCAGCTACGTCCTGCTCAAAGGTGAAGACTGTTGTGGTATGCGAGCCGGAATAGTTTACATTGTTTCTGTCTCTAAGGTCGCTACATGCTGCGGGAACGTGCTTTTTTCCACCACTAAAATAAAAGAAGTAGCTGACATTCAGCCTCGCATTGCTACTTCAGATGTGAATTTTGACAAGTTGAGCATACTCAAGGCTTTATTGTTTCGAAAGCATGTGGCCCTTACATCTGCACGCGAGACCTACGCACGTCAGGTGACAAGGTCGTCAGCAGAAATACAGTCCCTTTTAAATACAAACTTTCCGAGACACTTTGGTGAACTCGTGGGATGAATATTTAATGCATCCAGTACAACTGGAATCGCACATTTTTTAAAAACTGTTGGTTCTGGTTTCATTCACACCTTCTCCTCCATATTCGGTTTAATACCATCAGCAATCCACTCAATCTTCTCTGGTATTTTCGGGGGATTTCTGATAACTCTGGCTTTATTAGCTGGCATCTTGCAGTTGCTATTTTTTTTTGCGCAATGGCTGTCCTAACCGCAACAAGGAGAAATAAAGGCTCTCCCATCAGCGCAGCTGTGTCGTGAACGCATGATGCAGTACTTTGGAGCAACACTCCTGGAGCAATCGGAGTGTGGCTGGTCTTTGTAATTCAGACCGGTTTTGCATTGTGTGCAGCCCTTGTTTTGGTGCCTCTGATGCTTTTTTGAACATGCACTGGAAGTTTGTCTTGCGACGCAGCGCTTGCCTACATTGGACGCTGATCTGTTGATGTTCTCGCTGAGGGTTCGTTACCGGACATGCGCATTGAGGTTGCGTTTGCTACGAGAAGCTACTTATGAGTTGCCCTTCATGGAGGACGTAGCTCATGACTCATCACTGGGCACACCACGGCTGAGGCTATGGAACACAACTGCTCCTTGATCCTTCCTGACAATGACTTTCCAACCTTAACATTGGCCAAAGTGGAAGAGCTCCTGTCCTCTATGGTCCCAGAATCGATTGGAACCTTTCAAAATTGCATTTGCCTTTTGAAATTCGGTTTTATGCCACATGCTCATGTTTTTAAATGTCCCTTTACATGCTCACGTGTCTCTTCGACTTGTCATCATTGACATGGCTTTTGTATATATATCTTAGGTTGAGATTTTTAGTAACGATTTTGTATGTATTTAGGCTTTGAGCCACCTTCAACCGACAAGGAGAGGGTGTTGTGTAGCCATTTTAGTTATAGCTCCATGCACGTTATTTTAACACACTAGGCCGCTGTGCACTTTATCCTAGATATATTTTATTTGTCTTTGTCTTATTATTGTTACAATAACCATTTTTACAGTCTTCTTTTATTTTCCATTGATCTAACTGTTTTTGCCTAGACCAGCACTCTGTTCTCAAACAAGACATTCTTGATCACTCTGTGCTTCTTCCAAGGCTACAGCATGGTACATTGCCGGTGAAAGTGGTAGAAATTCTGGACCTGATTCTAAGCTTGGCGGTCATTCTGGGTTTCCCACTGGGCTGGCGGGCGACCGCCAAAAGGCCGCCTGCCAGCCCAGTGGGAAACACCCTTCCCACGAAGAAGCCGGCTCCGAATGGAGCCGGCGGAGTGGGAAGGTGCGACGGGTGCAGTTGCACCCGTCGCGAATTTCAGTGTCTGCTGGGCAGACACTGAAATTCTTTTTGGGGCCCTCTTACGGGGGCCCCTGCAGTGCCCATGCCATTGGCATGGGCAATGCAGGGGCCCCCAGGGGCCCCATGACACCCCATACCGCCATCCTGTTCCTGGCGGGCGAACCGCCAGGAACAGGATGGCGGTATGGGGTGTCAGAATCCACATGGCGGTGCAGCTTGCTGCGCCGCCATGGAGGATTCAAATGGGCAGCGGAAAACCGGCGGGAGACCGCCGGTTTTCCACTTCTGACCGCGGCCAAACCGCCGCGGTCAGAATGCCCTGCGGGGCACCGCCAGCCTGTTGGCGGTGCTCCCGCCGACCCTGGCCCCGGCGGACCCCCTTAGTCTCCAACATTCGTAGAAAACACACATATTTACATAGGTACATTTTCTCAGAACATTAGCTGTGTTATTATAAAAACACTTCCTTGTCCCTTACACGTTAGAGGGAGATTCCAGCCAGTTAACCACGACTGTATGCTGATTAATGAATGCTTCGCTACAGATGCTAATGCAGACCGCAGGCCTTTGATCAGGTATGGAGGTTGATGTCTTCCCCAGGGAACCTGAAAGGCAGAATTAGAGCTTAACATGCTGTGCTTAATCATAGCCTAGGTAGGAGCTAGTCCATCGATCATAGTGACAATATGATAGCATTGTTTTTATGCTTCACTCTTCTCGTCACAATTTTAATATTGTCATGTTGTTTCTTCCTGGTTATTGCAGATCACGCTTTGCTATCTAAGATGCAGTTGTTTTATTAAACTTATTATTGAAACATATACTGCTTCTGTTTGTCGTTTATATATGAGACTGAATTGTAAATGAGAGAAACGGATGAGACCTGAGTGACCACGACTTCCCTGAGAAGCCAAGTATGTCATGTGCTCGGCTGCCCAGTCATCTCTATCCTTGGGTAGAGACGAGGCACTGCTAGTTAGCCAGAGCAAAACCCGGATTGGAGCGACAGGTGTCACCAGCAGTGGGTCAGACTTAGGCAATACAGTTTTGTGTCATAGAGTGTCAAGGAGTGTTCTATTGTAGATTATTGTGGTATAGACGGTCATAGCGTAAAGTGTTGTGGTGTAGACTGGGGTGGTCTACAGTGCGGTACTGTAAAGTGGAATAGCATAGAGTGTGGTAGTATACAGTGGAGTGCGTACAGTTGAGTGGCCTAAACTGGAATGGCGTAGAGTGAAGTGGGTTAGAGTGGAAATAGCATACAGGGGGTGGGGTACAGTAGAATAACGTACAGTGGAGTGGCTATCAGTGGAATAGTGTGGAGTTGAGAGTGGTAGAGTGGAGTAGAATACAGCTGAATAGCATAGAGGGGAGTTGCATACAGTGGAGTGGCATAGAGTGAAACAGTGTAAAGTGAAGCACTGTACAGTGCAATGGCATAGAATGGAGTGGGGTAGACAGGAATGGTGTACAGTAGACTATGGTAGGGTGGAATAACATTGGATCACCGTAGAGTGGAGTTGCGTACAGTGAAATTGTGTGGAGTGGATTAATGCAGAGTGCAGTATCACAGAGTGGAGTAAAATAGAGTGGAGTTGTGTTGTGTACAGTGAAATAGCATAGATTGGACAGGCATAGAGTGGATTAGCATAGTGTGGATTGGCATAGAGCGGAGAAGCATAGAATGGAGTGATGTAGAGTGGAGTGGCATATAGTGCAATAGTGTAGAGGGGTGTAGTGTGGCATGGCATTCAATGGAGTGGAATAGAGTGCAGGTGCATACACTGGACAGGCCTACAGTGGAACAGCATAGAGCAGAGTGATGTAGAGTGGAGTGTCATACAGTGGAATAGCATAGAGTGAAATGCGTACAGCAGTGTGGTATAAAGTGGAATAGTATACACTACAACAGCCTACAGTGGAGTGAGGTAAAGTGGAATGGCATAGACTCCAGTGGAGTACAGTGGAGTGGTGTACAGTGGAGTAGCTTACAGTGGAATAGCATAGAGTGTTGCAGTATAGAGTGGAGTACATTGGAGTGGCATACAGTGGAGTGGTGTAGAGTGTAATGGCGTACAGTGGAGTGTCATAGACTGTAGTGATGTAAAGTTGAGTGGCATAAGGTGTATTGTCAGACAGTGGAGATGTGCGTGGTGGAAAAGAGTACAGTGGAGTTGCATAGAGTGGAGTGAAGTAGACTTGAGTGTCGTAACATGGAGTGGAGTAGAGTTTAATGGCATAGAGCGGAGTGATGTAGAGCAGAGTTGTGTACAGTTGAGTGGGCTAGAGTGGATGGGCATAGTGTAAGTTACAGTGGAATGGCACAGAGTGTAATTGAAAACAGTAGAGTGGCATAGAGTGGAGTGGCATTAGAATTAAATGGTGTAGAGTGGTACTTGAAACAGACATAGCCTGAAGGTGGATGAACAGATGTTAACAGAATGTGGCAGAAACTGTTTGGCAAGGCAGGAGCAATACTGGCTATTGATGCACACAGGACTGCAGTAGAAGAGGAGCCAGCCATGGTCCTGGGCACCCCCATGACCCACATCATAGTGTCTTGTGGTGCCCCCGGTGGGCAAAGGGGCACCAACCTAAGACCCTAGGTATGAGGTCCTTGTGGCCGTTATTAAGACTGCGGGGGAGAGTCAAGGCCCCTGCGGTCCCAGGCAGCTCCCAACCTCCTGTGGGAGCGGGCATTGGTGTCGGAGAGCGGGAACTGCTAAAGCTTTAGTAGCCCCCTCTCTGTGAGAGCAGTTTTCTCTGTCTCCCTGCCTGCGAGCAGAGTGTTTGCTGTGACATGGCAGCAGCTGTCAAAGCTGCCACCAAGCCACGGCAAATATCTATGTTGGACATAGTAGGAGACAGCCCTGGGGGGTGGCAGTCCCCAGGGCCATCATTGGCTTCTTGAGTGGGCCTGTGTAGCCCCACTACAACATGAAAGTAGCCCCAGGGAGGTGGTGGTTCCTGGGCTGCACACACCCCCTTCATACCAATACAGCCAAGCCTCAGAGACGTGGAGGTCCCCAGGGCTGCAGGGTCTGAAACAGACCCTCTTCATTTTTTCTATTTTAGCTCAAGGGAGGAGGTGGTCCCCAGGACTTTAAATGTAATAATCGCCCCAGAGAGACGGCACTCCCTGTGGCTTCAGCAAGCCCAAGAGGGGGGCTCCAAGTGCACCCTCCTTATTTTTTACTTTGTCCCCAGTACCTGGCCCAACTGGGAACTTTAAAAAAACCAAGCGCAGGACCCCAGCACCAGAGCTAAGGGGTCAGGGTGTCTCTACCCTGACCCCTTTTCTTTTATTTTGCAATTGTTTGAGTGACTCAGCTGAAGCGAAGTCCCAAGGTGGCTGCCAATTCTTCCTGATTGAAGTGTTGGCAGCCAATCAGAGCTGTGCATTTCTGTGCACAACCTTGTAATTATTTACGAAATCATTGCAGCCAGAGATTTACCAACTTAAGTTTCCTTACATTTCTCAAAAACTACTGGACATATTTATACCAAATAAGCGAAAGCACGGTCTGCGTGCCAAAAGCTAGCTTTCTTCTAGATTTGGGTGGTGATTATGAACATGGCGGGAAACACTGCGACCACAGTGGCGACAGTGACCAGAAGACCGTCAGTGGCAGTGGACAGCACCCCCCCATATAATGGTGTAAAAACAGAAACCTCCAAAAATCCTGCAACCTCCAGCCACCGCCTGAGGGGCCCATGATGGCGGAAAGGCTGTACACCCCATCCGCCACCGCCAAATAGACAAATCCTCCTGCAACCAAATAATGATGCACAAATCCCCATGGCAGGTAGTAGATGTCGAATGACCATTGGCGGTACGGACGGTCACGGCCAGCAATGGAACCCAATAGCAAGAAATGAACACAAGTTTAAAACCCACACAGCTGACACACATCCACAACACTATAAAACACTCACAAACACACCCCAACAATCCTTTGTAACGCCAATTGCACAAATCAGACTGACAACACTACACGCATACACTGTACACAACATAACAAAAGTCACACACGCATATACACAAAAGCACCCTCACCAATACACCCAGAACACCACACCCATAACACATACCATAGCACCCCCTAAGCACCCATGCTTCACAGATAGTGAGCTAAGGACCATGGTGGATGAAATCTTCAAGGTCGAGCCACAACTATTCGGGGCACAGGTGTAGCAGACACCCGTCGCCAGGAAGATAGAGATCTGGCAGACAATTGTTAACACGGTCAACACAGTGGGAAACCATTCATGCACAAGGGACGACATCCGCAAGAGATGGAACGACCTGTGTGGGAAGGTGAGGTCAATGGCATCTAGACACAACATTGCGGTACAGAACACTAGGGGAGGACCCCCACCTACACCCCCTGACCATACCGACTGGGAGGAGAAGGTACTGGCTATCCTGCACCCAGAGGGCCTCACTGGACTCAATGGAGGATTGGACTCGGGTAAGTCATCTGAAAATACTTCATATCCACCACACCTGTAATGCATGTACTACCCCACCCCTCCAACTACCAACAGGACCACATCCCCACCCAGGCCACAATATCCACATCTAGTCACCCTGCATGCCCATAAACCCATTAACAGGCCCACATCCCTCCCCCTGTGCACAGTCACCTACCCCTGCAAGGATTTACAATGGCACTACTACACCCACAATGCACCTCCACATCCGATGCAAAATGAAAGAATAATACCACAAAAGGTCCCTCCTTGGCCCGACTGAGGAATAAACTGCATTAAATAGGACAGGGCTGTGCATTCTTATCCGATTTTGTACATGTAACATACATGTCCACTCCCCCCACAGGTACCACCACCCACACCACCCGGACGGAAAGGCCAAGGACTGCCAGCACCCCACACAAAGACAGAGGCCCCACTCAGGACACTGCAGAGGGATGTATGGACAGTGAGGAATACCCTGGTCCGTCACACAGTCCTGGACTGTCACCCTCCAGCAGTCCCACCCAGGATACCACTGACACCCCTACTACCCAGCCACCAACATCAGCTCTGGCGAAAAGACCCCACACCAGTGTCACCAGGCCAAAGACTGGCAGTCCACATGTACAGAGGCCAGGTTCTCCACCAACCAACAGGCAGGATGATGATGGCCCCAATGCAAGTAGGACTGCCAGACCTATGCAGGGGACACAGGCAAAGGGGGCTAGGCCAAGTGGGAGGGCATCAGTGGCTCAGGGGGGAGGCCAAAGGATAGATGCTGCAGCCCAGGAGGCGATATCTGAGGTCCTGGGAGCATACGACCATACCCAAGACAGGATGGGCCAGATCCTGGCCACCCTGGAGCAGAATTAAAGGCTGCAGATAGCACAACACCAAGTGGCCATGGAGCAATGGAAGAAGCTCAATGCCACCATGGCCACCATTGCAGGGGTGCTGCACCACTAGTACTTTAGCCAGCCTGAAACCCCCACACACCTGGAAGCCCCTACCACTAGCCAGGACACAGATCTACCATCCACAACTGCAGCAGCAACTGGACTGGTGGCACTGGCAGAGGACACACAGGAGACCAGCACCAGTCACTCAAACGTGCCCTCAGACCCAGATATGTCACTGGAACATCTGCCAAGACCAAGGCACCCGCTAAGAAGTGACTCTTCCCTGAACTGTCTCCCTTGCGTGCCACTGTGCTACCATGTTGACCCGCCAATACCAAAATACCAACTTGCAAGTGACATATGTACCAATACCCACTGCCACCAATCGCTGAGCCCATGTACCTGGTATAGATATGCACCATGAGCCCACTCCCTATCACTGTACAGCAAACTATGAAATTGTGACACGTCATAAAACACATCTATACCAATTTGAATGTCCTTGTCATTATGAGTATTCAATTGTTAGTGTGAATACATTAGCTTGTCAATTCCATAATCATATCTTTATTGCAGGAATGGCACCCCAAGCATAACAATGTCTGGAGTAAGTAAAAATGTACACCATGTTTGTTTCCATGGAACATGCCACCTCAGTCATCAGGTAACAGTGCCCATGGCTACATACACCACATCCCCAAGCAAATGAGTTAGACAAACATAATGCAGTGCAGACAACAGCATCAGTGAACAGTACCCCATAGTCACTAGAAGTATAGGTGGATCACCTAGCTCCTGGAGTTGACATCTTCCCCCTCTTCATCCTCACCATCACTCTCATCCCGTTTCAGAGTTTGCAGGTCGGGATGTACAGCACCCTCCTCCCCTAGAAGGGGGATAGCTCTCCTCACAGCCAAGCTGTGCAGCATGCAGCAGGCCACCACTATTCTATACACCTTCTCAGGGCCATAGCACAGGGATCACCCAGAGTAATGGATGCAATGAAATCTAGCCTTCAGGAGACCTATAGTGCGCTCAATCACCCTCCTAGTGCATCCATGGGCCACATTATAATTCCTTGCTGCATCTGTCCTGGGATTTCTCACAGGTGTCAGGAGCCATTGCAAGTTGGGGTAGCCAGAATCACCTACAAAAGTGGGCGAAAGAGGACTTGAACAAACTACCATTACTTGCACACAGCCTTGCTGTCAGCTATGTACTGATCCAGTGTCATACACACTCACCTATGAGCCAACCTCTGTCCCCTTGTAGTTGTTCCATCATGTGTGGCACATTGCTGTTCCTCAGGAAAAAGAAATCATGAAGTGATCCTGGAAACCTGGCATTGACATGTGATATGTGCTGGTAAGCAGTACTCACTAATTGTATGTTCATTGAGTGGAAATTATTTCTGTTCCTGTACACCTGTTGATTCACTCTTCGGGGGATGAGAGCTATGTGGGTTCCATCAATGTCACCTATCACATGGGGAATGCTAGCAAAGGCATAAAATCCAGACTTGATGGCAGGGAGTTCAGCCATTTGGGGAAACTGGACATATGTCTGCATGTGTTGTACAAATGCATCCAGGAATTTTGACAGGATGTGACTAAACATTGGCTGTGAGAACCCTGCACTCATGCCCACTGTCACCTAAAATAAGCCCATAGACAAAAAATGGAGTGCAGATAGCACTTGCACTTCAGTAGGGATGGCATGCCGATTCGGATTAGCCGGTCTCAGTACAGGATCCAGTAAAGCACATAGGTCATGGATTGTTGAACAATTGAGTCTGTAGATGGCAATGATGTGATGTTCCTCCATGGTATCCAAATCAACAAGAGGTCTGTACACAGATGAGGCCCTCCCTCACCACAATGGTCTGTACCTATGGGGAGGAATGAACAGATATGAGGGACACACATACACATGCAAAACATGTTGTGAATTATTAACTGGTGTGCAATACATAGGTTACTCACACAAGTGATGTATGATAAATGTTAGCCACATATATGCAGAGATACCTGTGGTCTAATAGCATGCCAGTGTGGATACATTTCATGAGATGGGTGGATGTGAGGAACAGACACTCATGTGGGCAGGCGAATAAGTGCTGGGATTTGTGGGCCCAGAATGGGGCCCCTGACCAGGAAATATGTACGTGCCTCCTGCCATCCGCATATTAAGGAATGGAAGTGACATCATTCAACTGGCGGTAGTTGTCATGTCAGAAGGAGTTGTTCAGGGCTGTGCACCCAATCATTGGATAACATGGTTGTCGAAGGGGAACCTGGGCCAATCATGACCACCGCCAGTGGTGACGGTGCACACCGCCGTGGAGCGTATGCCATGTCATCACCCCAATTTCACTTGACTCCCGAATCCCGTTCATACAAGTACTCCACTCAGTGTGCTGCTGTGTCCTGACTCTGGTTACTCTAATGGCAGTAGTTACAAGGGAACGGCCCCCTGCCTTCACCACAGAGGAGCCCGAGAAGCTGGTGGACGGGGTCCTACCCCTGTATACCAAGTTATATGGGCGACCAAAGGAGCAGGTGAGTTGGCGGTTGTCTTGCATGGATGTGTGTGATAGTGGCAGATGCATGTGTGCTTGATTTGTAACTGCACATGCGTAGATTGTGTGGCATGTACTGTGAGTGATTTGGTAAAATGATCCTGTGAAGTTTCCGTCCCATAGGGGACGACATGTCAGCTGTATCAGATAGCCATATCATGACTTCTGTTTTTCTTCTCTGTGTGTCCCATACAGGTCAGCGCCCATCAGAAGAGGGGACTCTGGCAAGCCATTGCCAAGGAGATGTGGACCCTAGGGGTCCAAACCTCTGGACCACCCACTGCAGGAAGCAGTGGGAGGACCTGCATCGCTGGGCCAGGAAGACCTGTGAGGCCCAGCTGGGGAAGGCTTCCCAACAAGGAAGGGGTGCCCATCGGACCCTGACCCCCCAATGGCCCGCATTCTGGCGGTGACATATCTGGATTTGGATGGGCGCTTGAAGGCAGCACAGAAGCCACAAGGGGGTGAGTACCAACACTGTTTAATGCTACTTTGATGGATGTGTTTGGGTGCTGTGGTATGTATGCTGCCTAGTACCAGGCACTCTTACAGATGTGTTCCTGCAGTCCTGCCCCCCATAGGCATGGAAATGGTGTGGGGCAGGTGTCAACCGGTCCATATAGGCCCATGACTGTTGATCTTCCTGTACTGTAGGATTCTTTGTGGGCCCATGGACTAGTGGGTGCATTGGCTGGACATGGTCCCCCATGTGTGTAGTCCACACTGTTCCTCAGATCCGTGTTTCTTGTGAGCAATGTGTCGTATTCTGGGGTACTGGCCACTAGTCAGGGGCATAATTACGACTAGTGTTGTAGGTGCTGCGTGTAGGTATGTAAGCTGGATGTGGTTGTGTATGCAAGTATGTACATTCATTCAGGTATTTTCAGATTTCGCTCATGTTTCGTCTCCCCACCCCTGTGCTCTTGTGTCCTTTGTGTACATCAGCATCATCTGGCGAGGGAGCAATGGACCCAGCGAGTGGAAATGCAGCAGCCCACAGTTCCAAGGAGGCAGAGTCGGCAGAGCCCAAGGGGATCAGTGGGTTGGAGGGCGAGGGGAGTGCCACGGGGAGGCAATGACCACTGGCGGTCGTGACTCTGATACCTCCTCCGATGGCAGCTCCCTGGTGGTGGCGGTCCCTAGTGGGCCCACCCATTCTTTGTCATCTTCCGCCACCCCCTATGCCATCTCCGCCCTCCAAGTTGCTCCCCACCCAGTTGCCCGTGCCTGCTCACCCACAAGGGTGGGTGTCTCCTTCGCCCCAGGCACCTCATCCCCTGCCCCAGTCAGCCCTGCTGCCCTCACGGAGGAGGCTATTGACCTCCTGAGGACCATCTCTGTAGGTCAGACAATCATCGTGAATGCCATCCAGGGGCTAGCATCAACACACATCCACTACACATCAGCATACTGTACAGGCACCTTCATCCACGTCCAGCGCACCTACACCTTGTACAACCACTCCCTCTACCTCCACTCCCACACCTTCCTCCATATCCACCTCAACTGCCCCTAAGAAACTTTTTATCTCCTGTGTTGACCTGTTTGAACCCACTGGCCCAACCCGTCTCGTCCCTAAACGTGCACATCTCCTTGCCCTGTCCACTCATTCCCTGTCCAAGTCCGCCCCAGTCTGCCCTTCCCATTCCCGTGCCCCTTCACCAGAGAGGAAGAAGCCCAGTGTTGCCCCAGGTCCCTCTGCCACCCCCCCGGTCCAAGCCCACTCCACCACCTTCCAAGGGCAAGCCCAAACCCCCTCCACCTCCCAAACGTAAGCCCAACCCCCCCCTTTCCAGGCATAAGTCCCTACCACCCCACCACTGTTCCCTGAGGTGCCTGGCTGCCCCATTGATGTCCCTTTACAGTGGAGTACCCTGTGCACATGTGGGAGTCAGGTATGGCCCATTTGGACCCTTCAGGGTATTCGTCACGGACTGGCCAATGGCCTTATTTGGACATTACTATTTTGATATTCTATTAAAGTTTGTTTGCCCTTTGGTGCTGTTGGCACAATATGGAGACGTGGTTCATTGTTTCATCGTGCTGGTGTGGTGTGCCCATGTGTGTACTTTGGTGCAGGTCTTTGTTGGCTTTTGTCGGGTAAGTACCTCTTATTCTGGTGTGTATGGCTTGAGATGGTGGGAGAGGTTGGTAGTGCATTGCAGAGTGGGTGAAGTGGGTGGGTGTGTAACTGTGCCGTTTCTTCCCATGTTTACTAGGTTGCGGTACTTACCATCATCGTCTTCATCGGCAGTCACAGTCGTGGAGGTATATTGCAAGGAGCAGGACTGGCATTATTTGCAACTCTTTCTCCATGGCTGCTTTGGCATGTTGTGTGTGCCTACAGTGAGTGTTTCCTTTTATTTGGTTCCTTTCCACCATGCTTTGCCTGGCGGTGGTTCCCGCCCCGGAACTGACGGCGGTCTTGTGCTTCATTATTTGGTGGGCAGGTGGGGCCTTTCCATCGGCCTGTGGGAGGCCTCTTCTGTCGTCATCGGCACTGCAATGATGGCGGTATGTGGACGGACCGCTTCTTGTTTCTCATGTGCTTCATTATTTGACGGTCCGGACCCCCAACCTTTTGCCGGTAGTCGCCGCCACCACCGGCGGAGTGGTGATTGCTGCCATGTTCATAATGCGGGCCTTGATGTCCTTCTGCCCCGCAGTTCTGGCTGTAGTCATGTCTAAAGGTCCTATGGGAATTAACATGGGAAGCACAACTTTTTTTACCCTCCCCCATGTTTTTCAGTCCCCACTTGTCGGATCACTCTCAAACTTTCTGTGTGTAACAGGAATTACGGGGGAACTTTTTTTAGCACATTTTGTGAAGATTCTTCAAACTGTGGCAACGATATAGGCAAGTTAAAAAAAAGCTTTTTCTATGGAAACATGGTCCAAATAGTACCTATTGGTGACCGCCAGTAGTAATTTGTAGGTAATAGGTTATATATATATATATATATTTATATATATATATGTGTGTATATATATATATATACACACACACACACAATGAGAAACTGAAAAACAGGAAACACAAAATATGGTGGATAGCCCACCCTTTAAATAAACATGTGATAATAAATAACCCCAAGACAGATCAGGTCATAATGGCAGAAATTACAAGCAAGCATCCACATTCTGCTCCCAGATACAACAGATTCGTAGATTTAGAAATGGTGATGCAACCTCTCCTCTTGATTAAGAGACAGAGAGGATTCCTCAGCAATTTGCATGCCCTAAGGTTCTTGGAAATGCATGAAGGGACCCCATATGTTATCAAAGGCATGGTGTTGGTCCTGAATCTTAAAGTTATGGCACTCATAAGTGGCCTATTGGTATAGTTTTGTTATCCTCTCATTATGTGAAAGTTGATGGGGGAATCACCAGTGTTGTAATATGCAGATCTTTGTGGCCACAAGGGCTACTGACATGAATTGCCACCAATAAGAAGTTGTGTCATCAATATCCATAAAATCATGCAATCAATCAATCAATTAATCAATCATTTGTAGAGCGATGCACTATCACCCATGGGGTATCTGGGCGCTGGTTTGTGTGAACTCTATTGAACAGCCAGATCTTAAGTTTCTTCCTGAAGTTCGTTAGGGAAGGTTTTGTGCAGAGGTCGAGTGGCAGGGTGTTCCAGGCCATGGCAGCAGTGTAGGAGAAGAAGTGGCTACCGCTGTGGTTGCAATGGATTTGGGAGGTGTGTGGAGGAGCACAGGTGTTTGGCAGGTTGATGGAAGTTCAGTTGGTGGTTGATGTAGAGAACAACTTTAGCGGAGTCCACAAAATAGATTAGATTAGTATCATTAATCATTCGCCACACTTTGCGTCAGTGTTGGGAGAGATTTGGACAGGCCCACAGTATATAAAAGATGTTGCATCCTGCTGCATAACACCTCCATTAAACAGCACCCTGTTTCAATTCACCCCTACGCAGCTTATATGGGGACCAGTACCAATTAGTGTAATAAAGTAGGAGAGTTTCATCCGGGCCTCCCACAGGGAGCAGTCAATGTGACTCATGTTTGGTCCAGGTCTTGTCTGAATATGTGACACCAAGTCGCTTCTGCCAGTAAGTTTTGTTCACCCTTTGTGTATCCTGAGTGCATTTACTGTTTAGAAGAATCTGATATAGATTTGAAAAAGCACCTCTGGTAAATTCCCATGTTCGTTCATATCTCAGGAGAAGAGAACCAGGGAGAGCGATGGGATCCCGGCCAAGAATCCCCCTCAGATAGTACCATAATTGCCAATAACTCAGTAGTTCTGACAGAGGTAATTCAAGGTCTAAGCAAATCAACTAAAAAGCCCACAAAAAATCACCATCAAGAAGATCATTGACCATACAAATTATTACTCTTTCCATAATGGCCATCGGATCGCTGTACAGCCTATTGTA
This sequence comes from Pleurodeles waltl, assembly GCF_031143425.1. NCBI lineage: Eukaryota > Metazoa > Chordata > Amphibia > Caudata > Salamandridae > Pleurodeles > Pleurodeles waltl. The sequence goes on from NC_090450.1 coordinate 963,631,248, forward strand.
ATGTCCCCATTGGACCACAGTCTTGCATCTTTGTTGACAAACCTGTCTATTCCCAGCAGCCTTTGTAAGTCTCTCCATTCCACCCACATTGCTATAAGAGTAGGGTACAAAGAGAGGATTAAGAGGCACTGATATTGTATAGGATCCCTATGTCTGTGTGACCTACAACCACCCAAAGCCATTGGCTAATGGCGGTCATTCAAAAACAGGCCAGTTGCGATAAGTGATGTACAGGATAATAATGCACGTCTGGGAGTTTCAGCCCACAGACTCTGGTGTTGACATGCAGTCATGCTGGTTTAAGACTGGGTTTCCTGCCTGCTCTTGCAAAGGCTTTAATGCGTTTGTTTAAGTTGCAAAGTGTGTCATTGGGGACCATAAACTGCAGCATTCGGAGCACATAGTTGAATCAGGGTTCCGTCACCATTTATATCACCTGCACCCAAACCTACAAAGGAATCATGCTCCGTATTCATTATCAGTGGCTGCAGGTTATCGGTCACCATACGATCCATGCCCTTATTGACCAATAGACCTAGGTATGTCAGTCCTGAAGTCTTCCAGGTGAAGTCCTAGAAATCCTGGTCAATGATAAGGCACTTTATTTTGGTCCAGCTAATTCTATAACCAGAGAAGGCAGAGAAAGTGATGATCAGCGAGATCAAATGCAGGATCGAGTTAGTTTGGTCTCTGTGGGAAAGAGCATATTGTCCATGTATAGCATTCGTTTTTTTCAACCCACAGGCATCACAATGCCCTGAATGTGGTCAGCCTGGCAGACGGCAGCCACCAAGGTCAATATTATTGTATTTTGTAAGTTTGCACCACTTTTGCGTCAAGAAATTACGCAAATGCGTGCACAAAAAAAGTATAAATATGGGTCCAAGAGCCAGATGTAGCAAACATTTGCAAGTCGCAAATGGCCCAATTCGCTATTTGCGACTTCGCAAAATCCGAAATGGGATGCAAAAATCCAATTTCCGAAGTGCAAATAGCGATGCGAGCCATTACCGACTCGCAAAATTTGTGATCTGTTTTTGTGACCCGCAAATAGGAAGTTTCAAATTGGGAGTCGCAAACCATATGCAAAAGCCAGTCGCAAGTTGCGACTAGTCGCAAAAAGCCCATTTTGCACATCCAGATTACCACTGATTCAGAGCAGGTGGTAACCAGAACCAAAGTATAAAAGGAGACCCAGAAGGCATCTGGGTTACTCAAAATGGCTGAACTGTACGTGATAGCATGGAGGAGGAGAGTCCAGGACGCCCAGCAGAGGAGGAGGAGGAGGCAGAAACAGGAGAGGATATACCGAACCAGGCAGACACTATTTCAACAAACTGAGGAGGAGATTTATGACAAATATAGACTGAACAGTGCAGCAATTTTAGAATTAATTGAACTACTTAATCCTCAGCTTGAACGACAGACAATGCGCGGCAGCGCCATCCCTACACATGTGCAAGTGCTATACTCACTGCACCTCTTGGCCTCGGGTAGCTATCAGGGGGTGATTGCTGTAGCAGGTGGGGTATCCCAGAGCTCACTCTCACGATTCTTCAGATCATTCCTAGATGCCATACTCACAGACATGTCCAGATATATATACCTACCCAGGAATGAGGCAGAAATTAACAGCACCAAGTTGGACTTCTACAAAATTGCCAAATTCCCCCATGTTATAGGGTGTGTGGACGGGACACCTGTACAAATCTGCCCTCCTGCAAATCTGGAATATGTGTTCCGCAATAGGAAATGTACTCACTCTCTCAACATCCAGGTGGTGTGTGATGCACATAATGTCATTACTGACATTGTAGCAAAATTTCCAGGGAGTACACATGACTCATACGTATTCAGGCACAGTGGGATACACCAACACCTAGAACGTGGGGAGTTTGGAGAAGGATATCTATTAGGTATTGCTGAATACACCCTGAAGCCTTACATACAGGTCACTGTGGAAACCATTCATGCCATGCTCAAATTGCAGATTTTTTTTCAAACAGGTGACAGTGCATATGCCCTGAGACCATGGATACTTACCCCGTACCTAACACCTGGCAATGAGAATGAAAGGCGATATAACAGTGCCCATCGGCGGACCAGAACTGTCATTTAGAGGACATTTGGATTGATAAAGGCAAGATTCAGGTGCCTCCACAAAAGTGGAGGTGCACTCCAGTATGCCCCAGAAACCGCATTCAAGATTGTCGCCGCCTGTGCAATCCTACACAACATTGCCACCAGACGTGGGCTACATCTCACCCCTGAAGACACAGACACAGAGGATGAGGAGCAAGAGTTACCACACCGACAGCCTGGGGATAGAAGCATCACAAATCAAGGCAGACAGAGACGGAACCACATTGCAACCCAATACTTTGGCAGGTACGTGGCAACTGTCACCACACTCACTGATGTGAGACACACATAGCCCAGTTGTGTAGTGAAAGAAACAAAACCTTTTTATTACTAAACTATATGGGAAAAGAATAGTGCTGTCTGTCACAGTCTGTAATTGTCCAAATGTAATGAAGACACATTATGGGGGTCATTTTGACCCTGGCGGTACGAGACCACCAGGGCTAAAATGACGGAAGCAGCGCCAACAGGCTGGCGGTGCTTCCTGGCCTATTACGACCGCGGCGGAAGCGGTGCGGTAGCACCGCCGGGGCCGGCGGTATTCCGCCACATTTGCCCCGGCGGTGATAATCCGCCTGGGCAGTGCTGCTAGCAGCACTGCCCAGGGGATTACGAGTCCCCTTTCCGCCAGCCTTTTCCTGGCGGTTTGAACTGCCAGGAAAAGGATGGCGGAAAGGGGAGTCGCGGGGCCCCTGGGGGCTCCTGCACTGCCCATGCCATCGGCATGGGCAGTGCAGGAGCCCCCTGACAGGGCCCCATGGAGCTTTTCACTGTCTGCATAGCAGACAGTGAAAAGCACAACGGGTGCAACTGCACCCGTCGCACAGCCGCAACACCGCCGTCTCCATTTGGAGCCGGCTCCTGTGTTGCAGCCGAGATCCCCGCTGGGCCGGCGGGCGGAAACCAGGTTTCCGCCCGCTGGCCCAGCGGAGATCTCCAAATTGCCGCGGCGGGAGTGCGGCTGCATTGGCGGCCGCCCGGCAGTCCGATCTTGGCGGGCGGCATTACCCCGTAATGACCCCCTATAAGTCATGTGCCTCATGTATAGTGCTGTATGGTGGCTCACACCCTCCTACTTGAGCGGCCAGCATGGCTCATCCCTGGTGGGTCCCCTGACCCCTGCCGTGCACTACCACTCCGTAGCACACAGGACTCACTGGCAGACACGCTACTGATGGTAGACCCCTCCTCGCAGTCCTGAGGGGTCTCCCCTGTACCCCTTGCAGCATGCCTACTTTCCATCAGGTCCACCGCGTGGCTGATGCGGCCAAGTCCACGCACCACATCACCAGCAAAGTGCCCAAGTTGCACCTTTAGGCTGACTGTCCGTCGTGAGAGGCCTGTAGTATTGGTTGCAAGACGCCCAATGGATGCAGCCAGGCGGTCTAAACGTGCCGCTGTGTGGCGCTCCCTGCGCCTTGCATGTCATCGGTCTGCCACTAGTTCAGTCACCAGATGGCGGATGGCCTGTGTCAAATCCCCCAAATGTTCATTCATCCTGGTGAACTCACTGTTCACATCCGCCAGCCCATTGGTCATGCTGCTCTGCCTCCTGTTGAGGGTTCTTGTGAATGTCCTTAATTGTCTACTTTGCAGGCGCTGACCATGGATGAGGGATGCCTCCCAGCCCGTGAAGACTACTTCCCCTACCTCCTCATGGGGCACCGACTGAACTTCTGCGCATTCGTCCAGCTGCTGGCTCTGATTGCCTCTCTGTGGGGCTGGGCCCTGGGGTTGTGTCAGCTGCCCCCATGTCCTGTGCTTGTACCTCTATGGACCCTGGTGGTGTCCTGCTGGGCCCAGCAATTTCAGCAGCAGCCTCCTGCAGTGTCTCTGACCCATGCTCTCCTCCCTCCCTGGTGTCGCTGCTGGGGGTGTCTTGTGGGAGACCTGTGGGACATAGGGGATACACTGTCAGTCTCTCACTTCTGTTTTATGCCTCATAATAAACATTTGCCTATATTCTGACTACTATACTACATTGCCCATAATGCACTATTCTAGAGGTTGCTAGACTGGAATGGAGCTAGTCTGGTGGTGCCTGCTGCTGTCTACTGGGATAGCGTGTATACTGCATTTGTGGGTGTCAAAGCATAGATCATGGTACTCACTTTTTGATGTCCCTGGCGCTGAACTGTCCAGTTCTACCATGCCAATGACGGCCTCTGGCTCCAGGGTCTGCTCAACCATGCTTTCCATGGCTGTGGGTGGTGGGACGGTGGATGGGCCTCCTCTGGTGCCCCTCATCTCCCTCATGCGCTCTGCAACCCTCTCCTTCGTCCTGGAGCGCAGGTCATACCACCGTTTCCTAATTTCCTCAAGGGTGCGGTGGCTCACCCCTATGGCATTTATCTTTTCCTGGATCTACTGCCACATCATTTTCTTTTCAGTGTCTGGGACACTCATGGCTGCCTTCCTAAAGAGTTCATCATGGTGCTGGCAGCATTCTTCAGTCAGCACCTCCAGCTCTTTGTCAGAAAACTTCACCTTTCTTCTCCTGCCAGCACTGCCTGTCTCCTCCATTGTTGCAGCAGCTCCTCTCTCCTGGGTGTGGCACAGCAGTTTGGAAAGGGTGTGGTCCTCCCTCCTACCAGGTGTATTTGATGACTTCCTGGTTCTGATGTCATCACCAAGAGCCAGGAAGTGTTTTTCGAATCTGTTGTGAAGCACATGCAGGCAATTTGCGAGTCAGTCGCAATTTGCGGCACCCTTCTCGCAATTTGCGACCTCGCTTTTAGCTAAAAGTGAAGGTCGCATATTACGGTGCGACACCTATGCGACTCACAAATTGGTGTCGCAAATATTTCTTGAATTTGATTTTGCAAGTCGGAAATAGCGATTCGCATGGTGTCGCTATTTCCGATTCACAATATTTTACCTACCTACATCTGGCCCCAAGTGTTCTAAAGCTAAAAGGAACAATAGAGGGGATAATGGGCAGCTCTGTTGTGTTCCGGAGTATATAAGAAAGGCCAGCTTCATATACAACCTGTAGTCAATCTACACAGTAGGACCCACTGAAGGAGCCAACTAACCCTCAGCAGAAATGTAGGCTCAATCACAACCAGGCCTATCGTGCAGAAAAGGTACCCACACTCGACCAGGTAAAGGCCTTCTCTGAATCCAACAATAGTAGAATTTTGCATCTGCATCATTACACACTTTCCACAAGATGTTCTTTAGGAAACGCATGTACTTCCTCGACAAGCAAACAGCCACAAAACCCACTTGTGAGATGTGTATAAAGCTTGGAATCACCTGTTTGAGATGTCAACAGTGCGGTCGAAAGTCCTTTTATGTCTATATTTACGAGTAATATCAGGCAACAGCTCGCACAATGAGCAGGATCTTTGCTGGGTTTCAATATGGTTCTAATATGGCCTTTGTTGGACTCTGCACACATCGTGCCCCTGTCTTCCAGTTCTTTGAAGACTTTGTAGAAGAAGGTAATCAGCAAGTGTTTGTTGATTTTATAAAATTCAAAAGGGAAGCCATCGTCCCAGCACTTTATTATTGCACAAGTCAACGATTACTTCCAAGGTTTTAGTTATCTCCCCTCTTAGAAGCTGCCTGCTCATCTCTGATAGGGTTGGTAGTAGAATACTGTAAAAAAAAGTCCTGCTCACACTGAATATCATCTGGCACTTCAGAACAATTGAGGCTGCCTATAAAATGAGAAACTGTGTTTGCAATCTCAACTGCATTGGTCTGGAGCCTTTCGGTTTCATCCTTAATCACTGACATGGCTTGCCTAGCCTCCTTTTGTCATAAGTGGGTTGCTGACAGTGAGCCTTCTTCTTCCTCTTGCTCATAATAGCACCACTTAAGGTGCAGCAGGGCCTAGTCAGACTGCATCACGAAGTAGGAGTTAAGATCACATTTAGTGGCTTCCAAATAACATAAGAGGTGTAGCATAGTGTGAGCTATACAGCTACCAGTGAGGTTGAAAACCTCCTCTTCCAGGATTACCAGTTTTTCCCAGGCCTCCCATTTTTCAAATGCTGAGTCCCTCATAAGTGATGCTCCCAGTTTTCAATTTTTACTGATTTTTACAGATAAATACCGACAGAAAGTTAAGATCACATTTAGGGGAAGATTTATACTTTTTGCTGCAAACCTGTGTTACCGCAGGTTTGCGGCAAAAAGTATAGCGACGGCTAGCGCCATTCCTAGACGCTGGCCGGGTGCCATTTTTAACAAATGTCACTAGCCGGCGCTAAGGCCCTGTTAGCATCCTTTGAAAGGATGCTAACTGGGCCTGGGAGGCGTAGGGGGTACCGGGGCTTGTGCGCCAAATTATGACGCTACACTGTTTAGAGGCAAACAAATTGCCTCTAAGCAGTGTAAGACCATTTTCAGGCACACAAGCCGTCCCCTGGACCTGGCCATTGGGGCCAGGGCCATTTAGGGGGTTCCAAGTCAGGGCCCCCGGGTGGCGTTGGACAGAAAAAATAAAACACCTGCCCGGAATTGCCTTTGGATGGGTTCCCAATCTCTGGGTGACCTCTTGGTGTGGGAAGGGGTGGGTGGGGGTGTCCCTGGGGACAGTGAAGGGCACCTGTGAGCAATTTGCATGGTCTCTGACCATGGAAATCTGCCTCCAGGTCCCCTTACGCCTGCCCTGACCCAGGCGTTAAATAAGGGCGCTAAGCAGGCTTAGCACCATTATTTAAGACCCTCCTCCTCCTGTGCATGATTTTTGCATGGGAGGATAAATAAGGCGGTAGGGGCTTTGAGGCATTTTTTGCCTGGGAACTCCTACCTTGCATCTCATTGACGCAAGGTAGTTTTCCACAGGCAAAAAATCACTTTAACTCCAATATTTTGGCGCTAGACATGTCTAGCGCCAAAATATACAGATGGAGTTAAGTTTGCGCCGGATTTGCGTTAAAAAAAATGACACAAATCTGGCACAAACAGAGTATAAATATGGGCCTAAGTGGCTCCTAATGTAAGAAGTGTAGCATAGCGTGAGCTGTATAGCTCCCAGTGAGGTAGGATACCTCCTCTTCCAGGATTACCAGTTTTTCCCAGGCCTCCCATTTTTAAACTGCTGAGTCCCTCATAAGTAAGGCTCACAGGTTTTTGTTTTTATTGATTTTTATAGATAAATACAGACAGAAAACAGTGTGTTTACTGTCAGTATTTATTTTCAAATTTGGAAATATATGGAAAATTGTGCTTCTTGTAGGTGACTCTATATGTTGTCTTTCGTTATTTCCATGACAACAGCTGAGCAGATAGACAGCACGGGGAGTTAAAAAAAAGATTGACATTTCCCTTCATGTAGGCATGTGGTAACATATATTTGTATTATAATGCTGATTTAATCTCTGGGTGTATTATTTTGCTATATTTGGCTGCTCAATTTGCCAAAACGCGACAGGCAGAAAAGTATGAGTGCATGTTTATCTGTTAAGTCAAAGTCGAAATATACCATTTCACGACTCCACTTATTCTTAAATTACAAAATACATATAGATAAATGCCAATAAGATGGCCAAAAAATAATTATGGATAAATACAGACGGGAATGTTAAAATATCATAAAACCGGGAACCCTACTAAGGTTTCCCCATGCAGCCCAAAGAACTTTGAACCAGGGGGAGGTTGGTTCATTCTCCTCTGAGCACTGGCAGTGATGAATTAATTTCTGTTTAGAAGCAGGTGCAGCATGCCCCAGGTCCAGCTCCAACAGTACCGGAACATGGTCCACTTTTTTACCCTCCCCTATGCTACAGTCCGTCGGTAGGACTAGCAAGGAGTAGCTCACAAGAAAGTTGCCTATCCTGGAGCAGGTCCCGTGTATGCAGGATATGAGCGTGTATTCCCTGTCACAAGGGTGATCTAGGCACCAGAAGTCCTGCAGGTCATGTCCCATGACATGAACACCCAGTTCTGGGCATTGACCTTATCTAAGGCTCTCTACCCATCTAAATATGGATCAAGTGTTAAGTTTCAGTCCCAATCTATGATGGTCTTGAGAGCGACAAACTCTGTCAAGACTCTGGAGAGGGAGGAAAAGAAAGCGGTCCTGTACTGATCTGGGGCTGAGGCAGATCCCACTACTGGTGAGCGATCTGCTGGTCATCCAGGTTTTCTGCATTGTGGGGGGCTATGCTGCACCTCTAAGGGGATGTAGAAAACCCAGACGAGTCAGGAGTCGGACGAGTATCTCTGATGGTACTGCTGCGAACAACTCTGCCTTCCAATCCCACTGTGGCTTGTCCCATTTCAGAGCTGATAAATATATATATATTTTTTTTTCTTGCAGTGGGGCTGCGTCGGGGATTTTGTGGCAATGTATGCAAAAGTATTTTACGCTTATGTAGTGGGTGAGACCACTGACATTAATGGACGAAAAACGCAGAAACTTAGGCTGAGATTGAAGGGGCATCAGGAAGAGCTGTTCAGAAACCAAACCTAACTGTGTCGGTTGTTATTTTAGTATAATTTGCGCTCCAGCCTCAAACCATGAATAGAATGGGGTTATATTTTTTTGCCCTGCGTTTGAAATAATATCCAGCAGATAGCGCTCTTTCCTCACGCAGTTTCATCATTTTTGGTCGGTTAGAACAAAGGAAAGGAGACATAGGGGCTCATTCTTACCTTGGCGGACGGCGGAGGCCGTCCGCCAAGGTACCGCCGTGAAATGACCGCACCGCGGTCAAAAGACCGCGGCGGCCATTTAAACATTTCCGCTGGGCCGGCGGGCGCTCTCCAAAAGAGCGCCCGCCGGCCCAGCGGAAATGCCCCTGCAACGAGGACGCCGGATCAGAATTGAGCCGGTGGAGTTGCAGGGGTGCGACGGGTGCAGTTGCACCCGTCGCGTATTTCAGTGTCTGCTTTGCAGACACTGAAATACTTTGCGGGGCCCTCTTACGGGGGCCCCTGCAGTGCCCATGCCATTGGCATGGGCACTGCAGGGGCCCCCAGGGGCCCCGCGGCACCCCCTACCGCCATCCTGTTCATGGCGGGTTTCCCGCCATGAACAGGATGGCGGTAGGGGGTGTCTGAATCCCCATGGCGGCAGAGCGCGCTCCGCCGCCATGGAGGATTCACTAGGGCAGCGGTAAACCGGCGGGAGACCGCCGGTTTACCCTTTCTGACCGCGGCTGAACCGCCGCGGTCAGAATGCCCTTGGGAGCACCGCCAGCCTGTTGGCGGTGCTCCCGTGGTCGGTGACCCTGGCGGTCACCGACCGCCAGGGTCAGAATGACCCTCATAGAAAGCATCTCCCTGCTAGTGACTGTGCGAGCCCTGCCAGCCGCATACATGCCAACAGTTTAGAAGAGGAAAGAGGGAGATTTAAAGAAAAAGAAAAATACCCCTTTAACTTCTATTGAAGCAGAGGAAATTTGAGGCGAGGGACACAAAATTCAAGCCGTGATTTTCTGAAGGAACCGGGATTTTCCCATCTGAATCGGGTCTATTGGCACATTTCACAAAGGGGCCCCATCATTTTGTGTTATGCCATTGTAGCATATACAGGGGCATATTTAAGAGCCCCTAGCGCCACTTTAGCGCTGCCATAGCGTAATTTTTACTATGCTAGGGTGGCGATAAAGTGGTTTTTCTTCTGCGCCGTATTTACAAAGTGGTGGCATGCCTGCATTAGTAACCCCTTGCTCCACATTCTGCCTGTGCCAGGCATAACGTGTGGAAAGGGGGGTGTTCTTGTGCTAGGACGCTCGCAAAAATGGCGCAGTGAAATTTACAGATTATACTGTGCCATTTCCAGCGCCATATTTAATGCCTGCTCAGAGCAGGTGTTAAAATGATTATCCCATAGCAGTTCTCCTGAGCCTAAGGAACTGTGTTTAGGATTCTTAGAATTAATAAACAGGTCCATCAACCCACCCCTCGCCGAATCCAACGTAATAGAACACTGTTCCAGGAAAGGAGAGTATGAAAACACCGAGCGACCCAATGTACTTGAGCTGAAACATAATAGAATTTATAATCTGGTTTCTCAAGGTCACTCTGTGAATATCAGAACATCATGCAAAGGTGAGAAGCATAGCATCCAGTTCTTTGAATATTTTGTTGGTCAACTGCACTTAACATTTGACAAAGTTTTAAAACAGTTGTAGAAATGTCCCCATCTTTGCCAGTGCTATTCTCTTCTCCGCCAAAAAGGGGAACACTTTAACAATGTTGTCGTCTATAAAATAAGAGTTTGTTCGGCGTATTTGAATTCACAGATATTGGAACCTATGTTGCTACCACTGAAGGGAAGGGCCAGAAGAGGATGTAGCATTTATGTGTGTACCAGGTCTGGTCTGGAAGACACAGGATCTAGTCCCATTCACTTTCAGACCAGGCACGGTCCTAAACTGCTCAGTGGTCTATTGAAAGTTTCAGCCCCCCTGGACGCGCTGCGGGTGCAATAAAAGGCCATCTACACACAATGGCATAGGATGCACAGTGCCTGGCATACGAGTCCACCTGTGTTCATTAGACCACCCCAAACTCATCATGGCCTGGGTCAAAACCAGCGTGAAATATGAGGGCAATCCATAATACTGAAATAAATCTAATTTTAAGAAAATCCCTTATTCCATGATACCTCTGGGAGAAATTAGAGGGTACTTCTGAAAATAAGTGAACCGCCTGGGTTCTAGCATTTGAACTAATAGTAGTGTGGGGAGAAGTAGAAAAAAGTTCTGGGGGAAGAAACTGGCTCGGGGAGGGGGGGAGTGAATATCAGCATTGGTCCCGGCAGCTAGGTGTTTGGGAGGTAATTTGAATGTGAAAAAACAATTCCACAATTTACCATTTACCTTAAAGAAATATACATGATGGTTGACCATGTATTGAACATAACGTTATTGAAACTCGTGAATTTCATAGAGGGATTATACATGCTCGTCCTTTGTACGGGCCATGCATGTGTGTGCGCGCGTGCGTTCCTGAGTGCGCGTGTGTAGTGGCAGAGATCCTGAGACTAGGAAAAGAAGCACGTCAAGCTGAAGCAGCCAATAAGCGGCGGGTAAATTTGCATAGATAGGACGACCCCGCACAAAGTCAATGATTTAAGTAAGGCTCCGGGGAGGCCAAACCAAGAAGTTTCTGTTTCAGGATTTAGACCTCTGCTGAGTGCAGCACCATGTCCTGGTCACTGCTTCTCCTCATGCTCATCTGTTGCAAATGTAATGCTTATGTACTAACCTGTTTATCAGGTTGATGACTTAAAATATGATTATCTTCCCGAAAGACGTGGTTCTTTACTCTGATAGTCTGTTTCTTCAAATATATTTTTCCAGGTTCTTTTTCCCAGTTTGTGGTGACTCAGGAGTCCTCGGTGAATGTGTCTCCGGGAGGGACAGCCAAGCTCTCCTGCAGCCGCAGTGGTGGGTCGGTGGCTAGTGGCAATTACCCATCCTGGTACCAGCAGAGGCCGGGTGATGTCCCTGTGTTGATTATCTACAGCACCAGTGCCAGGCCCTCTGGAACCCCTGCCCGGTTCTCTGGGTCCATCTCCGGGAGCTCTGCCTATTTAACTATAACTGGAGCAGAAGCCGGGGATGACGCGGTGTATCACTGCTCCTTGTATGCTGGCAGCAACATCTGCACAGTGACAAGATCGAAAGGAGAACCGAGACCAAAACCTCTCCCCTTCCACTCACACCAGCTGGTGTTTGTTCGTCATTTAACCCCGCGTCCTCCTGTGAGTCGGTGCACCCCGGCGCAAGGACGCGCTAATGCCTCCGATTTTCACTTAAGATCGTTACACTTGTTTACCCCGCGGCGAAATATCTGTAACTTGTCTCGGTGACTTCATCTGACAAAGATATAGAAGCAAAGAGTGAAGGTTGGGACCACTGCCTATTTTTAGTATATGTATCTGCGATCTGTGGTATATTTTCAGATGCCACACTGAATGTGTCTTTTTCAGCACAATAATATTTTTAAATGACCTTAGGATGTGACCTGAGACTTGAAACAACATTTATCAACAATAGAAGTTAAAAGTGCCACTCTGTGGAGACAGGGGTCTAATCTACAACTGAGACCTGTTTCTAATTCACCTGTGTATGGGGGGAAAACATCACTGCCCGATAGGATTGTTTTTCTGGGATGGAAATAAACAAACAAAATAGGGAGTCTAATGGACAGTTGCGGCTCGCTGCGCGGTGAAGGGGCGGGGCAGGACGCAGGAGTTATAAACATTAAATACAAATAAAAAACTTGCCTGCCTCGTTGCTGCTTCTGGTCTTCCTGGTCAGAGGCTCCAAGCCTGCCCTGCGGCCAATCCTAACGCTGCACCGAATGCATAGAGTGAGTTGCTCTTGAGTGCAGATAGTTAATGCTGCAGTTTATGGACTCTCTGGGAGACAGCCACCTCCATGTATTCACGGTCTACCGAGCCACTGCTTGCCTCAGTTGGCCTCCCCAACGTCTATGCACCAAGCGGCTGTCCATGAGCCCTACTCGACACGATCCCGGTAAGCTGAATCAATACCACAATAGCAACGTCCCCCACTCTAAGCTATGTCCTATTACTGGACCACTCACCACCCCTTCCTCCATAGTCCTAATGAGTGCTGGCAATTGCCCACGAAAGGGGACCCGAGATCTGAATCTGAAGCTAAGGACTGGGCTGCGGGCACACCACCCCCCAAAACTAGACCCTGAAGTCTCTCTCACACCCTTCATTGCTGGCTTTCTCTTCCAAAACCTCCTCCCTCTCACACCCCATTTACCTCTTTTCTCTGAATCCCATTTGTGTGCAATGTAAGACTATTATTCCTATGGTCATTTTCCACTTTTGGGGATCACTATGTAACTGTATTTTGAAATATTTTTTCTTCAATAAAAAAAAAAAAATACAACACAAAAAGAATTGGCTGGAGCTCCCTGATTGGGTGCTCCCAGGCAAACTGGGAGCCCGTGCCTACTCTCTCCATCCCGGCAACATAGTGCAAGCTCAAGAGAGCACAGCGTGCATGTGTTTTTGGCCGGCCTGAGACGGCCGGCCAAACATACATGCACACTGAGGGGGAAGCGCACTCCCTCTAGTCACCGTCATTCCCAATGCTCCGCCCCTTTTACAATGAAATGATAATAAACATAGTTTATTATTGTTTTGTTGTTAAAGGTTTACAGTGGCTGTTGCTGGTAGGGGGCGACGCTCTTCTAACATAGCGGAGGAGTCGCTGATGCTCACGGAGCACAGAGCCTTGAGACATGGAGGCCAGACTCCCATAATAAATCATAGATTATAGTGTGTGGACTTGTGCACACTTACGACTTTTTCATAGACATAAACAAACAACTGTCACCAAGGGTATCCACTGATGTCAATTCACCAAAATATCAGGTGTAACAAAAGCAACATCACACATTAGTTGACCTGTATGACACTACAGGAACTGACATTAATAGCTTGCGATGCTGAAACCCAGGGAATTATGCTGTAAGATCTAATGCCTTGTGACATCACAGTAACTAATGGGACTGAACCCTATTGTATGCATGAAGGAGAAAATGCATTTTGAAATCACAAGTTTCACAATAGGAGAATGAAACACGCATTTGTAATCCAATGGGTCTTGCTGTGGCTCAAGTTAGAGCTATTAGCATTGTAAATTCCTAACTGGAGTTTTCTTGGCACATAGATTGAAAATAAAGAGTAAAACAGTTGACATAAACAAGCTGATTCAAAGCGCCACGGCTGCCATGAGCATGAAGGAGAGCCTCAAAAGGAAAAAGAAGTTCATGGACAGTATCAGCAAAAATGCAATTATCCATGTAACAAGGTCGATGGCCAAGGCGGTAACAAAACTGCCCCAAGGAGGGACAAACGTAAAACGTTTACCATTGATAACAAATGATTTTTGAAAGGCAAGCCAAGGAACGAATTATAGTGATGGGCATGCGGTGGGCGAGGTTAAAAGCCCACACATAGATTACAACAGGCCGGAGCGCTTGCGGGCTCGACCTAAAAATAAGGGTGGTTAGGCCCATGATACCATTTGGTACAGTTTTGTATGAACTATATATAAGTGCTCATTGCACTTCTGAATATATATATTTTGTGGAACTTAAAGTGTAATCTCCCCATGGAAGCTGCATACAACAGTGCTCACCACAACACACATTACTTTCTGTTCTGGGCACTGATCCTGGCTCCTCTGAAACCAGGGGTTGCTATCTGCAGGTCATGGGTCACAACGTCAAACCCTGGTGATCCCTAAATGATGTGCACGCCATATGTCTAACTCATTGTGTCATTTTATGGATTTATTGCACAGAAGAATTCACTGAGCCTTATTTTGTGGCTTAGGAGCTGCTATTGCAGAGATTTCACTTTTTGAAATGAGAGTTATACTTAAGTGTTCAAAAGGGGTGTAAATATCAGGCCATACTTTTGCTGATTTCGCTTTCATTCCTTGGGTTCCCTTCTTTTACCAAGTGACAAGCCTGCCGCTCTGAGGGTCTCACCTTTCACACACCCACTAGAAAAGTCTGCTCCGCTCACCTGGCGTTGGACACCATCCAATGGATCCACAAGACATCAGCCGGAGGAAGATCCTTCTCCAACCTCGCCACTAAAACCTAGAACTCTTTTCCTCTTCATCTCAGGCAATCTCGCTCTCTGCCTCAATTCAGGAAGGACCTCAAGACCTGGCTCTTCTACTGAACCGCCCAAACAGTACTTTGACTAAGCCGCAGATCTTCCCCCTTAACAGGTGATTGGCCGCTCTCTACAAGAACCCCGATTGATTGAATGAGAGCGTTTTGACACCTTTGATAATAGTTTAGGTATGGTGGTTGCTATACATATTTGGCACAGATCGTGATATTCATAATTAAATAAAAAGTGCCTTTGGTCTTTGTTAAAATAAATAAATAAATAAAACATAAATTTGGGCAAGATTGAGCCACATTGTGCAAAGTCATCAAAACTGCCACAAACCAACACTGAGTTTATTATCATCAACTTTCTAGCACAGAATGCTGGAAGGTTGTCTAAAACTAATACATGAGGACATACCATGAATGATATGTGGCATGATACAGGCTATATAACCTGTGGGTTCTAACACAATATCCTATCCACTAACAATTGTAGACATGGCTTTGATCCTAAAAAAATGCGTGTTTGGGTCAGGCACACAGTGGGAGTACAGCTTTTTCTCCAAACATTTGCCACTTTCCATGTGTACTGCACTGTCCAGCATACAAACAAGGTGAGAAAAGGTAGCCTAAGCATTATATTTTGAACTGGAAGTGTACAAGTCCTCACCAAAATATCTACCAGAGATCACACACACCTTTTCACTTTTCAAAGGTGTGTTTGTGGTGCAAGGCAACCAAATTGTGTGCCAGTGTTTCAGAAGAGAGAAGCAGTGCCATATCTTAGTAGATGTAAACTGGCATGTTGTCTCCATCACAGGCCAGGTAACGAAATGCAGAGTTGAGTGACATATTGGAACTTTGTCACCTGAGCCTGCAGGATGGCTCAGTGAGCTAAATATGGGCTGCTGCACTGTGCAGCAATCTACATATCGCAAGCTTGAATTCCAGCAAGACCGACTCAGCCATTTATACTTCTGATTTTAGTGATCTGGTTTCTATTAAACTAAGTAATAGTTATGCATGTTACTTTCAGAACTTAGAAGAGCCAGAAGAGCAATATCAAGAGCTATATAAGACAAGTCATGAATGCGTAAATACAGTATCTTTGAACAATTTCATTATAAAAACAAACATACAAAATTTATGAACTTGGATTGCACTGAAAGTATGGGAAAATCAAACTATTCCCCGAGTTGAAGGGTGCAAGGTAGTAGCCAGAAAATGAAAATACCCCCACTTTGATCCATATCTTGAATGCCATTGAGTGAGCAAAGCGAGACAGCCCTAATCAGTTTATGTGAGTTCCCTTCATCCCACCTTCAATTATTCTCTCCATCCTTTAAGCCTTTCATGCATCCATCTATCTATCCACCTCTTCATTCTTCCATCCATCCTTCCTTTCCCACTTTGTCTATCCACCCTTACATAATTACTCTTTCGTTCTTCCTTCTATTCCTCCACTAACATTTCCAGCCATTTATCCATCCTATTCCTATTGATACATCCCTTCATTTTATCCATTCATCATTTCACTGTCCTTTTATCAATTCCCTCATTCATCCAAACTTCTATCCATCCATCCATCCCCACCTACCTTTCCATCCATCCATCCATCCATCCATCCATCCACAAATTAACCCAGTTGTTCATCATTGCAGCCATTCTTTTTTCCACCCACCCATGCAATGTTTTACATTTAATCTATTAATATTTTCACCTTAATCTTTTCATGCTTGTAGCCCTTCCTTCTTGTCACAGCATCTTTCTTTTTCTCATATGTTCTTTATTTCACTCTTCCTTCCAACCCTTTCTCACACTCTCATTAGCCAGTATATTGTGGGTCCTATTTCAAGCAAGAAAGTGGGCCACCCAGCTGTTATTTGAATTATAAAATATAAAGCTAAACAGGGTTTAGTTTGCCCTCAGGGCTCATGGCCCTGGTGACACTGCACCTGCTACACCAATTAAAGATACACCCCTGCATATACTTTCTTTCTCTCATCTCTTGAGGCTCTTTTACTGTGATTGGCTTCACATACGTTATTATTTTCCCTTTCTGATGAACATTTATTTAAACAAGTATGGCCAAAAGGGTTTGCAAACTATGGGCCTGATTTAGATCTTGGTGGAGTTGGTTCCGTCGTAATTTTTCTGTTGGAAAACCCATCTGCCGCGTTGGCGAGCCTCACACTCTATTTGGATGTTAGCGGGACCATAGACGAAAGACCACCTGAGTCCTGCAGACTCCACCAGGAATCTACATCCATGTCGATACTGCCATTGGAAACAGCAGCTGGCAGCGGGACCCTAACCAGTGTTTCCACCAAGTCAATAACGATGTGCCTTCCCACCAAGGCAACTGTGGTGGGGTAACCTCCACACCTGATTTGGCAGATTGGAAAGGATATGAGGTCAAAACCTACCTTTTTTCCCATTTTTGCTTCTGTTTCCCACTGGAACCTGACTGGACAACTCCTGACATTGCTGCTGTCACTTGAGCACAAAGTAAAATGACCCCATCATTGCCAGTCTCGAAGGTGAGCAGTCCATATTACCCATTATCGTTGACATGTCATTGAACAGTAGCTAGGGACCTGTGAGTAAACATACACGTGCTACAAAAAATATAAAAATACCTGTGTAATGCATATGTTTGTACTAGATGAGTCAGTAAGTTAATATCACACCTGTGCAGACACCTGTTGATATTCAAACATTTTAATTTTTTGGTAGTGTAAGTATTCATTGCCTAAATGAATAATTACACCAAATCCCAATGACCTCATGTTTGCCAGCAATTTCAAAGTCTCAACTTTACAATGGGGCAAATCAGTGTGTTTCCAGTAAAGGATGTCCGTCAGAATAAGTCTCTCACTGTTACATTACTTACAATGGATTGAAACAAGTAATTTAACAGGAATAAGCAATCTGGAGAATACTTTGTGAAAGTTGAACTCAAGTATCCATTCATGTACTGCTTCTCTTAATGTACTATAGTTAGGCAATTTATGACATTTATGACAGTGGACAATGTTGTGTTGATACACTTTCTGCTGGCTTTGTTGCCCTTCACTTATATCCTGCCTATTGGCCAGGGGTAACATCTTCCTCAGGAAGGGGCATCTATTGGATACATCTCAGGCACCTGTAGGCTTTTACTTGAGAAAGGTGGCAGTACGTATGGAGGGATAAAGACAATGTAGGAATTGGGTTGGTTGAGTAAGAGTAGAAGGGGTGTGAATGGATTGGAAGGTTGAGGTAGAGGGAGCTGGAGTGGGTGATGTGGTTGTGACCATATGTGGATGTAGTGTCAATAGTGTGTGTATGTTGTGTTTTTGGGATGTATTACATTGTGTGTTATTTTTCTGCTGGAAAATGTGTTTGTGACGGAATGGCAAAGGTTCCTGATGTATATGGAGTGTGGGGAGAGGCATGACACATGTGGCCACAGTACCTCAGGTGTGTGCTGCTAGCTTCCATTCCATAGCCAGAGGAATGGGACAATGTTCAACACCTCCCGCGGTGGACCCCCATTGTCAGGACACTGCCGCTACAACAACATCAGTATGACTGTGAAATCTAATTATGTTCGGCTGTAACCCGCATTCCTGATGGAGACAGAGGAATGTTGGCCAGCATAGGAATCCCCCACACTGGCACTCGAAGGTTCAGCTGCAATTAATCTAAATACGGTGGTGTGAACATCGTCAGTGTGACGGAGTACTTGGAACTACCTCCACGGTGGGACGACAGTTGTCCCTCCAAGTTAGAAATGAGGCCCTATGTCTTGAGAATGAAAAAAAACACATGAAGCTCACTGTTTGCAGATTCCTTTTCAGCAAAAATACCTGAAACATCAGTTACCATATTTTTAACTTATGTTGCTGGAAACCCTGCTTTTTAATATAATTTGTTTGTGGGTGAAATTTCAAGAAAAACTGAAAAGTACCTGAATAGGATCTCACCATTTAGTTATTGATTTATTCCACACATTTTTCTACTTCCCTTTTACATCCATCTTCTATGCGGCGGACCATGTGGGGAGCACTAAGGCATTGCAATGTCTCAGCAGGTACTACCAAAGGCAAATTTAAAAGAATGTTCTCCAGTTTTTTTTCTGCTTTTATCTAGCACTCAGACCCAGCAGGCATATCTCCACATTGCTCAAATCCCTCCTGTTCAGTGTAGGTCACTCATAAACCTTTTACCAGAAGCTAGGTATTACGGGACAGCTCCAAACCATAGGTGCAAAGTCTGCACATACTAGGTAGCACCTGGGGCATCATAGATTATTGGTATGCATCTTGATGTTCAGTCTGTTTAGTGTGAGGTACGTTTGATGGACATAGTTAAGTTGACTGTGCCAAAATTGGTATTTCTAGAGATGATGGGTATATGCTCAAGAGCCTCGCACAAATCCTTAACACTATTTTGCCACTTTATTAATCTCTTCCATCTATTTTACAGAGTCTGTAAATTCCCTGAATTATAGAAAGGAGCATTTTAAAGAGCTATGAGATCAGATTTTGCCGCCACCAAAGGTGAGCATAATCTGTTGAGTAATTATTTTATTATTGTTCCAGTCTAAAATAGGTAAGATGCCTCTGGTTTCTCCTTCGTGCACCACCTACTAATATAACAAGAAAGGAGGCCGTAGACCCTGCACACTTCCTGTTTATCCAGAAGATAGCAAAGGGAATCTCATTTGTGACAAAAGTAGGATTGGGAAGGAATATACATATTGGTAGGAGAAAATGGGTATTCAGAGTAATGAAGATTACTGGTAAGTAACTGAATCATTGAATCATTACCTTATTTACTCATTTGATCATACCTATATGAGGATATTCAATAGCAATTTAAACACAAACTGATTTCCCAACACATAATGACAAACTCTCAAATGATGCTTGCAAACTCTTTAGGGAAAAATGAAGAGAAAAGTCATTCAGGATATCGCAGCTACTAATGCTTTAGAACCAAAAATTTATTGATACAACATTTCCAACACCCAATCGATAATGTGAAATAAAGGTAGATGGTACAGCTCAAGTAGCAGATTTAAAAACATCCAGAAGAGAGGCCCACAAGCTTCATCCCAGGAGACAGCCATTCCTTGTGTAGACCTACCTGTATTCTATGTGGCAGAACAGAATCCTGTGAGTTATAAGCAATAGCAATAAGTACCTTAAGACATCTGCTTAAAGTTTGAGTCATTTGTCCATGATGAAAAACAGCAAAATGTATTAACACATCCTCAAATTGTCCATATGACTGTGTCCAGAACAAATAAAACTTCACAGCCCACACATTATCCAACGTCTGTAGTCTTATTCAATAGTAGTGGTGCTGCAAAAAAAGGAAAGCAAAATGATTTCCTGATTAAATAAAGACATTATTTCAACTAATGAAGACATTAAATGAGTAAATGAGGACAGAAACTCAGACCCATTTTAAGCAACAATCTTTCTGAAAAAAAAATCAAATAAGGGGGTTTAATAGACAACAAACGTATCTCCCATGTCTATAAGGAGATTTAGCCACCCAAAAAGCATACCTTTAGAGATAGATGTTTTAAATCAGGAAAAGTGATGGTTTTCCAGCCTCCTTTATTGTCATATTTATAGGAGGGGCATAAAGGAGGAAAAGAAGGGGTCTTACTTTATTTACTTTTGATTTGTTCAGCTAGGACACATGGTGCTTGGATAGAGGTTGAACACCCTCATATAGTAAGTGGTGATACAAGTACACCTAGTAGTGGGTTGAGAAGGTAATGGTATTTACCTTTTGGGATGCTGGGTTTTAAAGGGATTTTGTGGTGGGTGGGTGTTTTCTTTTATAACAATGGGTTTGTATCTCTTTTTTAACAGGCATAACATGGACAGAAAGATTTGCAGCTCATAAATGGAAAAACATTTTGCTGGTTTTTTAGATGCAACATATTTTACAATAACTAAATATTATCCATTTATTCACTTGGCCCGGAACCTTGAACGTAACAGCTGTAATTATAGTGACAATATTGCTGCAACTCCACAGTTTTGTTTGAGTATTTCCTCTCTTCAGCTACTTAAGATCTCCTAAATGAGGCATATATAGGAGGGAAGCAACGATAATAAGATGTGTTGAAGTGCGCTAGGCTGTTAATCATCATAGTTGAATCCTTTTGGGCAGGACGCCATGGGGAGGCCTTGCAAAAGTAATGCCAAAAGAAGGTGCGAGATGGCTTAAAAGAGCTGTAATATTATCTAATAAGACAATTAAGAGTCTTTCCATTGCTAGTATTTGCTACAGATGTTGGCTTGTACCCTAGGCCTATTGGTATTATTTCTTTTGTTTTCCAATGTTTCACATTATGTAGGATGCACCAAAGCACTTCCACATAGTCAGTCAGTCCATGTTCATTTGATGTTGTAAATTGGTGATGTTAAACGTAATAGCAATAAATGAGATGTCCACCTGTATCAGCTATCCTAAGATTGTTTGTCATGGTGGCCAAAATCTATGACCAAAAGGGCTTGACCTGTAGGCAGTCCCACCAAATGTGTTGGAAATCCTCTAGAATGCCAGAACCACTCCAGCGAGAGAAACTTTTGTTGGTTTTCGTTTTAAATACTATTATTTTGTAATATGCTTACGTCTAATAGGCTGTACATCTCTAATCTGTGTGTGTGTGTGTGCATGTGTGAGCTTGTGTGTAGATATGTATATGTGGGATTTAATAATATTATTGTCACACACACACATATATATATATTTATATGTGTGTGTGTGTGACAATAGTAAATCCCACTAGTTTGGAAGAATATACCTATACAATATATGGTGACACATAGACCATGTATCCCGGTAAAGGTGATGTAATTGATGAGATAACAAAGATAGAAAAGATAAAAATGTTAAAGAAGTGGGCCCAAATGTATCCACGGTGAACAAAGTGGGAAAATATATAGTAAAAAGAACGCAAAGACTATCTAGTAGATGGCCACATTGACAGATTGAGAGAATAATTGTAATGCTAATTGTCAGCTGACATACTTTTAATGAGAGAGCCCTGTATATATAAAATATAAGGTGGGGAAGGAGAATATGAACATCAATGTCAGAAAGATATGGGGTACTGCAAGAGTGGTATCCAAAATGGTATTAGTTGTGTTTAGGTTGTATTTTGTTTAGTTGCACTACATTTCCCAGAATGCTGCTTAATGGCAGAGATTGGAAGTACATATATATAGGCAACATAAACAATGCACTCACTTACCTTGATCAAGACTGTGATAGTCGAAATGCGTTGGTGATGAGGATGGTTGTTCTGAATAATAATAAATATTGATACAACGTCTTTTGGAGTGCTGCAAATTACTTATCTATCTATATACCAAAATATATTTATTTGTGAATACGTTTTCCTTTTTTGTTTATGGTTGATTAGTTTGGATTTGAAATAGAAATACTAATTCCCTCGCCTTCCAAGAGTTTAATTTTTGTTCTCAGTGTTGCTTAGTTTAGATTCAGAACAGTAAATCTGACTTGTTCAGAGTTCAACAGTTTCCACAGTGTTGTTTATTTTGGAATGGGAGTAGTAATTTATATTTCCTTGGAGTAAAACTCTTTCCCTGAAGTCACTTAGGGCCTGATAATGAGTTTGGTTGTTGGACTGTCAGACTGCCGGACCACCATATTGGCAGTCTGAAGACAACCACTGTGCCGGCTGTTTCCAGACCACTGTATTACAATGTATACAGGGTGAACCGCCGACAGCCAAGACAAATGGTGCCCTGCTAGCTACACGGCGGGCTGCAACCTTGCAGCTCCGCACTCCATTGTCATCATGACGCAGGGAACCACTAGCACATTACAAAAACACAGTCTACATGGTGGTCGCCTTGCAGTGGTGAGCTGACAGTGGTTGATTATGGTGGTACACATTCAGCAAAGCAACAGACAAGTGCCCATTGGATGGATTAAAAAACAACACAGCTGACATACATTGGCCAAGTGGACAGACCTGCAAATCACACTATAAAACACATTAATGACCAGACCATGATCCTTTGCCACTCCACTGCATTACAGCAAGACCGACACAAGAGACCATTATTTTATAGCACAGATAAATTAGCCGCCCCTTATTTTTCACCATCACATTTCACTCCTTGCATATACTTTTTACCATTTACTCCCTATTTCACTTTCCCTGTTAAGTAAGTCCCTGTGACCCACTTTACCATCCATGCCGTGTTGCAAATTCCCCATTTTTCAGAAGATGAGTTGAGAGTCATGGTGGATAAAATCATAAGAGTAGTGCCACAATTGTTTGGAGCCCAAATCCAGCGCATGCCTCTCAATACGATAATGGAAATATGAAAAGGATTGTTGGTAGAGTGTATGCTGTAGACACCACCTGCACACAAAGGAGGACTTATGGAAGAGGTGGAACAACCTGGGGGGAAGATGCATTCCCTGGCCTCCAGACAACACCTGTAGCCCCTAAAGACTGGTGGTGGTCCTCACAGTGCCCTCTTGCAACTCTTTCCCTTGTGGGAGAATGTCTAGGCTATCCTGCATCCTGAATGTTTGATATGAATAGCTGGGGGAGCTGAGTCTGGTAAGTCACAACACAAAAGCTGTCACAAATCCTCATTGTCCTGTATTCCCACATTTCACCTTTTGCCACTGGGTTGTTCAACTACTTTCCCAACATGCAACACCCAGAGTACCAGATATGTAAGCTTGTCACTGTGTACTGTCCTACAGAACATCACATGTTTCAATCCCCATTACATGCTATGTGTTGGAATGGGCCTGCAACTGTTTCAGCATCAAACGATCCTCCCAGGACCTATGGTATGTGTCAACATGTAAATATGTGGCCCCCACGTAACTGAACTGTGCCAACAGATATGGAAGAATAAAAAAAATTGTCAAGTATTGGGCAGCTGAGAGCATCACATGCCTACAACTACCAGGAGGCCCTCTTTCTGTAACACAAACCAATAGGCCATACTGCACTTGAATAATGTTATTTTGTAATCTGCTTACGTTTAATAGGCTGTGCATCTTTAATGTGTGTGTATCTTTATTTATTTATTTATATATTTATTTATTTATGTACACTTTTTTTTTTTTTCAAATGATGTACCCATTCCTTGGAATTTATCATTTGTGTAGAGTTAGAGCCAGCAAGTGACATGCCTACAAATACCAGAAGGCCCTGTTTCTGTAACTCAAACCAACAGGTCATTTTGCACATGACCGAATACACCTGACTGCCATCCATCAAATGATGTACCATCCCCTGGGAATTTAGCATTTGTGTAGTGATGGGAGCCAGCAAGTGATGTGCCTACAACTGCTAGGAGGCCCTGTTTCTATAGCTCAAGCCAGCAGGCCATTCTACACTTGGCTATATACACCCGTGTGACATCTCTCAAATCATGTACCCTCCTCTGAGAGTTTAGCATTTGTGTAGTGTTGTGTGCCAGGATATGACATGCCTACAACTACCAGGAGGCCCTGTTTCTGTAACTCAAACCCACAGGCCATACTGCACTTGACCAAATATACCTGTGTCCCATCCTTCAATTGATGTACACACCCCTGGGAGTGTAGCATTTGTGTAGTGTTGTGAACCAGCAAGTAACATGCGTACAACTTCCAGGAGGCTCTGTTTCTGCAACGCAATTCAACAGGCCATACTGCACTTGACTGCACCTGTGTGACATCTTTAAAATGATGTTCACTCACATGGGAGTGAGCAATCTACATATCATGCTCAGCTCAGAGACATGTTTGTCTACCTAGCTTGCTCTTGTCCTGGTATTTCAAAATGAAATTATTGAGGACCAGAATGACACCTTTCCATGTTTGTACATCAAGGCATAAAGCTGCTTCATCAGATTGGTATTGGCAGCTAACACATTGACTAAGCACTGCTCAGACGATGGTTACAGCTATGTATACTACAAAGTTGTGTGTTTGCCTGTATTTCACACAACTAGGGGTTGCTATGGTCAAATACACATTACCTCACCAATGTATTGGTTTAAATGTTTGAAATATGTCATGTCAATTCCCTCATCTAAAGTGCAACTTATAAGCACCTCTAATGAGCTGCTTGAGTCTGATAGCTTCTGCAGGCTTCACATGTCAGGTCAACAACTTCATTACCATGGTAACATAGCACAATCAGCTAATCTACCACTTAAGATTGTCCAAACTCTCTACTTAAAGTGACACAAAACCTTTAGGTGTAGATTACACATATCAACCAATTACAATGTATATTATTTCCCAACAGGCTGAGCTAGCACAACACCTGCCCAGACATTGTCCACTGACCAGACTCCCAACCCTCTCCTGGATGAAGCACTCAGTGGTGACAACACTCCTGGACACCTGGACGTGGCTGACGGTCCTGGCCCTTCTGGGCAGCATGGTCAGATGGCTAAAGTGAGTCTCAGTGTTCCCACAATGGCACCTCCCACACCAGTTGCATCAACATCACAGATAACAACGTGGCCCCCGTGTACCAGGCAGAATTGCTACAATCTTGTGCCCTGCAGTCCTGCATCCATATCCAGTCACTGAGGGTCCAGGACACAGTTGGAAAAGGCAACCTGTGCCAAGGGCACAGGCTTGTGGAGTTTGGATCTGTGGAAGGAAGGCTGTGAAGCAGCAGAGTGAGGTCACCAGTCCCACTTCTGATCAGGATACCAAAAGCCAAGTTTTGGGGTCCATCATGAGTCCCAAGGTATGATGGGCCAGGGCTGACTGAACTCCAGGAAATGAAGCAGCTGAAGAGGGACCAGATCTAACAAATGCATGCCCATAATGCACACATGGGCACCCTAACAGGGGTGGTTAGGGGCATCCCTACACATCCCTTAGCAGTGTTTTTCAACCACTACCCACCCCTTTGGGTGCCAAAACACATCACCCCTAAGTACATCTGTGGCAGCAACAGGAAGGGAGATCCTGTCAGAGGACCAACCAGCCTAAGACACCCCTGCCTGTGCAGACTCTCGCCCGGTGGCACCTCAGCCTCTCCGTTCTCTGCAATGTAAGTGATATTGCTGTGGAAGGTGATGTTATGGAGTATGCAGCTGGCCAGGGTGATCTGACACACCTTCCCGGGTGAGTAGAGAAGGGCTCCCCTAGTCTTGTCCAGACAACAAAATATGGCTTTCAGGAGCCCAAAAGCCCACTCCACTGGCCACCGTGTCCTTCCATGGGCCTCATTGAAGCGGACTTCCCATAGCATAGTTGGATTTATCAGTGGTGTTAAAAGCCAAGGAAGGTTGGGATAAGCTGAGTCTCCTGTTTTGTATTGAGCTATATATGTTACAATGAGTCACAACCTTCCTGATTATAACACCTGACATTGCACATACAAAGATATGACAGATGTTACTTACTAACCAGCAAGTCAGGCCCTCTCTGGTTGCAGTTATGACATCAGCTGGGGTATGTTGCTGTTCTGCATTACTAAGGAATCATGGACTGAACCTGGGAACCGTGCACAGACATTTGAAATGTACAAATCTGTCAAGCAGACAACTGCACTTTGATAGAATGGAAGTTCTTCCTGTTGCGATGGACTTGTTCACTTGCTTGTGGTGGCATTAATTTAATATGAGTGCCTTCAATGGCTCCCACCACATGTGGGAGGCAACCAAATCCATGAAATTCAACCTTCACATTGGTTAAATCATCACGTCTGGGGAACTTGATATAGCTGTGTAGGAAGATGGCTCTGTATATACTATAGCAAAATTAGATATTGTGTGCACAGAGTCCAGGGGCAATAATTGATAATACTAATGCTCTATTTGTTGTAGTGTGGTCGAGCAGTTAGGCTTATCACAGGGTAGTGTTAAGCATTTGTTGCACACGCAAGCAATAAGTGAAAACGCACACTCAATTACTTAATTCCAGAGTAATAGGTTTTTACATAGAAAAATATATTTTTGTTACTTTATTACTAGAACCACAAGACTCAGTTCAGAAGTAAATACTGTTGCAGGTAAGTACGTAGCATACACATCAATGTAACTTTGTTTCACTTTAGTCAAGTAAACAGTTTTTTAAAGAAAATGGGCACAGTGCATTCTCAGAACAGATCCTGGCGGAAGAAAATTAAGTAAATTTTTAGAGGTAAGTACACGACTTTCAGCTCCAGTCTCCCGGTTATAGGTAGTCTACCATTGTTGGTTCAAGTCAACCCCAAACACCCACCACCAGCAACATGGGCCGGCCTGGTGCAGAGGTCAAAGTTGAGCAATTTTAACGTGGGCTCCTATAGTGACGGGGGTTCTCGGAATTTGGTCTGCCAGCAGGTAAGCACCCGTGGCTCAGAGGGCAGACAAGGGGGTATTAGAGGAGCACTGGAGGGTCCCCAAGTAGGCACAAATCCCACACCCTCAGCGGCACTGGGGCGGCTGGGTGCACGGTGCAAACAGGGGGCGTCAAGTTTCCAATGAGACTCCGTGAGGGGACCCCGCAGGCAAGGTCTGGGGGGTGTCTTGGGCATACCCCTGGTCGGACTGGGAAGAGGGCCACCTTGATCGTCGCTGCACCAAGTGTTGATTCTTCCAAGGCCTGGGGGCTGCGGGTGCAGTGGGTCCTTTGGTGTCATTTATCTCCATCCAGGGCAGTCGTGGTTAGGGGGTTCCTCGGGATTCCCTCTGCAGCCGTCATTGTGGAGGGGTGGAGAGGTCAACCCAGTGTGGGCACTTGGTTGCCATCGCCTGGGGGTTCTCTCTGGTCAGTTGGGCCACCTGAACTCAGCCAATGGCGTCGGGTGCAGAGTGGTTAGGACTTACGCTTCTGGAGTGAGGTGGGAGTCCTTCAGAAGAGGTTTCTTCTTCTGCTCTTCTTTGGACAGGGCCGCTATCCACAGGAGTTTTTGATCCTCTGTAATGCAGGCAGTCCTCTGGAGATTTTTCAGAGGTTGTTGGATCTTCAGGACACGTCACTTTTCTTCTGCAGGTTCTTTGAATCAGGAGACAGGCTGGTAGGGCTGGGACCAAGTCACTTGTTGTCTCCTTTCCTTCTCTGCTGGGGTTTCAGCTAAGCAGTCCTTCTTTTTCTTGTGAGATCATCAGGAATCTGACTAGCTTGGTTCATGGAGCCCTTAAATACAAGATTTAGGGGCGTTTTAGGGGACAGAGGGCAGTGGCCAATGACTACTGTCCCTGAGGGTGGCTACACCCTTCCTGTGCCCACTCCCTTTGGGGAGGGGGGCACATTCCTAACCCTATTGGTCCCTGTCCTCCCAACCAAGATGGAGGATTCTGCAAGGAGGGGGTCACTTCGGCTCTGGACACCTTAGGGGTGGTCTGGCTGAGGTGGTGGCTCTTCCTTGTTTTTCCTAACTATCCCTCTGGTCTTGCTGCCAAAAGTGGGGCTTTGTCCATGGGCTGGGCATCTCCACTAGCTGGAGTGCACTGGGGTATTGTAACACGAAGCGAGAGCCTTTGAGGCTCACCACTAGGTGTTACAGTTCCTGCAGGGGGTAGATATGAAGCACCTCCACCCAGTGCAGGCTTTGTCTCTGGCCCCTGAGAGTACAAAGGCTCTCACCCCATGAGGTCAGAAACTCGTCTCTCAGTGGCAGGCTGGAACAGACCAGTCAGTCCTCCACTGAAGGACTGGGTAAAATACAGGGCATCTCTACGAAGCCATCGGTGTGCATTTTTGAATAACCCCAACACTGGCATCAGTGTGGGTTTATTATTTTGAGAAGGTTGATACCAAACTTTCTAGTATTCAGTGTAGCCATTATGGAACTGTGGAGTTTGTTTTGACAAACTCCCAGACCATATACTTAATATGGAAGCACTGTACTTACAATATCTAAGAATGGACTTAGACAATGTAGGCACATATTGCTCATGCAGCTATGCCCTCACCTTTGGTATAGTGCACCCTGCCTTAGGGCTTTAAGGCCTGCTAGAGGGGTGACTTACCTATGCCACAGGAAGTGTTTTGTGTGCATGCCACCCTTAGGGGATGCCATGTCGACTTTGCCTTTTTCTCCCCACCAACACACACAATCTGCAGTGGGAGTGTGCATGTGTTAGGTGAGGGGTCCCTTAGGGTGGCACAATACATGCTGCAGCACTTAGGGACTTTCCCTGGTCAAAGGGCCCAGGGTACCACTGATACCTTTTACAAGGGACTTATCTGTGTGCCAGGGGTGTGCCAATTGTGGAAATAATGGTACATTTTTAGTGAAAGAACACTGGTGCTGGGGCCTGGTTAGCAGGGTCGCAACACACTCTCAGTCAAGTCAGCATCAATATCAGGCAAAAGGTGTGGGGAGGTTACTGCAACTAGGGCCATTTTCCTACACAATCCCCCCCAGCCCACAGGCCAGGAGACTCAGCCAAACCTGGCAGAGACTTCCTAGTCTGTCAGGCGAGGCAGAGCAGGGAAACAGGCTGTTTTGTTGCAGGGCCTACTCTGCCTTACATCCTCCTTTCTAGGTCATCTCCTCTGGGGAATGGACCTACCTCAACACTGATAGGACCCAATCTGAATCGCTTCTTGTCTGTGCTTTTAATGTCTTCACCCATTCTTTTTATTTTGGGGTTAGAGGTATCCACCTCTGCTAATCTTATTTTAGCCAGGGTCACCCCTAGCTTACCCAAAGAGGTTACTCGTAGCTGGAGTAACCCCACCTTGACCAACAGGATCAGGGGGCCTATCTTGCTGTTTGGCATGGGATCAGACCACCATGCCAAGGACAGTGCAGCCATAAAGGCCAACACTCAGTAGAGGCCACTGACAGCTGTCAGTGCCCAGAACCACACCTTTAGCTCTTCACCAACAGGGGAAGGGGCTAAGCTACAGCCTTGTTTGGGTTCAGGGTGCCTGTCTGCTGTGGTAGAGAGGGGGGTTGCTACATCTTGTAGAAAACACCCGTCTTCATCTCTTTCCTCTGTTAGCTGAGGAGCCACCCATTCATGCTTAACAATTGCCTGACAAGTCAGGACTTCTTGTAGGTCAGGTTGGACTTTACCAGTGCCACTTTTGGAGTTTTCCCTTACTGGAGCACAATCTCCTGGGCTTACTGGAACCTTGGCTAAAGGTTGTCCACCTTTCCTGCACTGTTTTCTCTTTTTTCTCATCTGGGACCTACCTTTAGATACTGCAAGGGCAGTACTTCCAGAATCCTTGGGAGAGGGCTGGTACTGGACCAGTTCCTCTTTTGAGCTCTGACTAACCTCTGGGTAGTCATGTCTAATTAGACAATCAAGGGGGAGGTCTGTACTGACTACCACCCTTCTCAGTTAAAAGTTCCACCCACTTCTAGGGGCACTAAAGCCACAGGCCTATTAGTGACCTTGTCTGGTCTAACTCTTACTCTGGCAGTCTCACCTGGGATGTACTGGTTTGAGAGAACACCAGCCTGTCATGCACAATAGTGACTGGCACAAGTGTCTCTCAGGGCAGTGGCTGGGATTCCATTCACTAGTAGGTGGTGGAAATGTCTACTTCCCTCTGGAATCTCCAACTCACCTGTTGGGCTCATTCTCCAGTTGAAAGCGATGAGGACCTCCTCATCTGAGGAGTCATTCCCAATGGCTACCCTGGTCATCCGTGGAATGTTGCTAGGGAGTTTGATTTTGGGATAAGAAGTGTCCTTGGTGTGGTGCCCTGTCTGTTTACAGTTGTGGCACCATGCCTTAGTGGCATCCCAGTTCTTACCCTGGTAACCACTTTTGTTTTTGGAGGTGTCTTGGGGTCCACCCATTTGGACAGGTTTTTGGGGGCCTACAGAGGACTCTTTTTCTTTACTTCCAGGAGTTTCACCCACTTTCACCTGGGAAGGCTTTGTAACTCCTTTCTTTTGGTCACCCCCAGTGGAAGTCTTGGTTACCCTATTCTTGACCCAGTGGTCTGCCTTCTTTCCCAATTCTTGGGGAGAAATTGGACCTAGGTCTACCAGATATTGAAGCAACTTTTCATTGAAAAAGTTACTTACAATGTGTTCTTTCATAAACAAATGATAAAGCCCATCATAGTCATGCACTTCATTTCCAGTTATCAACCATCCAGTGTTTTCACTGAGTAGTCTACAAAATCAACCCAGGACTGGCTCAAGGTTTTGTGAGCCCCCCTGAACCTAATTGTATACTACTCAGTGTTGAATCTAAAGCCCTCAATCAGGGTAGCCTTCATGAGATCATAGAATTCAGCATCTGTACCAGTGAGTGTGAGGAGCCTATCCCTACACTTACCAGTAAACAATTCCCAAAGGAGAGATCCCCAATGAGACTTTTTAAATCTTCTGGTTCCACATGCCCTCTCAAAGGATATGAACCACTTGGTGATGTCATCACCATCCTCATATTTGGGGAAAATCCCTTTAGGGATTTTAAGGGTGTCAGAACACTCTCTGTCCCTAATTATTTTGTTGCTGCCACCATTTATGGGTTCTAAACCCATTTCTTTTCTCTCCCTTTCTATAGCCAGGAGTTGTTTCTCCAAAGCTAATCTTTTGGCCGTCCTTGCTAAAAGGATGTCCTCTTCATTGAGGCTACCCTGAATCAATCAATCAATCAGGGAATTTGTAAAGCGCACTACTCACCCGTGAAGGTCTCAAGGCGCTGAGGGAGGGGGTGGAGGGCTGCTACCGCTTGAACAGCCATGTCTTTAGATGTCTCCTGAAGGTAAGGAGGTCCTTGGTCTGACGCAGGTGGGTGAGAGGAGTGTTCCACATCTTGGGGGCGAGGTGCGAGAGTGATCTGCAACCGGTAGTTGTTCTGCGGATGCGTGTGACATTGGCAAGGGCAAGGTCAGCGGAGCAAAGCTGTCGTGTCTGGGTGTAGAAGGAGAGCCATCTTTTGAGGTATTCTGGTCTGGTGTTATGTAGTGCCTTGTGAGCATGGGTGAGGAGTTTGAAGGTGATTCTCTTGTTGACAGGGATCCAATGCAGGTCTCTCAGGTAGGCTGGGATGTGACAGTGGCGAGGGATGTCCAGGATGAGGCGTGCTGAGGCATTCTTGATGCGTTGCAGTCTTTTCTGGAGTTTGGACGTGGTTTCTGCATAGAGGGCATTGCCATAGTCCAGTTTGTGGCTTATGAGGGCTTGGGTGACTGTTCTTCTGGTTTCAGTGGGGAACCATTTGTAGATATTCCGAAGTATGCAAGGGTGTTGAAGCAGGAGGAGGAGATGGCATTGACTTGCTGAGTCATATATAGTGAAGAGTCCAGGATGAATCCCAGCTTGCGTGCGTGGTCGCTGAGTGCCGGTGCGGTTCCCAGTGTGGCAGGCCACCAGGAGTCGTCCCATGCGGAGGAAGTGGAGCCGAAGATGAGGACCTCAGTTTTGTCAGAATTCAGTTTCAGGCAGCTGTTCCTCATCCATTCGGCGATGGCCTTCATTACTTCATTGTAGGTTGGTCTTGGTGGTGTCCTTGGTGAGGGAGAGGATCAGCAGGGTGTCATTGGCGTATGAGATGATGTTGAGGTTGTGAGATCAGGCGATGTTAGCGAGTGGAGCCATGTAGACGTTGAAGAGTGTCGGGCGGAGGAACGAACCCTGGGTTACGCCACAGATGGTTTTGGTGGCTTCAGAGCGGAATGGAGGGAGGCAGACTCTCTGAGTTCTGCCGGTGAGAAAGGAGGTGATCCAGTTCAGGGAGCTGTCGCAGATTCATGCGTAGGGTGTGGTGGCAGACGGTTTCAAACGCGGCTGAGAAATCTGTTGTCCAGTATGGTTCTGATGTCGTCTGTGACAGTGATGAGGGCAGTTTCGGTGCTGTGGTTGCTGCGGAATCTGGATTGGGATGTGTCCAGAGTGTTGTTCTCCTCGAGGAAACAGGTCAGTTGTTTGTTGACAATTTTCTCTATGACTTTTGCCGGGAAAGGGAGCAGGGAGATGGGCCGAAAGTTCTTGTGGTCCTTTAGGTCCGCCTTGGGTTTCTTGAGGAGGGCAATGATCTCGGCATGTTTCCAGCTCTCCGGGAAGGTGGGGAACTCAAAGGAACTGTTGATGATCTTCCAGAGTAGGGGTGCAATGACAGAGTTTGCTTTGTTGAAGATGTGGTAAGGGCAGGGGTCGGATGGTGACCCGGAGTGGATGTGGTGTTCATGATTACGATGGTGTTGTTGACGTGGGTCCAGGAGAGCAGGAGGCTGGTGGGTGGTGAGACTGTGGTGTCAGTGGTTGACGGGGGGTCTGAATACTGAGCTGTAATGGATGTCTGCGATCTTGCGGTGGAAGAAGGTGGCTAGGGAGTCACAGAGGTCTTGTGATGGTGGGATGTCGTTGACATTGGGGCTGGGGTTGGAGAGCTCCTTTACGATGTTGAAGAGCGCCTTGTGGCTGTGTTAGTTGTTGTTGATGCTTTCTTTGAAGGCAGTTCTCTTGGCGGCTCGGATAAGTTGGTAGTGTCTGCAGATGGTGTTCTTGAAGGCTGTGTGGTTGTCTAGTGCTGATCTTGGCACCACTTCTTTTTGAGTCTTCGGCATGTTTGCTTAGATTCTTGGAGGTCGGCAGTGAACCAGAAGGCCTTTCTGTCGGTGCATCAGTTTTAAGGATTTTTGATTGGGCGAGAGCATTGGCACAGTCGTCGATCCATTGCCTGAGGTTGCAGGCTGCTGTGTCAGTGTCGGTGGTGTCGGTGGGTGGCTTCTGGGAGAGGGTAGTGATCAGTTGGTCTTCAGTGACCTTGTTCAATCTGCGGTGGGGAATCCGTTGCTGGTGATGGTGTGTTGTGGGTTTCTCGAAGGAGAAGTGGATGCAGCGGTGGTCGGTCCAGTGGAGTTCGGTGGTATGGCTGAAGAAGACGTGTTTACTTGGCGGAGAAAATGGGGTTGAGCATGTGTCCTGCAGAGTGGGTGGGTGTCATGACAAGCTGTTTGAGGCTGAGGTTGGAGAGGTTGTCGAGCAGGGTGGTAGAGTTGTTATCATTGGTGTTCTCGAGAAGGAAGTTCAAGTCCCCAAGGAGTATGTAGTTTGTGGATGCGAGAGCGTGTGTGCTGATGACGTTGGTAATGGAGTCACTGAACTGCTGTCGGGGGCCGTGTGGTCTGTAAACGAGGGTCCCTATAAGGGTGGTGTTTGGTTCAGTGTGCATCTGGAAGTGCAGGTGTTCAGTGGTGCAGAGGGTGCTGGTTGTGATCCTGAGGGTGCTCTTGTGGACGATGGCAATGCCTCCTCCTGGTTTGTTGAAGCGGTCCCAGATGGTGATCTTGTAGCCGTCTGGGTTGGCTATGGCGATGTCGGGAGCTGAGGAGGGGATCATCCATGTCTCGGTCAGGAAGTCGACGTCTGGGGAAGCTGATTCAGGTAGATTCCAAAGTTCAACGGTGTGTTTGTGGACGGAGCGGGTGTTGAGTAGGATGGAACTGAGATGGTTGCGTCCTGCCTTGGTGGGTGGGTCGTTGACGTGAAGGCTGGTGAAGGTGCAGTTCCGGCAGGAGAAGGGTCTGCGGGTGAGCTGCCGGCAGGCTTGATGGCAGGTGGGAGAGCGACTCGTGTTGAGGGCGTGGAGGGTGGTGACGTTGTAGCGAAGAAGGGTGTAGCTGCGGTTGGGGGGGCGAGAGACAGGGGTTCCAGCGCTGGGCATGGTTCAGGCACGGAGAGGCGCTGACGGGCTTGCATCTGGCGTGTCAGTGGCGTGGCCGCACAGCGGCCGCCATTAAGAAGGGAGTGGGGAAGAGAGAACAGCTGGGAGGCGGGAGCAAGGGCGAAAACGTCGTGAAAAAAAGAGGTGGGGCTGCGGGGGTAGCGGCGGGGAGAGAGAGAGGCGAATAGCGAGAGTGAGAGAGAGTGGAGGGAAAAGTGCAGAAGTATATCAAAAGTCAAAAAGAGCACAGTGGAGAGTGAACTGCGAAAAGGGGCACAAGGTGGCACACACAGAAGAGAGAGCACACACAGAGAGCAAAGCAGAGAAAAGGAGGAGAGAGGCAGCCTAGTAGGAAAGCAGAGCTCTCCCACTAGACACCAGGGATGAGGTGCAGGCAGAAGCCTGCAGGTGAAGAAGGGCCCGAACTCCTGACAGTGGTCAGGAGTTCAGAGGAACGAGGGCTCTACTTAACCGGTGGAGCTATGGGAGGCAGAGCCGTTCACTGACCAGGTCAGTGCTATTGCTCGATCTACCTCGCAGTGGCCACCATTAAGTAGGGGAGGAGGAGAAGACAGCTGGAAGGCGGGAGCGAGGGCAAAAACAGTGTGAAAAAAGGGGGCGGGCCACGGGGGCAGCAGCAGCAGGACTGGAAATGTTCTCATAGGAGCTGGACTCCACGGTCGAAGATCCAAATCTTGTGAGTACTATCTTTGGAGACAGGGACCTTGGAACCCTAGTCTCCCTAGTTAGGTTAGGAGGGGGAAGTTCTACCTCTGGATTGCTAACTTCTTCCTCATCTGAGGGGATGACATCCCTCTCAGTAGGCTGGTCCCTTGCATACTCTGCGAAGAGCTCCTGGAGCTTGACCTTGGTAGGGTTGGAACCTGTTTGGGTTTTTCTGAGGCTGCAGAGACTCATTAGCTCTCTCATCCCAAGATGGCGGTAAGGGGTGAGGTCGAGTTCCATCACCATGTCCTCTGAGCTACTCATTTTATTTCTAAAGTTAGAGATTACTTTTAGGAACTAAAACTACTTCTAGTTACTAATCCTTAACTTACAACAACATTAAGGCGGTCATGCGGTCACCGCCGAATGACCGCACCGCGGTCAAAAGACCGCGGCGGCCATTCTGGCTTTCCCGCTGGGCCGGTGGGCGACCGCCAAAAGGCCGCCCGCCAGCCCAGCGGGAAAGCCCCTGCAACAATGAAGCCGGCTCCGAATGGTCCGAATGGTCCGAATGGCTCCGAATGCATAGCAGACAGTGAAAATCTTTGTGGGGCCCTGTTAGGGGGCCCCTGCACTGCCCATGCCAATGGCATGGGCAGTGCAGGGGCCCCCAGGGGCCCCACGACACCCGTTCCCGCCATCCTGTTCCTGGCGGTGTAAACCGCCAGAAACAGGGTGGTGGGAAGGGGGTCGGAATCCCCATGGCGCTTTACCGCCGCGGTCAGAATAGCCCAGGAAGTTCCCCCAGCCTGTTGGCGGTGCTTCCGCTGCCCTCCGTCCTGGCGGTTTCAAACCGCCAGGGTCAGAATGAGGGCCTAAATCTAAAATGAAATGCTAAGGTGAATTGACCAAGGCCCTAGAAGGACTTTTAAAAATTTAGAAAAAATAGTCAAATTCGAAAATCAGTTTTCAAAAGGAAATTTTGGAATTTAGTCATTTGATCAGCTATTGGCCGAGTAGTCCAGCAAATGCAAAGTCGTAGACCCCAACGCTGATCCACCAATGTAGGAAGCTTGCTCTGTATGTACTTTATCAAAATGAGATATAGGCCCTCATTATGACACTGGCGGTAAGTCCCGCTTACTGCTGACTGCCGCCAATATACAGCTGCTGCGGCGGTTTACCACTACCCATATTATGACACACACATAGCAATCCGTCACTATACAGACACACACACAAGTCCGCCAGCCGAGAGGTCAGTGATAAAATGGCGGTATCAAAACGCACAATGTTATGCCAACAGAACTACGCCCATAGCATTATGACCCATGGATCACCGCAGCGGATATTCAACCGCGGTAAACCATTGGCAGTGAATACCGCTGCGCTCAAAATACACGCACACATACAAAACAACACCACATTAGACAATTTGAATAACACACACCTGACACCCATACACACACCACACCATTTACGACTAACAAAAATTGCCACTAAAGATTCAGCAAGAGCACCCACACAACCAGAGCCACAGAACACCATCACCCATACACCATCCATGCACCTCAAAGCACACATCCTAACACATCACCCACACACCCTCACACACACCACTCACACTACACCCATGACACCACAAAGACACCCCAGGTTCTCAGAGGAGTAGCTAAGGTCATGGTGGAGAAAATCATCTGGGTAGAGCCACAGCTGTTCGGATCACAGGTGCAGCAGACATCCATTGCTAGGAAGATGGAGCTATGACAGAGAATCGCGGACAGGGTCAACGCCGTAGGACAGCAACCCAGAACAATGGATGACATCAGGAAGAGGTGGGACGACCTACAGGGGAAGGTGCGTTCCGTGTTTGCAAGACACCAGATAGCTGTACAGAGGACTGGTGGTGGACCCCCTCCTCCTCCCCCACAACTAACAACATGGGATGGGCAAGTCTTGGCAATACTGCATCCTGATGGCCTGGCAGGAGTAGCCGGAGGACTGGACTCTGTTAAGTAAACTCTCTATTACTATCACCCCCCTACCTGAATGCCATCACATACCCCCACACCCACCCTCACTCCCATCACTCCACCACCTCACATACACCCCACCATCACAACCGAACCCTCCCACTACCAAGCCCTGCATGCAACACCAATGCATGGACACCACTCAGAGACCTGCATGGACACCCATCACCAAAGCATGCACACTTGAGACAATCACTTAGCCAACCAAAATACCACTCACACAAGCCAAAGCTTCCAGGGCAATCACAACCTTACAGGGCAACACACCCATGCACAATAGGTCACACACAGAAACAATAACACTGCATTTACATCCCCACAGGTACCCCACACAACATCACCGGAGAGGAGGTGCCAGCAAAATCCAGTCCCCCCACAGAAGAGGCCTACAGTGATGACAGCAGCTCTGCACGCCTGGATCAGGATGACCAACCTGGCCCATCAGGGACCTCCGGACAGTCGGTTACCCAGGCAGTCCTATTTCATCACAGAGCCTCCCCCTCAGGAAACACCACCACAGCACCCACCCAGCGGTCCCATACCTCTGTCCCCAGGACAAATCAATCAGCAGTGTGTCCACCACTACAGGGACCCCAGGCCACACAACAAACACAGTACGATCAAGGACCTGGGGTCAGTGGCAGTGGGCACACGGTTCAGGGGACAGAGGCACAAGACAACAGGAAAGTTGGGAGGACTGCTGTGTGACGGGGGACAGGTCCAGGGAGCCAACTCTCCATGAGGCACTCACCAACATCCTGGGAGCATACCACCATTCCCAGGAGACGATGGGCCAGATACTGGCCAAGTTGCAGGAGACCCAGCGACTGCAGGAGGGACAGTACCTGGGGATCAGGGAGGACCTGAGGTACATCCACACCTCCCTGGTCACCATTGCAGGGGTGCTGGCAGACATGGCCAACACCATGAGGGAGGCAGTGGCACACCACTGGGCCCCTGACACTAGCCACACCAATGAACAGCCCTCCACCTCCGCTGACGCTAGTGGACAGGAGGCCCCGCCACAGGAACAGCAGGCCACCAGCACCCCACCTCTTGCAGAAGCAGAACCACCCTGCAAACGGTCCCTGAGATCCAGGCAGAAGACAGAGAACATTGCCAAGACCCCCGCCAGGAAATAAGACTCTCCTGATTGTGATCCT
Source organism: Pleurodeles waltl (assembly GCF_031143425.1). Taxonomy (NCBI): domain Eukaryota; kingdom Metazoa; phylum Chordata; class Amphibia; order Caudata; family Salamandridae; genus Pleurodeles; species Pleurodeles waltl. Next base: position 963,669,420 of record NC_090450.1, read on the forward strand.
TGTGTCCCACTCTGTCACAGTGTCCACCTTGAACTGCCATTGCTCTACTTCCTATGCCCCCTTGGACAACGCACCTGTGATACAAATAGACTGGAACTCTTACCTGGACTCTCCTCCGCCACCCCCAGCCTATAGCAATACCCCAACCACTTAATAGCACATGAATAAACATCCTTGTAAAAAATACAAGTATTGAGTCTGTCAAGTGATTGAACTATGTATTTGTTTAACAATCTGTAGACATTGCAATTCAACTGTACAGTAATGCATACATAGGTATGACCTGTAGTTTGCTGCAGTCAATACACCAGGAGCCAGAGTGGGGCACAGATATCTGTAAATAGACATGTCAAAGGGTGCAACAAGTGGCCATAGTAGTGGGAATATCAGCCTGCCAATGACAATTTACAATAGAAAACTGCAATGGACGGTGAAGTTACAGTGTCTTACCTGTGTGTCACTGGAAGTACTGTTGAATGATTGCTGTTCTATTGTCCACATCCTCATCCTATGCCTCATCTTCGTCACTGTCCACAGGCTCCACCGCTGCCACACGCCCATCTCCATCCTCATCCTCCTGCAGAAAAGGCACCCGGGGACGTAAGGCAAGGTTGTGCAACATGCAACATTCCACGATGATCTGGCACACCTTCTTGGGTGAGTAGCATAGGGATCCACCTGTTAGATGGAGACACCGACACCTGGCCTTCAGGAGGCCAAAGGTTCGCTCTATAATTCTTCTTGTACGCCCATGTGCCTCATTGTAACTTTCCTCTGCCCTTGTCCTGCGATTCCTCACTGGGGTCAGTAGCCATGAGAGGTTGGGGTAACCAGAGTCGCCAGCAAACACCGAGGGATACCTGTTAGCCACACATTAACCCTTAGGGCCAACCCCATACCCTTACACCAACATATCCTGGGTGGGGAGCATGGGCTCACCTATTAGCCACACCCTGTGCCTCTGAAGTTGAGCCATCACATATGGGATGCTGCTATTCCTCAGGATAAAGGCATCATGCACAGACCCACGAAACTTTGCACACTATCTACACATTCATAGGGTGAAAGCTCTTTCGATTTCTGAACACCTGTTCATTTCTCCAGGGGGAGGGACAAAGGCAATATGTGTACCATCTATTGCCCCAATAATGTTGGGGATATATCCCATTGCATAGAAGTCAGCTTTCGTTGTGACCAAATCTTCCACCTGGGGGAAAACAATGTAGCTGTGCATGTGGTTCATCAGGGCAGACAACACTCTTATCAGCACTATTGAGAACATTGGCTGAGACATTCCTGCTGCCAAGCCCACTGTCAATTGGAAGAAGCCAGTTGCCAAGAAATAGAGCACAGATAGGACTTGCCCAAGAGTGGGGATCCCGTGGGGTGACGGATAGCAGAGATCAGGTCTGGCTCCACTTGGGCACACAGCTCTTGGATAGTGGCCCTGTCAAATCTGTAGGTGAGGATAATGTTCTGGCCTCCATTGCTGCCAAGTTCACAAGGGGCCTGTACACGGGGGGATGTCGCCATCTCCTATTCATCCGCAGTGGTTGTAATCTAGGGGGCAAAACGATGAGCATCTGGTCAGAATTTAACATTTCCAAAATGTACAGTGCAATGCATGTTGTGACAGAAACAGTACGTTGTTGTATAGGCCCAAATGGTGCCTATGTGTACTGTGACGCAGTTAGGTGCCATGGCCTCCCCCCCCCCCTGAAATGGCGCCCACCTGTCCTGTGTGGATGGACATGTGGAAATGAGGTAATCCTGCTGACGTTGTGCGCCGTTGCGGAAGGCGGTCGTGTACCGCCGTGCAACTCCTCATTGGTTATCATTGGGCCCTATGGGTTACAGTAGCCAATGGTGATGTACGTTGGCGGTGATGGTATGCACCGCCGTGGACGTACCCGCCATTTTCTATGTTCACTCACTTGGTACCTGACATTCAACAGGAGAGGACCTACACTGCAAGTGCTGCTGTGACCTGTGTCTGACATCGCCCATGCCTTCACCACTGCGATGTTGGAGAGACTGGTGGATGGGGTCCTATCCCAGCACTGAATGCTATATGGGCCTCCACTCCAATAGGTGAGTACACCGTGAGCACGATGCATGGGGCATGAATGCATGGAGTGCTGTATGTGAGGGCCTCGTGTAAGGGGGGAGTGGTTGAGGGGTCCTGGGCAGCGTGCTGCATGTATGGTGGACAATGTATGTGCGTAAGGGGATAGGAGGGATATGGTGGGCCATTAGTGTAACAGGCGGATGGTATGACTGATACCCTTTTTCTATGTGTATTTTCTCTGCAGGTCAGCACCCATCAGAAAAAGGGTATATGGCGTCCCATCGCCAAGGATGTGCGGACCCTGGGGGTCTACGGCAGGTGGAGCACCCACTGTCGCAAACAGTGGGAGGACCTGAGATGTGGTGCCCATCGAACCCTGACCCCCTTGATGTTCCGCATACTGGTGGTGGCCTATCCGGAGCTGGATGGGCACTTGAGGGCATCATACCAGCCACAAGGGGGTGAGTACAGTTTCCCAATATATTACTTGAGCGTCGTGGGTTGGTGGAGCAGTTAGGCTTATCAGAGGGTGGTGTTAAGCATTTGTTGCTCACACACAAGCAATAGGTGAAAACACACACTCAATGACTTAACTCCAGACCAGCAGGTTTTTATATAGAAAAATATATGTTTGTTAATTTATTACTAGAACCACAAGACTCAGTTCAAAAGTAAATACTGTTGTAGGTAAGTACTTAGCACAGACATCAATGTAACTTTATTTCACTTTAGTCAAGTAAACAGTTTTTAAGAAAACAGAGAATATCCATACAGGTGGATACAGTGCATTTTTAGAACAGTTCCTGGGGGAAGAAAATAAAGTACAGTTTTAGAGGTAAGTACACAACTTACAGTTCCAGTCTCCGGGTTATAGGTAGTCCATGGATATGAACAAGAAACAACCCCTAATAAATGGTATTCAGGTTGAGGCCTATAGGGACACAAGTGCCAGTGTCACAATGGTAAGGGAAAAACTGGTAGCCCCTGAGCAACACCTACTTGGTCATCAGTACCAAGTGACTGATGCCCACAATAACACTGTTAGCCACCCCATGGCTGTTGTGAATCTCAACTGGGGTGGGGGGGTTACTAGTCCAAAGAAAGTATTGTGGTATCTACCAACCTACCTATAGAATTTCTACTGAGCAAAGATTTGGGCTGAAGTGAATTGGAAGCTCATGCAGCAGTGCTGGGCATTCCTTGGGACATCTTGCTTTGACACGGGCTCAGGCCAAGAAGCAAAGAAGACAAGGACACTTAGATTATGGAACAATAGACCAAGTGCTCCCAAAACTACCCTTATCCACTATCCCTCCCTCCACTGAAGATTCCTTTTTTGATGAGGAGGAGTCTACTTCCTGTGCAGAACCTACCCCAGAGGAGTTTCAGGCTGACACAGCTCAGCTTTTGGGTGCAGGGGGGCTACCAAGGAGGAGTTGATTGTGGCACAGCAGACCTGTCCCACACTAGAGGGTTTGAGACAGCAAGCTGTGAAACAGGAAGCAAGGGATGTTAGTGACTCTCACAGAGTGTACTGGGAAATAATTTCCTTTATACAGAGGTAAGGGACCCAAAACCTGGTGCTACCAGGAGACTGGTCATTCCCTTGCAGTATAGGGAGTTTCTTCTGACACTAGCACATGACATTCCCCTTACTGGACATTTGGGGCAAAGCAAGAACTGGGACAGACTGGTCCCTCACTTTTACTGGCCTCATATGTCAGAAGACACAACAGATTTCTGTCGCTCTTGTGTCACTTGCCAAGCCAGTGGTAAGACTGGTGGCACCCCAAATGCCCCCTTGATCCCACTGCCCTGTGAAAGGGTAGAGGTTGACATAGTTGGGCCTTTTGACCCTCCTACTGCTTCTGGCAATAGGTTTATCTTGGTGGTAGTGGACCATGCCACTAGAAATCCAGAAGCAATTCCTCGGAGGACTACTACAGCTCCTGCAGTGGCAAAGATCCTCCTGGTAATATTTTCGAGGGTGGGATTCCCAAAAGAGGTGGTGTCAGATGACGGTAGTAACTTCATGTCTGCGTACCTTAAAGCAATGTGGAAAGAGTGTGGGGTAACCTACATCTTCACCACACCTTACCATCCCCAAACAAATGGGTTGATTGAAAGATTTAATGCAACTCTCAAAGGTATGATTATGGGACTATCTTAAGAGCTCGGAAGGAGATGGGGTGTCCTATTACCATGCTTCCTTTTTGCCTACAGGGAGGTACCCCAGAAGGGAGTGGGCTACAGCCCATTTGAATTCCTTCTTGGTCCCCCTGATAGGGATCCATTAGCTCTTATGAAAGAGGGGTGGGAGCAACCCTTGAAGCCCCCTAAACAAGATATAGTGGATTATGTACTTGCCCTAAGATCTAGAATGGCTACACGAAAAAGGCCACTAAAAACCTTCAGGCAAGCCAAGAGGTGCAAAAACAATGGAAGGACCAGAAGGCTGTCCTGACTGAGTACCACCCAGGACAGAAGGTGTGGGTCCTGGAGCCTGTGGCACCCAGGGCACTCCAGGAAAAATGGAGTGGTCCACCTCTGTTAGTGGAAAAGGATGGTGAGGTCACTTATCTAGTGGACCTAGGCACTCCCAGAAGTCCTCTTAGAGTACTTCATGTGAATCACCTGAAACCCTACTACGATAGGGCTGACTTAACCCTACTCATGGCCACTGATGAGGGACAGGAAGATGAGAGTGACTCTCTCCCTGATCTCTTCTCCAATGCTGCAGCTGATGACAGAGTGGAAAGAGTTGTTCTTGCAGGCTGCCTTTATGAAGAACAGAAGAACGATTTGTAGGAGGCTTGTCTGGCTTATAGTGGGTACCTAGTGGTACTTACACCTTGTGCCAGGTCCAGTTATCCCTTTTTAGTAGATTAGAAGTGTTCTAGTAGCTTAGGCTGATAGAGGTAGCTATAGCAGAGCAGCTTAGGCTGAACTAGGAGACATGCAAAGCTCCTACTATACCACTTATATCACTTAGCACTATATCATAAGAAACCCAATACTCAGAGTTACTAAAAATAAAGGTACTTTATTTTAGTGACAATATGCCAAAAGTATCTCAGAGGATATACTCCTTTAGGAGGTAAGTATTATACACAAAATATACACACAGACCAAAATCAGGTAAGTAATACACTTAGAAAAGTAGTGCAAACATTGTAGAACACAATAGAATGCAATAGGGAATAATAGGCCTACGGGCAACACAAACCATATACTCCAAAAGTGGAATGCGAACCACGAATGGACCCCAGGCCTAGTGTATTGTGTGGAGGGTCACTGGGAGTGTAAGAAGCCACTAAGGGTGTCCAAGATACCCCTCCCCAAGACCCTGAAAAGTAGGAGTAAAGTTACCTTACTACCCCAGAAAGACAGTAAAGTCGAGATAGGGGATTCTGCAAAGACAACAACTGACTGCAAAGCACTGAAGATGGATTCCTGGACCTGAGGACCTGCAAATGAAGGGGACCAAGTCCAAGAGTGACACAAGTGTCCGGGGGGCAGGAGCCCACCAAACCCCAGATGAAGGTGCAAAAGGGGTGCCTCTGGATGGAAGAAACCAAAGATTCTGCAATAACGGAAGGTGGCAGGAACTTCTCCTTTAGTCAGAAGATGTCCCACTGCGTGCTGGAGGATGCAGAGTTGTTTTAACGCAGAAAGACCACAAACAAGCCTTGCTAGCTGCATGAGTCGCGGTTGATGATTTTGGGTGCTGTCAGGGCCCAGGAAGGACCAGGAGTTCGCCCCTTGGAAGAGGAGACAAAGGGGGCACTCAGCAATACAGAGAGCCCATGCAGAAGCAGTCAGCACCCGCAGAAGCACCTGAACAATCACTCAGAAGATCTGAGCACGACAGTCAACTCAGCACAACAAAGGAGGGTCCCACGAAGTTAGAGTCCAACTCAGCGAGTTGGGCAATGCAGGACGGACTGCTGGGGACCAGGGTTAGGCTGTGCACAAAGGAAGTCTTGCAAAAGTGCACAGAAGATCTAGCAACTGCAGTTCACGCAGTACACAGGGTTACTGTCTGGAGGGGGGAGGCAAGGACTTACCTCCACCAATTTTGGACAGAAGGGCCACTGGACGGTGAGAGACACTTGGATCCAGCTCCTGTGTTCCAGGGACCATGCTCGTCAAGATGAGACGGGACCCAGAGGACTGGTGATGCAGAAGTTTGGTGCCTGCGTTGGCAGGGGGAAGATTCCATCGACCCACAAGAAATTTTCTTCTTGGCTTCCAGTCCAGGGTGAAGGCAGACAGCCCTCAGAGCATGCACCACCAGGAAACAGTTGAGAAAGCCAGCAGGATGAGGCGCTACAATGTTGCTGGTAGTCTTCTTGCTACTTTGTTGCAGTTTTGCAGGCATCCTGGAGCAGTCTGCGGTCGATCCTTGGCAGAAGTCAAAGAGAGAAGTGCAGAGGAACTCTGGTGAGCTCTTGCATTCGTTATCTGGTGAGATACCCACAGGAAAGACCCTAAATAGCCCTCAGAGGAGGGTTGGCTACAGAGAAAGGGAAGCACCTATCAGGAGGGGTCTCTGATGTCACCTGCTAGCACTGGCCACTCAAAGCTGTACATTGTGCCCTCACACCTCTGCATCCAAGATGGCAGAGGTCTGGGACACACTGGAGGAGCTTTGGGCACCTTCCCTTGGAGGTGCAGGTCAGGGGAGTGGTCACTCCTCTTTCCTTTGTCCAGTTTCGTGCCAGAGCAGGGCTGGGGGGATCCCTGAACCGGTGTAGACTGGCTTATGCAAGGAGGGCACCATCTGTGCCCTTCAAAGCATTTCCAGAGGCCAGGAAAGGCTACTCCTCCCAGGCCCTTCACACCTATTTTCAAAGGGAGAGGGTGTAACACCCTCTCTCAGAGGAAATCTTTTGTTCTGCCTTCCTGGGACTGGGCTGCCCAGGCCCCAGGGGGGCAGAAACCTGTCTGAGGGTTGGCAGCAGCGGTAGCTGCAGAGAAAACCCAGAGAGTTTGTTTGGCAGTACCAGGGCTCTATGCTGGAGCCCCGGGATGCATGGAATTGTCCTTCCAATACCAGAATGGTATTGGGGTGACAATTCCATGATCTTAGACATGTTACATGGCCATGTTCGGAGTTACCATTGTGACGCTACATATAGGTATTGACCTATATGTAGTGCACGAGTTTAATGGTGTACCGCACTCACAAAGTCCGGTGAATTTGCCCTGAACAATGTGGGGGCACCTTGGCTAGTGCCAGGGTGCCCCCACACTAAGTAACTTTGCACCTAACCTTCACCAAGTGAAGGTTAGACCTATAAGTGACTTATAAGTTACTTAAGTGCAGTGTAAAATGGCTGTGAAATAACGTGGACTTTATTTCACTCAGGCTGCAGTGGCAGTCCAGTGTAAGAATTGTCTGAGCTCCAGATGGGTGTCTAAAGAAATGCTGCAGCCCATAGGGAGCTCCTGGAACCCCAAAACCCTGGGTACCTAGGTACCATATACTAGGGAATTATAAGGGTGTTCCAGTGTGCCAATCAGAATTGGTAAAATTAGTCACTAGCCGCCTGCAGTGACAATTTTAAAAGAAGAGAGAGCAGAAACACTGAGGTTCTGGTTAGCATATCCTCAGTGATACAGTTAGGCACCACACAGGGAACACATACAGGGCATACTTTATGAGCACTGGGGTCCTGGCTATCAATATCCCAGTGGCACAGGCAAAAACAAACATACATACAGTAAAAATGGGGGTAACATGCCAGGCAAGATCGTACTTTCCTACAGGATTGCAGGAACCTCCTAGGCCAATTCTCTGAGCTTTTCTCTCTGACAAATGGTCAGACCACTTGGTGTGAGCACACCATAGAAACTGGAGACAGTTTACCTGTCAAAAGTGAGATTTAAAGACAGCCTGACCACGTCAGGGACTGCATCAAGTCTGAAGGTTCAGAAGATTTTGGACTTAAAAGTGATTGAGCACTCAGATAGCCCCGGGCTAGCCCAGTGGTTCCAGTACCCAAGCCTCATTCTCAGAATGGTAAAAAGGAGAAGAGGTTTTGTGTAGATTATAGAGGGCTCAATACAGTCACAAAGACTGATGCTCACCCTATACCCAGGGCAGATGAGCTTATAGATACATTGGCATCTGCCAAGTATCTCAGCACTTTTGACTTGACTGCAGGGTATTGGCAGACCAAGCTATCAGAAGATGCAAAATCAAAAACTGATTTCTCTACCATTGAAGGGCATTATCAGTTTACTGTTATGCCCTTTTGTTTCAAGAATGCACCTGGCACTTTTCAGAGGCTGGTGAACACAGTCCTCCAAGGTTTGGAAGCTTTCAGTGCAGCATATCTTGATGATATTGCTGTCTTCAGCTCCACCTGGTCCACCTCTGGAAAGTTTTAGAGGCCTTGCAAAAGGCAGGCCTCACTATCAAGGCTTCAAAGTGCCAGATAGGGCAGGAGAAGTTGGTTTATCCCGGACACCTAGTTGGTAGGAAACAGATTGAACCACTGCAGGGGAAGATCCAAACTATTTTAGACTGGTCTCCCCTTACAACACAGACCCAGGTAAGAGCCTTTTTTGGTCTCACTGGGTATTATAGAAGGTTTATAAAGAATTATGGCTCCATTCTAGCCCCTCTTAATGACCTCACATCCAAGAACATGCCTAAAAGGGTAGTGGGACAGCTGGATGTCAGAAAGCTATTGAGGAGCTTAAGTAGGCTATGTGTACTGCACCTGTCCTAAAAAGCTCAAACTAGTCAAAGACATTTATTGTACAGACAGATGCTTCAGAGGTAGGGGTTGGGACTGTGCTATTACAACCCAATTCAGAGGGCCAGGATCAAACTGTTGCTTTTATTAGTAAAAGAACGACCCCTAGAGAAAACGTTGGTCAGCCATAGAGAGGGATGCCTTTGCTGTGGTCTGGGCCCTGAAGAAGTTGAGACCATACCTCTTTGGCACTCGCTTCATTATTCAGACAGACCACAAACCTCTCTTATGGTTAAAACAAATTAAAGGTGAAAACCCTAAATTGTTGAGGTGGTCCATTTCCCTATAGAGCATGGACTTTAAAGAGGAACATAGACCTGGGAGTGACCACTCCAATGCAGATGGACTCTCCAGATATTTCCACTTAGACAATGAAGACTCATCTGGGCAAGGTTAGCCTTATTGTCCCTCGTTTGGGGGGGTTTAGGAAAGTATCCTCTTTTTGGTATGTTACCCCCAATTTCTGCCTGTTGTCAATGTGTTTGACCGTGTTACTGTGATCCTGCTAACCAGGACCCCAGTACTTATGCTCTCTCTCCTCTAAATTTTGTCACTGCATACTGGTAACCCAGTATTTCATTCCAAATTGTCATACTGGTCACCCCTTATAAGTCCCTAGTATATGGTACTTAGGTACCCAGGGCATTGGGGTTCCAGGGATCCCTGTGGGCTGCAGCATTACTTTTGCCACCCATAGGGAGCCCATGCAAAGGTTTCTACAGGACTGCTATTGCAGCCTGTGTGAATGGTGCATGCACCATTTCACAGCCATTTATCCTGCACCAGGTCACTTATAAGTTACCCATATACCAGGCCTTCCAACCCTGAAGGCTGGGTGCAGAGTACATGTGTGTGAGGGCACCCCTGTACTATCAGAGGTGCCCTCACATCATACATAACCATTTTCCCAGACTTCGTTGATGCGGGGACACCATTTTACATGTACACTGGATATAGGTCAATATCTATGTCCAGCTTCACAATGGTAACTCCAAAATGGGCCATGTAAGGTGTCTAACATCTTGTAATTATACTCCAATGCTGATTCTAACATTGGTTATATAATTCCATGCACTCTGGGGGCTCCACAGTGGACCCCATTATTGCTGTACCAGCCTTCTGAGGTTTTCCAAGCAGCCCCATCTGCTGCCATCTCACAGACAGGTTTCTGCCCTCCTGTTGCTCAAGCAGCTTGAACCCAGGAAGACAGAACAAAGAATTTCCTTTGGGAGAGGGGTGTTACACCCTCTCCCTTTGGAAATAGGTGTTGCAAGCATGGGAGGGGTAGCCTCCAAGAGCCTCTGGAAATGCTTTGAAGGGCACAGATGGCGCCCTCCTTGCATAAACCAGTCTACATCAGTTGAGGGACCCCTAGTCCCTGCTCTGGCCCAAAAGTGGACAAAGGAAAGGGGAGTGACCACTCCCCTGTCCATCACCACCCCAGGAGTGGTGCTCAGAGCTCCTCCAGAGTGTCCCTGTGTTTTGTCATCTTGGATTCCAAGTTGACAGGGCACTCTGGGAGCATCTGAGTGGTCAGTGCCAGCAGGTGACGTCAGAGCCCCCCCCCGATAAATGCATACCTGTGTAGCTGACTAATCCCCCTATCAGAACTATTTAGGGTTTCTCCTCTGGGTGTTTGCTCAGATTCGGATTGCAAGACTCCAGGAGGAATCCTCTGCATCCTTTACTTCACCTTCTACTTACGAAACTACATCTGGACTCTCCTGGAACTCTACAGAGTGCATCAATTAACCAAAGATTACTTCTGCAACATTGTATCTACAGCTTCTGCCAGCAACTGCAACTGTTTCCAGGTTGTGCATCCTCCAAGGATGGCCTATCTTCAGTCTGCACCAGAAGAACAAAGGAATCTCCCTTGAAGTGAAGGAGTCACTTCCCTGCTTCAGCAGGCACCCCTCCGCAGGGCCGACCGGGGATTTGGGTCCCCTCTCCTGATGAAGTGTGTGGAACCAGCAACATGGGTGGTGGACTGAAGTGGTCCTGACGTCCTGAAGTCCACCTGTCCAACTTTGGTGGAGGTAAGAGCTTGCCTCCCACGCAAGACAGTACCCTCATGCATGGCATATTTTTAAAGTCACCAAGGCTTGTTTACATCCTTCCATGAAGTTATTTGTGTACCGTGCAGCTCCGGCCCCCAGCACTCCTTCCTGTGACGCACAGCCTCCTGCGTGGTTCTCCGGCGGTGTAGGATCCCTCTGTGTAGTGCAGTGTGGGCCTCCTTTTGCACCTTCTTTGTCCCCGTGCTGTGGGACTCCTGTGCATGCTGCCTGGTCTTTTGAGGGGTCTGTAGGAGGCTGGCCTGGCTTGTAGTGGGTACCAAGGGGTACTTACACATTGCACCAGGTCCAGTTATCCCTTATTAGTGTAGAGGGGTGTCTAGCAGCTTAGGCTGATAGAAAAGGTAGCTTAGCAGAGCAGCTTAGGCTGAACTAGGAGACAAGTGAAGCTCCTACAGTACCACTAGTGTCATATGCACAATATCATAAGAAAACACAATACACAGATATACTAAAAATAAAGGTACTTTATTTTTATGACAATATGCCAAAAGTATCTCAGGGAGTACCCTCAGTATGAGGATAGCAAATATACACAAGATATATGTACACAATACCAAAATATGCAGTAATAGCAATAGAAAACAGTGCAAACAATGTATAGTCACAATAGAATGCAATAGGGGCACATAGGGATAGGGGCAACACAAACCATATACTCTAGAAGTGGAATGCGAACCATGAATGGACCCCAAACCTATGTGAGCTTGTAGAGGGTCGCTGGGACTGTAAGAAAACAGTGAGGGTTAGAAAAATAGCCCACCCCAAGACCCTGAAAAGTGGGTGCAAAGTGCACCTAAGTTCCCCAAAGAGCACAGAAGTCGTGATAGGGGAATTCTGCAAGGAAGACCAACACCAGCAATGCAACAACGATGGATTTCCTGACGAGAGTACCTGTGGAACAAGGGGACCAAGTCCAAAATTCACGATCAAGTCGGGAGTGGGCGGATGCCCAGGAAATGTCAGCTGTGGGTGCAAAGAAGCTGCCACTGGATAGTAGAAGCTGTGGATTCTGCAAGAACGACAAGGGCTAGAAACTTCCCCTTTGGAGGATGGATGTCCCACGTTGTGAAGAGTTGTGAGAGGTAATTCCGTGCAGAAAGACCGCAAACAAGCCTTGCTAGCTGCAAGGGTCGCTGTTAGGGTTTTTGGATGCTGCTGTGGCCCAGGAGGGACCAGGATGTCGCCAATTGCGTGAGGAGACAGAGGGGGCGCCCAGTAAGACAAGGAGCCCTCTCAGAAGCAAGCATCCCCCGCAGAAGTGCCAGAACAGGCACTACAAAGTGGAGTGAACTGGAGCTCACCCGAAGTCACAAAAGAGGGTCCCACGATGCCGGAGGACAACTCAGGAGGTCGTGCACTGCAGGTTAGTGTTTCGGGGACCCAGGCTTGGCTGTGCACAAAGGAAATCCTGGAAGAGTGCACAGGAGCCGGAGTAGCTGCAAAACATGCGGTTCCCAGCAATGCAGTCTAGCGTGGGGAGTCAAGGACTTACCTCCACCAAACTTGGACTGAAGAGTCACTGGACTGTGGGAGTCACTTGGACAGAGTTGCTGAGTTCAAGGGACCTCGCTCATCGTGCTGAGAGGAAACCCAGAGGACGGGTGATGCAGTTCTTTGGTGCCTGCGGTTGCAGGGGGAAGGTTCCGTCGACCCACGGGAGAGTTCTTCGGAGCTTCTAGTGCAGAGAGGAGGCAGACTACCCCCACAGCATGCACCACCAGGAAAACAGTCGAGAAGGCAGCAGGATCAGCGTTACAAGGTCGCAGTAGCCGTCTTTGCTACTTTGTTGCAGTTTTGCAGGCTTCCAGCGCGGTCAGCAGTCGATTCCTTGGCAGAAGGTGAAGAGAGAGATGCAGAGGAACTCTGATGAGCTCTTGCATTCGTTATCTAAGGAATTCCCCAAAGCAGAGACCCTAAATAGCCAGAAAAGGAGGTTTGGCTACCTAGGAGAGAGGATAGGCTAGCAACACCTGAAGGAGCCTATCAGAAGGAGTCTCTGACGTCACCTGCTGGCACTGGCCACTCAGAGCAGTCCAGTGTGCCAGCAGCACCTCTGTTTCAAAGATGGCAGAGGTCTGGAGCACAGTGGAGGAACTCTGGGCACCTCCCAGGGGAGGTGCAGGTCAGGGGAGTGGTCACTCCCCTTTCCTTTGTCCAGTTTCGCGCCAGAGCAGGGCTGAGGGATCCCTGAACCGGTGTAGACTGGCTTATGCAGAGATGGGCACCATCTGTGCCCATCAAAGCATTTTCAGAGGCTGGGGGAGGCTACTCCTCCCAGCCCTGACACCTTTTTCCAAAGGGAGAGGGTGTAACACCCTCTCTCTGAGGAAGTCCTTTGTTCTGCCTTCCTGGGCCAAGCCTGGCTGGACCCCAGGAGGGCAGAAACCTGTCTGAGGGGTTGGCAGCAGCAGCAGCAGCTGCAGTAGCTGCAGTGAAACCCCGGGAAAGGTAGTTTGGCAGCACCCGGGTCTGCACAATTCCATGATCTTAGACATGTTACATGGCCATGTTCGGAGTTACCATTGTGACGCTACACATATGTCGTGACATATGTATAGTGCACGCGTGTAATGGTATCCCCGCACTCACAAAGTCCAGGGAATTTGCCCTGAACAATGTGGGGGCACCTTGGCTAGTGCCAGGGTGCCCACACACTAAGTAACTTAGCACCCAACCTTTACCAGGTAAAGGTTAGACATATAGGTGACTTATAAGTTACTTAAGTGCAGTGGTAAATGGCTGTGAAATAACATGGCCGTTATTTCACTCAGGCTGCAAGGGCAGGCCTGTGTAAGAATTGTCAGATCTCCCTATGGGTGGCACAAGAAATGCTGCAGCCCATAGGGATCTCCTGGAACCCCAATACCCTGGGTACCCTAGTACCATATACTAGGGAATTATAAGGGTGTTCCAGTATGCCAATGTAAATTTGTGAAATTGGTCACTAGCCTGTTAGTGATAATTTGGAAAGAAATGAGAGAGCATAACCACTGAGGTTCTGGATAGGAGAGCCTCAGTGAGACAGTTAGTCATAACACAGGTAACACATACATATAGGTCACAAACTTATGAGCACTGGGGTCCTGGCTAGCAGGGTCCCAGTGACACATAACAAACATACTAAAAACATAGGGTTTTCACTATGAGCACTGGGCCCTGGCTAGCAGGATCCCAGTGAGACAGTGAAAACACCCTGACATACACTCACAAACAGGCCAAAAGTTGGGGTAACAAGGCTAGAAAGAGGCACTTTCTCACAGGGTCTCTGAGTTGCTGAGATCCCCCTCAGTCTCATCATTCTGGATAGAGGCCTCCATGTCTCTCCTGGTCCCGGTCAGTACCATTTTCCGTTAACCACGAGCTTTGTGTGTGTCAAGGCTTGTTGGCAGAATCCAGCAACGCAAACCAGACTGCAATCATCCATCCAGCGTGGCACATCATCTGCACCAACCAGAAACAGCATCCTTCTTCTTGGGTGCAGTACTGACTGTTCTTCTTCACCGGTGGTTCTTCTTTTGCACCTTCATCTGGGTTAGCAGGGGCTCCTGTTCTTCCTGGACTCTTCAGTGCTTCTTGGACTTGGTCCCTTTCTTCCACAGGTCTTCAGGCCCAGGAATCCATCTTTGGTGTCTTGCATTCTCGTCTGGTTCTTGTAAAATCTTCTATCATGTGCTCTTGTGTGTTCTGGGAAATTTACTGTGATTTACTCTTGCTTTCCTTGGCTCTGGGTGGGTTCTATTACTTACCTTTTGGGTTTTCTTACACTCCCAGCGCACCTTTACACACTACACTTGCCTAGGTGGGAAACCGACTTTGGCATTCCGCTATTTTAGTATATGGTTTGTGTTCCCCCAGGTCCATTTCTAACTATTGTGAATTTCACTATTTGCACTGTTCTCTAACTGTTTTTACAGCTATTACTGCATTCTAGTGTGTATATACTGTGTATATTACATACCTCCTAGGGGAGTATAGTCTCTAAGGTATTTTTGGCATTTGTGTCACCAAAATAAAGTACCTTTATTTTTGTAACACTGAGTATTTTCGTTCATGTGTGTGAGGACTGTGTGATTACAGTGGTTTTGCATGAGCTTTGCATGTGTCCTAGTTAGGCCTTGGCTGCTCATCCACACTACCCCTAGAGAGCCTGGCTTCTAGACACTGACTACATTTCACTAATAAGGGATAACTGGACCTGGTACCTTGGGTACCCAATACAAACCAGGCCAGCCTCCTACACTATGTTCAATGTCATCTCTGTCAGAGTGCCAGAGTGCCACATATGGTCATAGGTGTTGCGTGTGATACCTGTACATACCACGCAAACCCACTCAGAAGTAGTATGAGATTCCATTAGGTAGACAAGATGTCAACACATACACAGAGAAGACGCTTTCAGTTACACCCATGCCAACCCTTTCTTTCTCACCTAAGTCTTAGGGTGTAGTCAGTTACATGGTAGTTGCCTGTATGAACCATATGCAGTGAATCATTGTGCCTGGATATTAAGGTGTTTGTACAATCATGCACACGTAGTTTACCCTTCAGAAGGACACAATTGTGTGTTGTGTCTTTGTGGCTCACATCACAGTACACATTCATGGGGCCTGGGCTAAATTATGTCAGTGGGTTTGGTTTGTCAGTGTAGGCCATGACTAGGGTTGTGGATAGTCAGCATATGACTCCAAAAGTATGTATTTGTGTCCCTGTACTTATCACCTTTCAGGTCAATGCCCATCAGAAGCAAGGTATTTAGATAGCTATAGCCCAGATGGTGTAGACCCTAGGGGTAAAGAGATGGTGGAGCATCCACTGTCAGACAAGGTGGGAGGACCTGAGACGCTAGGCACAGAAGATCACAAAGGGCCAGCTAGGGCTGTCCTCCCCACGTTAGCACGGACCCTGACCCTGACACTTCTGATGGCCCACATACCGTCAGTGGCCTACCCTGAGCTTGATGGGCATTTGAGGGTAGCACAGCAGCTAAAAGGGGTGAGTCTCTGGAAGATTCCTGCCTGCTATACTGCCAGGTGGATGTGTTAGAGGCAGCCATCTCTCCATGACAATTGGAGATGGCCCATGTGTAATACACCAAGTGAATTGTTATTTGTATAGGTATGGTAGTTGGTGCATGCTAATGCAGACCTGCTGACGTCACCAAAAACCTCACAGTGTGAGGAGGGGGACAGGGCGTTGGTGGGGCATGGCTTAGTGCCAAGAAGCACCTAAGAGGCACTTTTGTCCCCACTCTGGCCCCAAACCCCCCTTAAAAAAACAAAAAACAAAAGCTTACTGAGTCTGCTGCCAAAGTCCTGGGGTGTTTTCACTCCCATTCATGGTCATCGGCAGTTAAAAGCCTCTGAAAACGAGCTGAAAACCATTGTTTGCAATGGTTTTCAGCACATTCTCCCTGCCACTGTGTCATATTGGCTCCTCACTGGGAGACCGTGTTAGGGGAGCCAATATTGTATGAGTTGGCAGGTCTGCTGATATGCCTTGCCTATTGTTCTAGTGACCAGGGACCAAACAGAGTACAGCCCACCACCAATATACTCTCTTGGGCAGACACGTGGCTGAGTACAGTGGTCAACCATCTCATGTTGTTTCATGTTGTGGGTGTCATTTGGACCCAACAGTCCCCTTTTCTTCAGTGTGTCAGGATTGTGGGTGCCTCACCACTGTCTCTTATGTGATGGTGGCTATCATACATGTGACATGGCTTATCTTGTCCTTTGTGTAGAGTCAGTGAGCAATACTTTCCCTTGGTAGGGAGGAAATGTTCAATTACATGATTTGGGTGACATCACTGTTGGCAACAGTATTTGTTCTGACATGCACAAATATGTACCTTGCACTTTTGCGGTATCAATTCCACTACTGTTTCATACATGGCCTACCTGTCTTCAAGGGAGGATGTCTGATTCCATCACATATGTGTGCATGCCAAACTCTTTTAGAAAATATTTTTGTATGCTGAGTCTACAGATCATGTGGGACCACAGCCAGCAGTGTGTCGGCATTGTTTGCAGGGTCACACATACCCTAAGCAGTTACTCCATGTAATTTCTCATGTATAATTGCAGGAGCAATGATGGACATGACAGGCAGAGCTACAGTACTTACTCACAATGTTCATCTACATGCCATTGATGTGGAATCATTTGGCTACATGCTTGACACATGTCAATGGCTGTGGGTTCATTACCTGACTGAATCATGTTAAAGGCCCTCTTCAGATGATGGAGATTCCCTGAGCCAAAACAACATTCAATAGACTAATGGCTTTTAACTCTGCAATGTTAGAAGGGTGTTCTCAAGTTATTTGGGTCTCTGTGGGAAAAGAGGATATTGTCTGTGTATAGCATCTGCTTTTTGCCTCCCACAGGCATCACAATGCCCTGAATGTGCTCAGCCTGGCAGATGGCAGCCTCCAAGTGTTCTAAAGCCAAAAGGAACAATAGAGGAGATAATGGGCAGCTCTGTCATGTTCCTGTGTGAATAAGAAAGGCCAGCTTCATATACCCTCCTTAGTCAATGTATACAGTAGAAGCCCACTGAAGGAACCAACTAAGCTTCACCAGAAATTTAGGCTCAATCTCAACCGTGCCCATCGTGCTGAAAAGGTACCCACACTCGACCAGGTAAAGGTCTTCTCTAAGTCCAACGATAGTACAAATTTTCATCTGCTTCATTACACACTTGCCAAAGGACATTTATTAGGAAACGCATGTACTTCCTCGACAAGCAAACCGCCACAAAACCCACTTGTGAGATGTGTATAATGCTTGGAATTACCTTTTTGAGCCATCAACAGTGCATTTGCAAGTCCTTTTATGTCTATATTTATGAGTATGATCAGACAACAGCTTGCACAGTGAGCAGGATCTTTGCTGGGTTCAATATGGGACTAATATGGGCTTTGTTGAATTCTGAACACAACATACCCCTATCTTCCAGTTCTTTTAAGACTTTGTAGAAGAGGGACATCAGCAGGTGTTTGTTGATTTTATAAAATTCAAAAGGGATGCCATTGTCGGCAGCACTTTATTATTACACAAGTTAGCGATTACTTCCAAGTTTTCTGTTATCCCTGTTAGAAATGGGGTCTTTGGTTGGCAGTCAGGTTACCCCCTGTCCAAGCAAGGACCCTCACTCTAGTCAGGGTAAGTCACACACAATCCAAATTGTCCTGTGCCCACCCTCTGGTACCTTGGCACTGAGCAGTCAGGCTTAACTTAGAAGGCAATGTGTAAAGTATTTGTGCAATAAATCATGCAATAACACAGAGAAAACACCACAAAAAGACACCCCACAGATTTAGATACAATAAGGTCAAAACGATTAAAATCCAATGTACATAAGTAGAGTTGTGAATTTGTAAAGATTAAGGGGTTTATTACAACTTTGGAGGAGGTGTTAATCTGTCCCAAAAGTGACGGTAAAGTGACGGATATACCACCAGCCGTATTACGAGTCCATTATATCCTATGGAACTCGTAATACGGCTGGTGGTATATCCGTCACTTTTGGGACGGATTAACACCTCCTCCAAAGTTGTAATAACCCCCTAAATCCCACTAAAGCACCTAGAAAACACAATAGCTCCAACTGGGGCTATCACGGCGGTGTTGACGCAGTCGTTCCTAACAGTTTGACACCACCGGTGCTGATCACGGCATCAGATGGACCCCTAGTTACAGTACCTTTGGAAAATGAAGAACAAGGACGTCGCATGGAGTCGGAGAGAGGCGTCACTGGGATCCGTGCGGCGTCAGTCCCTTACGGGTCCGAAGCGTTGCAGCGTCGATCCCGCACTGGGAGGCAGGAGGAAATGAGGAACCAGTTCCATCCTGGGCTGGGGGAGTTGATGAGGTGACATCTGTGAGGTGTCGATCTTTTGTGACCCAGAGGGGTCACTGGTTCCGGTCAGTCAGGACGTGCGGTGTCGACTTTGCGGTGTTGCAATGACCCTGAGTGATGTCAGCGGAGTCGGGGCATCGCTGGACTAGTGTTGCAGGCCGGAGTCGTTGCGGGCAGCGATCTCCACGGAGGGGAGCAGGCTGCGGCATCACTGGTGTCGCTGAAGTCATTCTGGCATCGCTGAAGACGGAAGCT
Organism: Pleurodeles waltl; assembly: GCF_031143425.1. Taxonomy (NCBI): domain Eukaryota; kingdom Metazoa; phylum Chordata; class Amphibia; order Caudata; family Salamandridae; genus Pleurodeles; species Pleurodeles waltl. The sequence goes on from NC_090450.1 coordinate 963,688,451, forward strand.
GAAGCTAGCAAAAAAGCTAGCTAGTGAAGTCTTTTTGGCACTGAGACTTCAAGGAACAGGAGGCAAGCTCAATCCAAGCCCTTGAAGAGCACATCTGAACAGAGCCAGAGGCCAGCAAAGCAACAGGGCAACAGCAAGGCAGCAGTCCTTCACAGAAACGCAGTCCAGGTGAGTTCTTTGGGCAGCCAGGCATTTCCTCTTGGCAGGTTGCAGGTTCTGGGCAGAGTGTCTGTCCCAGGAGATGTCTTGAAGTGTCCAGAAGTGTCTTAATTGGTAGGGTCAGAGACCCAGCTAATATACCCAAAAGTGCCTTTGAAGTGGGGGAGACTTCAAAGAGTGGTTTTGAAGTGCACAAGGTCCCCTTTCAGAACAACCGTGTCTGCAAGGGTCCCAGTAGGGGATTTGGCAGTCCATTGTGTGAGGGCAGGCCACTGTCCTTTGAAATGAAAGTGTCAGGCCCCCCACCCTTCCAGCCCAGGAAGACCCATTCAGTATGCAGATGTGTGCAGGTGTGACTGAGCATCCTGTGTTTGTGGTTGTCTGGTGAAATGCGCAAGGGAGCTGTCAATCAGCCCAGCCCAGACGTGGATTGTAAGGCACAGAAGGATGTAAGTGCAGGGAAATGCTCACTTTCCAAAAGTGGCATTTCTAAAATAGTAATATAAAATCCAACTTCACCAATTAGTAGGATTTTGTATTACCATTCTGGCCATATCAAATACGACCTATTTACCCCTTTCTGATCAAAATCTACCACTCATACAGTATATGAGGGCAGACCTAATGCTAGCCTATGAAAGGAGCAGGCCTCACAGCAGTGGAAAACAAATTTAGGAGTTTTCCACTACCAGGACACATTAAACACACAGGATGTCCTGTCTTTTACCTACACAGCACTCTGCCCTATGGGTTACCTAGGGCCTACCTTAGGGGTGACATATGTAGAAAAAGAGGAGTTTAAGGCTTGGCAAGTACTGTTAAATGCCAAGTCGAAGTGGCAGTAAAACAGCACACACAGGCCTTGCAGAGGCAGGCCTGAGACATGGTTAAGGGGCTACTTATGTGGGTGGCACAATCAGTGCTGTAGGCCCACTAGTAGCATTTAATTTATAGGCCGTGGACACACGTAGCACACTTTACTAGGGGCTTACAAGTAAATTAAATATGCCAAATGGGTATGAGCCAATGTTACCATGTTTTAAAGAGCATTTGCACTTTAGCACTGGTTAGCAGTGGTAAAGTGCGCAGAGTCCTAAAACCAGCAAAAACAGTGTCAAAAAGTGGAGCGAGGCAGGCAGAAAGTTGGGGGTGACCACCCTAAGGCTGTCAGGTCTAACATCTTCCCTCCTAGAAGCTGCCTGCTCATCTCTGATACGGCTGGTAGTAGAATACTGTCAAAAAAATCCTGCTCACGTTGAAGATCATCTGGCACTTCAGAACCATAAAGAATGCCTATGAAATGAGAAACTGTTTCTGCTATCTCAACCGCATGGGTCTGGAGCCTTCCCATTTCATTCTTAATCACTGATATGGCTTGACTAGCCTCCTCTTGTCACAAGTTTGTTACTGACAGTGAGCCTGCTTCCTCCTCTTGCTCAGAATAGCACCACTTAAGGTGCAGCAGGGCATAGTCAGCCTGCATCACGAAGTAGGAGGTTAAGATCACATTTAGGGGGTTATTCTAACTTTGGAGGAGGTGTTAATCCGTCCCAAAAGTGACGGAAAAGTGACGGATTTACCACCAGCCGTATTACGAGTCCATTATATCCTATGGAACTCGTAATACGGCTGGTGGTATATCCGTCACTTTACCGTCACTTTTGGGACGGATTAACACTCCTCCAAAGTTAGAATAACCCCCTTAGTGGCTTCTAACAGACGTGAGAGGTGCAGCATAGTGTGAGCTGTTTACCTTCCAGTGAGGTAGGATACCTCCTCTTCCAGGATTACCAGTTTTTCCCCAGGCCTCCCATTTTGAACTTCTGAGTCCCCCATAAGTAAGGCTCACAGTTGTTTTTTTGTTTTTACTGATTTTTACAGATAAATACAGACAGAAAACAATGTGCTTCCTGTCACTATTTATTTTTAAATGTGGAAATATATGGAATATTGTGCTTCTTGTGGGTGACTCTCTATGTTGTCTTTCATGATTTCCATGACAACAGCTGAGCAGATAGACAGCACGGGGAGTTTTAAAAAAATTTACTTTTCCCTACATATAGGCATATGTTAACATATATTTGTATTATAGTACTGATTTAACCTATGGGTGTATTATTTTGTTAGAGTTGGCTGCTTAATTTGCCAAAACGCGACAGGCAGCAAAGTATGAGTGCATGTTTATCAGTTAAGTAAATGGCAATATATACCATTTTATGACTCCACTTATTCTCAAAATACAAAATAAATATAGATAAATGCCAATAAGATTGCCAAAAAATAAATATGGATAAATACAGATGGAAATGTAAAAAAAAAATATATATATCATAAAACAGAAAACCGTACTCATAAGGTTTCCCCAAACTGTGGCTTTCCCTGCAGAACAAAGAACTTGGAACGGGGAGGAGGGTAGGTTCATTGTCCTCTGAGCACTGGCAGTGTTGTGTTAGTTTCTGTTTGGCAGCGGGTGCAGCACGCACCAGGTCCAGCTCCAACAGCACTCGGTCATGGTCTGCTATTTCACCCTCCCCTGTGCTACAGTCCCTCAGTAGGTCTAGCAAGAAATAGTTCACAAGAAAATGGTCTATTCTGGAGCAGGTCCCATGTACGCAGGATATGAACGTGTATTCCCTGTCACAAGGGTGATCTAGGCACCAGGGGTCCTGCAGGTCACGACCCATGACATGAACACCTAGTTCCGGGCATTGACCTTATCTAAGGCTCTCTACCCATCTAAATATGGATCAAGCGTTAAGTTTCAGTCCCCATCGATGATGGTCTTGAGAGCTCCAAACTCTAACAAGACTCTGGAGAGGGAGTAACAGAAAGCGGTCCTGTACTGATTGGGGGCAGAGGAAGATCCCACAGCTAGTGAGTGATCTGCTGGTCATCCAGGTTTTCTGCATTGTGTGGGCTTTGCTGCACCTCTAAGGGGATGCAGAAAACCCAGACAAGTCAGGAGTCGGACGAGTATCTCTGATGGTACTGCTGCTAACAGCTCGGCCCTTCCAATCCCTCTGTGGCTTGTCCCATTCCAGAGCTGAAAAATTGGTTTTTCTTGCAGTGGGCTGCGTCAGGGATTTTGTGGCAATGTATGCAAGAGTCTTTTTACACTTAATATAGTGAGTGAAACCACTGACATTAATGGACCAATAACGCTGAAACTTAGGCTGAGATTGAAGGGGCATCAGGAAGAGATGTTCAAAAATCAAACCTAACTTTGTCGGTTGTTATTTTACTTTAATTTGCGCTCTAGCCTCAAACTATGAACAGAATTGGGAAGTTATAATGTTTTTGTCCTGCGTTTAAATAATATCCAGCAGATAGCGCTCGTTCCTCACACATTTTCATCATTTTTGGTCGGTTAGAACAAAGGAAAGGAGACATAGAAAGTATCTCCCTCCTAGTGGCTGTGCGAGCCCTGCCAGCCGCATACATGCCGACAGTTTAGAAGAGGAAAGTGGGAGATTTAAAGAAAAAGGACAATCCTCCTCTGACTGCTATTGAAAGAGAGGAAATTTGAGGTGAGGGACACAAAATTCAAGCCGTGATTTCCTGAAGGAACCGGGATTTTCCCATCTGAATCGGGTCTATTGGCATTCATTCAATCATTAATCATTTTACAGCATATCAGGGGCGTAACGCAGACTCCTGCAGAGTCCCTGACCTTTCAGCCTCCCCTCCCCCCAAACCTTCCCAGGATCCCCCTTAAAGCCCAAGACCAATTAATATTTATGAGATATGGGAGATTTAGGGACCCCTCATCACATCTCACAGAGGGGCCCCATCATTTTGTGTTACGCCACTGTGGCATTTACAGCGGCATATTTAAGAGCCCCTAGCGCCACCTTAGCGCTGCCATAGCGTAATTTGTTTTATGCTAGGGTGGCGATAAAATGGCTTTTCTTCTGCGCTGTATTTACAAAGTGGTGGCATGCCTGCATTAGTAACCCCTTGCTCCACATTCTGCCTGCACCAGGCATAACGTATGGAAAGGGGGGTGTTCTTGTGCTAGGACGCTCGCAAAAATGGCGCAGTGAAATTTACAGAATATACTGTGCCATTTGTGGCACCATTTTTAATGCCTGCTCAGAGCAGGTGTTAAAATGATTCTCCCATAGTAAACTATGGGCCTCCTTGCACTTTGCTGCACTAGTGTCAACTTTTTTGATGCTAGTGTAGCAAAGCGCAAAATAGCATCAAAACTTTTGACCCTATTTTGCAAACGGCCGCCATGGTGAGCCGTATTATAAATACAGCACAACCATGATGTTGCTAGGCTCCGGTGCAATGTGTTTTCGCCTCACTACACGGATTTAGGTTTTACCATTTAGTAACCTTTCAGCAGTCCTATGACATCTGGCAGTATGGTTTTTGTCTTAACATAGAACGTTTTTAAAGTAACAGGGAGAAAGGTGTGAAGCTCGATTCTTTCCAGCGGGATGACGAGTTACGTTTGATGATCAGAAACGTAATGATGTAGATTTGATTGTCTTTTGAGGCGGGTCCCCACTAGATCTTGCTGTGCATGTGGGAGTGTTTGTGAGTAGACTTCTGAATGCCCATGGTGGGGTCCTTACCACATCTGGTGAGTACCATTTTAACCACGCCGAGGGCATCAGACTGTCAACTGTATGTAGTGTGTATACAACTAGTTTAGAACATGGAGGGCATAGTTTTACTAGTAGTAGTATTCTTTGTAAGAGTAAGAAGAGTGACAAGTTAGAGGTGGTAGTAGTTGTAGCTAGTGCTAGCAGCAGGAGTAATACTACATTGGTTATACTGGTACCAATCCCAGAAACCCTAGTTGTTGTTGGAAAGATAGCAGGTGATAGCGGTACTAGTGTTAACAGAAATAGCAGTAGCTGTATGATTAGTCATAGTAATAAGGATACATTTCTCAGAACTGACATGACTACTACAAAAGTAATGTTACTAATAACAGCAGCACAATTAGTTGTTTGAGTAAGAGGTGCCTTACTTCTACCGATGGCTGCGCTAAAATAATACCAGTTGAAAGTCACAACTGCTCGTAGCTGTAGAAGGGAAAACAGCTACACAATTAAATGTGAAATTGGTACTAATGGCATACATATCGGGCTTATAGATTATTATCCAAATAGAATACTCAAAATGTATCAAAAGCAATAAAACACAATAGGTAAAAAGAGCTAGCAAACATGTAAAACGTTAAACAAACCATGCATCCTTGGCTCCTGAATCCCTGCAAAATCCGATGTCATTCAACACTTTGGGGCCATTCCTGAATATTGTATCTTCAGATTCATCACTCTCTTCTGGGAGCAACACATTATCCTCTTGTTGAAAGAACATCACCTCTTCCTGATTGGTCCAACTTTAGAGATCCTTGAGAAGGAAGATAGACTCAAGAACATGCTATACTTCAACTAACGACAAGCCCTGGAAAAGGCATCTCCAACATCTCAGAAAAAAGAACTTTGAGGTGACTTTGACTTTGTTCGCTCCTGTCCCACAGATCAATGCAATGAAGATTATACACGTTAAATTATAATGCACAGGAGGGTAATGACATTCCTGTAATGCAATCACTGGGTTGAAATCCTGGGGCCAAGTCAATGTCTTGACGTATGAATGTATTACTTAATTTAGGGCCAGAAGTACGTAATTTTGGGTTTTTGGTGTCCTAATTGCAAAAATTTTTGATTTGCTATTAGTAAATCGTGACAACTATGTGCACCAGTGTGTTTTACACTGTTTGCGATTCCTAGTGGATCGCAATTGAGCTAGCTAATTAATATTCATGAGGCGGGTCGCAATTTGCAACCCATTGGGAATCACTAAAAACACAAGGATGGTGGCCTACTGGGGACAGAAGACCACCAAGTCTGTGTTTGCTCTTTAATAAAGCAATGTTTTTTGTGTTTTTAAATGCAGCCTGTTTTCCTTGAAGGAAAACAGGATGCGTTTTAAAAACAAAAATTAAAAGTTTTCTTTTCATTTTTTAAGAGTAGGCAGTGGTACGTGGGACCACTGCCTGCTCTTAAAAAATGGTTGCTCCCACATTCAAAAAGAGGAAGGGACTTCTTGGGAGCCCTTCCTTTTTGCACATGGGTTGCCACCAACTTGAGGTTGGTGGTAAACTGCAAATGTTTTGGGACCTCATTTCAGTCGCAAACATTCCTACATCCCACTGCAAGTTGCTATTCGCTAATAGGTTACCAAATCGCAAAATAGGGTTTGTACATATCAAAAGTCTTTGTGAGGTGGCAAACGTCCCGATTCTGTATATCAGGCTGTTTGTGAGCGCAAAAAGCTATGTAAATTTGGCCCTAATTGACTGTCGCCCATTCATTTTTTAAATTGCTATGATTTATTGGTCTTATGAGCTTTACTTTTTAATAGCTTTACTTTTAATTTATCTTGATTTACGCCCCATTTCTCAATGCAAATGAGGGGATGCCTCTTTGAGGTTGTGTTAGTACTACATTTGTGCTGGCAGGATGTGAACTACAGAAGGAGATGCCCCAGCCTCTGCAGCCCCTTCTGTAACATCAAAGTATCCCAGGAGTGCAAAACAAGTGTGTGCCCAGGGTCACTTAACAGTACACCGTCAGCTGGTCAAGAATGTCTGTCATTATTTTTTTTTTTTCCGAAAATCCTTTCCGGAGCTCATCTCAAGTGTGGGCTCCTTAAATCCCTCCCAGTCTTTACTACCTTCTGGGTGAAGGAGCATCCGCTCAATCCTGGACTAGCTTAACAAAGCACTCTCGCACATTTAACCTCTCACACCCTTGCTTATTTACATGCCTTTGCTATACATCTATTAGTGAACACTAAAGATTGGATCATACAATTGTTGCTACTTTTACTCTTCTTTAGCAGTGTCATATGTCTATGAGACACACCTAATAATAGGGATGTTAGGAGCATAAGTTGTCTCCAAGGACATTCTCCTCAGGTACCTCGTCCATCAATGCCAAGCAGTTCTCCTGAGCCTAAGGAACTGTGTTTAGGATTCTTAGAATTAATAAACAGGTCCATCAACCCACCCGTCGGCGAATCCAACGTAATAGAACTCTGTTCCAGGAAGGGGAGAGTATGAAAACACCGAGCTACCCAATGTACTTGAGCTGAAACATAATATAATTAATAATCTGGTTTCTCAAGGTCACTCTGAATATCAGAACATCATGTAAAGGTGAGACGTATAGCATCCAGTTCTTTGAATATTTTGTTGGTCGACCGCACTTAACATTTGACAAAGTTTGAAAACATTTGTGAAATGCCCCCATCTTTGCAAATGCTATTCTCTTCACCTCCAAAAGGGGGAGCACTTTAACAATTTTGCCGTCTATAAAATAAGAGTTGGTTCGGTGTATTTGGATTCACAGATATTGGAACCTATGTTTCTACCACGGAAGGGACGGGTCAGGAGAGGAGGTGGCATGTATATCTGTGCCAGGTCTGGTCTGAAAGACACAGGATCTAGTCCCATTCACTTACAGACCAGACATGGCCCCAAACTGCTCAGAGATCTATTTAAAGTTTCAGCCCCCTATGGACGCGCTGCCAGGTGCAATAAAAGGCCATCTTCACACAATGGCATAGCTTGCACAGTGCCTGGCATACGAGTCCACTTGTGCTCATTAGACCACCCCAAACTCATCATGGCCGAGGTCAAAACCAGCGTGAAATATGAGGGCAATCCATAACACTGAAATACATCTAATTTTAAGAAACTCCCTTATTCCATCAAACCTCTGGGAGAAATTAGAGGGTACTTCTGAAAATAACTGAACCGCCTGGGTTCTAGCATTTGGACAAATAGTAGTGTGGGGAGAAGTAGAAAAAGTTCTGGGGGAAGAGACTGGTTCGGGGAGGGGAGGAGTTTAAATCAGCGTTGCTCCCGGCAGCCAGGTGTTTGGGAGGTAATTTGAATGTGCAAAAAAATTCCACAATTTAGCATGCACCTTAAAGAAATATATGTAATGGTTGTCCATGTATTGAACATAACGTTATTGAAACTTGTGAATTTCATAGAGGGATTATGCATGCTCGTCCTTTGTGTGGGCCATGCATGTGTGGCTGCCTGCGTGTGCGTGTGTAGGTGGGTGCGCGTGCGTTCCTGGGTGCGCGTGTGTGTAATGGCAGAGATCCTGAGACCAGGGAAAGAAGCACTTCAAGCAGTAGCAGCCAATAAGCGGCGGGTAAATTTGCATAGATAAGACAACCCCGCACAAAGTCAATGATTTAAGTAAGGCTTGGGGTAGGCCATCCCAGGAAGTTTCTGCTTCAGGATTTAGACCTCTGCTGAGCGCGGCACCATGTCCTGGGCACTGCTTCTCCTCACGCTGATCTATTGCAAATGTAATGCTTATGTACTAACATGTTTATCCGATTGATGACTTAAAATATGATTATCTTCCTGAAAGACGTGGTTCTTTACTCTAATAGGCTGTTTTTTAAATACATTTTTTCAGCTTCTTTTTCCCAGTTTGTGGTGACTCAGGAGTCCTCGGTGAATGTGTCCCCAGGAGGGACAGCCAAGCTCTCCTGCAGCCGCAGTGGTGGGTCGGTGACTGGTAGTAATTACCCATCCTGGTACCAGCAGAGGCCGGGTGATGTCCCTGTGTTGATTGTCTACAGCAGAGACACCAGTAACAACAATGCCAGACCCTCTGGGACCCCTGCCCGGTTCTCTGGGTCCATATCCGGGAGCTCTGCCTATTTAACTATAACTGGAGCAGAAGCCGGGGATGACGCGGTGTATCACTGCGCTCTGTGTACTAGCAGCTACACCTGCACAGTGACAAGATCGAAAGGGGAACCGAGACCAAAACCTCTCCCGCTTCCACTCACAGCCACTGGTGTTTGCTCGTCAGTTAACCCCGCGTCCTCCTGTGTGTCGGTGCACACCGGAGCACGGATGCGCTAAATGCCACCGATTTTCACTTAAGATCGTTAGACTTATTTACCCCGCGGCGAAATATCTGTAACTCGTCTCGGTGACTTCCTCTGACAGAGATATAGATGCAAAGAGTGGATGGTTGGGACCACTGCCTATTTGTAGTATATGCACCTGCCTATCGATGGTATATTTTCAGATGCCACACTGAATGACAGAATGTGTCTTGTTCAGCACATAATTTTTTTTAATGACCTCAGGATGTGACATGAGACTTGAAACTGCATTTATCAAAAATAGAAGTTAAAAGTACCACTATATGGAGACAAGGATGTAATCTGCTACTGAGATCTGTTTCTAATTCACCTGTGTTTGGGGGAAAAACATCACTGCCCGCCCCGATATGATTGTTTTACTGGGATGGAGATAAACAAACTGAATAGGGCATCTCACGGACAGTTGCTGCTCGCTGCGCAGTGAAGGGGCGGGGGGGAGGAATAAACATTAAATTGAAAATAAAACTTGCCTTCCTCGCTGCCGCTTCTTCTTCCTGATCGCAGGCTCCCAGCCTGCCCTGCGCTGCGGCCAATCCTAATGCTGCACTGACTGCACAGAGTGAGTTACTCTTGAGTGCAGATAGTTAATGCTGCAGTTAAAGGACTCTCTGGGAAACAGCGACCTCCATGTACTCACTGTCTACTGAGCCACTCGTTCCACTGCTTGCCTCAGCTGGCCTCCCCAACGTCTATGCACCTAGCGGCTGTCCATGAGCCCTACTTGACACGATCCCGGTAAGCTGAATCAATACCCCAATAGCAACTTCCCCCACCCTAAGCTATGTCATATGACTGGACTACTCACCACCCCTTCCTCCATAGTCCTAATGAGGGCTGCCCGTTGCCCACGGAAGGGGACCCGGGATCTGAATCTGAAGCTACGGACTGGGCTGCGGGCACACCACCCCCCCAAAACTGGACCCCGAAGTCTCTCTCACACCCTCCATTGCTGGCTTTCTTTTCCCAAACCTCCTCCCTCCCACCCCCCATTTACCTCTTTTCTCAGAATCCCATTCATATGCAATGTAAGACTATTATTCCTATGGTCATTTTCTCCTTTTGGGGATCACTATGTAACTGTATTCTGAAATAATTTTTATAAAAACAAACAAAAAAATCACAACACAAAAAGAATTGGCTGGAGCGCCCTGATTGGGCACTCCCACGCAAACTGGGAGCCTGTGCCTACTCTCTCCAGCCCGGCAACATAGTGCCGAGCTCAAGAGAGCACAGTGCGCATGTGTTTTTGGCCTGCCTGAGATGGCCGGCCAAACATACATGCATACTGACGGGGAAGTGCACTCCCTCTAGTACCTGTCATTCTCAATGCCCTGCCCCCTTTACAACAAAATGATAATAAACATAGATTATTATTGTTTTGTTGTTAAAGATTTACAGTGGCTGTTATTGGTAGGGGGCGACGCTCCTCTAACATAGCAGAGGAGTCGCTGATGCTCACGGGACACAGAACCTTCAGAAATGTAGGCCAGTCCCATAATAAATCATAGATTACAGTGTGTGGACTTGTGCACACTTATGACTTTCTTATAGACATATTCAAACAACTGTCACCAAGGGTATCCACTGACGTCGATTCACCAAAATATCAGGTGTAACAAAAGCAACGTCACACATTAGTTGACCTGTATGACACTACAGGAACTGACATTTTATAGCTTGTGACGCTGAATCCCAGGGAATGATGCCGTAAGATCTAATGCCTCATGACATCACAATAATTAATGGGAATGAACCCTAGTGTGTGCATGAAGGAGAAAATGCATTGTGAAATCACAAGTTTCACAAAAAGAGAATGAAACAAGCATTTGCAATGCAATGGGTCTTGCGGTTGCTCGAGTTAGAGCTATTAGCGTTGCAAATTTCTAACTAGACTTTTCTTGGCACATAAATTGAAAATAAAGAGTAAAACAGTTGACATAGACAAGCTGATTCAAGGCGCCACGGCTGCCATGAGCATGAAGGAGAGGCACAAAATGAAAAAGAAGTTCACGCACAGTATCAGCAAAAGTCCAATTATCCATGTAACAGGATCGATGGCCAAGGCGATAACAAAACTGCCCCAAAGGAGGGACAAACGTAAAACATTTACCAAAGATAACTAAGGATTTTTGAAAGGCAAGCCAAGGAACGAATGATAGTGATGGGCGTGCGGTAAGCGAGGTTAAAAGCCCACAGATAGATTACAACAGGCCAGAGCGCTTGCGGGCTCGACCTAAAAATTAGGGTGGTTAGGCCCATGGTACCATTTGGTACAGTTTTGTATGAACTATGTATAAGTGCTCATTGCACTTCTGAATGTATATATTTTGTGGAACTAAAACTGTAATCTCCCCATGGGAGCTGCATACAACAGTGCTCACCACAACACACTTTTCTTTCTGTTCTGGGCACTGATGCTGGCTATCTGCAGGTCATGGGTCACAACTTCAAACCCTGGTGATCCCTAAATGATGTACACAACATATGTCTAACTCACTGTGTCCTTTTATGATTTTTTTGCACAGAAGTATTCACTGAGCCTTATTTTGTGGCTTAGGAGCTGCAATTGCAGAGATTTCACTTTTTGAAATGGGAGTTATACTTAAGTGTTCAAAAGGGGTGTAAATATCAGGCCATACTTTTGCTGATTTCGGTTTCATTCCTCGGGTTCCCTTCTTTTACCAAGTGACAAGTGTGCCGCTCTGAGGGTCTGACCTTCCACACACCCACTATAAAACTCAGCTCCGCTCCCTGCCCTTGGCCACCATCCAATGGATCCACAAGACATCAGCCGGAGGAAGATCCTTCTCCTACCTCAACGCTAAAACCTGGAACTCACTTCCTCTTCGTCTCAGGCAATCTCCCTCTCTGCCTCAATTCAGGAAGGACCTCAAGACCTGTCTATTCTACTAAACTGGCCAAACAGCACTTTGACTAATCCGCTGAACCTCCCCCCCGAACAGGTGATAAGCCGCTCTCTACAAGAACCCCAATTGATTGAATGAGAGCATTTTGACACCTTTGGTAATAGTTTAGGTATGATGTTAACTAGAGCCCTCATCAATTGCTATACATATTTGGCACAGATTGTGATATTCATAATTAAATAAAAGTGCATTTGGTCTTTGTTAAAATAAATAAATAAATAAAACAAACATTAATTTGGGCAAGATTGAGCCACATTTTGCAAAGTCATCAAAACTGCCACAAACCAACACAAGGTTTATTATCATCAACGTGTACACGTCCTCGCCAAAACATCTACCAGAGATCACACACACCTTTTCACTTTTCAAAGGTGTGTTTGTGGTGCAAGGCAATCAAATTGTGTGCCAGTGTTTCAGAAGAGAGAAGCAGTGCCATGTCTTAGTAGATGTAAACTGGCCTGTTGTCTCCATCACAGGCCAGGCACCGTAATGCAGAGTTGAGTGACATATTGGAACTTTGTCACCTGAGCCTGCAGGATGGCTCAGTGAGCTAAATATTGGCTGCTGTACTGTGCAGCAATCTACACGTCGCACGCTTGAATTCCAGCAAGACCGACTCAGCCCGTTATACTTCTGATTTTAGTGATCTGGTTACTATGAAACTAAGTAATAGGTATGCATGTTACTTACAGAACCTAGAAGAGTCAGAAGAGCAGTATGAAGTGTTATATAAGACAAGGTATGAATGCGTAAATACAGTATCTTTGAAAAATTTAATTATAAAAACAAACATAAAAAATGTATGAACTTGGATTGCACTGAAAGTATGGGAAAATCTAACTATTCCCTGAGTTGAAGGGTGCAAGAGAGTAGCCAGAAAATGAAAATACCCCCACTTTGATCTATATCTCGAATGCCAACGGGTGAGCAATGTGAGAAAGCCCTACCCAGTTTAAGTGAGTTCCCTTCATCCCACCTTCCATTAATCTCTCCATCCTTTAAGCCTTCCATGCATCCATCTATCTATCCATGTCTTCATGCTTCCACCCATCCTTCCTTTACAGTTTTGTCTATCCACCCTTACATAGTTACTCTTTCATTCATCCTTCTATTCTTCCACTAACATTTCCAGCCATGTATCCATCATATTCCCATGATACATCCCTTCATTTTATCCATTCATCATTTCACTGTCCTTTTATCAATTCCCTCATTCATCTAAACTTCTATCCATCCATCCATCCCCACCCACCCTTCCATCCGTCCACAAATTAACCCAGTTTTTCATCATTGCAAAAAAAAATTTTTCCACGCACCCATGCAATGTTTTACATTTAATCTATTAATATTTTCACCTTAATCTTTTAATGCTTTTATCCCTTCCTTCTTGTCACAGTGACTTGCTTCTTCTCATATCTTCTTTATTTCACTCTTCCTTCCAACCCTTTCTCACACTATCAGTAGCCAGTATATTGTGGGTCCTAATTCAAGCAAGAAAGTGGGCCACCCAGCTGTTATTTGAATTATAAAATATAAAGCTAAACAGAGTTTAGTTTGCCCGCAGGGCTCAAGGCCCTGGTGACACTGCACCTGATACACCAATTGAAGACACACCCCTGTATATACTTTCTTTCTTTCATTTTTTGCAGCTCTTTTACTGTGATTGGCTTGACATACGTTATGATTTTCCTTTTCTTTATGTTTTTAAATCATTCTTCTGCGGAGATGCCGACCGAATAAAATAATTATGTTTCAGAATCACTTTGCTGAAGCTTTGAAAGCGGTGGGTTGACGAGACCACTGGAGGGAGTCACAAAATACTAGGACAATTTCAAGATGATTTTTATTGATAAGAAGCAGTACGATTTCATTGGTAGTGTGTGAAATCACAGACAATCACTTCTGAACATTTTTGAAATGACGGGGAAAATGTACAATTTTATGAAAATTCACAACATTTCAGGAAATCTGACAAGCATTTATTTAAACAAGAATGGCCAAAAGGGTTTGCAAACTACGGGCCTGATTTAGATCTTGGTGAAATTGGTCCAGTCGTTATTTTTCTGTTGGATAACCCCTCCGACGTGTTGGCGATCCTCACGCTCTATTTGGATGTTAGCAGGACCATAGATGAAAGACCGCCCGAGTCCCGCAGACTCCACCATGAATCTACATCCACGTCGATGCTGCCATTGGAAACAGCAGCTGGCAGCGGGACCCTAACCAGTGTTTCCACCAAGTCAATAACGATGTGTCTTCCCACCAAGGCAACTGTGGAGGTGTAACCTCCACACCTGATTTGGGAGACTGGAAAGGAAATGAAGTCAAAACCTACATTTATTCCCATTTTTGCTTCTGTTTCCCACTGGAACCCGACCAGATGACTCCTGACATTGCTGCTGTCAATTGAGCACAAAGGAAAATGACCCCATCATCGCCAGTCTCGAAGGTGAGCATTCCATATTACCCATTATCGTTGACATGTCATTGAACAGTAGCTCAGGACCTGTGAGTTAACATACATGTGCTTCAAAAAATATAAAAATACCTGTGTAATGCATATGTTTGTACTAGATGAGTCAGTAAGTTAATATCACACCTGTGCAAACACCTATTGATATTCAAACATTTTATTTTTTTGGTAGTGTAAGTATTCATTGCCTAAATGAATAATTACCCCAAATCACAAATGACCTCACAATAACCAGCAATGTCAAAGTCTCAACTTTACAATGAGACAAATCAGTGTGTTTTCATTAAAGGATGTCAGTCAGAATAAGTCTTTCACTGTTACATTACTTACAATGGATTGAAACAATGAATTGAACAGGAATGAGCAATCTGGAGCATACTTTGTGAAAGTTGAACTCAAGTATCCATTCTTGTACTGCTTCTCTTAATGTACAATATTTAGGCAATTTATGACATTTATGACAGTGGACAATGTTGTGTTGATACACTTTCTGCTGGCTTTGTTGCCCTTCACTTATATCCTGCCTATTGGCCAGGGGTAACATCTTCCTCAAGAAGGGGGCATCTATTGGTCACATCTCAGGCACCTGTAGGCTTTTACTTGAGAAAGGTGGCAGTACGTATGGAGGGATCAAGACAATGTAGCTTAGGAATTGGGTTGAGTGAGTAAAGGTAGGAGGGGTGTGAATGGATTGGAAGGTTGAGGTAGAGGGAGCTGGAGTGGGTGATGTGGTTGTGACTGCATGTGGGTGTAGTGTCAATAGTGTGTGTATGTTGTGTTTTTGGGATGTATTACATTGTGTGTTTTTTCTGCTAGAAAATGTGTTTATGACGGAATGGCAAAGGTTCCTGATGTATAGGGAGTGTGGGGTGAAGGTTGACACATGTGGCCACAATACCTCAGGTGTGTGCTGCTGGCTTCCATTCCATAGCCAGAGGAATGGGACAATGTTCAACACCTCCCGCGGTGGGCCCCCATTGTCAGGACACTGCCGCTACAACAACATCAGTATGATTGTGAAATCAAATTACGTTCGGCTGTAACCCGCCTTCCTGATGGAGACAGAGGAATGTTGGCCAGCATAGGAATCCCCCACACTGGCAATTGAAGGTTCAGCTGCAATGAATCTAAATACGGTGGTGTGAACATCGTCAGCATGACAGAGTACTTGGAACTACCTCCACGGCGGGACAACAGTTGTCCCTCCAAGTTATAAATGAGGCCCTATGTCTTGAGAATGAAAAAAAACACATGAAGCTCACTGTTTGCAGATTCGTTTTCAGCAAAAATACCTGAAACATCAGTTACCATATTTTTAACTTATGTTGCTGGAAACCCTACTTTTTAATATAATTTTTTTGTGGGTGAAATTTCAAGAAAAACTGAAAAGTACCTGAATAGGATCTCACCATTTAGTTATTGATTTATTCCACACATTTTTCTACTTCCCTTTCCATCCATCTTCTATGCGGGGGACCATGTGGGGAGCACTAAGGCATTGCAATGTCTCAGCAGGTACTACCAAAGGCAAATTTAAAAGAATGTCCTCCAGTTTTTTTCTGCTTTTATCTAGCACTCAGACCCAGCAGGCATATCTCCACATTGCTCAAATCCCTCCTGTTCAGTGTACTGTCTAGGTCACTCATAAACCTTTTACCAGAAGCTAGGTATTACGGGGCAGCTCCAAACCATAGGTGCAAAGTCTGCACATACTAGGTAGCACCTGGGGAATCATAGATTATTGGTATGCATCTTGATGTTCAGTCTGTTTATTGTGAGGTACGTTTGATGGACATAGCTAAGTTGACTGTGCCAAAATTGGTATTTCTAGAGATGTGTATATGCTCAAGAGCCTCGCCCGACTCCTTAACACTATTTTGCCACTTTATTATTCTCTTCCATCTATTTTACAGAGTCCGTAAATTCCCTGAATTATAGAAAGGAGCATTTTAAAGAGCTATGAGATCAGATTTTGCCGCCACCAAAGGTGAGCATAATCTGTTGAGTAATTATTTTATTATTGTTCCAGTCTAAAATAGGTAAGATGCCTCTGGTTTCTCCTTCGTGCTCCACCTACTAATATAACAAGAAAGGAGGCCGTAGACCCTCCACACTTCCTGTTTATCCAGAAGATAGCAAAGGGAATCTAATTTGTGACAAAAGTAGGATTGGGAAGGAATATACATATTGGTAGGAGAAAATGGGTATTCAGAGTAATGAAGATTACCGGTAAGTAATTGAATCATTACCTTATTTACTCATTTGATCATACCTATATGAGGATATTCAATAGCAATTTAAACACAAACTGATTTCACAAAACATAATGACAAACTCTCAAATGATGCTTGCAAACTCTTTAGGGAAAAATGAAGAGAAAAGTCATTCAGGATATCGCAGCTACTAATGCTTTAGAACCAAAAATTTATTGATACAACATTTCCAACACCCAATCGATAATGTGAAATAAAGGTAGATGGTACAGCTCAAGTAGCAGATTTAAAAACATCCAGAAGAGAGGCCCACAAGCTTCATCCCAGGAGACAGCCATTCCTTGTGGAGACCTACCTGTATTCTATGTGGCAGAACAGAATCCTGTGAGTTATAAGCAATAGCAATAAGTACCTTAAGACATCTGCTTAAAGTTTGAGTCATTTGTCCATGATGAAAAACAGCAAAATGTATTAACACATTCTCAAATTGTCCACATGACTGTGTTCAGGACAAATAAAACTTCACAGCCCACACATTATCCAACGTATGTAGAGAGTCTTAATCAATAGTAGTAGGTGCTGCAAAAAAAGAAGGCAAAATGATTTCCTGATTAAATAAAGACATTATTTCAACTAATGAAGACATTAAATGAGTAAATGAGGACAGAAACTCAGACCCATTTTAAGCAACAATCTTTCTGAAAACAAATCAAATAAGGGGGTTTAATAGACAACAAGCGTATCTCCCATGTCTATAAGGAGATTTAGCCACCCAAAAAGCATACCTTTAGAGATAGATGTTTTAAATCAGGAAAAGTGATGGTTTTCCAGCCTCCTTTATTGTCATATTTATAGGAGGGGCATAAAGGAGGAAAAGATGGGGTCTTACTTTATTTACTTTTGATTTGTTCAGCTAGGACACATGGTGCTTGGATAGAGGTTGAACACCCTCATATAGTAAGTGGAGATACAAGTACACCTAGTAGTGGGTTGAGAAGGTAATGGTATTTACCTTTTGGGATGCTGGGTTTTAAAGGAATTTTGTGGTGGGTGGGTGTTTTCTATTATAACAATGGGTTTGTATCTCTTTTTTAACAGGCAGAACATGGACAGAAAGATTTGCAGCTCATAATTGGAAAAACATTTTGCAGTTTTTTTAGATGCAACATATTTTACAATAACTAAATATTATCCATTTATTCACTTGGCCCGGAACCTTGGACGTAACAGCTGTAATTATAGTGACAATATTGCTGCAACTCCACAGTTTTGTTTGAGTATTTCCTCTCTTCAGCTACTTAAGATCTCCTAAATGAGGCATATATAGGAGGGAAGCAAAGATAATAAGATGTGTTGAAGTGCGCTAGGCTGTTAATCATCATAGTTGAATCCTTAGGGCAGGACGCCATGGGGAGGCCTTGCAAAAGTAATGCCAAAAGAAGGTGCGAGATGGCTTAAAAGAGCTGTAATATTATCTAATAAGACAATTAAGAGTCTTTCCATTGCTAGTATTTGCTACAGATGTTGGCTTGTACCCTAGGCCTATTGGTATTATTTCTTTTGTTTTCCAATGTTTTACATTATGTAGGATGCACCAGTGTACTTCCACATAGTCAGTCAGTCCATGTTCATTTGATGTTGTAAATTGGTAATGTTAAACCTAATAGCAATAAATGAGATGTCCACCTGTATCGGCTATCCTAAGATTGTTTGTCATGGTGGCCAAAATCTATGACCAAAAGGGCTTGACCTGTAGGCAGTCCCACCAAATGTTTTGGAAATCCCCTAAAATGCCAGAACCACTCCAGCGAGAGAAACTTTTGTTGGTTTTCGTTTTAAATAATATTATTTTGTAATATGCTTACGTCTAATAGGCTGTACATCTCTAATCTGTGTGTGTGTGTGTGCATGTGTGAGCTTGTGTGTAGATATGTATATGTGGGATTTAATAATACTATTGTCACACACACACACACATATATATATATATATATATATATATACATATATATATATATATATATATTACTTCATCTGTGTTCTTCTTTCTCCTCTGCACCCCGACCTGCGTGTTCTTTCTTCTTTCTTCATCTGTGTTCTTCATCTGTGTACTTCATCTGTGTTTCTTCTTTCTCCTCTGCACCGCGACCTGCGTGTGCTTTCTTCTTTCTTCATCTGTGTTCTTCATCTGTGTACTTCATCAGTGTTTCTTCTTTCTCATCTGCACCGCGACCTGCGTGTGCTTTCTTCTCTCTTCATCTGTGTTCTTCTTTCTTCCCTGCACCCCGTCCTGCGTGTTCTCTCTTCTTCTTTGTCCTTCTTCTGTGTTCTTCATCTGTGTTCTTCGTATCCTCTGCTTCTCAGGTCTCTCCTCATCTGCCTGACTCCTCTTCCTTGACTCTTCTCTCCTCCTCTTCTTTACCCTTCTTCTTGGCTCTTCTCTCTTCTGTTCTTCTGTTCTTGACTCCTCTCTCCTCTTCTTTACCCTTCTTCCTGGCTCTTCTTTCTTCTGTTCTTCTGTTCTTCTGTTTTTGACTCCTCTCTCCTCTTCTTCTTTACCCTTCTTCCTGGCTCTTCTCTCTTCTGTTCTTCTGTTCTTGACTCCTCTCTCCTCTTCTTCTTTACCCTTCTTCTTGGCTCTTCTCTCTTCTATTCTTCTGTTCTTGGCTCTTCTCTCTTCTGTTCTTCTGTTCTTGACTCTTCTCTCTTCTGTTCTTCTGTTCCTGACTCTTCTCTCTGTTCTTCCCTACTCCCCTCCACCTCTGTAACCCCCCCTCCCCTATCTTTCTTCCTTACTCCCCTCCACCTTTAACCCCCCTCCCCTATCTTTCTTCCTTACTCCCCTCCACCTTTAACCCCCCCTCCACTATCTTTTTCTCCCCTCCCATCTACCTGACCCCCCTACCCTCTGCTTTCCCGCCGCCACCTCCTCCTCAGCCCCGCCCCCCCTGCTCCCATTCGTCGCCCCTCTCCCGCCCCCGCCCCCAGCTGACCCCTCTTCCACCCCTCCTCCCTCTTATGGCGGCAACTGCGCAGCCGAGCACAGGGGGCGCGCCGTTGGCGTGCCGAAGACGCGCCAAAGGCAAGCCCGTCTGCGCCCGTCCGCGCCTGGACCGCGCCCAGCGCCATGACCCCTGGCCCCCAGCACTCCCAAACCCCGTAGCACCGCTACGACCCCATCACCCTCCACGCCCGCAACCTGGGGCGCTCCAGCACCTGCTTCCAAGCCAACCCGAAACGTACCCACGGACCCTTCGCATGTCACACCTGCAAACTCACCTTCCACCGCGAAACCACCACGCCCGCCAGCCCACGTGCCAACAACCACCTCAAATGCATCCTGATCAACGCACGCTCCATCCACAAGCACGCCATTGAACTATGGGACCTCCTGGACTCCACCGGACGTCGCCTTCATCACTGAGACCTGGATGAACGCCTCTTCGGCCCCCGACATCGCCCTAGCCATCCCCGACGGCTACAAGATCTCCAGGAGAGACCGCACCAACCAAGTAGGGGGAGGAATCGCCATCATCTTCAAGGACTCCATCAACGTCACCACCTCCACCGAAGACACCCCCTCGCCGCCGAACACCTGCACTTCCAGATCCACACCAACCCCAGGACCACCTTCAGAGGAACTCTCATCTACAGACACCCTGGACCACGCGCCCTCTTCAGCGACTCTATCACTGACTTCATCTCCCTACACGCCCTTGCCTCGCTGGACTACATCCTCCTCGGTGACCTCAACTTCCACCTGGAACAGAACAACGACCCCAACACCACCGCCCTGCTCGACAACCTCGCCAACCTCGGTCTCAAGCAACTGGTGAACACTCCCACCCACATCGCCGGACACACGCTCGACCCCATCTTCTCCGCCAGCAACCACGTATCCTTCAGCCACTCCTCCGCTATACACTGGAACGACCACAGATGTGTCCACTTCACCTTCCGACGCGAGACTCGCCACCTCCGCACACAACCCATCCCACGCCGACATTGGAACAAAATCCCAGCGGAACAGCTTCTCTCCACTCTCAGCGACAACCAACCCACCTTCTCCACCGACCCCAACGACGCAGCCCTCAGCCTCACGCATTGGATCACCAACTGCACAGACAACCTCGCTCCCCTCAGACGCCTCCCAAGACAGACCAACACCAAAAAACCCCTCTGGTTCACAGACACCCTCAAGGAATCTAAAAAAAACTACCGCTCCCTCGAGAAAGCCTGGCGCAAGGAACACACCGCAGAAACATGGCTGCCTTCAGGAACGCTACCCGCGAACACCACCAACTGATCCGCACCACCAAAAGAAATTCCTTCACAGACAGACTGGACAAGAACACCCACAACAGCAAAGAACTCTTCAACATTGTCAAAGAGCTCTCCAACCCTAACAGCAACGCCAACGCCATCACGCCCTCACAAGACCTCTGCAACTCCCTCGCCACCTTCTTCCATCGTAAGATCACCGACCTACACGACAGCTTCGGACACCAGACCCAGCCAACCACCACAGAACCTACAACCCCAGCCATCACCCTCAATGCCTGGACTCACATCAAAATGGAAGAGACCAAAGCCTCCATGAACTCCATCCACTCCGGTGCCCCCTCGGACCCCTGCCCACACTTCATCTTCAACAAAGCCGACAACATCATCGCCCGCATCTCCAGACCATCATCAACAACTTGTTTGCTTCTGCCACCTTCCCCGAGAGCTGGAAACACGCAGAAATCAACACCCTACTGAAGAAACCTACGGCGGACCCCAGCGACCTGAAGAACTTCCGCCCCATCTCGCTCCTCCCCTTCCCTGCCAAAGTCATAGAGAAGACCGTCAACAAGCAACTTACCAACTTCCTTGAAGACAACAACCTACTCGACCCCTCTCAGTCCGAATTCCGAGCTAATCACAGCACAGAAACCGCCCTCATCTCAGTCACAGACAACATCAGAACTCTGATGGACAACGGAGAAACAGTCGCCCTCATCCTCCTCGACCTCTCGGCTGCCTTTGACACCGTCTGCCACCGAAACCTAATATCCCGCCTCCGCTCCACCGGGATCCAAGGACAGGCCCTAGACTGGATCACCTCCTTCCTCGCCAACCGCTCCCAAAGAGTCTACCTCCCACCTTTCCGCTCAGACCCCACCGAGATCATCTGCGGCGTCCCACAAGGCTCCTGGCTCAGCCCGACTCTCTTCAATGTCTACATGAGCCCCCTCGCCGACATCGTACGCAAACACAACATCAACATCACCTCCTACACCGACGACACTCAGCTGATACTTTCCCTCACCAAGGACCCCACCAGCGCCAAGACCAACCTGCAAGATGGAATGAAAGACGTTGCAGAATGGATGAAACTCAGCCGTCTGAAACTGAACTCAGACAAAACGGAAGTCCTCATCCTCGGAAACACCCCGACCGCCTGGGACGATTCCTGGTGGCCCACGGCCCTTGGCACCGCACCAACCACCTCAGACCACGCACGCAACCTCGGTTTCATCCTGGACCCACTTCTCACCATAACCAAACAAGTCAACGCCGTATCATCCTCCTGCTTCCTCACCCTCCGCATGCTCCGAAAGATCTTCCGCTGGATCCCCGCCGACACCAGAAAGACCGTAACCCACGCCCTCGTCACGAGCCGCCTGGACTACAGCAACACCCTATACGCAGGAACCACTGCTAAACTCCAGAAATGTCTGCAACGAATTCAAAATGCCTCCGCCCGCCTCATCCTCGACATACCCAGCAACAGCCACATCTCCGCCCACCTGAGACACCTGCACTGGCTTCCCGTCAACAAAAGGATCACCTTCCGACTCCTCACCCACGCACACAAAGCCCTCCACAACAAGGGACCTGAATACCTCAACCGCCGCCTCAGTTTCTACAAACCCACCTGTCAACTTCGCTCTGCCAACCTCGCTCTCGCCGCCGTACCTCGCATCCGCCGCACCACGGCAGGTGGGAAATCCTTCTCCTACCTGGCGGCCAAGACATGGAATTCCCTCCCCACCAACCTCAGGACCACCCAGGACCACCTCGCTTTCCGGAGGCAACTCAAGACCTGGCTCTTCGAGCAGCAGTAACCCCATCCCCCTAGCGCCTTGAGACCCGCACGGGTGAGTAGCGCGCTTTATAAATGTTTATGATTTGATACAGATGTTGGCTTGTACCCTAGGCCTATTGGTATTATTTCTTTTGTTTTCCAATGTTTTACATTATGTAGGATGCACCAATGCACTTCCACATAGTCAGTCAGTCCATGTTCATTTGATGTTGTAAATTGGTGATGTTAAACCTAATAGCAATAAATGAGATGTCCACCTGTATCGGCTATCCTAAGATTGTTTGTCATGGTGGCCAAAATCTATGACCAAAAGGGCTTGACCTGTAGGCAGTCCCACCAAATGTGTTGGAAATCCCCTAGAATGCCAGAACCACTCCAGCGAGAGAAACTTTTGTTGGTTTTCGTTTTAAATAATATTATTTTGTAATATGCTTACGTCTAATAGGCTGTACATCTCTAATCTGTGTGCATGTGTGAGCTTGTGTATAGATATGTATATGTGGGATTTATTAATACTATTGTCACACATATATATATATATATATATATATATATATATATATATATATATATATATATATATGTGTGACAATAGTATTATTAAATCCCACTAGTTTGGAAGAATATACCTATACAATATATGGTGACACATAGACCATGTATCCCGGTAAAGGTGATGTAATTGATGAGGTAACAAAGATAGAAAAGATAAAAGTGTTAAAGAAGTGGACCCAAATGTATCCACGGTGAACAAAGTGGGAAAATATATAATAAAAAGAACACAAAGACTATCTCGTAGATGGCCACATTGACAGATTGAGAGAATAATTGTAATGCTAATTGTCAGCTGACATACTTTTAATGAGAGAGCCCTGTATATATAAAATATAAGGTGGGAAAGGAGAATATGAACATCAATGTCAGAAAGATATGGGGTACTGCAAGAGTGGTATGCAAAATGGTTTTAGTTGTGTTTAGGTTGTATTTTGTTTAGTTGCACTACATTTCCCAGAATGCTGCTTAATGGCAGAGATTGGCAGTACATATATATAGCAACATAAACAACGCACTCACTTACCATGATCAAGACTGTGATAGTCGAAATGCGTTGGTGATGAGGATGGTTGTTCTGAATAAGAATAAATATTGATACAAAGTCTTTTGGAGTGCTGCGAATTACTTATCTATCTATATACCAAAATATATTTATTTGTGAATACGTTTTCCTTTTTTGTTTATGGTTGATTAGTTTGGATTTGAAATAGAAATACTAATTCCCTCGCCTTCCAAGAGTTTTATTTTTGTTCTCAGTGTTGCTTAGTTTAGATTCAGAACAGTAAATCTGACTTGTTCAGAGTTCAACAGTTTCCACAGTGTTGTTTATTTTGGAATGGGAATAGTAATTTATATTTCCTCGGAGTAAAACTCTTTCCCTTAAGTCACTTACGGGCTGATAATGAGTTTGGTTGTTGGACTGTCAGACTGCCGGACCGCCATATTGGCAGTCTGAAGAAAACCACTGTGCCGTCTGTTTCCAGACCACTGTATTACAATGTATACAGGGTGAACCGCCGACAGCCAAGACAAATGGTGCCCCGCTAGCTACACGGCGGGCTGCAACCTTGCAGCTCCGCACTCCATTGTCATCATGACGCAGGGAACCACTAGCACATTACAAAAGCACAGTCTACATGGTGGTCGCCTTGCAGTGGTGAGCTGACAGTGGTTGATTATGGTGGTACACATTCAGCAAAGCAACAGACAAGTGCCCATTGGATGGATTAAAAAACAACACAGCTGACATACATTGGCCAAGTGGACAGACCTGCAAATCACACTATAAAACACATTAATGACCAGACCATGATCCTTTGCCACTCCACTGCATTACAGCAAGACCGACACAAGAGACCATTATTTTATAGCACAGATAAATTAGCCGCCCCTTATTTTTCACCATCACATTTCACTCCTTGCATATACTTTTTACCATTTACTCCCTATTTCACTTTCCCTGTTAAGTAAGTCCCTGTGACCCACTTTACCATCCATGCCGTGTTGCAAATTCCCCATTTTTCAGAAGATGAGTTGAGAGTCATTGTGGATAAAACCATAAGAGTAGTGCCACATTTGTTTGGAGCCCAAATCCAGCACATGCCTCTCAATACGATAATGGAAATGTGAAAAGGATTGTTGGTAGAGTGTATGCTGTAGACACCACCTGCACACAAAGGAGGACTTATGGAAGAGGTGGAACAACCTGAGGGGGAAGATGCATTCCCTGGCCTCCAGACAACACCTGTAGCCCCTAAAGACTGGTGGTGGTCCTCACAGTGCCCTCTTGCAACTCTTTCCCTTGTGGGAGAATGTCTAGGCTATCCTGCATCCTGAATGTTTGATATGAATAGCTGGGGGAGCGGAGTCTGGTAAGTCACAACACAAAAGCTGTCACAAATCCTCATTGTCCTGTATTCTCACATTTCACCTTTTGCCACTGGGTTGTTCAACTATTTTCCCAACATGCAACACCCAGAGTACCAGAGATGTAAGCTTGTCACTGTGTACTGTCCTACAGAACATCACATGTTTCAATCCCCATTACATGCTATGTGTTGGAATGGGGCCTGTAACTGTTTCAGCATCAAACGATCCTCCCAGGACCTATGGTATGTGTCAACATGTAAATATGTGGCCCCCACCTAACTGAACTGTGCCAACAGATATGTAAGAATAAAAAAAAATTGTCAAATTTTGGGCAGCTGAGAGCGTCACATGCCTACAACTACCAGGAGGCCTTCTTTCTGTAACACAAACCAATAGGCCATACTGCACTTGAATAATGTTATTTTGTAATCTGCTTACGTTTAATAGGCAGTGCATCTTTAATGTGTGTGTATCTTTATTTATTTATTTATATATTTATTTATTTATGTACACTTTTTTCTTTTTCAAATGATGTACCCATCCCTTGGAATTTATCATTTGTGTAGAGTTAGAGCCAGTAAGTGACATGCCTACAAATACCAGAAGGCCCTGTTTCTGTAACTCAAACCAACAGGTCATTTTGCACATGACCGAATACACCTGTCTGCCATCCATCAAATGATGTACCTTCCCCTGGGAATTTAGCATTTGTGTAGTGATGGGAGCCAGCAAGTGATGTGCCTACAACTTCTAGGAGGCCCCGTTTCTATAGCTCAAGCCAGCAGGCCATTCTACACTTGGCTATATACACCTGTGGGACATCTCTCAAATCATGTACCCTCCTCTGAGAGTTTAGCATTTGTGTAGTGTTGTGTGCCAGGATATGACATGCCTACAACTACCAGGAGACCCTGTTTCTGTAACTCAAACCCACAGGCCATACTGCACTTGACCAAATATACCTGTGTCCCATCCTTCAATTGATGTACCCACCCCTGGGAGTGTAGCATTTGTGTAGTGTTGTGAACCAGCAAGTAACATGCGTACAACTTCCTGGAGGCCCTGTTTCTGCAACACAATCCAACAGGCCATAAGGCACTTGAACAAATACACCTGTGTGCCATCTCTCAAATGATGTTCACTCACATGGGAGTGAGCAATCTACATATCATGCTCAGCTCAGAGACATGTTTGTCTACCTAGCTTGCTCTTTTTCTCTTGTCATGGTATCTCAAAATGAAATTATTGAGGACCAGAATGACACCTTTCCATATTTGTACATCAAGGCAAAAAGCTGCTTCATCAGATTGGTATTGACAGCTAACACATTGACTAAGCACTGTTCAGATGATGGTTACAGCTATGTATACTACAAAGTTGTGTGTTTGCCTGTATTTCACACAACTACGGGTTGCAATGGTCAAATACACATTACCTCTCCAATGTATTGGTTTAAATGTTTGAAAGATGTCATGTCAATTCCCTCATCTAAAGTGCAACTTATAAGCACCTCTAATGAGCTGCTTGAGTCTAATAGCTTCTGCAGGCTTGACATGTCAAGTCAACAACTTAATTACCATGGTAACATAGCACAATCAGCTAATCTACCACTTAAGATTGTCCAAGCTCTCTACTTAAAGTGACACAAAACCTTTAGATGTAGATTACACATATCAACCAATTGCAATGTATATTATTTCTCAACAGGCTGAGCTAGCACAACACCTGCCCAGACATTGTCCACTGACCAGACTCCCAACCCTCTCCTCGATGAAGCACTCAGTGGTGACGATACTCCTGGACACCTGGACGTGGATGACGGCCCTGGCCCTTCTGGGCAGCATGGTCAGATGGCTAAAGTTAGTCTCAGTGTTCCCACAATGGCACATCCCACACCAGTTGCATCAACATCACAGATAACAACGTGGCCACCGTGTACCAGGCAGAATTGCTACAATCTTGTGCCCTGCAGTCCTGCATCCAAGTCCAGTCACTGAGGGTCCAGGACACAGTTGGAAAAGGCAACCTGTGCCAAGGGCACAGGCTTGTGGAGTTTGGATCTGTGGAAGGAATGCTGTGAAGCAGCAGAGTGAGGTCATCAGTTCCACTTCTGATCAGGATACCAAAAGCCAAGTCTTGGGGTTCATCATGAGTCCCAAGGCATGATGGGCCAGGGGCTGACTGAACTCCAGGAAATAAAGCAGCTGAAGAGGGACCAGATCTAACAAATGCATGCCTGTAATGCACACATGGGCACCCTAACAGGGGTGGTTAGGGACATCCACACATCCCTGAGCAGTGTTTTTCAACCACTTCCCACCCCTTTGGGTGGCCAAAACACATCACCCCTAAGCACATCTGTGGCAGCCACAGGAAGGGAGATCCTGTCAGAGGACCAACCAGCCTAAGACACCCCTGCCTGTGCAGACTCTCGCCCGGTGGCACCTCAGCCTCTCCATTCTCTGCAATATAAGTGATATTCCTGTGGAAGGTGATGTTATGGAGTATGCAGCAGGCCAGGGTGATCTGACACACCTTCCCGGGTGAGTAGAGAAGGGCTCCCCTAGTCTTGTCCAGACAACAAAATATGGCTTTCAGGAGCCCAAAAGCCCACTCCACTGGCCACCGTGTCCTTCCATGGGCCTCATTGAAGTGGACTTTCCATAGCATAGTTGGATTTATCAGTGGTGTTAAAAGCCAAGGAAGGTTGGGATAAGCTGAGTCTCCTGTTTTGTATTGAGTTATATATGTTACAATGAGTCACAACCTTCCTGATTATAACACCTGACATTGCACATACAAAGATAGGACAGATGTTACTTACTAACCAGCAAGTCAGGCCCTCTCTGGTTGCAGTTGTGACATCAGCTGGGGTATGTTGCTGTTCTGCATTACTAAGGAATCATGGACTGAACCTGGGAACCGTACACAGACATTTGAAATGTACAAATCTGTCAAGCAGACAACTGCACTTTGATAGAATGGAAGTTCTTCCTGTTGCGATGGACTTGTTCACTTGCTTGTGGTGGCACTAATTTAATATGAGTGCCTTCAATGGCTCCCACCACATGTGGGAGGCAACCAAATCCATGAAATTCAACCTTCACATTGGTTAAATCATCACGTCTGGGGAACTTGATATAGCTGTGTAGGAAGATGGCTCTGTATATACTATATCAAAATTAGATATTGTGTGCACAGAGTCCAGGGGCAATAATTGATAATACTAATGCTCTATTTGTTGTAGTGTGGTCGAGCAGTTAGGCTTATCATAGGGTAGTGTTAAGCATTTGTTGCACGCGCAAGCAATAAGTGAAAACACACACTCAATGACTTAACTCCAGACCAATATGTTTTTACATAGAAAAATATATTTTTGTTACTTTATTACTAGAACCACAAGACTCAGTTCATAAGTAAATACTGTTGCAGGTAAGTACTTAACATACACATCAATGTAACTTTGTTTCACTTTAGTCAAGTAAACAGTTTTTTAAAGAAAATGGACACAGTGCATTCTCAGAACAGATTCTGGCAGAAGAAAATTAAGTAAATTTTTAGAGGTAAGTACACGACTTTCAGCTCCAGTCTCCCAGTTATAGGTAGTCTACCATTGTGGGTTCAAGTCAACCCCAAACACCCACCACCAGCAACACGGGCCGGCCGGGTGCAGAGGTCAAAGTTGAGCAATTTTAACGTGGGCTCCTATGGAGACGGGGGTTCTCAGAATTTGGTCTGCCAGCAGGTAAGTATCCGCGGCTCAGAGGGCAGACAAGGGGGTATTAGAGGAGCACTGGAGGGGCCCCAAGTAGGCACCAATCGCACACCCTCAGCGGCACTGGGGCGGCCGGGTGCAGGGTGCAAACAGGGCGTCAGGTTTCCAATGAGACTCCGTGAGGGGACCCCGCAGGCAAGGTCTGGGGGGTGTCTTGGGCATACCACTGGTCGGACTGGGAAGAGGGCCACCTGTTGATCGTCGCTGCACCAAGTGTCGATTCTTCCAAGGCCTGGGGGCTGCGAGTGCAGTGGGTCCTTTGGTGTCATTTATCTCCATCCAGGGCAGTCGTGGTCAGGGGGTTCCTCGGGATTCCCTCTGCAGCCGTCGTTGTGGAGGGGTGGAGAGGTCAACCCAGTGTGGGCACTTGGTTGCCATCGCCTGGGGGTCCTTTCCTGTCAGTTGGGCCACCTGAACTCGGCCATGGGCGTCGGGTGCAGAGTGGTTGGGACTCACGCTTCTGGAGTGAGGTGGGAGTCCTTCAGAAGAGGTTTCTTCTTCTGCTCTTCTTTGGACAGGGCCGCTATCCACGGGAGTTCTTGATCCTCTGTAATGCAGGCAGCCCTCTGGAGATTTTTCAGAGGTCGCTGGATCTGCAGGACACGTCACTTTTCTTCTGCAGGTTCTTTGAATCAGGAGACAGGCTGGTAGGGCTGGGACCAAGTCACTTGTTGTCTCATTTCCTTCTCTGCTGGGGTTTCAGCTAAGCAGTCCTTCTTTTTCTTGTGAGATCATCAGGAATCTGACTAGCTTGGTTCATGGAGCCCTTAAATACAAGATTTAGGGGCGTTTTAGGGGACAGAGGGCAGTGGCCAATGACTACTGTCCCTGAGGGTGGCTACACCCTTCCTGTGCCCACTCCCTTTGGGGAGGGGGGCACATTCCTAACCCTATTGGTCCCTGTCCTCCAAACCAAGATGGAGGATTCTGCAAGGAGGGGGTCACTTCAGCTCTGGACACCTTAGGGGTGGTCTGGCTGAGGTGGTGGCTCTTCCTTGTTTTTCCTAACTATCCCTCTGGTCTTGCTGCCAAAAGTGGGGCTTTGTCCATGGGCTGGGCATCTCCACTAGCTGGAGTGCACTGGGGTATTGTAACATGAAGCCAAAGCCTTTGAGGCTCACCACTAGGTGTTACAGTTCCTGCAGGGGGTAGATATGAAGCACCTCCACCAAGTGCAGGCTTTGTTTCTGGCCCCAGAGAGTACAAAGGCTCCCACCCCATGAGGTCAGAAACTCGTCTCTCAGTGGCAGGCTGGAACAGACCAGTCAGTCCTGCACTGAAGGATTGGGTAAAATACAGGGGCATCTCTACGAAGCCATCTGTGTGCATTTTTAAATAACCCCAACACTGGCATCAGTGTGGGTTTATTATTTTGAGAAGGTTGATACCAAACTTTCTAGTATTCAGTGTAGCCATTATGGAACTGTGGAGTTTGTTTTGACAAACTCCCAGACCATATACTTAATATGGAAGCACTGTAATTACAATATCTAAGAATTGACTTAGACAATGTAGGCACATATTGCTCATGCAGCTATGCCCTCACCTGTGGTATAGTGCACCCTGCCTTAGGGCTTTAACGCCTGCTAGAGGGGTGACTAACCTATGCCACAGGCAGTGTTTTGTGTGCATGCCACCCTTAGGGGATGCCATGTCGACTTTGCCTTTTTCTCCCCACCAACACACACAATCTGCAGTGGGAGTGTGCATGTGTTAGGTGAGGGGTCCCTTAGGGTGGCACAATACATGCTGCAGCACTTAGGGACTTTCCCTGGTCACAGGGCCCAGGGTACCACTGATACCTTTTACAAGGGACTTATCTGTGTACCAGGGGTGTGCCAATTGTGGAAATAATGGTACATTTTTAGTGAAAGAACACTGGTGCTGGGGCCTGGTTAGCAGGGTCGCAACACACTCTCAGTCAAGTCAGCATCAATATCAGGCAAAAGGTGTGGGGGGGGTAACTGCAACTAGGGCCATTTTCCTACACAAGCCCTCCCAGCCCACAGGCCAGGAGACTCAGCCGAACCTGGGAGAGTCTTCCTAGTCTGTCAGGTGAGGCAGAGCAGGGAAACAGGCTGTTTTGTTGTAGGGCCTACTCTGCCTTACATCCTCCTTTCTAGGTCATCTCCTCCGGGGAATGGACCTACCTCAACACTGATAGGACCCAATCTGAATCGCTTCTTGTCTGTGCTTTTAGTGTCTTCTCCCATTCTTTTTATTTTGGGGTTAGAGGTATCCACCTCTGCTAATCTTATTTTAGCCAGGGTCACCCCTAGCTTACCCAAAGAGGTTACTCGTAGCTGGAGTAACCCCACCTTGACCAACAGGATCAGGGGGCCTATCTTGCTGTTTGGCATGGGATCAGACCACCATGCCAAGGACAGTGCAGCCATTAAGGCCAACACTCAGTAGAGGCCACTGACAGCTGTCAGTGCCCAGAACCACACCTTTAGCTCTTCACTAACAGGGGAAGGGGCTAAGCTACAGCCTTCTTTGGGTTCAGGGTGCCTGTCTGCTGTGGTAGAGAGGGGGGTTGCTACATCTTGTAGAAAACACCCGTCTTCATCTCTTTCCTCTGTTAGCTGAGGAGCCACCCATTCATGCTTAACAATTGCCTGACAAGTCAAGACTTCGTGTGGGTCAGGTTGGACTTTACCAGTGTCACTTTTGGAGTTTTCCCCTACTGGAGCACAATCTCCTGGGCTTACTGGAACCTTGGCTAAAGGTTGCCCACCTTTCCTGCACTGTTTTCTCTTTTTTCTCATCTGGGACCTACCTTTAGATAGTGCAAGGGCAGTACTTCCAGAATCCTTGGGAGAGGGCTGGTACTGGACCAGTTCCTCTTTTGAGCTCTGACTAACCTCTGGGTAGTCATGTCTAATTAGACAATCAAGGGGGAGGTCTGTACTGACTACCACCCTTCTCAGTTAAAAGTCCTACCCACTTCTAGGGGCACTAAAGCCACAGGCCTATTAGTGGCCTTGTCTGGTCTAACCCTTACTCTGGCAGTCTCATCTGGGATGTACTGGTTTGAGAGAACACCAGCCTGTCATGCACAATAGTGACTGGCACAAGTATCTCTTAGGGCAGTGGCTGGGATTCCATTCACTAGTAGGTGGTGGAAGTGTCTACTTCCCTCTGGAATCTCCAACTCACCTGTTGGGCTCATTCTCCAGTTGAAGGCTATGAGGACCTCCTCATCTGAGGAGTCATTCCCAATGGCTACCCTGGTCACCCGTGGAATTTTGCTAGGGAGTTTGTTTTTGGGATAAGAAGTGTCCTTGGTGTGGTGCCCTGTCTGTTTACAGTTGTAGCACCATGCCTTAGTGGCATCCCAGTTCTTACCCTGGTACCCACTTTTGGTTTTGGATGTGTCTTGGGGTCCACCCATTTGGACAGGTTTTTGGGGGCCTACAGAGGACTCTTTTTCTTTACTTCCAGGAGTGTCACCCACTTTCACCTGGGAAGGCTTTGTAACTCCTTTCTTTTGGTCACCCCCAGTGAAGGTCTTGGTTACCCTATTCTTGACCCAGTGGTCTGCCTTCTTTCCCAATTCTTGGGGAGAAATTGGACCTAGGTCTACCAGATATTGATGCAACTTTTCTTTGAAAAAGTTACTTACAATGTGTTCTTTCAGAAACAAATGATAAAACCCATCATAGTCATGCACTTCATTTCCAGTTATCCACCATCCAGTGTTTTCACTGAGTAGTCTACAAAATCAACCCAGGACTGGCTCAAAGTTTTGTGAGCCCCCCTGAACGTAATTTTATACTACTCAGTGTTGAATCCAAAGCCCTCAATCAGGGTAGCCTTCATGAGATCATAGAATTCAGCATCTGTACCAGTGAGTGTGAGGAGCCTATCCCTACACTTACCAGTAAACAATTCCCAAAGGAGAGTTCCCCAATGAGACTTTTTAAATCTTCTGGTTCCACAGGCCCTCTCAAAGGATATGAACCACTTGGTGATGTCATCACCATCCTCATATTTGGGGAAAATCCCTTTAGGGATTTTAAGGGTGTCAGAATACTCTCTGTCCCTAGTTATTTTGTTGCTGCCACCATTTATGGGTTCTAAACCCATTTCTTTTCTCTCCCTTTCTATAGCCAGGAGTTGTTTCTCCAAAGCTAATCTTTTGGCCGTCCTTGCTAAAAGGATGTCCTCTTCATTGAGGCTACCCTGAATCAATCAATCAATCAGGGAATTTGTAAAGCGCACTACTCACCCGTGAAGGTCTCAAGGCGCTGAGGGAGGGGGTGGAGGGCTGCTACCGCTTGAACAGCCATGTCATTAGATGTCTCCTGAAGGTAAGGAGGTCCTTGGTCTGATGCAGGTGGATGAGAGGAGTGTTCCACATCTTGGCGGCGAGGTGTGAGAGTGATCTGCAACCGGTGGTTGTTCTGCGGATGCATGGGACATTGGCAAGGGCAAGGTCAGCGGAGCAAAGCTGTCGCGTCTGGGTGTAGAAGGGGAGACATCTTTTGAGGTATTCTGGTCTGGTGTTATGTAGTGCCTTGTGAGCATGGGTGAGGAGTTTGAAGGTGATTCTCTTGTTGACAGGGAGCCAATGCAGGTCTCTCAGGTAGGCTGGGATGTGACAGTGGCGGGGGATGTCCAGGATGAGGCGTGCAGAGGCATTCTTGATGCGTTGCAGTCTTTTCTGGAGTTTGGACGTGGTTTCTGCATAGAGGGCATTGCCATAGTCCAGTTTGTGGCTTACGAGGGTTTGGGTGACTGTTCTTCTGGTTTCAGTGGGGAACCATTTGTAGATATTCCGAAGAATGCAAGGGTTTTGAAGCAGGAGGAGGAGATGGCGTTGACTTGCTGGGTCATATATATTGAGTCCAGGATGAATCCCAGCTTGCGTGCGTGGTCGGTGGGTGCCGGTGCGGTTCCCAGTGTGGCAGGCCACCAGGAGTCGTCCCATGCGGAGGAAGTGGAGCTGAAGATGAGGACCTCAGTTTTGTCAGAATTCAGTTTCAAGCAGCTGTTCCTCATCCATTCGGCGATGGCCTTCATTCCTTCATGTAGGTTGGTCTTGGCGGTGTCCTTGGTGAGGGAGAGGATCAGCAGGGTGTCATTGGCGTATGAGATGATGTTGAGGTTGTGAGATCAGGCGATGTTAGCGAGTGGAGCCATGTAGACGTTGAAGAGTGTCGGGCTGAGGGACGAACCCTGGGTTACTCCACAGATGATTTTGGTGGGTTCAGAGCGGAATGGAGGGAGGCGGACTCTCTGAGGTCTGCCGGTGAGAAAGGAGGTGAACCCGTCCAGGGAGCTGTCGCAGATTCCTGCGTAGGGTGTGGTGGCAGACGGTGTCAAATGCGGCTGCGAACTCCAGGAGGAGGAGGGCCTCGGTTTTGCTGTTGTCCAGTATGGTTCTGATGTCGTTTGTGTCAGTGATGAGGGCAGTTTCGGTGCTGTGGTTGCTGCGGAATCTGGATTGGGATGTGTCCAGAGTGTTGTTCTCATCGAAGAAACAGGTCAGTTGTTTGTTGACAATTTTCTCTATGACTTTTGCCGGGAAGGGGAGCAGGGACATGGGCCTGAAGTTCTTGAGGTCCTTTAGGTCCGCCTTGGGTTTCTTGAGGAGGGCGTTGATCTCGGCATGTTTCCAGCTCTCCGGGAAAGTGGGGGACTCAAAGGAACTGTTGATGATCTTCCAGAGTAGGGGTGCAATGACAGAGCTTGCTTTGTTGAAGATGTGGTAAGGGCAGGGGTCGGATGGTGACCCGGAGTGGATGGTGTTCATGATTACGATGGTGTTGTTGACGTGGGTCCAGGAGAGCAGGAGGCTGGTGGGTGGTGAGACTGTGGTGTCAGTGGTTGACGGGGGGTCTGAATACTGAGCTGTAATGGATGTCTGCGATCTTGCGGTGGAAGAAGGTGGCTAGGGAGTCGCAGAGGTCTTATGATGGTGGGATGTCGTTGACATTGGGGCTGGGGTTGGAGAGCTCCTTTACGATGTTGAAGAGCGCCTTGTGGCTGTGTTAGTTGTTGTCGATGCGTTCTTTGAAGGCAGTTCTCTTGGCGGCTCGGATGAGTTGGTGGTGTCTGCAGATGGCGTTCTTGAAGGCTGTGTAGTTGTCTAGTGCTGATCTTGGCGCCACTTCTTTTTGAGTCTTCGGCATGTTTGCTTAGATTCTTGGAGATCGGCAGTGAACCAGAAGGCCTTTCTGTTGGTGCATCAGTTTTAAGGATTTTTGATCGGGCGAGAGCGTTGGCACAGTCGTCGATCCATTGCCTGAGGTTGCAGGCTGCTGTGTCAGTGTCGGTGGTGTCGGTGGGTGGCTTCTGGGAGAGGGTAGTGATCAGTTGGTCTTCAGTGACCTTGTTCTATCTGCGGTGGGGAATCCGTTGCTGGTGATGGTGTGTTGTGGGTTTCTCAAAGGAGAAGTGGATGCAGCGGTGGACGGTCCAGTGGAGTTCGGTGGTATGGCTGAAGAAGACATGTTTACTTGGCGGAGAAAATGGGGTTGAGCATGTGTCTTGCAGAGTGGGTGGGTGTCATGACAAGCTGTTTGAGGCTGAGGTTGGAGAGGTTGTCGAGCAGGGTGGTAGAGTTGTTATCGTTGGTGTTCTCGAGATGGAAGTTCAAGTCCCCAAGGAGTATGTAGTTTGTGGATGCGAGAGCGTGTGTGCTGATGACGTCGGTAATGGAGTCGCTGAACTGCTGTCGGGGCCGTGTGGTCTGTAAACGAGGGTCCCTCTAAGGGTGGTGTTTGGTTCAGTGTGCATCTGGAAGTGCAGGTGTTCAGTGGTGCAGACGGTGTCTTTGGTGCTGGTCGTGATCCTGAGGGTGCTCTTGTGGACGATGGCAATGTCTCCTCCTGGTTTGTTGAAGCGGTCCCAGAGGGTGATCTTGTAGCCGTCTGGGTTGGCTATGGCGATGTCGGGAGCTGAGGAGGGGATCATCCATGTCTCGGTCAGGAAGGCGACGTCTGGGGAAGCTGATTTGGGTAGATTCCAAAGTTCAACGGTGTGTTTGTGGACAGAGCGGGTGTTGAGTAGGATGGAACTGAGATGGTTGCATCCTGCCTTGGTGGGTGGGTCATTGACGTGGAGGCTGGTGAAGGTGCAGTTCCGGCAGGAGAAGGGTCTGCGGGTGAGCTGCCGGCTGGCTTGATGGCAGGTGGGAGAGCGACCGGTGTTGAGGGCATGGAGGGTGGTGCCATTGTAGCGAAGACGGGTGTAGCGGCGGTGGGGGGGTGAGAGACAGGGGTTCCAGCGCTGGGCATGGTTCAGGCACGGACAGGCGCAGACGGGCTTGCATCTGGCGTGCCAGTGGCGTGGCCGCACAGCGGCCGCCATTAAGAAGGGAGTGGGGAAGAGAAAACAGCTGGGAGGCGGGAGCAAGGGCGAAAACATCGTGAAAAAAGGAGGCGGGGCTGGGGGGGTAGTGGCGGGGAGAGAGAGAGGCGAAGAGCGAGAGTGAGAGAGAGTGGAGGGAAAAGTGCAGAAGTATAGCAAAAGTCAAAAAGAGCACAGTGGAGAGTGAACTGCGAAAAGGGGCACAAGGCGGCAGACACAGAAGAGAGAGCACACACAGAGAGCAAAGCAGAGAAAAGGAGAAGAGAGGAGAGAGGCAGCCTGGTGGGAAAGCAGAGCTCTCCCACAAGACACCAGGGATGAGGCGCAGGCAGAAGCCTGCAGGTGAAGAAGGGCCCGAACTCCTGACAGTGGTCAGGAGTTCAGAGGAACGAGGGCTCTACTTAACCAGTGGATCTATGGGAGGCAGAGCCGTTCACTGACCAGGTCAGTGCTATTGCTCGATCTACCTCGCAGCGGCCACCATTAAGTAGGGAGGGAGGAGAAGACAGCTGGGAGGTGGGAGCGAGGGCAAAAACAGTGTGAAAAAAGGGGGCGGGCCACGGGGGCAGCAGCGGCAGGAGTGGGAATGTTCTCATAGGAGCTGGACTCCACGGTCGAAGATCCAGATCTTGTGAGTACTATCTTTGGAGACAGGGACCTTGGAACCCTAGTCTCCCTAGTTAGGTTAGGAGGGGGAAGTTCTACCTCTGAATCGCTAACTTCTTCTTATCTGAGGGGATGACGTCCCTCTCAGTAGGGTGGTCCCTTGCATACTCTGCGAAGAGCTCCTGGAGCTTGACCTTGGTAGGGTTGGAACCTGTTTGGATTTTTCTGAGGCTGCAGAGACTCATTAGCTCTCTCATCCCAAGATGGCGGTAAGGGGTGAGGTCGAGTTCCATCACCATGTCCTCTGAGCTACTCATTTTGTTTCTAAAGTTAGAGATTGCTTTTAGGAACTAAAACTACTTCTAGTTACTAATCCTTAACTTACAACAACATTAAATCTAAAAAGAAATTCTAAGGTGAATTATCCAAGGCCCTAGTAGGACTTTTAAAAATTTAGAAAAAATAGTCAAATTCGAAAATCAGTTTTCAAAAGGAAATTTTGGAATTTAGTCATTTGATCAGCTATTGGCCGAGTAGTCCAGCAAATGCAAAATCGTAGACCCCATCACTGATCCACCAATGTAGGAAGCTTGCTCTGTATGTACTTTATCAAAATGAGCTATAGGCCCTCATTATGACATTGGCGGTAAGTTCCGCTTACTGCTGACTGCCGCCAACATACAGCTGCCGCAGCGGTTTACCACTACCCATATTATGACACACACATAGCAATCCGTCACTATACAGACACACACACAAGTCCGCCAGCCCAAAGGTCAGTGATAAAATGGCGGTAGCAAAACGCACACTGTTAAGCCAACAGAACTACGCCCATAGCATTATGACCCATGAATCACCGCAGCGGATATTCAACCGCAGTAAACCATTGGCAGTGAATACCGCTGCGCTCAAAATACACGCACACATACAAAACAACACCACATTAGACAATTTGAATAACACACACCTGACACCCATACACACACCACACCCTTTACGACTAACAAAAATTGCCACTAAAGATTCAGCAAGAGCACCCACACAACCAGAGCCACAGAACACCATCACCCAAACACCATCCATGCACCTCAAAGCACACACGCTAACACATCACCCACACACCC
Organism: Pleurodeles waltl; assembly: GCF_031143425.1. Taxonomy (NCBI): domain Eukaryota; kingdom Metazoa; phylum Chordata; class Amphibia; order Caudata; family Salamandridae; genus Pleurodeles; species Pleurodeles waltl. The sequence goes on from NC_090450.1 coordinate 963,726,506, forward strand.
TCACACACACCACTCACACTACACCCATGGCACCACAAAGACACCCCATGTTCTCAGAGGAGTAGCTAAGGTCATAGTGGAGAAAATCATCTGGGTAGAGCCACAGCTATTCGGATCACAGGTGCAGCAGACATCCATTGCTAGGAAGATGGAGCTATGGCAGAGAATCGTGGACAGGGTCAACGCCGTAGGACAGCAACCCAGAACAAGGGATGACATCAGGAAGAGGTGGGACGACCTACGGGGGAAGGTGCGTTCTGTGTTTGCAAGACACCAGATAGCTGTACAGAGGACTGGTGGTGGACCCCCTCCTTCTTCCCCACAACTAACAATATGGGATGATCAAGTCTTGGCAATACTGCATCCCGATGGCCTGGCAGGAGTAGCTGAAGGACTGGACTCTGTTAAGTAAACTCTCTATTACTATCACCCCCCTACCTGAATGCCATCACATACCCCCACACCCACCCTCACTCCCATCACTCCACCACCTCACATACACCCCAACATCACAACCGACCCCTCCCACTACCAAGCCCTGCATGCGACACCAATGCATGAACACCACTCACAGACCTGCATGGACACCCATCACCAAAGCATGCACACTTGAGACAATCACTTAGCCAACCAAATCACCACTCACCCAAGCCAAAGCTTCCAGGGCAATCACAACCTTACAGGGCAACACACCCATGCACAATAGGTCACACGCAGAAACAATAACACTGCATATACATCCCCACAGGTCCCCCACACAACATCACCGGAGAGGAGGTGCCAGCAAAATCCAGTCCCCCCACAGAAGAGGCCCACAGTGATGACAGCAGCTCTGCACGCCTGGATCAGGGTGACCAGCCTGGCCCATCAGGGACCTCCGGACAGTCGGTTACCCAGGCAGTCCCATTTCATGACAGAGCCTCCCCCCTCAGGAAACACCACCACAGCACCCACCGAGCGGGTCCATACCTCTGTCCCCAGGACAAATCAATCGGCAGTGTGTCCACCACTACAGGGACCCCAGGCCACACAACAAACACAGTACGATCAAGGACCTGGGGTCAGTGGCAGTGGGCACACGGTTCAGGGGACAGAGGCATAAGACAGCAGGAAAGCTGGGAGGACTGCTGTGTGACGGGGGGACAGGTCCAGGGAGCCGACTCTCCATGAGGCACTCACTAACATCCTGGGAGCATACCACCATTCCCAGGAGACGATGGGCCAGATACTGGCCAAGTTGCAGGAGACCCAGTGACTGCAGGAGGGACAGTACCTGGGGATCAGGGAGGACCTGAGGTACATCCACACCTCCCTGGTCACCATTGCAGGGGTGCTGGCAGACATGGCCAACACCATGAGGGAGGCAGTGGCACACCACTGGGCCCCTGACACTAGCCACACCGATGAACAGCCCTCCACCTCCGCTGACGCTAGTGGACAGGAGGCCCCGCCACAGGAACAGCAGGCCACCAGCACCCCACCTCTTGCAGAAGCAGAACCACCCTGCAAACGGTCCCTGAGATCCAGGCAGAAGACAGAGAACATTGCCAAGACCCCCGCCAGGAAATAAGACTCTCCTGATTGTGACCCTTGTGTCCCACTCTGTCACAGTGTCCACCTTGAACTGCCATTGCTCCACTTCCTATGCCCCCTTGGACAACGCACCTGTGATACAAATAGACTGGAACTCTTACCAGGACTCTCCTCCGCCACCCCCAGCCTATAGCAATACCCCAACCACTTAATAGCACATGAATAAACATCCTTGTAAAAAATACAAGTATTGAGCCTGTCAAGTGATTGAACTATGTATTTGTTTAACAATCTGTAGACATTGCAATTCAACTGGAAAGTAATGCATACATAGGTACGACCTGTAGTTTGCTGCAGTCAATACACCAGGAGCCAGAGTGGGGCACAGATATCTGTAAATAGACATGTCAAAGGGTACAGTAAGTGGCCATAGTAGTGGGAATATCAGCCAGCCAATGACAATTTACAATAGAAAACTGCAATGGACGGTGAAGTTACAGTGTCTTACTGGTGTGTCACTGGAAGTACTGTTGAATGATTGCTGTTCTATTGTCCACATCCTCATCCTATGCCTCATCTTCGTCACTGTCCACAGGCTCCACCGCTGCCACACGCCCATCTCCAGCCTCATCCTCCTGCAGAAAAGGCACCTGGCGACGTAAGGCAAGGTTGTGCAACATGGAACATGCCACGATGATCTGGCACACCTTCTTGGGTGAGCAGCACAGGGATCCACCTGTTAGATGGAGACACCGAAACCTGGCCTTCAGGAGGCCAAAGGTTCGCTCTATAATTCTTCTTGTACGCCCATGTGCCTCATTGTAACTTTCCTCTGCCCTTGTCCTGGGATTCCTCACTGGGGTCAGTAGCCATGAGAGGTTGGGGTAACCAGAGTCACCAGCAAATACCGAGGGATACCTGTTAGCCACACATTAACCTTTAGGGCCAACCCCTTACCCTTACACCAACATATGCTGGGTGGGGAGCATGTGCTCACCTATTAGCCACACCCTGTGCCTCTGGAGTTGAGCCATCACATATGGGATGCTGCTATTCCTCAGGATAAAGGCATCATGCAAAGAGCCAGGATACTTTGCACACTATCTACACATTCATAGAGTGAAAGCTCTTTCGATTTCTGAACACCTGTTCATTTCTCCAGGGGGGAGGGACAAAGGCAATATGTGTACCATCTATTGCACCAATAATGTTGGGGATATATCCCATTGCATAGAAGTCAGCTTTCATTGTGACCAAATCCTCCACCTGGGGGAAAACAATGTAGCTGTGCATGTGGTTCATCAGGGCAGACAACACTCTTATCAGCACTATTGAGAACATTGGCTGGGACATTCCTGCTGCCAAGCCCACTGTCAATTGGAAGAAGCCAGTTGCCAAGAAATGGAGCACAGATAGGACTTGCACAAGAGTGGGGATCCCGTGGGGTGACGGATAGCAGAGATCAGGTCTGGCTCCACTTGGGCACACAGCTCTTGGATAGTGGCCCTGTCAAATCTGTAGGTGAGGATAATGTGCCTGTCCTCCATTGTTGCCAAGTTCACCAGGGGCCTGTACACGGGGGGATGTCGCCATCTCCTATTCATCCGCAGCGGTTGTAATCTAGGGGGCAAAACGATGAGCATCTGGTCAGAATTTAACATTTCCAAAATGTACAGTGCATTGCATGTTGTGACAGAATCAGTATATTGTTTATAGGCCCAAATGGTGCCTATGTGTGCTGTGACGCAGTTAGGTGCCATGGCCTCCCCCCTCCCCCTGAAATGGCGCCCACCGGTCCTGTGTGGATGGACATGTGGAAATGAGGTAATCCTGCTGACGTTGTGCGCCGTTGCGGAAGGTGGTCGAGTACCGCCGTGCAACTCCTCATTGGTTATCATTGGGAGCTATGGGTTACAGTAGCCAATGGTGATGTACGCTGGCGGTGATGGTACGCACCGCCGCATACGTACCCGCCATTTTCTATCTGTTCACTCACTTGCTACCTGACATTCAACAGGAGAGGACCTACACTGCAAGTGCTGCTGTGACCTGTGTCTGACATCGCCAATACCTTCACCACTGCGATGTTGGAGAGACTGGTGGATGGGGTCCTACCCCAGCACTGAATGCTGTATGGGCCTCCACTCCAATATGTGAGCACACCGTGTGCACGATGCATGGGGCATGAATGCATGGCGTGCTGTATGTGAGGGCCTCGTGTAAGGGGGGAGTGGTTGAGGGGTCCTGGGCAGCATGCTGCATGTATGGTGGACAATTTATGTGCGTAGGGGGATAGGAGGGATATGGTGGGCCATTAGTGTAACAGGCGGATGGTATGACTGATACCCTTTTTCTATGTGTATTTTCTCTGCAGGTCAGAAACCATCAGAAAAAGGGTATATGGCGTCCCATCGCCAAGGATGTGCGGACCCTGGGGGTCTACAGCAGGTGGAGCACCCACTGTCGCAAACAGTGGGAGGACCTGAGATGTGGTGCCCATCGAATCCTGACCCCCCTGATGTTCCGCATACTGGCGGTGGCCTATCCGGTGCTGGATGGGCACTTGAGGGCATCATACCAGCCACAAGGGGGTGAGTACAGTTTCCCAATATATTACTTGAGCGTCGTGGGTTGGTGGAGCAGTTAGGCTTATCAGAGGGTAGTGTTAAGCATTTGTTGCTCACACACAAGCAATAGGTGAAAACACACACTCAATGACTTAACTCCAGACCAGTAGGTTTTTATATAGAAAAATATATGTTTGTTACTTTATTACTAGAACCACAAGACTCAGTTCAAAAGTAAATACTGTTGTAGGTAAGTACTTAGCACAGACATCAATGTAACTTTATTTCACTTTAGTCAAGTAAACAGTTTTTAAGAAAACAGAGAATATCCATTTTAAAGGTGGATACAGTGCATTTTTAGAACAGTTCCTGGGGGAAGAAAATAAAGTACAGTTTTAGAGGTAAGTACACAACTTACAGTTCCAGTCTCCAGGTTATAGGTAGTCCATGGATAAGAACAAGCAACAACCCCTAATAAATGGTATTCAGGTTGAGGCCTATAGGGACACAAGTGCCAGTGTCACAATGGTGAGGGAAAAACTGGTAGCCCCTGAGCAACACCTACTTGGTCATCAGTACCAAGTGACTGATGCCCACAATAACACTGTTAGCCACCCCATGGCTGTTGTGAATCTCGGGGTTACTAGTCCAAAGAAAGTATTGTGGTATCCACCAACCTACCTATAGAATGTCTACTGGGCAAAGATTTGGGCTGAAGTGAATTGGAAGCTCATGCAGCAGTGCTAGGCATTCCTTGGGACATCTTGCTTTGGCAAGGGCTCAGGCCAAGAAGCAAAGAAGAAAAGGAAACTTGGATTATGGAACAATAGACCAAGTGCTCCCAAAACTACCCTTATCCACTATCCCTCCCTCCACTGAAGATTCCTTTTTTAACGAGGAGGAGTCTACTTCCTGTGCAGAACCTACCCCAGAGGAGCTTCAGGCTGACACAGCTCAGCTTTTGGGTGCAGGGGGGCTACCAAGGAGGAGTTGATTGTGGCACAGCAGGCCTGTCCCACACTAGAGGGTTTGAGACAACAAGCTGTGAAACAGGAAGCAAGGGATGTTAGTGACTCTCACAGAGTGTACTGGGAAATAATTTCCTTTATACAGAGGTAAGGGACCCAAAACCTGGTGCTACTAGGAGACTGGTCATTCCCTTGCAGTATAGGGAGTTTCTTCTGACACTAGCACATGACATTCCCCTTACTGGACATTTGGGGCAAAGCAAGAACTGGGACAGACTGGTCCCTCACTTTTACTGGCCTCATATGTCAGAAGACACAAAGGATTTCTGTCGCTCTTGTGTCACTTGCCAAGCCAGTGGTAAGACTGGTGGCACCCCAAAGGCCCCCTTGATCCCACTGCCCTGTGAAAGGGTAGAGGTTGACATAGTTGGGCCTCATGACCCTCCTACTGCTTCTGGCAATAGGTTTATCTTGGTGGTAGTGGACCATGCCACTAGAAATCCAGAAGCAATTCCTCAGAGGACTACTACAACTCCTGCAGTGGCAAAGACCCTCCTGGTAATATTTTCGAGGGTGGGCTTCCCAAAAGAGGTGGTGTCAGATGGCGGTAGTAACTTCATGTCTGCGTACCTTAAAGCAATGTGGAAAGAGTGTGGGGTAACCTACAACTTCACCACACCTTACCATTCCCAAACAAATGGGTTGATTGAAAGATTTAACGCAACTCTCAAAGGTATGTTTATGGGACTATCTGAAGAGCTCAGAAGGAGATGGGGTGTCCTATTACCATGCTTCCTTTTTGCCTACAGGGAGGTACCCCAGAAGGGAGTGGGCTACAGCCCATTTGAATACCTTCTTGGTCGCCCTGTTAGGGATCCATTAGCTCTTATGAAAGAGGGGTGGGAGCAACCCTTGAAGCCCCCTAAACAAGATATAGTGGATTATGTACTTGCCCTAAGATCTAGAATGGCTACACGAAAAAGGCCACTAAAAACCTTCAGGCAAGCCAAGAGTTGCAAAAACAATGGAATGACCAGAAGGCTGTCCTGACTGAGTACCACCCAGGACAGAAGGTGTGGGTACTGCAGCCTCTGGCATCCAGGGCACTCCAGGAAAAATGGAGTGGTCCACCTCTGTTAGTGGAAAAGGATGGTGAGGTCACTTATCTAGTGGACCTAGGCACTCCCAGATGTCCTCTTAGAGTACTTCATGTGAATCACCTGAAACCCTACTATGATAGGGCTGACTTAACCCTACTCATGGCCACTGATGAGGGACAGGAAGATGAGAGTGACTCTCTCCCTGATCTCTTCTCCAATGCTGCAGCTGATGGCAGAGTGGAAGGAGTTGTTCTTGCAGGCTGCCTTTATGAAGAACAGAAGGACGATTTGTAGGAGGCTTGTCTGGCTTATAGTGGGTACCTAGTGGTACTTACACCTTGTGCCAGGTCCAGTTATCCCTTTTTAGTAGATTAGAAGTGTTCTAGTAGCTTAGGCTGATAGAGGTAGCTATAGCAGAGCAGCTTAGGCTGAACTAGGAGACATGCAAAGCTCCTACTATACAACTTATACCACTTAGCACTATATCATAAGAAACACAATACTCAGAGTTGCTAAAAATAAAGGTACTTTATTTTAGTGACAATGGTGGTCATTCTGACCTCGGCGGTAAAAGGCGCTTACCGCCGGTCAGAAGACCGCCATAACAACGCCACGCTCGCGGTAAACCGCCACGGTCATTCTGACCCGCAACAGGCAAACCGCCAAAAACCCGACATCCACAAAAGTCCGCCACACCAATGGCCAGCGATAAACTGGCGATGACCAAACCTCCACCGTCACGCCAACAGAAATACGCCCATGCCATTCCGACCCACGAATCCACGCGGCGGTCTTTCAACCGTGGTATTCCATTGGCGGTACACACCGCCGCGGTCAAAATACACACACAGCTCCAAAACACAGCCACATTGGACAATTTGAAATACACACACCTGATACACATACAAACACCACTCCCACACATCCAATACAATATAAAACACACACCCACATCACCCACAAACCCCTACGACCACAATTTATTGACTAAGGCCAGAGAGAGACACCCGCCAGCTAGTACAGAGCATTCACAGGCACATAACACCATCACTTACACAACATCCACGCACAAAACACCACACACCATCACACTTACCACACTCATCACCACAAACACCACCCCACACCTCATCCACACCACCCCATGGCACCCCAAAGACACCCCAGGTTTTCAGACGCTGAACTCAGGGTCATGGTGGAGGAAATAGTTCGGGTAGAGCCCCAGCTCTTCGGGACACAGGTGCAGCACACCACCATTGCCAGGAAGATGGAGCTATGGCAAAGAATAGTGGACAGGGTCAACGCTGTGGGACAGCATCCACGAAATCGGGACGACATCAGGAAGCGGTGGAACGACCTACGGGGGAAGGTGCGTTCCATGGTATCCAGACACAACATCGCGGTGCAGCGGACTGGCGGCGGACCCCCACCTCAACCCCCAGAATTTACAACATGGGAGGAACAGGTCTTGGCGATCCTGCATCCTGAGGGCCTCGCAGGAGTAGGCGGAGGAATGGACTCTGGTAAGTCTAATCTTAACTACTTCACCCCCCCCACCCACCAGCATGCCAACTCATTCCCCCACCCTCCCCCTCCACCCGCATCACACATCCTCCTTGCTAATGTCTCACCATCACAACCCACCCATCCCAACACCAAGCCCTGCATGCAACCACAAACCATGGACACCCATCACCTAAGCATGCCCACTGCACATACCCATCCCCCCCCCAAACCACCGTCACAACAGCCCCCACAAGGGAATGCCAGCACTGGGGTACACGGGCACCCACCCATTGCACGCTATGGCACACACAGAAGCAATAACCATACTCTTATACCCCTGCAGGACCCGAACGCCACGACACCGCCCAGGAGGGTCCAGAAATGTCCACTCCACCCCCAGAAGAGGCCCCCAGTGATGACAGCAGCTCTGTCTCCCTGGACCCAGATGACCAGCCTGGCCCATCGGGGACCTCGGAACAGTCGGTTCCCCTCAGACAGCCACAGTCCACAGCAGACCTACCCCCCTCTGGGAACACCAGCACAGCACCTACCCAGCGGGCCCATGCCTCTGTCTCCAGGACACGTCAATCAGCGGTGTGTCCACCACTACAGGGCACCCAGGTTAACCCACCACCCCAACAACAACAGGGACCTGGGGGCAGTGGTAGTGGGCACACGGTCCAGGGGACAGAGGCCCAGGGAAACAGGGGAACTGGGAGGGCTGCTGTGCGACAGGGGGGGACAGGCCCAGGGAACCCACTCTCCACGAGGCCCTCTCCTCCATCATGGGAGCATACCACCACTCCCAGGAGACAATGGCGACGGTCCTGGCCAGGTTCCAGGAGATCCAGGTACTGCAGGAGGAACAGTTTATGGGGTTCAGGGAAGAACTCAGAAACATCAGTACCGCAATGGGCACCATCGTTGTGGCTCTCAATCAGATTGTCACCACATTGCGGGACCATGTGGCACCACAAAGGGCCCCTGTCACTAGCATGGACCAAGAACAGGCTACCACCTCTGCCGGCGCTAGTGGACAGGAGGCCCCGACACAAGAACAACAGGCCACCAGAACCCCACCCCCTGCAGAAGGAGAACCAACCCGCAAGCGGGGCCTGAGATCTAGGAAGAAGACAGAGTAAGATGCCAAGACCCCCGCCAGGAAAGGATACCCCCTGATTGTCATCCCACTGTCCCACATTGTCACCCTGTCCAACCGTAAACTGCCCCTGCTCCACCTTCCACAGGCATATGGACAATGCACCTGTGAGACTGAGAATCTGGACTCTGCCATGGACATTCTTCCACCATCACCCATCACCGAATTTCAACCATTTCCCAAAATTGAGCACTTTAATAAACACACTTATTGCACAAAAATAATCTGGAGTCTGCCTGTAATTTTGAACAAATGTATTAGACATAACCGTGCCAAAATGTCCAGTTACATTGTGATGACAACATACCACTGTCACACAGCTGTAGTCCATGGGGAAACAAAGCAGAGGTCACAGAGTGGTGCCCACATCTCTGAAATTGGAAGGGAAAGTTACAACTCAGTTAACATACACTGGGGGGAAACTCAGACAGTAGAGAGGCAGGAGACTTTAAGTAAATGTAAAATGCCGGTGTTGATTCTTACTTGTGTGTCAATGAAAATACTGCTGTATTACTGTGTTCCTGTTGTCTGTGTCGTCCTCTTCGTCTTCCTCCTCTTCACTCTCCGCAGGCTCCACAGCTGCCACAACACCACCATCTGGACCATCCTCCTGCAGGAAAGGCACCTGGCGTCGCAAAGCCAGGTTGTGAAGCATACAGCAGGCCACGATGATATGACACACCTTCTTTGGTGAGTACATTAGGGATCCACCTGTCATATGGAGGCACCTAAACCTGGCCTTCAGGAGGCCGAAGGTCTGCTCGATCACCCTCCTAGTTCGCCCATGGGCCTCATTGTACCGTTCCTCTGCCCTTGTCCTGGGATTCCTCACTGGGGTCAGTAGCCACAACAGGTTGGGGTAACCAGAGTCACCAATTAGCCACACACGGTGTCTCTGAAGTTGTTCCATCACGTAAGGGATTCTGCTACTTCGCATGATGTACGTGTCATGCACTGACCCAGGGAACTTGGCATTTACATGGGAGATGTACTGGTCAGCCAAACAGACCACCTGGACATTCATCGAATTATAACTTTTTCTGTTCCTGTACACCTGTTCACTCCTGCTGGGGGGGACCAAAGCAACATGTGTCCCATCAATTGCACCAATGATGTTGGGAATATGTCCAAGCACATAGAAATCACCCTTCACTGTAGCCAAATTGCCCACCTCAGGGAAAACAATGTAGCTCCGCATGTATTTCAGCAGGGCAGACAACACTCTGGACAACACCTTTGAAAACATAGGCTGAGACATCCCTAATGAAATGGCCACTGTTGTTTGAAATGATCCACTTGCCAAAAAATGGAGTACTGACAGAACCTACACTAGAGGGGGGATCCCTGTGGGTTGGCGGATGGGTGACATCAGGTCTGGCTCCAGCTAGGCACACAGTTCCTGTATAGTGGCTCGGTCAAGCCTGTATGTTAGTATGACATGTCTTTCTTTCATTGTCGACAGGTCCACCAGCGGTCTGTACACCAGAAGATTCCTCCATCTCCTCGCAAGTCCCAGCGGACGGTGCCTAGGAAGGACAAAATGGAGCACAGAGTCAATCAACCCACAGGTACGTTCCCACAGCTTGCACAGTACACGCTTCTCAATGCATTGAATGGCTTGTATGAGTGTTGATGCAAGGCCTAGGTATGTGTGACGCAGTAGAAATTAAGCCATGTGGGCCCTTGAAATGGCGGCTGCCTGACCTGTGAAGTGCGACAGTGGGATGTGAGGTCAATGCGCTGGCGTGGCACACTGTGGCGGTAGGCGGTCGAAGCCGCGGTGCAAAGCCGCATTGGTTAACATTGGACCCTATGGGTTTCAGGAGCCAATGACGATGTGCGCCGGCGGTCGCGGTACGCACCGCCACGGTACGCACCGCCGCAGGCGTGACCGCCATTTTCTATCTGCTTAATCACTCGATACCTGATCATCCACAGGAGAGGACCTATACTGCAAGTGCTGCTGTGACCTCGGTCTGGAAGAGACAATGGCTGCTGCCACTGGGGAAAGGGCCCCTGCCTTCAATTCTGAAGAATTGGAGAAACTCGTGGATGGGGACCTCCCCCAGTATGCGCAACTCTACGGTCCTCCAGACCAACAAGTAAGTACACTGGGACCATGCTTTGTGGCCAATGCCTGTGTTGAGTGTGGTGAATGAAAGATGGTGGGGAGGGGAACGATTGAGGCATGCATCAAACGACAGATGAGAGCATGTGCTACATGGCAAGGGTGGGGATGGGGGGCCACTCACATCGAGCATGCAGAAGGTGATGATTTGTTTCTCCCCCTGTACATGTCACATAGGTCAGCGCCCATCAGAAAATCGACATTTGGCGTGCCATCGCCAAGGAGGTCCGGACCCTGGGGGCACACACTGCCGGAAGAGGTGGGAGGACATCCGCCGCTGGAGCAGGAAGACGGCGGAGGCTCAGCTGGGGATGGCCTCCCAACGCAGGAGGGGTGCCAGTCGTACTTTGACCCCCCTGATGTTCCGGATCCTGGCGGTGGCCTACCTCGATTTGGATGGGTGCATGAGGACATCACAGCAGACACAAGGGGGTGAGTACAAGCACATTCTGCTGACTTTGCGCGCAGTGGAGGTGTCTGAGTGGGGGAGGAGGGCTGAGGGTATCCCTAGGCCAGGGCGATTTCTGTAGGCTAGGGTCCTCCGTAAGGCATGGCCCTGTGCCCCCACCCCCCACCTCTGTAGGTTGCCTACTACAGCTAATCATGGCCCTGTGTCACCTATGTGTGGAGTTGTCGTCCATAGGCTTGTAGGCCATGTCCCACGGATTGAGTAGTGTACCCCAAGTGCGCGGTGTAGTGCAGGGGGGTTCTGTGTCTGTCCTCTCCGCCAACGGTGTCGCCAATGCATGCACTCAAAATGTCTTTATTTCCCCCCCTTTTTTTTTTGCTCTTCCTGTTCATGTGTGCATTAGCATCATCAGGCGGAGGAGAAGAGGCATCGGAGCACGAGGGAGCTGCATCCCACATGGACCTGGAGGGCCATGCAACGGACTCAGAGTACATCAGTGGGACGGAGGGCGAGGGGAGCTCCACAGCGGGGACACGTGGTGACACCAGCGACACAGACTTGTCCTCGGAAGGGAGCTCCCTTGTGGTGGCGGCAACATCCGTGCCCCCCGCACCAACAGGTACAGCCGCCACCCCCCCTACCAGCGCCGCTCCTCAGCGTTCGCCCCGTGCACGCTCACCCAGGAAGGTGGGCATCTCCTTCGCCCCAGGCACCTCAGGCCCTGCCCCAGTCACCCCTGCTGCCCTCAGTGAGGAGGTCATTGACCTCCTGAGGACGCTCATTGTTGGGCAGCCTACCCTTTTGAATGCCATCCAGGGTGTAGAAAGGGAGGTGCACCAGAGTAATGCATACCTGGAGGGCATTCATTCTGGTCAGGCTGCCTATCAGCGATCGTTCAACGCTCTGGCCTCAGCACTGACGGCAGCCATTGTCCCTGTCTCCTGCCTCCCCCTCCAACTTCCTCCACCCAGTCCCACTCCCCTGTACCCCTGCCTATCCCAGACACACCTACAGACCAGCCTGCACACACCTCAACACCCAAGGGAAGCTCATCCAGACATAAGCACCACACATCACACAAGCATTCACCCAAGCAACATCCACATGCAGACATGCCAACAGCCACTGCCTCCTCTGTGTCCCCCTCCTCCTCGTCTCCCTCCTCCCTCCCTGTGACGTCTCCACTCACACTTGCATGCACAACATCTTCAGCCACTACGTCCATCACCAGCACACCCACCAGAACACTCCGCACACGTGCAGTCACCTACCGCCACTACCATTTACACGTCCCCTGTGTCCTCTCCCAGTGTGTCTGTCACCCCCTCTTCCAAACCACACAAACGCAGGCAGCCACCCACCCAACAGCCATCCACCTCACGACAGCCTCCAGCACCAGCACCCGCACCCAAAGACACCAGACTTGACTCTCCTACAACCACATCCTCTTCCTCCACTCCCAAACCCCCTCCAGCTACCCGTCCCTCTCTTTCTAAATTGCTTTTCCTTTCCAAACTTGACCTCTTTCCAACAACTAACCCACCCCGTCCATCTCATAAGACTCCAATCAGCACCACAGCCACCACAAAACCCGGACCTACAAAGACAATAGTCCAAGGAGTTTGGAGTCCACCACCTTCAAAGCCAGCTAGTTCGGCTAGGAGCAAAGAGACGGCCAGCCCACCCCCTGAAAAAAAAGCAAAGAAAGCCAGTGCCCGGCGCGAGAGGCCAAAAACATCAAGCTCCAAAATCTCTACCCTGGCTCTGTCAGGAAGTGGTGTGCCACCTGGCACACCTCCAAAGGGAGGAAAGGGCCACAGACGAGCAGGGAAGGGTGCCAAGGGCAGCAAGTCCGGCAGCAGGCCAGCTGCCCAGAAGGGCCCCACCAGCCCCATTCCAGGTGTGCAGGAGGACACCCACAGGCCCGGGACGGCAACACAGGAGGCCCCCGCAAGCAAAAAGACAGAGGGGCAGGAAGGCCCCGGCAGCCACATGTCAGGTGGCGAGTGAAATCCATGGCATGGCCGCATCTGCTGATCTGGAGACTCATCTCAAGCACCGCTGAACAAGGCCCTTCAAGTCAAGCACCGCTGAACAGGGCCCTTCAAGTCAAGCACCGCTGAACAGGGCCCTTCAAGTCAAGAACCGCTGAACAGGGCCCTTCAAGTCAAGAACCGCTGAACAGGTCCCTTCAAGTCAAGAACCACTGAACAGGGCCCTTCAAGTCAAGAACCGCTGAACAGGGCCCTTCAAGTCAAGAACCGCTGAACAGGGCCCTTCAAGTCAAGCACCGCTGAACAGGGCCCTTCAAGTCAAGAACCGCTGAACGGGGCACCGCCGTCTCAAGCACCGCTGAACAGGGCCCTTCAAGTCAAGCACAGCTGAACAGGGCCCTTCAAGTCAAGAACCGCTGAGCAGGGACCTTCAAGTCAAGAACCGCTGAACGGGGCACCGCCGTCTCAAGCACCGCTGAACGGGGCCCTTCAACTCAAGAACCGCTGAACGGGGCACCGCCGTCTCAAGCACCGCTGAACAGGGCCCTTCAAGTCAAGAACCGCTGAACAGGGCCCTTCAAGTCAAGCACAGCTGAACAGGGCCCTTCAAGTCAAGAACCGCTGAACGGGGCACCGCCGTCTCAAGCACCGCTGAACAGGGCCCTTCAAGTCAAGCACCGCTGAACAGGGCCCTTCAAGTCAAGAACCACTGAACAGGGCCCTTCAAGTCAAGAACCGCTGAACGGGGCACCGCCGTCTCAAGCTCTGCTGAACAGGGCCCTTCAAGCTAAGCACCGCTGAACAGGGCCCTTCAAGTCAAGAACCACTGAACGGGGCACCGCCATCTCAAGCACCGCTGACCAGGGCCCTTCAAGTCAAGCACTGCTGAACAGGGCCCTTCATCTCAAGCACCGCTCCGCTGGGCATCGCCGTCTCTGCACCGCTCCGCTGGGCCCTTCATCTCAAGCACCGCTCCGCAGGGCACCGCCGTCTCTGCACCGCTCCGCTGGGCCCTTCATCTCAAGCACCGCTCCGGTGGGCACCGCCGTCTCTGCACCGCTCCGCTGGGCAATTCATCTCAAGCACCGCTCCGCTGGGCACCGCCGTCTCAAGCACCGCTGGCACATTGGCAGAAGGGGCAGGCCCGCATCTGTGTCGGGCAGGGCTGCACGAAGCACTCTGGGCACCATGCCTCCTCCAGAACCAGTGGAGTCTGTAATCCACTTGTGAGACTGTGGCTTTGCACTCCCCAGGATGGCACAGTGGGCACCCACCCACTGTCTGGAGTTGAGAGACTGTGGCTTTGCACTCCCCAGGATGGCACAGTGGGCACCCTCCCACTGTAGAGACTTGAGAGACTGTGGCTTTGCACTCCCCAGGATGGCACAGTGGGCACCCACCCCACTGTAGAGACTTGAGAGACTGTGGCTTTGCACTGCCCAGGATGGCACAGTGGGCACCCACCCACTGTAGAGACTTGAGAGACTGTGGCTTTGCACTCCCCAGGATTGAACAGTGGCCATGGAGGCCCCTCGTGGAACTGGCGTCGTAGACTCATCTGGCTGAGGTGCCCCCCCTTCCCTTCCCCCTGAGGTGCCTGTAGTTTTGCTATCTGATGCCCCTGCAGTGTTCTCTCCATTGGAGTCAGGTATCCTGTGTGGGCTTTGCCCATGTGTTTTGGCCCAGTGGCCCACGAACAATGGCCGATACCCAATTTGGACAGGACATTTTACATATGTATATATAGTTATAGATGTTTGATATATTTTTTTACTCAGCCGTACAATATACTTCAAATTTCATGATCATTTTATTTTGTCTTTGCATTCTTCCGGGGGGCTTGGGGGTGTCACTCTGAGTTGTTGCTCTGCATTGATGTGTATGTAGTAGAGGGTGAGGGTGGGTGTGTCGCGTATGTGTGTGCCCGTAATCTTTTCTCCTCCCCCCTCCCCTGTGTCGTAGATGCAGTACTCACCATTGTCTTCTGCGCCGGCGTTCGTGCTCCTGTAGAGGAGCAGGAAGACAATGGCTGGTAGGATGTGTAGTTCGGGTTCCATGCTGTCAAGATTCCTTGTGGAGTGTGTAGAGGTGAGCGTTTTCCGTTCGTAATGGCTGTTTCCGCCGTGTTTTTATCTGCGGGGCTACCGCCCCGGAAAAGGTGGCGGATTGGTGGGTTGTGATAGGGTGGGCGGTACATTGTCTCCCGCCTGTCTGTTGGCGGTGACCGCCGCGCTGGTTAGCAGATCCTCAGTGATACAGTTAGGCACCACACAGGGAACACATACAGGGCATACTTTATGAGCACTGGGGTCCTGGCTAGCAAGATCCCAGTGGCACAGGCAAAAACAAACATACATACAGTAAAAATGGGGGTAACATGCCAGGCAAGATCGTACTTTCCTACAGGATTGCAGGAACCTCCTAGGCCAATTCTCTGAGCTTTTCTCTCTGACAAATGGTCAGACCACTTGGTGTGAGCACACCATAGAAACTGGAGACAGTTTACCTGTCAAAAGTGAGATTTAAAGACAGCCTGACCACGTCAGGGACTGCATTAAGTCTGAAGGTTCAGAAGATTTTGGACTTAAAAGTGATTGAGCACTCAGATAGCCCCGGGCTAGCCCAGTGGTTCCAGTACCCAAGCCTCATTCTCAGAATGGTAAAAAGGAGAATAGGTTTTGTGTAGATTATAGAGGGCTCAATACAGTCACAAAGACTGATGCTCACCCTACAGTATACCCAGGGCAGATGAGCTTATAGATACATTGGCATCTGCCAAGTATCTCAGCACTTTTGACTTGACTGCAGGGTATTGGCAGACCAAGCTATCAGAAGATGCAAAATCAAAAACTGATTTCTCTACCATTGGAGGGCATTGTCGGTTTACTGTTATGCCCTTTGGTTTCAAGAATGCACCTGGCACTTTTCAGAGGCTGGTGAACACAGTCCTCCAAGGTTTGGAAGCTTTCAGTGCAGCATATCTTGATGATATTGCTGTCTTCAGCTCCACCTGGTCCACCTCTGGAAAGTTTTAGAGGCCTTGCAAAAGGCAGGCCTCACTATCAAGGCTTCAAAGTGCCAGATAGGGCAGGGGAAGGTGGCTTATCCAGGACACCTAGTTGGTGGGAAACAGATTGAACCACTGCAGGGGAAGATCCAAACTATTTTAGACTGGTCTCCCCTTACAACACAGACCCAGGTCAGAGCCTTTTTTGGTCTCACTGGGTATTATAGAAGGTTTATTAAGAATTATGGCTCCATTCTAGCCCCTCTTAATGACCTCACGTCCAAGAACATGCCTAAAAGGGTAGTGGGACAGCTGGATTTCAGAAAGCTATTGAGGAGCTTAAGCAGGCTATGTGTATTGCACCTGTCCTAAAAAGCTCAAACTATTCAAAGACATTTATTGTACAGACAGATGCTTCAGAGGTAGGGGTTGGGACTGTGCTATTACAACCCAATTCAGAGGGCCAGGATCAACCTGTTGCTTTTATTAGTAGAAGAACGACCCCTAGAGAAAAGCGTTGGACAGCCATAGAGAGGGATGCCTTTGCTGTGGTCTGGGCCCTGAAGAAGTTGAGACCATACCTCGTTAGCACTCGCTTCATTAATCAGACAGACCACCAACCTCTCTTATGGTTAAAACAAATTAAAGGTGAAAACCCTAAATTGTTGAGATGGTCCATTTCCCTACAGAGGATGGACTTTACAGAGGAACATAGACCTGGGAGTGACCACTCCAATGCAGATGGACTCTCCAGATATTTCCACTTAGACAATGAAGACTCATCTGGGCAAGGTTAGCCTTATTGTCCCTCGTTTGGGGAGGTGTAGGAAAGTAACCTTTTTTGGTATGTTACCCCCAATTTCTGCCTGTTGTCAATGTGTTTGACCGTGTTACTGTGATCCTGCAATCCAGGACCCCAGTACTTATGCTCTCTCTCCTCTAAATTTTGTCACTGCATACTGGTAACCCAGTATTTCATTCCAAATTGTCATACTGGTCACCCCTTATAAGTCCCTAGTATATGGTACTTAGGTACCCAGGGCATTGGGGTTCCAGGGATCCCTGTGGGCTGTAGCATTACTTTTGCCACCCATAGGGAGCCCATGCAAAGGTTTCTACAGGACTGCTATTGCAGCCTGTGTGAAATGGTGCATGCCCCATTTCACAGCCATTTACACTGCACCAGGTCACTTATAAGTTACCCATATACCAGGCCTTCCAATCCTGAAGGCTGGGTGCAGAGTACCTATGTGTGAGGGCACCCCTGTACTATCAGAGATGGCCCCACATCATACATAACCATTTTCCCAGACTTTGTTGATACGGGGACACCATTTTACATGTGCACTGGATATAGGTCAATATCTATGTCCAGCTTCACAATGGTAACTCCAAAATGGGCCATGTAAGGTGTCTAACATCTTGGAATTATACTCCAATGCTGATTCTAACATTGGTTATATAATTCCATGCACTCTGGGGGCTCCACAGTGGACCCCATTATTGCTATACCAGCCTTCTGAGGTTTTCCAAGCAGCCCCATCTGCTGCCATCTCACAGACAGGTTTCTGCCCTCCTGTTGCTCAAGCAGCTTGAGCCCAGGAAGACAGAACAAAGAATTTCCTTTGGGAGACGGGTGTTACACCCTCTCCCTTTGGAAATAGGTGTTGCAAGCATGGGAGGGGTAGCCTCCAAGAGGCTCTGGAAATGCTTTGAAGGGCACAGATGGCGCCCTCCTTGCATAAACCAGTCTACATCAGTCGAGGGACCCCTAGTCCCTGCTCTGGCACAAAAGTGGAAAAAGGAAAGGGGAGTGACCACTCCCCTGTCCATCACCACCCCAGGAGTGGTGCTCAGAGCTCCTCCAGAGTGTCCCTGTGTTTTGTCATCTTGGATTCCAAGTTGACAGGGCACTCTGGGAGCATCTGAGTGGCCAGTGCCAGCAGGTGACGTCAGAGCCCCCCCCGATAAATGCATACCTGTGTAGCTGACTAATCCCCCTATCAGAACTAGTTAGGGTTTCTCCTCTGGGTGTTTGCTCAGATTCGGATTGCAAGACTCCAGGAGGAATCCTCTGCATCCTTTACTTCACCTTCTACTGACAAAACTGCATCTGGACTCTCCTGGAACTCTACAAAGTGCATCAATTAACCAAAGATTACTTCTGCAACATTGTATCTACAGCTTCTGTCAGCAACTGCAACTGTTTCCAGGTTGTGCATCCTCCAAGTCTGCACCAGAAGAACAAAGGAATCTCCCTTGAAGTGAAGGAGTCACTTCCCTGCTTCAGCATCACCCCTCTGCAGGGACGACCGGTGATTTGGGTCCCCTCTCCTGATGAAGTGTGTGGATCCAGCAACATGGGTGGTGGACTGAAGTGGTCCTGACGTCCTGAAGTCCACCTGTACAACTTTGGTGGAGGTAAGAGCTTGCCTCCCACGCAAGACAGTACCCTCCTGCATGGCATATTTTTACAGTCGCCAAGGCTTGTTTACATCCTTCCATAAAGTTATTTGTGTACCGTGCAGCTCCGGCCCCCAGCACTCCTTCCTGTGACACACAGCCTCCTGCGTGGTTCTCCGGCAGTGTAGGATCCCTCTGTGTAGTGCAGTGTAGGCCTCCTTTTGCACCTTCTTTGTCCGCGTGCTGTGGGACTCCTGTGCATGCTGCCTGGTCTTTTGAGGGGTCTCTGAGTTGCTGAGAGCCCCCTCAGTCTCCTCCTTCTGGATAAAGGCCTCCATGTCTTTCCTGGTCCCTGCCAGTACCATTTTCCGTTAACCACGAGCTTTGTGTGTGTCAAGGCTTGTTGGCAGAATCCAGAGATGCAAACCAGACTGCAATCATCCATCCGGCGTGGCACATCATCTGCACCAACCAGAAACAGCATCCTTCTTCTTGGGTTCAGTACTGACTTCTTCTTCACCGGTGGTTCTTCTTTTGCACCTTCATCTGGGTTAGCAGGGGCTCCTGTTCTCCCTGGACTCTTCAGTGCTTCTTGGACTTGGTCCCCTTCTTCCACAGGTCTTCAGGCCCAGGAATCCATCTTTGGTGTCTTGCATTCTCTTCTGGTTCTTGTAAAATCTTCTATCATGTGTTTTTGTGTGTTCTGGGAACTATACTGTGATTTACTCTTGCTTTCCTTGGCTCTGGGTGGGTTCTATTACTTACCTTTTGTGTTTTTTTACACTCCCAGCGCACCTTTATACACTACACTTGCCTAGGTGGGAAACCGACTTTGGCATTCTGCTATTTTAGTATATGGTTTGTGTTCCCCCAGGCCCATTTCTAACTATTGTGAATTTCACTATTTGCACTGTTCTCTAACTGTTTTTACAGCTATTACTGCATTCTAGTGTGTATATACTGTGTATATTACATACCTCCTAGGGGAGTATAGTCTCTAAAGTACTTTTGGCATTTGTGTCACCAAAATAAAGTACCTTTATTTTTGTAACACTGAGTATTTTCTTTCATGTGTGTGAGGACTGTGTGATTACAGTGGTTTTGCATGAGCTTTGCATGTGTCCTAGTTAGGCCTTGGCTGCTCATTCACACTACCCCTAGAGAGCCTGGCTTCTAGACACTGACTACATTTCACTAATAAGGGATAACTGGACCTGGTACCTTGGGTACCCAATACAAACCAGGCCAGCCTCATGCACTATGTTCGATGTCATCTCTGTCAGAGTGCCGGAGTGCCACATATGGTCATAGGTGTTGCTTGTGATACCCGTACATACCACACAAACCCACTCAGAAGTAGTATGAGATTCCATTAGGTAGACAAGATGTCAACACATACACAGAGAAGACGCTTTCAGTTACACCCATGCCAACCCTTTCTTTCTCACCTAAGTCTTAGGGTGTAGTCGGTTACATGGTAGTTGCCTGTATGAACCATATGCAGTGAATCATTGTGCCTGAATATTAAGGTGTTTGTACAATCATGCACACGTAGTTTACCCTTCAGAAGGACACAATGGTGTGTTGTGTCTTTGTGGCTCACATCACAGTACACATTCATGGGGCCTGGGCTAAATTATGTCAGTGGGTTTGGTTTGTCAGTGTAGGCCATGACTAGGGTTGTGGATAGTCAGCATATGACTCCAAAAGTATGTATTTGTGTCCCTGTACTTATCACCTTTCAGGTCAATGCCCATCAGAAGCAAGGGATTTAGATAGCTATAGCCCAGATGGTGCAGACCCTAGGGGTAAAGAGATGGTGGAGCATCCACTGTCAGACAAGGTGGGAGGACCTGAGACGCTAGGCACAGAAGATCACAAAGGGCCAGCTAGGGCTGTCCTCCCCACGTTAACACGGCGCACGCTGGACCCTGACACTTCTGATGGCCCACATACCGTCAGTGGCCTACCCTGAGCTTGATGGGCATTTGAGGGTAGCACAGCAGCTAAAAGGGTGAGTCCCGGGAAGATTCCTGCCTGCTATACTGCCAGGTGGATGTGTTAGAGGCAGCCATCTCTCCATGACAATTGGAGATGGCCCATGTGTAATACACCAAGTGAATTGTTATTTGTATAGGTACGGTAGTTGGTGCATGCTGATGCAGACCTGCTAACGTCACCAAAAACCTCACAGTGTGAGGAGGGGGGCAGGGCCTTGGTGGGGCATGGCTTAGTGCCAAGAAGCACCTAAGAGGCACTTTTGTCCCCACTCTGGCCCCAAACCCCCCTTAAAAAAACAAAAACAAAAGCTTACTGAGTCTGCTGCCGAAGTCCTGGGGTGTTTTCACTCCCATTCATGGTCATCGGCAGTTAAAAGCCTCTGAAAACGAGTTGAAAACCACTGTTTGCAATGGTTTTCAGCGCATTCTCCCTGCCACTGTGTCATATTGGCTCCTCACTGGGAGACCGTGTTAGGGGAGCCAATATTGTATGAGTTGGCAGGTCTGCTGATATGCCTTGCCTATTGTTCTAGTGACCAGGGACCAAACAGAGTACAGCTCACCACCAATATACTCTTTTGGGCAGACACGTGGCTGAGTAAATTGGTCAACCATCTCATGTTGTTTCATGTTGTGGGTGTCATTTGTACCCAACAGTCCCCTTTTCTTCAGTAGTGTCAGGAGTGCGGGTGCCTCACCACTGTCTCTTATGTCATCACTAATTCTTGTTGGGTACCGGAGTAGCGTGCTACTCATCGAAAAGCGCTTCGACGCCTCGTCAGGGGTAGTAAGCGCTATATAAATACGATTACAATTACAATTACAATTATGTGATGGTGGCTATCATACATGTGACATGGCTTATCTTGTCCTTTGTGTAGAGTAGGTGAGCAATACTTTCCCTTGGTAGGGAGGGAATGTACAATTACATGATTTGGGTGACATCACTGTTGGCAACAGTATTTGTACTGACATGCACAAATATGTACCTTGCACTTTTGCGGTATCAATTCCACTACTGTTTCATACATGGCCTACCTGTCTTCAAGGGAGGATGTCTGATTCCATCACATATGTGTGCATGCCAAACTCTTTTAGAAAATATTTTTGTATGCTGAGTCTACAGATCATGTGGGACCACAGCCAGCAGTGTGTCGGCATTGTTTGCAGGGTCACACATACCCTAAGCAGTTACTCCATGTAATTTCTCATGTTTAATTGCAGGATCAATGATGGACATGACAGGCAGAGCTACAGTACTTACTCACAATGTTCATCTACATGCCATTGATGTGGAATCATTTGGCTACATGCTTGACACATGTCAATGGCTGTAGGTTCATTACCTGACTGAATCATGTTAAAGGCCCTCTTCAGATGATGGAGATTCCCTGAGCCAAAACAACATTCAATGGACTAATGGCTTTTAACTCTGCAATGTTAGAAGGGTGTTCTCGAGTTATTTGGGTCTCTGTGGGAAAAGAGGATATTGTCCGTGTATAGCATCTGCTTTTTGCCTCCCACAGGCATCACAATGCCCTGAATGTGCTCAGCCTGGCAGATGGCAGCCACCAAGTGTTCTAAAGCCAAAAGGAACAATAGAGGAGATAATGGACAGCTCTGTCATGTTCCTGTGTGAATAAGAAAGGCCAGCTTCATATACCCTCCATAGTCAATGTATACAGTAGAAGCCCACTGAAGGAACCAACTAAGCTTCACCTGAAATTTAGGCTCAATTTCAACTGTGCCCATCGTGCTGAAAAGGTACCCACACTCGACCAGGTAAAGGTCTTCTCTAAGTCCAACGATAGTACAAATTTTCATCTGCTTCATTACACACTTGCCAATGGACATTTATTAGGAAACACATGTACTTCCTTGACAAGCAAACAGCCACAAAACCCACTTGTGAGATGTGTATAATGCTTGGAATTACCCTTTTGAGTCGTCAACAGTGCATTTGCAAGTCCTTTTATGTCTATATTTATGAGTATGATCAGACAACAGCTTGCACAGTGAGCAGGATCTTTGCTGGGTTTCAATATGGGACTAATATGGGCTTTGTTGAATTCTGAACACAACATACCCCTGTCTTCCAGTTCTTTTAAGACTTTGTAGAAGAGGGACATCAGCAAGTGTTTGTTGATTTTATAAAATTGGGATGCCATTGTCGGCAGCACTTTATTATTACACAAGTCAGTGATTACTTCCAAGTTTTCTGTTATCTCCTAGAAATGAGGTCTTTGGTTGGCAGTCAGGTTACCCCCTGTCCAAGCAAGGACCCTCACTCTAGTCAGGGTAAGTCACACACAATCCAAATTATCCTGTGCCCACCCTCTGGTACCTTGGCACTGAGCAGTCAGGCTTAACTTAGAAGGCAATGTGTAAAGTATTTGTGCAATAAATCATGCAATAACACAGAGAAAACACCACAAAAAGACACCCCACAGATTTAGATACAATAAGGTCAAAACGATTAAAATCCAATGTACATAAGTAGAGTTGTGAATTTGTAAAGATTAAATCCCACTAAAGCACTTAGAAAACACAATAGCTCCAACTGGGGCTATCACTGCGGTGTTGACGCAGTCGTTCCTAACAGTTTGACACCACCGGTGCTGATCATGGCATCAGATGAACCCCTAGTTACAATACCTTTGGAAAATGAAGAACAAGGACATTGCACGGAGTCGGAGAGAGGAGTCGCTGGAATCAGTGCGGCGTCAGTCCCTTATGGGTCCGAAGCGTTGCAGCGTCGATCCCGCACTGGGAGGCAGGAGGAAATGAGGCACCAGTTCCATCCGGGGCTGGGGTAGTTGATGCGGTGACGTCTTTGAGGTGTCGATCCTTTGTGACCCAGAGGGGTCACTGGTTCCTGTCAGTCAGGACGTGCAGTGTTGACTTTGCGGTGTCGCAATGACCCTGAGTGATGTCAGCGGAGTCGGGGCAACGCTGGACTTGTGTTGCAGGCCGGAGTCATTGCGGGCAGCGATCTCCACGGAGCGGGAGCAGGCTGCGGCATCACTGGTGTCGCTGAAGTCATTCTGGTATCGCTGAAGACGGAAGCTGAAGCTAGCAAAAAAGCTAGCTGGTGAAGTCTTTTTGGCACTGAGACTTCAAGGAACAGGAGGCAAACTCAATCCAAGCCCTTGGAGAGCACCTCTGAACAGAGCCAGAGGCCAGCAAAGCAACAGGGCAACAGCAAGGCAGAAGTCCTTCACAGAAATGCAGTCCAGGTGAGTCCTTTGGGCAGCCAGGCATTTCCTCTTGGCAGGTTGCAGGTTCTGGGCAGAGTGTCTGTCCCAGGAGATGTCTTGAAGTGTCCAGAAGTGTCTTACTTGGTAGGGTCAGAGACCCAGCTAATATACCCAAAAGTGCCTTTGAAGTGGGGGAGACTTCAAAGAGTGGTTTTGAAGTGCACAATGTCCTCTTTCAGTACAACCGTGTCTGCACGGGGTCCCAGTAGGGGATTTGGCAGTCCATTGTGTGAGGGCAGGCCACTGTCCTTTGAAATGAAAGTGCCAGGCCCTCCACCCTTCCAGCCCAGGAAGACCCATTCAGTATGCAGATGTGTGCAGGTGTGACTGAGCATCCTGTGTTTGTGGTTGTCTGGTGAAATGCGCAAGGGAGCTGTCAATCAGCCCAGCCCAGACGTGGATTGTAAGGCACAGAAGGATGTAAGTGCAGGGAAATGCTCACTTTCCAAAAGTGGCATTTCTAAAATTGTAATATAAAACCCAACTTCACCAATTAGTAGGATTTTGTATTACCATTCTGGCCATATCAAATATGACCTATTTACCCCTTTCTGATCAAAATCTATCACTCATACAGTATATGAGGGCAGACCTAATGCTAGCCTATGAAAGGAGCAGGCCTCACAGCAATGGAAAACAAATTTAGGAGTTTTCCACTACCAGGACACATAAAACACATAGGATGTCCTGTCTTTTACCTACACAGCACTCTGCCCTATGGGTTATCTAGGGCCTACCTTAGGGGTGACATATGTAGAAAAAGGGGAGTTTAAGGCTTGGCAAGTACTGTTAAATGCCAAGTCGAAGTGGCAGTAAAACTGCACACACAGGCCTTGCAGAGGCAGGCCTGAGACATGGTTAAGGGGCTACTTATGTGGGTGGCACAATCAGTGCTGTAGGCCCACTAGTAGCATTTAATTTATAGGCCTTGGACACACGTAGAACACTTTACTAGTGGCTTACAAGTAAATTAAATATGCCAATTGGATATGAGCCAATGTTACCATGTTTTAAAGAGCATTTGCACTTTAGCACTGGTTAGCAGTGGTAAAGTGCGCAGAGGCCTAAAACCAGCAAAAACAGTGTCAAAAAGTGGAGCGAGGCAGGCAAAAAGTTGGGGGTGACCACCCTAAGGCTGTCAGGTCTAACATCTCCCCTCCTAGAAGCTGTCTGATTATCACTGGTAGGGTTGGTAGAAGAATACTGTCAAAAAAGTCCTGCTCACGTTGAAGATCATCTGGCACTTCAGAACCATAAAGAATGCCTATGAAATGAGAAACTGTTTCTGCTATCTCAACCGCATGGGTCTGGAGCCTTCCAGTTTAATTCTTAATCACTGATATGGCTTGACTAGCCTCCTCTTGTCACAAGTTTGTTACTGACAGTGAGCCTGCTTCTTCCTCTTGCTCAGGATAGCTCCACTTAAGGCGCTGCAGGGCATAGTCAGCCTGCATCATGAAGTAGGAGGTTAAGATCACATTTAGTGGCTTCCAACAGATGTAAGAGGTGCAGCATAGTGTGAGCTGTTTACCTTCCAGTGAGGTAGCATACCTCCTCTTCTAGGATTAAACGTTTTTCCCAGGCCTCCCATTTTGAAATTCTGAGTCCCCCATAAGTAAGGCTCACAGTTTTTTGTTTTGTTTTTACTGATTTTTACAGATAAATACAGACATAAAACAATGTGCTTCCTGCCACTATTTATTTTTAAATGTGGAAATATATGGAATATTGTGCTTCTTGTGGGTAACTCTCTATGTTGTCTTTCATGATTTCCATGACAACAGCTGAGCAGATAGACAGCACGGGGGGTTAAAAAAAATTGACTTTTCCCTACATATAGGCATATGTTAACATATATTTGTATTATAATACTGATTTAACCTATGGGTGTATTATTTTGTTAGAGTTGGCTGCTTAATTTGCCAAAACGCGACAGGCAGCAAAGTATGAGTGCATGTTTATCAGTTAAGTAAATGGCGATGTATACCATTTTATGACTCCACTTATTCTCAAAATACAAAATAAATATGGATAAATGCCAATAAGATTGCCCAAAAAAATATATGGATAAATACAGATGGAAATGTTAAAACAAAATACCATAAAACTGGGAACCCTACCCATAATTTTCCCTAAAGGGTGGTTTTCCCTGCAGCCCAAGGAACTTGGATCCAGGGGGAGGGTGCTTCATTGCCCTCTGAGCACTAGTAGTGATGTGTTAGTTTCTGTTTGGCAGCGGGTGCAGCACACCCCAGGTCCAGCTCCAACAGCACTGGACCATGGTCAGCTATTTTACCCTCCCCTGTGCTACAGTCCCTCGGTAGGTCTAGCAAGGAGCAGTTCACAAGAAAATGGTCTATTCTGGAGCAGGTCCCATGTATGCAGGATATGAACGTGTGTTCCCAGTCACAAGGGTGATCTAGGCACCAGGGGTCCTGCAGGTCATGTCCCATGACATGAACACCCAGTTCTGGGCATTGACCTTATCTAAGGCTCTCTACCCATCTAAATATGGATCAAGCGTAAAGTTTCAGTCCCAATGTATGATGGTCTTGAGAGCGACAAACTCTGTCAAGACTCTGGAGAGGGAGGAAAAGAAAGCGGTCCTGTACTGATCTGGGGCAGAGGGAGATCCCACTGCTAGTGAGCGATCTGCTGGTCATCCAGGTTTTCTGCATTGTGGGGGGCTATGCTGCACCTCTAAGGGGATGTAGAAAACCCAGACGAGTCAGGAGTCGGACGAGTATCTCTGATGGTACTGCTGCGAACAGCTCTCCCCATCCAATCCCACTGTGGCTTGTCCCATTCCAGAGCTGAAAAATTGGTTTTTCTTGCAGTGGGCTGCGTCAGGGATTTTGTGGCAATGTATGCAAGAGTCTTTTTACACTTAATATAGTGAGTGAAACCACTGACATTAATGGACCAATAACGCTGAAACTTAGGCTGAGATTGAAGGGGCATCAGGAAGAACTGTTCAGAAACCAAACCTAACTGTGTCGGTTGTTATTTTAGTTTAATTTGCGCTCTAGCCTCAAACCATGAACAGAATTGGGAGGTTATCATTTTTTGCCCTGCGTTTAAATAATATCCAGCAGATAGCGCTTGTTCCTCACATATTTTCATCATTTTTGGTCGGTTAGAACAAAGGAAAGGAGACATAGAAAGCATCTCCCTGCTAGACTGTGCGAGTCCTGCCAGCCGCATACATGCCAACAGTTTAGAAGAGGAAAGTGGGAGATTTAGAGAAAAAGTAAAACCCCCCTCTGACTGCTATTGAAATAGAGGAAATTTGAGGCGAGGGACACAAAATTCAAGCCGTGATTTCCTGAAGGAACCGGGATTTTCATATCTGTATCAGGTCTATTGGCATTCATTCAATCATTAATCATCTTACAGCATATCAGGGGTGTAACGCAGACTCCTGTAGAGCCCCCAACCTTTCAGCCTCCCCTCCACCCAAACCTTCCCAGGATCCCCCTTAAAGCCCAAGACCAATTAATATTTATGAGATGTGGGAGATTTAGGGACCCCTCATCACATCTCACAGAGAGGCCCCATCATTTTGTGTTACGCCACTGTGGCATTTACAGCGGCATATTTAAGAGCCCCTAGCGCAACCTTAGTGCTGCCATAGCGTAATTTGTTCTATGCTAGGGTGGCGATAAAGTGGCATTTCTTCTGCGCCGTATTTACAAAGTGGTGGCATGCCTGCATTAGTAACCCCTTACTCCACATTCTGCCTGCGCCAGGCATAACGTATGGAAAGGGGGGTGTTCCGGTGCTAGGAGACTCGCAAAAAGCGCAGTGAAATTTACAGATTATACTGCACCATTTGTGGCACCATTTTTAATGCCTGCTCAGAGCAGGTGATAAAATTATTCTCCCATAGTAACCTATGGGCCTCCTTGCACTTTGCTGCACTAGTGTCAACTTTTTTGATGCTAGTGTAGCAAAGCGCAAAATAGCATCAAAACTTTTGACGCTATTTTGCAAACGGCCGCCATGGTGAGCCGTATTATAAATACAGCACAACCATGATGTTGCCAAGCTCCGGTGCAATGTGTTTTCGCCTCACTACACGGATTTAGGTTTTACCATTTAGTAACCTTTCAGCAGTCCTATGACATCTGTGAGTATGGTTTTTGTCTTAAAATAGAACGTTTTCAAAGTAACAGGGAGAAAGGTGTGATGCTCGATTCTTTCCAGCGGGATGACGAGTTGCGTACTATGACAAGAAACGTAATGATGTAGATTTGATTGTCTTTGGAGGCGGGTCCCCACTAGATCTTGCTGTGCATGTGGGAGTGTTTGTGAGTAGACTTCTAAATGCCCATGGTGGGGTCCTTACCACATCTGGTGAGTAGCATTTCAATCACGCCGATGGCCTCAGACTCAGCTGTATGTAGTGTGTATACAACTAGTTTAACACACAGAACAAGGAGGGCATAGTTTTAGTAGTAGTAGTATTCTTTGTAACAGTAAGGAGGCTGACAAGCTAGAGGTGGTAGTAGTTGTAACTAGTGCTAGCAGCAGGAGTAATACTACATTTGTTACACTGGTGCCAATCCCAGAAACCCTAGTTATAGTAGGATAAATAGCAGGTGATAGCAGTACTAGTATTTACAGAAATAGCAGTTTAGTAGCTGTATCAGTATCCATAGTAATAAGGATACAATTATCAGAACTGACATGACTACTATAAAAGTAATATAACTAATAACAGCAGTATGATTAGTTGTTCGAGTTAGAGGTGCCTTACTTCTACTAATGGTTGCGCTAAAATAATACCAGTTACAAGTCACTATTGATCGTAACTGTATCAGGGATAACAGCTACACAATTAAATGTGAAACTGGTACTGATGGCATAAATAATGGGCTATAGATGATTTATCCAACTAGAATACTTAAATGTTTCAAAAGCAATGTAATACAATAGGTAAAAAGAGCTAGCAAACATGTAAAACGTTAAACAAACCATGCACCTTTGGCTCCTGAATCTCTGCAAAATCTGATGTCATTCAACACTTTGGGGCCATTCCTGAATATTGTATCTTCAGATTCATCACTCTCTTCTGGGATCAAAACATTCTCCTCTAGTTGAAGGAACATTATCTCTTCCTGAATGGTCCAACTTTAGAGATCCTTGAGAAGGAAGATAGACTCAAGAACATGCTACACTTCAACTAACAACAAGCCCTGGAGAAGGCATCTCCAAAATCTCAGAGGAAAGAAGTTTGAGGTGACTTTGACTTTGATCTCTCCTGTCCCACAGATCAATGCAATGAAGATTATAATGTACAGGAGGGTAATGACATGCCTGTAATTCAATCACTGGGTGGAAATCCTGGGGCCAAGTCAGTGTTTTGACATGTGAATTAAGTGGTTCATTTAGGGACAGATGTACATAACTTTGGATTTTTGGTGTCCTAATAGCAAATTTTTGCGATTTGCTATTAGAAAATCACAAACAACTATGTACACAGTGTGTTTTATGCTGTTAGTGATTCTCAGTGGGTCACAATTGACCTAGCTAATTACATATCATGAGGCGGATTTCAATTTGCAACCCATTGGGAATCGCTAAAAACACAGGAATGGTGGCCTACTGGGGACAGAAGACCACCATGTCTGTGTTACTGTTAAATAAAGCAATGTTTTTTGTGTTTTTAAATGCAGCCCGTTTTCCTTAAAGGAAAACAGAACGCATTTGAAAAACAAAAATGAACATTTTTCTTTCCATTTTTTAAGTGTAGACAGTGGTACGTGGGACCACTGCCTGCTCTTTAAAAAATGCTTGCTCCCATATTCCCAAAGGGGAAGAGATTCCTCGGGAGCCCTTCCCTTTTGTGAATGGGCTACCATCAACTTTAGGTTAGTGGTAAACTGCAAATGTTTTGCAACCTCAGTTCAGTCACAAAATATTATTACATCCCATTGCGAGTTGCAATTCAGTAATAGGTTACCAAATCGCAAAATAGGGTTTGTACATATAAAAAAAGCTTTTTTGCAGCGGCAAACAGCCGTTTCTGCAAATCAGGCCGTTTGTGAGCACAAAAGCTATGTACATTTGGCCCTAATTGACTGTTGCCCATTCATTTTTTTAATTAATATTATTTATTGCTTTTATGAGCTTTACTTTTTAATAGCTTTACTTTTAATTTATCTTGATTTATGCCCCATGTCTCAATGCAAATGCGGGAATGCCTCTTTGAGGTTGCATTAGAACTACAAGTGCGCTGGCAGGATGTGTACTGCACAAGCATCTGCAGCCCCTTCTGTAATATCAAAGTATCCCAAGGGTTCCAAAAGTGTGTGCACACGTCCGTTGTGCCCTGTGTCACTTAATAATACACCGTCAGGTGGTCAAGAATGTCTGTCATTATTATTTTTTATTGAAAATGCTTTCCGGAGCTCATCTCAAATGTGGGCTCCTTTCATCCCTCCCAGTCTTTCCTGCCTTCTGGGTGAAGAAGCATCCGCTCAAGCCTGGACCAGTTTAACAAAGCACTCTCGCTTCATTTAACCTCTCACACCCTTGCTTATTTACATGCCTTTGTGATACATCTATTAGTGAACACTAAAGACTGGACCATAAAATTGTTGATACCTTTACTTTTCCTTGGCAGGGGCAGATTACTAACAATAGGGATATTAGGAGCATAAGTTGTCTCCAAGGACATTCTCCTCCGGCACCTCGTCCAACAATACCAAGCAGTTCTCATGAGCCCAAGGAACTGTGTTTATGGTCTTTAGTATCAATAAACAGGCCCATCAATCTATCCTTCATCGAATCCACCGTAATATAACCCTGGTCCGGGAAGGGAGAGTATGAAAACACCGAGCTACCCAATGAACGAGAGCTGAAACATAATACAATTGATAATCTGGTTTCTCAAGGCCACTCTGTGAATATCAGAACATCATGTCAAGGTGAGAAGTATGGCACACAATTCTTTGAATATTTTGTTGGCCAGCTGCACTTAACTTTTGACAAAGTTTGAAAACATTTCTGGAAATGCCCCTATCTTTGCCTATGCTATTCTCTTTACTGCCAAAAGGGGGAGCAGTTTAACAATATTGCCGTCTATAATATAAGAGTTGGTTCTGTCTATTTGGATTCGCAGATTTTGGTACATATGTTGCTTCCACTGAAGGGAAGGGCCAGGAGAGGATGTAGCACTTATGTCTGTGCCAGGTCTGAGTTGGAAGACACAGGATCTAGTCCCATTCACTTTCAGACCAGGCATGGCCCCAAACTGCTCAGATATCTATTGAAAGTTTCTGCCCCCCCATGGACGCGCTGCATGTGCATAAAAGGCCATCAACACACACTGGCCTAGTTTGCACAGTGCCAGGCATACGAGTGCCCCTGCGATCATAACACCACACCAAACTCATCGTGGCCTAGGTCAAAATCAGTGTGGAATATATGGGCAATCCATAACAATTAAATAACTATAATTTAAAAAAAATCTTATTCCTTAAACTTTTGAGAAAAATGAGAGGATACTTCTGATAAATAAGTGAACTTCCTGGGTTCTAGCATTTGTACAAATAGTAGTGTGGTGAGTGGTAGAAAATGTTCTAGGGAAAGACGAGGGATGGGGGGCAGTTAAAATCATCGTTGGTCCCGGCAGCCAGGTGTTTGGGAAGTCCTTCGAATGTGAAAAAAAATCCACAATTTAGCATGTACCTTGAAACAATATAAATGATGGTTGCCCATGTATTTAACACCACTGAAATGATGAAGGGTGACACCATTTATAATGAAATCTGTAGTCATTTATTCCAGTTAAGGATCAAATAAAACAACCCATCCAACACAAGCCTTCTCTCCCTCTGCTTCCTCACCAACTGCCAGATCCCTTGGTTACCATCACTAGGATCTCCTAGTGACAGTTGCCAGGTTCCGTAAGCAAGTTCTATTTACAGAATGCCACACATCTCCCTTCTTTCATCAACAAAAGAAAGCATGAAATATAACAACAATGAAAAGTATCAGACTATAAATAAGAACTTTTAACATAAAAACACCTAAAATTAGGAAACATAAGCACTAAACAAAGTCATCTAAAATTTTAGGTCGCTTGATAATTCTTGAAGACTTCCTTGGTGAAAAATGATCGTCAACAAAACCATGTTTTCCCTCTACATCATCACTCACAGATTTACCTTCCCCACAAGCAGACTTCACTTTGACCACTCTTCCAACATTCCATACTTTGTGATCCTCAGTTCTTACAGCATTACCCAGAACTTTCTTAACTACAAGTGGTCTAGAGAATTTTGAATGTTCTTTTGAAAGACCAAACCGAGGATTCTTTACCTTGACAAGATCACCTACTTGAATCACCACTTTCTTGACTGCTCTGCACTTATCAAATCTAATCTTCCTGTCAGAAATATTTTTTGTTTCTTTTAAACATTTCAGCTTATCATTACATACCGTTTCAGATTTCGAACCCACCTTGTCATTTACCCATGAAGGGCACACCAATGTGTTTGGTTTTCTCCTTCTGAACAACTCAAAAGGTGAAATGCCTGTAACAGAATGAGGGGTCAACCGATAAATCCTGATTTTACATGACACTTCCTCTTTCCAACATTTATTATTCGCCAAAGCAAATTGAATGGTTTCTTTTAACACTCTATTTAACCTCTCTACCATTCCATTGGTTTCGGGATGATAAAGAGACGTTTTCTTATGCTTAATGCCTCTTTCACTCAAGAAGCGTTCCATGTCTTGTGAGACCAATTGTACACCATTGTCAGTCAGAATAGAGGAAGGAAACCCTTCTCTATCGAAAATTTCATTAAGAAAACTTATTACATCGCGTGTCTCAACAGAGGTAGTGATTTTGAATTCGGGCCACCTTGAATACATATCCATCAATACAATAATATATTTATCAGAGCCCGAATATCTAATTGGACCCAAAATGTCCAACAAAATTTCTTGCCAAGGTTCTTTCGGTAGCTCCCTCACTTTCATGGGTTGAGTTCTACAAGTTAAAGTCTTGTCCGCATTGTAACACTCCACACACTCCCTAACACATCTTTCAATTGATAAATCCATACCTGGCCACCAGTACATGAGTCTTAACCTCTCTTTTGTTTTGGAAATACCAGGATGACTCTCATGAGCCATGGAGATTAATTAATCTCTCAACTTCTTTGGAGGAATAAGCCTCGTTCCCCTCAATAAAAAATCACCCTGAGTTGATAATTCATCTCTGACTCTCCAAAAACCGCATAACTGTTGATCATTCTTCTCAGTACCATCCCAACCACCTCTGACTTTGTTAATAATTTTCTGTACAACTTCATCATCTAACAACTTCAATATCCAGTCACTTTCTTTAATTATACCATCCCTGATCATGCACACATCAAAGTCGTCTCTACAATCCATGGAGATATCATCAGACTCCATATCGTCATTTACCAACCTCGAACAACAGTCTGCAAGGTTGTTTTCAATCCCAGGTATGTACTGAACACCAAACGTAAATTCCTGCAAGGCTACTACCCATTTTCTGATTCTACCAGAAACAGCATCTAACCCTTTTTTTTCCAAGATTTGTTTTAATGGTTTATGGTCCGTTCTTACCATGAAATTGCTACCCCAAACAAATTTCCTTAGTTTGTTCACTGCCCAAAATACAGCCAACGCCTCCTTTTCTATAACAGAATAGTTTAATTCTGCTCCTTTCAAGGACCTTGATAAAAAAAGTATTGTCCTTTCGACACCACCATGTGTTTGTATCAAGACAGCCCCAAGTCCTTTGGCGCTAGCATCCAACATTATTACTGTATGCTGTCCCGGTTCAAAACTATTTAAGCTAGCAGCAGATTTCAAACTATGTTTTAATGAGACAAATTCCTTTTCACACTCATCACTCCAGTCAAAAGTGACACCTTTCTTCACTAACTCTCTCATACAAACAGTCTTATCTGCAAAATGATCCACAAATTTCCTGTAGAACTCAGCCATGCCAAGAAATCTCACTACCTCATCTTTTGAGGAAGGGCTGGAAAAATTAACAATGGTATCAACCAATTCCTTTTTGGGTTCAATACCCTTGGAAGAAATTTTGTGACCAAGATAATCAATTTCATGAAGATTAAATTTGCATTTTCCCACCTTTAAGGTCAAACCACTCTTTTCAAGTCTCTGGAGAACTCGGCGTACTCTCTCATTTTGTTCTTTCTCATCTCTACCATATACAAGAATTTCATCTTGGTATACTTTGATACCTTGCAGTCCTTCTAGCAGTCTTTCCATGGCACGTTGAAAAACAGCTGCAGCCGAAGCCAGGCCAAATGGCATGCGAACAAACTTATAACTGCCAAAAGGGGTGATGAATGCCGTCAAATCCTGAGAGTCTTCATGTAAAGTAATCTGGTGGTAGGCAGATGTTAAATCTATAGAAGAGAAACAATTTGCATTTCCTAATAAAGATAACATTTCATTAATGTTCGGCAAGGGATAATGATCCACCACAATACACTTATTCAATTCTCTCAAATCAATGCAAAGTCTAGGTTCGCCATTGGCCTTGACCGCCATGACCACTGGGGCCAACTACTCAGTGGCTTCCACTTCTTTGATAATGCCATCCTGCAAAAGTTTATCTATTTCCATTTTCATTTTCTCCTTGACCATTAAAGGTACACTTCTTACTTTGCTGACCACAGGTATGGTACCTTTCTTCATCTTAATTTTATGTATATAACCTCTCATACATCCAAGTCTGTTTTGAAACAGATGTGGAAATTCTTGTTCATATGATGGTCTCAGACTGATAACGTTGAAACACCCATTTTGTTCCACCGAATCAATGCACACATCATTTTTCAATCTTACAGATGGAGATTCATTGGGGTCAAGATACACCTTTAGATCTCTCTGGTGAAACCAACTAATAAGAGAATCACCTCTCATGGAAACATAGACCTTACCAACTATAACCCTATCTTTGAATTGGATTGAGCCAATAAAGTAACCTATTAACTTAATAGGTCTTCCACCATACCCTTTAGGTGAAATGTCAGGCTTGAAAAGCCTCACCGAAGCTCTGAGATGTTTTTCAAATAGAACTCTTGGAATAAGTGTAATTTTTGCTCCTGAATCAAACATCATGGGAATATTTACTCCCTCAATTTGTACCGACTCTATTGGACCACCGTTACCTTTTTTGACCTGTAAAACAAATTCTTCATGAAAATCATCATCTTCTAAACTTATTTCTTGAACCCTCTTTTTCTTTATGTCTACACTCCTACAACAGGAAGTAACATGTCCTTTCTTGCCACACTTTTTGCAAGAAGATTTCCAACCAACACAGCCTTTAAAGTTAGCATAATGACCAAGTTCTCCACACCTATAACACCTTCCCTGGAAATGTCCTTTCTCCTTATTGACTTCTGAACTTTCCTTGACCATTCTCTGAGATTTCATCCTCTCTTGTGAGTTCTTCTTATGACTAACAAGATGTACATCACACTCTCTTTCAGTAAAATTAGTCTTCCTAATTTCCTCGACACAAGCTGAACTATGTTCATGCATTTTAGCAATCACAATCACTTCACTAAAAGAAGGATTATCTTTATTCCAAAATGATTCTCTTGCTTTTTCAATACTACAGCCCAACATAAACTGGTCTCTTAACCTTTCCTCTTTATTACTACCAAAACTACACGATGACGCCAAGTTCCTGAGAACTGTGATGTATTCCTCTACAGATTCACCTGGCTGTTGAACTCTTTTGCCAAAGTGATACCTTTCTAGAACTGTGGAAACTTTAGGTAAATAATGCAAATCTAGTTTTTTGATACAAATCTCAAAATCATTGAGCTCACTCGCCTCATCAACGGAAAGTTCTGGAAGATTTTCAAAAACCTCCTGGCCCTCCGCCCCTAAACAGTGTAACAAAAGTGACATCTTGCGCTCAGCACTCAATGAAGTGCCACAAACCCTTGCATAATGCGCAAATACACCTTTCCACTTTTTCCAGGGAATCTGTGGCTCACCAGGAGAAGATAAAAAAAATGGGGGATAGGTTACATTCTGCATGGTGAAAGATATTATTAACAATGTATCAATATTTTTTTCCCAAACATGCAAATAGTATTAATCATTGAATTAGTATTTAGTGCATTACTGTCTTGTGCAGAAATATATTCATTCATAAAGGAACACAACACTCCAGCACAGTTTTCAAAATTACAGTTCCAGCACTAGTAGGTACAATTCAATCTTTTCCTTAGCGCAATTGCGCCACCTTCTGGTACTTAAAAAAAAAAAAAAAAACTTCTTGTGAAATCCAGGAAAGAAACGTCGAACGACTTTGTATAGAAGCGAAGCAGCTGTGTACAGAGAAGTGCGCGTAGTCCGACGCCGTTGAGAAACGGAATAGCTGACAAGCCTCACACGTTGACAAAATCGGCTCTCCGCAGCTCTGCTGTTCCATGGAGAATGGCAGCCTTCCCCACAGCCAGTGCAGCGCCTCGCAGTGAAACTGAAACCACCGATGTAAGATGGCGGCCGTAAATTGAAATGCCCGTGGAATCGCAAGTCAGTGTTTCTCACACAGGCTTGTTTCTTAATCCGTGGGCCACAACAGTGTAGATTCTGTTTGCGGCCACCAGAGGACAATCACAGAGACTCACCCCAAAGTATTTGTGTGTCGAATACCGGTAATTCAAGAGACATTCCGTTGTATTCCGGAGCAGTATTCACACCTCCTGGTGTTGCCGTTAATTTCATACCACCTCAAATTGTTGCCCAGCCCAAAGCTGCCAAAGTCCATCAAAACAGGTGAGCTTCACACAACTTAGCAGTGGTGTTGGGGTGTTGAGACTTCACTAGGATCACAAATGCCAATAGGTTCTTTCATCCTCGTCGCCAATGAAATGATGAAGGGTGACACCATTTATAATGAAATCTGTAGTCATTTATTCCAGTTAAGGATCAAATAAAACACCCCATCCAACACAAGCCTTCTCTCCCTCTGCTTCCTCACCAACTGCCAGATCCCTTGGTTACCATCACTAGGATCTCCTAGTGACAGTTGCCAGGTTCCGTAAGCAAGTTCTATATACAGAATGCCACAACCACGTTATTGAAACCCGTGAATTTCATAGAGGGATTATACATGCCCGTCTTTTGTGCGGGCCATTTATGTGTGCCTTCCTGTGCGTGTGTGCGCGCGTGCGTTCCTGAGTGCGCGTGTGTGTAATGGCAGAGATCCCGAGACCAGGGAAAGAAGCACTTCAAGCTACAGCAGCCAATAATCGGCGGGTAAATTTGCATAGTGAGGACGACCCCGCACAAATTCGATGGTTTAAAAAAGGCTCGAGAGAGGCCATCCCAAGAAGTTTCTGCTTCATGATTTAGACCTCTGCTGAGTGTGGCATCATGTCCTGGGCACTGCTTCTCCTCACTCTGATCCATTGCAAATGTAATGCATATGTACTAACATGTTTATCAAATGGATGACTTAAAATATGATTGTCTTCCAGGAAGATGTGGTTCTTTACTCTTAGTGACTGTTTTTATTTTTTCAGCTTCTTTTTCACAGTTTGTGGTGACTCAGGAGACCTCGGTGAATGTGTCTCCAGGAGGGACAGCCAAGCTCTCCTGCAGCCGCAGTGGTGGGTCGGTAACTGGTAGTAATTACCCATCCTGGTACCAGCAGAGGCCGGGTGATGTCCCTGTGTTGACTGTCTACAGCAGCAGCACCAGTAACAACAATGCCAGGCCCTCTGGAACCCCTGCCCGGTTCTCTGGGTCCATATCTGGGAGCTGCGCCTATTTAACTATAACTGGAGCAGAAGTTGGGGATGACGCTGTGTATCACTGCGCTCTGTATAGCAGTGGGATCTGCACAGTGACAAGATAGAAAGGAGAACTGAGACCAAAACCTCTCCTGCTTCCACTCACACCAGTTGGTCTTTGTTCGTATTTAATCTTGCTTCCTCATGTGTGTCGGTGCACACCGGAGCACGGACGCTCTAAGGCCCATATTTATACTTTTTGACGTAAAACTGTGCTAACGCAGTTTTGCTGCCAAAAAGCTTTGCGCTGATTAAAGCCATTATTTAACGCTTCTCGGGAGTCATATTTATAGTATATTAGGTGGCGCAAAAATTAGTTTAGAATAAAAATAAAATACGTTATCCATTGCGCCTTGTCATAAGGCAAAATGACATTAACGCCGGAAAAATGACTCTACCTGTTTTACGACACGTAAACATGTTGCAAAACAGAAATGCACAATTTTTACCCGCATTAGCATCAAATACAGACACTAACAGAGAAGAGAGGCAAAATGGAGCTAGCCCGGAGAGACCCCAGGGTGACCCCAATCAACCAGTAACCAGCCAGGAGGACACAGACAAGACCCAGGGGAGGGAGAAGAAAAAGATAAAGGGGGTCATTCTGACCCTGGCGGCCGGTGGCCGCCAGGGCCACCGACCACGGGAGCACCGCCAACAGGCTGGCGGTGCTCCCACGAGCATTCTGACCGCGGCAGTTCAGCCGCGGTCAGAAGCGGAAAGTCGGCGGTCTCCCGCCGACTTCCCGCTGCTCGGGGGAATCCTCCATGGCAGCGGAGCGCGCTCCGCCGCCATGGGGATTCTGACACCCCCTACCGCCATCCTGTTCCTGGTGGGTCTCCCGCCAGGAACAGGATGGCGGCAGGGGGTGCCGCGGGGCCCCTGGGGGCCCCTGCAGTGCCCATGCCAATGGCATGGGCACTGCAGGGGCCCCCCTAAGAGGGCCCCACTGTGTATTTCAGTGTCTGCAATGCAGACACTGAAATACGCGACGGGTGCAAACTGCACCCGTCGCACCCCTGCAACTACGCCGGCTCAATTCTGAGCCGGCGTCCTCGTTGCAGGGGCATTTCCTCTGGGCCGGCGGGCGCTCTTTTGGAGAGCGCCCGCCGGCCCAGAGGAAATGTCTGAATGGCCGCCGTGGTCTTTTGACCGCGGTGCGGTCATTTGGCTGCGGTACCTTGGCGGACGGCCTCCGCCGTCCGCCAAGGTCATAATCACCCCCAAAGTGTTGTTTGAGCATGGAGGAGCATGAAATACTGGTGAGAGAGGTGACGGAGCATCAACATCAACTCTTCATCACCTCATATTTGCCAATTGGCAGGAGAGAGGCAATTTGGCAGCAGATAGTAGATAAGATTAAAAGTATGGCAGAGGTCAAGAGAACAGTAATAGAGTGCAAGAGACACTGGCATGATTGTAAGCGGAGGACAAAGGCAAAAATGGCAAGGAACAGGAAGGCAGCACTGCAAACTGGAGGCGGGAGTCCAGCACCACAGGAGGACTTGGACGAGATGGAGATGATGGTTTCAGAGGTCATCCTGGAGGAACCCATCACTGGTATCACAGGACAAGACAGCGCAGACTAAAAGGAAGCACCACAAATGCAGGGCCATAATAACCACCCGCCTGGATGTAACGATGAAGTGTTAAGCGTACCATTCTGGACCCAATGTGTAAATTCACTAAAAGTAGCATTCACATAGTGCTGCCAATTTTTTAATTTAGAAGGGACAGGTATACTAGGCAAATTCAACTCCCTAATTGTCGCTAAGCCCAAACAGCTAGTCTGTTGTACTGTGTCATTGAGGAAAATCATCTGCACAGGGATAATACATGCTCTAAATAATGTGTCCCTGTCTTGCATCTGCCAATTTTTCGAACCCCAAACACTTTTCAAGTCAACAGTTTTAAACCAGTATTCATACCACTCGACCGAAAGTTTAGATACAAACAAATTTGAATACAGTAATTTAGTATTGGTCAACAACATTTGCTTATTAGAATACGGGGCAACTTTAAAATAGTAAGACTTAGCATTTCGTTGATCATGCCCAGAAAAATATGCAAATTTATCATAATACGTTTTCGAACTCCCTTGTGGAGGAGTCGAGCAATGTTCCCATTGCACATAATTAAATATGGACTTAGGGCTACTAGCTTTATGAATAAAGTGGTGTCCATAATAGTTGTAGCAAAACATGTCACCATGATTATCTCTAAATTGGTAAGCATCTTCATCGTCATAGACAGTATAATATTGCAAATCTGTTAGCATAGAATCTACTGTCTTCACATCCCAATCATCAGAAACAATGCCAGGTATAACAATATAATTCATTGATAACTTGAGGACATACGGTATTTGAATCAATTCAGTGGGACCATATATATCAAACATTACTTTATCCCACACAATCCCATCCGGAATTGGTATTGCAGAAATGTTTACAGTGGACAAGTCTCGCCGAACCATATGGGACGAAAAATGTGGTTTTAACACAGTCTCCACGTGCTCAATGTCAGATCGATCAGGAAGAAAATGACCATGTATAGTCAGAAAAAAAGTAACCACAAATCCCAACCATAATAAAAGAGTCATCACGGCCAAAAACAGCCACAAATAGTTCCAAGGAAGGACAAAATATGTGCATTTAAGCCAACCCAGCATCCGTCGTGGACCGTGGACAGAGGACATCGAGGACGAGGAGCCGGACACATCATTATCAGCGTCGTTGAAGCAGCCAGAGGCAGTTCTAGCAAAAGGTGCAACAGTGAACAAAGAAGCAGATGGAGGCTCTCGCCTTGGCACGCTATAAACCACATGGTCAGAAACATCAGTAGAACGTACAGCAATTTGATCAAAAGAATCCATATTAATCGTCGTCGGTGGAACAATCGCAAGATCATCATCCACCCTC
The DNA here is from genome assembly GCF_031143425.1 of Pleurodeles waltl. Lineage (NCBI taxonomy): Eukaryota > Metazoa > Chordata > Amphibia > Caudata > Salamandridae > Pleurodeles > Pleurodeles waltl. The sequence goes on from NC_090450.1 coordinate 963,767,299, forward strand.
CCCAAGCTCGGAGAGGAAACAGTGTCGGTGAAAATCACCTGCAGCGGGACTTCTTCCCCAGTAGTGAGAGGGATTCCGGAACTACTGGGTGTCCCTCTTGGTCTGCTGTGCAGAATCGGCCACATGTTGTAACTTGACATTATCAATGGAAACAAAGCGATTTCCTTTGGCCCCTCGCAGCGGCGGTAAAATCACAGTTCTCGTGCCGCTTACCCCCAACACAGGGACAGGTGCTCGATAAGAAGGACCAAATTCTTTTTTAACTGCGACCTTTTCACGCACTAGATCCCCAATCCTGGGTATCCAACCAGTAGGTGTTACTGGCTCATCCTTAATTCCTGAGGAGGCAGCACTGGCCGAAGAGTGATCTTCACGGAATTGTTGTAAATCCTGCAAAACAGTGACACAATCATTTATGTCAAAGGGCGTATCTGCCGCCTCCACACCAGGACCATCTAGATCAGGAACATACATTCGTGTTCCAAACAGGCACTCATATGAAGTACGACCCCCCAGTGACCTTCTAGGCAAGTTATTAAGTGCTCTCTGTACTCCATATAGGTGGGCTAGCCAACCACGACCCGTACCTATAACCCTGGCCGTTAAGGACTGCTTTAAATCACAATTTAAATGCTCCACAACAGAATTTCCCTCGGGATGAATGGAGACGAGAATTGGAGTTGGACCCCCAATGAAGCCATGGTGTCCCTGAATGCCTTAGAGGCAAAAGCAGGGCCCTGGTCCGAATGAAAAGCCGCAACTGCAAATGTATCGACAAAGATGCGCAAATCTTTAATAACAGTTTGAGCGTCAGCCGAGCGTTGTGGCCATACCCACACAAATCTGGAGCACGAATCTACAGCAACCAATATATATTTGTATGCACTATCTGGTGTCAGCGGACCACAATGATCCAAGTACACACATTGTAATGGTTTATTTGAAATCAGAAGGGGCGTTTGCTGCGGGCGTCTAGCCGACAACGCTTTAATTTGTTGACAAACGTCACAACAAAGGACATATTGCTTCGTCTCTTTATAGAGACCAGGCCACCAGTTAGGAGCCTGTAAAAGTGAAATCATGGCAGCCACCCCAGCATGTGCAGAAGCCACCCCCTCATGTGCTGCAGAAATTAATCGAGGTCTCTCAATTTTATTGGGAATTTCACGTACACCAATGCCTGGAATTGTAACTGAAGCATTCAGCGCACCATTCAAGCAGTAACTATATTTAGAAGGAAATCCTTTAGGAAAGGGCGTGCTATCAGCCGTAGCCTTTATGGCAGCCGACATTTCTGTGTCTGGTTTGGAACTCGAACGAGTCACTGCGGCCACAGTGGCGACAGCCACTGCCGATTTCGCGGCTTCATCAGCCAAAGTATTCCCAGCAACGTGTATTCCAACGCGCTGGTGTCCAAGTGTATGCACAACATGGACGTTAGGAAGCGTTTCCTTCAGATCCGCAACCTTACCCCACAACATTTTATGTTTAATGGTGTTGCCTTTAGAATCTCTGAACCCATTCATTTTCCAATAGTGTAGATATTCATTGAAAGACTGTACACAGTTGTAGGAGTCACAGACCAGCAAGGTCAAAATTGCCGGATCCGCGTGCTCCAACGCTAACAATAGAGCTTTGAGCTCAGCCAGCTGTGCCGCGCAATCTCCCAAGGTTTTAGTATAAGTATGTCGGGGGCAGAATACTTCCCCCTCCATAGTGCCGCTCACCACCGCACATGCAGCAGAATACTGTTGTTCATTTCCAACCGCTGGTTGCGCAGAGCCATCGGTATACATGACCACTTGATATTGGTCAATAGGCAACGTACCAGCAGGAACAGGGTATTCCATCTCATATTGAAGAAATTCTTGAGTCTGCAGTTTAGGGTCAAATATGTAATCTACATCAGTGGCTGTCAAAGACGTAGCCCATTGTATCCATCGCGGGTGTAAAGCTTTCGAATTTGGAACACTCGCTTTTGTAACTGCCTCTAAGGCCGGAATCGGGGAAACGACAATGATGCGTTGGCCCTGGGCAAGCGGTCTTTCTTTAATAACAACCATCTGTACTGCAGTGAGTATTTTCTCAGTCTGTGCAAATCGTTGTTCTGCAGCAGAATACAAGTGAGACTTGTTTGCAATCGGGACTGTCTCCCCCTCATTGAAGGTGACATACGTAAACCCAACAGCCCCAGGTATCACCCTGATGACTAAATGTGTCTTATTGTCCCGTGTGTGTAAGTGTTTAACTGCTAAGAGATCAGTCTGTAACTCTTGTAGTATGTGTGTATGTTCAATCGTCCAAAATCTACTCGAAAAATTCAGGCGAATCAGCTCGTATAAGGGTTTTATACGCGTCGCATAATCAGGAATGTAAGTTCTGCCAAAATTCAGAAACCCCAACAACGACTGGAGCTTCCGAACCATATTAGGAGGCTGCAATAAAGCACATTTCTCCAAAAAATGCGGCGCCAAGCTCTTGCCCTCACTTGACAACTCATATCCCAGGAAAATGACGCTGAGGAAGGCAATCTTTGATTTCTTAAAATTAAACTTATTGCCAATATCAGCAAACCCCACAACAATGCGCGAAACACGCCTTAGATGTTGCAGAATCTCATCGTCTGTCAAATATATGTCATCAACATCTGATAACGCTTCAGGGTCGAACTCGTGCAGCATTTCAGTTACACAAGCCGAAAACAGTCCTGGGCTATTCTTATACCCCTGAGACAAACGACAACATTTTTCTGAGAGCCAAACGCACTGAAACTGGTATAGTCCCGACTTTCGGGCGCTATATTCTGGCATAAAAATCCATTCGAGATATCTAACGTTGTTTTGTATTTTTTACGCACTATATTATTCATTAGCGCTGCGCTATGTGAATTCTGTATTGCATATGTGCGTGTATGACTATTCAAATGTCTGTAATCCACCACTATCCTATATGAATGGTCCGGTTTAGCAACCAGAAATAAGGGATTATTCATCGGCGAGACACAGGGCTCAATTACACCCTGGTACTCCAATTGTGTAAGAATTTTCCTAACCGATGCCCTTGCTTCAAATTTTATAGAATACTGCGGTTGTGGCTGAGGTTCGCCCTTTATCGGAATTACATGATAAGGTGATTGTCTATCCCACCCCACGTTATTTCTATACAGGGCGGGAGCCTGTGCTAGAGCCCATGATTTACTATAGGACTCCGCTAGTTCTCTCGGAACAAGAGGTGAGAAGGAAGGTGTAATAACTTCCTCCCCAACCGGACAGTCGCAAACAAAGTCAGGTGGCCAATCCTGTTCGGCCAGCAGAACATCATATGATTTTACCACATGGTCCCAAAAAATGGCGTTTACAATACGGTCAATGTCCCCTTCCAATCTCAGAGTCACTTGATATACTCTATCAGGATCAGAGACTCGCATATCCGCCGTCTCGACTTGTATGAAGTCATCAGTTGCTTTCACCTCCAGATGCTCTAGAAGACTCCGGCGAACTATTGTGACCTCTGCCACGCTGTCTAACAGTGCTAACGCCCATGTCTTGTTCGTCAAGAGAACTCTCTTCTTGAGCGGCATGTCTAACTGAGACTGCTGCCACTTTCTTCTTTTTAAATTGCTGTTTTTGTTGCAGCGGTTTCTCTTCTTGTTTAATAGAAACCTCCGCCGAGCGTTGCGAATACTGTCTCGGTTTCACGTACTCCGTCCTCCGCTCTGACCGCCCACCTCTCTCACTTCTCTTTTCCGAGGAGTCCTGAAAGGAACGAGATTGGCGTGTATCAGTATATTGATATCTATCAGGCGTCTTCAAAGTATCCCTATTCCTGAGATTATACTTATTCTGTGGGGTCTCCGGTTGCGGAGACTGCCCACCATCTTTTTTAGGTGTTTGCTGTTTCTTTTCCCAGCGCTTTTTCGAACCCTCAGTTTGTTGCTGTTTAGCATTATCTTTATTATTTTTACCCTGTAACTGGGGTTTCTGTGGTCTAGCACCTAGGCTATCTTGAACAATACTAGAATATGTTTCCGCTATTATTCTCGGAAGTTCCCGCTCCTGATTAAGCAGCGGAACATCCCGAAGACGCATTCGCACTGCTAGTGCTACTGCCTCTCCTTTGAGATTACTCAAAATAATAGAAGAAACTGTGGCAAAATTGCCCAGCAATGCATGCCCAAATCTAAGGCAGGGGCAGCCCCATATTCATCTTGAATTTGTTTAAGCACGTCCGGTAAATTAGCTAATGTCGGTGTACCGTGTGCCGTAGTGTAGAGCGCGGCAAATACCGTGCCCCAGGTATTACAAAGGTCCACCGGAGGAACCATCCCATACGGCAAACACATCGCCAAAATTCTATGTTTATCCTGAGGTCCCGTATGGGGAAATACTGCTTCCAGCGTATTAATTTTCTGCGCCAGCCAAAATGGAGTCTCCTCTCGTTTAGCCGGTACCTTACCCATAACTGAGTGTACAGTGGCCGGATTAATACCCGGAACCACTGCCTGTGGGTGCGCCGGAGCAGCACGCACTGCGTTTGTATTTAGTGTCTGCATGACAAACTGAACTAATCGTCTATATGTAGCCGTTAAGTCTGTATATAAACGACGAACTTCAACCACTGCCAATTGAGCAACCGCAGGATGAGGTGTATACGTAGCCAATAAAGGCCAGGTAGGACCATCATTACTCAGTGGACCTAACCTAACTTGTGCAACTGTGTGTGGGAGGGCGCCATCAAGCCAATTATGGTGTTCTTGATAAGATAGAGGTATTTCTAAGAAAGCGTAAGCCCTGTATTGTCCAGGGACATTCGCAACAGTGTATTCGTGAAAAATATTTGTACCCCCATCCACTGCTGGAAACCCGACCCAAGAATAAAAAAGTTCCGTTCTATAGGCTGCATGGGCGTCCACCACAAAAGTGACTGGACCCCCCTGGACCGTCAGTCCATGTGCCAACAGATGTCCTGTGAGCGGGTGACGCATATTGATTGCTTTCGTGTATCAGTATATTGATATCTATCAGGCGTCTTCAAAGTATCCCTATTCCTGAGATTATACTTATTCTGTGTAGTCTCCGGTTGCGGAGACTGCCCACCATCTTTTTTAGGTGTTTGCTGTTTCTTTTACCAGCGCGTTTTCGAACCCTCAGTTTGTTGCTGTTTAGCATTATCTTTATTATTTTTACCCTGTAACTGGGGTTTCTGTGGTCTTGCACCTAGGCTATCTCGACCAATACTAGAATATGTTTCCGCTATTATTCTCGGAAGTTCCCGCTCCTGATTAAGCAGCGGAACATCCCGAAGACGCATTCGCCCTGCTAGTGCTACTGCCTCTCCTTTGAGATTACTCAAAATAATAGAAGAAACTGTGGCAAAATTGCCCAGCAACTGCATGCCCAAATCTAAGGGAGGGGCAACCCCATATTCACATTAGGATTCGCCATTTATAAAAAATAGCTCCAGGTCAGAGAAGGCACACCAATATTGGGGTTTTCCTTTTAAAGTTCAAGCTTGAACAACCAACCATTAAGCAATAGGAAGCACCTATCATGTGGCGGCGGAAACCCTCAGCCCCACGGACGTCTCCGTATACGGAACCGAGGAGTCAAAATAGATATGAGACCAAGAGAGTCAGTCGGACCTAAACATTAGAGCCAGACCAAATGTTGGCGGCGCCATGTCGCGTGGGCTCTCATTATCCTAAATGAGACTACTGGATTTCTAGGCAGCAGGATCTATAACGGTGTGGGGGACTGAGTCTGACCCACGTGTAAGGAACTCTGTCACCCTAAATCCGGTTTTGCTCCGGCTAACTAGCAGTGCCTCATTTCTCCCACGAGGAAGAAATGATTTGGCAGCCGAGCGCATGAGATCTTTGGATCTTCTCAGGGAAGTCGTGGTCACTCAGATCCAAACCAACTCTCTTATTTCCAATATAATCTCATATACGAATGACAAAGACAGTATAAGTTTTATTTAATGTTTTAATAAAACGACTGTATTTTAGATATTAAGGCGTGAGCCGCAATAACCAGAACAATACAACACAGTAGGATTGAAATAGTCACCAGGAGAATAAACCATAAGAACAAAGCTATCATATTGTCTAACAGTTTCTACTCTCCCTCTGCTTGTTCTATTTAGAGCACAGCATGTTAAGCTTCTAGCTTGCCTGTCAGAATCACTGTGGAGACATCAGCCCTCATACCTGAGCAAAGACCTGTGATCTTGGTTCAGCATCTGCAACGAGGCAGTCAGCGTCTAGTTGTGGTTCCCTGGTCAGAATCTCCCTCTTGCGTGTATTGGGACAAGGAAGTGATTTTATAACTAACATGTCATCGTGATCACAAAATGTCCCTACGCAGGAATGCCAAGTCTAAACTCCTACCACGTCTATCGGCAATGTACCAGACTGTATCCTTGACTGAAGCACAGAGTAAATACGTTATGGAGAACTCCAGTGCTGAAGTAGGCAAAACAGTGTGATATGAATAAAAAAACAACACCGTAGAACTGGCTATTTGAAAAATAACAGTACGAAGCCTAATAAAAAGCATGTAGAGCAAAGTGCACAGAGGCTCTAAGCTGTCAGCAAATTAATAAAATATATTCAGGGCAAAGTGCACAAAGGCCTAAAGCCTGAAGCTAAAGCGCAATGAATACGTAAAAACTGACCACACTACAATAGGAATAAGTTGTTGTTAAGGCTTGAAACAGGTTTGTCATGTAACATGGCAGTTGTAATTCTGAGGTGGTTGTGACTCATATGTGTTTGTGGTATGGTGTGAGGTCCTGGCCTTAGGCAAAGTTGTCTTAGCACTGTGTTGTTGGACATGACCATCTTGAGTATTGGCTCAGGGACCTGGGACATATCATTTGGTATCCTAACTGATTGTCAGCATGTATGTGCCATGAGTTGTGTTGTGCACCTTTGCATCAGTGTGCTGTCACTAGAGGGGATATGACACATCCTCACAACACAATGGGGTCAGATGTGGTGGCAACATGGGAGCACTACAGAGCCTGGACATCCCAGTCATTTTGGCATGTGTCATTACAGCTGAAGTGCAACACTTAGGCCCATTTAAATGAGTAAGTGACAATGCCTGACACAGCTCCAACTTTGGCAGCACTGTGCTGCAATATTTTGACTATGCAGGAATGCACCATGTGTGACATGTAACTAGGCAACCCTTTGTTGTCCCCTGCACCAGTGGCTTCTATGCAGCTGTGCACCGACACTACCAACCTTGCACCGAGGTGCTTGGCTAGCTGCCCTGTCGAGGTGGATGTGTCTGTGCAGGAAGAAACACCTCCCTATACATATGCTGTTTTGATGGAAAATTGGCTCTTTCTGTGTGTGCAGCAGTATGCAGCATGCATTGGTTGTCACATTCATATGAGTTCAAATCACAGTCTATTTCCTTATTGCAACCTGCAAACGGCACCCCTGGGGTGGTGTTTGATGTTGGCACTGCCTCAGGTTTTAGGTGTCAGCTACATCTGAGTCAGAATCATTATGCTATGTATCTTGTGGTGACAGACCTGCAGCAACACACATTGCACATCCCTTCCACGTGAAGTGCTGTGTATGAGGGTGGCCGATTTCCAATGTGACTTCAAGTCAGATAAGAGTGGTCATCCGCAAACTTGTACATACAGTGCAGGCCATGACAATGGCACTGAGGGCTCTTACATGCGTCCCTTAGTAATCCTGAGTGGCAGCTGATATTTGTGCCACCCATCAGGTGTCCAAGGGTGTGTATCCCATTGATCAGCATTACTACCAGTGTCTCTCCTATCTTCCAAAACATGATTCAACATTTATACTGTCAACACATGCACAGTGCAGGCTATGGGATGGTGCTCAGCTACTTAGCAAATGTGTCCCTTGGCACAGTGCATGCAAGGTCAGTCATGTCCTCTATACTCCTACAGGGTCCCACTATGGCATCTATGACCTTCACTGTCTAACAGTGATTCTGTCCCATGGTGGGCCATTTATTGCAAGTGGTTCATGTGCATGTGAGGTAGAAACTACAGTAGGTGTGGTGCCACTTCTCACATATCTGACACATGGTATGTGATGGGCATTAATTTTGTATTCCTATGTGTGTGAGCCAATGCGTCAGGCAGATGTATATGCACACTACAGGTAAGTCGTGTATGTGTTGATGAGATGTAGTTGGTATTGGCAGCAGTTGTCTGGCATTTGATGTTTGTTCTGGCAGTGACTTTGCACGGCATGATTTGAGGGATCTGTGCCTATGTGAGACGTGACATCAGCATAGTGTATGCCATTGACATTGCTGTGCTCTTCTTTGTTAGGTGTACTGTGTGTGAAGGGTATGTAGTAGCAACCTGTGGGTACTTATAGTGGTTTGTGTATTTCTTCTGTTGTCTAAGGGTACATATCTGCACCTGTCCTTCACTTGGTGTGCCTCTCAAGTTGTGGGTGTGTTACGTACATGTGGGTGTATGTGTTTGTGGTGTGCACTGATTGTGCTGTACTGCAGCATGGTGCATAATATGTGTTGTTACCTGCACATCTGTGTTACCCTGGCCATGTGTTTTTGGAGTGGTGTATGCCTTGTCTGTCCTACAGGGTTGGTGTATTGTGTGTCTATTGCTAGGTTTGTTGACTTACCCACAAGTAGGTCATTTCCATATTGTCCAGCTTGGAAGTGTTCTTTGACCCTGTTGTGCTGGTTTATGTAGGCGTCATGCACACTCCCAGGATACTTGGCCAAAATGTTTGTGAATAGTCCCCGGTGGTCCACTATGGCCTGCGCGTTGATGGAATGCATGTGCTTGTGATTTCGGTATATGTGCTCTGTTGCTGTAGGTGGCACAAGTCGGACATGGGTGCAGTAAATTGCACCGAGCACATGCGGGAAGCCATGAAATTGGTAGAAACCCTGTTTTATCTCCAGCTGCTTTTGCTGGGTGTGGGGGAACCTGATGTGGCAGGGTGTCAGGGAGGTTATTGCATATAACACCTTTGGCAGGAACGCAGAGAATGATGACTGTGACACACTAACAACCGGGGCACCTGTTGTTTAAAATGAGCCACTTGCCAGCATGTGCAGGAGAACTAGCAGCTTTGTCACAGGTGGTATGTTGTGTGGGGTCTGCGCACTGGCTGTGATTTGTGGCTCTATATGGTGCAGCAGGTGAAGAATGGCTTGCCAGTTGAGTCTGTATGTCCTTATGATGTCTTGTTCCCTGAGGCCAAGGAGGGTTGTCCTGTTTCTGAATACCCTCTCCTGCGTTCTGCATTGCCTTTGCGGGCCCCTTTGTGGTGGCGGTGGTTGCTGTTGTTGTTTCTGTCCTCTGCGTTGTCCTGCAAGCTGTAGCAGTAGCACTTCCATCTTGTCCTGTGGGTTTGTGGTGTTGCTTCCGTGTGTTTTCCTTAAGTAGTGATGTGTTTGCCTCATTTTAATGCCTGGTATGACCCAGACATTAAAATTTGACGCAAATTCGAGATAACATCATTTTTTGGGTCCGCCTCCCACCCGTGTGTCTTTTTTGCCCGGGTGGATAAATATGGTGATTTGGGCTTAAAGTAATTTTTTGAATGGGAACGCCTACCTTGCATCTCATTGACGCAGGGAGGTTTCACGCATCCAAAAAATGACGTTAACTCCAATATTTTGATGCTAGATGGGTCTAACATTGAATATAAATATGGAGTTAAGTTTAGGCTGAATTAGCAAAAGACAAATTATGCTAATTCACCACAAACAGAGTTTAAATCTGGGCCTAAATCCCACAGATTTTCACTTATGATCGTTGCACTTGTTTACCCCGTGGTGAAATATCTGTACCTCGTCTTGGTAACTTTCTGCCTCAGACTGAGATATAGAACCAAAGGGTGGTTGGTTGGACCTCTGTCTATTTGTAGTAAATGTTTCTGCCTATCTGTGGTATATTTTCAGCTGCCACACTCAAAAAGTATTTTTCAGCACCTAATATTTTGAAATGACCTGAGACTTGAAACAGCATATATCAAAAAATAGAAGTTAAAAGTGCCACTCTGTCGAGATGGGTGTCTAATCTACAACTGAGACGTGTTTCTATTTCACCTGTGTATGGGAGAAACACATCACTGTCTAACAGGATTGTTTCTATTGGATGGAGGTAAAACAGACGAAAGAGGGAGTCTCACAGAGCACAGAACCGTAAGACATAGAGGCCTGACTCCCATAACAAATCATAGATTACAATGTGTGGACTTGTGCCACCGTCATGTGCACACAGACATAAACAAACCAAGCTGTCACCAAGGGTATCCACGGACGTCGATTCACCAAAATATCAGCTGTAACAGAAGCAATTAGCAGAACATTAGTTGACCTCTGTAGGAAAGTACCATCTTGCCTGGCATGTTACCCCCATATTTCACTGTATATATGTTGTTTTAGTCTATGTGTCACTTTGACCCTGCCAGGCAGGGCCCCAGTGCTCATAAGTATGTTCCCTGTATGTGTTCCCTGTGTGATGCCTAACTGTCTCACTGAGGCTCTGCTAACCAGAACATCAGTGGTTATGCTCTCTCTGCTTTCCAAATTTGTCACTAACAGGCTAGTGACTAAATTTACCAATTCACATTGGCATACTGGTACACCCATATAATTCCCTTGTATATGGTACTGAGGTACCCAGAGTATTGGAGTTCCAGGAGATCCCTACGGGCTGCAGCATTTTTTTTGCCACCCATAGGGAGCTCTGACAATTCTTACACAGGCCTGCCACTGCAGCTTGCGTGAAATAACATCCACGTTATTTCACAGCCATTTACCACTGCACTTAAGTAACTTATAAGTCACCTATATGTCTAACCTTCACCTGGTGAAGGTTGGGTGCAAAGTTACTTAGAGTATGGGCACCCAGGCAGCAGCCAAGGTGCCCCCACATCGTTCAGGGAAAATTCCCCGGACTGTGTGAGTGCGGGGACACCATTACACGCGTGCACTATACATAGGTCACTACCTATGTATAGCGTCACAATGGTAACTCCGAACATGGCCATGTAACATGTCTAAGATCATGGAATTGTCACCCCAATACCATTCTTGAATTGGGGAGACAATTCCATGATCCCCCGGGTCTCTAGCACAGTACACGGGTACTGCCAAACTGCCTTTACAGGGTCTCCACTGCAGCTGCTGCTGCTGCCAACCCTTCAGACAGGTTTCTGCCCTCCTGGGGTCCAGGCAGCCCTGGCCCAGGAAGGCAGAACAAAGGATTTCCTCTGAGAGAGGGTGTTACACCCTCTCCCTTTGGAAATAGGTGTGAAGGCTGGGGAGGAGTAGCCTCCCCCAGCCTCTGGAAATGCTTTGATGGGCACAGATGGTGCCCATCTCTGCTTAAGGCAGTCTACACCAGTTCAGGGATCCCCCAGCCCTGCTCTGGCGCAAAACTGGACAAAGGAAAAGGGAGTGACCACTCCCCTGACCAGTACCTCCCAGGGGAGGTGCCCAGAGCTCCTCCAGTGTGTCCCAGACCTCTGCCATCTTGGAAACAGAGGTGTTGGGGGCACACTGGACTGTTCTGAGTGGCCGGTGCCAGCAGGTGACATCAGAGGCTCCTTCTGATAGGCTCTTACCTCTCTTGGTAGCCAATCCTCCTTCCTTGGTAGCCAAACCTCCTTTTCTGGCTATTTAGGGTCTCTGCTTTGGGGAATTCTTCACATAACGAATGCAAGAGCTCATCAGAGTTCCTCTGCATCTCCCTCTTCACCTTCTACCAAAGGATTGACTGCTGACTGCTCAGGACGCCTGCAAAACTGCAACAAAGTAGCAAAACAACTACCAGCAACATTGTAGCACCTCATCCTGCCGGCTTTCTCGACTGTTTCCAGATGATGCATGCTCTGGGGGTAGCCTGCCTTCACCCTGCACCAGAAGCTCCGAAGAAATCTCCAGTGGGTCGACGGCATCTTCCCCCTGCTAACGCAGGCACCAAAAGACTGCAACACTGGTCCTTTGGGTCCCCTCTCATCCTGATGAGCGTGGTCCCTGGAACACAGCAACTCTGTCCAAGTGACTCCCACAGTCCAGTGACTCTTCAGTCCAAGTTTGGTGGAGGTAAGTCCTTGCCTCCCAACGCTAGACTGCAAAGCTGTGTACCGCGTGATTTGCAGCTGCTCCAGCTCCTGTGCACTTTTCCAGGATTTCCTTCGTGCACAGCCTAGCCTGGGTCCCCAACACTCCTTCCTGCAGTGCACAACCTTCTGAGTTGTCCTCCGGCGTCATGGGACTCCCTTTTGTGACTTCACATGGACTCTGGTTCACTCTTCTTCTAAGTGCCTGTTAGGGTACTTCTGCGGGTGCTGCCTGGTTCTGTTAGGGCTCCCTTAGTTGCTAGGAGCCCCCTCAGTCTCCTCCTCCAAGTGGTGACATCCTGGTCCCTCCTGGGCTACAGCAGCACCCAAAAACCTCTACTGCAACCCTTGCAGCTAGCAAGGCTTGTTTGTGGTCTTTCTGCATGGGAACACCTCTGCAAGCTTCATCACAATGTGCGACATCCATTTCCCAAAGGAGAAGTCCCTAGTTCTCTTCTTTCTTGCAGAACTCCAAGCTTCTTCCAACTGGTGGCAGCTTCCTTGCACCCTCAGCTGGCATTTCCTGGGCTCCTGCCCACTCTCGACACTGTCGCGACCATTGGACTTGGTCTCCTTGTCTTACAGGTACTCAGGTCCAGAAATCCACTGTTGTTGCATTGCTGGTGTGTGTTCTTCCTGCAGAATCTCCCTATCACGACTTCTGTGCTCTCTGGGGGCCTGTAGGTGCACTTTACACCTACCTTTCAGGGTCTTGGGGTGGGGTATTTTTCTAACCCTCACTGTTTTCTTACAGTCCCAGCGACCCTCTACAAGCTCACATAGGTTTGGGGTCCATTCGTGGTTCGCATTCCACTTTTGGAGTATATGGTTTGTGTTGCCCCTATACCTATGTGCTCCTATTGCAATCTATTGTAATTCTACACTGTTTGCATTACTTTTCTTGCTATTACTTACCTAATTTTGGTTTGTGTACATATAACTTGTGTATATAACTTATCCACATACTGAGGGTACTCACTGAGATACTTTTGGCAGATTGTCATAAAAATAAAGTACCTTTATTTTTAGTAACCCTGTGTATTGTGTTTTCTTATGATATTGTGCATATGACACCAGTGGTATAGTAGGAGCTTTACATGTTTCCTAGTTCAGCCTAAGCTGCTTTGCCATAGCTACCTTCTATCAGTCTAAGCTGCTAGAAACACCTCTTCTACACTAATAAGGGATAACTGGACCTGGCACAAGGTGTAAGTACCTCTGGTACCCACTATAAGCCAGGCCAGCCTCCTACATTGGTTGTGCAGTGGTGGGATAAGTACTTGTAACTACTTACCACTTTGTCATTGTGTACTTTTCATATCATAAGAGAATAATATACAAAACAGTTCAGTGTATGTTCACCTAACCAAAAAGTTTTGCTTTTCTTCTCTAAAACTTTTTACAAAGTTCTGAAAAGATTCTCTAAACTTCTAAAAGTTTTCTAAAAGTTAAAAAAAGTTTTTTCTCTGTTCTTTAAAAAGTTCTGAAATGTTTTCTTCCTTCTTACTATCTCTAAACCTTTTCTGCTATCATGTCTGTGGTAGATTCAGCTCTTAAAATGGTCAATACTACTTATGACAATTTGAATTACAAGAGCCTAAGGAGTCTCTGCTTAAATAGAGGTTTAGTGATAGGAAAGAACCCTACAAAAGAGTTTCTATTTACTATGCTTATTGTAAATGATGAGTCCCAAGCAGGCACATCAGATGAGAGGTTAATAGAAGGTTCCCATTCTGACTCAGGAGAACACCTTGAGGGAGGTGGGGAGGGTCTTGAACAGGGTCTGCCCCCTAGCTGGACACCCAGTAATGTTGGTAGTAATAGAAGTTCCCATCACAGTAGAGAGGACTTTATTCCTAGAAGCCAAGTTACCAGGGTCCAGACAAATAAGGACAGACCCCCCTCTGTTGTTTCCATCTTGTCTTCTGTGTCAAAGCATTCCCAACCCACCCACCCTGAGGATAACTTGTTAGAAAGGGAACTCAAAAAGTTGAGGGTTGAAGAGACCAGACTGAAGCTTAAACAGCAACAGCTGGCCTTAGATAGGGAATCTCTAGACATTGAGAAGGAGAGACAGAGGTTGGGGTTAGGACACCATGGTGGCAGCAGCAGTATTCCTGATAGTAATCCTGTTAGAGAGCATGATTCCAGGAATCTGCACAAGATAGTCCCCCCTTACAAGGAGGGGGATGACATCAACAAGTGGTTTGCTGCACTTGAGAGGGCCTGTATGGTACAGGGGGTCCCTTCAAGGCAGTGGGCTGCTATTTTGTGGCTATCTTTCACTGGAAAGGGTAGGGATAGGCTCCTTACTGTTAGAGAAAGTGAAGATAACAATTTTACTGTTTTGAAGGATGCACTCTTGGATGGATTTGGCTTAACCACTTAATAATACAGGATTAAGTTCAGAGACACCAGAAAAGAGTCCTCACAAGACTGGACAGACTTTTTAGACTGTTCAGTGAAGGCCTTGGAGGGGTGGTTACACGGCCGTAAAGTATCTGACTATGAAAGCCTATATAATCTTATTCTGAGAGAGCATATTCTGAATAACTGTGTGTCTGACTTGTTACACCAATATCTAGTGGACTCAGATCTGACCTCTCCCCAAGAATTGGGAAAGAAGGCAGACAAAAGGGTCAGAACAAGAGTGAACAGAAAAGTTCATACAGGGGGTGACAAGGGTGGCAAGAAGAAGGATGGTAAGTCTTCTGACAAGGGTGGGGACAAAAGTAAAACTGAGTCTTCATCAGGCCATAAACATCCTCTGGTGGGGGTGGTGGGTCCAAATCCTCTTCCAATAATCAACCTAAAAAGCCTTGGTGTTATTTGTGTAAAGTCAAAGGCCATTGGACAACTGATTCCAGTTGTCCAAAGAAAAACACCAAACCTCCCACTACCACAACCCCTGCTGCAATTTCTAGTGCCCCTAGTAATGGCAGTGGCGGTGGAAACCTACAAATAGCCTATCCAAAGGTGTAGCTGGGCTCACTATTGGCAATGCAGTTGGGGTTGGTCTTGTTAGGGAGACCACAGAGGCTGTGTTAGTCTCTGAAGGTGCCATTGATTTGGCCACCTTGGTTGCTTGTCCCCTTAATATGGATAAGTACAATCAACTTCCCCTAATAAATTGTGTTGAGGTTCAGGCCTACAGGGACACAGGTGCCAGTGTTACCATGGTGATAGAGAAACTGGTCCACCCTGAACAACACCTACTTGGTCAGCAGTACCAAGTGACATACGCTCATAACAACACTCTTAGCCACCCCATGGCTGTTGTGAATCTCAACTTGGGGGGGGGGGTTACTGGTCCAAAGAAAGTTTTGGTTGCCTCAGATTTACCTGTAGACTGTCTACTAGGAAATGATTTAGAGACATCAGCTTGAGCAGAAGTGGAGTTGGAGGCTCATGCAGCAATGCAGGGCATTCCTGGGCATATTTTTGCTTTGACAAGAGCTCAGGCCAAAAAGCAAAAAAGGACAGGGTAACTTGGATCCTGGAACAATGGACCAATTGCTCCCTAAAGCTAGGGGTACCAAGGGTAAATCCCTAACCACTATCCCTCCCTCTACAGATGATTTTCCTTCTGAGGAAGAAGAATGTCCTCCCTGTGCAGAACCTTCACCAGATGAGCTGGCAGCAGACACTGCTGAGCTTTTGGGTGGAGGGGGGCTGCCAGGGAAGAGCTGAGTGTGGCACAGCAAACCTGTCCCACATTAGAGGGTCTCAGACAGCAAGCTGTCAAGCAGCAAAATGGGGATGTCAGTGACTCACATAGAGTTTACTGGGAGGACAACCTCTTGTACACAGAGGCAAGGGACCCAAAACCTGGAGCAGCCAGGAGATTGGTCATTTCCCTGCAGTACAGAGAGTTCCTCCTAACTCTTGCACATGACATTCCTTTGGCTGGGCATTTGGGCCAGATCAAAACATGGGAAAGGCTTGACCCCCTGTTTCACTGGCCAAGGATGTCAGAGGACACTAAAGATTTTTGCAAGTCTTGTGTGACCTGCCAAGCCAGTGGCAAGACTGGTGGCATTCCAAAGGCTCCCCTTATTCTACTACCTGTGGTTGGGGTGCCCTTTGAAAGGGTAGGGGTTGACATAGTTGGCCCCCTTGACCCTCCTACTGCTTCAGGCAATAGGTTTATCTTGGTGGTTGTGGACCATGCCACAAGGTATCCTGAAGCAATTCCTCTAAGGACCACTACAGCTCCTGCAGTGGCAAAGGCCCTCCTGGGAATCTTTTCCAGAGTGGGTTTCCCTAAAGAGGTAGTATCAGACAGGGGGTAGCAACTTCATGTCTACACACTTGAAAGCAATGTGGAAGGAGTGTGGTGTTACCTACAAGTCCACCACTCCTTATCATCCACAGACTAATGGACTGGTAGAGAGGTTTAATAAAACTCTCAAAGGTATGATAATGGGACTCCATGAAAAACTCAGGAGGAGATGGGATGTCCTGTTACCTTGCCTCCTTTTTGCTTACAGGGAGGTACCCCAGAAAGGAGTGGGCTTCAGCCCCTTTGAACTCCTTTTTGGACACCCTGTAAGAGGTCCACTCACTCTTGTGAAGGAGGGTTGGGAACAACCTTTAAAAGCTCCCAAACAGGACATAGTGGAATATTTACTTGGCCTAAGATCCAGAATGGCCGAGTACATGAAAAAGGCCAGTAAAAACGTTCAGGCCAGCCAGGAGCTGCAAAAGCAATGGCATGACCAGAAGGCTGTTCTGATCCATTACCAACCAGGACAGAAGGTGTGGGTATTGGAGCCTGTGGCCCCAAGAGCACTCCAGGACAAATGGAGCGGACCCCATCTCATTGTTGAGAAAAAGGGTGAGGTTACCTATCTGGTAGACCTGAGCACTGCCAGGAGTCCCCTTAGGGTGATTCATGTCAACCGCCTAAAACCCTACTATAACAGGGCTGATCTCACCCTGCTCATGGCAACAGATGAGGGACAGGAAGAAGAGAGTGACCCTCTCCCTGATCTCTTTTCCACCACTGAAACTGATGCTTTAGTGGAGGGAGTAGTTTTGGCAGATTGTCTGACTGCAGAACAGAAAGGCAACTGCATAAATCTCCTTGGACAATTTTCTGAACTCTTTTCAATTGTGCCAGGTACCACATCCTGGTGTGAACACACAATTGATACTGGAGACAGCTTGCCTGTCAAAAGTAAGATCTATAGGCAGCCTGACCATGTCAGGGACTGCATAAAACAAGAGGTGCAGAAAATGCTTGATCTAGGAGTGGTTGAACCTTCTGAAAGCCCATGGGCGAGTCCTGTGGTGCTTGTACCAAAGCCTCACTCAAAAGATGGAAAAAGGGAGATGAGGTTTTGTGTAGACTACAGAGGTCTCAATCAGGTAACAAAAACTGATGCTCACCCTATACCCAGGGCAGATGAGCTCATTGATACACTGGCATCTGCCAAGTACCTTAGCACCTTTGATTTGACTGCAGGGTATTGGCAGATCAAATTGGCTGAGGATGCTAAACCCAAACTGCATTTTCAACTATAGGAGGGCACTACCAATTTACAGTGATGCCCTTTGGGTTGAAAAGTGCACCTGCCACTTTTCAGAGGTTGGTGAACACATTCCTGCAAGGGTTGGGGGCTTTTAGTGCAGCATATCTAGATGATATTGCTGTCTTTAGCTCCACCTGGGATGAGCACCTGTAGTGCTTTCCTCTTATCTAGTTTTAAAGCACTACCATAAACCACCAGAAATACACTTCTGAGTTCAAAGAAGAGTTTTATTGTTGTTAATTCTTCCCCAACCACACTTTTTATGTTGACGAATTAGTAGCTTTCAAGCCCGCGTTAATCAAACAAAATATATCAGTTTGCAATATACACAGCAGGTTATATTTATAAGATATTGAATGCAAAGCAAAACAAATACTTCACCGTGTGGGAAACTATTTACAGCTTCATCTTTCTTAGGTCTGCAAGCTGATGACCCCTTATCAGCCGCGAGAAAGAGATTCATCTACCCACACGGGATTGCTGGCAGCTGGCGCCAAGCTCCAGCACGAGGTCCGGCAGATTCGAATCTGAATCTCTGCAGCCTGTGTCATTCATTACAAAGGTGTGCCCCCTCCTCTCAGACCTGGGAAACTGAGCAAGCCTTTTGGAGACTGGCCAGGTCTCCGAGACTACTCCTGTTCCCAAGCTCAAGCGGAGAAAAACAACACCATGTACCCTCTCTTATCAGGTCTAGTCTACTGTGAGAAAAACATCTTGGTTCATCTGGTGCAAAAACACAGCTTGGAAAAATACAGCTTGGATTCTCAACTGCAAGATCTAACTCCATGTTAAAGGCAATAGGCAGCTAACCTAGATATCAAATGCAATGTCTAGTGTCATGTCAAAGCCAATAAGCATCTAAGCTGAATACAAAATGCAATGTCTTATATCATGTCAAAGCCCATAGGCAGCTAAGCTGAATATAAAATGCAATGTATAATATCATGTCAAAGCCAATAGGCAGCTGAGCTGAATACAAAATGCAATGTATAATATCATGTCAAAGCCAATAGGCAGCTGAGCTGAATACAAAATGCAATGTCTAATATCATGTCAAAGCCAATAGGCAGCGGAGCTGAATATAAAATGCAATGTATAATATCATGTCAAAGCCAATAGGCAGTTAAGCTGAATACAAAATGCAATGTCTAATATCATGTCAAACCCAATAGGCAGCGGAGCTGAATATAAAATGCAATGTATAATATCATGTCAAAGCCAATAGGCAGTTAAGCTGTATACAAAATGCAATGTATAATATCATGTCAAAGCCAATAGGCAGTTAAGCTGTATACAAAATGCAATGTATAATATCATGTCAAAGCCAATAGGCAGCTGAACTGAATGCAGCACGTAATATCTAATAGCATGTCAAAGCCAATAGGCAGAATACAGAATGTAATGACTAATGCAATGTCAAAGCCCATAGGCGGCTAAACTGAATACAGAAAGTAATGGCTAATGCCATGTCAAAGCCAATAGGCGGCTCAACTGAACAAAACATACAATGTGCTACTGGTGAACATTGAGCAACTAATATGCACAGTGGTGAAACACAAAGTCATTGGTCAAACAAACTTCATCAAATGGCAGTACATTCCGCCCTTTGACCAATGAATTTTTGTTTCACATATCTCTTGTTTCAAACAAAAACAAAAAAAAACATTAGCACAAACAAAAAAAAAACATTATCAGCAAGTCAGATTTGAATGATCAAAGCAATCCCTGTAAAGCAATAGAAGTGAATTAACACATTGATCTCATAACCTTTCACATCAGATACATCTACATAGAAAAGACTGAGCAATTTGTACTCTGAATGAGTCTCTAATTCAACAGTGTTAGCAATTTGATGTGGCATGAGTTCTACTCATGTAAAGGTGCACGGTCCACCTGAAAGGTTTTCTGGAAGGTAAGCAAAAGTCAGAGTTCCATACGAGAAGGGAAAAAAAAAAAAACACACAGCTTAGTTCCAGTGGAAGAATGCAATCAAACAAGTTGAACTTGAACTGAAGGCGCAGTTTGCGCAAAATGGATCCATGGTGCTGGCCCTTTACTCAGCCAGGTTCAGGTTGGGGGTTCGGTCCCTTCCCCGACCCCACACGCACACACCGGAAGGGGGACCACACAGCACACTCAGGGACAGTGGCGAAACGTGGTAGGATCTGCAAAAGAAACAAGTATGACTTTTCTTGCAAATAAAATTTTTCATTTAAACTGCACCCTTCCTCTTTCTTTCCCTGTTTTATAATCAGCAGGACGTTTTTGAGGCCCTTTGTTATATTTACTGCAGGTTCTGGAGGATCACTTGGGGCTTCAGCCCACACATCAGCACTGAGGTTTTTATCTGCTGCACCACAGCTTCCCTTTTCTTGCACTGTCAGAAGGGCTGGGGCAGACTCATTCTTTACCAAACCTCCATTCACTGCACTTTTGCCAATTTGGGCCATTCTGTCTCCAATTTGTATGAATGAATCAGATTCTTTTCTAGGTATCAGCATAATTTCGATTTTTCCTTGGTAATCTGCCGCAATCACTCTCCCTAAAACCTGATCAATTTGCCATTTCTGTCCTGGTAACTTTCCTCTCCCCAACTGCTCTGTGACTGCTTGCATGACAGATTGCTTTTGTGCGTGCTGCACAGTTTTTATCAAATCTGGGGGAATGTGCATCTCTCTCATCTCTGCCCACCTGTAAGTGGCTTTTTCTCTCAGCTGTTCACATTTCTGGGGCACCCACTTAGCCATCCCCACTAAGGCAGAATTCTGGGTGTACACTTCTCTCTCTGAATTTTTCCCATTAACATCTGCAAGGTAATTGAACCAGTTAGGTACAAGCCATATGGAAAAACAAGCAGCTAAAACATTAGCAATGAACCAAAAATCAGCGTAAGAATGACACATCTCACGTAGCTCTTGCTTTAAAATCTGACACACATTATACAACTCTATTCCTTCTACTGTGCCAGAAAACAACATTTCAGTCAATGAATCATTAGTAAAACAAACATGCTTTTTATCTTCAGTAGACACGAATTCAAATGGTGCACACAATTTCATTGGTAACTCTTTTATCTGTGGTACTCTAGCCCTGTCTTGCAAGTACCAGATCCATTGTATGATTCTAGCTAGGGGCACTATTTTCTTTCCTTGTTCTTGATTTACATGTACATAAGTATTTGCACTCAATTTCACTGCGCAGAAACCTGAAGTCTGCATTATTTCATTTGCCAAATCACAAGCGCGCAACTGCATATAATTTTTCACAGTGACCATATACAAAAGTGTTAGGATTTCACTCAAATGAGGGCTATTCTGTTTCCAAAAATCAAACAAGCTAATGAAAGTCGGCTCTTGCTCTAAAATCTTTCCTTTTACTTGTGCATTTTGCAACAGTAACTCGGAAATCACATTCTGGTCTCTCTCCTTCCTGTTATCAGTTAAGGAATGCATTGTGGCTGCCAAAAACCCTGGCTCACACGGCTCAAAGCAGCTCGGAGCTGTCTTAACCCCCTCATTACTGGAATGGGAAAAGAAAGATTCTTCTACAACAGCATTTTTATAACTTTCAGCATTATTTTGAATTATTGTATCCTGGCTAATTTGCTCACGTAAATTCCTATTTTCATGTTCCAACTGCCTACATTTCTTCTGCATTTCTCTGTAAGCAGATAAAGGTATCCAGACCTTTCTGTCATCATTACTTCCAAAAGACACGTTTTCTACATATGTACAACAGAAATTATTTCTCAAAGCAGTATCAGGCAGTTTAGCTACACATGCATTTTAAAACATGGTCTGCCGTGCTTCTGTAATTCTCCAAATAGAAAACAATTCACAGTTTTTCCTAGCACCATCGGGCAGTTTAACAACACATGCATTCTCAGACATGGTCTGCCGTGCTTCTGTGATTCTCCAAGCAACAAAAACAATTTCTGTAATTCTCAAAACAACAAAAACAATTACACTTTTAAAGTGTGCACTTAGAAATCTACTAACTCGTCAAACCCCTTAATCAACTCTTAATGATCGACCCCACTTCTGGTACCAATTGTAGTGCTTTCCTCTTATCTAGTTTTAAAGCACTAACATAAACCACCAGAAATACACTTCTGAGTTCAAAGAAGACTTTTATTGTTGTTAATTCTTCCCCAACCACACTTTTTATGTTGGCGAATTAGTAGCTTTCAAGCCCGCGTTAATCAAACAAAATATATCAGTTTGCAATATACACAGCAGGTTATATTTATAAGATATTGAATGCAAAGCAAAACAAATACTTCACCGTGTGGGAAACTATTTACAGCTTCATCTTTCTTAGGTCTGCAAGCTGATGACCCCTTGTCAGCCGCGAGAAAGAGATTCATCTACCCACACGGGATTGCTGGCAGCTGGCGCCAAGCTCCAGCACGAGGTCCGGCAGATTCGAATCTGAATCTCTGCAGCCTGTGTCATTCGTTACAAAGGTGTGCCCCCTCCTCTCAGACCTGGGAAACTGAGCAAGCCTTTTGGAGACTGGCCAGGTCTCCGAGACTACTCCTGTTCCCAAGCTCAAGCGGAGAAAAACAACACCATGTACCCTCTCTTATCAGGTCTAGTCTACTGTGAGAAAAACATCTTGGTTCATCTGGTGCAAAAACACAGCTTGGAAAAATACAGCTTGGATTCTCAACTGCAAGATCTAACTCCACGTTAAAGGCAATAGGCAGCTAACCTAGATATCAAATGCAATGTCTAGTGTCATGTCAAAGCCAATAAGCATCTAAGCTGAATACAAAATGCAATGTCTTATATCATGTCAAAGCCCATAGGCAGCTAAGCTGAATATAAAATGCAATGTATAATATCATGTCAAAGCCAATAGGCAGCTGAGCTGAATACAAAATGCAATGTATAATATCATGTCAAAGCCAATAGGCAGCTGAGCTGAATACAAAATGCAATGTCTAATATCATGTCAAAGCCAATAGGCAGCGGAGCTGAATATAAAATGCAATGTATAATATCATGTCAAAGCCAATAGGCAGTTAAGCTGAATACAAAATGCAATGTATAATATCATGTCAAAGCCAATAGGCAGCTGAACTGAATGCAGCACGTAATATCTAATAGCATGTCAAAGCCAATAGGCAGAATACAGAATGTAATGACTAATGCAATGTCAAAGCCCATAGGCGGCTAAACTGAATACAGAAAGTAATGGCTAATGCCATGTCAAAGCCAATAGGCGGCTCAACTGAACAAAACATACAATGTGCTACTGGTGAACATTGAGCAACTAATATGCACAGTGGTGAAGCACAAAGTAATTGGTCAAACAAACTTCATCAAATGGCAGTACAGCACCTGGTCCAACTTTGGAAAGTTTTGGAGGCCCTGCAAAAGGCAGGCCTCACTATCAAGGCCTCAAAGTGCCAGATAGGGCAAGGTAAGGTGGTTTATCTGGGACACCTGGTAAGTGGAGAACAGATTGCACCACTTCAGGGGAAAATCCAGACAATCATGGATTGGGTTCCCCCTCCAACTCAGACCCAGGTGAGAGCCTTCTTAGGCCTCACAGGGTATTACAGGAGATTCATTAAAAACTATGGCTCCATAGCAGCCACTCTTAATGATCTCACTAGTAAGAAGATGCCTAAAAAGGTATTATGGACAGCTAGCTGTCAGAAAGCTTTTGAGGAGCTCAAACAGGCCATGTGCTCTGCACCTGCCCTAAAAAACCCATGTTACTCCAAGAAATTAATTGTTCAAACTGATGCATCTGAATTAGGGGTAGGGGCAGTCTTATCACAACTGAATTCTGAGGGCCAGGATCAACCAGTTGCTTTTATCAGATAAAAGCGTTGGTCTGCCATAGAGAGGGAGGCCTTTGCTGTGGTCTGGGCACTGCAAAAGTTGAGGCCATACCTGTTTGGCACTCACTTTATTGTTCAGACAGACCACAAACCTCTACTTTGGCAAAAACAAATGAAAGTTGAAAACCCTAAATTGTTGAGGTGGTCCATATCTCTACAGGGAATGGACTATACAGTGGAACATAGACCTGGGAGTACCCACTCCAATGCAGATGGACTCTCCAGATATTTCCACTTAGACAATGAAGACTCATCAGGTCATGGCTAGTCTTATTGTCCTTCATTTGGGGGGGTTGTGTAGGAAAGTACCATCTTGCCTGGCATGTTACCCCCATATTTCACTGTATATATGTTGTTTTAGTCTATGTGTCACTGGGACCCTGCCAGGCAGGGCCCCAGTGCTCATAAGTATGTGCCCTGTATGTGTCCCTGTGTGATGCCTAATTGTCGCACTGAGGCTCTGCTAACCAGAACCTCAGTGGTTATGCTCTCTCTGCTTTCCAAATTTGTCACTAACAGGCTAGTGACTAAATTTACCAATTCTCATTGGCATACTGGTACGCCCATATAATTTCCTTGTATATGGTACTGAGGTACCCAGGGTATTGGGGTTCCAGGAGATCCCTATGGGCTGCAGCATTTCTTCTGCCACCCATAGGGAGCTCTGACAATTCTTACACAGGCCTGCCACTGCAGCCTGCGTGAAATAACGTCCACGTTATTTCACAGCCATTTAACAATGCACTTAAGTAATTTATAAGTCACCTATATGTCTAACCTTCACCTGGTGAAGTTTGGGTGCAAAGTTACTTAGTATGTGGGCACCCTGGCACTATCCAAGGTGCCCCCACATCGTTCAGGGAAAATTCCCCGGACTTTGTGAGTGCGGGGACACCATTACACACGTGCAATATACATAGGTCACTACCTATGTATAGCGTCACAATGATAACTCCGAACATGGCCATGTAACATGTCGAAGATCATGGAATTGTTCCCCCAATACCATTCTGGTATTGGGGGGACAATTCCATGATCCCCCGGGTCTCTAGTACAGTACCCGGCTACTGCCAAACTGCCTTTCCGGGGTCTCCACTGCAGCTGCTGCTGCTGCCAACCCCTCAGGTAGGTTTCTGCTCTCCTAGGGTCCAGGAAGGCAGAACAAAGGATTTCCTCTGAGAGAGGGTGTTACACCCTTTCCCTTTGGAAATAGGTGTGAATGCTGGGGAGGAGTAGCCTCCCCCAGCCTCTGGAAATGCTTTGAAGGGCACAGATGGTGCCCATCTCTGCATAAGCCAGTCTACACTGGTTCAGGGATCCCCCATCCCTGCTCTGGCGTGAAACTGATTAAAGGAAAGGGGAGTGACCACTCCCCTGACCAGTACCTCCCAGGGGAGGTGCCCAGAGCTCCTCCAGTGTGTCCCAGACCTCTGCCATATTGGAAACAGAGGTGTTGGGGGCACACTGGACTGCTCTGAGTGGCCAGTGCCAGCAGGTGACGTCAGAGGCTCCTTCTGATAGGCTCTTACCTCTCTTGGTAGCCAATCCTCCTTCCTTGGTAGCCATACCTCCTTTTCTGGCTATTTAGAGGTCTCTGCTTTGGGGAATTCTTCAGATACCGAATGCAAGAGCTCACCAGAGTTCCTCTGCATCTCCCTCTTCACCTTCTGCCAAAGGATCGACCGCTGACTGCTCAGGACACCTACAAAACCACAACAAAGTAGCAAGACGACTACCAGCAACATTGTAGCGCCTCATCCTGCCGGCTTTCTCGACTGTTTCCATGTGGTGCATGCTCTGGGGGTAGCCTGCCTTCTCCCTGCACCAGAAGCTCCGAAGAAATCTCCCGTGGGTCAACAGAATCTTCCCCCTGCTAATGCAGGCACCAAAAGACTGCAACACTGGTCCTCTGGGCCCCCTCTCATCCTGACGAGCGTGGTCCCTGGAACACAGCAACTCTGTCCAAGTGACTCCCACAGTCCAGTGACTTTTCAGTCCAAGTTTGGTGGAGGTAAGTCCTTGCCTCCCCATGCTAGATTGCAAAGCTGTGTGCCGCGTGATTTGCAGCTGCTCCAGCTCCTGTGCACTCTTCCAGTATTTCCTTAGTGCACAGCCAAGCCTGGGTCCCCAACACTCCATCCTGCAGTGCACAACCTTCTGAGTTGTCCTCCAGCGTCGTGGGACTCCCTTTTGTGACTTTGCGTGGACTCCGGTTCACTCTTCTTCTAAGTGCCTGTTAGGGTACTTCTGCGGGTGATGCCTGCTTCTGTGAGGGCTCTCTGAGTTGCTGGGTGCCCCCTCTGTCTCCTCCTCCAAGTGGCGACATCCTGGTCCCTCCTGGGCTACAGCAGCACCCAAAAACCTCTAACGCGACCCTTGCAGCTAGCTAGCAAGGCTTGTTTGTGGTCTTTCTGCGTGGGAACACCTCTGCAAGCTTCATCACAACGTGGACATCCGTCTTCCAAAGGAGAAGGCCCTAGTCCTCTTCTTTCTTACAAAACTCCAAGCTTCTTCCACCGGTGGCAGCTTCCTTGCACCCTCAGCTGGCATTTCCTGGGCTCCTGCCCACTCTCGACACTGTCGCGATTATTGGACTTGGTCCCCTTGTCTTACAGGTACTCAAGTCCAGAAATCCACTGTTGTTGCATTGCTGGTGTGTGTTCTTCCTGCAGAATCCCTCTATCACGACTTCTGTACTCTCTGGGGGCAGTAGGTGCACTTTACACCTACCTTTCAGGGTCTTGGGGTGGGGTATTTTTCTAACCCTCACTGTTTTCATACAGTCCCCGCGACCCTCTACAAGCTCACATAGGTTTCGGGTCCATTCGTGGTTCGCATTCCACTTTTGGAGTATATGGTTTGTGTTGCCCCTACACCTATGTGCTCCTATTGCAATCTATTGCAATTCTACACTGTTTGCATTACTTTTCTTGCTATCACTTGCCTAATTTTGGTTTGTGTACATATAACTTGTGTATATAACTTATCCTCATACTGAGGGTACTCACTCAGATACTTTTGGCATATTGTCATAAAAATAAAGTACCTTTATTTTTAGTAACTCTGTGTATTGTGTTTTCTTATGATATTGTGCATATGACACCAGTGGTATAGTAGGAGCTTTACATGTCTCCTAGTTCAGCCGAAGCTGCTTTGCCATAGCTACCTTCTATCAGTCTAAGCTGCTAGAAACACCTCTTCTACACTAATAAGGGATGACTGGACCTGGCACAAGGTGTAAGTACCTCTGGTACCCACTACAAGCCAGGCCAGCCTCCTACAACCTCTGTGACACTACAGGAACTGACATTATATAACTTGCGAACTTAAATCCCAGGGAGTGATGCCATAAGATCTAGCGCCTCGTGACATCCTAATAATGGATGGGAATGAAGCTTAGTGTATGCATTAGGGAGAAAATGCATTGCGAAATTACAAGATTCACAAAAAGAAAATACAAAAATAAGGGTGGTTAGGCCCAAGGTACCCTTTGGTACAATTTTGTAGGAACCATACATAAGCATATATAAGTGCTCATAGCACTTCTGAATGTAGTTATTTTGAGTAACTAAAAGTGCAATCTCCCTCTGGCAGCTGCATACAACAGTGCTCACCACAACACACTTTAATTTCTGTTCTGGGCACTGCTGCTGACTCCTCTGAGACAAGGGGTTGCTATGTGCAGGTCATGGGTCACAAATACAAACCCTGGTGAACCCAAAATGGTGTTCACAACACATGTCTAAGTCACTTTGTTATTTTATGGATTGTTTGCACAGAAGCATTCACTGAGCCTTAATTTGTGGCTTAGGAGCTGCATTTGCAGAGATTTTAGTTTTTGAAATGGGAGTTATACATATGTGTTAACAATTGGTTTAAATATCAGGCCATACTTTTGCTGATTTCGCTTTCATTCCTCGGGTTCCCTTCTTTTACCAGGTAATAAATGTTTTGACACCTTTGATGATAGTTCAGGTATGATGTTAACTAGAGCCATAATCACTTGCTATACATATTTGGCACAGGCCATGATATTCAGAAATAAAAGCACATTTGTTTTTTGAAGAAAGAAAGAAAGAAAGAAAGAAAGAAAGAAAGAAAGAAAGAAAGAAAGAAAGAAAGAAAGAAAGAAAGAAGGAAAAAAAAACATAAAATGCTAATTTGGGCAAGATTTAGCCACATTTTGCAAAGACATCAACACTGCCACAAACCATCACAAAGTTTAGTATCACTAACTTTCTAGCACAAAATACTGGAAGGCTGTCTAAAAGTAATACAAGAGGACATGCCCTGAATGATGCACGACATGATGCAGGCTATATAACCCTTGAAGTTTAGCAAGAAATCTTATCTACTAACAATTGTAGACAGGGTTTTGATTCTAAAGAAATGCCTGTTTGAGTCAGGCACACAGTGGGAGTAACGTTTTTTTTCTCCAAACATTTGCCACTTTCCATGTGTGCTGCGCTGTACAGCGTATATACAAGGTGAGAAAAGGTAGCCTAAGCATAGTATTTTGAACTGGAAGTGGACACTTCCTCGCCAAAACATCTACCAGAGATCACACACACCTTTTCAAGATGTGTTTGTGGTGCAAGGCAACCAAATTGTGTGCCAGTGTTTCAGAAGAGAGAAGCAGTGCCATATCTTAGTAGATGTAAACTGGCCTGTTGTCTCCATCACAGGCCAGGCAACGTAATGCAGAGTTGAGTGACATATTGGAACTTTGTCACCTGAGCCTGCAGGATGGCTCAGTGAGCTAAATATCGGCTGCTGTACTGTGCAGCAATCTACACGTCACAAGCTTGAATTCCAGCAAGACCGACTCAGCCCTCTATACTTCTGATTTTAGTGATCTGGTCAGGAGAGCAGTTTGAAGTGCTATATAAGACAAGTTATGAATGTGTAAATCCAGTATATTTGATCAATTTCATTATAAAAACAAACATAAAAATGTATGAACTTGGATGGCACTGAAAGTATGGGAAAATCTAACTATTCCCCGAGTTAAAGAGTGCAAGGGAGTAGCCAGAAAATGAAAATACCTCCACTTTGATCCATATCTTGAATGCGATTGGGTGAACAATTCGACAAAGCCCTTCACAGTCCAAGTGAGTTCCCTTCATCCCACCTTTAATCCATCTCTCTATCATTTAAGCCTTTCATGCATCCATCTATCAATCCATCTCTTCATGCCTCCATCAATCCTTCCTTTACCATTCTGTCTATCCACCCTTATATAATTACTCTTTCATCCATCCTTCTATCCTTCCACTAACATTTCCAACATATCCATCCTATTCCTATTCATATATCCATTCATTTTATCCATTCATTATTTCACTGTCCTTATATATCAATTCCCTCATTCATCCATCCATCCATCTATCCATTTATCCATACATACATACATCCCCACCCACCCGTCCATCCGGCCCTCCCTCCATCCACAAATTAATGCAATGTTGTTTTACATTTAATCTATTAATACTTTCACCCTTGCATTAATCTGTTCATGCTTTTAGCCCTTCCTTCTTTTCACAGTGTCTTTCTTCTTCTCATATGTTCTTTATTTCACTCTTCCTTCCAACCCATTCTCACACTCTCAGTAGAGAGTATATTGTGGGTCCTAAATCAAGCAAGAAAGTGGGCCACCCAGCTGTTATTTGAATTATAAAATACAAAGCTGAACAGGGTTTAGGTTGCCCTTAGTGCTCATGGCCCTGGTGACACTGCACCTGCTACACCAATTGAAGACACACCCCTGCATACACTTTCTTTCTCTCATCTTTTGCAGCTCTTTTACTGTGATTGGCTTCACGTACGTTATGATTTTCACTTTCTTTATGTTTTTAAATCATTCTTCTGCGGAGCTGCAGACCGAATAAAATAATTATGCTTCAGAATCACTTGGCTGAAGCTGTGAAAGCGGTGGGTAACGAGACCACTGGAGGGAGTCACAAAACACTAGGACAATTTCAAGATGATCTTTATTGATAAGAAGCAGTACGATTTCATTGGTAGTGTGTGAAATCACAGACAATCACTTCTGAACATTTTTTAAATGATAGGGAAAAATTAAAATGTTATGGATATTCACAAAATTTCAGGGAATCTGACAAACATTTATTTAAACATATATTGTCAAAAGGGTTTGCAAACTACAGGCCTAATTTAGGACTTGGCGGAATTGGTCTCGTCATTGGTTTTCCATTGGATAACCCGTCTGCGCGTTGGCGATCCTCCCACTCTATTTGGATGTTAGCGGGACCATAGACGAAAAACCACCTGAGCCCCGCCGACTCCACCAGGAATCTACATCCACATCGATGCCACCAATGGAAACAGTAGCTGGCAGCTCGACCCAAACCAGTGTTCCCACCAAGTCAATAACGATGTGCCTTCCCACCAAGGCAACTGTGGCGAGGAAACCTCCACATTCTGATTTGGCAGATTGGAAAGGAAATGTGGGAAAAACCTACCTTTTTTCCTGTTTTCGCTTCTGTTTTTCCACCGGAGCCCGACCGGACAAGTCCTGCCATTGCTGCTGTCACTTGAACAGGAAAATTACCCCATCATAACCAGTCTCGAAGGTGAGCAATCCATATTACCCATTGCTTACATGAATAATTACACCAAATCCCAGATTACCTCACAATTGTCAGCAATGTCAAAATCTCAACTTTGCAAAGGGACAAATCAGTGTGTTTCCAGTAAAGGATGTCCATCAGAATATGTCTCTCACTGTTACATTACTTACAATGGATTGAAACAATGAATTGAACAGGAATGAGACATGTGGAGCATACTTTGTGAAAGTTGAAATCAAGTATCGATTCATGTACTGCTTCTCTTAATGTACCATATTTAGGCAATTTATGCCATATGACAAAGGATAATGTTGTGCTGATACGCTTTCTGATATCTTTGTTGCCCTTCAGTTATGTCCTGCCTATTGGCCAGGGGTCACATCCTCTTCAGGAAGGGGGCATCTATTGGGCACATCTCAAGCATCTGAAGGCTTTTACTTGAGAAAGGTGGCAGTACGTATGGTAGGGGGCCAAGACAATGTAGCTTAGGAATTGGGTTGGTGGAGTAAGGGTAGGTGGGTTGTGAATGGATTGGCAGGTTGAGGTAGAGGGAGCTGGAGTGGGTGATGTGGTTGTGCATGTTTTTCCTGCTGGAAAATGTGTTTGTGATGGAATGGCAAAGGTTCCTGATGTGTATGGAGTGTGGTGTGAAGGTTGACACATGTGGCCACAGTACCTCAGATGTGTGCTGCTGGCTTCCATTCCATAGCCAGAGGCATGGGACAATGTTCAACACCTCCCTCAACGGACCCCCTATGTCAGGACGCTGTGAGTACAACATCATTATGACTCTAAAACCTAAATATCGTCTGCGGTAACCCACCTTCCATGATGGCAGCAGAGGAATGTTAGCCAGCATAGGAATCCCCCACATTGGTGATCGAAGATTCAGCTGCAATACATCTAAATACGGTGGTCTGAACATCATCAGTGTGACAGAGTACTTGGAACTATCTCCATGGCGGGATGACCATAGTCCCACCAAGATCTAAATGAGCCCCTATGTCTTGAGAATGAAAAAAAACACAGCAAGCTCACTGTTTGCATACTTGATTTCAGCAAAATAACTGAAACATCAGTTACCATATTTTTAACTTACATTGCTGGAATCCCTGCTTTTTAATGTAATTTTTGGTGAGAGAAATTTCAAGAAAAACTGAAAAGTACCTGAAAGGATCTCACCATTTTGTCATGTATTTATTCCACACATTTTTCTACGTCCCTTTTCCATCCATCTTCTACGCGACAGACCATGGGGGGAGCACTAAGGCGTTGCAATGTCTCAGCGGGTACTACCAAAGGCAAACTTAAAAAATTGTTATCCACTTTTTTCAGCTTTCATCTAGCACTCAGACCCAGCAAGCATATCTACACATTGCTCAAATCCCTCCTGTTCAGTGTACTGTCCAGGTCACTCAGAAAACTTTGACCAGAAACTAGCTATGACGGGGCAGCTCCAAACCATAGGTGCAAAGTCTGCACATACTAGGTAGCACCTGGGGCATCATAAGTTATTGGTATACATCTTGATGTTCAGTTAGTTTAGTGTGAGGTACGTTTAATGGACATAATTAAGTTGGGTGTGTCAAAATGGGTATTTCTGGAGATGATCGCCATATGATCAAGAGCCTTGCCCCACTCCTTAACACTAAGTTGCCACTCAATCATTCTCTTCCATCTATTTTAAGGAGTTCGTAAATCCCCTGAAGTAATAGAAAGGATCATTTTATAGAGCTATGAGATCGGATTTTGCCCCCACCAAAGGGGAGCATAATCTGTTGTGTATATACCAATTATATTTATTTGTGAACATTTTTTCTTTTTTTTTGTTTATTGTTGATTAGTTTGGATTTGGAAAACAAATTGTAATTCCCTCTCCTTTCAAGAGTTTAATGTTTTTGTCAGTGTTTAGCGTCAGAACAGTGAATCTGACTTGTTCCGAGTCCAGAAATTACCCCAGTGTTGTTTATTGTGGAATGGGAATAGTAAATTTGATCTCCCTGGAATCAAACTCTTTTCCCAAAGTCACCTAGGACCTGATTATAAGTTTGGTTGTTGGACCGTCCGACTGCTGTATTGGCGGTCCCAAGAAGACCTCTGTGCCAGTAGTCTCCAGACCTCAGTATTATGATGTATACAGGCTGAACCGCTGGCCTCCAAGACAAATGGTGCCCTGCTAGCTATGCGGCGGTCTGCAACCTTGCAGCTGTGCACTCCGTTGCCATCATGATGCAGGGAACCATTAGCGCATTGCAAAAACACAGTCTACATGATGGTTGCCTTGCAGTGGTTAGCTGATGGTGGTTGATTATGGTGGTACACATTTACCAACGCAGCAGACAAGTGCCCATTGGATGGATTAAAAAACAACACAGCTGACATACATTGGCCAAGTGGACACATTTGCAAATCACACTATAAAACACACCAATTCCCAGACCATGGTCGATTTGTACTCCACTGCATTACAGCAAGACCGACAAAAGAAACCATTATTATATAGCACAGCTAGATTAGCCACTCTTTATTTTTCACCATCCCAGTTCACACCTTACATGTACTTTTTACCATTTACTCCCTATTTTACTTTCCCTGTTAAGTAAGTCCCTGTGACCCACTTTAACATCCGTGTCGTGTTGCAAAAATCCCCGTTTTTCAGAAGATGAGTTGAGAGTCATGGTGGATCAAATCATAAGGGTAGTGCCACAATTGTTTGGAGATTAGGTCCACCACATACCTCTCAATACAAAAATGGAATGTGCAAAGGATTGGGGGTAGAGTGAATGCTGTAGGGACCACCTGCACACAAAGGAGGAAATATGGAAGAGGTGGAACAACCTGAGGGGGAAGATGCATTCCCTGGCCTCCAGACAAACACCTGTAGCCCGAAAAGACTGGCGATGGTCCTCCCAGTGCCCTCTTACAACTCTTTCCCTTGGGGGAGAATGTCCAGGCTATCCTGCATCCTGAGGGTTTGACATAAATAGCTGGGGGGGGCGGAGTCTGGTAAGTCAAAGCACAAAAACTGTCACAAATCCTCATTGTCCTGTATGCTCATATTTCACCTTTACCCACTGGGTTGTTCAGCTACTTTCCCAACATGCACCACCCAGAGTCCCGGAGATGTAAGCTTGTCACTGTGTATTGTCCTACAGAACATCACATGCCTCAATCCCCATTGCATGCCATATATTGGAATGAGGCCTGCAATGTTTCAGCATCAAAAGATCCTCCCAGGACCCATGGTATGTGTCAACATGTAAATGTATGTCCCCACCTTGCTGAACTGTGTCAAGTGTTGGGAAGTTGAGAGAGTGACATGCCTACAACTAACAGGAGTCCCTTTTTCTGTAACACAAACCAATAGACCATACTGCAATTGAGTACAATTATTTTGCAATATGCTTACGTTTAATATGCTGTACACCTGTAATGTGTGTGTGTGGGGGGTATATTTACTTATTTATATATATATATATATATATATATATATATATATATATATATATATATATATATATATATATATATATATATATATATATATATATATTTTAATTATTTTTTTTCCTTTTTCAAATGATCTACCCATCACTGGGAATTTATAATTTGTGTAGTGCTGGGAGCCAGCAAGTGATATGCCTACAACTGCTATGAGACCCTGTTTCTATACCTCAAGCCAGCAGGCCATTTTACACTTGACTATATACACCTGTGTGCCATCTCACAAATGATGTACCCTCCTCTGGGAGTTTTGCATTTGTCTAGTGTTGTGAGCCAGGATCTGACATGCCTACAACTTCCAGGAGGCCCTGTTTCTGTAACACAACCCAACAGAGCATTTTGCACTTGACCAAATACACCTGTGTGCCATCTTTCAAATGATGTACCCACCGCTGGGAGTTTAGCATTTGTGTAGTGTTTTGAGCCAGCAAGTAATATGCCTGCAACTACCAGGAGGCCCTGTTTCTGTAACATAAACCCACAGGCCATATTGCACTTGTCCAAATATACCTGTGTGCCACCCTTCAAATAATGTACTCACCCCTGGGAGAGTAGCATCTGTGTAGTGTTGTGAGCCAGCATGTAACATGCCTACAACTACCAGAAGGCCCTGTTTCTGTAACTTAGACCGACACGTCATACTGCAATTGACCAAATACACCTGTGTGCCATCTCTCAAATGATGTTCACTCATGTGGGAGTGAGTAATCTACATATCATGCTCAACTCAGAGACATGTCTGTCTACCTAGCTTGCTCTTGGTCCTGGATTCTCAAAATAAAATTATTGAGGACAGGAATGACACCTTACCAAGTTTGTACATCAAGGTATAAATCTGCTTCATCAGATTGGTAGTTGAAGCTGACACATTAACTCAGCACTGCTCATATGATGGTTACAGCAATATATACTACAGAGTTGTGTGCTCACCTGTATTTCACAGAACTTGGAGTATGATTGGTCAAATACACATACCTCTCCAATGTGTTGGCTCAAGTGTTTGTAAAGTGCAACTTATCAGCACATCTAATTAGCTGGTTGAGTCTAATAGCTACTGCAGGCTTCACACATGTCAGGTCAACAACTTCAATACCATGATAACATAGCACAATAAGCTAATCTACCACTTAAGATTGTCCAAGCTCTCTACTTAAAGTGACACAAAACCTTTGGACATAGAGCACACATTTCAACCAATTACAATGTACTTTATTTTCCAACAGGTTGAGCTAACACAACACCTGCCCAGACATTGTCCACTGACCGGACACCCAACCCTCTCCTGGATGAAGCCCTCAGTGATGACGACACTCCTGGACACCTTGACATGGATGACAGTCCTGGCCTTTCTGGGCAGCCTGGTCAGACGGCTAAAGTGAGTCTCACTGTGCCCACAACGGCTCCT
The DNA here is from genome assembly GCF_031143425.1 of Pleurodeles waltl. Lineage (NCBI taxonomy): Eukaryota > Metazoa > Chordata > Amphibia > Caudata > Salamandridae > Pleurodeles > Pleurodeles waltl. The sequence goes on from NC_090450.1 coordinate 963,802,292, forward strand.
CCCACACCAGTTGCATCATCACAGCCAACAACATGCCCCCGTGTACCTAGCACAGTTACTACCATCTTGTGCCCCACCCAGTCCTGCATCCAAATCCAGACACTGAGGGTCCAGGACCCAGTTGGAGAGGGCAACTTGTACCAAAGGCACAGGCTTATGGGGTTTGGGTCCGTGGAAGAAATGCTGTGAGACAGCAGAGTGAGCTCTTTAGGCCCACTTCTGACCAGGATACCATCCGCCAAGTCATGGGATCTATCATGAGTCCCAAGGCGCGATGCGCCAGGTGCTGACTGAACTCCTGGAAATGAAGCAGCTGCAGAGGGACTAGATCCAACAAATGCATGGCCATAATGCACACATGGGCACCCTAACAGGGGTACTTAGGCACATCCACACAACCCTGAGCAGTGCTTATCAGCCACTATCCACCCATTCCTGTGTCCCAACCACATCAACCCCAAGTACATCTGTGGCAGCCACAGGAAGGGAGTCCCTGCCAGAAGACCAACGAGCATCAGACACCCCTGCCTCTACAGATTCTCACCCAGTGGCACCTCAACCTCTCCGTCGTCTGCAATGTAAGTGATGTTTCTGTGCAATCTGACGTTATGGAGTTTGCAGCAGGCCAGGATGATCTGACACACCTTCCAGGGTGAGTGGAGGAGGGCTCCCCTAGTCTTGTCCAGACAGCAAAATCTGGCTTTCAGGAGCTCTAAAGCTCGCTCCACTGGCCACCGTATTCTTCCATAGGCTTCAGTGAAGCGGACTTCCCATGGCGAAGTTGGATTTATCAGTGCTGTTAATAACCAAGGAAGGTTGGTATATGCTGAGTCTCCTGTTTTGTATTGAGACATAAGTGTTACAATGAGTCACACACTTCTTGATTAGATCACCTGACATTGCACACACAAAAATAGGACAGATGTTACTTACCAACAAGCAAGACCCTCTCAGGTTGCATTCGTGATTTAAGCTGGGGTATGGTGCTCTTCTGCATTACAAAGGAATAATGGGCTGAACCTGGGAACCAGATACAAACATTTGAAATATACAAATCTTACAAGCAGACAACTGCACTTTGATAGAATGGAAGTTATTCCTGTTGCGATAAGACTTGTTCACTTGCATGTGGTGGAACTATTGTAATATGTGTGCCATCAGTGGTTCCCACCACATGTGGGAGGTGACCAAATCCATAAAAGTCAAACTTCACTTTGGTTAAATCATCAGGTCTGGGGAACCTGATATAGCTGTTAATGTTTCATCATTGCTGATAGCAGGTTGTGATATACCACCACATACAGCCACTGTATATTGAAAGGACCAGGAAGTATATTACTGCCATGAGTCTCACAGTATACATGTCGGATTAATGTTCTCAGGCATGAGATCTCGCTGTAACTCACAAAATAAAACCTGGATTGTTTGCCTATTCAGACCAAACCGTTTTATCACCTCACATTCTTCCATGGTCTGAAGGTCAGGAAATGGCCAGTAGACTGGAGGTTGTCACCACCTCCCTCTCCCAGTGTAATTGTGGAATCACATGATTTGGAGCCTTAGTCACTGTGTCCAGACCAGCATATCTGATGAGTGACAACAAAGTCATGTGGCAAAACATTACGGACCGAAAATACATTACACACATTACACATCAGAACAATCTCCTACTCAAGCTCCAGCTATGATCCCAATGGGTGTTTAGACATGTGTCTACAACATATATGTGCACATGACATATCCACCTGCCCCTCTTGTGTCCCTTGATATCGCAAGGTATGTTTTGATTGCCAGAAATGACGTCACCAGGGGGTTACAGTGCACAGTGGTAAAATGGCATGTGTGACCAGCAACGTACTACACTGATGATTGTATAGGAGAATCTACATATCAAGGGATGTTGATTTATTTTTAGATGTTACAGCTGTTATACATGTTGATATGCATTTTACAGTCTACAAAACTGTAGTTTCAACCACCAAAATGGCAGATGACTGACCTCGTTCATTGGACTTTAGGAACCTCTCCCTGCCAGCAAAGGTCAACCAGGCGGTGGGAGGTTTCAACCATGGCAGTCTCAGCCATAGGCTAACGTTGACTGTGATGGTCGTAGCCCAATGGCTGTGTCCGTCAATGATGATGACAGCATACATGACATACATGTATGCCACATTTTGGAAAATTAATTTGCTTCCTGACACTGCTGCCATCAACACCTCCACCACGTCAGCTGATGTGTGCTGCCTCTGTGAGCAATCATGCCAAGCCAAGCAGGTGAAAAGGCCCCTGCCTTCTCTCCAGCTCCTCTGGAGAGGCTAGTGGAAGAGGTTCTTCCTCTGTATGGCCATCTCCATGGCTCAGCAGAGGAGCAGTTAACTACCTCATCAGTATGTTTGACTCTGTTCAACATCACCGTTTCGTTCCTCACAGGCTACAATGTGCCCCGGAATCAAAGTGAGTTATTTGAGGGCCTGCTGTCTTAATCTGTGCTCCATACATAGGATGTATAGGTTGTGGAGTGGAGAGCCCTGTACTCTATGCATTTCAAATGACCCTTGTGTTTTGTGATAAACCCTAGATCGTCCTTGTTTTGCATTCAAATGTCCATGCAAGTGACCTTTACAGACAAACAATGATATATCTGAATGGTACATGACACAGTACATGTATTGGCATTACAGCATGAGCTGTGTATGTATCTGTTTGAGTCAGTTGAGGATGTTGGTTGCAATGTGTAAAGTCCCACTGATCAATCAGCCCAGATCTGGCCTTGGCAAAGTGTCGTATGGCAACAAACTAAGGCCCTCATTACAACCCTGGCCGTCGGTGATAAAGCAGTGGTAATACCACCAACAGGCAGGCGCTAAAAAAAATGGAACTATGACCACGGCAGAAACCGCTCAGAGAGACAGACACTTTAACACACCGACCGCCAGGGCAGAAGCAACAAGCACCACGGCGGTAACCGCCAACAACCAGGCAGAAGACAATCTGCTGCCCATTTAATTATGACCGGCCTATCTGCCACCTTTTCCGGTGCAGTACCAACGACATCAAAAGCCTGGCGGAAGCACTGCACAGAAGGGAAACGACTCACCTCTGGAGACTCAAGGAAGAACCACGCTGCCATGGAGCCCGAGTTGCATGTCTTCCCCATGCTCATCTATCTTATTCTTTACTATGAACATCAACGCCGGCGAAGAAGACCACGGTGAGTACTGCCGACTAGCACACAGGGAAGGGAGGAAGGAAAAAGAGTCACACACACACACACAACACACACAGCCCCACCCCCATACACACAAGCAGATGCAGCAACAGTACATACTCACCCCGTACCCCACAGTGATAATGCAAGGACAAAATGATTTGAAGAAAGTGAGTGCTATACATAAAAATACTATGAATAAGTGCAGCAAAAACCAAACATATATATACATATGTACAAATGTAGGGACACTGCCCAGTCCTCAATGTCCGTGGGCCACAGGGCCACAACACATAGGCCAAGGCCCCACCTCACTCCTGCAACAACATGGAGAGAACACTGCAGGGGCATCAGGTTGAAAACAGACAGGCACCTCAGGGGGACGGGGAATGGAGGTGCACCTCAGCCGGAAGATGGTACAACGCCGCTGGTTCTGGATGGGGCTACATGCCCTGTGCACTGTCCTGGGGAGTGGAAAGCCACAGTCTCTCAAGTGGGTGATCTGCACACTTCTTGGTCCTGGGGAGTGCAAGGCCACAGTCTCTCAAGTGGGTGGTCTGCCCACTGCTTGGTCCCGGGGAGTGAAGGCCACAGTTTCTCAAGTGGGTGGTCTCCCCACTGCTAGGTCCTGGGGAGTGCAAAGCCACAATCTCTCAAGTGGGTGGTTTTCCCACTGCTTGGTCCTGGGGAGTGAAGGCCACAGTCTCTCAAGTGGTGGTCTGCCCACTGCTTGGTCCTGGGGAGTGCAAAGCCACTGTCTCTCAAGTGGGTGGTCAGCCCACTGCTTGGTCCTGGGGGGAGAAGGCCACAGTCTCTCAAGTGGGTGGTCTGCCCACTGCTTGGTCCTGGGGAGTGCAGGGCCACAGTCTCTCAAGTGGGTGTCTACTTCCACTGGTTCTGGAGTGGGAATTGTGCCCAGTGTTTTTTATCCTGGGAAGGATGGGGTGAGTGGATGGCTTCTTCCAGTGGTTCTGGATGGGGCATTGTGCCCAGTGTTCTTCATCCTGGTAAGAATGGGGTGAGTGGATCTCTTATTCTACTGGTTCTGGAGGGGGTATTGTGCCCAGTGAGCTTCATCCTGGGATGGATTGGGTGAGTAGATGGCTTCTTCCACTGGCTCAGGAGGGGGCTTTGTGTCCAGTGATGCATATCTTATGGAGTGCAAGGGTACAGTCTCTAACCCGGGTGTCACATCCACAGGATTTGCTGGGGCCAGGCCGCACAACAGCACTTGGAGGCAGGACCTCACATTGTCCGCCAGCAGTGACAGCTACTCACTGGTGGCAGTGGTGGTGCTGGTGGCGGTGCTGGCAGTGGTGAGGGGAGGCTCCAGTCCTTCTTCTGCAGCCTCGGATGGCTGCCCACTGGGGTTGGTGGTGGGGGGGAGGCTCCAGCCCTTCTCCTGCATCCTCGGACGACTGCCCACTGAGACTGCTGGCGGTGCTCGTGGTGGTGGGGGAGGTTCCAGCCCTTCCTCTGCAGCCTCGGACGGCTGCCCACTGGGGCTGCTGGTAGTGCTGACAGTGGTGCTGGCAGCGGTACTGGTAGCGGTGCTGTCAGTGGTGCTGGTGGCGGTGCTGGCAGTGATGGGGGAAGGCTCCAGCCCTTTCCTTGCAGCCTCGGATGGCTAAACCAACATGGTTGGTGGTGGGGGCTCTGAATGAGTCCCAGCACCAGGCCTCTTGTCCTTCCTGCCTGCAGGTGCAGATCTCTTGCCTCTCCCCGTAGCAGCTGGTGGTGCCTCCTTGCCCTTCCTTGAGGCAGCTGGTGGTGCATCCTTGCCCTTCCTCGAGGCAGCTGGCGGTGCCTCCTTGCCCTTTCTCGGGGCAGCTTAAGGTGCCTCATTGCCTTTCCTCTGGGCAGCTGGTGGTGCCTCCTTGCCCTTCCTCAAGGCAGCTGGTGCAGGCACCATTTCAGTGTTGCTGCCTCGTGCCCGGTATCCTCTCCCACCTAGAGTATCTGTTGTCACTACAGTGGCCGTGGACTGGGTGGCTGACGTGCTTGTCTGGGTTCTGACCACTCTAGCCCGACGTGAAGGACGGGGTGGGGAGTGGTAGGGAAGAGGTCAATGGTGGAGAGGAAAAGCTTCTTAGGGACATTGGGGCGGGAAGAGGGTGAAGGTTTGGGAGTGGATCAAGAGGAAGTGGTTTTAGTAGGTGTCATTCTGCTGTGTTTGGGTGCAGGTTCATGGGCTGGTTGCTGTTGTGAGGTGGTTGGCTGTTTGGTGTCTAAGTGCTTGCGTTTGTGTACTTTGGGAGGAGGAGGCACAGACACAGTGGGAGAGGACACAGGGGACGTGTGCATGGAAGTTGAGGTGGTGACTGCCAGTGAGGGGTGTGTCCTGATGGGTGTGCTGGTGATGGTGGTAGTGGATGTGGATGTAGTGCATGAAGTTGGGAGTGGAGACGTTACTGGGAGGGAGGTGGACGACAAAGAGGATGGGGCCACAGTGGAGGTAGTGGATGTTGGTATGTCTGATTCTGGATGGTGTCTGTGTGAGTGCCTGTGGGATGATGTGTGGTGCTTGTGTTTGCCTGAGATACTCTTGTGTGTTGTCTTGTGTGCATGCTGGTCTCCCTGTGTGCTTTGGATAGGTTGGGGTTGAGGGGAATGGGATTGGGTAGAGGAAGTTGGAGGGGGGAGGCTAGAAACAGAGACAATGGCTGCTATCAGAGAGGAGGCCAGAGCCTGGATTGATCTATGTTGGGCCGCCATGCCAGTGTGAATTCCCTCCAGGAATGCATTTGTCTGTTGCATTTGGGCTACCAGCCCCTGTATGGCATTCACAATGGTTGACTGCCCAACAGAGATGGATCGAAGGAGGTCAATAGCCTCCTCGCTCAGGGCAGCAGGGCTAACTGGGGCAGGGCCTGAGGTGCCTGGGGCGAACGAGATGCCCACCGTCCTGGGTGAGCGGGCAAGGGTAACTCGCTGAGGTGCTGCTGGGAGGGCAGTGCTTGTACGGGGGTGGCAGCTGTACCTGTAGTTGGGGAGGGCACAGAGGTGTCTGCCACCACCAAGGAGCTGTCCCCTCCAGGCTCTGCCGTGGTGCTCCCCTCCCCCTCCATCCCACTGGTGCTCTTACCTTCGTTGGATTTGGCATCCTGGGTCCTGTGGGATGCAGCTCCCTCCATCACCGGTGCCTCTGCTCCTCCGCCAGATGATGATAATGCACAGAAGGACAGGATGACAAAACAAAAAGGCGGGGAAGAGACAAAGGATACACTTGGTCAATGGCGGCAACAACACCACATTTGGCGTACATGACACACACACACAGGGAATAGTCCTACGCACTAGGCAATGCACTACCAGCCACAATGCTAGTCACCAGCCTATGGACAGGGACACCTAACACCAATTGCAGCATGCCTGAGACCCACACACCCCTGCCCAGTAGTGGATGCCTAGTGGCTAGGTTGGAGGAAGTTTACATCAGACCCTGCCCAACATGGGACCTACCCTGCAGTGTCCGGCTGGCCTAGGGGCACCCACAGGCCCACATCCCCCACCCCAGAACCCACCCCACCAGGTGCCTGTAGTGTATTGGAGCACTGTACTCACCCCCTTGTGGCTGCTGTGATGCCCCCAAGCGCCCATCCAGCTCCGGATAGGCCACTGCCAGTATGCGGGCCATCAGGGGGGTCAGGGCTCAACGGGCACCCCTTTCTCGCTGGGAGGCCATCGCCAGCTGGGCCTCCGCCATCTTCTGTGCCCAGTGTCTCAGGTCCTCCCACCGTTTCCGACAGTGGGTGCTCCGCCTGCCGTAGAGCCCCAGGGTCCGCAATTCCTTGGCGATGGCTCACCATATACTCTTTTTCTGATGGGCGCTGACCTGCAGAGAAATACGCATAGGCAAAAGTATCAGTCAGACTGTTCTGCATGTTACACTCATGGCCCACCATGGCTCTTCCCATCTCATTACGCACAGACATGGCCCAGCATACATGCTGCACGCTGCCCAGGGCCCATCCACCAACCCCCCACTACACTAGGCCTTCACACACAGCACTCTATGCTTTCATGCCCCATGCATCGTGCTTACAGTGTACTCACCTGTTGGTCTGGAGGCCCATACAGCATTCGGTACTGGGGTAGGACCCCATCCACCAGTCTCTCCAACTCCACTGAGGTGACGGCAGGAGCCCTTTCCCCAGTGACACGAGCCATGGTCGGTTCCAGACACAGGTCACAGCAGGACATGCAGTGTAGGTCCTCTCCTGTTGAAGGTCAGGTAGCAAGTGAGTGAACAGATAGAAAATGGCAGTCACGTCCAAGGTGGTGCGTACCGTCACCGCCGGCGTACATCACCATTGGTTACTGTACCCCATAGGGGCCAATAATAACCGATGAGGAGTTTTACGGCGGTTCTCGACCGCCTCCTGCAACGATGCACAACGTCGGCAGAATTACATCATTTTCACATGTCCCTCCATACAGGACATGCGGACTCCATTTTGAGGAGGGGGGGGGCAGGTCATGGCTCCTAACTGTGTCACAGTACACATAAGCACCATTTGGATCCCTCCAACAAAATACAGTTAAAATCACAACATGCAATGAAGTGTAGTTGTTGGAATAATGAGATACTGACCAGTATGCTCGCTGCGCATGAATAGGAGATGGGGACATCCCCCCATGTACAGACCCCTGGTGGACTTGACAACAATGGAGGACAGGCACATCATCCTCATCTGTAGACTGGACAGGGCCACAATCACAGAGCTGTGTGCCCAATGGGAGCCTGACCTGAAATCTGCTATCCGTCACCCCACTGGGATTTCCCCTCTTGTGCAAGTCCTATCTGTGCTCCATTTCCTGGCAACTGGCTCCTTCCAAGTGACAGCGGGCTTGGCAGCAGGAATGCCTCAGCCAATGTTCTCAATAGTGTTGACCAGAGTGTTGGCTGCCCCGAATAAACATGTGCAGTTAGATCGTGTTCCCCCAGGTGGGGGATTTGGCCACAGAGAAAGCTGATTTCAATGCAATGGGACATATCCCCAACACCATGAGGGCAATTTATGGTACACATATTGCTTTCGTACCCCCCCCACCAGAAAAATGAACAGGTGTTCAGAAATCGAAAGAGCTTTCACTCAATGAATGTGCAGATAGTGTGCCTAGCGGACCAGTACATCTCCCATGTCAATGCTAAATATCCTGGGTCTGTGCATGATGCCTTGATCCTGAGGAATAGCAGCATCCCATATGTGATGCCTCAGCTCCAGGGGCACAGGGTGTGGCTATTAGGTGAGCCATGGTTCCCACCCAGGGGATGTTGGTGTATGGGTATGGTGTGGGCAGTAAGGGTTAATGTGTGTCTAACAGTTGTCCCTCGATATTTGCAGGTGACTCGGGTTACCCCAACCTCTCATGGCTACTGACCCCTGTGAGGAATGCCAGGACAAGGGCAGAGGAACATTACAATGAGGCACATGGGCGAAAAAGAAGAATTATAAAGAGGACATTTGACTTCCTGAAGGCCAGGTTTCGTTGCCTCCATCTAAGAGGTGGTTCCCTGTGCTACTCCCCGAAAAAGGTCTGCCAGATCATCATGGTATGCTGTGTGTTGCATAACCTTGCCTTACGTCGCCAGGTGCCTTTTCAGCAGGAGGATGAGGCTGGAGATGGATGTGTGGAAGCAGTGGACCCTGTGGACAGTGAAGAAGAGGAGGAAGAGGATAAGGATGAGGACAACAGAAGTGCAATCATACATCAGTACTTCCAATGGCACACAAGTAAGACAGTGTAACCTAAAATTTCATTGACAGTTTTGTGATTGAAATTGTCATTGGCAGGCTGATTTTAACACTTCTATGGCCACTCACTGTACCCTTTGGCATCTCTATTTTCAGATATCTGTGTCCCACTCTGGCTCCTGGTGTGTTGACTGCAGCCAACTACAGGTCATTCCTCTGTATACATTATTGTACAGTTTAATAGCAATGTTTAAACCTTGTTTAAACAAATGCATACTTAAATCATTTTACATACTTGTATATTTTCAATTTAAGTGTTAAGAAGTAAATGGGGATGTGCAATGGGCTTTGGTGATGGTGAAGGAAAGTCCAGGATAGAGTCCAGTCTATTTGTATCACAGGTGCATTGTCCAATGGGGCATAGGATGGAGAGCAATGGCAGATCAAGGTGGACAGGGTGACGGAGTGGGACACAAGGGTGATAATAAGGAGAGTCTTATTTTCTGGAAGGGGTCCCTGGATTCTGCCTGGAGCTCAGGGAACATTTACGGGGTGGTTCTCCTTCTGCAGGGGGAGGGGTGCTGGTGGCCTGTTGGTCCTGTGGCGGGCCTCCTGTCCACTAGCGGCAACAGAGGTGGAGGGCTGTTCATCGGTGTGGCTAGTTTCAGGGGCCTGTGGGGGTGCCATTGCCTCTCTCATGGTGTTGGCCATGTCTGCCAGCACCCCTGCAATGGTGACCAGGGTGGTGTTGATGTCCTTCAGGTCCTCCCTGATCCCCTGGTACTCTCCCTCCTGTAGCCGCTGGTTCTCCTGCATCTTGTCCAGTAACTGGCCCATTGTCCTGGGAATGGTGTTATGCTCCCTGGATGTTGGTGAGTGCCTCCTGGAGAGTCGGTTCCCTGGGCCTGTCCTCCCCCTGTTGCACAGCAGTCCCCCCAGCTTCCATGTTGTTCTGTACCTCTGTCCCCTGAACCGTGTGCCTACTGCCACTGACCCCAGGTCCCTGATTGTCCTGTGTTTGTGGGGTGGCCTGGGGTCCCTGTAGTGGTGGACACACTGCTGATTGACGTGTCCTGGGGACAGAGGTATGGGCACGCTGGGTGGGTGCTGTGCTGGTGTTTCCTCAGGGGGAGGCTCTGTGGTGGTATGGGACTATGCCCGGTTAACTGACTATCCAGAGATCCCTGATGGGTCAGGGTGGTTATCTAGATCAAGGCGAGCAGAGTTGCTATCATCACTGTGGGCCTCTTCTGGGGTGGCACTGCTTGTTGCTGGCACCTCTCCTTTGGTGACGTGAACTGAGGGACCGGTGGGGATGTAAATGCAGTGTGATTGTTTCTGCTTGTGACATCTTGTGCATGGGTGCGTTGCCCTCTATGGTTGTTCTTGCCCTGGCAGATTAGCCTTTGGGTGAGTTGTTATTTGGTTATCTAGGTGATTGTCTTTAGTGTGCATGCAGTGGTGATAGTTGTCCATGCAGGTCTGTGGGGGTCTCCATGCTTTGGTGTTGCATGCAGGGCATGGAATTGGGATGAGTGAGATGTGATGGTGGGGTGTATGGGAGGTGGTAGAGTGATGGGAGTGAGAGTGAGGGTAGGGGTATGTGATGGCATGCAGGTAGGGGGGATGAAAGTAGTAAGGAGTTGATTTACCAGAGTCCAGTCCTCCTGCTACTCCTGCCAGGCCCTCAGGATGCATGATTGCCAAGACTTGCTCCTCCCATGTTGTTAGTTGTGGGGGAGGAGGTTGGGTCCATTGCCAGTCCTCTGTACAGCTATTTGGTGTCTTGCTGCAACGGAACGCACCTTCCCACGTAGGTTGTTCCACCTCTTCCTGGTGTTATCCCTTGTTCCTGGGTGCTGACCCACAGCGTAGACCATGTCCATGATTCTCCACCATGGATCCATCTTCCTAGCGATGGATGTCTGCTGCACCTGTGATCTGAATAGCTGTGGCTCTACCTGGATGATTTCCTCCACCATGACCCTTAGCTCCTCCTCTGAAAACATGGGGTGTCTTTGTGGTGTCATGGGTGTAGTGTGAGTGGTGTGGGTGAGGGTGTGTGGCATGATGTATTGGGGTGTGTGCTGTAAGGTGCGTGGGTGGTGTATGGGTGATGTTGTTTTGTGGCTCTGGTTTTGTGGGTGCTCTTGCTGTATCTCTCTCTGTTGGCAGCTCTTTCTAGTCGTAAAGGGTTGTGGGTAATGTGTGTGTGTGTTTTATAGTGGTGTGGTTGTGTGGGTGTGGTGTGTGTTTGTGTGTCAGTTGTGTGTTATTTAACCCGTTCTGAGCCTTGGACGAGGTGACTTCGTCCAAGGCTCCAGTTCCTGTGTGCCTTGGACGAGGTCACCTCGTCCAAGGCACTGGAACTTGGGGGAGCACTTGCGCGGCCCCCCTGTGCACCCCTCCCCCCCCAAGGTGGGGATGGAAGGGGAAGACCTTCCCCTTCCACCCCCGACAACCCCCGCCAATCTGATGACGTCAGCGTGCCGACGTCATCAAGTGTTGCCGGGACGCGCTGGAAGCCATTTGCTTCCAGCGCGTCGAGGGGAAAGGACCCTCAAAGGTGAGTCCTTTCCTTTTTGGGGGTTTTGGGGGTGGAAAACAGACACGGGGGGAAAGGAAAGGGTTTTTCCTTTCCCCCTGTGCCTGTTTTCACTAGATTCCTGCTCCACGATCGCGGGCAGGGCCCGCGATCGTGGAGCAGGAATCTCCACTAGCCACCAGGGATTTTTGCAGGTTTGTTTCTTTTGGGGGCAACCCCTTGGGCAAGGGCAATTTTTTTCAGTATTTCGCCCCCCCCCCCCGGGGGCAGATCCGTCGATTTTTTGGCGGATCTGCCCCTGGGGGGGGGGGGCGAAATCCACTAGACACCAGGGATTTTGTTTTTTCTCTGTATTTTGGGGGTGACCCCTTGGGCAAGGGTCGCCCGCCCCGAGGGTCAATTTTTTTTAGTATTTTTTTAGTATTTCACACCCCCCCTGGGGGCAGATCGCCGATTTTTCGGCCGATCTGTCCCCGTGGATGGGTGAAATCCACTAGACACCAGGGATTTTGTTTTTATTGTTTATTTTGGGGGCAACTCCTTGGGCAAGGGTCGCTCCCCTGGGGGGCTATTTTTTTTTTTCTGTTTCAGCCCCCCCGATGGCAGACCAGCCATTTTTTTGGACGATCTGGCACCCGGGGGGGTGGAAGCACACTAGGCACCAGGGATTGTGTGGTGTGTGTGTGTGTGGTGTGTGTTTGGGGGCACCCCTTGGGCAACAGTCGCCCCCCCAAAGTGGGGAAAGTTCGTATTGGCCATCTCTGCCCCCTTTGGGGGCAGATGGGCCTATTTTTGTAGGCCCATATGCCCCCAAGGAGGGCAGAAACCTCCAATACGCCAGGGATTTTTTTTTTTTTTTACCTTTTTTTTGTTTTGTGCTGGGGGTGCCCCATCTGCCCTCCTTGTGGGGCAGATTGGCCAATTTTTTACGCCCATCTGCCCCCGAGGGGGTCAGGATCCACTTAGGTACCAGGGACAACTTCTAAGTTCTTTGTGGTGGGATGTTTGTCAACTGGCAAAGTATTTGTATTTGTGATTATAACAATTTATTTCTTCTTTGTTTTCTAGTTCAACTCTTTTGCTTCCTTTGCTGTGCATCCTTGTGGTTTTGGCAGTAGTTGTCCTGCTGTTTGCATAGTTGCATGTTTTAGGTAAGTGAAAGCAATTTACTCCAAAGGAGTATTGTTGACATGCATGAATGACATGTTTGTAGGTGGTGTACTAAATGCAGTATTGTGTGTTTGACATTGTCCTTAGATTTGAGCACAATGATATTTGTGTTGTCATATGTATAATTAGCTTTTTTCTTTTTAGTGGGATATCATTGGTGATTGCTGTGCAGAGTAGTTGCTTGGTGAGTAGCTTTTTCAGGCAAGTGAGTGGTATAGTTTTTTTTAGTACAAAACTCTTTGTGATAAAGCTACACTTTGTTTATTACTTATTTTAGTGCTAGTTGTTGTTGGCAATCCATTTGTTGTTAGTGAGGATCATGGCTAGCCGCAGAGTGACCGCTCAGCAGGTTGTTCGCATGCTCTTTGAGTCGTCTTCAGACCATGATTACGACACTGACTCTGCATCTGAGGCAGAGGAAGAAGCAGGAGATACTGGAAGTGAGTTTTCTGTCCGAGAGTATTCTTCTTATGAGGAAGCTACTCTCAGTGCCGATGAAGGGCCTGTGTTAGAGGAGGACATTGATGTGCCAAGAGTGCAGCAGCCTGGGGCTGAAGGGTTTCCCATTAGAAGACCTGACACATGGATTGCCCCAAACATGGAGCAGCCACAGTTACCTGCATTTACTGGTCTCCCAGGGTGTAGAGTTAATATGGAAAACTTTTTGCCTGTCCATTTCTTTCACTTGTTTATGGACAATGTATTTTTGGAAGAGATTGTGGAGCAGACAAATGTGTATGCAGAGCAATAGTTGCGGGACACTGTGCCAGACTTAAGCCTCAGTCTAGAGCTACTCAGTGGGTTCCCACATATCTGAAAGAGATGAAAAAGTTTTTAGGTTTGTCTTTTTTGATGGGGTTGATCAGGAAGCCGTCACTGGCTTCTTATTGGTCTACTAGTCCCTTGATGGCAATGGCTATATTTCTTGCAACTATGACACGTAATCGGTATTTGCTTCTTCTTCGTATGCTGCATTTTGTAGACAATGCTTTAGCCTTGCCACTAGATTACCCTGATTGTGACCGTCTTTTTAAGATTAGGCCTGTCCTTGATCATTTTGTGGATCGGTTTTCAGAGGTCTATGTTCCAGGCAAAGAGATAAGTGTGGATGAGTCTTTGGTCCTTTTCAAGGGGCGTTTAGTTTTTAAGCAGTACATTCCTAGTAAGAGGGCACGGTATGGGATTAAATTGTATCTGCTGTCAGAAAGCAGTACAGGATATGTGTATAATTTCCGGTTCTACACTGGTAGGGATTCCAGTATTGACCCTCCTGGTTGTCCGGCCACTTTTGGAGTTAGCGAAAAAATTGTGAGGGAACTTGCTAGACGGCTGTTTAACAAAGGTCACCATTTGTACGTAGATAATTTCTACACTGGAGTGCAGTTGTTCAAGGAGTTGTTTAGAGTGGACACTGTTGCTTGTGGCACAATCTGTTCTAACCGGAAAGGCTATCCAAGGGAGCTTGTCTGTAAAAAACTTGAGAGGGGACAGGGCAGTGCCTTGCGGAATAATGAGCTGCTAGCTATAAAATTTTCAGACAGGAGGGATGTGTACATGCTATCTACCATCCATGATGAGAGTACTTCCCCTGTGACTGTTTGGGGTCAGGTTGCGGAAGTGCGCAAACCTGCGTGCATTTTGGACTACAATAGGCACATGAGTGGTGTTGATAGAGTAGATCAGAGGTTGGAACCTTACACTGCTCTTCGTAAGTCTTACGTGTGGTATAAAAAGTTGGCCCTACATTCGTTTCATTTGGCAACTTTTAATGCCTTTATTGTATACAAGGATAGTTCACCTGAGTCAAGGATGACATTTGTTAAATTTCAGGAGTCGGTGATAGAAAGCCTTATTGTGGTGGAACCGGCAAGAGTTCCTAGAGTAGAAGTGGTGGAGGATGTGGCTAGATTGAAAGATCAGCACTTTCCAGATCACATTCCTCCCACTCCCAAAAAAGACTTGCCCTCAAAGAAATGTAGAGTATGTGCCCGTAGATTAATCTGGAGGGAGAGCCGGATGTACTGCCCCGAATGCCCTTCAAAAGCCTGGGCTGTGTGTGCCCAGCTGTTATAGAAGTTACCACACAAAGAAAAAAATACCGTGAGCGTAAGCTGTCTGTTTTATATTTTCATATGTTTCACGGTTGGCATCTCTGTCATGTATTTAGTTAGAGCTTTTGTGTTTGTAGTTTTGTGCTTGTTTTATAATTAGTTAGTTGTTTCTTTGTTGTTTATAAACAAAAATAAAGTGATGGCGGTGTGCGTGGCCTGGCGCTTGGCTGGCAGTGTGCGTGGGTGGCGCTTGGCTGGCGGTGTACGTGGGGTGGCGCTTGGCTGGTGCTGTGCGTGGGGTGGGGCTTGGAAGGCGGTGTGCTTGGGGTAGGGCTTGGCTGGCGGTGTGCGTGGGGTGGCGCTTGGCTGGCGGTGTGCGTGGAGTGGGGCTTGGAAGGCGGTCTGCTTGGTCTGGGGCTTGGCTGGTGGTGTGCTTGGGGTGGTGCTTGGCTGGCGGTGCCAGCCAAATGCCAGTCCACACTCTCATCAGCTGGTGTGATTCTTGTATCAGGCATGTGGGCATATGTAAGTGATGGGCCCTTGAATGGCGCGGACTGTCGATGTGAGAGTTGCATTGTGCTGGGCCCGTGGCTGGAGGTGTGAATGGTCTTGTGCGTCTCATGTATGAAAGGTGTGTGAATGGACTGTAAAGCGGTTGGTGCCTTGTCGCGGCTTTACAGCTCACGAGCTGTGAGTCATTGGTTCAGTTTTTTGCCTTTCAGTTATTAACAGTGCATTTCATTTTTGTGAAATCTCTTGTTAATAAAATTTGATCCACTGAACCATCACTCACCCTCGTGCCAAATCCAACCAGTATGTGTGGTAAAAATTACAAAACCTGCTCCGCTGTAATCAGGCGTCGCAGCACACCTGTGACACGCTAGGTGCCTCGGGTGGGACCCCGATGATGAAGCATGCCACCAACTTGGTTGGTGGGTGAGGGGTCTTTTTCACATAACCTAAGTGCGTTTCTTTTCACAATTTTAGTGTTTGGCACATCACAGACGCATGTGCACACATCAAAATGATATATTACAAACCTACCTGTGTTTGGGCGGGAGAGGCCACCTATGTTTTTGGTCCTGGGTGCGGCCTTCATCTAGGGAAACCTACAAAACCTAGACATTTTTTAAAACTAGATACCTCAAGGAGTCCAGGGAGGTGTGGCTTGCGTGCCTCCCCCAACATTTTCTTACCCAGACTCCTCTGTAAACCTAAAAATTTGCTTAAAAAAACATATTTTCCTGACGTTTCTTAGTAGGATCACCGCTCCAGCACAAAATTCCTACTCCCCAGTTTTCCCCTCAGTCTCCCAAGTAAAATGACACCTCACTTATGTGGGTCCCCAAAGCAGAGTCAGTCTAAAGATGTATAAAAGAATATGTCCTTATAAACTCGCTGTGCTATCACCTCTATCTCTACAAGTTTTCAGCCTTATTCTGTTGCAGGCACCTGGCCCACCCACACAAGTGAGGTATAATTTTTATCAGGAGACTTGGGGGAACGCTGGGTGGAAGGAAATTTGTGGCTCCTCTCAGATTCCAGAACTTTCTGTCACCAAAATGAGAGGAAAAGGAGTTTTTTTAGCCAGATTTTGAGGTTTGCAAAGGAATCTGGGTAACAGAACCTGGTCGGAGCCCCACAACTCACCCCATCTTGGATTCCCCTAGGTCTCTAGTTTTAAAAAATGTACAGGTTTGGTAGGTTTCCCTAGGTGCCGGCTGAGCTACAGGCCAAAATCCACAGGTAGGCACTGTTTTCTATGAAAAAATGTGATGTGTCCATGTTGCGCTTTGGGGCATTTCCTGTCGCGGGCGCTAGGTCTACCACACAAGTGAGGTACCATCTTTATCGGGAGATTTGGGGGAACGCTGGGTGGAAGGAAATTTGTGGCTCCTCTCAGATTCCAGAACTTTCTGTCACCATAATGTGAGGAAAATGTGTTTTTTTTAGCCACATTTTGAGGTTTGCAAAGGATTCTGGGTAACAGAACCTGGTCAGAGCCCCACAAGTTACTCCATCTTGGATTCCCCTAGGTCTCTAGTTTTCGAAAATGCACAGGTTTGGTAGGTTTCCCTAGGTGCCGGCTGAGCTAGAGGCCAAAATCTACAGGTAGGCACTTTGCAAAAAACAGCTGTTTTCTGTCAAAAAATGGGATGTGTCCACGTTGCACTTTGAGGCATTTCCTGTCGCGAGCGCTAAGCCTACCCACACAAATGAGGTATCATTTTTATCGGGAGACTTGGGGGAACGCTGGGTGGAAGGAAATTTGTGCCTCCTCTCAGATTACAGAACTTTCTGCCACAGAAATGTGAGGAACATGTGTTTTTTTAGCCATATTTTGAAGTTTGCAAAGGATTCTGGGTAACAGAACCTCGTCAGAGCCCCACAAGTCACCCCATCTTAGATTCCCCTAGGTCTCTAGTTTTCAAACATGCACAGGTTTGGTAGGTTTCCCTAGGTGCCGGCTGATCTAGAGGCCAAAATCTACAGGTAGGCACTTTGCAAAAAACACCTCTGTTTTTTTTCAAAAAATGGGATGTGTCCACGTTGCGCTTTGGTGCATTTCCTGTTGCGGGCGCTAGGCATACCCACACAAGTGAGGCATCATTTTTATCGGGAGACTTCGGGGAACGCTGGGTGGAAGGAAATGTGTGCCTCCTCTCAGATTCCAGAACTTTCTGCCACAGACATGTGAGGAACAGGTGTTTTTTTAGCCAAATTCTGAGGTTTGCAAAGGATTCTGGGTAATAGAACCTGGTCAGAGCCCCACAAGTCACCCCATCTTGGATTCCCCTAGGTCTCTAGTTTTTGAAATTGCACAGGTTTGGTAGGTTTCCCAAGGTGCCGGCTGAGCTAGAGGCCAAAATCTACAGGTAGGCACTTTGCAAAAAAACCCTCTGTTTTCTGTCAAAAAATGGGATGTGTCCACGTTGCGCTTTGGGACATTTCCTGTTGCAGGCGCTAGGCCTACCCACAAAAGTGAGGTATCATTTCTATCGGGAGACTTGGGGGAACGCTGGGTGGAAGGAAATTTGTGGCTCCTCTCAGATTCCAGAACTTTCTGTCACCATAAAGTGAGGAAAATGTGTTTTTTTAGCTGAATTTTGAGGTTTGCAAAGGATTCTGGGTAACAGAACCTGGTCAGAGCCCCACAAGTCACCCCATCTTGGATTTCCCTAGGTATCTAGTTTTCAAAAATGCACAGGTTTGGTAGGTTTCCCTAGGTGCCGGCTGAGCTAGAGGCCAAAATCTACAGGTAGGCACTTTGCAAAAAACAGCTCTGTTTTCTGTCAAAAAATGGGATATCTCCACGTTGCGCTTTGGGGCATTTTCTGTCGCGGGCGCTAGGCCTACCCACACAAGTGAGATATCATTTTTATCGGGAGACTTGGATGAACGCTGGGTGGAAGGAAATTTGTGCCTCCTCTCAGATTCCAGAACTTTCCGCCACAGAAATTTGAGGAACACGTGTTTTTTTAACCAAATTTTGAGGTTTGCAAACGATTCTGGGTAACAGTACTTGGTCAGAGCCCCACAAGTCACCCTATCTTGGATTCCCCTAGGTCTCTAGTTTTCAAAAATGCACAGGTTTGGTAGGTTTCCCTAGGTGCCAGCTGAGCTAGACGCCAAAATCTGCAGGTAGGCACTTTGCAAAAAACACCTCTGTTTTCTTTCAAAAAATGGGATGTGTCCACGTTGCGTTTTGGGGCTTTTCCTGTCGCGGACGCTAGGGCTACCCACACAAGTGAGGTATAATTTTTATCGGGAGACTTGGGGAATATAGATTAGCAAAACAAGTGTTATTGCCCCTTGTCTTTCTCTACATTGTTTCCTTCCAAATATAGGAGAGTGTGTAAAAAAGACATCTATTTGAGAAATGCCCTGTAATTCACATGCTAGTATGGTCACCCTTGAATTCAGGGATGTGCAAATAACCACTGCTCCTCAACACCTTATCTTGTGCCCTTTTTGGAAATACAAAGGTTTTCTTGATAGCTATTTTTTACTCTTTATATTTCTGCAAATGAATTGCTGTATACCCGGTATAGAATGAAAACGCACTGCAGGGTGCAGCTCATTTATTGGCTCTGGGTACCTAGGGTTCTTGATGAACCTACAAGCCCTATATATCCCCGCAACCAGAGGAGTCCAGCAAATGTAACAGTATATAGCTTTGAAAAATCTGACATTGCAGGAAAAAGTTACAGAGTAAAACGTAGAGAAAAATTGATGTTGTTTTCACCTCAATTTCAATATGTTTCTTTTTCAGTTGTTATTTTCTGTTGGCAACCCTTGTAGGATCTACACAAATGACCCCTTGCTGAATTCAGAATTTTGTCTACTTTTTAGAAATGTTTAGGTTGCTGGGATCCAGCATTGGTTTCATGCCCATTTCTGCCACTGACTGGAAGGAGGCTAAAAGCACAAAAAATTGTAAAAATGGGGTATGTCCCAGTAAAATGCCAAAATTGTGTTGAAAAATTTGGTTTTCTGATTCAAGTCTGCCTGTTCCTGAAAGCTGGGAATCTGAGTTTAGCACTGCAAACCCTTTGTTGGTGCCATTGTCAGGAGAAAAACCACAAGCCTTCTTCTGCAGCCACTTTTTCCAATTTTTTTTTAAAAAAAAGAAATTGTCACTGTATTTTGGCTAATTTCTTGGCCTCCTTCAGGGGAACCCACAAAGTCTGGGTACCTCTAGAATCCCTAGGATGTTGGAAAAAAAGGACGCAATTTTGGCTTGGTTAGCTTATGTGGACAAAAAGTTATGAGGGCTTAACCGCGAACTGCCCCAAATAGGCAAAAGAAGGCCTGGCACAGGAGGGGGAAAAGGCCTGGCAGCGAAGAGGTTAAATTGTCCAATGTAGTGTTGTTTTGTATGTGTGTGTGTATTTTGAGCGCAGCGGTATGTACCGCCAATGGTTTAGCGCCATTGAATGGATCATAATATGGTTGGTGTAGTTCTGTTGGCGTAACGGTGTGGGTTTGTATACCACCAGTTTATCACTGATCTTTTGGGCTGGCTGACTTGTGTGTGGCTGTATAGTGACGGATTGCTATGTGTGTGTCATAAAATCGGTATCTGTTAGGCGCCGCATCTGCGGCATGTTGGCGGCTGTCGGCATGGCAGTAAGCGGAACTTTCTGCCAATTTCATAATGAGAGCCTAAATCTCATAGAACCTTTCAGTGTGCCACATAACCCTGAACTCATGTATAGGATGGCCACAGGATGTACTGTCATGCATGGAAGTGATGGAAATATGATGTTCATGTAGATTCTGTTTGCTAAGCCTGCAGAGGGCAAGTTCGGTCAACGCCTTTTCACAGTATGGGACATTGCCCAGGCTGATGCACAGTAACTGTGGCTATGCAAATCAGGCACCAAGCCCACTGACTGTAGGCCTTCTGATCCTTGGATGTCGCCAAATGGGTCTTCATAAGCAAGATTTGGCCTGAATGCTTTCACATTGACTACATTAGGAATGGTACTCATTTCCATTTTCATTGACTCTCATTGTCAATGTGTGATACTGACTTATTACAGGCCCCTTAGTGCCACAGGTCTGTTTTCAACTTTCGATAAGTCGCGTTTGTACAGTGCAGGCTTAGTGCACAAGTGACAAACACATAGTGCAGATAGTTGGTTAATTCAGGGAAAATCATGACATTTGAATCATAAGCTTTGTAACCTGCAACCAATCCCACCAAACATACCTTGCTATGCTGGATGTCATCCCTGTCAGAGTGCCACAAATGGTAACTGGTTTTGCATGTGATACAAGCACATACCACACAAACCCAATCAGAAGTAGTATGAGATTCCATTATGTAGACAAGATGTCAATACATACACAGAAAAGAAGCTTTCAGTGACACCCATGCCAGCCCTTTAATTAACACGTAAGTCTTAGGGTATAGTCGGTTACATGGTAGTTGACTGTATGAACCATATGCAGTGAGTCATTGTGCCTGGATGTTAAGGTGTCTGTACAATCATGCACAAGTAGTTTACCCTTCAGAAGGTCACAATGGTGTGTTGTGTCATTGTGGCTCACATCACAGTACACATTGCTTGGGCCTTGGCTAAATGATGTCAGTGAACTTGCTTTGTCAGTGTAGGTCATGACTAGGGTTGTGGATAGTCAGCAGACGAGCAGATGACTCCAAAAGTATGTATTTGTGTCCCTGTACTTATCACCATTCAGGTCAATGCCCATCAGAAGCAAGTGATTTAGAGAGTCATCGCCCAGATGGTGCATACCCTAGGGATCGATCGATGGTGGAGCATCCACTGTCGCACAAGGTGAGCAGACCAGACACTCTGGGCCCGGAAGATCACAAAGGGCCAACTGGAGCTGTCCTCCCCACGTGGGCATGGCGCACACTGGACTCTGAACCCCCTGCTGGCCCACATACCGGCTATGGCCTACCCTGAGCTTGATGGGCATTTGAGGGTAGCACAGCAGCTACAAGGGGGTGAGTCCTGGGCTGATTCCTGCTTGTTATACTACCAGCTTGATGTGGTAGATGCAGCCATCTCCCCATGACAATTGGAGATGGCCCCTGTGCAATACACCAAGTGAGTTGCTGTTTGTGTAGGTATAGCAGTTGGTACATGCTGATGCAGACCTGGCAACTTCACCAAAAACCTCACAGTGGGAGGGGTGGGCTGGGGCCTTGGTGGGGCATGCCCTAGTGCCGAGAAGCACCTAAGAGGCACTTTTGTAGCCCGGCCCAACCCCCCCCTACAAAAACAAAGACAAAAGCTTGCTGAGGTTGCTGCTGATGTCCTGGGGTGTTTTCACTCCCATTCATGGTCATCAGCAGTTAAAAGCCTCTGAATTCTCCATGCCACTGTGTGATATTGGCTCCTCACCGGGAGACCGCGTGAGGGAAGCCAATATTGTGTGAGTTGGCAGGTATGCTCATGTGCCTTGCCTATTGTCCTAGTGACCATGGACTCAACAGACTACAGCCCATTTCCAATACACACTCTTGAGCAGATGCATGGCTGAGTGCAAAGGTCAATCATCTCATGTTGTTTCATGATGTGGGTGTCATTTGTACCCAACAGTCCCTTTTCGTCAGTGTGTCAGGAATGCTGGTGCTTCACCACTGTTGCTTATGTGATGGTGGCTATCATACATGTGACATGGCTTATCTTGTCCTTTGTGTAAAGTCAGTGAGCAACACTTTCCCTTGGTAAGTAGGGAATGTACAATTACATAATGTGGGTGACATCACAGTTGGCAACAGTATTTGAGCTGACATGTTAACATGTGTACCTTACACTTTTGCTGTATCAATTGCACTACTGTTTCATACATGATCTACCTGTCTTCAAGGGAGAATGCCTGATTCCATCACATATATGTGCGTGCTAAACTCTTTTAGAAAATATTTTTGTATGATGAGTATTCAGATCATGTAGACCACAGCCAGCAGTGTGTTGATATTGCTTGCAGGGTCACACATACCCTAAGCCGTTACTCCATGTAATTTCTCATGTACAATTGCAGGAGCAATGATGGACATGACAGGCAGGGCTACAGTACTTACTTACAATGTTCACTTCCATGCCATTGATGTGGAATCATTTGGCTTCATGCTTGGCACATGTCACTTGTAGGTTTATTACCTGACTGTTGATATGCATCAGTGGTGACATGCAGAAATGTTGGAATGATATGTGCGTGTCTACAATCAGTAATCCAACTGAATCTGTGTTTACATGATAAAAAGTTATAGGGATGTGCCTTCCCGTTGAGAATCATGTTAAAGGCCCTCTTCAGATGATGGAGATTTTCTGAGCCACAACAACATTCAGTGGACTATTGGCTCTTAATTATGCAATGTTAGAAGGGTGTTCTCAAGGTATTAGGGTCTCTGTGGGAAAAGAGGATATTGTCAGTGTGTAGCTTTTGCTTTTTGCAGCCCACAGGCATCACAATGCCCTGACTATGGTCAGGCTGGCAGATGGCACCCACCAACTGTTCTAAAACCAAAAGGAAGAATAGAGGGGATAATGGGCAGCTCTGTTGTGTTTCAGTGTGAATAACAAAGGCCAGCTTTATATACTCTTCTTAGTCAATCTACACAGTAGAAGTGCAATGAAGGAGCCAACTCAGTTTCACCAGAAATTTAGGCCCAATCCCAACCATGCCCATCGTGCAGAAAAGGTACCCACACTCGACCAGGCAAAGGCCTTGTCTGAGTCCAACGATAGCACACATTTTCATCTGCTTCATTACACACTTGCCACAAGACATTTATTTGGGAATGCATGTAGTTCCTCGACAAGCAAACAGCCACACAACCCACTTATAAGATGTGTTTAAAGCTTGGAATTACCTTCTTGAGATGTCAACAGTGCGTTCGCAAGTCCTTTTATGTCTATATTTATGTGTAATATCAGGCAACAGATAGCACAGTGAGCAGGATCTTTGCTGGATTTTAATATGGGAATAATCTGGGCTTTGTTGAACTCTGAACACTACATACCCTGTCTTTCAGTTCTTTGAAGACTTTGTAGAAGAGGGAGATCAGCAGGTGTTTGTTGATTTTATAAAATTCATAAGGGAAGCCACCATCTTCAGTACTTTATTATTACACAAGTCAACAATTACTTATGTGGCTTCTGTTATCTCCCCTCCTAGAAGCTGCCTGCTCATCTCTGATAGGGCTGGTAGTAGAATACTTTCAAAAAAGGTTCTGCTCACATTGAAGATCATCTGCCAGAACAATAGAGGCTGCCTATAAAATGAGAAACTTTCTGCTATCTCAACTGCATGGGTCTGGAGCCTTCCAGCTTCACCCTTAATCACTGATATGGCTTGCCTAGCCTCCTGTTGTCACAAGTGGGTTGCTGACAGTGAGCCTGCTTTTTCCCCTTGCTCGTAAGAGCGCCACTTAAGGTGCAGCAGGGCATATTCAACCTGCATCAGGAAGCAGGAGTTAAGATCACATTTAGTGGCTTCCAACTAACGTGAGAGGTGTAGCATAGTGTGAGCTGTACAACTCCCAGTGAGGTTGGAAACCACCTCTTCCAGGATTACCAGTCTTTCACAGGCCTCCCATTTTTCAAATGCTGAGGCCCTCATAAGTAATGCTCCAAGTTTTCCATTTTCACTGATTTTTACAGATAAATAGAGACAGAAAACAATGGGCATATTTACAAGTAAGTAGTGCATCTTGTCTGATGCACACCTTTCTTGTGCAGCCCCATCCCACCTAACGGCACCATGATTGTACCATATTCACAATATGGCACACCATGGTGTCATTAGGAGACTTGCATCAACATTATTTATGCTATTGTGGCGTTTTGCTGAACTAGGGTCTAAAATGTTGACACTAGTGCAGAAAAGCACAGGGAGGCCCAGTGATAAACATTGGAGTGTCCTTTTAACGCCTGCTCTGAGCAGGTGTTAATGTTAAACATGACAGACAAAATGGTGCAGTGAAATGTTGTCAATTTCACCACGCCATTTTTTCGGGCTTCCCTGTGCAAGAATGCCCCCTTGCATACATTATGCCTGGCACAAGCATAATGTGGAGCAATGGTTTATGAAGTGGCGCAATGCACGCATTGTGCCACTTTGTAAATATGGCGTGGGAAAAAGGACTCCGTAACGCTGCCTTAGCGTAAAATAAATGATGCTAGGGTGGGGTAAGGTGGCGCTAGGGGCTTGTAAAAATGCTGCAATGTGTTTCTTGTCAGTATTTATTTTTAATTGTGGAAATATACGGAAAATGTTGCTTCTTGTGGGTGACTTTCTATGTTATCTTTTGTGATTTCCACAACAACAGCAGATAGCATATGAACTAAAAAAGAAATTGAGATTTCCCTAGATCTAGGCATCTGTTAACATATACTTGTATTATAATGCTGATTTTACCTGTGTTGTAGTAGTTTGCTATATTTGGCTGCTTAATTTGCCAAAACGTGACAGGCAGCAAAGTATGAGTGCATGTTTATCAGTTAAGTACATGTCGAAATATACCAGTTTATGACTCCACCTATTGTCAAAATACAAAACGGAAATGTTAAAAAAAAATACCATCCAACAGGAAACCGTATTCATAAGGTTTCCACAAAGGGCGGCTTTTCCTGCCCAACAAAGATCTTAGAATGAGGGGGAGGTAGGTTAATTGTCCTCTGAGCACTGGCAGTGTTGTGTTAGTTTCTGTTTGGCAGCGGGTGCAGCACGCACCAGGTCCAGCTCCAACAGCTCTCGGGCATGGTCAGCTATTTCATCCTCCCCTATGTTACGGTCCCTCCGTAGGACTAGCAAGGAGTAGTTCACAAGAAAATAGTCTATCCTGGAGCAGGTACCATGTATGCAGGATATGAGCGTGTGTTCCCTGTCACAAGGGTGAGCTAGGCGCCCGGGGTCCTGCAGGTCATGGCCCATGACATGAGCACCCAGTTCCGGGCATTGATCTTATCTAGGGCTACCTCCCCATTTAATTTTGGATCAAGCCTTAAGTTTCAGTCCCCATCTATGATGGTTTTGAGAGCTCCAAACTCTGTTAAGACTCTGGAGAGGGAGGAAAAGAAAGCGGTCCTGTACTGATTTGGGGCAGAGGCAGATCCCACTGCTAGTGAGAGATCTGCTGGTCTTTCCATGTTTTCCGCATTGTGTGGGGCTATGCTGCACCTCTAAGGGGAGGTGGAAAACCCAGAAGAGTCAGGGGTCGGGCGAGTATCTCTGATGAAACTCAGGCTGAGATTAAAGAGGACTCAAGAAGAGCTGTTTAAAAAACAAACCTAGCTGTGTCAGTGGCTATTCCTCTTTAATTTGCGCTAAAGCCTCAGACAATGAACAGAACTGTGAAGTTCTTTATCTGCCCTGCGTTTGTAATAATGTCCAGCAGATAGCGCTCGACACACATATTTTCATCAGTTTTGGTAGGTTAGAACAAAGACAAGGAAACATATAAATCAGCTCCCGGCTAGTGACTGGGTGAGCCCTGTCAACCACATGGATGTCAACAGTTTATAAGAAACAAGTGAGAGATTTAAAAGCGAAAAAAAACAGGAGAATGTATTTCCGCCACTGACTTTTATTGAAGCAGAGAAAATGTCAGGTGAGGGACAAACAAAACCAAGCCACATTTTTGTTTACAAAAATTGGGAATCTCCCACCTGAATTGGTCCATTGGTATGTATGCAACCATTAGTCATTTCACAGCATATCAGGGGCGTAACCCAGGCTCCTGCAAGGCCTCCGACGTTTCAGCCCCCCCCCCCCCCACCCAACCTTCCCAGGACACCTATTCAGCCCAAGACTAATCAATATTTATGAGAAATGGAAGACTGAGGGACCCCTCATCACATTTCACAGATGGGTCCCATCATTTTGAGTTACACCAATGTAGCATAGAGAGGCCTCATTTACTACAAACTGAAGCATCGCTCATGATGCCCCAGTTTGCTTGTGCCGCTCTAAGCCCCCCTAATGACATCATAGTAGCTCTGTATTTACGATACAGTGCACCATAGCGCTCATCAGTACAGCTGCATCAGAATTTCTGACACAGTTGTGGCGCTTTACTCGACTAGCATCAAAAATGTTGACGCAAGTCCAGTAAGGCACAGGGAGACTCGTAGAACAAAGCACAGCGTCACTTTACCACCTTCCTGTAGATTTCACAGCACTTTTCCTAAGGGCCTCCTTGCGGGGGAACGCCTCCCTTGCATACATTGTGCCTGGTGCAGGTATATTGTGGTGCAAGGGTTTACAAACTGGTGCAATGGTATCATTGCGCCAGTTTGTAAATACAGCGCGGGCGGGGAATGTTTTGTGCCGTCGTAGCATCTGAAAAAATGACCCTACAGTGGCGCAAGAGGCTTGTAAATGAGCCCCTTAATTTTGTTTAGTGTAAGCACATGGACCATTATTATGGACAATTAAGTAATTTTTCCGGCTAATCCCTGTGAACCATCCCCGGTTCAAGCTTTTTATCCGGATACCTATGGGCTCCGGTGTAATATGTTTTCACCTCACTTCACGGATTTAGTTTTTACCATTTAATAACCGTTCAGCAGTCCTATGACATCTGCCAGTATGATTTTTGTCTTAAAATGGGACTTTTTCAAGTTCGAAGTCACAGGAAGAAAGGTGTGAAGCTCAATTCTTTCCAGCGGAATGGCGATTTACGTACGTTGATCAGAAACGTAATGATGCAGATTTGATTGTCTTTGGAGGCGTTCCCCACTAGATCTTGCTGTGCATGTGGGAGTGTTTGTGAGTCGACTTCTAAATGCCGATGGTGCAGTACTTACCACAACTGGAAAGTGCCATTTTAACCATGCCGAGGGCCTCAGACTGTCAGTTGTATACGGTGTGCTATCAGTGTTTGAGTTGAGTCGATGGTTGGTGATCGGGGCACCAGCACTTATTTTTGAGAGCTGGCACCTATTTTTCTGCAACAGGCAACTACTGGAAGCAGAAGACACATATGGGAAAGAAGGACCAAAGAAAAACAGAAAAGTGTCACAAAGGGAGAAAGCGGCAAGTGTGAGCAGAAGGGCAGGGAGTGGCTGTAAGTGGGTTAAAGAGGCCCCAGATGGTTTCAGGATTATGCTGCCTCATTATTCTGTGCTCACACATTTAATTGCAGCAGCTGTATGTTTCAGAGGAGAGTTTTGAGCACTAGCACGTTTTTATTTATAAATTAACCACAGATGTGGATACAACTAGATTACCACACAGTTCAAAGAGGACATACTTTTATTAGTAGTATTATTCTTCGTAATAGTAGAAGGGTGACAAGCTAGAGGTGGTAGTCGTTGGAGCTAGTACTAGCAGCAGTGGGAGTAAGCTGACTATATTAATTATACTGGTACCAAGCCCAGAAATTCTATTTGTAGAAACCTTTACTTACCAGATGGGTGCTTTAAAAAAACACTAGTTTAAAGTCACCACTGGTTGTAGTTGTAGTATCGATAACAGCTACACAATTACATTTGAAAATAGTGCGAATCAGGGATGTAATTTAGGGGTCGTCAGGATTCGAGCTGAGACCCCTGACTTGACCCTTGTGACCCCAAGAACTGTCTTTGCAACCTCTGGCCTCAGAGGTGGCAAAATAGGTGCCAGGCTCACAGTGGCAGCTCATCCCTATGGATGCTGGCTTTGGCGCCACTCTATTTGTTTTCTCTCGATTTCTTATTACACTGTAAGTGAATATTGTCTCATTATTTACTATCTGTGTAATATAAATGGAGTACAATTAGCCGGAGTATGACCTTCCCTGGCAGCTAACTACAGTAAATGATTTAAATGCATGTTGTGTGCATGCTTGCGGATGGGTGTGTTTATGTGAACGAGAGAGAGTGTGCATGTGTATTTATGTGAAAGCATGTGTGGGTGAGAAAAACTGAAGGTCAAACGGCGTGTGATGTCACTTCCGCTACCCCTGGCATTTTTGTGAACTGACATTCATGGTACTAATGGCATAAATATCAGGCTAGTAGATGATTTATCCAAGTAGAATACTTAAATGTATCAAAAGCAATCTAATAAGATAGAAAAAAGAAACAGTAAAAATGTAAAACTTTAAACAAACCATTCCTCAGTGGTTTTAGACACAAATATTAAAAACAGATTTTAATCAGGTGGATCTTTATATTCATGTAGAGAGTAAGGTGCTTGAGTATCTCTGGAAAATCAGATCTCATTCAACATGTTTGGGCCATTCCAGAATATTGTATCTTCAGATTCATCACTCTCTTCTGGGAGCAACACATTCTCCTCTTGTTGAAGGAACATCACCTCTTCCTCAATAGCCCCAATTTAGAGATCCTTGACAATGAAGATAGACTCAAGAACATGGTACACTCCAACTGATGACAAGCCCCAGGGAAGACATCTCCAACGTCCCAGAGTAAAGAACTTTAAGGTGACATTTGACTATCAACTCTCCTGCAGCAGTCCACATTATAGACTTTAAAATATCATGCAAAGAAGGGTAATGACACTCCAGTAACTGAATCAGTAGGTGGAAGTCCAGGGGCCTAGTCAATGTTTTGACACATGCATTTAGTAGTTCATAGATTGACCGTGGTCCGTTTGTTTATTTAAATTGCTATTATTAATTGGTATTAAGTGCTTTACTTTTTAATAGGTTTACTTTGCATTTATCATGATTTATGTCCCATGTACCACTGCAAATGCGGGAATGCCTCAGTGAGGTTGCATTAGTACTACACGTGCGCTGGCAGGATGCGTACCGCACAAGCATCTGCAGCCCCTTCTGTAATATCAAAGTATCCCAGGGGTGCAAAAAGTGTGTGCACACGTCCGTTGTGCCCCGGGTCACTTAATAATACACCGTCAGGTGGTCAAGAATGTCTGTCATTCTTTTTCTGAAAATGCCTTCCCAAGCTCATCTCAAGTGTGGGCTCCTTTCATCCCTCCCAGTCTTTCCTTTCTGGGAGAAGGAGCACCCGCTCAAGCCTGGACCAGTTTAACAAAGCATTCTCGCATCATTGAACCTCTCACGCCCTTGCTGATTTCAAAGACATTTCTATGCATCTATTAGTGAACACTAAAGAATGGACCATACAATTGTTGCTTCGTTTATTCTTCTTTGGCAGTGACATTAGGCCTGGGAGACATACCTAAAAATAGATATATTAGAAGCATACGTTGTCTCCAAGGATATTCTCCTCATGTACCTTGTCCAACATGTACCTTGTCCAACAATACCAAGCAGTTCTCCTGAGCCTAAGGAACTGGGTTTGGGATCCTTAGAATTAATAAACAGGTTCATCAACACATCCCTCGTCGAATCCAACGTAATATAGCCCTATTCCAGGAAGGGAGAGTATGAAAACACCGAGCTACCCAATGTACTTGAGCTGAAACATAATATAATTTATAATCTGGTTTCTCAAGCCCACTCAGTGAATAATAGAACATCATGCCAAGGTGAGAAGTATGGCATCCAATTCTTTGAATATTTTGTTGATCAGCTGCACTTAACATTTAACAGTTTGAAAACAGTTGTGGAAATGTCTCCATTTTTGCCTATGCTATTCTCCTCACCGCCAAAAGGGGGAGCACTTTAACACATTTGCCGTCTATAAAACAATAGTTGGTTCTGTGTATTTGGATTCACAAATACTGGAACCAATCTTACTACAACTGAAGGGAAGGGCCAGTAGAAGATGTGGCATTTATGTCTGTGCCAGGTCTGGTCTGGAAGTCCGATTCACTTTCAGACCAAGCACGGCTCCAAACTGCCCAAGAGATCTATTGAAAGTTTGAGTCCCCTACTGAAGTCCTGCAGGTGCAATAAAAGCCCATCTACACATAATGGCATAGTATGCACAGTGCCTGGCACACGAGTACCCCTGTGATCATAACACCACACCAAACTCACCATGGCCTAGGCCAAAATCAGCGTGAAATATGTACGCAATCAGTAACCCTTAAATAACTATAATTAAAAAATATATATTCCTTGACAATTCTGAGAGAAATAAGAGTCTACTGAGGAAAATAAGTGAACCGCCTGGGTTGTAGCATTTGGACATATAGTAGTGTGGTGAGTGGAAGAAAAAGTTCTGGGGGAAGAGGAGGGATCGGAGGGGGTTAAAACCAGCGCTGGGTCCGGCAGCCAGGTGTTTAGGTGGGGTCTTTGAATGTGAAAACAAATTCCACAATTTAACAACTACCTTAAAGAAATATATGATGGGTGTCCATGTACTGAACATTAAGTTATTGAAACTCGTGAATTTCATAGAGGGATTATGCATGGTCGTCCTTAGTGCGGGTCATGCATGTGTGTCTGCCTCTGTGTGTGTGTGTGTGTGTGCGCGTGCGTTCCTGAGTGCGCGTGTGTAGTGGCAGAAATCCTGAGACCAGGGAAAGAAGCACTTAAAGCTGCAGCAGCCAATAAGCGGCAGGTAAATTTGCATAGTGAGGACGACACAGAACAAATCAATTACTTAAATATGGCTCGGGAGAGGCCATCCCAAGAAGTTTCTGCTTCAGGATTTAGACCTCTGCTGAGCGCGGCACCATGTCCTGGGCACTGCTCCTCCTCACGCTGATCTATTGCAAATGTAATGCTTATGTACTAACATGTTTATTAAATGGATGACTTAAAATATGATTGTCTTCCCAGAAGATGTGGTTCTTTACTCTGATAGGCTGTTTTTTATTTTTTTTCAGCTTCTTTTTCCCAGTTTGTGGTGACTCAGGAGGCCTCGGTGACCGTGTCTCCAGGAGGGACAGCCAAGCTCTCCTGCAGCCGCAGTGGTGGGTCGGTGACTGGTAGTAATTACCCATCCTGGTACCAGCAGAGGCCGGGTGATGTCCCTGTGTTGATCATCTACAGCAGCAGCAGCAGTAACAACAATGCCAGACCCTCTGGAACCCCTGCCCGGTTCTCTGGATCCATATCCGGGAGCTCTGCCTATTTAATTATAACTGGAGCAGAAGCCGGGGATGACGCGGTGTATCACTGCGCTCTGCATGCGGGAGCTGCATATGCACAGCGACAAGATCGAAAGGAGAACCGAGACCAAAACCCTTCCACTCACACCAGCTGGTGTTTGTTCGTCTTTTAATCCTGCGTCCTCGTGTGTGTCGGTGCACACCGGCGCAAGGACGCGCTAAATGCCACAGATTTTCACTTGAGATCGTTACACTTGTTTACCCCGTGGCGAAATATCTGTAACTCATCTTGATGACTTCCTCTGACAGAGATATAGAAGCAAAGTGTGGATGGCCGAGACCACTGCCTATTTGTAGTTGATGTATCTGCCTATCAGGAGCGGCTCGCGTGGCTGGGCGGGGCAGAGGGCAAGGGAGGGCGCGCAGGGCGCACGAAAAAAAGAATACGAAAATAATAAAAATTAAAAAAAAGCTTACCTGTTTTACTTGCACCGCCGCCCTCCTCTCTCATCCCTGCTGCAGGCACAGGCTCCCAGCCTGCCCTGCTCCAATCCTGATGCTTCTCAGAGCAGCGTCAGGATTGGCTGGAGGCGCTCCCAGGCAGACTGGGAGCGTGTTCAGGAACTCTCCAGCCCAGCAACCGGTTTGCTGGGCAGGAGAGAGCCCTGTGCGCATGTGTGTTTGGCCGCCCGAAACAGAGTTTATTATCCTTTCCATGTAAAAGGAGTTGCAGCAGTTGCTGCTGGTGGGAGTGGGCAACGCGCCTCCGCCCATACGGAGGAGCCCCGCCTGCTGCCTAGCTGTAGTATATTTTCAGATGCCACACTGAATGTGTCTTTTTCAGCACATAAATATTTTTAAATGACCTCGGGGTTTTGACCTGAGACTTGAAACTGCATTTATCAAAAATAAAAGTTAAAAGTACCACTCTATGGAGACAAGGATTTAATCTGGTCCTGAGACCTGTTTCTGATTCACCTATGTATGGGGGAAACACATCACTGCCCAAAAGGATTGTTTTTCTGGGATGGAGATAAACAAATGAAATAGGGAGTCTCATGGACAGTTGCGGCTCTCTGTGCAGTGAAGGGGAGGGGCAGCACGTGGGGGTTGGGAATAAACGTTACATTAAAAAAAAACTTGCGTTCCTCACTGCTGCTACTTCTTCCTGCTCACAGGCTTCCAGCCTGCCCTGCGGCCAATCCTAACGCTGTGCCGACTGCACAGAGTGAGTCACTCTTGAGTGCAGATAGTTAATGCTGCAGTTAAAGGACTCTCTGGGAAACAGCGACCTCCATGTACTCACTGTCTACTGAGCCACTCGTTCCACTGCTTTCCTCAGCTGGCCTCTCCAACGCCTAAGCACCTAGCGGCTGTCCATGAGCCATATTTGACACGATCCCGGTAAGCTGAATCAATACCCCAATAGCAACTTACCCCACCCTAAGCTATGTCATATGACTGGACTACTCACCACCCCTTCCTCCATAGTCCTAATGAGGGCTGCCCTTTGCCCACTAAGGGGGACCCGAGGTCAGAGTCTTAAGCTGTGGACACACCTTCTCCCTCAAACTCGACTCCAAAGTCTCTCTCATACCCTCCATTGATGGCTTTCTCTTCCAAACCCTGCTCCTCCCACCCCCATTTACCTCTTTTCTTCTAATCCCATTCGTATGCAATGTAAGGCTGTTATTCTTATGGTCATTTCCCCCTTTTAGGCATCACTATGTAACTGGTTTGTGAAATAATGTTTATTAAATAAAAAATAAAAAAATACACCACAAAAAGGATTGGCTGGCTAACTGGGAGCCTGTGCCTACTCTCTCCAGCCTGGCAACATAGTGCCGAGCTAAAGAGAGCACAGTGAGCATGTGTTTTTGGTCAGCCCTAGACGTCCGGCCAAACATACATGCACACTGAGGGGGAAGTGCTGTGCACTCCCCCTAGTCCCCGTCATTCCTAATGCCTCGCCCCTTTTACAACAAAATAATAATAAACATAGCTTATTATTGTTTTGTAGTTAACCCCTTCGCTGCCAGGCCTTTTCCCCCCTCAGGTGCCAGGCCTGTTTTTGGCTATTTGGGGCACTTTGCGCTAAGGCCCTCATAACTTTTTGTCCACATAAGCTACCCACACCAAATTTGCATCCCTTTTTTTTCCACCATCCTATGGATTCTAGCAGTACCCAGAGTTTGTCGGTTCCCCTCGAGGAGGCCAAAAAATAAGCTATAATACAGCAAATTGTATTTTTTGTTTTTTGTTTTTTTTTTAATGGGAAAATTGGACTGCAGAAGAAAGCTTGTGTTTTTTTCCCCTGAAAATGGCATCAACAAAGGGTTTGCAGTGCTAAAATCACCATCTTCCCAGCTTTCAGGAACAGGCAGACTTGAATCAGAAAACTACATTTTCAACACAATTTTGGCATTTGACTGGAACATACCACATTTTTACTATTTTTTGTGCTTTGAGCCTCCTTCCAGTTATTGACAGAAATGGGTGTGAAACCAATGCTGGATCCCAGACAGCTAAACATTCCTGAAAAGTAGAAAAAATTCTGAATTCAGCAAGGAGTCATTTGTGTAGATCCTTTAAGGCTTTCCTACAGAAAGTAACAGCTAAAATAAAAACATGTTGAAATGAAGGTGAAAAAACAGCAATTTCTCTTTACGTTTTACTCTTTAACTTTTCCCTGAGATATCAGATTTTCAAAAGCGATATACCGTTACGTGTGCTAGACTCTGCTGGTTGTGGGGATATATAGGGCCTGTAGGTTCATCAAGAACCCTAGGTGCACAGAGCCAATAAAAGAGCTGCACCCTGCAATGGGTTTTCATTGTACACCAGGTATACAGCAATTCATTTGGTGAAATATAAAGATTGAAAAATAGGTATCAAGGAAACCTTTGTATTTCCAAAATGGGCACAAGATAAGGTGTTAAGAAGCAGTGGTTATTTGCATATCTCTGAAGTCCAGGGTCCCCATACTAGCATATAAATGACAGGGCATTTCTCAAATAGACGTTTTTTTTACACACTTACTTATGTTTGGAAGGGAAAAATGTAGAGATAGACAAGGGGCAATAACACTTGTTCTTCTATTCTGTTTTTCCCCAAGTCTTCCGATAAAAATGGTACTTCACTTGTGTGGCTAGGCCTAATGCCCGTGACAGGAAACGTAACATGGACACATCTCACCAAGTTCTCTTACCCAGAATCCTTTGCAAACCTCAACATTTGAAAAAAATGTCTTCACATTTCGGTGATAGAAAGTTCTGGAATCTAAGAGGAGCCACAAACTTCCTTCCAACCAGCATTCACCCAAGTCTCCCAATAAAAATGGTATCTCACTTGTGTGGGTAGGCCTAGTACCTGCGATAAGAAATGCCCCAAAACACAACATGGACACATCACATTTTCCCAAAGAAAACTGACCCGTTTTTTTTGCAAAGTGCCTAGCTGTGGATTTTGGCCTCTAGCTCAGCTGGCACCTGGGAGAACCTGGGAAACCTGGACATTTCTGAAAACTAGACACATAGGGGAACCCAGGATGGGGTAACTTGTGGCGCTTTCACCAGGTTCTGTTACCCAGAATCCTTTGAAAACCTCAAAATTTGGCTAAAAAAACACTTTTTCCTCACATTTCGGTGCTGCAGAGTTCTGTAATCTGAGAGGCGCCAGAAACTTCCTACTACCCAGCATTCCCCCACATCTCCCAATAAAAATAGTACCTCACTTGTGTGGGTAGGCATAGTACCCGCAGCAGGAAATGCCCTAAAAACACTACGTAGACACATCAAAATTATCAAATACAAAACTACTTGTTTTTGCGGGGAGGGGGATACCTGTGTTTTTGGTCCTGGGCTCATCAGCCATCTAGGGAAACCTACCAAACCCAGACATTTCTGAAAACTAGACACCCGAGGGAGTCCAGGGAGGTGTGACTTGCATGGATCCCTGAGTGTTTTTTTTTACCCAGAATCCTCAGCAAACCACAAATTTAGCTAAAAAAAATCATATTTCTTCCCACATTTCTGTGTTGGATCACTGCACTGGCACAAATTTCCTACCACCCAACGTTCCCCTCAGTCTCCCGATAAAAAGGACACCTCATTTGTGTAGGTGGGCCAAGTGCCTGAGACAGGGAAGAGACAAAAACATTTCGAAATTGAGGGGGAACCAAAGCGGGTCCAAAAGGACAGCTTGAAAAAAACATGTTTTTGGGACAGCAAGTGGGGCAGAATTTTTATCGGTATAAATGTGACAATGCTGGGTGGTAGGAATTTTGTGGATTCCTGCAGATTCGGGAAGATTCAATCACAAAAATGTTGGGAAAATGTGTGATTTCAAGCAAAGTTGGAGGTTTGCAGGGCATTGTTGGTAGGAAAATGTGCGGGGTGCATGTGAAGCACACCACCCTGGACTCACCCAGATGTTTAGTTTTCAGATCTGTCTAGGTCTCGTGTATTTTTCTACATGGCAGCGTCCCAAAGTCCAAAATGTGCAGCCCTCACCATTCCAAGTGGGACGGTTTTGAGAGTTAGAAAAGCTCTCATGGCCCAAATGTAAAACCAAACCCCAAAATAATCAAACGTTCTGTTGTTTGCCGTGGGATAAGATGTTTTAGTGTGCAGGCAGAGAGGTGAAATACTGTTACCCCCTTCAGTTGGGGTGGGGGCATAACCATGCCCATACTGGTTGGTAGACACAACCCCACTATTTTGTATTTTCTTAAATCGCTGGCATCCTGTAGGCTTTCTGCCCCCCCCCCCTCCGGGGAGTGGATCAGGGGTAATTGCCCCATCTGCCCACCAGTGGGCAGAATAACTTTGTCTCCATTTATTTGGGGTGGGGGTATGGTCATACCCCCACCCTCTTTTTATGAAATAAAACCTTCCCTGGTCTCTGCTGGGCTTTCTTTCCCCCTTGGGAGCAGATGGGCCTTACAAAAATAGGCCGATCTGCCCTCATAGGGGGACAGAAATGGCCAACAGTAACATGCCCCCATGGGGAGTGACCCTTGCCCAGAGGGCTGCCCTCACCAAACAAAACACACAAACCCAAACCAATCCCTGGTCCCTAAGTGGTTTCTAGCCCACTGGGGGCAGATCGGCACAATAAAAATAGGCCAAAATGCCCCCACGGGGGGCAGAAATGGCCTAAAATAAATTTGCCCCCCAGGAGAGCGACCCTTGCCTAAGGGGTCACTCCCCTCCAGTAAAAAAATTAAAATAAAAAAAAATAATCCTTGGTTTCTAGTGGGCATTCATGCAACCCAATCGCTATGCGACCGGGCTGTAGGAATGCTCAGAGGGACAGGAAAAGGGAAGGAAAAGCCTTTCCTTCCCTTTTCATGCCTCCCCTGCCCCGTACTGAGGAGAAACTAAACAGTTTCTCCTCGGATTGTGCTGGAACGACCTCTGATGAGGTCAGCGCGCGATTTTGCGCTGATATCATCAGACATCACTAGGGGATGGGGGGCAGGGGCGAAAGGGGAAGCGATTCCCTCTTCATCCCTGCCGTTTAGAAAGTGCTGCCGAGGATTTAACCGTTACGTTCTCGGCACCGAAGGGGTTAAAGATTTGCAGTGGCTGTTGCTGGTAGGGGCTGATGCTCCTCTGCCATAGCAGAGGAGCCGCTGATGCTCACGGAGCACAGAACCTTAAGACATGGAGGCCAGACTCCCATAATAAATCATAGATTACAGTGTGTGGACTTGTGCCTCCGTCTTGTGCACACTTATTACTTTGTCATAGACTTAAACAAACAACTGTCACCAAGGGTATGCACTGACATCGATTCACCAAAATATCAGGTGTAACAGAAGCAGCATCACACATTAGTTGACCTCTATGACACTACAGGAACTGACATTATATAGCTTGTGACCCTAAATCTCTGGGAATTATGCCGTCAGATCTAACGCCTCATGACATTACAATAATTGATGGGAATGAAGCCTGTTGTCTGCATGAAGGAGAAAATGCATTGCGAAATCACAAGTTTCACAATAAGAGATTGAAACAAGCATTTGCAATGCAATGGGTCTTGCGGTTGGTCGAGTCAGAGCTATTAGCATTGTAAATTCCTAACTGGACTTTTCTTGGCACATAAATTGAAAATAAAGAGTAAAACCGTTGACATAACCAAGCTGATTCAAAGTGCCACAGCTGCCATGAGCATGAAGGAGAGACACAAAAGGAAAAAGAAGTTCACTTACAGTTAAACGTATCAGCAAAAGTACAATTATCCACGTAACTGGGTTGATGGCCAAGGCGGTAACAAAACTGCCCCAAGGAGGGACAAATGTAAAACATTTACCAATGACAACAAAGGATATTTGAAGGCAAGCCAAGGAACGAGTGATAGTGATGGGCATGCGGTAGACGTGGTTAAAAGCCCACAGATAGATTACAGCAGGCAAGAGCGCTTGCTGGCTCGACCTAAAAATAAGGGTGGTTAGGTCTATGGTACCATTTGGTACAATTTTGTATGAACCATATACATATGCTCATTGCACTGCTGAATGTACATATTTTGTGGAGCTAAAAGTGTAATCTCCCCATGGGAGCTGCATACAATAGTGCTCACCTCAACACACTTTACGTTCTGTTCTGGTCACTGATGCTGGCTCCTCTGAAACCAGGGGTTGCTATTTGCAGGTCATGGGTCACAACTGCAAACCCTGGTGATCCATAAATGATGTACACAAGATATGTCTTACTCTGTGTGTCATTTTATAGATTTTTTGCACAGAAGTATTCACTGAGCCTTATTTTGTGGCTTAGGAGCTGCAATTGCAGAGATTTCACTGTTTGAGATTGGAGTTATACTTAAGTGTTCAAAAGGGGTGTAAATATCAGGCCATACCTTTGCTGATTGTGCTTTCATTCCTTGGGTTCCCTTCTTTTACCAAGTGACAAGTATGCTGCTCTGAGGGCCTCACCTTCCACACGCCCACTAGAAAACTCAGCTCCGCTCACCTTCCCTTGGCCACTATCCAATGGATCCACAAGACAACAGCCAGAGGAAGATCCTTCTCCTACCTCGTCACTAAAACCTGGAACTCTCTTCCTCTTCATCTCAGGCAATCTCCCTCTCTGCCTCAATTCAGGAAGGACCTCAAGATCTGGCTCTTCTACTGAACTGGCCAAACAGCACTTTGACTAAGCCGCTGACCCTCCCCCGAACAGGTGATTAGCTGTGCTGTACAAGAACCCCGATTGATTGAATGAGAGCATTTTGACACCTTTGATAATACTGTAGTTTAGGTATGATGTTAACTAGAGTCCTAATCACTTGCTATACATATTTGGCACAGATTGTGATATTCAGAATTAAATCAAAGTTAATTTTCTCTTTGTTAAAATACAGAAAGTAAGAAAGAAAAAAAGAATGAAAGAAAGAAAGAAAGAAAATACCAATTTGTGCAAGATTTAGCCACATTTTGCAATTTCATCAAAACTGCTACAAACCAACACAAAGTTTATTATCATCAACTTTCTAGAGCAAAATGCTGGAAGGCTGTCTAAAAGTAATACAAGAGGACATTTGGTGGATGATACATGGCATGATACAGGCTATATAACTTGTGGTTTTTAACATAAAATACTGTCTACTAACATTTGTAGGCTGGGTTTTTATCCTAAAAAATTGATTGTTTGAGTGAGGCACACAGTGGGAGTAAAGTTTTTTTTTTTTTTCTCCAAACGTTTGCCACTTTCCATGTGTACTGCACTGTACAGCATACATACAAAGTGAGAAATGTTTCAAAGGTAGTCTAAGCATAATATTTTGACCTGGAAGTGTTCACTTCCTCACCAAAACCTCTACGAGAGATTACACATGCCTGTTCACTTTGCAAAGGTGTGTTTGTGGTACAAGGCAACCAAATTATGTGCCAGCTCTTGGGAAGAGAGAAGCAGTGCCACTTGTTAGTAGATGTAAATTGTTCTGTTTTCTCCATCACAGGCAACATAATGCTGAGTTGAGTGACATATTGGAACTTTCTCGCATGAGCCTGCAGGATGGCTCAGTGAGCTAAACATTGGCTGCTGTACTTCGCAGCAATCTACAGGTCACAAGCTTGAATCACAGTGAGGCTGACTCAGCCTTCTATACTTCTGATTTTAGTGATCTGATTTCTATTAAACCATGTTAGACCTGACAGCCTTAGGGTGGTCACCTGTAACTTTTTTCCTGCGTCCCTCCACTTTTTGTCACGGTTTCGGGCAGGGCTGATCAGGACTTTGGTTGGGACACCCCTTGAGGTCACCGAATATCCTACAGAGGTAGTGTACTGGGGCAGAAGAGCAGCTAAAGGCATACACGGAAAGGACAGCTATGGATAGGCACAGGAAACAGGAAAGTAAAAGCAGAGCAACCCTTGTGTGAACAAACAGGAAACGGATTACCAGTGGACAAACACGCTGGGGTTGTACACAGAGTAAGGCGCAGAACCTCCCACAGTGACAGGGAATCTCAATGCCTCTGTGCAGTTTGCTCTTACAGATAGTCACCCTGCCAGCCCCATAGAAAGGAGGCAGCAGAAGTGATTCTGTCTCTGGACCCTAGAGCACAAACAAGGATAGTACTTACATACACAGGACACGCTCTTGTGGGTCCAGCTGGAAACACAGTGGCGATTCCTGAGAAAACAGCAATAGCACACTGTCACTGTTAGGCACAAAATACAACGTATAACACTGGACAAGGATGGGGGCTGGAATTGCCTCTTGGAAACCAGGAGCCAACCCCAGTACACAGGAGGACACGTATACACTGGTGAAGACTGATAGAACACTTACCAGACACAAAGAACCAAGAAGAAACAGAAACAGAAGGGAACAAACAAAGAGGCAGAGGCAAGAACTAGGAACAGGCTCAGGCTGAAGCAAAGGCGGGACTAGGACTTGAAAACAGGGCGCAAACTTCTGGCTGGGACAGACAGAGACAGGACTGGGAAACTGAGAACAGGCTCTGGCTGGAACAGGCAAGGACAGGACTGGAATACAGGGAGTAGGAAATGAGCAGTAAACAGGACTGGGAAACAGAGAGAAGGTTCAGGCTGAAACAAGGCAGGAGCAGGGCAGAGAAACAGGGAGCAGGCTTTGGAAGAAACAAACAGGTACAAGGCTAAGAAGTAGGGAGCAGACTCTGGCTGGAACAATCAGGAGCAGGGCAGAGAAACAGGAAACAGGATCAGGCTGGAACAGAACAGGAACAGGAACAAAACTGGAACACCATCCGACAAGGGGTCTGTAACACAAAGGAATTGAAGTCCGATGCACAACGGGGAGCTTGAGGAAATGGCTGCTTATAAGCAGTTCCAAGCTGGGCTGCACAGGAGTGGTCACAGGTGTGTGTAATTTCGGACACTTGCAAGTCCTGGAGGAGAGGATCCAGTGAAAAGGAGCAACTG
Organism: Pleurodeles waltl; assembly: GCF_031143425.1. NCBI lineage: Eukaryota > Metazoa > Chordata > Amphibia > Caudata > Salamandridae > Pleurodeles > Pleurodeles waltl. Next base: position 963,842,796 of record NC_090450.1, read on the forward strand.
GACTTCTCCAATTGAAAACAATGGGAAACAGAATCCGGGTTTTCCTGACAACCAAGCTGTGCATTATGGGATTTGCAGTCCCAAGAAGCAAATGTAGTCCTACACAAGTGTAACATGGAGAAAAGAGAAACAAACAGGAGTCAGCTAGGGACTCTAGATAGGTGTTCAAGGTGATTCCCAGGCTTCTGACAGTCCCCTTACAACGCCCCCTGGAAATGGGATGACCGAGTCGTAACAGTATACCCCCTCCCACCAGTCTGCTCAAGAAGAGAAGGCGATCCTTTGGCTGAAAAAAGTTGAAGAGGAACAGCCACAGCAAGAAAATCCAACACCAACCTTGGTGGATAAGTTTACAGTCCTGCCATAGGTGAAACTTCCAATGAGCAAAGCATGTATTAATACCCATATGGGCTCCGATGTCTTTCCTCTTTATTGTTCGAGTGACACGGGAGGAGTGCATGGAGTTGGTTTCTGGTGAAGTGGATTCAGGAGCAAGGAGATCTGGACTGGCATTACGGACGGTATTATTTATGACATTAGTTTCCTGTTCAATACTTTCCTCTTTGGAAGAGCTGATTGGTGTATTAGTAACTGTCAGGTCTGTAACACCTTCTGACAAGCAGGATTTGTCTGTTTCTGCAGCTGTATTTACATTGATTGTGGTCTGAGGCTTGCAAAGCATAGAGACTTGGGAGACATGGGTAACTGGTGTTCTCAAGGTAAACATGAAAAAGTCAGAATTGTCTTTCATCTTGGATGACATTGGAGTATCAAATTCAGGAGCAACAGGGGTTTTCATGTCTTTAGAGACTGGATTAACATATGAAAATGTAGAAGTTCCACAAACTAATTCTTTAGGGTGATCTTCTGACAAGACTGAGATTTCTTCATTGCAAGTGCTCTGTGGCGTGTTCGTGGTATCAGAAATGGTTTCTTTGCAAGGTGTTTCTACTACAGGTAGTTGATCTTCAACTCTGTTAACATTGAAAGGTTGTTCTTTGGAAAGAAATAGAACTGGAGTCTCTTCAGAAATCACCTTTACACTGTTACCTAAATTTTCAGCTCTAGCCTTTGAATTGATGATGGTTTCTTGCAATAAAACACTAAGAACAGTACTTATCATCAGATCTTCGAATACAAGATTCAAATTCAAGTCTTTAGTTTTAGTGGGACATATTATATCTTTCAGTACTTGAGCTTCGGTTTCAGATTGCTGGTTTTCAGGAGTCTTTAATTTCAGAGACACAGCAGGTGGCATTGGTGTGGCTGATTTTACATCAAAATCAGATACCGGTAGATCAGAGATCTGTTCTTCACTAACCGTTGAACTGGAAACAGGAAACGCAGTGGCAGGGAACAGCAACTCAGAATCAGTGGTTGAGGCTGCAACTGTGTCCTGTTCTAGGAGAAGGCTCTCATTTCTTATGGCAGGCTGTTCAGTTTCAGATTGCTGGCTTTCTTCCTTGTCTGAAATCTCCACGGTTTGCTTTGACACAGAAGAGATTTTTAAACTTTCTGAGAAGTCCATTACATTCTTAGTAATTACGGGTATTTCTTCACGGTCAGAAAAATCCATTAATTCACTTGAAACAGAAACTGTCTCTTCATTATCTGAAAATTCTATGATATTGTTTGAAAGGGCAGGAGTATCCCCACAATCTGAAAATTCTGGTGTGTGTGCCATTTGAACAGCACTATCTGCAGGTTTGTTCACGGCAAGGCAGGAACCACTGTCATCACTAGATTCAGATTCTTCAACACTGTTGCACAACTTGCCATTAATCTCCAGAAAAGTCATATCTTGGTTTCTTAAGGTGCAGCTATTGTAGTCTGTATCAGAACTCTCTTCTTCCTTTGGCTTTATTTGTTCTGATAGAGGGGCTGAGACACTTCCTTCTGAAGACTCTGATCCATCCTTTGAATCAAGAGGTGTCAAATCTCTCAGAGATGTCAGAGATTCAGTCAACTGTACAGGAATTTTCACTGGAGAACTACAGGCTGAGAGAGAGTCTGAGGAAGAGGCTGATATATTTATAACTGGAGCTGTCTTTTGACTGTCATAAATAGAAGGGACAATCTGCTCGATAGAAGTCTTTGGAGAGGCACACAAAGTAGCATACTGTTCTTTAAGCCAAAGCTGGTGATCATTTTCTTTTTTCAGGTTTTCAAATTGCCTTGCAGTAGTTTCCATCAGCTGCTCTGTTACTTCTTCTACCTTACAGATAAACAGAATGTCTGGTTCTGCCAACAGTGAAATATGCATTGATGAAAAGAGCCCATGTGCAAGATTTCTTGTGTATGTTACAACATATTCATCATAGAAGTCTGATATCTGCCTTTTAATCTGCCAAAACTGCTCTTTTAGTGTGTGTATGTCCATATTGTTATCAAACCCACTCAGAATAGAAAAGGGTTTAGCAGAGCTTTTAGGGATTGAGACTGGTATATTATCATCCAGTTTGGGAAGAGCACAAGCTTTTTGAATTGAACTAAGGAATCCCACAGTCTTTACTGATCCCTTTGATACAGGTTCTATCCTGCTCACTTGAAAGCACTGAGGGACTGGTAGATCTTTACACGAGTCAGCACAACACTTCGGAATTGAGACTGATGTACTGTCATCCAATTTGGGAGGAGCACAAGCCATTTGAGTTGAACTAAGGAATCCCACAGTTTTTACTGATCCCTTAGATACAGGGTCTAGCCTGCTGACTTGAAAGCTCTGAGGGACTGAAAGGTCTTTATAAGAGTCAGCACTGCACTTTGAATTCTGAGAAACTGGCCTAGATGGGTTAAAGCACTCAACAGAAAACAAGGGAATCCCTAGTGTGGCTTCTTGAACAGTGTCAGGGTTCTTTGTTTTGACAGAGTCCTGGAAGTGAATTTGGGATGCACTAGCATGAGGTGAGGATTTAACCATCTTTTCTTGAGAGTAAATGTCTTGTGCAGAGGTAGCAAAAGCACTTCCACGGTTACGAACATTCTTACTGGCTTCAGCTAATAGATATTGCAAAAACTCATTACGTCCTTGTAATTCTTCTACAGACAGGGACTGGGGGTCATAGCCACAAATAACATAATAGTCTATCATTGAAAGATTAGCAAGCCACTCAGTATAGTACTGAACTTGCAAGTTATGGTTTTCTTTAACAAGTCTATCCTTTAAACTAAGGTCTTTTTTAGAGGATTTCAGAGAATGTATAGGCTTAGAAAGGGGTGTCTTAACATGATAGGAAAGCCCTTTAGGTTTGTGTGTGCCTTTACTGCCAGGGGAGCTTGAAATGTTTGGTTCGTGCATTCTGTCACGGTTTCGGGCAGGGCTGATCAGGACTTTGGTTGGGACACCCCTTGAGGTCACCGAATATCCTACAGAGGTAGTGTACTGGGGCAGAAGAGCAGCTAAAGGCATACACGGAAAGGACAGCTATGGATAGGCACAGGAAACAGGAAAGTAAAAGCAGAGCAACCCTTGTGTGAACAAACAGGAAACGGATTACCAGTGGACAAACACGCTGGGGTTGTACACAGAGTAAGGCGCAGAACCTCCCACAGTGACAGGGAATCTCAATGCCTCTGTGCAGTTTGCTCTTACAGATAGTCACCCTGCCAGCCCCATAGAAAGGAGGCAGCAGAAGTGATTCTGTCTCTGGACCCTAGAGCACAAACAAGGATAGTACTTACATACACAGGACACGCTCTTGTGGGTCCAGCTGGAAACACAGTGGCGATTCCTGAGAAAACAGTAATAGCACACTGTCACTGTTAGGCACAAAATACAACGTATAACACTGGACAAGGATGGGGGCTGGAATTGCCTCCTGGAAACCAGGAGCCAACCCCAGTACACAGGAGGACACGTATACACTGGTGAAGACTGATAGAACACTTACCAGACACAAAGAACCAAGAAGAAACAGAAACAGAAGGGAACAAACAAAGAGGCAGAGGCAAGAACTAGGAACAGGCTCAGGCTGAAGCAAAGGCGGGACTAGGACTTGAAAACAGGGCGCAAACTTCTGGCTGGGACAGACAGAGACAGGACTGGGAAACTGAGAACAGGCTCTGGCTGGAACAGGCAAGGACAGGACTGGAATACAGGGAGTAGGAAATGAGCAGTAAACAGGACTGGGAAACAGAGAGAAGGTTCAGGCTGAAACAAGGCAGGAGCAGGGCAGAGAAACAGGGAGCAGGCTTTGGAAGAAACAAACAGGTACAAGGCTAAGAAGTAGGGAGCAGACTCTGGCTGGAACAATCAGGAGCAGGGCAGAGAAACAGGAAACAGGATCAGGCTGGAACAGAACAGGAACAGGAACAAAACTGGAACACCATCCGACAAGGGGTCTGTAACACAAAGGAATTGAAGTCCGATGCACGACGGGGAGCTTGAGGAAATGGCTGCTTATAAGCAGTTCCAAGCTGGGCTGCACAGGAGTGGTCACAGGTGTGTGTAATTTCGGACACTTGCAAGTCCTGGAGGAGAGGATCCAGTGAAAAGGAGCAACTGGACTTCTCCCATTGAAAACAATGGGAAACAGAATCCGGGTTTTCCTGACAACCAAGCTGTGCATTATGGGATTTGCAGTCCCAAGAAGCAAATGTAGTCCTACACAAGTCTAACATGGAGAAAAGAGAAACAAACAGGAGTCAGCTAGGGACTCTAGATAGGTGTTCAAGGTGATTCCCAGGCTTCTGACAGTCCCCTTACAACGCCCCCTGGAAATGGGACGACCGAGTCGTAACACTTTTTGGATACTGTTTTTGCTGGTTTTAGGGCTCTGCACACTTTACCACTGCTAACCAGTGCTAAAATGAATATGCTCTCTCCCCTTAAACATGATGACATTGGATCATACCCAATTGGATTATTTAATGTACTTATACGTCCCTAGTAAAGTGCACTATATGTGCCCAGGGCCTATAGATTAAATGCTACTACTGGGCCTGCAGCACTGATTGTGCCACCCACTTAAGTAGCCCCTAAGCCATGTCTCAGGCCTGCCATTGCAAGGCCCGTGTGTGAAGTTTTACTGCCCAATTCGACTAGGCATTTAAAAGTACCTGCCAAGCCTAAAACACCCCTTTTTCCACACATAAGTTCCACCTGATTGCCAACCAAAGACCCCATTTCTAACATTGGTGATCAGCGGTGAGGATAGAACTTGTATTTGTGTGGTGACATACAATAGCTAAGTGTTCACTACCTACCCACAGTTGAAGGTCAACTTGATTTTTTTTCTTTTTCTGCAATTTTGTTTTCTACCTGACAGTTTTTAACTAAAATCCTAATTTCAACATGTCTCTGGCTGGGTCTCAAACAGGATCTGAAGATTTTGACCTAGCCAAGCTGGAGACATCTACTGTTAAACAGCTGAAGGCGTTCTGCAATTATATGGGAGTACCCACCCAAGGTGCCTCCAGAAAGGAGGAATTTCAAAAGGCACTGAGGGCCTGGGCAGAAGCTCATTCTGATGAAACATTGAGGAGGAGGGTCCAGAGGATGGCCCTCATATACTGTTTGAATGGTAGCTGGTGATCTGAAAGGAGTAGGAAGGTCATATTTAGTATGTCCAGAATGGTAATACAAAATCCTGCTGACTGGTGAAGTTGGATTTAATATTACTATTTTAGAAATGCCACTTTTAGAAAGTGAGCATTTCTCTGCACTTAAATCCTTCTGTGCCTTACAATCCACATCTGGCTAGGTTCAGTTGACAGCTCCCTTGTGCATTCACTCAGACAAACCCCAGGATGCTCAGTCACACTTGCACACATCTGCATTTTGAATGGGTCTTCCTGGGCTGGGAGGATGGAGGGCCTGACACTTACATGTCAAAGGACTGTAGCCTGCCCTCACACAAAGGACTACCACACCCCCTACTGGGACCCTGGCAGACAGGATTAAACTGAAACGGGAACTTTTGCACTTCTAAGCAACTCTTTGAAGTCTCCCCTACTTTAAAGGCACATTTGGGTATATAAACAGGGCCTCTTCCCCTACAACTCAGACACTTCCTGGAGAAGAGACCTGACCCAGAACCTTCATCCTGCCAAGAAGAACTGCCTGGCTGCCCAAAGGACTCACCTTACTGCTTTCTGTGAAGGACTGCTGCCTTGCTGTTGCCCTGCTGTCTTGCTGTTCTCTTGCTGTGCTGCAGAAGTGCTCTCCAAGGGCTTGGATTGAGTTTGCCTCCTGTTCCCTGAAGTCTCAGGACCAAAAAGACTTAACTCCTGCAACTGGACTCCTTGTGTGGCAAAAATTAGACGCACAGCCTGCCAAAAACAACGCACAGCCTGCACCGCGGTGAAAAATCACCGCACGCCGAATCCGGAAGGACGTAGCCTGACTACGCGACAGGAAGATCGATGCAGCACCAGCGACGCAACCGGAACTTCTACACACTGCCCACTGAATCGACGCACAGCCATCCCGGAATGAAGCAGCCTGACTTCCTGAGAAGAATCGATGCAGTGCCTGCCGTGTGGGAGAAATTTCCACGCATTCACCCACGGGAATCGACGCAGCGCCTGTGACTTCTCTCCGCAAGCCCAGGATTCCCTGCATCGTTCCCGGGGCATCCGAAAACCCCGCAACCCTAAGAGGATCCAAGTCCACACGTCAGAAATTGACGCAACGTCCTCCCCGCATGGAAAATAACAATGCAAGTCAGTTTGCGAAGGGGTGAAACCGACGCACACCTACCTGTTTTCCATGCATCTCCTCCTTTGCGGTCCCTTGCGAGGATTTTTCAACTCAAACCAGGTACTTTACCCTGCAAGAGACACTTGTTGTTTCTAGGAAAACTTAAGACACTTTATATTGCCTTTACAGTAATATTTCAATTCTAAAACCCTTTATATTGCTTTTACAGTAATATCTCAATGTATTCTTATTGCATTTTAATCATTTTGACCTGCATTTAATCAGATAAATATTATATATTTTTCTAAACACTGTGGTGCATTGTTGTGGTATTATACTGTGTTATTGCATGATTTATTGCACAAATACTTTACATGTTGCCTTCTAAGTTAAGCCTGACTGCTCAGTGCCAAGCTACCAGCGGGTGGGCACAGGATAATTTGGATTGTGTGTGACTTACCCTGACTAGAGTGATGGTCCTTGCTTGGACAGGGGGTAACCTGATTGCCAACCAAAGACCCCATTTCTAACATTGGTGATCAGCGGTGAGGATAGGACTTGTATTTGTGTGGTGACATACAATAGCTAAGTGTTCACTACCTACCCACAGTTGAAGGTCAACTTGATTTTTTTTCTTTTTCTGCAATTTTGTTTTCTACCTGACAGTTTTTAACTAAAATCCTAATTTCAATATGTCTCTGGCTGGGTCTCAAACAGGATCGGAAGATTTTGACCTAGCCAAGCTGGAGACATATACTGTTAAACAGCTGAAGGGGTTCTGCAATTATATGAGAGTACCCACCCAAGGTGCCTGCAGAAAGGAGGAATTTCAAAAGGCGCTGAGGGCCTGGGCAGAAGCTCATTCTGATGAAACGTTGAGGAGAAGGGTCCAGAGGATGGCCCCTCAGAGGAATTTTTCCCATTAGTGGAGAATGTTGCCACTGTGATTGTGGCCCCTGCCAACCCAGGGAGGAGTGTCTCTGATCAGGGCCTGACCGCAGAGGAAAGGAGAGAGAATTTCAATTACAAATGGCAAGGTTAAAAATTGAAGCTCAGGCGGAGGAGAGGAGGGCAGAAAGAGAAGCCAAAGAGGCTGAGAGAGCTGAGTCTGCAGCTGAGAGAGCTGAGGCTGAATAGTAACTTTTGTTGGCTCATGAACTGAGTCTCAAGTAGCTGAAGATCAAGGCGAGACAGTCTGAGTCCAGCAGTGATGGTGGCAGCATACATGCAGGACCGATTGGGGAGAAAAAGGTTTGTATAACCAAAAGTGTGGTGCCCAGTTATGTGGTGGGAGATGACATTGACAAGTGGCTGGCTGCTTATGAAGTTGCACTAAGGGCTCATGGGGTCTCTGAAGAGCAATGAGGGTCGGCCTTGTGGTTTTATGCACCATCAGTTGGGAGGGACACACTTCTTACACTAGATCCATGTGAGCATAATGTCTATGCACCCATGAAAGCCGCTTTACTGGCCAAGTTTGGACTGACCCCTGAGAAATACCGTCAGAGGTTTAGGGACAGTACCAAACTTTCCACAAAGACCTGGGTAGAATGTTTTGATTTCTCTAATAAGGCACTGAATGGTTGGGTGTTGGGCAACAAAGTAAATGATTACAAAGGATTACATGATTTGATCCTGAGAGAGCATATGCTCAGTATTTGTTTCACAGAGTTGCGCCAGCACTTAGTAGACAGTAAGCTGACTGATCCCAGGAAGCTTGCTGATGAGGCGGACCTCTGGGCTAGCACGAGAGTGTCCAAAAAGGTATATGGGGGGGACACCCAAAAAGGTGGTCAGGGTTCCCAAAAGAAGAAAGAGGGGGGGGGGAAATTTTTAAAGATAAGGAACTCTCAAAAGCCCCCCCCCAAAACAATTCCAATTGCTGACCTGGGTAACCTACCTGAACTTGCTGGCTGGCAAGTAGAGGGTGGGAAACCAGGGGAGAATTTTGCAAGGTGCAAAAAGAGTGCCCCACTCTTGAGGGTCTGAGGCAACAGGCCACAGCCCAAGCAGCAGGTGAAGCCTCTGGTGATCACCATATCTACTGGGAGAATGATCTCCTTTACAGTGAGCCTAAGGTTCTGGCCACTGGGGCAGCACACGTGCTAGTGGTCCCCCAGTGTTACCGGGCCTTCCTACTGGGTCTGGCTCATGATATCTCCCTGGCAGGTCATTTGGGCCAAAACAAGACCTTCAACAGGCTTGTCTCCAACTTCCATTGTCCTAGAATACGGGTAACCTCAGATGCGTTCTGCAGGGCCTGCCCTACGTCCCAGGCTAACAGGAAGAGAGGGAACAAGCTTAAAGCCCCCCTAATCCCACTCCCTGTTGTTGACACCCCCTTTGAAAGGGTGGGCAATGACGTAATTGGTCCCTTGGACCCCAAAACTGCCTTGGGCAACAGGTTTATCCTGGTTTTGGTGGACCATGCCACCCGCTACCTAGAGGCAATCCCTCTGAGAACAGTGACTGAACCAATGGTGACCAGAGCCCTGATGGGAATATTTACCCATGTGGGGTTCCCTAAGGAAGTTGTGTCTGACAGAGACACAAACTTCATGTCTGCATACATGAAGTCCATGTGGGATGAGTGTGGAGTAACCTACTGGTTTACTACCCCTTATCATCCTCAAACCAATGGGCTTGTTGAGAGATTCAACAAGACCCTGAAAGGCATGATTACTGGCCTACCTGAGGCCATGAGGTGTAAGTGGGGTGTCCTCTTAACATGCCTGCTCTTTGCTTATAGGGAGGTGCCCCAGAAAGGGGTGGGGTTCAGCCCCTTCTCTATGGTCACCCTGTCAGGGGACCTCTAAGCATAGTGAAAGAGAGCTGGGAGAAAGCTCCCAGGACACCTCCCCAGGATGTGGTCAGCTAAATGCTGGCCCTCCGCAACCAGACCCAAGGGTTCTGGAAGAAGGCCAGAAGTAACCTTGAGGCCAGTCAAGAGGTGATGAAAGAGTGGTATGACCAGAAGGCCACTCTGGTCGAGTTCTCACCTGGCGACAAAGTTTGGGTGATGGAGCCAGTAGAGCCTAGGGCTCTCCAGGATCGCTAGTCGGGCCAATTTGAGATCAAGGAGCAGAAGGGGGAGGCCACTCACCTAGTTGACCTCAAGACCCCTCGACACCCCCTAAGGGTTCTCCACCACAACCGACTCAAGCCTCATTTTGAGAGGTCTGAGATCAGTATTCTCCTTGTGACAGATGAGGGCATGGAAGAGGACAGTGAGCCTCTCCCCGACCTCCTCTCTGCCAAAGAAGGTGACGGATCAGTGGAGGGTGTCAATCTCTCTGACTCCCTGACTCTAGATCAGAGAGGAGTCTGCTACGAGTTGTTGGAGCAGTTCTCTTCCCTGTTTTCCCTTACTCCTCGACTCACTCACTTGTGTGTCCATGATAGTGACACGGGAGACAGTCCCCCTGTAAAGAACAGAATTTACAGGTTGTCAGATAAGGTGAAGGTCAGCATCAAGGATGAAGTTGCCAAGATGCTGGCCCTAGGGGTTATTGAGAAGTCCACTAGTCCCTGAGCCAGCCCTGTGGTGCTGGTACCCAAGGCTGCTGCCCCCAGTGCCAAGCCAGAACTCCAGTTCTGCGTGGACTACCGTGGTCTCAACTCAGTCACACAGACTGACGTTCACCCCATCCCCCGAGCTGATGAGCTCGTAGACAGACTGGGCGCTGCCAAATTCCTCAGTACTTTTGATCTCACATCAGAGTACTGGCAGATCGCCTTAACTGAGGGGGCTAAAGAGAGATCTGCGTTTTCCACACCTGAGGGCCATTACCAATTCTGGGTAATGCCCTTTGGGTTGAAAAATGCCCGCTACCTTCCAACGGTTGGTCAACTGGGTCCTAGTTGGTAAAGATGCCTTCTGCGCAGCTTACCTAGACGACATTGCCGTCTATAGTTCCAGCTGGGAGGAACACCTGCTCCACCTCAAGGAGGTGCTTCAGGCTCTGCAACAGGCAGGCCTGACCATCAAGGCCAGTAAGTGCCAGATTGGGCAGGATTCCGTGGTGTACTTGGGACACCTAGTAGGTGGTGGCAAGGTGCAGCCACTCCAGGCCAAGATTGAAACTATCAAGGCCTGGAAGCCACCTAGGACACAGACCGATGTGAGAGCCTTCTTAGGCCTCACAGGATACTACCGTAGGTTCGTCAAGGGCTATGGGACCATTGTGTCGCCGTTGACAGAACTTACATCCAAAAAGCAACCTAGGTTGGTGAATGGAACAGAGGCTTGTCAGAAAGCCTTTGACTCCTTGAAGGAAGCCATTTGCACGGCCCCCGTGCTCAAGGCCCCTGACTACTCCCAGGAATTTATTGGGCAGACAGACGCTTCAGAGCATGGCATAGGGGCTGTCCTAGCACAGTTAAATGAGGAGGGCCTAGACCAACCAGTAGTCTTTATTAGCAGAAGACTATTACCACGGGAAGAGAGGTAGAGTGCTATTGAAAGAGAAGCATTTGCTGCGGTCTGGGCACTGAAGAAGCTGAGACCATACCTGTTTGGGACTCACTTTCGGGTTCAGACAGACCACAGGCCCCTCAGATGGCTCATGCAGATGAGGGGTGAAAATCCTAAACTCTTGAGGTGGTCCATTTCCCTACAGGGGTGGACTTCACGGTGGAACATCGCTCGGGGATTGACCACGCTAACGCTGATGGTCTCTCCAGATACTTCCGCCTTAGCGATGAGAGCCCCCAGGAAGTTGGGTAGCTCTCCCCACTTTCAGCTGGGGGTCACACATGTTAGACCTGACAGCCTTAGGGTGGTCACCCCTAACTTTTTGGCTGCGTCCCTCCACTTTTTGGATACTGTTTTTGCTGGTTTTAGGACTCTGCGCCCTTTACCACTGCTAACCAGTGCTAAAGTGCATATGCTCTCTCCCCTTAAACATGATGACATTGGATCATACCCAATTGGATTATTTAATGTACTTATAAGTCCCTAGTAAAGTGCACTATATGTGCCCAGGACCTGTAGATTGAATGCTACTAGTGGGCCTGCAGCACTGATTATGCCACCCAATTAAGTAGCCCCTTAACCATGTCTCAAGCCTGCCATTGCAAGGCCTGTGTGTGCAGTTTCACTGCCCAATTCAACTTGGCATTTAAAAGTACTTGCCAAGCCTAAAACTCCCCTTTTTCCACACATATGTCACCCCTATGGTAGGCCCTAGGTAACCTATAGGGCAGGGTGCTGTGTAGAAAAAAGGAAGGACATGTACTTGTGTAGTTTACATGTCCTGGTAGTGTAAAACTCCTAAATTTGTTTTTACACTGCTGTGAGGCCTGCTCCTTTCATAGGCTAACTTTAGAGCTACCCTCATTTACTGTTTGAATGGTAACTGCTGATCTGAAAGGAGTAGGAAGGTCATATTTAGTATGTCCAGCATGGTGTTACAAAATCCTGCTGACTGGTGAAGTTCGATTTAATATTACTATTTAGAAATGCCACTTTTAGAAAGTGAGCATTTCTCTGCATTTAAATCCGTCTGTGCCTTACAATCCACGTCTGGCTAGGTTCAGTTGACAGCTCCCTTGTGCATTCACTCAGACAAACCCCAGGATGCTCAGTCACACTTGCACACATCTGCATTTTGAATGGGTCTTCCTGGGCTGGGAGGGTGGAGGGCCTGACACTTACATGTCAAAAGACTGTAGCCTGCCCTCACACAAAGGACTGCCACTCCCCCTACCGGGACCCTGGCTAACAGGATTGAACTGAAAGGGGAACGTGTGCACTTCTAAGCCACTCTTTGAAGTCTCCCCTACTTCAAAGGCACATTTGGGTATATAAACAGGACCTCTGCCCCTCGCAACTCAGACACCTCCTGGAGAAGAGACCTGACCCAGAACCTGAATCCTGCCAAGAAGAACTGCCTGGCTGCACAAAGGACTCACCTGACTGCTTTTTGTGAAGGACTGCTGCCTTGCTGTTGCCCTGCTGTCTTGCTGTTCTCTTGCTGTGCTGCAGAAGTGCTCCCCAAGGGCTTGGATTGAGCTTGTCTCCTGTTCCCTGAAGTCTCAGGATCAAAAATACTTCACTCCTGCAACTGGACTCCTTGTGTGGTGAAAATTTAACACAAAGCCTGCCAAAAACGACGTACAGCCTGCACCACAGTGAAAAATCAATGCACGCCGAATCCGGAAGGACGCAGCCCGACTCCGTGACAGGAAGATCGAAGCATCGCCAGCGATGCGACGGGAACTTCGACGCATGGCCCACTGGATGGACGCACAGCCATCCTGAGAAGAATCGACTCAGCGCCTGCTGTGCGGGAGAAATTTCCACACATCGCCCACCGGATTTGACGAAGCACCTGGATTCCACACATCGACCCCGGACATCCAAAAACCCCAAAACCCAAAGAGGATCTGAGTCCGCGTGCTGGAAATCGACACAACGTCTTCCCCGCATGGAAAATAACTACGCAAGTCCGTGTGCGAAGAGGCAAAACCGACGGACACCGACCTGTTTTCCCCGCATCTCCTTGCGATCCCTTGCGAGGATTTTTCAACGCAAACCAGATACTTTACCCTGCAAGAGACACTTGTTGTTTCTAGGAGAACTTAAGACACTTTATATTGCTGATACAGTAATATTTAAATTCTAAAACCCTTTATATTGCTTTTACAGTACTATTTCAATTCTAAAACCCTTCATATTGCTTTCACAGTAATATCTCAAACTATTCTTATTGCATTTTAGTCATTTTAGTCATTTTGACCTGCATTTAACCAGATAAATATTATATATTTTTCTAAACACGGTGTGGTGTATTTTTGTGGTGTTATACTGTGTTATTGCATGATTTATTGCACAAATACTTTACACATTTCCTTCTAAGTTAAGTCTGACTGCTCAGTGCCAAGCTACCAGAGAGAAGGCACAGGATAGTTTGGATTGTGTGTGACTTACGCTGACTAGAGTGATGGTCCTTGCTTGGATAGGGGGTAACCTGACTGCCAACCAAAGACCCCATTTCTAACAAACTAAATAATATGTATGAGTGTTATTTACAGAACTTAGAAATGTTAGAAGGGCACAATGAAGTGCCATATAAGACAAGTTATGAATGAGTAAATACATTATCTTTGTACAATTTCATTATACAAAACACAACAAATTTAGAAACTTGGATTGCACTGAAAGTATGGGCAAATCTAACTATTCCCTGAGATGAAGTGTGCAAGTGAGTACCCAGAAAATGAAAATACCCCCACTTTGATCCATATCTCTAATGCCTTCGGGTGGGCAAAGCAAGAAAGCCCTACCAACTTTAAGTGAGTTCCATTCATCCCACCTTCCATCCCTCTCTCCATCCTTTAAGCCTTTCATGCATCCATCTATCTATCAATCTCTTTATGCTTCGATTCATCCTTCCTTTGCCATCCTGTCTACCACCCTTACATAATTACTCTTTCATCCATCCTTCTAACCTTCCACTAACATTTCCAGCCATTTATCCATCCTATTCCTATTCATACATCCCTTCCTTTTATCCATTTGTCATTTCACTGTCCTTTTATCAATTCCCTCATTCATCCAAACTTCCATCCATCCATCCCCACTCACCTGTCCGTCCGTGTATCCATCCATCCATCCATCCATAAATTAACCCAGTTTTTCATCATTGCAGCCATTCTTTCTTCTACCTACCCATGCAATGTTGTTTTACATTTAATCTATTAATACTTTCACCCTTGCATTAATCCTTTCATGCTTTTAGCCCTTCCTTCTTGTCACAGTGTCTTTCTTCTTCTCATATGTTCTTCATTTTACTCTTCCTTCCAACTCTTTCTCACACTCTCAGTAGCCAGTATATTGTGGGCCCTAGTTCAAGCAAGAAAGAGGGCCACCCAGCTATTATTTGAATTATAAATTATAAATCTAAACAGGGGCCAGTGGCCCCTCAGGGCTCTTGGTCCTGGTGACACTACACCTGCTGCACCAATTGTATCTACGCCCCTGCACACACGTTCTTTCTCCACCTTTTGAGGCTCTTTTACTGTGACTGACTTCTCATACATTAAGATTTTCCCTCTCTATATTGTTTTAAACCATTCTTTTGCAGAGCAGCAGACTGAATATAATAATGATGCTTCAGCATCACTCTGCTTAAGCTGTGTGAGTGGGGGGTTGACGAGACAACGGAAGGGTGTCACAAAATACTAGCACAATCGCAAGATGATCTTTATTGATAAGAAGCAGTACGATTTCATTGGTAGTGTGTGAAATCATAGCCAATCATTTCTGTACATTTTTTAAATTATCAGGAAAATTTACAATTTACAGTTTTATGAAATATCACAAAATTTCAGGAAATCTGCCAAATGTTGTTTTGTAATGAGTAAGGTAAACATATAGGCCCTCATTATGACAATGGCGGTAAGTACCGCCTACCGCCGCGGCGACAGCCGCCAAAAGACCGACGCCGCGGCTAACATCTGTCCGCCATAATATGACAACAGCCAGATTTCTGCCACAAGAAGGGTGTAAATCTGGCTGTGGCCATGCTGGCGGATGGTGTTAAGGTGGTGCTGCTACCACCAGCAGCGCCACACCAGTAGACCGCCGCCAGCCATATTATGACAGATAATACGGCCTGGCGGTGTTCTGCAGGTGGGTGATGCTGGCGGTAGCAGAGCCCCGTCCCGTCCCCTGTCAGAAGACCCCCTGGATTCAGGTAAGTCGGGTTTCTGACAGGGGAGGGGGGCGAGGGGTGTAGTGTGTGTGCGGGGGTGTGTGCATGTATGTGTGAGTGTGTGCTTGAATGCGAGTATGTATGTAGTGTTGTTTGCGTGCGTGTATGCATGTGTGTGAGTGCATGTATGAATGCGTGTCTGCGTGTCAGTGTGAATGTGTGTAATGTATGTATGCATGTATGTCTGTGTGAATGATGGTGTGTCTGCGTGTGTGTGTATGGGGGGAGGTTGGAAGAGGGGAGCGTGGATGAAGGGGCGTGGGGTGCGTCTGGGGAGTTTTGGGTGGGACGGGTCTTCTATCAGTGACAGGGAAGAAATTCCCTGTCACTGATAGGGCCTACTGCCATGTTTTTTGTGGCATTACGAACGCCACGGAAATCATGGAGGTAGGCAGGGTCATGATACCGCCGGCGGTACAATAGCGGCCGCCGGGCTGGAGATTGTTTTCTCCAGCCAGGCGGCTGCCACTAACATGGCAGTCGGAGTGGTACCCAACCCGCCAATGTCATAATGTCATAATGTGGCGGTAAGTACCGCCAGCCTATTGGCGGTACTACCGCCACATTATCTCCGTCTTCCCGGTTCATAATGACCCCCCCCCATAGTATGTTCCTACTCCCTTCCACCCTCAGAATGTTGGTACATTACTCCAGTTACCTGTGAGCTGTATTTAGAATCCTAGGACTGAGGGAAAACTGTAAGAAGATTTGTCAAACTAGTAGTTGTGGTGGAGCAGCGGAGAATAAAGCCTAGTGGGTTTAACAAAGACCGTATTCCCCTTAAAGGAATGTTCAAGTCTCTTATAACATTTAAAGACCGGTCTACTGTGGGTAAAATGTATGTGGTAAAAGAAGATTTTAATTTGTTGGGGTGGCAACACCAAAAAGAACTTGGGATTATATTGGATCCTAACAACCCAGAACAAGTGATGTTGACTGATGGGTCTTGCTCAGATAGTCAAATGGTCAGTGAATTCCGAGAAGTTTTCAATGACAATTTAGGTTTATTGAAGAACTTTCAACATAAAATCAAATTGGAAACAAATTCCAGACATGTAGTACACAAAACCAGCCCCATACCACACTTAGTGAAAAAACCTCTGTAAAAGGAACTCAACAGATTGAGGGCCAGATGTATGATTCTGGCCCATTGCGATTCAGTAATTGCGATTTTTAAGAAATCGCTATTACCGAATCGCAAAGGGCCATGTATCACATTTGCGAATCGGTAATAGCGATTTTTTAAAAATCGCAAATGCAATTACCGAATTGCAAATTGTGATACTGGCCCCATTCGCAGCTATGGGCCTGTTGGCCCATAGCTGCAAATTTTTAGCATTTCCTAAATTGCGATTTCTGAACCAGAAATCGCAATTTGGGAAATGCAAAAGGCCAGGGTGCTGGGGGCCTAAGGCCCCCTCTCCTGCACCCCAATTTTTTATTTTTTTACCATGTAAAGTACACACATGATAAAAGGGCATGTGTACTTTACATATTACATTTAAAAATGCAGTTTTACTGCATTTTTAAATTTTGCACCAGGTTACCACCTGGTTGCAGACAATCATATTTTGCATGTGCAAAATACCATTCAGCAAAAAATCGCAATTTGCGATTTTTTGCAGAATTGCCTTGCGACCTGGATTTTGCGAATCGCAAAATGCGATTAGCAAAATCCAGGTCGCAATGCAAAAAATCGCAATTTTTGCGATTTCTATCTTGTGGTCTGCGAATGCCATTGATGCATTGCAGACCACGATTTTGCACTCGCAAACGGCCGATTTCTCTGTTTGCGAGTGCAAAATATTTTGATACATCTGGCCATAACATCACAGGACATTATACAACGCATTGTGTGCTTGGATTGGCTAGCTCCAATTGTAATTGCAAAAAAAAAAAAAAACACACTAACAACATCAGAGTTTCTGTAGACTTATAAGATTTAAATAAAAACATCTGGATTGAAAGACATCCTCTACCTAGAATTCATAAAATGCTAAGTACCATGGGAGAAGCTGTATGCTTCTCTGTTCTTGATTTATCCAATGCGTACCACCAAGTAAAGTTATATTCTGAATCCAAATGGCTAACCACGTTCACCACTCCCATAGGATCATTCATGTTTAACAGGATGCCATTTAGACTGGCATTGGCAGCAGCAGTGTTTAAAAAAAGAATGCAGCACATTTTAAATGGTGTTCCTAAAACACTATGCTTCCAGGACGATATTCTAATTTATGGGGACACTGTTGAAGAACGCAATACAATTTTGAGAACTGTTCTTGATAGGCTCAAAGAAGCAGGGCTCATGTTAAAAAAAGAAAAATGTCAAATTGGAGTAAGTACAGTTCAATATTTAGGGCATACAATTTCCAAGGATGGGTTCAAACCAAAGTCATGCTTGTTGGAGGCGATCTTAAAAAGTTAATGTTCCCAAAGATAAGGATGAACTTAATTCATTTTTGGTGCTAGCTGAATTCATGGCCAAATATGTAAGAAACTTTTCAGAGATTACTTACAACTTGAGGGAGTTAATAACAAAGAATGTGTCCTACAATTGGTTGGGACACCATCGGAAATCCTTTAAAACTTAAAACAGGCCATTTAGCCAGCACTTTACCTGTGGAACTATGAACAGAAAAGGAAAACTATCCTTACAACAGATGCTAGCAATAAAGGCTTAGGTGCAACACCATCCCAGATCATTGAGAAAGAATCATAGCTTTTGCCTCCAGGGCCCATAATAAGAGAGAGTCTAACTATTCAGTAATAGAAAGAGAAGCACTAGCATGTTTATGGGCTGTCAAACATTTGAGGGTTTTTTAATGGGACATATAATTTGACATTCACACAGACCATAAACCTTTAATTTTCATGTTTTCTACTAAAGGGGCTTACAAAAGCACACCCAGGATAGCGCTTTGGTTTCTAGGACTAGAAAGCTTTTGTTTTAAAGTAGAATACGTTCCTGGAAACAAAAATACTGCTGCTGATTTCTTTTCAAGTGCTGCTTTAGACATAAGAGAGGAATTTGATACTCTGGAATATCCAGTCATGACAATTAGCACTCCTGCTATCACTATTGATGAATGGAACACAGTTAACAAGCAAAATGATATTTTAGCACAACATAAGTCATACACTATACATGGTTGGCCGAACAAGAAAAGCGATGTTAATGAGGACATCAAGAACTTTTGGGAAGTGTGACACGAAATCAATTTAAATAACGATGTCTTATGCTGGAATGACAAAATCATACCACCATTAAATCTAAGAAACAAAATAATTGACCTTGCCCATGAAGGTCATTTGGGCAGAAGCATGAGCAAGGCATGTGTTAGGGAACAATATTGATTCCCCAACATGGATTCTATGGTAGAAGTCAAAGTCAAGAATTGCTCTATATGTGCAAACATTGACAAATCCAGAATAGTACACAAGGTCCCTATTTCACCAGTAACCATCCCTAATACATCCTGGGAAAAACTAGCTCTTGATATACAGTAATAGGTCCTATTAATATTTCAGGTGTTGTGAAACATTTTGCATTTGTATTAGTACATTACGACTCCCATTGGATCACAATGAAAAAGGTTCACCAAATCACCACAGAATCACTTATTACATTTCTAAAATATATGTTTTCATCAGAAAGTATACCAGCTACCCTTGTTACAGATAATGGAGTACAGTTAACATCTTTAGCAATGTCTGATTTTTTAATGCACCTCAAAACCATTCACACAAGAACAGCTTTATATTGCCCACGCGCCAATGGTCCAGTTGAAAGATTTAACGGTATGGTCAAAGAATGTATCCAGTTAGCTACCATAAACCACCTTAATGTAGAAAATGTTATCCAAGACATGCTATTGGAATATCACACTACACCTAATTCCATCACTAACATATCTCCATTCTCAGCATTAAAAGGCAGAAAACCGAGCACCAAATTATTTTCTTCATGGTTGGGTGGACAAGACAAAGTTGAACACAACTCTCTGTCTATCAAAACCAAAATCATTCTACACCAAAATAAATATAAAATATATTATGACATCAAACATGGCACTAAACAGCATCCATGGATGGTGGGTGATTGGATGTATGTGAAAAAACAGTAGGAAGAGCAGGAATATTTTGATCCCATGTGTACTGTTGACATTAAACAAAATGTGGTTATTATGGCTAATGGTCAATGTTGGAGCATGGATAGACTTGTTAAACACACACCATCTTCTAGCCCCTGTGGAAATAATACCTGTGGTACTTTTTCAGAAATAAAAAATACATCACATCAAGCTGAAAGGACCATCTTAAAAAAACAACCAAAAGACAGATCCATGCTCTTAGTTGGCATGAAGACTACAAAAAGAATGCATTAACCTTATCTTAGGAATGTTCAATGTTTCTATATCCCTTCTTTGTAAATTGTGAAAGTTACAAGTTGTTTATTCTTGTCTCATTTATCAGGTGGGAAGATGTGTTGTAATGAGTAAGGTAAAAATATAATATTTTCCTACTCCCTTCCACCCTCAGAATGTTGATATATTCCTCCAGTTACCTGTGAGCTGTATTTAGAATGTTATAACCGAGGGAATACTGTGAGAAGATCTGTCAAACTGGTAGTTGTGGTGGAGCAGCGGAGATGTAGCATAAAGGTGTCTAATTCTGAAGGACTACAAGTTTTTCTTCATAACACATTTATTTAAACAAGTATGGCCGACAGGGTTTACAAACTTCGGGCCTGATTTAGATCTTGATGGAATTGGCCCCGCCATTGGTTTTCCGTTTTCCGTTCTGCTACCTTGGCAGTCCTTCCACTCTGTTTAAATGTTAGTGGGACCATAGACGAAAGACTGCCCAAGTCCCTCCGACTCTGCCAGGAATCTACATCCACGTCAATGCCACCATTGGAAACAGCGGCTGGCAGTGGGACTCTAGCCAGTGTTTCCACCAGGTCAATCACGATGTGCCTTCCCACCAAGGCAACTGTGAAGGGGAAACCTCCACACCCGATTTTGGCAGATTGGAAAGGAAATGTGGTAAAAAGCTACCTCTTTTCCAGTTTTCACTTCTGTTTCCACTGGAACCTGACCGGACCAGTTCTGGCATTGCTGCTGTCACTTGAACACAAAGGAAAATGACCCCGTCGTTGCTGGCCTCGAAGGTGAGTAGTCTATATTACCCATTAATGTTGACTTGTGACTGAGCAGTAGCTCAGGACCTGTGTGTTAACATCCATGTCCTACAAAACATTTTAAAATACCTGTGTAATGCATATGTTTGCACTAGATGTGTCAGTAAGTTAATGTCACACACCTGTGCAAACACCTGTTGACATTCAAACATTTTATTTTTTTGGTAGTGTAAGTATTCATTACCTAAATTAGTAATTGCATCAAAATCCCAAATTACCTCACAATTGTCAGCAATGGCAATGTTTCAACTTTGCAATGGGACATGTCAGTGAGGTGTTCTATTTCCAGTAAAGGATATAAGTCAGAATATGTTTCTCAATGTTACATTACTTACAATCGATTGAAACAATGAATTGAACAGGACTGAGCAATGTGGAGCATATTTTGTGAAAGTTGAACTCAAGTATCCATCCATGTCCTACTTATCTTAATGTTCATTATTAAGGCATATCTGACAGTAGACAATGTTGTATTGATACACTTTCTCCTGGTTTTGTTGCCCCTCACTTATACCCTTTTTATTGACCAGGGGTAACCTCCTCCCCAGGAAGGGGCATCTATTGAGCAAATCTCAGGCACCTGAAGGCTTGGGTGGGAGTATGTATGGTAGGGGTCAAGAAAATGTAGCTTAGGAATTGGGTTGGTAGAGTAAGGGTAGGAGGGGAGTGAGTGAATTGGTAGGTTGAGGTAGAGGGAGCTGGAGTGGGTGAAGTTGTTTTGCCTGTATGTGGGTGTTGTGTCAATAGTGTGTGAATGTGTGTTTTCCTGCTGCTCATAAAAGGGAAAATGTTTTGCAGTTTTTTAGAAACAACATATTTTATAATAACTAAATATTATCCCTTTAATCATTTGGCCCTGAACCTTGGACAGAACAGTTCTAATTATTCTGACAATATTGCTGCAACTTCACAGTTTGTTTGAGTACTTCCGCTCTTCAGCTACTTAAGTTCTCCTAAATGAGGCATAAATGGGAGGGAAGCAAAGATAACAAACTGTGTTGGGGTGTGCTAGACTGTCATTCATCATAGTTCAATCCTTTGTGTAGGACGCCATGGGGAGGCCTTGAAAAGGAATACCAAAAGAGGGTGTGAGATGGCTTAAAAGAGCTGTAATATTATCTAATAGGACAATTAGGCTACAGATGTTGGGTTGTACCCTAGGGCTATTGGTTTTATTTCTTTCTTTTTCCAATTGAAACATTATTTTGGGTGCACCAACATACTTCCACATAATCAGTCAGTCTGTGTTAGTTTGATGTTATAGATTTTGTGATCTTAAACCTAATAGTAATAAATGAGATGTCCGCCTGTATCGGCTATCCTAGGATCGTTTGCCATGATGGCCAAGATCTATGACCAAAAGGGCTTGACCTGTAGACAGTCCCACCAAATGTGTTGGAAATGCTCTAGCATGCCAGAATCACTCCAGTGAGAGTGTTTTAAAATAATATTTTTCCATATTTGAAGTTATTTTTTTTGTTATATTATTTTGTGTTCTTTTATTATTTGAATACAAATTGTTTTGGTTTATGTCTCGGTTTGTTGGGTTTTATGTGGGTTTTGGGTGGATAGCCTGTCAAAATTATTAAAGGTGTGCATTTTTAATTTAAATATTTGTTTAAGTATTATTTTGTTGGCTAAAAAACGTATCAATTTTGTGTATGAAATTTGTTTCTATTCATTCCCGTTAACAAAGTATTTTTTTTAATAATTGTTGGAAGTTACAAATTAATATTGTTTGAAATAAATGATTATGTTAGTTTAAATTTGCATTTCAGATATTATTTCATTGATAAAATGTGTTGTATTTATATAACTTTTGTTGGTTTTATTTATGAATAATATTATTTTGTAATATTTAATAGGCGGTACATTTCACACGTGTGTGTGTATACGTGTGTGTGTGTTGATCAGCTTGGATTTGGAATAAGTATACTAATTCTCTCTCCTTCCAAGAGCTTAATGTTTACGTCAGTGTTGCTTATTTTAGACTCAGAACAGTAAATCTGACTTGTTCAGAGTCCAAGAGTTTCCCCAGTGTTGTTTAGTTTGGAATAGGAATAGTAGTTTTAATCCCCCAAGAGTCGTCCTCTTTCCCTCTTTCCCTGAAGTCACTGAGGGCCTGATTATGAGTTTGGTTGTCGGACTGCTGGGCTGCCATATAGGCGGTCCCAATAAGACCACTGCGCTGGCGGTCTCCAGACTACTACATTACGATATATGCAGGCTGAACCACGACTGCTAAGACAAATGGTGCGCCACCCGCTACGCAGCGGTTTGCAACCTTTCCACTGCACACTCCGTTGCCGTCATGGCTGCAGGGAACCTCTGAGCGCATCACAAAAACACAGTCTACATGGTGGTCCCCTTGCGGCAGTTAGTTGACAGCGGTTGATCATCGCGGTACACATTCAGCGAAGCATACATTGGCCAAGTGGACACACCTGCAAATTACGCTATAAAACACACCCCTGATCCTTTGGCCCTCCAATGCATTACAGCAAGACAGATGCCAGAGACCATTACTATATAGCACAGATAGATTAGGCACCCGTTATTTTTCACCATCCCATTTTACACCTTGCATGTACTTTTTTCCGTTTACTCCCTATTTCACTTTCCCTGTTAAGTAAGTCCCTTTCATCACCTTTAATTATCATCCATGTCATGGTCCAAAAATCCCTGTTTTTCAGAAGATGAGTTGAGAGTCATGGTGGATGAAATCATAAGAGTAGTGACACAATTGTTTGGAACCCAACTCCAGCACATGCCTCTCAATATGAAAATGGAAATATCTAAAGGATCATTGATCGAGTAAATTTTGTAGGCATCACCCTGCGCACAAAGGAGGACATATGGAGAGGTGGAACAACCTGAGGAGGGAAGTGCTTTCCCTGGCCTCCGGACAACACCTGGGGTCCCTAAAGTCTGGCGGTGCTCCTTCCTGTGTCCCCTTACAACGATTTCCCTTGAGGGAGAATGACTAGGCTATCCTGCATCCTGAGGGCTTGACATGTATAGCTGAGGGAGCAGAGCCTGGTAAGTCACACCACAAAAGCTGTCAGAAATCCTCATTGTCCTGTATGCTCACATCTCACCTTTTGCCACTGGGTTGTTCAACTACTTTCCCAACATGATACACCCAGAGTACCAGAGATGTAAGCTTCTCACTGTGTATTGTCCTACAGAACATCACATGCTTCAATCCCCATTACATGCCATATGTTGAAATGGGGCCTGTAACTGTTTCAGCATCAACAGATCCTCCCAGGCCCCATGGTATGTGTCAACATGTAAATGTATAGCCACACCTAAATGCAATGAGCCAACAGATATATATGACTAAATATTTGTCAAGTGTTGGGAAGTTGAGAGAGTGACATGCCTACAACTACCAGGTGGCCCTCTTTCTGTAACACAAACCAACAGGCCATACTGCACTTGAATAATATTATTTTGTAATATGTTTACATTTAATAGGCTGTACATCTCTAATGTGTGAGTGTGTACACATGCGTGGGTGTGAGTGTGTGTGTGTGAACATACATATATATTCATATTTATTAATGTAAATATTTTACTTTTTCAAATGATATACCCACCCCTTGCGATTTATCATTTGTGTAGTGTTGGGAGCCAGCAAGTGACATGCCTACAACTACCAAGAGGCCATGTTTCTGTAACTCAAACCAACAGGCCATTTTGCACTTGACCAAATACACCTGTCTGCCATCTCTCAAATGATGTACCCTCCCCTGGGATTTTAGCATTTGTGTATTGTTGGGAGCCAGCAAATGACTTGCCTACAACTACCAGGAGGCCTTGTTTCTATAACTCAAACGAGCATGCCATTCTGCACTCAAATATGTACACCTGTGTGCCATCTCTCAAAATTATGTACCCTCCTCTGGGAGTTTAGCATTTGTGTAGTGATGTGAACCAGGATGTGACATGCCTACAACTACCAGGAGGCCCTGTTTCTATAACACAAGGCAACAGGCCATTTTGCACTTGACCAAATACACCTGTATGCCATCTTTCAAATGATGTACCCACCCCTGGGAGTTTAGCATTTGTGTAGTGCTGTGAGCCAGCAAGTGACATGCCTACAACTAGCAGAAGGCTCTGTTTCTATAACTGAAGCCAACAGGCCATACTGCACTTGATCAAATCCACCTGTGTGCCAACTCTCAAATGATGTTCACTCACCAGGGAGTGAGCATTCTACATATCATGCTCAACTCAGAGATATATCTGTCTACCTAGCTTGCTCTTGTCCTGGTATCTCAAAATAAAATTATTCAGGACAGGAATGACACCAAGGCATAAAGCTGCTTGATCAGATTGGTAGTGGCCGCTAACACATTTACTTAGCACTGCTTGTATGATGGCTACAGCTGTATATACAACAAAGTTGTGTGTTTGCCCATATTCCACACAACTAGGGCTTGGAATTATCAAATACACATCCCTGTGTTGGCTTAAACGTTTGTAAGATGTCATGTTGATTCCCCCATCTAAAGTACAACTGATTAGCACCTCTTATGAGCTGCTTGAATGTAATAGCTTCTGCATGCTTTATACAAGTCAGGTCAGCAGCTTCAATACCATTGTAACATAGCACAATCAGCTAAGCTACCACTTAAGATTGTCCAAGCTCTCTACTTAAAGTGAAATAAAACCTTTGGATGTAGATTACACATTTCAAATAGAGTGTATTTTATTTCTCAACAGGTTGAGCTAGCACAAAACTTGCCCAGACATTGTTTACTGACCAGACACCCAACCCTCTTCTGAATGAATCCCTCAGTGATGACGATACTCCTGGACACCTTCATGTGGATGACAGTCCTGGCCCATTTGGGCAGCCTGGTCAGATGGCTAAAGTGAGTCTCACTGTGCCCACAATGGCACCTTCCACACGAGTTACATCAATATCACAGACAACAATTTGTACCCCCTGTGTGCCTAGCACAGTTGCTACCATCTTGTGCTCCCCAGTCCTGCATCCAAATCCAGACACTGAGGGCCCAGGACCAAGTTGAAGAGGGCATCCTGTGCCAGGGGCACAGGCTAGTGGGGGTTGTGTAAGTGGGAGGAATGCTGTGAGCCAGCAGAGTGAGGTCATTAGGCTTGCTCCTGACCAGGATACGATCAGCCAACTCTTCGGGTCTATCATGAGTCCCAAGGCATGATGGGCCAGGTGCTGACTGTACTCCGGGAAATGAAGCAGCTGCAGAGGGACCAGATCCAACAAATGGATGCCCATAATGCACACATGAGCACTCTAACAGTGGTGCTTAGGGACATCCACACAACCCTGAGCAGGGCTTTTCAACCACCATCCAGTCCTTCGTGTGGCCCAACCACATCAAGCCCAAGTACTTCTATGGCAGATTCTTACCCTGTGGCACCTCAGCCTCTCCGTCCTCTGCAATGTAAGTAACGTTACTGTGCAGGACGATGTTATGGAGTATGCAGCAGGCCAGGATGATCTGACACACCTTCCCAGGTGAATAGAGGAGGGCTCCCCCTATCTTGCCCAGACAGCACAATCAGTCTTTCAGGAGCCGAAAAGCCCACTCCACTGACCGCTGTGTTCTTTAATGGGTCTCATTGAAGAGGACTTTCCCTGGCATAGTTGGATTTATCAGTGGTGTTAACAACTAAGGAAGGTTGGGATATGTTGAGTCTCCTGTTTTGTATTGAGACATAAGCGTTACAAAGAGTCACACACTTCCTGATTACAGCACCTGACGTTACACACAGAAAGTTAGGACAGATGTTCCTTACCAACAAGCCAGGCCCTCGCTGTTTGAAATTGCGACATCAGCTGGGGTATGGTACTGTTCCACATTACAATGGAATCATGTGCTGAACCTGGGAACAGGGCAAAGACAATTGAAATTTATAAATCTGTCAAGCAGACAACTGCACTTTAATAGAATGGAAGTTCTGCCTGTTGTGATAGACTTGTTCACTTTCATGCGGGGGCACTGATGCAGTATGTGTGCCATCAATGGCTCCCACCGCATGTGGAGGGGACCAAATCCATAAAAGTCAACCTTCACATTCGCTAAATCCTCCCTTCTGGAGAACCTGATATAGATGTCAATGTGTTTCATCATTGCTGATAGCAGGTTTTTTAACACACCACTGAAGTTTGGTTGTGATATACTAGCATGTATAGCCACTGTATATTGAAAGGACCAGGAAGTGTGGTACTGCCATGAGTCTCACAATGGGTGGTATACATGTTGGATTAGTGTTCTGAGGCATGAGATCTGGCTGTAACTCACAACATAAACCCTGGATTGTTTGCCTATAATGAAGGAAATGTTTAATCAAGTCACGTTCTTCCATGGTCTGAAGGTCAGGAAATGGACCCTCCCCCAGGGTGCCTAATTGTGGAATCAAATGATTTGGAGCATTAGCCACTGTGTCTAGACCAACATACCTGATGATTGACAACAAAAACATGTGTCAAAAAGTTAGAGACCGAAAATACATTACACCCATTACACATCAAAACAGTCTAATACCCAAGCTCCAGCTATGATCCCCATGGTTGTCTAGGCATGTGTCTACAACATACTGTATATGTGCACATATCATTCCTATCTGCTCCTCTTGTGCCCTTTGATATTGTAAAGTATGTTTTGACTGCCAGAAATGCCGTCACCAATGTCTTACAGTACACTGCGGTAAAATGACATCAGTGATCAGCAACGCACTACACTGATGATTGTGTAGGAGAATCAACATATCAAGGGATGTTGACATATTTTGTGAAGTTTCTGCACAGTTATACATGTTGTGATGCATATTACAGTCTACATAACTGTAGTTTCAACCACCAAAATGGCGGATTCCTGACCTCGTTTATTGGACTTAGGGAACCTCCCTCTGCAGCGGAAGTCAACCACACGGTTGGCAGTTTCAACCGCGGAGGTCACAGGTATAGGCTAACGTTATTGACTGTGATGGTTGTGGCCCAATTGCTGTGTTCGTCAATGGTGATGACCACGTGTATGGCGCATTTTGGAAAATTAATCACTTGCCTCCTGACACTGCTGACATCAACACCTCCACCACGTCAGCTGCTGTCAACTGCCTTTGGGAGCAATCATACCAGGCCAACCAGGTAAAAGGGCCCCTGCCTTCTCTCCAGAAGAGCTGGAGAGGCGAGAACAAGAGGTTCTTCCCCTGTACGGCCATTTCTATGGCTCAGCAGAGGAGCAGGTAGCTACTTCATTGGCATATCTGACACTGTTCAACGTCACTCTTTTCTTCCTCACAGGCTACAATGTGCCTCTGAGTCCCAGTGAGTTACTTTGGTGCCTGTTGTCACAATCTGAGCTCCATACATAGGATGTACAGGTTTTCAAGTGTGGAGCCCTGTACTCTGTGTTTTTCAAATGACCATTGTGTTGTGTGATGTGTGATAAGCCCTAGATCCTCCTGGTTTTGCATTCATATGTCTATGCAAGTGAGCGGTGCAGACAAACAATGATATATCTGATGATGTTGATGGTAAATGGCACAGCAAATGTATTAGCATCACAGTATAAGCTGTGTATGTATACTGTTTGAATCAGTTGAGGATGTTGGTATCAATGCGTAAAGTCCCACTGATCACCCAGCTCAGATCTGGCCTTGGCAAAGTGTGGTATGACAACAAAGTAAATATCATAGAGCCCTTCAGAGTGCCATACAACCATGATCTCACATGTAGAATGGCCACAGGATGTACTGTCATGCATGGAAGTGTTGGAAATGTGATGTTTATTTAGGTTCTGTAAGCTAAGCCTGCAGAGGGCAAGGTCTGTCAAAGCCTTTCCACAGCGTGGGACGTAGCCCAGGCTGGTGCACGGTAACTGTGGCTATGCAAGTGATGCACCAAGCCCACTCACTGTAGACCTTCTGATCCTTGGATGTGGCTGAAATGAGTCTTCATAAGCAAGATTGTCAATGTATGATATTGACTTTTGAAAGGCCCCTTAGTCCCACAGATGGCCTGTGTGCGATACACCAGGGGAGTTGTTGTTTGTGTATGTATGGTAGTTGGTGCATTCTTATGAAGACATTCCAACTTCACCAAAAACCTCACAGTGTGAGGTGGGGGATGGGCCCTTGGAGGGAGCATGGCTTAGTGCCGAGAAGCACCTAAGAGGCCTTTTTGTCTCCACCCGGTCCCATATCCCCCTAAAAAAACAAGAACAAAATCTTGCTGAGGCTGTTGCCGACATGCTGTGGTGTTTTCACTCCTATTCATGGACATCAGCAGTTAAAAGCCTCTAAAAAGGAGCTGAAAACCACTGGTTACAGTGATTTTTAGATTGTTTTCCCTGACACTGTGTGATTACCGGGAGACCGCTTTATCGGAGACAATATTGTGTGTCACACAGTGGCATTGTGTGAGTTGGCAGCTCTGCTGATGTGCCCTGCCTATTGTCCCAGTGACAAGGGACACAACAGAGTACAGCCCACTACCAATATACTCTCTTGGGCAGAATCATGGCTGATTACATTGGTCAATTATCTCATATTGTTTCATGTTATCTGTGTCATTTGTACCCTATAGTCCCCTTGTCTTCAGTGTGTCAGCCCCAACATCGAAAAACATGAGGTAAATAGATCACTGTACTCAGCCATGTGTCTGTTCAAGTGAGCATATTGGCATCTGTACCCAACAGGCCACTTGTCTTCAGTGTGTCAGGAGTGCTGCCACTGACTCTTATGTGATAGTGGCCATCAAACATGTGACATGCATGTGACATGGCAAACACTGTCCTTTATGTACAGTCTGTGACAATACTTTCCCTTGGTAAGTAGGGAATGTACAATTACATGATTTGGGTGACATCACTGTTGGCAACAGGATTTGTGCTGACATGTGAGCATGTGTACCTTGCACTTTTGCAGTATCAATTCATCTACTGTTTTATACAAGATCTACCTGTCTTCAAGGGAGGAGGTCTGATTCCTTCAAATATGTGTTCATGCCAAACTCTCCTGGAAAATATTTTTGTATAATGGCTATAACGTTCATGTGGGACCACAGCCAGGAGTGGGTCGACATTGTTTGTAGGGTCACACATACCCTAAGCCATTACTCCATGTAATTTCTCATGTACAATTAATTGCAGGAGCAATGAAGGACATGACAGGAAGACCTACAGTACTTACTCACAGTGTTCATTTTCATGCCATTGATTTGGAAATATATGGCTACATGCTTAGCACATGTCAATTGCTGTAGGTTCATTACCTGACTGAATCATGTTAAAGGCCCTCTTCAGATGATGGAGATTCCCTGGGCCACAACAACATTCAATGGACTAATGGCTTTTAATTATGCAATGTTAGAAGGGTGTTCTCAAGTTATTCTGGTCTCTGAGGGAAAAGAGGATATTGTCTGTGTATAGCATTTGGTTTTTGCAACCCACGGGCATCACAATGCCCTGATTGTGGTCAGGCTGGCAGATGGCAGCCGCCAAGTGTTCTAAAGCCGAAAGGAACAATAGAAGGGATAATGGGCAGCTCTGTTACGTTCCTGTGCAAATAAAAAATGCCAGCTTCATATACCTTTGTTGTCAATCTACACAATAGGAGCCAACTAACCTTCATCAGAAATTTAGGCTCAATCCCTACCATGCCCATCGTGCAGAAAAGGTACCCCCAGTCAACCAGGTAAAGGCCTCTGAATCCAACAATAGCACAAATTTGCATCTGCTTCATTACACACTTGCCGCAGGACATTTGTTAGGAAATGCATGTACTTCCTCGAAAAGCAAACAGCCATAAACCCACAAAATCCACTTGTGAGATGGGTATAAAGCTTGGAATTACCTTTTTGAGTCGCCAACAGTGCGTTCGCAAGCACTTTTATGTCTATATTTATAAGTAATATCAGGCAACAGCTCGCGCATTGAGCAGGATCTTTGCTGGGTTTCAATATCAAACTAATATGGGCTTTGTTGAACTCTGGACTAAACGTACCCCCATCTTCCAGTTCTTTGAAGACTTTGTAGAACAGGGACATCAGCAGGTGTTTGTTGATTTTACAAAATTCAAAAGAGAAACCATTGTTATTACAAAAGTCAACAATTATTTCAGAGGTTTCTGTTATCTCCCCTCCTAGAAGCTGTCTGATCATCTCTGATAGGGTTGGAAGTAGAATACTGTCAAAAAGTCCTGCGCACATTGAAGATCATCCGGCACCTCAGAACAATAGAGGCTGCCTATGAAATGAGAAACTGTTTCTGCTATCTCAGCTGCATGGGTCTGGAGCCTTCCAGTTTCATCCTTAATCACTGATATGGCTTGCCTAGCCTTCTGTTGTCACAAGTGGGTTGCTGGCAGTGAGCCTGCTTTTTCCCCTTGCTCATAATAGCACCACTTAAGGTGCAACAGGGCATATTCAAACTGCATCACGAACCAGGAGTTAAGATCACATTTAGTGGCTTCCAAATAAGGTAAGAGGTGTAGCATAGTGTGAGATATATAGCTCCCCGTGAGGTTGAAAAACTCCTCTTCCAGGATTACCAGTTTTACCCAGGCCTCCCATTTTTCAAATGCTGAGTCCCTCATAAGTAATGATCCCAGTTTTCCATTTTTACTGATTTTTACAGATAAATACTGACAGAAAACAATGGGACATATTTACACGAAAGTGGTACATTGATTCTGATGCATCACTTTTCTTGTGTCGCCCCTGCCCCATCTAACAACACCATGGTTGCGCAATATTTACAATACGGCATACCATGATGGTCATTAGGACAATAGCATCGCATCTTTTAATGCTATTGTGGCGCTTTGCTGCACTAGCATCAATTATTTTGATGCTAGTGCAGCAAAGCACAAAGAGGCCCATTGATTAAAATTGTTGTGTCATTTTAACGCCTGCTCTGAGCAGGCATTAAAAATGATGGAAAAATGGTGCAGTGAAATGTTGTAAATTTCACTGCAACATTTTTTTCTTTGTAAATACGGCGTCGGAGAAAGGACTCCTTAACACTGCCTTTGCGTAAAAAAAAAAGAAAATGATGCTTGGGTGGTGCAAGGTAGCGCTAGGTGCTTCTAAAAATGCCCCAGTGTGTTTCCTGTCAAAACTTATTTTTAAATGTGGAAAAAAATTGAAAATTGTGCTTCTTGTGGGTGACTTTCTATGTTGTTTTTCGTGACTTCCATGACAACAGCTGAGCAGATAGCATGGGAAGTTAAAAAACAGGTTGATATTTCCCTAGATCTAGGCATATGTTAACATATATTTGTATTATAATGCTGATTTTACCTAGGGGTGTATTATTTTGCTATATTTGGCTGCTTAATTTGCCAAAACGCGACAGGGAGCAAAGTATGAGTGTGTGTTTTTCAGTTAAGTAAATGCCGAAATATACCATTTTACAACTCTACTTATTGCCAAAATACAAAATAAATATGCATAAATACAAAAAGGATGTTCAAAAAATAAATATGGATA
Source organism: Pleurodeles waltl (assembly GCF_031143425.1). Taxonomy (NCBI): domain Eukaryota; kingdom Metazoa; phylum Chordata; class Amphibia; order Caudata; family Salamandridae; genus Pleurodeles; species Pleurodeles waltl. The sequence continues at coordinate 963,874,844 of NC_090450.1, forward strand.
AATACAGACGGGAATGTTAAAATAGAAATGCCTTATAACCGGGAGCCCTACTCATAAGATTTCCCCAAATTGTAGCTTTCCCTGCAGAACAAAGATCTTGGGACTAGGGTGAGGTAGGTTCATTGTCCTCTGAGCACTGGCAGTGATGTGTTAGTTTCTGTTTGCCAGCGGGTGCAACATGCACCAGGTCCACCTCCAACAACATCGGAGAATGGTCAGCTACTTCACCCTCCACTATGCTACAGCCCCTCGGTAGGACTAGCAAGGAGTAGCACACAAGAAAATAGTCTATTCTGGAGCAGGTACGATGTATACAGGATATGAACGCGTATTCCCTGTCACAAGGGTGAGCTAGGCGCCCGAGGTCCTGCAGGCCATGTCCTATGACATGAACACCCAGTTCCGGGCATTGGTCTTATCTCAGACTCCCTCCCCATCTAAATATGGATCAAGTTTTATGTGTGAGTCCCCATCTATGATGGTCTTGAGAGCGCCAAACTCTGTCAAGACTCCGGAGAGGGAGGAAAGGAAATTGATCCTGCACTGAGTGGGAGCAGAGGCAGGTCCCACTACTAGTGAACGATCTGCTGGTCTTTCCAGGTTTTCTGTATTGTGTTGGGCACGATTAAGATGAAGAATGACGATGTCACACCTCTTCGGGGATGCATACGAGCCAGACGTCGGGCGAGTATCTCTGATGAAACTACTGCTAACAACTCTGCCCATCTGTAGGGTCCTGCTGGACATGTTCTAGTGTTTTACCAGCCTCTCTGCTGAGGGCTGGCCAACACTACACCCATCCAATCCCTCTGTGTCTCATTCCAGAGCTGATAAATGGGCTTCTTGCAGTAGGGCTGTGTCAAGGGTTATGTGGTAATGTATGCAAGAGTCCTTTTCCGCTTAATATAGTGGTTGAAACCACTGATAATAATGGACTAAATACATAGAAACTTAAACTGTGATTGAAGGGGCATCAGGAAGAGCAGTTCAAAAACCAAACCTAGCTTAGCCAGTGCGCATTTCTCTTTAATTTGCGCTAAAGCCTCAAACCATGAACAAAATTGTGAAGTTCTCTATTTGCCCTGCGTTTATAATGATGTCTAGCAGATAGCGCTTGATCGTCACACATTTTCATCATTTTGCTAGGCTAGCCAGAATACAGGTAAGGAGACATGAAAAGCAGCTCCCTGCTAGTGACTGGGTGAGCCCTGTCAACCACATACATGACAAAAGTTTATAAGAGGAAAGTGGGAGATTAAAATAAAAAAATAAAAAAAACAGGAGAATATGTTTCCCATACTGACTTCTATTGAAGCAGAAGAAATTTAAGGTGAGAGACAAACAAAATCAAGCCAGGTTTTTCTGAAAGAATCGTGTTTTTCCCGCCTTAATCGGGTGCATTGGCATGTATGTAACCATTAGTCAGTTTAAAGGGTATTAGGGGCGTAACCCAGGCTCCTGCAGGGCCCCCAACTTTTCAGCCCCACAATAGCGTTCCAGGTCCTCCCATTCAGCCCAAGACCAAGAAATATTTGTGAGATGTGGGAGTCTTAGGGACTCCTCATCACATTTCACAGAGGGGCCCCATCATTTTGTGTTGCGCCACTCTAGAATATATAGGGACAGAATTACAAGGAACTGGTGCAGCGCGGTGCTGTGCCAAAATCAGCAGCACCACGCCCGCCAGTTTTGAAATTGAGGGCTGCGCCGTATTTACAAAAATACGCCACACTCCTGCATTTCCCCCTGTGCCAGCGCTAAATTAAGCAGCCTGCGCCAAGGCAGGCATCCTTGCACCATAGTGAAAGGGTGTCTGCGTTGAGCAGTGTGATTGTTTATGTGCAGGAGGAGCCCCTTCCTGCAAATAAACAACCTACAATGGCGATTTGGCACTTCTAAGTACCAAAGTATTATTTTTGAATGATTGTTTTTGTGCAGGAAGGGACACCTCCTGCACATAAACAATCATCCATTAGATTTTGCCTCTTTCTATGTGTGCTGCAGAATGCATCACGCATGGAAAAAGCAAAAAAACTAGGAGGAATAAAAGTATTCCTCCTCGTTGTGCTATGCTAATGCCACTTCTGGGTTGGCATTAGTTTTTGGTCTTGCCCAGTGCTTGAAATGGAAAAATTAAAGTGCCGGTACTCTGTGTCAGAGTACCTGCTTGTTCCTGAGAAGTGCCGGTACTCTCCTATTAAAAGTATTACGTTTTTCTTGAAATGTGCCGGTACTCTCCCTCTCAAAATAAAAAAGTGCCGGTACTCGGTACCGGACAGTACCGGCCCATTTAAAGCACTGGTCTTGCCACAGATTTATGATTCCTTGTAAATCAGGGGCAGCATCAAACGCAATGGGTGTTGCAGTGGAACGCCCACAGCAACACCCATTGCACGCCTCTCCGACGCAGAAAACTGCGTCGAAGGGGCCCATATTTACAAGGAGGCGTAAAACCACAAAAAGTGGTGCTACCTCTCCTTGTAAATATGGAGAAGTGGTTAGCGCCATCGGAGCGTCGCAAAAAGTGACGCTCCGGTGGCACTAGGGCCTTGTAAATCTGGGCCAATATTTTGTTTCGATTAACAAGCATCATAACTGTGGACAGTGAAGTATTTTCTCCAGCTAATCCCTGTAAACCATCATCGGCTCAGGCTCTACTTTAAGATGCCTTTTGGATTCCAGTGCAATGCGTTTTTGCCTCACTGCACGGGTTTAACAACACGTGGTTAGGTTTTACAATTTAATAACCGTTCAGCAGCCTTGGAAACCACCGATCTACACATTGTATTTGAGCGCATACATTAGAGAAATATATGATGGGTGTCCATGTTTTGAACATTGGTGTCTTAAGATTCTGGATACATTTAAAAACCATTTTATGCTCATTTGCTTTAAATAAACTTGTCACTTTCATAGGTTGATTATGCATGATCGTCCTTTGTGTGAGCCATGCCTGTGTGTGTGTGTGTGTGTGTGTGTGTGTGTGTGTGCGCGCGCGCGCGTGCGTTCCTGAGTACGTGTGTGCGCGGGTGCGTTCCTGAGTGCGCGTGTGTAGTGGCAGAGATCCTGAGACCAGGAAGAGAAGCACGTCAAGCTGTAGCAGCCAATAAGCGGTGGGTAAATTTGCATAGAAAAGACGACCCCGCACGAAGTCAATGATTTAAGTAAAGCTCGGGAAAGGCCAAATCATGAAGTTTCTGCTTCAGGATTTGGACCGCTACTTAGCGCGGCACCATGTTGTGGGCACTGCTTCTCCTCACGCTGATCTATTGCAAATGTAATGCTTATGTACTAACATGTTTATCAGATTGATGACTTAAAATATGATTGACTTCCCGGAAGACATGGTTCTTTACTCTGACAGGCTGTTTTTGTATATATTTTTTCAGCTTCTTTTTCCCAGTTTGTGGTGACTCAGGAGGCCTCGGTGACCGTGTCTCCAGGAGGGACAGCCAAGCTCTCCTGCAGCCGCAGTGGTGGGTCGGTGACTGGTAGTAATTACCCATCCTGGTACCAGCAGAGGCCGGGTGATGCCCCTGTGTTGATTGTCTACAGCACCAGCAGTAGCAACAATGCCAGACCCTCTGGAACCCCTGCCCGGTTCTCTGGGTCCATATCCGGGAGCTCTGCCTATTTAACTATAACTGGAGCAGAAGCCGGGGATGACGCGGTGTATCATTGTCTTCTGTACGCGGGCAGCGGGAGCTACATCTGCACAGTGACGAGATCGAAAGGAGAAATGAGACCAAAACCTCTCCCCTTCCACTCACACCAGTTGGTCTTTGTTCGTTATTTAGCCCTGCGTTTTCTTGTGTGTTGGTGCACACCGGTGCAAGGGCGAGATAATGCCACCTATTTTCACTTAAGATCATTGAACTTGTTTCTTCCGCGTAGTGCTTAATTTGTAAATCAAAACCTACCGGTGCCCACAGCTCTCCTCTTAAACAAGCGCCTGCTGTAATTAAATGTGCGAGCACCGAATACTGATGCAGCGTAATCCTGAAGCCATCTCGGGCCTCTTTAATCCACTGACGGCCACACTCTACCCCTTCAGCTCACTCTTGCTGCTTTCTCCTTTCTCCCTTTGGGGTGCTTTTTCGATTTTCTCTTCCTCCGTCTTTCCATATGAGGCTTCGCACCAGAATCAACAAGCACAAATTAAGCACTGCTTCCGCTGTGAAATATCCGTAACTCGTTTCTGGTGATCTCCTCCCTCTGACTGTGATATAGAATAAAAGGGTGGGTGATTGGGACCTCTGCCTATCTGTAGTATATGTTATGCCTATCTGTAGTATATTTTCAGCTGCCACACTGAATGAGTCTTTATCAGCACATAAATATTTTTAAATGACCTGAGACTTGAAACAGCATTTATCAAAACATATAACTTAAAAGTGCCACTCTGTGGAGACAGGTGTCTAATCTGTTACTGAGACCTGTTTCTTATTCACATGTGTATGGGCGAAACACATCACTGTCCAATAGGATTGCTTCTCTGGGATGGGGGTAAGGACGAAAGAGCACAGAACCGTATGGCGTGGGGCCTGACTCCTTGAATAAAACATAGATTACAATGTATGGACTTGTGCCTCCGCCTAGTACACACATACAACTCCCTAAGACATAAACAAACCAAGCTTTCACCAAGGGTATCCGCGGAAGTCGATTCACCAAAATAGCTGTAACAGAATCAATTAGCAGAACATTAGTTGACCTCTATGACATCACAGGAACGGACATTATATGACTTGTGAGCCTGAATCCCAGGGAGCGATGCCGTAAGATCTAGTGCCTCGTGACATCACAATAATTGATGGAATGAAGCCTAGTGTATGCATTAAGGAGAAAATGCATTGCAAAATTACAAGATTCACAAAAAGAAAGTAAAACAATAAGGATGGTTATGCCCATGGTACCAGTGCTTAATTTGTGCTTGTTGTTTCCGGTGCTGAGCACCGGCACTTATTTTTGCGGGACGGCGCTTATTCTTCTGCCCCAAGCATTTGCTGCGAGCAAAAGACACATATGGGAAAGACGGAGGAAGAGAAAAACGAAAAAGCGTCACAAAGGTAGAAAGCAGAAAGCTGCATGAGTGAGCTAAAGGGGCAGGGAGTGGCTTTAAATGCATTGAAAAGGCCTGAGGTGGCTTCAGGATTACGCTGCCTCAGTATTCTGTGTTCCCACATTTAATTGCAGCAGAGGCGTGTTTAAGAGGAGGGCTTCGAGCACCGGCACATTTTTACTTACAAATTAAGCACTGCATGGTACCATTTGGTACAGTTTTGTATGGACCATATATAACCATACAGAAGTGCTCAATACACTTCTGAATGTACTTATTTTGTGGAACTAAAAATGTAGTCTCCCCATGGGAGCTGCATACAATAGTGCTCACCTCAACACACTTTACGTTCTGTTCTGGGCACTGATGCTGGCTCCTCTGAGGCCAGGGTTGCTATGTGCAGGTCATGGGGCACAAATGCAAATCCAGGTGAACCCAAAATGATGTGTACGACATATGTCCAACTCACTGTGTCATTTTATGGATTTTTTGCACAGAAGCATTCACTGAGCCTTATTTTGTGGCTTAGGAGTTGCAATTGCAGAGATTTCACTTTTTGAAATGGGAGTTATACTTAAGTGTTCAAAAGGGGTGCAAATATCAGGCCATAATTTTGCTGATTTCGGTTTCATTCCTCAGCTTCCCTTCTTTTACCAAGTGACAAGTGTGCCGCTCTGAGGGTCTGACCTTCCACACACCCACTATAAAACTCAGCTCCGCTCACCTGCCCTTGGCCACCATCCAATGGATCCACAAGACAACAGCCAGAGGAAGATCCTTCTCCTACCTCGTCACTAAAACCTGGAACTCACTTCCTCTTCATCTCAGGCAATCTCCCTCTCTGCCTCAATTCAGGAAGGACCTCAAGATCTGGCTCTTCTACTGAACTGGCCAAACAGCACTTTGACTAAGCCCCAGAACCTCCCCCCAAACAGGTGATTGGCCGCTCTCTACAAGAACCCCGATTGATTGAATGAGAGCGTTTTGACACCTATGATAATAGTTTAGGTATGATGTTAATTAGAGCCCTAATCAATTGCTATACATATTTGGCACAGATTGTGATATTCATAATTAAATAAAAGTGCACTTGGTCTTTGTTAAAATAAATATATAATTAAATAAAACATTAATTTGGGCAAGATTGAGCCACATTTTGCAAAGTGATCAAAACTGCCACAAACTAACACAAAGTTTATTATCATCAACTTTCTAGCACAAAATGCTGGAAGGTTGTCTAAAAGTATTACAAGAGGACATACTGTGAATGATACATGGCATGATGCAGACTATATAATATGTGGTTTTTAACACAAAAATGCTATCCACTAACAATAGTAGACAAGGTTTTCCTCCTTAAAAAAAATGCCTGTTTGAGTCAGGAACACAGTGGGAGTTAAGTTTTTTTCTCCAAACATTTGCCACTTTCCATGTGTACTGCACTGCACAACATTTAACAAGGTGAGAAAAGATAGCCTAAGCATAATGTTTTGAACTGGAAGTGGACACTTTCTCACCACATTATCTAACAGATTTCACCCCCACCTTTCCACTTTGCAAAGGTGTGTTTGTGGTGCAAGGCAACCAAATTGTGTGTCAGTGTTTCGGAAGAGAGAAGCAGTGTCATATCTTAGTAGTGTAAACTGACATGTTGTCTCCATCACAGCCCCGGCAACGTAATGCAGAGTTGAGTGACATACTGGAACTTTGTCACCTGAGCCTGCAGGATGGGTCAGTGAGCTAAATATTGGCTGCTGTACTGTGCAGCAATCTACACGTCACAAGCTTGAATTCCAGCAAGACCGACTCAGCCCTCTACACTTCTGATTTTAGTGATCTGGTTACTATTAAACTAAGTAAGTAATAGGTATGCATGTTACTTACAGAAGTTAGAAGAGTCAGAAGGGCAGTATGAGGTGCTATATAAGACAAGGTATGAATGCGTAAATACAGTATCTTTGAACAATTTCATTATAAAAACAAACATAAAAAATTTATGGACTTGGATTGCACTGAAAGTATGGGAACATCTAACTATTCCCTGAGTGGAAGGGTGCAAGGGAGTAGCCAGAAAATTAAAATACCCCCACTTTGATCCATATCTCAAAAGCCATAGGGTGAGCAAAGCGAGAAAGCCCTACCCAGTTTAAGTGAGTTCTCTTCATCCCACCTTCCATTCATCTTTCTATCCTTAAAGCCTTTCATGCATCCATCTATCTAGCCATCTCGTCATGCTTCCATCCATCCTTCCTTTACCATTTTGTCTATCCACCCTTACATAATTACTCTTTCATTCATCCTTCTATTCTTCCACTAACATTTCCAGCCATTTATCCATCCTATTCCTATTCATATATCCCTTCATTTCATCCATTCATAATTTCACTGTCCTTTCATCAATTCCCTCATTCATCCAAACTTCTATCCATCCATCCATCCACACCCACCCGTCCATCCATCCATCCATCCAACCATCCATCCATCCATCCATCCACAAATTAACCCAGTTTTTCATCATTGCAGCCATTCTTTTTTCTACCCACCCATGCAATGTTATTTTACATTTAATCTATTAATACTTTCACCCTTGCATTAATCTTTTCATGCTTTTAGCCCTTCCTTCTTGTCACAGTGTCTTTCTTCTTCTCATATGTTCTTTATTTCACTCTTCCTTCCAACCCATTCTCACACTCTCAGTAGCCAGTATACTTTGGGTCCTAGTTCAAGCAAGAATGCGGGCCACCCAGCTGTTTATTGAATTATAAAATACAAAGCTGAACAGGGTTTAGTTTGCCCTCAGGGCTCATGGCCCTGGTGACACTGCACCTGCTACACCAATTGAAGATACACCCCCGCATACTTTCTTTCTCTCACCTTTTGAGGCTCTTTTACTGTGATTGGCTTCACATACGTTATGATTTTCACTTTCTTTATGTTTTTAAACCATTCTTCTGCGGAGATGCCGACCAAATATAATAATTATGTTTCAGAATCACTTTGCTGAAGCTTTGAAAGCGGTGGGTTGACGAGACCACTGGAGGGAGTCACAAAATACTAGGGCAATTTCAAGATGATCTTTATTGATAAGAAGCAGTACGATTTCATTGGTAGTGTGTGAAATCACAGACAATCATTTCTGAACATTTTTGAAATGATGGGGAAAATTGACAATTTTATGAAATTCACAAAATTTCAGGAAATCTGAAAAACGTTTACTTAAACAAGTATGGCCAAAAGGGTTTGCAAACTATGGGCCTGATTTAGATCTTGGCAGAATTGGTCCCGTCGTTTTTTTTCTGTTGGATAACCCGTCTTCCGCGTTGGTGATCCTCACGCTCTATTTGGATGTTTGCGGGAGTATAGATGAGTCCCGCAGACTCCAACCGGAATCTACATCCACGTCGATGCCGCCATTGGAAACAGCAGCTGGCAGCGGGACCCTAACCAGTGTTTCCAACAAGTCAATAACGATGTGTCTTCCCACCAAGGCAACTGTGGCGGGGTAAACTCCACACCTGATTTGGCAGATTGGAAAGGAAATTAGGTAAAAACCTACCTTTTTTTCCCCGTTTTCGCTTCTGTTTCCCACTGAAACCCGACCGGACGATTCCTGACATTGCTGCTGTCACTTGAACTCAAAGGAAAATGACCCCATCATCGCCAGTCTCGAAGGTGAGCATTCCATATTACCCATTATCGTTGACATGTCATTGAACAGTAGCTCGGGACCTGTGAGTTAACATACATGTGCTACAAAAAATATAAAAATACCTGTGTAATGCATAGGTTTGCACTAGATGTGTCAGTAAGTTAATGTCACACACCTGCGCAAACACCTGTTGACATTCAAACATTTTATTTTTTGGTAGTGTAAGTATTCATTGCCTAAATTAATAATTACACCAAATCCCAAATGACCTCACAATTGTCAGCAATGTCAAAGTCTCAACTTTACAATGGGACAAATCAGTGTGTTTCCAGTAAAGGATGTCCATCAGAATATGTCTCTCACTGTTACATTACTTACAATGGATTGAAACAATGAATTGAACAGGAATGAGCAATGTGGAGCATACTTTGTGAAAGTTGAAGTCAAGTATCCATTCTTGTACTGCTTCTCTTAATGTACAATATTTAGGCAATTTATGACATTTATGACACTGGACAATGTTGTGTACGCTTTCTGCTGGCTTTGTTGCCCTTCACTTATAACCTTGCCTATTGGCCAGGAGTAACATCTTCTTCAGGAAGGGGGCGTCTACTGGGCACATCTCAGGCACCTGATGGCTTTTACTTGTGAAAGGTGGCAGTACGTATGGAAGGATCAAGACAATGTAGCTTAGGAATTGGGATGCTGGAGTAAGGGTAGGACGGGTGGGAATGGAATGGCTGGTTGAGGTAGATGGAGCTGGAGTGGGTGATGTGGTTGTTCCTGTATGTTGCTGTAGTGTCAATAGTGTGTGTATGTTGTGTTTTTGGGATGTATTACATTGTGTGTTTTTTCTGCTGGAAAATAAGTTTTTGACGGAATGGCAAAGGTTCCTGATGTGTATGGAGTGTAGGGTGAAGGTTGACACATGTGGCCACAGTACCTCAGGTGTGTGCTGCTGGCTTCCAATCCATAGCCAGAGGCATGGGACAGTGTTCAACACCGCCCGCGGCGGGCCCCCTTTGTCAGGACACTGCCGCTACAACAACATCAGTATGTCTGTGAAATCTAAATATGGTCGGCGGTAACCCGCCTTCCTGATGGCGACAGAGGAATGTTGGACAGTATAGGAATCCCCCACACTGGCAATCAAAGGTTCAGCTGCAATGCATCTAAATACAGTGGGGTGAACATCATCAGCGTGACGGAGTACTTGGAACTACCTCCACAGCGGGACGACGGTTGCCCCACCAAGTTATAAATGAGGCCCCATGTCTTGAGAATGAAAAAAAACACATCAAGCTCACTGTATGCAGAATTGTTTTCAGCAAAATACCTGATACATCAGTTAACATATTTTTAACTTTCATTGCTGGAAACCCCACTTTTTAATATAATTTTTTTGTGGCTGAAATTTCAAGAAAAACTGAAAAGTACCTGAAAAGGTTCTTACCATTTTGTTATTGATTTATTCCACACATTTTTCTACTTCACTTTTCCATCAATCTTCCAGGCGGCCTGCCATGTGGGGAGCACTAAGGCATTGCAATGTCTCAGCGGGTACTACCAAAGGCAAATGTAACATATTGTTATCCAGTTGTTTGTGCTTTTATCTAGCACTCAGACCCAGCAGGCATATCTCCATATTGCTCCAATCCCTCCTATTCAGTGTACTGTCCAGGTCACTCATTATCCTTTGAGCAAAAGCTAGCTATTACAGGGCAGCTCCAAACCATAGGTGCAAAGTCTGCACATACTAGGTAGCACCTGGGGCATCATAGATTATTGGTATGCATCTTGATGTTCATTCTGTTTAGTGTGAAGTACGGTTGATGGACATAGTTTATTTGTGTGTGTCAAAATGGGTATTTCTAGAGATGATGGGAATATGCTCAAGAGCCTCGCCCCCACTCCTTAACACTGTGTTGCCACTTTTACATTCTCTTCCATCCATTTTACAGAGTCCATAGATCCCCTGAAGTAATAGAGCTATGAGATCAGATTTTGTCCCCACCAAAGGTGAGCATAATCTGTTGTGTAATTATTTTATTATTGTTTCAGTCAAAAATAAGAATGATTTGTCTTGTTTCTCCCTCATGCTCCACCTACTAATAATACAAGAAAGGAGGCTGTAGCCCTCCATACTTCCTGTGTTTCCACAAGAAAATAAAGAGAATCTAATTTGTGACAAAGTAGGATTGGGAAGGATCATACATATTGGTAGGAGAAAATGGGTATTCAGAGTAATGAAGATTATGGGTAAGTAATTGAATCATTACCTTATTTACTCTTTTGATCATACCTGTAATAGGATATACAATAGCAATTTAAACACAAACTGAGTTCCCAACACATAATGACAAACTCTCAAATGATGCTTGAAAACTCTTTAGGGAAAAATTAAATGCTTTAGGACCAAAATGAATTGATTCAACATTTCCAACACCCAATCAATAATGTGAAATAAAGGTATATGGTATAGCTCATTTAGCACATTTAAAAACATCCAGAAGAGAGGCCCACAAGCTTCATCCCAGGAGACAGTCATTCCTTGTGTAGACCTACCTGTATTCTATGTGGCAGAACAAAATCCTGTGAGTTGTAAGCAATAGCAATAAGTACCTTAAGACATATGCTTAATGTTTGAGAAGTCATTTGTCCATGATGAAAAACAGCAAAATGTAGAAACGCGTTCTCAAATTGTCCATATGACTATGTCCTGGACAAATAAATCTTTACAGCCCTTAAAACATCCAACGTATGTAGAGAATCTTCTTCAAGAGTAGTAGGTGCTGGGGAAAAAAAGGCAAAATTATTTCCTGATGAAATAAAGACACTATTTCAACTAACAAAAACATTAAATGAGTAAATTAAGACAGAAACTTGGTCCCATTTTAAGCAACAATCTTTCTGAAAACAATTGAAATAAGAGGGTTTAATAGACAAAGAACTTACCTCCCCAGTCTATGAGGAGATTTAGCCACCCAAAAAGCATACCCTTAGAGATGGATGTTTTAAATCAGGAAAAGTGATGTTTTTTCAGCCTCCTTTATTTACATATTTCTAGGAGGGGCATAAAGGAGGAAAAGGAGGGGTCTTTCTTTATTTACTTTTGACTGGTTCAGCGAGGACACATGTGCCTGGATAGAGGTTGAACACCCTCATATAGTAGGTGGTGATACAAGTACAAGTAGTAGTGGGAACCAAGAAGACCTCTGTGCCGGCAGTCTCCAGACCACAATATTATGATGTATATAGGCTGAACCGCCAAGACAAATGGTGCCCCCCTAGCTACACGGCGGTCTGCAACCTTGCAGCTGTGCACTCAGTTGCCATAATGATGCAGGGAACCACTAGCGCATTAAAAAACACAGTCTACATGGTGGTCGCCTTGCAGTGGTTAGCTGATGGGGGAAACACCCGGAAGATCAAGTCTGGAACCACAAGGTTGTGAAAAACGAAATGTGAAAAATGAAAGCAAAAGAACACTTTTGTTTTCCACGACTTCCTGGTTTTGGTACCTTAACCACGTATGTCTAAACAATGTACACGCATGGTTAAGGTATAGAAGAAGGAAGTCGGAGTGGGCGTGGTGAAGGAGGAGGTAAGTTGGGCTGGCACTGGGGCTATTTTTTTTGGGGGGGCTCGGGGTGATTAGGGTTTGGGGTGGCAGGGTTTAGGTTTAAGGGTTGGGTTGGGGGGTTGGGGTGTTTAGGTTTTAGGGGCAGGGGTGGGGACTCAGGGTATTTTTAGGGGCTGGGGAGATTAGGGTTTAGGGGGAGGGAGGTCGGGGTTTAGGTTTAAGGGGTGGGCTGGGGGGCTGGGGTGGTAGCATGCTGGGTCTTGCAGGCTGATTTTTTATGCCTTTACCAGGAATGCGTTTACAATGGTAAAATCGCTGTAAATGCATTAGTGGTAAAGGCATTAGTGGTTAGAACGAGGTTGTTGTTCCAACCTCGTTGTTGAGCCACGGGTGGTTTAGGCACCCGTAGTTCCGAGATATAACCAGCTGACAGTGGTTGATTATGGCGGTACACATTCTGCAAAGCGCCCATTGGATGGATTCATAAACAACAAAGCTGACATACAGTGGCCAAGTAGACACACCTGTAAATCATACTATAAAACACACCAGTTCCCGGACCATGATCCTTTGGTACTCCACTGCATTACAGCAAGACCGACACAAGAGACGATTATTATATAGCACAGATAGATTAGCCTCTTCTTATTTTTCTCCATCCCGTTTCACATCCTGCATGTACTTTTTACCATTTACTCCCTATTTCACTTTCCCTGTTAAGTAAGTCCCTGTGACCCACCCTAACATCCATGCCATGTTGCAAAAATCCCAATTTTTTCAGAAGTTGAGTTGAAATTCATGATGGATGAAATCATAAGAGTAGTAGCACAATTGTTTGGATCCAAAGTCTGGCACATGCCTCTCAAGATGAAAATGGAATGTGCAAAGGATTGTTGGTAGAGTGAAAGCTGTAGGCACCACCTGCACACAAAGGAGGACATATGGAAGAGGTGGAACAAACTGAGGGGAAAGATGCATTCCCTGGCCTCCAGACAACACTTGTAGCCCCCAAACACTGGCGGCGGTCCTCCCAGTGCCCTTTTACAACTCTTTCCCTTGGGGGAGAATCTCTAGACTATCCTGCATCCTGAGGGTTTGAAATGAACAGCTGGAGGAGTGGAGTCTTGTAAGTCACAACACAAAAGCTGCCACAAATCCTCATTGTCCTGTATGCTCACAGTTCACCTTTTGCCACTGGGTTGTTTAGCTACTTTCCCAACATGCAACAACCAGAGTACCAGAAATGTAAGCTTGTCACTGTGTTTTGTCCTACCGAACATCACATGCCTCAATCCCCATTACATGCAATATATTGGAATGGGGCCTGTAATGTTTCAGCATCAAAAGATCCTCCCAGGACCCTTTGTATGTGTCAACATATAAATGTATGGCCCCACCTAACTGAACTGTGCCAACAGATATGTAAGAATAAACATGTGTTAAGTGTTGGGAAGTTGAGCGAGTAACATGCCTACAACTAACAGGAGGCCCTCTTTCTGTAACACAAACCAATAGGCCATACTGCACTTGAATAATATTATTTTGTAATATGCTTACGTTTAATAGGCTGTACATTTCTAATGTGTATGTGTGTGTATATTTCTTTATTTATTTATGTACATTTTTTCTTTTTTTAAATGATGTACCCATGACTGGGAATTTATCATTTGTGTAGTGTTGGGAGCCAGCAAGTGACATGCCTACAACTACCAGGAGGCCCTGTTTCTGTAACTCAAAACAACAGGGCATTTTGCAATTGACCAAATTCAACTGTCTGCCATCTATCAAATGCTGTTCCATCCCCTGGGGGTTTAGCATTTGTGTAGTGCTGGGAGCCAGAAAGTGATATGCCTACAACTGCTAGGAGGCCCTGTTTCTATAACTCAAGCCAGAATTCCACTCTACACTTGACTATAGTCACCTGTGTGCCATCTCTCAAATGATATACCCACCGATGGGAGAGTAGCATTTGTGTAGTGTTGTGAGCCAGCAAGTAACATGCCAACAACTACCAGGAGGCCCTGTTTCTGCTACTCAAACCAACAGGCCATACTCTACTTGACCAAATACACCCGTGTGCCATCTCTCAAATGATGTTCACTCACATGGGAGTGAGCAATCTACATATCATGCTCAAGTCAGAGACTTGTCTGACTACCTAGCTTGCTCTTGTCCTGGTATCTCAAAATAACATTATTGAGGACAGGAATGACACCTTACCAAGTTTGTATATCAAGGCATAAAGCTGCTTCATCAGATTAGTATTGGCAGCTAACACATTGACTCAGCACTGCTCATATGATGATTACAACTATATATACTACACAGTTGTGTGTTTGCCTGTATGTCACGCAACTAGGGGTTGGAATGGTCAAATACACTGTGTCGGCTTAAATGTTTGTAAGATGTCATGTGCATTCCCTCATCTAAAGTGTAACTTATCAGCCCATCTAATGAGCTGATTGAGTCTAATAGCTTCTGCAGCGTTCACACATGTCAGGTGAACAAATTCAATACCATGGTAACATAGCACAATCAGATAATCTAACACTTAAGATTGTACAAGCTCTCTACTTGAAGTGACACAAAACATTGGGACATAGATTACACATTTCAACCAATTACAATGTACTTTATTTCTTAACAGGTTGAGCTATCACAACACCTGCCCAGACATTGTCCATTGACCAGACTCCCAACCCTCTCCTGGGTAAAGCCCTCAGTGATGACGACACTCCTGGACACCTGGATGTGGATGATGGTCCTGGCCCTTCTGGGCAGCCAGTGAGTCTCACTGTGCCCACAATGGCACCACCCACATCAGTTGCATCAACATCCCAGACAACAACTTGTCCCCTGTGTACCTAGCACAGTTGAGACCATCTTGTGCTTCCCAGTCCTGCATCCAAATCCAGACACTGAGGGTCCAGGACCCAGTTTGAGAGGGCAGCCTGTGCCAAGGGCAAAGGCTTGTGAGGTTTGGGTCCATGGAAGGAATGCTGTGAGACAAGAGAGAGAGGTCAATAGGCCCGCTTCTGACCAGGATACATCAGCCAAGTCTTGGGGTCTATTATAAGTCCCAAGGCGTGATGGGCCAGGCGCTGATTGAACTCCATGAAATGAAGCAGGTGCAGAGGGACCAGATCCAACAAATGAATGCCCATAATGCACACATGGGCACCCTAACAGGGTTGCTTAGGGACATCCACACAACCCTTAGCAGTGTTTTTCAACCACTATCCACCCCTTCCTGTGGCCCAACCACATCAACCCCAAGCACATATGTGGCAGCCACAAGAAGGGAGAGTCTTCCAGAGGACTAATGAGTGTCAGACACCCCTGCCTCTGCAGATTCTCACCCGGTGCCACCTCAGCCTCTCTGTCTTCTGCAATGCAAGTGATGTTCCTGTGCAAGGTGTTGTTACGGAGTATGCAGCAGGCCAGGGTGATCTGACACACCTTCCTGGGTGAATAGAGAAGGGCTCCCCTAGTCTTGTCCAGACATCGTAATCTGGCTTTCAGGAGCCCAAAAGCCCGCTCCACTGGCCACCGTGTTCTTCCATGGGCCTCACTGAAGCGGACTTCCCATGGAGTAGTTGGATTTATCAGAGGAGTTAATAACCAAGGAAGGTTGGGACATGCTGAGTGTCCTGTTTTGTATTGAGACATAAGTGTTACAATGAGTCACACACTTCCTGATTATAGCACCTGACATAGCACACACAAAGATAGGACAGATGTTACTTACCAACAAGCTAGGCCCTCTCTGGTAGCAGTTGTGA
Source organism: Pleurodeles waltl (assembly GCF_031143425.1). Classification (NCBI taxonomy): domain Eukaryota; kingdom Metazoa; phylum Chordata; class Amphibia; order Caudata; family Salamandridae; genus Pleurodeles; species Pleurodeles waltl. The sequence goes on from NC_090450.1 coordinate 963,890,920, forward strand.
CATCAGCTGGGGTATGGTCCTGTTCCGCATTACAAAGGAATAATGGGATGAGCCTGGGAACCGGGCACAGACATATGAAATGTACAAATCTGGAAAGCAGACAACTGCCCTTTGATAGAGTGGAAGTTATTCCTGTTGCGATAGACTTCTTCACATGCATATGGTGGCACTAATGTAATATGTGTGAAATCAGTGGCTCCCACCACACGTGGGAGGCGGCCAAATCCTTAAAAGTCAACCTTCACTTTGGGGGAACCTGATATAGCTGTCAATGTTTCATCTTTGCTGATAGCAGGTTTTTAACACACCACTGAAGTTTGGTTGTGATAAACCACTACGCATAGCCACTGTATATTGAAAGGACCAGGAAGTGTAGTACTGCCATGAGTCTCACAATGGGTGGTATACATGTCGGATTTGTGTTTTCAGGCATTTATCTCACTGTAACTCACAACATAAATCCTGGATTGTTTGCCTATTCAGACCAAACTGTTTTATCACCTCACGTTCTTCCATGGTCTGAAGGTCATGAAAAGGACAGTAGACTGGAGGTAGTCACCACCTCCCCCTCCCAGGGCACCTACTTGTGGAATCACATGATTTGGAGCTTTGGTCACTGTGTCCAGACTAGCATATCTGATGAGTGACAACAAAGTCATGTGGCAAAACATTACAAACCCAAACTACATTACACACATTACACATCAGAACAGTCTGCTACTCAAGCTCCAGCTACGATCCCCATGGTTGTTTCGACATGTGTCTACAACATATATGTGTACATGACATATCTGTGTGCTCCTCCTGTGCCCCTTGATATTGTAAGTGTGGTTAGTTTTACGTATTCATTACGCTTTAGCTTCAGGCTTTAGGCCTTTGAGCACTTTGCCCTGAATATATTTTATTCATTTGCTGACAGCTTAGAGCCTCTGTGCACTTTGCTCTACATGCTTTTTATTAGGCTTCGTACTGTTATTTTTCAAATAGCCAGTTCTACGGTGTTGTTTTTTATTTCATATCACACTGTTTTGCCTACTTCAGCACTGGAGTTCTCCATAACATATTTACTCTGTGCTTCAGTCAAGGATACAGTCTGGTACATTGCCGATAGACGTGGTAGGAGTTTAGACTTGGCATTCCTGCGTAGGGACATTTTGTGATCACAATGACATGCTAGTTATAAAATCACTTCCTTGTCCCAATACATGCAAGAGGGAGATTCCGACCAGGGAACCACAACTAGACGCTGACTGCCTCGTTGCAGATGCTGAACCAAGATCACAGGTCTTTGCTCAGGTATGAGGGATGATGTCTCCACAGTGATTCTAATAGGCAAGCTAGAAGCTTAACATGCTGTGCTCTAAATAGAACAAGCAGAGGGAGAGTAGAAACTGTTAGACAATATGATAGCTTTGTTCTTATGTTTTACTCTCCTGGTGACTATTTCAATCCTACTGTGTTGTATCGTTCTGGTAATTGCGGCTCACGCCTTAATATCTAAAATACAGTCGTTTTATTAAAACATTATATAAAACTTATACTGTCTTTGTCATTTGTATATGAGATCATATTGGAAATAAGAGAGTTGGTTTGGATCTGAGTAACCACGACTTCCCTGAGAAGTTCCAAAGATGTCATGCGCTCGGCTGCCAAATCATTTCTTCCACATGGTAGAAATGAGGCACTGCTAGATAGCCGGAGCAAAAACCGGATTTAGGGTGACAGAGTTCTTTACACGTGGGTCAGACTCAGTCCCCCACACCGTTATAGATTCTGCTACCTAGAAATCCAGTAGTCTCATTTGGAATAATGAGAGCCCACGCGACATGGCGCCGCCAACGTTTGGTCTGGCTCTAATGATTAGGTACGACTGACTCTCTTGGTCTCATATATATTTTGACTCCTCGGTTCCGTATACGGAGACGTCCGTGGGGCTGAGGGTTTCCGCCGCCACGGCATAGGTGCTTCCTGTTGCTTAGTGTTTGGTTGTTCAAGCTTGAACTTTGAAAGGAAAAACCCCGATATTGGTGTGCCTTCTCTGACCTGAAGCTATTTTTTATAAAATGGCGAATCCTAACGTAGTGAATATAGCAATTAATATGCGTCATCCGCTCACGGGACATCTGTTGACACATGGACTGACAGTCCAGGGGGGTCCAGTCACTTTTGTGGTGGACGCCCATGCAGCCTATAGAACGGAACTTTTTTATTCTTGGGTCGGATTTCCAGCAGTGGATGGGGGAACAAATACTTTTCACGAATATACTGTTGCGAATGTCCCTGGACAATACAGGGCTTACGCTTATTTAGAAATACCTCTATCTTATCAAGAACACCATAATTGGCTTGATGGCGCCCTCCCACACACAGTAACACAAGTTAGGTTAGGTCCGCTGAGTAATGATGGTCCTACCTGGCCTCTATTGGCTACATATACACCTCATCCTGCGGTTGCTCAATTGGCAGTGGTTGAAGTTCGTCGTTTATATACAGAATTAACGGCTACATATAGACGATTAGTTCAGTTTGTAATGCAGACACTAAATACGAATGCAGCGCGTGCTGCTCCAGCGCACCCACAGGCTGTGGTTCCGGGTATTAATCCGGCCACTGTGAACTCAGTTATGGGTAAAGTACCGGCTAAACGAGAGGAGACTCCATTTTGGCTGGCGCAAAAAATGAATACGCTGGAAGCAGTATTTCCCCATACGGGACCTCAGGATAAACATAGAATTTTGACGATGTGTTTGCCGTACGGGATGGTTCCTCCGGTGGACCTTTGTAATACCTGGGGCACGGTGTTTGCCGCGCTCTACACTACGGCACACGGTACACCGACATTAGCTAATTTACCGGACGTGCTTAAACAGATTCAGGATGAATATGGGGCTGCCCCTGCCTTAGATTTGGGCATGCAGTTGCTGGGCAATTTTGCCACAGTTCCTTCTATTATTTTGAGTAATCTCAAAGGAGAGGCAGTAGCACTAGCAGTGTGAATGCGTCTTCGGGATGTTCCACTGCTTAATCAGGAGCGGGAGCTTCCGAGAATAATAGCGGAAACATATTTTAGTATTGGTCGTGATAGCCTATGGGCTAGACCACAAAAAGCCCAGTTACAGGGTAAAAATAATAAAGATAATGCTAAACAGCAACAACCTGAAGGTTCGAAAAAGCGCTGGGAAAAGAAACAGCAAACTCCTAAGAAAGATGGTGGACAGTTTCCGCAACCGGAGACACCACAGAATAAGTATAATCTCAGGAATAGGGATACTTTGAAGACACCTGATAGATATCAATATACTGATACACGCCAATCTCGTTCCTTTCAGGGCTCCTCGGAAAAGCGAAGTGAGAGAGGTGGGCGGTCAGAGTGGAGGACGGAGTACGTGAAACCGAGACAGGATTCACAACGCTCAGCGGAGGTTTCTATTAAACAGGACAAGAAACCGCTGCAACAAAAATAGCAATTTAAAAAGAAGAAAGTGGCAGCAGTCTCAGTCAGACATGCCGCTCAAGAAGAGAGTTCTCTTGACGAACAAGACATGGGCGTTAGCACTGTTAGACAGCGCGGCAGAGGTCACAATAGTTCGCCGGAGTCTTCTAGAGCATCTGGAGGTGAAAGCAACTGATGACTTCATACAAGTCGAGACGGCGGATATGCGAGTCTCTGATCCTGATAGAGTATATGAAGTGACTCTGCGATTGGAAGGGGACATTGACCGTATTATAAACGCCATTTTTTGGGACCATGTGGTGAAATCATATGATGTTCTGCTGGCCCAACTCGACTGTCCGGTTGGGCAGGAGGTAATTACACCTTCCTTCTCACCACTTGTTCCGAGAGAACTAGCGGAGTCCTATAGTAAATCATGGGCTCTAGCACAGGCTCCCGCCTTGTATAGAAATAACGTGGGGTGGGACAGACAATCACCTTATCATGTAATTCCGATAAAGGGTGAACCTCAGCCACAACCGCAGTATCCTATCAAATTTGAAGCAAGGGCATCGGTTAGAAAAATTCTTACACAATTGGAGTATCAGGGTGTAATTGAGCCCTGTGTCTCGCCGATGAATAATCCCTTGTTTCCGGTAGCTAAACCGGACCATTCATATAGGATAGTGGTGGATTACCGACATTTGAATAGTCATACACGCACATATGCAATACAGAATTCGCACAGCGCAGCGCTTATGAATAATATAGTGCGTAAAAAATACAAGACAACATTAGATATCTCGAATGGATTTTTCTGCCAGAATATAGCGCCTGAGAGTCAGGACTATACCTGTTTCAGTGCGTTTGGCTCTCAGAAAAAAAATTGTAATTTGCCTCAGGGGTATAAGAATAGCCCAGGACTGTTTTCGGCTCGTGTAACTGAAATGCTGCATGAGTTCGACCCTCAAGCATTATCATATGTTGATGACATATATCTGACAGATGATGAGATTCTGCAACATCTAAGGCGTGTAACGCGCATGGTTGTGGGGTTTGCTGATATTGGCTATAAGTTTAATTTTAAGAAATCAAAGATTGCCTTCCTCAGCGTCATTTTCCTGGGATATGAGATGTCGAGTGAGGGCAAAAGCTTAGCGCCACATTTTTTGGAGAAATGTGCTTTATTGCAGCCTCCTAATACGGTTCGGAAGCTCCAGTCATTGTTGGGGTTTCTGAATTTTGGCAGAACTTACATTCCTGATTATGCGACGCGTATAAAACCCTTATACGAGTTGATTCGCCCGAATTTTTAGAGTAGATTTTGGACGATTGAACATACACACATACTACGAGAATTACAGAGTGATCTCTTAGCAGTTAAACACTTACACACACGGGACAATAAGACACATTTAGTCATCAGGGTGATACCTGGGGCTGTTGGGTTTACTTATGTCACCTTTAATGAGGGGGACACAGTCCCGATTGCATACAAGTATCACTTGTATTCTGCTGCAGAGCAACGTTTTGCACAAACTGAGAAAATTCTCACTGCAGTTCATATGGCTGTTATTAAAGAAAGACCGCTGGCCCAGGGTCAACGCATTGTTGTCGTTTCCCCAATTCCGGCCTTAGAGGCATTTACAAAAGCGAGTGTTCCAAATTCGAAAGCTTTACACCCGCGATGGATACAATGGGCTACGTCTTTGACAGCCACTGATGTAGATTATGTATTTGACCCTAAACTGCAGACTCAAGAATTTCTTCAATATGAAATGGAATACCCTGTTCCTGCTGGTACGTTGCCTATTGACCAATATCAAGTGGTCATGTATACCGATGGCTCTGCGCAACTGGCGGTTGGGACTAAACAACAGTATTCTGCTGCATGTGCGGTGGTGAGCGGCACTATGGAGGGGGAAGTGTTCTGCCCCCGACATACTTATACTAAAACCTTGGGAGATTGCACGGCACAGCTGGCTGAGCTCAAAGCTCTATTGTTAGCGTTGGAGCACGCGGATCCGGCACTTTTAACGTTGCTGGTCTGTGACTCCTACTACTGTGTGCAGTCTTTCAACGAATATTTACACTATTGGAAGATGAATGGGTTCAGAGATTCTAAAGGCAACACTATTAAACATAAAATGTTGTGGGGTAAGGTTGCGGATCTGAAGGAAACGCTTCCTAATGTCCATGTTGTACATACACTTGGACACCAGCGCGTTGGAATACATGTTGCTGGGAATACTTTGGCTGATGAAGCCGCGAAATCGGCAGTGGCCGCAGTGACTCGTTCGAGTTCCAAATCAGACACATAAATTTCGGCTGCCATAAAGGCTACGGCTGCTGGCAAGCCCTTTCCTAAAGGATTTCCTTCAAAATATAGTTACTGCTTGAATGGTGCGCTGAATGCTACTGTTACAATTCCAGGCATTGGTGTACGTGAAATTCCCAATAAAATTGAGATACCTCGATTGATTTCTGCAGCACATGAGGGGGTGGCTTCTGCACATGCTGGGGTGGCTGCCACGATTTCACTTTTACAGGCTTGTTACTGGTGGCCTGGTCTCTATAAAGAGACAAAGCAATATGTCCTTTGTTGTGACGTTTGTCAACAAATTAAAGCATCGTCGGCTAGACGCCCGCAGCAGACGCCCCTTCTGATTTCAAATAAACCATTACAGTGTGTGTACTTGGATCATTGTGGTCCGCTGACACCAGATAGTGCATACAAATATATATTGGTTGCTGTAGATTCGTGCTCCAGATTTGTGTGGGTCTGGCCACAACGCTCGGCTGACGCTCGAACTGTTATTAAAGATTTGCGCATCTTTGTCGATATATTTGCAGTTGCGGCTTTTCATTCGGACCAGGGCCCTGCTTTTGCCTCTAAGGCATTCAGGGACACCATGGCTTCGTTGGGGGTCCAACTCCAATTCTCGTCTCCATTTCATCCCGAGGGAAATTCTGTCGTGGAGCGTTTAAATCGTGATTTAAAGCAGTCCTTAATGGCCAGAGTTATAGGTACGGATCGTGGTTGGCTAGCCCACCTATATGGAGTACAGAGAGCACTTAATAACTTGCCTAGAAGGTCACTGGGGGGTCGTACTTCATATGAGTGCCTGTTTGGAACATGAATGTATGTTCCTGATCTAGATGGTCCTGGTGTGGAGGCGGCACATAAGCCCTTTGACATAAATGATCGTGTCACTGTTTTGCAGGATTTACAACAATTCCGTGAAGATAACTCTTCTGCCAGTGCTGCCTCCTCAGGAATTAAGGATGAGCCAGTAACACCTACTGGTTGGATACCCAGGATTGGGGATCTGGTGCGTGAAAAGGTCGCAGTTAAAAAAGAATTTGGTCCTTCTTATCGAGAACCTGTCCCTGTGTTAGGGGTGAGCGGCACGAGAACTGTGATTTTACCGCTGCAGCGAGGGGCCAAAGGAAATCGCTTTGTTTCCATTGATAATGTCAAGTTACAACATGTGGCCGATTCTGCACAGCAGACCAAGAGGGACACCCAGTAGTTCCAGAATCCCTCTCACAACTGGGGAAGAAGTCCCGCTGCGGGTGATTTTCACCGACACTGTTTCCTCTCCGAGCTTGGGGAGGGTGGATGATGATCTCGCGATTGTTCCACCGACGGCGATTAATATGGAATCTTGTGATCAAATTGCTGTACGTTCTACTGACGTTTCTGAACATGTGGTTTATAGCGTGCCACGGCGAGAGCCTCCATCTGCTTCTTCGTTCACAGTTGCACCTTTTGCCAGAACTGCTTCTGGCTGCTTCAACGACGCTGATAATGGTGTGTCCGGCTCCTCGTCCTCGATGTCTTCTGTCCACGGTCCACGACGGCTGCTGGGTTGGCTTAAACGCACATATTTTGTTTTTCCTTGGAACTATTTTTGGCTGTTTTTGGCCGTAATGACTATTTTATTGTGGTTGGGATTTGTGGTTACATTTTTTCTGATAATACATGGTCATTTTCTTCCTGATCGATCTGACATGGAGCACGTGGAGACTGTGTTAAAACCGCATTTTTCGTCTCATATGGTTCGAAGAGACTTGTCCACTGTAAACATTTCTGCAATACCAGTTCCGGATGGAATTGTGTGGGATAAAGTAATGTTTGATATATATGGTCCCACTGAATTGATTCAAATATCGTATGTCCTCAAATTATCAATGAATTATATTGTTATACCTGGCATTGTTTCTGATGATTGGGATGTGAAGACAATAGATTCTATGCTAACGGATTTGCAATATTATACTGTCTATGACGATGATGATACTTACCAGTTTAGAGATAATCATGGTGACATGTTTTGTTACAACTATTATGGACACCACTTTATTCATAAAGCAAGTAGCCCTAAGTCCATGTTTAATTATGTTCAATGGGAACATTGCTCGACTCCTCCACAAGGGAGTTCGAAAACGTATTATGATAAATGTGCATATTTTGCTGGGCATGATCCACGTAATGCTAAGTCCTACTATTTTAAAGTTGCACCGTATTCTAATAAGCAAATGTTATTGACCGATACTAAATTACTGTATTCCAATTTGTTTGTATCTAAACTTTCGGTCGAGGGATATGAATACTGGTTTAAAACTGTTGACTTGAAAAGTGTTTGGGGTTCGAAAAATTGGCAAATGCAAGGCAGGGACACGTTATTTAGAGCATGTATTATCCCTGTGCAGATGATTTTCCTCAGTGACACAGTACAACAGACTAGCTGTTTGGGCTTAGCGACAATTAGGGAGTTGACATTGCCTAGTATACCTGTTCCTTCTAAATTAAGAAATTGGCAGCACTATGTGAATGCTACTTTCAGTGACTATACACATTGGGTCCAGAATGGTACACTTAACACTTCATCGTTACATCCAGGCGGGTGGTTATTATGGCCTGTAGACACTAATATGTGTCATCGACGTTTTGTCACCTCTTCAGGGGGGTTCAGGACTAGTAGGGCAGACCCTCGTTACGTATCACCAGAACATGCTGATATTATAACTACATACAGTGTGGGGAAGCTTTGTCAGCAATGGTTGAAGTCATCCACGCTGGATGCAGTTAAGTCACATCTCACGTTACTGTCTAATGATACTGATTTACAAGATTTTTTGTCAGGTCCCAAAGTACCACGGAAGAAAAGGTTCTTATACGAGGTTTATAATGAGATTTGGAAGCTTTCACAACAAGAGGCTGCAGCCCGGTTGAGGCAGATTGATCAAGAAAATCTGATGCAGACTTTGGGCCTCATTATGACCCTGGCGGTAGAGAACCGCCAGGGCCAACGGGGGCGGGAGCACCGCCGACAGGCCGGCTGTGCTCCCTTGGGCATTCTGACCGCGGCGCTTTGGCCGCGGTCAGAAAGGGAAAACCGGCGGTCTCCCGCCGGTTTTCCACTGCCCCTAAGAATCCGCCGAGGGGATTCTGACAATCCTTACCGCCATCCTGTTCCTGGCGGCTCGCCCGCCAGGAACAGGATGGCGGTAAGGATTGTCGTGGGGCCCCTGGGGGCCCCTGCAGTGCCCATGCCAATGGCATGGGCACTGCAGGGGCCCCCGTAAGAGGGCCCCGCTAGTATTTCACTGTCTGCATAGCAGACAGTGAAATACGCGACGGGTGCAGTAGCACCCGTCGCACCTTCCCACTCCGCCGGCTCGATTACGAGCCGACATCCTCGTGGGAAGGGAGTTTTTCCCTGGGCTGGCGGGCGGTCTTTTGGAGACCGCCCGCCAGCCCAGGGAAAAACTCATAATACCCTCCGCAGTCTTTTGACCGCGGAGCGGTATTATGGAGGGCTGAATTCTGGCGGGCGGCGAATGAGGGCCTTTGTCTGTTGTTGATAATGGCATGCATACCCTTTCTGACCGTGTTTACACGATTGACAGCATTGTTTCCTCTGCCATTGACATTATTAAATCGGACATGTCTTCTTTATATCATGGGCAGAGTCAGACGCGGTCCGTCATGCAGCTGGGTTGGACTCTTCAGACCTTGAAGGCGGGTCGCGTTCCATGGCAGCACGTTCGTGCCAGAGAGATCTTTATCTCTTTTAATTTGACTCGTCAGCAACAACTGATGGCTAAAAAGGAAGCGACATATGTTATGTTGAATATTGAGAAATTGGAGAAACTGCCTTTCACAGTAGCTGAGATTCCGTCAGCTAAGTGGTTGATTCATGGGATTATTAATTTGCCTATCTCCACTTTGCAATTTACTTTGTGTTTGAAGTAGATATTCCGGTGGGTAGATATGAACTATTGGGAGACAGTTACATACACGAGGTGTGGGACCTTCCCTTTCAGTACAGATGTGTTAATGGTTTGAAGGAGGTTTTTCTTAGCGGCAGCGAATGCGAAGCTTCTGTCAGCCATTCAATGGTTTGTAAACAGCTGTCCTTGCACGGGGCGTGTAACGCTTCGATTGCTAACTTAGCTTGTTATCTGAAGGGAGTTCCAGTCCCGGTTATTAAAAACACTTTCCAGGTGCTTTCTAACGGCAGTTACATTGTTCTTAACAGCGAACGCTGCTGTGGCATGCGTGCCGGAATAGTTTACATCGTCGTTGTCAACAAGGCCATTACGTGCTGCGGGAATGTGTTGTTTCCCCCCACTCAATTTAGGGAGGTAGCGGACATCTGGCCTCATATTGCTACTTCCAAGGTTGATTTCGACAAGTTGAGTCGGCTACAAGCTTTATTGTTTCAAAAGCATGTGGCCCTTACATCTGCTAGCGAGACCTACGCACTTCAGCTGGCAAGGTCATCGGCGGAGATACAGTCCCTTTTGAACACTAACTTTCCAAATCACTTCGGTGAACTTGTGGGACGTATATTTAATGCATCCAGCACTGCTGGTATTGCACATTTTTTCAAAGTCGTTGGTGTTGGTTTTGCTCATACCTTCTCTTCCATATTCGGTTTGATACCTTCGGCTATACATTCTATTTTCGGAAGCATTTTTGGGGGTTTCCCGATTACTTTGGCTTTATTGGCTGGAGTCTTGCTGTTGTTGCTATTTTTTCGCAATGGCTGTCCCGTCACGACGAGATCCTGTATTACTGCTCCCGTCAGCGCAGCTGTGTCGTGAACGCATGATGCAGCATTTTGGAGCGACACTCCTGGGATATTTGGAGTGTGACTGGTCTCTGTCATTCAGACCGGTTTTGGATTGTGTGCAACCCGTGTTTCGATGCCTTTGGTGCTCGTTTGAACATGCACTGGCTCTCTGTCTCTCATTGCAGCGCCCTCCCATGGTCGATACTGATCTGTTGATGTTCCCGATTAGGGCTCATTCCCAGACTTGTGTACTACGGATGCGCTTGCTTCGTGAGGCAGTTTATGAGATTCCCTTCCTGGAGGAAGATGGTATTGTCTCTTTCATAGGCCCTACACGGGGTGCCGCCCTGAATGGTTTTGGGGCTTTGGATCACACCTGCTCCATGGTACTTTGTGGCGTGGATCTTCCGATATTGACATATATCAAAGTGGAGGAACTCCTGCGTTCTATTGCTTCTGTCTGACGATTGGATTTTTACGAAATTGACACTATATTGTATTTGGCTTTATGGTCACATGTTACCTAAATCTCTGACTTTGTTGTCTTCTCACCTTGTCGAAATAATTGTTTTAGGTATTGTTTATATTTGGGGCATCCTTTTATATTATTGGAACCACTTGCTACCGACAAGGGGAGGGTGTAGTGTGGTTAGTTTTACGTATTCATTACGCTTTAGCTTCAGGCTTTAGGCCTTTGTGCACTTTGCCCTGAATATATTTTATTAATTTGCTGACAGCTTAGAGCCTCTGTGCACTTTGCTCTACATGCTTTTTATGAGGCTTCGTACTGTTATTTTTCAAATAGCCAGTTCTACGGTGTTGTTTTTTATTTCATATCACACTGTTTTGCCTACTTCAGCACTGGAGTTCTCCATAACATATTTACTCTGTGCTTCAGTCAAGGATACAGTCTGGTACATTGCCGATAGACGTGGTAGGAGTTTAGACTTGGCATTCCTGCGTAGGGACATTTTGTGATCACGATGACATGCTAGTTATAAAATCACTTCCTTGTCCCAATACATGCAAGAGGGAGATTCCGACCAGGGAACCACAACTAGACGCTGACTGCCTCATTGCAGATGCTGAACCAAGATCACAGGTCTTTGCTCAGGTATGAGGGCTGATGTCTCCACAGTGATTCTAATAGGCAAGCTAGAAGCTTAACATGCTGTGCTCTAAATAGAACAAGCAGAGGGAGAGTAGAAACTGTTAGACAATATGATAGCTTTGTTCTTATGTTTTACTCTCCTGGTGACTATTTCAATCCTACTGTGTTGTATCGTTCAGGTTATTGCGGCTCACGCCTTAATATCTAAAATACAGTCGTTTTATTAAAACATTATATAAAACTTATACTGTCTTTGTCATTTGTATATGAGATCATATTGGAAATAAGAGAGTTGGTTTGGATCTGAGTAACCACGACTTTCCTGAGAAGTTCCAAAGATGTCATGCGCTCGGCTGCCAAATCATTTCTTCCACATGGTAGAAATGAGGCACTGCTAGTTAGCCGGAGCAAAAACCGGATTTAGGGTGACAGAGTTCTTTACACGTGGGTCAGACTCAGTCCCCCACACCGTTATAGATCCTGCTACCTAGAAATCCAGTAGTCTCATTTAGAATAATGAGAGCCCACGCAACAGTATGTTTTGATTGCCAGAAATGACGTAACCAGTGGGTTACAGTGCACCACGGTAAAATGGCATGTGTGGCCAGCAACGTATTACACTGATGATTGTATAGGAGAATCTATATATCAAGGGATGTTTATATATTTTGAGATGTTACTGCACAGTTATACATATTGATATGCATTTTACAGTCTACAAAACTGTAGTTTCAACCACCAAATTTGGCGGATAACCAACCTCGTTTATTGGACTATAAAAACCTCCCTCTGCCTGCGGATGTCATCCTCACGGTGGGAGGTTTCAACCACGGCCGTCTCAGCCATAGGCTAACTAATGGCTGTGTCTGTCATTGATGACGACCGCGTACATACATTTTGGAAAATTAATCACTTGCTTCCTGACACTGCTGACATTCACACCTCCACCACGTCCGATGATGTGTGCTGCCTCTGTGAGCAATCATGCCATGCAAAGCAGGTGAAAGGGCCCCTGCCTTCCCTCAAGGTCCTCTGGACAGGCTAGTGGAAGAGGTTCTTCCCCTGTATGGCCATCCCCATGGCTAAGCAGAGGAGCAGGTAGCTTCCTCATCAGCATATTTGACTCTGTTCAACATCACAATTTCCTCCCTCACAGGCTACAATGTGCCTCTGAGTCCAGTGAGTTATTTGGGGGCCCGTTGTCACAATCTGTGCTCCATACATAGGATGTATAGGCTGTGGAGGGTGGAACCCTGTACTCTATGCATTTCAAATGACCCTCGTGTTCTGTGATAAGCCATAGATCCTCCTTGTTTTGCATTCATATGTCTGTGCAAGTGAAGATTTCAGACAATCAATGATGTATCTGATTACCTGATGATGGTGCATGACACAGTAAGTGTATTGGCATTACAATATGAGCTGTTTATGTATACTGTTTGAGTCAGTTGAGGATGTTGGTCAGCCAAGATCTGGCCTTGGCAAAGTGTGGTATGGCAACAAACTAAGGTGGTCATTACAGCCCTGGCGGTCATTGTTAAAGCGGCGGTAAGACCGCCAACAATAAAAAATGAGCAATTACGACCGTGGCGGAAACCGCCAACAAAGACAGCCACTTTAACACTCCGACTGCCACAGCGGTACAGACAAACAGCGCAGCGGTCACCGCCAACAGACAGGCGGGAGACAATGTACCGCCCACACTATTATGACAGGCCAATCCGCCACCTTTTCCGGGGCGGATTCACCGCGGATAAAAACACGACGGGAACAGGAATCCCGAAGGGAAAACGCTCACCTTTACACACCCCACGAGGAAGGAGGACACCATGGACCCGGAACTCCAAATTCTCCCTCCGATAGTCTTCCTGCTTCTCTACCAGGAGCACGAACGCCGGCGGCGAAGACCACGGTGAGTACTGCACCTACGACACAGGGGAGAGCGGAGGGAAAAAACAGGGACACACACAGGCAACACCCCCACCCTCACCCACTACAACACACACACTAATGCATATCAATACATCACAGTTACACCCCCGGAAGAATGCAAAGACAATAGAAAATGAGTGTAACCATTGTAATATATTAAAAGCAAGTAGGCAGAAATATATATATATACATCATGTACATAATATGTACCAAGCATAGTAGTTCAGGTAGTGCTCTAAGAGAGTCTGTGGAACACTGGGACCACACGGTATGGGCGAGGCCCACACAAATCCCCGACTATGACGGAGAGAACACTGCAGGGGCATCAGACAGCAACTAAACAGGCTCCTCAGGGGGAGGGAAAGGGGGGACACCTCAGCAGCTTGAGTGCGTGACGCCAAATCCACGAGGGAGCCACATGCCCACTGTTCAATCCTGGGGAGTGCAAAGCCACAGTCTCTCAAATCTCTCCAGTGGGTGGTTTGCCCACTGCCATATCTTGGGGAATACAAAGCCACAGTCTCTCAAGTTTCTACAGTGGGTGGGTTGCCCACTGCCATATCCTGGGGACTGCAAAGCCACAGTCTCTCAAGTCTCTACAGTGGGTAGTGCAAAGCCACAGTCTCTCAAGTCTCTACAGTGGGTGGTTTGCCCACTGCCATATCCTGGATAGTGCAAAGCCACAGTCTCTCAAGTCTCTACAGTGGGTGGTTTGCCCACTGCCATATCCTGGGTAGTGCAAAGCCACAGTCTCTCAAGTCTCTACAGTGGGTGGGTTGCCCACTGCCATATCCTGGGGCGTGCAAAGCCACAGTCTCTCAAGTCTCTACAGTGGGTGGGTTGCCCACTGCCATATCCTGGGGAGTGCAAAGCTACAGTCTCACAAGTGGGTCTGGAGGGGGCATGGTGCTCAGAGTGCTTCATTCTGCCAAGGACTGAGGTAGTGGATGTCAATCTCCACTGGTTCTGGAGGGGGCATGGTGCCCAGAGTGCTTCATCCTGCCAAGGACTGAGGTAGTGGATGTCAATCTCCACTGGTTCTGGAGGGGACATGGTGCCCAGAGTGCTTCATCCTGACAAGGACTGAGGTAGTGGATGTCAATCTCCACTGGTTCTGGAGGGGGCATGGTGCCCAGAGTGCTTTATCCTGCCAAGGACTGAGGTAGTGGATGTCAATCTCCACTGGTTCTGGAGGAGGCATGGTGCCCAGAGTGCATCATTCACCCCGTGACGGACTCAGTTGCGTCAGTGCCCTTGCCGCTCATGGGCCAGCTGTGCTTGAGATGGCGGTGCCCTGTTCGGCGGTGCTTGAGACGGCGGTGCCCTGTTCAGCGGTGCTTGAGACGGCGGTGCCCTGTTCAGCGGTGTTTGAGACGGCGGTGTCCTGTTCAGCGGTGATTGAGACGGCGGTGCCCTGTTCAGCGGTGCTTGAGACGGCGGTGCCCTGTGCAGTGGTGCTTGAGACGGCAGTGCCCTGTGCAGTGGTGCTTGAGACAGCGGTTCCCTGTGCAGCGGTGCTTGAGATGGGGTGCCCTGTGCAGCGGTGCTTGAAATGGCGGTCTCCATTGCAGGGTCTCAGCTGCTGGCGGTCCTTCATGGCCCAGTGGGGCTTTTGCTGGCGGTCCTTCATGGCCCAGTGGGGCTTTTTCTGGCGGTCCTTCATGGCCCAGTGGGGCTAGTGCTGGATGTGGCCTCCTGGGCAGGTGGGCTGGTGCAGGCGGTGGCCTCCTGGGCAGGTGGGCTGGTGCTGGCGGTGGCCTCCTGGGCAGGTGGGCTGGTGCTGGCGGTGGCCTCCTGGGCAGCTGGGCTGGTGGTGGCCTCCTGGGCAGGTGGGCCGGTGCTGGCGGTCCTGTCCTGGGCAGCTGGGCTTGTGCTGGAGGTGGGCTCCGGGGCATCGGGGATGATGGCGGTCTTCTCCGCCGTGCTGCTCTTCCCAGACATGCAGGGTTTCTTGTGGCCCTTCCCCACCTTGGAAGGTGTCACAGCTGACTCCACACTCCCACCGGGACCCCTGGGAGCGGCTTTGGTGGCTGGAGTCTTCCCCCTCTCCCGCCGGGCACTGGCCAACTTCTGATGCTTCACAGGTGGGGGACTGTCTGTGTAGTGGCTCTGTGCCACACTGGCTGCCCTGGTGGCCGGTGCACTCCAGATTCCGGTGACTACAGGCACCACTGGTCCCAGAGATGTTGTGGCTGAGGTGCTACTTCAGGACCTATGAGACGGACGGGGTGGGGGAGGTGTGGGAAAGAGGTCAAGGTTGGACAGGAAACGTTGTTTGGAGACACTGGGACGGGTAGCTGGAAAGGGTTTGGGAGTGGAGGAAGAGGTGGTGGTTGTAGGAGGTGTACGTTTGGTGACTTTGGGTGAAGGTGCATGGGCTGGAGGCTGTTGTAAGGTGGATGGCTGTTGGGTGGGTGCGTGCCTGCGTTTGTGTATCTTCGGAGGTGGCGTCACAAACACACTGGGAGAGGAAACAGGGGACGTGTGAATGGTAGTGGGGTGGTGACTGCACGTGAGCGGGGTGTGGTGGTGGGTGTGCTGGAGAGAGACGTAGTGGCTATAGAGGTAATGCATGCAGGTGTGAGTGTAGACGAGACTGGGAGGGAGGAGGGAGACGAGGAGGAGGGGGACACAGTGGAGGCAGTGGATGTTGGTGTGTCTGCATATGTGTGATGCTTGCGTGAGTGCCTGTGGGATGTGTGGTGCTTATGTTTGCCAGAGCTTCCCTTGTGTGTTGACGTGTGTGCATGCTGGTCTGTAGGTGTGCTTGGGATAGGCTGAGGTACAGGGGTTTGTGTCTGGGTGGAGGAAGTTGGAGGAGGGACACTAGAGACGGGGACAATGGCTGCCATCAGTGCTGAGGCCAGAGTCTGAAAAGCTCGCTGAAGGGCTGCCTGACCAGAATGAATGCCCTCCAGGAATGCATTGGTTTGCTGCAACTGCCTCTCTACACCCTGGATGGCATTCAAAATGGTAGACTGCCCAACAGTGAGGGACCTGAGGAGGTCAATGGCCTCCTCACTGAGGGCAGCAGGGGTGAATGGGGCAGGGCCTGAGGTGCCTGGGGCGAAGGTGATGCCCACGCTCCTGGGTGAGTGGGTATGGGGCAAAGGTTGAGGGGCTACTGGGAGGGCGGTGCTGGTAGGGGGTGTGGCGGCTGTACCTATAGATGCGGGGGGCACAGATGTTGCCAACACCACAAGGGAGCTCCCATCAGAGGACAAGTCCTTGTCGCTGGTGTCAGCTCCTGTCCCGCCATAGAGCTCCCCTCGCCCTCCGTCCCACTGGTGAACTCTGAGTCCGTAGTCTCGCCCTCCAGGGCCATGTGGGATGCAGCTCCCTCATGCTTCGGTGCCACTGCTCCTCCGCCTGATGATGCTAATGCACACAAGAAAAGGGAGACCACAAAAAGGGGGGGGGGACGACCGAAGAAAGACATGTTGAGTACATGCATTACCGCTACCGTTGGCGGACACGACAGACACAGAAGCCCCCTGCACTACGCCACGCTCTTGGGGTCCACTGTTCAATTCCTGGGAAATGGCCTACAAGGCTATGGACGACATCTCAACACATGGATGACACAGGGGCATGACTAGGTGTACTTGGCACTCTGCAGAGGTGCGCTGGGGTGCCACATGGCCTGCCTTACGGAGGGGCCTTGCCTACGGAACTCATCCTGGCCTAGGGAAACCCACAGCCCACCTCCCCCACCCAGACACCTCCACTGCACGCAAAGTCAGCAGAATGAGAGTGTACTCACCCCGTTGTGGCTGCTGTGATGCCCTCAAGCGCCCATCCAACTCCGGGTAGGCCACCGCCAGGATCCTGAACATCAGGGGGTCATGGTGCGACGGGCACCCCTCCCACGTTGGGAGGCCATCCCCAGCTGAGCCTCCACCGTCTTCTTGCTCCAGCGGTGAATGTCCTCCCATCTTTTACAGCGGTGGGTGCTCCGTCTGTGGTAGACCCCCAGGGTCTGGAAGTCCTTGGCGATGGCACGCCAAATATCTTTTTTCTAGTGGGCGCTGACCTACATGAAATGCACAGGGGAAAAAGAGAAGTTATTACCAACTGCACCGTCAAAGTAATTGGCCCCCATCCCTACCCTTGCCATGTGGCACATGCATTCATCATCTTTCATGCACGCAGCACTCTCCCCCCTTCCCTCTTACATCCAGCCCTCTCCACACAGGCATGGCCCATACAACATGCTCCCTGTGTACTTACCTGTTTGTCTGGAGGACTGTAGAGTAGCGTGTACTGGGGGAGGATCCCATCCACGAGCTTCTCCAACTCATCCGATGTGAAGGCAGGGGCCCTTTCCCCAGACACTCGAGCCATTGTCTCTTCCAGACCGAGGTCACAGCAGCACTTTCAGTGTAGGTCCTCTCCTGTCGAAGATCAGGTATCGAGTGATTGAACAGATAGAAAATGGCGGTCACGTCCGCGGCGGTGTGTACCGTCACCGCCGGCGTACATCGTCATTGGCTCCTGGGACACATAGGGTCCAATGTTAACCTATGCAGCATTGCGCCGC
Organism: Pleurodeles waltl; assembly: GCF_031143425.1. NCBI lineage: Eukaryota > Metazoa > Chordata > Amphibia > Caudata > Salamandridae > Pleurodeles > Pleurodeles waltl. The sequence continues at coordinate 963,909,021 of NC_090450.1, forward strand.
TGTATTCGACCGCCTACCGCGACGGTTTACAACGCCAGCACAGTTACCTCACATCCCATTGTCCCACTTTAGAGGTCAGGCAGCCACCATTTCAGGGGCCCACATGGCTTAATTTTCAACTGCGTCACACATACCTAGGCCTAGACTCTACACACATACAGGCCATCTTTTGTGTATGAATAGTGTTCTGTGTAAACTGTGGGTACGTACCTCTTAGTTGTTTGACTCTGTGCTCGCTGTTGTCCTTCATAGGCACCATCCGCTGGGACATGTGAGGAGATGGCGGCATCCTCCGGTGTACTGACCGTTGGTGGACCTGTTGGCAATGGAGGAGCGACATGTGATTATCACATACAGGTTGACCGTGCCACAATCCAGGAACTGTGTACCCAGTTGGAGCCAGACCTGATGTCAGCAATCCGCCATCCCACAGGAATCCCCCCTCAAGTGCAGGTGCTGTCAGTGCTCCATTTCCTTGCAAGTGGGTCTTTTCAAACAACAGTGGCCATAGCATCAGGGATGTCCCAGCCTATGTTTTCCAACGTATTGTCCAGAGTGTTGTCTGCCCTTCTAAAACACATGCAGAGCTACATCGTTTTTCCTCAGGTGGAGGATTTGCCTACAGTGAAAGGTGATTTCTATGCCCTGGGACACATCCCCAACATCATAGGTGCCATTGATGGGACACATGTGGCTTTGGTACCCCCCCACAGGAGTGAACAGGTGTACAGAAACCGGAAGAGTTATCATTCGATGAATGTACAGATGGTATGTTTGGCAGACCAGTACATCTCCCATGTGAATGCCATGTTCCCTGGCTCAGTGCATGATGCCTACATCCTGCGGAATAGCAGCGTCCCTTATGTGATGGGTCAACTCCAGAGGCACTGTGTGTGGCTATTAGGTGAGTACTTGGAGACAAGTCAGTGGGAATGGTTGTCTGGGTCTGGGGATATCCCTCCAGGTTAGTGTGTGTCTAACAGTTGTCCCTCACCATTTGCAGGTGACTCTGGTTACCCCAACCTGTCATGGCTACTGACCCCAGTGCGGAATCCCAGGACAAGGGCAGAGGAACGCTACAATGAGTCCCATGGGCGAACTAGGAGGGTGATCGAGCGGACCTTCGGCCTCCTGAAGGCCAGGTTCTGGTGCCTCCATATGACAGGTGAATCCCTATTCTACTCACCAAAGAAGGTGTGCCAGATCATCGTGGCCTGCTGTATGCTTCACAACTTGGCTTTGCGACGACAGGTGCCTTTTCTGCAGGAGGATGATCCAGATAGCGGTATTGTGGCAGCTGTGGAGCCTGTGGAGAGTGAAGACGAGGAAGCAGAGGAAGAAGACATGAACAACAGGGACTCAGTGATCCAGCAATATTTCCAGTGAGACACAGGTAAGAGTACAGACCTGCCTACTACATGTACTTTAACACTACTACCTCTCTACTGTCTGTCGTTTTCACCCAGTGTATGGTAACTGAGTTGTCACTTTCCCTTACAATTTCACAGATGCGGGTCCCACTGTGTGACATCTGCTTAGATTCCTCATGGACTAGAGCTGTGTGACATAGGTATGTTGACATTACAATTGAAAGAGCATTTTGTCACTGTAATTGCTAATACACTATTTCGAAATCACAGACAGACTCCAGATTGTTTTGTGCTTTAAGGGTGTTTATTTAAGTGCTCAATATTGGAGGGGGTAGTTAAATGGTGAGGGGTGAAATGTCCATGGCAGAGTCCAGTCTATTAGTCTCACAGGTGCATTTCCCATATGGGCATAGGAAGTGGAACTGGAGCAGTTTAAGTATGGACAGGGTGACAAAGTGGGACAGTAGGATGACAATCAGGGTGGTCTCATTTCTTGGCGGGGGTCCGTCTTTGTCCTGGATCTCAGGGACCATTTGCGGGGTGGTTCTCTCTCTGCAGGGGGTGGGGTGCTGGTGTGGTGGTCCTGTGGCAGGGCGTCCTGTCCACAAGCGCTGGCGGAGGTGGTGGGCAGTTCATCGTCTATGCTAGTGTCAGGGGCCCCTTGGAGTGCCACAGTGTCCCTCATGGTCTTTTGTATGTCCTTCAGCACCCCTACGATGGTGCCCAGGGTGGAGCTGATGGTTCTGAGTTCCTCCCTGAAGCCCATATACTGTTCCTCCTGCAGGCGCTGGGTCTCCTGAAACTTGACCAGTACCGTTGCCATCGTCTCCTGGGAGTGGTGGTAGGCTCCCATGATGGAGGAGAGGGCCTCGTGGAGAGTGGGTTCCCTTGGCCTGTCCGCCCCCTGTCGCACAGCAGCCCTCCCAGTTCCCCTGTGTTCCTGGGCCTCCGTCCCCTGGACCGTGTGCCCACTGCCACTGCCCCCAGGTCCCTGTTGTTGTTGGGGTGGTTGGTTATCCTGGGTTCCCTGTAGTGGTGGACACACAGCTGATTGACGTGTCCTGGGGACGGAGGTATGGGCCCGCTGGGTGGGTGCTCTGCTGGTGTTTCCAGAGGGGGGAAGGTCTGTGGTGGCCTGTGACTGGGTGAGGGGAGCTGACTGTCCAGAGGTCCCCGATGGGCCGAACTGGTCATCTAGATCCAGTTTGACAGAGGTGCTGTCATCACTGTGGGCCTCTTCTGTTGGTGGTGTGGACATGTGTGGACCCTCCTGTCCGGTGACATTCGGTAGGGGTCCTGCAGGGGTATAAAAGGATGGTTATGACTTCTGTGTGTGGCATTGTGTGCAATGGGTGGGTGACCATGTACCCCAGTGCTTGCTTTCCTGTGTGGGACCTTGTGTGATGATGGTTTAGGGGGTTGCATGGGTATGTGCAGTGGGCATGCTTTAGTGATGTGTGTCCATGCTTTGTTGTTGCATGCAGGGGTTGGTGTTGGGATGGGTGGTTTGTGATGTTGGGACATATGTGAGGAGTTGGGGTGCTGGGGGTGAGGGTGGGCATATGTGCTGGCATGCAGGTAGGGTGGGGGATGTAATAATTAAGATTTGTCTTACCAGAGTCCATTCCTCCACCTACTCCTGTGAGGCCCTCAGGATGCAGAATCGCCAAGACATGCTCCTCCCATGTTGTTAGTTGTGGGGGAGGAGGCGGGGGTCCGCCGCCAGTCCGCTGAACCGCCAGGTGGTGTCTTGAGACCACGGAACGCATCTTCCCCCATAGGTCGTTCCACCTCTTCCTGATGTCCTCCCGATTTCTTGGGTGCTGTCCCACTGCGTTGACCCTGTCCACTATTCTTCGCCATAGCTCCATCTTCCTTGCTATTGAGGTGTGCTGCACCTGTGCTCCGAATAGCTGTGGCTCTACCCGGACGATTTCCTCCACCATGACCCTGAGATCGTCCTCCGAGAACCTGGGGTGTCTTTGCCGTGCCATGGGGTGGTGTAGGTGATGTGTGGGGTGGAGTGTGTGGTGATAAGTGTGCTGATATGTAGTGGTGTGTTGTGTGAGGTGCGTGGAAGTTCAGTGGGTGATGGTGTTGTGTGCCTATGGATGCTGTTGTTCTTGCTGGTGCTGTCTCTCTCTGGCCTTCTTTTGGAATTTTGGGTCGTAGTGGTTTATGGGTGATGTGGGTGTGTGTTTTATATTGTAATGGGTGTGTGGGAGTGGTGTGTGTGTATGTGTATCAGGTGTGTGTATTTTGAATTGTCCAATGTGGCTGTGTTTTGTAGATGTGTGTGTATTTTGAGCGCGGCAGTGTGTACCGCCAATGGAATACCGCGGTTGAAAGACCGCCGCGTGAATTCGTGTATCGTGATAGTGTGGGGGTATTTCTGTTGGAATGACGGTGGAGGTTTTGTTATCGCCAGTTTATCACTGACCTTTGGTGTGGCGGACTTGTGTGGGTGTCTGACTTTTGGCGGATTCCGAACTGTGGGTCATAATAGCTGTGGTGGAATTCCGCGGCGGTGTGTTGGCGGTCTTCTGCACGGCGGTAAGTGGCTTTTACCGCCAATGTTGTAATGAGGGCCTAAATCTCATAGAACCTTTCGGAGTGCCACATAACCCTGAACTCACATATAGGATGGCCACAGGATGTAATGTCATGCATGTAAGTGATGTAAATGTAATGTTCATGTAGATTCTGTATCGTAAGCCTGCAGAGGGCAAGGTCTGTCAATGCCTTTTCACAGTATGGGACATAGCCCAGACTGATGCACAGTAACTGTGGCTATGCAAGTGAGGCACCAAGCCCACTGACTGTAGACCTTCTGATCCTTGGATGTGGCCAAATGGGTCTTCATAAGCAAGATTTGGCCTGAATGCTTTTATATTGATTACATTAGGAATGGTACTCATTTCCATTTCTATTGACTATCCTTGCCAATGTGTGATACTGACTTATGACAGGCCCCTTAGTCCCACAGGTCTGTTGTCAACTTTTCATAAGTCGTGTTCGTAAAGTGTAGGCTTAGTGCACAAGTGACAAACACACAGTGCAGACAGTTGGTTAATTCAGGGGAAATCATGACATATGAATCACTAGCTTTGTGACATGCAACCAATCCCACCAAACATACCTTGCTATGTTGGATATCATCTCTGCCAGAGTGCCACATATGGTAACAGGTGTTGCTTTTGATACTAGTATATACCAAACAAATCCACTCAGAAGTAGTATGAGATTCCATTAGGTAGACAAGATGTCAATACATACACAGAGAAGAAGCTTTCAGTGATATCCATCCCAGCCCTTTCATTATCACCTAAGTAATAGGGTGTAGTCGGTTACTTGGTAGTTGCCTGTATGAACCACATGCAGTGAGTCATTGTGCCTGGATGTTAAGGTGTCTGTACAATCATGCACAAGTAGTTTACCCTTCAGAAGGTCACAATGGTGTGTTGTGTCATTGTGGTTCACATCACAGTACACATTGCTTGGGCCTTGGCTAAATGATGTCAGTGGGCTTGCTTTGTCAGTGTAGGCCATGACTAGGGTTGCGGATAGTCAGCAGATGACTCCAAAAGTATGTATTTGTGTCCCTGTACTTATCCCCATTCAGGTCAGTGCTCATCAGAAGCAAGGGATTTAGAGGACCATCGCCCGGACGGTGCATACCCTACGGGTGGATCGATGGTAGATCATCCACTGTCGGACAAGGTGGGAGGACCAGAAACACTGGGCCTGGAAGATCACAAAGGGCCAGCTGGGGGTGTCCTCCCCACTCGGGCCTGGCGCACGCTGAACCCTGACCCCACTGATGGCCAACATACTGGCTATGGCCTACCCTAAGCTTAATGGGCATTTGAGGTTAGCATAGCAGCTACAAGGGGGGTGAGTCCCGGGCAGATTCCTGCCTGTTATACTTCCATGTTAATGTGTCAAAGGCAGCCATCTTCCCATGACAATTGGAGATGGCCCATGTGTGATACACCAAGTGAGTTGCTGTTTGTGTAGGTATGGTAGTTGGTGCATGCTGATTCAGACCAAAAACCTCACAGTCTGAGGAGGGGGGCATGGCCTTGGTGGGGCATGCCCTAGTGCCAAGAAGCACCTAAGAGGCACTTTTGTCCCCACCCCGGCCTCGAACCCCCCCTAAAAAACAAAAACAAAAGCTTGCTAGGGCTGCTGCCGATGTCCTGGGGCGTTTTCACCCCCATTCATGGTCATTGGCAGTTAAAAGCCTCTGAAAACAAGCTGAAAACCACTGTTTACAGTGGTTTTCAGCTCATTCTCCCTGCCACCGTGTCATATTGGCTCCTCACCAGGAGACCGCATGAGGGGAGCCAATATTGTGTGAGTTGGCAGGTATGCTCATGTGCCTTGCATATTGTCCTAGTGCCCAGGGACTCAACAGGGTATAGCCCATTACCAATATAGTTTCTTGGGCAGATGCATGGGTGAGTACAGTGGTCAATCATCTCATGTTGTTTCATGTTGTGAATGTTATTTCTACCCAACAGTACCCTTTTCGTCAGTGTGTCAGGAGTGCTGTTGCTTCACCACTGTCTCTTATGTGATGGTGGCTATCATACATGTGACATGGCTTATCTTGTCCTTTGTGTACAATCAGTAAGCAATACTTTACCTTTGTAAGTAGGGAATGTACAATTACATGATTTGGGTAACATCACTGTTGGCAACAGTATTTGTGCTGATATGTTAGCATATGTACCTTGCACTTTTGCAGTATCATTTACTCTACTGTTTCATACATGATCTACCTGTCTTTAAGGGAGGATGTCTGATTCCATCACATATGTGTGCATGCCAAACTCTTTTAGAAAATATTTGTGTATGATGCGTATACAGATCATGTCGGACCCCAGCCAGCAGTGCGTCAACATTTTTTGTAGGGTCACACATACCTTAAGCCATTACTCCATGTAGTTTCTCATGTACAATTGCAGGAGCAATGATGGACATGACAGGCAGAGCTACAGTACTTACTCACGATGTTCATTTCCATGCCATTGATGTGGAATCATGTGGCTACATGCTTGGCACGTGTCAATTGTCGTATGTTTATTACCTGACTGTTGATCTTCCTCAGTAGTGACATGCATAAATACTGGGATCATATGTGAGAGTCTACATTCAGTAATCCAACGGAATCTGTGTTTGCATTACAAAAAGGTATAGGGATGTGCCTTCCCATTGAGAATCATGTTAAAGGTCCTCTTCAGATGATGGAGATTCTCTGAGCCACAACAACATTCAATGTACTATGGGCTTTTAATTATGCAATGTTAGAAGGGCGTTCTCGAGTTATTCTGGTCTTTGTCGGAAAAGAGGATATTGTCAGTATATAGCATTTGCTTTTTGCAACCCACAGGCATCACAATGCCCTGAATGTGGTCAGCCTGGCAGATGGCAGCCATCAAGTGCTCTAAAGCCAAAAGGAACAATAGAGGGGATAATGGGCAGCTCTTTTGTGTTCCTGTGTGAATAAGAAAGGCCTGCTTCATATACTCTCCGTAGTCAATCTACACAGTAGAAGAGCACTGAAGGAGCCAACTAAGCTTCATCATAAATGTAGGCTCAATCCCAACCATGCCCATTGTGCAGAAAAGGTACCCCCACTTGACTAGGTAAAGGCCTTGTCTGATACCAACGATAGTACAACTTTTCATCTGCTTCATTACACACTTGCCACAGGACATTTATTAGGAAACGCATGTAGTTCCTCGACAAGCAAACAGCCACAAAACACACTTGTGAGATGTGTTTATAGCTTGGTATTACCTTTGTTAGGCATCAGCAGTGCGTTCACAAGTCCTTTTATGTCTATATTTACGTGTAATGTCAGGCAACAGCTCACACAGTGCGTAGGATCTTTGCTGGGTTTCAATATGGGACTAATCTGGGCTTTGTTGAACTCTGAACAGAACGTACCCCTGTCTTCCAGTTTTTTGAGGACATTTGAGAAGAGGGACATCATGTTGATTTTATAAAATTCAAAAGTCATGCCATCATCCCCGGCACTTTATTATTACACAAGTCAGCGATTACTTGTTTCTGTTCTCTCCCCTCCTGGAAGCTGTCTGCTCATCTCTGATAGGGTTGGTAGTAGAATACTGTCAAAAAAGTCTTGCTCACATTGAAGATCATCTGCACTTCAGAACAATAGAGGCTGCCTATGAAATGAAAAACTGTTTCTGCTATCTCAGCTGCATGGGTCTGCAGCCTTCCGGTTTCATCCTTAACCACTGATATGTCTCGCTTAGCCTCCTGTTGTCACAAGTGGGTTGCTGACAGTGAGTCTGCTTTTTCTCCTTGCTCATAATAGTGCCACTTAAGGTGCAGCAGAGCATATTCAACCTGCATCATGAAGCAGGAGTTACGATCACATTTAGTGGCTTTTAACTGACGTAAGAGGTGTAGCATAGTGTGAGATGTATAGCTCCCAGTGAGGTTAAATACCTCCTCTTCCAGGATTACCAGTTTTTCCCAGGCCTCCCTTTTTTAAATTGCTGAGTCCCTCATAAGTAAGGCTCCAAGTTTTCCATCTTTACTGTTTTTTACAGATGAATACTGACAGAAAACAATGGGCATATTTACAAGAAAGAGGTGCATCAGTTCCGAAGCTCCACTTTTCATGTTCCGCCCCTCCCCACCTAACGACACCATGGTTGTACTATGTTCACAATACGGCACACCATGACGGTCATTAGGACAATTGCATCAAAAATGTTTATGCTATTGTGGCGCTTTGCTGAACTAGGGTCAAAAATGTTGATGCTAGTGCAGCAAAGCACAGGGAGGCAGGCCCATTGATTAACATTGGTGTGTCATTTTAATGCCTGCTCTGAGTAGGCGTTAAAAATGGTGGAAAAAATGGTGCAGTGAAATGTTGTAAAATTCACTGAGCCATTTTTTCGGCCTTCCCTGCCCCAGAATGCCCCCTTGGAAACATTATGCCTGGCGCAGGCATAATGTGGGGCAAAGGTTTACAAATTGGCGCAATGCAAGCATTGCACCACTTTGTAAATATGGCGTGGGAGAAAGTACTCCTTAACACTGCCTTAGCATAAAAAAAATGATGCTAGGGTGGCGCAAGGTGGAGCTAGGGCTTGTAAAAATGCAGCAATGTGTCTCAAGTCAGTATTTATTTTTAAATGTGGAAATATACGGAACACTGTGCTTCCTGTGGGTGACTTTCTATGTTGTCTTTCGTGATTTCCACAACTGCAGATAGCATGGGAATTTAAAACAAAATGTTGAGATTTTCCAAGATATAGGTATATGTTAACATATATTTCTTTTATAATGCTGATTTTGCCTGTGGGTGTAGTAGTTTGCTATATTTGGCTGCTTAATTTGCCAAAACGTGACAGGCAGCAAAGAATGAGTGCATGTTTATCAGTTGAGTAAATGTCAAACTATACCAGTGTATGACTCCACTTATTGTCAAAATACAGAATAAATATGGATAAATACAGAGGGAAATGTTAAAAAAAATAAATACCATAAAACAGAAAACCGTACTCATAAGGTTTCCCCAAACTGTGGCTTTCCCTGCAGAACAAAGAACTTGGAACGGGGGGAGGGTAGGTTCATTGTCCTCTGAGCACTGGCAGTGATGTGTTAGTTTCTGTCTGGCAGCGGGTGCAGCAGGCCCCAGGTCCAGCTCCAACAGCACTCGGGCATGGTCAGCTATTTCATCCTCCCCCATGCTACAGCCCCTCGGTAGGACTAGCAAGGAGTAGTTCACAAGAAAATAGTCTATTCTGGAGCAGGTCCCATGTATGCAGGATATGAACGTGTATTCTCTGTCACAAGGGTGATCTAGGCACCAGGAGTCCTGCAGGTCATGTCCCATGACATGAACACCAAGTTCCGGGCATTGGCCTTGTCTAGGGCTCCCTAACCATCTAAATATGGATCAAGTGTTAAGTTTCAATCCCAATCCATGAGGGTCTTGAGAGCGCCAAACTCTGGCAAGACTCTGGAGAGGGAGGAAAAGAAAGCGGTCCTGTACTGATTTGGGGCAGAGGCAGATCCCACAACTAGTGAGAAATCTGCTGGTCTTTCCAGGTTTTCCGCATTGTGGGGGGCTATACTGCACCTCTAAGGAGATGCAGAAAACCCAGACGAGTCAGGAGTCGGGCGAGTATCTCTGTTGAAACTCAGGCTGAGATTGAGGAGGACTCAGGAAGAGCTGTTTAAAAACCAAAGCCAGCTGAGTCAGTGGTTATTTCTCTTTAATTTGCGCTAAAGTCCCAAACCAGGAACAGACTTGTGAAGTTCTTTAATTTCCCTTCGTTGTAATAGTGTCCAGCAGATGGCGCTCGACACACATATTTTCATCAGTTTTGGTAGGTTAGAACAAAGACAAGGAGACAGAGAAAGCAGCTCCTGGCTAGTGACTGGGTGAGCCCTGTCAACCACATGGATGCCAACACTTTATAAGAAACAAGTGAGAGATTTAAAAGGAAAAAAATAACGGGAAAATGAATTTCCGCCACTGACTTCTATTGAAGCAGAGAAAATGTCAGGTCAGAGACAAACAACACCAAGCCATATTTTTCTTTTAAAAAATTGGGAATCTCCCTGCTGAATTGGCCCATTGGCATGTATGCAACCATTAGTCATTTCACAGCATATCAGGGGTGGAACCCAGGCTCCTACAAGGCCCCCAACATTTCAGCCCCCCCAACCATCCAAGGGCCCCCCATTCAGCCTAAGACCAATGAATATTTGTGAGAAATGTAAGACTGAAGGACGCCTCATCACATTTCACAGATGGGTCCAATCATTTTGCGTAACACCAATGTAGCATAGAGAGGGCATTATTTACTACAAACTAGAGCATCGCTCATGACGGACGCTCTAGTTTGCTGGTGCCACTCTAAGCCCCCCCTGACAACACCATAGTAACTCTGTATTTACTATACAGTGCACCATCGTGCTCTTTAGCACAGCTATGTCAGTATTTCTGATGCAGTTGTGGCTCTTTGCTGGACTAGCGTCAATATTTTTGAAGCAAGTCCAGTAAGGCACAGGGAAACTCGGAGAGCAAAATGCAGCATCACTTTAACGCATGCCTGTAGATTTCACTGCACCATTCCTAAGGGCCTCCTTGCGGGGGAACGCCTCCCTTGCATACATTATACCTGGTGCAGCTATATTGTGGAGCAAGGGTTTACAAACTGGCGCAATGGTACCATTGCTCCTGTTTGTAAATACAGCGTGGGTGGTGGAATGTTTTGTGCCATTGTAGCACCAGAAATAATTACCCTACGGTGGCGCAAGAGCCTTGTAAATGAGCTCCTTAGTTTTGTTTAGATTAAGCATATGGACCATGACTATGGAAAATGAAGTAATTTTCGAGCTAACCCCTGTGAACCATCCACGAGTCAAGCTTTTTTTTACGATGCCTATGGACTCCGGTGCAATGAGTTTTCCCCTCATTTCACGGATTTAGGTTTTACAATTAAATAACCGTTCAGCAGTCCTATGACAACTGGCAGTATGGTTTTTGTCTTAAAATGGGACTTTTTCAAATTCAAAGTCACAGGGAGAAAAGTGTGAAGCTCAATTCTTTCCAGTGGGATGGTGATTTACGTACAATGAACAGAAACGTAATGATACAGATTTGATTGTCTTTGGTGGCAGGTCCCCACTAGATCTTGCTGTGCATGTGGGAGTGTTTGTGAGTCGACTTCTCCTAAATGCCCTTGGTGTGGTACTTACCATATCTGGTGAGTACCATTTTAACCAGGCTGAGGACTTCAGACTATCAGCTGTATACGGTGTGGTATAAGTGCTTAATTTGAGCCGGTTGCTGCTGGTCGGGGGCACCGGCACCTATTTTTTTGCAACAGGCAATTACTGCAAGCAGAAGACACATATGGGAAAGACACAGAAAGAAAAATGGAAAAGCTTCACAAAGGGAGAAAGCAGAAAGCTGCAAGAATGAGCTAAAGTGGCAAGGAGTGGCTGTAAATTGATTAAATAGGCCAGAGATGGCTTTGGGATTACTCTACCTCAGTATTCTCTGCTCACACATTTAAACACAGGAGCCGTATGTTTCAGAGAAGAGTTTTGAGCACTGGCGCTTTTTTATTTACAAATTAACCAGTGTGTATACAACTGGATTACCACACAGTGCAAGGAGGTCATAGTTCTACTAGTATTATGATTATTCCTAATAACAAGCTAGAGGTGGTAGTCGTGCACCTAGTGCTCGCAGCAGTAGTAATAAGCTAAATACATTATTTATACTGCTACCAAGCCCAGAAATCCTACTTGTATAAAGCTTACTTTTACTTCTACTGATGGGTGCGCTAAAAAAATACTATTTGAAAGTGTAGTAGTGATAACAGCTACACAATTACATTTGAAACTAGTACGTATCAGGGACATCATTTAGGGGTCTCCAGGATTCGAGTTGAGACCCCTGACTCGTCCCTTGTGACTCCAGGCATTGTCTTTGCGACCTATGGCCTTAGAGGTCCCAAAATTGGTGCCAGGCTCACAGTGGCAGCTCATCGTTATGGATGTTGGCTTTGGCTCCACTCTATCTGTTTTCTCTCGATTTTTTTACACTCTAAGTGAATAGTGTCTCATTATTCACTATCAGTGTAATAAAAATGGCATACAGCTAGCTGGATTATGACCTTCCCTGGCAGCTAAGGTAACTTCAATAAATGCTTTTAAATGCGTGTTGTGTGCATGCTTGTGGGTGAGTGTGTGTTTACGGGAAAGAGAGAGAGTGTGCATAAGTGTGCATGTGTGTTTATGTGAAAGCATGTGTGGGTGAATAAAACTGAAGGTCAAAAAGCATGTGATGTCACTTTAGCCAACCTGGCATTTTTGTGAACTGACATTCATGGTAGTAAAGGCATAAATATCAGGCTAGTAGATGATTTATTCAAGTAGAATACTTAAATGTATCAAAAGCAATATAGTAAGATAGAAAAAAGAACTAGTAAACATGTGAAACTTCAAACAAACCATGCATCATTGATTTTGAACACTAATATTAAAAATAGATTTTATTCAGGTGGATCTTTACATTCATGTAGAGAGTAAGGTGCCTGAGTGTGAGAAAGTAGCATCTTTCTAGCCTTGTTACCCCCACTTTTGGGCTTTTTGTGAGTATATGTCAGGGTGTTTTCACTGTACCACTGGGATCTTGCTAGCTAGGGCCCAGTGCTCATGGTGAAAACCCTATGTTGTCAGTATGTTTGTTATGTGCCACTAGGATCCTGCTAGCCAGGACTTCAGTGCTCAAACGTTTGTGGCCTATATGTGTTCCCTGTGTGGTGCCTAACTGTCTCATTGAGGCTCTGCTAACCAGAATCTCAGTGGTTATGCTCTCTCTGCTTTCCAAATTTGTCACTAACAGGCTAGTGACTAAATTTACCAATTCACATTGGCATACTGGTACACCCATATAATTCCCTAGTATATGGTACTGAAGTACCCAGGGTATTGGGGTTCCAAGAGATCCCTATGGGCTGCAGCATTTCTTTTGCCACCCATAGGGAGCTCTGACAATTCTTACACAGGACTGCCACTGCAGCCTGAGTGAAATAACATCCACGTTATTTCACAGCCATTTACCACTGCACTTAAGTAACTTATAAGTCACCTATATGTCTAACCTTCACCTAGTAAAGGTTGGGTGCAAAGTTACTTAGTGTGTGGGCACCCTGGCACTAGCCAAGGTGCCCCCACATCCTTCAGGGAAAATTCCCCAGACTTTGTGAGCGCGGGGACACCATTACACGCGTGCACTATACATAGGTCACTACCTATGTATAGCGTCACAATGGTAACTCCGAACATGGCCGTGTAACATGTCTAAGATCATGAACTTGTCACGGGTCTCTAGCACAGTACCCGGGTACTGCCAAACTGCCTTTCCAGGGTCTCCACTGCAGCTGCTGCTGCTGCCAACCCCTCAGACAGGTTTCTGCCCTCCTGGGGTCCAGGCAGCTTTGGCCCAGGAAGGCAGAACAAAGGATTTCCTCTGAGAGAGGGGGTTACACCCTCTCCTTTTGAATATAGGTGTGAAGGCTGGGGAGGAGTAGCGTTCCCCAGCCTCTGGAAATGCTTTGATGGGCACAGATGGTGCCCATCTCTGCATAAGCCAGTCTACACCGGTTCAGGGATCCCCCAGCCCTGCTCTGGCGTGAAACTGGACAAAGGAAAGGGGAGTGACCACTCCCCTGACTAGTACCTCCCAGGGGAGGTGCCCAGAGCTCCTCCAGTGTGTCGCAGACCTCTGCCATCTTGGAAACAGAGGTGTTCAGGGCACACTGGACTGCTCTGAGTTCCCAGTGCCAGCAGGTGACGTCAGAGGCTCCTTCTGATAGGCTCCTACCTCTCTTGGTAGCCAATCCTCCTTCCTTGGTAGCCAAACCTCCTTTTCTAGCTATTTAGGGTCTCTGCTTTGGGAAATTCTTTAGATAACGAATGCAAGAGCTCATCAGAGTTCCTCTGCATCTCCCTCTTCACCTTCTACCAAAGGATCGACCGCTGACTGCTCAGGACGCCTGCAAAACCACAACAAAGTAGCAAAGACGACTACTAGCAACATTGTAGAGCCTCATCCTGCTGGCTTTATCGACTGTTCCCAGGTGGTGCATGCTCTGGGGGTAGCCTGCCTTCACCCTGCACCAGAAGCTCCAAAGAAATCTCCAGTGGGTCGACTGAATCTTCCCCCTGTTAACGCAGGCACCAAAAGACTGCATCACTGGTCCTCTGGGTCCCCTCTCATCCTGACGAGCGTGGTCCCTGGAACACAGCAACTCTGTCCAAGTGACTCCCACTGTCCAGTGACTCTTCAGAGCAAGTTTGGTGGATGCAAATCCTTGCCTCCCCACGCTAGACTGCATTGCTGGGTACCGCGTGATTTGCAGCTGCTCCAGCTCCTATGCACTCTTCCAGGATTTCCTTCATGCACAGCCAAGCCTGGGTCCCCGACACTCCTTCCTGCAGTGTACAACCTTCTGAGTTGTCCTCCTGCGTCGTGGAACTCCCTTTTGTGACTTTGCATGGACTCCGGTTCACTATTCCTCCAAGTGCCTGTTCAGGTACTTCTGCGGGTGCTGCCTGCTTCTGTGAGGCCTCCCTGAGCTGCTGGCTGCCCCATCTGTCTCCTCCTCCAAGTGGCAACATCCTGGTCTCTCCTGGGCCACAGCAGCACCCAAAAACCACTACCACAACTCTAGCAGCTAGCAAGGCTTGTTTGCGGTCTTTCTGCATGGGAACACCACTGCAATTTTCATCACGACGTGGGACATCTGTCTTCCAAAGGAGAAGTCCCTTGCTTTCTTCTTTCTTGCAGAACTCCAAGCTTCTTCCATCCAGTGGCAGCTTCCTTGCACTCTCAGCTGGCATTTCCTTGGCTCCTGCCCACTCTCGACACTGTCGCGACTATTGGACTTGGTCCCCTTGTCTTACAGGTACTCAGGTCCGGAAATCCACTGTTGTTGCATTGCTGGTGTTTGTTCTTCCTGCAGTAACCCCCTATCACAACTTCTGTGCTTTCTGGGGGTAGTAGGTGCACTTTACACCTACCTTTCAGGGTCTTGGGTGGGCTATTTTTCTAACCCTCACTGTTCTCTTATCGTCCCAGCGACCCTCTACAAGCTCACGTAGGTTTGGGGATCCATTCGTGGTTCGCATTCCAATTTTGGAGTATATGGTTTGTGTTGCCCCTATACTTATGTGCTCCTATTGCAATCTATTGTAATTCTACACTGTTTGCATTACTTTTCTTGCTATTACTTACCTAATTTTGGTTTGTGTACATATATCGTGTGTATATAACATTTCCTCATACTGAGGGTACTAACTGAGATATTTTTGGCATATTGTCATAAAAATAAAGTACCTTTATTTTTAGTAACTCTGTGTATTGTGTTTTCTTATGATATTGTGCATATGACACCAATGGTATAGTAGGAGCTTTACATGTCTCCTAGTTCAGCCTAAGTTGCTTTGCCATAGCTACCTTCTATCAGTCTAAGCTGCTAGAAACACCTCTTCTACACTAATAAGGGATAACTGGACCTGGCACACGGTGTAAGTACCTCTGGGACCCACTACAAGCCAGGCCAGCCTCCCACATTGACTATCTCTGGAAAATCTGATGTCATTCAACATGTTTGGGCCATGCTTGAATATTGTATCTTCAGATTCATTACTCTCTTCTGGGAGCAACAAATTCTCCTCTTTTTGAAAGAACATCACCTCTTCGTGAATGGTACAACTTTAGAGATCCTTGAAAAGGAAGATAGACTCAAGAACATGCTACAATTCAACTGACAGCAAGCCCCAGGAAGACTTCTCCAACATCTAAGAGGAAAGAACTTTGAGATGACTTTTGACTTTGATCTCTCCTGTTGCACAGAGCAATGCAGCAGTCACCATTACATACTTTAAACTAATATGCAAAGAAGGGTAATGGCACTCCAGTAGTTGAATCACTGGGTGAACATACTGGGACTTAGTCAATGTTTTGACACATGCATTTATTAGTTCATATATTGACTGCGGTCTGTTCAGTTTTTTTAACTGCTATTATTAATTGGTCTTAAGTGCTTTACTTTTTAATAGCTTTACTTTGTATTTATCTTGATTTATGTCCCATGTCCCACTGCAAATGCAGGAATGCCTCAGTGATGTTGCGTTAGTACTACAAGTTCACTGGCAGGATGTGTACTGCACAAGCATCTGCAGCCCCTTCTGTAATATCAAAGTATTCCAGGGGTGCCAAAAGTGTCTGCACACGTCCGTTGTGCCCTGGGTCACTTAATACTACACCATCAGGTGGTCAAAATTGTCTGTCATTATTATTTTTTCCTGAAAATGCCTTCCAGAGCTCATCTCAAGTGTGGGCTCCTTTCATACCTACCAGTCTTTCCTTTCTGGGTGAAGGAGCATCCGCTCAAGCCTGGACCAGTTTAACAAAGCATTCTCGCACATTTAACCTCTCACACCCTTGCAGATTTCCATGTCTTGGCTATACATCTGTTAGTGAACACTAAAGATTGGACCATACAATTGTTGCTTTGTTTACTCTTCCTTGGCAGTGGTATTAGGTCTAGGAGACATACCTAACAATAGGGATACTAGGAGCATAAATTGTCTCCAAGGACATTATCCACAGGCACTTCTTCCAACAATACCAAACAGTACTTATGAGCCTAAGGAACTGTGTTTAGGGTCCTTAGAACTAATAAACAGGCCCATCAACCCATCCCTCGGCGAATCCAACATAATATAATTCTGTTTCAGGAAAGGAGCGTATTAAATCACCGAGCTACCCAATGTACTTGAGCTGAAACATCATATTATTCATAATCTGGTTTCTCAAGGCCACTTGGTGAATATCATAATATCATGTCAAAGTGAGAAGTATGGCATTCAATTCTTTGAATATTTTGTTGGTCAGCTGCACTTAACTTTTGACAACATTTGAAAACAGTTGTGGAAATGCCCCCATCTTTGCCAATGCTATTCTCTTCACCTCCAAAAGGGGGAGCACTTTAACAATGTTTTTGTTTATAAAATAGGAGTTGGTTCGGTGTATTTGGATTCACAGATATTGGAACCAGTGTTGCTGCCACTGAAGGGAAGGGCCAGGAGAAGATGTAGCCTTTGTATCTGTGCCATGTCTTGTCTGGAAGACACAAGATTTAGTCCCATTCACACTCAGTCCAGAAATGGCCCCAGACTGCTCAGAGGTCTATTGAAAGTTTCTGCCCCATAAGGATGAGTTGCAGGTATGTAGGAAGCTGGCCTGGTTTGTAGTGGGTACATTGGGTATTTACACCTTATAACAAGTCCAGTTATCCCTTATTAGTGAAGTAGTAGTGTTCTAGCAGCTTAGGGTGATAGAGGTAGCTATAGTAGAACAGCTTAGGCTGAACTAGGAGACATGCAAAGCTCATGCAATACCACTTATAGTTACACAATACCTATACACAAGTAAAGAAACTATTCAGTGTTACCAAACATAAAGGTAGTTTATTTGGGTGACACAGTACCAAAAATATCTTAGAGGCAATACTCCTTCTGGAGGTAAGTATTATACACAATATATACACTAGACACCACAATGAGGTAAGTAATTAGACATAGGATAGTACAAACAATGAGAAATGCTATAGAATGCAATGAGAGAAAATAGGTCTAGGGTCAACACAAACCATATACTAAGAAAGTGGAATGTGAATCACGAATTCCCCCCTAGACAAGTGTAGTGTGTGCAGAATTACTGGAAGAGTAAGAATACAGAAAAGGTAAGTAAATTACCCCATCCCAGAGCCCAGAAAAGCAGGAGTAAAGTACTGCGAGTTTCCTTATGACACACTACACCTCGTGATTAGGATTTTGCAGTAACCAACCAAGTCTGCAAACAACAACTGCTGGATTCCTGGACCTGAAGACCTGCAAAAGAAGGGGACCAAGTCCAGAAGTCGAAAGAAGTTCCAGGAAGGGCAGGAGCCCCTGCCAACCCAGAAGAGAGTGCAAAAGAAGAGTCCCCGGTTGGATGAAGCCCGTAGGAATGCACCCTGGGAAGAGGCCAGCAGGTTCCTGCATGATGCAAAGGATGCCCATGACATGAAGAGGGATGCAGATGGGATTTCATGTTGGAAGTTGCCAACAAGCCTTGGTTACGACAAAAGTGCATTTTGCATAAAAAATGGCACTGGCTGGACCCAGGAGGGACCTGGGGGCCTCAACTCTGTGTGAGGAGTAAAAGGGGGCTCTCTGCACTGTAGAGAGCCCTCAGGATACCAGACAGCACTCACAGGAGTCCCAGGACATGGGGACAAAGGTGGTGCAAAATGCGGTTGGTGCAGCACAACAAAGGAAGGTCCCACGCCACCGGGGAACAACTCAGCGAGTTGAGCTTCGCAGGATGGAGTGCTGGGGACCTGGGCCAGGCTGTGCATGAAGGAATTTTGAAAATAGTGCACAGAGGCCTCAGGAAGTCAAGAAGATGCAGTTCACAGTGGTACCGTCGCTCTCTGGGAAAGCAAGGTCTTACCTCCTCCAAATTGTGTCAGCAGGACCTCATGACAGTCTACGTCGATGGAATCCACCCTTTGTGTCCTTAGGAGCAAGC
This sequence comes from Pleurodeles waltl, assembly GCF_031143425.1. Lineage (NCBI taxonomy): Eukaryota > Metazoa > Chordata > Amphibia > Caudata > Salamandridae > Pleurodeles > Pleurodeles waltl. The sequence continues at coordinate 963,927,543 of NC_090450.1, forward strand.
TTTTCGCTGAGAGAGGAGTCCAAGGGTACCAGTCGTCATCTTGGAAGGTGCCTGCGTGAGCATGGGAGTGACTCCATCGCCCCACTGGAGATTTTGTTGGTCCTTCTGGTGCAGGATGAACACAAAGAGTTCTCAGAGTGTGCACACTGTGGAAAATTGCACAGGAAAGTATCCCTTATGGATACTTTGTTGGTGTTACAGCGGTTCCTGGAGCAGGCTGCAGTTGATCCGAGGTCAGAGGATGAAGTAGTAGTTGCAGAGGATTCCTGAAGGAAACTTGCAAGCAGAATCTGAAGAGAACCCACAGGAGAGACCCTAAATAGCCCTGAGAGGGGGTTTGGCTACCTTATCAGGTCAGGACCTATCAGGAGGGGTCTCTGACGTCACCTGCTGGCACTGGCCACTCAGAGCCCTCCAGAATGCCCACACACCTTGCAAAGCAAGATGGATGAAGTGTGGGACACACTGGAGGAGCTCAGGGCACCACCCACAGGGTGGTGATGGAAAGGGGAGTGGTCACTCCTGTTTCCTTTGTCCAGTTTAGCGCCAGAGCAGGGGACAAGTGGTCCCTGAACTGGTGTAGACTGGTTTATGCAAGGAGGGCACCATCTGTGACCTTCAAAGCATTTCCAGAGGCTGGGGGAGGCTACCCCTCCCCAGCCTGTAACACCTATTTCCAAAGGGAGATGGTGTAACACCCTGCTCTCAGAGGAAATGCTTTGTTATGCCTTCCTGGGACTGGGCTGCCCAGACCCCAGGAGGACAGAACCCTGTCTGTAAGGTGCCAGCAGCTGTAGCTGCAGTGCAAGCCTTAGAGAGCTGGTTTGGCAGTACTAGGGGTCCATAGTGGAGTCCCCAGGATGCATGGAATTGGCTCCCCGATACCAAATTTGGAATGGGGGGACAATTCCATGATCTAAGACATGTTACATGGCCATATTCGGAGTTACCATTGTGAAGCTACATATAGGTATTGGCCTAAATGCAGTGCACATGTGGAATGGCGTCCCCGCACTCACAAAGTCCCGGGAAATGGCCCTGAACTATGTGGGGGCACCTTTACTAGTGCAAGGGTGCCCTCACACTTAGTAACTTTACACCTAACCTTTAGCAAGTGAAGGTTAGACATATAGGTGACTTATAAGTTACTTAAGTGCAGTGAAAATGGCTGTGAAATAACATTTGCTTTATTTCACGCAGGCTGCAATGGGAGGCCTGTGCAAGGGTTTGTCTAAGCTCCCTGTGGGTGGCAAAAGAAATGCTGTAGCCTATATGGATCTCCTGGAACCCCAATGCCCTGGGTACCAAGGTACCATATCCTAGGGACTTATTAGGGGGGTCCAGTGTGCCAATTGAAATTGGTAAATGAAGTCACTAGCCTACAGTGACAAATTTAAAAGCAGAGAGAGCATAAGCACTGAGGTTCTGATTAGCAGAGCCCCAGTGACACAGTCAAGCACCATACAGACACACACATGAGGCCATAAACTATGAGCACTGGGGTCCTGAACAGCAGGATTCCAGTGAGACAGGCAAAAACATACTGACATACAGGTAAAAATGGGGGTAACATGCCAAGGAAGATGGTACTTTCCTACAAGGTGCAATAAAAGGCCATCTATACACACTGGCACAGTATGCACAGTGCCTGGCATTCGAGTGCCCCTGTAACCATAAGACCACCCCAAACTCATCACATCCTGGATCCAAACCAGCTGAAATATGAGCGCAATCATGACCCTTAAATACTTATAATTTCAAAAAAATCTTATTCCTTGAACTTCTGAGAGAAATGAGAGGATACTTCTGAAACTAAGCGAACCGCCTGAGTTCTAACATTTGGACAAATAGTAGTGTGGTGCGTGGTAGAAAAGTTCTAGGGGAAGAGGTGGAATCGGAGGGGGTTAAAATCACCGGTGTTACTGGCAGCCAGGTGTTTGGGGGGTCCATCGAATGTGGTCCATAATTTAGTGTGTACCGTCAAGAAATATATGATGGGTGCCCGTGTATTCAAGGTCACGTTATGGAAACTCGCGAATTTCATGGTGTGGTTATGCATGTTCGTCTTTTGTGCGGTTCATGCATGTGTGTCTGCCTGTGTGTGTGTGTGTGCGCGCGCGCGGGTGCGTTCCTGAGTGCGAGTGTGTGTATTGGCAGAGATCCTGAGACCAGGGAAAGAAGCACTTCAAGCTACAGCAGCCAATAAGCGCCGGGGACATTTGCATAGATAGGACGACCCTGCACAAAGTCAATTATTTAAATAAGGCTCGAGAGAGGCCATCCCAGGAAGTTTCTGCTTCAAGATTTAGACCTCTGCTGAGCGCGGCACCATGTCCTGGGCACTGCTCCTCTTCACGCTGATCTATTGCAAATGTAATGCTTATGTACTAAAATGTTTATCAAATGGATGACTTAAAATATGATTGTCTTCCCCGAAGACGTGGTTCTTTAATCTTTGTGGCTGTTTTTATTTTTTTCAGCTTCTTTCTCCCAGTTTGTGGTGACTCAGGAGACCTCGGTAAATGTGTCTCCAGGAGGGACAGCCAAGCTCTCCTGCAGCCGCAGTGGTGGGTCGGTGACTGCTAGTAATTACCCATCCTGGTACCAGCAGAGGCCGGGGGACGCCCCTGTGTTGATTGTCTACAGCACCAGCAGTAGCAACAATGCCAGACCCTCTGGAACCCCTGCCCGGTTCTCTGGGTCCATATCCGGGAGCTCTGCCTATTTAACTATAACTGGAGCAGAAGCCGGGGATGACGCGGTGTATCACTGCTCCCTGTATGCTGGTAGCGGCATCTGCACAGTGACAAGATCGAAAGGAGAACCGAGACCAAAACCTCTCCCCTTGCACTCACATCAGTTGGTGTTTGTTCGTCATTTAACCCGGTGTCCCCCTGTGTGTCAGTGCACACCGCCGCAAGGGCGCGCTAAACGCCACCGATTTTCGCTTAAGATCATTGAACTTGATTCTTCCGCTATGAAATATCTGTAACTCGTCTCGGTGAGTTCCTGCCTCTGAGTGAGACATAAAACCAAAGAGTGGCTGGTTGTGACTTCTGCCTGTTTGTGGTATATTTTCAGCTGCCACAATTAGTCTTTTTCAGCACATAAATATTTTTAGATGACCTGAGACTTGAAACAGTATTTATCAAAAAATAGAAGTTAAAAGGGCCACTCTGTGGAGATAAGGGTCTAATCTACTACTGAGACCTGTTTCTAATTCACCTGTGTATGAGGGAAATACATCACTGTCAAATAGGATTGTTTCTCTGGGATTGAGATAAACGAAAGATGGAGTCTCACAGAGCACAGAATAATAAGACAGAGGCCTGACACCCATAATAAATCGTAGATTACAATGCGTGGACTTGTGCCTCCGTCTAATGCACACATATGATTCCCATATACATAAACAAACCAAGCTGTCACCAAGGGTATCCGCGGACATCGATTCACCAAAATATCAGATGTAACAGAATCAATTAGCAGAACATTAGTTGACCTTTATGACATCACAGGAGCTGACATTATATGACTTGTGACCCTGAATCCCAGGGAGCGATGCCGTAAGATCTAGTGCCTCGTGACATCACAATAATGGATGGGAATGAAGCCTAGTGTATGCATCAAGAAGAAAATGCATTGCGAAATCACAAGCTTCACAAAAACAGAATAAAACAAGCATTTGCAATGCAATGGGTCTCGTGTCTGGTCGAGTTAGCGCTATTAGCATGGTAACTTCCTTACTGGACTTTTCTTGCCTCAGAAATAAAAAAATGAAAAGTAAAACAGTTGACATAAGCAAGCCAAATTAAAGTGCCACAGGTGCCATGAGCATGAAGGAGAGACACAAAAGGAAAAATAATTTCACTCGCAGTCAAACGTATCTGCAAATGTGCAATAGGAAAGAACGGAGAGAGATAGGTAAAACAGACCCTCCCAAATAAAGATGGCAGTTAAGAATGGATTTAATTGACTCCCCCATGTCCTCAAACAGAAGTCAGAGTGTGGAACATCAGCAGGAGGTGCATAAGCAGAGTTGTATGTGAACCATAATACAGCAATACTGGGGCACTTCAGATCAGGATTGGGGGTATAGACAGAGCTGTGTCCTGTTCCAGTGCTGGAATAACAGAAAGGCAGCGGGTGAGGAATGAGAAATAGAGCACTGTGTAATTCTTGGTATTGGAATAATGGGGCGCTGCAGGTTAGGGATGAGGTGCACTGACAGAGTTGGATGTGGGCTGCAGTACTGGAATAGTAACAGGCGCACAAGGTCAAAAGTGAGGTATGTTAATGGAGCTATGTGGAACCTACTATTGATGTGCCACTATTGCCGATTGTTGGCCTGGAGGTGCCCTGGTGAAGCTGCGAGTGGAGCACCGTATGGGAGTGGCATTGCCTCTGAACCACAGAAGCGAGGAGTCCTGAAGGGCGTGTGTGTGAGCCTTAGTACTGAGAAGAAATGTGCACTGAATGTTAGAACTGATGGATTCTGGTGGAGCTGTGGTGGTTCCTATTAACTGTGGCTTTGGACGTTAGACTTGAAATGCACTGTGTGATCTGTTTTTGCTCTTTTGGGTCCACTATTTGCTTGGCAGTGGGAATGAATATTAGAATTGAGCTGCTGTAATGGAACTGTTTGTGAGCGGGATCCCAGTATAGCAAAGGAAGAAAGGAAGTGACCTTGCCAGGGTAGAACTGGGGTGCACTGATGGAGCTGCGCCTGAGATCCCAGTACTAGAACAGCAGAGTGTACTCACTGTAAGAACTGAGGTGCTCTGGCTGACAGTGTGTGGGGTTGTGGCACGGCTGAAGGCTTGGTGTGTGAACTGGGGTGCACTGATGGAGCTGTACCTGAGATCCCAGTACTGGAACAGCAGAGGGTACTGACTGTAAGAACTGAGGTGCTCTGGCAGACAGCGTGTGTGGGGTTCTGCCACAGGTAAGGCTGAGGGGCTTGGAGTCTGTGAACTGACGCGCACTGATGGAGCTGAGAACGGGGTCCCAGTACTGGAACAGGAGAGTGTATTGACTGTAAGAACTGAGGTGCTCTTGCAGATAGTGTGCGTGGGGTTGCACGGGAACGGCTGAAGGGATTGGATTGTGTGAATTGAGGTGCACTGATTGAGCTCCACCCAAGATCCTAGTAATGAAGCAGCAGAGTGTACTGACTGCAAGAACTGAGGTGCTTTGGCAGACAGTGCATGTGGGGTTCCTGGCACTGGCACGGCTGAGGGCGTGGCGTGTGTGAACTGCAGTGCACTGATGGAGCTGCACCCGAGGTCCCTGTACGGAGCAGCAGAGTGTATTGACTTCAAGAACTGAGGTGCTCTGGCAGACAGCGCGTGTGGGGTTACTTTTATTTCTCTGAATGCAAAGTGGGAGGAGTTTTTAATGTGAATTATGTGACAATCTTCTTGGGGTACAAAAATGTGAAAGGAAAGTCTCTAGGATATCGTGTTTACAACACACAGCAAAATATAAATACCTCTAAATGAACTGCATGCATTTAGCAGCCAGGGGAGCAAAACTGAAGCATGTCACTTTTCTAATTCTATAGTGCAATAGAAACAGAAATGTTAATAGAATCAAAACAAGTCAAGACACAATAACTTGGTGATGGACAAATGATAAATATTCACAGAATCCCGATTTTCACAAACTATAATTTGCGGGCTATGGAGTTATACCAGTAAACCTGTATCTCTGTGAAACGTTAGTGGCCATGTCACTGGACAAGGAGTGTCGAATTAGAGTATTGACCATTACCAGTAAATAATCCATGCATTACATGTTTAGTAATCAGAAACCTTTTCAGTTGGTGGGTTCTGGCTCATAAGGACAGTGATGAGGAAGTAGGTCGTGGGGTAACGCTACTCCACAAAGTTACTTATTGCAGAACCCCAGTAGAGCAGGTCATTCTGATCTGTTACATTGACAACAACTAGATGTCTGCTCTCTGTTTATGTGTTGAGATACAGCATCAGTGTTTCTGTCGGAAACAGTATACAAAGAAATGCAATGGGGTACACGAGGACATCAACAGTTTGTGTGGGTCCAAACCAGCACTTTATGCATACTGCCAAGAGTTACACCAAGCAGACACCAAAGGGAACTTCAGGGAACCAAATGGAGAGTGTGATCTGATGGCAATAAGAGATCAATGTTCCAAGAATTTAATAAACCCACAAGCAATAATTAACTCAAAATGGGTGAAGGGTAAACTCACTGAAGCTTTGTAACTCATTAAAAAAGCATTGGAAGGTTGAAAAGGCTGCAAGGAATAGATTTCAGATAGCATCTGGATGTGTCCTGGTAATGTGTGGCAGGGACGCCATAGGGTCTGAATCAAGCTATCAAAGAGAGCTCACCATCAACTGTTTGGTAGTAAAAGACCTGTATAACTTGGGCCCAGAGGGCCTTTCACACCCCGGCGCAACTGCATCCGCTGCACGATTGGTACCTAGTCCCTAGCCTCCTAGTTGTGAAGTCCTAGATTACATACATGGCAAAAACAGAAACACGACATTTGACAAGGATGTTAAATATATTGGTCTGACTGGAAGGAGGACGGCTTACTGGCCCCCTCATTCCATAGGCGACAACTGATTACAAAGCAAATACAAACAAGGGAGGAGATATCATCAGTGCTTTAAATGGCATTATAAAGTGCTAGTACGTACTATTCAGAGTGCCTGTTTGCTTGCAAGAAGTGCTGGTACTAGGTGTTTTGTCGACCGCACTCGTTTTACCCACTTCTGAATAGAGGGAGGCTGAGTCTAGCCTAGAAGAGCTCAAAGGTGAGGCCGGCTGGTCACACACACATTTCTGCAGCAGGTACATAAACTCGCTGAGCTTTAGTACGACCAAATCATCTGTTTCCAAATTCTGCAGAGTAAAGAATGAACTGAGGCATTAGAAACGAACGACAGTTTCATATAATGCCATCCCTATTACAGTTCGACAGTGAAGAATCAGGGAATTATCACAAATTGGAAGAGAAAGCAAGCTATCGGGCAGCACGCGAGACTTGAGTGTTTTGAGCGCACACTTGAAACATTGTACTAATGCACGGCTCTCTCTAACACACACAGAGTAAAACACGTGCTCTAACCAGCTTTTGTGCAGAACCTTAAAGCCTATCCTCTTTTTCGTAATGATATTAATCATTGCTATAGCCAGGCTCAGTGTGATTTGAAATTCGCAATTACAAAGTGTTCGTCATGAATTAGCCAACCCCCATAGCACTCTGCACGTTCATCGCGAAAACATGAGATGCTGCGCCGTGAATCACCCCGAGTCGTAGGTCTCAGATATTTCCAGCATACTAGTGGCTCAGATGACTGAACTGTCATTGCCATAGATTGCACATTGAACAACGCTGAATTTGTGCAGGTGGTTGCAGGTGGCACTCGCCCTCTCAAAGTTAGTGTCTGGGATGGATTTTCCATCATCCGGGTAAGCGAGAGAGAGAAAGGCAACAAACAGGAAACAAGCATTTACAATGCAACGGGTCTCGCGTTTGCTCATGTTAGAGCTGATCGCGTTGTAAACCGACTTTTCATCTATCGGCAACAGTGCTTTTATGTACGTAACCCGAAAAAGTGAAATCAACTATGTAAAGCGCTCAACTTCTGCCAAGCGAGATCGCGCTCGTAAATTAGAGAAAAAGAAGTCCACGAGCCCGGTTGGAAAACAGCGAGCCTCGCATGTTTTCTGTACTTGGTCGCTGAGCGGGGAGGGCTAGCCACCGGAAAAGGCATGACGTATGCGTGCCTTCGACTAATGAAAGCAAGCAGATTTTATTAGGGAAGCCTACAAACCAATAAAAAACACTAACGTGAAGTTGACAGGGCTCCGAGCCCTTTTCTAAATACAAAAGAGTCTTGCTGCGATACGCATGCGCGAGCGCATGCAACGCAGGCTCGACCCGAAAAAGAAGGAAGAGAAATATAGGTTAACAGTCAAGGGAGACAGGCACAGTGGAACAAGCATTTGCAATGCTGCAGCAGCATGCATTAAGGGAGCTTTCCGCAGCGGAGCAGACTCACCGTACTCCTTCAGGGGGAGGTCTGGAGCATGGGGTTCATAACCTTCCTTTTTCGGACACCTCTATGAAGTCATTGTCATCGGTGGCTTTCGACTAATTTAATACAAATGAGTAGGAAGCAGGCACCTGGTTCTGCAAAAGTGAATAAGCCGATTCAAAGCACCACCGCCGCCATGAGCGAGAGAGTTATTATCTCCCTCCCTGAATATCTAGAAAGGATTGTGGCTGGGATGAAAGGCAAACCGAAACCCTGAGGAAGGGCCAACACATGCTGTAGCAGGAGGAAGCGTGACTAGTGCGATGGCCAACAGAAATGTTCAGGAATGTTCACTTAGTTAGTGTGCCAGGGGAGGGAACTCAGCACACAAAAGAGAAACATTTCCCAAAACGCACCAATAAAAATGAAGCATTTAAGACAAGCGCAACAAAGGACGAATAGCAAAAGTGGGAGTGGTTAGAAGCCCACAGAGATATTACAACAGGCTCGACGCTAGAAATAAGGGTTGTTAGGCCCACGGTACCATTTGGTACAATTTTGTAGGAACCATATATAAGCATATATAAGTGCTCATTGCACTTCTGAATGTATTTATTATGTGGAACTAAAAGTGTAATCTCCCTCTGGCAGCTGCATACAACAATGCTCACCACAACACACTTTAATATCTGTTCTGAGCACTGCTGCTGGCTCCTCTGAGACCAGGGGCTGCTATGTGCAGATCATGGGTCACAAAAGCAAACCCTGGTGACCCCAAAATGATGTTCACAACACATGTTCAATTCACCTTGTCATTTTATGGATTTTTTGCACAGACACATTCACTGAGACCTATTTTGTGGCTTAGGAGCTACAATTGTAGAGATTTCACTCTTTGAAACGGGAGTTATACCTAAGTGGTCAAAAGGGGTGTACATATCAAGCCATAATTTTGATGATTTCACTTTCATTCCTCGGGTTCCCTTCTTTTACTAGGTGACAAATGTGCCGCTCTAAGCGCTTTATTAGAGTGTTTTGACACCTTTGATGATAGTTCAGGTATGATGTTAACTAGAGTCATGATCACTTGCTATACATATTTGGCCCAGATCATAATATTCAGAAATAAATAAAATAATATTTGGGCTTTGTTAAAATAAATAAATACAATAAAATATTAATTTGGGCAAGATTTAGATACGTTTTGCAAAGTCATCAAAACTGACACAAAGAAACAGTAATAGTTAAGCATGTTATTTACAGAACTCAGAAACGTCAGAAGAGCAGTATGAAGTTCTGTATAAGACAAGTTACGAATGCGTAAAAAAAGCAATTTCATTATATAAACACGAAAAATGTATGGACGTGGATTGCACTGAAAGTATGGGAAAATCTAACTATTCCCTGAGATGAAAGGTGAAAGGGAGTAGCCAGAAAATAAAAATACCCCCACTTTGAGCCATACCACGAATGCCATTGGGTGCACAAAGCAAGAAAGCCCTGCCCACTTTAAATGAGCTCCCTTCATCCCACCTTCCATCCATCTCTCCATCCTTTAAGCCTTTCATGCATTCATCTATCCATTGCTTCATGCTTCCATCCATCCTTCCTTTACCATTTTGTCTATCCACCCTTACATAATTACTCTTTCATCCATCCTTCTATCCTTCCACTAAAATTTCCAGCCAGTTATCCATGCTATTCCTATTCATATATCCATTCAATTTATCCATTCATCATTACACAGTCCTTTTATCAATCCCCACATTCATCCAAACTTCCATCCATCCACAAATTAATCCAGTTTTTTCATCATTGCAGCCATTATTTCTTCCACTCACCCATGCAATTTTGTTTTACATTTCATCTATTAATACTTTCACCCTTGCATTAATCTTTTCATGCTTTTAGCCTTTGCTTCATGTCACAGTCTTCGTTCCAACCCTTTCTCACACGCTCAGTAGCCAGTATATTGTGGGCCCTAAATCAATCAAGAAAGTGGGCTGCCCAGCTGTTATTTGAATTATAAAATACAAAGCTAAACAAGGCCCTGGTGACACTGCACCTGCTACACCAATTGAAGCTAAGCCCCTTCACACACTTTCTTTCTCTCACCTTTTGAGGCTCTTTTTCTGTGACTTGCTTCACAAATGATACGATTTTCTCTTTCTTTATCTTTCTAAACCATTCTTCTGTGGAGCTACCGACCGAATATAATAATTATGCTTCATCATCACTTTGCTTAAGCTGTGAAAGTGGGGGGTTGACAAGACCACTGGAGGGTGTCACAAAATATTAGGACAATTTGAAGATCATCTTTATTAATAAGAAGCAGTAAGATTTCATTGGTAGTGTGTGAAATCACAGACAATCATTTCTGAACATTGTTGAAGAAATTATGGGACTATTTAAAACATTTTTGAAAATTCACAAAATTTCTGGAAATCTGCCAAACATTTATTTAAATGAGTATGGCTGAAAGGATTTTCAAACTATGGGCCTGATTTAGATCTTGGTGGAATTGGTCCCGTCGTCAATTTTCCGTTGGATAACCCGCCCGCCGCCTTGGTGGTCCTCCCGCTCTATTTGGATGTTAGAGGGACCATAGACGAAAGACCGCCGAGTCCGGCCGACTCCACCAGGAATCTACATCCACGTCGAGGCCACCATTGTAAACAGAGGCTGGCAGTGGGACAATAACCAGTGTTTCCACCAAGTCAATAACGCTGTGACTTCCAGCCAAGGCAACCTTTTTTCCTGTTTTCACTTCTGTTTCCCACTGGAACCTGACCGGACAAGTCCTGCCATTGCTGCTGTCACTTGAACACAAAGGAAAATGACCCCATCATAACCAGCCTCGAAAGTGGGCAGTCCATATTACCCATTAACATTGACTTGTCACTGAGCAGTAGCTCGAGACATGTGCATTAACATGTATTTCCTACAACAACAAAAAAAATACCTGTGTATTTGCACTAGACATGTCAGTAAGTTAAAGTCAAACATCTGTGCAATCACCTGGCAATATTCAAGCTTTTAATTATTTTGGTAGTGTAAGTATTCATTAACTAAATTAATAATTACACCAAATTTCCTCACAGTTGTCAGCAATGTCAATGTTTCAACTTTGAAATGGGACATGTCAGTGAGGTGTTGTATTTCCAGTAAAGGATATAAGTCAGAAAATGTCTCTCACTGTTATATTACTTACAGCGGATTAAAACAATGAATTGAACAGGAATAAGCAATGTGGAGCATACGTTGTGAAAGTTGAACTCAAGTATCCCTTCATGGATTACTTCTCCTAATGTACAAGATTAAGGCAATAGATGACATACATGACAGTGGACAATGTTGTCTTGATCCACTTTCTGCTGGCTTTGTTGCCCTTCACTTATATCCTGCCTATTGGCCAGGGGTAACCTCCTCCTCAGGAAGGGAGCATGTTTTGGGAACATCTCAGGCACCCGAAGGCTTTTACTTGAGAGAGGTGGGAGTACGTATGGTAGGGGTCAGGACAATGTAGCTTAGGAATTATGTTGATGGAGTAAGGGTAGAAGGGGTGTGACTGGATTGGCAGGTTGAGGTAGAGGGAGCTGGAGTGGGTGATGTGGTTGTGCCGTATGTGGGTGTAGTGTCAATAGTGTGTGTATGTTGTGTTTTTGGGTTGTATTACATTGTGTGTTTTTCCTGCTGGAAAATGTGTTTGTGGAGGAATGGCAAAGGTTTGAGATGTGTATGGAGTGTGGTGTGAAGGTTGGCACATGTGACCACAGTACCTCAGGTGTGAGCTGCTGGCTTCCATTCCATAGCCAGAGGCATAGGACAATGTTCAACAACTCCCACGACTGACCCCATTTGTCAGGATACCACCACTAGAACAACACCAGTATGACTGTGAAACCTAAATATGGTCTGCGGTAACCCGCCTTCCTGATGGCGACAGAGTAATATTAGCCAGCATTGGAATCCCCCAGACTGGCGGTTGAATGCTGAGCCGCAGTACATCTAAATACAATGGTTGGGACATCATTAGCTTCACAGAGTACTAGGAACTACCCCCACGGCGTGACAACGGTTATGCTACCAAGATCTAAATGAGTCCCTATGTCTTGAGAATGAAAAAAACACACCATGCTCACTGTTTGCAGATTTGTTTTCAGCAAAATACCTGAAATATCAGTTACCATATTTGTAACTTACATTGGTGGAAACCCACTTTTTAATATAATTATTTTGTGGAAGAAATCTCAATAAAAACTGAAAAGTACCTGAAAAGGATCTCACCATTTTGTTAGTTATTTATTCCACACATTTTTTAACCTCCCTTTTCCAGTCATCTTTCATGTGGTGCACCATGAGGGGAGCATTAGGGCATTGCAATGTCTCAGTGGGTACTACCAAAGGGAAATTAAAAAAATTGTTATCCACTTTTTTCAGCTTTCATATAGCACTCAGACCCAGCAGGCATATCTCCATATTGCTCAAATCCCTCTTGTTCAGTGTACTGTTCAGGTCACTCATAAACCTTTGACCAGAAACTAGCATTACGGGCCAGCTCCAAACCATGTGTGCAAAGTCTGCACATACTAGATTGCTCCTGGGGCATCGTAGATTATTGGTATACATCTTGATGTTCAGTCTATTTATTGTGAGGTTTGTTTGATGGATATAGTAAAGTTGTGTGTGTCAAAATGGGTATTTCTAGAGAAGAAGGGCATAGGCTCAAGAGCCTCGCCCCACTCCTTAGCACTAAGTTGCCACTTTATCATTCTCTTCAGTCTATATTACAGAGCCCGTAGAGCTTTGAGATCAGATGTTGCCCCGACCAAAGGTGAGCATAATCTGTTGTTTAATTATTTTATTATTGTTTCAGTCAAAAATAAGTAAGATGCCGCTGGTTCCTTCTTCATGCCCCACCTGCTAACATAACAAGGAAGTAGACCGGAACCCTGCAGACTTCCTGTAGATCCACAAGATAACAAAGGGAATCTAATTTGTGACAAAAAGAGGATTGGGAAGGATCATACATATTGGTAGGAGAAAATGGGTATTCGGAGTAATGAAGTTTACAGGTAAGCAAATGAATCATTACCTTATGTACCCATTTTATCGTACCTATATGAGGATATACAATAGCAATTTAAACACAAACTGATTTCCCAACACATAATGACAAACTCCCAAAAGATGCTTTCGAACTCTTTAGGGAAAAATGAAGAGAAACGTCATTCATATTATAGCAACTACTAAAACTTTAGAACCATAATTAATTGATTCAACATTTCCAGCACCCAATTGATATTGTGAAATAAAGGTAGCTGGTGTAGCTCAAGTAGCAGATTTAAAACATCCTGAAGAAAAGCCCACAAGCTTCATCCCAGGAGACAGCCATTCCTTGTGCAGAACTACATGTATTCTATGGGGTAGAACAGAATCCTGTGAGTTATAAGCAGGAGTAATAAGTACCTTAAGCCACCTGCTTAAAGTTTGAGAAGAAGTCATTTGCCCATGATGAAAAACAGCAAAATGGATAAACACGTCCTCAATTTGTCCATGTGACTGTTTACTGGACAAATATTTATTTACAGCCCTCAAAACATTCAACCTATGTAGAGACTCCTCTTCAAGAGTAGTAGGTGCGGGGAAAAAAGAAGGCAAAATTATTTCCTGATGAAATAAATACATTATTTCAACCAATGAAGACATTATGGGGGTTATTCTAACTTTGGAGGAGGTGTTAATCCGTCCCAAAAGTGACGGAAAAGTGACGGATTTACCACCAGACGTATTACGAGTCCATTATATCCTATGAAACTCGTAATACGGCTGGTGGTATATCCGTCACTTTACCGTCACTTTTGGGACGGATTAACACTCCTCCAAAGTTAGAATAACCCCCTATATGAGGACAGAAACTTAGTCCTAATTTAAGCAACAATCTTTCTGGAAAAAATTCAAATAAGGGGGTTTAATAGGCAAACAACTTATCTCCCCAGTCTATGAGCAGATTTAGCCATCCAAAAAGCATACCCTTAGAGACTGATGTTTTAAATCAGGAAGAGGGATGGTTTTCAGCCTCCTTTATTGCCATATTGCTAGTAGGGGCATGAAGGAGGAAAAGAAGAGGTCTTACGTTACTTACTTTTGATTGGTTCAGCTAAGACACGTGGTGCCTGGATAGAGGTTGAACACCTCATATAGTAAGTAGTGGTACAAGCAAAAGTAGTGGTGGGTTGAGAAGGTAATGGGATTTACTTTTTGGGATGTTGGGTTTTAAAGGGAGTTTGTGTGAGAGTATTTTATTTTATACCAGTTTGTTTGTATCTGTTTTTTTACCATGCATAACATAGACAGGCAGATTTGCAGCTCATAAATGGAGAAAAAAAATTGCAGTTTTTTAGATGCAACATATTTTATAATAACTAAATATTAGCCCTTTAATCATTTGGCCCTGAACCTTGGACAGAACAGTTGTAATTATAGTGACTATATTGCTGCAACTTCACAGTTTTGTTTGAGTACTTCCTCTCTTCAGCTACTTAACATCTCCTAAATGAAGCATAAAGAGGAGGGAAGCAAAGATAACAAGCTGTGTCGGGGTGCACTAGACTGTCCTTCATCTTAGTTGAATCCTTTGGGGAGGACGCCATGGGGAGGCCTTGCAAAAGGAACACCAAAAAAGGGTGCGAGATGGCTTAAAAGAGCTGTTATATTATCTTATAGGACAATTAACAGTCTTTCCATTGATAGTATTTGCTAAAGATGTCGGCTTGTACCCTAGGCCTATTATTATTATTTTATTTTTTTCCAATGTGCCTCATTATGTTGGCTGTACCAACGCACTTTCACATAATCAGCAAGTCTGTGCTAGTTTGATGTTGGAGATTTGGTGATCTTCAACCTAATAGTAATAAATGAGATGTCCACATGTATTGGCTAAAATCTATGCCTAAAAGGGCTTGACCTGAGACAGTCCCACCAAATGTATAGGAAATCCTCTAGGATGCCAGAACCACTCTAGCGAGACTGTTTTAAAACAATAGCTTACCTTAGTTGAAGTTAATTCTTTTTGTTATATTATTTTGTATTATTTTATTATTTGAATACAAATTGTATTGGTATTTGTCTAGGGTTGTTGGGTTTTATGTGGGTTTTGTGTTGGTAGCCTTTCAAAATTATTAAATGTGAGCATTTTTTATTTAAATATTTGTTTAACATTTTTGTTAGCTAAAAAATGTATACAATTTTGTTTATGAAATTTGTTTCTGTGAATTTATCTTAACACCAGAAAATATTTTTTATAATTGTTTCAAATTAAAAATTAAAATTGTTTGAATTAAATTATTGTGTTGTTTAAATTTACATTTCAGATATTATTATCTTTATTAAATGTGTTATATTTATTTATGTGTGTGTGTGTGTATATATATACATATTACAATCCTAAAAGAAACCTGATGCACTCTCCGAGGCTTCAAAATACATTCTTCCTTTATTTCTAGGAAAGCTTTCCATTGGACACCACAACGCGTTTTGACATCTTGTCTTCTTCTAGGTGGTTTTGTCTGCTGTTACTCGTTCTCTCCAGACGTCATGTTTTATATGCAGCATTCTGGGATTGGTAGTTCACAGATTTTCACACCTGAGAGTCATCGCATTATCACTCCTTAATTATATACGTTCAGCACGTTTGCTTTACTCCAAAGTGGATGGTAGTATGCAATTTAATTTTGTCATTTCCTAAGCCATCATACTCGTAGCAATTTGTGTCTTTTAAATGCCATCCCCAATTTCTCTTCCTTTACATATACGATTTTAGTTCATATCCATTTTCTATGCTTAACGTGCTTTCAGCCATATAAACAAAAAAAATTGTGCACACAGCATCCAGCCCCTGCATGTTTCATTAACAGGGCCGCATGGGCATCGTAAGAGCTGTGAGGGGCATCTGCTCACCATATTTTCCCTGATGAGACTGTCCCATCCATTCTGGGGTAGCGCCAGGTGCTTTTAGAAGTCGGACCACAGTCTCTTGTCTTCCAGTGTTATGCACACATGCAGGAGATTAGTATCTCCTTGCCTACTCCATTATTTTCTTCAGTTAGCTGACAACTGCCTTTGATGCCGGGTGCTTTCGCTGTTAATACATTACGAAAACAATTGGTCTAGACCAGCAACACACTCTTCCTGCTGGACCATGCTCTTTTGGCACTCCACTGCATTCAGCAAAACAGACACAAGAGACCATTATTATATAGCACAGATAGATTAGCCACCCCTTATTTTTCACCATCCCATTTCACACTTTGCATGTACTTTTTTCCATGTACTCCTTATTTCACTTTCGCTGTTAAGTAAGTCCCTGTTACCCACTTTAATTAACATCCATGCCACATTGCAAAAATCCTGTTATTCAGAAGATGAGTTGAGAGTCATGGTGGATGAAATCATATGAGTCGTGCCACAATTGTTTAGAGCCCAAGTCCAGCACACGTCTCTCAATATGAAAATGGAAATGTCCAAAGGATTGTTGATAGAGTGAATGCTGTAGACACCACCCTGCACACAAATGAGGACATATGGAAGAGGTGGAACAACCTAAGGGGGAAGGTGCATTCCCTGGCTTCCAGACACCACCTGTAGCCCATGAAGACTGATGGTGGTCCTCCTAGTGCCCTCTTACAACTCTTTTCCTTGGGGGAGGATGTCTAGGCCAGCGGTTCCCAACATTTTGACTTCTATGTACCCCGCTTTATCGTTAATCGAATTCGGGGACCCCCACTGAATCATTATTGGAATCCGGGGACCCCCCACTGAGCCATTACTGAACGCTGAAGACCTAATCTAGTAATATTAATATAATAATAATATAAATGATTTTATTTTTTAAGCAGTCGCAGACCCCCAGGGGTCCCCGGAACACAGGTTGGGAACCACTGGTCTAGGCTATCCTACATCCTGAGGGCTTGACGTGAGTAGCTGGGGAGCAGAGTCTGATAAGTCACACCACAAAAGCTGTCACAAATCTTCATGTCCTGGATGCTCACATCTCAATTTTTGCCACTGGGTTGTTCAACTACTTTCCCAACATGCAAAACCCAGAGTACCAGAGATGTGAGCTTGTCACTCTGTATTGTCCTACAGATCATCACATGCATCAATCCCCATTACATGCCATATGTTGGAATGGGGCCTGTAACTGTTTCAGCATCAAAAGATCCTCCCAGGACCCATGATAATGTGTAGACATGTAAATGTATGGCCCCACCTAACTGCACTGTGCCAACTGATAAGTAAGAATAACAAATTGTGAAGTGTTGGGAAGTTGAGAGAGTGACATGCCTACAAATACCAGGAGGCCCTCTTTCTGCAACACAAAAAACAAGCCATACTACACTTGAATAATATTATTTTTTAATATGTTTACGTGTAATAGGATGTACATCTCTAGTGTGTGTGTGTGTGTGTGTGTGTGTGTATATATATGTATTTATTAATTTATTTATTTATTTATGTACATTTTTTTCCTTATTCAAATGATGTACCCACCCCTGGGAATTTGTCATTTGTGTAGTGTAACTCAAACCAACAGGCCATTTTGCACTTGACCAAATACACCTGTCTGCCATCTCTCAAATTGTGTGCCCACCCCTGGGAGTACAGCATTTGTGTAGTGTTGGGAGTCAGCAAGTGACATGCCTATAACTACCAGGAGGCCCTGTTTCTGTAACACAACCCAACAGGACATTCTGCACTTGACCAAATACACCGGTGTGCAATCTTTTAAATGATGTACCCACCGCTGGGAGTTTAGCAGTTGAGTAGTGTTCTGATCCAGCAAGTAACATGCCTGCAATTACCAGGAGGGCCTGTTTCTGTAACTAAAAACCCATAGGCCATATATTACACTTGACCAAATATACCTGTGTGCCATCCTTCAAATGATGTACCCGCCCCTCAGGGTGAAGCATTTAGGTAGTGTTGTGAGCCATCAAGTGACATGCCTACAACTATCAGGGGGCCTTGTTTCTGTAAATCAAACAGGCCATTCTGCACATGACCTACTACACCGGTGTGCCATCTCTCAAATTATGTTCACTCACATAGGATTGAGCAATCTACTTATCATGCACAGCTCAGAGACATATCTGTCTATCTAGCTTGCTCTTGTCCTGGTATCTCAAAATGAAATTATTGAGAACAGATATGACACCTTACCATGTATGTATATCAAGGTATAAGTCTGTTTCATCAGATTGTTAGTGACAGCTAACACATTGACTTAGTACTGCTCATATGATGGCTACAGCTATATATGCAACAATGCTGTGAGTTTGCCTGTACTTCACACAACTAGGGTTTGGAATGGTCACTACACATCACCTCTCCACTGTGTTGGATTAAATGTTTGTGAGATGTCATGTTCATTCTCTCATCTAAAGTGCAACTGATCAGCACATCTAATGAGCTGCTTGAGTCTAATAGCTTTTGCAGGCTTCATACATGTCAGGTCAACAACTTCAATACCATGATAACATAGCCCAATCAGCTAAGCTACCATTTAAGATTGTCCAAGCTCTCTAATTAAAGTGACACAAAACCTTTGGATGTAGATTGCACATTTCAACCAATTACAATTTACTTTATTTCTCAACAGGTTGTGCTAGCACAACACCTGTCCAAACACTGTCCACTGGCCAGACTCCTAACCCTCTTCTAAATGTATCCCTCAGTGATGATGATCACACTCCTGGACACCTGCACGTGGATGACAGTCCTGGCATCTGGGTAGCCTGGTCATTGGCTAAAGTGGGTCTCACTGTGCTCACAATGGCACCTCCTACACCAGTTGCATCAACATCACAGACAACAATGTGCCCCAGGCATCACACATGTCAGGTCAACAACTTCAGTACCATGGTAACTTAGCACAATCAGCTAATCTACTACGTAAGATTGTCCAAGCTCTCTACTTAAAGTGACACAAATCCTTTGGATGTCGATTACACATTTCACCCAATTACAATGTACTTTATTTCCCAACAGCTAGCACAACACTTGGCTACACATTGTCCACTGACCAGACTCCCAACCCCCTTCTGGATGAAGCTCTCAGTGATGACGACACTCCCGGACACCTGAACATGGATGACAGTCCTGGTCCATCTGGGCAGCCTGGTCAGGTGGCTAAAGTGAATCTCACTGTGCCCACAACAGCACCTCCCACACCAGTTGCAGTAACATCACAGACAACAATGCCCCCGTGTACCTAGCACAGTTGCTACCATCTTGTGCCCTCCAGTTCTGCATCCAAATCCAGACACAGAGGGTCCAGGACCAAGTTGGAGAGGGCAGCCTGTGCCAATGGCACAGGCATGTGGGGGTTCGGTCAGTGGAAGGAATGCTGTAAGCCAGCATAGTGAGGTCATTAGGCCCACTCCTGACCAAGATACCATCAGCCAAGTCTTGGGGTCTATCATGAGTCCCAAGGCACGATGGGCTAAGTGTAAGGAAATGAAGAAATTCCAACAAATGGATGCCCATAATGCACACATGGGCACCCTAACAAGGGTGCTTAGGGACATCCACACAACCCAATGCAGGGCTTTTCAACCACCATCCACACCTTACTGTGCCCTATTAACATCAAGCCCAAGTATATCTGTGGCAGCCACAGGAAGGGAGACCCTGCCAGAGGACCAGCCAGCCTCGGATATCCCTGCCTTTGCAGATTCTCACCTGGTGGCACCTCAGCCTCTCCGTCCTCTGCGATGTAATTGATGTTCCTGTGCAACACAATGTTATGGAGTATGCAGCAGTCTAAGGTGATCTGATACACCTTCCCAGGTGAGTAGAGGAGGGCTCCCCCAGTCTTGTTCAGACAGCGAAATCGGGCTTCAAGGTGCACAAAAGTCCACTCCTCTGGCCACCGTGTTCTTCCATGGGACTCATTGAAGCAGACTTCCTCTGTCGTAGTTGGCTTTATCAGTGGTGTTAACAACCAAGGAAGCTTGGGATATGCTGAGTCTCCTGTTTTGTATTGAGACATATGTGTTACATTGATTCACACACTTCCTGATTATAGCACCTGGCATTGCACACACAAAGTTAGGACAGATGTTATGTACCAACAAGCCAGGCCCTCTCTGGTTGCAGTTGTGATATGAGCTGGGGTATTTTGTTGTTTCGTATTACAAAAGAATCATGGGCTGAACCTGAGAACCGGGCACAGATATTTGAAATGTACAAATCTAGCAAGCAGACAACTGCACTTCGATAGGATGGAAACTCTTCCTGTTGCAATAGACTTGTTCACTTGCATGCAGTGGCACTAATGCAATACGTGTGCCATTAATGGTTCCCACCACATTTAGGAGGCGACCAAATCCATAAAAGTCAACCTTCACATTGGCTAAACCCTCACGTCTGGGTAACCTGATATAGCCATCAATGTGTTTCATAATTGCTGATAGCAGGTTTATTAACACACCACTGGAGTTTGGTTGTGCTACACCAGCCCATATAGCCAATGTATATTGAAAGGACCAGGGAGTGTAGTACTGCCATGAGCCTCACAATGGGTGGTATACATGTTCGATTAGTGTTCTCAGGCATGAGATCTTGCTATAACTCACAACATAAATCCGGGATCATTTGTCTATTCAGATGGAACCGTTTTATCACGTCATATTCTTCCATGGTCTGAAGGGCAGGAAATGGATGGTAGACTAGAGGATGTTATCACCTCCCTCTCCCAGGATACTTAATTGTGGAATCAAATGATTTGGCGCATTAGTCACTGTGTCCAGACCCACATATCGGATGAGTGACAACAAAGGCATGTGACAGAACATTACAGACCGAAAATACATTACACCTACTATACTATGACTTCTATGTTTGTCTAGACATGTGTCTAAAACATATATGTGCACATGACGTACCTATCTGCTCCTCTTGTGCTGTGGAGCTTAATAGTGTAAAGTATGTTTTGACTGGCAAAAATGCTGTCACGGGGTGGGTTACAGTCCACCATGGTAAAATGGCATCTGTGACCAGCAACGCACTACACTGATGATTGTGTCGGAGAATCTATATATCTAGGGGGGTTAATATATTTTGAGATGTTACGTGCACAGTTATAAAAGTTGTGATGCATTTTACAGTCTACAAAACTGTGGTTTCAACCACCAAAATGGCTGATGCCTGACCTCGTTCATTGGACTTTATGCTGCATTTTAGAAAATAAATCACTTGCCTACTGACACTGCTGCCTTCAACACCTCCACCATGTCAGCTGCTGTGTGCTGCCTCTGGGTGCAATCATGCTAGGCCAAGCATGTGAAAGGGACCCTGCCTTCTCTCCAGAGGAGCTTGAGAGGCTATTGGAAGAGGTTCTTCCCCTGTATGGCCATCTCTATGACTCAGCAGAGGAGCAGGTAGCCACCTTATTGGCATATTTGACTCTGTTCAGCATTACCCTTTCATTCCTCACAGACAGGCTACAATATGCCTCTGAGTCCCAGTGAGTTATTTGGGGCCCTATTGTCACAATCTGTGCTCCATATTTAGGATATATAGGTTGTGGTGTGGAGCCCTGTACTCTGTACATAACAAATGACCATAGTGTTGTGTGATAAGCCATAGATCATCCTTGTTTTGCATGTATATGTCTATGCAAGTGAACTTTACAGACGAACAAAGACATATCTGATGATGGTAAATAATACTGTAAATGTATTGGCATAACAGTATGAGCTGTGTATGTATCTGTTTGAGACAATAGAGGATGTTGGTAACAATGTGTAAATTCCCACTGATCACTCAGCCCATATCTGGCCTTGGCAATGTGTGGTATGACAACAAAGTAAATCTCATAGAGTCCCTCAGAGTGCCACACAACCCTGGGCTCTCATATATAGGTTGGCCACAGGATGTACTGCCATGCATGGAAGTGATGGAAATATGATGTTCATGTAGGCTATGTATGCTAGGCCTGCAGAAGACAAGGCCTGCCAAAGTATTTTCACAGAATGGGACGTAGCCCAGGCTGGTGCACAATAACTGTGGCTATGCAAGTGAGGAATTGAGCCCACTTAATGTAGACCTTCTGATCTTAGGATGTGGCCATTCATAAGCAAGAATTGGTCTGAATGCTTTTACATTGACTACATTAGAAATGGAACTCATTTCCATTTCTATTGACCCTCATTGTCAATGTGTGGTAGTGACTTGTAACAGGTCCCTTAGTCCCACAGGTCTTTTGCAACTTTCCATAAGTTGTGTTTGTGTAGTGCAGGCCTAGTGTACAAGTGACAAACACACAGTGTAGATAGTTGGTTCATTTCATGGGAAATCATGCCGTGAATCACTAGCTTTGTAACATGCAGCCAATTCCACCAAACATTCCTTGCTATGTTGGATGTCACCTCATTCAGAGTGCCACATATGGTAACAGGTGTTGCTTGTGCATACCATACAAACCTACTCAGAAGTAGTATGAGATTCCATTAGGTAGACAACATGTCATCACATAGACAGAGAAGAAGCTTTCAGTGACACCTTCCATTACCACCTAAGTCTTAGGGTGTAGTCGGTTTCATGGTAGTTGCCTGTGTGAATCATTTGCAGCAACTCATTGTGCCTAGATGTTACGGTGTATGTACAATCCTGCACAAGTAGTTTACCCTTCAGAAGGTAACAATGGTGTGTTGTGTCATTGTGACATACATCCCAATATATATTGCTTGGACCTGGGCTACATGATGTCATTAAGCTTGCTTAGTCAGTGTAGGTCAGGGTTGAGGATAATCAGCAGATGACTCCAAGAGTATGTATTTGTTTCTCTGTGCTTGTTGCCATTCAGGTTAATGCCCGCCAGTGGAACATCCAAAGTTGGAAAATGTGGGCGGAACTTAGATCCTGGGGCCAGAAGATCACAGAGGTCCAGCTGAGGCTGTCCTCCCAATGTAGGCATTGCACACACAGGATCCTGACCCCCCTGATGGCCCACGTACTGGCGGTGGTGTGCCCTGAGCTTGATTGGCATTTGAGGGTAGCACATTAGCTACAAGGGGGTGAGTCCTGGTCAGATTCCTGCCTGTTATACTATCAGGTTGATGTGTTAGAGGTAGCCATCTCCCAAGGACAATTGGATGTGGCCCATGTGCGATACACCAGGTGAGCTCTTGTTTGTGTAGGTATGGTAGTTGGTGCATACTGATGCAGAGCTGCCAACTTCACCAAAAACCTCAACTTGTGAGGAGGGGGCAGGGACTTGGAGGGGCGTAGCTTTGTGAAGAGAAGCACCTGAGAGGCACTTTTGTCCCCACCCTGGCCCCAAACCCCAGCTAAAAAAAAACAAAATAAAAACTTGCTGAGGCTTCTGCCGATGTCTTTGGGTGTTTTCACTCCCTTTCATGGACATCGGAAGCTAAAAGCCTCTGAAAATGAGCTAAAAATCACTTTTTACAGTGGTTTTCAGTTTGTTTTTCCTACTACCCTGTGATATTGGCTCCTCATCTAGAGACCATGTGAGGGGAGCCAATATTGTTTGTCAAACAGGGGCATTGTGTGAGTTGGCAGGTCTGCCGATGTGCCTTGCCTATTGTCCTAGTGACCTTGCTATGGATGGGAAAAAGTACGGTGGCTTAGGGAGATGAGGGCGGCTTGGGTTAAACTGAACTTAGCCCAGTATTGGGAGAATCCCGAGATGATCCCTGGCAATGCAAAACGCCTGATCAAAGACCGCTATTGGGAAAAGATCCATGAGGAATCCCTCGCCTCAATTGGGTTGGGTCGGTTGACAGCAGAGTTTCTGCTGGTTAAGCATGAACCTCTGCCTGAAAGCTTCCTGGATCTCCCTATGCCAGCCCATGCTCGTTCCTTATTACTTCAGTTCAGATACGGAACATTGGCAGTCAACAGCTTCACAGCTTGCTGGCCAACCAATAGTTCTCTATCTGACAAATGCATAAACTGTCATCTATGCAAGGAAACCTCTGAGCATGTCCTATTTTTCTGTCCTCTGTACAAATGCCCTCGTGGGAAGTGGATTATCCCTCTGTGTAAAACACTGCCATCACAAAACCGAAACAGTGTATATAGAATATGCAAATATGACACTTCCATGCTGATAGTGAGTTCGGTTTCCAAATATTTGGCAGCAGCATGGAAAATCCGCAGTAGGACTACTACAGATTTGTAAGGAAATGCCTCCTTGGCATGGTTGCCCCCTGACTTTTTGCCTTTGCTGATGCTATGTTTACAATTGAAAGTGTGCTGAGGCCTGCTAACCAGGCCCCAGCACCAGTGTTCTTTCCCTAACCTGTACTTTTGTATCCACAATTGGCAGACCCTGGCATCCAGATAAGTCCCTTGTAACTGGTACTTCTAGTACCAAGGGCCCTGATGCCAAGGAAGGTCTCTAAGGGCTGTAGCATGTCTTATGCCACCCTGGAGACCTCTCACTCAGCACAGACACACTGCTTGCCAGCTTGTGTGTGCTAGTGAGGACAAAACGAGTAAGTCGACATGGCACTCCCCTCAGGGTGCCATGCCAGCCTCTCACTGCCTATGCAGTATAGGTAAGACACCCCTCTAGCAGGCCTTACAGCCCTAAGGCAGGGTGCACTATACCATAGGTGAGGGTACCAGTGCATGAGCATGGTACCCCTACAGTGTCTAAACAAAACCTTAGACATTGTAAGTGCAGGGTAGCCATAAGAGTATATGGTCTGGGAGTCTGTCAAACACGAACTCCACAGCACCATAATGGCTACACTGAAAACTGGGAAGTTTGGTATCAAACTTCTCAGCACAATAAATGCACACTGATGCCAGTGTACATTTTATTGTAAAATACACCACAGAGGGCACCTTAGAGGTGCCCCCTGAAACTTAACCGACTATCTGTGTAGGCTGACTAGTTTTAGCGGCCTGCCACAAACCGAGACATGTTGCTGGCCCCATGGGGAGAGTGCCTTTGTCACTCTGAGGCCAGTAACAAAGCCTGCACTGGGTGGAGATGCTAACACCTCTCCCAGGCAGGAATTATCACACCTGGCGGTGAGCCTCAAAGGCTCACCTCCTTTGTGCCAACCCAGCAGGACACTCCAGCTAGTGGAGTTGCCCGCCCCCTCCGGCCAGGCCCCACTTTTGGCGGCAAGGCCGGAGAAAATAATGAGAATAACAAGGAGGAGTCACTGGCCAGTCAGGACAGCCCCTAAGGTGTCCTGAGCTGAGGTGACTCTAACTTTTAGAAATCCTCCATCTTGCAGATGGAGGATTCCCCCAATAGGGTTAGGATTGTGACCCCCTCCCCTTGGGAGGAGGCACAAAGAGGGTGTACCCACCCTCAGGGCTAGTAGCCATTGGCTACTAACCCCCCAGACCTAAACACGCCCTTAAATTTAGTATTTAAGGGCTACCCTGAACCCTAGAAAATTAGATTCCTGCAACTACAAGAAGAAGGACTGCCTAGCTGAAAACCCCTGCAGCGGAAGACCAGAAGACGACAACTGCCTTGGCTCCAGAAACTCACCGGCCTGTCTCCTGCCTTCCAAAGATCCTGCTCCAGCGACGCCTTCCAAAGGGACCAGCGACCTCGACATCCTCTGAGGACTGCCCCTGCTTCGAAAAGACAAGAAACTCCCGAGGACAGCGGACCTGCTCCAAGAAAAGCTGCAACTTTGTTTCCAGCAGCTTTAAAGAACCCTGCAAGCTCCCCACAAGAAGCGTGAGACTTGCAACACTGCACCCGGCGACCCCGACTCGGCTGGTGGCGATCCAACACCTCAGGAGGGACCCCAGGACTACTCTGATACTGTGAGTACCAAAACCTGTCCCCCCTGAGCCCCCACAGCGCCGCCTGCAGAGGGAATCCCGAGGCTTCCCCTGACCGCGACTCTTTGAACCTAAAGTCCCGACGCCTGGGAGAGACCCTGCACCCGCAGCCCCCAGGACCTGAAGGACCGGACTTTCACTGGAGAAGTGACCCCCAGGAGTCCCTCTCCCTTGCCCAAGTGGAGGTTTCCCCGAGGAATCCCCCCCTTGCCTGCCTGCAGCGCTGAAGAGATCCCGAGATCTCTCATAGACTAACATTGAAAACCCGACGCTTGTTTCTACACTGCACCCGGCCGCCCCCGCGCTGCTGAGGGTGAAATTTCTGTGTGGACTTGTGTCCCCCCCGGTGCCCTACAAAACCCCCCTGGTCTGCCCTCCGAAGACGCGGGTACTTACCTGCAAGCAGACCGGAACCGGGGCACCCCCTTCTCTCCATTCTAGCCTATGTGTTTTGGGCACCACTTTGAACTCTGCACCTGACCGGCCCTGAGCTGCTGGTGTGGTGACTTTGGGGTTGCTCTGAACCCCCAACGGTGGGCTACCTTGGACCAAGAACTGAACCCTGTAAGTGTCCTACTTACCTGGTAAAACTAACGAAAACTTACCTCCCCCAGGAACTGTGAAAATTGCACTAAGTGTCCACTTTCAAGACAGCTATTTGTCAATAACTGGGAAAGTATACATGCAATTTTGATGATTTGAAGTTCCTAAAGTACTTACCTGCAATACCTTTCGAATGAGATATTACATGTAGAATTTGAACCTGTGGTTCTTAAAATAAACTAAGAAAAGATATTTTTCTATATAAAAACCTATTGGCTGGATTTGTCTCTGAGTGTGTGTACCTCATTTATTGTCTTGTGTATGTACAACAAATGCTTAACACTACTCCTTGGATAAGCCTACTGCTCGACCACACTACCACAAAATAGAGCATTAGTATTATCTATTTTTTACCACTATTTTACCTCTAAGGGGAACCCTTGGACTCTGTGCATGCTATTCCTTACTTTGAAATAGCACATACAGAGCCAACTTCCTACATTGGTGGATCAGCGGTGGGGTACAAGACTTTGCATTTGCTGGACTACTCAGCCAATACCTGATCACACGACAAATTCCAAAATTGTCATTAGAAATTGATTTTTGCAATTTGAAAAGTTTTCTAAATTCTTAAAAGTCCTGCTAGGGCCTTGTGTTAGATCCTGTTTAGCATTTCTTTTAGAGTTTAAAAAGTTGTAAAAGTTTGAATTAGATTCTAGAACCAGTTGTAGATTCTTAAAAAGTATTCCAACTTTTAGAAGCATAATGTCTAGCACAGATGTGAATGTGGTGGAACTCGACACCACACCTTACCTCCATCTACAGATGAGAGAGCTAAGGTCACTCTGTAAACTAAAGAAAATAACAATGGGCCCCAAACCTACCAAAATACAGCTCCAGGAGCTTTTGGCAGAGTTTGAAAAGGCCAACCCCTCTGAGGGTGGCAACTCAGAGGAAGAGGATAGTGAATTGGAGGAAGATTCCCCCCTACCAGTCCTATCTAGGGAGAACAGGGTCCCTCAAACCCTGACTCCTAAAATAATAGTCAGAGATGCTGGTTCCCTCACAGGAGAGACCAACACCTCTGAAATCACTGAGGATAGCCCCAGTGAAGAGGACATCCAGTTAGCCAGGATGGCCAAAAGATTGGCTTTGGAAAGACAGATCCTAGCCATAGAGAGGGAAAGACAAGAGATGGGCCTAGGACCCATCAATGGTGGCAGCAACATAAATAGGGTCAGAGATTCTCCTGACATGTTGAAAATCCCCAAAGGGATTGTAACTAAATATGAAGATGGTGATGACATCACCAAATGGTTCACAGCTTTTGAGAGGGCTTGTGTAACCAGAAAAGTGAACAGATCTCACTGGGGTGCTCTCCTATGGGAAATGTTCACAGGAAAGTGTAGGGATAGACTCCTCACACTCTCTGGACAAGATGCAGAATCTTATGACCTCATGAAGGGTACCCTGATTGAGGGCTTTGGATTCTCCACCGAGGAGTACAGGATTAGGTTCAGGGGGGCTCAAAAATCCTCGAGCCAGACCTGGGTTGACTTTGTTGACTACTCAGTGAAAACACTAGATGGTTGGATTCAAGGCAGTGGTGTAAATAATTATGATGGGCTGTACAATTTATTTGTGAAAGAACACCTATTGAGTAATTGTTTCAATGATAAACTGCATCAGCATCTGGTAGACCTAGGACCAATTTCTCCCCAAGAATTGGGAAAGAAGGCGGACCATTGGGTCAAGACAAGGGTGTCCAAGACTTCAACAGGGGGTGACCAAAAGAAAGGGGTCACAAAGACTCCCCAGGGGAAGGGTGATGAGACAACCAAAACTAAAAATAGTAAAGAGTCTTCTACAGGCCCCCAAAAACCTGCACAGGAGGGTGGGCCCAGAGCCTCTTCACAAAACAATGGGTACAAGGGTAAAAACTTTGATCCCAAAAAGGCCTGGTGTCATAGCTGTAAACAGCATGGACACCAAACTGGAGACAAGGCCTGTCCCAAGAAAGGTTCCACTCCAAACTCCCATCCAGGTAACACTGGTATGGCTAGTCTCCAAGTGGGATCAACAGTGTGCCCAGAGCAAATCAGGGTCCACACTGAAGCTACTCTAGTTTCTGAGGGTGGGGTGGATTTAGCCACACTAGCTGTCTGGCCGCCTAACATGCAAAAATACAGACAGCAACTCTTAATTAATGGGACTAGAATAGAGGGCCTGAGGGATACAGGTGCCAGTGTCACCATGGTGACAGAGAAACTGGTTTCCCCTGGCCAATACCTGACTGGAAAAACTTACACAGTCACCAACGCTGACAATCAGAGAAAAGTACATCCCATGGCAATGGTTACTTTAGAATGGGGAGGGGTCAATGGCCTGAAACAGGTGGTGGTCTCCTCAAATATCCCAGTGGACTGTCTGCTTGGAAATGACCTGGAGTCCTCAGCATGGGCTGAGGTAGAACTAAAAACCCATGCAGCAATGCTGGGTATCCCTGAACTGGTGTGTGTGAAAACAAGAGCACAGTGCAAGGCACAGGGTGAACAAGTAGAGCTGGAGTCTGGAAGAATGGCCCAGCCTACCAAGAGAACAGGAAAGTCAGTTGGGAGACCAACTGCAACACAGCAAAAGAAAGGGAACCTCTCTTCTGAGGAAGAAGTTCTGCCCTCTGAGGGAACTGAGCCTTTGGAGCTTGAACCTTATCAGGTTGAGCTCTTAGGCCCAGGGGGACCCTCAAGGGAGGAGTTGTGTAAGGGACAAGAAACCTGTCCCTCTCTTGAAGGCCTTAGGCAGCAAGCTGCTGAAGAGTCCAAAGGCAAGAAAAATGGAACGCATAGGGTCTATTGGGAAGATGGACTCCTGTACACTGAGGCCAGAGACCCCAAACCTGGTGCCACTAGGAGAGTGGTAGTGCCTCAGCTGTTCAGAGAGTTCATCCTAACATTGGCCCATGACATTCCCCTTGCTGGACATTTGGGACAAACCAAGACGTGGGAGAGGTTAGTCAACCACTTCTACTGGCCCAATATGTCCAACATGGTTAAGGAGTTTTGCCTCTCCTGCCCCACCTGTCAAGCCAGTGGTAAGACAGGTGGGCATCCAAAGGCCCCCCTCATTCCACTTCCAGTGGTGGGGGTTCCCTTTGAAAGAGTGGGTGTGGACATAGTTGGTCCACTAGAACCTCCCACAGCCTCAGGAAATATGTATATCCTGGTAGTAGTGGATCATGCTACCAGGTATCCTGAAGCTATTCCCCTTAGGTCGACTACTGCCCCTGCAGTAGCCAAGGCCCTCATTGGTATCTTTACCAGAGTGGGTTTCCCTAAGGAGGTGGTGTCTGACAGAGGTACCAACTTCATGTCAGCATACCTAAAGCACATGTGGAATGAGTGTGGAGTGACTTATAAATTCACTACACCATACCATCCACAAACTAATGGCTTGGTTGAGAGATTCAACAAGACATTAAAAGGCATGATCATGGGGCTCCCAGAAAAACTCAAAAGGAGATGGGATGTCCTCTTGCCATGCCTGCTTTTCGCTTACAGAGAGGTGCCACAGAAGGGAGTAGGATTCTCACCCTTTGAACTTCTGTTTGGTCATCCTGTAAGGGGACCACTTGCCCTTGTTAAAGAGGGCTGGGAGAGACCTCTCCATGAGCCTAAACAGGACATAGTGGACTATGTACTTGGCCTTCGCTCTAGAATGGCAGAGTACATGGAAAAGGCAACCAAAAACCTTGAGGCCAGCCAACAGCTCCAGAAGTTTTGGTATGACCAAAAGGCTGCACTGGTTGAGTTCCAACCAGGGCAGAAAGTCTGGGTTCTGGAGCCTGTGGCTCCCAGGGCACTCCAGGACAAATGGAGTGGCCCTTACCCAGTACTAGAAAGGAAGAGTCAGGTCACCTACCTGGTGGACCTGGGCACAAGCAGGAGCCCCAAGAGGGTGATCCATGTGAACCGCCTTAAGCTCTTCCATGACAGGGCTGATGTCAATCTGTTGATGGTAACAGATGAGGATCAGGAGGCAGAGAGTGAACCTCTCCCTGATCTTCTGTCATCAGACCCGAAAGATGGCACAGTAGATGGAGTGATCTACTCAGACACCCTCTCTGGCCAACAGCAAGCTGATTGTAGGAGAGTCCTACAACAGTTTCCTGAACTCTTCTCCTTAACCCCTGGTCAGACACACCTGTGTACCCATGATGTGGACACAGGAGACAGCATGCCTGTCAAGAACAAAATCTTTAGACAGTCTGACCATGTTAAGGAAAGCATCAAGGTGGAAGTCCACAAGATGCTGGAATTGGGGGTTATTGAGCGCTCTGACAGTCCCTGGGCTAGCCCAGTGGTCTTAGTCCCCAAACCTCACACCAAAGATGGAAAGAAAGAGATGAGGTTTTGTGTGGACTACAGAGGGCTCAATTCTGTCACCAAGACAGATGCTCACCCAATTCCAAGAGCTGATGAGCTCATTGATAAATTAGGTGCTGCCAAATTTCTAAGTACCTTTGACTTGACAGCAGGGTACTGGCAAATAAAAATGGCACCTGGAGCAAAAGAAAAGACAGCATTCTCCACACCTGATGGGCATTATCAGTTTACTGTTATGCCCTTTGGTTTAAAGAATGCCCCTGCCACCTTCCAAAGGTTGGTGAATCAAGTCCTTGCTGGCTTGGAGTCCTTTAGCACAGCTTATCTTGATGATATTGCTGTCTTTAGCTCCACCTGGCAGGATCACCTGGTCCACCTGAAGAAGGTTTTGAAGGCTCTGCAATCTGCAGGCCTCTCTATCAAGGCATCCAAATGCCAGATAGGGCAGGGAACTGTGGTTTACTTGGGACACCTTGTAGGTGGAGGCCAAGTTCAGCCACTCCAACCCAAGATCCAGACTATTCTGGACTGGGTAGCTCCAAAAACCCAGACTCAAGTCAGGGCATTCCTTGGCTTGACTGGGTATTACAGGAGGTTTGTGAAGGGATATGGATCCATTGTGACAGCCCTCACTGAACTCACCTCCAAGAAAATGCCCAAGAAAGTGAACTGGACTGTGGAATGCCAACAGGCCTTTGACACCCTGAAGCAAGCAATGTGCTCAGCACCAGTTCTAAAAGCTCCAGATTATTCTAAGCAGTTCATTGTGCAGACTGATGCCTCTGAACATGGGATAGGGGCAGTTTTGTCCCAAACAAATGATGATGGCCTTGACCAGCCTGTTGCTTTCATTAGCAGGAGGTTACTCCCCAGGGAGCAGCGTTGGAGTGCCATTGAGAGGGAGGCCTTTGCTGTGGTTTGGTCCCTGAAGAAGCTGAGACCATACCTCTTTGGGACTCACTTCCTAGTTCAAACTGACCACAGACCTCTCAAATGGCTAATGCAAATGAAAGGTGAAAATCCTAAACTGTTGAGGTGGTCCATCTCCCTACAGGGAATGGACTTTATAGTGGAACACAGACCTGGGACTGCCCATGCCAATGCAGATGGCCTTTCCAGGTTCTTCCACTTAGAAAATGAAGACTCTCTTGGGAAAGGTTAGTCTCATCCTCTTTCGTTTGGGGGGGGGTTGTGTAAGGAAATGCCTCCTTGGCATGGTTGCCCCCTGACTTTTTGCCTTTGCTGATGCTATGTTTACAATTGAAAGTGTGCTGAGGCCTGCTAACCAGGCCCCAGCACCAGTGTTCTTTCCCTAACCTGTACTTTTGTATCCACAATTGGCAGACCCTGGCATCCAGATAAGTCCCTTGTAACTGGTACTTCTAGTACCAAGGGCCCTGATGCCAAGGAAGGTCTCTAAGGGCTGTAGCATGTCTTATGCCACCCTGGAGACCTCTCACTCAGCACAGACACACTGCTTGCCAGCTTGTGTGTGCTAGTGAGGACAAAACGAGTAAGTCGACATGGCACTCCCCTCAGGGTGCCATGCCAGCCTCTCACTGCCTATGCAGTATAGGTAAGACACCCCTCTAGCAGGCCTTACAGCCCTAAGGCAGGGTGCACTATACCATAGGTGAGGGTACCAGTGCATGAGCATGGTACCCCTACAGTGTCTAAACAAAACCTTAGACATTGTAAGTGCAGGGTAGCCATAAGAGTATATGGTCTGGGAGTCTGTCAAACACGAACTCCACAGCACCATAATGGCTACACTGAAAACTGGGAAGTTTGGTATCAAACTTCTCAGCACAATAAATGCACACTGATGCCAGTGTACATTTTATTGTAAAATACACCACAGAGGGCACCTTAGAGGTGCCCCCTGAAACTTAACCGACTATCTGTGTAGGCTGACTAGTTTTAGCGGCCTGCCACAAACCGAGACATGTTGCTGGCCCCATGGGGAGAGTGCCTTTGTCACTCTGAGGCCAGTAACAAAGCCTGCACTGGGTGGAGATGCTAACACCTCTCCCAGGCAGGAATTATCACACCTGGCGGTGAGCCTCAAAGGCTCACCTCCTTTGTGCCAACCCAGCAGGACACTCCAGCTAGTGGAGTTGCCCGCCCCCTCCGGCCAGGCCCCACTTTTGGCGGCAAGGCCGGAGAAAATAATGAGAATAACAAGGAGGAGTCACTGGCCAGTCAGGACAGCCCCTAAGGTGTCCTGAGCTGAGGTGACTCTAACTTTTAGAAATCCTCCATCTTGCAGATGGAGGATTCCCCCAATAGGGTTAGGATTGTGACCCCCTCCCCTTGGGAGGAGGCACAAAGAGGGTGTACCCACCCTCAGGGCTAGTAGCCATTGGCTACTAACCCCCCAGACCTAAACACGCCCTTAAATTTAGTATTTAAGGGCTACCCTGAACCCTAGAAAATTAGATTCCTGCAACTACAAGAAGAAGGACTGCCTAGCTGAAAACCCCTGCAGCGGAAGACCAGAAGACGACAACTGCCTTGGCTCCAGAAACTCACCGGCCTGTCTCCTGCCTTCCAAAGATCCTGCTCCAGCGACGCCTTCCAAAGGGACCAGCGACCTCGACATCCTCTGAGGACTGCCCCTGCTTCGAAAAGACAAGAAACTCCCGAGGACAGCGGACCTGCTCCAAGAAAAGCTGCAACTTTGTTTCCAGCAGCTTTAAAGAACCCTGCAAGCTCCCCACAAGAAGCGTGAGACTTGCAACACTGCACCCGGCGACCCCGACTCGGCTGGTGGCGATCCAACACCTCAGGAGGGACCCCAGGACTACTCTGATACTGTGAGTACCAAAACCTGTCCCCCCTGAGCCCCCACAGCGCCGCCTGCAGAGGGAATCCCGAGGCTTCCCCTGACCGCGACTCTTTGAACCTAAAGTCCCGACGCCTGGGAGAGACCCTGCACCCGCAGCCCCCAGGACCTGAAGGACCGGACTTTCACTGGAGAAGTGACCCCCAGGAGTCCCTCTCCCTTGCCCAAGTGGAGGTTTCCCCGAGGAATCCCCCCCTTGCCTGCCTGCAGCGCTGAAGAGATCCCGAGATCTCTCATAGACTAACATTGAAAACCCGACGCTTGTTTCTACACTGCACCCGGCCGCCCCCGCGCTGCTGAGGGTGAAATTTCTGTGTGGACTTGTGTCCCCCCCGGTGCCCTACAAAACCCCCCTGGTCTGCCCTCCGAAGACGCGGGTACTTACCTGCAAGCAGACCGGAACCGGGGCACCCCCTTCTCTCCATTCTAGCCTATGTGTTTTGGGCACCACTTTGAACTCTGCACCTGACCGGCCCTGAGCTGCTGGTGTGGTGACTTTGGGGTTGCTCTGAACCCCCAACGGTGGGCTACCTTGGACCAAGAACTGAACCCTGTAAGTGTCCTACTTACCTGGTAAAACTAACGAAAACTTACCTCCCCCAGGAACTGTGAAAATTGCACTAAGTGTCCACTTTCAAGACAGCTATTTGTCAATAACTGGGAAAGTATACATGCAATTTTGATGATTTGAAGTTCCTAAAGTACTTACCTGCAATACCTTTCGAATGAGATATTACATGTAGAATTTGAACCTGTGGTTCTTAAAATAAACTAAGAAAAGATATTTTTCTATATAAAAACCTATTGGCTGGATTTGTCTCTGAGTGTGTGTACCTCATTTATTGTCTTGTGTATGTACAACAAATGCTTAACACTACTCCTTGGATAAGCCTACTGCTCGACCACACTACCACAAAATAGAGCATTAGTATTATCTATTTTTTACCACTATTTTACCTCTAAGGGGAACCCTTGGACTCTGTGCATGCTATTCCTTACTTTGAAATAGCACATACAGAGCCAACTTCCTACAAGATTTGAACCCATCGGTCGAAGAACGGTCTAGAAGTTAGCGAACTAGCACCCTGCTATATTAATCTGGGATTTCAAATAAAACGATTAGTATGACCTATCGACGATGAAAGAATGTAGCCCCGCGCATGATGGCCAGTGGGTTACCCCAATTGAAGTGACTCGTAGTTCCTCAGCATATATAATTTTAAAAACCGCAAGTTGCAATCTATTCGATCATCCTATTTAATGGAACTGATTAACTTATGGCATTATTTTCCACTGGTTGACTCCTAGCCTTTGCCAATTGGAGCTACTATATGTAGTTTTTATGTCTTATTTTATATATAAACCTGTTTTAGAATGATTTTCATGCTTTTAACAATTGGTTAGCACTATTTTAGCACTTAGCCTCTTGCATAGGGTAAGATACAGAGATTATTTAGAGAGCTTTGTTTTAATTATTTATGAAACCGTTTATCTAATTTTATGATTTTTTTTCTTTCTGTATTAACTGCCAAATGTTTTTTTACTAAGTGATGGTTCATGGCTTCTATCTTTTTGTATGTATGATCACTACCAACTATTCAAATGGTCCAAATTAGGACCATATAAACTATTGATTGATATTGTCCTAGTGACCAGTGACACAATAGAGCACAGCCCATTACCAATATACTCTCTTGGGTGGACACATGGTTGAGAACAGTGGTCAATCATCTCATGTTGTTTCATGTTGTGGGTGTCATTTGTACCCAGAAATCCCCTTGTCATCAGTGTGTCAGCCCCAACATCAAAGAACATGAAGTAATAGATCACTGTACTCAACCATGTGTCTGCTCAAGTTAACATATTTGAATTTGCACCCAACAGGCCACTTGTCTTCAGTGTGTGAGGAGTGCTGGTCTTCACCACTGTCTCTTATGTGATGGTGGCCATCATACATGTGAAATGGCTTATATTGTCCTTTGTGTACAGTCAGTGAGCAATACTTTCCCTTGGGAAGTAGGGAATGCACAATTACATGATTTGGGTGACATCACTGTTGGCTACAGTATTTGTGCCAACATGTTAGAAGATGTACCTTGCACTTTTGCGGTATCAATTCCACTACTGTTTAATACATGATCTACCTGTCCTCAAGTGAGGATGTCTGATTCCATTACATATGTGTGCATGCCAAACTCTTGTGGAAAATATTTTTGTACGATGAGTATACATTTCATGTGGGGCCACAGCTAGTAGTTTGTTGACATTGTTTGCAGGGTCACACATACCCTAACCTGTTACTCCATGTAATTTATCATATACTTTTTTTTTTTTTTTTTAAGGACACGCAGCGGGTTACATGTTTGCAATAATAAAAAAAAATATATATAAAAAAACAACAGAGAAAAAAGAAAAAAAGGAAGCGTAAATATATCAATATTGTCGTACAGGTGAAGCAAACATTCTAAGCAAGAGTCAATGATAATAGTTTCTACTCTTAGGGATCTCATAAATTTACTTATTTAGTCGGCACATTCTTGAGGCCCAAGAGCCATACGGAGAAAGGTGCCCAAACTCTAGTGAATCTTTTAAAGGCCGCTGTGCCTTTTAGTTCATACAGACTATTCTCCAAGTGATACATAGATAAGATTTGTGATAACCATTGATTGAACCGTGGGGGATCAACATCACGCCACAGAGATGCTATGCAGTTGCGAAATACTGACATTGCTATGAACAGAAAGTATCTATCTCGACTATTGCAGACTGAATGATCAACTCCCAGTAAGACCATTTGAGGTGTCAGATAGATAGTCTGTTTCAAAATTTTCTTCAATATATCGGATATCCCGGTAATCAAACTTCCCAGTTTTACACATTGAAAGAACATATGACAGAGATCTGCTTTCGGGCAACTGCATCGTAAACACATAATTCCCGCCGTTTTGCCCCAGCTCGCAATCTTAGCAGGTGTATAATATAAATTGTACAATACCATAAAATGTTGAGCTTGCGGGCCAACAGACACTAAAACAGTCCGTGCCATTTCCATAGACTCACAAACCTCTGTCTCTTTAGCTCCAACCCGTACTTCCCATTTTTTAACCAGTGACGCCAGGTCATCTTGTATAACATTTAAAAGCAATGGATACAGGTTTTTAATACCGCAGCTAATGGGGTGTCGTGAGACTTCCATTAGCTTAATCTTGTCCATGTGCCAACCTTGGGTCATACTAGTTAGTAAAAAGGTTCTAATCTGTAAAAATTTAAAAAAGTCTATTTTTTCCAGCGCAAATTCCGCACTCAGTTCCTCAAATGATTTGAGGTGGCTGCCAGAGTGATACAAGTCCCCGACTTTGTGAATACCCCGATTACTCCACCTCAAGCAATAGTGGTCTTTAAATATTGCTGGAAGCGTGGGGGTAATGCACAAGGGAGTGTAGTGGCAGATTCGTCCTATACATATCTTACGCTTAACCTGAGTCCATGCCTTAAATGCAGCATAAATTACCTTAAATGTAACCTTTTTGTAGTAGCTGGGTTCCAGAATCCGCAGGAAGACTGCGTCTGCTTCTTTGCCCAGAATCAGGGTATATATCGAAGGGAGAGCATCTTGCCCGGGTCTATCCGTAACATAAAGTATCTGTGCATACTGAAGCACTGCTGCCAGATAATAAAGTTTAAAATTGGGAAGTGCCCACCCCCCTTGCTCTCTTGGGAGAGTCATATAATGGAAAGCCCGGCGCGGCTTTGTATAGGACCAAATGAAGCTATTAACCAATCCCTATATTAATTTGAACCAGTCTTGCCCAATCTCTAGAGGGATTGTTCTAAAGAGATAGAGTACTTTGGGTAAAAACACCATTTTTATCACATTACAGTGTCCCATGAGTGACAAGTGTAGATCTTTCCTAGTCTTTGTTAAAATTGGGCCCATGTTTATTTTCACCACTTCGTCAAGGTTTACTGTAAGTTTAACACCTAAATATTGTACCTGTGTCAGCACCCGTTCATCCTTAAAATCTACTGATTCATTCACCAATATTTGGCATTTACTCTTGTTCAGCAAATAACCAGATCTTTTCCCAAACTGCAGGGCTTCCTGCTCTATTTCCAATATAGCAGTCCTGGGGTCCGTGGTCAACACCGCGATATCGTCCGCATATGCTAAAATCTTAGTACACCCTCCTTTCAATGAGACTGGCATGATCCGACCATTCCGGATCATTCTCCTGATCAAGGGGTCAATATATAGCGCAAAAAGCAGTGGTGAACACGGGCACCCTTGTCGCGTACCTCTCTGAATATTGATTGAGGACGACTTTAGCCCGGCAACTTGTATCGTAGCCGTTGGGTTTTGGTAGAGCTGTTGAATTGCCTTGACAAACCCGGGACGATGTTGTTTTTGCGCAGGATAGACCATAAAGAGGGCCAATGGACCCGATCGAAGGCTTTTTCCGCTTCTAACAAGATTACTGCCATGGGGAGCCTGGCTGTTGCACAAACATCAAGTAACATAATAACTCGTCTTATATGATCTGCCGAACTTTTCCCCGGGATGAAGCCATGCTGCCATGGAGATACTAAACCTGAGATTACCAAACTCAGGCGGCTAGCAAGTATTTTAGCGTAGATTTTGGCATCGCTGTTAATTAAAGAGATTGGGCGATATGAACCAGGCTGAGTGGGTTCCTTGTCCTTTTTCAAAAAAACTACTATCTTAGCCTCCCCCCAGGAGGCCGGTTGAGGAGCCCCTGCTTGTACTTCAATAAATAAGTTAAATAGCTGATTACATATCTCCACAAAAAAAACTTTATAGAATTCTAGTGGAATTAGATCCCCCCGCCGCCTTCCCGCTTGCCAAGGCACGAGTTGCTATATCCAATTCTTCCAATGTCATCGGTGCTTCTAAAGCTGCCTTATCTTCCTCTCTTAACTGACCTGATATCTCATTCCCGCAGCATCGATCCCTTCCTCTTCTTGGGGCTGTTCTTCCTGGGTGTATAATTTTTGATAGAATTGTCTAAAGACTTCCATAATCTCAGGACCGTTGTGTACCATCCGGCCTTCTTCATTCACTAAGCTTTTAATGCTCCCAAATACCTGCCTTTGTCTTATTCTTAAGGCCAGTTGTTGGCCAACTTTCCCGCTATACTCATAGCATTTCTGACGATATACTAAACATTTTGCAGCAGCCTTATCCATAAAAATCTTGGCGGCTTCTGCCTTAATGATATTCACCTCACACAGAATGTCTGAAATATCTACTCCACTGCGGATCACTTCCCCTAGTCGCTGCTCAGCTTTAACCAGCTTTGTCTGAACTAATTTTAGCTGATCCATGCGTATTTTCTCCTTTCTTAACCCATAACTCAGGGTTTCTCCTCTGACAGCAGCTTTAAAAGTATCCCAAACTATCTGGCAAGAAGCAGAGCCCTGATTTATCTTTAAAAATTCCGGGATCCATTCCTTCATTTTATGGATATACCCTGGATCAGCTAATAGTGTCCTATCAAATGTCCAAGATCTAGGCTGCGGGCCCTTTCTCCCAGTCTCCAAAGCCAAAACCAATGGGTTGTGGTCTGATATGATTCTAGGAAGTCTATTGACCCCTATTTGGTTTTGTAGAGAGGCTGTCACAAAAAAGTAGTCTAACCTGACTAATTTCTTATGCAGAGCAGAGAAGAAGGTGGACCCTGAATCCTGCGGGCAACACAACTGCCAGACGTCGATCAAGCCATGATTAATGGCCAATGACTGAAGTGCCCTAAAAACTTTTTTTTTTCTACCCAGGTAGAGTGTTTGTTCCTGAATGGGTTCTTTACTATCTAAATGTATATTGAAATCTCCACACATTATGATAGGTGTTGCCCAAGTCGTAAGATCTAGATTAAGCCAATCCAGTATCTCTGGATCATCTGTGTTAGATCCATAAATAGAACATAGAGTGAACCTTAGTCCCTTAACCGAGCATTCCAACAGAGCCAGCCTGCCAAGATTATCAGCAAATTGTTTATGTATAACCAAAGTACTGATCCGAGTTAATATCGCTACCCCTCTAGTGGTTGTGTGTTGTCGTGTAAAAACCGCTAGCTTCCACCCATAAAACTCCATTAGCTGCTTTTGTGTGCCTGGAATATGTGTTTCCTGCATACAAATGATATCGACATTCCATGACTTAAAAACCTCTCCTACAAACTGCCGCTTCTTGTTATTATTGAGCCCACAAACGTTCACTGTGGCAATACGTATTTCACTTTGCTGTCCCATTTTTATAGATGCTGGTCCTTGTAGTTCCCCTGTATGCCTCGTTCGACTTTGCTGCTTTCAAACCCTGACACCTTGTCCACTGATAAGAGCCATCCCCACTCCCCCTGCTGCGTGTCCCATTGTCCTTTTTGTCCCTGTGACCCCCCCACCCTCCTCTAACCCACCCCCCAACCCTTACCCCTACAAATGGAATCGCCAGGCTCCTGAGCCTGTAAGATGGTATTTGCCAGTCCCGTTAGCCCGCCCATACGTAAAACACCTTCACATACTTATGGCTTGCCAATCCATACAAGCGGCCCCTCATCTTCACCCTCCCGATCAAAACCCTTAACCAATAAATGTCCCCAAAAAAAACAAAAAAAAAAGGCAAAAAAGAAGTACAAAAAAATAGGGGAGTAGAGAGCGGAATGGAGGGGGAGTTTGACCACCCCAATCAATATCACATACATTTACAAATAAACAACTATTCACGGCAGTCCCTCCCCCCCTTCTCCCGTACCCCCCGCACTTGGCCGGTTTTCAGCTGCTGTACATATTCCCCTGCCTTAATTTCTGAAAGAAAAAATCTTGTAGTTGTTTTGTAGACAACTTTTAGACGCGCAGGGCTTAGCAAGTAGGCTTCCGCCCCCAACTCTTGAAATTGAGCAATCATCTGCCTGAGTCGCCACCGTCTTTCTACAGTGGCATTTGCGAAGTCTGGCCTACTAAAGAATGATACACCTTCCACCGTCACCTTTGAGTTGAGGCGAGCTTTTTCAAACACAGCCTGTCTCAGTAAAAAATTACCAAAATACACTATAATAGCCCGTGGGTAACTCTGGTCTCTATTAGTAGCAGTCAAAGCTTGTTTTTTCTTCATTAACGGAAAGCGGTGTGCTCTCTGGATCTCCTTTTCTCAATCCCACCCATTCAAGTCTGGGAATGCTTTCTTAAAAAGTGAAGCTATATAGGCCCTAGTATCCTGCCCCTCGAGGTCCTCTGCTATACCCAAAATCCTCAGGTTATTCCACCGCTGACGGTTTTCAGCATCTTCCAGTTTCCATTGAATATCCGAGATCTGCTGCCCTTGTGTCTTCGTCTGTGCTGTTGCTGCTTTAACTTCGATTTCCAGCTCCTCCGTTCAAGTCTCCATGGTGGCGATGTGTACACCAATGTCCTGGCAGGATTTTACCACTTTTTTAATAGATAGTTGTAGCTGTCTGCTTGCTGCTTTCATTTTTCTGCTCTCCCTCTGAGTCTGTTCATGATTCTGAACCATTGTCC
The DNA here is from genome assembly GCF_031143425.1 of Pleurodeles waltl. Classification (NCBI taxonomy): domain Eukaryota; kingdom Metazoa; phylum Chordata; class Amphibia; order Caudata; family Salamandridae; genus Pleurodeles; species Pleurodeles waltl. The sequence goes on from NC_090450.1 coordinate 963,968,723, forward strand.
TGTAAATAAGATCCAAAGAAGGAGGTTCTGCAAGGTCGCCCGTGGGGTGGGGGCACCAGAGTACTACAGGCCAAATCCCTTTTCGAAAAGGCCTGTTGGGTGGCCGTAGAATCCCTCTGCATTTCACCATCCTCCTCTTGAGGCTTAATCGGGTCTCTCCTAAGCTTGGCCCCTGAACTGCTCCTGGCTTCAGTTTGCTCAACTGATTTTCTTCTGCATGTTAAGTAGTTCGACACCCAGATACTTGCAGCAGAGCTACTCTCAATATCTGAATCTGTTAAAGGAATTTCTTCGTCAAAATCTGAGTCTTTAGACTGATTGGAGAGAGAAAAAAACCTTTCTGCTGTATCGAATGGCCCCTGATCGGTGTTTGTTGGTTTCGCCTCTTTTCCCCTCTGGGCTTGAGCTGGGGGGGTAGTCTCATATATCGTTGAGGACTTGGCCATATCCTCAATTTGTTGCAAATTTAACTTGCAGCTTGATGGACTAGATTGTACTACACATTTCTCTGGAATGGATTCCTGGGACCTCTGATTTGACTCCTTAAGTTCCTGCTCAGATAGCTTCGCACACCCCATTGGGGGGAGGGCCAACCCCTCCCCGCTATTTCCTGGACTTGTACTGGCAGTCTCTTGACAGGGTGGCTCCCTCCCCCCTGCATCGAACATAGGAGTGAATGCTTCAGGAGATGTAAATGCAACAGGTACATGCTCATCGTTGACTCCTAACACATTTGATTGCGCATCACAAGCTGCCTTTTCCGTGGACCTTTGCTTAAGCCGCATCATGCTAGAAAACATTGTTGGAACAGAGTACCTTGCGTCTTTTTCCATGTCGGTTGTTTTATGCGGGCCCCCTTTCGCATGAAGATTGCTGTGCTCCTTGATCCGGGGACCGGTAGCCTTTTGTCCTTTCTGGTTCCTCCTGGGTCTTGGTTCTGCCGTGCCCGTAAGGAGCGAGGGGTCCTGACTATCTTCGGCTCCATCCGAGCATCCCACACGCCCCAAACACCAACTAGTGTTGCCAGGAAGCGGCGGGAATCGTGCTTAGCCGAGAGGGACAAGAGCGCGGGTCTGGAGCGAGCGCCGCGCTCGCATATTCTTGCGGGGCCCTCCGGTGCCTGCCGTTGCGGCCCCGATCCTGGCAGGGACCACCAGAAAGCTGAAAAGCGCCCGCGGCGGTCCGTGCTGCCGGCGCACAGCGTCCGCGGCATCCGCGGTCGCGGGTGAGTGAGAGCCGCGTGTAGTCGGGGGATGGGCTAGAGCGGTAGTGGCGATCAGCCGGGAAATCCGGCCGCCATCTTGGATTCCCTGCACAAGCTAAGCCGTCTATCGTAATTTCTCATATACAATTGCAGGAGCAATAATGGATCTCACAGGCAGAGCTGCGGTACTTACACACAATGTTAATTTTCATGCCATTGATGTGGACTCATTTGGCTATATGCTTGGCACATGTCAATTGCTGTAGGTTCATTACCTGACTGTTGCTATGCATGCATCAGTAGTGACATGCAGAAATGCTGGAATCATATGTGAGTGTGTACATTCATTAATCCAATGGAATCAGTGTTTAGATGACAAAAAGGTATAGGAATGTGCCTTCCTGTTGAAAATCATTTTACAGGCCCTCCTGAGATGATGGAGATTCTCTGAGCCACAACAACATTCAGTGGACTATTGGCTTTTAATTATGCAATGTAAGAAGGGTGTTCTCAAGTTAGTCAGGTCTTTGTGGGAAAAGAGGACATTGACCATGTATAGCATTTGTTTTTTGCAACCCACAGGCATCACAATGCCCTGAATGTGGTCAGCCTGACAGATGGCAGCCACCAAGTGTTTGAAAGCCAAAAGGAACAATAGAGGGGATAATAGGCAGCTCTGTTGTGTTCCGGTGTGAATAAGAAAGGCCAGCTTCATATACCCTCCATAGTCAATCTACACAGTAGGAGCCCACTGAAGGAGCCAACTAACTTTCACCAGAAATTTAGGCTGAATCCCAACCATGCCAATCGTGCATAAAAGGTACCCACACTCAACCAGGTAAAGGCCTTCTCTGAGTCCAACAATAGTACAAATTTTCATCTGCTTCATTACACACTTGCCACAGGACATTTTATTAGGAAACGCATGTACTTCCTCGACAAACAAACAGCCACAAAACCCACTTGCGAGATGTGTTTAAAGCTTGGAATTGCCTTTTTGAGACGTCAACAGTGCGTTTGCAGGTCCTTTTATGTCCATATTTATGTTTATATCAGGCAACAGCTCACATAGTGAGCAGGATTTTTGCTGGGTTTCAATATGGGACTAATATGGGCTTTGTTGTACTCTTGACACAACGTACCCCTGTCTTCCAGTTCTGTGAAGACTTTGTAGAAGAGGGGCATCAGCAGGTGTTTGTTGAGTTTATAAAATTCATAAGGGAAGCCATCGTCTCCGGCTCTTTATTATTACACAAGTCAATGATTACTTCCAAGATTTCTGTTGCCTCCCCTCCTAGAAGCTGCCTGATCATCTCTTATACAGTTGGTAGTAGAATACGTCTAAAAATTCCTGCTCACATTGAAGATCATCTGCCACTTCAGAACAATAGGGGCTGCCTATGAAATGAGAAACTGTTTCTGCTATCTCAACTGCATGGGTCTGGAGCCTTCCAGTTTCACCCTTAATCACTGATATGGCTTGCCTAGCCTCCTGTTGTCACATGTGGGTTGCTGACAGTGAGTGTGCTTTTTCCTCTTGCTCATAATAGTGCCACTTGAGGTTCAGCAGGACATAGTCAGCCTGCATCACGAAGTAGGAGTTAAAATCACATTTAGTAGCTTCCAACTGATGTAAGAGGTGCGACATAGTGTGATCTGTATAGCTCCCAGTGAGGTAGCACACCTCCTCTTCCGGGATTACCAGTTTTTCCCAGGCCTCCCATTTTTTAACTGCAGAGTCCCTTATAATTAGGGCTCCCAGTTTTCAATTTTTACTATTTTTTACAGATAAATACAGACTGAAAGCAATGATGCATATTTACAAGAAAGTGGTGCATTGGTTCTCATGCACCACCTTTCTTGTGTCGTCCCTGCCCCACCTAACGACACCATGGTTGCTCTGCATTTTGCAAAATGGTGCACCACAGCAGTTTTTAGGACAATAGCATCAATATTTTATATGCTGTTGTGGTGTTTTGCTGCACTAGCGACAAAAATGTTGACTCTAGTGCAGCAAAGCACAGTGAGGCCCATTGATTAAAGTGGCTGTGTCATTTTAATGCCTGCTCTGAACAGGTGTTAATAATTGTTAGAAATTGGGTCTTTGGTTGACAGTCAGGTTACCCCCTGTTCAAGCAAGGACCCTCACTCCAGTCAGGGTAAAAGAGAATCACCCTCAGCTAACCCCTGCTTACCCCCTTGGTAGCTTGGCAGAGCAGTAGGCTTAACCTCAGAGTGCTAGGTGTAAAGTATTTCTACCAACACACACAGTAACTCAATGAAATCACTACAAAACGACACAACACCTATTTAGAAACATAGGAAATATTTATCTAAACAAAACAAGACCACAATGACAAAAATCCAACATACACAAGTTTAGTTATGAATTTTTAAAGATTAAACTCCAAAAATAGCGCTTAGAAACAAAAATGCTTTGATGAGATGTTAACAAGGCGTCGTGACGGAGTCGTTCCCAACAAGCTGACACCAGCGGCGCCGGACACGGAGTCGTGTAGTCCCCTAAGTACAGTACCTTTGGTGAAGAGTGAAAACAAGCCGATGCGTGAAGTCGGGGATAGTGGCGTCTGTGCGAAACGTTGAATCCGTGCACTTCGAGCAGCGTCGGTCACGACGTGGTGCAGCGACTTCTAAGGAGTCGCGGACTTCAGCGGGGCTGCAGCGGCGTCGGCCCTGCGAAGAGCGTCGCGTTCCAGCAAAGGTCACGGCGTCGGTGCAGGCGGCGTCTCCGGATTCAGCAGCGGTGTCGGTCCGGAGTTGTCCGAAGTCGATTTCCTTGGATTTCTACCAGCTTTCCTTTCAAGGGCCCAGGGACTGGATAGGGCACCACTTGTCAGAGCAGGAGTCCCTCCAGAGACCCCAGGTGCTGGCAGAGAGAAGTCTTTGCTGTCCCTGAGACTTCAAACAATAGGAGGCAAGCTCTAAATCAAGCCCTTGGAGTTTTCTTCACAAGATGGAAGGCACACAAAGTCCAGTCTTTGCCCTCTTACTCTGGCAGAAGCAGCACTGCAGGAAAGCTCCACAAAGCACAGTCACAGGCAGGGCAGCACTTCTTCCTCAGCTATCAGCTCTTCTCCAGGCAGAGGTTCCTCTTGGTTCCAGAAGTGTTTCTAAAGTCTGTAGATTTGGGTGCCCTTCTTATACCCATTTTAGTCTTTGAAGTCACCTTTTCAAAGGGGACTCACACCTACTTGTGAAATCCTGCCTTGCCCAGGCAAGGCCTCAGACACACACCAGGGGGTTGGAGCCGGCATTGTCAGAGGCAGGCACAGTCCTTTCAGATGAGAGTGACCACTCCACCCCTCCCTCCTAGCAGAGATGGCTAATCAGGAAATGCAGGTTACACCCCAGCCCGCTTTGTGTCACTGTCTAGTGCGAGGTGAAAAACAACCCAACTGTCAAACTGACCCAGACAGGGAATCCACAAACAAGGCAGAGTCACAGAATGGTTTAAGCAAGAAAATGCTCACTTTCTAAAAGTGGCATTTTCAAACGCACAATCTTAAAATCAACTTTACTAAAAGATGTATTTTTTAATTGTGAGTTCAGGGACCCCAAAGTCCACATGTCCATCTACTCTCTAGGGTAATCTACACTTTAATCATATTTAAAGGTAGCCCCCATATTATCCTATGAGAGAGACAGGTATTGCAACAGTGAAAAACGAAATTGTCAGTATTTCACTGTCAGGACATATAAACCACATTACTATATGTCCTACCTTATCCATACACTGCACCCTGCCCTTGGGGCTACCTAGGGCCTACCTTCGGGGTGCCTTACATGTAAGAAAAGGGAAGGTTTAGGCCTGGCAATTGGGTACCCTTGCCAAGTCGAATTTACAGTGTAAAAATACACTTACAGACACTGCAGTGGCAGGTCTGAGACATGATTACAGGGTTACTTGTGTGGGTGGCACAACCAGTGCTGCAGGCCCACTAGAAACATTTGATTTACAGGCCCTGGGCACCTCTAGTGCACTTTACTAGGGACTTAACAGTAAAACAAATATGCCAATCATGGAGAACCAATTACGTACACATTTTAAACAGGAGCACTTGCACTTTAGCACTGGTTAGCAGTGGTAAAGTGCCCAGAGTAACAAAAACAGTAAAATCAGATTCCAGCACACATCAACAACCTGGGAAACAGAGGCAAAACGTTAAGGGAGACCACACCAAGGATGAAAAGTCTAACATGTGTCCCCCCCAGCTAAAAGTGGGGAGCAACTTACCCAACCTCATGGGAGCTCTCATCACTAAGGCGGAAGAACCTGGACAGACCATCAGCATTGGCGTGCTCTGTACCAGGACTATGTTGCACCGTAAAGTCCATCCCCTGTAGGGAAATGGACCACCTCAACAGTTTTGGATTCTCACCCCTCATCTGCATTAGCCATCTGAGGGGCCTGTGGTCGATCTGAACTCGGAAGTGAGTCCCAAACAAGTAGGGTCTGAACTTCTTCAGTGCCCAGACCACAGCAAATGCTTCGCGTTCTATGGCACTCCACCTACGTCCTCTGGGTAGTAACCTCCTGCTAATGAAGGCTACGGGTTGATCTAGGCCCTCTTCATTAAGCTGTGAGAGTACTGCTCCAATACCATGCTCTGAGGCGTCTGTTTGCACAACAAACTCCATGGAGTAGTCAGGTGCCTTCAGCACAAGTGCTGTGCACATGGCAACCTTCAGGGCATCAAAAGCGTTCTGGCAAGCCTCTGTCCAGATCACTTTCTTGGGTTGCTTCTTAGAAGTCAACTCAGTTAAGGGGGTAACAATGATACCATATCCCTTAACAAACCTCCTGTAATATGCTGTGAGACCTAAACAGGCTCTCACTTCAGTCTTGGTCTTGGGAGGCTCCCAAGACAGAATTGTGTCAATCTTAGGCTGTAGGGGTGCCACCTGGCCACTCCCCACCTGGTGTCCTAAGTACACCACAGAACCCTGCCCTATTTGGCACTTGCTCGCCTTAATAGTGAGGCCTGCCTTCTGCAGGGCCTCTAACACTCTCCAGAGGTGTTGCAGGTGTTCCTCCCATGTGGAACTAAACACAGCAATGTCATCCAGGTAGGCGGCACTAAACTCATCCAGTCCTGCCAACACCTGGTTGACCAACCTCTGAAAGGTGGCAGGGGCATTCTTCATCCCAAAGGGCATCACGTTGAAGTTGAAGTACCCATCTGGGGTAGAGAATGCTGACCTCTCCTTTGCCCCCTCAGTTAAGGCAATCTGCCAGTACCCAGATGTTAAATCAAACGTACTGAGGTACTTGGCAGCTCCTAACCGATCAATGAGCTCATCAGCTCAGGGGATTGGGTGTGCGTCAGTCTTGCTGACCGCATTGAGACCCCGGTAGTCCACACAGAACCTAAGTTCTGGAGTGGCACCAGGAGCAGCAGCCTTTGGGACCAAGACCACTGGGCTGGCCCAAGGACTGCTGGAGTGCTCAATAACCCCTAGGGTTAACATTTTGGAGACTTCCTCCTTAATGCAAGCCCTGACCCTGTCAGTCACACTGTAAACCTTATGTTTAACAGGTGTACTGTCCCCAGTGTCCACATCATGTGTGCACAGGTGTGTGACTCCTGGGATCAGGGAAAACAGCGAGGCGACCTGTCCCAGCACGTGGCGACAGTCCCTCTGCTGTTCCTCAGTCAGGGAGGGGGAGAGGATCACTCCCTCCACAGTCCCATCTTTCTCTCCTGCAGACAGGAGGTTAGGAAGATGCTCACTCTCTTCCTCCACCCCGTCATCTGTCACTAGGAGCATGGATAGCTCAGTTCGCTCAAAGTGTGGTTTGAGGCGGTTGACATGTAGGACCCTCAAAGGGTTCCTGGGGATTGCAAGTCTACCAGATAGGTGACCTCGCTCTTTCTTTCCACCACCTCAAAAGGCCCAGTCCACTTATCTTGGAGAGCCCTAGGCTCCACTGGTGCCATGACCCACACTTTTTGTCCAGGCTGAAACTCAACCAGAGTGGCATTCTGTTCGTACCACCATTTCATATCCTCTTGGCTTGCTTCCAGGTTCTCCTGAGCACGACTCCTGAAGCGGGCAGTCTGGTTTCTTAGTGCCAGCATGTAGCTAAATACATCCTGGGGTGGTTTACTAGGAGCTTTCTCCAAAGCCTCCTTCACCAGACTGAGCGGTCCCCTCACAGGGTGGCCATAGATGAGCTCAAAGGGGGTAAAGCCAAGTCCCTTTTGAGGCACCTCCCTGTAAACAAACAGAAGGCATGGCAAGAGGACGTCCCACTTATGCCTCAAGGGCTCTGACAGGCCCTGAATCATGCCTTTCAAGGTGTGGTTGAATCTCTCAACCAGACCATTACTTTGGGGGTGGTAAGGGGTGGTGAACTTGTAGGTTACCCCACACACCTTCCACAGAGACTTCATATAAGTGGATATGAAGTTTGTACCTCTATTGGATACCACTTCCTTGGGGAACCCCATGCGGGTAAAAACTCCCATCAAGGCACGTCCCACCACGGGGGCAGTGACCGTCCTTAGAGGAATGGCTTCTGGGTACCGTGTGGCATGGTCCACCAAGACCAGGATGAACCTGTTGCCCATGGCTGTCTTGGGATCCAGAGGCCCCACAATGTCAATTCCTACCCTTTCAAAGGGAGTACTGACTACAGGTAAAGGTTAGAGTGGAGCTTTGCATTTCCCCCCACTCTAGCCACTTGCCTGACAAGTCTGACAAGACCTACAATAAGCAGCTGACTGCTTGTGCATCAAGGGCCAGTAAAAGTGGGAGACAAGCCTCTTATAGGTCTTGTCCTGCCCTAGATGTCCTGCCAAAGGCACATCATGAGCCAAACTCAGTAGGAAGGCCCTGAAGCACTGGGGTACCACCAGCATACGAGCTGACCCAGGCTCAGGAACCTTAGGATCACTATACAGGAGGCCATCCTCCCAATATATCAGGTGAGTTCCTGGCGCCTCGCCAGCCGCCTGGGCTGCAGCCTGCTGCCGCAGCCCCTCAAGAGTAGGGCACTCCTTCTGCGCTGTGCAGAATGCTTCCCTGGTGGGTCCCCCTTCCTGCTGCCACTGCGACAGCTCAGGGACCTCCCCCAGTTCAGCCACCTGTTCCCCTGTAGGCTCCGGGGCATCACCCTCAGACTCTGCCTCCTCCTGGACCGTGGGAACTTCAGGGACCGGTTTCCCGCGTCCCCTGCCCTTCCTCTTCTGGGCGGTCCCCTGGGCCACTGTTTCAGGCTCCAGGGGCTCTTGACTACCCTGATTGACTGCCATAGACCTGGTGGATACACATACCCACCCAGGCAGACCCAACATCTCCAACTGAGACCTGTGTTCCACCTCCTTCCAAGGGGAATCCTCCAGGTCGTTACCTAGCAAACAATCAACAGGCATGGTTGGACTCACAGCTACTTTCCAGGAACCTGAGACCCCTCCCCATTCAAAGGGAACCTGCGCCACTCTGCAGAAGCGCTCAGAGTTGTCTACCGCAACTACTTGGTGAAGTACCCGGGGATCAATCTGCTCTTCAGACACCAGGTGGCTCCTCACTGTAGTCACACTGGCTCCTGTGTCTCTCAGAGCCTCCACCCTCTGTCCATTGATGGTCACCCATTGCCTGTATTTCTTAGTGTTATCAGGCACTAGGTTTCTCTGGACCATCTCACTGTCCCCTAGTGAGACAAGGGTCATTTCTGCTGGTTCCCACCCACCTGAAACCAACTCCTCCCCAAGCGCTACACTGGCCAAACCCTGGGACGGTGCACCAGTGGGTGCCGGTGTACTTTTGGGGCATTTGGGGTCCCCCCTCACATGACCCACCTGGTCACATGCATAGCACTTACGTGGGGGACCACCTGCCACTGGCTTCCCTTTGGACAACCATGGCTTCTTTTCACTGAGGGGTTGGGAATCCTTACCCTGGGAATCAGTTTGGGGCCCTTTAGAGAACTCCCCCTGTTTGCCCTTACCCCCCCTTTCCTCTGAGAGGGACCCTGCCCACCCTTGGCGTGGTCACCCCCATACCTCTTTTGGACCCTGGTGCTCTCCCAGCGGTCCGCTTCCTGCGCAAGCTTCCTGGGGTCAGTCAGCTTGCTGTCAATGAGGTGTTGGCGCAGCTCTGGAAAACATAAACTGTACAAGTGCTCCCAAGCAATTAAATTGTAAAGCCCCTCATAAGTGTTTACCTTACTGCCCTTCACCCAACCATCCAGTGACCTGCAAAAAGAATCAACACATTCCAACCATGTTTGGGATTCCTTTCTCTTGTAGGATCTAAACTTCTCCTTGTACTGCTCAGGGGTGAGACCATACCTGGTGAGTAAGGCCTCCTTCATGACAGGGTAGGTGAGACTCTGAACATTCCCTAAGGCGGTCAGTGTGTCCCTCCCCTCTGCCTCAAAATGCTTCCACAGGGCTGCCCCCCAATGAGCTTCAGGGACCAGGTTCATGTGGAGAGCTGACTCATAACCCTTGAACCACAAGTAGATATCATCCTCCCTCTTATAATCCCTCACAAGGTCTTTTGGGATGTATACCCTTCTCTCCGGCTGCACTGTAGGATTGCTGCCACCTTCCCTACTGGACTGGCTCCTCTGATCTAACTCCTTTAAGTTAAGCTCATGAGCCAGCTGCATCTTTCTTTCCTCAAGGACTGCTCTTCTCTCATCTCTTTCTTTCTCCAGATTGAGCTTCTGCAGCTCCAATTGGTATGCCCTCTCTGCCTGTCTGTCCTGCAACTCCTCAGGTGCCAGACCCTTGGATGAGACACTGCTCCCTGCCCTGGAGACCTTCTCCCTGGACATAACAGGCCCACCCACAATACCATTGTATACTGAACACTCTTCCTCATCCTCCTCATCTCCCTCATCCTCTGTGTGCCCTTCAGTGCTCTTGGCTGTCACCCAGGCCCTCAGCGCCTTTTGCAGCTCCTCCTTCCTGGATGAGCTCTTAATGGGACAGTCAAAACTTTTACAGAACTGCTTCAACTGAGCTTTGGTATAACTCTCCAATTTCTCAAGGTCAAAGTCAGCTCCAACTGATGCATCTCCAAGTAGAGACATGATGAAAGGTAAAAAGAGTGTAAAGTTCCAAATGCAGAAACAAGTTCCCAAATGAAGTTCAAAGTCAATCAAGGATCAGCGAAAAAAAAACAAAGTATATGTAGGGAAAAATCCACAAAAAGAGAAAAAGCAAAAATCTCAAGACAAGCAGTATGTGGTCACGTAGTGGTCTGAACTCAAACACTAGTGTACACTTAATTACTGTATGTCAAGTACAAATACAAGTCCAAATCCCAACCGCTGATCACCAATGTTAGAAATGGGGTCTTTGGTTGATAGTCAGGTTACCCCCTGTTCAAGCAAGGACCCTCACTCTAGTCAGGGTAAAAGAGAATCACCCTCAGCTAACCCCTGCTCACCCCCTTGGTAGCTTGGCAGAGCAGTAGGCTTAACCTCAGAGTGCTAGGTGTAAAGTTTTTGTACCAACACACACAGTAACTCAATGAAATCACTACAAAATGACACAACACCAGTTTAGAAAAATAGGAAAATATTTAGAAATATTTATCTAAACAAAACAAGACCAAAACGACAAAAATCCAACATACACAAGTCAAGTTATGAATTTTTAAAGATTAAACTCCAAAAATGCTTTGATGAGATGTTAACACGGCGTCGTGACGGAGTCGTTCCCAACAAGCCGACACCAGCGGCACCGGACACGGAGTCGTGTAGACCCCTAAGTACAGTACCTTTGGTGAAGAGTGAAAACAAGCTGATGCGCGAAGTTGGGGATTACGGCGTCTGTGCGAAACGTTGAATCCGTGCACTTCGAGCGGCGTCGGTCACGACGTGGTACGGCGACTTCTACGGAGTCGCGGACTTCAGTGGGGCTGCAGCGGCATCGGGCCTGCGAAGAGCGTCGCGTTCCAGCAAAGGTCACGGCGTCGGTGCAGGCGGCGTCACCAGATTCAGCAGTGGCGTTGGTCCGGAGTCGTCCGGAGTCGATTTCCTTGGATTTCTACCAGCTTTCCTTTCAAGGGCCCAGTGACTGGATAGGGCACCACTTGTCAGAGCAGGAGTCTCTCCAGAGACCCCAGGTGCTGGCAGAGAGAAGTCTTTGCTGTCCCTGAGACTTCAAACAACAGGAGGCAAGCTCTAAATCAAGCCCTTGGAGATTTCTTCACAAGATGGAAGGCACACAAAATCCAGTCTTTGCCCTCTTACTCTGGCAGAAGCAGCACTGCAGGAAAGCTCCACAAAGCACAGTCACAGGCAGGGCAGCACTTCTTCCTCAGCTATCAGCTCTTCTCCAGGCAGGGGATCCTCTTGGTTCCAGAAGTGTTTCTAAAGTCTGTAGATTTGGGTGCCCTTCTTATACCCATTTTAGTCTTTGAAGTCACCTTGCTTCAAAGGGGACTCACACCTACTTGTGAAATCCTGCCTTGCTCAGGCAAGGCCTCAGACACACACCAGGGGGTTGGAGCCGGCATTGTCAGAGGCAGGCACAGTCCTTTCAGATGAGAGTGACCACTCCACCCCTCCCTCCTAGCAGAGAATGCTAATCAGGAAATGCAGGTTACACCCCAGCCCCCTTTGTGTCACTGCCTAGTGCGAGGTGAAAAACAACCCAACTGTCAAACTGTCCCAGACAGGGAATCCACAAACAAGGCAGAGTCACAGAATGGTTTAAGCAAGAAAATGCTCACTTTCTAAAAGTGGCATTTTCAAATGCACAATCTTAAAATCAACTTTACTAATAGATGTATTTTTTAATTGTGAGTTCAGGGACCCCAAACTCCACATGTCCATCTACTCTCTAGGGGAATCTACACTTTAATCATATTTAAAGGTAGCCCCCATATTATCCTATGAGAGAGCCAGGCCTTGCAACAGTGAAAAACGCAATTGGCAGTATTTCACTGTCAGGACATATAAACCACATTACTATATGTCCTACCTTATCCATACACTGCACCCTGCCCTTGGGGCTACCCAGGGCCTACCTTTGGGGTGCCTTACATGTAAGAAAAGGGAAGGTTTAGGCCTGGCAAGTGGGTACACTTGCCAAGTCGAATTTACAGTGTAAAAATATACTTACAGACACTGCACTGGCAGGTCTGAGACATGATTACAGGGTTACTTGTGTGGGTGGCACAACCAGTGCTGCAGGCCCACTAGTAACATTTGATTTACAGGCCCTGGGCACCTCTAGTGCACTTTACTAGGGACTTAACAGTAAAACAAATATGCCAATCATGGAGAACCAATTACGTACACATTTTAAACAGGAGCACTTGCACTTTAGCACTGGTTAGCAGTGGTAAAGTGCCTAGAGTAACAAAAATAGTAAAATCAGAGTCCAGCACACATCAACAACCTGGGAAACACAGGCAAAAAGTTAAGGGAGACCACACCAAGGATGAAAAGTCAAACAATAATGATGGAAAAATGGAGCAGTTAAATGCTGCAAATTTCACTTCACCATTTTTTCCGGGCTCCCTGCATCAGAACACCCACCTTTGCATACATTATGCCTGGCGCAGACAAAATGGGGTGCAAGAGTTTACAAAATGATGCAATGCAAGTATTGCGTCACTTTGTAAATATGGCATGGGAGAAAGCACTCCTTAATGTTGCCTTAGCATTAAAAAATGATGCTAGTGTGCCACAAGGTGGTGCTAGGGCTTGTAAAAATGTTGCAATGTGTTTCTTGTCAGTATTTATTTTTATTTATTTTTAAATGTGGAAATACAGAGAAAATTGTGCTTCTTGTGGGTGACTTTCTATGTTGTCTTCCGTGATTTCCACAACAACAGTAGATAGCATGGGAATTTAAAAAAACAATTTGAGATTTCCCTAGATTTGGGCATATGTTAACATATGCTTGTATTATAATGCTGATTTTACCTGTGAGCAGTGCTTTAAAAGGGCCGGTACTGTCCGGTACTGAGTACCGGCACTTTTTTATTTTGAGAGGGGGAGTACCGGCACATCTCAAGAAACCCGTAATACTTTTAATTGGAGAGTACCGGCACTTCTCAGAAACAAGCAGGTACCCTGGCACAGAGCACCTGCACTTGAATTTTTCCATTTCAAGCACTGCCTGTGGATATAGTATTTTGCTATATTTGGCTGCTTAATTTGTCAAAATACAACAGGCAGCAAAGTATGAGTGCATGTTTATCAGTTAAGTAAATGCCGAAATATACCAGTTTACGTTTCCACTTATTGTGAAAATACAAAAAACAATATGGATCAATACAGATGGAAATGTTAAAAATATAAATACAATAAAACCGGGAGCCCTACTCATAAGGTTTCCCCAAAGTGTGGCTTTCCCCACAGAACAAGTATCTTGGAACGAGAGGGAGGTAGGTTAATTGTCCTCTGAGCACTGGCAGTGTTGTGTTAGTTTCTGTTTGGCAGCGGGTGCAGCATGCACCAGGTCCAGCTCCAACAGCTCTCGGGCATGGTCTGCTATTTCACCCTCCCCTGTGCTACAGTCCCTCGGTAGGACTAGCAAGGAGTAGTTCACAAGAAAATGGTCTATTCTGGAGCAGGTACCATGTATGCAGGATATGAACGTGTGTTCCCTGTCACAAGGGTGAGCTAGGCGGCCGGGATCCTGCAGGTCATGGCCCATGACATGAACTCCCAGTTCCTGGCATTCGCCTTATCTAGGACTCCCTCCCCATCTAAATATGGATCAAGCGTTAAATTTCAGTCCTAATCTATGATAGTCTTGAGATCGTCAAACTCTGTCAAGACTCTGGAGAGGGAGGAAAAGAAAGCGGTCCTGTACTGATTTGGGGCAGAGGCAGATCCCACTACTAGTGAGCGATCTGCTGATCTTTCCAGGTTTTCTGCATTGTGGGGGGCCATGCTGCACCGTAAAGGGGATGTAGAAAACCCAGACGAGGCAGGAGTCGGCGAGTATCTCTGAGGAAACTCAGGCTGAGATTGAAGGGGCATCAGGAAGAGCTGTTTAAAAAACAAACCTAGCTGTGTCAGTGGCTATTTCTCTTTAATTTGCGCTAAAGCCTCACTCAGACTGTGAACAGAACTAAAGTGCTGTATTTGCCCTGCGTTTGTAATAGTGTCCAGAAGATGGCGATCGACACTGACATTTTCATCAATTTTGGTAGGTTAGAACAAAGACAAGGAGAAATAGAAAGCAGCTCCCGGCTAGTGAGTGGGTGAACCCTGTCAACCACATAGATGCCAACACTTTATAAGACAAATGTGGGATATTTAAAAGAAGAAAAAACGGGATAATGTATTTCCGTCACTGACTTCTATTGAAGCAGAGAAAATCTCAGGTGAGAGAAAAACAAAACCAACATATTTTTCTTTTAAAAAATTGGGAATCACCCGCCTGAATTGGTCCATTGGCACGTATGCAACCATTACTCATTTCACAGCATATCAGGGACATAACCCAGGTTCCTGCAAGGACCCCAACTTTTCAGCCACCCCAACCATCCCAGGGCCCCCCATTCAGCCCACGACCAATGAATGCTTATGAGATATAGGAGACTGAGGGACCCCTCATCACATTTCACAGATGGGTCCCATCATTTTGCGTTACACCAATGCAGCATAGAGAGGGATTCATGTACTACACACTGGAGCATCGCTCACGATGCCCCTGTTTGCTGGTGCCACCCTAAGCCCCCCTAACAACACCATGGTAGTTCTGTATTTACAATGCAATGCACCGTCACTCATTAGCACAGCTGCATCAGAATTTCTGAAGCAGTTGTGGCGCTTTGCTGGACTAGCATCAAAAATGTTGATGCAAGTCCAACAAAGCACAGGGAGGCTCATAGAACAAAGCACAGCGTCACTTTAACGCCTCACCTGAGCAGACGTTAACTAAATGATGCTAGAATGATGCAGTAAAATCTTGTAGATTTCACTCCACTATTCCTAAGGGCCTCCTTGCGGGGGAACCCATCCTTTTCATACACTGAGGCAGATTTATGAAAAGTGGCGATGCACCTAGTCCAGTGCCACTTTTCTTGTGCCCCTTAGCTCCCTCTAACGCCACCATGTGTACGCCGTATTTAAAATACAGCACACCATGCAGTAGTCAGGGGGACTAGCGTCATACTTTATGATGTTAGTCCGGCGCTTTGCAGGATTAGAATACAAAATTATCACGCTAATCCTGCAAAGCACCCAGAGGCTCAATGAAAAAAAATGGAAGCCTTTTTTTAATGCCTGCTTTTAGAACGCATTAAAAATGGCGATAAAAATCACGCAAAGAAATCTCTTAAATTTCTTTGCACCAGTTTTTCACCCCCCTAGCTCCTGAACGCCTTCCTTGCATACATTATGCCTGGTGCAGGTATAATGTGGTGCAAGGGGTTACAAAGTGGTGCAATGCAAGCATTGCAGCACTTTGTAAACATGGCATGGCGTTTTTGGCCTTCCAATGCCATATTAGAGTCCAAAAATTAGCTCTAATGTGGCGTTGGAATGGCGCTGGGCCCTCATAAATCTGGTGCTGGTATATTGTGGCGCAAGGGATTACAAACTGGTGCAACGCTACTATTGCGCTAGTTTGTAAATACCTCACAGGGTTGGGGACTGTTCTGTGCTATCGTAGCATCAGAAAAAGTGACCCTACGGCAGCGCAAGAGGTTTGTAAATGAGCCCCTTAGTTTTGTTTATATTAAGCACATGACCCATGACTATGGACAGTGAAGTAATTTCTCCAGCTAATGCCTGTGAACAATCCCCGGGTCAAGCTTTTTTGTATGATGCCTATGGGATCTAGTGCAATTCCTTTTCACCTCACTACACGGATTTAGGTTTTACCATTTAATAACTGTAAAGCAGTCCTATGAACGTAATGATGTAGATTTGATTGTCTTTGGAGGCGGGTCCCAACTAGATCTTGTTGTGCATGTGGGAGTGTTCCTAAGTCGACTTTTGAATGCCCAAGGTGGGGTACTTACCACATCTGGTAACTACCATTTTAATCACGCCGAGGGACTCAGACAGTCAGCCTTATAAAATGTGCTATCAGTTCTTAATTTGAGTCGGGGATTGCTGGTCGGGGGCACCAGCACCTATTTTTTGGGTGCCGGCACTTATTTTTCTGCAACAGGCAATTACTGGAAGCAGAAAACACATATGGGAAAGACGGAGCAAAGAAAGACAGAAAAGCATCAGAAAGGGATAAAGCAGAAAGATGCAAGTGTGAGCTGAAGGGGCAGGGAGTGGCTGTAAATAGGTTAAAGAGGCCCGACATGACTTCAGAATTACTCTACCTCAGTATTCTGTGCTTGCACATTGAAATGCAGCAGCTCCAGGATTCGGAGGAGAGTTTTGAGCACTGACACATTTTTATTTACAAATTAACCACTGTTGTGTATACAAGTGGATTACCACACAGTGCAAGGAGGACATAGTTTTACTGGCAGTGTTATTCTTCATAATAGTAGAAGAGTGACAAGCTAGAGGTTCTAGTCGTTGTAACTAGTGTTAGCAGCAGAAGAAGTCAGCTGACTACATTAGTTATACTGGTACCAGGCCCAGACATCCTACTTGTAGTAAGGGTTACCTTACTTCTACTGATGGGTGTGCTAAAGTTATACTAGTTGAAAGTCACAAGTGTTTTTAGCTGTAGTAGCAATAACAGCTAAACAATTACATTTAAAACTAGGATTCGCAGCTGAGACCCCTGGCTTACCCCTTGAGACTCCTGGCAATGTCTCTGTAACCCCTGGCCTCAGAGGTAGCAAAATTGGTGCTAGGAATACAGTGGCAGCTCGTCTTTATGAACGTTGGCTTTGGCTCCACTATATTTTTTTTCTCTCGATTTTTTATTACACTGTAAGTGAATAATATCTCATTATTCACTATCAGTATAATAAAACATGGAGTACAATTAGCTGGGTTATGACCTTCACTGGCAGCTAAGGTAACTTCAATAAATGCTTTTAAATACACATTGTTTGCATGCTTGTGGGTGAGTGTGTGTTTACGTGAATAAGAGAGAGTGTGCATAAGTGTGCATTTGTGTGTATGTGACAGCATGTGTGGGTGAGTAAAACTGAAGGTCAAATGGTGAGTGATGTCACTTTCGCTAACTGGCATTTTGGTGAACTGACATTCATAGCACTAATGGCATAAATAACAGGCTTGCAGATGATTTATCCAAGTAGAATACTTAAATGTATCAAAAGCAATATAATAAGATAGAAAAAAGAATGAGTAGACATGTAAAACATAAAACAAACTATGCATCATTGGTTTTAAACACAAATATTTAAAAATAGATTTTAATCAGGTGAATCTTTATATTCATGTAGAGAGTAATCTCTGGACAATCGGATGTCATTCAACATGTTTGGGCCATTCCTGAACATTGTATCTTCAGATTCATCACTCTCTTCTGAGAGGAACACATCCTCCTCTTGTTGAAGAAACATCACCTCTTCCTGAATGGTCCAACTTTAGAGAACCTTGAGAACGAAGATAGACTCAAGAACATGATACACTTAGCTGACAACAAGCCCTGGGGAAGACATCACCAACATCTCAGAGGGAAGAACTTTGAGATGACTTTTAACTTTGATCTCTCCTGTCGCACAGAGCAATGCAGCAGTCAACATTTTATGCTTTATACTATAATGCAAAGAAGGGTAATGACACTCCAGTAGTTGAATCACTGGGTGAAGATACTGGGACTTAGTCAATGTTTTGACATATGCACCTTTCAGTTCAGATATTGTCTGTCCGTCGTTTTTTTAAATTGCTATTATTAATTGGTATTAAGTGCTTTCGTTTTAATAACTTTACTTTTAATTTATCTTGATTTACTTCCCATATCCCACTGCAAATGCGGGAATGCCTCTTTGAGGTTGCGTTAGTACTTCACGTGCGCTAGCAGGATGTGTACTGCACAAGCATCTGCAGCCCCTTCTGTAATATCAAAGTATCCCAGGGGTGCACAAAGTGTGTGCACACATCTGTAGTTCCCCGGGTCAATTAATAATACACCATCAGTTGGTCAAGAATGTTTATCATTATTATTTTTTTCTGAAAATGCTTTGCAGAGCTCATCTCAAGTGTGGGCTCCTTTCATCCCTCCCAGTCTTTCATTTCTGGGTGAAGGAGCATCCGCTCAAGCCTGGACCAGTTTAACAAAGCATTCTCGCATCATTGAACCTCGCATGCCTCTTTGATTTCCATGCCTTTGCTATACATCTGTTAGTGAACACTAAAGACTTGGCCATACAATTGTTGCTTCGTTTACTCTTCCTTTGCAGTGGCATTAGGCCTAGAAGACGTACCTAACAATAGGGATATCAAGAGCATATGTTGTCTACAAGGAGATTCTCCTCAGGCACCTCTTCCAACAATACCAAGCAGTTCTCCTGAGCCTAAGGAACTGTGTTTAGGGTCCTTAGCATTAATAAACAGGTGCATCAACCCATCCCTCCGCGAATCCAACATAATATTACCCTGTTCCAGGAAGGGAGAGTATGAAAACACCGAGCTACCCAATGTACTTGAGCTGAAACATAATATAATTAATAATCTGGTTTCTCACGGCCACTCGGTGAATATCATAACATTACGCAAAGGTGAGAAGTATGGCATCCAGTGCTTTGAATATTTTGTTGGTCAGCTGCACTTAACTTTTGACAAAGTTTGAAAACAGTTGTGGAAATGCCCCCATCTTTGCCAATGCTATTCTCTTCACCTCCAAGAGGGGAGCACTTTAATAATGTTTCCGTCTATAATATAAGAGGTGGTGTGGTGTATTTGGATTCACAGATATTGGAACCTATGTTGCTACCACAGAAGGGAAGGGCCAGGAGAGGATGTAGCATGTATATCTGTGCAAGGTCTGGTCTGGAAGACACAGGATCTAGTCCCATTTACTTTCAGACCAGACACGGCCCCAAACTGCTCAGAGATCTATTGAAAGTTTCTTCCCCCCATGGACGCGCTGCAGGTGCAATAAAAGACCATCTACACACA
This sequence comes from Pleurodeles waltl, assembly GCF_031143425.1. NCBI lineage: Eukaryota > Metazoa > Chordata > Amphibia > Caudata > Salamandridae > Pleurodeles > Pleurodeles waltl. The sequence goes on from NC_090450.1 coordinate 963,987,934, forward strand.
ATGGCATAGTGCACAGTGCCTGGCATACGAGTGCCCCTATGATCACCATAAGACCACCCCAAACTCATCATGGCCTAGGTCAAAACCAGCGTGAAATATGAGGGCAATCCATAACACTGAAATAAATATAATTTAAAAACATTTCTTATTCTTTGAAACTTCTAAGAGAAATGAGAAGACACTTCTGAACATAAGTGAACCGCCTGGGTTCCATCATTTAGACAAATAGTAGTGTGGGGAGTGGTAGAAAAAGTTATACGTGAAGAGGCAGGATCGGTGGGGTTAGGGAGGGGGTGGGGTAAAATCAGCGTTGGGTCTTTAAATGTGAAAAAAAATCCACAACTTAACAAGTATCTTCAATAAATGTGTGATGGGTGTCCATGTATTGAACATTAAGTTATTGAAACTCGTGAATTTCATAGAGGGATTATGCATGGTCGTCCTTTGTGTGAGCCATGCATGTGTGTGTGTGTGTGTGTGTGTGTGTGCGCGCACGCGCTCCTGGGTGCGCGTTTGTGTAATGAAAGAGGTCCTGAGACCAGGCAGAGAAACACTTCAAGCTGCAGCAGCCAATAAGCGGCGGATAAATTTGCATATCTAGGACGACCCCGCACAAATCAATTATTTAAGTAAGGCTCGGGGGAGGCCATTCCAAAACGTTTTTGCTTCAGGATTTAGACCTCTGCCGAGCGCGTCACGATTTAGATCATGTCCTGGGCACTGCTCCTCCTGACGCTGATCTATTGCAAATGTAAAGCATATGTACTAACATGTTTATCAAATGGATGACTTAAAATATGATTGTCTTCCCGGAAGATGTGGTTCTATACTCTAATAGGCTGTTTTTATTTTTTTCAGCTTCTTTGTCCCAGTTTGTGGTGACTCAGGAGACCTCGGTGAATGTGTCCCCAGGAGGGACAGCCAAGCTCTCCTGCAGCCGCAGTGGTGGGTCGGTGGCTAGTGGCAATTACCCATCCTGGTACCAGCAGAGGCCGGGTGATGTCCCTGTGTTGATTATCTACAGCACCAGTGCCAGGCCCTCTGGAACCTCTGCCCGGTTCTCTGGGTCCATATCCGGGGGCTCTGCCTATTTAACTATAACTGGAGCAGAAGCCGGGGATGACGCGGTGTATCACTGCGCTCTGTATGATAGCAGTGGAGTCTGCACAGTGACATGATCGAAAGGGGAACCGAGACCAAAACCTCTCCCGCTTCCACTCACACCAGTTGGTCTTTGTTGATTTGTTCGTCATTTAACCCCGCGTCCTCCTGTGTGTCGGTGCACACCAGTGCACGGACGCGCTAAATGCCACCGATTTTCAGTAAAGATCATTGAAATTCTTTATCTCGCGGCGAAATATCTGTAACTCGTCTTGGTGCCTTCCTACCTCTGAGTGACTTATAGAACCAAAGGGTGGCTGGTTGGGACCTCTGCCTATTTGTGGTATGTCTGTATCTGCCTACATGTGGTATATTTTCATTTTCCACCCTGAAAGTCTTTTTCAGCGCATAAATATTTTCTAATGATCCCGGGGATTTAACGTGAGACTTAAAACAGCATTTATTAAAAATAGAAAAGTGCCAATCCGTGGTGACAGGTGTCTAATCTGTAACTGAGACCTGTTTCAAATTCACCCCTGTATGTGGGAAACGCATCACTGTCCAATAGGATTGTTTATCTGGGATGGAGGTAAAAAAGACGAAAGAGAGAGCCCCACTGAGCACAGAAAGGCGTGGGCCTGACTCCCATAATAAATCGTAGATTACAGTGTGTGGACTTCTGCCTCCCTCTTGTGCACACTTATCGAGTGCTTAATTTAAGCTTGTTGTTTGCGGTGCTGAGCATCAGCACTTATTTTTTAGGGCCGGGGCTTATTCTTCTGCCTCAAGCATTTGCTGCGAGCAAAAGACACACATGGGAAAGACAGAGGAAGAGAAAAACGAAAAAGCCTCACAAAGGGAGAAAGTAGAAAGCTGCAAGAGTAAACTGAAGGGCCAGGGAGTGGCTTTAAATGGATTGAAGAGGCCCGAAATGGCTCCAGGATTACGCTGCCTCAATATTCCATGTTCCCACATTTAATTGCAGCAGCCGCGTGTTTAAGAGGAGGGCTTTCGGCACCGGCACGTTTTTATTTACAAATTAAGAATGTTTATGACTTTCCCACAAACATAAAAAAAAAGGTGTCACCAAGGACTCAGATTCACCAAAATATCAGGTGTAACAGAAGAAACATCACACATTAGCTTACCTCTATGACACTGCAGGAACTGACATTAGATGCCGTAAGATCTAGCGCCTCGTGACATCAGAATAATTGATGGGAATGAAGCCTAGTGTATGCATCAAGAAGAAAATGCATTGCGAAATCACAAGTTTCACAAAAAGAGAAAACAAATATATGAGTGGTTAGGCCTATGGTAACATTTGGTACAATTTTGTCTGAACCATATAAAACCATATAGAAGTGCTCATTGCACTTTGGAATGTATTTATTTTATGGAACTAAAAGTGTAATCTCCCCATGGGAGCTGCATACAATTAAACGCCGCTCATCACAACGCTGTTTAGTTTCTGGTTTTGGTTCCTCCGAGACCAGGGGTTGCTGAGCGCAAGTCAGGGGTCACAATTGCAAACCCCAGATGATCGCTAAATGATGTGCACAAGAATAGCTATTATTTTCATAGATCTGCAAATAAACACAGTTTCCCTCGACCCTGTCCTAGTAGAATAATGCACATTTGCACATTTTATTTTCTCTTATATCTTCAGCTGGAATACATACTTAGATGTGAAGTAATTCCTTCTTCTCCACCCCTTGAGAATGAACAGCCAGGGGACCTTTTCATCAATTTCTAACCATTTTACACCTACTTTGACCAGGGCAGGTTTACAATGCTAGTTGATGTGGAAATGTGCTTGCCAACGTTAGTGAATCCGTTCAAGAAACAAATATGTCGATACTCACCATATTTGCATTTTCCCCCTCCCAAAGGAAAATATGCTTTCCTCCTATTAAATACACTAAAAATTTCAGGCAAATAACTTTTTTTAAAATAAAGCACTCTATAAACACTTTTACAACTCTAACCACTTTAAATAATGGATGTTATTCTTCCTCAGTTAATGGTACTCGATTTACCAAAATTGTAAGGATAGATATGTGGATTCAAAATCAAGATCAGGAAATTGCAGCACGTCAGCAAGGAGTATCTAACCAACTGAATCATTTAAAGGATTTTTTTTCAGTTGTAATGCCAATTTTGCACAGACGTATTAAAGATCTTATTCGCCCTTCTGAGGAGTCTGAATTTATGGACTCCCCGCAGCAGCATGTTCATAATCTTGCAATTTTTTTTCATGAAAAGATTCAGGATATTTAGGTATCCTTTTCTGATACTCCAAGAGGAGACTACTCAGTTAGGGATCAGGAGGTAAGGGAAGAGATCATTCTAGCGAACTTCACTCCTATTAGTATGGACAGTGTAACAAAATGACTGGGATCCATTAAATCAGGTTCTCCTTTGGACCCTGCAACACCTCAGATTCTCCTCATGGGAGTGCCAGTGTTAGGTTCGGTAATCGTTAACCTTATTAATGTTCCACTATCCTCTGGAGTAGTGCCAGACCTATGGAAGCAGGTATTTGTTAAGCCTCTTTTAAAAAAACATAACCTGGATCCAAAGTTGTTGAACAACTACCGACCGATTTCACTGCTACCGATATTGGCTAAATTACAGAAAAGCATGTACAGGATCAGCTCTCTTTTCTTTTGGAAGAAAGAAAGATCTTATACCCCACACCGTTGGGTATTAGGCCATTGCATGGGACAGAGACTGCACTGATCGCTATTACGGAGGAAGCAAAAAAAAGGATGGATAAAGGGATTGAAACAGCCATTTTCCTCCTAGATCTGAGTGCGGCATTTGACACGGGAGACCTAAACATTATAAAAAATAGAATGCAGGGGATTGGTATCTCTGGAGTAGCCTTAGATTGGATCTTCTCATTTATTTATGGAAGATCCTTCCAGGTGTTCGACAGATCATGTACATCTAAACGTATCATGGGCAGTTGTGGAGTTCCACAGTGCTCTGCCCTGAGCCCTCTGCTATTTAATATTCATATGCTGCCATTAGCGGAGATTGTTCAGTCATTTGGCCTGAATTTAGTATCATATGCAGATGAGACTCAACTTATTGTCTCCTTCCCCAACACACAACCGGATCTTGGGACAGCACTAGGACCCTGCTTACAATCAGTTGCTGCCTGGATGGCAGAAAGTAAATTGAAGTTCAATGATGGAAAAACTGAGGTCATGTTTTTTGGGCAACCAAGAAACTCCCTGGCAAATTCAATTATAACAACAGAAGTGGCCAATCTCCGCCCCCTAAAGATCTTATTATAAGTCTTGGAGTATGGTTGGACCCCCAACTCTCAATGTCGCAACATGCCAACAGAGTAGCTGGAACTTCTTTTGCCTTGCTCAGGACTCTGAGGAAGGTTCTGACAATTTTGCCTTTTCTCGCCAGAAGACTGGTTGTTCAGGCCTTGATAGGATCTCACCTTGATTATGGTAATGCTCTATTTATTGGTTCACCGAGATACATAATACAAAGACTACAGAGGGTACAAAATGCAGCTGTACGAGTGCTTTTAAAAATACCCAAGCAACAATCCATATGGACGGGAATTCCCTCTCTACATTGGCTCCCAGTAGCCAAGAGGATTCAATTCAAGGCATTATGCCATATTCATAGAGCTTTATACAATCAAGGTCCTGAAATGCTCAGAACATTGGCCTCTTTCTATGCATCAGGCAGACTTCTTAGATCCTCCTCAGCCATGCTAGTCACAGTTCCAACAGTGAAAAGAGCAAGATGGGGAGGAAGGTTGCTGTCCTATCAAGGTGCCATACTCTGGAATAGTCTTCTTCATAATATTAGATTAAGTTCTCAAGAGATTTCCTTCAGGAAGGCCCTAAAAACCTGGTTATTTAGAGTGTGATTTCTTATGCGGTTTTGGACAATGGCGATTCTGCATTGCAGTATAAGCGCTACGAGGCCCCTGGGCAGTTTAAGCGCTATATAAGCAATTATAACATAACATAACAGAACATAATATAACATAACATAACATAACATGACATAACATAACGTATTAATTGACCCTTATTTTGTGAATCAGAATCTGTAATTGGAGAGATTTCACTTTTTGAAATGGGAATTATACTTAAGTGTTCAAAAGGGGTGTGTATATCAGGTCATACTTTTGCTAATTTTGCTTTCATTCCTCTGGTTCTCTTCCTTTACTATGTGACAAGTGTGCCACTCTGAGTGTTTTATGAGAGCGTTCAGACACCTTTGATAATACAACGAGGCCAAACCAACAAACACAGTGGAGGCATCGCCATCATCTTCAAGGAAACCACCCCACACCACTCATGGAACACCTTAACTTCCAACTACAAACCCACGCCAAGACAACAGTAAGAGGCACCCTCGTATACAAATCCCCGGGACCTCTACTGCCTCTGCAACACCATTGTCAACCTCATCACTCCTCTAGCTATTGACTCCAATCATTAATCCTACTTGGCAATGTCAATTTCCACATCGACCACCCCAACAACACCAATTCCACCACTCTCCTGGAGAACATAAACATCATTGGCCTCACCCAACTGGTAACCGACCCCACACACAAAGCAGAACACACACTTGACCCCACCTTCACCTCCAGCAACAGAGTCAAATGCTGCCCCATCACAGAATTCACTTGGTCTGGCCACACCATCATTCACTTCACCATCTCCGAAGCACAGCATACCATCACCAAGAACCACAGCTCCACCTACCACAGCTGGGGCAAGATAATAGAGACACAATGTACTTGGACTCTCAGCACCATCCAACCTGAAGCCTAGAACAGGCCATCCAGAACTTGCCACCTGGATCACTGAATGCTGCCACAGAGTCACTTCGATGAAGCCAGAAAGATCCAACAAAACCTCAAGTCAAGCCAGCTGGTACACCCTAGAGCTCAGAACCACGAAGCACAACTGGTACAGACTAGAGAAACAATGGTGCTCCACCAGGAACACTTCCAACAGAGCCACCCCCAAAGAAGCCCTCAGCAACTACCACCTACTCATCAAGGAACACAAGAGAGCTGCCTTCACAGCCCACATTGAGACAGCAGCCAACCACATGAAATAACTAATCAAAGTAGTCAAGGAATACTCCAACCCGGCAGCCACAGAGAACACAATCCACCCTTCCCAAGAACTGTGTGACACCATCTCTGACTATTGCTACAGCAAATTTGCAACCATCTACAACAACTTCGACCCTAACCCACAGGTTTCAACCTCAACAGCCTAGGCCAACCAACGCACACCAGTCAACCGGTCACTGCATTAACTCCACTCACCACACAGACCACCATGGCCATCATGTCATTCGTTCACTCTGGAGCACCAACCGACCCATGACCCCACCATTTTTTCAACCTCAGAACCAATCAAATCAGCACGGAACTCACCAGCATCCTCAACACCTCCATCACCACAGTAGCCTTACCAACAGATGGAAACATGCAGAGATCAGGTCCCTCCTAAAGAAACCATCCTTCGATCCCAGTGCACTTAAAAATTATCATCCAATCTCTCTGCTCCCTTGTTCTGCCAAAGTACTTGAGAAGGCCATGAACCAACAGCTCACCAAATATCTGGAAAAAGAAAACTTGCTTGATATCTTCCAATCAGGATTCTGCACCAACCACAGTTTGGAGACCATACTGATCACAGCCACATACAACATCAGAACCCTTCTCGACTAGGGAGATGGAAGCTCTGATCCTCTTTGACCTCTCAGCAGCATTCCACACTGTATGCCACCACAAACTCATCAACAGACTCTACAACATTGGCATACAGGGAAACGCCCTCAAGTGGATGTCATCTTTCCTTAGAGGACATACACTGAGTGTCTGGATTCCTCCCTTTACCTCCAAACACAAGAACCTCATCTGCGGTGTACCTCAAGGGTCATCCCTCAGCCCCACCTTGTTCAAAACTTACATGACCTCCCTTGCAGACATAGTCAGATCCCAGAGTTTCGGCATCATATCTTACGTGGATGCCACACAACTCACCCTCTCCCTCAATAAAGACCCTCACACCACCTGGACAAACTTAAATGTTGATGTTGCCATGACCAGTATTGCCATCTGGATGAGAGCTGATTTCCTCAAACTCAACCTTGACAAGACACAAGTACTGATCTTTGGGAAAAACACATCCATATGTGACAACAGCTGGTGGCCATTCAAACTCAAACCCACACCCGTTCTAACAGACCACATAGGCAACCTTGGCATCATCATCAACAATAGATTTAATGAAGCGACAAATCAATAGAGTTTCCTCCTCCTGCTTCCAACCCTCTGCATCCTCTGCAGAATCTTCAGATGGATCCCAATCAACACCAGAAAGACCATGACCCAGGCCCTCGTCATCAGTTACCCCGACTACGGCAATGCACTCTATTGTGGCATCTTCACCCAGCTCCTCAAAAGACTTCAAACCAGACAGAATGGTGCAGCCAGACTCATCCTGGACCTCCCCAAATGGACACAAATCACCCCTACCTCAGAAAACTCCACTGGCGCCCCATCCAGAAAAGACAGCAGGTCAGGATCCTCATTCACGCCTACAAAGCTTTACACGGTCAAGAACCAGCTTACATCAACCACCGACTGAACTTTCATCAACCCACCAGACACCTTCTCTCCACCTCCCTAGTCCTTACACACACACAAACACACACACATCCACCAAAGCCACAGCAGTGGCTGTTCCTTCTCCTACATCACCACCAAAACCTGGAATTACCTGTTTTTCCATCTTTGAACAGCACCGACCCTTGCAGACTTCAAAAAGAAACTCAAGACCTGGCTTTTCAACACAGACCTCGCACCCCAGCATCCAGATACATCCATGGGGTGACAGTGCTGCTCTCTACAATTATTGATTGATTGATTGATTGAGTGATTGCTAATAGTTTAGATACCACTGGTGACTAGAGCCATAATCAAGTGCTATACATATTTGGCACAGATGATGATAACCAGAATATAATATTAACATATTACTTTCAGGTACATTTGGTCTTTGTTAAACAAAAAAAAAACCAGTACTTTGGGAAAGAGTTAGCACCAATTATCAAAGTCATCAAAAGTGACACAAAGTTTATTATCATTTACTTTCCAGCACAAAATGCTGGAAAGTTGTCTAAAAGTAATGCAAGAGAACATATCATGGATGGTACATGGCATGATACAGGCTAATCCACCTCTGGTTTTTAAGACACAAAATCATATCTACTATCATTTGTAGGCAGGGTTTTGATCCCCTAAAAAAAATGCCTGTTTGGCACAGTCACGCAGTAGGAGTAAAGTCTTTTTTCTTTCAAACTTTTCCCACTTTCCATGTGCACTGCACTGTACAGCTCACATACAAAGTGAGTTTTTTTTAATGTAATCTAAGGATAGTATTTTGAGCTGGAAGTGTACACTTCCTCGCCAAAACCTCTACCAGAGATCACACACACCTTTGAACTTTTCAAAGGTACGTCTGTGGTGCAAGGCAACCAAATTATGTGCCAGTGTTTGGGAAGAGAGAAGCAGTGCCTTATCTTAGTAAATGTAGAACTGTCCTGTTGTCTACTTCACAGGCACAGCAGTGCAATGCTGAGTTGATTGACACATTCTAATTTTGTTCCATGAGCCTGCAGGATGACTGAGTGAGCTCAATATTGGCTGCTGAACTGTGCAACAATCTACAGGTCACAAGCTTGAATTCCTTCAAGGCCGACTCAGACCTCTATGCTTCTGAGTTTAGTGATCTGATTACATTTAAACTAAGTAATAGTTTTCCATGTAGTTTACAGAACATAGAAATGCCAGAAGAGCAGTATGAAGTACTACATTTATTTTTTTAAACAATATTTTATTATCATTTTATTTTCATACATTGATAATATAATTTTAACCTGTACAGTAGTCCGCATTAATTATTACTAACAGTTGTTGTAACGTTCCAATCTGTGGATAATGTCTGCACAAGTGTATTTGTGGTCTATGTAGCTTCTCAATAGATATTCTCAAGAACTATTTACATGATGGTGGCTACTATGAGGTGAATGTTCCTAGTAGGGTGGGTTAAAGACTAATCATCTGGGATTGGAGTTCTTCTGTTAAGTTTAAACTTAACTGTCTACTCAGGGGTTATTTGGTCATGTGTGTGGGTGCATGGTATGGCTCCTGGTCAGACTTATGTAGTGTCGCTTACTCCTAGGTGGTTGCTGCCCTCTTCGGCTTCCTTACGCTTTGTGCTAGGTCCATCGATCTTCCCATTCAGATTGTTGTGCGTGTTTATGTGTTCTGGTCTACTTAATTATTCCTGGAAGGATGGTTTCTCAGCTAATCTCCTTTTGTGTCCTCGTCACTATCTCGAGATTTCCATCCTCCTAATATTTCCTCCCACAAGGGGGCAATGGGTTTCTGGCACAGTCCCCTCATTTTTTCGCGCTCCAAGACCTGGAGTTCTGTTCTGGCCCATTTTGTGACTTCACATCGCCAAATTTCCAGTGGGGGGGAACTAGAAGCCTTCCAATTTAATGTTATTTGCCTCCTATAGAGTGCCAGTGCCAGGTCTAGAAACCAGGTAGCTACTGCACCCAGCGACAGTCCCGAGCTCAGTCCCAGCAGGCACAGCGATGGGGTCTGTGCCAGTTTGACACCCAGTGATTTCTCAAGTTCACCCAGTATCTCCTCCCAGGACCGCCGGATGCCCGGGCAGTACCATAACATATGGTCCAAGTCTGCATCCAGTTCGTTGCATCTGGGGCATGCTCTGGGGTCTCCCCCATAGATGATGTTTAGTCTATGCGGCGTGAGATATGTTCTGTGCAAATAATTAAATTGTATATATCTCAAATGCGTGTTCCTAGTTACTGTCCTAGGGTACGCCTTGGCTTTCTTCCACTAAGTCTCTGTCAGAGTATTACCCAGTGCCCTTTCCCATCTCTCATGAAGGGCTTGGAGGGGGGTCAGAGTGCACTTCTTTTGGGCCCTGTACTGTTTAGCGAACAGATGGGTATCCTCGCCCATGGTCAGGAGGATGTGCATGATATTGTGTGTCTCTGGTTCTGCATTAATCGTTCCCCAGTTTATTTTAATACGGTGAGTCAGGTGTTGGTAAGTTAAGAACTACCCAGTGAGTATTTTATCCCTTTCAACTATATTCGTGAATGATCTCAGTACTCCTCCCTGAAAGAAGTCTCCGAGAGTCCCAACCCCTTTACTCGCCCATATCCCTAGGCCGCTGCAAGTCCTTGACCCGTCTAATGGGTCAAGCACCAGCCATTGTAATGGAAGAGCCGGGGAATATGGTGTCCCTATTCCCACTCTACGTGAGCATCGCTTCCAGCATTCTAACGCAGTTTTCAGTAATGTACTCTCTACTTTGCATTTCACTGCTCGGGCGAGCATGAGCACCAGCATCCAATTTCCGCCTCTCCCCCGTCAGCAGTGAGTTCCTCCGTGCATCCTCTCCCTGCAAGCCATCTAGCCACCCACTGCATCTGACAGGCCAAGTAATAGGATTCGAAATCTGGCACCCCGAGGCCCCCCACAATCGCCGGCCTGCAGAGGACAGGGAGCGAGGCGCGTCTGCGGCCTCCATCCCATATAAGCTCTCTGAGTAGGGTGTTTAACTCGTGGAACCAAGTTGAGGGAATCACTATTGGTAGGTTAGTAAAGAAATACAGGAGGCGTGGGAGCATTATAATTTTTGACAGGGATATCCTAGCTGATATGGTCAGTTTCAGGGATCTCCAAAATCCCACTGAAGAACGAAGCGCTCGGAGTGCCTTACCTATATTACCCTCACGTAAGTCTCTGGATGCCCAGATATTGAAAGGTGTGTGGGGCCCATACAACGTCCGGAGAGCATGTCGATGGGCACGCTCCGCCCGCTTCCAGTGGGAAGACAAAGGTCTTACTTCTATTTAATCGGAGCCCCGAAAGGGCTCCGAAATTGTCTAACGGTTCTAATTCCCAGGGCAGGCCTGTCTCGCCCTCCCTCAAGTATATTAGGACGTCATCTGCGTAGAGTGAGATTATATTTTCAGTTTGTCCTAGCACTATCCCTCTGCCCAAGCCGGCGGAACGGAACTGGGCGGCCAGGGGCTCAATAGCCAGAATAAATAATAGAGGGGACAGCGGACATGCCTGTCTAGTGCCCCTTTAAACTGGATGTGCTTCCGAGACCGACTTTCCGGTCTTCACTCTCGCAACGGGGGATGCATATAATAGATCCACCCAGCGCACCCAAGTTGTTCCCAGCCCCATTCAGAGCATCACTGTCCGTAGAAAGTCCCATCTTAGGGAGTCAAATGCCTTCTCGAAGTCTATTGCTAGTAGGGTTGCCCCAGGGGGCTTCTCAGTGTGTGGCATGTGTAAAATGGAAAACAGGCGCCTCAGGTTCAAGGATGTGTTCCGTGCTGGGATAAATCCATTTTGATCTTGGTGTATCAGATTAGGGATATGTTGAAGGTCCCGATTGGCCCAAAGTTTACTGAGGATTTTGAAGTCACAATTTAGCATTGACAATGGGCGGAAGTCGGTCACCAAGAGCTCATCTGTGTCTCGCTTAGGCAGGGGGATTACCAGGACCTCCCTCATAGAGCCGGGGAGCACACCCTGTTGGAATGCCTCTGTGAATGTTTCTACCAGTCTGGGAGCTAGCAGTGAAGAGTACTTTTTGTAGAAGTCTATCAGCAGCCCATCTGTACCTGGGGTTTTCTCAGCTGCTAACTGTGATATGGCTTCTTGTACTTCTTCCAGCGACACTGGGTCCCTGTTGCTATCTGTCAGTGTGGATGATGGTAACGGGTGTATGTATGCCCGGACCTGTTCTAATTCGATTGGATCTGGCTGCCTGTATAGAAAGGTGTAATACTCTAGGAAAGCCTCATTGACTTCTTTAGGTGAGTGGTGAATCCTCCCCTTCATGTCGCGCACATTTACTATAGGCGCCCCTTTGCTTCCCGGTCTCACCAGCCAGGCCAGCATTCTCCCAGATCTACCCTCTTCTGCTTGCACTGAGGCCCAATATCTTCATGCACTATGTAATCTTAACTGTTCTTCAATTTGGGAATACGAGGCCATTGCCTCTTTTAATCTGTCACCTTCTGTTTCTGTACCATTACTGTTCCTTTCTACTTCATGGATGGTCTTTACTAGCTCAACCAGGTCCCTTTCTAGTGTGCGCTGGATCCCAGCCGTCTGGCTCATACATTGGCCTCTCACTGCCACCTTAAGGGTTTCCCATTCTATGCCTCTAGATGTTGTTGATCTAGCATTAAGGGTGACATGTTCTGTGATATGGGAGCGGAGTGACTCTCTGTATGCCTGGTCCTCCAGGGCAGACAGACGTAGTCTCCACAATGGAATGGGGGGCCTATCCTCAGTTGCCTTCCATACCAGTAATAAGGGGTTATGATCAGACAGGGTGCGTCCTAGGTATTCCGTGTGAGTTACATTTTGTGTAGCCTGTGCAGAGCATAGGATCCTGTCTATCCTAGTATGTAGGCGGTGTAGGCTAGAGTAGTATGAATAGTCCCTGTCTGTCAGGTGTTGGGCGCGCCAAGCGTCTGTCAGTCCCCAACTCAGCATCCATTCTATGGAATGGCTGGCTATTTTATGTGTTATCGCTCCCTTAAGTGGCGAAGTGGAGCGGTCCATGTCCATGTCCACTTCACTGTTGAAGTCTCCTCCGATGAATAATTCCTCCCCGTTTCTACGTGTAAGATGTCTAGATGTTTGCTGTAAAAAGGGGATTTGATCCTGATTAGGGGTGTAAATGCTGCATAGGGTAGTTGGGACACCGTGAAGGAGGCCCCCCACTATCACAAATTTGCCTTTGTGGTCAATATTGGTGGACGTAACCTCAAAAGCAACCCCCGCTCTTATCCACACTAGTGCTCCCCTGGCATAAGCTGAATATTTAGTAGTGAAGATCTGACCCCTCCATCTGCGCTTCAATTTATCTATCTCAGTAGCTGTAAGAAGGGTTTCTTGCAGCAGGCCGACATGTACCCCCCTCCGTTTCAAGTACGAGAGCACACAATGTCTCTTAGAGGGTGAACCCAGTCCCCTGACGTTCCAGGTCAAGAATGAATAACTAGCCATGTCAGTGTGTGGTGAGCCGCCTTGTTCCCCCCTTCCTTCTCGTGTCTTAGTTCCTCACCCACCTCGTTAAGCTTAATGTGAGTAAATCGTAACCCCAGTGACACCATCAATAAACTAAATTGTAAACACCAATGCCCCAACCCCAGGACACCTTTCAAACTATAGGTTGCCCAGTTAACATTGCAACAGTGCAGTAATAATAACAAGTCAGTTTGAGTTCTCGCCATTCCGACTGAATGGCAGAGAAACCGGTTGAGGGGGTGGCAGCGAGGTCGTCGAGGCCTCTTCAACAATGCATTCTTATCCTCCAGTGCCAGTCGGGAGGACATCTATGCCAGTTCGTCCGATGTTTGGGGAGTCACTCTAGGGGCGTCACCGGGGTAGCTGGACCCTCCTTCTGAAGAGACCGACGCTACGTCCGAGTCTTTTGCGCTATTGACCAGCGAGGGCACACTCCCGCACACCGAGGCTGCCGCATCCAGGGCCTCCATCTTTGCCATCTCTCTCTGGGCCCTGGTTGGCCACACGGGCAGCCGATCTCTATTGCGCTGTCTCTTCTTTCCTCTGTGGGCGGCTCGTTCGGTCTGTCCGTGACGGCCCGCCGTCAGGCCCCTCGACTCCATCCATTCCCATGCTTCCTCTGGCGATTGTAGGAACACCTTTTTGCCATCCAGGACCACTCGTAGTTTGGCCAGGAAGAGGAGTGAGTAATGGATCCCCTCCTCACGGAGGGCTTTTTTCACGGTTAAGAACGAGGAACGTTTCAACTGGACTTCCAAGTTGAAGTCCGGGAACAGCGTCACTGCGCCATTTTCAACTTCAAAGGGTCCAGCTTCTCTGGCTCTACGGAGCAGACAGTCCCTGTCTCCATAATGCATTAACTTCGCCACCACTACCCGTGGTGGCCTCCCCGGCGCCAGAGGTCTCAAGGGGACTCGATGTGCTCTCTCCAGGGAGAAAAAGGCCGCAAGGTGGTCCGGCGCCACGACTGTGCGTAGCCATCCTTTGAGGAATTCCACCATGTCGGAACCCTCCACTCCCTCCGGAAGGCCCACACCCGAATGTTGTTCCTGCGGTTCCTGCTTTCTGCATCTTCCACGCGGCGTTCAAGGCGGTGTACACGGTCTGTCAGCTTTAGGACTGATGCTGCAAGGTTTTCGTGCTTTGGAGTCAGTTCTGATATTGTTGCCTCTGTAGCTTTCACTCTGCCTGCCAGTTTGGTGTGGTCTGCCCTCAGCAACCCCAGCTCAACTGCCACTTGGTTGATGTCTTGTCGTAAAGTTATTTTTGTGTCTTCAATGGCCCCTAGGATCTTCTCCAGGGTTGCCTGAACCGTTGGTTGCGCGAAAATTCCCATGGTCTCTTTCTGTTGTGTGCTTATAGGATTACGATGCAATGTCTTGCTTCTGGTCTTACCCTTGGAAGACATTCGGGACTGGTGTTACTGTGGGCTAGATGTCGAACAGGGCGGTGACCCACTCACCGACTGGGGATGGGTGTATTCATTCTCCCGTCGGGCTCAGTTTATCTGATCTGCGGCCCCTCGGACTGGTTGCCAGAATGTGCAAGCCTGGTTCCAATCAGTGTGTTCAGCAGGTGGGGTCCATATTAGGAAATAGGTTGCGGTTATTGTCGACATTAATTTCTGGCAGCTCGATACACTACAGTTCTACACGTGGACTTGCCTCTCCTAGTGTCCGTGGGCCCTCAGTGTGTCCGACACTAACCGAGTCATCCGTATCCCCACTCCGGTCCAGGAGCGTCTGGCGACCAACTCCCATCCGGATCCCGAAACCGGTCCTCCCTCGATCGCCCTAGCCCAGTTCGTCCTGCCTGTTACCTTTGGTTATTTGAGAGCTGAAGCGAATCCCCCGTTCAGAAGCCGCAATGGAGTAGTCTTTCCTCTAGTATGCTGTCTGTCCCCTCGGATAAGCTTGCGCCGTGTCGGGTAGGGGAACAGCCTTCCAGCCTCCAATTGACAGGGCCACCGCCGGTCGGTCTTGGACTCGGAGAGACTGGTCCTCAAGGCCCAGGCCACCAGGGCCTTCCAGCGGCGGGTCCGCATCTGTGCCCGTTCGCGGCGCCCTTCAGCACGCCTCCTCCTCCTGCGGCCCTCATATTGGACCCCGCCGGGGCCCTCCCGGCAGGCTTCCCTCCGCCAGGCTCGGCAGCCGGGTCGTCGCTCCCCCAGGATCAACCAGGGGAGTTCCACGTCTCAGCCGCAGCAAGCAGCACGTAGCCTCAGCCTCACCCGGAGTCACTCACTGGCGCCCGGCTCTCCTCACATCTGCGCAACGCTGCTCGTGCTTCATAACTCCGGTCTGGCCTAGCCGGGGCCTTCCTGGCAGGCTTCCCTCCGCCGGTCTCGGTAGCCGGGTCATCGCTCCCCCGAGAGCAACCAGGGGAGTTCCACGTCTCAGCTGCAGCAAGCAGCACGTAGCCTCAGCCTCACCCGGAGTCACTCACTGGCGCCCGGCTCTCCTCACCTCTGCCCAACGCTGCTCGCGCTTTGTAACTCCGGTCCGGCCTAGCCCGGGTCCACACGCGCGCTGGGTCTCGGTCACCTGGATTCATCTCTGCGCCATTCGGGCTGCGCGTCGAAATTACGATCTCACGGAAGGCGATTTCTCCTCTAGAGTTCGGGCGGCGTTGTCCTTGCGAAGCCGTGCGTCGGATTTCCGGTCGTCCCGAGAGCGTTGCGTCGATCAGCGTCGGTGTGCGGCGTTTTTCTCGCCGCGGAACATGCTGTGCGTCAAAATGTTCGGCGCACGGAGCGTCCAAGTGAAAAAGAGAAGTCTTTTTGGTCCTGAGACTTTAGGGAACAGGAGGCAAGCTCTATCCAAGCCCTTGGAGAGCACTTTCACAGCCAGACAAGAGTTCAGCAAGGCAGCAGGCCAACAGCAAGGCAGCAGTCCTTTGTAGAAAGCAGACAGGCGAGTCCTTTGAGCAGCCAGACAGTTCTTCTTGGCAGGATGTAGTTTCTGATTCAGGTTTCTTCTCCAACAAGTGTCTGATGAGGTAGGGCAGCGGCCCTGTTTTATACCCAAATGTGCCTTTGAAGTGGGGGAGACTTCAAAGAGTGGCTAAGAAGTGCACCAGGTCCCCTTTCAGTTCAATCCTGTCTGCCAGGATCCCAGTAGGGGGTGTGGCAGTCCTTTGTGTGAGAGCAGGCCCTCCACCCTCCCAGCCCAGGAAGACCCATTCAAAATGCAGATGTATGCAAGTGAGGCTGAGTACCCTGTGTTTGGGGTGTGTCTGAGTGAATGCACAAGGAGCTGTCAACTAAGCCCAGCCAGACGTGTATTGTAAGGCACAGAAAGATTTAAGTGCAAAGAAATGCTCACTTTCTAAAAGTGGCATTTCTAGAATAGTAATATTAAATCCAACTTCACCAGTCAGCAGGATTTTATATTACCATTCTGGCCATACTAAATATGACCTTCCTACTCCTTTCAGATCAGCAGCTACCACTTCAATACTGTATGAGGGCAGCCCCAATGTTAGCCTATGAAGGGAGCAGGCCTCACAGTAGTGCAAAACGAATTTAGGAGTTCTACACTACAAGGACATGTAATCTACACAGGTACATGTCCTGCCTTTCACCCACTAGGGGTTACCTAGGGCACACATTAGAGGTGACTTATATGTGGAGAAAGGGGAGGTTTAGGCTTGGCAAGTACTTTTAAATGCCAAGGCGAGGTGGCAGTGAAACTGCACACACAGGCCCTGCAATGGCAGGCCTGAGACAAGGAAAAGGGGCTACTTAAGTGGGTGGCACAACCAGTGCTGCAGGCCCAATAGTAGCATTTAATCTACCAGCCCTATGCACATAAAGTGCACATTACTAGGAACTTATAAGTACATTAATAATCCAATCAGGTATGATTCAAGGTTACCATGTTTTAGGGGAGAGAGCATATGCACTTTAGCACTGGTTAGCAGTGGTAAAGTACGCAGAGTCTAAAAGCCAGCAAAAACAGTGTCCAAAAAGTGGAGGGAGGCAGGCAAAAAGTTAGGGGTGACTACCCTAAGGCTGTCAGGTCTAACATATACTAATAGTCTATGATGTCCCAGGTGCTATCTTATGTGTTCAGACTTTGCAACTATGGTCTGGAGCTGCCCCTTAATAGCTAGCGTCTGGTCAAAGGTTTATGAGTCACCTGGACACTACACTGAACAGGAGGGATTTGAATAATGTGGAGATATGCCTGATGGGTCTGAGTGCTAGATCAAAGCTGAAAAAAGTGAATAACAGTTTTTGTTTTAATTTGCCTTTGGTAGTACCCGCAGAGACATTGTAATGCTTTAGTGCTCCCCACATGGTCCGCCGCATAGAAGATAGATTGAAAAGGGAGGTAGAATGTGTGGAAGAAGAAGGTGCTACTCTGAGGGTAGAAGGGCACGGGGTTTTGAGACTGAAGCCTTTTCCAGAACCCTGGACTAAAATATGTGCAGCCTTCACAGGATCTGATCAACTAATGTTCTAGATTACATAATCAATAAGTATGGGGGTGTGACTCCAAACAATAAAGGGATTTTGAAACACAGATTCATTGTTAAGACATAGCGATACACCTGATTGTAATGGACAGTCGCGACTCACAAGGGCTAAAAGGGGCAGGCTGGCGCGGGGCGGGGAGGAATATTGAGAATATAAAAATAAAAATAGTTTTAAAAATTGTACCGTGCCACTCCTCCATCCCCCCAGAAGGCACAGGCTCCCAGCCTGCCCTTTGGCCAATCCTAAAGCTGCATGAGAGCAGAGTTAGGATTGGCCGGAGTTCCCAGGCAGACACAGTGCTGGGCTGGAGAGAGCACAGTGTGACTGCCAGCTAAACACGTATGTCCAATTATCCCCATAATCCCAAAAGGCGACCGAGACCCGGCGTGTGTGAGGGCCCGGGCTAGGCCGGACCGGAGTTACGAAGCGCGAGCAGCACTGGGCAGAGGTAAGGAGAGCCGGACGCCAGGGAGTGACTCCGGGTGAGGCTGAGGCTACGTGCTGCTTGCTGTGGCTGAGACGTGGAACTCCCCTGGTTGCTCCCGGGGGAGTGACGACCCGGCTGCCGAGACCGGCGAAGGAAAGCCTGCGGAGAAGGCCCTGGCGGGGTCCAATAAAAATCAACACCCTCCTGGAAGCTGGGGTGCGATATTGAATCTGCTCAGCCGGGTTGTCCGTCGAGACCACCGGATCAAGAGGAAGAGCTGCAGAGATTAAATTTCATCTCTGAAATTTAGGCTCAATCCCAACAATGCCCATCGTGCATAAAAGGTACCCACATTCAACCAGGTAAAGGCCTTCTCTGAGTCCAACAATAGTAAAAATGTTCATCTGCTTCCTTGCACACTTACCACAGGACATTTATTAGGAAATGCATGTACTTCCTCGACAACCAAACAGCCACAAAACCCACTTGCGAGATGTGTTTAAAGCTTGGAATTACCTTTTTGAGACGTCAACAGTGCGTTCGCAGGTCCTTTTATGTCCATATTTATTTGTAATATCAGGCAACAGCTCACACAGTGAGCAGGATCTTTGCTGGGTTTCAATATGGGACTAATATGGGCTTTGTTGTACTCTGGACACAACATAACCCTGTCTTCCAGTTATTTGAAGACTTTGTAGAAGAGGGACATCAGCAGGTGTTTGTTGAGTTTATAAAATTCAAAAGAGAAGCCATTGTCTCCGGCTTTTTCATATTACACAAGTCAATGATTACTTCCAAGGTTTCTGTTATCTCCCCTCCTAGAAGTTGCCTGATCATCTCTTATATGGTTGGTAGTAGAATACAGTCCAAAAATTCCTGCTCACAATGAAGATCATCTGCCACTTCAGAACAATAGGGGCTGCCTATGAAATGAGAAACTGTTTTTGCTATCTCAACTGCATGGGTCTGGAGCCTTCCAGTTTCATCCTTAATCACTGATATGGCTTGCCTAGCCTCCTATTGTCACAAGTGGGTTGCTGACAGTGAGCGTGCTTTTTCCTCTTGCTCATAATAGTGCCACTTGAGGTTCAGCAGGACATAGTCAGCCTGCATCACGAAGTAGGAGTTAAGATCACATTTAGTGGCTTCCAACTGGTGTGAGAGGTGCAGCATAAGGTGAGCTGTATAGCTCCTCGTGAGGTATCACACCTCCTCTTCCAGGATTACCAGTTTTTCCTAGGCATCTCATTTTTTAACTGCTGAGTCCCTTATAATTAGGACTCCCAGTTTTCAATTATTATTATTTTTACAGATAAATACAGACTGAAAGCAATGAGGCATGTTTACAAGAAAGTGGTGCATTTTTTCTCATGCACCACTTTTCTTGTGTCGTGCCTGCCCCACCTAACGACACCATGGGTGTGCTGTATTTGCAAAACGGTGCACCACAGCGGTTGTTAGGACAATAGCATCAATATTTTATATGCTGTTGTGGCGTTTTGCTGCACTAGCGTCACAAATTTTGAATCTAGTGCAGCAAAGCACAGGGAGGCCCACTGATTAAAGTGGCTGTGTCATTTTAATGCCTGCTCTGAGCAGGTGTTAATGATGATGGAAAAATGGAGCAGTGAAATGCTGCAAATTTCACTTCACCTTTTTTTCTGGGCTCCCCGCATCAGAACAACCCCCGTTGCATACATTATGCCTGGCGCTGACATAATGGGAGGCAAGGTTTTACAAAATGATGCAATTCAAGCATTGCATCACTTTGTAAATATGGCATGGGAGAAAGCACTCCTTAATGCTGCCTTAGCATTAAAAAATGATGCTAGTGTGGCACAAGGTGGCACTAGGGCTTGTAAAAATGTTGCAATGTGTTTCTTGTCAGTATTTATTTTTTATTTATTTTTAAATATGGAAATACAAAGAAAATTGTGCTTCTTGTGGGTGACTTTCTATGTTGTCTTTCGTGATTTCCACAACAACAGCAGATAGAATGGGAATTTAAAAAACAATTTGAGATTTCCCTAGATCTAGGCATATGTTAACATATGCTTGTAATATAATGCTGATTTTACCTGTGGGCAGTGCTTTAAAAGGGCCGGTACTGTCCGGTACTGAGTACCGGCACTTTTTTATTTTGAGAGGGGGAGTACCAGAACGTCTCAATAAAACTGTAATACTTTTAATTGGACAGTACCGGCACTTCTCAGAAACAAGCAGGCACCCTGGCACAGAGTACCTGCGCTTTAATTTTTCTATTTCAAGCACTGCCTGTGGATGTAGTATTTTGCTATATTTGGCTGCTTAATTTGTCAAAATACAACAGGCAGAAAAGTATGAGTGCATGCTTATCAGTTAAGTAAATGTCGAAATATACCAGTTTACGTCCCACTTATTGTCAAAATACAAAAAATAATATGGATCAATTCAGATGGAAATGTTAGAAATATGAATACCACAAAACAGGGAGCCCTACTCATAAGGTTTCGCCAAAGTGTGGCTTTCCCCACAGAACAAGGATCTTGGAACGAGGGGGAGGTAGGTTCATTGCCCTCTGAGCACTGGCAGTGATGTGTTAGTATCTGTTTGGCAGCGGGTGCAACACGCCCCAGGTCCGACTCCGACAGCACTGGACCATGGTCAGCTATTTCACCCTCCCCCTACAGTCCCTTGGTAGGATTAGCAAGGAGTAGTTCACAAGAAATGGTCTATTCTTGAGCAAGTCCCATGTATGCAGGATATGAGCGCGTATTCCCTGTCACATGGGTGAGCTAGGCGCCCGGGGTCCTGCAGGTCAAGGCCCATGACAGGAGCACCCAGTTCCGGGACTGGCCTTGTCTAGGGCTCCCTCCCCATCTAAATATGGATCAAGTGTTAAGTTTCAGTCCAAATCTATGATAGACTTGAGAGCGTCAAACTCTGGCAATACTCTGGAGAGGGAGGAAAAGAAAGCGGTCCTGTACTGATTTGGGGCGGAGGCAGATCCCACTGCTAGTGAGCGATCTGCTGGTCTTTCCAGGATTTCTGCTTTGTGTGGGCTATGCTGCACCTCTAAGGGGATGTAGAAAACCCAGACGAGTCAGGAGTCGGCGAGTATCTCTGAGGAAACTTAGGCTGAGATTGAAGGGGCATCAGGAAGAGCTGTTTAAGAACCAAACCCAGCTGAGTCAGTGGTTATTTCTCTTTAATTTGCGCTAAAGCCTCACTCAGACCGTGGACAGAACTGTGAAGTTCTTTATTTGCCCTGCGCTTTTAATAGTGTCCAGCAGATGGCGCTGGACACTGACATTTTCATCGGTTCTGGTAGGTTAGAACAAAGACAAGGAGATATAGAAAGCAGCTCCCGGCTAGTGAGTGGGTGAACCCTGTCAACCACATAGATGCCAACACTTTGGGCCTGATTACAACTTTGGAGGAAGGTGTTAATCCGTCCCAAAAGTGGCAGATATACCACAAGCCGTATTAGGAGTCCATTATTTCCTATGGAACTCGTAATACGGCTGGTGGTATATCCGTCATATTTGGGACGGATTAACACCTCCTCCAAAGTTGTAATCAGGCCCTTTATAAGAGAAAAGTGGGAAATTTAAAAGAAAAAAAACGGGATAATGTATTTCCGTCACTGACTTCTATTGAAGCAGAGAACATTTCAGGTGAGAGAAAAACAAAACCAACATATTTTTCTTTTAAAAAATTGGGAATCTCCCCCCTGAATTGGTCCATTGGCATGTATGCAACCATTAGTCATTTCACAGCAAATCAGGGACGTAACCCAGGCTCCTGCAAGGACCCCAACTTTTCAGCCTCCCCAACCATCCCAGGGCCCCCCATTCAGCCCAAGACCAATGAATGTTTATGAGATATAGGAGACTGAGGGACCCCTCATCACATATCACAGATGGGTCCCATCATTTTGTGCTACACCAATGCAGCATAGAGAGGGATTCATGTACTACAAACTGGAGCATCACTCACGATGCCCCAGTTTGCTGGTGCCACCCTAAGCCCCCCCTAACAACACCATGGTAGCTCTGTATTAACAATGCAATGCACCATGTCACTCGTTAGCACAGCTGCATCAGAAAGGGATAAAGCAGAAAGCTGCAAGTGTGAGCTGAAGCGGCAGGGAGTGGCTGTAAATAGGTTAAAGAAGGCTGAGATGACTTGAGAATTACTCTACCTCAGTATTCTGTGCTTGCACATTTAAATGCAGCAGCTCCATGTTTCAGAGGAGAGTTTTGAGCACTGGCACGTTTTTATTAACAAATTAACCACTGATGTGTATACATGTGGATTACCACACAGTGCAAGGAGGACATAGTTTTACTGGTGGTATTATTCTTCATAATAGTAGAAGAGTGACAAGCTAGAGGTTGTAGTCAGTGTAACTAGTGTTAGCAGCAGAAGAAGTCAGCTGACTACATTAGTTATACTGGTACCAGGCCCAGACATCCTACTTGTAGTAAGGGTTACCTTACTTCTACTAATGGGTGTGCTAAAGTTATACTAGTTGAAAGTCACAACTGGTTTTAGCTGTAGTAGCAATAACAGCTAAACAAATACATGTGAAACTAGGATTCGCAGCTGAGACCCCTGGCTTACCCCTTGAGACTCCTGGCAATGTCTCTGTAACCCCTGGCCTCAGAGGTGGCAAAATTGGTGCTAGGAACACAGTGGCAGCTCGTCTTTATGAACGTTGGCTTTGGCTCCACTCTATTTGTTTTCTCTCGATTTTTTTATTGCAGTGTAAGTGAATAATATCTCATTATTCACTATCAGTATAATAAAAAATGGAGTACAATTAGCTGGGTTATGACCTTCACTGACAGCTAAGGTAACTTCAATAAATGCTTTTAAATACACATTGTGGGCATGCTTGCAGTGAGTGTGTGTTTACGTGAACAAGAGAGAGTGTGCATAAGTGTGCATTTGTGTGTATGTGACAGCATGTGTGGGTGAGTAAAACTGAAGGTCAAAGGGTGTGTGATGTCACTTTCGCTAACTGGCATTTTGGTGAACTGACATTCATAGCACTAATGGCATAAATAACAGGCTTGTAGATGATTTATCCAAGTAGAATACTTAAATGTATCAAAAGCAATATAATAAGATAGAAAAAAGAATGAGTAGACATGTAAAACTTAAAACAAACTATGCATCATTGGTTTTAAACACAAATATTTAAAAATAGATTTAAATCAGGTGAATCTTTATATTCATGTAGAGAGTAAGGTGCTTGAGGATCTCGAAAATCTGATGTCATTCAACACTTTTGGGCTATTCCTGAACATTGTATCTTCAGATTCATCACTCTCTTCTGGGAGCAACACATTCTCCTCTTGTAGAAGAAACATCACCTCTTCCTGAATGTTCCAACTTTAGAAATCCTTGAGAAGGAAGATAGACTCAAGAACATGCTACACTCCAACTGACGACAAACGCTGGAGAAGACATAGGCAACATCTCAGAGGGAAGAACTTTGAGATGACCTTTAACTTTGATCTCTCCTGTCGCACAGAGCAATGCAGCAGTCAACATTTTAGGCTTTATACTATAATGCAAAGAAGGGTTATGACACTCCAGTAGTTGAATCACTGGGAGAAGATACTGGGACTTAGTCAATGTTTTGACATATGCATCTTTTAGTTCAGATATTGTCTGTCCGTCATTTTTTAAAAATTGCTATTATTAATTGGTATTAAGTGCTTTACGTTTTAATAACTTTACTTTTAATTTATCTTGATTTATGTCCCATGTCCCACTGCAAATGCGAGAATGCCTCTTTGAGGTTGCGTTAGTACTTCACATGCACTGGCAGGATGTGTACTGCACAAGCATCTGCAGCCCCTTCTGTAATATCAAAGTATCCCAGGGGTGGAAAAAGTGTGTGCACACATCTGTTGTGCCCCGGGTCACTTAATAATACACCATCAGGTGGTCAAGAATGTCTATCATTATTATTTTTTTCTGAAAATGCTTTCCAGAGCTCATCTCAAGTGTGGGCTCCTTTCATCCCTCCCAGTCTTTCATTTCTGGGTGAAGGAGCATCCGCTCAAGCCTCGACCAGTTTAACAAAGCATTCTCGCATCATTGAACCTCGCATGCCTCTTTGATTTCCATGCCTTTGCGATGCATCTGTTAGTGAACACTAAAGACTTGGCCAAGCAATTGTTGCTTCGTTTACTCTTCCTTGGCAGTTGCATTAGGCATAGAAGACGTACCTAACAATAGGGATATCAAGAGCATATGTTGTCTCCAAGGAGATTCTCCTCAGGCACCTCTTCCAACAATACCAAGCAGTTCTCCTGAGCCTAAGGAACTGTGTTTAGGGTCCTTAGAATCAATAAACAGGCCCATCAACCCATCCCTCCGCGAATCCAACGTAATATAACCCTGTTCTAGGAAGGGAGGGTATGAAAACACAGAGCTACCCAATGTACATGAGCTGAAACAACATGTTATTCATAATTTGGTTTCTCAAGGTCACTCTGAGTAACAGAACATCATGTCAAGGTGAGAAGTATGGCATCCAGATCTTTGAATATTTTGTTGGTCAGCTGCACTTAACTTTTGACAAAGTTTGAAAACTTTTGACAAAGTTTGAAAACAGTTGTGGAAATTCCCCCATCTTTGCCAATGCTATTCTCTTCACCTCCAAGAGGGGAGCACTTTAAAAATGTTTCTGTCTATAATATAAGAGGTGGTGTGGTGTATTTGGATTCACAGATATTGGAACCTATGTTGCTACCACTGAAGGGACGGGCCAGGAGAGGATGTAGTATGTATATCTGTGCCAGGTCTGGTCTGGAAGACACAGGATCTAGTCCCATTCACTTTCAGACCAGACACGGCCCCAAACTGCTCAGAGATCTATTGAAAGTTTCAGCCCCCTATGGACGCGCTGCCGGTGCAATAAAAGGCCATCTACACACAATGGCATAGTATGCACGGTGCCTGGCATACGAGTGCCCCTGCGATCATAAGACCACCCCAAACTCATTATGGCCTAGGTCAAAAGCAGCGTGAAATATGAGCGCAATCCATAACACTGAAAAAAAATATAATTTAAAAACATTTCTTATTCTTTGAAACCTCTAAGAGAAATGAGAAGACACTTCTGAACATAAGTGAACCGCCTGGGTTCCAGCATTTAGACAAATAGTAGTGTGGGGAGAAGTAGAAAAAGTTCTGCGGGAAGAGGCTGGATCGGTGGGGTTAGGGAGGGGGTGGGGTAAAATCAGCGTTGGGTCCTTGAATGTGAAAAAAAATCCACAATTTAACAAGAATCTTAAAGAAATATATGATGGGTGTCCATGTATTGAACATTAAGTTATTGAAACTCGTGAATTTCATAGAGGGATTATGCATGGTCGTCCTTTGTGTGAGCCATGAATGTGCGTGTGTGTGTGTGTGGTGTGCGCGCGCGTGCGTTCCTGGGTGCGCGTGTGTGTAATGAAAGAGGTCCTGAGACCAGGGAGAGAAAAACTTCAAGCTGCAGCAGCCAATAAGCGGCGGATAAATTTGCATATCTAGGACGACCCCGCACAAATCAATTATTTAAGTAAGGCTCGGGAGAGGCCATTCCAAAAAGTTTTTTCTTCAGGATTTAGACCTCTGCCGAGCGCGTCACGATTTAGATCATGTCCTGGGCACTGCTCCTCCTCACGCTGATCTATTGCAAAAGTAAATCATATGTACTAACATGCTTATCAAATGGATGACTTATAATATGATTGTTTTCCCCGAATAGGTGGTTCTTTACTCTGAGATCCTGTTTTCATTTTTTTTCCAGCTTCTTTTTCCCAGTTTGTGGTGACTCAGGAGGCCTCGGTGAATGTGTCCCCAGGAGGGACAGCCAAGCTCTCCTGCAGCCGCAGTGGTGGGTCGGTGACTGCTGGTGGGAATTACCCATCCTGGTACCAGCAGAGGCCGGGTGACGCCCCCGTGTTGATGATTTACCACACCAGTGCCAGGCCCTCTGGAACCCCTGCCCGGTTCTCTGGGTCCATATCCGGGAGCTCTGCCTATTTAACTATAACTGGATCAGAAGCCGGGGATGACGCGGTGTATCACTGCGCTCTGTATGATAGCAGTGGAGTCTGCACAGTGACATGATCGAAAGGGGAACCGAGACCAAAACCTCTCCCGCTTCCACTCACACCAGTTGGTCTTTGTTGATTTGTTCGTCATTTAACCCCGCGTCCTCCTGTGTGTCGGTGCACACCAGTGCACGGACGCGCTAAACGCCACCGATTTTCACTTAAGATCATTGGACTTGTTTATCTCGCGGCGAAGTATCTGTAACTCATCTTGGTGACTTCCTACCTCTGAGTGAGATATGGAACCAAAGAGTGGCTGGTTGGGACCTCTGCCTATTTGAGGTATGTCTGTATCTGCCTACCTGTGGTATATTTCCAGATTCCACCGGAAAAGTCTTTTTCAGCGCATAAATATTTTCAAATGATCCCGGGGATTTAACCTGAGACTTAAAACAGCATTTATCAAAAATAGAAAAGTGCCAATCCGTGGTGACAGGTGTCTAATCTGTAACTGAGACCTGTTTCTAATTCACCCGTGTATGTGGGAAACGCATCACTGTCCAATAGGATTGTTTATCTGCGATGGAGGTAAAAAAAGACGAGAGAGCCCCACTGAGCACAGAACATAAGGCGTGGGGCCTGACTCCCATAATAAATCGTAGATTACAGTGTGTGGACTTGTGCCTCGGTCTTGTGCACATTTATGACCAGTGCTTTATTTGTGTTTGTTGTTTCCGGTGCTGAGCACCGGCACTTATTTTTAAGAGCCGGGCTTTATTGTTCTGCCTCAAGCATTTGTTGAGAGTAAAAAAGACATACGGGAAAGACGGAGGAAGGGAACAACGAAAAAGCCTCACAAAGGGAGAAAGTAGAAAGCTGCAAGAGTGAGGTGAAGGGGCAGGGAGAGGCTTTATATGGATTGAGGAGCCCGAGATGGCTTCAGGATTACCCTGCCTCAATATTCTGTGTTCACACATTTAATTGCAGCAGCCGCGTGTTTAAGAGGAGGGCACCGGCACGTTTTTATTTACAAATTAAGCAATGCTTATGACTTTCCCACAAACCTAAAAAAAAGGTGTCACCAAGGGTATCCATGGACTCAGATTCACCAAAATATCAGGTGTAACAGAAGAAACATAACACATTAGCTGACCTCTATGACACAGCATGAACTGACACTAGATAACTTGTGACCCTGAATCCCAGGGAGAATGCGTAAGATCTAGCGCCTCGTGACATCACAATAATTGATGGGAATGAAGCCTAGTGTATGCATCAAGAAGAGAATGCATTGCCAAATCACAAGTTTCACAAAAAAGAGAAAACAAATATATAAGAGTGGTTAGGCCTATGGTAACATTTGGTACAATTTTGTCTGAACCATATAAAACCATATAGAAGTGCTCATTGCACTTTGGAATGTATTTATTTTATGGAACTAAAAGTGTAATCTCCTCATGGGAGCTGCATACAATTAAACGTATTTGCATTTCCCCCTCCCAAAGGAAAATATGCTTTCCTCCTATTAAATGCACTTTAAAATTCAGGCAAAAAACTTTTTTTAAATAAAGCACTCTATAACACACTTTTACAACTCTAACCGCTGTAAATAATGGATGTTATTCTTCCTCAGTCAATGGTACTCGATTGACCAAAATTGGAAGGATAGATACGTGGATTCAAAATCAAGATCAGGAAACTGCAGCACGTCAGCAATGAGTATCTAACCCACTGAATCATTTAAAGGTTTTTTTTTCAGTTGTAATGCCAATTTTGCACAGACGTATTAAAGATCTTTTTCGCCCTTCTGAGGAGTCTGAATTTATGGACTCCCCGCAGCAGCATGTTGAGAATCTTGCAATTTTTTTTCATGAAAAGATTCAGGATATTTATGTATCCTTTTCTGATACTCCAAGAGTAGACTACTCAGTTAGGGATCAGGAGGTAAGGGAAGAGATAATTCTAGCGAACTTCACTCCTATTAGCATGGACAGTGTAACTAAATTACTGGGATCCATTAAATCAGGTTCTCCTTTGGACCCTGCAACACCTCAGATTCCCCTCATGGGAGTGCCAGTGTTAGGTTCGGTAATCGTTAACCTTATCAATGTTCCACTATCCTCTGGAGTAGTGCCAGACCTATGGAAGCAGGCCATTGTTAAGCCTCTTTTAAAAAAACCTAACCTGGATCCAAAGTTGTTGAACAATTACCGACCGATTTCCCTGCTACTGATAATGGCTAAATTAGCAGAAAAGCATGTACAGGCTCAGCTCTCTGTTCTTTTGGAAGAAAGAAAGATCTTATACCCCACACCGATGGGTATTAGGCCATTGCATGGGACAGAGACTGCACTGATCGCTATTACAGAGGAAGCAAAAAAAAAGGATGGATAAAGGGATTGAAACAGCCATTATCCTCCTAGATCTGAGTGCGGCATTCGACATGGTAGACCTAAACATTCTAAAAAATAGAATGCAGGGGATTGGAATCTCTGGAGTAGCCTTAGATTGGATCTTCTCATTTATTTATGGAAGATCCTTCCAGGTGTTAGACAGATCACGTACATCTAAATGTATCATGGGCAGTTGTGGAGTTCCACAGGGCTCTGCCCTGAGCCCTCTGCTTTTTAATATCTATATGCTGTCATTAGCGGAGATTGTTCAGTCATTTGGCCTGAATTTAGTATCATATGCAGATGATACTCAAATTATTGTCTCCTTCTCCAACACACAACCGGATCTTGGGACAGCACTAGGACCCTGCTTACAAGCAGTTGTTGCCTGGATGGCGGAAAGTAAATTGAAGTTCAATGATGGAAAAACTGAGGTCATGTCTTTTGGGCAACCAAGAAACTCCCTGGCAAGTTCAACTATAACAACAGGAGTGGCCACTCTCCCGCCCCCTAAAGACCTTTTTAAAAGTCCTGGAGTATGGTTGGACCCCCAACTCTCAATGTCGCAACATGCCAACAGAGTAGCTGGAACTTCTTTTGTCTTGCTCAGGACTCTGAGGAAGGTTCTGGCAATTTTGCCTTTTCTCACCAGAAGACTGGTTGTTCAGGCCTTGATAGGATCTCGCCTTGATTATGGTAATGCTCTATTTATTGGCTCACCGAGATACGTAATACAAAGACAACAGAGGGTACAAAATGCAGCTGTACAAGTGCTTTTAAAAATACCCAAGCAACAATCCATACGGACGGGAATTTCCTCTCTACATTGGCTCCCAGGAGCCAAGAGGATTCAATTCAAGGCATTATGCCATATTCATAGAGCTTTATACAATCAAGGTCCTGAAATGCTCAGAACATTGGCCTCTTTCTATGCACCAGGCAGACTTCTTAGATCCTCCTCAGCCATGCTAGTCACAGTTCCAACAGTGAAAAGAGCAAGATGGGGAGGAAGGTTGCTGTCATATCAAGGTTACCATACTGTGAAATAGTCTTCCTCATAATATTAGATTAAGTTCTCAAGAGATTTCCTTCAGGAAGGCCCTAAAAACCTGGTTATTTAAAGTGTGATTTCTTATGCGGTTATGGACAATGGCGATTCTGCGTTGCAGTATAAGCGCTATGAGGCCCCGGGCAGTTTAAGCGATACATAAGCAATAACGTAACGTAACGTAACTTTGAGCCTTATTTTGTGAATCAGGATCTGTAATTGGAGAGATTTCACTTTTTGAAATGGGAATTATACTTAAGTGTTCAAAAGGGGTGTGTATATCAGGTCATACGTTTGCTGATTTTGCTTTCATTCCTCTGGTTCTCTTCCTTTACTAGGTGACGAGTGTGCCACTCTGAGTGTTTTATGAGAGCGTTCAGACACCTTTGATAATACAACGAGACCACACCAACAAACACAGCGGAGGCATCGCCATCATCTTCAAGGAAACCACCCCACACCACTCATGGAAAACCTTAACTTCCAATTACAAACCCACGCCAAGACAACAGTAAGAGGCACCCTCGTATACAAATCCCCGGGACCTTTACTGCCTCTGCAACACCATTGTCAATCTTATCGCCCCTCTAGCTATTGACTCCAATCATTAATCCTACTTGGTGACGTCAATTTCCACATCAACCACCCCAACAACACCAATTCCACCACTCTCCTGGAGAACATGAACATCATTGGCCTCACCCAACTGGTAACCGACCCCACACACAAAGCAGAACACACACTTGACCCCACCTTCACCTCCAGCAACAGAGTCAAATGCTGCTACATCACAGAATTCACTTGGTCTGGCCACATCATCATTCACTTCACCATCTCTGAAGCACAGCATACCATCACCAAGTACCACAGCTCCACCCACCACAGCTGGGGCAAGATAATAGAGACACAATGTACTTAGGCTCTCAGCACCATCCAACCTGAAGCCTAGAACAGACCATCCAGAACTTGCCACGTGGATCACTGAATGCTCCCACAGAGTCGCTTCGATGAAGCCAGAAAGATCCAACAAAACCTCAAGTCGAGCCAGCTGGTACACCCTAGAGCTCAGAACCATAAAGCACAACTGCTACCGACTAGAGAAACAATGGTGCTCTACCTGGAACACTTCCAACAGAGCCACCCCCAAAGAAGCCCTCAGCTACTACCACCTAATCATCAAGGAAGCCAAGAGAGCTGCCTTCACAGCCCGCATTGAGACAGCATCCAACCACATGAAATAACCAATCAAAATAGTCAAGGAATACTCCAACCCGGCAGCCACAGAGAACAAAATCCACACTTACCAAGAACTGTGTGACACCCTCTCTGACTATAGCCACAGCAAGTTTGCAACCATCTACAATAACTTCGACCCCTAACACACAGGTTTCAACCTCAACAGCCTTGGCCAACCAATGCACACCAGTCAACCGATCACTGCAGTAACTATACCCACCACACAGACCACCATGGCCATCATGTCATTCGTTCACTCTGGAGCACCCACCAACCCATGACCCCACCATTTTTTCAAGCTCGGAACCAATCAAATCAGCACGGAACTCACCAGCATCTTCCAACACCTCCATCACCACAGTAGCCTTCCCAACAGATGGAACCATGCAGAGATCAGGTCCATCATAAAGAAACCCACCTTCGATCCCAGTGCACTCAAAAATTATCGTCCAATCTCTCTGCTCCCTTGTTCTGCCAAAGTACTTAAGAAGGCCATGAACCAACAGCTCACGAAATACCTGGAAAAATAAAACTTGCTTGATATCTTCCAATCAGGATTCTGCACCAACCACAGTTTGGAGACCATACTGATCGCAGCCACAGACAACATCAGAACCCTTCTCGACTGGGGAGATGGAAGCCCTGATCCTCTTTGACCTCTCAGCGGCATTTCACACTTTATGCCACAACAAACTCATCAACAAACTCTACAAGTGGATGTCATCCTTCCTTAAAGGACGTACACTGATGTGTCTGGATTCCTCCCTTTACCTCCAAACACAAGAACCTCATCTGCGGTGTACCTCAAGGATCATCCCTCAGCCCCACCTTGTTCAAAACTTACATGACCTCCCTTGCAGACATAGTCAGATCCCAGAGTTTTGGCATCATATGTTAACCGGATGCCACACAACTCACCCTCTCCTTCAATGAAGACCCTCACACCACCAGGACAAACTTCCATGTTGCCATGACCAGTGTTGCCATCTGGATGAGAGCTGATTTCCTCAAACTCAACCCTGACAAGACACAAGTACTGATCTTTGGGAAAAACACATCCATATGGGACAACAGCTGGTGGCCATTCAAACTCAAGCCCACACCTGCTCTAACAGACCACAAAGGCAACCTCAGCATCATCATCAACAGCAGATTTAATGAAGTGACAAATCAACAGAGTTTCCTCCTCCTGCATCCAACCATCTGCATCCTCTGCAGAATCTTCAGATGGATCCCAGTCAACGCCAGAAAGACCATCACCCACGCCCTCGTCATCAGTCACCTCGACTACGGCAATGCACTCTATTGTGGCATCTTCACCCAGCTCCTCAAAAGACTTCAAACCAGACAGAATGATGCAGCCAGACTCATCCTGGACCTCCCCAAATGGACCCAAATCACCCCTACCTCAGAAAACTCCACAGGCACCCCATCCAGAAAAGATAGCAGGTCAGGATCCTCATTCACGCCTACAAAGCTTTACATGGCCAAGGACCAGCTTATATCAACCACCGACTGAACTTTCATCAACCCACCAGACACCTTCTCTCCAACTCCCTAGTCCTTACACACACACACATCCATCAAAGCCACATCAGTGGCTGTTCCTTCTCCTACATCACCACCAAAACCTGGAATGACCTGTCTTTCCATCTTTGAACAGCACCGACCCTTGCAGACTTCAAAATGAAACTCAAGACCTGGCTTTTCAACAGAGACCTTGCACCCCAGCACCCAAATACACCCGTGGGGTGACAGTGCTGCGCTCTACAATTATTGATTGATTGATTGAGTGATTGTTAATGGTTTAGATACCACTGGTGACTAGAGCCATAATCAAGTGCTATACATATTTGGCACAGATGATGATAACCAGAATGTAAAAATAACATATTATTTTCAGGTACATTTGGTCTTTGTTAAACAAAAAAAAAAAAGTCGCTACACTAGAAGCGATTATAGCGCATAAAGATTCCCTCAAGGTCAACGATATCCTTCCTGTCGACTGGTCAGATCATCACATCATCCTTTTCCATCTCAACTATATCCCCCAACTCACTGCTCATCCCCAAAAATCCTTTAGTTGGAAAAGAAATGTCAGCCAAATCCCCCTATCTACCCTGGAAGAAAAAAAATCACCTCTCTTCTCCCCCCCCACTTCGACCATCCTCTCCACGACGGATTTAACCACCCACTACAACTCGACTATAACTACCATACTTGATCAGCTTGCCCCTATAAAACTAAAAAGACTGCGAAACATCCCATCTAGAGCTTGGTTCAACAATGACCTCAATTCAGAAAGAAGACAACTCAGAGCCACTGAAAGACTTTGGAGATCCGACCCCACCTCTTCCCACTTGGATCAGCTCAGAAGTGCACGGAGAAGTTACAAAAAACACATATATAATGAAAAAAGATCCTTCTTCCAGAATACCCTTGACAGAGCCATAAACCGCCCGAAAGAGCTCTTTAACATCATTAAACAACAAACGACCAAACCTGCTCCCAACCCCTTACCCTCTACCACAGTCACCTGCGTTAACTTTGCCAATTTCTTCAACGATAAAATCACTGAGATTGAACTTTCCTTAGCACGGGACTTCCCACCCCCCCCCCCAACATTGTGCCCGCCTCCCTTCCACTATCAATTTTATCCCTGCTCTATACCTCTCCGACAACCCGTCCCCCTTAACTGAAATCACTCTCCCCATCCGGACGCAGCTGCCGGCCCCCGCTAGCTGGAGTTCTTTCCAACCCCTCCTGGCATCGGACATCTCCAAACTCATGTCCTCCTCCAAAACCTCCTCCCACCTAGCCGACCCCCTCCCTTCCTCCTTGGCAAAAAAACTCCACCAGTCCCTCTCCCCTACATGGACAATGATCATCAATTGCTCCCTCCAGACGAGCGTATTCCCAGACTGCCTAAAACTAGGCCAAATCACGCCAATTCTAAAGAAACCAGGAGCAGACCGAACAACCTCCACAACTACAGACCTGTCTCCAACCTTCCCTTCCTGGCCAAAGTTCTTGAAAAATATGCTCTCCAACAATTAACCCAACATATCGATTCCAACAGCCTCCTAAACCCTCTTCAATCTGGCTTCCGGAAAGGCTGCAGCACTGAGTCAGCCATCCTTAACATCGTGGATGATCTCCTCATCTCTCTTGACTCTGACAGACCCTGCCTACTCATTCTCCTTGATCTCACAGCAGCCTTTGACACTGTCGACCACAAACTCCTTCTCGACTCCTTCCAAAAGAGAGTAGGCATTGAAGGTACTGTCCTCCGCTGGTTTTCCTCCTTCTTACAAAACCGAATGCAACAAGTAAAACTTCTCAACTCGACCTCACCCATCTCCCTTATCACCAGAGGGGTCCCCCAGGGTTCTGTCCCCTCTCCAACTCTCTTCAACATCTACATGGATGCTCTTACCACTATCCTCACTCAAGCCAATATCCCCTTCCACCTCTATGCTGATGACACGCAACTCTATATTGAACTATCCACCTTAGACGACATCCACTGTCTGAACAATACCCTTAAAGAAGCCCTATGTTGGCTCTCACATAACCATCTCAAACTCAATCACAACAAGATGGAAAAACTCCTCCTCTCGAAATCTAACCAGCTTCCTCAACTGCAAGAATGGCTAAAATCTATTGACGCCCTCAAATGCACTCTCTCCCCGTCTACCTCGGTGAAATCCCTGGGAATCTCTCTGGACTCCAACCTGACCATGCAGGACCACATCAAGTCAAATGCTAATAATGCCTTCCTCAGCCTTAAACTTCTTCACAAAATCAAATTCTTCATTCCTCAGGATGACCATAAACAGGCCACTCAAGCACTGGCACTCTCAAGACTAGACTATGGGATCTCCATCCTCACTGACACGGCCAAATCCCGACTCGCCCCTATGAGGTCCACTCTTCATGCAGCTGCTAGACTAGTGACGGGAATTAAAAAATTTGACCACATCTCCCCAGCCTTGAGTAGTCTGAAATGGCTCTCGATTGAGGCCCGTTGCCTGTTCCGCACTCCCTGCCTAACACACAAAGCCCTTCACACTGGGAAACCGGAATACCTCGCTAACAAGCTAGTGAAAGCTGGTCAAACCAAATCTCTGAGAAGTACAAACTCTGTCCTCCTCCTCCTACCGAAACCTAACAAGCAAAAAACTTGGTCATGCTCCTTCTCAAACAACGCTCCGAGAATATGGAACTCCTTACCCATTCACATCAGATCTAACCCTTCCCATATGACCTTCAAGAAGCTACTGAAAGAATTCCTCCTAAATCAACCCTCACACCAATAAGGGTATCTCACTCACCACCCTTCCTTCCTCGAATCGCCACCCTTCTATTCATGAGAACCCTTATGTATCCTCATTCTACAATGTGACTCTTGAGTGATGTGTGTTTCTTATGTTTATTTTCTATTCTGTTGTAAAGCGCTCTGTTACCCTCTCGGTCTTGCTAGCGCTATAGAAAACTCAAAATAAATAAATAAATAAATATGAAGTGCTATGTAAGATAAGTTTCTAGTGTGTAAATTTAGTATCTTTGAACAATTTCATTATAAAACCACAAAAAAAGTATGAACTTGGATTGCACAAACAGTTTGTCACTGCTCCAAAGAAGGTTTGATGTACAGAAAAATCTAACTATTCCCTGAGATGAAGGGTGCAAGGGAGTAGCCAGAAAATGAAAATACCCCCACTTTGATCCATACCTCGAATACCATCGGGTGAGCAAACTGAGGTAAGCCTACCCACACTAACAGAGTTCCCTTCATCCCACTTTCTATCCATCTATCTCTCCATTCTTTTCAGCCTTTCTTGCATCTCTTCATCTATCCATCACTTCACGTTTTCATCCATCCTTCTTTTACCATTCTATCAACTTTTTCATCATTACTCTTTTGTCCGTCCTTCTATCCTTCTGCTCACAGTTCCAGCCATTTATCCATCCTAGTCCCATTCATACATCCCTTCTTCTTCATCCATACATCATTTCACTCTCTTTTAATTAATTACTCATTTATCCAAAGTTTCATCAATCCTTCTACACATTAATCTAGCCGTTCATCATTGCAGCCATTCTTTCTTTCACCCACCCATACAGTGTTGTTTCACTTTTCATCAAACAGTCCTTTCACCCTTGCATCCATCTTTTCACACTTTTTGCCCTTCCTTCTTGTCACAGTTTATTTCTTCTTTTCATATGTTCTTCATTTCACTCTTCCTTCCAACCTTCTCTCTCACTCTCAGTAGCCAGTGTGTTGTGGGTCCTAGTTCAAGGAAGAAAGTGTCCCCCGACTGTTATTTGAATTATAAAATACAGCGCTAAACAGGGCTCAGTGGGCCCCTCAGGCCTCGTGGCACCGGTGGCAATGCACCTGCTGCACCAATTGTACCTATGTCCCTGCACACACTTTATTTATCTCACGTTTCGGGCCTCTTTTGCTGTCACTGGCTTCACATCCGTTATGAATTCCCCTTTTTACGTTTTTTGCAGACCATTCTTTTGCAGAGCTGCAGACTGAACATAATAATAGTGCGTCAGCATCACCCTGCGTAAGCTGTGAAGGCGGGGAGTTGAGGAGGCCACTGGGAGGGTGTCACAAAGCACTAGCACATTTCCAAGATGATCTTTATTGATAAGAAGCAGTACGGTTTCAGTGGTGGTGTGTGAAATCACAGGCACTCATTTCTGCAAATTTTTGAAATTTTCAGTAAAATGTACAATTTTATGAAATATCACAAAATTTCAGGAAATCTGCCAAACATTTATGTAAACATGCATGGCCGAAAAGGTTTCCAAACTATGGGCCAGATGTATCAAACTATTTTGCATTAACAAATGGTGTTATTTGCAAAATTTCACCGTTTGTGCCTGCAAAATAGCCTTTCATGCAATTTTTAGCGATTTCCGAAAATTGTGTCTCCAATTAGGGAATCGCATTTCAGATACTCCTTATCAATAACTGTAGCAGGGCCATTGTAATCATATTTGTCGTCCTCAGAAGTGACTTCAAGAGTTGAAGGTGGGATAGCTCATGAGCCACTGCTGCTAGCATTTCAAGTGAAAAGGGGCTGAAATGAGTGTTGAAAAGCTTTTTTTATGGAATTCT
This sequence comes from Pleurodeles waltl, assembly GCF_031143425.1. Classification (NCBI taxonomy): domain Eukaryota; kingdom Metazoa; phylum Chordata; class Amphibia; order Caudata; family Salamandridae; genus Pleurodeles; species Pleurodeles waltl. The sequence goes on from NC_090450.1 coordinate 964,024,972, forward strand.
AAATGTTATTGTCCCCATTGCAACCTCCTGTCATGCAGAGTATCAGAGGAGCAGACACCACCAAGTCTCCTGAATCCTAAATATAGATACTGTTCCTACTATCAATAACTCTTCTTGTTTTGTGTGGATACTTAGGGTCAGATTTACAAGCCCCTTGAGCCAACGGTGGGCGGTAATTTTAAGAGGGTTTGGGGCGGGCAGGAAACACAGGCACACATGCACACTCATTCATTCACACACACGCACACACACACACACATCCATTCACAACACTCATTGTCAATATTCAAACATGCACACATGCACCAAACATTCATTTTCTTAAAACACACACACACACTTACCTTCATCTCTGCCTCAGAGGTTCCAGGAGGGTTGGGACTGATGCCTTTTCTCACTGGCTAATCTAAGGTCAGCCAATGAGGGAAGGCAGCATTCCCAACTCGTCACATAGTGGGATAAGGTCAGTGAGACTGCTGACCCCACCCCACTCTGTGACGAGGTGTCACTGATTGAGAATCCACCTTGGGTACTTCAGAGCTTAAAACTGAAGCACCTAGGTCCGAAGCAATCCCCGTCATCATGAGGGGGAGGGCCTCGAGGCACCTTTGCTAGGCTGAAGAGGTTAACGCTGACAGAGGTGTGACTTCTTCAGCCCAGAAAAGTTCAGCTCAGGCGGATAGGTGCCTGCGCAAATAGTGCACATCTAGCTACTGGCTGCCTGACCTGGAAATGAATAGTGACCTTTGCTCAGCCTGACAAATATTCTTCTTGAGGAGGACAAAAGTTGAGGGGGGAGTTGCCCCAAAGGATGGGCCACAGCTGCCTTGTGGCATATTAGCCATGCCTTAGCTCCACCTAAGCATCATTCTTTTGATGCTAAGGCAGCGCTAGGGTGGCCTTTTCCCCATGCCAGTTTGTAACCCCTTGCACCACATTACGTCTGCGCCAGGCATAATGTATGCAAGGGGGGACGTTCTCATGCAGGGAGGCCCAAGAAAAGGCCGCAGTGAAATTTACATTTCACTGTGCCATTTTTTCCATTATTTTAGCGCCTACTCAGACACACCCATTGAAATCAGTGGGCATCCCTGTGCTTTGTTGCACTTGCGTCAACATTTTGAATGTAGTGCAGCAAAGCGCCACAATAGCATCAAAAATGTTGACGCTATTGTGGTAACGATCGTTACCATGTAAATACGGCGCAACCATGGTGTCATTAGGTGGGGTAAGGGGCACGCAAGAAAAGTGGCGCATTGGGACTGATGCATCACTTTCTCGTAAATCTGCCCCATAATATTGATTAAAGGGGTAGGGCCTTTGGGGATTATGGGGATAAAGGGGAGTGCACTGTGCACTCCCCTCAATGCGCATGTGTGTTTAGCTGGCCGTCACACTGTGCTCTCTCCAGCCCAGCACTGTGTTGCGGGCTGGAGAGAGCAGGCACAAGCTCCCAGTCTGCCTGGGAGCTCCGGCCACTCCTAACTCTGCTCTCATGCAGAGTTAGGATTAGCCACAGGGCAGGCTGGGAGCCTGTGCCTGCTGGGGGGAAGGAGGAGTGGCACGGTACAATTTTTTAAACTATTTTTATTTTTATATTCTTAATATTCCCCCCGCCCCACGTCAGCCTGCCCCTTTTAACCCTCGTGAGTCGCGACTGTCCATTACAATCAGGTGTATCGCTATGTCTTAACAATTAATCTGTGTTTCAAAATCCCTTTATTGTTTGGAGTCACACCCCCATACTTATTGATTATGTAATCTAGAACATTAGTTGATCAGATCCTGTGAAGGCTGCACATAGTTCAGTCCAGCGGTCTGGAAAAGGCTTCAGTCTCAAAACCCTGTGCCCTTCTACCCTCAGAGTAGCACCTTCTTCTTCCACACATTCTACCTCCCTTTTCAATCTATCTTCTACGCGGCGGACCATGTGGGGAGCACTAAAGCATTGCAATGTCTCAGCGGGTACTACCAAAGGCAAATAAAAAAAGTAAAAAATGTTATTCACTTTTTTCAGCTTTCATCTAGCACTCAGACTCAGCAGGCATATCTCCACATTATTCAAATCCCTCCTGTTCAGTGTAGTGTCCAGGTCACTCATAAACCTCTGACCAGAAGATCTCTATTAAGGGGCAGCTCCAGACCATAGGTGCAAAATCTGAACACATAAAATAGCACCTGGCACATCATAGACTATTAGTATACATCTTGATGTTCCGTCTGCTTAGTGTGAGGTATGTTTGATGGACATAGTTAAGTTGTGTGTGTCAAAAAGGGTATTTCTAGAGCTGATGGGTAGAGGCTCAAGAGCCTCATCCCACTCCTTAACACTAAGATGCCACTTTATCATTCTCTTCTATCTATTTTACAGAGTCCATAGATTCCCTGAAGTAATAAAAAGGAGTGCTTTATAGTGCCATGAGATCAGATTTCGCCTTCACCAAAGGTGAGCATAATCTGGTGTGGGTTATATTATTGTTTTTTATAAAACATTGCTTCATTTTTTGATTTTTTCTTTCTATTGGGGTCTTTTAAAAAAAAATGTATTCCAGTTTAATATTAGTTTTATTTAAATAAATTAGTATCAGTTATGTTTTCATGTTTTGGGGTTTTATAAGGATTTTGAGTAGATAGTGTGTTAAATTAATGCTTGTGACTGTTTTTTAAGTTATTAAAATATTATATTTTTTTATATTTCTAATTACATTTGTTTAAGTATGTTTGTTTTAATTTTAATTATTAAATTACTTACTGGTAATCTTTAGTACTCTGAAAACCCTTTTTCTCCTACCGATGTTTAATATGAGACATCTCCACTCTCTACCCTTGCAACATATGAGCTAGATGAACAAGTCATAAATAAGAAAGATACTTGTGGTTCCTCCTTCATGCCCCGCCTACTAATATGACAAGAAAGGAGGATGGACCATCCACACTTCCTGTCGATCCACAAGATAACAAAGGGAATCTGATTTATGACAAAAATAGGATCAGAAGATCATAAATATTGGTAGGAGAAAATGGGCATTCAGAGTAAGGAAGATGATCAGTAAGTCATTGAATCGTTGCCCTCTTTACCCATTTTATTGTACCTATATGAGGATATACAAAAGCAATTTAAAAATGTAAACACAAACTGATTTCCCAAAACATAATGACAAACTCCTAAACGATGTCAGCAAACTCTTTAGGGAACAATTAAGAGAAGAGTCATTCATGGTAAATCAACCAATATTATCTTAGAGCCAAAATTCATTGATTCAACATTTCCAACGCCCAATTGATAATGTGAAATAAAGGTAGATGGTGTAGCCCAAGTAGCAGATTTACTAATATCCAGATGAGAGGCTCAAAAGCATCATCCTGGGAGGCAGTCATTCCTCATGTAGATCTACCTGTGTTCTAGCGGGTAGAACAGAATCCTGTAGTCATAAGCAATAGAAATCAGTGCCTTAACCCATCTGCTTAAAGTTTGAGAAAAAGCCATTTGTCCATGCTGAAAAACACCAAAATGCAGAAACAGGTTCTCAAATTGTCTATATATGACTGTGTCCTGGACAAATAAATCTTTACAGCTCTTGAGACATCCAACATATGTAGAGATTCTTCTTCAAGACTAGTAGGTGTGGGAAAAAAGAAGGTAGCATTTTTTCCAGATCGCGATTAAATGAAGACAATATTTCAAATAATGAAGACATTATTTGAGGACAGAAACCTGGTCCTAATTTAAGCACCAATCATTCTTAAAAAATCAAATAAGGGGGTTTAGTAGACAAATAACTTACCTCCCCAGTCTATGATGAGATTTAGCCACACAATAAAACATGCCTTTAGAGATAGATGTTTCAAATCAGGGAGAGTGGTGATTTTAGGCATCCTTTATTGCAATATTGCCAAGAGGGGCATGAATGAGGAACAGAGGAGTCCTATTTTACTTACTTTTGATTGGTTCAGCTAGGACACATGGTGCATGGATAGAGGTTGAACACCTCATACAGTATGTAGTGGTACAAGAAAACGGTTTGAGAAGGTAAAGGTATTTTCTTTTTGGGATGTTGGGTTTTATAGGGATTTTGTGTGAGTGTGTTTTCTTTTATAACAATTTGTTTTTATTTAGTCTTTACCAGGCATAACATAGACAGGCAGATTACGTTTCATTTGAGTACTTCCTGTCTTCAGTTTCTTGAGATCTCATTAATAAGGCATATGTGGGAGGGAAGTAACAATAACAGGCTGTGTTGGGGTGCAGTAGCATGTCATTCATCATAGTTGAATCTTAGTAATGAAACAGATTTAGTGAGCGACAGTGCTTGGTCAAAGACACCATGGGGAAGCCTTGCAAAAGTAACGCCAAAAAAGGGTTTGAGATGGCTTAAAACGCTGTTATATTATCTAATAGGACAATTGAGAGTCTTTCCATTGCTAGTATTTTCTACAGATGTTGGCTTGTACCCAAGGACTATTGGTATGATTTATTTCTTTTTTCCAATGTGCGCACATTATTTTGGCTGCACCTACGCACTTCCACATAATCATCCAGTCTGCATTAGTTTGATGTTTTAGATTTGGTGATCTTGGTGTCTATCCTAAGGTCATTTGTCATGGTGGCCCAAATCTATGACCAAAAGGGCTTGACATGTAGACAGTCCCGCCAAGTGTGTTGAAAATCCTCTCGCATGTCAGAACCCTTCCAGCGAGTGTTTTAAAATAATATTTTAATAGAGATTAACTTAATTCTTTTTTTTTATATTAACTTCTGTATTGTTATAGCTCAATATTTTTTAGTCTACGTTCAGTAGTGAAATCAGCCTTTTTTCTGTGGTGTAGGGTAGATATCATATTTCCAGCCTGCCAATTCTGATAGACTCCCACCAGTACTCTGTGTTAATGCTTATTGATATATCTTGATCACTTCAATGTTTAATTGGTTAATATTGGTGCCTGACAACTCCCTTTGGCTAAAGAAATGATGCACCAGCTACAAAGATTGTGATATATGCACTGAAATACTGTTGGCACACAGCACAGCCGTCAAATAATTGAAGACTGAACGTGGAAATGCTGGTGGAAGTGAGCATGAACTGAATTCACAGCACAGGATGAATTTAACGGTACACCTAATTTATTCTGACAATATGATGAGACAATCAATCATGAAATAAACAAATTGTGATGTTTATTAAATTAAAAGCATGATGTGTAAGATTTCACAATTGCAAAGTATTCTGGTGCTGAAATGGTTAATCCCTCTACTTGCAGTTGAATCTAATACATGTAGTAAGAACCTTTTCATCTTGTCAGACAAACCTCCTTATCTGATTTTGGCACAGATGTGGTACCCAAGGCCCTTGGCAACTCACTTGTGCAAGAGAATGAGAGAGTCACTTGCTAAGCAGAACACTTCCACGATGGAATGTTTTCTTCCTTAGTCCATAACTTGATCATCAACTTCCTCCTCATGCCTGAACTTATCGCAGCCTGAGTGAATATCTAAAAAATTTGGGTACAGGAGAGTGGAAGGATGAACAACTGAGCCATGGGTTAGTATTTTTGGGCAGCAGGTCTGTCATATAAATAGGTTACCTCTTTTGAACAACAGTCGAAACACCTACACACAGGGTATGTCTGAGTAATTGTAAATTAATGTAAAAGGCAACACCATTGTATGGACATGAACAATTGAATGTTTATTGCAAATTTTAAATGACATGTAATCCAGGAGCAAGGTTAGAGGCAAGAATGTCATAGGATCTGTTCATACCAGAAGCTGAACAGAAAAACTCAAGGCCCGGATCACAAAGGTAAATTTACAATTTTGTGTAAGTTTACTGCTTTTATGAATTCACAAACTACGTGAAGAGTTTTGTTACTCCACTCTCCCTAAACTTATGTGTGTGGTGTTCTCTGCCCCGATTGCAGAGTCTCCAGGTGCAGAGAACTCCACCCTCAGTATAAAGAGTGTGGAGTTGTAAATCTTTGCTCATAGTTTGTAAATACCTATAAAGTACTAAACATTACAAAGTGTAAGTTTATCTTTGTGAATCAGCTCTCAGTTCAAATTGCCTTTGTGCTGGAACTGGTGTCTATGAATGTTGAGGGCAACTGGCTACCTAGCCTTCGGGTAGGGTGGCAGGGTGGCAGGGGAAACATAGGTAGTTGCCAGTTATGTTTTCACAGTTTCTTCAGTCATCTCTAGGAGGTGGGCAGCAGGCTGTGCTGCTGTGGTCACATGGGCCACTACAATGTTTATTTCTTCAATGAAAGGAATAGAAGTCAAGCAGACAGCTAGGAGCAGTTATAGCAGATGGGCTTCATAGTAGTGCTTTATGATATACTCATTACCATAAAACCAACCAGCACCTGAAGGACGGTCCAATTTGAGTTTATTGTATCCCGATAAAAAATGTAAAGTGCTGCACGAGTGAAGAGTTGTTTTTTGACCAGACACAACTTACCTACACTTTATAAGTTCACTGTTGACTTCAAGTGGAAGCTCTGTGCACCACTTTAGAGAAACGGTTGCAAGACGGAACCACGCATGCTGGAACAAGTCATGCCTTAACAACGCGGTCGGAACCACAACCGCTTTGTTACCATGCATCCCTTTACCACACATGCTTTTACAATGAATTTTGTTGTAAAATCATGCCTAGTAAAGGCATGTGTGAAAACAGCATTCGAAACAGCAAGCGTGACTCTTTCATGCAATGGCCTCAAAGCCCCCTTAGGCCCAAAACTACCCCCACCCCTAATACCTAAACTACCCCACCCCCACCCACCCTGAGCCCTTAAAAAAAACTATCCCAACCCCCCACCCCTGCCACTATAAACTAAAGTACCCTGACCCCACCACCAGCCCTGAACCCTAAAAAGAACTACCCCGGCCCCCACCCGTGCCCCATTAAACTAAACTACCCTGACAACCGCCACCCACCCTGAGCCCTAAAAAAAAAACTATCCTGACCCCCACCGCTTAAAAACTAAACTACCCCGACCTCCCCACCCACCCTGGGCCCCAAACCAAAACTACCCTGACCCCCTACCACTGCCCCTAAAAACTAAAGTACCTGAACACCTCCCACCCACTTTAAGCCCTAAATCCACCTCATTGCAAACAACTACCCATCAACCCTTCCCCAACCCCACTTACCTCACCGTGTCCTCTCCTGATCCTTCCTCCTCTTCTCTACTCCCTCATCCAGCCCTAAATAAAATAAAAAAACTCAACCTCCCCACTCTGGCCCTTAAAAAAAGTAGCTTGACCCACCACCCTAAGCCCTAAAAAAACAAAAAAAATACCCCGCCTCTTAAAAAAAATAGCCCTCCCCTACCCTCCACCCACCGCAATCCCAATCCCTTAATCCACCCACCACCCCACCCTAGCCCCACTTACCTCACTGCGTCCTCTCCCGAACAGCGCATGTTTTTTTCTGTGCCTTAACAATGCATTGCATAGTTTAGCACATTCGTGGTTAGGGAACAGAAAAAGCCATGCATTGTTCCGGCAAGCATGGTTATGCTTGTGTGGGAAACGTCCATGTTTTTTACAATGTGTCTTTAACCCCTTCTGTGCCAGGGACGTAATGGTCACGTCCACCAGCACAGTGCTCCTGTGCCGAGGGCGTAACCATTATGTCCTCGGCCTGGAGCTGGGAGGGAGCGCTAGCGCTCCCTCCGTGGGCTTCCCTCCCACCCCCCTAAGGCAGGGATGGAAGGTGAAGCCCCTTCCACCCCGACCCCCTGGATCCCCTCACCCCTCCAGTGACATCTGATGACATCAGCGTGCATTCGCGCGCTGACCTCATCAGAGGCCACTTCCCCATCGCGATCGGAAGAGAAATGCAAAGCATTTCTCCTCCGATCATGTGATGGGGGCCTGAGAGGCTTCAAAGGGAAGGAAAGGAATTTCCTTCCCTTTGAAGTCTCTCAGAGCATTTTAGAAGCCGGATCGTGAAGCGATCCAGCTTCTGAAATGCCCACTAGACACCAGGGATTTTTCTGTAAATAGAAATTGGCATAAGGGAAGCAATCCCTTGGGCAAGGGTTGCTCTCCAGGGGGGCAATTTTTTTCAAGGCCTTTTATGCCCCCCTGGGGGCAGAAACCTCTAGGCGCCAGGGATCATTTTTTGTTTTTTGTTTTTTTGTTTTTTAGAGGTGGGGAGCGACCCCTTAGGCAAGGGTCGCTCCCCTAGTGGGCAAATTATATTTAGGCAATTTCTGGCCCTCTTGGGGGCAGATTGGCCTATTTTTATGAGGCCAATCTGCCCCAAGGAGGGCAGAAACCACTAGACACTAGGGAGTTTTTTTTTACGGTGAATTCACTGAAGGGGGGCGACCTCTTAGGCAAGGGTAGCTCCCCGGGGAGGGCAAATGTATTTTAAGCCATTTCTGCCCGACGTGGGGGCAGACCGGCCTATTGTTATTAGGCTGATCTGCCCCCAGGGGTGCAGAAACCTCTTGGCGCCACTGAAAATATTTTTGGGGTGTTTTTTTTTTTTGCTTGTTTTTTAGAGGTGGGGAGAGACCCTTTATGCAAGGGTTGCTTCCTGGGGGAGGAAAATTATATTTGGACCATTTCTGCCCCCATCAGGCGATTTTTGTTAGGCCAATGTGCCCCCAAGGGGGGCAGAAACCACTAGGCACCCGGGATTTTTTATTTTGTGCCAATTTCACGCAAGGGGACCAACCTCTTAGGCAAGGGTCGCTCCCGGGGGGGGAATTTATTTTGTTTAGACCATTTCAGACCCCCCTGGGAGCAGATTGGCCTATTGTTATGAGGCCGATATGCTAGGCGCCAGGGTCATTTTTTTTTGTTTTGTTTTTTAGAGGTGGGGAGCGACCCCTTAGGCAAGGGTCGCTCCCCATGGGGGGCAAATTGTATTTAGATCATTTCTGCTCCCCTTGGGGGCAGATCGGCTGATTTTTGTTAGGCCAATCTGCCCCCAAAGGGGGAAGAACCCACTAGGCACCGGGAATTTTTTTTCCCGCCAATTTCACGCAAGAGGAGCGACATCTTAGACAAGGTTCACTCCCCTGGGGGGGCAAATTTATTTTAGGCTATTCTGCTCACCTTGGGGGCAGATCGGCATATTTCTATTGGCTGATCTGCCCCCAAGGGGGGCAGAAACCACTAGGCACTGGGGATTTTGTTTTGCGACAATTTCACGCAAGGGAAGCGACCCCTTATGTAAGGGTCGCTCCCCTGTGGGGGGCAAATTTATTTTTGCCCATTTCTGCTCCCCTTGGGGGCAGATCAGCATATTTCTATTAGGCCAATCTGCCCCCGGGGGGGCAGAAACCACTTAGTCACCAGAGATTGGTGTGTGTGGTTTCTTTAGGGGGGGCAACCCCGTGGGTAAGGGTCGCTCCCCATGGGGGCACATTACTGTTGGCCAATTGGCCTATTTTTGGAAGACCCATCTGCCCCGGGGGGCAGAAAGCCCACCAGAGACTAGAGAAGTTTTTTTTTTCCAAAATAAGAGGGTGGGGTTATGGCCATACCCCCACCTCAAATAAATGGTGCAAAAGTTGTTCTGCCAACCAGTGGGCAGGTGGCGCTATTACCCCTGATCCACACCCTGGGGGGGGGTGGCAGAAAGTCTACTAGATGCCAGGGAATTAAAAAAACAATAGTGGGGTGGTAGCTACCAACCAGTATGGGCCTGGTTATGCCCCTACCCCAACTGAAGGGGGTAACAGTCTTTCAGCTCTCCCCCATACACTAAAACATCTTATCCCACAGCAAGCAAGAAGACATTTGATTATTTTGGGTTTTGGTTTTACATTTGGGCCATGAGAGCATGGATAACTCTCAAAATCGCCCCACATGGAATGGTGAGGGCTGCACTTTATGGACTTTGGGACACAGCCATGTAGAAAAATCCACAAGACCTAGACACATCTGAAAACAAAACATCTGGGTGATTCCAGGGAGGAGTGTTTCACATGCACCCGCACCATTTTCTTACCCACAATGCCCTACAAACCTCCAACTTTGCTGGAAATCACACATTTTTCCCACATTTTTGTGATGGAACCTTCCAGAATCTGCAAGAATCCACAAAATTCCTACCACCCAGCATTGTCTCATCTATACCGATAAAAATTCTGCTGAACTTGTCAGCCTAAAAATGTTTTTCTTCAAACTGCCCTTTTGCAGCCGCTTTGGTTTCCCCTCAATTTCAACATGTTTTTGGCTCTTCCCTGTCACAAGCACTTGGCCCACCTACACAAATGAGGTATCATGTTTAGCGGGAGATTGAGGGGAACGTTGGGTGGTATGAAATTTGTTCCAGTGCGGTGATCCCACACAGAAATGTGGGAAAAATTTGATTTTTTAGCTAAATGGGAGGTTTGCTGAGGATTCTGGGTAAGAAAACATTGGGGGATCTCATGCAAGTCACACCTCCCTGCACTCTAGTGTCTAGTTTTCAGAAATGTCTGGGTTTAGTAGGTTCCCTAGATGGCTGCTGAGCCCAGGACCAAAAACACAGGTGCCCCCTGCAAAAACAGGTAGTTTTGTATTTGATAATTTTGATGTGTCCAGATAGTGTTTTGGGACATTTCTTTTCGCGGGCAGTAGGCCTACCCACAAAAGTGAGGTACCATTTTTATTGGGAGACTTGGGGGAATGCTGGGTGGAAGGAAATTTGTGGCTCCTCTCAGATTCCAGAACTTTCTGTAACCGAAATGAGAGGAAAAAGTGTTTTTTTGACTTTGAGGTTTGCAAAGGATTCTGGGTAACAGAATCTGGTCAGAGCCCCACAAGTCACCCCATCTTGGATTCCCCTAGGTGTCTAGTTTTCAAAACTGCACAGTTATGGTAGGTTTTCCTAGTAGCCAGCTGAGCTAGAGGCCAAAATCCACAGCTAGGTACTTTGCAAAAAACAGCTATGTTTTCTTTGTGAAAATGTGATGTTTCCATGTTGTGTTTTGGAGCATTTCCTGCCGCAGGCGCTAGGCCCATCCCCACAAGTGAGGTACCATTTTTATCGGGATACTTGGGGGAACGCTGGGTAGAAGGAAATTTGTGGCTCCCCTCAAATTCCAGAACTTTCTGTCACCGAAATGAGAGGAAAAAGCTTTTTTTGGGCCGAATTTTGAGGTTTGCAAAGGATTCTGGGTAACAGAACCTGGTCAGAGACCCACAGGTCACCCCATCCTGGATTCCTCCAGGTGTCTAGTTTTCAAAACTGCGCTGGTGTGCTAGGTTTCCCTAGGTGCCGGGTGAGCTAGAGGCCAAAATCCACAGCTAGCACTTGGCAAAAAACAGGTCTGTTTTCTTTGTGAAAATGTGATATGTCCACGTTTTGTTTTGGGGCATTTCCTGTTGGGGGCACTAGGCCTATCACCACAAGTGAGGTACCATTTTTATCAGGAGTCTTGGGGGAACGTTGGATGGAAGGAAATTTGTGGCTCCTCTCGGAATCCATAACTTTCTGTAACCGAAATGAGAGGAAAAAGGTTTTTTTGGCCAAAGTTTGAGGTTTGCAAAGGATTCTGGGTAACAGAACCTGGTCGGAGCCCCACAAGCCACCCCATCTTCGATTTCCCTAGGTATCTAGTTTTGAAAACTGCACAGGTTTGCTAGGTTTCCCTAGGTGCAGGCTTAGCTAGAGGCCAAAATCCACAGCTAGGCACTTTGCAAAAAAACAGCTCTGCTTTCTTTGTAAAAATGTGATGCGTCCACGTTGTGTTTTGGGGCATTTCCTGTCACGGGCGCTAGGCCTACCCCCACAAGTGAGGTACCATTTTTATCGGGAGACTTGGGGGAACATTGAGTGGAAGGAAATGTGTGGCTCATCTCAGATTCCAGAACTTTCTGTCACTGAAATGAGAGGAAAAAGTTTTTATTTGGCCAAATATTGAGGTTTGCAAAGGATTCTGGGTAACAGAACATGGCCAGAGACCCACAAGTCACCCCATATTGGATTACCTTAGGTGTCTAGTTATCAAAACTGCCCAGGTATGCTAGGTTTCCCTCGGTGCCGGCTGAGCTAGATGCCAAAATCCACAGCTAGGCACTTTGCAAAAAACAGTTCTGTTTTCTTTGTGAAAATGTGATGTGCCCATGTTGTATTTTGGGGCATTTCCTGTTGCAGGCACTAGGCCAACCCACGCAAGTGAGGTATCATTTTTATCGGAAGACTTGGGGGAACACAGAATAGCAAAACAAGTGTTATCGCCCCATGCCTTTCTCCACATTTGTTCCTTCCAAATGTTAGACAGTGTGTAAAAAAGACGTCTATTTGAGAAATGCCCTGTAATTCACATGCTAGTATGGACACCCCGGAATTCAGACATGTGCAAATAACCACTGCTTCTCAACACCTTATCTTGTGCCCATTTTGGAAATACAAAGGTTTTCTTGATAGCTATTTTTCACTCTTTATATTTCAGCAAATGAATTGCTGTATACCCGGTATAGAATAAAAACCCATTGCAAGGTGCAGCTCATTTATTGGCTCTGGGTAGCTAGGGTTCTTAATGAACCTACAAGCCCTATATATCCCCTCAACCAGAAGAATCCATCAGATGTAACTGTGTATTGCTTTCACAAATTCAACATTGCAGAACAAACTCGGCAGAGGAGGGGAAAAGTCATGGCAGCAAAGGGGTTAAGGACGTTTACCCAGAGAAAGTGTTGGTCCAGGGACAGGACAAATTGTTTTCCTTCCAGAACCAGCACTAAACTCAAAAGAGATTGAGAGACAAACAATGACTGTTGATGTGGCTTTGGTTGCTTGTGAGAATATCATTCTGATCCCATTCAGGCCTCCTTGAATGTTTCTCAGTAGAGCAGTGCTGGACATCCATTAACTTTCTGAAATTAAATCTAGCCAAAATGGTGAACCTGCAAGCCTGACCTCACCGGGCTGATATGCTGAGCACCCCCTGCCACTGTCATCCACGGCAAAGGTGGATCTCAACCTTGACATATTTATATACTCAGACCTTTCTCTAAATTTATGTAGACTGAAGTGGGATTGCGATAGGGAATACTGAGTCCTGAATCTCAATGGGGCACAACTTTGTAGCAACAATATTGAGGGACAAAATATTGAAACGTAAGTGCACAGAAGGAGGTACTAAATTATTATTCTTAACTAAACATTTACATACTGTGAAGATTTTCTGTCACCAAGGTGATTCGATGTGGAGGTAAGTATAGAAAATGTATAGAAACAAACATTTCAATATTTTGTCCCTCGATATTGTTGCAGCCATGTTCTGGCCCATCGAGATTCAAGACTCATTATTCCCAGCCTACACCGGTAGGTAGCGAATGTCTGCTATGTCCTATTGTGAGTCCTACGGAAAGTCATTCATATTCAATGAATGGATGCCCTGATGCAATCTACACTGTGTTATGCAAATTCCACATACCATGAAAAGCCTATAAGACTGCTACAACAGTTACAGGTGGCGCTAAACAATGCTCTATGTATTATTGCCATACCTTCCAGACATGTTATTTCATCAAACCTGCTGCCCTCCATTGTTACCATTCTGTTCAATGGGACATTTTAAAGCCCTTCTGATTCGTCGCAAAGCCATGCACCAAACAGCACAGGGCTTTCTTGCAACCAAGTTCAAGCCACACGGGTCTCCCCCCCAAGCTGTGTTCAGCAAAGCTGCTTCTACTAACCACACAGAGGATAGATAAGAAGAGTGACTTTGGAGAGAAATCCTTCTCCATTGTTAGGGCCAGTCTGTGGAATTACTACATATATACCCTGAAAATTAAATCAACTTAGCTCTGTTCGGGAAGCATCTACAGTCCTGGGGTCTGATTCACAGAGATAAACTTACACTTTGCAGTAAGTTGACTATTTTTTGGTATTCAGAAATTACGATTTTAATTTTACTAACAGTAAATTTATAACTGTGGTGACTTTGCAGTCGTGGCAGAGAAATCCACACATAAAAAGATACTGCCATCAGTGTGAAAACAAACCTTACTAAAAAATGTACATTTACCTTTGTGAATCAAGCTCCTGGGTGTTTAATTGCATAATGTTTACCTTTCTATAGTAACTTCCATTCCCTTGTCGGCGCATTTCAAGCTATTGCTATAATGGTTACATTTTTACTTTAGAGTATCCATGATTTTCATCAAATAGCTCTTTCTTCATGGAAGAACGGCTTGCTCTTCACTGTTGGGATGTAGCTTTACTTTAGTATAGGTGGATGGGAGGTGTAAGTAGAATGTGGGGAGTACTGTGATGCAAGGAGTAGAATATAGTCATTTGAAAGGGATGAGGCAGTTGTTGTTAGCCTGCATCACTGCCAGTCCTGTTTCAAAGGTACTCCAATAAATTCAGAGCATCAATATTTACCTGTGTGACAAATATCTTTCCATTGGTGATGAGTGACTGGCACAGCCTCTCAGTGCTCTGTCTTCGGCTACTCCGTTTCTTGGGACTTCAGAGACGGATTTCTCAGTGGTAATTCAGCCATGCCAGTAGTATTACAGTGGAGTTATGATCCGGTGGGTAACTGGTGCCTGTGATCCTTATGAGTTGTATTTGCTGCCTGTTCTGCCGCTATTGGGCTTGTAGACTTGTATTGGTAGACCCTTTGATGTCACTGCATCCACTGTAGCCTTAAAGCCGGGTGTTTATCACCTACAAAACAGGATGAAGCATTCTTGCCACATGCAGTCATCACTGTCATCTTTGAGGGTTTTCTAGAGGCGTTACTTATGCACACTGTTAGAAATGGGGTCTTTGGTTGGCAGTCAGGTTATCCCCTGCCCAAGCAAGGACCCTCACTCTAGTTAGGGTAAGTCACACACAATCCAAATCATCCTGTGCCCACCCTCTGGTAGCTTGGCACTGAGCAGTCAGGCTTAACGTAGAAGGCAATGTGTAAAGTACTTGTGCAATAAATCATGCAATACCACCTTATAAACACCACAAAAATACACCACACAGATTTAGAAAATATAGAATATTTATCTAATTAAATTCAGGTCAAAACAATCAAGGTTTGATAGGTACATGTTGAAATATCACTTTAGAAAATTATAAAAAGAGTTTTAAGTTCTTAAAAAGCAATGTGTCTCTTGCAAGCACAAAGTACCTGGTTTGCATCTGAATTATCCAAACGGGACCGCAGAGGAGGAGGTGCGTGGAAAACGGGGAGGTGTGCGTTGGTTTCTCATGGGTCAGTGATTTTCCACGCAGAAAGGGCTTTGCGTTGATTTCCGGCACACAGGCTTGGATCCTCTTCGGGTTGCAGGGTACTTGGATGCCCCAGGGACGATGCAGAGAAATATTGGGCGAGCAGCACGAAGTCACAGGAGCTGCGTCAATCCGGTGGGCAATGCAGGGAAATTTCTTTCACACGCCAGGCACTGCATCAATTTCTCTTTGCAGGAAGTTGGGCTGCGTTGTTCCGGCTTTGCAATGCGTAAATCCAGTGCGCCGTGCATTGAAGTTCCGGTCACAACGCTGGCGCTGCGTCGATCTCCACTCGGGGAGCCGGGCTGCGTCGTTCTGGTTCGGCGTGCAGTGATTTTCTCACTGAAGTGCAGGCTGTGCGTTGATTCTGGAAGGTTGTGCGTTGATCTTCGCCGCTGTTAGAAATGGGGTCTTTGGTTGATAGTCAGGTTACCCCCTGTTCAAGCAAGGACCCTCACTCTAGTCAGGGTAAAAGAGAATCACCATAAGCTAACCCCTGCTTACCCCCTTGGTAGCTTGGCAGAGCAGTAGGCTTAACTTCAGAGTGCTAGGTGTAAAGTATTTGTACCAACACACACAGTAACTTAATGAAAACACTACAAAATGACACAACACCGGTTTAGAAAAATAGGAAATATTTATCTAAACAAAACAAGACCAAAACAACAAAAATCCAACATACACAAGTCAAGTTATGAATTTTTAAAGATTAAACTCAAAAATAGCGCTAAGAAACAAAATTGCTTCGATGAGATGTTAACACGGCGTTGTGACGGATTCGTTCCCAACAAGCTGACACCAGCGGCGCCGGAAACGGGGTCGTGTAGACTCCCAAGTACAGTACCTTTGGTGAAGAATGAAAACAAGCCGATGCGCGAAGTCGAGAATCGCGGAGTCTGTGCGAAATGTTGAATCCACGCACTTCGAGCGGCGTCGGTCACGACGTGGTGTGGCGACTTCCACGGAGTCGCGGAATTCAGCGGGGATGCAGCGGCGTCGGGCCTGCGAAGAGCGTCGCGTTCCAGCAAAGGTCACGGCGTCAGGTGCAGGCAGCGTTACCGGATTGAGCAACGGCGTCAGTCCGGAGACGTCCGAAGTCGATTTCCTTGGATTTCCACCAGATTTTCTTTCAAGGGCCCAGGGACTGGATAGGGCACCCCTTGTCAGAGCAGGAGTCTCAACAGGGACTACAGGTGCTGTCAGAGAGAAGTCTTTGCTGTCCCCGAGACTTCAAACAACAGGAGGCAAGCTCTAACTCAAGCCCTTGGAGATTTCTTCACAAGATGGAAGGCACACAAAGTCCAGTCTTTGCCCTCTTACTCTGGCAGAAGCAGCACTGCAGGAAAGCTCCACAAAGCACAGTCACAGGCAGGGCAGCACTCCTTCCTCAGCTATCAGCTCTTCTCCAGGCAGAGGTTCCTCTTGGTTCCAGAAGTGTTTCTAAAGTCTGTAGATTTGGGTGCCCTTCTTATACCCATTTTAGTCTTTGAAGTCACCTTTCTTCAAAGGGGACTCACACCTACTTGTGAAATCCTGCCTTGCCCAGGCAAGGCCTCAGACACACAGCAGGGGGTTGGAGCCGGCATTGTCAGAGGCAGGCACAGTCCTTTCAGATGAGAGTGACCACTCCACCCCTCCCTCCTAGCAGAGATGGCTAATCAGGAAATGCAGGTTACACCCCAGCCCCCTTTGTGTCACTGTCTAGTGCGAGGTGAAAAACAACCCAACTGTCAAACTGACCCAGACAGGGAATCCACAAACAAGGCAGAGTCACAGAATGGTTTAGGCAAGAAAATGTTCACTTTCTAAAAGTGGCATTTTCAAACACACAATCTTAAAATCAACTTTACTAAAAGATGTATTTTTTAATTGTGAGTTCAGGGACCCCAAACTCCACATGTCCATCTACTCTCTAGGGGAATCTACACGTTAATCATGTTTAAAGGTAGCCCCCATATTAGCCTATGAGAGAGACAGGCCTTGCAACAGTGAAAAACGAAATTGGCAGTATTTCACTGTCAGGACATATAAACCACATTACTATATGTCCTACCTTATCCATACACTGCACCCTGCCCTTGGGGCTACCTAGGACCTGCCTTAGGGGTGCCTTACATGTAAGAAAAGGGAAGGTTTAGGCCTGGCAAGTGGGTACACTTGCCAAGTCGAATTTACAGTGTAAACATACACACACACAGACACTGCAGTGGCAGGTCTGGGACATGATTACAGAGCTACTTATGTGGGTGGCACAACCAGTGCTGCAGGCCCACTAGTAGCATTTGATTTACAGGCCCTGTCACCTCTAGTGCACCTTACTAGGGACTTACTAGTAAATCAAATAAGCCAATCATGGATAAACCAATTACATACAATTTACACGGAGAGCATATGCACTTTAGCACTGGTTAGCAGTGGTAAAGTGCTCAGAGTTCAAAAGCCAACAGCGACAGGTCAGAAAAAATAGGAGGCAGGAGGCAAAAAGATTCGGGATGACCCTGCAGAAGCAAAAGTCCAACACGACCCCCTACCAGCCTAAAGCCAGGGGAGAACAATCAATACCTTGATGTACTTCCCTGATTGGGGCGATAGAACAAGGACCCAGGCCCACAACAGCAGGGGCATGTTCCAGTTCTACGCCTTCCTGACTCCAGTTGGATCCCTCTGTCCATACTCTCAGGGCCCACTAAGCTAACCCATGGGGAACCCTTCTCCACATCTGCAGACACCATCTGTGCAGCACCTAACTTTACTTTGCTCACAGATGTATCCCAATGGCCAGATAGCACCACCAGGGCCAACACAGTGGTGTTGCCCACTGCACCCCCGGGGTGTGACTCTCGTCCCCCCCCCCCCCCCAGGGGCAACTCTGTCCACCAGGACAGCAAGCCACAGTGGCCCCAGACAACTCTCAGGGATGAGAGCCCGACCTCAGGCCTCTCCAAGCACTGTGACTGCGGAGAGTGGGGGGCAGTAGCCCCAGGTGCCTGGCACCCCTTGACCACTCTCTCTTCCACCAGGTCAGGGATGACAACCTCACCCTGGTCCTCCCCTCTGGGGCTCTGTACCCTCCCTGCAGAAGCGGCACCCCCAGAGTCAAAAACTGTCAGGGTGCTTGTAGAAGCAGTCCTGCACAATTCTTCCACCAGTGCAGGGATGTTAACCTGCAACTGGTCCTCCAACCTGGGGTCTGTACCCTCAGGTTGGACTAGGGCCAGGGGTGAGGCTTCCCTCCCCCTGCCCTCGCTTCTGGGGTCCTGCACCCCCCAACTAGTAGTGGCCCCCTAAAAAGACAACATGGGATGGTCACTGTTAGCAGTAGCCCCTTCCTCCAGGTCAGGGGGGCACCCTGAACCTGGTATTCAAGTCCAGGGTCTGTACCCTCAGACTGCACTACTGCCTGGCAACCCAGGACTTTCTGGGGGGCATACCTACCCCCCACCAGGTCAGAGTTTACCCTCTGAACCTGGTCATCCAACCCAGAGTCACCACCCTGCAGTTGAACCATTGCCTGGCACACCAGGACTTCAAGGGGGGCACACTTACCCTCCTTAAGGGCCACACCGTCCCCAAGGGCCACACAAAAGTGTGGCTGGCGCAGGTCTCCTGACCTCTGCCCATCTGACAGAGTCTGGATTCCCCCCAATCCAGAAATGGTCTCACCAAGGTCATTCATGGTGGGCTCTGCTCTCAGAGCTGACCCCTGACCCTCCAGGTTCTCAACTGGGGTCCGCACCCCCTCTCATCCCCCTGTCTGGACTTCTGCACCCCCTCACTAGGAGTGGTACTGCCAGACACCTAAACTGGTGAGACGCTGGCTACAGCCGCCCCCACAAGTTCTCCAGACACTGTGGGGTCTCCCTCAACAGATGGCCCTATGGTACAGGCTAGGCTCCCCTCCTGGTGTTCCCTCATGGAACCCTCCAGGACCTAGGACCGGATCTCGGGCACCTTGGGCCTCAACCCATCCCCATTCCCTCTCCTCTGAGACTGGAAATGGGGTCCCTCACCCATCCCACTACACTTTGACCTACCTGGGACACTACAATCCTTCCCTACCTCACCTGGTTGGGAACTACCTAGACCACTCCTCTCAGGAGCACCTCCAAATGCCTCTTCAGACTCTCTGGTACTCACCCAGAAGTCTGCCTCCATTGTAAGCTCCCTGGGGTCAGAGAACTCACACTCCACCTGGTGTTGGCGTAGCTCTGGAAAATAAGGACTAGACATATGCTCTCCAGCAATTACATCACTCAGCCCCTTACATGAATTAACCAAAGTACCCTTCACCCAACCATCCAGTGACTCTGCTTTGAAAAAGCACCCTACATCACCCGCCTGAGACTGGTGAAACAGTACCTGACTGTCCCTGACACTCAACCCACACTCTTCTGGGAGGTCTTCACACTCCATAACCAGGACTTCTACCTGGGGGGAACCCCTCTCCCTGTCACTCTCACCTAGAGTCAGTAGAGTGTCCCTCCCACCAGTAGGAATATGACTACCCATGCCAGTTCCCCAATCCATCTCAGGGACCCTGTGCATCACTGGAGCTATCTCATAGCCCTGAACCTCCTTGTGTGTGTTAACTCCCTCCTTCAAGTAGGGCACCACATCTCTGGGCATGTGCACTTCTTCAGCAGCTCTAGATATAAAATTGTTGCTGCCACCATTCCAGCTGGATTCAGCCCTCATGACTTCCAGGCCCTTCATTTTGAGCTCATAAGCCCAAATCCTCTTTTTGATCTCTAAGTCCCTCCTCCTTTCTTCCAACTCCTTCTCCCTTTGCATCCTCAACTCCTTGAAACGGCGAGCCCTCTCTGCCTGTCTGTCCTGTAACTCTTCAGGAGTCAGACCCTTGGATGACACCCTGCTACCCCTCTTGGGGACCCTACCCCCAGGAGTAACAGGTACCTCCACTACACCACTGTGTATCCTCTGCACTTCCCCACCCACATTCTCCTCCTCTGTGTGCCCTCCAGCCTTTTTGATTGTCACCCAGGCCCTCGGTGCCTTTTGCAGCTCCCCCTCCCTGGTGGAGCTCTCAGTGGGACAGTCAAGATCTTCAAGGAACTGTTTCAATTGAGCAACTGAGTACTCCTTCAGTTTCTCTATTTCAAACACAGCTCCAGCTGTTGCATCTCCAGATTGAGACATGATGGTCACAAGTGCAAAGTTCCAAAGGCAGAAAATAAGTTCCCAATGAAGTAAAAAGAATCAGTCAAGGGATCAGCAAAATCATGGAAGTAGAATAAAAAGAGTCCCAAAGAGGAAAAATCGAAGATCACCAAACAAGTAGTATGTGGTCACATAGTGGTCTGAACTCAAACAGTAGTGTACACTTAATTACTGTATGTCAAGTACAAATACAAGTCCAAATCCCAACCGCTGATCACCAATGTTAGAAATGGGGTCTTTGGTTGACAGTCAGGTTACCCCCTGTTCAAGCAAAGACCCTCACTCTAGTCAGGGTAAAAGAGAATCACCCTCAGCTAACCCCTGCTTACCCACTTGGTAGCTTGGCAGAGCAGTAGGCTTAACTTCAGAGTGCTAGGTGTAAAGTATTTGTACCAACACACACAGTAACTTAATGAAAACACTACAAAATGACACAACATCGGTTTAGAAAAATAGGAAATATTTATCTAAACAAAACAAGACCAAAACAACAAAAATCCGACATACACAAGTCAAGTTATCAATTTTTAAAGATTAAACTCAAAAATAGCTCTTAGAAACAAAAATGCTTCGATGAGATGTTAACACAGCGTCGTGACGGATTCATTCCCAACAAGCCGACACCAGCGGCGCCGGACACGGGGTTGTGTAGACCCCCAAGTACAGTACCTTTGGTGAAGAATGAAAACAAGCTGATGCGCAAAGTCGGGAATCGCGGCGTCTGTGCGAAATGTTGAATCCACGCACTTCGAGCGGCGTCGGTCACGACGTGGTGTGACGACTTCCACAGAGTCGCGGAATTCAGCGGGGCTGCAGCGGCGTCTGGCCTGCGAAGAGCGCCGCGTTCCAGCGAAGGTCACGGCGTCAGGTGCAGGCGGCGTTACCGGATTCAGCAGCGGCGTCAGTCCGGAGTCGTCCGAAGTCGATTTCCTTGGATTTCCTCCAGCTTTTCTTTCAAGGGCCCAGAGACTGGATAGGGCACCCCTTGTCAGAGCAGGAGTCTCTCCAGAGACTCCAGGTGCTGTCAGAGAGAAGTCTTTGCTGTTCCCGAGACTTCAAACAACAGGAGGCAAGCTCTAACTCAAGCCCTTGGAGATTTCTTCACAAGATGGAAGGCACACAAAGTCCAGTCTTTGCCCTCTTACTCTGGCAGAAGCAGCACTGCAGGAAAGCTCCACAAAGCACAGTCACAGGCAGGGCAGCACTTCTTCCTCCGCTATCAGCTCTTCTCCAGGCAGAGGTTCCTCTTGGTTCCAGAAGTGTTTCTAAAGTCTGTAGATTTGGGTGCCCTTCTTATACCCATTTTAGTCTTTGAAGTCACCTTTCTTCAAAGGGGACTCACACCTACTTGTGAAATCCTGCCTTGCCCAGGCAAGGCCTCAGACACACAGCAGGGGGTTGGAGCCGGCATTGTCAGAGGCAGGCACAGCCCTGTCAGATGAGAGTGACCACTCCACCCCTCCCTCCTAGCAGAGATGGCTAATCAGGAAATGCAGGTTACACCCCAGCCCCCTTTGTGTCACTGTCTAGTGCGAGGTGAAAAACAACCCAACTGTCAAACTGACCCAGACAGGGAATCCATTTAACCATTTATTTAATTGTTATTAGCCTATCCGGCCTTAACAATAATCACACAATAGATATCAATCCCTCGAACTCAATAAAAATCACGTTAAATAAAACATCTCAATAAAAGGAACTATGCTTGAATTTGATTTAACATGTGCCAAAATGTATCCAATTTACCATGCATTATCGTAAAACCTGATTTGACCATAATTTACATAAAAGCTTAACTTATTCTAGAAAAACATGATGAGTCTAATATTTAAAATGTCTTATTATGGGACGAGTCATTTGAGGCCTTGCGTTGCCTTCCAGCCATTTAATAAAAGCCCGAGGCCTAACCCAGTTTACACTACCCTGCACCGATTTCCCAAGCTAAATAGGTACGGGATAACATAGGCTATTGTGCCTGTGCCAACTGTAGGTGCATTGATAGACGTAATTTCCATGCTTCCAAGATATAGGTTGAGACCTTTGTCACAATGTATTTCTCATCTGAACGCATACATAGCGCTTCCGCCTCCTTGCACTTCCTAACTCCGGAAGTTCTGAAAAGTGGGCGAAGGTACAATTTACGGAGTCTGAGCGTAAAGTGGCATAGTAAAAGGAAGTGGGAAAGTGTTTCCGGACCACCATGAAGGCATGGACAACATTCTAAACTACTCGGAGGAGCGGATTGCCATCTGTTGACCACCGCTGTCACTGGTAGTGTGCCCATACGGAATTTAAAGTAGAGAGCCCTTTTTTCCTCCGGATAAATACTGTCTATGAATGATGCTGGTTTAAGCTCTTGGTTAAACAAAATATACCGCTTGAATAAAGGGCTAAATGACTCGCACATAATCTCTGTCTTTCGCTCCCAATATGCCTTTTTTATGACAGCTAGACTAGGCCTTCCGATTTTTTCTGGATGGAGCCAAAAGTCATCCTGGCCGATAGCAGCCAGGATAGTTGAGATATGTTTGAACCAGGGCAGTTTCCGATGGTTTTGCAGCTTCATGATATCCTTAAGTACATCTCTGAATGGTTTAAGAGCCTCTTTTGTCCAAATACGGATCCAGTATCTTACTGGAGCCAGAGCGATGTAGTCCTCAACCTTTCTCATCTGTAGATCAATTCTTATTGCGTTCATTGGTGTAGCATTACCTAGACAAAGTAATTGGCGTAAAAATTTGTTCTCGGTTACTTGTATTGATGGAATCTTTCTGAATCCCCAGATCTCTGCGCTGTAAAGTGCTGCGGCTCTTGCTTTTGTTTTGTATGCAAGCAGTGCAGAGCTCACGGAGTGATTGCCTGTAGCCTTGGCAAATCTGAGTACTGCTCCGGCTTGTTGGGCCAAGGAAATTCTGCTTTTGTAGATTTGTGGTTTCCATGTCTGTTTTTCATCTAATCTGCAGCCCAGGTAATCATAGGTGGCCACTCGGGCCAGAGGCTTATTATTTACCCTAAAAGTCGATTGCAACGTCTGTTTTTGGTTGAGAATCATAAACTTTGTTTTCCCCTCATTGATTACCATGCTCCTTGAGGTACAGAAAGATTCAAAGCCCCTAAGTAGACCATGCATTGCTATCTCTGTTCTTGCCAGTAATACGGCGTCATCAGCAAAGAGCAAGATAGGTATACTTTCATTGGCTAGTTTTGGCACGTCCAGATTTAATTCCTTCAAAACTTGACTTACTTTATTTATATAACAATTGAATAAGGTTGGGGCCAAAACACAGCCTTGTTTTACACCTCGCTCAATTGGAATTTTGGCCGTATAATCATTTCTCGTAGAGTATCTGACCCTGGCAGTGTTTCCTGTATGCAATAGAATTAACAGCCTTAAGATTTTTCCCTGTATGCCCATGTCCGACAATAGCTGCCATAATGTTTGGCGATTTACGCTGTCGAAGGCTGTTTGGAGATCCACAAAGACCAGGTATAATGGACTGTTTTTAAGGGTGGTGTATTTAGCACAGATCATGTTTAGCTTAAAAAGTTGATCTGTTGTACTTTGGCCTCTCCTAAAACCAGCTTGGTGTGTTGATATTAAATCTCCGTCCTCTAGCCATTGGTCTAGACGCGACTGAATCAATTTGGCAAAGATCTTTCCAACACTATCAAGCAGTGAGATAGGTCTATAATTGCTCACCATGTCCCGAGGCCCTTTTTTGTGAATTGGAACGATTATTGATTCCTTCCAAGAAGGAGGGATTGCCTCATAATGCCAAACACTGTTGAATAGACGGGCTAGAGCAGGTAACCATAACGTTAGCTGGTTACGGTAAGCATCTGAAGGGATGCCATCTGGGCCTGCAGCCTTATGCGGCTTTTGAAGGAGGATGACTTGTTTAATCTCTTTTTCACTGAATTCCGGTATTAACTTCATTGCACGTGGAATGACGTGGGCTACTTGCGTGGAATTTGTGCTGGAAAATTCGTTAGAGACTAGTGCATTCTGGATTCCGTTTACCGATCTAAAAAGACAATTTGAAGATGCTGCGTGGGTCTTTTGAAGAGGAAATACTTTGCTTAATCTTTGATTTCTGCCTCCCAGCCCTTGAGTGAGGATGTTTGGGTTAGTGGCCATCCCTGGTTCTGTCTTGGCCACTTCCTGATACAAGGCAGTAAAGTGCTTTACCCAAAGTTGAGGGTTAATATTCAGTTCTAGGTTTTTCGGGGGGCCTTCGCATCCCCACCTGACTATCTCCCAAAACTTTTTGGGGTTCCCTGCCGTTATTGCTTGCAGTAAAGTTTTCCAAAGTTTATGTGGAAATATCTTCCTTTTGTATCTTAATAATTTTTTGTACTGTTGCCTACATCCATGAAAATGTTGCTCGTTGGAATCATTCAAGTGCCGGTTCTTCAGTGCTTGTGATAAGGTCTTTTTTAGCTTTAAACATTCTTCATCGAACCAGCCCTCCATCATTTTAGGATTGATTTGAGGATGCTTGATCTTTTCCTTTTTTGTTTGCAGTAGCAGATTATTAAAGTTATGCAGGAGGGGTATAGCGTCATTATCTGATGGGTTTAAGAACGTGCTAAGTAATGACAACCAGGTTTGGCTGGGAACATTCATATAAGGTTCATCCTCATTTGACCTTAATATGTTTTTCCTGTTTGGTCTCATAGTTATTGTTAGGCTATTTCCGTTGAATGGAGACTCCGCCTTCCCTGGGCTCGCGTCCGGATGGACTATCTCCATTAGCAGTGGGTCGTGATCACTCTCGATTCTGTCCCTTATTTCCATATCGATGACATAATGCCAGGCTTCGATGTTTATTGCCATATAGTCAATTATGCTTTGCCTTTTTCCAGTTCGAAAGGTAGATTTAAAGGTTTTATCTGACTTTGTTCTCCCATTTAATGTGCGAAGTCCTCCTTCTATTAATGCTTCAAAGATTAATTCTCCTTTCTTGGAGTCATTACAGCGTTGGATAAGAGGCGTTGGGATATTCCAAGCATAATCTTCCTCTGCTACTTGTTCGTCCCAGAGGATAGAATGAGGTTTAGTGTTGAAGTCACCACATATCAATAAAAAGGTTTTACAAGGTTGGAGAGAGCGATTGTTCGTGTGGCCTGGTACTGGGTTCCTCCGATCCATGGTTCTTTTGTTTAGGATATGTTCTTTAAGGAGCCGCACCCCTGGCATAACTTGAGCCCGGCTGATAGGTGGGAAGTACACATTTACTATTTCCAGTGACCATTCCTCGTATTTGACTGCGAGCGTCTGGATTCCCTTGCTTTGTACGGTGTGAGTTACTACGGAGTTCCTCAGTAATGAAGTTCTAATCCAAATACTCAGACCTCCCAAGGGTCTTCCTTTTTTTTGCTTGATTGCAGGTGAGTGGAAGGTGACGAACCCGTCTAGGTCAATAGCATGAGTAGACCAAGTTTCTTGGAAGCAGCTGATGTCTTGTTTTTTAATAAATTCAACCCAGTCTTTATCTTCCATTTTGTTTTTTAAACCTGCTATGTTCCAGCTTAGAATTTTTAATATGGGACTGATTTTATTTTTTATGTTCGAGTTATCCATTTTTTGCTACGAGCTTTTAAATGATTGCTCTTTGCAATTCTGTAACTGTGGGGGATTACCCCTACTGTTTCTAGGGGAATTAGCTACCAGGCGGAACCTCATATTACTCAAGTTTGTTCGTTCAGGGAGTTGTTGTTTGGAGCTGATTGCTCCCTGAAGTATCGAGCCAGAATTGCCTTTTGCCTCTTGCCTACGCATCATGTTTCGGTCTGTAGCTTTTTCAAGAAGTATTGTTGGATATGGTTCTATTTGCGGAGTAGCAATGGATATTCCCCAGGTCTTCATCGTGTTTGAACATTTTAAGATCTGTTCTGCTATCCAAGGTGAGGCCCAGACTGTTTCTGTTGATTCCCCGTTCTCTAATTCTTTTTTTGGTATGAATCTTACTGAAAGGAGATCTTTAGTTGTTACATTCTGTAAGGCTGGCAGGGAGTTGACAAGACATAAGATGTTGGACCTGTTCAGGATGTCGTGACTTCCTCTTGAGGAGTACTCAGGCATGAACAAGATCGTGGCTTCGGGCTTTTTCGTTGTTTCAGACCGGATCACAGTGTGCCCGCCACCTTCCTGCGACAGTCTTTCTTGGAGTTGGGTGTTCTCATTTTGTCTGTCTTGAGTGGTAGCTGCACGACTAGTAAGTGTTCGATTTACCTGGCCTTTTTCCCTCCCCAGTTTCACTTCTTTGTTCCTTTGTTCTTCGTAGGGTTCCCTTTTTGGAGGCCAATTGTCCCTTTTTCCTTTGATTTCATTGGTTTCCAGGTCCAGAGCTGGGCGCGATGGTGCAAGCGAATCAGTGATCCACCCAGGCTGGTTGCTGAGATTATAATTTCCAGGGCTGCCCTGAGAACAATATTTTGCCTTTGTCCGGGGTGCGGGAACTGGAGCTGTTGTATTGTCCACGCACATGGTTGTTCTTATACTTTGCTCGTTTCGTATATACTCTGGGGTCTCTGCCCTACTATTTTCGCCTTTGCTATTATCTTGTTCTGCCCCCTCACTAGTGGAGTTCGGAGGCGGCTGGCATTTTCCGTAGTGGTCTTCTACTATGTTTGAGTAGTGTACCTGAACTAAATGTTCAGTTTTTGTAGCTGGGAGGTGCTTATCGATACAAATGCTAGGTTTGGGTGTTCCTGGGCTCCATTTGGGTTGTTCGGTGGCTGGAGGATCATTTACCTCGTTTATCCCATGGTTTGTTCCAGGGTCTTTTCCGGACCACCTTTCTTTGTCTAAGTCATGCCCAGATGCTTGGTGTCCCCTGGGACCAGTGGGTATGCGGTTTATATGGGAATGGTGAGTGCAACTTTTGTCGCACAATAATCCGGGATTTTTATTTATAAAGTTAAAGACTTTATCAGTGGGTTTCTCAAAACTCTCCGACTTAATGCTTTTATCTTTATACTGACGTTGGGCGCTCTCATCACCTGTGTTCCTGATTTCTCCTATTAAGCCTATCTGTTGTAACATGTTTAAGGCCTTTCCTGCTGGTGCTTTTTTTTTTCCTCTAGCTTTCTTCCATGTGTTTTTCCATCTGCCTGTTAGTTGAGGCCTTTTACCCGGTGGCCTTTTTTCTACTGTGTTTGGGACTTTGCTTCCAAATTCAGGACTTCCATTTGTTCTCTCCCTCTTAGGTGTCTGTTTTTTTGCATCTGGATAGTTCTCTCTTCCTGGGCCGAAGTGCCTTTCTATATTTTCTTTGTCTGCTGGCCCTTCAATTAAACTAGATTCTGTTTTTCCTAGCTCGTGAATGCACCCCTGTGTGCTTTTAAGGTTGTGTTTGCAGTCTTCGATTATGTCTTTGATTACTTTTGGGACTTCCAATAGTTTTTCCAGCAGCGGTCCACAAACTTGTCCATCCAACTTGTCCATTTTATCGGCCACTGCTTGATGCAACAGGTTTTCCCTAATTACGCCCTCTACTAGGGCCATCCTGTAATCTATAGACTGTATTGAGGATGTAAATTGTTTGGTCAGTTCAAGTTGATCATCAAATTTTTGAGACTGGGCCATGATCGTTGCTGCGATTGAGCCCAGTGTTGCACATATAACTTTCATGATACTAAGAATTGGTTGGTCTAGTGAGGGGTCATCTCCGTTTCCACTTTGTTCGTTGGTTATCTGACCTTCTGAATTTTTACCTTCCTTTCCTCTGTGGCCTATGATTATACTACCTTCCAGGAAGTTTAGGTCTTCTGATGTTATGCTGTTTAGTTGAGGGTCTGTGTTGCCAATAACGGAGTTGTCGAGTGAGGACAGCTCCAGACTGAAAGAACTACTGTTGAGTCTGCCCAGCATTAAATTAGTTTTAACAATTTGTCTTCCGCAGTGAAGCTGTGGCGCTGGGGTTTTATGGGTCTGTTTAGATGGTGAGCAGTCTGTTTCTGGACCCATTACATTTTGGAGCGCTGTGAATTCTGCTTGGGCACATTGTGGAGAGGATGTTAGTGAAAAATTCCCGGAGTTCAATAGTCCCGTTTGGGGGTCAGGATAAGGTGAATCGTTACCTTTTCTTTGCTCTCCCGAAAAGTTGCTCCACTTTGGGGGGTTATTTAACTCCACTTCACCATCCCCAAGAGGATTACTCATTGGGCAGAATAATTGCGATAAACCAAACGGTTGCTGTTGCTGCTGAAGTGGGCGAGTATCCTGGAGCCCGGTCGCTGGTAGCTCCAGTTCACCCCCCCCCATGTTGTAGCCACCCACTCCCCCCGATGGCTGTGATCGGAGGCCAGTGGCTTTAGGACTTTGCGTTTGCGGCTGTTCTGAGGTCAGGTTCACTTGGTTGTAATAGTTAGTGATAGTATTTGTTTTTGGTCTAGTTTTCCTTGCTCCCGTAGATCCACCCGGGCCCGGGTGCGTCGGTGTATACTTATGTCCCCTGCACAGAGGAATTAGAAGGCCCCCCACAGTTTCGCCTACAGTCTCTCCTGCATTCGGTAGGGCACCCCCTATATCGTCAGAGTCAGTATGGGCTGGCAAGCAAGGCAATGTCACCACATCTAATGTCCCGCCTGACTCTTCTCCTGGCTTGGAATCACTTTTGTTGGTGGGAGACCCGAATTGGACACCCTCTGCTGTGTCTGCTGTGTCTGCTGTGTCCTCACCTAGGTTTGCGAATCCCCCCTGGGATTGCTGGATGGTTCTGGGGTCCTGGTCCTGATCCTGGTCTAACCCAAGGCTTTGTAGACTTTTGAGCTCCTGCTCTGATCTTTGGGAATCCGCTAGGTGAGTGAGCGCCTTGTTGGCCTCCCTAGCCTTCTTTGTTTTTCCTCTTGTCCCAACCATCCTCTGGTTACCGTTCGCCACTCCCACGTACCCCACGTACCCCTCCCCTTGGCTCCTTGGTTCCTTACTGGGTTCCTTCCTTGCTTGGTCTTTAGAAGAGACCACCAACATCAACGACAAGTCCAAGTCCAAGGCCAAAGGCCAGCTAGGGCCAACAAGGGCTATGGCTAGAGCTGTTGCTGTGGCTGCGGCTGGGTGAAGCTGGGTGAGGCTGGGTGAGGCGGGTGAGGCGACGTGGCGCGGTTGGGTACCGATGCCGGAGCTGAGGGCAGGGGCAGGAGCCGGGGAGGGAGGCAGGAGAGGGGTTCAACGGCCAGGATGGACTCCCTCCCCCCCACGAAGTCTGCTTACCCGGTCCCGGACAGTCCCGGTCAGTCCTCACCCGGTCTGCTCTTCCGCTCAGCGTCTTTTCCAGGAGGGGCTGCAGGAGGTCACAGGGGTCCACAGGGGATGGCTCCTTCTCCTTCTCCTTCTCCTTCTGGCTCCCTTTGGCTCCCTTTGGCTCCCTTTGACTCTGGCTTCTGGCTTCTGGCTCCTCCAGCGCCCAGGTTATGCCAGGTCCTGCCGGAATGCCAACCTACAGCCGGGGCGCACAGAGATCCTCTGACCCCCAAAGGCCGCGACAACGCCGTGCTCCGCGCTCCGCGCTCCGTGCGTGAGCCGACCGGCAAGAGTTCTCCTTGGCCCCCAAAGCAGCAATAGTGGTTGTGGCAGTTGCGGCCGCGCTCGTGATCCGCGCTGCACTCGGCGTCGTGAACCACCCGGCGCCTACGTGAATACGTGCGTCTGTTTTCCCAGTATGCAGACTGAGCTGCCTCGTATCCAGGACTGGCCTGACAAACAAAAAATGGAACGCTTAATGCGCAAAAGACTGGCCGAGACACAGAAACAGCTTACTCTCCTGACGCCTACTACCCAATTGGCTGCTATGTCAGGGAATCCACAAACAAGGCAGAGTCACAGAATGGTTTAAGCAAGAAAATGCTCACTTTCTAAAAGTGGCATTTTCAAACACACAATCTTAAAATCAACTTTACTAAAAGATGTATTTTTTAATTGTGAGTTCAGGGACCCCAAACTCCACATGTCCATCTACTCTCTAGGGGAATCTACACTTTAATCATATTTAAAGGTAGCCCCTATATTAACCTATGAGAGAGACAGGCCTTGCAACAGTGAAAAACGAAATTGGCAGTATTTCAATGTCAGGACATATAAACCACATTACTATGGCGGTCATCCTGACCGCGGCGGGCGGCGGGCGGCAGTCGCCGCCCGTCATGCGGTCACCGCCAAATGGCCGCTCTGCGGTCAGAAGACCGCGGAAGACCGCGGATGCCATTCTGGCTTTCCCGCTGGGCCGGCGGGCGCCCGCCAAAGGAGCGCCTGCCGGCCCAGCGGGAAAGGCCCTGCAACAATGAAGCCGGCTCCGAATGGAGCCGGCGGAGTTGCAGGGGTGCGACGGGTGCAGTTGCACCCGTCGCGATTTTCACTGTCTGCTAAGCAGACAGTGAAAATCATGGTGGGGCCCTGTTAGGGGGCCCCTGCACTGCCCATGCCAGTGGCATGGGCAGTTCAGGGGCCCCCAGGAGCCCCACGACACACGTTCCCGCCATCCTGTTCCTGGAGATTCAGCCCATGCAGGGGAAATCCGGCGGGAATCCGCCGGATTCCCTTTTCTGACCGCGGCTTTACCGCCGCGGTCCGAATGGGCTGGGAAGCACCGCCAGCCTGTTGGCGGTGCTTCCGTGGTCCCCGGCCCTGGCGGTCTTGGACCGCCAGGGTCGGAATGACCCCCTATATGTCCTACCTTATCCATACACTGCACCCTGCCCTTGGGGGTACCTAGGGCCTACCTTAGGGGTGCCTTACATGTAAGAAAAGGGAAGGTTTAGGCCTGGCAAGTGGGTACACTTGCCAAGTCGAATTTACAGTGTAAAAATACACACACAGACACTGCAGTGGCAGGTCTGGGACATGATTACAGAGCTACTTATGTGGGTGGCACAACCAGTGCTGCAGGCCCACTAGTAGCATTTGATTTACAGGCCCTGGCACCTCTAGTGCACCTTACTAGGGACTTACTAGTAAATCAAATAGGCCAATCATGGATAAACCAATTACATACAATTTACACGGAGAGCATATGCACTTTAGCACTGGTTAGCAGTGGTAAAGTGCTCAGAGTTCAAAAGCCAACAGCAACAGGTCAGAAAAAATAGGAGGCAGGAGGCAAAAAGATTCGGGATGACCCTGCAGAAGCAAAAGTCCAACAGCTGCACAATGAGTTCTTTGCAGAGATGACGTCTTTATGGCTCTGAGACTTCAGGAAACAGGAGGCAAGCTCAATCCAAGCCCTTGGGGAGCACTTCTCAGCAGAGGGCAACAAGGCAGCAGGGCAACAGAAAGGCAGCAGTCCTTCTCAGAAAAGCAGTCCAGGGGAGTCCTTTGGGCAGCCTGGCAGTTCCTCTTGGCAGGTTACAGGTTCTGGGGCAGAGTGTCTGTCCCAAGGAGTATCTTGTCCAGAAGTGTCTGCGTTGGTAAGCTCAGAGGTCCAGTTTAAATACCCAAATGTGCCTTTGAAGTGGGGGAGACTTCAAAGAGTGTCTTAGAAGTGCACATGGTCCCCTTTCAGTTCCATCCTGTCTGCCAGGGTCTCAGTAGGGGGTTTGGCAGTCCAATGTGTGATAGCAGGCCACTGTCCTTTGACATGTAAGTGTCAGTCCCTCCAACCTCCCAGCCCAGAAAGACCCATTCAGTATGCAGATGTGTGCAGGTGTGACTGAGCCTCCTGTGTTTGGGGTTGTCTGACTGAAATGCACAAGGAGCTGTCAACTAACCCAACCAGACGTGGATTATAAGGCACAGAAGGATTTAAGTGCAGAGAAATGCTCACTTTCTAAAAGTGGCATTTCTAAAATAGTAATATTAAATCCAACTTCACCAGTCAGCAGGATTTTGTATTATCATTCTGACCATACTAAATATGACCATGTTACTCCTTTCAGATCAGAATCTATCGCTCAAACAGTATATGAGGGTAACCCTAATGTTAGCCTATGAAAGGAGCAGGCCTCACAGCAGTGAAAAACAAATTTAGGAGTTTTACACTACCACACACACATAAACTAAAGGTATATGTCCTGCCGTTTATCTACATAGCACCCTGCCCTATGGGTTACCTAGGGCCTACCTTAAGGGTGACTTATATGTAGAAAAAGGGGAGTTTAGGGCTTGGCAAGTACTTTTAAATGCCAAGTCGAAGTGGCAGTGAAACTGCACACATGCCTTGCAATGTCAGACCTGAGACATGGTTGAGGGGCTACTTATGTAGGTGGCACAATCAGTGATGCAGGCCCACTAGCAGCATTTATTCTACCTCCCCTGGGCACAAGTAGTAAATTTACTAGGGACTTATAAGTAAATTAAATAAGCCAACTGGGTATGAACCAATGTTGCCATGTTTTAATGGAGAGAGCGTATGCACTTTAGCACTGGCTAGCAGTCCTAAAAACAACAAAAACAGTGTGAAAAAGTGGAGGAAGGCAGGCAAAAAATTGGGGGTGAGCACCTAAGGCTATCAGGTCTAACACACACCCTCATTGTACAAGGGTTTCCAAGGAGATCCTGCATCATCAAAGAAGCCGGCACTGTACGTGCCTGAACACAATTTCCTCTCTCTTTGGTATCCAGCACCCGTGTGCCTGACTACTTTCCTCTTTCGTCCTGCTGATATCAGCGTTACCCAGTGCCGTTTGCTTCAGTGTGCACAGTTTTGGTGTGTGACACTCACACCTGTGACTTTTAAAATGTTCCGGTGTGTTCACCATTGGTGATGTGCACACCATAGGTAACGGCAAATCGAGAGATCGTATTTTTCCTACAACTTCAATGAGCGTACTCAAACCCAGAAGTTCACTGCATGAAATGTAGTATTGATACTGTATACTCAAAATTTACAGTTAATGTAGATTTAAGCGCTCATGTTTAAAATACGGTGTCCTGCATTACTTTATAGCACCGAATTACTAATAAATTCTGCTGCTACTCCGACGCAATCAATCAGCACTTTTATTTGCAGCACGTGGAGTTCGTGTGTTCTTAACTTCATATTTTGTAAAATAATGTATTGTCTAGCACTTGGTTTTGTTTTGTCGGCCGGATTTGTTTGATCTGCTTTCTACATGCTCCGGAGACTTCTTTCCCCTGCCAGTCCTGCCAACACCGCCTGCAGTGTGCACCATACTAGTTGGTGTGTGAAGTGGGTGGGAGCCTTAATCTTTGCACTCTCAGCCCATACAAAGAACTGGCACACACCGAAACTGGTTGCCTACTGAAACCCGGTACCTACGCACCCTTTGCCGGGCATCCTGGCACTATCTTTCCACAGTGACATCCACTGAGGACCCCTGGGACTGAACCTTCTAGTTGGAGAGTGGTTTAAAGGCAGCAGCGCACCTTTTTCATTGGTTCCTGGGACACGGGAGCTTTGTGATTGCAGTCAGCAGAACTTCAACAGCAACAACACCATCCCCGCCCCGAACTGGCAAGGGCTGTATTATCCCACCATTCTAGAGCAGTGAGAGACCTGTGGTGTGCATGTGTGCATTTAGGCAGATAATGTGCATGACAGAGAGAGACTTTTCTTAGGGGTACGGATTTAATGCTGGGTGTTTTTTAAAGAACTGTTTTCACTGGACAAATGCATGCAAACAAGTGTGGCACATTTACTATTTATTTATTTATGACATTTCTAAAGCGCACTGCACCAACTGGTGTCCTGGCCCTTGCCACAAACAAAAGATAGGTAGACAGATTGCTCAAACAAACTGCTATAAGACCCACCCAAGCTACTTGGGGAAGAGGCAGTTCTTACAGGCTTTTCTAAGTTGCAGAAGGTCATTCAGCAATCTAAGAGAGGCCGCAAGCTGATTCCAGAGTCTGGCTGCCCTGACCATGAATGTCCGACCACCTTGTCTGGCTCTCCTAAACTTGGCCACATGTGTCAGGTTAGCTGAGGAGGAACAGAGATACCTATTGGGAGTATATCTCCTCAGACTACTTCGTAAAGGAGCCAGCTTGAAACACAATACAAAGTGACTTGAACCAGATTCTTTGTTTTAGCAGCAGCCAATGTAAATTCTTCAATGCTAAGGAGGCAGAGGCCCTTCTTGGTCTATTCAGGGCATGTTGGCAGCCACCACTTGTACTCTTGACAACCAGAGTAACAGGTAGTCTGGAGCCCCTAGCAGAGGGCATTACAATAGTCAAGTCGAATAACAATGACACTACAAGGGCTTTAACTGAGGGACGGAGCACAGGGAGAATTTTCCGTAAAGCTCTCAAAAGCATGAAGCAAGTGTCCGCTGTTTTCTTCACGTGTTAGAAATTGGGTCTCTAATTGGCAGAGGTTTAAACCCTTGTCCAAGTAGGGACCACAATCCTAGTCAGGGTATGTCACAGTAGAATCCAAATTATCCTGTGCTCACCCTCTGGTAGCTTGGCACAGAGCAGGCAGGCTTAGCTTAGAAGGCAATGTGTAAAGTATTTATGCAATAACTCATACAGTAACACTGTGAATACACCACAAAAAGTACTCCACACCAGTTTAGGAGAATAGATATTTTTTTATCGGAATAAAATAAGACCAAACAACAAAAATCCAATTTGCACAAGTCAAGATATTGCTTTTTAAAGTTTTAAATAAGTCTCAATCCTTAAGAATCAGTGATTGTATCTGTTTAACACACAGTACCTGGGATGCTTAAAAAATAACGATGTACGGGGCTGCAGAGAAGGAGATGCATTGCAAAATAAGGCGTTCCAGTGGATTTTCCGGTGAGGCACAGATGATGCGTTGTTTCTTTCCACGCTGCAAGGTGATGTGTCGACTTACAGGAAAGCAGCCTTGGTTCCGAGAGGATGCACTGAAATATAAGGCGCTATGTCGGATTTTCTGGCGCAGCACAAATTATGCGTCATTTCTTTCCATGCTGCAAGGTGATGCATCGATTTCCAGGAGTGCTGCCTTGTTTCCTCACTGTAATGTGGGGCTATTTTATGCCCGGGGAAGATGCTTTGAAAATCCTGGACACCCTGATAAGAAGGAGCAAGCGCTGCATTGATTCGGTAGGCAATGCAGTGATTTTCCAGCCGCAAGGCAGGCACTGCGTCGATTCCGACAGGCATTGTGTCGATTTACCAATGCACTGGGATTTTCTTCTCTTTGGTGAAGTCTTGTTGAGACTTCAGAACATGAACCAATCTCACTTCAAACCCTTGGGGAGCACTTGTGGGGAAGGCAGAGTCCTTCCAGCTGAGTCCCTGGTCAGCAGGCAGCAGGGCAACAAGCAGGGCAACAGTCCTTCCAGCAGCAAAGCAGTCCAGATGAGTCCTTTGGGTAGCCAGGCAGTCCCTCAGACAGAGTCTGATTGAGGATCCAGAATGTCTTATATATACCAAAAATGCATTTGAAGTGGGGGAAACATCAAAGAGTGGTTTTGAAGTGCACAAGTTCCCATTTCAACCCAGTCCTGTCTGCCAGGAGCCCTGTGGTGGGTTATCAGTCCTTTGTGTGAGGGCAGGCCGCTGGCCTGCGAAGTGTAGTAGAGAGCATCTCCACCCTTCCTGCTCAGTAAAACCCATCTGTATGCAGATTAATGCAGATTGAGCTCAGTGTCCTGTGTTTATGGCTGTCTGGGTGGAATGCACAAGGGAGCTGTCAACCAGCACAGACCAGAAATGGATTGGTGAGAGGCTGTAAGGCACAGATGGCAGTAAGTGCAGAGAAATGCCCATTTTCTAAAAGTGGCTTTTCTAAAATAGTAATATTAAATCCAACTTCACTGCTTTTAAGCAGGAGTTTCTATTATAATTCTGACCATACTAAACACGACAGGGCTACTCCTTTCAGATCAGAATCTACCACTTAAAAGTATAGAAGGGCAGTTCTAATGCTGGCCTATGAGAGGAGCAGGCTTCCCAGAAGTGAAAAACAACTTTGTGAGTTTTTCACTACCAGGACATGTAAAACAGATAGTTACCTGTCCTGCCTTTTACTTACATAGCACTCTGCCCTATGGGTTAACCAGGGCCTACCTTAGGGCTGACTTATATGTAGAAAAAGGGGAGTTTGAGGCTTGGCAATTGGTTTTAAATGCCAAGTCGAAGTGGCAGTGAAACTGCACACACAGGCCTTGAAATGGCAGGTCTGAGACATGGGTAAGGGCTACTTATGTGGATGGCACAATCAGTGCTGTAGACCCACTAGTAGCATTTAATTTAAAGGCCCTGGGCACCTGTAGTGCACTGTACTATGTACTTACAAGTAAATTAAATATGCCAATTGGGTATGAGCCAATGCTACTATGTTTTTAAGTGGAGATCACATGCATTTTAGCACTGGTTAGCAGTGGTAAAGTGTCCAGAGTCCTAAAGCCAACAACAATTAGGTCAGAAAAAGAGGAGGAGGAAGGCAAAAAGTTTGGGGTGACCCTTCAGAGAGGGTCACTCTCCAACAACATGGCTCGCCATGCTGAGCTTGCTGTCAAACATAACCCCCAGGTTCCGAACCATGTCCACAGGAGTAATATTGCCATCTGATGTAAATGGCCAGAAATTAGAGGGGAGCCCCATTATTCCTTTATTACCTTAACAGCACAGCATCTCAGTCTTATCAGCATAAAATTTGAGGGAATTAAAATTGGATTTGAACCATAGTCCGATCCCTTGCATGCAGTCATGAAAAGAGGCCCGCTCCTGGCTGCCAGCTAATGACACCATCAGTTGTGTATCATCAGCATAATTGACCAAATACAAATCGTAGGATTTTATTAGTGAAAGTAAAGGAGCCATATAGATGTTTGAAAGAAATGGGCTGATAGTAGAGCCCTAAGGCACACCTTGTTTCAGATTCCTAACTCTGAGTGAAATGGAGGGAGCACAACTGTCTGACATCTGTTTGATAGATATGAACGAAATAATTTCAGAGCTGCCCTGCCCAACACAATTTCAGTCAGCTGGGAAAGAAGTGTATTGAGGCAGACCGTATCAATTGCGGCCGAGAGGTCCAACAGAATCAGCACCACTGATTGCCCCTCATCAGCCCTCATTCTGAGCCCATCAATGGCCATGAGCAGTGCCGTCTCTGTCCAATGCCCTAGCAGGAAACCTAGGCCCAGATTTAAGAGGGCCTAACGCCTCCTTGCGCCACATTAGCATCATTCTTTTTATGCTAATGTGGCCCAACAAGGCCAAAATCGCTGTGCCAGATTTACAAAGTGGCGCAATGCATACATTGCGCCCCTTTGTAACCGCTTGTGCCACATTATGCCTGCGCCAGGCATAATGTATGCAAGGGGGCCGTTCCCCTATAAGGGCGGGCCAAAAAAATGTCTCAATAAAATCTAAAAGATTTCTTTGTGCCA
Source organism: Pleurodeles waltl (assembly GCF_031143425.1). Lineage (NCBI taxonomy): Eukaryota > Metazoa > Chordata > Amphibia > Caudata > Salamandridae > Pleurodeles > Pleurodeles waltl. Next base: position 964,062,627 of record NC_090450.1, read on the forward strand.
TTTGTTTCAGCATTTTTAACACCTGTTCAGAGCAGGTGTTAAAAGGCGGCACACCATTGCTTACAATGGGCCTCTATGTACTGTTCAGGGTTAGAGCCAAAATGTTGACACTAGTGCCAAAAAAATGTATGCTGTTGCCCCCTCCCCTGCGCCATGGTGCGCCGTATTTTAAAGGGGGCCCTAAGGGGTGCAAGAAAAGTGGTGCTTCACCGGGTACTACCCCACTTTTCTTAACTCTGCCCCCAAGTTGATCCCTTTCCAACAGATTGTTGGCTCCAAGATATTGAGACAGTGCTTTACTTACAAAATGCCCCAGAATTTTCACAGTGTAAGACAGCAGAGATGTTGGCCAATAATTGCTCATAATGGACAAGTCCAAAGAAGGCTTTTTCAGAATGGGCGTCACAATGGCTTTTATCCAAGTGGCAGGTACCGAACCTGACTGTAGTGACTGAAAGCAAATTTACCAAAGCAGTGGAAAAAACTCATTATCCAGTTCTTTCCAGATATAGGCCCTCATTACGACTTTGGCGGTCTTGCAAGAAGACCACTGAAACTGCGGGCGCCACAATACCGCCAGTGCTGGCGGTATTGTTGGCTCCCTATTTTGACATTTCTGCTGGGCCAGTGGATGGAAACTGAGTTTCCGTATGCTGGCCCAGCGGAAAAGTCATCAACATTGCAGCCGGCTCATAATAGAGCCGGCGGCAATGTTGATGTGCAGCGGGTGCAGCAGCACCCCTCGCTCATTTCACTACCCGAAATGCACGATGGGGCTATGCCTGGGGGCCCCATGCACTGCCCATGCCAAGTGCAGTGCAGGTGCCCCCAGGGGCACCCCGAGTCCCCTTTACCGCCAGCCTGTCCACCCTGGGGACTCATATTCCTCAGGGCAGCACTGCTTGCACTGCTGCCCTGAGGATTGTGACCACCTTGCGGAAGCCTGGCAGTCAAGTGGAGGGGCCGGAAGTATGGCCATGTCTAATGCGCCACGGTCATAATTCACTGGAGAAACACCGCCAGCCTGTTGGCGGTGTTACCGCCAATGTACCGCCGGCCGCCAGGGTCATAATGAGGCCCATAATGTGGCAAGTGATCTAGGGGTTAGCCTAAAGAGGTGGTCATAGCTAGTGAGCGGAAACCTTCCTCCATGAATTGCCTAAAGTTTGGTGCAAAGTTCTGTGCCACGAAGCAAGGAAAGATTAGGGCACTCCATCTGACTATCAAAAGGAGGCTTAGTGGTATCTGAGGGTTTGATATCTTCTAAAATGTGGTTAATTTTTTCCTAAAAAAATATCGCAAGCGCAACACAGAAAGCTTGTGAAGGCGTAACCACCTGGTTCATGCAGGTCGGGTTGGACAACTCTTTTTTGATTTCAAACACCTTCCTAATGCTATTTGGGGCAGCCAAGATGGGGTTCATGAAGAACTCTGCTTTGGCCTCCGTGATTCCCATTTTGTATTTGCGCAAGGCCTCCTTAAGGGCTATTTTGTCATCCTCCCTATAGGCAAGACACAATTTTATTCCTGCCTTCCTGCAAGCTTGCTTCATAAGCTTAAGTGAGGCATTATACAAAGGAGCCAAAGGTTTCTGTTGTGGCTTTGTTACCCTTAAATGGATTACTAGGGAGTCTAACATTTCTGAAATTTGCTTCTCCAAAGCTACATAGTTGTCCTTGACTGACCTATTGAGGCCAATACCCCGAGCCAACTCAAAGATGGAATCACCCATACTCTTTAGCTTACTCCAGGGCCAGCTATGGCAGGACCTAACAGTGGATATTTCAAAGGAACCGCCTCACGACCCTGGAGTTGAAAAGAAATCAGGGTGTGATTGGTCCAGCAGATTGGTGAAATGTTGTCCACCGAAACTAGCCCTTCTGTGGCAAAAATAAGGTCCAAAATATTGCCTCCGTTATGGGTCGGCGTGGACTAACTGACACAGCTCTAAAATCATACAGGACTCTCGTAGGTTCCCTAGTGCAGAGGATGAGTCAGAGTCTGACCATAGATTAAAATTGCGGAGCACCGAAAATTGGAATGTGCTGTCCCCATATTGCTAACAAGCTCAATGAGAGGCTTTAAGTATGAAGTTGCAAGTCCAGGGGGATGATAACAAAAAATGCCAGAGCATAGGCAATCTCCGCCTTGCTTAAGAGAAAGACCTAGGAGTTCAGGGCCTGCAAGCTCATCCAGGCAGATCAGGGCAAAGTCCCACTTGTCCTGAAAGATAATGCCCACCCCCCTCTTCCTGTTCAGGCTGGGTTTGAAAAAGACCTTATAACCCAAGCAAGCTATGCCAGGTCCACCGCAGAATTAGCGGAGGTCCAGGTTTCAGTTAAGAAAAGCGCATCCCAATCTCCAAATTGGAGCAGCAAGTGAAATTCTGGTGCATGCTTTACTAGGTACCTTACGTTCAGTAGTCCACATCTTAGGGTGGTGGCCACTTGATTCTTATTGTTGCAAGCTTCAGCCCAGTGTAATATCAACCCCCCTTGCTGGTTTGGGGCCTACGGGAGTCCTCCCTCCAATATCCAATGGCTGTTCCCTGGAATACCGAGTACAGACGTTATGAATTACCTTATGGTCTGTGAATTGACTGGCAGCATGGCTGGCACTGTGTGTGGTCAGTGCATGGATGGATGCTGACGAGCTTGCCTTTGGCATGCCTTAGATCATGCCAGCATCAGTAATTTATAGTCTCCCCTGAACTACTAGACTGCAAACAAAAATGGCCACCAGGAAGTGGCTCGCTCTAACAGGGGGTCACTTCCCATACAGCGTGACCAATCAGTCATCCTCCTAAAATATTATTATTTTTAAAACAGCAGGGAAGTGTGCAAAGAACCACAATTTGTGCAAAGAAAGCTCTTTAACAACTTCTGTCAAGTTTAGTGAACGTATTCTAGTGAATTATGGGGGTGGGGGTCAGGGTATTTGAGTGAAATGGCCTTTACTTTTAACTTGTTATAGTTGTTTAATAGTAAAGAACTTGCTTTGTTTTGTCCTGTTATTGTAATCAATTGTATTTGTTTAAAATTACTTTAGTCTTTTTAGCAAGTTACAGGAAGCATGACGCAGCAGGGTGGTACATGCTTAAATAACACATTGCCTCTGTTTCTAGAAATGCAGTGATGTTCAATACCAAATTGATGGGCAATATTCATTTTGTGGTTGGGCCACCGGGTCGGAGGAACTCTGCATAATCTCTTGGAGAGTAAAGCTCTGTGAGGTCTAACCAACATTAGTTAATAGTAGGTATCTTCCAGGATAAATTCTAAATCTAATAAAAAATAATTTACAGTAACAGGTATAACAGTGGCCACACATTCAGCAAAAAATTTTACATCCGCATTTATTTATTCCAAGCCCTGATCATCCTATCAATGATTGGGAACTATGGAAGGAATGTTTTGAGGCACATATGGATGCCATAGATGGGGGGGGGGTGTTCTGCACTTACAAAAGAAATGTTCCTTGTTAAAACGTTGCGTAAGTTCAGAAGGAAGGAAGGTTTTGAAGCACTTACCATGACAAACTGTAATGGGAGAGGGTGGTGTGAAGGATGAATATTAATATACGTTTAAAATGCTTGACATAAGATTTGAACAGCATAAGAATGTAATATTGGAGAGGCACAAATTCTGTAGAAGGCATCAATTACCAGGGGAATCTGTTGAGAGTTTTGTGGGAGTGTTAACGACATTAGCTTTCACGTGTGGATAAATGGAATTCGAGGATGAGTTGACCTGTGATCAGATTGTCAAAAATACCAACATCAAAAAGGTTCATGAGGTCTTGCTTACTACTCCAAATTCAGCTTTGAATAAGCTGTGGAATTAGCAGCAAGCACTGAAAGTACTGCATCATACATGCTCAATTGTCGATGTTGCATGGCTCTAAAGAGTTAGTTGTAGTAGTGGGTCCTCGTAAAGGAAATAACAGTCAGAATTTACCAAATAAGAAAGGATTAACATGCTACAGGTGTAGGAGTACATCTCATTTGGGTAACTCACAGTCTTGCCCTCCAATAGATGAAGTGTGTGCATGTTGTAAAAAGAAAGGGCATTTTGCCAACGTAGTCATATCAAAAGGAAAGGAACAAAAGGTGTCATGAGCATGATGGCAACGTGACAGCTTCTGGGTCGAGTAACAAGAGTTGTATTTTGAGTCTAGAGGCGATGTTACAACATCCCATCTTTGAGGCACAAAACTCTGACAATAGTGTGTTCTTGGCAGATGTGCCAGGAATTAGAAGACCATACTGTCAAGTGAGTGTGAGTAATGTGGTGGTGAATATGGTGGCCGTTTATGGATCTCCATTCACACTTATGGGTGAGATGGATGACATTGAATTAAATAAATCAGTTGTCAATTCAGTGGCATGTGAGGGAAAACCTATAGAGTTATTGGGTGAATTCAATACCATATCTATTAAGGGAAATTCCTCTCCTGACATAGTATATGTTGCTAAATATAGATTGTCCTTGTTGGTATGGGTGGATCAGAGAAACTTGGAAATAATTCTAGACCCCAAAAATGCTGATTAGGTTCTATTAATGAAAGAATGCATGAGTGTTTGGGCAATACATTTATCTAAATGGGAATTGTAATTTCCTAAGGTTTTCACAGATAAGTTGGGAAGGCTGAAGAGATTTAAACACAAAATACACTTTAAGAAGAGGCAGAGCCAGTTGTGCATAAAATGAGAACAGTTACATTAATTATAAGGTTGGATTTACGGAAGTAATTAGATAGATTGGATCAAGACATCATCGAGCCCGTTGAAAGCTCAGAATGGTTGTCCCCAGTAAAACTTGTGCGCAAACCGAATGGTGTGGACTTAAGGGATCTAAAGAACAGGATTTGGGTGGACAGGCACCCCTTGACAAACATCACGTAAATGCTTTAATTAATCAGGTGGGCTAAAATATTTTCCACATTAGACATGGCATCCGCATATCATCAATTACTACTAGATGGTAAATCTTGCCAATTGACTTTATATATCACTCCAGAGAGAGAGCATTTAATTGAAAAACAATGCCATGCAGATGGACATCTGCATCAGCCATTTTTTTACGACTGATGGACATGCTATTTAAACATGCAGAAGGAGTTGTCTGCTTCTGAGATGACTTGATAATATATGCAAGTGATAAGACTAGTCATGACATAAAATTAGCCTTTGTTCTGTCTGTTCTATGGGACAAAGGTGTGACATTGAAGGCACATAAGTGTAGATTTCCATTGGACAGTGTGGATTATGTGGGGCACAAATTATCGGCTCATGCTGTGGAACCCAAAGCAAATCTAGTGAGAGCCATAGCAGATGCCCCGGTGCCTGTAGGAAACGGCCAGGTGCGATCTTTCATGGAGCTGATGGAAATGTATTCAAGGTTTATTCACACGTGCTGAGAGGATACACAATTTATGCCCTCTTCTGAAGAAAGGAAAGCAATTTGTCCGGGATGATGTGAGTGATAGAGAGTTCAAGGATGTTAAGATTTGTGTAACCAATGCCATTTCCCTCAAACCTTATGATACCAACAATAAGTGTATTGTAATCATGGATAGCGGTCTGTATGGTCTGGGAGCAGTCATAATGCAAAGAAGTAATGGAAAAGGTGAAGTTGTGGCTTTTGCAATTCATGTCTTAAGAGGTTCTGAGACATCTTATTTGATGGCGAAGTGCGAAGCCTTAGCATGTTGGAAGGGATTGGATTATTTCCACCAGTATTTATGGGGTTCTGAATATGTTGCATGGGTGGACCACAGATGCTTAGTCAATATATTCACCACACAAGGGGCAAGGAGATCCACATAAAGGATATTAACATGGCAATACAGGTTGCAGGAATATCACTATCATTTGGAATATATTCTAGGTGTCAATAATTTTTTGGTGGATTGTTTATTGAGGTTGCCTGTGAAGGATGCTACCTCAATTGAGGGGGAGGTAGTGATAAATGAACTTGAAATGTTACCAGAAATGCTATTTCTGAATCTGAATGGTTGGAGGTGTTGAAACATTATGTGGTCTTTAGTGATGTGATGGTCAATGTTAGAAAAGGACGGCCAAAGCATAAACTGTCCGATGCTGTTCTGGGTGAATACAGGCCTGAGAGCCCTGAATTGTCAATTTTACAGGGTACGTAGGCTAAAATTTTAATTGTCCCTGAATCTTCGAGGAGGGTTGTAGAATTTGAACATGAGGGCCATATGCGGATGCGTGCGACTAAGAGGAGAGTGAGAAACACATACTGGTGGCCGAGCATGAATAGGGAGGTAGAGAGTTTCATGAGGCAGTACATGTATTATGTTGCAGTGATAAAATTGAGATGACTGTGCCAAGTTCACTAAATGCTGTACCTGTTCCAGAAAAAGCTTGGTCAAAATTTGACTGTTGACATAATTAGTCCTGTAAAGGTGTGTGGTGGGCAAGTTGGAGGGTATGGCCAGGCACTGCATGATGGTTTTCGAGCTTTAGTGAGGCTCCGACAGGGAGGCCTGTCATTCGGCAACACCCACCACCATCAAAGCCTGATACAATGGACACGGAGTGAGAGGAGAGTGGCAGAATCGATTGAGCCCCCTGAAAACAGCGAGGACCTATTGTGCTGAAGGGGCTGCACACAGTACTCAGCCCTGCATCATGGCGTGGGACTGGGATGCAACGCAGGCCGGGTAGGAGGCTTTACTTAATATATGTGTCTATGTGGCTCAAATCGTATGGAGGTGACATCCTACCCGGCCGATGCTGGAAACACAAGTCCCTTGCGAGGAAGGTGGGGGCTGCCTTGTAGATCATCAAAGGCTTATTGAAGTGAGCACGGCCAATAACCCCCTAGGAATCTGATAAAAAATCCTGGCAGCATGAACTGAGGCTACACGTGGGAACTCTGGCCACTGGCTGTAGCAGCAGGATACATCCCAGTGAGATGTGGTGAGTACAGGAGGGGGCCATACCTCCACAACATCTCCACATACACCTCTTCCTTCTTTTCCCCCTCCCTTTACCCCTTTGTTAGGGGGACCGACGCCTGCTCAAACTCACAGTGGCCTATAGAGGAGGCACCCAGGAGGACCCAAGGCCCACTTCAATACTGTCTGTGACCTACTACACTGTTAAACGTATAGGGGCTACAGAGAGCAGATCATCACTGCTCCTGCTCCTCCTGTCTTCACTGTAGTGAATCTGCCACATCCTTTTTCCCCTCCGCCAGAATTTGCAGTACTGGGGGCGCAAAGAGGCCCCTCAGAGGCCAGAGGAATTCATGGCCTAGTGTGCCTCTGTGACTGGTGATGTGGATTTGGCTCCGGAGGCACAACAAACCTAAACACACCAGGCTACATTGAGAAATACTTCTCTGGTTCTGTGGGGCTGTTACTGTGCCTACAATTGGGAAGTATACTACATCCATGATACCACTTAGTATGGTCGTGATATGGTGCAACATAGAGGCACATCACTCTGGTTGCTTGTGCCCCGCCTAGGGAGGAGAGCACGGGTGAGGCGGGCCCTGATTCATCTTCTCTAACGCCTGTCCATATTATTTCTGGTGGGAAAACTGTTCAATGACAATCTGCTGGATGCAATTGGCTCTTTTCCTTGTTCCAGAGGGCTGGGGCCCATGCTGTACTGCTCCCTGACTACTTCTTCCTGGTGGTACTGCTCATGCCACCCGAGGTCTACTGAGCAGGGGCCTGGGGGATAACAATACTTCCGGCAACATTCTTCAATACTTCTCATCTAGCAGAATCGAAGGCCCCACTACTGAGACTCACCTCACAACATGGGGCGGAAAGAGGGCACTGGCCCACATCTCCCGCAGGACAGATGAGAGAACGGTCCAGGAATCCCAGGAGATACCCCGTTCCTAAGATGACAAAATTATAGCTGCCTTAGCGGGATCCGCGCACTAGGGTGGGTGCAATGGCAATAGAATTGGGGCTAGTCCGATGTGATTAACGAAAATTAGCAGAGCGTGTCACCCACATGGAAGAAGAGCTTACAGGGGTGAACTAATAAGACAGGTCTGCTCCCTTACCACAAAGGTACAGGAATTGGAGGCCCAGGCTGAGTATTCAGAGGGCTGCTCCCGCTGAAATAAAATCAGCATAGTGGAGGTACCAGACAGGGCAGAGGACTCTGACCCTGTTAGATTTACTAGGGGACAGTGAGAAGATCCAGAGGACCCTTGTGCTGAGAACACTAAAAAGTACAGGCAGTGGGTGACCATCATTGGACAGAGGGTGGAGGCTCTGAGAGACACAGGAGTCAGATGGCCTATGGTGAGAAGTCACCTGGTGTCTGAAAAACAAGTAGTTCACCATGCACTTCACCAAGTAGTTGCAGTAGACAATTCTGATCGCCTGTGCAAGAGGGGGGGGGGTCTCAGGTTCCTTGAGAGTAGCTGTGTGTTCATCCATGCCTGTCTGCTAAGCAATGACCTGGAGTATTGGAATGAGGTGGAACGCAGGTCTCACCTGAAGATGTTGGGGCTGCCTGGGTGGTGTGTGTGTCCACCTGGTCAATGGCAGCCCGTCATGGTGATCAGGAGGCCCTTGAGCCTGAAAGAGTGGCCCAGGTGCCTGCCAGAAAGAGGAAGGGCAAGGGGTGTGGAAAACCCACCCCAGAAAATCCTGGAGGAGGCTGGACCTGAGGGGTATGCCCTGGAGCCGACAGGGGAACAAGTGGCTGAACTGGGTGCCCGAGCTGGCCCATTGGCAACTGGAAGGGGGTCCCACCAGAGAGGAATTCTGTGAGGCACAGAGGACCTGCCCTACTCTAGAGGGTCTGCGGCAGCAGGCTGCAGACCAGGCATCTGGCAAGGGGTCTGGATCACACTGGATATATTGGAAGGATGGCCTCTTGTATGGTGAGCCCAAGGTTGCTGGTGGTTCACCAGTGCTTCCGATCCTTCCTACTGGGTTTGGCTCATGATGTGCCTTTAGCTGGACATTTGGGGCAGGACAAGACCTTTGAAAGGATTGTCACCCACTTCTATTGGCCCCAAATGCGCAGGCACTCTGATGCATATTGTAGATCTTGCCAAACTTGTCAGGCAAGTGGCAAGACTGGGAGGAAGTGTAAGGCTCCCCTCCACCCTTTCCTGTGGTCAGCACCCCATTTGAAAGGGTGGATATTGACATTGTGGGGCTGTCCGAAGACAGCAATGGGCAACAGGTTTATCCTGGTCTTGGTGGACCATGCCACCTGGTACCCAGAAGCTATCCCTCTAAGATCAATCACAGCCCCTGTGGGGACCGGGCATTGATGGGGTTTTTTACCCACATGTGGTTCCCAAAGGAGGTGGTATCTGACAGGGGTACCAACTCCATATCTACTTATATGAAGTCTCTGTGGAAGGAGTGTAGGGTGACCTACAAGTTCACCACTCCTTACCACCCCTAAAGGAATGATTAAGGGTCTGTCAGTGCCCATGGGGCATAAATGGGACGTCCTCTTGCCATGCTTTCTGTTTGCTTACAGGGAGGTGCCACAGAAAGGACTTGGTTTTAGCCCTTTTGAGTTGTTGTATGGCCACCCTTTGTGGGGACCTCTAAATCTGGTGAATAAGGGCTTGGAGCAGTAAGCCCCCCAGGATGTGTTTAGTTACATGCTGGCCTTTAGAAACTAGACAGCATGCATCAGGAAGCTCGCCCAGGAGAACCTGGAAGCAAGCGAGGAAGACATGAAATGCTGGTATGACCAGAATGCCACTCTGGTTGAGTTTCAGCCTGGCCACAAAGTGTTGGTCATGGCCCCAGTGGAGGCTCGTGCTCTCCAAGACAAGTGGACTGGGCCATTTGAGTTGGTGAAGCACAAGATCACGGTCACCTATCTGGTGAACTTGCCAACTCTTTGAGGATCCTGCATGTGAACAGCCTCAAACCTCACTTTAAGAGGTCTGAGTTGACAATGCCCCTAGCAACAGATGTTGGGGTGGAGGAAGAGAGTGAGCATCTTCCTAACCTCCTGTCTGCCAAGGAGAAGGATGAGTCTGTGGAGGGTGTGAACCTCCCGGCTCGCTGACCCCAGAGAAAAAGATGGACTGTCGCCAAGTGTTCGGACAGTTTGCCTCCTTGTTCTCCTTGACCCCAGGGGTCTCTCATCTGTGTACACATGATGTGGATACTAGGGACAGTCCACCTGAAAGGGCAAGATTTACAGAGTGACTGACAAGGTCAGGGCTAGCATCAAGGATGAGGTGTTCAAGATGTTAGCATTAGAGGTTATTGAATCTTCCAGTAGTCCTTGGGCCAGTCCAGTGGTCTTGGGTCCAAAGGCTGCTGCTCCTGGTGCCACCCCAGAACTCAGGTTCTGTGTGGACTACTGTGGACGCAACACCATCACAAAGACTGACTGATGCACACCCCATCCCCAGAGCTGACAAGCTCATTGATCGGTTAGGAGCTGCTAAGTTTCTCAGCATGTTTGATCTAACGTCTGGGTACTGGCAGATTGCTCTCACTGAGGAGGCAAAGGAGAGGTCAGCATTTCCACCCCAGATGGGCACTACCAGTTCAGGGTTATGCCCTTTGGGATGAAAAATGCCCCTGCCACCTTTCAGAGGTTGGTTAACCAGGTTTTTGCTGGATTGGAGGATTTCAGTGCAGCCTACCTGGATGACACTGCAGTGTTCAGCTCCAGCTGGGAGGAACACCTGCAGCACCTCTGCAAAGTGTTGAAGGCTCAGCGTAAGGTAGGCCTCACTATTAAGGCTAGTAAGTACCAAATAGGGCAGGGTTCTGTAGTGTCCTAGGGACACCAGGTGCGGAGTGGCCAGGTGGCACCCCTTCAACCAAAGATTGATACCATTCTGGCTTGGGACCCTCCCAAGACCAGACAGAGGTGAGAGCCTTTCTGGGTCTCACAGGATACTACAGGAGGTTTGTCAAGGGGTATGCCACTATTGTTTCCCCATTGACTGAGTTAACCTGTAAAAAACAACCCAAAAAGGTGATCTGGACCGAGGCTTGCAGACAGCTTTTGATGCCCTGAAGGCAGCCATGTGCATGGCATCCTTGCTGAAGACGCCTTGCAGTGGATCCTATTTGGGTTTTTTGGGAATCAGGAGATAGCTTACCCTTCTGGCTTGCAGGCATGTTCTCCTGTCACCTAGTGACTTTTAACCTACTTAGCTTGCTCTGTTTTAGTGCATTTATTTAAATGTTTCTTCCAAAATGGCTGCTATGTTTATAGTTAGGAAGATGTTTTAGTTTCACGTTATCAGTGCCACTCGGTGAAGCGTCACTCTCAGTGTCAAAGATAAGTGATATACCAGCTATTCACATCATGTACTTTCCCACTTACGTGTGACAGTAATATAATGTACCTTTTCAGGGAATTGTTTATATAATTGCCACCCCAAGCATGCCTTCCTATCTGTTGTTTGAGAACATACCTGCATCACGGGTCCCACAAGATTTGTATAAATACATCTCACACAGACAAGGCCACTAGAGGGATTCCTACCAGATGCCATCAATGCTATCTATGCTACACGTCGCCTTGATGCAGACCCAGCCTTCGTGTCCCCACGGAGTCTGATCTAAAGACCTCATCCCAAGGTAACGAGGATTGGGGGGCTCTTATCATGGACATGGTACTGGCAGATTAGGTTTATCACACCTAGCTCTTTTTAGATTAGAGATTAGGTTCATGATGCTACGGCATTAGGGTTTATTTCACACTTATTTTACATCTCATCTCATTGCAAGATGGTGGGGGTCTTTGTATTCATGACTCTCGTTTTTACAATTCTGTTTATTGCATTGTTCATTATCCTAATCATTGCAGCCCATGCAATTTACAGTAAATTGTAGTCTTGTTATTAAAACCTACTGAAAACTTTACTGCATCTCCTTCATTGCCTTTGTTTGACAGAAACCTGTTGCTCATGTGAGAAATCTCTGTTTAACCACAACTTCCCTGAGATATCACACTCTTGAGTCCATGCGTAAAGGGTGCCACAAATCACATTTTACTATTTGGGTTTTTGGTGAGGTACAGCTTGTGAGCCGGGAGGGTTGGGCTGACAGTTGCAACTTGTTGTAGGATTGGCCTAGTCACCTACATTCAAAATTGCTGTCATCCTTAAACCAGCAGTCTTGCCTAGAGCAAAAGTCCAACTATGACAATGCACCTCTAACGATGTTGTTTAGGCACTAATTTATGGATGCCCTGAGTATCACTGTCTCACACACAACAGGTACCCTAAGTACCATTATGCGGAGACATCCGTGGTCTTGGGGAAGATTCTCATCAGCTGAACAAGGAGCACTTAATTATGCTGTAGGTTGTTTGAGCTTAAACTTTTAAAAGGACTTTCTCCCCACTTGGAGGTCCATCTCTTTACCCATTTCATGAATATGGCTAATGCCATAGACATTCCTGAGAATGCCAGACAAGCATTAACACTACACCTAGTGGTGCATGGCTTAACAGAAGAGGGCAGGGGTGTCACATTCATCGTAGAAGCTAGTGAAGCTTACCAGACAGAAACATTTTACCCCTGGGTCACCTTTCCTGATGAAGATGCTACATCATTTACATTATACACATACAGAGTTGCAAATATACCACAATGGTACCACGCATACCAGTATCTTGAAATTCTGATCACTTATCAAGGACACCAGAACTGGTTTAATGGAGTCCTACCACACGTAATGCAACCTGTGAGATTAGGTCCCTTAGGTAATGAAGGACCAATGTGGCCTATGTTTGCCACATATACACCTCATCCCGGTGTACAAAACATGCAGGCAGCTGATCTGTACAATCTATACCTTGAGCTAGTAACACTTTATAGACGACTTGTTCAGTTCGTAATGCGAACTTTGAACACAACACCAGCGTGCCCACCACCACCAGCACCCACTGGATACCAATTAGCTACTACTGGGATTAATCCACAAACAGAACATTCTGTCATGGGCAAGATGCCCAAAGAATGAGATAAAATACCGTTCTGGATAGCCCAGAAAATTAATCAGATGGAAACTGTGTTTCCCCATACGGACCACAAGAAAAACAGAGAATTCTCACAATGTGCTTGCCCTTCAGAATGGTTGCCTCAGTGGATGACTGTGCCACATGGGGTACAGTCTTCACTTCGATTTACACTACCACACATGGTACCTTGCACTTACCAATTTACAAGAAGTGTCAGAACAAATTCAGAATGAGCACGGGGCTGCTCCAGCCCTAGACTTGGGGATAAAATTAATGCGTGACTTTGACGCAGTCTCCTCAATAATACTCAGTAACATTAAAGGGGAAGCGGTAGCACTGGCTCTACATCAGTGGCTGCGAGAGATTCCACACCTGAAACAGGAGAAACAGCTACCGAAAATTATTTCTCATACCCATAGCAGTATAGGATAGGATAGTTTGGAAGCCAAGCCTGAAATGCATGGTACCATCCCTAAGGAAAGTACCAAACAAGCACAGGAGGGTTCTAAAAAGTGCTCGTATAAACCAAAGTGAATTAAAGACAGACAAAGTCAGAGAACAGACTCTCCACACCCGGAGAAGTCCGAAAGGAGTTATAATCTCAGAAATAGAGAAAATATAAAAGCTCCTGACAGACATACTGATTCACGTCCCTCTCGTTCCTTTCAGGACGCACTAGATAGACATAGCGAGAGAGTGGGTCGGTCAGTCAATGTCCTGACTACGTGAAACAGAAGAAGAAAGACTTACTGCGGTCTTCAGACAAAAAAGAAGACAAGTCCCCACAACAAAAGCCACAGTTTAAAAAGAAAAAGGTGGCAGCACTGTCAATTAGAAATGCCAGTAAACTTGAGAACATTGCTGAAGACCAAGATGTGACACTGCTGGACAGTGCAACAGAAGTCACAATATGTCGCCAGAGTCTGAAAACTCATATGGATACAACAGCAACTAGCAACTTTATTGCAGTGGAGACTGTGGATGGGTGCGTTCTCCCACCCAATAGGTTTTATGATTTAAATATCCAAATTGAGGGAGAATATTGCGCACCACTTGTGTGATATTCTGGGATGAACTTAGGCCTTCATTACGAACATGGTAGTCTGGGCCGCCATGCCGGCGTTAGCGGTAATTACTGCCACCGGCATGAAGGTCCAGACCGCCATATAATAAATGTGGTAGAACTGCCACTTTTATAACTCCGCCACCACCAGGCTTCCGCCACCAGGCAGCCTGGCGATGGTGGAGTTACATATCTGACAGGGCAGCTCTGCAAGCAGAGCTGCCCACCGGATAATGAGTTAGGTTCCACCAGCCTTTCCCTAGCCGTTTACACCGCCAGGTAAAGACTGGCGGAATGGGTGACTCTGGGCTCCCATGCGCAGCCCCATCGCGCATTTCACTGCCCGATTTACGGGCAGTGAAATGCGCGATGGGTGCTGCTGCACCCGCCGCACTGCTACATTGCCGCCGGCTCCATTTGGAGCTGGCAACAATGTTCAGGCCCACATTCAACTGGGCCGGTTGGCGGAAACACTGTTTCTGCACGCCGACCCAGCTGGATGTTCTTTATGTGCCCGGCAGGGCGTTCTGCACGCTGGCAGTCTTTTGGTGGGTTTTCCTGCCAAGTTCGTAATGACCTCCTTAGTTGTGATATCCTATAGGCCAAAAGAGACTGCCCAACTGAGTACGTCTGTAAGCTCCTACATGGGGAAGATGTCATTTTGCCTTCTTTCTCTGATCTTTTTCCAGAGGCGGAAAAACAAGCCTACGCTGTCAACTGAGCTTTAGCACAGGCGCCTGTGCTTTACCACAATCATGTAGGTTGAGATTAGAATTCTCCTTGCCATGTAATACCTATTAGATCTACACCCTAGCCTCAGCCACAATATCCTGTTAAACATGAAGCCAAAGCTCCAGTGAGGGAGATCCTCACTCAGCTCAAATACCAGGGTGTAAATGAGCCCTGTGTATTTGCAATGAATAACCCATTATTCTCTATTGCAAAACCCAACCATTCATACAGAATAGTCTTAGATTATAGACACTTAATCAGTGATACACGCACATACTCAATACAAAATTCACACAGAAGAGCACTAACTAACAACATAGTGCGTAGGAAATCAAAAACAACCTTGGATATCTCCAATGGATTTTTCAGCCAAAACTTAGCACACGAAAGTCGGGAAATGCGTGCGTTCTCATTTGGCTCACAAAAATACTTTTGTTGTTTGCCCCAAGGCTACAAGAACAGCCCAGGGCTGTTCTCAGCCCGTGTAACATCAATACTACATGATATTGATCCTGAGGCATTGTCCTATGTCGATGACATCTACTTCACAGATGACGACCTCAACATTCATCTTGCCAGGGTCAATCAGATCGTTCTGGGATTCGCAGTCCATGGTTACAAATTAAATTTTAGAAAAACTAAAATAGTCTTTCTCAGCGTACTGTTCCTGGGATATGAGCTATTAAACAAGGGCAAGAACCTGGCCCTGCACATTTTAGAGAAATGTGCTCAACTCCGACCACCAAATACTATCAAGAAACTACAGTCTTTACTAGGTTTCCTTAACTTTGACAGAATGTACATTCCTGACTATGTACAACACATCAAGCCACTTTATGACTTAATACGCTCTGATTTTTCTAGCAGTCGCTGGACAGTAGAACACACCCGCATCCTTAGAGATTTGCAACAGGACATGCTGGAAGCAAAACACTTAAACACCTGTGACAACAAAACAAATTTGGTCATCAGAATAATTGCTGGTGCCATTGGGTTCACTTATGTCACCTTTAACTAAGGCGACACAGTGCCCATTGAATATAAACCACATTTATATTCCAATGCAGAACAACGCTTAGCACCTACAGAAAAAAATCTGACTTCAGTTCACTATGACAGCCTGATTCTCCAAGGAGTTTGTCGTGCAGACTGATGCTTCAGACCATGGTATGGGAGCAGTACTTGCACAGCTAAATAAATAGGGCCTATACCAGCCTGTAGCCTTCATTGGTAGGAGGATACTTCCCCGGGAATGTAGGTGGAGTGCAATCGAGCAAGAAGCTTTTTGCTGTGGTCTGGGTGTTGAAGAAGCTAAGACCCTACTTGTTTGGGACTCACTTCCGGGTTCAGACAGACCACAGGCTCCTCAGATGGTTAATGCAGATGAGGCGTGAGAACCCAAAATTGTTGAGGTGATCCATCACCCTACAAGAAATGGACTTTGCCGTGGAACACCGCCCTGGAACAGAACACGCCAATGCTGTTCTGTCCAGATTCTTCCGCCTTAGTGATGAGAACTCCCATGAGGTTGAGTAGTTCTCCCACTTTCAGCTGTGGGGGACACATGTTAGACCTGGCATCCTTGGTGTGGTCTCCCCTGTCTTTTTGCCTCTGCTTCCTATGTTTTAACGGTGTGCTGAATGTTGCTTTTGCTGGTTTTGGTACTCAGTGCACTTTACCACTGCTAACCAGTGCTAAAGTGCAAGTGCTCCCTGTGTAAATCATATGTTTAATTGGCTTTTCCATGATTGGCATATTTTATTTACTAGTAAGTCCCTAGTAAATTGCACCAGAGGTGCCCAGGGCCTGTAAATCAAATGCTATTAGTGGGCCTGCGGCACTGATTGTGCCACACACGAGTAGCCCTGAAAACATGTCACTGCAATGTCTGTTTGTGCAGTTTTAAACTGCCTATTCGCCTGGCAAGTGTACCCACTTGACAGCCCCAAACCTTCCCTTTTTATACATGTACCGCACCCCTAAGGTAGGCCCTGGGTAGCCCATGGGCAGGGTGAAGTGTATGGTAAAGGAAGCACATGTGCTGATGTGTGCTTACATGTCCTAACATTGAAATACTGCCAAATTCGGTTTTCACTGCTGCAAGGCCTATACCTCTCATAGGTTAACATGGGGCTGCCTTTAAATAACTTTTAAGTGCAGTTTCCCTTTGGGAGCAGATGGAGCTATGGAGTTTGGGGTCTCTGAACTCACACTTTAAAAATACATCTTTTGGTTAAGTTTGTTTTTAGATTGTCAGTTTGAAAATGCCACTTTTAGAAAGTGGGAATTTTCTTTCTTAAACCATTCTGTGACTCTGCCTGCTTGTGTTTTCCATGTCTGGGTCAGACTGATAGTTGGGCTGTTTGTGAATCTCCAGTAGACAGTAACACAAAGCGAGCTTGGGTGTAGCCTGCATATCCTGAGGGGTCATCGGGGCTAGAATGGAGGGAGGAGCTGACACTTACACCTGAATGAGCTATGCCTGCCCTCACACAATGCAGTCTCCAACCCCCTGGTGCATGTCTGGGGCCAGGCCTGGGCAAGGCAGGATCTTGTGAACAACATAGAGTTTCCTTTGAAGTTTGACAACCCCAGATTTTGAGATTACTTCTGGACACAAGAGGAACCTCTGCCACGAAGAAGAGCTGGAGGAGGAGTGCTACCCATTTGCCTGTGACTGTGCTTTGCTGTGAGTGGCCTGCTGTTGCTGCCTCTGCCTCAAGGGGGACAAAGACTGAACTTTGTGGTATATTTCTGCTTGTGAAGTGTCTCAAAGTGCTTGGATTGAGCTTGTCTCCTGTTTTGAATTCTCAGGGCAATCAAGGACTTCCTCTGCCAGCACCTGGAATCTCTGCTGAGACTCCTACCCTCCTAAGTGATGCCCTATCCAGGCAGTGGGCCCTTGAGAGGTGAAGCTGGTCGAACCAAAGGCTGAAATCCACGCACAGGAGCCGTGCAGGGAAAGCCTTGATGCACCATCTGCAACACGGCTTTAAAAACCATGCACCACCTGCGTTACGGCTGAAAAATGAATGCACCATCTACATCACAGCTGGGAAATCTACCCATCACCTGCATCGCGGCTTGGGAAATGAAGCAACACCCACTTGCAGCTGCTGAAAACAGCTCAAACCCCACACAGCACGGATTCTCATCCTCGTGCGTCTGGATTTCTCACACAACATTGCTGGGCATCAAAATCGACGTGAACCTCGCAGGAACTGAGGTGCCCATCTGGAAATCAATGCATCGCTCTCTTGTGGGTATGAAAAATGACCGGAGAAGAAACAACGCACAGCCTCTCTTGCGAGTAAGGAATAGATGCATAACACACTCTCACCTGTGCAGCTTTATTTTTTATGCAAACCAGGTATTTTGTGTAACATCAACTCTTCCATTGTTTTCTATGGAGTAAGGCTCTTTTCATTTTTAAAATTCATAACTTTACTTGTGTATGTTGGATTTTGGTCACTTTCGTCTGGTTTGATTTAGGTAAATATTAGCTATTTTTCTAAACTGGTGTGATTTCCATTTTGTAGTGTTCACACTGTACTACTGTGTGTGTTGATACAAATACTTTACCCATTGCCTTTGAGATAAGCCTGACTGCTTGTGCCAAGCTATCAAGGAGGTGAGCAGGGGTTATCTTAAGTGTATATCTCCATTGCCCTGACTTGAGTGAAGGTCCCTGCTTGGACAGAGTGCAAACTGATTGCCAACCAGAAACCCCATTTCTAGCACACCCACTTGGTGAAGTGCCGCAGATCCTCCTTCCTGGGGGTGAAGTGTAAGCTCTGTCATATTGGACTCCTGTACTCTCTACTTTTCTCACCCAAACAAAAAATAATGGTTGGGCGGCAGAGTTATTTCTTCAACGAGCACAGAGATGCCTAGGCCTGGGTGGAACAAAGATGATATTGGACCTCTACATCATTTTCGCCCATGATCCACATGCAGTCCAGCTATCCCTTGCATCAAAAAAAAGCATGATTTACAGGCCACAAGAAAGGCACCAACTTGTAAAGGCCCTACACTGGGGTGGGCCAAAGAAGATCAAGTCCAAGCCTTCATAGATACAGCGAACCTCTGGGCGGAGCGCAGATTGCCTTTAATTGCTGTCCGAGGAGACACAGCTTCTGACCTGGGCTCCCCCCACTCTACTTGCAACATGGCTCGATAATATTGCCTGTTGTTACACTCCTGATGGCAGAAGAACTAGTATGAATGCATGGGGACGTTAGATGTGATACTTGCACACTAAAGATCCACTGTAACTCACCAATTGCCACTTATGGCAACAAGATAATGGATAACTGGAAGAGCCTCCCTGAGGAAGAGGCCAATGTTATTGATCCTCACAGCCTGGTTTTCCAGACATGACATTGTGGCTCTACTGGCTTACCCCTTGACTTATTCCTTGGTGTTATGCATGCGTGTAGCTGTACGTGCAAGAGTATTCCACCTGTGGGGTCTATTGTTGATTATTTGGGTAGCCATGTGGTTACAGGTCAACCTTGGTGGGGTGTTGTGGGTATTTTTTTAGCACAGTTTTTTATACAAAGTGGTGTGTTATCCTATATCATTCACATGGCATGTATGTACACCTTTCAGGCATGACAAAACTGTTGCGCTTAGGTAATTACCTTGGGACATGCTGTTCGAGAGGCACTATTAAGATGACCAAAGTAAGAATTATCACTTGGAATGTTTGAGGTATGGGCACAGTGCACAAGAAACATGTAGTTCAACAATACCTTAGAAGGAGGTGTGAAGAAATAGCCATACTACAGGGGCACATAGCTAATGGGAAAGAGCATGACCGATGTGTTACATTCTGGTATTGTGCCTTTTATTTCTATGTGTTATCATTCAGCTGTGGCATGCACCGCCAGTTTATTATGTGTATTTTGTTTTGAACTCTGTGAGACAGAATGGATTTAGATGCCTGACGGTCCAGTCATGTACAGCGTTGTCTCCAATAAATATTGTGGAAACTTTTATACTGTGGACTCGTGATATTCAACATTTTGGCTACGAGTGAGAAGACCTACTTGCTACATGTATTCCAGACTGCACAGGTGTGGTATCGTCTTCTCTCTAGAACCTGTTACGACGTGTTTATTACCTTGAACGCTTATTTCTGGATTGGTTTATGAATCACTTATCAGCTTGTGGAAACCACAATTGCGTATGTTCAGCGTTGTGAAATTTAACCTCTTTCCTCTCATCCTACCTTAACGCTGTCCGTCTATCTGCTGACCGTTTACTTACTTGTGTACTCCGAGGCAGCCTCAACATCTGTGCACGTAGAACGTCGCTATGACGTGTCACCATACTGTTTGGCTTCGTTGGTTTGGTTTCCTTGGCAATGCCAGTGTGCTTAGCAGCTCTGTTTCAGTTCTATTGATGGAGTAGCAGCTTCTGAGGATCTTTGTTTTTTCATGTGGTTATGGAGTAGCAGCTTCAGAGAATCTTTGTTCTTCGTGAACTATATTCACTGATATGCACAGCTTTTCACATCAGCACAGTGCATATTTGGAACACCGATGTGCACAGTTATAATTCATTGACTTGTTACTGGATAGTACAATATTTGTGACAGTGGATATTACGATACTTGTGACAGTTGTCACTATTGCTAACACACACAACAGCATAATTAATTATTTTATTTCTCCTTTTACAGAGTTAATTTGTATTATAGTTTTAGATAGAGTTATTGTAGTAACACACAGACAACTCACGGGTACTGCTTGAAAGATGTTTATTAGTCAACTCCTCACACTCCACTCACAGAAACCCACTTCAACATTCTACCCCAAGCTCCCGGTGATTCCAATGTCTCAACATTCTAGGGAGAACAGAATATGCTATTATTACTACTTGTGGTTTAAATTTATGTATAAATTGATGAAATCTGTGTTCCTATGTTAAACTGATATACATGTGAAATATATATATACATATTTACATTGACAGACAGTGTCCTCTTAAATCACTGCTTATAACACATATCTCCTTTCCTCACGGAAGGAAAACATAGTCTCTCTGCCATCTTGGAACACTTCGGTCACGTGTACTTGTCCTCCTTCGTGACGTAGTTGGAACTTGTCCAGCATTGTTCAATGTTCCGGTCTCATCTACAGGCCTGTTTTCTCCTTCATAGCAAGGCACAATTCGATCCATACTCCATACCTTACCATTCTGTAATTTAACAACATTCCGATACACTTCCTTTATTTTAATGGGATCAGAAAATTTGCTTCCGTCGTTTGGACTATATCTGGGAAGTCGGATTCTTACCCATTGGCCTGCACACCATTGTTTGTTCTTGGCTCCAAATTTCCTGTTGTACCACTCTACATACCTGTTCTGTTTATGCTTGAAGCACTCTACCGATACATTCCTTTGTTCATGTATTTGTTCTCCACCCTTTAGCCAATTGGGATTCAATTTAGTACCGGGTTGTCTGCCCTTCAACGATTGAAACGGTGTCAGACCCGTGACCAAGTTCGGCGTGTTATGATATGACCAGAGCATCTCGTTTAGTGCTCGATCTCCTGGAACTCCTGATATTTTGGCCCTTTGAGTACATTCCTTTATTACTCTATTCATTCTTTCTACTAACCCGTTAGCTTTTGGATTGTATAATGCCGTTCTGAAGTGTTGCACTCCCCAATTCTTAAGGAACTCTTTCATGTTATCCGACGTGAACTGAACCCCATTGTCCGTCACTAAAGTGCTTGGGATTCCCTCTCTCATGAAAGCTTCTGTCAGAAATTTGATGGTTTCACTTGTGGTTATTTGGTTAACTATTTTGTACATAGTCCAGTGTGAGTGATAGTCCACTAATACAAATACATACTGCCCTTTGTTCCCCAAATGATTCATAGGACCCAAGATGTCAAGACCCAGTTTATCCCATGGTTTCAAGGCAATTTCTACTGGAGACAGTGGAACTTTACGTGTCACATGAGTCTTGTCACTTGCCGCACATGACCAGCAATCTTTCACTACTCTCTCAACTTCGTTATCCATCTGGGGGAACCAGTACAAAGCCCGTAATTTATTTTTTGTGAGACTACGCCCCAAATGTCCCTCATGTGCCAATTCGATTAGCTTGGTCCTCAGTGCACTAGGAGGTATTATTCTTTCACCTCTCATAATTAAATCATTTGATAAGTGAAGTTCAAATCTGACATTCCAGTAATTCTTTAAAGGTTCTTCTACATCCTTTGCCCTATCCGGCCAACCATTTATAATCTTGCTTTTTATTAACTGCAAAATTTGATCTTTCTCAGTTTCTTGAATCCATTCCTTCTTAGTGAGACAAGTCAGATCGACCCACAATATGGATTCTGCCTCTTCCTGTTCCTCTACCTGCCCCTTTATTTCGTTATCTCCCGTGGATCTGGACAAAACATCGGCTACATTGTTTTTATTTCCCGGTACATATTCCACGCTAAAATTATATCCCTCCAAACCCAATAGCCATTTGGCTATACGTGGGGTGGCACATTCCCTGCCTTGTGTGGTGAATACGTTAATTAAGGGTTTGTGGTCAGTTTTGATTACAAATGGTAGACCCCATAAAAAGAATTTAAAATGTGTTATCGCCCAGAAACAAGCTAATGTTTCCCTCTCGATGGTTGAGTATTTATTTTCTGCATTATTTAATGCTTTTGATGCAAAGGCTACAATTCTCTCTTGCCCATTGGCCTTCTGACACACCATGGCTCCTAACCCTTGGCCACTGGCATCTGTCGATACATAAGTCTTTAGTTTAGGATCAAATTTTCCTAGATGAGGTGAATTAATTATGGCTTCTTTTATATCGTCGAATGCTTGCTGACATTCCTGATTCCATTCAAATTGAGTGTTTTTTCTCAAGAGTGATCTCAAAGGAGTAGTAATCATTGCAAAGTTCTTTACAAATTTCACCATGTACTCTCCATGGCCTAAAAAGGATCTGAGTTCCTGTTTGTTAGAGGGGGCTAAGGCTTCTTTTACTGCTTTTACCAGAATATTTTTAGGCTTGATCCCCTCCTCCGATATATTATGACCCAGGTATTCCACTGATGACAACCCAAATCGACATTTGTCTTTCTTTATAGTCATGCCAGCCTTGTCCAAAGCTTGAAGAACGCTCCTTAGAGTGTCGTCATGCTCAGACTTGCAATTCCCATAAATCAACATATCATCTTGAAAGCACAACACGTGTTCCATATCTCTCAAAATATTTTGCATGATGCGTTGAAATACCGCTGCCGCCGAAGCCAACCCAAAGGGCATCCTGCGATAACGGTAGGCTCCAAACGGTGTAATAAATGAAGTGAGGGAGCGTGATGATGGATGAAGCTCCACTTGATGATACGCTGACGAAAGATCCAGTACACTAAAACATTTTGCTGGACCCATAGTGCTTAGCATTTCATTTATTTTTGGCAGTGGGAACCTCTCTATCCAAATGTTTGCATTTAAATATCTGAGATCAATACACACACGCAAACCCTGACCACTTGATTTCTTGGTGATCACTATTGGAGCAACCCATAATGCACTGTCAATTGGTTCAATGATTCCTAGCTGTTCTAACCGAATTAATTCTTGTTTTAAAGGCTCTCTCATCATTAGTGGCACCGGCCTGGCCCTATGTACAACGGGAACTGCACCTTCTTTAAGTATTATTTTGTGCTGATAATTTATTAATCTGCCCAGTTTATCTTCAAAAAGGTTAGGGAACTCATCACATACAAAATAATCATTCTCTGGATTTCCCACTAACCAAACTGGTTCCTTTCTGTTAGGGTCTAAACGTATCCCTAGATCACGTTGGTGTTCCCATCCTAAAATATTTGAGCCCTTGCTGGTGAAGTACACTTTGGCCCTAGACGATCTACCCTTAAAGGTTATCTGCATAGACCTCATTCCCTTTAGTGGTATCGGATCACTATTGTATCCTCCCGGACTAATGTCCGCCGGTTGCATCTCATACCCTTTATCTTTGAACTTACTCACATAAGTGTCAAAGTTTATAAATGTGTATGGTGAACAAGAATCCGCATACATTTTTATTCGTTCTCCATCGAGATCTATTTCACATGATGGATACCGAGACTTCATGCTTGTGTCATTCTCTACCACTTGCAGTACAAATTTGTTGTGATTATCTTGGGTCTCTTCCACTTTATGTACCATTTTCCTACCATAGTTCTCGTTTTTCTCTCCCCTACAAGCTCTTGCATAGTGCCCTTTATAACCGCACTTCCTGCATATGCAATTCCGGGCTGGGCACTCTGGACTGTTGGCCAAATGTTTCACACTACCACACGTGAAACACCTATTCTTACAGTTCCCCATAACACTTTTCTTATTGGTGATTTCATGAACCTTGAGTTCCTCAAACTCATTATGTTCCCTATTATCTTGGTTGGGTGTATGTTTCACTTCCATTACATCTTCTTTAATAGAAGAATTTTTAAAGGCCTTTATACATTCTGTTGTTTGTTCAAAGCTTTTTGCTACTTCTATAGCTTCCTTCAAGGAAGGGCTTGTAGTTAATAGTCTTTCCTGAACTTTACTATTATTAGTACATCTCACTAGTTGGTCTCTAATGAGCGAGTCTTCCAAGTGTCCGAAATCAAAGGTCGCAGCCAGACCTCTTAGACAAGCTATGTAACTTGACACTCTCTCTTCCCTCCCTTGGATTCTACTGAAAAACTTGTGCCTTTCTAACACAATATTTACTTTCACTCCAAAATGTCCTTCTAACTTTTTAAGAGTTTTGTCATATACATCAAGTTCTTCATCCTCATCCTCCTCCTCCTCAAAATCCGTTAAATTGTCATACACTTTGCGCCCATGTACACCTAAATTGTGCAGCAAAATGTGCTGTTTCCTTAGTGGGGAAAAACCTTTCTCCACCAATCGCTATTAAGTAGGACTCAAATAATCTTCTCCAGTCCTTCCATAATAGGCTAGGTTCACCTGTATTATTTAGGAAGGGGGGAGGTTGATTCATACTGGCTGCAGCCATGTTCCCCACAGGTTCTCCTATTCATACAAGGTCTACACAGTATATTATGGTTACCGGGATTGCACACAAATATTATGACCAATATATTCGTACTTGTCGCCTATCTTGTGTTTACAAATAACTTTACTAATTAGCTAGATATTGCTTAACTACACATTGTCATAATATAAAATACCATATGTCCTTTTTGAAGAATTAAGAATTCATCGGAACACTAGGAAAATATGAAGTTCTACACATTGATATCATATGACAACAATTTGTCCTTATTCTAATACATTCGATAAACGCCAAACCTGCTGGCTATGTAGTTTTTTTTTTTTAAAGTTCTTGCTGCAATGAGGAAGTTTGCTGTCATGCAAATTAAGACCCAAACGTTGCCCTGGGGTTAGCCGCTAGGGACTTCCCTCAGATGACGCCCTCAAATCGCGCTGCTCCTGAGGTTTCCTGCTGTGTTTTCCTGACGCGTTACAAGCGCGTCTCAAGTCGCTGAGAAGTTCTCCCAAATGACGGCGTTACGATTCACCGTTCTGCCCGGCCGAACTTCCTCTTTACACCAGAGCGCCTCCGTGAGAGGGAAGGCCTTGCAGCTTCTTAGCTCTTTCTTGACGGACAGAACTACTACGGTAGCATGCGGGGATTATAGGGCCTCTCCCTTCCAACTCCCTTGTGGCGTCCCATAGGGATCTTCTCTTAACTTTCATGATTCGATCACGCGTATCACTAAGCAGTTTATTAGGGTATCCGCGTTTGGCAAAGCGGTGTTCCAAGATTTTAAGTTGTGTCACGAATTCTTGGTCATCTTGACAGTTCCGTCTCACTCTGGTGGCCTCCCCATTGTAGCATCTGTGAATATGTACAAGACAAAACCAAAAAGTTCAAGCATAACACCAATGTTACACACACTATTAAACAGTTCATGAACTGTAACACTAAGTACATTGTATACTGTATTGTCTGCACTTGTAAGAAAATATACATTGGAAGTACCATTAGACCATTTAAGGAAAGATTACAGGAGCACGTTAGGGCAATCAGAAATAACAACACTACCTACCCTCTTGCAGCTCATTTCAACAAGCAACATCCACTACAGGAGAGGCTCAATGTACATACTTTTGGAATTGCCACTCTGGGCGGCTGCCCTAGGGGTGGCAACAAAACTCTTTAGCTAAGGCAATTGGAAAGCAGGTGGATTATAAAATTACGAGCAGTGGAGATGGGTTTAAATTCAGATAAGGACTTACATGTCTTTCTATAGTATGTGTTGTACCTATGGACTTGCCTTCATATTCTGTATCACTTTTCCATGTCTAGTACACTTGATATTTTATGATATGTCATGTGCCATTATATCGGATTGTCCTACGATTCCCTCTCGATTTCTTGTAATGTATATAAGTTTCATTGTTTTCTTGGTGTACTGTAAGTTACATAGTTGCATTTTCAAATATTCATGTTGCTTGTAACTGTCATTATGCACTAGCGTTCTTTACTGTACCAATGGGTCTACTTACAGACTGTTTCAGTTAATATTCTTGTTGGTTATGGCCTTGGTATCCTCTATCTATTTCTGTCTTCTTTTACTTTATTTTTCTTCTTTTTGACATTTCAATATGGCGCCCGTTTTCCATCTTAATTTATCACCGCTCTAATGTGGTAGTCCTATTTTTATTTCTACTCCCATTTCGGCTCTAAATAGCGGGGTTTCTTCTTCGGCGCGCAATTATTATTTGTAGCGCCGCCAACATGACGTAGAGGGAAACGCTTGAAGATATTCGAGGTTTGGGCTCTTTAATTTCCACTCCTATTTCGGCTCCAAATAGAGGGATTTCACCCTCGGCGCGCAATTATTATTTGCAGCACCGTTAATACGATGTAGAGATTAGCACTTTAAGATTCTTTAGGCAAGGGCATTTTTGTGATGGTAGTGCGGCGGGATATGCCGGCACCCGATGGTAGCTCTGCGGCTGTTACACTTCGTTTGACAATCTCGTTTAGCCCATACTCGAAATATGCGACATAGCCGGACTCTCAGTTTGAGTCTTTTTGCTGATTTTATACGATGCCTTGATTGTGTCTGCTACTTAATACAGTCTTGTAGAATGCATTTAAACGCAGTGTTTTTTATTTATGGGCTTTTTTCTTTTCTAGTTTTGCCGTAATTCGGCTTCATATCATTAACCATTGTATGAATTATATTTTCATTACGGTGATTTGCACTTTAACCCCTCGGGCTGTGATCACCACACTAATTACATCTAAATTCATTACATTATAATCTATAATGCCTCAACTTTTATAAGTTGTATAATCACCATATGAAAGGCTCTATATGGCTGTCATGGACCGCCCTTACTAGTTTTATGCTTTTTCATTTTCCAGGCTTATCATGGTCCTCGTATTTTACCTTCTTCAATCGTTTTTTTCATCATATACGACATTAATTTGTTTCTAACAATTTGGAATTTCAAGATATTGTCCTTACTATAGGTATGTCGCTTTATTATTGGATTGTTCAATCAATTAAATTTTCTATTTCTTTTCCTTTTTTTCCACAATAAAGCTTCTAATGGGACACATCTACTTCCTATCACACTTTTTTTCTTTTACTTTAACACTGTTTTGGGTGATTCATATCACAAATTAATACTGAGAGTCACCATGGCATCTCCAATTCTGGTTCACACATTCATGACTTATAATCAGGCTTCCTTTTTCTCTCATTTTTTCTCTCACTTTTTATTTATGTCTCTTCTCTAGTAGTAAACTTCTTTTAGAAAAAATTATTTTCTAAATTTTGATATGTTATTTCTTTGCGTATATCCACAGCCTTGATAAAGTCTATCCAGACGAAACACGTGTCGGCTGTTTGTACACCATTTGGACTGCTGTCCACGGCTGTTATATATTATTTGGACTTGGCTGTTTGTATACCATTTGGACTGCTGTCCACGGCTGCTATATATTATTTGGACTTGTATACTTGAACAAGGATTCATTTTTCCATCTTTGATTCTGGTTCCAAGATGTCAGTTTAGGCCACAGGCCATTGTTATTATTCAAAGACAATACGAGGAATAAAACTGAACATTACAGCTTCTTGGGATGTGCCTTGGTGTTTTTTCTATGCATAAAACAATAAGTGAAGTGAACGAAAAACAAAATACAAAACAACACTGTTGTAGCCTCAAGGAGCAAGCACAGGTTTTGTGGGTGCTTGTTCCTATATTAAAATACCATGCCCGAATCCCAAAGTCTCCATACAAATGAAATCCCCAAACGCTCCACAACAAAACAAAAAAAGAATCAAACAGGAAACCTATTCCGTCCCCAACCTTTCCTATTTTCTACCTGCTTCCCGTACCTGGTATGGCCACGCTCTCCAGAGCGTGGCCGGCTTCAGCGCAGGCTTCCTCCTGGCTCCCATGGTTTCCGCTGGCCACAATCCTCCTCTTTGCCGGCGTCGGCAGGTCTCCAGGAGATGTCGTCCTGTTCCAGTGGTTGCCTCCCTGAATGACGGTGGGGTTCCATAAAAAGCCCCGATGGTCGGACGTCCGTTGTCCTGCCAGCAGTCTCCAGAAGTGCTTTCGGGTTGGGGCCAGTGTTGCCAGATTTTACAAGCCTTCTATAGCCCAAAGCTGTTGAACAACCAGCCCAAAGTAAGCCCAAATGAACCGGTCCCAGCCCAAAAAGTAGCCCAAACTTTTAACACTGAACTAATGCAATCGTAGGCTGAAGCAAACATTTTAAAGCATAAATCTAATTTCTATTGTAAGCAAATATGTGAAACTAACAGTGCCTAGATTATTCATTGCATTACACACTAAAAATGGAAATAAACATGGAAAAATGGTCACTCACTTTTTATGATGAGCAGCAAATTGGAACAAGTAGTAAATCTGGACTTGGTGAGAGACGTAAATCTTTGATTATGTGCACAGCAGTCCTTCTTTGACAAACCTTTTGACATTGAAGCCTGTAGCAGCTACTTTATTTTCTTTTGTTTGGAGACAGAAAGATGAACATCGCTTTGATCAAGTTCACAGCAGTCCTTTTGACACCAGTTTTGGCATTGGAGCCCTTTGTAGCAGGCAGATCATTTTCCTTCGGTTGCAGACAGAAAGCAAGGGCAGAGGCTACTTCCTAGGCAGCAATAAACGTGTTTCACAGTGTTAGGCATACACCAGTAACTAAACATGGCTGGTAAAGTGAAACTGCAAACGGTTCATTCAATCACATACAGTTTGATCCTTTCTCGGATTCACAGCTTTTGGCTGAACATGGCTTTCATTAACTTCACAGCAGTCCTTTTGACACCAGTTTTGGCATTGGAGCCCTTTGTAGCAGGCAGATCATTTTCCTTTGGTTGCAAACAGAAAGCAAGGGCAAACTCCGTGAACTTGAACTTAAATTATTGGTAAAGGCTAGTGTTTTGTGTCAAATGCAAGCAATGGCTACGCTGAGCAGGGCATGACTACAAGTGATGTCAATAATTTAGGCACTAAGATCATGAACAGAAGCATGCAGTGAGGCTGTGCACTGACCATGTACCCTCATTTCGCTTAGCTCAGCCAATGAGACCACATTTGTGCTTGCACTGCCTGCAACTGGAGTGAAATAAATGAATAAATCAGCTGAGCACACAGCTCAAAGTGCATTAAAAAAAGTATGGGAACAGTGATGCTGCATGCAATGGGGCAGGGTTAAACGTGTGGCAAAATATATATATATATATATATATATATATATATATATATATATATATATATATATATATATATTCTGTTTCAGGCAGCCACATACATAACTCATGCCTTAAAATAAAAAAAGTCAAGTTAATCACTGTATATTATGAAACCTTTATTAGTTAATGCACTGAAAGGTCCGTGTGTAACCAAAAAGCCAGAATTAAATCTTCACTGCTGCAATGGAGAATTGTGTATTGTGCAAATGTAAGTCATTAGGTTAAACTTGCATTACTAGTTACATCTGGGAAGAGACTACCCCAAATCTCTTCACTGTAATTACACTGACAAGCCTGCTGGTGCACATCAAATGCCCATGTGTTCCTGTCAACCAGTCTAAATTCAAGTAGGTAACTTTCAAAATATCCTTATTATGTCCGGAGTTAGCCAAGACCTTCTGACTTACTTATAAGGGTGTTCAGACAGCTCCTTGAACTAACTGAACTGTTATTGAGTCATTTGCATTTTTCTTCTGTCTTTTGCAGCACACAGCATGGGGCAACGGTTCAGACCACTTCAGGAACTGGCTAACGTTAATGTTAGTGAGGGCATTCTACCATCCACAAGGAGCACATCCATATACAATGTAGTTCTCCTCAGTCGCAGGCATTACTATGGCAATATGTGATTTACGAGATCAAAAATCTGTTTGCTTTTAGCAAAACATTTTTTTAGATTGACGAGGACCCTGCAGTTTCCCCAAAGTTTTGCAAAACCCATGACAAAACAAAACTAATATCTAAGGGCTGGCAGCTAAAGCTAGACTTAATGGTGCTGCTAATGCTTGTTTGTCCAACAAACATAAAGCATGCAGGAACATGAAGTTCTGTTTTCATTTCATTATGTGCATTAACATCAAAACGTCAGAATGTTCAGCGTCCTTAGGTGAAAAATCAGGACTGACTGTAAATCGCCTTATTGATATGGGGACCAGTCGACGAGTATGCAGTTGCGGTGAAGTGCTTGTTTTAAGCATCATTAGTGCAGGTGCTCAAGAGGCAAACTTCAATACCAGACCCCAACCGCTCTACTAAACACTGTTACATTCGCAGGTCCCGTCTCAAAGATGAATCTAATCCCATCAGTTGGGGAAATGTTTTAGCAAAAAGTATAAATAACACTCACATTTTTAGTTGACATATTTCTATCACACCGGAGATGACATATGACAAACGGTACTTCTAAAAAAACTTTTGCTATACATGCTCTAACCTAAATAAACATAACAAGGTGTTGAGGCACTATTTGCAAACTGAGCAAAGTTATGAAGCTTACCTGAGCAATCTCAAGTAAAAATATATTCTAAATGTTTTCGTAGAACACATCTCTTTCGGGAATAGACCCGTACACAAGGCAGCGCGATTGAGTGCTTACCTTTAATCTACAACACGTGTACACTTTTCCAGAATAACAGAAGCTTCCTATAAAAAGGAACGCGGTGCCTTATCCGAGGTCCCTCTTGTGCTCGATAACGGGGACCCATGCTGGCTCTATCTGGGACTCCGAGGCGTGAGCTACCGTCAGTCAGCAAAGGCCGCACCGCTGTTGTGGGAACTCCGGTACACTGAGCCAGGAGTCAGTGTCGCACCAGGGGGTGAAAGCGAAAGCGCTACCAATTGACAGCCCCCAGAGACACTGCACGGGGGCTGCGCACACGCTGCTTCCTGCCCCCCGCCGGCTGCAGTCCCTCCTGCGCGCGAGAGTCTTTCTTCTTTGTTTTTGCGTCTCTCCTCGCACCAGTATCTCCGGCGGCGCCGCCCACCGCGATTTTAGCGCACACAGGGCTAAAAATAGCCCAACAATCGGGGTCCCGCAATTGGGTTTTTTTCCCGCACAAATGGGAAAAATATCGCCCAATGGTGCGGGAAACCGCCCAATCTGGCAACACTGGTTGGGGCTTTCATCATCCGAAGGCTCCCCGGGGCCTCCCTTACTCGAATGTGTGCCCCCGGGGTACTGAAGGGCGGCTTCAACAGAAGGCGCCCCGTCACAAGGCCCTTTCTATTTTTTGCCGCAAGATTGTAGGTTTGCCATTGTTTTAATAGACTATCAATCCAAGTGTCTGAAGTAGAGTTTATACCTAAAATCAACACTGCATATGTTATTGAGTTTTCAAAAGAGCTTTTTTTCACCAGAGAAGGGTATCCGGACGTTCTAGTTACAGACAATGGAGTGTAATTGAAGTCAGTGGAGATGAAAAGTTTTCTTAAAGTTTCCAATGTTCACCATTCTACTACTGCTTTATATGAACCTCAAAGTAATGGTCAGGTAGAGAGATTCAACCGTATTAGGGAACCAATGTCCAAACTGTGCCCCTGGTTGTTTAAGAGAAGACAAGTTGAAAGGGTTGATGGTATGAGCAAAAAGGATTTAGAGGCAAGGGTTAAAAGAACACAGGACAAGTTTAAACAGCTATGATTCTAAATGGAAAGTCAGGATACTTGATTTTGTAGTGGATGATTGGGTCAGGATTAGGAAGCCTGGGTTGCTAGCAAAAGGAGAATTCAAGTTTGGTAAACCTATACGGGTGGTCAAAGTGAATCGAAATACTGTGGTCACTCAGGATGGGAAAGTGTGGAATGTCAGGAGTGTGGCAAAAGCAAAAGTTATTTTTAAGTAGAGTGTATATTCCATAAAGACTTATATATTACTGTTTGAGATTTTTCTGAGTCTTATATATACATTGTTTTATTGTATTTTCTTTATGATATATTTCTCTTGTGTTATGATTCCTTTTTCGCTATATTTTCTTTTATGTCTTTATGTTTTTTAAATGTTTTCTCTTAAGGAGGGAGATGTGTTACATTCTGTGTGCCTTTTGTTTCTATGTGTTATCATTCACCTGTGGCATGCACTGCCAGTTTATCATGTATATTCTGTTTGGAACTCTATGAGGCAGAATGGATTTAGATGCCTGAGGTCCCAGTCGTGTACCATGTTGTCTCCAATAAATCTTGTGGAAAATTCCATCCTGTGAACACGTGGGGACCCTTCAGATGCATAGGGCCTGAAATTGATCCTGGGGGTCGATATGGCCTGGTGGATGGGCTCCTAGATGGAAGAACTGTGTTGCTGGGAAGCATTTATGGCCCTAAAACGGGGAAACAGGTTTTATTAGCAAAACTGTCAGTAATCCTAACCAAATGCATGCATATAACATGGCTGCTGGGGGGACCCAATTGTGTCTTCGACCCACATTTGGACCGCTCACATCCACCACTACGGACCTCCTTGATAGTCACAACTGTGACCCACTTCTCTCACCGGCTTCAGCAGTGGTCTTTACTAGATTGCTGGAGAGCCCTGTATCCCAACTCCAGTGATTACTCTTTCTATTCAGCTCCACATGATTTACATGTCAGGCTAGATCGCATACTCTATGATCCAGACAGTAGGCTCTTGGCAACAGGAGCAGAGAATCTAGGGAAGACATTTTCTGACCACAACCCCCTGCAGCTACAGCTGAAGTGGGGAGCACCGAATCCCTCAGTCCCAAAACGGTGACCGCAGTCCTCCATGTTAGTGTTCCGTGAGGAATTGACCCAATGCCTCCTCAAAACTGATTGATGGCCAAGCAATGAAAGTGGTGATATGTGGGCATTGCATACATGCAATTGTGGGAGTACGGGCAAACCTGTAGAAGGACCTGTTGCAGGTTTAAGAGTCTCTGAGCTGTTTAGAGACTGTGGCACAATCCAACCGAACAAAAGTCCAGGCATTTACTGAAGCATTCGAATTTCATACCCAACACACTAAGCAAATGCGATGCATAGATTTCTGCACATTTCAGGTGAAGATGCACTCCGAAGGGAATACGTTGGGTCGCTTATTGGCATGGCTACTGCATAGGGCCAACCCCCTCACACCAATCACAATGATTAGGAGGCCTTGCAGCCAGATCATGATGCATCAAACAGGAATTATCAAGCACTGTATGACCCACCTTAAGTGAAGAGAACATAGGCCATAGACCGATTTCTTGAAATGGTGAATCTACCCACAATTGATCCCCTAGAGAGAAATGATATGAATTCACCGCTTACATTGCAGGTATTGCGGGGAGCCATTAGAGGGGCCGGGACTTGATGGATTTCCCACAGAAATTTCCTAAGCATATAAGGCCCAGCTTGCTCCCAAGTTACTGGAGGTATTTCAGGTTGCACATGAAGAGGGACATCTCCCCCCATGATGAGGGGGTCACTTCTGATCTCTTTACCAAAGCCAGGAAAAGACCCATTGGAGCTAACCTCATAACACCGGCTATCCATGTTGGGATCAGATTATAAGGTGGTGATCAAGACCCACGTTTGGTGCACCCAGATCAAAACAGGTTTGTGCCTGGACACTCCACTACCCTGAATGTCTGTCGTTTACACCACGTGTTAGTGCTGTCTCCGGTCCAGTGACATTACTCCGCTGGCTTAGTACTGGATCTGGAGAAGGCGTTTGACACAGTGAACTGGGAATATTTATTGTCTACTCTGATGGCCTTTGGCATCACGGGGAAGTTTCTAAGCATCATTTGCCTCCTTTACAATGGGGCCTCTGCCGGAGTAAAAATTGGCAAATGTATTTTGCTTTTTTATTTAGTGAGTAGAGGGACAAAACAGGGATGCCCTTTGTCCCCTCTTCTCTTTGCCCTAGTTATTGAGCTTCTAGCTTGGCGGCTAAGGGAACAGGGACATGATTGGGGTATTACCCTCCAAAATGAGACCCACATAGTCTCACTATATGCTGACAGTGTGCTGATTTACATTAGGGACATTTAAGAGGGCATCACTGACATCCAGATTGCGTTGCAGGAATTCGGAGAAACATCAGGACTAGCGGTGAACTGGGCCAAATCCTGAATAGTTGCCCTGTGTCCGGACTGCCCAAAACACCACTATACAGTGAACGACAGCCCGATCCCTTGGGAAGCTCGCACACTCCATCACCTAGGAGCAAACATGGACCATGAACCACAAAATGTCATTGATGGCAACCTAACCGGAGCAATAGTCTCCCTTTGGCCTCAAATGGCTTTCTAGAGAACGTTACCCCTGACCGCGCAAGGCCTTGTTGCGTTGGCTCAAATAGTGATACTACCAAGGCTCTTATATTTTTCCATAACCTCCCAGTCCATATCCAAGTACACTTTTCGGATGTCGATTGCTGATTTAAGTAGCTTTATCTGGAACAAAGGGAAGAGGTCTATGTCATTACGTAAAAATAAATTGTCCACAAAGAGGGGTGGGTTGGGCGCCTCTAATTTTGAGATGTATTACCTGATGACACAATTACAGTGGCCAACTCACTGGCTGGCCGGTCGTAACACAGAGGAGCTGGGTGCTCCTGATGACTCTTAAGCTAGACAGTTGGTGCAACGTACCTTTTTACCTAACACCAGACTGCTACAAGGGGCAAACAATTTTTTTGAATTGCTTTCATCAGCTTCCAGCGCAGTCTAAGACTTATGCCACACATCCCTAGATACTCCCCTGAAATTCCATGAAACTCCCTGGAACCCTTTGCATGAATGCTAGGTAAGGCGGGGCTGGAAATCTGGGAAGTAGTGGGAATATACACACTTTAGGTGACTTGTTCACTGAGGGTGTTCCTCTGTCATATGAAGAGCTCCAAGAGAGAAATGACCTTCCAACTGACCACTTTCTGGCATATGGCAGTCACTGGGCAACACTGGAGTGACACTGGGGAATCTCAGACACTGAACCATTACAACATCCATTAATACACACACAGGACATTATGGGATGTGGGCATAAGCCTGTCATGTGGCTGGTCCCCGTGCTGGCCCACACCACTCGAGACCCTTTGGTAACAACCCGGGATTGTTGGGATGAGGATGTGGGCAAGGAGATCACTCAGAAGGATTAGGAGAAAGTGTTACATTATCCCAGAAAGGTATCACGGAACGCAAAGTTCCAATACATGCAGCATAATATACTACACAGTGCCAACCTCACCCCGCCCATCTGCATCGGATGTTTGGTTCCTCCTCTAAATGTTCCATGTGTCCCCAGCAGGGGTGGACTTCCTCCACATGTTCTGGACTTGTCCAACAGTGGTACTCTTATGGGGGAGGTTTTAGAGTCATTGAGAGTGGTGAGGGGATGTTCTGACTTTGGGACACTGAAGGGCGTTCTTCTGGGTTTATTCAAATGATCCCCAGTAGGAAAAGCAGCCACCCAATTCATAGACCTGGCACTGTTAATAGTCCATCAACTCATCGCATTGCATTGGAAAGCAGAGATTTTACCAAGGCTGATACACTGGTATAGTGCACCACTCAAATGGGGTTGAGCGGAAATAAAAGCACTTTGGCAGGAAGAGATCCGAGGCCTGCGCAAACACCCAGTTGCTGCTGACTGGGAAGTGCTACTATCTTTCTACATGCCTACAGTGACAATTTACCTACCTAGTGTCTCAGCACTTACTAGTAGTCAGGCACTATATTGACCCCTATGCTTTCTTGTATAGTGAGCTTCCACCTCTATGCCGATAACTGCTGTTAGACCTATGTCAGTGCTTGCATGTTTGTCTCACTATTATGGGAAGGGAATTACCCTATATTGGCCCTCATTTTAACTTTGGTGGTGAATACCGCCTACTGCCGCAGTGACGGCCACCAACATACCGCTATCGTGGCTTCCATCCATCCGCCCTATTATGAGCACTGCGTGACTTCTGCCACAGTAAGGGTGGAAATCCGGCAGTGCTCATGCTGGCAGACGGTGGTATGGTGGCGCTGCTTCCACCTGCACCACCCCGCCAGTATAACGCCGCCAGCCGTATTATGAACATAAATACCGCCTGGCGGTGTTCTGTTGGTGGGGCGCTGCTGGCAGTAGCAGCACCCTTTCCCTGCCGGACGACTTCCTCGCCAGACAAGTTAAGTTGGGCGTCCGACAAGGGATGGGGTGGGAGGGTGGGCGATGTTGTGTGTGTGTGTCTGAGTGTGTGAGTTTGTGTGTGAATGCGTCTATGTGTGTTGTGATGTTTCCATGGTTGTATGCGTGTAAGTGAATGCGTGTGAGAATGGTGAAGTGAGTGCGTGTCTGCATGTCAGTATGAATGTTTGAAGGAATGTGTGAGAGTATTTCTGGAAGTATGCATGTTTGAATGTGTGTATGGCAGTGTTAGTGAGTGGGTGTATGCGTGGTGAAAGTGGGTATCTGTGTGCATGTATGCAGGGGTAAGGGGCGCTGTGTCTGTAGTGGGGGTGGAGGGTGATGTGTGCATGTGTGGTGGTGGCGTATGGGGCAGTTATGTTTGTGTGCGTGTCTGCGGGTGTGTGTATGTATGGGGGGTGGGGATATGAGTGAGTGGACCGAAGGGGGGTGTTAGTTTGTGTATCATGGGGGTGGGAGGGGTGTGTGGGTATCGGAGGGGGTGAGTTTGAATGTCAGGGGTGGGGGTGTTAGTGTGTGTAGGTGGGATGGGTTTGGATGGAGGGCGGGTGGGGGAGCCGCCTACTGGTGACAGGGAAGGAATTCCCTGTCACTGGTAGAGCCTAACGCCATGGTTTTCAAGGCGTTGCTAATGCCACGGAAACCATGGCGGTAGGCTGGCTCATAATGCCAGGGGCAGTACTCTGTGGCCGCCAGGCTGGAGATGGACTTCTCCGGCCTGGCGGCTCATACCGCCATGGCGGTATGAATGGTAAATTGCCAATCTCATAATGTGGCGGTATGTACTGCTAGCCTGTTGGCAAATTACCCTGGCGGTCAGAAGGCCCCCAGTGAGATAATGAGGGCCATAGTGTGCTCCCGGGACTAAATTCTTATGGTATGGTAAGGATGTAGAAAACTGTATCATTGCTTGTTATTAGCGATTGAATACCATCATCGCATTCAACTGTTAGAATTTTTCTGAAGGGAGTTTTACTGATTTTTGCCTGTCTTGCACAGATTGATTCAGAACTCCCGCTGACATTGTACATAAGTCATACTTGACATCACAGATGTGGTGGAAAAGCTGTCAGTATATATTAGAGATCTGAGAATAGCTATGTATGCTGCCTATGATGCCTTCAGTGAAAATTACAATAAAAATAGTTATTTTTTAAAAAGGTGTGTGGTGGGCAAAATAAACATGAAATTGTGGTAATGGATTATTACTCACAGTGGCCAGAGATGGAATTTGTGGGCAGCATTTCATTGTCATCAGTTGTAAGTAAATTGGAAGATATGTTTTTGAGGGAAGGACTTCCTGATGAGATTGTGTCAGACATTGGTCCACAGTTTGTGTCCTGTGAACTTGAAGTGTTCCTGTGTAAATTTGGAATTAAACATACCACTATTTCACTATATCACTCCAGCTGTATTGGCCTTGGGGAATGATTTAACCGCGTAAGAAAAATTTGCATTTATCAGAGGTCATTGGAATGAACTGGAAGAAGGAGATCAAACATATTCTGTGGGCTAAAAGCATCAAACCTAAAGCAAATACCAAGGTGTCGCCTTGTGTGTTGTTGAAAGGAAGTGTATCAGGATCCAAGTAGGGGTGGGGGGAGTTTAGAGAGTTTCGCCATGTGGAATTCCGTGGAGTGAAAAAAAAAACTCCATGAACTCCGTCTAACTCTGTGCGAAGGAGCAGAGTTGTGCTCGGCCACCTGTTCATGCTGATTGGTGTAAGTAGCGTGCTCCGCATTTCAGCACGAGCATGAACGTAACTATGCAGACACCCACGTGCACGCCCATCTTTTATTCTGTGCATGGTGCTGGGCATACTTTTCAATCCCTACTATATCTTAGCCATACTTACTTTATCCAACTTATGCTCCCCTGTTTTATATTTATTTCTTTAGTGTGTGCATTTGTGTTGGTGCATTTTTTTTCCTTTTTTAAATTTTCTGTGACATTTTTGTATCTTTATTAGTTTTCCCCTAACGTTCTAATTTCTCCTTCTCTATTCCTTCTCTTCCTCCATCTTCTTTTGGCGTAATGGCAGAATATGGGGTGTCGAGGTGGGGCCAGTGCAGGAGGTGCAGTGAACCACACACCCTGCGTGTGCTGGTGCCACCAGGGGGTGCAGCCTTGCACCATTTTAAGCACGGGCGGGTGGCTGCATTTGTTCATTTTCTGCAGGGCCTCATCCCCTCCATGCTGTCAGTAGGCCCGGAAGTGGGTATGATCTGTGGAAGCATCTGCTGGTGTGGGGGAGTGTGCAGCCTTGCGTCCTCCAACATACTGGGGTTTGGCTCACCCAGCAGCAGCTGATGCACCACTGGGCCAATATCCTGATCTGAGAGAGGGACCTGCTCTGCCTGCTGGAGATTCAGGTTGAGGGGCTTGGTGAGTACTAGTAAATGATTTTGCTAATTTTGTTTTGTCCTATTCTATAATACTATTTTTATTCAAATAGCATGCTGCACACACACAGAGGTAAACTAAGTTCACGTAACGTTATGAATATTATGTGATCCAATTTGAGCGAAAGAGGTGCTCGATGCAATCTAATTATGCTTGTTGCTGTAGGGGCTCGCTTGAGCTGAGTATTTAAGAAGTTATGCTGACACCTGTGTCCTCTTGTCACTAAGATAGTGGTGAGGTGGCAGTGGTAGTAATATATTATCAGTGAGTTAGCGTTCTCGGAGTCTTTCTTTTTATGTAGCTCATGCAGTCCCAAGCAGTTTTCCAGTGCGGTATGCATCTATGCATTGAAAAGGGAAAGTGACAGAATTGGTCCATCAAAGGGGGTTGTGAACACGATTTGCGAAGCAACAATAATTTGTTGCAATGCATTAGCATTTCCAAATGTAGTGTAGGAAATTTGGAATAGAGCTTAGGTAAAATTAGGAATAGGTCAATTCGACATAGGCAATCTGACTACAGTGTCAGTGTCAATATGTTACTGCATTTGCCTTTCCTGTCAAAATATTGTCTAGAATATTAATTTTACTACTTATCTATTTTTATTTCTGTTATCTTCTTTATTTCTTACAACAGCACCCAAGGGTGAGAAGCTGGCATTAGAGGGTCGGGCCGAAGATGGTGCCACCACCTGGCAGGTGAAAGCTCCACCCCCTGCACTGTGTCTGCAGCAGATGGCTCTGCTGGCCCTAGTAAGTTCTCTTTAATATTATATATTTCTCTAACTTTTACCTCTCCCTGTTAGGTTATTTTTTCCTCCTTTCTCTTATACTGTGAGTTTTTTTTCAAATGCTCTTTGTTCTATTTAATGTATATTCTTGTTATCCTGCACTCCATCATCCTTTTTTCTATATTTCTTCTTTCTGTAGTTGACTTCCTCCTGTTTCTGTACTAATCCGTAGCTTAAGCTTTCTTCTGATTGGTTATGCAGTCCCTCTGCCCTAACTTTATACCCTGTGGACTGGTACTGTAAGTCTAAGGGCCTGATTTAGAGCTCGGTGGAGGGGTTACTCCATCACAACGGTAACAGATATCTCGGCCCCCGAAATCTAAATCCAATTATTTTCTATATGATTTAGATTTCGGCGGATGGGATATCTGCCTCCTTTGTGATGGAGTAACCCCCTCTGCCGAGATCTAAGACAGGCCCTAAGACACTAGGGTGGTCATTACAACCCTGGCGGTCTGTGTTAAAGGGGCGGTAAGACCGCCAACAGGCCGGCGGTAACAAAAAAGGAATTACGATCGTGGCGGAAACTGCCAACATAGACAGCCACTCTAACACTCCGACCGCCACGCCGGTACAAACAAACACAGCAGCGTTCACCGCCAACAGACAGGTGGAACACAATGTACTTCCCACAGAATTACAACCTACCAATCGGCCACATTTTCCGGGGCGGATTCACAGTGAACAAAAACACGGCGGAAACAGGACTTCGAAGGGAAAACGCTCACCTCTGCACACCCACGAGGAACCAGGACGCCATGGAACCAGAGCTCCACATTTTTCCAGCCATTATCTTCTTGCTCCTCTACCAGGAACTGGAACTAGGAACACTGGGACAGGTAGATAGAGGGGGTTTGGGAGTGGAGGAAGAGGTAGTGGTTGTAGGAGGTGTACATTTGCTGAGTTTGGGTGAAGGTGCATGGGCTGGAGGCTGTCGTGAGATGGATGGCTGTTGGGTGGGTGTGTGGCTGCATTTGTGTACCTTGGGAGGTGGGCTCAAAGACACACTGGGAGAGGACACAGAGGATGTGTGAATGGTAGTGGGGGTGGTGACTGCACGTGAGCAGGGTGTGGTGGTGGGTGTGCTGGTGATGGACGTAGTGGCTGAAGATGTAGTGCATGCAGGTGTGAGTGGAGACAAGACTAGGAGGGATGAGGAAGACGAAGAGGAGGGGGACACAGTGGAGGCAGTGGATGGTGGTATGTCTGCATGTGTGTGATGCTTGCATGAGTGCCTGTGGGGTGTGTGGTGCTTATGTTTGCCAGTGCTTCCTTTGTGTGTTGAGGTGTGTGCATGCTGGTCTGATGGTGTGCTTGGGATAGGCTGAGGTACAGGGGTGTGGGTCTGGGTGGAGGAAGTTGGAGGGGGGAGGCTAGAGACAGGGACAATGGCTGCCATCAGTGCTGAGGCCAGAGTCTGAAAAGCTCGCTGAAGGGCTGCCTGACCAGAATGAATGCCCTCCAGGAATGCATTGGTTTGTTGCAACTGCCTCTCTACACCCTGGATGGCGTTCAAAATGGTAGACTGCCCAACAGGTCAATGGCCTCCTCACTGAGGGCAGTAGGGGTGACTGGGGCATGGCCCGAGGTGCCTGGGGCGAAGGTGATGCCCACCCTCTTGGGTGAGCGGGCACGGGGCAAAAGCTGAGGGGCTGCTGGGAGGGCGGTGCTGGTGGGGGTGGTGGCGGCTGTTCCTGTAGATGCGGGGGGCACAGATGGGCCCTCCACCGCAAGGGAGCTCCCATCAGAGGACGGGTCAGTATCACTGGTGTCAGCTCCTGTCCCCGCC
The DNA here is from genome assembly GCF_031143425.1 of Pleurodeles waltl. Lineage (NCBI taxonomy): Eukaryota > Metazoa > Chordata > Amphibia > Caudata > Salamandridae > Pleurodeles > Pleurodeles waltl. Next base: position 964,104,063 of record NC_090450.1, read on the forward strand.
GTGGAGCTCCCCTCGGCCTCCGTTCCACTGGTGAAATCGGAGTCCGTAGTCTCGCCCTGCGGGATGCAGCTCCCTCCTGCTCCGGTGCCACTGCTCCTCCGCCTGATGATGCTAATGCACACAAGTACAGGGAGACCACAAAAAGGGGTGGGGGTGGACAGAAGAAAGACATGTTGAGTGCATGCATTACCGCTACTGTTGGCGGACACGACAGACACAGAAGCCCCCTGCACTACGCCGCGCACTTGGGGTCCACTATTCAATCCCTGGGACATGGCCTACAAGGCTATGGCCGATATCTGCACACATGGATGTCACAGGAGCCTGACTAGGTGTAGTTGGCACTGTACCCAGGTGGGGTGGGGTGCCACAGGGTCTGCCTGAAAAAGGGGACTTAACTAGCACACTCGCCCTGGCCTAGGGGAACCCACAACCCACCTCCCCCACCCAAACACCTCCACTGCGCACTGAATCAGCAGAATGAGAGTGTACTCACCCCCTTGTTGCTGCTGTGATGCCCTCAAGCGCCTATCCAACTCCGGATACGCCACCGTCAGGATCTTGAACATCAGGGGGGTCATGGTGCAACGGGCAGGAGTGAACAGGTGTACAGAAACCGGAAGAGTTACCATTTTATGAATGTGCAGATGGTGTATTTGGCAGACCAGTACATCTCCCATGTTAATGCCAAATTCCCTGGCTCAGTGCATGACGCTTACATCCTGCGAAATAGCAGCATACCTTATGTGATGGGGCAACTACAGAGGCACCGAGTGTGGCTACTAGGTGAGCACCTGGAACCAAATCAGTGGGAATAGTTGTCTGGGTCTGGGGATATCCCTAAGAGTTAGTGTGTGTCTAACAGTTGTCCCTCGCCATTTGCAGGTGACTCTGGTTACCCCAACCTGTCATGGCTACTGACCCTAGTGAGGAATCCCAGGACAAGGGCAGAGGAACGCTACAATGAGGCCCATGGGCGAACTAGGAGGATTATAGAGTGTACCTTCGGCCTCCTGAAGGCCAGGTTCCGGTGCCTCCATATGACAGGTGGTTCTCTATTCTACTCACCAAAGAAGGTGTGCCAGATCATCGTGGCCTGCTGTATGCTTCACAACTTGGCTTTGCGACGACAGGTGCCTTTTCTGCAGGAGGATGGTCCAGATGGAGGTGTTGCGGCAGCTGTGGAGCCTGTGGACAGTGAAGACGAGGAAGCAGAAGAAGAGGACATCGACAACAGGAACTCTGTGATCCTGCAATACTTCCAGTGAGACACAGGTAAGAAGACAAATCTGCCTACTAAATGTACTTTAACACTACTACCTCTCTACTGTCTGTCCTTTTCACCCAGTGTATGGTCACTGAGTTGTCACTTTCTCTTACGATTTCACAGATGTGGGTCCCACTGTGTGACATCTGCTTTGTTTCCTCATGGACTATAGCTGTGTGACATAGGTATGTTGACATTACCATTGAAAGAGCATTTTGTCACTGTAATTGCTAATACACTAATTCGAAATCACAGACAGACTCCAGATTGTTTTGTGCTTTAAGGGTGTTTATTTAAGTGCTCAATATTGGAGGGGGTTGTTAAATGGTGAAGGGTGATGGTGGAGGAATGTCCATGACAGAGTCCAAGCTATTAGTCTCACATGTGCATTGTCCAAAGGGGCATAGGAAGTGGAGCTGGTGCAGTTTGAAGATGGACAGGGTGGTGTGGTGGTCCAGTGGCGGTGCCTCCTGTCCACTAGCGCCGGTGGAGGTGGTGGGCAGTTCATCGTCCAGGCTAGTGTCAGGGGCCCCTTGTTGTGCCACAGTGTCCCTCCTGGTGTTGAGGACTTCCTTCAACACCCCTACGATGGTGCCCAGGGTGGAATTGATGGACCAGAGTTCCTCCCTGAACCCCAAATACTGTTCACCGGCTGACGCTGGGTCTCCTGAAACTTGGCCAGAACCGTTGCCATCGTCTCCTGGGAATGATGGTAGGCTCCCATGATGTTGGAGAGGGCCTCGTGAAGAGTGGGTTCTGTGGGACTGTCCTCCCCCTGTCGCACAGCAGCCCTCCCAGTTCCCCTGTTTCCTTGGGCCTCTGTCCCCTGAACTGTGTGCCCACTGCCACTGCTACCCAGGTCCCTGTTGTTGTTGGGGTGGTGGGTTAGCCTGGGTTCCCTGTAGTGGTGGACACACTGCTGATTGATGTGTCCTGGGGACAGAGGTATGGGCCCGCTGGGTGGGTGCTGTGCTGGTGTTTCCAGAGGGGGGAAGCTCTGTAGTGGCCTGTGACTGTGTGAGGGGAACCGACTGTCCCGAGGTCCCAGATGGGCCTGGCTGGTCGTCTAGATCCAGTTGGACAGAGCTGCTGTCATCACTGTGTGGGCCTCTTCTGTTGGTGGTGTGGACGTGTCTGGACCCTCCTGTCCGGTGACATTGGGTAGGGGTCCTGCAGGTGTTTAAAAGCATGATTATTGCATCTGTGTGTGCCATGGTGTGCAACGGGTGGGTGACCATGTACCCGAGTGCTTGCATTCCTGTGTGGGACCTTGTGTGATGATGGTTTGGGGGGTGTATGGGTATGTGCAGTGGCCATGCTTGGGTGATGGGTGTCCATGCTTTATTGTTGCATGCAGGGCTTGGTGTTGGGATGGGTGGTTTGTGATATTGGGACATTTGTGAGGAGTTGGAGTGATGGGGGTGAGGGCGAGGGTGGGGTATGTGATAGCATGCAGGTAGGGTGGGGAATGTAATAGTTAAGATTTGACTTACCAGAGTCCATTCCTCCAGCTACTCCTACGAGGCCCTCAGGATGCAGAATAGCCAAGACGTGCTCCTCCCATGTTGTTAGTTGTGGGGGAGGAGGTGGAGGTCCGCCGCCAGTCCTCTGAACCGAAATGTGGTTTCTTGAGACCACGGAACGCACCTTGCCCCGTAGGTCGTTCCACCTCTTCCTGATGTCATCTCTAATTCTTGGGTGTTGTCCCACTGCGTTGACCCTGTCCACTATTCTTCTCCAAAGCTCCATCTTCCTAGCTATGGATGTGTGCTGCACCTGTGATCTGAATAGCTCAGTCTCTACACGGATGATTTCCTCCACCATGATCCTGAGCTCCTCCTCAGAGAACCTGGGGTGTCTTTGCCGTGCTATGGGGTGGTGTGGGTGATGTGTGAGGTGGTGTGTGTTGTGATGTATGGGGTGATATTTAGTGGTGTGTTGTGTGAGGTGCGTGGATGTTATGTTAGTGATGGTGTTGAGTGCCTGTGGATGCTTGTTTGTAGATTGTGGTGTCTGTCTCTGGCCTTCTTTCGGAATTTTTGGAAGTAGGGGTTTGTGGGTGATGTGGGCGGGTGTTTTATATTGTATTGGGTGTGTGGGGGTGGTGTGTGTATGTGTATCAGGATTGTGTATTTGGAATTGTCCAATATGGTAGTGTTTTGTATATGTGTGTGTATTTTGAGCACGGCGGTGTGTTCCGCCAATGGAATGTCGCGGTTGAAAGACCGCCGTGTGGATTTGTGGGTTATGATAGTGTGGGCGTACTCCTGTTGGCGTGACGGTGGAGGTTTTGTTAAAGCCAGTTTATCACTGACCTTTGGTGTGGCGGACTTCTGTGGGTGTCTCAATTTTGGCGGATTCCGAGCAGTGGGTCATAATGACCGTGGTGGAATTCCGCTGCCGCCGCAGTGTGTTTACAGTCTTCTGCACAGCAGTAAGCGGCTTTTCCCGCCAATGTTGTAATGACCCCCAAGGTTAGGTAGTCCACTATGAAGCTCTACTATGCTTGTTTGTTGAAAAGGCTTTCTATTCCATTCTCGTGCTCAAATGACAAGAAAGTAGCCATTTTTATGTTGACCACCCCCAATGCTGTGTTATCAGTATTTCAGCAGTTTCGATGACAGTGCAGCATGCAGGAAAGTAGTATGAGGACGGCTCCATTGCATTTGCCAAAATTGCCAACCAAAACTAAACCATATGTCCTTCATTGACCAATTTATCCTACCCCTTCATTGCCCTTCAAATGACTCACAGTCATCATCCTATATCTGCCCCTCTATTATGGTTGGCTTGACTACTGGTTTTTCTAACATTGTCAACCAGAAAAATGCCCAAAGTGATATTTTAAGTCGAAGAAGAGATACTGCAAACTGAACTGCAGTCGTGTATTGCAGTTGTATTTAGTTAAAAAAGAGGGAGATGTATCTGGCATCTAAAATGTGTTATGTTTTTTTCTAGTTGCACAGACCTTCAGTGCCGGGGTCAGCACCAGTGTGCCAAATGCAGCACCTGAAGGGGGAGTCTCTGGGGTGGCGGATACAGGTGATGGTAAGTCACATTGCTTGATTAGTGACAATTACTAGTATAACCATTGCATTTATTAAGTGAGGCAGATCCCAACCATCATCATCCATGACCTCCCTGCACATAGCACTTCACGAGTCGGGACACATGGGCCATGACCCCCCCAACTCCAGCATGATTCAGTCCGGCACTGCAGTGCTGGCTGGGCAATATGAGTCTGCTTCTGTTAATGTCGCATTTGCAAAGCTTTCAATGGATTGGAAACCGTAACGTAACCAAGGAGTCTTTATCTTCCCACCCTATGTCCACTCAGTCACCTCCCCTAGTACTGCACTTCTTTATTCATTCCTAGGTTCTGTCCACATAAAAAAAAAAAACATTTTTGGCATGTGCCACATGTTACTTCCCAAACAAGTGGTTCATACTTCATATGACTTCGATAATAGATATACGCCTGTTCAGAGTTGACATTCAGCAACTTTCAATGTCAATTACAGTGATTGAGTCTAAGCTGCATCACCAGTGACCCCCACTCATTATTATATAGCAAAACCTCTACTGTACCTAGCAGCAGACTAAGGGCCTGATTTAAAGTTTGGTGGAGTGGGTTACTCCGTCACAAATGTGAAAGATATCCCATCTGGGGTATTACGAATCATAATAAGTCAGATGGGATATCTGTCACGTTTGTGATGGAGTAACTCCTCCACCAATCTCTAGTTTAAATCAGTCCCCAAGTCAAGTTTCCTCCTCTTGCTGCCAAACAAATACTTTTGATTTAAATAATGTGTGTTTGAGGATGGAGCCAGGAAGTAAAGTGGGATTAAGTGTCTGTGATTTTGTGCTTTGAAGATGGGATACTCTGTGATGAACATGCCCAATAAAATCTATATGTCCCATTCCATTCCCTGTACTGCTGTGCATTGTTTCTACCACCACCTACTTACGCCAGACAGTATATCTATTACTGGCATGTTAAACATGATTAGTGTGACATATGAACCATCATCTGCCTTTTTCGAGTCAGGGTTGTTTTGAAAGGCATTTGGTTAAGAGTAGAGCCATTGAAATCAAAGATAATTTTTGTTGAGTAGCAAATTTGGACCCAATCTGCTAGCTAACATTCTTCCAGTCATTTAGTACTCCATAGTGGATGATGCCTTAATCATTAAACAGAGTTATTTTTATTTTTTCCACACAAATTGTCTGTATGGTTTAATTTTTTAAAGAAATCATTTACCACAATAAAACACTCAGTGTGCAGTGATGCTCATGTAATCAGTTGCCTGACAACTGGTCCACATTTCTGTTGTCAGGTAGATAGTGTGAACAACCAATTGCAGCACATTGTGATGCAGCACTAGAAAAGCAACTCTACAAAATAGGTTCAGCTTGGAACCTTCCTTTTTTGGCAGATGGCTGCCACAAATTCAAAGACTCCCACTCTTCCACAAAAAAATTGTTGCCAGCTTCCCATTGTCCAAATGTGCCATTGGGTGGTTGCCATTGTAGGACCTATACATGCCCGTAACCGTAGCCTGGACTTTCTTCTTTTTTGGGGCCACTGATGCAGGCTTTCGAAAGATAGGTGGTGGTAGACTCAATGTGCATCATGGGACAGTCACTGTATGCCATGATCTGTCCATCTAACTCTGAGTCTTCTTGTGTCATTGTGAGGTTGCAGAGGCAGGTGATTCTGGTGCACTTAGGGGGACATGGCTGCTTTGCGTGAGAATGTCACCTTCTTCTTCCTTATCATCACCTCCTACTGTGATTGGACTTGTAGCTGATTGTTCCTGGCTCTCCTCATCTTCACCACCACAACTACGTTGATCAATTTTTTTAAAGGTGCTCCTACCCACCGGATTGAACGATGTTTTGTCATATGGGTCGTTTGGCCTCCAGTACAATAATGTGAATCACGCTTATGTCGATAAACAATCACATGCAAATGGAGCATATTGCAATGTTCTCTGCCTGTTCTCTGCCTGTTTGCTAAGGGTAAAAAGATCCCAAGCTTGGACGGAGTACTTTCTTAGTGGCCACTGCCAATGCCTGAATACAACCTGGAGGTAGGTGTGTCTGTCGTTGATTGCCTTTCTACAGTGCATACTTCTACTGAGGGAGGTGTTGGTACAGGTCTCAGCTGAACCTCACAAATATTGTAGCTGGTGGAGTTACCTCTGCCACACACATCAAAGCAGGTTAAATAGTAATGTTGGGTTCCCCTGTGCCAACTTCCACAATGACTGGCTCATCTTCATCTTCCTCTTCATTATTCCATTCCATAATGCTATGGCTTTCAGGAACTTTTCTTTTCCCTTGCCCCTATTGGCATCTCCTGGAGTCTGCTGGGGTCCACTCCATCTCCTTATCATCATCTTGGGAGCAACTCTCTTTGGGGCCATCTTAAAGCTCTCAGTTAGCAGTGGTATTAAGCTGCACAAGCAAAAGAGATAGGAGGACTAAAGCCACTGTACAGGCCTTCGTTTGGCAGTACTGCAGGTGATGGTCCTTTCTTCTCTTGTACTAACAAGCAAGAAAAAACATGTAGTGAAACGTGGGATTGTCAAAGGTTGAATTAGTACAGAAAAATATTAGTGTGGGTGGTTACTTAGGTAATAAATAACAAATTATCCATTAACATTGTAAAGTCAAACCACACCACCATACCATAAAATTTAATTTCAAATCATACAACACAACATACAGATATAGCTCCTTACTTTAAGTCCATCTATTCTAAAGGAGACTCCTGTGATAGTCAGAGAGGTGCATGGGTGAATGGTATAATCCTTAAAAACCTTTGGTAGGCAAGGAGGTCTGGGGGAAATGGAATAGTCATTAGAAAAATGAATGATTCTGATGTGTCTGCAGTGACCGCAGCCAAGGTGTCCAGGAGGAAATTAAATTATACCTTAAAAAACTAAGGGGGTGATTCCGACCCCGGCGGTCCTTGACCGCCAGGGCCGGGGTCGGCGGGAGCACCGCCAACAGGCTGGCGGTGCTCCTAAGGGCATTCTGACCACGGCGGTATGGCCGCGGTCAGAAACGGAAAACCGGCGGTGTCCCGCCGGTTTTCCGCTGCCCTGAGGAATCCCCCATGGCGGCGCAGCTTGCTGCTCCGCCATGGGGGATTCCGACCCCCTCACCGCCATCCTGTTCCTGGCGGTTTCAACCTCCAGGGACAGGAATGGTCGGTGAGGGGTGTCATGGGGCCCCTGGGGGCCCCTGCAGTGCCCATGCCATTGGCATGGGCACTGCAGGGGCCCCCGTAAGAGGGCCCCACTTTGAATTTCAGTGTCTGCTTAGCAGACACTGAAATTCGCGACGGGTACTACTGCACCCGTCGCACACCTTCCACTCCGCCGGCTCCATTCGGAGCCGGCTTCCTCGTAGAAGGGTGTTTCCCACTGGGCTGGCGGGCGGCCTTTTGGCGGTCACCCGCCAGCCCAGTGGGAAACCCAGAATGACCGCTGTGGTCTTTTGACCGCGGTACGGTCTTCTGGCGGTTCCCGCTTGGCGGGCGGAGCTTGGAATGACCCCCTAAATGTTGTAGTGTGGCTATGTGTAATTAAATAAAACATTTAATTAAAAAAAGATCAATAATTGCTTATGTTTGTACGGGAGGATGAGAAGAAAGAAACCTATTGTGAGGCAAGGAGGTGTGAAATAAAAAATGCAAACAAAAGCAATCAGTATATGGTCTGTTTATTAAAATCATATTCTTAATAAACATATAGTACAATGATGCTCAAGAATATTATTAATCTGATGTCACATCAATCCAGGTGAGCCTATGGAAAAAGACCACTGGCTGGATACACAAAATGGCCATCAGCCACATGGTCAAACAACAATAGTGAGCACGGAGGCATGGGGAACAAAGTATACATGCAAGCCTATGGCAAAGGCACAATGGCTGGATGCACAAATTGGCTGCTAGCCACATGGTCAAAAAACAACAGCAAGCAAGGAGGCATCGGGAACAAAGTATACATGCAAGCCTAAGGCAAACTCACACCGGCTAGGTGCACAAAATGGCTGCTAGCCACATGGTCAAACGACAATTGCCAGTAAGGAGGCATGGGGAACAAAGAACACATGTAAGTTTATGACAGAGGCTCACTGGCTGAATGCACACAATGGCTGCCAGTGACATGGTTAAACAAGAAGAGCAGGCAAGGAGACTCAAGGAAAAAAGAGCATATTCAGGCCAATGGTGTGAAATAAAAAATGCAAACAAAAGCAATCAATATATGGTCTGTTTATTCAAATCATATTCTTAATAAACATACACTACAATGATCCTCAAGCATATTATTAATCTGATGTCACATCAATCCAGGTGAGCCTATGGATAAAGCACACTGGCTGGATGCACAAAATGCCCATCAGACACATGGTCAAACAACAATAGTGAGCAAGGAGGCATGGGTAACAAAGTACACATGCGAGCCTATGGCAAAGGCACAATGGCTGGATGCGCAAATTTGCAGCTAGTCACATGGTCAAATAACAACAGTGAACAAGAAGGCATGGGGAACAAAGAACACATGCAAGCCTATGGCAATGGCACACTGACTGGATGCACAAAATGGCCAGCATCCACATGGTCAAACAACAACAGCGAGCAAGGAGGCATCGGGAAAAAAGAACACATGCAAGCCTAAGGCAAATTCCCACCGGCTAAGTGCACAAAATGGCTGCTAGCCACATGATCAAATGACAATTGAGAGTAAGGAGGCAAGTGGAACAAAGAACACATGTAAGTCTATGACAGAGGCACACTGGCTGAATGCACACAATGGCTGCCAGTAACATGGTTAAAAAAGAAGAGCAGGCAAGGAGACACGGGTAACAAAGAACATATTCAGGCTTATGGACACAGACTACACAAATAGGGCCCTGACCAAATGGCATGGAGAACAAAGACAAATGTTGGCCTATGAAAAACACACACACACACTAGCCATAAAAAGGAGGTATGGTGGTAACACTGAATAAAACACTGCCATTAACTCAGCAATGCAAAATACAGAAATTGGCTGAGCTATAAAAAGTTTACAACAACACACATCCTCCTGTGGCATTAAATATTACCCCATGTATACAATGGTGGCATAACAAAACATGAAAACAAACAATAGTCATAATTTTTAATTCATCCAACTCTATCCCTGCCCTAAATTATGTTTTAAAAACATATAGCACAGAAACATTTCTTTCATACACTAATGAATTGTACTTGGCCTTCTGGCTTGATGGCCCATTTAAAGACTAGGTACCCTAGTAAAATAAATGAATATTGCAAATATAATAAACATGTAAAAAAGGTACTGAAATAAGCAACGTTTTTCCTTCACAAAAGATGAAAAATGAATTGTAAAAAAATAACTAGGCCCCTACTTAAACTTCAGGCCACCCACCACAATGACATTTAAAAATTAAATAAAAGTACAAAGAAATGCTGGTGCATGCCTTATCAAATAAACAAGATGCTTATACAAATAGCTTTTGTACTTAATTTGTGATATGATAAAAACAAATCCCTTAAATCCAAAGGTATATATCCATCAGATAAAGAGAGTGATCCTTCCACCTTGAAATCCAAGTGAAAAGAGACCAGGAGATGGACAAAGCACTGGACAGGAACAGGAAATTGGAGTCTCTGGGGCACTTTCTTCCTGTTGGAAAAAAAAGTTTTAAAAAGGCTTCCACTTCAACACTGTATAAGGGCAGCCCCAATGTTAGCCTATGAAGGGAGCAGGCCTCACAGTAGTGTAAAAACGAATTTAGGAGTTTTACACTACCAGGACTTATAACTACACAGGTACATGTCCTGCCTTTTACCCACACAGCACCCTGCTCTAGGGGCTACCTAGGGTACACATTAGGGGTGACTGATATGTAGAAAAAGGGGAGTTCTAGGCTTGGCAAGTACTTTTAAATGCCAAGTCGGAGTGGCAGTGAAACTGCACACACAGGCCTTGCAATGGCAAGCCTGAGACAAGGTTAAGGGGGCTACTTAAGTGGGTGGCACAACCAGTGCTGCAGGCCCAATAGTAGCATTTAATCTACAGGCCCTAGGCACATATAGTGCACATTACTAGGGACTTATACGTAAATTAAATAGTCCATTTAGGTATGATCCAAACTTACCATGTTTAAAAAGGGAGAGAGCATATGCACTTTAGCATTGGTTAGCAGTGGTAAAGTGCGCAGAGTCTAAAAGCCAGCAAAACAGGGTCCAAAAAGTGGAGAGAGGCAGGCAAAAGATTAGGGGTGACCACCCTAAGGCATGTCAGGTCTAACATGTGTCCCCCCAGCTGAAAGTGGGGAGAGCTACCTGACCTCCTGGGAGCTCTCATCGCTAAGGCGGAAGTATCTGGAGAGACCATCAGCATTGGTGTGGTCAACCCCTGGGCAATGTTCCACCGTAAAGTCCATCCCCCTGTAGGGAAATGGACCATCTCAAGAGTTTTGGATTCTCACCCCTCATCTGCATGAGCCATCTGAGGGGCCTGTGGTCTGTCTGAACCCGGAAGTGAGTCCCAAACAGGTAGGGTCTTAGCTTCTTCAGTGTCCAGAACACAGCAAATGCTTCTCTCTCAATAGCACTCCACCTTTGTTCCCGTGGTAATAGTCTTCTGCTAATAAAGACTACTGGTTGGTTTGAGCCCTCCTCATTCAGCTGTGCTAGAACAGCCCCTATGCCATGCTCTGAAGCGTCTGTCTGCACAATAAATTCCTGGGAGTAGTCAGGGGCCTTGAGCACGGGGCCATGCACATGGCTTCCTTCAGAGAATCGAAGGCTTTCTGACAGGCCTCTGTCCAATTCACCAACCTAGGTTGTTTCTTGGAAGTGAGTTCTGTCAAGGGGGACACAATGGTACCATAGCCCTTGACGAACCTGTGGTAGTATCCAGTGAGGCCCAAAAAGGCTCTCACCTCAGTCTGTGTTCTAGGTGGTTGCCAGGCCTTGATAGTTTCAATCTTGGCCTGGAGAGGCTGAACCCTGCCACCACCTACTAGGTGTCCCAAGTACACCACGGAACCCTGCCCAATCTGGCACTTGCTAGCCTTGATAGTCAGGCCTGCTTGTTGCAGAGCCTGAAACGCCTCCTTGAGGTGGAGCAGGTGTTCCTCCCAACTGGAACTGTAGACAGCTATGTGGTCCAGGTAAGCTGCACAGAAGGCATCTTTACCAGCTAGGACCCCGTTAACCAACCGTTGGAAGGTAGCGGGGGCATTTTTCAGCCCAAATGGCATCACCCAGAATTGGTAATGGCCATCAGGGGTGGAAAAAGCGTATGTTTCCTTAGCCCCCTCAGTCGGGCCAATCTGCCAGTACCCGGAAGTAAGATCGAACGTACTCAGGAACTTGGCAGCGCCTAGCCTGTCAACGAGCTCATCAGCTCGGGGGATGGGGTGAGCATCAGTCAGGGTGACTGAATTGAGACCCCGGTAGTCCACACAGAACCGGAGTTCTGGCTTCGCACCTGGGGCAGTAGCCTTGGGAACCAATACCAAAGGGCTGGCCCAGGGACTACTGGATGTCTCAATAACCCCCAAAGTCAACATCTTGGAGACCTCCTCCTTGATGCTGGCCTTCACCTTATCTGACAACCTGTAAATTTTGTTCTTTACAGGGGAACTGTCACCTGTGTCAATGTCATGCACACAGAGGTTAGTCCAGGAGTAAGGGAGAACAGGGGGGAGAATTGCTCTAACAGCTCATAGCAGTCCCCTCTCTGGGTTGGAGTCAGGGCGTCAGAGAGAATGACACCACCTACTGACCCATCCCCTTCTCTGACAGCGAGGAGGTCGGGGAGAGGTTCACTCTCCTCTTCCATGCCTTCATCTGTGACTAGGAGCATACTGACCTCAGACCTCTCAAAGTGTGGTTTGAGCCGGTTGTGATGGAGGACCCTTAGGGGTGCCTAGGGGTATTGAGGTCCACTAGGTAAGTGGCCTCCCCTTTACGCTCCTTGATCTCAAAGGGGCCAGTCCAGCGGTCCTGGAGAGTCCTGGGCTCTACTGGCTCCATCACCCAAACTTTGTCTCCAGGTGAGAACTCAACTAGAGTGGCCTTCTGGTCATACCACTCCTTCATCACCTCTTGACAGGCCTCGAGGTTACTCTGGGCCTACTTCCAAAAGCGTTGAGTTTGTTTGCGGAGGGCCAGCATGTAGCTGACCACATCCTACGGAGGGTCCTGGGGAGTTTTCTCCAAGCCTTCCTTAACAATGCTTAGGGGTCCCCTGACAGGGTGACCATAGTGAAGCTCAAAGGGGCTGAACCCCACCCCTTTCTGGGGCACCTCTCTATACGCAAACAGCAGGCAGGGTAAGAGGACGTCCCACTTACGCCTCATGGCCTCAGTCAGGCCACCAATCATGCCTTTCAGGGTCTGGTTGAATCTCTCAACAAGCCCATTGGTTTGAGGATGATAAGGGGTGGTAATCCGGTAGGTCACCCCACACTCATCCCACAGAGTCTTCATGTATGCAGACATGAAGTTTGTGCCCCTGTCAGACACAACCTCCTTAGGGAATCGCACACGGGTAAATATTCCCAACAGGGCTCTGGTCACCACCTTTGTAGTCACTGTTCTCAGAGGGATTGCCTCTGGATAGCCGGTGGCATGATCCACCAAAACCAGGATAATCCTGTTGCCCAAGACAGTTCTTGGGTCCAAGGGACCAACAATGTCGATGCTCACCCTTTCAAAGGGGGTGCCAACGACTGGGAGCGGGAGCAGGGGAGCTTTAAGCCATTTCCCTGCCTTCCCACTCGCCTGGCAGGTGGGGCAAGCTCTGCAGAAGTTATCTGAGGCTTTCCTCATTCTGGGCCAATGAAAGTGGATGTCAAGCCTGTTAAAGGTCTTGGCTTGGCCCAGGTGTCCTGCCAGGGGAATGTCGTGAGCCAGGCCTAGTAGGAATTTCCGAAAACACTGGGGGACCACCAGCACACGGTGTGCCCAAGGACCTGGAATCCTACGCTCACTGTAAAGGAGATAATTCTCCCAGTAAATATGGTGAGCACCAGAGGTGTCACCTGCTGCGTGGTCTGTGGCCTGCTTCCTCAGACCCTCAAGGGTTGTGTATTCTTTCTGCACCTTGCAGAATGCTTCCCTGGTTGGCCCCCCTTCTACTTGCCAGCCAGCAAGTTCAGGTAGGTTACCCAGGGCAGGTATGTCCTCCCCGGTTGGCTCAGGGGCCTCCCTTCTGGCAGCTGTCTGGGCCATCTTTCCAGGCTCCAGACGCCCTTGACTCCCTTCCCGGGCAGCCATGGACCGCGTGGTCATGCACGCAAACTCAGGTAACGCTAACATCTCCAGGTGAGATCTGAGCTCTACTTCTTTCCAAGCAGTATGCTCAAGATCATTGCCTAACAGACAATCTACAGGCATGGCAGGACTCACAGCTACTTTCAGAGTACCAGAGACCCCCCCCCACTCAAAGGGAACCAGAGCCACTGGTAGGTGACTCTCACGATTGTCAGCAACTATGACCTGGTGGAATGTATTAGGTACTATCTGCTCTGTTGACACCAGCTGACTCTGGATAGTAGTCATACTGGCTCCTGTGTCATGCAGAGCCTCCACCTTCTCTCCATTAATGGTGACCCACTGCCTGTACTTGGAAGTATTTCGGGGCATGTGGGCTTTGGGCACCATTTCTCTTTCTCCCAGGTACACTAGGGAAATCTCTACCTGCTCCCCAAAGCTATCTGGGTCCATCTCCCCTCCAAGTGCTACACTAGTCAACCCAGGTGTCTGTCCGGGACTGGACGGTGCCCTCTTGGAGCACTGGGGGTCGCCTTTATAGTGACCATACTGGTAACACTCCATGCATTTTGGGTTGGATTTCCCTGACCTATCATATGTCCCTGGCTTTTTCCCAAATCTGGAAAAGGAAGGGTTGCCACCCCCTCCCTGGGAATTCTTTTGGGGGCCTTTTGAGAGTTCCTTATCTGTAAGTTTATCTCCCCCCTCTTTCTTCTGTTGGGAACCCTGACCACCTTTGTGGGTGTCCCCCCCCAGGTACCTTTTTGGACACTCTGGTGCTAACCCAGAGGTTTGCCTCCTCAGCAAGCTTCCTGGGATCAGTCAGCTTACTACCTACCAAGTGCTGGCGCAACTCTGTATAGGTAACATTGAGTATATGCTCTCTCAGAATCAAGTCATATAACCCTTTATAATTATCTACTTTGTTGCCCTGCACCCATCCATTCAGTGCCTTACTGGAAAAGTCAAAGAAATCTACCCATGTTTGTGTAGTTTGTTTGGTGCTGTCCCTGAACCTCCGACAGTATCCCTCAGGGGTCAGCCCAAACTTGGCAAGTAAAGTGGCTTTCTGAAGTGGGTATGTGTTTTGATCAGGTTGATCCAATGTGAGAAGTGTGTACTCCCCAATGGTGGCACATAACCCCACATAGCTACCCCCCATTGCCCTTCAGGAACCTCATGAGCCCTTAGTGCAACTTCATAAGCAGCTAACCATTTATCTATGTCATCTCCCACAACAAAACTGGGCACCAGATGTTTGGGTATACAAACCTTCTTTTCTCCAGAAGGTCCTGTCTGTATGCTGCCACCATTATTGCTGGATTCAGACTGTCTCGCCTTGATCTCCAGCTCCTTGAGACTCAGTTCATGAGCCAACAATAGTTTCTTTTCAGCCAAAGCTCTTTCAGCTTCCACCTGTTTGGCTGCTCTTTCAGCTTCAGCTTGTTTGGCTGCCCTTTCAGCTTCAGCTTGACTCTGTTTGGCTTCTCTCTCTGCCATTCTTTCCTCCTGTTGAGCCTCAATTTTCAGTTTTGCCATTTGCAATTGGAACTCCCTTTCCTCTCTCCTTTCCTCTGCGGTCAGGCTTTGCACAGAGACACTGCTCCCTGGTCTGGAAGGAGGCACAATTGCAGTGTTAACATCATCCACAGATAGCAACAAATCCTTTGAGGGGCCATTTTCTGGCTCCTCTTCCTCATCATCCTCTTCTAAATGGGCTTCTACACAGGCCCTCAGCGCCACTTGAAAGTCCTCCTTTTTGGAGGCCCCCTGGGTGGGTACCCTCATTGCCCTGCAGCACCCTCTTACCTGTTTGACCGTATATGTATCCAACAGGACTAGGTCAAAGTCTCCTATTTGAGACCCAGTCAGAGACATGTTGAGAGAGGATTTCGTTTTTGAAAATTGTCAGGAAGAAAAATGAATTAGCAAAAAGAGATAAAAATCAAGTTGACCTTCAACTGTGGGTAGGTAGTGAAATACTTAGCTACTGTATGTCACTGCACAAATACAAGTCCTTCCCTCACCGCTGATCACCAATGTTAGAAATTGGGTTTTTGGTTGGCAGTCAGGTTACCCTCTGTCCAAGCAAGAACCCTCACTCTAGTCAGGGTAAGTCACACACAATCCAAAATTAGCCTGTGCCCACCCTCTGGTAGCTTGGCACGAGCAGTCAGGCTTAACTTAGAAGGCAATGTGTAAAGTATTTGTGCAATAAATCATACAATACCACCATATAGCACCACAAAAATACACTGCACAGTGTTTAGAAAAATATATAATATTTATCAGGATACTTGTAGGTCAAAACGAATAAAGTTGCAATGTGAATTTGTGAAGATATCACTGAAAAGTGATATAAAGTGTCTTAAGTCTTTAAAAAGTAAACAAAGTCTCTTTCAAGCACAAAGCACCTGGTTTGGAGTGGAGAATCTCAGCAAAGGGCCACAGAAGAAGAGATACGTGGAAAAATAGTGTGTGCGTCGATTCTCCCCAGCACACACAGACTTGCGTCGTTATTTTTCACGCGGGGAAGTCGTGCGTCATTTTCCGGCGCTCGGACAGTCTCTTTCTACGGGTCGCGGGGATTACCAGATGTCCCGGGTCTGTGCGTGCATTCTCCTGCTTGTTTTCCGGCTGCGTGTCGTTCTGCGGGGCTGTGCGTCGAAGTTTCGCACTCTAGGAAGGCGTTGCATCGATTTCTCCTCTGGAGGTCGGGCGTCGTGGTCCTTGCGAGGCCGTGCGTCGAAGTTCCGGTCATCCCGAAGGCATCGCATCGATCAGCGTCGGTGTGCAGTGTTTTTCTCGCCGCAGAACAAGCTGTGCGTCGAAAATTTCGGCGCACAAAGCGTCCGAGTGAAAAAGAGAAGTTTTTTTGGTCCTGAGACTTCAGGGAACAGGAGGCAAGCTCTATCCAAGCCCTTGGAGAGCACTTTCACAGCCAGACAAGAGTTCAGCAAGGCAGCAGTCCTTTGTAGAAAGCAGACAGGTGAGTCCTTTGAGCAGCCAGGCAGTTCTTCTTGGCAGGATGTAGTTTCTGGTTCAGGTTTCTTCTCCAGCAAGTGTCTGATGAGGTAGGACAGAGGCCCTGTTTTATACCCAAATGTGCCTTTGAAGTGGGGTAGACTTCAAAGAGTGGCTAAGAAGTGCACCAGGTCCCCTTTCAGTTCAATCCTGTCTGCCAGGGTCCCAGCAGGGGGTGTGGCAGACCTTTGTGTGTGAGCAGGCCCTCCACCCTCCCAGCCCAGGAATACCCATTCAAAATGCAGATGTATGCAAGTGAGGCTGAGTACCCTGTGTTTGGGGTGTGTCTGAGTGAATGCACAAGGAGCTGTCAACCAAGCCCAGCCAGACGTGGATTGTAAGGCACAGAAAGAGTTAAGTGCAAAGAAATGCTCATTTTCTAAAAGTGGCATTTCTAGAATAGTAATATTAAATCCGACTTCACCAGTCAGCAGGATTTTGTATTACCATTCTGGCCATACTAAATATGACCTTCCAGCTCCTTTCAGATCAGCAGCTGCCACTTCAACACTGTATGAGGGCAGCCTCAATGTTAGCCTATGAAGGGAGCAGGCCTCACAGTAGTGTAAAAACGAATTTAGGAGTTTTACACTACCAGGACATATCCCTACACAGGTACATGTCCTGCGAAATTGCAACATCACCTAAATTTCTCACCCCACAGAACTCGGACAGTTATTGCAATCTTGAGCATTATCCCGTTCCTGGTACGCGTTGGATAGGAGACTTCAGCTAATCTCTAGGTTTTCACATCTCTTGCCAAGATTTCTATTCTTGGGCCTTACTATCACCTAGACTAATACACAAAAGTATACTACTTTTTTGTTCTAGTTACTGAAGCCTTGAACTGCACCTGCAAAGAAATAACATGATAACCAAACAAAAATGCATTTCAGAATTAAGGCCTTTAGTCAGGCTACCTTTAACTGAACATTAAATGTGCATTTCGAATACATGGTTATACATCTACTCGTTCAACTTTTCATAATAAATGCAAATGTGAATAAGAAAGTGCATGCTATTTCATCAAATGCAACTTGATTCACACTAGCCTGGCTGATAAAGGGTGACACCCTGAAACCCATCCCAGGATGCTTGTTTCTGGCCAAAGGGGAACATGGCCTGTCAGTTCGGGCTGGGCTGTTCCCCTTGGAAACAGGGTCAAGACTGATTTGCATATGGCTGGGTTCGACCTGGGGTGGCATGGTGAGCAAAAGAACAATGGAATAAACCCAGATCTGTGACTGGGGGTGAGTGTTTGAAAAGTTTCAGCACTCTGTCCAACATCCTTTTGTGTTTACAAAGTGGCCCTGAGTGGGAAGGGTATGCCCATACCTGGGTCCTGTGCTCACTGTGCCACTGGATTCAATCTAGCCTGGCTGATGAAGGGTGATATCATGAAACTGGTCCCAGGATGCTTGTTTCCAGCACAGGCAGTTCGGGCTGGACTGTTCCCATGGGAAACAGGGTCAAGACTGATTTGCATACCACTGGGTTCAAACTGGGGTGGTATGGTGAGCAAAAGAACAATGAATTAAACCCAGATCTGTGACTGGGGGTGAGCGTTTGAAAAGTTTCAGCACTCCGTCAATCATTCTTCTGTGTTTCATTTTATTCAAGAGCAGCAGTGAGGGTGCCAATTGTTTTCTTCCCAGTGGGTTATCCTAGCAAAGGTGGGATTTGAGGGTGCCTTTATGTATTTTAGAGGCTGTACTGATGTCACATGTATACTCGGGAGAGGGCTTGTACTGCCTCCATCTCTCTCTGAGGGGTAGGCCTGGTTCTACCTTCACGCGTCCCTTGCATTAGGCTGACGGTGCCTTTCCACAGGGTGGTGGGCCTGTAGTGCCTCATCTCTTCAGAGGTGCTGGAGCATTACTGCTTCTTTCTCTCCCATCCCCATGGTGCGCAGGGAGGGGGGTGATACTTTGTTTATCTCCATCCTGGCGTGCACCTTTACTGCCAAATCTCTCTCTGAGGCCCTGGTGCTGATTTGCATTCAGCTGCTGTGGGGACTGAAGATAAGAGCTGCAGACAAGGGCCAGGGCAGGGACCACTGATCTGGAATAGAGAGTGACCTTCATCCACAGTGAATCCATGGCCCCATTACTGTCCTTGGCACTGGGGGTCCTCCTCACCGCCACTTGTAAGGCCCAGGCTTCGTCTCATTGTTTTGGTGTGTGTGTGTGTCCTCCAATGGGGCTTCTCAGCCCTACACAACCAGGCACGGCATGACTGCTGGGACACTGGTAACTGAGAAGCAAGGCAATCTTGGTGGAAAAAGTGTGCTTCAAGGATGCATTGATGATCCCTGTTCTTCTTCTTCACAGGTGCCCTGGCCCTGCCAGTGCTGGCCCAGGACCCCTCGGCAGAGGTCGCACCTGGAGAGCCCATTACCCTGAAATGTATCATGACCGAGGGGCAGTTTAAAGACTTTTGCGTACACTGGGTTCAGGAGAAAGCTGGCAGAGCCCCCGGGGCATTCTGGAGTATTGCAGAAAACGCGGTGTGACCAGAGGTGAGGGGGGTCCCAGACCGGTTCTCAGGGTCCAAAGATGAAGCCGCCAATGAGGGGCATTTGAAGATTGAGGGCGCTCTGCCCGAGGATGACGCTGTTTATTCGTGTTACATATGGGTTAAAAATGCTTCACAGGGCACAGTGACGTGCTTTGATGGAGAAGCAGTGACAAAACCATACTCTTCAGTCAGGGATGCACGCACGGCAGGGGACATGCAAATCACCACACAGGAAGTGCCTCGTACAAGGAAATGAAATGTTTACAGCGACGCAGAAAATAAAGTGTAACATGGTAAGCAACATATTGTTACCGTGGAGAAAAAACAAAGAAAATGTGCTGGGAAACATCAAGCAGTAACAACTGCTGGCAATACCAATAGGTCTATTTATTTTAAATTAATGTGCTTTTGTTGCAGTGGCTGAGTGAAATGTGCTGGTTCACAAAGAGACACCGTACAGACTGGTGCCATGGGCCCGGGAGCTCTTGTCAGTGGTAGACCCCGCTGTACCCCTGGCTGAGGCTCAGGGACGGTGTGTAGTAAGAGACAAAGGATCAGAGCAGAGAGGGCGGTGGTGGCTCGGACTGGTCTCTTCTTTCGTCCCTCTGAGCCGGCTATAAACTCGCACTGAACAGTCCTACACTAACCACAGGAGCTCCCTACTTGTGGAGTCGCGTGGCAGCCACGTGCCTCTAAAGGTACACAAGTGAACCCCAAAAAGACAACTTTCTCTTAGTTCATTGTTCGCAGGACACTAGCAGCAGTAGCCAGCAGCTGCTCGTTATTCACATGACACGAACAGCAGTAGCCAGCAGCCGCTCGCTCTCTCTTACTTCGTTGTTCACAGGACACAAACAGCAGTAGCCAGCAGCCGCTCGCTCTCTCTTAGTTCATTGTTCACAGGACACTAGCAGCAGTAGCCAGCAGCCGCTCGCCCTCTCTTACTTCGTTGTTCACACGACACGAACAGCAGTAGCCTGCAGCCGCTCGCTCTCTGCTACTTCGTTGTTCACAGGACACAAGCAGCAGTACTTTGTTGTTCACAGGACATAAACAGCAGTAGCCAGCAGCCGCTCACTCTCTGTTGCTTCTTTGCTCACAGGACACAAGCAGCAGTAGCCAGCAGCCGCTCTCTCTCTCTTACTTTGTTGTTCACAGGACACAAACAGCAGTAGCTAGCAGCCGCTCGCTCTCTCTTACTTCGTTGTTCACACGACACAAACAGCAGTAGCCAGCAGCCGCTCACTCTCTGCTACTTCGTTGTTCACAGGGCACAAGCAGCAGTACTTTGTTGTTCACAGGACATAAACAGCAGTAGACAGCCTCTGTTCACTCTCTGTTACTTCTTTGTTCACAGGAAACAAACAGCAGTAGCCAGCAGTCGCTCACTCTCTTACTTCGTTGTTCACAGGACACAAGCAGCAGTAGCCAGCAGCCGCTCGCTGTCTCTTACTTCGTTGTTCACAGGACACAACCAGCAGTAGCCAGCAGCAAGCTCGCTGTCTCTTACTTCATTGTTCACAGGACACAAACAGCAGTAGCCACAAGCCGCTCACTCTCTCTTAGTTCATTTTTCCTGTGCTTCTGCAGTAGTATTTTTACCCCAAATTACTCTTAATTACTCAAACTGGTGTAATCTCAACATTTCGCACAATTTAGCAGTTAGTTTCAAAGTGAAAAATTAGTAATACTGTAATTTTTCTCATATTGGTTTACAGGATCTAACTCTTGCTGTAAGGTACGCTAGCCCTAAGTAGCTAAGGCTAAAATTAATGCTTACCCTACACTTATCCATTACTGTTCTGTATCCTAACCAACAACTACTAACTATAACACATCACACATAAACCTACCCCAATCAATCATAATAGCCCTAACTCTATTCCAAACCTTCAATCTATTCATAATCCTAACCCTACTTCCTACCTTTACCTCATCTCTAACCTTAACTGTATCAGTTAGTCACTCATTATAGGTTGGGTGTTTGTGTTCTGGTACAGAGAAGGCCTGGCTTGGCAAGCTTGGTGGCTTCAGGCTGGATTGTTCCGACTGGAGAAGGATGAAGGCTGATTTGCCTGTGGTTGCATCTAATCTGAGGTGACATGGTGGGCAAAAAAAGTGATGGATTGTGAAGCGGACTAAATAATTACCAGTGGCAGAGATTAATTCACCTATTCAGGCTATCACTTTAGTCTCTTTGTTAGTTTGTTGCAAAAAGTGCAACAAGTATGCCCTGACATGGGTCCATTGGAAGAGGACCATGTAGGCTCATAGCAGGCCTGGATTACTATGTTCTGGTTCAGAGGAAGACCTGGCTTGACATTTCAGGTTTAACTGTACCTATTGGAGCAAAACAAAAGAGGTTTTGCATATGGCTGGGCCATATCTGAGGTGGCATGGTGAGCAAAGAAAACAGTGGACTAGGATGCGGTCCCTAGTAGTTACCACGGGCTGAAACAAATTCCGGCATTCTATCCATCACTTGTTTGTATTATGCAGAGCGATGAGCTAAGTGCGATGGATATGCCCAGACGTGGGTCTCTTGCTCG
Source organism: Pleurodeles waltl (assembly GCF_031143425.1). NCBI lineage: Eukaryota > Metazoa > Chordata > Amphibia > Caudata > Salamandridae > Pleurodeles > Pleurodeles waltl. Next base: position 964,125,736 of record NC_090450.1, read on the forward strand.
CTGTGCTACTGGAGCCAAGTTATACCATACAGAAAACTGGTCTTAGGCTGCTTGTGTTCTAGTTCAGAGAAAGACTGTTGTGGTAGTTTTGGTTGGACTATTCTGAATAGTGCAGGAACAAGGCTGATTTGAATATGGATTAGGTCTAATCTGAAGTTGCACGGTGGACAAAACAATCATGGGCTTGGATGCAGCCGCAAGTATTTACCATAAACTGAGATTAATGAAAACATATAAGCCATCACATTTTTGTGTTCCTCAGTATGAAGCCCTAAATGAAAAGGATGTGTCCAGAAGTGGGTCCTATGATCACTCTGCCACTTCAACCAAGTGCCACAAAACTGAAGAGGCCCATTCAGTCTGAAATCAGTCTTGGGTTGCTTATGTTCGGTTCAGAGAAGACCTGGTTTGGCTCTTCAGGTTGGACTATTCTTCCTGTGGCAGGACCAAGGGTGATATTATATGGCTGGGTTTATTCTAGGGTGGAAAGTGGGCAAAAAACAGTGGACTTTAGCTTTTCTAACTTTTAATTTTGACAATGTGTCTTGTTGCTGTTAGACACAATACCATCCACAGTGTTCGCTGCTGTTTTTTCACCTCTTATGGTTGCTGTATTTCCTGATGTGATGGCAGCCATTGTCACTACTGTAAACCCTGCTGCAGTGAAAGCTGTTATCACTACTGTCTTACTTGATATCGTGGCAGCAGTGGTAAGTTCTGTTAATCTCTTCTGTAATGTCAGCTGTGGTCACTGCTAGTATGAAAGCTATTGTTGTTGCAGTGGGTCCTTTTCTTGTGGGAACAGTGGTGGCAGCTATGTTTAAAAATATAGTAATTGCTGTTTTTTTCCAGCTGGCAGCTCTTATCACTGCTGTGGTCCATGCTGTTATAAATGTTTCTGTCACTGCTGTTGTCCCTGCAGTGGGGGACTGTTCTCACTACTGTGGGCACATTTCTGATCACTGCAGTTATCCCTTCTAGTTGCAGCCGTATTTGCTTCCCTATTCCCTGTTATGCTGGCAGCTGTGAATATTACTGATACCACTGTTGTGGCAGCAGTCCACACTACAGTTCTCCATGATCGGTGGCAGCAGCAGTCACTACTGTTAGTGTGGCTGATCCATTATTCTCTGATAGGGTGGCAGGTATTGTCAGGATTGTTTCCCCTGCTGCAGTAACAGCTGCTGCCACGGCGTGTTGCCTGTTGTTGTGGCAGCTTTGGGATGCTGCTGTCTGTGCAACAGTAGTTGCAAATGTTGTTTCTTCTGTGGTCTGTGGTGCGGTCCCTATTGCTGTTTGAATTAGGGTCACTGCGGTTGTTCAGGTTTTGGTGACGGCTGTGGGCAGTTCTATAATTTCAAATGGGGTTCTTGCTTTGGTCAATGCTGTTGTGTTAGCTGTGGTTGTTCCTGTCATGGCAGCTGTTGTTGCTGTTATGGTCCCTTTTGTGATGGCAGCTGCAGTCAGTGCTCTGGTACCTGCAGTGACTGTATCTGTATTTGCTCTTTCTTTCTGCTGTGGCAAATGCTGTTGCCTGTGTTTACAGCTTCACTTGCTGTCATGCTCTATGCTGTTGTGTGAGCTCTACTCCCTGTTGTCTGCTGTCATAGCAAGTGTTGATGTTGATATAGTTTCCTGTCATTGTAGCTGTTGTTGTCTCAGCAGCTGCTACTGTCATATTAGCATCTGTGGACACTGGTGCTTGTCCCTGCAGTTGTGTTTATCGTTCCCTGTTGTATGGATCAGGAATAATTTGTGATAGTGCCTTTGGAGATGGGAGAAGAGTACTTGTGGTGAAATGCCACTATACCTGCTGTGCTACCACACCATGGAAGCAAGGTTGCCATTTTCCTTTTTACATAAACAAACCCTTAAAGTGAGGATTGGATGTGAAAAGTCTGCACACCGCATCATAAGTGCTGACTGACATTTCACTGCCAGTGCCTGCAGTGTACTGCGTAATTAAGCAAGATGTAAGGTGCTGGTTTCAAAATGCCCTAGCAGGGCAAGGGAACAAGGGAATAAGGCACACCCCATACAGAAGAAGATGCAGGAGCATGGGAGGGTAAGCCCCAGAAATATAAAATGAAATGTAGGGCAAGAGAGAGGGGTCAGCAAAATCACTGCGGCCAAACACCTGCACCTATGGTGGGTCTGTGTATATCCGGTAGTGAAACATCTGCAAATCATTTCTCGGTACAGAACCGGCCAAAGCTCTACCACTAAGTGTTTTCCAACCTTTGATTGAGGCCTGGACCCAAAGGGTGGGTAGTCAAGAATCCTTACCATGTTTGGCCTATTTTCAGTTACCATCCACTACTAAATGAGGTGTGAGTTTTTGTCAGGACATAAATCTTTATAAATGATCCCAGGGCTTTAACCCAGGTCTTGAAACAGTATTGTTAAAAAAAAAGAATTTAAAAGTGACACTTGGTGACTATAGTTGCCTAATCTGCTATTGTGACCTGTTACTAATTCACCTGTGTGTGACAGAAGTACATCATTCTGCCCTGCCAGGTAGCACGGGTTCTGTGATCGAGGCAGAGCAATCAACCTTTGGACCATAAGACTTGAGGCCTGACTCACATACTAAGTTGTAGAATTCAGTATAAACATGTTGTATTTAGAAATGTAGGTTCCTTTTAAGGAACTTAGGGGTTGGAATGGAGAATGGTGATGGGAAGAGGATGTAGGGAGGTGGGCATTCTGCCGGGGATTAACTGGAAGATGGACGTTGTATGTGGATCCTAATTAACCTTTTTGGAAAATCATTTGTTCTGGATCTGAAGATCATTACAAATTTGGTGACGAGCTGCGGGAACACCACTCGTGCATTAACACGTGTCATTTCGTCAACAAAAACGTTTAAAACGGTACAAAGTATATTTACAGAGTTGGCAACTCGGAGAGTACTCACCGGACTTCATCGTTTCACCTCTCACTTCACTGCCTGGAATCCAATTCACTTCCTGTTTTCCAGGAAGGAAGAGCTCAATGATTTTTCTCATTTTTATTGTAGTTTTAGTTTCCTGCTGTGTGTCTTATTTATTTTGGAACAGTTTGCACTTGATCATAACACTACATCACTTGTGTGAAGTAAAGACAGTTAATATTCAGGGTGTGTTGTGAGTTCCAAATAAAATAACAATATAAGAAGGAGAATATTATAATAATAATAATCTCATGGATGCAGTTTGAACCACCAGCCAAGTTTCTGCAACTTAAAGGGGACCCGCCCATACCATGGTTGAGATGGAAGGAGGAATTTTTGACTTATTTAAAAGCTATTGATGAGGATAATGGGGGTCATTTTGACCTTGGCGGACGGCGGAGGCCGTCCGCCAAGGTACCGCCGCTTAATGACCGCACCGCGGTCAAAAGACCGCGGCGGCCATTCAGACATTTCCTCTGGGCCGGCGGGCGCTCTCCAAAAGAGCGCCCGCCGGGCCAGAGGAAATGCCCCTGCAACGAGGACGCCGGCTCAGAATTGAGCCGGCGTAGTTGCAGGGGTGCGACGGGTGCAGTTGCACCTGTCGTGTATTTCAGTGTCTGCTTAGCAGACACTGAAATACTTTGCGGGGCCCTCTTACGGGGGCCCCGCGGCATCCCCTACCGCCATCCTGTTCCTGGTGGGAGACCCGCCAGGAACAGGATGGCGGTAGGGGGTGTCAGAATCCCCATGGCTGCGGAGCATGGAGGATTCACAAGGGCAGTGGTAAACTGCCGGTTTACCCTTTCTGGCCGCGGCTGAACCGCCGCGGTCAGAATGCCCTCGGGAGCACCGCCAGCCTGTTGGCGGTGCTCCCGTGGTCGGTGACCCTGGCGGTCACCGGCCGCCAGGGTCAGAATGACCCCCAATATGTCATAAGAAAGAAAAAAAAATATTTTGTTACATTGTTTGGGGTCTGAGGGGCAACTCATTTTCAGGACACTCCCGCAAGCAATTCTTCACGATGAAGAAATTGATGTGTTTCAAGATGCTCTAAACAACTCAAACTGGAGAATAGGTTCAAGCCAACTACGAGTATAGCTTTGGACAGATTCAAATTCTATACAAGGGTCAACAACCGGATGAGACATTTGATGAGTTTTTGACAGGGTTATGAAGTCTTTCCATGCACTGTAATTTTGGACCTATCACCGATGAGATGATTAGAGATCAAATTATTGTTCATGTCAGAAGCAGTAGAATCCAAGAACAATTGTGGGTGATGGGTGATCCAAAGTTACAAGATGTAATTAATACTGCCAAGGCTTTGGAGCAATCAGAAAAATGGATGAAGTCGGTGCAGGAGACAGAGAAGAATAAAATATCGGACTTGGAAGTTGTGGGAGCTGTTGATGGTAACGACAATAACACAAAAAAAAACTGACTCTGAGCATAAAAGATGACAAAACCGCTAAAATTAATAGAATGTCATGTTATCGTTGTGGCAATCCTAATAATTTGGCAAATTTTCCACAGTGTCCTGCCATTGGGAAAGAATGTAAAAAATGTGGAAGAGTGGGGCATTTTGGGAGAGTTTGTAAAGAGGTTCGGAAGGCTGATAATGACAGTAGGAGTAAAGTTGCATGCATCTATGATGAAAGAGAGAGTGGTTTGGTGTTATCTGTCAAGAATGATTTTAGGAACAAAGATGGGAATGTGGTGAAACAACCTAAATGTACAGTTCTTATTGAAGGCCAAGAGCTAGAGCTTATGGCAGATTCTGGATCGCCTTGGACAATTATCACTTGTGATTATTTTGTTCAGAAATTTAGTGAAGTATGGAGTGTGTCCAACTTAACATGTTCTGATATTGTGGCGGAAGGTTTTGATGGGACTGCTATTGATATTTTGGGGTATGTAAACACGGTGATCTGTTTTAGGGACCGCTCTGCACAGGTTAAATTGTATGTAGCAAAGAGGGGAGTTAATGTGTTGGAATGGAGAGACCAGGCAGGGTTGGGGATAATTTTGAATCCCAGGGCTCTTGAACCTGTAATGTTGGTTGGGGGTAGTGATAAAGCCGAGTTGATTGTCTCTATGTTTCCACATGTGTTTTCCAATACTTTGGGCAAACTGAAAGATTATAGTCACAGGATTAGACTGAAAGAGAATGCCAAACCTGTGATGCAAATGTTAAGGAATGTCCCTATTAGTGTGCGTGAGGAATTGAGAGATATACTGAAAGAAATGGTGAAAGAAGGGATTATTGAAGAGACTGAGTCATCTGAATGGGTTTCACCTATTGTGTTAGCCAGGAAATCGGATAATTTTTTAAGATTATGTGTGGACTTGAGGGCGTTGAATGCCAATATTATAGTCAATTGTCATCCTTTACCCAATATAAATGAAGTTGTTAGTCTATGGGATGGGGCAAAGATTTTTTCTATGCTAGATTTGAGGTCATCTTACCACCAAATTGAACTCACTGAGCATTCTAGACATTTGAGTGCCTTCATTACACCACAGGGGTTGTTTCAGTTTAAACAAATGCCTTTTGGGTTAGCCTCAGCGGCATAAGTATTTCAGAGGGCTATGTTTAATATGTTCAAGGACATGGACAACTTTGTGAAGTGTTTCCAGGATGACGTATTGATTTACTCCAAAGATAAAGATGAACACAAAAAACATCATCTAGTTAAGGTGTGTGAAGTGTTTAACGTGAATAGATTGACTCTAAAATTTAAGAAATGTCATTTCTTTGCCAAGTCTGTTCATTATTTGGGACATACCGTCTCTGGTGAGGGTGTTCTTCCCAAACAGTCTTTGGTCAAAACCATTATAGATGCACCTGCTCCAAATTGTCGAGAAAAGTTGTTGTCGTTTGCAGGATTATGCAAGTATTACAGTAAATGTATTGTAAACTTTGCCACCAAAATGGAACCATTAAGGGAGCTTACGAAGAAAAATGTGGATTTTGTTTGGTCGGAAAGGCAGGAGAGTGCTTTTCAGACCATTAAAAGAGAGATTGCTGGTGCACCTATACTTCAACCATTTAATGTCCTGGCACAGTGTGTGATAACGGTAGATGCAAGTATGTATGGTGTTGGTGGTGTGTTGTCCCAAAGGTGTGGCAAGGAGATGTGGAATGTTACGTTTGCGTAACGTACCCTGACAGATGCAGAAAGGAGTTATGCAGTGATAGAGAAGGAGTTATTAGCTTGTGTCTGGGCGATTGAGCATTTTCGGAATTACATTTGGGGATTGCGTTTTGTCCTCCAAACTGAACACAAACCCTTATTTGGTATTCTGTCTCCAGGAGGAGGGTGGAATGCGACAGCCCGCATTGCTAGATTAGTATTGAGATTGCAAGAGTATTCCTTCCAGGTGGAGTATGTGCCAGGGAAGAAAACTTCTGTCGCGACTACCTCAGAATGATTTGGATGCTCAAGATAAGGGCGGAAGTGGTGACATTGATTTTGTATCGGTAGTGTCTGAATTTATTTCAGGAGAGTTTAAAGCTATTGAAGAAAAAGATTGGTCGGATGAAGATCAAAACGATTTAACTTTGCAAGAGGTGAGACGATATTTGAGGGTTGGTTGGCCGGGCCGAGGAAAGAATGTATCCTGGAAGAAGTAATGCCTTTCTTTAAAGTAAAAGATGATTTAGAAATTTATAATGAGCTAGTATTCAAAAGGGGGAAATGTGTTCCACCTGGAGGTATGCAAACGGTCATTTTGAAGTTGGTGCACGAAGGGTATCCTGGAATGTCGTCTATGAAAAGGCTTATTCGCACTTCTTTCTGGTGGTCGGGAATGGACAAGTTGGCGGAGAGGACTGTCAGGGAGTGCGGGGTATGTGTGAGTGCTGAGAAGATGTTGAGGACAGTGCCAGCCCCATTACGTCCTGTCCAGTGGCCTGATTCTCCAGGGCAGAAACTGGGTTTTGACATTTCTGGACCGTTTTTGTTTTTGCCTCACGAGGCTCGGTTTGCTCTAGTGTTAGTGGATTATCACTCCAAATGGCCTGAGGTGAAAATGGTACCACAAGTCACGACGAATGTGGTGATTGAGTTTTTCAAAGAGGTGTTTGCTAAAGAAGGGTATCCTGAAACTATTGTGTCAGACAATGGTGTTCAGTTGGTGTCGAAGGAGATGCAGAGGTTCCTTAAATATTGCAATATTAAGCATGCTACGACTTCATTATATGAACCACAAGAAAATGGACAGGTTGAGAGATTTGATCGGGTCTTGAAGGAGTGTATTTGTTGGGCCTGTGGTTTTGGTGGGTTGTGGAAGGAGAAAGTGAGAGAGAAATTATGGCATTATCGCATCACTCCTCATAGTTCCACTGGTGTTAGCCCTTTCAGGCTGTTAAGGGGAAGGGATCCTGTATCCAAATTGTGTCCATGGTGGTTTAAGAGGAAGCACAATAAGGAGTTCGAGAGTGTTGATGTAGAAAAGATTGGAGGTTATGTGAGACTGAAACAAGAGAAGAGTAAGGAGGTGTATGATAAGAAGTGGAGAGTAAAGGAACCTATGTTTGTCGTGGGAGATTGGGTCAAAGTAAGAAAACCTGGATTGGTAAGGAAGGGGGTGTTCAGATTCAGTAAGGCCATGAAAGTGCTAAAAGTGTTCAAGAAGAAAGTAATTACACAAGATGGGAAAGTTTGGAATGTGAGCAGACTAGCTAAGTGTGTTCCAGGATGTGGAGAAACACAAAGTGGAAATTCTGCTGTTCCCGGACCCATTGTCTACCACGATCTGGGAGAACACCTGTCTGAGAATATAAGCCAGGAAGATGGATGCACTGGAAGATGAGAGAGTGAGATTTCTGGTGGCATAGACGGCAGGGAGAGTGACGGACAGTGTAGCATGGAAAGTTTAGAGGAGGATTCCATAGCCTCAAGAGTAAAGTTGAAAAGTCGCTCCAGAACAAAGTCTTCTCGGCTTGTGGACTATGTGTGAAGAATGAAATTGATGTACAACAATTTTGTTGTCATTGTATCTTACTTTGTTTTCTCTTTTTCTCTGTTTATGTTCTGTTGTTTTAATTGTTTTCTGTTTTATTATAAGGGGGGAAATGTGTTGTATTTAGAAATGTAGGTTCCCTTTAAGGAACTTAGGGGTTGGAATGGAGAATGGTGATGGGAAGAGACTGTAGGGAGGTGGGCATTCTGGCTGGGACTAACTGGAAGATGGACGTTGTATGTGGATCGTAATAAAACTTTTTGGAAAATCATTTGTTCTGGATCTGAAGATCAATACAACACACTTGTTCCCCCATCTGGTGGACACTTAGGACTTTCCTCTAGATATATAAAACCCAAGTGTTACTAAAGATATCCTGAGACGTTTATTCACTAATTTACCAGGTGTAACAAAAGTAACGCCTCATGTCATTTGACCTCCATGACTCCATATGACCTTGGACTGTGAAAGGCTGCTGGAAAACATTGATCCTCATGACATCACAATCATTGATGTCACCAAAGCCTAATGTATGCGTCAAAGAGAGAAAATGAAAGCTAAATCACAGGAAGGGACCAAAATAAGAGATTTACTAAAGCAAAAGTGGTTAGGCTTATGGTCCTATTTTGTATGGACCATATGTTCCTTATGACCTGTGCTCTTGGCTGGATTAGTTAACTGTCTTTGTTAACACGTTTTGGTCACTTGTAAAGAGCTACCACACTTATGGAGCACACAGGCGACATTTCAACTGGTTAAAATGTGTTTTTTTGTATTCTAAAGAGTGCACATTGCACGTCTAAAATAATTAATTTTATCTTAGGGAAGAAAAAATTTACACAGTGCTTTTCCGACCACTGTTTACCTTCCATTCTGGGCACTATTTTGGCCACCTCTGAAGCCAAGAGTCGCAAGATGCAAATTAGGGGTCACAACTGCGACCCTTGGTGATCCCTTTATGACGTCCATGAGGATATCCATGATCTTCATAGATCTGCATGCATGCACCATTTCCCCCAGCCCTATTCGATTAGCAGAATGTGCATTTGATTTGCACATTTTATTTTCCCTATTTTTCTTCAGATGGATAACAGTTTTATATGTGAAGGAATTCACTCTCTGCACCCCCTTACAAATTGGACAGCTAAGGAAACTTTTCCTCAGTAACTAATCTATTTGCATCTACTTTTGCTAGAAGCAGGTTTAGAAGAGGTGTAGGGATGGACAGGTACAGGCAAATGTTAGTGAATTCCTGCAAGTCACAAATATCTGCTATTCACCAAATTTGTATTTGACGCTCCCTAAGAAAAAACTTATCTTCCTCTCCCTAATTACACTACAAATCTCATGCAAATAATAACATTTTACTCAATAGCAAACCACTGTAAATTTTAAGCCATGTAAAAAATAGATATTGCTAATAATCAGTCAATGGTACTCAGTTTCCCGACCTTGGCAGGATCTAAACACGGGCTGCAAATTATAGCAGATATTGGTGGCGACAGTCTAACTATCTGTGTCATGTTATGGATTTTTTGCCGTCATAGTGCAAATTCTGCATGGAAATATCCATTGACCCTCATTTTATAAATCAGTTCTTTGCAGAGATTTCACTTTTTGTGAACGGAATTTATACTTAAGGCTGCAAAAGGTGTGTGCCATTCTGAGAGTGTTATGAGACTCTTTTGACACCCTTCATAATAGCTTAGGTATGATGCTAACTGGAACCATGATATTCATAATGTAATAATAAGGTATTACTTTCATGTATATTTGTTTTTGTTTAAAAAAACAGTTTTGTAAGGAAAACTTGAAACATATGGATGAGAATTATACAAGTGGGAAACATGGGGGCAGATTGACTAACTCTTTGCATCAATGCAAGGTTGCCAAAAGTGAAGCAAACCAGTACAAAGTGTTGAATTGTTATTTACTTTCCAGCACAAAACTTGTTATTGTTCTGTAAAGTTGTCAAAAAGTAACACGAGATGGGGTCCTACGGGAGGAATATAGACATTCTTATACTACCACCCATGTTTTTGACACAAAAGCCTACCTATTGACATTGGTACTGTTGGTAATTAGGCTATTAGTTGTGTGGCCAGCAAAAGTAATAGTTCCTCAATTTCCCTCAGTGGAAATCAAACACCCTATTGTAGCGCTTGACTCTCACAGGGTAGTGAGGTGGAGCAGTCTAAGGCCTACTCAAGGGAGGTGGTTTGGACTAGAAATCACCAATCACTGGCATGCAACAATAATAGTCAATAAATGATTGTCCAGTCAGCATGTTTTCTTTAGAAAAGGAGAAGTACATTTTTAATGCACACACTGCTAAATACTACGCAATAATTTTCAAATATACCTTGGCAGATGGGACATACCATAGCTAACATTATGCAACTACTGGTGACCCACTAGAGGGGTTTCCCAAATATATCAAGAGTGTTCAAACAGTCATGGTGTAATAAGGATATTACTTTGGCAAAATCATTGTCATGGATCAATGCCCATATGCATTAATCATGTGAACCCAACAAAACATTTATCAGAAATAAATGTTTTTGCATTTGGGAATTCTTTCTAGTTTTTAATGGTCAGATCAGCCCCATAGAGGATACCACAATAAAATAGCATTTTGGGGTGTAACCATATAATCAGCCCCTAGAGGGCATAACCACATAAAACCAATTGCTGAAAAACATTACATTGTAGCCATACATTCAGCCCCTAGAGGGCATAACCATATAGAATATCATTATAATGTAATTATATTCAAGACATTATAGTGTAACCATATTCTCAACCCCTAGAGAATGCATTGTATTCAGTTTCAGACCTTCCAGACTTCCCAAAATGTTAACATACATCAGGCCTCCAGAGACCAGACTACCATCAGCTATAAAGCAAAACTCTGGCCATGCGAGAGCTTATAAATGCTTTGAAAATTGGGAAAGGGATGATTTTGCCCCCTCCAACCGAGGGTAGGGACTCAGAAGATGGCCTAGACAGAAGGAACATGTTGTGCTGAATGTTTTGGTGGTGGTCCCATCGTCCTAGTTATGGGCAAAAATCAAAAATGTTAACCACATGAAAGGCCCGCTATACATTATGGGGCGAGGTTCCTAAGTGCAGTGAATATTACAGTAGCCACTCTCCCTCTGTGCTGGGGAGAGCTGCAGTGCTATTTTTTCCATAAAGTCAGCCTGCTGCTGCATGTTAATTGTGGGGGTGCCCTGTCCCACACGGCCCCCCCAGAGTTTTGCCACCGTTGGAAGGCAGTAGGGGAGCCCACCCCTGGCTGCCCTTGCCAGCTCCCTGCGCTAGCAACATGTTTGCGGATTGCCACAGGAGCTGGCAGTCCTTCTGTGTGTCTGCTTACTCCTGCCAGCTGACGGATGAAGTTGGGGCTGCTTCGTGGTGTCCAGGGATGTGGTCCTGGGCCCCTCCTGCCTCCTCCTGGGAAAGGGCAATGGTGCAGTACCACCATTATACACACACTGGGGTCGGGATGGGGTCTTGACCCAGCCATGAACACCCTCTCCCCAACAAAAGAGATGAAGCTTTTCTGTGCTGCCACACCCTGGGAAATTTTATGGACTTACCGCGGCGCCCCATGTGCTTCCAAGGAAAATTAGATCAAAGGTCGCCAAACTTTAAAATTACATAACTCGGGTCCTGTTGGGACAATTTGGACGATCCTGGGCTCATTGTACTCCAGCTGGCGACCTCTACCCACCAGGGCTAGTTGCAATAATTCTCCTCACATCCAAAGCGCTGCAGTCCCCCAAATGCTGGTTCTCAGGGTTCCCTACACTAGTTCTCCTTTGCTGGTGGGAGCAGAAAAGTCCAGCGTTTCCCCCAGCTGGTTCTCAGGGGGAGTAAGAGGGCCAGCTTCACTGGCTCTTGAGAAGACTCATTGGTCCTGGAGTCAACTGGACTAAGTCCTGGGTGGGGGTCAGGAGTTCCTCCTTCCAGTTCTCCATGGCAGTCCAAGGATCCAGCAGCGTAGCAGGTTAAAAGTTTGCAGGCAAGAGTTTTTAAAGGGGAGAGAAAGGTTCCATCAGACAAGCACCACTAACCAATACTGGGGTGCCACATCACCTCTCCCAACCTTCCTGCACAACATGTTGGGACAATCCAAAATGACATCCTCAAGGAGCCACTGGTCACATCACCTCCTGGGGTCTGAGCTGCACCCCTTATTGACATCATTGCCAGGAACCTGCACTGTAAAATTTCAAAGGCAGCCCCCCAGTGGTTTGGCTCCAATTGTCTGGATACTCTCCTTTGTTAAGGGATCTTGGGCAAGCCCAAACCTGATGCAGTGTTACAGCTGGGTGATTGATACAGAACATTCCACCCCACCCCTTTGCTCCTCAGGAGCAAGGAGAAGTAGGGCTAATCGCTCCTTATGCGTGGGGGTGGCCTTTGTTCCTGCTTCTGAAGAGAATGTAATTACTGGACACAGCAGGGTGGCAGCTGGCCTGGGATCTGATCCTGAGCTGAGCCAGGGGACTATGAAAACTCTGAATGGCCCACAAGATGTACAGTTAGCATTTTGGAAGTGGCAAATTTGATTTTCTTCCACAGGTTATACTTTGGATCAAGCTGTCAATGGTCTCTCTAGACCTAGGGGGACGGAAACTACACTCTAAGGCAGTTCTCTCCCTAGGTATATAATGGGGGGGTCACTATAGTTGAAACAGTAAAGCACACTGACTTCTTATCAATAGTGTACACTTCCCCTATGAGGCCTTTCCGAGGTGAATACCTCTACTTGCAGAGTCCGCATTGCGCCAAGCTACCAGTGTGCTGTTAATAGGACGCTTGCAACAGTAGACTCCAGTTGAAAGATTGAAAGTATGGGAAATGTAACTATTCCTGAAAGGAAGGGTTTTAAAAAATACTAGCACAATAGCAAGATGAACTTTATGGATAAAAAGCTATAATATTGAAGTTTTTGAATATTTATGGTAAGTATATTGTTTTCCTCTTTTTGCATTTAACTTTGAAATATTAAAAATCTGTTACTTTAATATGGATGTTTTATATGAATTATGTTTTTTGTTAATAATGTGTCATTCATTTTATTATTGTTTTTTTAAATATTAGTTTATGTGGTGAATTTTGTTTTTTTATTGGAGTTTTTTAATTTTTTTGTTTAAATACATTTTTATTTTAAATAATTTAGTAATTGTTATGTTTGTCGCTGTCGGATTTTATATTGATTTTGAGTAGATGGTGTTTTAATTTATCAGTTTAAGTTTTGTATTTCTTAACGATATTATATTATTTTTTATAAAAAATCTACAAATACTTTTGTTTTAGATTTAACTTTATTAAAATTTTGGGTGCTGGGTTTTATTGGGATGTTGGATGGGGAGTATTTTTTCCTAACAATTGTTTTTTAATTAATATTTCCATGCATAATATGACAAGAAGATTTGTAGCTCATAAATGGGAAAAAGCTGTGTAATTTCTTTGATACAGCATGTCTTATAATAGTGAAACATAATTCCTTAAATTTCCCATCTCCCTTGCTCCTGAACCTTGGATAGAACAATTGCACTTACAGCAATAATATTGGTGCAACTTTGTGGTTTCTTTTGAGCATTCCCTCTTCTTTGTTTGTTAAGACCCTCTAATTTATGCTTTTCTAGGAGGGAAGCATGGATAACGGGCTGTGTTGAGGTAGTATAGATTGTCATTCACCACAGTTGAGTTCAAATAGTGAAATGGATTAAAGGTGCAATGATGCACTGTGCAAGATGCCATTGGGAAGCTCTGCAAGAGGAATTCATATAGAGGATGCCCTATAGCTTTACAATCTGGTATATTATCTAATAAGACCATTGAGAGACTTTCCCTAGCTAATATGTGCCACAGACATTGGTACCAAAGGACTACCAGAAAGACTCCAAAAATGGCATCCTGAAACACGTGTCAACAACATAGGCCACAAGGAGATGTTATTTTTTTAAATGTCTAGTAATACTCATTCCAAACCCGGGTCTTTGCCTGATATGGATTCCAGCAAAGTATTTTTTATCTCCAGGACCTGGATGGAATGGGAAAACTGCACTAACCGATCACCTTCATCCACAGAGTCAAGACTTTTGACCCATCAGGGACATCATTGAGGTTGCAAACTTCTGAAAAGTGTTCAGCCCATGTATGTACTGGGATTATTGTTTCTGCAAAGATAGACTGATGTTAATAAATTAAGATGTGTTCACCAGCATCTTTAAATTTGTCAGTTGCTTCCAAATCTTCCCATCATTTTTACTTAATTTCCTAATTTCGTTTTTTTTAATACCTGATTGCAATTTGTTCAGGAAAGTCTAATTTCAACCATTAACAGTGAAACTTCTTTCAGAACCATTAAAAGTTGTTTAAAAGCACTCTTGAATAACCATACTCTGAGTTTTCCTGGTCAGCCCGTGGCTAATGGAGACACTGAGAGACTGAAAGATACATATAATTTCATTAGGATCACCACCAGGTTTCAGACACATCTCTAACATGGAGTGACACTGAGGGCCTGATTTAGAGTTTGGCGGAGGGGGTTACTCTATCAAAAATGTGACAGATATCCCATTATTGCGTATGCAGATCGTAATATGGCGGAAGGGATATCCGCCATGTTGGTGGTGGAGTTACCCATCTGACAAACTCTAAATATAGCCCTAAATCTGGTATATAACTAGTCGGGTCAGGTTTGTCCCATTTTAGCCTACCATCTTGATTTTTTGAATATTTGTCTGACGGACCATTCTTCTGATTATTTTTCTCTCCCACATGATTATAAATTGAGAGTGGGTTATGGTCACTGTAACATATAAGTGATACCTTGAAGTTACCATCATAGTGGTTATGGAAGCAGGGAGTAAACTAAAATCAATAGTGCTCACTACCCCTTTCCCTGTGAAGGTCGTCAACAAATGGTTGTCTAGTTGTCTATGTCCCTCTTGTCTACTGATGCAAAAGATAAATACTATTACATAATTTATCTATTTAAATAATCCTCATATGAATAATGTTTAAAATGGGACTTACCCTATCCGGAACTACAAAGCTACAGATTCTCTTACTGGGATATTTGCATGCAGTGACATTAACATTTTCCACCCATAATACCAGGAGTTGCGTGTGTAATTTCCTTAATTGTTTATCTGGGTCATGCTCTAACCTTTAACTACAAAAATCTTTGAATTATCAAAAAGGAGGGGGAAATAGGCAGAATTAAATTGAATAGAAACAAGAAACAGCATCCATTTTAAAATAATGGCGTACCACAAGCAAATGTGGCAAACTATTCATATCATTAGCTAGGCTTCTATATGACCTAAACACTTTGTTTCAGGTGCAGTATTATCAGTTCATCAGTTTGTGACTCTATGCATCATTAAAACTAAAGCATTTAAAAAGCAATGTTTAACAGTATCTTTACATTTTGAATGTATTGGAAAACACTACAACAATAACAAACAAATAAACTTCTTTTCCACTGGTGTGCTTGCTGATCAATCAACAACATGCAGGTAGTTACCACTAACATTATCACTTAAAGACTAAACACAACCAATCTGTAAAAGCGGTTTATTTAACATTTCCTTTACAGCAAAATTAAGTGAGTCAAGTTCATTCAAGTTTTGGAGGACACCAAAGGTATTTCTAGTTGGAATATTAAAGCAGTTAGCTAGTTTCCTTGAATTGGGAGAGCCCATCACTGCGCAAGCTGTTGAATGATCCAAGAGATGGCTTATAAAAATACCTGAGTGGTGTGGCATGGCTCTAATATTTTGGGATACATTGAGCCTAGAATGCAATCTAAAAAGAAGCCTTCCAGAATTGTGTTAAAATTGTTTACCACACAATCTCCTGGGCAAATTTCGACCCATACTCAACCCACAAAATCCTTATTACCATGATTATTTAATTACAGAGATATTTATCCCAACCAGAGTTGTTTCTAAGCCAGTGCACTGCCTTATTTCTCAGCTCCACCCACTATGTGGCTTAACAAGATCCTGGGTGTTTTCCAGAACTATATCATAAGGGGTTCATTTGGGAAGGGAGCAGTGCTTCACTTGAGCAGGTGGATTCCGGTGCGGGGCACTGGCACTTATTTTTGAGGACTGGCACTTAGTTTTCTGCATCAGACATTTACTGTAAGCAGAAGACACATTTTGGAAAGGCGGAGGAAGAGAAAAGTGAAAAAGCGTAAAAAAGGGAGAAAGCAGAAAGCTGCAAGAGTAAGATGAAGGGGCAAGGAGTTGATGTAAATGGATTTAAGAGGCCTGAGATGTCTTTAGGATTACTCTGCCTCAGAATTCAGTGCTTGCACATTTAAATGCAGCAGCCGCATGTTTCAAAGGAGTGCTGTGGACACCGACACGTTTTTTGTTTACAAAGTAAGCACTGGAAGGAAGGTAATTGTAGACGGGCCAAGCCAGCCTCCTGAAGTAGCAGAGGGTCAGCCATGACTCGTGTCTGACGTACTGCTTCACTATCTTTAGACATAGGATGTTATTACAACTTTGGAGGAGGTGTTAATCTGTCCCAAAAGTGACAGTAAAGGGACGGATATACCACCAGCCGTATTACGAGTCCCTTATATCCTATGGAACTCGTAATACGGCTGGTGGTAAATCCGTCACATTTGGGACGGATTAACACCTCCTCCAAAGTTTTAATAACCCCCATAGTCTGGAATCCCATCCTGGCTGCCCTGACCAGACACCTGCACGTGTTGAAGTGACTCAGCATTGTGCGCCATTGTCAGGTGGTAATGAGATGTGACTGGGTAAGTTCATTCTACATACTGCATTATCTTGGACTGCAAAGGCACTCCTATGTTCACCTGCTAGTGCCATCATATTTACTTCCCTCCAGGAATTCGAGGGCCTGGTTTCTAGGGCTTATAAATGGTCCAATATGTGGGCCAATGAACAGTGGCGGCCCGCAAAAGGCCGCACGGTGGGGTGGAAAAGGGGAATAAAACATAAATTAATTGCGAAAAAAATAAACACTTACCTTCTCTCCGCCACGCCAAGCCACTCCTCCTCCGCTGGCTGCAGGCAGCCACAGGCTCCCAGTCTGCCCTGCGGCCTGCCCAGGGCAGTGTCATGATTGGCTGGGAGCACCCAGCCAGGACACTCCCAGGCACACTGGGAGTCTGTGCAGGCTCTCTCCAGCCCGAGAGCCTTGTGTGCATATGTTTGGCCGGCCCGAGATGGCCGGCCAAACACACGTGTGCTCTAAGGGGGAGTGCTCAGCACTCCCCCTCGTTGCTCATCACCCCGGTGGCCCGCCCCATTTACTAAAAAACGATAATAAAACTAGTTTATTATCGTTTTTTAGTAAAAGCTTTGCAGCTGCTGCTGCTGGCGGAGGGGCGTGGTCAACCGCCCAAATGGAGGAGCAGCTCCTGCCAATGAATCCGACAACAGGACTCTAATTTCCGGAATGTATTTAAGAAAACTCATTCAACTTTGTTCCAGATTTTTTTATTTCACAAAATGTAATTATAGTATTTTAAAAAAAAAACAACCTTTATTTATCATTATATATAATAACACATACAAAAACAGGCAACTGCTACAGAGTGGAGGAGTACACAATACCAGAAATGAAATCACCATGACTAGGAAGGAGCAGTAGGAGGTTCAAGTCTCATGTCCAAATACAAATAATATAATCGTTAAGTAGGGGGCAAAGTCGAGCGATCCATAAAAAAAGGGAAGGATGTAGATGCACTCTTGCGTGGTGGTGCGTTCCAGATGTATGGTACAAATCATAATCAGGAAGGAGGGGGGTGGCGGGGGCACTCCAGCCATTTTGTTTGAGGGATAATAAATAGTTTCAAAGTGGTTGCCAAATGTCCTTTGGTCGTGCATTACAGGGTAGCAGGGCTTTGTATGCTTCGCTTGTCATATCACAGTATACCAAACTTTTAATCCATGCCTTTGTAGTGAGACGAGCAACGTTGCCCCAATGCAATGCTATCTCTCTTTTGGCTAGGAGTAGAGCCATGGCAGTGAACCTGTGCATATTTTTCGGGGCATCTGCCACATATCCTAAAAGCACCAACAAAGGGTCCAGCTCTAGTCTTATCTCCATCATTTTAGAAAGACAGTAAAACACCTCAACCCAGTATGTACAAATATGTCCAAGATAAATGTAAAATGTCAGCATCTGGAGCTTTATATTTGTGGCTTTTGGGAGGATTTGGTGAGATGAATGCCTTATAGTGCGCTTTGTGTCACATGGACCATGTGGAGGAACTTGAAATAAAAAATCTTATGCTGATGGTGTGTGAGCAACAGTAAAACTATTCCTTGTCTAAGAGGGGGGTAGCCTAAATCATTAGACCATAATATCCTAACTCTTGTGTCAAGTGGCGGTCTGAAGTCAATATACATGTAGTAGAGCTTGGAAACTGTTAGAATTTGAGACCAGGCAACTAGGCCAAAGCCTCTACTAAATTTAAGCTAAGCACACACAGTTTCAATAGGAAATCTTGGCACACCTTTGCAATTATGACGGATTAATACAAATTTCAATTCTTCATGATTAATAAAGCTTGTTTAAAATATTGGCGAACTACTCCGAGGGCACAATTCCCCACGTACATTATTTTCTTTACTAAAATCACACTACATTATACGATTTTGGTTACATGATATATAAATATATGTTGGCCCTTCTTTTTCTGCATCATCAAAACTAGTCTGTTCCCATCAGTGATTGATATTAATAGAGTCAGAGGGGTCAAATCGTCTGGGGCCAGGGTGTATGAGGGGATACAGGTTTGCAGAGTGCCGTGCACACATCGGAAAATAAAATGATCCATAAGAATGGCTTTGTGCAAACCTACTGTCATCTGCGTGTGTGAGGACGTTGCCGTCAGGAAAAAGATCGCCCATTGTGTGCAGTTCATGGCACATCAATGTTCTCTGGATTATCTTCTCAAGTGTTAAAGGCAGCCATGGATTGTGGCCATGGAGGGATTTGGGGAAATACGAAAGGCCATTACCAAGGATACGGCAGAGTTTCCTCCATGCCCAACACGTGGTGGATTACAGCTGTGTATCAGAGAGGTAGGGCCCATGATGGAAGAAATCCTAAAGGGATATTCCTGGTGTGATCATGTTCAGGTTTGGCGTAAGGAAGATGTGTATCTGGAAGGTACCAATGAAATGCAAATTGACATTGTACTGCAAGATAGTATAGATTGAAATTGGGGACACCAAAACCTCCTCACTCATAAGGCAGAGCAAGTGTGTTCCTTGACCTGAAGTCAGCAACCCACCCATATAAGCCTCATTGGTGTTCCCCGCAGTGTGAGGAAAATGGAGTTATTGAGAGGTATTTTCAGGAAAAAGTATAATAAATGAGGACCACTGTTGGACCTGGCTTTTTGGAAAATTTCGACGCACAGCTTGTTCGGCGGCGAGAAAAACGCCGCACACCAACGCTGATCAACGCGACGCTCTTGGGACGATTGAAAATCCGACGCGCGGCCTCGCGAGGACAACGCCGCCCGACCTCTAGAGGAGAAATCGACGCAACGCCTGCCGTGAGATCGTAATTTCAACGCGCAGCACCGCAGATCGAAGTCTAGAGGAGAAATCGACGCGACGCCTGCCGTGAGATCGTAATTTCGACGCGCAGCCCCGCAGACCGACGCGCAGCCGGAGAACAAGCAGGAAAATCCACGCACAGACCCGGGACATCTGGTAATCCCCGCGATCCACAGAAAGAGACTGTCCACGCGCCGGAAAACGACGCCAACTTCCCCGCGTGGAAAATAACAACGCAAGTCCGTGTGTGCTGGGGAGAAATCGACGCACACACCCTTTTTCCACGCACCTCTTCTCTTGTGGCCCTCTGAGGAGATTTTTCCACTCCCAACCAGGTACTTGTGCTTGAAAGAGACTTTGTTTATATTCTAAAGACTTAAGACACTTTCTATCACTTTTCAGTGATATCTTTACAAATTCGTATTGCAACTTTGATCGTTTTGACCTGAAGATACCCAGATAAATATTATATATTTTTCTAAATACTGTGTGGTGTACTTTTGTGGTGTTATGCTATGGTGTTGTATGATTTATTGCACAAATGCTTTACACATTGCCTTCTAAGTTAAGCCTGACTGCTCGTGCCAAGCTACCGGCGGGTGAGCACAGGCTGATTTTGGATTGTGTGTGACTTACCCTGACTAGAGTGAGGGTTCTTGCTTGGACAGAGGGCAACCTGACTGCCAACCAAAAACCCCATTTCTAACATTGGTGATCAGCGGTGAGGATAGGACTTGTGTTTGTGCAGTGACATACAGTAGCTAAGTATTTCACTACCTACCCACAGTTGAAGGTCAACTTGATTTTTCATCTTTTTTTTGGCTTTTGGTTCTCTGATGTCCTCCTGGATATACTATTGATATTTTGGACTTTGGATTTTGGTTTTTGCTAGTAAGATCTTATCAGAATGGGATTGCTTACCTACTCATTCTTTGTTCGTACTGACCACCTCACTAAGGCTGACCTAAGGAAGCTTTGCAGACAATGGGGCCTTCCTGTAGCAAGGAGATCTACTAAAGCGGAGATGCTACATGCCTACATAGTCTGGGGGGAGGAAAGATGGGCAGAGAGAGAGGCAGCAAGAAACCAAATGACTAAGTACCCCTCAGATGAGGAGGAGGACTACGCACATGAGGAGGAAGACTACTCAGAGTTGGACAGTGACCCAGAAATAGATGAATGGCTCCGAGGTCAAAGGCGACAGGAGCAACAATTAGAGCAGTATCTTGCAGAGGTTGAGGCAAAAAGACTCTTAGCCCTGGAAGAAGAAAAGATTGCAGCTCAAGAGCTGAGCTGTAAAGAGCTGAAACTGGGGGCCGGAAGGGCTGAGTCCAGTTCAGATGGTGGCAGCAAAAATCTTGCATCTAGTACTGCTGAAGAAGGGCACAAGCCCAGAGATGTGGTGCCCAACTTGAAGAAGGGAGTTGACACACCCCAGGCGGTTCAAGGGTATGAGGTATTTCCCGTTATGCACAGGGTCCCTGAGAAGGATTGGGGAACTGGCACAGGGAGTCATATTCCTACTGGGGGGAGGGACACTTTACTGACTCTAGCAGAGAGTGACAGAGAAAAGGGTTCCCCCCTGGTGGACGTCCTGGATATAGAGTGTAGAGACATCCCAGAAGAGTATGGGTTGAGTGTCAGGGACAGACAGATACTGTCTCACCAGTCTCAGGAGGGTGAAGTGGAGTGCTTTTCCAAGGTTGAGTTACTGGATGGTTGGGTGAAGGGTACTGTGATTAATATATGTGAAGGGCAGAGTGATGTAATTGCTGGAGAGCATATGTCTGGTCCTTATTTTCCAGAGCTACGCCAACACCAGGTGGAGTGTGAGTTCTCTGACCCCAGGGAACTTACAATGGAGGCAGACTTCTGGGTGAGTACCAGAGAGTCTGAAGAGGCATTTGGGGGTGCTCCTGAAGGGAGTGGTCTAGGTGGTTCCCAACCGAGTGTGGTGGGAAAGGATTGTAGCGTCCCAGGTAGGTCCCAGGTCCTAGAGGGTTCCATGAGGGAACACCAGGAGGGAAGCCTAGTCTGTACCGTAGGGCCACCTTTTGAGGGAAGCCCTGCAGTGTCAGAAGAACTTGGGGGGGTGACTGTAGCCAGCATCCCAACAGTTCTGGTGTCTGGCAGTACTCCTCCTAATGAGGGGGTGCAGAAGCCCAGACATAGGGTTTAGAGGGGGTTGCAGACCCCAGTGGAGGACCTTGAGAATCAGGGGACAGCTCTGAGAGCAGAGCCCCCCAGGAATGACCCAGGTGAAACCGTTTCTGGTTTGGGGGAAACCCAGACTCTGCCGGATGGGCAGAGGTCGGGAGACCTGCGCCAACCAGACTCTTGTGTGGCCCTTGGGGACGGTGTGTCCCTGGTGGGGGGTGAGAGTGCCCCCCAGGAAGTCCTGGCATGCCAGGCAAAGATTCAACCTCAGGGTGGTGACTCTGGGTTGGATACCCAGGTTCAGAGGTTAAACTCTGACCTGGTGGGAGGTAGATGTGCCACCCAAGAAGTCCTGCTGTGTCAGGCAATTGTCCAACCTCAGGGTGTTGACTCTAGGTTGGATGACCAGTTTCAGAGGTTAAACTCTGACCTGGTGGGGGGTAGGTGTGCCCCCCAGAAAGTCCTGGCGTGCCAGGCAATTGTCCAACCTCAGGGTGTTGACCCTGTGTTGGATGACCAGGTTCAGAGGTTAAACTCTGACCTGGTGGGGGGTAGGTGTGCCTCCCAGAAAGTCCTGGCGTGCCAGGCAATTGCCCAACCTCAGGGTGGTGACCCTGGGTTGGGGAACCAGGCTCAGAGGGTAAACTCTGACCTGGTGGGAGGTAGGTGTGCCTCCCTGGAAGTCCTGGCCTGCCAGGCAATGTTTCAACTTCAGGGTGGTGACTCTGGGTTGGCTAACCAGGTTCAGGGGATAAACTCTGACCTGTTGGGGGGTAGGTGTGCCCCCCAGAAAGTCCTGGTGTACCAGGCAGTGGTCCAACCTCAGAGTGCTGACTCTGGGTTGGAGAACCGGGTTCAGAGGTTAAACTCTGACCTGGTGGGGGGTAGGCGTGCCCCCCAGAAAGTCCTGGTGTACCAGGCAGTGGTCCAACCTCAGAGTGCTGACTCTGGGTTGGATAACCGGGTTCAGAGGTTAAACTCTGACCTGGTGGGGGGTAGGTGTGCCCCCCAGAAAGTCCTGGCGTGCCAGGCAATTGTCCAACCTCAGGGTGTTGACCCTGTGTTGGATGACCAGGTTCAGAGGTTAAACTCTGACCTGGTGGGGGGTAGGTGTGCCCCCCAGAAAGTCCTGGCGTGCCAGGCAATTGCCCAACCTCAGGGTGGTGACCCTCGGTTGGGGAACCAGGCTCAGAGGGTAAACTCTGACCTGGTGGGAGGTAGGTGTGCCTCCCTGGAAGTCCTGGCCTGCCAGGCAATGTTTCAACTTCAGGGTGGTGACTCTGGGTTGGCTAACCAGGTTCAGGGGATAAACTCTGACCTGTTGGGGGGTAGGTGTGCCCCCCAGAAAGTCCTGGTTTACCAGTCAGTGGTCCAACCTCAGAGTGCTGACTCTGGGTTGGAGAACCGGGTTCAGAGGTTAAACTCTGACCTGGTGGGGGGTAGGCGTGCCCCCCAGAAAGTCCTGGTGTACCAGGCAGTGGTCCAACCTCAGAGTGCTGACTCTGGGTTGGATAACCGGGTTCAGAGGTTAAACTCTGACCTGGTGGGGGGTAGGTGTGCCCCCCAGAAAGTCCTGGCGTGCCAGGCAATTGGCCAACCTCAGGGTGGTGACTCTGGGTTGGATACCCAGGTTCAGAGGTTAAACTCTGACCTGGTGGGAGGTAGGTGTGCCTCCCAAGAAGTCCTGCTGTGCCAGGCAATTGTCCAACCTCAGGGTGTTGACTCTGGGTTGGATGACCAGGTCCAGAGGTTAAACTCTGACCTGGTGGGGGGTAGGTGTGCCCCCCAGAAAGTCCTGGTGTTCCAGGCAATTGCCCAACATCAGGGTGGTGACCCTGGGTTGGGGAACCAGGCTCAGAGGTTAAACTCTGACCTTGTGGGAGGTAGGTGTGCCTCCCAGAAAGTCCTAGTGCGCCAGGCAATTGTTCAACTTCAGGGTGGTGACTCTGAGTTGAATGGCCCATTTCAGAGGTTAAACTCTGACCTGGTGGAGGGTCAGTGTGCCCTCCAGGAAGTCCTGGCGTGCCAGGCAATTGTTTAACTTCAGGGTGGTGACTCTGAGTTGAACGGTCAGGTGCGGAGGTTAAACTCTGACCTGGTGGGGGGAAGGTGTGCCTCACAGGAAGTCCTGGTTTGCCAGGCAGTGATCCAGTCTGAGGGTACAGACCCTGGGCTGGAAGACCAGGTTCAGGGTGTCCCCCCGGACCTGGAGGGAGGGGCTACTGATAACAGTGCCCCTGCCATGTTGTCTTCTGAGGAGGCCACTCCTAGTTGGAGGGTGCTGGACCCCAGAAGGGAGGGCAGGGGGAGGGAAGCCTCACCCCGGGCCCTAGTCCAACCTGAAGGTACAGACCCCAGGTTGGAGGGCCAGCTGCAGGTTAACAGCCCTGCACTGGTGGAGGAATGGTACAGGGCGACTTCTGTAAGCACCCTGACCATGTTGGACTCTGGGGGTACCGCTCCAGGAGGAAGGGTACAGAGCCCCAGAGGGGAGGACCAGGTTCAGGCTGTCATCCTTGACCTGGTGAAGGGGAGAGTGGTTAAAGGGTGCCCAGCACCTGGGGCTACCGCCCCCCACTCTCCACAGCCACAGTGGTTGGAGAGCTTTGAGAGGCCTGGGGCCTGGCTCTCATCCCTGGCAGCTGTCAGTAATCACTGTGGCTTGCTGTCCGGGTGGACAGAGTTATCCCTGGGGAGGGGACAAGTGTCACACCCCGGGGGTAGAGTGGGCAACACCACTGTGTTGGGCATGGTGGTACTATCCTGCTCCTGGGATACATCTGTGAGCAAAGTAAGGTTAGGTGCTGCACAGATGGGATCCGCAGGTAAGGAGAAAGGTTCCCCAGGGGTTGGCTTAGTGGGCCCTGAGAGTATGGACAGAGTGATCCAATTGGAGTCAGGAAGGCGAAGAACTGGAGCATGCCCCTGCTGTTGTGGGCCTGGGTCATTGTTCTGTCGCCTCAAACAGGGAAGTACATCAGGATAGTGATTGTTCTCCCCTGGCTTTAGGCTGGTAGGGGGTCATGTTGGACCTGGCTTTTTGACAGGGACATCCCCAAACTTTTTGCCTCCTTCCTCCTATTTTTTTCTGACCTGTTGTTGTTGGCTTTTGACCTCTGGGCACTTTACCACTGCTAACCAGTGCTAAAGTGCATATGCTCTCTGTGTAAATTGTACTACTGATTGGTTTATCCATGATTGCCTATTTAATTTACTTATAAGTCCCTGGTAGAGTGCACTACATGTGCCTAGGGCAGGTAGATTAAATGCTACTAGTGGGCCTGCAGCACTGGTTGTGCCACCCACCTCAGTAGCCCCTTAACCTTGTCTCAGGCCTGCCATTGCAAGGCCTGTGTGTGCAGTTTCACTGCCACTTCGACTTGGCATTTAAAGGTATTTGCCAAGCCTAGAACTCCCCTTTTTCTATACATAAGTCACCCCTAATGTGTGCCCTAGGTAACCCCTAGAGCAGGGTGTTGTGTGGGTAAAAGGCAGGACATGTACTTATGTGATTATATGTCCTGGTAGTGTAAAACTCCTAAATTCGTTTTCACACTACTGTGAGGCCTGCTCCCTTCATAGGCTAGAATTGGGGCTGCTCTCATACATTGTTGAAGTGGCAGCTGCTGATCTGAAAGGAGCAGGAAGGTCATATTTAGTATGGCCAGAATGGTAATATAAATTCCTGCTGACTGGTGAAGTCGGATTTAATATTACTATTCTAGAAATGCCACTTTTAGAAAGTGAGCATTTCTTTGCACTAAAAACTTGTTGTGCCCTTCAATCCACGTCTGGCTAGGTTTAGTTGACAGCTCCTTGTGCATTCACTCAGACACACCCCAAACACAGGGTACTCAGCCTCACTTGCATACATCTGCATTTTGAATGGGTCTTCCTGGGCTGGGAGGGTGGAGGGCCTGCCCTCACACAAAGGACTGCTACACCCCCTACTGGGACTCTGGCAGACAGGATTGAGCTGAAAGGGGGCTTGGTGCATTTCTTAGAGATTCTTTGAAGTCACCCCCACTTCAAAGGCACAACTTAGTACAAAACAGGGCCTCTGCCCTACCTCATCAGACACTTGCTGGAGAAGAAACCTGAACCAGAAACTACATCCTGCCAAGAAGAACTGCCTGGCTGCTCAAAGGACACACCTGTCTGCTTTCTACAAAGGACTGCTGCCTTGCTGTTGCCCTGCTGCCTTGCTGAACTCTTGTCTGGCTGTGAAAGTACTCTCCAAGGGCATGGATAGAGCTTGCCTCCTGTTCCTTGAAGTCTCAGGACCAAAAAGACTTCTCTCTTTTACTTGGACGCTCCGTGCGCCGAAAATTTCGACGCACAGCTTGTTCGGCGGCGAGAAAAACGCCGCACACCGACGCTGATCAACGCGACGCTCTTGGGACGATCGAAAATCCGACGCACGGCCTCGCAAGTACAACGCCGCCCGACCACTAGAGGAGAAATCGACGCAACGCCTGCCGTGAGATCGTAATTTCAACGCGCAGCCCCGCAGATCGACATCCAGAGGAGAAATCAACGCGCCGCCTGCCGTGAGATCGTAATTTCGACGCGCAGCCCCACAGACCGACGCGCAGCCGGAGAACAAGCAGGAAAATCCACGCACAGACCCGGGACATCTGGTAATCCCCGCGATCCACAGAAAGAGACTGTCCACGCGCCGGAAAACGACGCCGACTTCCCCGCGTGGAAAATAACGACGCAAGTCCGTGTGTGCTGGGGAGAAATCGACGCACACACCCTTTTTCCACGCACCTCTTCTCTTGTGGCCCTCTGAGGAGATTTTTCCACTCCCAACCAGGTACTTGTGCTTGAAAGAGACTTTGTATATATTCTAAAGTCTTAAGACACTTTCTATCACTTTTCAGTGATATCTTTACAAATTCGTATTGCAACTTTGATCATTTTGACCTGAAGATACCCAGATAAATATTATATATTTTTCTAAATACTGTGTGGTGTACTTTTGTGGTGTTATGCTATGGTGTTGTATGATTTATTGCACAAATGCTTTACACATTGCCTTCTAAGTTAAGCCTGACTGCTCGTGCCAAGCTACCGGAGGGTGAGCACAGGCTGATTTTGGATTGTGTGTGACTTACCCTGACTAGAGTGAGGGTTCTTGCTTGGACAGAGGGCAACCTGACTGCCAACCAAAAACCCCATTTCTAACAACCACCATTTTAATAATGGCAATATGACCTGCGATGGCTAGGGAAAGCTGAAGGCATTATTATATCTGTACAGTAAGTTTATCCGTGGTTGGGCCATAGTTTAGGTGAATCACCTATTCTTCATAGCGGTGTAAAATGATATCCAGATATTTAGTGGAGTCATCATACCATTTTAATGGGTACTCACCGGTTACAGGTGTAGTGCCAACTGCAGGGGGAAATAGTTGAGACTTCGCCCAATTTATATTTAGCCCAGAGATTCTGCTGAATCTACAAATTTCACAAATGGTAGGCACAAGGTAATTTGAGGGGTGGGGGAAGAACAACAATATGTTGGCCGCAAACTTGGAGATTAATAATAGGCCCGGTCAAAAATGAAGGCCTGGGTATATATGGCGGCCCTGAAGATGACGGCCCAGTGGGTCCATGTCCATTATAAACAAAAGGGGTGACAGTGGGCAGCCCTGTCTCATACCTCTAGTTACGGCAAAAGCATCAGAAAAAGAGCTGTTAATCCGCAGTCGAATCACTGGGTTGGAATGGAGCAGTGTAATCAGAGCAGCAAAGCCCTTAGGAAGCCTTAATTTTTGTAATGTTGAAAGCAGGGGCCTTTGAACCATTGAGAGAACCTATGGCTTGAATGATCTCCTCACCGGAGATGGGTTCACTCAGAAATTGGCGCTGCACCTGGAGAAGCCATACCATTGCAATTTCTTTCAGGTATTCCTTTTGGGCAGTGGTATCTCCAGCCAATCTGGAGGAGTACAGGTGTCGGTAATAAAAGAGCAATGTTTGGGTGATGTCTTCATTAAAAGCGATGTTTCCCCCCACATGCAAGTGTAATTGTGAAATATACACTGGGCCTTGTGGGGGGGGCAATATTTGGGCCAATGTAAGTCCTGGGTGCTCGTCCTCCCGGTACCTATGGGCTGTGGTGTACTTGCCCAGGTATGCAGTTTCCCTATCTACTAATGTACACAATTCTGCAAGCAAGGCAGAGCATCAATGAAGTGTCACCCCCTCTGATTCTGTAGTGGCAGCCTTTTCTATATCACCGAGTGCAGTCTCTATGCGGACAAGATCTTTGTGAATGGATTTTAGGACACTTGCATGTTTGAAGAAGCATACTCTGCATATGCACTCCTTAAATGCATCCCACAGTGTAGCCTGACTTTGGATTGAACTAGTATTCGACCTGAAGTACTCGAGAATCACATCCTGGAGTTCCGAATGAAACACAGCATCTAAAAGCGCCATAGTCGGGAAATACCAGTGCTTCTCCAATCCACCCCAAACAGGAATCTTCAACACCATTCTCACTGGGAATGGTCCGACAGTTTGTGTGGGAGATGCTTAATCTCCCAAGCTATGTCATCATCCAGGCGGATATAAGCCAATAATCTAAACATGTCCAGACTGCATGTGGTGGGCAGTAGAAGGTGTAACCAGGTGTGATGTGGTTTTGGAGCTGCCAAACGTCTCTAAGGTTGTAAATCACAAAAATGTCCTGGAGTACACATAGGGCCAGATGTATGAAATTGTTTTGCACTCGCAAACGGTGCGAATCGCACAATTTGGCCATTTGCGAGTGCAAAACTGTGGTCTGCAATCCATGAAAGGCATTCGCAGACCACAAAGTAGAAATCGCTAAAATTGTGATTCTTGCGTTGCGACCTTGATTTTGCGAGTCGCAATTTGCGATTCACAAAATCCAGGTCGCTAAGGCGATGCTGCAAAAAATCGCAAATTGCGATTTTTCGCACAATGGCATTTTGCACATGCAAAATACCATGATATGCAACCAGGTGGTAACCTGGTGCAAAATTTAAAAATGCAGTTAAACTGCATTTTTAAATTGAACATGTAAAGCACACATGCCCTTTTGGCACATGTGTATCTTACATGTTGAAAAAAATGATTTTGGGGTGCAGCAGAGGGGGCCTTAGGCCCCCAGCACCCTGGGCTTTTGCATTTCCAAAATTGCGATTTCTGAACCAGAAATCGCAATTTTGGAAATGCAAAAAATTGGCAGCTATGGGCCAACAGACCCATAGCTGCGAATGGGGCCGGTATCGCAATTTGCGATTCGGTGATTGCATTTGCGATTTTTAAGAAATCGCTATTACTGAATCACAAATGTGATACATGGCACTTTGCGAGTCGGAAATAGCGATTTCTTAAAAATCCCAATTTCCGATTCGCAAAGGGCCGTGATGATATATCTGGCCCTTAGTGTATGTGAATGTTTGCAAACTAAGTTAAGGTCACCCTCCAATAAAACTGTATCAGCGTCAAAGCAGCACATTGCGGTTGAGTTGATGGTCAATTACATATCGCCACTGGTGTCCAATGTTGAACTCATTGCAGCGATTCATAGGGTATTGGATTTGACCCGAAACCTACATTTGAAGGGCTAATCACACCCATTGTAGTTATAGTTGAACCAGAGTTGTACAAAGCAATGAGCTCCCATGCTGGCGCATGTTCTTATTACTACTCATACCCTTCATAAAAACCTTCCTTTTCCTCTTCATTGGAAGGATTTTTAAGTAGCCATAGAGAGTAAAATACAAGGATTAGCACTAGGCATTGGCCACTACTTCATCTCCGCTGCCTACTTACACCTCTCCTGACCTGACAGAGAAAGGGCAGTTGGAGTTTTGGCCATGGCACGGATAATTAGGGTCTGATTTATAGTTTGGCAGATAGGTTACTCTGTCACAAGCGTAGGGATTATTCTGTCCATCATATCATAATTTCCATAGAATGTAATGGAATCGTAATACTGTGGACAGAATATCCGTTACATTTGTAACTGAGTAACCCGTCTGCCAAACTCGAAACCAGGCCCTACGTTTTTTGTTTTTTTCTTGAACCCGGCATTTCATTAATTCCAAAGACTTCCATAATGAATACGAGACTTCAATCTTTAATTATTATTTTTTTCTTTTGAAACATGTTGTATTGTAGGACCGGTAGTTTAGAGTTTACAGTTATTAATTTGAGTTGAAAAAGA
Organism: Pleurodeles waltl; assembly: GCF_031143425.1. Classification (NCBI taxonomy): domain Eukaryota; kingdom Metazoa; phylum Chordata; class Amphibia; order Caudata; family Salamandridae; genus Pleurodeles; species Pleurodeles waltl. The sequence continues at coordinate 964,155,583 of NC_090450.1, forward strand.
AATCTGAGCATGTAAGTTGTTCTTGGTTAAAAATCAATGTCAGGCTCAGATAGTCAACTGTGACACACACCATATCAAAGTAGTTGCAACCATAGAACTACTGGTGCTCAGCGGACAGCAAGTAAGGCAACAGGGCCAGATATTTTAAGATATAAATACTTCCAATAATTCATGAAATGGATATTGCCAAGTGGCCTCAAAGTTTTGTGACATTTAAAGGTACTAGGCCTGCAGACTCTTGCTTCTTTAGTCACAGAAATTCTTGATTGTTGCAATATCCTTTTAATATATGGGTGAATTTCCCTTAACACAAATATAACGCATAGTCTGGTCTACTCATGAACCAGAACTAAAGACTAAGGGCCCGTTACTGCTGTAGCTACACCAGGATTCCATTCTGGTACAGATAATGTGACTCTGAAACAATCAGTCAATTAGCATCTTCCAAATCAGAACAGCCAAGAAGACTCAATCAAGGGAAATAGAAGTACAAAAAGTAATTAACAGTCTGTTGGAGAGGGAGAAAATAATGTTTAGGTGTATTGGGGAGAAGCATATACTACCAAAGAAAAGACAGTTTTAAAGTGGAGGAAAACACAAAACAGGAGTAGACCTTCAATCAGATGGAAAGTGAGTTAAAACAAAGCTGGAAGAGAGAGAGGAGAGAGAGAGAGAGTCTGTGTGTGTGTGTGTGTGTGTGTAAAAGAGAACATAGAAGAAGAGAGATAAAGGTAGAAGTTGCTGTGAGGAGATAACAGAATGAAATGTACTTATATATCTATTTAGAGTTGTAGGGGAGAAACAGCCAATCAGACAGACTCTGTGCCCACATCTAATATACTGCGGTTGCACAGAAGGTTCAATGGAAAACCATTCAGAATAGTTAATTGTTTAGGAGTTTCCTAAAACACATGTTGTTGGGATCAGAGTTCAAGATGAGGCTAAGGGTGTTCCAAAGTCTTGCCAGGAATCTGCTCAGTGTTTCATCTGCTCACTCCACAACTTTAACATATGGCCTAAAATATCCCATGACTCTCATTCTTAGCACTAGCACTTCCGATTGCCACATGCCTTTCCACAAAGTTGCAAATCACAAGTCAGTGAGAGATGCTGTTGAGGGAGCTGTCGGTGCTGCCACTGAATGTGGTAATCTGTGCCTGCTAAGACACCTCCTTGACATTCTGAAGTGCATCTGCCTAGGGTAGGACTCACTTCTGACTTGAAGTGCTGTGGCAGCACCCCGTGGTAATACACCATCGCATCCTCAATCTCACAAGGATTGCCTGTGAGAACCAGGGTGCTAGGAACTCCCCATCTTGGAGTGGGCACAAGACAATTCCATCTCTATGCATTGTAAGTTTTGGCCACTCCCATCCCTTTTATGGACCAGCTGCCATACACCACATCAATCTGCAAAAAATGTCCCACTCATCATAAAATGATGTGAATAGGGTACAAACACTCAGGTCTGAGCACAGTATTGGTTCACAATATAGAACTTCAATTGTGAAATAAGTCATCACATTTTTGGTCAAAGTCTTCAGTACATTTTCTGAGTAATACAAGTGACTCAATGTCCGGCTCCAAAGTGCATAGACAGCAACTATTTTCTGAAGCCATAAATCCAGCCAAAAACAACCCATCTCTAAAGAAGACAACACCAACATGTTGGACGTTACACTGTGCGCACTCATGAAGGAACTAATGGAAATTAAATTCACCTATAGCGTAGTTGAGCAGTCCTCAGGAGATGCGACCTAGGAACTGAAATCTTTCAAAGTAGAAATGGCAGCTTTAAAATTGCAGCTAGATTACTTGGACAAATGGCAAGAGGCCCAAATGAATACTCTAGTGAATGCCCCAGATTAGGGGTAATCAATTCCGCAATCTGAAAAAACAGGTCACTGTAAAGAAGGACAGGAGCAGATGCAACAATGTATGATTCTATGGTGTCCCAGAATCTGATATAAAGCTTCCTGTCCTCCTTCCTCCTTAATAACTTAGCTAGAGTTCTACTACCTCTAGAATTACAGAGGGCTCATTGCCTATGCTTATCCCGTAATGCAGGAATGGACTCACTCAGACCCATTATTCTCTAGCACCAACAAGTGCGCTAGATACTGTAGACAGTGAAGTGGCATTGTCCGTTCACCTATAAAAGCCACACATTCTCAATTGCAGCAGACTTATCCATTGAGACCAGTATTTTTAGGAGAAAATTCCTTGCTTTTCATCCAAGACCGAAACAACATCAACTGAGGCACTGCTTGCTAGACCCAGCTCCAATATTGGTGACTGTCCATGGCAAACCAAAATTATTTCTGGATCTGCAGGAGAGGGAATCTTCCCTTGACACTCTTGTTGATACTTCCATGGAAGCTGTGACCACAGGAGGTCCTGATGTGAGGCCCTTGCCACCTGCAGTTTGGCATTGTCTTCTCTTGGCAATCCATCCAATTGCGCACCACTTTCAAAATTGTGGCATCAGAGCAAAGACTGTCAATCAATCAATCAATCAATCATAGCATTTATAAAGCGCGCTATGTACCCGTCAGGGTTTCAAAGCGCTGAGGGGGGGGGGGAGTGCTGCTGATTTAGCGGTCGAAGAGCCAGGTCTTGAGGAGCCTTCTGAATGCGAGGAGGTCCTGGGTCTGGCGGAGAGATGTGGGGAGAGAGTTCCAGGTCTTGGCGGCGAGGAAGGAGAAGGATCTGCCGCCGGATGTCTTGCGCTGGATTCGGGGTACGATGGCGAGGGCGAGGTTGGCGGATCGGAGTTGACGTGTTGGAGTGTAGAAGTTAACTCTGGTGTTGAGGTAGGAAGGTCCGGTGTTGTGAAGTGCCTTGTGAGCGTGGGTCAGGAGTTTAAAGGTGATCCTCTTGTCTACCGGGAGCCAGTGGAGTTCCTTTAGGTGAGGGGAGATGTGACTTCGGCGGGGTATGTCGAGGATCAGTCGGGCGGAGGCATTTTGGATACGTTGGAGTCGTTTGATGTCTTTGGTTGGGATGCCTGTGTAGAGTGCGTTGCCGTAGTCAAGTCTGCTGCTGACGAGGGCTTGGGTCACCGTCTTTCTGGTTTCTGTTGGAATCTACTTGAAGATTCTGCGGAGCATTCGAAGGGTGTTGAAACAGGAGGAGGAGACGGCGCTGACCTGTTTGGACATTGTGAGGTCGGAGTCCAGGATGAAGCCGAGGTTTCTTGCGTGGCTGGCAGGGGTGGGCGGGGGTCCGAGGACGGAGGGCCACCATGAGTCGTTCCAGGCCGAGGGAGTGCGCCCGAGGATGAGGACTTCCGTCTTGTCGGAGTTGAGTTTCAGGCGACTGTTGTTCATCCAATCGGCGATGGATTTTAGTCCCTCGTGGAGGTTTGTTTTGGCGGTGAGCGGGTCTTTGGTCAGGGAGAGGACGAGCTGGGTGTCGTCGGCGTAGGAGATGATGCTGAGATGATGTTGGCGGGCCAGTTGAGCGAGGGGGGCCATGTAGACGTTGAACAACGTAGGGCTGAGGGAGGATCCTTGGGGGACGCCGCAGATGAGGTTGGTGGCTATGGAGCGGAAAGGGGAGAGACGGACTCTCTGCGTTCTGTCGGAGAGGAAGGATGAGATCCAGTGGAGGGCTTTATCTTGGATGCCGGCTTCCTGGAGGCGGGTCAGTAGGGTGCGGTGGCAGACGGTGTCAAAGGCGGCTGATAGGTCGAGGAGGATGAGGGCTGAGGTTTCGCCGTTGTCCATTTGATGTCTGATGTCATCTGTGGCGGCGAGGAGAGCAGTCTCAGTGCTGTGGTTTCGTCTGAATCCGGATTGTGAGGGGTCCAGGATGGAATTGTCTTCGAGGAAGTGGGTGAGCTGAGTGTTGACGATCTTCTCGATGACTTTCGCTGGAAAAGGGAGGAGAGAGATCGGATGGAAGTTTTTGAGATCGTTGGGGTCGGCCTTGGGTTTTTTGAGGAGGGGTTGGATTTCTGCGTGTTTCCAGCTGTCCGGGAAGGTGGCAGAAGTGAAGGAGAGGTTGATGATCTTGCGGAGTTCGGGGGCGATGGTGGCGTTGGCTGAGTTGAAAACATGATGTGGGCAGGGGTCCGTGGGGGAGCCTGAGTGGATGGTGTTCATGGTTGTTATGGTTTCTGCCTCGTCCACGTGGGTCCAGGCGGTGAGGCGGCAGTCGCGGGAGGAGACGGCGGGGGTGGGGTCTGGCGGTGGACCGGTGTTGAAGCTGTCGTGGATGGTAGCGATTTTCTGGTGGAAGAAGGTGGAGAGGTCGTCGCAGAGTTTCTGGGAGGGCGGGATGTCGTTGGAGTTGGCTTTTGGATTGGAGAGTTCCTTCACGATGCCGAAGAGTTCTTTGCAGTCGTGGGCGTTGTTGTTGATGCGTTCGGTGAAGTGATCCATTGGTGGTGTTCGCGGTTGGCGTTTTTGAGGGCGGCGAGGTTGTCGGGTGTGCGTTCTTGGATCCATTTCTTTTTGAGCTTCTGGCAGATGCTTTTGGAGGTGGTTAGATCGTCTGTGAACCAGGCTGGTTTTTTCTTTCCTTGGATGTCGGTGGGTTTCTTGAGAGGGGCAAGGGTGTTGGCGCAGTCGAGGATCCATTGATGGAGGTTGATGGCGGCTGTGCTCGGGTCGGTTGCGTCGGGTGGAAGGTTGTTGATGAGGGTGCTGGTCAGTTGGTCTTGGGTGACTTTGCCCCAGCGGCGGTGGGGAGGTAGCTGGATGCGGTGTTGCTCTGTGGTTTTCTTATAGGTGAAATGGACGCAGTGATGGTCGGTCCAGTGGAGTTCGGAGGTGTGGCTGAAGGAAATGTGGTTGCTTGAGGTGAAGAGGGGGTCAAGGGTGTGTCCGGCGATGTGGGTGGGCGTGTTGACTAGCTGGCGGAGTCCGAGGTTGAGGAGGTTGGAGGTCAGTGATGCGGTGTTGACGTCGTTGCCATTTTCCAGATGGTAGTTCAGATCTCCCAGGAGGATGTAATCCGGGGAAGCGAGGGCGTGGGTGCTTGCAAGGTCGGCGATGGTGTCGCTGAAGGGGGCTCTTGGTCCTGGAGGGCGGTAAATGAGGGTTCCTCTGAGGGTCGTGTTGGGGTCCGTGTGGATCTGGAAGTGGAGGTGTTCGGCTGTCCTGAGGGTGTCGTCCGAGTGGGTGTGGATTTTGAGGGTAGCTTTGTGAGCGATGGCTATTCCGCCGCCGATTCCGTTGGTTCGATCTCTTCTGGTGATTTTGTAGCCATCCGGTATGGCAATGGCGATGTCCGGAGACGAGGAGTCGTTCCACCAGGTTTCGGTCAGGAAAGCCACGTCAGGAGCAGTGGTGTCGAGCAAATCCCAGAGCTCGATGGCGTGTTTTCGTGCGGAGCGGGTGTTGATGAGGATGCAGTTCAGGTGGTTGGGGTTGAATGTTTCAGTAGTTGGATTGGTCGTTCTGATGCAGGAGAAGTTGCAGGTATGGCAGGAAAAAGGTCCTTTAGTGTGCTTCGGGGATGCCCGGCAGCATTCAGTGGAGGGGCCGGGGTTGAAGGCGCGGAGTTAGTCGATTGAGTAGCGGATGCGGGGGGCGCGAGGGCCAGGGGGTGTGGCGCTGGGCGTGGTCCAGGCGCGGACGGGCGCAGACGGGCTTGCCTCTGGCGCGCCTCTGGCGCGCCAGCGGCACGGACGCGCAGCGCCAGCCATTAAGAAGGGAGGGGGGAGGGAGGAGCAGCTGGGAGGCGGGAGGCGGGAGGGAGCGGCAAATGGGGGCGCGAGGGGGGCGGGGCCGCAGGGAGGCAGCGGCAGGGAACGGGGAGCGCACAAGGGGCAAAAAACACTGAAAACAAGCAAAACTACAAGCAGTTACAAAGAGAAAATACAATCAGAAATACAATCAGAAATACAATAATGGCACAATACACGATCGGGGAGACAGCAATCAGGGGGGCACAAAGGGGGCAGAAGCGCCGGCGGCGAGGCGCGGAAAAAACGAAAAAGCCAAAAAATACACTTACAGGACGGCGGAAGCGGCACACGGGTCAAGTGAGCCCACTAGCCACCAGGGATGAGGCGCAGGAGGATGCCTGCGGGTGGAGGAGGGCCTCGAACACGCAAACGGCAGCGTGCTCGTGGGACAGAGGCAGAGGGCAGCAGGTTGGTGCTGCGGTCGTGGGGGGCGAGCTCAGGACCTGAAACAGGTCAGAGTTCGCTCACTCGCGACGCGCAGCGCCAGCCATTAAGAACGGAGGGGGGAGGGAGGAGCAGCTGGGAGGCGGGAGGGAGCGGCAAATGGGGGCGCGAGGGGGGCGGGGCCGCAGGGAGGCAGCGGCAGGGAACGGGGAGCGCACAAGGGGCAAAAAACACTGAAAACGAGCAAAACTACAAGCAGTTACAAAGAGAAAATGCAATCAGAAATACAATCAGAAATACAATCAGAAATACAATAATGGCACAATACACGATCGGGGAGACAGCAATCAGGGGGGACAAAGGGGGCAGAAGCGCCGGCGGCGAGGCGCGGAAAAAACGAAAAAGCCAAAAAATACACTTACAGGACGGCGGAAGCGGCACACGGGTCAAGTGAGCCCACTAGCCACCAGGGATGAGGCGCAGGAGGATGCCTGCGGGTGGAGGAGGGCCTCGAACACGCAAACGGCAGCGTGCTCGTGGGACAGAGGCAGAGGGCAGCAGGTTGGTGCTGCGGTCGTGGGGGGCGAGCTCAGGACCTGAAACAGGTCAGAGTTCGCTCACGCGCGACGCGCAGCGCCAGCCATTAAGAAGGGAGGGGGGAGGGAGGAGCAGCTGGGAGGCGGGAGGGAGCGGCAAATGGGGGCGCGAGGGGGGCGGGGCCGCAGGGAGGCAGCGGTAGGGAACGGGGAGCGCACAAGGGGCAAAAAACACTGAAAACGAGCAAAACTACAAGCAGTTACAAAGAGAAAATACAATCAGAAATACAATCAGAAATACAATCAGAAATACAATCAGAAATACAATAATGGCACAATACACGATCGGGGAGACAGCAATCAGGGGGGCACTAAGGGGGCAGAAGCGCCGGCGGCGAGGCGCGGAAAAAACGAAAAAGCCAAAAAATACACTTACAGGACGGCGGAAGCGGCACACGGGTCAAGTGAGCCCACTAGCCACCAGGGATGAGGCGCAGGAGGATGCCTGCGGGTGGAGGAGGGCCTCGAACACGCAAATGGCAGCGTGCTCGTGGGACAGAGTCAGAGGGCAGCAGGTTGGTGCTGCGGTCGTGGGGGGCGAGCTCAGGACCTGAAACAGGTCAGAGTTCGCTCACTCGCGACGCGCAGCTCCAGCCATTAAGAAGGGAGGGGGGAGGGAGGAGCAGCTGGGAGGCGGGAGGTGGGAGGGAGCGGCAAATGGGGGCGCGAGGGGGGCGGGGCCGCAGGGAGGCAGCGTCAGGGAACGGGGAGCGCACAAGGGGCAAAAAACACTGAAAACGAGCAAAACTACAAGCAGTTACAAAGAGAAAATACAATCAGAAATACAATCAGAAATACAATCAGAAATACAATAATGGCACAATACACGATCGGGGAGACAGCAATCAGGGGGGCACAAAGGGGGCAGAAGCGCCGGCGGCGAGGCGCGGAAAAAACGAAAAAGCCAAAAAATACACTTACAGGACGGCGGAAGCGGCACACGGGTCAAGTGAGCCCACTAGCCACCAGGGATGAGGCGCAGGAGGATGCCTGCGGGTGGAGGAGGGCCTCGAACACGCAAACGGCAGCGTGCTCGTGGGACAGAGGCAGAGGGCAGCAGGTTGGTGCTGCGGTCATGGGGGGCGAGCTCAGGACCTGAAACAGGTCAGAGTTCGCTCACTCGCGACGCGCAGCGCCAGCCATTAAGAAGGGAGGGGGGAAGGAGGAGCAGCTGGGAGGCGGGAGGGAGCGGCAAATGGGGGCGCGAGGGGGGCGGGGCCGCAGGGAGGCAGCGTCAGGGAACGGGGAGCGCACAAGGGGCAAAAAACACTGAAAACGAGCAAAACTACAAGCAGTTACAAAGAGAAAATACAATCAGAAATACAATCAGAAATACAATAATGGCACAATACACGATCGGGGAGACAGCAATCAGGGGGGCACAAAGGGGGCAGAAGCGCCGGCGGCGAGGCGCGGAAAAAACGAAAAAGCCAAAAAATACACTTACAGGTCGGCGGAAGCGGCACACGGGTCAAGTGAGCCCACTAGCCACCAGGGATGAGGCGCAGGAGGATGCCTGCGGGTGGAGGAGGGCCTCGAACACGCAAACGGCAGCGTGCTCGTGGGACAGAGGCAGAGGGCAGCAGGTTGGTGCTGCGGTCGTGGGGGGCGAGCTCAGGACCTGAAACAGGTCAGAGTTCGCTCACTCGCGACGCGCAGCGCCAGCCATTAAGAAGGGAGGGGGGAGGGAGGAGCAGCTGGGAGGCGGGAGGCGGGAGGGAGCGGCAAATGGGGGTGCGAGGGGGGCGGGGCCGCAGGGAGGCAGCGGCAGGGAACGGGGAGCGCACAAGGGGCAAAAAACACTGAAAACGAGCAAAACTACAAGCAGTTACAAAGAGAAAATACAATCAGAAATACAATCAGAAATACAATAATGGCACAATACACGATCGGGGAGACAGCAATCAGGGGGGCACAAAGGGGGCAGAAGCGCCAGCGGCGAGGCGCGGAAAAAACGAAAAAGCCAAAAAATACACTTACAGGACGGCGGAAGCGGCACACGGGTCAAGTGAGCCCACTAGCCACCAGGGATGAGGCGCAGGAGGATGCCTGCGGGTGGAGGAGGGCCTCGAACACGCAAACGGCAGCGTGCTCATGGAACAGAGGCAGAGGGCAGCAGGTTGGTGCTGCGGTCGTGGGGGGCGAGCTCAGGACCTGAAACAGGTCAGAGTTCGCTCACTCGCGACGCGCAGCGCCAGCCATTAAGAACGGAGGGGGGAGGGAGGAGCAGCTGGGAGGCGGGAGGCGGGAGGGAGCGGCAAATGGGGGCGCGAGGGGGGCGGGCTGCAGGGAGGCAGCGGCAGGGAACGGGGAGCGCACAAGGGGCAAAAAACACTGAAAACAAGCAAAACTACAAGCAGTTACAAAGAGAAAATACAATCAGAAATACAATCAGAAATACAATCAGAAATACAATAATGGCACAATACACGATCGGGGAGACAGTAATCAGGGGGGCACAAAGGGGGCAGAAGCGCCGGCGGCGAGGCGCGGAAAAAACGAAAAAGCCAAAAAATACACTTACAGGACGGCGGAAGCGGCACACGGGTCAAGTGAGCCCACTAGCCACCAGGGATGAGGCGCAGGAGGATGCCTGCGGGTGGAGGAGGGCCTCGAACACGCAAACGGCAGCGTGCTCGTGGGACAGAGGCAGAGGGCAGCAGGTTGGTGCTGCGGTCGTGGGGGGCGAGCTCAGGACCTGAAACAGGTCAGAGTTCGCTCACTCGCGACGCGCAGCGCCAGCCATTAAGAAGGGAGGGGGGAGGGAGGAGCAGCTGGGAGGCGGGAGGCGGGAGGGAGCGGCAAATGGGGGCGCGAGGGGGGCGGGGCCGCAGGGAGGCAGCGGCAGGGAACGGGGAGCGCACAAGGGGCAAAAAACACTGAAAACGAGCAAAACTACAAGCAGTTACAAAGAGAAAATACAATCAGAAATACAATCAGAAATACAATAATGGCACAATACACGATCGGGGAGACAGCAATCAGGGGGGCACAAAGGGGGCAGAAGCGCCGGCGGCGAGGCGCGGAAAAAACGAAAAAGCCAAAAAATACACTTACAGGACGGCGGAAGCGGCACACGGGTCAAGTGAGCCCACTAGCCACCAGGGATGAGGCGCAGGAGGATGCCTGCGGGTGGAGGAGGGCCTCGAACACGCAAACGGCAGCGTGCTCGTGGGACAGAGGCAGAGGGCAGCAGGTTGGTGCTGCGGTCGTGGGGGGCGAGCTCAGGACCTGAAACAGGTCAGAGTTCGCTCACTCGCGACGCGCAGCGCCAGCCATTAAGAAGGGAGGGGGGAGGGAGGAGCAGCTGGGAGGCGGGAGGCGGGAGGCGGGAGGGAGCGGCAAATGGGGGCGCGAGGGGGGCGGGCCGCAGGGAGGCAGCGGCAGGGAACGGGGAGCGCACAAGGGGCAAAAAACACTGAAAACGAGCAAAACTACAAGCAGTTACAAAGAGAAAATACAATCAGAAATACAATCAGAAATACAATAATGGCACAATACACGATCGGGGAGACAGCAATCAGGGGGGCACAAAGGGGGCAGAAGCGCCGGCGGCGAGGCGCGGAAAAAACGAAAAAGCCAAAAAATACACTTACAGGACGGCGGAAGCGGCACACGGGTCAAGTGAGCCCACTAGCCACCAGGGATGAGGCGCAGGAGGATGCCTGCGGGTGGAGGAGGGCCTCGAACACGCAAACGGCAGCGTGCTCGTGGGACAGAGGCAGAGGGCAGCAGGTTGGTGCTGCGGTCGTGGGGGGCGAGCTCAGGACCTGAAACAGGTCAGAGTTCGCTCACTCGAGACGCGCAGCGCCAGCCATTAAGAAGGGAGGGGGGAGGGAGGAGCAGCTGGGAGGCGGGAGGCGGGAGGGAGCGGCAAATGGGGGTGCGAGGGGGGCGGGGCCGCAGGGAGGCAGCGGCAGGGAACGGGGAGCGCACAAGGGGCAAAAAACACTGAAAACAAGCAAAACTACAAGCAGTTACAAAGAGAAAATACAATCAGAAATACAATCAGAAATACAATAATGGCACAATACACGATCGGGGAGACAGCAATCAGGGGGGCACAAAGGGGGCAGAAGCGCCGGCGGCGAGGCGCGGAAAAAACGAAAAAGCCAAAAAATACACTTACAGGACGGCGGAAGCGGCACACGGGTCAAGTGAGCCCACTAGCCACCAGGGATGAGGCGCAGGAGGATGCCTGCGGGTGGAGGAGGGCCTCGAACACGCAAACGGCAGCGTGCTCATGGAACAGAGGCAGAGGGCAGCAGGTTGGTGCTGCGGTCGTGGGGGGCGAGCTCAGGACCTGAAACAGGTCAGAGTTCGCTCACTCGCGACGCGCAGCGCCAGCCATTAAGAACGGAGGGGGGAGGGAGGAGCAGCTGGGAGGCGGGAGGCGGGAGGGAGCGGCAAATGGGGGCGCGAGGGGGGCGGGCTGCAGGGAGGCAGCGGCAGGGAACGGGGAGCGCACAAGGGGCAAAAAACACTGAAAACGAGCAAAACTACAAGCAGTTACAAAGAGAAAATACAATCAGAAATACAATCAGAAATACAATCAGAAATACAATAATGGCACAATACACGATCGGGGAGACAGTAATCAGGGGGGCACAAAGGGGGCAGAAGCGCCGTCGGCGAGGCGCGGAAAAAACGAAAAAGCCAAAAAATACACTTACAGGACGGCGGAAGCGGCACACGGGTCAAGTGAGCCCACTAGCCACCAGGGATGAGGCGCAGGAGGATGCCTGCGGGTGGAGGAGGGCCTCGAACACGCAAACGGCAGCGTGCTCGTGGGACAGAGGCAGAGGGCAGCAGGTTGGTGCTGCGGTCGTGGGGGGCGAGCTCAGGACCTGAAACAGGTCAGAGTTCGCTCACTCGCGACGCGCAGCGCCAGCCATTAAGAAGGGAGGGGGGAGGGAGGAGCAGCTGGGAGGCGGGAGGCGGGAGGGAGCGGCAAATGGGGGCGCGAGGGGGGCGGGGCCGCAGGGAGGCAGCGGCAGGGAACGGGGAGCGCACAAGGGGCAAAAAACACTGAAAACGAGCAAAACTACAAGCAGTTACAAAGAGAAAATACAATCAGAAATACAATCAGAAATACAATAATGGCACAATACACGATCGGGGAGACAGCAATCAGGGGGGCACAAAGGGGGCAGAAGCGCCGGCGGCGAGGCGCGGAAAAAACGAAAAAGCCAAAAAATACACTTACAGGACGGCGGAAGCGGCACACGGGTCAAGTGAGCCCACTAGCCACCAGGGATGAGGCGCAGGAGGATGCCTGCGGGTGGAGGAGGGCCTCGAACACGCAAACGGCAGCGTGCTCGTGGGACAGAGGCAGAGGGCAGCAGGTTGGTGCTGCGGTCGTGGGGGGCGAGCTCAGGACCTGAAACAGGTCAGAGTTCGCTCACTCGCGACGCGCAGCGCCAGCCATTAAGAAGGGAGGGGGAGGGAGGAGCAGCTGGGAGGCGGGAGGCGGGAGGGAGCGGCAAATGGGGGCGCGAGGGGGGCGGGGCCGCAGGGAGGCAGCGGCAGGGAACGGGGAGCGCACAAGGGGCAAAAAACACTGAAAACGAGCAAAACTACAAGCAGTTACAAAGAGAAAATACAATCAGAAATACAATCAGAAATACAATCAGAAAGACAATAATGGCACAATACACGATCGGGGAGACAGCAATCAGGGGGGCACAAAGGGGGCAGAAGCGCCGGCGGCGAGGCGCGGAAAAAACGAAAAAGCCAAAAAATACACTTACAGGACGGCGGAAGCGGCACACGGGTCAAGTGAGCCCACTAGCCACCAGGGATGAGGCGCAGGAGGATGCCTGCGGGTGGAGGAGGGCCTCGAACACGCAAACGGCAGCGTGCTCGTGGGACAGAGGCAGAGGGCAGCAGGTTGGTGCTGCGGTCGTGGGGGGCGAGCTCAGGATCTGAAACAGGTGCCCTTTGACAGTCCTCCAACCGGTGTTTTGTTTCTCCTTCCCTTCTCCTAATTCTGATCCTTATTCACCGCCTTGCTGGCATGATAGTTTCAACATGTCTATGTTTAAACCATTATCTATAATGTTCCATGAACTTTTTTGGTTTGACAAACTGCATCTAGCAAAAGAAAATTCTGAACTACCTGGAGTCCAAGAAACCTACCTGGGCTCTCATTCAAGAGACCCACTTGTACCATGCAGAATCAGACACACTTAGTTACAATCTGTTCAAGAAGAAATTGACAAGCTCATTATGACAAAGAAATTACAGAAGTCATCAAAATCATGCTCATCAGTAAAGCCCCCAAGGAAGAAGAATTTCCTCTGGACTTTTCATAAAATCAAGGCCTCTGTTTTACTTCCTCTACTTAGCTTGGTCTTTTGGTTGCATTGAAGCTTTAAGGCCTGCCTGCAGATTTCATTAAAGCACCGATCTCCCTAATCCCAAACTTGGGAAAGCCCCTTAGAGTGCAGCAACAATGGACTCATATGACTTATAAGCAATGTCAAAATTCTTACTAAGGTTTTACCTTTCACACCTAAAAACTGTTATTTCCATATCAATCAAAAAAGCCAAATGGACAATGTACCAGGCTGATCCTCGCACAATCACCTATGGACCCTCATGCCCCTCCTGTGGCAAAGTCGAAATGTTATGGACTAAAGGGTGGCACTCTGCCCTGATGCCAAGAAGTCATTAGATCCCTTGCAGTGGGTATACCTATCTCCAATTGTTCTCATGGCTAATGAAGGTCTCAGGTCCTCACATCTCAAATTTGCAAACATCTACCCTTCATTCTTATCTCCCAAATAGGGCAGCCACAAGACGTTGCCATTAGATCTATATGAGACATTCATTGACTATCTCTACCCTAACCCCATTGCCAAGTCTCCATTAAACAAGTTGAACAGACCATTTTCCTTTCATTAATCTGAAGAACACTGGGCAGATATATTACAAAACCATGACAAAAACCTCTGAGAATCTGATTCAACTACTTTAAGATCCTGCATGCCTGGCATTGGACGCCGGAAAAAGTGCTTGAATCCAATCTTTCGCAATCATCCTTATGTTGGGAATGCCAAACTCTGTCATGGGACATGGAATAAGATACTTGCAACAAGTGATTCATAGTTTGCCCCTTTCCCACAATTGTCTCCCCTGCACACAAAAGACAACATTCTAGGAATCTCAAATCACACAAAGCAATAGCTTAATTCAACCCTGGCTAAAGTGTGCATTTTAAGACACTGGAAATCCTCCACAACACTGACCACTACTTAATTAGTACAAAAATAGGTGCCAATACCAACATGTTCACAACAGGCAACTAAACCCTGAACCACCACTTTCCAGCGCTGATAGATACCAGTACCATTGCTTTTTACTAACCATTCTGTTGTAATGAAAGATTCCTTCTTGGTAAATAGGAGTCAGGTAGCCAGTTCATGTAGAATAACAGATTGTAGTTTTATTGAAGAAGTTACAAGTTACATAATCAAGTATCCCATAAGAAGCACCATCTTCTCTACTCAGCCCACTCTATCTAACTGCCAACAACCTCCAGTCACACACCAACAGTCCATGGCAACACACTGGCTGAGCAGAGCAGAGAATAATGGATGTGTGCACATAGTGTATCCGAAGCATAGCAGATTATAGTACGGCTCTCTCCAACAAATGTGTCAATTTGTTATATTCTATGTCATTTAAGGATCTAAATTATTACTTTAATTTTATTATATATTTAGGTACCTAAATATTCTACTGCCTTGTTCGAATATAGAAAGATAGTGCCACCATGTGGTAGACTGTCAGAAATAAGTTCCAGTGCAAAGAAATAATTTCCCATGCTGAGCATTGGCTAACATCTTACAATTAAGAACAGATCATGACCTTTGCAGAGTGGTTTGAAGCTACGATGCAAATAGTCCTACACAAATGTTGATTTCCAAACTAAACAACCAAGTATAAATCTTTGAAGACAAAAGTGGTGCCTACCTTACTGGCTAATTCCAAGACTTGGCCTACTTTTTCTTGTCAGCTTTCCTCTCATGAGGTGCTCTTATCCACAATAGCAGGGCGCCACTAGCAGCTGTTTTTCCTAACTATGTTGTTCACTATATTAAGTAGTATTATCCGCAAATGTTTACTGATTGTCTGTTGCCTAATCTCTTCTGCCCTTGCTATTGTCGGCTGGTAGGCGGGACTAATCCTTACCCTCCTAAGATTTACTTCTAAAATGTCTACCCTTTTCTTTGGGTGATGTTATAGTTGTTGCATTTCAGAATGTAATTTGCAGTGTGTTAGAAATGGGGTCTTTGGTTGACAGTCAGGTTACCCCCTGTTCAAGCAAGGACCTTGACTCTAGTCATGGTAAAAGAGAATCACCCTCAGCTAACCCCTGCTTACCCCCTTGGTAGCTTGGCAGAGCAGTAGGCTTAACTTCAGAGTGCTAGGTGTAAAGTATTTGTACCAACACACACAGTAACTTAATGAAAACACTACAAAATGACACAACACCAGTTTAGAAAAATAGGAAATATTTATCTAAACAAAACAAGACCAAAACAACAAAAATCCAACATACACAAGTCAAGTTATGAATTTTTAAAGATCAAACTCAAAAATAGCGCTTAGAAACAAAAATTGCTTCGATGAGATGTTAACACGGCGTCGTGACGGAGTCGTTCCCAACAAGCCGACACCAGCGGCGCCGGACACGGAGTCGTGTAGACCCCCAAGTACAGTACTTTGGTGAAGAGTGAAAACAAGCCGATGCGCGAAGTCGGGGATCGAGGCGTCTGTGCGAAACGTTGAATCCATGCACTTCGAGCAGCGTCGGTCGGTCACGACGTGGTGCGGCGACTTACAAGAGCGTCGCGTTCCAGCGAAGGTCACGGCGTCGGGTGCAGGCGGCGTTACCGGATTCAGCAGCGGCGTTGGTCCGGAGTCGTCTGAAGTCGATTTCCTTGGATTTCTACCAGCTTTCCTTTCAAGGGCCCAGGGACTGGATAAGGCACAACTTGTCAGAGCAGGAGTCTCTCCAGAGACTCCAGGTGCTGGCAGAGAGAAGTTTTTGCTGTCCCTGAGACTTCAAACAACAGGAGGCAAGCTCTAACTCAAGCCCTTGGAGATTTCTTCACAAGGTGGAAGGCACACAAAGTCCAGTCTTTGCCCTCTTACTCTGGCAGAAGCAGCACTGCAGGAAAGCTCCACAAAGCACAGTCACAGGCAGGGCAGCACTTCTTCCTCAGCTATCAACTCTTCTCCAGGCAGAGGTTCCTCTTGGTTCCAGAAGTGTTTCTCAAGTCTGTAGATTTGGGTGCCCTTCTTATACCCATTTTAGTCTTTGAAGTCACCTTTCTTCAAAGGGGACTCACACCTACTTGTGAAATCCTGCCTTGCCCAGGCAAGGCCTCAGACACACAGCAGGGGGTTGGAGCCGGCATTGTCAGAGGCAGGCACAGTCCTTTCAGATGAGAGTGACCACTCCACCCCTCCCTTCTAGCAGAGATGGCTAATCAGGAAATGCAGGTTACACCCCAGCCCCCTTTGTTTCACTGTCTAGTGCGAGGTGAAAAACAACCCAACTGTCAAACTGACCCAGACAGGGAATCCACAAACAAGGCAGAGTCACAGAATGGTTCAAGCAAGAAAATGCTCACTTTCTAAAAGTGGCATTTCCAAACGCACAATCTTAAAATCAACTTTACTAAAAGATGTATTTTTTAATTGTGAGTTCAGGGACCCCAAACTCCACATGTCCATCTACTCTCTAGGGGAATCTACACTTTAATCATATTTAAAGGTAGCCCCCATATTATCCTATGAGAGAGACAGGCCTTGCAACAGTGAAAAACAAAATTGGCAGTATTTCACTGTCAGGACATATAAACCACATTACTATAGGCCCTACCTTATCCATACACTGCACCCTGCCCTTGGGGCTACCTAGGGCCTACCTTAGGGTTGCCTTACATGTAAGAAAAGGGAAGGTTTAGGCCTGGCAAGTGGGTACACTTGCCATGTCGAATTTACAGTGTAAAAATACACTTACAGACACTGCAGTGGCAGGTCTGAGACATGATTACAGGGTTACTTGTGTGGGTGGCACAACCAGTGCTGCAGGCCCACTAGTAGCATTTGATTTACAGGCCCTGGCACTTCTAGTGCACCTTACTAGGGACTTACTAGTAAATCAAATATGCCAATCATGGATAAATCAATTACATACAATTTACACAGAGAGCATATGCACTTTAGCACTGGTTAGCAGTGGTAAAGTGCTCAGAGTTGAAAAGCCAACAGCAACAGGTCAGAAAAAAATAGGAGGCAGGAGGCAAAAAGACTTGGAAAATGGGTTATTGGTAAGGGCAGGTAGGTACCTACACCTAGCAACAAGCCACTAACCTCCACCTAGGTACAGTTAGGTCTCAGTAAATTAATCCCTGCTCAACCCTTGGTAGCTTGGCAACGAGCGTCAAGGCTTAACTTAGGAGACAGTGTGTAAAGCATTCAAATATCACAAAATAGTAATTAAATAAAACACAGGAAACAGTTTAAAAATCCAAAACCAATTTATAAAAATAGTTTATATTTTTATCTTTAAAATGACACAAAAACGAATAAAATCGGATAAAGGGAACCGGAGATATGAATTTTTAAAGAATTATTACTTTTCTAGCGCTTCGAAACAAAAAAGCGCCAATCGGGTCATCTGGTTGCACCTCGACCGGGGCAAAGTCAAAGTTTCAGGCCGACCGCGATGGAGCCCTGCTCGGCTACAAGTCGCGGGAGGCCTCGGTTAAAAAGTTACCTTCTGACTTAGTCTTTATTTTGAAGTTTTTCTTCACCGGGACGAACCTGCCAGTTGAATCCGACCTCCTGGAGCCCTTGTCCGGATACGCGATGTGGGTTTCCTCGGTGGAGATTTTTACCTTCGGACTTAGTCGTTTTTTCGAGATGAAAATCCTTCGACCGGGGTAAACCTGGATCTTGATCCGACGTCCGTGGAGCCCTTCTCGGATACGATGGCTGGGAGGTCCCGGTCAACTTTTTACCTTCGGACTTAGTCTCTTTTTCTGAGGTTTTTCTTTACCGGGACGAACCACCAAGTCAGGCCGGGTCGCGGTTGAGGCAAGCCTGCTAGAATTTCCGCGGCGGGTCGGTCCCTCTCTGGAGCTTTTTTACAAAATTTCTCAAATCTTCTCCAAACTTCTGGGGCTTCACCCAGATGTTCTTTTAAGGTTCTTTTGGGGTCCACAGCTCACCCCAAGGGTCCAGAAGTTCTGTGATGGTCCTTGGGGGGTGCGGACTTCAACTCCCAGAATGCACCTGGCGCAAACTCCTTTTTGGCCACTGGACAGTGGTCAGCTGGTCACTTTTCAGGAGTTGGTGCAGGGGGACTCTGGATAGCAATTTTTCACCTGTAGCAAACAGGGAGTCCCTCCTTGAACCAGTTGAAGCCAGGCAAAGTCCTTCTTGTGGTGAAGCCCAAGTGTGCAGCTGGTGCAGTCCTTCTGAGTGCAGGTTCCAGGTGCAGGCCAGGGGTCCAGCAGGGCAGTCCTTCTTCTCCTTTAGTTCTTTTCTTCTTGAAATCTGGCAGGGATCTGAGGTGTGGGGGCAGGTCTGCCAGTTTTATCCTTGCTCCTGGGTGAAAAGCAGGGGGGTCCTGGTCCTCCAATCAGGTACAGGGTTGCCCCCCTGTGATGACCACTTCCTGGGAAGTGTGGCAAAAATCCATCCCAAAAGGCAACAGTCTCTAAAAATCCAACATGGCTGAATCTGATTTTTGGAGGTTACTTCTGGCTGAGCCCACCCACTGGTGTGGCTAAAAATCATAAACACACCCCTCTCCTGCCCTCTCCTAATCTAATCAAGGGGGCACCTAGTTGTCTGGGGTTGCAGGATGTGGGGGTGTTGCTGGGTGCTCCAGATGTCCTTCTCTGCCTTTGAAGACCAGTTTGGCAGCCCTCCCCCTTCCTGCCTCACCATCTGCTGAGGGGAGATTCTCTCCCCCAAGCACATTCCTTTGTGTGAAGCCAGGCCACTTCACACCTCATCAAGGCAGCTTGGCAAAAGCTGCTGCAAGCTGGCCAATCAGAGCACAGCAGCAAAAACAATGCAGAGCTGAAATTGGCAACTTTTTAGGTAAAGTCTAAACTTTTTACCTGTACAAGTTATATTAAATCCAACAACTGGAAGTTGTGGGATTTATTACAACAATTAATTTGATACCAAATTCTTGGTATGCAACATTTAAGGAGACTTTAAAATTTAAAATAAAGTCTCCCCATTCTAGCCTATGAAGGCCATTTACTTCAATGAGGGAAAAACGAATTTGGCTGTTTTTACCTCACCAGGGCTTATAAATCTATTTTTATAAAGTCCCTGCTTATAGTTACATGGCACCCAGCCCTAGGGGCACATAGGGCACACCTTAGGGGTGACTTATATGTAAAAATAAGGTAGTTTAAGACTTTGGAACTACTTTTAATTCCAAAGTCGAATTTGCATATAACTTTAATTTAAAAGCAGCCAGCAAGGCAGGCCTGCCTTTAAAATGACACTGGGCACCTCAGCAGTGCACCTAGGTGTGCACCACCTATGCTGTGGTCCCTTAACCAACATGCCCTACCATATACTAGGGACTTATAGGTAGGTTAACTTAGCCAATTATAATTAGCCTAATTTGCATATCCATTTTACACAGAGCACTGGCCCTGGGACTGTTAAGCAGTACCCAGGGCACAGCCAAGAGTCAGTAACCACCAGTACTTATCCAAAAAGTGTGGGGGTGATCAGGCAAAAAAGGAGGACTTTCCTACACTGGGGATGACCCTGCACAAGCAAAAGTCCAGCACGACCCCCTACCAGCCTAAAGCCAGGGGAGAACAATCAATACCTTGATGTACTTCCCTGATTGGGGCGATAGAACAAGGACCCAGGCCACAACAGCAGGGGCATGTTCCAGTTCTACGCCTTCCTGACTCCAGTTGGATCCCTCTGTCCATACTCTCAGGGCCCACTAAGCTAACCCATGGGGAACCCTTCTCCACATCTACAGACACCATCTGTGCAGCACCTAACTTTACTTTGCTCACAGATGTATTGCAATGGGCAGATAGTACCACCAGGGCCAACACAGTGATGTTGCCCACTCCACCCCCGGTGTGTGACTCTCGTCCCCCCCACAGGGGCGACTCTGTCTACCAGGAAAGCAAGCCACAGTGGCCCCAGACAACTGTCATGGATGAGAGCCCGACCTCCGGCCTCTCCAAGCACTGTGACTGCGGAGAGTGGGGGGCAGTAGCCCCAGGTGCCTGACACCCTTTGACCACTCTCCCTTCCACCAGGTCAGAGAAGATAACCTGACCCTGGTCCTCCCCTCTGGGGCTCTGTACCCTCCCTCCAGGAGCGGCACCCCCAGAGTAAAAAATTGTCAGGGTGCTTGTAGAAGCAGTCCTGCACAATTCTACCACCAGTGCAGGGATGTTAACCTATAACAGATCCTCCAACCTGGGGTCTGTACCTTCAGGTTGTACCAGGGCCAGGGGTGAGGCTTCCCTCTCCCTGCCCTCTCTTCTGGGGTCCTGAACCACCCAACTAGGAGTGGCCCCCCAAGAAGACAACATGGTAGGGGCACTGTTAGCAGTAGCCCCTTCCTCCAGGTCAGGGGGGACACCCTGAACCTGGCCTTCCAATCCAGGGTCTGTACCCTTAGATTGCTCTGGGGTCAGGGGTGAGTCTTTCTCTCCCCTTCCCCTACTCTCAGGGTTCTGCACCCACCCCTCAGGGAGAGTACCCCTTGAAATCACACCAGGGGGGGTGATTGGGCAAACCGCCCCCCCCTTCAGGTCAGGGTTTATCCCCTGCACCTGATCCTCCAGTCCAGGGTCTGTACCCACAGACTGGACCACTGCCTGGCAACCCAGGAATTCCTGGGGGGCATACCTACCCCCCACCAGGTCAGAGTTTACCCTCTGAACCTGGTCATCCAACCCAGGGTCACCACCCTGCGGCTGAACCACTGCCTGGCGCACAAGGACTTCCTTGGGAGCACACTTACCCCCCACCAGGTCAGAGTTTACCTCCTGAACCTGATCATTCAACCCAGAGTCACCACCCTGCGGTTGAACCACTGCCTGGCGCACCAGGACTTCCTTGGGAGCACACTTACCCCCCCACCAGGTCAGAGTTTACCTCCTGAACCTGATCATTCAACCCAGAGTCACCACCCTGCGGTTGAACCACTTCCTGGCACACCAGGACTTCCAGGGGGGCACACTTACCCCCCTCAAGGGACACACTGTCCCCAAGGGCCACACAAGAGTCTGGCTGGCGCAGTTCTCCTGACCTCTGCCCATCTGACAGAGTCTGGGTTCCCCCCAACCCAGAAATGGTCTCACCAAGGTCATTCCTGGGGGGCTCTGCTATCAGAGCTGACCCCTGACCCTTCAGGTTCTCCACTGGGGTCCGCAACCCCCTCTCAACCCTCTGTCTGGACTTCTACACCCCCTCACTAGGAGTGGTACTGCCAGACACCAGAACTGGTGGTACGCTGGCTACAGCCGCCCCCCCAAGTTCTCCTGACACTGTGGGATCTCCCTCAACAAATGGCCCTATGGTACAGGCTAGGCTCCCCTCCTAGTGTTCCCTCATGGAACCCTCCAGGACCTGGGACCGGATCTCGGGCACCTTGGACCTCAGCCTATCCCCATTCCCTCTCCTCAGGGACTGGACATGGGGTCCCTCACTGATCCCACTACACTGGGACCTACCTGGGACACTACAATCCTTCCCTACCTCACCTGGTTGGGAAAAACCTAGACCACTCCTCTCAGGAGCCCCCCCAAATGCCTCTTCAGACTCTCTGGTACTCACCAAGAGGTCTGCCTCCATTGCAAGCTCCCTGGGGTCAGAGAACTCACACTCCACCTGGTGTTGGCGTGGCTCTGGAAAATAAGGACTAGACATATGCTCTCCAGCAATTACATCACTCAGTCCCTTACATGAATTAACCAAAGTATCCTTCACCCAACCATCCAGTGACTCTGCTTTGGAAACGCACCCCACATCACCCTCCTGAGACTGGTGAGACAGTACCTGACTGTCCCTAACACTCAACCCACACTCTTCTGGGATGTCTTCACACTCCATAACTAGGACTTCTACCTTGGGGGAACCCCTCTCCCTGTCACTCTCACCTAGAGTCAGTAGAGTGTCCCTCCCACCAGTAGGAATATGACTCCCCATGCCGGTTCCCCAATCCACCTCAGGGACCCTGTGCATCACTGGAGCTACCTCATACCCCTGAACCTCCTGGCGTGTGTTAACTCCCTCCTTCAAGTAGGGCACCACATCTCTGGGCATGTGCACTCCTTCAGCAGTACTGGATACAAGATTTTTGCTGCCACCATCTGAACTGGACTCAGCCTTCATGGCCTCCAGCTTCAGCTCTTCACAGCTCAGCTCTTGAGCTGTAATCCTTTCTTTTTCCAGGACTAAGGCTCTCTTCTCCTCAGCCCTCTCAGCTCTGCATCTAGCTCTTCCAGACTCCGGATTCGAGCTAGGAGCCAATCATCTCTTTCTGTTCCCTCCTCAGGGCCACTGCCCTCCTCTTCAGAGTAGTCGTCTTCCTCAGAGTAGTTATCCTCCTCAGACTCATTTGGTGGTGTTGCCTGACAACGTTTCAATTCATACTGAAACAGGGCTGACTCAAGATCCTCCCTTCTGGATTTCTTGTTCACAGTCAGTCCCCTTTCCATGTAGAATGCTTTAAGCTGCCACTTTTTATACATAAATAGGTGCCAGAAATTGACTTCCATTCTGCAAAGGCTTCACAACCAAAAACCAAAGTCCAAAAATATTAGCAATACTTCCAGGAGGACATCAGAGAACAAAAAGCAGAATCACAAGACAAGTAGTATGTGGTCACGTAGTGGTCTGAACTCAAAACAGTAGTGTACACTTAATCACTGTATGTCGAGTACAAATACAAGTCCAAATCCCAACCGCTAATCACCAATGTTAGAAATGGGGTCTTTGGTTGACAGTCAGGTTACCCCCTGTTCAAGCAAGGACCCTCACTCTAGTCAGGGTAAAAGAGAATCACCCTCAGCTAACCCCGGCTTACCCCCTTGGTAGCTTGGCAGAGCAGTAGGCTTAACTTCAGAGTGCTAGGTGTAAAGTATTTGTACCAACACACACAGTACCTTTATGAAAAAACTACAAAATGACACAACACCAGTTTAGAAAAATAGGAAATATTTATCTAAACAAAACAAGACCAAAATGACAAAAATCCAACATACACAAGTCAAGTTCTGAATTTTTAAAGATTAAACTCAAAAATAGCGCTTAGAAACAAAAATTGCTTCGATGAGATGTTAACACGGTGTCGTGACGGAGTCGTTCTCAACAAGCCGACACCAGCGGCGCCGGACACGGAGTCGTGTAGACCCCCAAGTACAGTACCTTTGGTGAAGAGTGAAAACAAGCCGATGAGCGAAGTCGGGGATCGCTGCGTCTGTGCGAAACGCTGAATCCGTGCACTTCGAGCATCGTCGGTCACGACGTGGTGCGGCGACTTCCACGGAGTCGCGGACTTCAGCGGGGCTGCAGCGGCCTCGGGCCTGCGAAGAGCGTCGCGTTCCAGCGAAGGTCACGGCGTCGGGTGCAGGCGGCGTTACCGGATTCAGCAGCGGCATCGGTCCGGAGTCGTCCGAAGTCGATTTCCTTGGATTTCCACCAGCTTTCCTTTCAAGGGCCCAGGGACTGGATAGGGCACCACTTGTCAGAGCAGGAGTCTCTCCAGAGACTCCAGGTGCTGGCAGAGAGAAGTCTTTGCTGTCCCTGAGACTTCAAACAACAAGAGGCAAGCTCTAACTCAAGCCCTTGGAGATTTCTTCACAAGGTGGAAGGCACACAAAGTCCAGTCTTTGCCCTCTTACTCTGGCAGAAGCAGCACTGCAGGAAAGCTCCACAAAGCACAGTCACAGGCAGGGCAGCACTTCTTCCTCAGCTATCAACTCTTCTCCAGGCAGAGGTTCCTCTTGGTTCCAGAAGTGTTTCTCAAGTCTGTAGATTTGGGTGCCCTTCTTATACCCATTTTAGTCTTTGAAGTCACCTTTCTTCAAAGGGGACTCACACCTACTTGTGAAATCCTGCCTTGCCCAGGCAAGGCCTCAGACACACAGCAGGGGGTTGGAGCCGGCATTGTCAGAGGCAGGCACAGTCCTTTCAGATGAGAGTGACCACTCCACTCCTCCCTCCTAGCAGAGATGGCTAATCAGGAAATGCAGGTTACACCCCAGCCCCCTTTGTGTCACTGTCTAGTGCGAGGTGAAAAACAACCCAACTGTCAAACTGACCCAGACAGGGAATCCACAAACAAGGCAGAGTCACAGAATGGTTCAAGCAAGAAAATGCTCACTTTCTAAAAGTGGCATTTCCAAACGCACAATCTTAAAATCAACTTTACTAAAAGATGTATTTTTTAATTGTGAGTTCAGGGACCCCAAACTCCACATGTCCATCTACTCTCTAGGGGAATCTACACTTTAATCATATTTAAAGGTAGCCCCCATATTATCCTATGAGAGAGACAGGCCTTGCAACAGTGAAAAACGAAATTGGCAGTATTTCACTGTCAGGACATATAAACCACATTACTATATGTCCTACCTTATCCATACACTGCACCCTGCCCTTGGGGATACCTAGGGCCTACCTTATGGGTGCCTTACATGTAAGAAAAGGGAAGGTTTAGGCCTGGCAAGTGGGTACACTTGCCAAGTCGAATTTACAGTGTACAAATACACTTACAGACACTGCAGTGGCAGGTCTGAGACATGATTACAGGGTTACTTGTGTGGGTGGCACAACCAGTGCTGCAGGCCCACTAGTAGCATTTGAATTACAGGCCCTGGCACTTCTAGTGCACCTTACTAGGGACTTACTAGTAAATCAAATATGCCAATCATGGATAAATCAATGACATACAATTTACACGGAGAGCATATGCACTTTAGCACTGGTTAGCAGTGGTAAAGTGCTCAGAGTTGAAAAGCCAACAGCAACAGGTCAGAAAAAAATAGGAGGCAGGAGGCAAAAAGACTTGGAAAATAGGTTATTGGTAAGGGCAGGTAGGTACCTACACCTAGCAACAAGCCACTAACCTCCACCTAGGTACAGTTAGGTCTCAGTAAATTAATCCCTGCTCAACCCTTGGTAGCTTGGCAACGAGCGTCAAGGCTTAACTTAGGAGACAGTGTGTAAAGCATTCAAATATCACAAAATAGTAATTAAATAAAACACAGGAAACAGTTTAAAAATCCAAAACCAATTTATAAAAATAGTTTATATTTTTATCTTTAAAATGACACAAAAACGAATAAAATCGGATAAAGGGAACCGGAGATATGAATTTTTAAAGAATTATTACTTTTCTAGCGCTTCGAAACAAAAAAGTGCCAATCGGGTCATCTGGTTGCACCTCGACCGGGGCAAAGTCAAAGTTTCAGGCCGACCGCGATGGAGCCCTGCTCGGCTACAAGTCGCGGGAGGCCTCGGTTAAAAAGTTACCTTCTGACTTAGTCTTTATTTTGAAGTTTTTCTTCACCGGGACGAACCTGCCAGTTGAATCCGACCTCCTGGAGCCCTTGTCCGGATACGCGATGTGGGTTTCCTCGGTGGAGATTTTTACCTTCGGACTTAGTCGTTTTTTCGAGATGAAAATCCTTCGACCGGGGTAAACCTGGATCTTGATCCGACGTCCGTGGAGCCCTTCTCGGATACGATGGCTGGGAGGTCCCGGTCAACTTTTTACCTTCGGACTTAGTCTCTTTTTCGGAGGTTTTTCTTTACCGGGACGAACCACCAAGTCAGGCCGGGTCGCGGTTGAGGCAAGCCTGCTAGAATTTCCGCGGCGGGTCGGTCCCTCTCTGGAGCTTTTATACAAAATTTCTCAAATCTTCTCCAAACTTCTGGGGCTTCACCCAGATGTTCTTTTAAGGTTCTTTTGGGGTCCACAGCTCACCCCAAGGGTCCAGAAGTTCTGTGATGGTCCTTGGGGGGTGCGGACTTCAACTCCCAGAATGCACCTGGCGCAAACTCCTTTTTGGCCACTGGACAGTGGTCAGCTGGTCACTTTTCAGGAGTTGGTGCAGGGGGACTCTGGATAGCAATTTTTCACCTGTAGCAAACAGGGAGTCCCTCCTTGAACCAGTTGAAGCCAGGCAAAGTCCTTCTTGTGGTGAAGCCCAAGTGTGCAGCTGGTGCAGTCCTTCTGAGTGCAGGTTCCAGGTGCAGGCCAGGGGTCCAGCAGGGCAGTCCTTCTTCTCCTTTAGTTCTTTTCTTCTTGAAATCTGGCAGGGATCTGAGGTGTGGGGGCAGGTCTGCCAGTTTTATCCTTGCTCCTGGGTGAAAAGCAGGGGGGTCCTGGTCCTCCAATCAGGTACAGGGTTGCCCCCCTGTGATGACCACTTCCTGGGAAGTGTGGCAAAAATCCATCCCAAAAGGCAACAGTCTCTAAAAATCCAACATGGCTGAATCTGATTTTTGGAGGTTACTTCTGGCTGAGCCCACCCACTGGTGTGGCTAAAAATCATAAACACACCCCTCTCCTGCCCTCTCCTAATCTAATCAAGGGGGCACCTAGTTGTCTGGGGTTGCAGGATGTGGGGGTGTTGCTGGGTGCTCCAGATGTCCTTCTCTGCCTTTGAAGACCAGTTTGGCAGCCCTCCCCCTTCCTGCCTCACCATCTGCTGAGGGGAGATTCTCTCCCCCAAGCACATTCCTTTGTGTGAAGCCAGGCCACTTCACACCTCATCAAGGCAGCTTGGCAAAAGCTGCTGCAAGCTGGCCAATCAGAGCACAGCAGCAAAAACAATGCAGAGCTGAAATTGGCAACTTTTTAGGTAAAGTCTAAACTTTTTACCTGTACAAGTTATATTAAATCCAACAACTGGAAGTTGTGGGATTTATTACAACAATTAATTTGATACCAAATTCTTGGTATGCAACATTTAAGGAGACTTTAAAATTTAAAATAAAGTCTCCCCATTCTAGCCTATGAAGGCCATTTACTTCAATGAGGGAAAAACGAATTTGGCTGTTTTTACCTCACCAGGGCTTATAAATCTATTTTTATAAAGTCCCTGCTTATAGTTACATGGCACCCAGCCCTAGGGGCACATAGGGCACACCTTAGGGGTGACTTATATGTAAAAATAAGGTAGTTTAAGACTTTGGAACTACTTTTAATTCCAAAGTCGAATTTGCATATAACTTTAATTTAAAAGCAGCCAGCAAGGCAGGCCTGCCTTTAAAATGACACTGGGCACCTCAGCAGTGCACCTAGGTGTGCACCACCTATGCTGTGGTCCCTTAACCAACATGCCCTACCATATACTAGGGACTTATATGTAGGTTAACTTAGCCAATTATAATTAGCCTAATTTGCATATCCATTTTACACAGAGCACTGGCCCTGGGACTGTTAAGCAGTACCCAGGGCACAGCCAAGAGTCAGTAACCACCAGTACTTATCCAAAAAGTGTGGGGGTGATCAGGCAAAAAAGGAGGACTTTCCTACACTGGGGATGACCCTGCACAAGCAAAAGTCCAGCACGACCCCCTACCAGCCTAAAGCCAGGGGAGAACAATCAATACCTTGATGTACTTCCCTGATTGGGGCGATAGAACAAGGACCCAGGCCACAACAGCAGGGGCATGTTCCAGTTCTACGCCTTCCTGACTCCAGTTGGATCCCTCTGTCCATACTCTCAGGGCCCACTAAGCTAACCCATGGGGAACCCTTCTCCACATCTACAGACACCATCTGTGCAGCACCTAACTTTACTTTGCTCACAGATGCATTGCAATGGGCAGATAGTACCACCAGGGCCAACACAGTGATGTTGCCCACTCCACCCCCGGTGTGTGACTCTCGTCCCCCCCACAGGGGCGACTCTGTCTACCAGGAAAGCAAGCCACAGTGGCCCCAGACAACTGTCATGGATGAGAGCCCGACCTCCGGCCTCTCCAAGCACTGTGACTGCGGAGAGTGGGGGGCAGTAGCCCCAGGTGCCTGACACCCTTTGACCACTCTCCCTTCCACCAGGTCAGAGAAGATAACCTGACCCTGGTCCTCCCCTCTGGGGCTCTGTACCCTCCCTCCAGGAGCGGCACCCCCAGAGTAAAAAATTGTCAGGGTGCTTGTAGAAGCAGTCCTGCACAATTCTACCACCAGTGCAGGGATGTTAACCTATAACAGATCCTCCAACCTGGGGTCTGTACCTTCAGGTTGTACCAGGGCCAGGGGTGAGGCTTCCCTCTCCCTGCCCTCTCTTCTGGGGTCCTGAACCACCCAACTAGGAGTGGCCCCCCAAGAAGACAACATGGTAGGGGCACTGTTAGCAGTAGCCCCTTCCTCCAGGTCAGGGGGGACACCCTGAACCTGGCCTTCCAATCCAGGGTCTGTACCCTTAGATTGCTCTGGGGTCAGGGGTGAGTCTTTCTCTCCCCTTCCCCTACTCTCAGGGTTCTGCACCCACCCCTCAGGGAGAGTACCCCTTGAAATCACACCAGGGGGGGTGATTGGGCAAACCGCCCCCCCCTTCAGGTCAGGGTTTATCCCCTGCACCTGATCCTCCAGTCCAGGGTCTGTACCCACAGACTGGACCACTGCCTGGCAACCCAGGAATTCCTGGGGGGCATACCTACCCCCCACCAGGTCAGAGTTTACCCTCTGAACCTGGTCATCCAACCCAGGGTCACCACCCTGCGGCTGAACCACTGCCTGGCGCACAAGGACTTCCTTGGGAGCACACTTACCCCCCACCAGGTCAGAGTTTACCTCCTGAACCTGATCATTCAACCCAGAGTCACCACCCTGCGGTTGAACCACTGCCTGGCGCACCAGGACTTCCTTGGGAGCACACTTACCCCCCCACCAGGTCAGAGTTTTCCTCCTGAACCTGATCATTCAACCCAGAGTCACCACCCTGCGGTTGAACCACTTCCTGGCACACCAGGACTTCCAGGGGGGCACACTTACCCCCCTCAAGGGACACACTGTCCCCAAGGGCCACACAAGAGTCTGGCTGGCGCAGTTCTCCTGACCTCTGCCCATCTGACAGAGTCTGGGTTCCCCCCAACCCAGAAATGGTCTCACCAAGGTCATTCCTGGGGGGCTCTGCTATCAGAGCTGACCCCTGACCCTTCAGGTTCTCCACTGGGGTCCGCAACCCCCTCTCAACCCTCTGTCTGGACTTCTACACCCCCTCACTAGGAGTGGTACTGCCAGACACCAGAACTGGTGGTACGCTGGCTACAGCCGCCCCCCCAAGTTCTCCTGACACTGTGGGATCTCCCTCAACAAATGGCCCTATGGTACAGGCTAGGCTCCCCTCCTAGTGTTCCCTCATGGAACCCTCCAGGACCTGGGACCGGATCTCGGGCACCTTGGACCTCAGCCTATCCCCATTCCCTCTCCTCAGGGACTGGACATGGGGTCCCTCACCGATCCCACTACACTGGGACCTACCTGGGACACTACAATCCTTCCCTACCTCACCTGGTTGGGAAAAACCTAGACCACTCCTCTCAGGAGCCCCCCCAAATGCCTCTTCAGACTCTCTGGTACTCACCAAGAGGTCTGCCTCCATTGCAAGCTCCCTGGGGTCAGAGAACTCACACTCCACCTGGTGTTGGCGTGGCTCTGGAAAATAAGGACTAGACATATGCTCTCCAGCAATTACATCACTCAGTCCCTTACATGAATTAACCAAAGTATCCTTCACCCAACCATCCAGTGACTCTGCTTTGGAAACGCACCCCACATCACCCTCCTGAGACTGGTGAGACAGTACCTGACTGTCCCTAACACTCAACCCACACTCTTCTGGGATGTCTTCACACTCCATAACCAGGACTTCTACCTTGGGGGAACCCCTCTCCCTGTCACTCTCACCTAGAGTCAGTAGAGTGTCCCTCCCACCAGTAGGAATATGACTCCCCATGCCGGTTCCCCAATCCACCTCAGGGACCCTGTGCATCACTGGAGCTACCTCATACCCCTGAACCTCCTGGCGTGTGTTAACTCCCTCCTTCAAGTAGGGCACCACATCTCTGGGCATGTGCACTCCTTCAGCAGTACTGGATACAAGATTTTTGCTGCCACCATCTGAACTGGACTCAGCCTTCATGGCCTCCAGCTTCAGCTCTTCACAGCTCAGCTCTTGAGCTGTAATCCTTTCTTTTTCCAGGACTAAGGCTCTCTTCTCCTCAGCCCTCTCAGCTCTGCATCTAGCTCTTCCAGACTCCGGATTCGAGCTAGGAGCCAATCATCTCTTTCTGTTCCCTCCTCAGGGCCACTGCCCTCCTCTTCAGAGTAGTCGTCTTCCTCAGAGTAGTTATCCTCCTCAGACTCATTTGGTGGTGTTGCCTGACAACGTTTCAATTCATACTGAAACAGGGCTGACTCAAGATCCTCCCTTCTGGATTTCTTGTTCACAGTCAGTCCCCTTTCCATGTAGAATGCTTTAAGCTGCCACTTTTTATACATAAATAGGTGCCAGAAATTGACTTCCATTCTGCAAAGGCTTCACAACCAAAAACCAAAGTCCAAAAATATTAGCAATACTTCCAGGAGGACATCAGAGAACAAAAAGCAGAATCACAAGACAAGTAGTATGTGGTCACGTAGTGGTCTGAACTCAAAACAGTAGTGTACACTTAATCACTGTATGTCGAGTACAAATACAAGTCCAAATCCCAACCGCTAATCACCAATGTTAGAAATGGGGTCTTTGGTTGACAGTCAGGTTACCCCCTGTTCAAGCAAGGACCCTCACTCTAGTCAGGGTAAAAGAGAATCACCCTCAGCTAACCCCGGCTTACCCCCTTGGTAGCTTGGCAGAGCAGTAGGCTTAACTTCAGAGTGCTAGGTGTAAAGTATTTGTACCAACACACACAGTACCTTTATGAAAAAACTACAAAATGACACAACACCAGTTTAGAAAAATAGGAAATATTTATCTAAACAAAACAAGACCAAAATGACAAAAATCCAACATACACAAGTCAAGTTCTGAATTTTTAAAGATTAAACTCAAAAATAGCGCTTAGAAACAAAAATTGCTTCGATGAGATGTTAACACGGTGTCGTGACGGAGTCGTTCTCAACAAGCCGACACCAGCGGCGCCGGACACGGAGTCGTGTAGACCCCCAAGTACAGTACCTTTGGTGAAGAGTGAAAACAAGCCGATGAGCGAAGTCGGGGATCGCTGCGTCTGTGCGAAACGCTGAATCCGTGCACTTCGAGCATCGTCGGTCACGACGTGGTGCGGCGACTTCCACGGAGTCGCGGACTTCAGCGGGGCTGCAGCGGCCTCGGGCCTGCGAAGAGCGTCGCGTTCCAGCGAAGGTCACGGCGTCGGGTGCAGGCGGCGTTACCGGATTCAGCAGCGGCATCGGTCCGGAGTCGTCCGAAGTCGATTTCCTTGGATTTCCACCAGCTTTCCTTTCAAGGGCCCAGGGACTGGATAGGGCACCACTTGTCAGAGCAGGAGTCTCTCCAGAGACTCCAGGTGCTGGCAGAGAGAAGTCTTTGCTGTCCCTGAGACTTCAAACAACAAGAGGCAAGCTCTAACTCAAGCCCTTGGAGATTTCTTCACAAGGTGGAAGGCACACAAAGTCCAGTCTTTGCCCTCTTACTCTGGCAGAAGCAGCACTGCAGGAAAGCTCCACAAAGCACAGTCACAGGCAGGGCAGCACTTCTTCCTCAGCTATCAACTCTTCTCCAGGCAGAGGTTCCTCTTGGTTCCAGAAGTGTTTCTCAAGTCTGTAGATTTGGGTGCCCTTCTTATACCCATTTTAGTCTTTGAAGTCACCTTTCTTCAAAGGGGACTCACACCTACTTGTGAAATCCTGCCTTGCCCAGGCAAGGCCTCAGACACACAGCAGGGGGTTGGAGCCGGCATTGTCAGAGGCAGGCACAGTCCTTTCAGATGAGAGTGACCACTCCACTCCTCCCTCCTAGCAGAGATGGCTAATCAGGAAATGCAGGTTACACCCCAGCCCCCTTTGTGTCACTGTCTAGTGCGAGGTGAAAAACAACCCAACTGTCAAACTGACCCAGACAGGGAATCCACAAACAAGGCAGAGTCACAGAATGGTTCAAGCAAGAAAATGCTCACTTTCTAAAAGTGGCATTTCCAAACGCACAATCTTAAAATCAACTTTACTAAAAGATGTATTTTTTAATTGTGAGTTCAGGGACCCCAAACTCCACATGTCCATCTACTCTCTAGGGGAATCTACACTTTAATCATATTTAAAGGTAGCCCCCATATTATCCTATGAGAGAGACAGGCCTTGCAACAGTGAAAAACGAAATTGGCAGTATTTCACTGTCAGGACATATAAACCACATTACTATATGTCCTACCTTATCCATACACTGCACCCTGCCCTTGGGGATACCTAGGGCCTACCTTATGGGTGCCTTACATGTAAGAAAAGGGAAGGTTTAGGCCTGGCAAGTGGGTACACTTGCCAAGTCGAATTTACAGTGTACAAATACACTTACAGACACTGCAGTGGCAGGTCTGAGACATGATTACAGGGTTACTTGTGTGGGTGGCACAACCAGTGCTGCAGGCCCACTAGTAGCATTTGAATTACAGGCCCTGGCACTTCTAGTGCACCTTACTAGGGACTTACTAGTAAATCAAATATGCCAATCATGGATAAATCAATGACATACAATTTACACGGAGAGCATATGCACTTTAGCACTGGTTAGCAGTGGTAAAGTGCTCAGAGTTGAAAAGCCAACAGCAACAGGTCAGAAAAAAATAGGAGGCAGGAGGCAAAAAGACTTGGAAAATGGGTTATTGGTAAGGGCAGGTAGGTACCTACACCTAGCAACAAGCCACTAACCTCCACCTAGGTACAGTTAGGTCTCAGTAAATTAATCCCTGCTCAACCCTTGGTAGCTTGGCAACGAGCGTCAAGGCTTAACTTAGGAGACAGTGTGTA
Organism: Pleurodeles waltl; assembly: GCF_031143425.1. Taxonomy (NCBI): domain Eukaryota; kingdom Metazoa; phylum Chordata; class Amphibia; order Caudata; family Salamandridae; genus Pleurodeles; species Pleurodeles waltl. The sequence continues at coordinate 964,188,284 of NC_090450.1, forward strand.
AAGCATTCAAATATCACAAAATAGTAATTAAATAAAACACAGGAAACAGTTTAAAAATCCAAAACCAATTTATAAAAATAGTTTATATTTTTATCTTTAAAATGACACAAAAACGAATAAAATCGGATAAAGGGAACCGGAGATATGAATTTTTAAAGAATTATTACTTTTCTAGCGCTTCGAAACAAAAAAGCGCCAATCGGGTCATCTGGTTGCACCTCGACCGGGGCAAAGTCAAAGTTTCAGGCCGACCGCGATGGAGCCCTGCTCGGCTACAAGTCGCGGGAGGCCTCGGTTAAAAAGTTACCTTCTGACTTAGTCTTTATTTTGAAGTTTTTCTTCACCGGGACGAACCTGCCAGTTGAATCCGACCTCCTGGAGCCCTTGTCCGGATACGCGATGTGGGTTTCCTCGGTGGAGATTTTTACCTTCGGACTTAGTCGTTTTTTCGAGATGAAAATCCTTCGACCGGGGTAAACCTGGATCTTGATCCGACGTCCGTGGAGCCCTTCTCGGATACGATGGCTGGGAGGTCCCGGTCAACTTTTTACCTTCGGACTTAGTCTCTTTTTCGGAGGTTTTTCTTTACCGGGACGAACCACCAAGTCAGGCCGGGTCGCGGTTGAGGCAAGCCTGCTAGAATTTCCGCGGCGGGTCGGTCCCTCTCTGGAGCTTTTTTACAAAATTTCTCAAATCTTCTCCAAACTTCTGGGGCTTCACCCAGATGTTCTTTTAAGGTTCTTTTGGGGTCCACAGCTCACCCCAAGGGTCCAGAAGTTCTGTGATGGTCCTTGGGGGGTGCGGACTTCAACTCCCAGAATGCACCTGGCGCAAACTCCTTTTTGGCCACTGGACAGTGGTCAGCTGGTCACTTTTCAGGAGTTGGTGCAGGGGGACTCTGGATAGCAATTTTTCACCTGTAGCAAACAGGGAGTCCCTCCTTGAACCAGTTGAAGCCAGGCAAAGTCCTTCTTGTGGTGAAGCCCAAGTGTGCAGCTGGTGCAGTCCTTCTGAGTGCAGGTTCCAGGTGCAGGCCAGGGGTCCAGCAGGGCAGTCCTTCTTCTCCTTTAGTTCTTTTCTTCTTGAAATCTGGCAGGGATCTGAGGTGTGGGGGCAGGTCTGCCAGTTTTATCCTTGCTCCTGGGTGAAAAGCAGGGGGGTCCTGGTCCTCCAATCAGGTACAGGGTTGCCCCCCTGTGATGACCACTTCCTGGGAAGTGTGGCAAAAATCCATCCCAAAAGGCAACAGTCTCTAAAAATCCAACATGGCTGAATCTGATTTTTGGAGGTTACTTCTGGCTGAGCCCACCCACTGGTGTGGCTAAAAATCATAAACACACCCCTCTCCTGCCCTCTCCTAATCTAATCAAGGGGGCACCTAGTTGTCTGGGGTTGCAGGATGTGGGGGTGTTGCTGGGTGCTCCAGATGTCCTTCTCTGCCTTTGAAGACCAGTTTGGCAGCCCTCCCCCTTCCTGCCTCACCATCTGCTGAGGGGAGATTCTCTCCCCCAAGCACATTCCTTTGTGTGAAGCCAGGCCACTTCACACCTCATCAAGGCAGCTTGGCAAAAGCTGCTGCAAGCTGGCCAATCAGAGCACAGCAGCAAAAACAATGCAGAGCTGAAATTGGCAACTTTTTAGGTAAAGTCTAAACTTTTTACCTGTACAAGTTATATTAAATCCAACAACTGGAAGTTGTGGGATTTATTACAACAATTAATTTGATACCAAATTCTTGGTATGCAACATTTAAGGAGACTTTAAAATTTAAAATAAAGTCTCCCCATTCTAGCCTATGAAGGCCATTTACTTCAATGAGGGAAAAACGAATTTGGCTGTTTTTACCTCACCAGGGCTTATAAATCTATTTTTATAAAGTCCCTGCTTATAGTTACATGGCACCCAGCCCTAGGGGCACATAGGGCACACCTTAGGGGTGACTTATATGTAAAAATAAGGTAGTTTAAGACTTTGGAACTACTTTTAATTCCAAAGTCGAATTTGCATATAACTTTAATTTAAAAGCAGCCAGCAAGGCAGGCCTGCCTTTAAAATGACACTGGGCACCTCAGCAGTGCACCTAGGTGTGCACCACCTATGCTGTGGTCCCTTAACCAACATGCCCTACCATATACTAGGGACTTATAGGTAGGTTAACTTAGCCAATTATAATTAGCCTAATTTGCATATCCATTTTACACAGAGCACTGGCCCTGGGACTGTTAAGCAGTACCCAGGGCACAGCCAAGAGTCAGTAACCACCAGTACTTATCCAAAAAGTGTGGGGGTGATCAGGCAAAAAAGGAGGACTTTCCTACACTGGGGATGACCCTGCACAAGCAAAAGTCCAGCACGACCCCCTACCAGCCTAAAGCCAGGGGAGAACAATCAATACCTTGATGTACTTCCCTGATTGGGGCGATAGAACAAGGACCCAGGCCACAACAGCAGGGGCATGTTCCAGTTCTACGCCTTCCTGACTCCAGTTGGATCCCTCTGTCCATACTCTCAGGGCCCACTAAGCTAACCCATGGGGAACCCTTCTCCACATCTACAGACACCATCTGTGCAGCACCTAACTTTACTTTGCTCACAGATGTATTGCAATGGGCAGATAGTACCACCAGGGCCAACACAGTGATGTTGCCCACTCCACCCCCGGTGTGTGACTCTCGTCCCCCCCACAGGGGCGACTCTGTCTACCAGGAAAGCAAGCCACAGTGGCCCCAGACAACTGTCATGGATGAGAGCCCGACCTCCGGCCTCTCCAAGCACTGTGACTGCGGAGAGTGGGGGGCAGTAGCCCCAGGTGCCTGACACCCTTTGACCACTCTCCCTTCCACCAGGTCAGAGAAGATAACCTGACCCTGGTCCTCCCCTCTGGGGCTCTGTACCCTCCCTCCAGGAGCGGCACCCCCAGAGTAAAAAATTGTCAGGGTGCTTGTAGAAGCAGTCCTGCACAATTCTACCACCAGTGCAGGGATGTTAACCTATAACAGATCCTCCAACCTGGGGTCTGTACCTTCAGGTTGTACCAGGGCCAGGGGTGAGGCTTCCCTCTCCCTGCCCTCTCTTCTGGGGTCCTGAACCACCCAACTAGGAGTGGCCCCCCAAGAAGACAACATGGTAGGGGCACTGTTAGCAGTAGCCCCTTCCTCCAGGTCAGGGGGGACACCCTGAACCTGGCCTTCCAATCCAGGGTCTGTACCCTTAGATTGCTCTGGGGTCAGGTGTGAGTCTTTCTCTCCCCTTCCCCTACTCTCAGGGTTCTGCACCCACCCCTCAGGGAGAGTACCCCTTGAAATCACACCAGGGGGGGTGATTGGGCAAACCGCCCCCCCCTTCAGGTCAGGGTTTATCCCCTGCACCTGATCCTCCAGTCCAGGGTCTGTACCCACAGACTGGACCACTGCCTGGCAACCCAGGAATTCCTGGGGGGCATACCTACCCCCCACCAGGTCAGAGTTTACCCTCTGAACCTGGTCATCCAACCCAGGGTCACCACCCTGCGGCTGAACCACTGCCTGGCGCACAAGGACTTCCTTGGGAGCACACTTACCCCCCACCAGGTCAGAGTTTACCTCCTGAACCTGATCATTCAACCCAGAGTCACCACCCTGCGGTTGAACCACTGCCTGGCGCACCAGGACTTCCTTGGGAGCACACTTACCCCCCCACCAGGTCAGAGTTTACCTCCTGAACCTGATCATTCAACCCAGAGTCACCACCCTGCGGTTGAACCACTTCCTGGCACACCAGGACTTCCAGGGGGGCACACTTACCCCCCTCAAGGGACACACTGTCCCCAAGGGCCACACAAGAGTCTGGCTGGCGCAGTTCTCCTGACCTCTGCCCATCTGACAGAGTCTGGGTTCCCCCCAACCCAGAAATGGTCTCACCAAGGTCATTCCTGGGGGGCTCTGCTATCAGAGCTGACCCCTGACCCTTCAGGTTCTCCACTGGGGTCCGCAACCCCCTCTCAACCCTCTGTCTGGACTTCTACACCCCCTCACTAGGAGTGGTACTGCCAGACACCAGAACTGGTGGTACGCTGGCTACAGCCGCCCCCCCAAGTTCTCCTGACACTGTGGGATCTCCCTCAACAAATGGCCCTATGGTACAGGCTAGGCTCCCCTCCTAGTGTTCCCTCATGGAACCCTCCAGGACCTGGGACCGGATCTCGGGCACCTTGGACCTCAGCCTATCCCCATTCCCTCTCCTCAGGGACTGGACATGGGGTCCCTCACCGATCCCACTACACTGGGACCTACCTGGGACACTACAATCCTTCCCTACCTCACCTGGTTGGGAAAAACCTAGACCACTCCTCTCAGGAGCCCCCCCAAATGCCTCTTCAGACTCTCTGGTACTCACCAAGAGGTCTGCCTCCATTGCAAGCTCCCTGGGGTCAGAGAACTCACACTCCACCTGGTGTTGGCGTGGCTCTGGAAAATAAGGACTAGACATATGCTCTCCAGCAATTACATCACTCAGTCCCTTACATGAATTAACCAAAGTATCCTTCACCCAACCATCCAGTGACTCTGCTTTGGAAACGCACCCCACATCACCCTCCTGAGACTGGTGATACAGTACCTGACTGTCCCTAACACTCAACCCACACTCTTCTGGGATGTCTTCACACTCCATAACCAGGACTTCTACCTTGGGGGAACCCCTCTCCCTGTCACTCTCACCTAGAGTCAGTAGAGTGTCCCTCCCACCAGTAGGAATATGACTCCCCATGCCGGTTCCCCAATCCACCTCAGGGACCCTGTGCATCACTGGAGCTACCTCATACCCCTGAACCTCCTGGCGTGTGTTAACTCCCTCCTTCAAGTAGGGCACCACATCTCTGGGCATGTGCACTCCTTCAGCAGTACTGGATACAAGATTTTTGCTGCCACCATCTGAACTGGACTCAGCCTTCATGGCCTCCAGCTTCAGCTCTTCACAGCTCAGCTCTTGAGCTGTAATCCTTTCTTTTTCCAGGACTAAGGCTCTCTTCTCCTCAGCCCTCTCAGCTCTGCATCTAGCTCTTCCAGACTCCGGATTCGAGCTAGGAGCCAATCATCTCTTTCTGTTCCCTCCTCAGGGCCACTGCCCTCCTCTTCAGAGTAGTCGTCTTCCTCAGAGTAGTTATCCTCCTCAGACTCATTTGGTGGTGTTGCCTGACAACGTTTCAATTCATACTGAAACAGGGCTGACTCAAGATCCTCCCTTCTGGATTTCTTGTTCACAGTCAGTCCCCTTTCCATGTAGAATGCTTTAAGCTGCCACTTTTTATACATAAATAGGTGCCAGAAATTGACTTCCATTCTGCAAAGGCTTCACAACCAAAAACCAAAGTCCAAAAATATTAGCAATACTTCCAGGAGGACATCAGAGAACAAAAAGCAGAATCACAAGACAAGTAGTATGTGGTCACGTAGTGGTCTGAACTCAAAACAGTAGTGTACACTTAATCACTGTATGTCGAGTACAAATACAAGTCCAAATCCCAACCGCTAATCACCAATGTTAGAAATGGGGTCTTTGGTTGACAGTCAGGTTACCCCCTGTTCAAGCAAGGACCCTCACTCTAGTCAGGGTAAAAGAGAATCACCCTCAGCTAACCCCGGCTTACCCCCTTGGTAGCTTGGCAGAGCAGTAGGCTTAACTTCAGAGTGCTAGGTGTAAAGTATTTGTACCAACACACACAGTACCTTTATGAAAAAACTACAAAATGACACAACACCAGTTTAGAAAAATAGGAAATATTTATCTAAACAAAACAAGACCAAAATGACAAAAATCCAACATACACAAGTCAAGTTCTGAATTTTTAAAGATTAAACTCAAAAATAGCGCTTAGAAACAAAAATTGCTTCGATGAGATGTTAACACGGTGTCGTGACGGAGTCGTTCTCAACAAGCCGACACCAGCGGCGCCGGACACGGAGTCGTGTAGACCCCCAAGTACAGTACCTTTGGTGAAGAGTGAAAACAAGCCGATGAGCGAAGTCGGGGATCGCTGCGTCTGTGCGAAACGCTGAATCCGTGCACTTCGAGCATCGTCGGTCACGACGTGGTGCGGCGACTTCCACGGAGTCGCGGACTTCAGCGGGGCTGCAGCGGCCTCGGGCCTGCGAAGAGCGTCGCGTTCCAGCGAAGGTCACGGCGTCGGGTGCAGGCGGCGTTACCGGATTCAGCAGCGGCATCGGTCCGGAGTCGTCCGAAGTCGATTTCCTTGGATTTCCACCAGCTTTCCTTTCAAGGGCCCAGGGACTGGATAGGGCACCACTTGTCAGAGCAGGAGTCTCTCCAGAGACTCCAGGTGCTGGCAGAGAGAAGTCTTTGCTGTCCCTGAGACTTCAAACAACAAGAGGCAAGCTCTAACTCAAGCCCTTGGAGATTTCTTCACAAGGTGGAAGGCACACAAAGTCCAGTCTTTGCCCTCTTACTCTGGCAGAAGCAGCACTGCAGGAAAGCTCCACAAAGCACAGTCACAGGCAGGGCAGCACTTCTTCCTCAGCTATCAACTCTTCTCCAGGCAGAGGTTCCTCTTGGTTCCAGAAGTGTTTCTCAAGTCTGTAGATTTGGGTGCCCTTCTTATACCCATTTTAGTCTTTGAAGTCACCTTTCTTCAAAGGGGACTCACACCTACTTGTGAAATCCTGCCTTGCCCAGGCAAGGCCTCAGACACACAGCAGGGGGTTGGAGCCGGCATTGTCAGAGGCAGGCACAGTCCTTTCAGATGAGAGTGACCACTCCACTCCTCCCTCCTAGCAGAGATGGCTAATCAGGAAATGCAGGTTACACCCCAGCCCCCTTTGTGTCACTGTCTAGTGCGAGGTGAAAAACCACCCAACTGTCAAACTGACCCAGACAGGGAATCCACAAACAAGGCAGAGTCACAGAATGGTTCAAGCAAGAAAATGCTCACTTTCTAAAAGTGGCATTTCCAAACGCACAATCTTAAAATCAACTTTACTAAAAGATGTATTTTTTAATTGTGAGTTCAGGGACCCCAAACTCCACATGTCCATCTACTCTCTAGGGGAATCTACACTTTAATCATATTTAAAGGTAGCCCCCATATTATCCTATGAGAGAGACAGGCCTTGCAACAGTGAAAAACGAAATTGGCAGTATTTCACTGTCAGGACATATAAACCACATTACTATATGTCCTACCTTATCCATACACTGCACCCTGCCCTTGGGGCTACCTAGGGCCTACCTTATGGGTGCCTTACATGTAAGAAAAGGGAAGGTTTAGGCCTGGCAAGTGGGTACACTTGCCAAGTCGAATTTACAGTGTACAAATACACTTACAGACACTGCAGTGGCAGGTCTGAGACATGATTACAGGGTTACTTGTGTGGGTGGCACAACCAGTGCTGCAGGCCCACTAGTAGCATTTGAATTACAGGCCCTGGCACTTCTAGTGCACCTTACTAGGGACTTACTAGTAAATCAAATATGCCAATCATGGATAAATCAATGACATACAATTTACACGGAGAGCATATGCACTTTAGCACTGGTTAGCAGTGGTAAAGTGCTCAGAGTTGAAAAGCCAACAGCAACAGGTCAGAAAAAAATAGGAGGCAGGAGGCAAAAAGACTGGGGATGACCCTGCATAAGCAAAAGTCCAACACGGTGGTGCAGCAGGGGTTTGCTGTAACCCCTAGCACCACAATTATTGACCTATATGTGAATATGATATCTTATAATGTGTGGTTTAGTTTTCTACTAAAGAATAGCGGTGCACTCAAATTCAATACTGAGGTGCATCCAAAACTGTATATGAGTGTCTTTAACTTTATTAAAGCAATACAGTTATTGAATGTATCTTTAAAACAACCCTTACGTTATTTGAATGTTTGTACTAGAAACAATAACAATTTGTGTAACATGTGCACTAATGTCTGTGGTCAATGTTGAGAAATGTAGTTCTCTATTTTATTGAAGTATACCTATTAACACTTGCATTTTGTTCCTTTTAACTGTAACATGACCTTTAATTGAATTAATGTAATCGAAATTATATGAAGGTAGAAATTAATATGTGCACAGTATAATGCAAAGTTGTATGTGTGTTAGTGAATAATGTCCAGGCTTGACATTGATAGTGCCTTGAGACCCTCACTGGTGAGTCGCCGTGCTTTACAAAAATTGATTGATTGATAGGCCAAACTCTCGTTTAACATGAGAAACTGTTTTTCAATTTCTGCTAACGTCATTTCATGGCAGGTGTTTTTATATGAATGTTACTTTGGAAACGATGTGCTAATGTTTTTCCAATAGAGAGACTGAGTGAGCAAACTTGAAGTCAGTACATGGAGAGACCAAGAAAAGATGATTGTCCATTATTCATGCATGTTTTCCAGAGGGTCAAGGGCAGCAGCATTCCCAGGGCTGCTGTAGGATAGTAAAGTGATGTGGCAAGTTTCACCTTGAGACAGGAAAATATTGAAGCAGTGAAAATGTGATCGATGGGTGTTACCTAATGGGCTTTTTGCAGTATGAACTAGGACGTACACTGACTGACAGAGGGCAGATTCCCTTGGACTTTGAGAGGCAAAGGCCTCTGATTTTCTCTTCTCCCCATGCTTCACTGAGTGTGGCCTTGGCTTACACTTAAACTCCTTTGAAAGAAGACTCTTGACTGAGCTTCAGAAATGCTGACACCGACCCCTTCATCTTTGCTTTCTGATTTTTTCCTTTATGCATTTTTATAACTTTTCCTTTTTCCTTAGATATTTGATTTGAGATTTTATCATTCTTTAGCTTAACTTAGTTAGATGCTTCTTAACTTGCACTCATGTGTGACAGGAAAGACAGAAGACAATTTTCCAAGCACCAAATTCCTCTGTTAATCTTTTGTACAGCTGTAACTGAATTATTGGTTTGCCATATGTCAATTGGTCTAAATTTCTTCAGAAAATTTGGTTACACTATGATTATTCTGTATCTTCACAGTATATTTTTGGGATTTGTTTACATTAATCTAAGTGTTAATTTGTAATAAAACACTTACACTTTATGTCAGACTTGGGGTTTTACTGTGTGGCCACATTGGCTACACTGAAAATAGATATTCATTGATTGGTACCTGAATCCTTAGATAAACCCCTTGCACGGAGTCAAAGTTCTTCAACATCAGAATTAAAGCATGCAAAATGCTCCATCAAAGCTGCTAGCTGGGGACGGTTTAGTCACCAGGGATAGAGAAATAGGGAATTATGGTATCCCATTATGAAGTTGTCATACCTCAGCACAAAAATTCTAACCCCATGAGTCGTTTGAGGATTGATGGAGTTTCAGTATCGTAACAACTCTGCTGATGTGTGAGAATGAGTGCGGTTGCTCTCCTATGCTTAGATTGTGGGTGTTTCAGTGATTGCATGATGTTCTGCAGAGACGTTTTGAGTTGTGTGTGAATGTGACACTAATTGCTAAGACGTTGAGATGGTTATTGGGTCCATCATGGCCTCAGATCCCGGGATATATTGAGAAAAGTGTTGAAGACAATTATTGTTGTTCTTGTCTGCTAGTTTAAGCAGTGCTGTTCATGAGACCTTGTCAATAGCACAATCAGCAAGGGACCTTCTTTTGTGACAGGTCGGTATAGTGAATCTCAAGAGCAGAGAGAAACAGTATCAAACCGAATGAGACCCTCTGGGCGAGTTTCATTTGAGTGTGCAGAAAATGTAGCTCTGTACTGTTTTTGAAGTAACTGATTACCCGAATCTTTAGAGGAGCAGACAAAGTTGTTGCATTTGCTATGCAATTGGAACCTGAGTGAGAGAGTGACTGTGAGAGAAATTGTAAAGGAGGGTGTGCCGTTGCAAGGAGTGAGATTGGCGTTACATTGTCCACGCTGGTATAGGTTGGTTGGTATAAAGCTGAGTGAAGAAGAAGGAAATACTAAACCAAAGGAAAATAAAAAGAAGGAAGACATAAAGAGTACTGAAAATAAGATGAATCAGACAGGAGGGGTAGCTGAGACAATGGGAAATGAGCCTTTCAACATACCTACTGCACTAGTAGAATTACATTCAAATCAGACAGGACGAGCTTAGGGGTGACAGCCCCTCAGAACTCAAATACATTAGCTACTCAAGATGCACTGACTTTTCCTGTGACAATTGGTCCTGTAGTTTCATTATATGGACCAGGGCCAATTGGGAATAATACATATACATTGGCTGTTTCTACTATTCATCTAGAAAGGAGCATCCCAGGTAATGATAATTTAAGAAATGCAACAATAAGGAGACTTCCTTCAGTCCTGAGACAGATAACCCCTAACCACGTTTTCAACGCTGACCCAACAACATATCAGACATGATTTTCTCCCAGCTCTGTTTTTCCTCACGGATCATCAATGTTTTTCGTACCCCAAAATGACGCTACCCAAACGCTGACTGTGGTACTCCTATTAGGAGAATACCTTTGAACTTGCCAGATTCTGCAATGTCCATTGTAAATACTCCTGACAATGCAAATAAAAGCATGTCCTATGGAGAGATATTACTTAACACTCCAGTGGAAATATAAGGTCTTAGTATTGTAGAATTAGATGATTAGCTCAAGAGTTTTGTCACTCCAGCTGCAGCTGGGAGTTCAAGATTTAGTGGGAGAAAGTTTAAAACCCCAGAGAGAGAAAGAACTTTGAATTTGTTCAAACAGAAATTGGAACTAAGGGCCAGATGTAGGAAACAATTTGCGACTCGCAAACGGCAAAATTTGCCGTTTGCGAGTCGCAAATGTGAGTTTCCTATGCAGAAATGCATTTTGCGAGTCGGGACCGACTCGCAAAATGCATTTCCGACTCGCAGATAGGAAGGGGTGTTCCCTTCCTATTTACGACTCAGAGTGGTATGCAGTTCCATTTGCGACCGCGTATGCGGTCGCAAATGGAGTCGCAGTTACCAATGGACCACAAAATATTTTTTCAGGGCAGGTAGTGGTCCAAGGGACCACTACCTGCCCTGAAAAAATACCGAAACTAAAGGTTTCGGATTTTTTTTTAAGTGCAGCTCGTTTTCCTTTAAGGAAAACGGGCTACACTTAAAAAAAAAAAAACACTGCTTTATTTATAAGCAGTCATGAACATGGAGGTCTGCTGACTACAGCAGGCCTCCATGTTTGCGAGTGCCCATAGTCGCTATGGGGCCGCAAATTGCGACCCACCTCATTAATATTAATGAGGTGGGTCTTTGCGACCCCATAGCGACTCGCAGACGGTGTCTGAGACACCATTCTGCATAACATTTTGCGAGTTGCAAATTGCGAGTCGCTATGACTCGCTATTTGCAAGTCGCAAAATGTTTCTTTGCTACATCTGGCCCTAAATGAGATCATACTGGAAACTCTTGACCTAGCCCAATTAGACACCTACAGAGAGTATGAACTACTGTTCATGTCAAAGACATAACAGGATGTGCAGGACAAGCTTATGATATATTATATTGGTAAAATATACTGAAGCTATTAACCTCTTTTGAAGAACTAAAAGATATTAATTTTACAACTTTGTTAAACATGTGCTTCCGTCAAAATCTGAAAATCAACCGTGGTGGACAAATAACAAGGACCAACCGGGCAATGCAAGCCATGGTCCAAAAAATATGAGCTCAGCTAAAAGACCTTGCAGGTTGGGGGATCACGGTTATAGAAATTGAAAAGCCTAAATAACCATATTTTTTAAAGACCTCAATCTGCAGAAACTTCTATTTCCCTTTAACAAACCGCTCCAAATTATAAAGGCCCAACTCCCATATATAGTTTGTAAATCTAAGGATTATAACTGATGCACTACCTTCATTTTAGTGTCCCATACTACTGCCACACAATATGTTGCACTAGTATTGGTAGTGCATTGCCACATATTGCATGGACATTGCACTTTGTCTATGGGTAGGACTGGCTATTCACTTACCTCTTCTGAAACAAAGTCATTGTGACACTAGTGATTTGCTTACATTTCAGTGGCATGGAAATGCATGGTTAGGCCACATATACATGATAAGACACTCAAAGTTGGATATCCTTCAGTCATAACCTTCCCATACCCCATAGTATTCACATGAAGGGACAACGGGGGCAGCAACACTAACCCATATGTACTGTTCACATCTGCACATACCTGTTGACTGAATGAGATGCCTGACTCACATGGAGTCATTACCTGTACCAGGACAAAAGCTAACTAGGGCTTGTCACACATAAGTCTGGCACACTGTAGCAAATACAGATGACATACATAGATGGGACTGGGCTGACACCATAGAGCTACATATTCATATATTTGATATATGGACCAGCATATACTAGGCAGGTAGGATGAAACTGCAGCCTACAGACACATGTTCAGCTCGGTGGAGTCACACATGTGGGACTGGCTAGTGTACATCAACACATGTAGACACAGATGTACCTTGACAGAGCTGACCTAAATGTACGCATGCGCTAGCCTAGGGCCAGATCTCCTTCTCTTTGTCAGGCAAATAGAGTCCTATGTATTCCAAGTTGTCTACATACAAGGTAGCACCTACTATATTGTCTTAGCTGCTATAGTGTGACAGCAAGCACCAAACTAAAAGAGCAAAGTACATGGGTTCTGTCAGTACTTAATCCCTTGTAGCTGCTGTGCTGCCCTCAAACACCCATCCACCTCAGCGTAGGCCACCGCCAAAATGTGGGCCACTAGGGGGGTCAGGGTCCGACAGACACTGCTCCCTCATTAAGAGGACATCCCCAGCTGGGCCTCTGTTCTCTTCTAGGCCCAGAGTCTCAGGTCCTCCCACTGCTTTCTGCAATGGGTGCTGTGCTGGTTATGGACCCCCAGGGTCCGCACTTGCTTGGCAATGGCACACCAGATCCCCTTCTTCTGATGGGCGTTCACCTGCATGGATGACACAGACAAAAGGAGAAAGTCATGTACACTTGCACCATACCAACTGATCAGTGCACAACAGTCACAGCAAGATGCCACCCATACTTATGCACTCAACACACACGCCTACACATCATGCCATCTGAATGCATCAGCACCCACACTAATGCACATACACTATGCAACGTCACACACACCATCTATCACACATGACTAAGGCAAAGGACTCACCTTCTCCTCTGGTGCCCCATATAGCTGTCCATACTAGGGTAGGACCTCCTCCACCAGTCTCCCTAGTTCTTCTGGTATAAAGGCAGGGTCCCTATCACCTGCAGGATGTGGCATGATGGTTTCCAGTGGCAGCACACAGCAGCTCAAGTCATGGAGGTCTTGCTGGAAACAGTGTCAGGAGTAAAGTGAGCTACACAGCAGAAAATGGCGGCCACGGTCGCAATGTACAGGACAGTCAGCGCCGGGGGTCATCGCCATTGGCCCAAGTCCGCCAAAGGCAGCAATGTTATCCAATGGCAAGCTGCACAGCAGTTGCAACTGCCTACCGCCATGACGACTGCCGCCGGTGGACTCAGGTTACTTCCACCTGTTCAGTACAGTAGGTCATGGCGCCTGCATGTTGGAAAAATGTGTTTGATGGATGTGTTTATTTATCTGCGTCATGCACCTATTCCACCACAAGAGCAGTATTCAGGTATGTAGTGCCATCAGGTATGTGCAACATAAGGGTCATATATTTACTTAATGATGTGATGAGGGAGTATAAATGGTGAGAACTATGTATAGCGACTCAGAGGTACATGGGCCACAGGTAGATATAGGTAGTTTAAAATACTTATGTGTGAATATTGTAGGACAGCTAAGTGTCACACACTTGTACACTTACATTAGTTTCATTTCTACATTCTCATTTGCATGTTAGCCAACGTCCAGCAATGAGGTAAGAATCAGTGAATATCTATGGGCTGTACTGTATATGTCAGAGGTTCTACTCATCCTCTACATATGTTAGGTGTCAGATGATATGCAGTGTGTAATAGATGTGTGCATACAGCATAACTCATAGTATAATTACGTATCTCAACATAGATCACTTCCATGAGGAGAGTGAGACAACCACCAGTGAACCATCCACTAGTAGACCTGAAAAGCATGGAGGACAGGCATGTCATCCAGACATTTCAACTGAATCGTCAGAGCATCATGGATGTTTTTACTCAGTTGGAGCCAGATCTGATGCCTGCCATTCGTAATCCCTATGGCATACCTCCCATCGTTCAAGTCTTGTCAGTGCTACACTTCCTGGCCACAGGCTCCTTTCAGAATTCAGTGGCTTTAACAGCTGGGATGTCTCAGCCCATGGTAAGTCTGGTGTTGAAGAATGTACTGTGTGCATTGTTGAAACACCTGAACAGCTACATAAGGTTTCCCCAGCAAGAGGATTTGGCCTAGGTGAAGGCAGACCTTTAGGATAAGGAACACATTCCTTATGTGGTAGGAGCCATTGATGGCACCTATGTAGCCCTGGCCCCTCCCAGTGCCAATGAACAGGTGTATAGGAACAAGAAGAACTACCACTCAATCTGGCAGACCAGTGCATCTCACAAGTCACAGCCAAGCTTCCAGGATCTGTGCATGACTCTTACATCATGTGGAACAGCAATGTCCCACATCTGATGGCACAACTGCAAACAGAGAGGGCCTGGCCGCTTTGTAAGTTAACATTGTATTGTGTGTCTGTAAGTCATGTCTCCTGTCATCACAATCTACCCAGTCACACATACAACACTGGAGTTGTTGTACCTCTGTTGACACAGGTGACTCCGGCTATCCAAATTGTTCATGGCTGTTGACACCAGTGAGGTACCCCGCCATTCCAGGGGAACTCTGTTACAATGAGGCCCATGGGAGTACAAGGCGTATAATCGAGCAAACATTTGGGCTCCTGAAGGCAAGATTCACGTGTCTGGACCTATCTGGAGGAGCCCTCCTCTACTCGCCCCAAAAGGTATGCCAAATAATTGCTGCCTGTTGCATGCTCTACAATCTAGCCCTGGGATGTCAGATACCACTGATAGCAGATGAGGGGGAGGCAGCTGGACCTGTGGTTGGAGATGGTGATATGGCAAGTGATGAAGAGGGAGAGGAAGAAGGAGCCGGTGACTCTAAGACAGATCTCATCAATCAGTACTTCAACTGACATACAGTGAAGTGGAGCTTAAGATGTATTGAATGAGCACAACTTGTATTAGACGGCTGCCATTACACCTACTTCTAGCTGCATCATTGGTGGTGTCATGTGGTCCAATGCCTATGTGTTAGTTGTGAATGTAGGCTGATAGTTAGTACAATATGTTCAGCTATTTTGTGTACAGTTACATCAGATCCTGACATACACTTCTGTAATGGTCCCATCAGTATTGAGGTATGTTTCTTGCTTTTGCCTATCTTCTTTTCCTTACACTCACTGATGTAGCCATATTCTGTTTGCCTCTACAACCTATGCTTGAGATATTCATTGTTGTTAGGCACTGGTGATTGCTGACAGACATAAGGGTTATCTCATGTCTGTCAGCAAGGTAGCTGATAATATGGATGTAGATACAATGTGTTGTTCCTTGTTAGTACTTCCTTCATACAAGTGGGGTTGCGACTGCTGCCTCCCTTCCTACTACCAGTGGGGGCGGGGAGATGTGCAATGGTATATTATGTGTCAGTTGTAGTAAATGGCCCATGTGCACTGTTAGCATCTTGCCCTGTGGCTTCCCAATGGGTGGGGTACCTAGTGATGAGTTTGGGACCTAGCTGTGTTTGTATTCTGACGTTGCTGTCCAAGTTGCAAGTCACTGTATACTGACAAAGGTGAGTGACAACCCCACAGTTATGGGGCCTATTTTAGTGTATGGATGAAGTACTGTGTTCCTCAGTTATGTTTTCTGTGTGTTCCATGGGATATGTGCATTTGTAGCTATGATCTGGTTATCTGAAGAGCTTGTACCTGGTGATGTATAGGTCCAATCAGGGTGACCCTGCTTGGTAGGTAGTCTACCATGGCCATGACTTTCATTACCTATAAGTGTGCTCTGCATGACACCATGCATTCCATCCTGATGATACTCTCTGCCATGCTCTAATTGCAGATTGGAATACTGACTATACTCTTGTGTTATTCTGGATTTCAAACTCACTTACATCTGTCCTGTGATATTTCTGTAGTACTTTGTCTCCTGCTGAGGGAGCCTCCCTCTGATGTCCATTACACTGCCTGCTTGATTCAGGTGGGGGCATTACCAGACCACAGTTGGCAAACATGGCAATTGTTGATGTTTTATTAAAGACACATATGCAGTAGCTGTGTTCAATGGTGATTTATTGTGCATATCATATTAGTGAAAGTCAAAAAGAGGTGAAAAAAGTAATAAAAAGGTAATGAGTGAGGTCATGGTAGATGGATTAATCAAAGTAGTGGCTACAGCAGTTGGTTTCACAGGTCCAGTATCCATGTGCCATGGAAAATGGAGTAATGTCTCAGAACAATCAACAGGGTGTATCAGTGGCATACAAGGGAGACAGATCAGGTGAGGTTCACTTCCTGGCAGTGGGTTGGGTCTTGGCATCTGCTTCAGCCAGATGTCTGTGTGGACGTCCACGTTTGCGGAGGGGTTTTTCAGCTACAGAGGGGGGGAGAGGGTGGTCTGAGGTATGTTGTTCCCCTGGCACAGCCTCCATTCCATGCAGCTGGAGATGGGGCAAATGTTAGGTTGCTAGTGGAAGGGGGTTGATGGTGAGTGGAGAGAACAATGAGGGTGGTGTTAATGTACCTCAACACCCCTGCAATGGAAGCCATGTGGGCATTTTGAGCCTGCCACTGCTGCATGACTTCCCGGTAGTATTCCCTCTACAGCCTTTGATTTTCCCCAGCGTGGTAATAATGTGGCCCATCCTGTCCTGGGACGTTTGCTATGCTCCCAGGACCAGGGAGATGGTGTCCTGGTCAGTGGAGTCCCTTTGAGGCCACATTCTCTGGCCCACAGCTTCCCTCCCACTCACCCTACCCCTAGGTGCCCGTGCCTCTGGCCTGGTGTGCCCGCTCCCAGTGTTAACAGGACCATAATTGTCTGGGGTGTCAAGGTTAGACTCAGGTCCCTGTACTGTGGGGCTAACAATTGATTGAGCAGTCATTGGGACACAAGTTTGGGGGCTATTGGTTGGCTGGGATATGGATGCCCCAGAGGTGGGAGGGGTGATGTGGGTAGGGTGAGACTGGGACTCATTAATTGACCCAGACTAGGTGTTCCAGATAGGCCAGGTTCTTCGTCACTGTCCAGACATCCAGGCGTGTTGTCCTCACTGGGGTCATCATCCTGAGGTGGGCTAGCAGTCTCTGGTATCCTCTCCATGGTGGCTATGGCAGGGTTACCTGTGGAGGAAGTGAGACACAGAGTTCAGGTTAGACTGTGTGTTTGGTTACATCATTGTGAGATGCAGGCAGTGGCCTAACTTTATTCCCTGCAATGACATTGACAGATGCTGCACAGCATACCTTTGTTGTACATACTATTCAGTGACTTGGTTTCCATAATCCATGTTGGGAGCAGTCATACAAGTATGGTACAGATTGCACTGCAGATAGGTTCTGGTTTTGGCAGATTTTTGACATGACTGTTCAGCTCTGTTACCTATTGAATCTATTGAACCTATTGATACCTATCGCTGCACAATGCACAATGGTGTCCTAGTTGGAACACAGTATGTGAGTATGCAAAGGTAAAAGTCCAGTATCTGGATGTTCTGCATGTGCATCGACTCAGCCATGTTACTTTCCAACTCAGGTGAGTCTATTTCTAGGTTTGGATATTTGATCTGTGGCCATTTGGAATGGTCACTGAGCTGTAGCTGTGTTTTGCTTTGTTTGCTCCTGTAGAATTGCCATTGCATTGCTGTCATTGTCATGTACTGGAACCCACTGGTACAATCTAGATAGTGTAGCTAGTACTTTAGTTGTACATGCATTACATGTGATGTGTTGAGCACATTCCAGGTTTTCACAATGATGGGTTAGTGCATTCTGGGAGTTATAGTGATATGATTAGGCAGTAGTTTATGTGCCACTGGCAAGGGCTGTAAGGGCACTTGGGGTTAGTGGAGGTGTGGCATGCAGGAGAGGGGCATTAGGTGAATTGGTGGGAGAGACAGTAGGACATTTAGATAAACAGGGAGTTTTTGGGTGGTGAGGAAGCATGCAGGACAAGACAAATGTGTGACATGACTGTTGTGCGTTCTTACCAGACTCCAGTCCCCCAGGTATTCCAGTTAAGCCCTTCAGATGCAGTATTTCCAAGACTTTCTCCTCCCAAGATGTGAACTGTGGGTGAGGAGGTGGAGGCCCACTACCAGTCTTCTGCATGGCGATTTGATCCCCTGAGGCCATGGAATGCACCTTCCCAGTAGGTCGTTCCACCTCTTCCTGATGTCGTCCCTTGTGCGTGGATGGTTGCCCATTGAATTGACCCTGTCGACTATCCTTTGCCACAACTCCATTTTCCTGGCAATCGATGATTGTTGTAACTGTGCTCCAAGCAGTGGTGGCTCTACCCTGACAATTTTGTTATAATTTATATTTATAGTATTCGCACCAATTTGAGTAAACCTGTTGACTGGTAGTAGAAATAGAATAATAGTAAAGCTCTTCCTACCTCTTCCTCACACTATAATGGTATAGCCTGTGCTTGGAGGGAGCTTGCATTAGAATGTTGGTGAGGGACTTCTGAGTGGACGGAGCGAGGAGGAAGCGGCGAGTGGAGACCGTAAATAAACACCCACTAAATGAACTCGTTCTCCTGGTATCTTTACTACATATTCTGGCGACGAGATATCTGCAAAAGGGGGCAGAACGGTCTTCACCCCTTCTGCGTACTTCCGCTACCATCTGTCCGTTTACCACATGGCCCTCATATCCTTGCTGAGGGAATCAAACTCCTTGTCCGTCTTCGAATTACAGAAGGTACTGTGTCTGATATTTATACCTTTAAAACAAGAGAGTGTCAGAGAAGTTGTTTCATTCCCGGACAACCAGGGGTGAAGCTGGTATTCCTTTCGGCAAGGTGCACTCTGTCGATGAAGCGTGCCATCTGCTCTAGCAACCAGTGCGGCATTTCCTCTACGGTGTGTGGCTCTACAGCCTACTGTGAACTATGACTCACCTCAAGGTATTAGCCGAAAGGAATTAGGCACTCATAACAAACCTGCGGTAAATCCCGCTTACCGCCGTGCTGAAGGCCGCCAACATAATGTGGCGGCAGCAGAATTCCGCTACAGGTATTACGACCCACATCTCAGAATCCGCCACAATACAGACACCCACACAAGTCCGCCACACCAAAGGTCATTGATAAACTGATGATACCAAAATCTACACTATCACGCCAACAAGAATACGTCCACACTATCAGGACCCACGAATTAACGCGGCGGTCTTTCAACCACGGTAATCCATTGGCAGTACACACCGCCGCGCTCAAAATACACACACATTTACAAAGCACAATTACATTGGACTATTTGAAATACACACACCTGATACACATACACACCCACACACTCACAACACTATAAAACACACACCCACATTACCCACAAACCCTTACAATGAAAAAAAATTGAAAAAGCTGAGAGAGAATAGCAAACACAACACCAGCATCCACAGGCACACAACACCATCACTCATGCAACATCCACGCACCTCCCACAACACACCCCAACACAACACATCACACAGCACAACAGACAGCACCTCACACATAAACATCATGGCACCTCAAAGACACCCCACGTTTTCAGAGGAGGAGCTCAGGGTCATGGTGGAGGAAAACATCCGGGTAGAGCCACAGCTTTTCGGATCACAGGTATCAGCACACCTCCATTGCTAGGAAGACGGAGCTATGGCGGAGAATAGTTGACAGGGTCAACGCAGTGGGACAGCATCCAAGAACACTGGATGACATCAGGAAGAGGTGGAACAACCTACGGGGGAAGGTGCGTTCAGTGGTATCCAGACACCAGATTGCTGTACAGAGGACTGGCGGTGGACCCCCATCTTCTCCCCCACAACTAACAACATGGGAGGAGCAAGTCTTGGCAATACTGCATCCTGAGGGCCTCACAGGAGTAGCAGGAGGACTGTACTCTGGTAAGTCATATCTTATTTACCATATCCCCTCACCCCACCTGCATGCCATCACATACCTCCACTCTCACCCTCAACCCCATCCCTCCAACACCTCACATATGCCCCACTATCACAACCCACACATCCCAATACCAAGGCCCTGCATGCAACACCTATGCATGGACCACTATCACCAAAGCATGTCCAGTACAGATACCCACACAGACCCCAAACCAATTATCACAAAAGGGCAAACACAATAATGCAAGCACAGGAGTAGAGGGTACTGTAAAGATGAGTCTCCCAGTGTAGTTTAATTCCATCTTTCTTTTATTTCACATTTAATGTACAGCATCTCCAGCACAGCAATGTACAGTATCACCAGCACAGCTCCCTCCTTCTTCTCTCCTTCTCCTCCCTCAGCTCTCCACGTTCCATTCTAGAATACCATCTACCTCATAAAATTCTAGTATTGATCCTTCTACATTACATAGATTATCAAACCATCTTTTTCTTTTTCCATTATCATTACAGGCTCTTTAGCATTGGGATTTAGGACGATCCCTAAATCTTTCTGGTGACGCCAGCCCAATAGATTAGTACCAAAGTCCGTGATATATATTCTTCCTTTAACTGCTCTCCCTTTGAAAACAATAGTCATCCAAATCATGCCTATCATCACTATTCTTTTCCCTGCATACCCCACAGCTTTTATATCAGGCTCTAAAATGTTCTCCTCTTCAACATTATTCCACAATTCCTCATAAGTTTTTCTTGAAACAGGGGTAAACAGACTCCCAGAATCTAGCAACGATTTAACTGGCATGTCATTCAGTAACACCTGAGCATGAGGTTTCTCTAAAACATTTGTACTTTCCAGATTAATCTTGTGTACTAAATCCTGTACACTCGCAGTTTTAACATTAGGCGCTGGATCAATGAGGCTTCCTTCCACAGTTAATATTATTTCTTCCAAGTTCCCACACACATCCTGAATTTCTTGGATTGCACGCCCGCTACCTTCGCTGTTTTTGAATTTACAGACTTTGGCAAAATGCCCTCTTTTTCCACAATTGCGACATATAGCGGTTTTTGCAGCACACATTTTGCTTGATGCAATGTGTCCAGGTGCTCCACATCTATAGCATTTTACTTCCCTTTAGTCAAATCTTCCTCGATCTGGGTCTTCCCAATTCCTTGTCGATTTTTTCTTCATTTCACCTATTGGTCATCAACACACAAGAGTGAACATGGCAAACATAAGCACCACACACCCCACAGGCACTCACACAAGCACCATCCCCATGCAGACACATCAACATCCACTGCCTCCACTGTGTCCCCCTCCTCCACGTCCTCCTCCTCCCTCCCTGTGTCATCTCCACTCACACCTGCATGCACTACATCTTCATCCACTACCTCCATCACCAGCACGCCTATCACCACACACCACTCACTACCATGCACACATCCCCTGTATCCTCTCCCAGTGTGTCTGTGAGCCCTCCTCCCAAACTACACAAATGCAGGCACACACCCACCCACCCATGCACCTTCACCCAAATTTAGCAGACGTACACCTCCTACAACCACTACCTCTTCCTCCACTCCCAATCCCCCTCCATCTTCCCATCCCAGTGTATCTAAGAAACTCTTCCTGGCTAACATTGACCTCTTCTGAACAACTTCAACCCCCCCGTCATTCCCCTAGGGCCAGGCTGTCCAGGTCCCAGCCCAGCACCTCAGCCACTAAATCATCCAGCACAGTGGTCTCAGCAAGTCCAGTCACATCGCGGGCGGCACCCATCAGGGCTGCAAGTGTGCCACCTAGCGAGGCCAAGGATCAGCCCATTCCACCACCTGCCAAGGTGAAGAAGGTGCCCACATGCCGGAGAGAGAAGCCTTACCAACCATTAAGCAAGGGCTCCTCCAAGCCAAAAGGGGACAGTGCCAAAGGACCAGCAGCAACATCAAAGGTGTGGAAGGGACACAAGGTGAAGAGCAAGTCAGGACAGGGCACGGAGGCTCCCGCTGAGGGACCAGATTCACCCCTTCTGTCAACTAGAACATCAACCTGTACGGCGGTGGACACCGCCACCTGCACCGCCACATGCACCGCCACCTGCATGTCTGCTGCCTCAGCAACAGTCCCCAGCATCATCCCCAGTGGTCAGCCATCCGAGGCTGCAGGAGACGTCCTGCTGTGTCCCTCCACAGGTGCTGACACATGCACCACCACCAGCAACTCTGCCACCGACACCGCTGCAACCACCGCCACCAACCCCGCAACGTGCTCAGACAGTGCCACCACAGCTGACATGGCTATCATCCTCAGTGGGCAGCCGTCCGAGGCTGCACGAGACGTCCTGGACCCAGCACAGCGTACATGAGGCACGACACCCAGCACTGTTTGTACCTGCATGCGGCAGGCGAAGTCGCAGCAGGGTGGAGTGTGTCTCTGCCGCCATGGAGTATCATGCTACCTGTTCCCAGGAAATCTCGTGGCACACACACCCAGGTGAGGGAATGGGACCTGCCACACTGCATATGAAGCACTCTAGGCACAATGCCCCCTCCAGAACCAGTGGATAATCAAATCCACTACCTCAGTCCTTGGCAGGATGAAGCACTCTGGGCACAATGCCTCCTCCAGAACCAGTGGAGAATCACATCCACCACCTCAGTCTTGGCAAGATGAAGCACTCTGGGCACAATGCCCCCTCGAGAACCAGTGGAGAATCACATCCACTACCCCTGTCCTTGGCAGGATGAAGCACTCTGGGCACAATGCCCCCTCCAGAACCAGTGGAGAATCACATCCACTACCTCAGTCCTTGGCAGGATGAAGCACTTTGGGCACAATTCCCCCTCCAGAACCAGTGGAGAATCACATCCACTTGAGAGACTGTGGCTTTGCACTCCCCAGCATAAAGCAGTGGGCAAACCACCCACTTGAGAGACATGAGAGACGGTGGCTTTGCACTTCCCAGGATAAAGCAGTGGGCAAACCACCCACTGGAGAGACTTGCGAGACGGTGGCTTTGCACGCCCCAGGATAAAGCAATGGGCAAATCACCCACTGGAGAGACTTGAGAGACTGTGGCTTTGCACTCCCCAGGGCCAAACTGTGGGCATGGAGCCCCCTCGTGGAGCAGTGGTGTCGTCCGTGCATCTGGCTGAGGTGCCCCTCCTCCCCCTCCCACTGAGGTGCCTGTTTATTTTCGATCTGATGCCCCCGCAGTGTTCTCTCCGTTCCGAGTCATTTATCTTGTGTGGGCTTCGCCCATGCATTTTGGGACCACTGGTCCACGGACAATGATTTCATTAATATCCGGACGTGTGTAGTTGGTGTACATATTTGTATATACTGATATTTTAATTTGGCCTATCTGATTTTTCAATGATTACACTTGTTACAATCATTTCATTTGGTCCTTGCGTTCTTCCAGGGGTGTATATGTAATGTTGCTGCATGTATTTGTGCGTGTGGTGTTGTGGGTGAGGGTGGGGTGGGGGGTTTGCGTGTTGCGTGTATGTTTCTCTCTCTTTTCCCTCCTCCCTTCTCCTGTGTGCTAGGTGCAGTAGTCACCGTGGTCGTCGCCGGTGTCTTTGCTGCTCCTGATACAAGAGGAGGTAAAGCAACATGGGCAGGACTTGTAACTCTGACTCCATGACGTCCTGGGTCTCCGTTGGGTGTTGAAAGGTGAGTGGTTTCCATTCCACAGACTGATTCCGCAGTGCTTTTGATGGCATTGGTACCGCCCCGGAAAAGGTGGCGGATTGGCCTCTTGTAATACAGTGGGCGGAACCTTGTATTCCGCCTGGCTATTGGCGGTTTCCACCGCGGTGTTTGTTTCTACCGCCGTGGCGGTCGGAGTGTTAAAATGGCTGTCTATGTTGGCGGTTTCCGCCATGGTTGTGATCTCATTTTTTTACCACCGGCCTGTTGGCGGTATTGCCACCGCTTTAACACCGACCGCCAGGGTTGTAATGAGGGCCTTAGTCCTTAGTACTCACCATTAACAAGTATTTGATTTCATCCTCTGCTCGAAATTTACAAAGTACATCTCTGCATAACTGAAAACAGATAATCTGCCTCCAACACATTGTAAGCGTGCCCACACTATCTATTTCAGACATTCCTGGAGTTTTCTATATGCCCAATTGCGAAAGACTCTTCGCTTCTATACAATATATTTTTACACGCTCTCAGTGACATGCACACCACGGTTACCTGTCTCTCATGAAATAGACTATAAGTCTACTTTTGAATTGTTGATGGCACTCACGCTCATCAAACAACTTTTAATACCAACCGATCCTTAGAAAAACTGTAATTGAACATGCCAGCACTACTAGTTAGTGAGGACTGCATAGCTAATTAGGCAATAGTACCTGCAACTTTCTGGGGAAATTGTTTACAAAATAAGAATGTATTTACTAATCTCATTGAGAACCTGTTTCTCAGTAAAGTTTGCATTCTCACAACAGTTTATGATGTTATAATGCCACCTTCTGGTTCCAGTTTAATACGCCAAGTTTATAGAGCAATTGTAATTTTAAACTAACTTATTGGTGATGTGTATTTTAAAAGTGTATTTGTGAAAATTATATATTTATTAAACGTACAACATGTAATTTTAACAATTTCAGATTCAGGTATTTATCCTACACGTTATGTATCCCTCTTCAACACTACTGAGTATGGACCTGTTGTTTATGTTTTACGGTGTATAATTGGAAGAAACATATGTTCTCTGACTTAAGAGCGTCACCTAATTAAAACAGCGATAATTGAGATGTCCTTCCCACCATGGCAGCTGCAAGTATGCTACAACCTCCACCATTCCTAAATGAACTGGGAGAACCTAGTGAACCATGGGATGAATGGGTACAGGTCTTCGAATCCTAACTTATAGCTATAGGTGGCAAAAAGTTTAGCCCATTAAGAAAACAACATATTTTGCTGCACAACCTGGGACCCGAAGGCAGAAATTTTTTGAAACAATTCCTGAACCGGAAATAATGGACAATGACGTAGATGAATACAAAATCACTTTATTAAAACTTCAAAGTCAATATGGACACAAAATAAATATTGTATTAGAACATCGCAAATTCTTTGCGTATTCAAGGTATGCAAGAAAATATTACAAGTTATGTGGCAGCACTTCGAGGTTTAAGTAAGTTCTGTGAATTCGGAAACCTCACTGATTCATTAATAAGGGACCAACTAGTTAGATGAACAAACAATGCAGAAATCCAAGAGAAATGATTGCAAAAACTACCAAACTTACAATAAGGTGTGGAGATCCCTAAATCTATAGAACACACTGTGATATGTTTGAAAGAAATGAAAGTCACAGCAGCAAACAAACAAATCTCCAAAATATCAGAAGAGGATATTGAAGGTAATATATGCAGAATTCAACTTAAAAAATATTTGAACAAAGAATATTGTCAAAAAGGGGACTCCATGCAAAATAATGCTAAGTGTTATCGCTGTGGTAGCAGTATCCAACTAGCTAACCATGTCAATTGCCAAGCCAAAAATGCCATACACAGGAAGTGCAATAAGAAAGGTAATTTTGTCAGAGTATGCAGAGACTTACCAAAGAACCCAGGAGGAAAAGAGAATAGTTTGTGAGAGGACAATTCCCAACTTGTAAAGAAAGTAATTTTACAAATAAAAGAAGGCAACACAATCAATCAAATAAACTATCCAGAGTGTGATATTAGTTTAAATGGCAAGTCGGTGAAAA
Source organism: Pleurodeles waltl (assembly GCF_031143425.1). Lineage (NCBI taxonomy): Eukaryota > Metazoa > Chordata > Amphibia > Caudata > Salamandridae > Pleurodeles > Pleurodeles waltl. The sequence continues at coordinate 964,214,115 of NC_090450.1, forward strand.
TGTTTGCTGACTCGTGTTCACCATTCACACTTATCAACATTGCTGATCTTCAGTTGATAACCAACAACAACAGTCCTGAGATTAAATCCCCAGATATTGCACCAAGAGGATATACTAAAGACCTGATTCCGCTTAAAGGCATGATTCATATGCGTATCGCATTCAAAGACAGATCCTCCGTGGGTAAAGTGTATATAGTGCAAGAAGGCTCTAATCTTCTTGGCTGGCAACACCAGAAGGAATTAGGAATAAAATTAGATCCCAATAATCTGGAGCAATTACTACTGGTGGATCAGCCCTCTGTTAGTGAACACATATGTAAGGAGTTCCCTGAAGTATTTACAGAAAGGTTGGGACTCTTGAAGCAATACCAGCATAAGATCAAGTTGAAAGCAAACTACAAACCTGTGGTACATAAAACAAGACCAATACCGCACCTAGTGTGTGGCCCATTAGAAAAGGAGCTGACTGTACTAAGAGAATTAGGGGTCATACAACCCAAAGACTGCTCAGAATGGTTATCCCTGATTGTTCTAGCCAGGAAAGCTAATGGTAACAAAATCAGAGTATGTGTTCACCTACGTGACCTTAATGATAATATTTGCATTGAAAGACATCCGCTGCCCCGCATCCATAAAATACTAAGCACTATGGGAGAAGCCACATGTTTTTCAGTACTTGACCTATCAATGGCATATCACCAAGTAGAATTACACCTGGAGTCCAGGTGTTTAACTGTGTTCACCACTCCAATGGGTACATTCATGTTCAGCAGAATGCCATTTGGTCTAGCATCTGCGGCTGCAGTGTTCCAAAAGATTATACAGCAATTTCCAGAGGGGATACCCAAGACCATGTTCTTCCAGGATGATGTTCTCATTTACGGCTACACAGTGGAAGAACACGACAAAATATTATGCAACGTCCTTCTCAAGCTCAAAAGAGCGGGGCTCACGCTACGGAAAGACAAATGCAAAATCGGGGTCAGCATAGTAGATTATTTAGGCCACACCATATCTAAGAATGGGTTCAAACCTAAGATATGTTTACTAGAAGCAATAAAGGAAGCTCGTGCTTTGGAAACTAAAGAGGAACTCAAATCATTCTTAGGCTTGGCAGAATATATGACAAAGTATGATAAGTATTTTGCTTCCATAACAGCTAATTTAAGAGAACTATTGAAGAATCACACTCAATATAGATGGACGGATGAACATCAAGAATCCTTCAGAAGGCTAAAGGATGCCATTCTTACAGCTCTGTACCTGTGCACCTTTGATCCTAACATGAAAACCGTACTAACAATGGATGACAGTAACAAAGGCCTAGGGGCTACCCTCTCCCAAAATATTAATGGCAAGGAAAGGATTGTTGCATTTGCCTCCCGATCCCTCAGCAAATCCGAAATGAACTACTCAGTAGTGGAAAAGGAAGCATTGGCATGTTTTTGGGGTATCAAACACTTTAAATTCTTTTTGTGGGGGCTACAGTTCAAAATCCATACTGATCACAAACCCCTAACGTTTATGTTTACAAGCAGGGGAGCTACCAACAGTACTCCAGGTATAGCCAGATGGGTACTAGGATTAGAGGGTTTTTGCTTCAAAATAGAATGGCTGTAGACTTCCTTTCAAGAGTCCCATTGAACAAAGCAGAAGAACATGAAACCCCTGAGTATCCCATTTTAGCAATCAACTCGTCAGCCATCACCAACAAAGAATAGGAAGATTGCACTGCGGAGGATGAAACCTTACAACGTTTAAAAACCTACATTCTGCAAGGATGGCCAAAAAATGACAAGAACTTACCGGAGGACATCAAACAATATTGGGAGGTACGTCAAGAACTTAATATGAATAACATCCTCATAATGAAGAATGACAAGATAGTTCCCCCAGATGCTTTGAAAGAAAAAGTCATAGATCTCGTACATGAAGGTCACTCAGGCAGGAGCCTCACAAAGGTCAGACTAAGGAACATTACTGGTTTCCTGGAATGGACTCTGCCATCGAATTTAAAGTAAAGAACTGTACTATCTGTGCCAACAGTGACAAATCCAAAATGACTCATAAAACTCCTATATCTCCGGTATCGATCCCGAACAAACCTTGGGAGAAGTTAGCTGTGGATATAATTGGCCCAATCATCTGCATGGGTGTAGCAAAAAGATTTACATTTGTTTTGGTTGACTACCATTCCCATTGGGTCTTTGCAAAGATGATAAACCAGAAAACCACAGACTCCCTCATAACGTTTCTAAAGGATACGTTCACTATAGAAGGGGTACTTTCTACCATTATTAATGATAATGGTGTACAATTCACTCCCATTGCAATGATGGAATTTTTAACACAGCTAGGAATCAAACATTTGAGAACAGCGTTGTATTGCCCCAGAGCCAATGGTATGGTCAAAAGAGTTAACAGGACGATAAAAAAGTGTATTGAATTAGCTTGTGCAAATCATATTCCAGTGGAAAAAACAAATTCAAGACATGCTCTGGGTGTATCACACCACTCCTAACCAGATCACCGGGATCTCACCTTTTTCAGCGCTCAAAGAGAGGAAACCTTGCACTAAATTCTTTCCTGGTTGGTTAAGAGGAGGAATGGAGGTAGTATACAATGCATGAAGAAGGAAGGACAAAGTTATTCTACACCCGATAAAACACAAAGAATATTATGACCACACGCACGGAACCAAACAGCAAAAATTGAAAATAGGAGACTGGTTCTATGTTAAGAAGCCAATAAAGAAATGTGATGATATCTCCAAATTTTACAATCCAATGCACATAGCAAAAGTTAAACAGCAACCCATGAAGGAAAACAGATGTAATGGCACCTCATTACCACCCGATGTTAAGTGCTGGGGAGGAAGGAGACATAGCCTGCCCGCCTGGCACAAAGATTATGGGGGTCATTACAACCCTGGTGGTCAAAGACCGCCAGGGCTGTTCTGGAGGAAGCAATGCCAACAGGCTAGCGGTGCTTCACAGGGAATTATGACCGCAGCGGAAGAGCCACAGTCGCACCGCCAGGACCGGCGGTTTCCCACCACAGTGGTCCCGGCGGTTTTAATCCGCAAGGGCAGCGCTGCCCAGAGGATTACGAGTCCCCCTACCGCCAGCCTTTTCATGGCAGTTTGAACCGCCATGAAAAGGCTGGCGGTAAGGGGAGTCGCGGGGCCCCTGCACTGCCCATGCCACTGGCATGGGCAGTGCAAGGGCCCCCTGCCATGGCCCGGTGCAGCTTTCCACTGTCTGCATGTCAACTACACCCGTCGCATAGCTGCAACACCGCCGGCTCCATTTGGAGCCGGCTCCTGTGTTGCGGACGTGATCCCCGGTGGCCCGGCGGGCGGAAGCCAGGTTTCCGCCCGCCAGCCAAGCGGGGATCTCATAATGGCCGCGGCTGGAGTGCGGCCGCATTGGCGGTCCAAACTTGGCGGGCAGCTTCAGCCGCCCGCCAAGGTTGTAATGAGGGCCTATGTCAAGAACTAGTTATTTCTGACATTAAGAGGGGGGTTACGGTTGGCCCTGCTATGTAAACTATACCCCTTCTATCGTCACCATGTGTTGATGTAATTTAAAACCTATTTATACCTACTTTGCCACCACATATGGTTCAACATTTTGTAGGTTAGGGGATGTGTTATAATTTATATATTTATATTTATAGTATTTGCACCAATTTGAGTAAACCTGTTGATTTGTAGTAGAAATACAATAATGGTAAATCCCTTCCTACCTCCTCCTCACACTGTAATAGTATAGCCTGTGCTTGGAAGGAGCTCGCATTAGAATGTTGGTGAGGGACTTCTGAGAGGACGGAGCGAGGAGGAAGCGGAGAGTGGCGACCATAAATAAACACCCACTAAATGAACTTGTTCTTCTGGCATCTTTACTACAAATTTCATCCACCATGACTCTCAACTCTTCATCAGTAAATCATTGGTGTTTTTGTGGGGACATGGTAGTGGTTGTGTAGATGGTGTGTGGGGCTGTTGTGTGTGTAAGTGTGCAGTGCTGTGTACTTGGTGAGGTGTGAGTGCTGCATTGTGATGATGAAACAGCTGCCACAGATTGTGTGCTAGTGATGTGTATATTGTGTTGGTTGTGCACTTGTGTGGTGTGTGCTGAGTGAGGTGTGTATGTGGGCCTATAGCATAAAGGTGCTATCTCTAAATTATTGCCTGCTCTCGGTGTATGTGAATGGTGTTTTTGTTGCAAAGGTTTGTGGTTTGTGTAGGAGTGTCTTATATAGTGCAGTGAGTAGGTGTGTCAGGTGAGTGTATGCATGTCAGGTTTTGGACATTCAAACTACCCAAAGTGGTGTTGTGTTGTTTTCTGATAGAAGTGAGTTTTGACCGCAGTGGCTCGCACCGCCAATAGTTTTCCACTGTGAAAGAACCACTGTGGTGATTTGTGCCTCCTAATCTGGTGGGTGAAATTATGTTGGGCTGGCGGTGCTGGTGATGGGACTGCCCATTTCCGCCCTCCAGTGTCCTGGCTGTGTTGGAATTTTGGCTATTTTTTGGCAGACTTCACAGTGTGACTCAGTACAGCAGTTGGATTAAGGCCAACATGGCGGCAGCCACCACAGTAGTCTTCTGATAAGACCACCAAAGTCGTAATGAGGCCCAGTGTATGCACCAACCTTCTTCACTCACGAAATTGTAGCAAGGAAGAATGTTTTGTGGAGGCCTAGTGGGGTGTTGCTGACAGCCTTAAGAAGCACGTTTTATATCCAGCACAGGCATGTTACCATCGATACTCACAACAGATGTACATATGTACATTGATCATACGTTTCCAGAGGCCATTTAGACAGTGTCACGGGAAAGCCTTCCAGCCATTCAAGAAAAGTTCACCGTTTGGAGAAGGAAGATCTTAAGAAGAGAGACATCTGCAGTGGTGTGGATGGACTCGGAGCCATCACTGCGTGGTAGTGTAACATAGAGTCAGTACCTCATTGCTACATTAGAGTCAGAAAAATAAAGCCTCTCACCACGACTTCAAGATTTTAATTTATTTGTGATATTGTGGGTTTGCAGTCTCTGCTAGGTGAAGTCGCATGAGTTACAGATCCAATTTTAAGAGATGAGTGTTTACGTTCGCATAGCTAATTTTCCCCTGATTTGCTTGCAGAAATGATGGTGTATCGACACATATTAACTTGTATTGTTTGTGAGTGTTGACATTTCAGAACAGAAGGCACGGTCGGAGGTATGCTCCTTACCTGAGTACATTTCCATTCCGTTCTTTTTTTTCTTTATGATTCGGGCTCTACTTTTGTCTGCAACCCTTGGAAACACTTTCATATTTATACTTTTTTAGCGTCGTATTTGCGCCGCTTTTTGACGCAAAAGCGGGGCAAACTTCCTAAATACAATTGTATTTTGGAAGTTTGCACCGCTTTTGCGTCAAAAAAATATGCAAATGCGGCGCTAAAAAAGTATAATTATGGGCCTCTGTACACAATTAATTTACACACATGGCTTCATGTGGACTAGCGTCATTAGTGAACTGACTGTCATTGTCATCCAGTAGCTATGAAATGTTGAATATTAAACCTGCTTAAAAATGCATGAAATCTGTGTGTTTATGTAAAATCCCACCTTTATCGATGATACGAAAGGGTGCGATGGGTCTTAACTCATGCCAGGAAAATGCCCCAAAACCATTTCCCAGTTTCTAAGTAAGAAAGCTATAATTAGGGCTGTAATGAGCCCCTGGGACCTCTGAGACCCGGTGTCACTGCACCTACTGTATTTTTAATAGGTGACAGTTAAGCTCCAGTCTTTTACAGAACAAATGAAAGTGATGGGGCATGTGAGGGAGACGGGTAGGGTGGGCGTGTGCCAGGTACTTATAGGGGTGAGGTAGAACTGGCACCAGCCAGTGGGATGTAAGCGATTTGCATGAAGGGGACACTTCGAAGCGCTGCAGCCGGTTTAAGAAGAGCTGGAGAGATCTCTCTGCACCAAAGTAGATCTCTGCTGACGCTGCACCATGTCCTGGGAACCGCTGCTCCTCGTGCTGAGCACACTCTGGGCCTGTAAGCGCTGATTGTGATTTGTCTGTAGTTATCCTTAAAATAGCCTGGAACACATTTGTTCTTTGTTGTTTATATTTAAGTAGTGACTATAAATTGTTTTAAAATGTATTATACTCTATGTATTTCATTGCAGGTTCCAGGTCTCAGCCGGCGCTGACCCAGCCATCCTCGCTGTCGGTGCCCCCGGGACAGACGGCCAGACTGCCCTGTTTTATGAGCAGCGGGTACAGCATCGGCGGCTACTACATCTCCTGGTACCAACAGAGGCCCGGGAGCCCCCCCAGGTACCTGCTGTATTACAGTTCTAGCTTAAGCAAACCTTCCGAAACCCCAGCCCGGTTCTCGGCCTCCAAGGACCCCTCCAGTAACACCTGCCACCTGCTCATCACCGGGGCCCTGGGGGAGGATGACGCCGATTATTACTGTCTGACCTACCACTCGGAGTGGGGCGTGCTACATTGTACACAGCGACACAGAGCCATGAGGAACTGAGACAAAAACCTCCTCCGCCATCTGTGGCCAGGCGGACTCACTCTGGTGCTTGGTTGGACACTCACACGGTGGAGCATTAGCAGATTATAGACAGTCCTAAAAAATAAGATGTTTCAGGCACCCAGCTCCTCTCTTGTGGAAGCACATACTGTCCTATACCGCTGCCAGTGAGAAGTCACTCCTAGAAAACACATTGAAGCACCTGGGTCCTACATCAGAGCAAACTGACTTCGCTTGACTTAGATCAATATGATGTCCTCATTCCATTTTGCTGTGAACGGCGGTGTAACTACACAACATGGCATAATGTCAAGAATTTTAAGTAACACAAAATTTCTGAATTTATGCACATTACACAGCGAAATTTAAATTTTGCCCAGTCGTGGCTCACACGACGCTGAAGGGGTGGGGTGGTGCAGGGGGGGGGGGGAGCGTAAGAGGGGGCTAATGGGGGAGGGATGGGGAAATTGAATAAAAAATAAGAAACACTTACCTGTGCCGCCACCTTCACCACCGCGCTGCTCCTCTCCTCTCTGCCTGCAGGCACAGACTCCCAGCCTGGATTGGCAGGCAGACATTCGTGGGCTGGAGAGAGCCCTGTACGAATGTGTGTTTGTCCAGCCCGAGATGTCCGGCCAAACATACATGCGCTCTGAGGGGCGGGGAGGTCACTGCTCGTCACCCTCGTGGCCTGCCCCTTCCCCTAAAAATGATAATTAACAAAGGTTTTTTTCGTTTTTGTGGAAAAGGTTTGCAGCTGCTGCTGCTGGCGGGGGTGACGATTCTCCGCCCTTATGGAGGAGCCGACCCCGGGTCTTTTTTTTACCTCTTCTGTTCAACATATACCTGCCTCCTCTAGCAGAGATGCTTTGCCAGCATCAATGACTAACCAAAGACCACACTACCAATACCCATTGTTGTTCCTACTATATGAACAAAGCCTTCTAATAGTTCCCTTACACAGAAGGAATAAAATATGGAATAACCCTCTGATAGGTATTGTAATGGAACTGAGTGAAGATTACTGATAGAGGAGCAGGGCATGTCACACAGGCATATGAGAGAACAGTGGTGAGGGAACCATAAAAAGATGATGCATGAAAATGTTTTCAAGCATTTACAGGATCATGTATCTAGGCATGTTTCTCTATTTCCATGAAGCAAAATCACTCAACAAATAACAACGGCGGCCCATGCTTTCTGGAACTCTTTGTAAACCTCTCGCCCTGCACAGTGTACATCTTCTTGGTGCCATTTGATACGTAATAATTGTTGTCTCTTCCATTGTTATTTTTTTTACCAGTATAACTTTATTCTCTTTTTTAATATGTATAAATGTATCATAAATATGTCATGGATAGATCCATGCAACTCTCCTTCAGTTATTTGAACAAACACATTCATGCATTGAGTTTGAAGCTCGGTAATCTGATGATGGCAATCACACTATTGATCTTTGCAAAACTTTTACATTATCCATTTTCAATCGCCGAAGAAAGAAAAATAAACGTATCAACCATAGTGTCCTGTCATAAGTAAAAAAGTGCATCTTAGAAACTCATACGAGCAGCACATGCGTCATATACGGGTCACGTTAGCGGAACGCATTCGCGGTTCTGCAGTCATGCTATTGATTATACTATTGATAAATCCAGCTTTGAGATAATTCTATAGCAGAGAATGATGGAAGAAGTGGCCCACTCTTTACAGAGTCTCGCACAGGCTGCTTCTGTACTTCCAGAGGAACCATCCAATCTATACTGTTGGGCCTCCTACTTAATCTAGTTGTTAAGATACTGTTCAGGGAGGTCTGTAAACTGATTTTGGACTCTTGTGGTGTCATAAATAGGGGTGCGCGGAATCTTCATTCTGCCAACAGAATTGGCAGAATTGGCGACTGTGTGTTACCCTTGTAACGTGGAGTTCCAGCCAAATTCCGTCCCTCGCCGTGAGGCAGAATTTTCTTTCACGAGGCTCCAGAAATGCAAGTTGGCATCCCCTAGCCACGATTTCTAATGCAAGGGTTTGTGAGCAATCACGAGCGGTCATGCCCATTGGCTGCTTCTTGAATACATTTGCTGCCACTCGAGTAAATTTTTTACTCGAGCGGCTGCCTAATTACCTCGAATGGCCGCTTCCTCATATGCACTGCATGGTGCATTCATGCTGATTGTTCAGCGCTGCTCATGCTACCAGCGCTAAATTTCAGCACCAGTAGCGTGATGTGCATATTTTCTGTCTGTTGGCGGAATTCAGCTGAATCTCGTGGAGTTTTTATGTTACTCCATGGAATTCTGCGGAGTAAAACCCTGCAAGTTTCCCCTGCCCCTAGTCATAAAAACATCCCAAATCCCTTCTGAAGGACCTTTTGCCCATTTGTCTGTATGATACACACCACATGCCTATTTCAGATGTGACCCAGTTTTTCAATTCTCGTACCCAGGTGCCCATGTCTGGAGGCTTTGGTGACTTCCATGCCAGGGCTATGCGTTTCTTGGCTTAGATAAAGGCCAAGTCCATGAACTTCATCACGTTTATTCTGTTTTCTCTCCGAGAAGCACTCCTAGCAGATACACAAGGGAGTCTATGAAAGTCTTTGTCCAGTTAGCGCAGACATCTCTTTCACAACCAGCTCCCAGAATATTGTGGTCTATGGACATGACCCAACCATATGATGAAAATCAGCTTCTCTAACGTCACATCTGTGGCAGTTTGTCTCTGTACCTGGGAAAATATGGTTTGCAAATTGAGGGGGGATAAGATACGTTTTGTGCAAGTAATTTAACTGGATATATTTGAATCTGAGATTCCTCAACACCTTTTTAGTTTGTTCTAGAGGGGTTTTCCACTGGTTATCCGTCAGACCCTGTCCCACCATTGTCACACATTTGTCTTTGGGCGTTAAATGCACATTTTAATAATGTTTCAATAATGTTCTGTATAATATAGTGACTGCCTTATTACTGTTACCATGAGTCTCTAATAAATGTAATTTCTCTGGTCTGCAGTTCGATCTGATCCTCGCGCCATGTGAGCCAGAGAACGTGTACTATCACATTATGTGTTAGGAAGTGACCGGGGCTAATCCCATATTTAGCCAAAAACTCTTGAAGGGTTAGTGAGGTGCTAAAGATGTCCATGCCCCCTATTATTGTTATCCCCAAGCCCACCCATGTTTTACTGCTGTGCGTGAAAGCTACCATTTGCAATTCTCGTAAGGACAACAATGGGAAGTTGCATTAACTTCACATATTTATGCTGAAATATACAAAAATACATGGATGGGATGGTTAAATTAATCACAACCACTGGTACTTACTTGGGCCACATCCCAATCTTTTGCTCACCATTCTACATCAGTATGGACCCAACCATATGTAAATCAGTTTTGACCCTGCTTCAATGGGAACAATCCAGCCTTAAATGCCACGCCAGGTCCTATCTGAACTGGAACACAAGCAACCTGTGACCGGTTTCGCCCTGGTAGGGCTCATCAGCCAGATATAGCTTGATTCCAGTGACTGTGTTTCTCTGGAATAAACTATACCTTGCTGATGAACCCTAACTAGGGCACAACTGGCTTGGGTTGCTTGTGGGTTGCTGACATGTTACATATTCCTAATGGTCTAATTTTCCCAGCCTATTTATCCACACCAAGTGTTCTTTCCAAAGTTATTCAAGATTCTGTGCCTCCTTTTTGTCCTCCCAGAAATTTAATTACGCCTCTCAAGTTTTGGTTTCTGTGAGCAGAATATGCCTTGTTAGTACTGACTTTGTCATATGTGGTTTTTATACAGTGATCATTGAGGACAACCTTAAACATGCTCCACCCCGTTAACAGTCTATAGCTGTCCTCTCATTCTCTGCAAAGTAATGATCAGTTTGCCTGCCTATTATTTCTCTGAATGGGACAACTAGACATGCCTGTGTTTAAAGTCTCCAGGTGTGTATTGTTATACGATGCCTGTCCCACAAAATCATCTAAAGTGGATTATGGTAAAAAATGATCCTGCCCAAATACTCAGTGTTGTGAACTTTAGTGCACAATACCTCACTTTAAAGTAATATGCCTGATCTGGTGTGCAATTGGTGCACAGGTAAGTAATACAAAGAGTACTTTTTTGTTGGATGCATGAGATGCCAGACATCATGTGTAGCAAGCTGGCCTGGTATGTGGTGAGCACCTATGGTGTTATCCCATTATACCAGGTCCAGGTGTCCACTATTAGTGAAGTGTTGGCAGTGTTACGGAAGCCAGGGCTCTCTAGAGGTAGCTGTGGATGAGCAGCCAAAGCTTATCTAGGACACATACAAAGCTTATGCAACACCACTATAGTCACACACCACTTCCCCACATAAAAGAACCACCCAGTGTTACAAAAATAAAAGTACTTTATTATGGTAAAACACTTACTAAAATAATGTATAGGCAATACCCCAAATGGAGGTAAGTAACCACACTAGTATATACATATTAGCAATCAGCAAATAGCACAGAAAGCAATAGGCATTGGTAAAAACAATGGCAAATAGTGAGGGCCCTAGGGAAGGCCCAAACCATATACTTAAAAGGTGTAATGTGAAAGGCAGTCCCCCACCCAAGGAAGTGGAGTCTGTAGAAGGGAACTAGATGAACTAGGAACCCCAATAGGTGAGTACCAGAGTGACCCCCAGCGACCAGGAGAGCAAAGGTAAGTACCTGGTTTTCCCCCACACCAACAGGAGGACTTTGGAAAAGGATTGTGCAAGACCAAGAGAAGACTGGAAGAACCCAAAGGTGGATCATGACAGAAGAGGACCAGCAAAGGAAGGGGACCAAGTCCATTTCATGATGGGGTGTCTGGTTGTGGCAGGAGCTACTACTCACCCTTCAGTGGATGCAGGTCCAGGTTGACGGTGGTTGAAGAAAGTCAGCAGTGCAGCCCAGGAGCAGAAGAAGAGTTCCAGAAGTGATCCACATTGACGATCGTGATGAGGTGAGTCAGTGGTGCTGGAAAATGACCAACGAGCCTCGGCAAATGCAATAGTCGGAGTAAAAGGTTTTGCTATGCTGAAGAGGCCCAGCGAGGCCCAGGGGACTCAACACAAGGAAGTGAGCCGGGGTGACCCTCAGCAGCTAGGAGAGTCACAAGAAGAGGAGGCAGCCACGCAGGCAACCCACGGGCAGCAGGCACAGCAGTCACAGTGAGGCCCACTCAGCGCACATAAAGAGGAGTTTCACATCGCTGAAGCAGCAGACAGGAGACTGTGCTTTGGAGAAAGGATTGCTGGGGGCTGAGGCTACATGGAGCCTGAAGATCCCTTGAAGGAGGAACAAACAAGCCTTGGTAGCTGCAAGAGCTGCGGGGCAGAGGAGTACTGTTCTGCAAGGACAGACAAAGGCTTACCATCTCCCAATTGGGCAGCTGGTAGAGAAGACCAAGAGGACCACTACAGACTACACCCTGTGATGCACAATCAACGCAGCTCTGGAGGAGAGAAGATCAATGCAGCTGGATGTTGTTGCAGTTGGTGCCTGCGGATGCAGGGGAGTGACTCCTTCAGTCTAAGGGAGATTCCTTCTTACTTCTTGTGCAGTTTGAAGACTTACCACCCTCAGAGATTGCACAGCTGGGAAAATGGTGCATTTGCTGGAAGGAGCCGGAGAAACAATTTTGCAGAGCGGAGTCATCACTGAAGTTGCTGATTGTTAGTTCCTGGAGGGTCCATTTGCAGTCCCAGTGACCAGAAGATGAAGTAAACAATGCAGAGGAGTCCTGCTGGAATCTTGCACATCGAATCTGAGGACCCACCTAAGAGGGAGGCCTTAAACAGCACCGGAAGTGGGATTAGTCACCTAGCAGAGTGACCATCTATCAGAAGGGGGCAGTGAAGTCGCCTGCCTCACCTGGCCACTCAGATTCTCCGAGGGGCCTCTGCCCACCTTGGATTCAAGATAGCAGAATCAAGTGGCCACCTGGATAAGCTCTGGGCACTACCCCTGGGGTTGTGATGGACAGGGATGTGATCAGTCCCCTTTCCATTGTCCAGTTTCGTGCCAGAGCAGGGACCAGGGTTCCCTGGACTCGTGTGAACTGGTTTATGGAAGGAGGACACCAAATATTCCCTTCACAGCATACCAGTGGATTGCGGAGGCTACCCCTCCCAAGCCCCGCAACACTTATTTCCAATGGGAAGGGTGTTACCTCCCACAGGAAATCCTTTGTTCTGCCTTCCTCTGCCTGAGCTGGTAAAGCAGTAGGAGGACAGAAACCTGGCTGAGGGGTGGCAGCAGCGCGGGTTGCCAGAAAACCCCAGAAGATTGTTAGGAGCAATGCTGGGGGTCCTCTAAGGAGCACCCAGAGTGCATGGAATCATACAACCAATAATGGCAACAGTATTGGGGTATGATTCTGACATGTTTGATACCAAACATGCCCAGGTTTTGAGTTACCATTATGCAGCTGGACACAGGACACAGTGACCTATGTCCTGTACCCAGGTAAAATGGCTTCCCCGCACTTACGAAGCCCAGTGTAATGGAGTTGAAGTTCATAGGGGCACCTCTGCTCATGCAGGGGTGCCCTCACACACAGGTACCTGCACCCTGCCCTCTTGTCTAGGAGGGCCTACCAGAAGATGAATTAAAGTGACCTGGTGCAGTGACCTGTAGTGAAAGGGTGCATGCACCTTTTCATTCAAGCTGCAATGGCAGGCCTGTAGACACATTTTGCATGGGCTCCCAGGGGTGGCATAATACATGTCGCAGGCCATGGGGAACCCTGGTGCCCCAATGCCCTGGGTACCTAAGTACTATATTCTAGAGCCTTATATGGGACACCATTAAGCCAATTGTCGGGTGTGCTAAGTCCTAAGCAATCAAATTTAGAGGGAGAGAGCACAGTCACTAGGGTACTGGTTAGCAGGATCCCAGTAAACACGGCCAAAACACACTGACAGCAGGCAAAAAGTGGGGATAACCATGCCAAAAAGAGGGTACTTTCCCACATCATGGAATTGAATACTGACTATACCGTACTTAAACAAGTGTGAGACCTTCCCAGACAGGATACCCTGTAGCAGCAGAGTAGACTTATCTAAGTTAATGTAATACACACAGTAAAAATCCCAACCCCACACAAATAGTACTTCAAAATAATGTAGCAAAGCGGCAGTGAGGCATCTAAGAACTGAGAGTGATTACTGTTGGCGGCATATATTGACACCACACATAGCAGTTCTGCATCAAGTGGCCTCTCTGCCAATACACATCTGCCTTCAGGATCAATGCATTTATGTTTCACCAGAAGTGGAATGCCTGGAGATATCCTTAATAAAACCCATAGAGCACATGCCAAATTGGCCATACCCACTTCTTGCCCCTCCAACATCTAGTCAGTCCCTGTATTTCATGCTCTGCTCCCTCTGCTGGGAGCCTCACACCTTTTATCTGTAACCAGGACCATGCCTCACGGTGCCCTCCACCACCTTGAGTTGCGAGGGAAAAAAGAGTATATTTCAGGCCCAGAAGGTGCAATAGTTGTTTAACAGCAATAATTGAACTGCACCACATCTGCACTATAGGAGTATATTCAGGGAATTCAGTAACAGTGTTGCCATTGCGAGGCCCTGGGCCTTTAATCCTGGAGAGCTGCAGAAGGAGGTATGAGTACCAGGCAATGATAGGGCATGGTGCAGCATGGGGGGAGGGGTGGCTGTCCTGGCACATGATGCACTTTTTCACTTGAAAATAAATTCGGTACCCTTCTTTTCAGATCTGCGTTCGTCAAACATTGTTCGAGAAAAAGTTCCATGTTTGGGCTCTCAGAGCATTCTGGAAGTCCAAATGGTTGGATGCTACTGTATCTAGATTGCCTTTTAGAGTTCTCGGCTCTTATCTTAAGTTCATTCATCTCTGGTTTCAAAGTCTACAAATGGGTTTATATTATTTCATAATGGGTCACAATGTATTTATTGTAGATTTGCTGTCTACTCGACCTCTCAGCTACTTATAATCCATTCTAAGTTCACCTTGATGGCCTGTGCATCAATCTTTGAATGAAGAGCACTTCTAATTTTGAGGCTTGAATGCAAGATAGTGTTGAATTTCCCTGTATGGTTCTCCTGGGTGGATTTCACTTGATGCAGGAAATCAGCTATTACTAGTGTTTTTGACTGCACTTCCATCATGCCCTTGGAAGGCTGAGGCCTGGTAGTTCTAGGCTTAATCATCATCTATCACTTTATGTCAAGAATGTGTGGTCCAGTGTCACACATTAAATTGGGGCCTGATTAATAAGACAAAGGAGACAGGCGGCCTGTGACACAACATTTATTACAGAGGAATCTCTCAGTGTAGAGGCCAGTATTCTTCTAAATTACAGGGGAGGATCAAACAAATGTAAATGGGAGTGGGGTAAAAGTGCTAGTGACCACTCCTTTGTCTCTGTGTCTCTCACGGCAAATTCAATCAACACACTGTCCCCTCCTTAACATCTAACAAATCCAAGTGCTCTAGGAAGGGGCCCAGTCTTAGTGTGATATTATATCCCCAGGGGGGTTTATTGACTATAAAAGACAGACAGTCACTGAGTTTATTTCATCTAGCCCAAAAGGGCAGTGTGATAAGGAACCCCAATCCTGTGTGTAGAAAGGCTGCCCGACTGCCCCGGGTGTCAACATCTGAGCTTTCCATGTAAGGCAATACAGTGCACCAATCCACCTCTTTTTAGTGCTCTTATAAGCCTTACCAGCAGGCCCTACAGTCCATGACAGACATAACCTTCAGGCTGAGGATCAACTCCATCAAAGCCACCACAGCATCTGACTCTCGATAGGTTCTCCACACATGGAAAAGCCTGTTCATTCCTTCGCCCCATTCAGAAAAGCCCCATGACACTCTTTATGCTGATGTCTAGTTGAGTAGTCTCAATATTTACACAATGACAGTAAACCTGTACCCTGCACACCCTTTCAAGCTGTTTGTGCAAAGGGCCAGTGGTGGGAAACCATGGAGCAATTCAACTTTTCTTTAACACAGTTGCCTTTTTTAATCAGGGTAATTTAATAGCCGCAGGTTGGTCCTATACAGGAAGTACTTCAATCTAACTTATGCTGTAGCTGCTCACCATGGCCTGGGGCTCAGCACATTACTGGGGCCTCTCCCGGCATGATGAAAGGACCAACCTTGTCCTTCTGTGGTCACCAGAGCCTGATCCAGCCATGGTCTGTGTAGGTTCCTAGCTGCCCCTCTGCACACCGGAGAGATCATCTTGGCCTTTCACCAGCCCCCAAACAACATCCCCATGATTCAGGATGCAGTAGGGTCTCCGATACATCATGTCATCATCAGAGAGGCCCGATTGTCATCTTTAGTGAGGGGTCAACCTCCAGGCTCTGTCTTGAAACTTCCCTTGGAACTACATAATGTAAGGCTGTAACTTAAAACATCATTAGATATATTTATATGCATTTATATTTAACCTATATAGTTAGCATGTGCTTACTTTATTAATGTGTGTGCAATACTTATACGCAAATACAATTGTAGAATGTAGTCATTTTATTCGTTAAGAGCTCACATATAGTTAGTTGGATTGATCAATAAATTAATTCAACCATATTTACTGCATTATTACGGCCCAATAATGATTATTTAAGTTGCCAGTGGTTGATAACATTGCAATGCGCATCCATTTTGATTTTCAAGTAAACTTAGCTTGACATTCGGCCTTAGCTGAATATGTTTGATTTAAAAGTTGCCTGTACGTTTTTTTCTCTCTTCTGCAGGTGTGTTATTTTGTTCATTAGTTAAAAAAAAAGTTTTTTGCTGTGAATTAGATTGCTAGTGATCCTGGAGAAAAGGGAGTTGTCGGCAGCTGAGGAGGATGACCATGAATGGGTCTTATGTACCCAGTGTACCCGGTGTACTAGGAAAATGCAACATTCAAGGACAGCGGATGTGTACCTAATTGTGTGAAGATGGTAATTTAGGGACTGTGATGACTCCCCTCAAATACGGTTATGGAATTGGCTCCTGGTGGTGAGAATGAGATACAGATGTTCTGGAGCCTTCGGTTGTGCTTTTAACTGGTGTTTCAAAGCTAGGTAGAGTGGACTTTTTATACTAACTTTGAGAGATATCAGATCTCTCTCCCTGCTGGGATTCCCAGAGTGAAAAGTGTCATGCTGAACACTTTTTCATTACTTCAAACTTCTACTGAGGATCGAAACCACGCTGACAACTTCTATGCTTCACTCTATAAATCTCTTGCTTATTTGCAAAGCTTAGAATCGGAGGGAAAGCTTATTTGAGTAATACCTGATTTTGGATAATCTGTTTTCCCTTATATAGTGGCTGTCACTATATTGTATTTCAATATACTGAGACCTAGAACATTGGAACATTTTAATGTTTTGGCCATATTGATATGTTTCCGAAAGCTTTGCTAAATTGCGTACTTATGTCTGTACTCTTACTTAAAAAAAAACTTTTAAGGTTGATAAATTGCATCTCTGAAGATGCATTAGTTTCACAGAAACTGAAATGTACTTCCAATGATAGCTCCTTCAGAAAGCTTCAAGTCAATAATCAAAGATCCATATGACCAGTGGGGGTATTATTTGAGGATTTTACGAAATGATTGCGGTGGAGGGATCTCTGCTCCATCACCATGTGCAAGTGGCAGAAGCCGGCGAAGGTGAGGAGCCAGCAGTTTGTTTGGAAGGTAGGGTCAGTGCTGTGAATCCCTTGGCTTGTTGGCACTGGGAGGCCGGAGAAAGAGAGACCCAAATCAAGCTGCTGGATAGGAAGAGTGAAGAGCCTGCTCTGAGGGAGAATCTCTCCCGGTGCCAGAATGTAGGGGAGAGCTCGAATTGACTTGAACTATGGGACAGGGTTGCATTAACAAAAACAACTGAGTTTCGGCCCTTGATGGTAAGACTGGGGACCAGAGATTAAGGGGTCGAGGTGGATGGCCCCATGCAGCTGGACATCCAATGTCACAACACAATCCCAGAGTCTTGGTTTAGGAAGATACACACTGCAGGGAGTGGAAGAATCGTCTTTGGAGAGGACCTGGTCACCTCCCCTGAATGATCGGCAAGATGATGGAAGAGCAAATGGATGCCACGATGTGACCCACTGGGGCTGCACTAGGGGAATAAATTGAATTTACATAGTTAACTAGTTGGACTGAGAGAGTGCTTCTGGAAAGAGTTTTTAAAAGATCGCTGGGTGTAGGAAAGTACCATCTTCCTTGTCATGTGACCCCCATTTTTACCTGTATGTCAGTATGTTTTTGCCTGTTTCACTGGGATTCTGCTGGTCAGGACCCCAGTGCTCATAGTTTATGTCCTAATGTGTGTGTCTGTATAGTGCTTGACTGTGTCACTGAGGCTCTGCTAACCAGAACCTCAGTGATTATGCTCTCTCTCCTTTTCAATTCGTCACTATAGGCTAGTGACTTAATTTACCAATTTCAATTGGAACACTGGATCCCCCTTATAAGTCCCTAGTATATGGTACCTAGGTACCCAGGGGATTGGGGTTCCAGGAGATCCATATGGGCTGCAGCATTTCTTTTGCCACCCATTAGGAACTCAAAAAAACCTGTACACAGGACTTCCATTGCAGCCTGCGTGAAATAGTGCACACACTATTTCACAGCCATTTTCACTGCACTTAAGTAACTTATATGTCACCTATATGTCTAACCTTCACTTGCTGAAGGTTAGGTGCAAAGTTACTAAGTGTGAGGGCACCCTGGCACTAACAAAGGTGCCCCCACATAGTTCAGGGCTATTTCCCAGAACTTTGTGAGTGCGGGGACACCCTTACACATGTGCACTACATATAGGTCAATACCTATATGTAGCTTCACAATGGTAACTCCAAATATGGCCATGTAACATGCCTAAGATCATGGAAGTGCCCCCCTCCTCCAAATCTGGTATTGGGGAGCCAATTCCATGCATTCCAGCGTGGACCCCCAGTACTGGCACCTCACAGACAGGATTCTGCCCTCCTGGGGTCTGGTCAGCCCAGTCCCAGGAAGGCATAACAAAGCATTTCCTCTGAGAGCAGGGTGTTACACCCTTTCCCTTTGTAAATAGGGGTTACAGGCTGGGGAGGGGTAGCCTCCCCCAGACTCTGGAAATACTTTGAAGGGCACATATGGTGCCCTCCTTGCATAAACCAGTCTACACCGGTTCAGGGACCTCTTGCCCCCTGCTCTGGCATGAAACTGGACAAAGGAAAGGGGAGTGACCACTACCCTGTCCATCACCACCCCAGGGGTGGTGCCCAGAGCTCCACCAGTGTGTCCCAGACTTCAGCCATCTTGCTTTGCAAGGTTTGGGGGCACTCTGGAGGTCTCTGAGTGCCAGCAGGTGATGTCAGAGACCCCTCCTGATAGGTCCATACCTGATAAGGTAGCCAATCCCCCTCTCAGGGCTATTTAGGGTCTCTCCTGTGGGTTCTCTTCAGATTCTGCTGGCAAGTTTCCTTCAGGAATCCTCTGCAACTACTTCATCATCCTCTGACCTCGGGTAAACCACAGCCTGCTCCAGGAACCGCTGTAACAGCAACAAAGTATCCACAAGGGATACTTTTCCTCTGCAACTTCAGCTCCAGCCAGCAACTGCAACAGTTTCCATGGTGTGCACGCTCTGAGGACTCCCTGTCTTCATCCTTCACCAGAAGGACTGAAGAAATCTCCTGTGGGGTGACAGAGTCACTCCCCTGCTCCAGCAGGCACCTTCTAAGATGACGACCGGTACCCTTGGAATCCTCTCACAGTGACGAGCATGCTCCTAAGGACACAGAGGTTGGACCCCATCAACAGAGACTGTCCTGTGGTCCTGCTGAAGCAATTTGGAGGAGGTAAGACCTTGCCTTCCCTGAGAGCGACGGTACCCCTGTGCACTGCGTCTTCTTCACCTCCTGAGGCCTATGTGCAGTATTTGCAAAATTCCTTTGTGCACAGCCTGGCCCAGGTCCCCAGCACTCCATCCTGTGATGCTCAACTCGCTGAGTTGTTCTTCGGTGGCGTGGGACCTTCCTTTGTTGTGCTGCACCAACTGCATTTTGCACCTCCTTTGTCCCTGTGTCCTGGGACTCCCAGGGGTGCTGACTTTCATCCTGAGGGCTCTCTAAAGTGCAGAACCCCCTTCTTCCTCCTCACAAAGAGTTGAGGCCCCCAGGTCCCTCTTGGGTCCAGCCAGCACCATTGTGACATAAAATGCACTTTTGTCGTAACCAAGGCTTGTTGGTGACTTCCAACACAAAATCACATCTGCATCCATCTTCACGTCGTGGGACATCCTTTGCATCATGCAGGAATCGCTTGCATTTTCCTAGGGTGCATTCCTGCAGTCTTCGACTAACTGGAGACTCTTCTTTTGCACCCTCTTCTGGGTTGGCAGGGGCTCCTGTCCTTCCTGGAACTTCTTACGACTTCTGGACTTGGTCCCCTTCTTTTGCCAGTCTTCAGGACCAGGAATCCAACAGTTGTTGTTTGCAGACTTGGTTGGTTATTCCAATATCCCAATCATGAAGTGTAGTGTGTCCTTAGGAAACTTGTAGTACTTTACTCCTGCTTTTCTGGGCTCTGG
Organism: Pleurodeles waltl; assembly: GCF_031143425.1. NCBI lineage: Eukaryota > Metazoa > Chordata > Amphibia > Caudata > Salamandridae > Pleurodeles > Pleurodeles waltl. Next base: position 964,234,259 of record NC_090450.1, read on the forward strand.
GGTGTGGTAATTTACTTACCTTTACGGAATTCTTACTCTCCCAGCGATTCTGCACACACTACAATTATCTAGGGGGGATTTGTGATTCGCATTCCACTTTCTTAGTATATGGTTTGTTTTGCCCCTATAACCTATTTTCTCCCATTGCATTCTATAGCATTTCCTATTGTTTGCATTGTTCTATGACTATTTACTTGTCTAATTTTGATGTCTACTGTATATATTGTGTATAATACTTACCTCCAGAAGGAGTATTGTCTCTAAGATGTTTTTGGTACTGTGTCACCCAAATAAATACCTTTATTTTTGGTAACACTGAGTATTGTCTTTACTTGTGTATAAGTACTGTGTAATTATAAGTGGTATTGCATGAGCTTTGCATGTCTCCTAGTTCAGCCTAAGTTGCTCTGCTATAGCTACCTCTATCAGCCAAAGCTGCTAGAACACTACTACTTCACTAATAAGGGATAACTGGACCTGGTATAAAGTGTAATACCCAAGGTACCCACTACAAACCAGGCCACACTTCTACATTGGTGGTGCAGCGGTGGGATAAGTACTTGCAATTGCTTTACCACTTTGTTACCTGTGCTTTTCACAAGAAATGTTTGCTCCAATACTAAGAGCATATATAATATATACCTAGAAACAATTTTCTAACTTTCTAAAAAGTTCTTTAAACTTTGCAAAAGTTTTTACAAAGTCTTGAAAAGGTTTCATCTTTTCTCTAAAAAGTTAGCTCTGTTATTCTACTAACGTTTTACTCACTTTCCTAAACTTTTTTCTTTCAATATGTCTTCCATAGATGCTACCCCTAGAGTTGTGAAAACAAAATATGAAAATCTTAACTTTAAAAGTTTGAGGGGTCTCTGTATTGAAAGAAGTTTAGGGATTGGGAAGAACCCCAATAAGGAGTTCCTCTTAAATCTTCTCCTCCAAGATGACCAGGGACTCAGCACTGGTCCAGATCAGACGGGGTAGAGGTGGAGGATGATTCCAACCAGGAAGGCTCAGAGGAGCAGAATGGCAATCCTGGTGAGGGTACTTCCACAGACCTATCTGTCAATATGCCCCCATGTATAACTGGTACTGGGAAGGGCTCACACACAAGTAGGGCTCCCTTCACCCCTAGAGGCCAGGTCACTAGAGTGGCCCCTGTTAGAGATAGGTCTACCTCTTCACACTCTTATGTTACCTCTGTTTCAGAGGCTTCACATAATTCTAACCCTGAGGAGCAGTCCCTATATAAGCAACTCAGAAAGCTGAGGTTAGAGGCGGCCAGACTGAGGCTAATGCAGCAACAGTTGGCCTTAGACAGGGACTCCCTGGCTGTGAAGAAAGAGAGGCAGAGTTTGGGGTTGGTTCCCCATGGTGGCAGCAGCAGTTTTAGAAACTCAAATGTTAGGGAACATTCATTTGATTCTAGAAATCTGCACAAAGGTGTCCCTCCTTACAAGGATGGTGATATCATCTATAAGTGGTTTGCTGCACTTGAGAGGGCCTGTAAAGATCAGAGGGTCCCTCGTGTACAGTGGGCTGCTATCCTTTGGTTATCCTTCTCTGGCAAGGAGAGAGACAGACTTCTTATTGTCAGAGAGGATGATGCAGATAATTACCAAATTCTTAAAGGTGCACTCTTAGATGGTCTGGGCTTAACCACTGAACAGTACAGACTTAAGTTCCGAGAGACCGGAAAGGAGTCATCACAAGACTGGACAGACTTTGAAGACTGTTCTTTGAAGGCCCTAGAAGGTTGGTTAAATGGCAGGAAGGTGACGGACTATGAAAGCCTATATAACTTGATACTCTGGGACCCCTCTCATCCTGACGAGCATGGCCCCTGAAACACAGGTGGTGGACCCAAGTGACCCAGACTGTCCAGTGGTCCAACTGCCCAAATTTGGAGGAGGTAAGTCCTTGCCTCCCCTCTCAAGACAGTAATCCTATGTACTGTGTGAACTGCAGCTGCTAGGGCTTCTGAGCACTTTTGCAAGGAATCCTTTGTGCACAGCCTAGCCACGTCCCCAGCACTCCATCCTGCATTTCTCAACTCGCTGTTTTGACCACCGGCTTCGTGGGACCCTCCTTTGTAGTGTTGAGACAATCGCTGTGCTCAGTTTTCTTGAACCCATGTTCAAGTACTTCTGTGGGTGCTGCCTTCTTGTGCATGGGCTCTCTGTGTTGCTGAGGGCCCCCTCTGTCTCCTCTTCCAAGTGGCGACCTCTTGGTCCTTACTGGGCCCAGGCAGCTCCCTTTTTCTTCAACCATGACCCTTGCAGCTAGCAAGGCTTATTTGTGGTCTTTCTCCAAAGAAACAACTCTGCATCCTTCAGCACTCCGTGGGGCATCTTCAGTGAAAAGGAGAAGTTCCTGGCACCTCCCGTTGTTGCTCTGCCTGCTATAGAACACGAGGGTCCGCACCTCCTTGGCGATGGCACACCACAATCCCTTCTTCTGATGGGCGCTGACCTGCAGAGGTAATACAGACAGAAGGACACCATTAACCATACAATCCAGCCCGTCACACATATGGCCCACAAACACCATTTCCCCTCAAATGGCACACACATCACCTGGAGCCCTGCATGTACACTACCACCAGACATACCTCCCATCCAAAATACACACTGACAGCACACACATCTCCATGCAAGCTTGTTGCATGCATTGTCCCCATGGTGTACTCACCTGTTTGTCTGGAGGCACATACATCTGTCCATATAGGGGTAGGACCCCATCCACCAGGCACTCTAACTCCTCCAAAGTTAAGGCAGGGGCCCTTTCCCTGTCACAAGGGCCATGGCAGGATCCAGACACAGGTCACAGCAGCAGTGTAGGTGTTGTCCTGTTGAAAGTCAGGAATCAAGTGAGCTTATAGACAAAAAATGGCTGTCACGTCTGCGGTGGTGTACACCGCCGCCGGTGATCCCCATTGGACATAGTACTCCATAGAGCCCCATTGTATCAATGAGGAATAGCACAGTGGTGCAAGTTCGCTTTCCGCCATGACGCCCAACACTGGCGGAGTTACAACACTTCCACCTGTCCATACTTACAGGACAGTCGGTCGCTATTTTATGATGGTGGACAACAATCAGAAACTGGAAACTGCATCATTGCTGTAAGTTGTACATACATTGCCATTCACATTGTCCGATTGCATACATGCTCAGTTACACTGAGGTAGTGGTTCCATTGTTCAGTTTGTGACACATTTCTCACTCTTGTGTCCTTTAGATACCTACAACTGCGGAGGTATAGGAGAAGGAGACAAGACTCTGTGTACATATCCCTTCTGGACTTGGCTACACTGTAGGACAGGCACATAATACTTACCTATAGACTGGACAGGGCCACAATCACAGAGCTATTTACTCAATTGGAGCCTGATGTGATATCAGCTATCCGTCATCCCTCTGGTATACCCCCCTTTTGCGCAAGTTCTATCAGTGCTCTATTTCCTGGCAACTATTTATTTCCAAGTGACAGTGGGCTTGGCAGCAGGAATGTCACAGCCAATGTTCTCAATGGTGCTGGCAAGGGTTTTGATTGCCATGATCAAACACATGTGCAGCTACATAGCTTTCTCCTAAGTGGAAGATTTTGCCACTGTGAAGGCTGGATTCTATGCAATGGGACATATTCCTAATATTATTGGGGCGATTGACGGAACACATATTGCATTTTTTCCACCGGCACAAAGAACAGGTGTTCAGGAATCAGAAGAGTTTCCACTCACTCAATGTGCAAATGGTGTGCCTGGCGGGCCAGTACATCTCCCATGTCAATGCCAAGTATCCTGGGTCATTGCATAACGCCTTCGTCCTGAGTAATAGCAGCATCCCAAATGTGATGGCACAACTACAGAAGCACAGGGTGTGGCTAATAGGTGAGCCTGTGTCCCCACCCAATGTATTTCAGTGCATGCCTTCAGGAGTCATCCACTATACCACTGTGTAAGGCTAATGTTTGTCCCTCAATCATTGCAGATGACTCTGGCTACCCAAACCTGTTGTTTCTCCTGACCCCTGTGAGGAATACCAGGACAGGGTCTGAGAATCAGTATAATGATGCACATGGGGAAAACCAAGCGGATAATAGAACGAACATTTGGCCTCCTGAAGGCCAGGTTCAGATGCCTCCATCTGACAGGTGGATCCCTGCTACTTGCCTGAGAAGGTCTGCCAGATAGTTGTAGCATGCTGCATGTTGCACAACCTGGCCCTCAGACGACATGTGTCTTATCTGCAGGAGGAGGAGATTGGAAATGCCCCTGTGGCAGCAGTGGACCCTGAGGACAGTGAGGATGAGGTGGCAGAGGATGAGGATGTGGACAACAGAAGATCAGTAACATGGCAGTACTTCCAATGACACACAGGTGAGACAGTGGAACTGACCATTCCTCTGATTATTTATCTTTTCAGTGTGGCTGTGGCTGGGTGACAGTCACTTCCTTTGCATCTCAACTGACTGTCACCTATGCCTTCTCATTTTGCAGATGTTGGTGTTATTACAACTGTGTACTGATGTGATGACTAGAGAGAGCTACAGGCCATTATTTGTATGCTATCACAAAGTTGAGGTCAATTGCACAAGATGTAACTGTTAACATACTTGCACATTTACATCACATAAAGCACTATCACTCAAGTTGTGTTCAAGTGTGTTTATTGTAGTAAAATGTATAGAAGGAGTAGAGCAATAGAATGGGGGTGATGGTAGAGGTAAGTCCAGGTTATTGGTCCAGTTTGTTTGTAGCACAGGTCCAGTGTCCGAGGGGCCATAGGAAGGGGAACAATGGCAGTTCAAAGTGGACAAGGTGACAGAGTGGAACACAAGGGAGACATTCAGGAGGGTCTAATATCCTGGCGGTGGTTTTGGTCTTGGCAAGTGTCTACGGCCTCTGTCTGGGTTGCAGGGAACGTTTGCGAGGTGGTTCACTTTCAGCAGGGGGAGAGATGCTGGTGGCCTGTGGGCTCTGTGGCAGGGCCTCCAGTCCACTAGTTGCAGCAGATGTGGTGGGCTGTTCAGTTGACTGGCTAGTGGAAGGGGCCCGCTGGTATGCTGTATATTCCCTCATGATGGTGGCCATAGCAGCCAGCACCCCTGCTATGGAGACCATGGTGGTGTTGAGGGCCTGCAAATCTTTCCTGATCTCCTGATGGTGTACCTCCTGCAGCCGCTGGTTCTCCTGCATGATGTTAAGTTTCCGGCCCATCTTGTCCTGGAATTGTTGGTAAGCCCCCAGGACATGAGTGAGTGCCTCCTGGGCAGTCAGTTCCCTTGGCCTGTCCTCACCCTGGCGCACGGCTGTCCTCCGAGTGTCCCTGTCCTCCTGTGCTTGTGTCCCCTGAACGGTGTGCCCACTGCCACTGACCAGAGGACCCTGATTGTCTTGACTGTGGGGTGTGGACTGGGGTCCCTGTACAGGTGAGCACACCGCTGATTGATGTGTACTGGGGACAGAGGTGTGGGGACATTGGGTGGGTGCTGTGGTGTTGGATACTGAGGGGGGAGGCTCTGTGGTGGACTGGGAGTGGGGTGGGGTGGCCGACTGACCAGTGGTCCCTGTTGGGCCAGGAAGTTCACCCAGATTCAGAAGTCCTGAGTTACTGTCATCACTGGGGGCATCTTCTGTTGGGGAACTGGATAGTCGTAGCACCTCATCGCCGTTGAGATTGGCTGGGGCACCTGTGGGGATGTAAGTGATGTATTATGCTTTATGTCGGAGACTTATTGTACATCCCTATCTTCCCCTTTATCGTTGCTGTTGCCCTGCCACCTTTGTTTGTGTATGGTGATGTATTGTGGGATTGTTAGTTCTCCATGCTGTGCATGCATTGGTGGTGGGTGTACATGCAGGGCTGGGAGGGCTGTACATGCATTGGTATGACATGCAGGGCTTGGCATTGGGGTTAGTCAAAGGTGTAGGTGCACTGTGTGGGATGGAGTGGGGTGATGGCTGAGGGGGTGAGATGGCATGCAGGTATGGTGGTGTGATAGGTAGTAAATATTGACTCACCAGTGTCCAGTCCTCCAGCAATTCCAGTGAGTCCCTCAGATTGCAGTATTGCCAAGACATGCACCTCCCATGCTGTCAGCTGTGGAGGAGGAGATGGTGGTCCACCGGCAGCCCTCTGGATAGCGAGCTGGTGTCTTGCTGCCATGCAAGTACCTTCCACCGTAGGTCATTCCACATCTTCCTGATGTCATCTCTTGTTCTTGGATGCCGTCCCACGGCGATCAACCTGTCCACGATTCTCCACCATAGCTCCATCTTCCTTGCAATGGTGATTTGTTGTACCTGTGCTCCAAACAGCTGTGGCTCTATCCTGACTATTTCCTCTACCATGACCCCAACTCCTCATCAGTGAAATGGGGGTGCCTTTGTGGGGACATGGATGTTGTGTATTGTGTGTTGTGCATTGGGTGTTGTATAATGTGGTGGGATGTGGGGTGCATGACGTATGGTTGGGTGTTAGTGGTGTGTGTAGTTGTTGCTGTAATTTGTGTGGCTATCTCTTGGCTATTTTTTGTGTTCGTAAAGAGTCGTCGGTAATGTCGATGGGTGTTTTATAGTGCTGTGGGTCGGTGGGTGTGAAGTGTATATCAGTGTCAGGTGTGTGTTTTTGGTATTGGCCAATGTTGTGTTGTTTTGTATTTGGATGGCCATTCTGACCGCGCCGGTGTGTACCGGCAATAGTTTACCCCTGTTTAATGTCCACCATGGTGATTCATGTGTCATAATGTGGAGGGTGTTGCTTTGTTGGTGTGACGTGATGGGTGTTCCTACTGACACTTTACCACTTACCTTTGGACAGGCGGATATGTGTTTGTGGCTGTATTCTGTCAGTTTAGTGTGTGTGTGTCATAATATGGCAAACAAATGTTAGCCTCCGCGGTGGTATGTTGACGGGTGTCACCGCGGTAGTAAGCGGTATTTACTGCCAATGTCATTATGAGGGCCATAGTTTCATTGAATCATCACATCTGTGTCACAATGTATGACCCATGGTACAAACAATTACTGGCCACTGTCATTCCTTTCTCTGACAGGGATGTTTCAACCTACAAGACGTGGATTGCTGAGCAAGCCAGCGACCTAGAAAAAGAACAGCTGGGAATCTGAGGTTCACTCACAGAAAGAAGTTCTGGGGTGCAGCCTGCAACTCCATAGAGCCTGCGGACAGTGCTGTTGGCTCACAGCAGCCAAAACCAACACCAGCAACAACAGGAACAGGATCAGTAGCCCCAAGATCTGCATTGGATTGGTTTTGAAAGGCAGAGCTTAAGTCCAAGGAGAGGTGAAGACAAACAAGGTTGAGCAAGGTAGCACACCATTGACTATTGAGAGGATGTTCCAGGCCTACCTGGATGACCCAAACGAGGTCTATCTGGATCAAAACCCATTGGTGTATTCATATGGGAAGAGGCACTAAGGGCCAGCGGTCAGCAGGCTGGCAATAAAGTATCTGGCTTGCCCTATAGCCAGTTTGCCTGCTGAGCGTGTTCAGTGCAGCTGGTGCAGTTGTCACAGTGAGAAGGACCAGTCTCTCACCCCAAAATGTTGAGAGGTTGACCATGATCAAAATGAATCAGCACTTTATACCCCCGAATTACAGCATACCTGAAGTACAACAGGAGGGTGATTGGTCAGACTCAGGTCATGATATTGTGTTAGCTGACCAACTTCTGGATGAACCACCTGGGTTTGAGGACAAACCCTACTTCCCTGACTACTGAGTAGACCTGGGCCACCATAGAACTTTCTTCGTTCTTCGGTTAATGAACTGTTTTGAGAAAAAAAAAAGATAAAGCTAGCTGGAAGAACATTATTATTTTACATTTTGTTTGTTTCTGTCTCAATGACTGATGAACCACAACCATTTTAGGCACAGATATGGCCTGATTGGAGTTGAACCAGTGTACACTGAAGAAGCGCCCCGCCCTCCAAATCACTTCAAGGACATTGGAGAGACAAAGCCTGCCTCCATCCTGTGCCTATCCTTACTTTTATCCCCTAACAGGGCTGCCCCAAATATTTGATTTACAACTTACTGGGCAATGTGTTTTGTTTTGTGAATCAAAGTGGATCAGCAATGTACCACCATGCTTGATTGGAACAGGTAAGTAATGCTATGCTCAAACAAGTGATATGAGGGACTCTTGTTTCAATGTTGAGATGATGCATGTGACTCATGTCTAGTGGTGGCAGATAGTGAGAGTGGGTGTTTATTGTTTAACTATAAATATTAGGCTTGACTGTGTTTGTGTCAAGATTGATTTACAATGTTGGTGGCCAAATGAGTGATTATTGTTTTCCTGAAGGTGATTTTTTTCCTTCCCCTTTGACACTTGGTGAGATTTGTTTGCCGTCATTTTCACACTGCTTTGTTTTCTTTTGCTTTGTTTTCTGGTTCACATTTGTCAAAGACCATACCATTCCATTTAGCTAACAAGCACAAATCTAGTCTACTCAAAAAAACTACTCAATGATTTTCTTGTTGTTAAACATAGCTATGCGCTATAGATCGCTCTAACTCAATTGGGTCAGGAGACTGTGACTCACGGGTGGAGTTGGTACAGAGTTGGACATAATCTTTAAGCAGAGTCAGCAGGAGCATGAATTGACAACTTAAACAATTGCCAGAAGAAGGAAAACATCAACTTCATGGACATCACATTGATATCACATTGATGATGATGAGTCTAAGAGGCCTACTCTAATCTGTGGACTGGTGAGAGGCACGTTGATTACTTGACTTGGGAAGTGCAATCCTGCTGCGTGTGTGTGCTGGCTGGCTCAAATTTGAAGCTATGTGGTTGGGTGGGGGGGCCTGTTGTTATAGGTAGCTGGAGGAGAAAGGCGTGATGGATGATGTCTCATTAAGCATGTTCTCTAGGGTAATGTTATGCTGATCATGACAGTTGCAAGTTTGATCATCCCGATACATGCAGCCACTTGTCTGTGATTGTTGATTGTTGTAATTAGTCTCACTTAATTGATCACACATCAGTCATAAAATGAATGATTGCTAAGGACTTTGGTCTTGCTCTGCCACCTTTGAGTCATCTTGGTAAACTACTCTCCATTCTATTCTTCTTGATTCTACAATATTATGATAATCACTTCTGTTTTACAATCCAGAGGCCTTCTAATCTCTTCTCTGCACCATAACACTCATGCTTACCTTATTGGACCACTTTAGGCAGGCACTCAAGATTGATGGGGCAATCCAAGAAGAATGACTATGCACCAGACAATTTGGCAATATAGACTTAGATCATTTTTTTTTAATAATCTTTTTTTTAGAACTGTGTGCATTAGCCTTATTCCAACATTAATTATATTTACTATTTTGCAAACCTAGGTGACAGAACATTTTAAGATATATAATAACTTGGGTCTCTCTGGGGATTACGGAATATTAAGGTAACTGTGCCTTATTTAAAAAAAAAATTCTATTACTCCCACAAAAAGCTGCTGGTCATTCCCCAGATGCATATTGTGTTTCTGTAGTGATTGTATTTTTGTCATACCTTTCCCTAAATCCCTTTCCCATCCTTTCATCAAATCTCTAACCCTCTTTCCCCAGGCTGTGCGATTTATTGAGGTGTGACTTAAAATTTACAACATTGATTAAACACACACTTGGTGGGATGGATGTGGTAGAAAAAATGCCAACTCAGAGTGCAGGATCTTCATTTGAGTTCACCTAGGTGTAGTGGTACTTTGCTTCACTGTGATTGCACTAGCATGCTACTACTACACCAGCATGGCACCTTGGGAAACCATGCAGCCCTCGCTTCATCAAATCAGGGAAGAGAACTATAGACCATTGTTGTACCTTTAGACAATATAATAGGTAATTCCCCCCCCACTTCTTAACGGTAAAATATATTTGCAGAATGCTGTGCAAAGACTAGGAGAGTACTAGGTCAAAGTACCTAACTGCATAAGCAATTGTTATACACTATAATCAGATTTTAAAATCACGCTGCGCTAAAAGGCAGCAGTGCGAAGTAAAACACCCCAAAAAAGATTTTAGGCATAAATAACATTAAATAAATATTTATTAACCTCTGTGCCTAACAACAAGAATATAAACCCACCCCTTCTACCCAGCCTTCTCCCCAAACAAATTTCCCAGTCCCCAACCAATGTTCACAAATCTGTAAGGTACCTGAATAAAAGAAAACAAAGTCCTGGGCCCAAAAACCCATTCCCACCCTCTCCACCCACAACAAGTCCCACCCACCAAAACAAAGGTTAAAAAAGGGGCAGAAGACGGCACTAAAGGCGGGCCAGGAGTTGTTTGAGGAGCCCCTCCATGCATGCCAGCCAGGCTTCTATTTGTGCCAGCCTTCTAAGAATGCAGCTTTGGAAAGCAGTGTCTGAGGGGGATAGCAGTGAATGAATGGCAGCGGGAAGCTGTCCTGGAACTGTGGCACTGGTGTTGAGCATGGGCTCGAGGAGCTGGGGGGTGGGTGGGACCCTGGGCATTGGCAGTGGCTACTGCCTCCTCCTCCTTCTCCTCGAGGACCACCAGCTGCCTATATTCTGCCCTGATGGCCTCCAACATCTACTGCTTCAGCTAGGATGCTATTTCCTGCAGTGATGGTGGACAAGTAAGAATAGCTATATCAAGAAAGAAAAAAGGAAAATTGTAAACAATGCTCTGGTCAAAACACTTGTTTAAAATCATGTAGCGGTAAAGTAGAAGTACACTTGCTGGTCACCTCAGACCATTCGATTTTGAGGTGATTAGAGTCACAGCCATTATGCACTATGGAGTACAATTATTCTTCTCTCTCCTGTTGTGCTAAATTAATGGAGGCATGCTATCTCAGCTGGATCCCTAGTCATACTGGTTACTGTCTGCAGGTGGGGCAGTTGCACTAGAAAATTATCGTATTCCAATGGCCCTGCACTTCTCCAAAATGCCTTTCAATTTTACCCTGACTACAAGGCAGATGAATAATAAGAATGATACACACCATAGACTATAATAAAAACAATCATGCCTACACCCTGTCTGCCAATAGTAAACGGTGGGAAAAGTGATGTACGGCAGTACAGGGAAAGGTTTAAGGAATGGGATAAATATATAGATTGTATTTGGCACGTTTGTCACAGACTATCCCATCCACAAAAGTCAAGGCACTTACTTGGTCCCACTTTACTCATTTTCCTCATTGCCCTCCTCCACCACACTTTGTAATAATTACTTAAAAAAAAAAAAAAAAACATTTTCTTTGCAGTAAGGAAATTAATTTTAACCTACACCACTGAAGGGTAAGTTAGAGTGGATTAGGCTGGGTAGGTAGAGTAGATGCTCTACTGATCAATTCATCATCATGTGCCTAAGGTTTGGCTAGTAGTGTGAGTCACTGTGGGTGGCAAATGCTGAAAGGGAAAAAGTTGAAGCCTTGTTTGAAAAATATTGAGAGTCATGGGAATAGTCAGAAATAGCACCCAACCCTTTGAACCAAACCCTTGATAAAACCATTCCAAGTAGGTAAAGTAGGTGAGAAGAATGACCCTATCCAGAAGAGCTCCCTTGTTTCTTCATTCAAAGCATTTATCCATTCATCATTGCAAATGTGTTTTTCTAATACTCTTATTCTTCACCTTTGGCTTTTATACACACCAATTAAGCTTTACATTCTCTCATCTAGTCCTTCAACATTTAATACCATTCAAATTCCAAACATGGCTCTCAACAAACCTTTCACCAATGTCCATTTACACAATACCCACCCATATTTCCTTTCACCCATTCATCCATCCAAGAGATCCAATCCACCTGAGGATTTCATTCACCCATCCAGGCAGGTATCTTTTCGCCCGTACCCTTTCACCCACCTAGACAGGCATCCTTTCCCCTGTATACCCCTTCATCCATCCTTCGCCCGCCTATGCACCCTTTCACCCACACATCCTTTCACTCATATTATATTTCACCCATCCTTTCTCCTTCCATCTTTCTTTCAATTTCCCATAAACAAAACACATCATAGTTAAAGTTAATTTTATGAAACTTTGGCCCTCATTTTGATCTCGGCAGGTTACCCCGCTGAGATCCGCACTGACGGTCGACGGAAGCCCACCAGAGTGACAAAACCACCGCCGGCCCTATAATGAAGCTCCCGCTGGGCCAACGGGTGGAAACACTGTTTCTGCCCGCCGGGCCAGTGGGAAACAGAGCCTTAACATTGAGGCTGGTTCCAAATGGAGCTGGCGCCAATGTGGCAGTGCGGTAGGTGCAGCAGCACCTGTCGTGCATTTCACTGCCGTGATCCGGAGAGTGAAATGTGTGACGGGGCTGTGCTTGGGGGCCCCTGCACTGCCCATGCCCAAGTGCATGGGCAGTGCAGGGGCCCCATCGGGGGCCCAAGTACCCATTCCACCAGCCTTTCCCTGGCGGTGTAAACTTCCAGGGAAAGGCTGGCTTGCAGCGCTACCCTGTCGGTTCGGAAACGCTACCACTGCCAGGCTGCCTGGTGGTGGGAGCCTGGTGGTGGCAGCGTTTCCACCATGTTGTTTCCGCCATGGTCATTATAGGGTGGGCAGACCGCCACTACTGCGGTGGTCCACCCGCCACCGTGAGTCTGGCGGTCCATGGACCGCCAGACTCATAATGAGAGCCTTTGTCTGCTGAGTTGCAGAAAGAAGAGGTCATTAATAGAAATACTTAACTCTCGGGGCTACAACACAATACGCCCTTGCACAGAGTATATTACTAATTGTCAATAAGCAAGCAATATGAATTACCACTGCCCACCATTGCTGCTGAAGAGACTCCCACTTCATCCACTGCTGCTGCTGTGTCTGTGCTGGTGCTGTCACTGCTGGCCCTGGCACTGGTGGTCGGTGCAGCTAGAAAAAAATATTACACATTTTTAGACACCAGATATGCCTCCCTCTTGATATTTTTTTTATAGCAAAACACAACCAAAATACATCACAACATTTTGGTTACGGACTTATCTTCCATCAAAATATCAGGTGGGCATTTTGTTGGTTGGCAATTTTTGAAAAGCCAGGTAGTCATGACAAACAACAACTTTTTTGTAATGAAGGGGCAAATAAATTGATGAATCTGAGTTATTCAAGAGAAATTAAACAGTGCAAGAATTGGTCAATTAAGGACATATGGTCTTGGTTGAAATATGCAAGAGGGTGATCCTCCTCATATTTCCAATCGTGGTACATAATCATCAACTGCTGGTATAATATAATAATAATATAATACATACGCAACATTGGACACTTCTTTTCTTTTCTTTTGCTGATTCACATGGAGCAAGAAAAAGAAAGCCTTCTCAACAAAAATGTGTATAATACCTTACTTGGGCATGCAGTCTTCACAGTAGAGTACATGGATTCTCTGAGCCTTACAGTATCGCAAGTCAACAAGATATATAAGGGGAGAGGGAACGCTCACAGACAAAGTAGAAGAAAGGTAGCTAAATTCAGACTAGTACAGACAGACAATTTAAAGTAAAGATACTTGAAATACAGAAAATAAGTAAATAGGATAATGCAGGGACAAGAATAATTTATGAAACATATAAATCAAAGAGAAGTTGGAAATAAAATAGGAGATAGGCACAGTAAAAAGGTAAAATAAATCTAAATGTGGAGCGATAAAAGTTAGGTAAATACTTATTAATATTTCCAACTGGAGGCCTTCCTGGGGATAGCAGAGCCATCTGCCCTGGGACTTGTAGAGTAGGCACCTTCAGCTCCCTTACCTGTCTGACCAGCCATATTCTTGCCCCTGGGTGCTGAATGATGTAAGACATTTAAAAAAAAAAGATTACGGTACAGTTAATAATAATCTCTTCAAAAATATTTTTGAAAGGAAAAGGCAAACACAGTAGCATTGAACTTTTCTAAATCAGAACTCCTGTATAATAATAATACCAGTATTGTAGACCATCCTATTCCACATTTCCGAACCTTATTCCAAATTTCCTAAAATACATTTTGGATTTACTAATAAATTGCAATGGATGATTTCTACATCTTATCTCATTCTCAGTCTCTCAATGCATAGATTGATGTATGCATGCATAACTACACATCACTGGGAAATTGCTTGGCAGTTGTCACTGCAGAAGCTACAAAAAATAAAGGCACAGAGAAGTGAGAGAATGTGCTAACACACTAATACGAATAATAGCTATCACTATGTTAGTGACAGGAGAGGGAACAGGAGAAGTCCCTGCATTACCTCTTAATCAGACCAGGAATGCGCCAACAACAAGTACTATTAGATAGCACCGAGCACCTGTCTAGATGATGATCGCATAATAATTGTAACATAAAGGTAACTTGCCTGCCTGTGAGCAGCGTGCTTGCTATTTGTGAGGAAAATGTCAGCATAGAACACAACTAATAATTAATTATTATTCACCGAGCCCCGCAATCTCCACGCATAACAAGTCCAGCAGATCCGTTTCACAGTCCAGGATATCGGCCGACCTGTAAGTAAGCTTTTGCTGGGTGTGCTGGACCCCAGAGCTGAGGCGCACAGCCTGGCACACCCTCTCTGAGTGTTGCTGGCGCTCCCGGGCCTGGCGTCTGCTGCCAAGGTAGAGGGGAGGTGGCGCTGAACATAAAAGACTAATGTTGCCATCTTCACCTCCAAAAAATGGTTCTGGGCTGCACCCCTTCATGGCAGTACCACCCACAAGAAAGGTGGCTGCCGGTGGTGGAGCCGCTTCCCTACTCTGCCATGGCACTGGGCACTGGGGGGAAGATATAAGAAAGGAAGGAAGGAAAATATAAGAAAGTAAAAAAGTTGCAAAAAGGCACAAAAAATAGGAAAAACTTAAAAAATAAAAACACAAAGAGACAAGGTAAGAAAGTAAGGAAAAATTAGGGGAAAATAAGTTTTAGAAGTTTTAGAAGTGTAGGATGGGAAAGATTGAAGAGGGATAAAAGTAGGCCCCAGCACCATAAGAAAGCAAAAATCAAGATGGCCGCGTCCATGAGGCCAGCATTGTGCCTTTCGGGCGAGAATTCCATCCCACTTTGCACTGCCAGAGACATTAAACGTCAGGCAATCTGTTGCAGCAAGAAACTCTGCTCGCTTGTGGAACTCAACAAAGCACAACAGAGTTTTTTTTTCCTTTTTGCGGAAATCCGCGTAGTGTGACTACGCAACCTCCACCCAGGCCTAAGTACAACACACTGGCTACAGGACAAGCCAGATACTTTATTGCTAGCATGCTGAGCTCTGGCCATTGGTGGATTTTCAATATCAATACATAGACATATTTTGGCTCATTCAGATACTTCTGGAACATCCTCTAAATGGTTACTAGTGCTGCAGCTTGCTCAACCTCTTTTGCCTTCATCTCTGCACTGGACTTAAGACCTACCCCTTGAAACCAAGCCAATGCAGAGGTTGGGTCTGATTCTTCTGTTTCTGTTGTTACTGGTGTTCTTGTTGCTGGTATAGGCTGCTGTGAGACAAGACAGCCAGTACAAGACAAGTTGGTATGATGATTTTTCTTTAGTGCTCGCAATATTTGCATTAGTTTTGAGTAAAGTGAGTTTTGGAAGACAAGCCGCAAGACTTTGTCAGCCGCTGTGCGTGTAAGTGTGACATCACTAGGTCCACTTGGGATATCTTGGTTGGTGAAAAGAGCGGCGTACAGATTGGTTCACGGGCGTAAAGCGTTATTGGTCAGGGAGAGATAGAGAAGGGGAATAAAATGTATTTAAAGCCACAAAAATTACATTTTTCAAAGCCTTAAAAAGTGCAATTAGGGGAGATGCATTAATTCCGGTTACAGTAGAAGAAACAATCCTTCCAGAGGGAACGCCTGCCTACATTGTATTCGAAGAAAAAGGTGCTGCACCAAGTCTATGGTTAAAACAATGGTGCAAGATAACAGAAAAGGAAGGGAGCTTAGCTTTCCCTGTCCATGGGACCTTTAATCTAAGAGTAATAGAAAACTTGAGGAGGATACTATATGATTAAAAACCTCCTCCTAGACCTTTCTAATTTGAAGCCTTAACTATTTGGGAACTGGTAGCCAGACAACAGCTGCAACAGAAATTTGAGAGGAGAATGAGGAAAGCTGAAAAGACATTATCAGAGGTGGTATAGGATAGTGAGCAGAAACTATGGAGAACTTAGACCTTGCAGGGAATTAAGATGTTTCCTGCTATAACACAAGGGTAAGATAGTGGGGTTAAGCAGAAGAGAAAAAACAAAAAACAGTCCGAAGAAAGGGAGTCAAAGAATGAGGAGAATAATTTTTTTTTAACATGCGATGAAGATTCAAATGATTATGAATTCATACTGCAATTATTAAGAAATCATCCTCCACCATATGTGTCACATAAAACAGGTCCTAGCACTAGTACAAATCCAACTGCTCCAGTGTCAGTGGAGGTAGTGCAGAGCCAGGTGCAGGATAGTTGTACTATTCCTACTATCTCTACATTTCAGACACCTTTGCCACAAATTGAAATGCCCAAAATCTACCCTGATGTGCCTACTGTAAGGTAGCACCGGGTATAATAGTTCCAACCAGATGGACTTCCCAAATGAGGCAGGTTTGTCAACAGCCAACCTTGATCCAAATGGATCCTACACCTAATTTAATATCTCCTTTGCAGCCACAGGCATTACCAAGGTATACCCTATAACAATGACCTAAACAAATTCACCCATCTTTACAGAACAGAATATGGGAGTGACCTACTCCAAGGATCAGATTGCTCAACCAAATCCAGATGCTTTATCAGTGCCTGTTACTTCTGGCCCTGTTGTGACATTGTTCACAAAGGGAAAAACAAAGGAAATATACAGAATGCCTTAAATCTGAATACAGAGATGGAAAGGTTCAATGTGAATGCAGGAAACATGACCCCCTGGAGCCTGATATTTGATCTGACAGGTCCGTTGGTCGATTTGAGTCAATCCAAGATTCCTCAGAGTAATTCTGAGCAATCTGAGATAAATACCAATCCCATTTTGATGACTCCTGAAACACCAATTCTAGCCTTGCAACATGTACCTAATATGGGCAATGATGTCCTTTCATTGAAAGGGCTGTCAGCTCAGAAATCGGCTGAGTGACTGGAAAGGCTAAGCAGTGCAAAGGAAGATTCAAGTGAAGAAAGCCCAATAAACATGACCCGGCTTAAATCAGAAATGGTGGAACTAATTGAGTAAACACTTGACTTGAATAGAATTGATTCATGCAATGAAAACAAATTAGGCTAACTGTGTAAAATAATCACTAACAAAGCATGATTAGTACACCAGAGACTGGCAGATATAGCTGAGAAATACGACATAGAGATTGAGAAAACCAAGCATTTGAAACAAAGTTACAGGCTAGAATTCAAATCCAAAGATATAGAAAACATGAGAATACCCGGAACGAAAACTCATATCAAAGAATTGATTCACAGCATACAAATGTGGGGAGGTTTGGACAAATGGGAAGGCAGATGGGTAAAGAAAAGAGAAAGAGGGAGTCTACAAGTCAAGCTAATAGTGTACAACAGACTGAAGATCAAGTAAGAATATTACCTATGAGAGAAATTCCTAGAGGGAATTTTGTTCACATTCCTCGGAGCAGAAGTGATATTTTGTCATTTACAAATGACTACCCGAGATTGAGAGAGAAACCAGTGGAATGGAACCAGGAAACAGATAGGCTAGTTAAACTTGCTAAATGCCTGTGGGAAGACTTAGACACCTTACTAGAGATTGTGGTTCCAGCTGACCTGTGGGTGGAATGTAAAAAGAGTGTTGACTGGCCAATAAGTGAGCCCCCAAGAGATCTAACAACTGGTGCACCTTCCTCTGAGGTAATGAAGTATTACTATAAGGTGACTGAATTTTTGAAAACAAGAATTTCTCTCGAAAATATTGATTGGCAGAGCATTGACAGGACAGCTCAGGAAGCCAAAGAAACCACACATGCTTATTATGAAAGGTTGCTACAGGCATTCAAATATTACAGTGGTACAGTGACAATCGAGCCTAAGGATATGATCCATTTTGTGTTTAGATTTTTTGAAGGACTGAGACCTGAAATTGGCCAAATGATTAAAAGTCGTTTGATTTGCTGTCAAGCAAAGCCGATTAATGAGGTGCTGCAGTACGCTAAATACTGCAGTGATGGGATTGAATTGAAACAGAGAAAGTTGAATGAGAAGGCAATGGTGATGCAGATTAAAGCGGCACGATGGGGAATGCAGGGAGTTTTCCCAACGCAGCAACAGGGAAACACACTCCTCCAGAATCAAGCACGGGTTAGAGGTTGTGGTGGACATATGAATGTGAATCGTGGTCCTGATTTAAATACTTTGGTTTCTCAGAGTGATGTGCAGGGAAAAAAAGAATGTTACTGTGTCATGCTTGCGGCAGCCTTGGGCATTGGAAATGGGAGCCTCCGATGCTAGGACAGGAAGGTGTTGTTATGCAGTTGAATGAAACCAATCCTTTTGTGAATACGAGCGGACCTAGAATTAGATTAAATTTGAATGCCCAGAGAAATCTGAACCAGATGCACTTTTTCAACCTATGCAACAAATTAAAATGCCACGTTTTCAGACAGAGCCCATGTCATCTCAAGTCCAAATGGTGCCCATGCAACAATTTCAGATAACTCAGGCTCCAATAGCACAGCAACAGATGATGCTTCCTCAGCAGGGTGCTGACCAAAGGTATAACACCAGTGATAACACAGTACATCAGTATCCATTACACAGTGAGGATGAGTCAAATGATGGTAGATTGAGTGAGAGTTCGGATGAGGAAGAATGCATGTTAGAGGCTTCATTAGAAGTAGATCAAAAGGTTCCTTATGTAAAGGGTACAGCAATGGGTTACAAGGTCTCATTTCTAGTGGATACAGGATCTACCTGTTCCACTGTAAGAACTACATAAGTTCCTAGTGTTCCTCTTTCTGGGAGAACAGTGCAAATTGTAGGAGTAGCAAATCAGTATCTTGACAAATCCAATTACAAAGCCAGCCCCAGATGAAATCGGGAATTTCAAAGGCATGGTTTGTGATTCGATCCCACTTTCTTTATTGGGAACAGATTTGCTTTGCAAAACAAGGTGCTCCATTACATGTTCTGATAGAGGGATTGCTATTCAAACTAATAGTGATGATGAAGAAGACCATTCTGACAAAGCTGATTGGAATGCAACAAATGAAGAATACCCATTGATCAGTTTCTGTCCTGTTTTTACACAGTGTGACCTTCTCCTAGATTTTTAGGATACTGTTAAATTAAAAGTGGGGGATCTTTCAGGGAAATATATTGGATTAATTGAAGGAGTTGAACCAGTCATGGTCCAAATCAAACCAAATTTAGTTTTTCCCCAGATTCCTTAATATTCCATGACACAAGACGCTATTGAAGGGATTACACCTTTAATTTCAGACTTTGTGGAACAGGGTTATCTGAAGGAATAGTCAATGAGATACTGAAAAAGAACCTGGAGTCATTGGAATTGCCATGTCAGTCGGCTCTGGTACAATACATTGATGATTTATTAATTGCTTCAACGACAGAGGAAGCCTGCAAACAGGATACCATTGCATTGCTAAATCATTGGGTGAGAACGGACACAACTTGTCCTGAGCTAAATTACAGTACTGTCAAAAGGAAGTAAAATATTTGAGACATCAAATTTTGAAAGGAGCAAGGAAGATTACTAAAGACAGGGTGGCAACCATACTACAAATGAATCCCCCTACTACTCAGAGAGGTGTCAGGGTGTTTCTGGGAATGGTGAGTTACTGTTGACAGTGGATTCCACATTTTTCACTCGATTCAAAGCTCTTGCAGAGACTCACTCACATAGAGATTTCTGACCCTCTAGAGTTTGATGAAGCCTGTATGAAAGCACTCACTGAATTGAGAGAAAGTCTGTGCAGAGGTCTAGCTCTGGGTATGCCTGACTACATAAAACCATTCATGTTGTTTTACCATGAACGTAATATATGTCCTCTCTCCGTTTTAACACAGGTACATGGTGGGGTAAACAGCCCACTAGCATATTTTTCAGCTACTTTGCATCCAGTTGCAGCAGCTTTACCCAGCTGCTTGTGAACTGTGGCTGTGGTTTGATTGAATCTCACTCAGAGTGAGAGCATACTTATGGGACATCCTTCAGGTGTTTTGGTCCCTCATTCCACTGACTTTTTTTTACCCCTACAAGGAGACAATACCTGACAAATGCTAGACTGACCCAATATGAGACTTTGGTTTTGGTCTAACCAAATGTGACTTTGAAAAGGTGTACAGTGCTTAACCCAGCAACTTTACTTCAAATGAAAATGATGAATTTGATAAACTGAATGAAGTTGAGCATGCCTGTCTGGAAGTTACTGAATTGTTCACAAAACCTAGACCCGATATTCAAGATATTAAATTGGAAGAAAATGATAGGGACATGTTTGTTGATGATTCCTGCTTAAGAGACAGTAAGGGAACCTTGAAAGCTGGAAATAGCAGAATTAATTGTTCTTACTAGGGCATGCCAAGCTTTGCTCAACTTAAAGTTACTGTTTACAAAGACAGTCAGTATGGATTTGGAATTGTTCATGACTTCAGCCAATTGTGGTCGCAAAGAGGTTTCATGACCTCTTCAGGATCACCAGTAAGAAACGGTGATAGAATTTGTGATCTATTACAAGCTTTACAATTGCCTGAAAAAATTGCCGTGGTGAAACACAGTGCACACCAGAAATCGCAATATTTTGTGTCAATGAAAAATGCATATGTAGATCAATTCGCAAGATTTTGCGCATTGAGCTGTATATCCATCAGAGTAAGGTGGGAGGTGATAAAGGAAGAACAAGTCAGCACAAGTTATGCTTTAACAGTTGTTGATACCCGGGAAGAGATCAAAAGCTTCAAGAAAGGGTTTCTAGTGAAGACAAAAAGTCCTGGATCAAATCAAAATGTGTACAACAGGAAGATGACATCTGGGTGTCCGAGGAGAGGCAAGTGGTTTTGCCAAACTGTTTATTAACATAGATGGCCAGATCCTATCATGGTCAAGCAGATGTTGGGAGAGATGCAATGATTCATACATTTAAACAAAGTTGGTTCAACCCAAAGTTTAGACAGGCTGCAGAAGCAGTTTGTCGCAGATGTATCATCTAGAACGAATGAATGTAGGTAAAAGAACCGTGGCTAATATGAGTCACATTGGTAGGGCTAGAGGTCCTTTCAACAGAATGCAAATGGATTTCATTGAAATGCCTGCATGTGAAGGATTGAAGTACGTGTTTGTACTGTATTTGTATGTATGTATTTCGTATTTATAAAGAGCATTCTGGCCCTAGCATCGAAGCGCCAAACAACAGTGAGTAGAGTGACCAAAGGAGAGACAGAAAATCAAGGGAATTAGATTAGTGAGGAAAAAGCCAGTTCTTTAGTTGCTTCCTAAAGGAAAAAATATATATTCCTTCCTGATCGTCATGGGGAGCAAATTCCATGCTTTCCATAATTGTCTGTATGTTCAGTCACTGGACTGAAGCTTACCCTACATATAGAAATAATAGCCTCACAGTAGCACAACTCCTGCTCAGTGAGTTAATACCACATTTTGGATTTCTGGTCTCTTAGGAGTCAGATAGGGGAAGCCCTTTCAATAATGAAGTGACAAAATTGCTATGTTCAGCCTTAAACATTAAGCAGAAGTTGCATTGTTGCTATCGCCCAGAAGCATCAGGACTTGTGGATCAAATGAGTGGTACCTTAAAATCAAGACTTGCAAAAATATGTGCCTCCACAGACTTGAAATGGCCAGATGCCTTAACTCTAGTCCAAATGAGCATGAGGAATACCCCTGACAAAAGAACTGGACTGTCCCCACACAAGATCCTCATGGGCAGAGCGAGGGGACTACCTGCAGTTACTGCAAATGCTTTTGTCAATATAACAGATTATATGGTGCTGGATTACTGCAAAGGTCTGGCTGATGTGGTTCACTTTTTCTCTCATCAGGTGGAAACTACAGCTGTGCTGCCATCTCAGGAGCAGTGCCACAACCTGAGAGCTGGCAATTGGATTGTGATCTGCAAGCATGTGAGGAAAACTTGCTTGGAGACCAGGTGGAAGGGACCTTATCAGGTAGTGCTGGATACTACTACCGCTGTGAAATGTGCTGGAGTCCCAAACTGGGTGCATGCTAGCCACCCTCAAAGAGTGCCATGCCCGCCGGATGATGAAGACAAACTGTTGAGAGCACCAACAGTAACCAAACAAACTCCAGAAGGGGAGACAAAAGTCAGAGAATGCCAGCAAACATCAGAGTGAATGGAAGAGAATGCAAGTAATCCTGTGAGAGACTAAACAGAAGATTCCCAGGAAATTGACGTGGAGTCAGTAACCCCAGAACCAGCAGGAGAACCTAATCAGGGTGAAGCACCCAACAGGTTCAGGTTAAGGAGTTGAGTCGGACCAAAAGCAACCAGATCTGATTCTTTCTGACCTTGAAAAGGTATATCCAGCCAGAATCAAAACGCAAATAAGAAATTGAAGATTACAGTCCCAGCACTAAAGGGAACCTTGTCAAGAGGGGCATTGAAGGGGGACAAGTTGCCAAAATTGCAATCTAAGAAAAATTGACTTAACTAACCTGTCTACAGTGGATCAGGAAGTAGACACCCCAAGAAAAGAAGATTTGAGTGATGGAGAATTAAGTGGAGACCAAAAACTGAAAAGACAAAGAGTCGCAAACAAAAGGTACTCAGGTCCTGGATGGGTAAATGCTACAACCAATGATTGGTAACATGAATTTTTGTCATTTTGTTTTGATCGAGAGGTTCCGGATCAATACTTTTACAGGTGAAGTAACTCCATGAACTGAACTTTGAAACTTTTAACAAAACCAAGAAGGGAGATGATTCAATAACCGGAAAAGACTTTGAAATCTGATTTTCACAACAGCTACTGATTTTGACAACCAGTTTCAGATATATTTTTCCTAACTTGCACACTTTTCCTTTTTGTTTTTGTTTTGTTTTTGGTTGCATAGAATAATATATATATATATATATATATATATATATATATATATATATATATATATATATATATATATATATATATATATATATATATATATATATATATATATATTTCAGTTTTGGCTTCTGCCTTCTTTACAGATCATGAGTAATAATAATAACCAGGCTAAAAGCAATAAGTGTTGTAAATACATGGGTGCTAGCCTAGCAACTCTATGTATAATAGCATGTGTCTTATTAGTCATAGGTATGAGTGTACATAGTGCAAATTAAACAGATAACATGGTTCATGTAGAGACATCTACACTTGCAGAACTATATAGATATGAACAAGATGAGAAATACTTCTAGACAATTCAAGGGGAGAGCTTTCCTCTAACGTCTTCTATCGTCTGCTTTATGAATATGTTGATACAATGAATGTGAGAAAATGTTATTTCTGTACGCAAATTCCTAACTGAAGTAGGAATAACATTACAGCTTGCCACTAACAAATGAAATTAGTTGCAGTCTATTACTAACAACGCTTCATAACCAGGAATATATACAATATTTCTACTCTAACATGGATGTTGTATTTTCCTTTGTCCCAGTTAACCCACATTTAAGTAAAGTGACTAAGGAAAATAACAAAGATATTGTATGGGGTTTCTTTGAACCTACACTAACATTTGGAACTGCTTATGCACATCACAATAACTTCAGCTGCTTGCTTTAGCCTGTAGAAAAATCCTTTTTAGATCACACAGATGACCGGAGAAGAGCTTTAAAGGAGAAACTAGAGAAAGGTGCAACAGAAAAGGCTTGTAAGGATAGTTATAGCTTTAATGATCCCAAAGCTTTAGGAAGGCTTGCGCTAGACTATAAACATGTAGAAAAACTATGCTTCTATAGACATCAATCTGGAACTGACACAATATTTGTGGGAACGAGAGAGTGCAGACTTGTATTGCTTTTAAGGAATATATGGAGCTTTATGTTGAAAGGACAAGACCCAGCTATACCAGAGGTTTACTATACATGTGGACAAAATGCTTACTAGCGTCTTCCACAGGGATAGTATAGTACTTGTTACTTAGGGGTGATTTTCCTTAAGATTTATGAAATTGAGAAAATTGATGAGACTCAGCAAATGAATGAAATGCAATGAAACAGACAAAAGAGAGCTTTTTATACTTGTATAATTGGAGACATATTTGGTGAAATTATCCCTTCAGTGCGAGTGGTCTTAAATTTAGTGAAAATTCGAAAATTGTCCACCATAGTGGATAATATGCTGACTAGTTTTTCTGGAGCCATTATTTTAATGGACAATGAATTGGCTATGCATTGCTCAATGGTTCTCCAGAACCGTTGTGCGCTAAACATCCTCTTAGCGAAAAAAGGCAGAGTCTGTAAATTGCTTAAATCACAACATTGCTGTACCTATATACCGGATAACAGTAAAGGAGATAAAACCTTTATTAGTAACCTGCCTAACATAAATTCAGATTTAAAGGTTCTGAAAGAACCAAGGGTGTGGGAAAAAGTTGGCAAAGGATTTACTGTTGTAGGAAACTGGTATTGCAACCTTGGATGTAGTATCATTGGGAAAATGTTGACCCCCCTATACTAATCATTAGACATGTATCATCTGCATAATGGGGATTTACAAATTGTATATTTGGTTTAAAAGAAAAAGAGGAGACAATGATCAGAGGAAGGAAGAAGTTGAAATGGAATGTGTAAGCAGCAGATTTTTTGATCAATGCAAGAGAACTAGAAGTAATAACAGACGTCATGCAGAAACGACATTTTAGACTAATCTGAACTTTTATAAATTAATTCAAAGGAAATGTGTGACGACACATTTAGTTTTCAGGGGAGGGGTTGTGAGTGCTTCAGTTATCTGTTTAATACATATTTCAATGTTTATTGATCAAAACTAATATGCAGTAGTCAGTACCAATAAAACTCTAAAGTTGGTAAAATGTGCCCACCATAGGTGGTAAACATACCGTGTGAAACGCGCTAATAAACATTTAAGGGGTCATTACAACCCTGGCGGACGGTGTTAAAGCGGCGGTAAGACCGCAAACAGGCCAGCGGA
This sequence comes from Pleurodeles waltl, assembly GCF_031143425.1. Lineage (NCBI taxonomy): Eukaryota > Metazoa > Chordata > Amphibia > Caudata > Salamandridae > Pleurodeles > Pleurodeles waltl. The sequence goes on from NC_090450.1 coordinate 964,259,382, forward strand.
AAAAAAAAGGGAATTTTGACCATGGCGGAAACCATCAACAAAGACAGCCACTTTAACACTCCGACCGCCACGGCGGTACAGACAAGCAGCGCGGTGGTCACCGCCAACAGACAGACGGGAGACAAAGTACCACCCACAGTATCACAACCTACCAATCCTCCACCTTTTCCGGGGCGGATTCACAGTGGATAACAACACAGCGGAAACATCCATTTCAATGGAAAAACGCTCACCTCCACACACTCCACGAGGAATGAGGGCACCATGGAGCCGGAATTCCAAATACTCCCTGCAATAGTCTTCCTGCTTCTGTACGATCATCATCAACGCCGGCGCCGAAGACAACGGTGAGTACTGTACCTACGAAATAGGGGAGGGGAGAGGCAAAAGACAGGGACACACACACGCAAAACCCCACCCCCACCTCGACCCTCACCCCCTACTACACACACACCAATGCATATACAAACATAACAGTAACAACCCCAAAACCCCCCGGAAGAATGCAAAGACAAAAGGAAATGAGTGCAACCATTGTAATGTATCAAAATACAGTAACCAAATATACACATATATATATATACACATTCAACAAAATCTACATCATGATTAGTAGTGCAGGTATGCACCATTCAATGTCCGTAGACCACTGGGCCCAAAATGCATGGGCGAGGCCCACATCAGATACCTGAGCAAAACGGAGAGAACACTGCAGGGGCATCAGATTGAAATACAACAGGCACCTCAGGGGGAACGGAAGAGGGGCACCTCAGCCGGATGACAGCACCACGCCAGATCCACGAGGGGGCTCCATGCCCATTGATGTATCCTGGGGAGTGCAAAGCCACAGTCTCTCAAGTCTCTACAGTGGGTGGTTTGCCCACTGTACCATCCTGGGGAGTGCAAAGCCACAGTCTCTCAAGTCTCTACAGTGGGTGGTTTGCCCACTGTTCCATCCTGGGGAGTGCAAAGCCACAGTCTCTCAAGTCTCTACAGTGGGTGGGTTGCCCACTGTTCCATCCTGGGGAGTGCAAAGCCACAGTCTCTCAAGTCTCTACAGTGGGTAGTGTGCCCACTATTCAATCCTGGGGAGTGCAAAGCCACAGTCTCTCAAGTGGATGACAGTCTCCACTGGTTCTGGAGGGGGACTGGTGCCCAGAGTGCATCATCCTGTTAAGGATTGAGGTAGTGGATGCTGTTCTCCACTGGTTCTGGAGGGGGACTGGTGCCCAGAGTGCATCACTCTCCCTGTGACGGTCCCAGTTCTGTCACTGCCCCTGCCGCACATGGGCTAGAGGTGCTTGAGTTGGCGGTGCTTGCCCTGTTCAGCGGTGCTTGCCATGGCGGTCTTTGCCCTGTTCAGCGGTGCTTGAGTGTGCAGTTTCTGACCTGTTCAGCAGTGCTTTCCCTGTTCAGCAGTGCTTGCCATGGTGGTCTTTGCCCTCTTCAGCGGTGCTTGAGTGTGCAGTTTCTGACCTGTTCAGCAGTGCTTGCCCTGTTCAGCGGTCTTTGCCCTGTTCAGCGGTGCTTGAGTGTGCAGTTTCTGACCTGTTCAGCAGTGCTTTCCCTGTTCAGCGGTGCTTGCCATGGCGGTCTTTGCCTTGTTCAGTGGTGCTTGCCATAGCGGTCTTTGCCCTGTTCAGCGGTGCTTGCCCTGTTCAGCGCTGCTTAACTTTGCTGTCTCTGACCTGTGCAGCGGTGTTTGCCATGGCGGTCCCTCATTGCCCAGCGGGGCTGTGGCTGCCGGGGCCCTCCTGGGCACTGACTCTGGCGGTGGTCTCCTGACCAGTGACGACGGGACTGCCCTCCTGGGCACTGACTCTGGCGGTGGTCTCCTGACCAGTGACGATGGGACTGCCCTCCCGGGCCCTGACTCTGGCGGTGGTCTCCTGACCAGTGACGACGGGACTGCCCTCCTGGCCACTGACTCTGGCGGTGATCTTCTGACCAGTGACGATCGGGCTGGTGGGGGCCTCCTGGGCAGCGGGGATGATGGCGGCCTTCTCCGCCGTGCTGCTCTTCCCAGACTTTGGCGCTTTTTTCTGCCCCTTCCCCACCTTGGGAGAAGTCACAGCTGACTCGACACTCCCCCCGGGACCCTTGTGAGCGGCTTTGCCGGCTGGAGTCTTCCCCCTATCCCGTCGGGCACTGTCCAACTTCTGCTGCTTCACAGGGGGGGGACTGGCTGTGCTTTAACTCCGTGTCACACTGGCTGCCCTGGTGCCCGGTGCACTCCACATACCTCTAACAGGCACCACTGGTACCGGAGATTTTTTGCCTGAGGTGCTAGTACGGGAGCTATGAATTGGAGGGGGGGGTGGTGGGAAAGAGGTCAACGTTGCTCAGGAAAAAGTTTCTGACGAACACTGGGACGGGTAGCTGGATGGGGTCTGGGAGTGGAGGAAGAGGAGGTAGTTGTAGGAGGTGTAACTTTTGATGATTTGGGTGCAGGTGCATGTTCTGGAGGCTGTCGTGAGGTGGATGGATGTTGGGTGTGTGTATGCCCGCGTTTGTGTACTTTGGGAGGGGGCGTCACAGACACACTGGGAGAGGACACAGGGGACGTGTAAATGGGAGTCGGGGTGGTGAGTGCAGGTGAGCGGGGTGTGGTGGTGGGTGTGCTGGTGCGGGTCCTAGTGGCTGTAGTGGTAGTGCATGCAGGTGAGAGTGTAGACGACACTGGGAGGGAGGAGGGAGACTATGAGGAGGGGGACACAGTGGAGGCAGTGGATGTTGCTGTGTCTGTATGTGGATGATGCTTGTGTGAGTGCCTGTGGGATGTGTGGTACCTATGTTTGACTGAGCTTCCCTTGTGTGTTGAGGTGTGTGCAGGCTGGTCTGATGGTGTGCTTGGGATAGGCTGGGGTACAGGGGATTAGGTCTGGGTAGAGGAAGTTGGAGGGGGGAGGCTAGACACAGGGACAATGGATGCCATCAGTGCTGAGGCCAGAGATTGCAGGGTTCGATGATGGGCAGCCTGACCAGAATAAATGCCATCCAGGAATGCATTAGTGTGTTGCAACTCCCTTTCTACACCATAGATGGCATTCACAATGGTAGACTGTCCAACAGTGAGTGACCTGAGGAGGTCAATGGCCTCCTCACTGAGGGCAGCAGAGGTGACAGGGGCAGGGGCTGAGGTGCCTTGTGCGAAGGTGATGCCCACCCTCCTGGGTGAGCAGGCACGGGGCGAAGGCTGAGGGGCTGCTGGGAGGGTGGTGCTGGTAGGGGAGGTGGCGGCTGTACCTGTAGAAGTGGGGGGCACAGATTTTGCCGCCACCACAAGGGAGCTCCCATCGGAGGACGAGTCCGTGTCGCCGGTTGCTGATCTGACTGCCGTGAAGCTCCCCTCGCCCTCCGTCCCACTGGTGTATTCAGAGTCCGTGGTGTGGCCCTCCATGGCCATGTGGGATGCAGCTCCCTCGTCCTCCGGTGCCACTGTACCTCCGCCTGATGATGCTGATGCACAAAAGAACAGGGAGAGCAATAAAAGGGGGGGGGGACAGAAGAAAGTCAGGTTGAGTGCATGGCTTACCGCTACCGTTGGCGGACAATACAGACACAGCAGCCCCCTGCACTACGCCGCGCTGTTGGGCTCTACTGATGCAGTTCCTGGGATATGGCCTACATGGCTATGGTGGACATCAGCACACATAGATGACACAGGGGCATGTATACCTGTACTTGGCACTCTACAGAGGTGTGGTGGAGTGCCACATGGCCTGCATTACGGAGGGGCCTAGCCTACGGAACTCGCCCTGGCCTAGGGAAACCCACAGCCCTCCTCCCCCACCCAGACACCTTCACTGCACGCAAAGTCCGCAGAATGATGTTGTACTCACCCCCTTGTGTCTGCTGTGATGCCCTCAAGCGCCCATCCAACTCAGGGTAGGCCACCGCCAGGATCCGGAACATCAGGGGGGTCATGGTGAGACGGGCACCCCTCCCACGTTTGGAGGCCATCCCCAGCTGAGCCTCCGCCGTCTTCTTGCTCCAGCGGCGAATGTCCTCCCATCTTTTATGGCAGTGGGTGCTCTGTCTCTGGTGGACAGCCTGGGTCCGGACGTCCTTGGCGATGTCACGCCAAATAGCCTTCTTCTGGTGGACGCTGACCTACATGACATGTACAGGGGAAGAATAGAAGTCATTACCAACTGCACCGTCGAAGTGATTGGCCCACATCCCTGTCCTTGCCATGTGGCACATGCATTCACAGTCCTTCATGCTCGTAGAACTCTGCCCCCTTCCTTCTTACAACCAGCCCTCTCCACTCAGGCATAGCCCATACAACTTGCACCCTATGTACTCACCTGTTGGTCTGGAGGACCGTAGAGTAGCGTGTACTGGAGAGGACCCCGTTCACGAGCTTCTCCAACTCCTGTGCAGTGAAGGCAGGGGCCCTTTCCCCAGACGCACAAGCCATTGTCTCTTCCAGACCGAGGTCACAGCAGCACTTGCAGTATAGGTCCTCTCCTGTCGAAGATCAGATATCGAGTGATTGAACAGATAGAAAATGGCGGTGACGTCCGCGGCGGTGCGTATCATCACCGCCGGCGCACTTCGTCATTGGCTCCTGGGACCCATAGGGTCCAATGTTAACCAATGCAGCATTGCGCAGCGGTCTTTGACCGCCTACCGCGACGGTGTACAACGCCAGCGCAGTTACCTCACATCCCATTGTCCCAGTTTAGAGGTCAGGCAGCCGCCATTTCAGGGGCCCACATGGCTTTATTTTCAACTGCATCACACATACCTAGGCCTGGACTCAACACACATACAGACAACTTTTTGGATTATGTTTCGTGTTCTGTGTAGCTGTGGGTGCATACCTCTGAGTAGCTTGACTCTGTGGTCGCTGTTGTCCTTCCTAGGCACCGTCAGCTGGGACATGTGAGGAGATGGCGGAATCCTCCGGTGTACCGACCGCTGGTGGACCTGTTGACAATGGAGGAGCGACATTTAATCATCACCTACAGGTTTGACCGTGCCACAATCCAGAAACTGTGTGCCCAGTTGGAGCCTGACCTGATGTCAGCAATCCGCCATCCCACAGGAATCCCCCCTCAAGTGCAGGTGCTGTCAGTGCTCCATTTCCTTGCAAGTGGGTCTTTCCGAACAACAGTGGCCATGGCATCAGGGATGTCCCAGCCTGTGTTTTGCAACGTGTTGTCCAGAGTGTTGTCTGCCCTGCTGAAACACATGAGGAGCTACATAGTTTTCCCTCAGGTGGAGGATTTGGCTACTGTTAAAGGTGACTTCTATGCCCTTGGACATATCCCCAACATCATAGGTGCCATTGATGGGACCCATGTAGCTCTGGTCCCTCCCCCCCCAGGATTGAACAGGTGTACAGGAACCGGAAGAGTTATCATTCGATGAACGTACAGATGGTATGTTTGGCAGACCAGTACATCTCCCAGGTAAATGCTATGTTCCCTGGCTCTGTGCATGACGCATACATCCTGCGGAATAGCAGCATCCCTTATGTGATGGGTCAACTCCAGAGGCACCGTGTGTGGCTATTAGGGGACTCTGGTTACCCCAACCTGTCATGGCTACTGACCCCAGAGAGGAATCCCAGGACCAGGGCAGAGGAACGCTACAATGAGGCCCATGGGCGGACTATGAGGGTGATCGAATGCACCTTCGGCCTCCTGAAGGCCAGGTTCAGGTGCCTCCATATGACAGGTGGTTCCCTATTCTACTCACCAAGGAAGGTGTGCCAGATCATCATTGCCTGCTGTATGCTTCACAATCTTGCTTTGCGACGCCAGGTGCCTTTTCTGCAGGAGGATGGTCCAGATGATGGTGTTGTGGCAGCTGTGGAGACTGTGGACAGTGATGAGGAGGAAGCAGAGGAAGAAGACATTGACAACAGGGACTCAGTCATCCAGCAATGTTTCCAGTGACACACAGGTGTGAACACATTCTTGCCTTCTAGAAGTACTTTCACACTTCTACCTTTATCCTGTCTGCCTATTTCAAGCAGTATTTAGTAACTGAGTTGTACATATCCATTACGGTTTCACAGGTGTGGTTACCAACGTGTGTCATCTGCTTGCATCCTTCATGGACTTGTGATGTGTGACATAGGTATGTTGACATTACATTTTTAAACGCATTTTGTCACTGTCATTGCTAATACACATTTTCAAAATCACAGACTGACTCAAGATTGTTTTGTGCTTCAAGGGTGTTTATTGAAGTGCTAACTATTGGAGGAGGTGGTAAAATGGTGATGGGTGATGGTGGAGGAATGTCCATGGCAGAGTCCAGTCTATTAGTCTCACAGGTGCACTGCCCATATGGGCATAGGAAGTGGAGCTGGGGCAGTTCGAATATGGAGAGGGTAACAAAGTGGGACAGTGGGATGACAATCAGGGTGGTCTCATTTCTTGGCGGGGGTCTTGCCATCGTGCTCTATCCTGTTCCTGGATCTCAGGGACCGCTTGCGGGTGGTTCTCTGTCTGCAGGGGTTGGGGTGCTGGTGTGGTGGTCCTGTGGCGGGCTCGTCCTGTCCACTAGCGCTGGCGGAGGTGGTGGGCAGTTCATCGTCCATGCTAGTGTCAGGGGCCCCATGGAGTGCAATGGTGTCCCTCATGGTGTTCTGTATGTCCTTCAGCACCCCTACGATGGTGCCCAGGGCGGAGCTGATGGTTCTGAGTTCCTCCATGAACCCCAAATACTGTTCCTCCTGCAGGCGCGGGGTCTCCTGAAACTTGGCCAGGACTGTAGCCGTCATCTCCTGGGAGTGGTGGTATGCTCCCATGATGGAGGAGAGGGCCTCGTGGAGAGTGGGTTCCCTTGGCCTGTCCGCCCCCTGTTGCACAGCAGCCCTCCCAGTTCCCCTGTTTTCCTGGGCCTCCGTCCCCTGGACCGTGTGCCCTCTACCACTGCCCCCAGGTCCCTGTTGTTGTTGGGGTGGTGGGTTATCCTGGGTTCCCTGTAGTGGTGGACACACAGCTGATTGACGTGTCCTGGGTACGGAGGTATGGGCCCGCTGGGTGGGTGCTGTGCTGGTGTTTCCAGAGGGGGGAAGGTCAGTGTTGGGCTGTGCCTGTGCGAGGGGAACCGACTGTCCAGAGGACCACGATGGTCCGGGCTGGTCATCAGGATCCAGTTGGCTAGAGCTGCTGTCATCACTGTGGGCCTCTTCTGTGGGTGGGGTAGAGATGTCTGGACCCTCCTGTCTGGTGACGTTGGGTAGTGGTCCTACAGGGGTATAAAAGCATGATTATTGCATCTGTGTGTGTCATGGTGTGCAATGGGTGGGTGAGCGTGTACCCCAGTGCTAGCATTCCTGTGTGGGGGCTTGTGTGATGATGGTTGGGGGGGTGTTATGGGTATGTGCTGTGGGCATGCTTTAGTGAGGGGTGACCATGCTTTGTGGTGTCATGCAGGGCTTGGTGTTGGGATGGGTGGTTTGTGTTATTAGTACATTAGTGAGGAGTTGGAGTGATAGGGGAGGGGGTGAGGGTGGGGGTGTGTGATAGCATGCAGGTAGGGTGGGGGATATGATAGTTAAGATTTGACTTACCAGTGTCCATTCCTCCACCGACTCCTCCGAGGCCCTCAGGATGCATGATGGTCAAGACCTGCTCCTCCCATGTTGTTAGTTGTGGGGGAGGAGATGGGGGTCCGCCGCCAGTCCGCTGTACCGCGTTGTTGTGCCTGGAGACCACGGAACGCACCTTCCCCGTAGGTCATTCCACCTCTTCCTGATGTCCTCCCGATTTCTTGGGTGCTGTCCCACTGCGTTGACACTGTCCACAATTCTTCGCCATAGCTCCATCTTCCTAGCTATGGAGGTGTGCTGCACCTGTGATCCAAATAGCTGTGGCTCTACCCGTACGATTTCCTCCACCATGACCCTGAGCTCCTCCTCAGAGAACCTGGGGTGTCTTTGCCGTGCCATGGGGTGGTGAATGTGGTGATGAGTGTGGTGATGTGTAGTGGTGTGGGGTGTTTTGTGCGTGGATGTTGTGTGGGTGATGATGTCGTGTGCCTCTGTGTGGTGGGGTTGTCTCTGCTGTGCTGTCTCTCTGGCCTTCGTCTAAATTTTTGGTCGTAAGGGTTTGTGGGTGATGTGGGTGTGTGTTTTATATAGTATTGATTGTGTGGGAGTGGTGTGTGTATGTGTATCAGTTGTGTGTATTTGGAATTGTCCAATGTGGTGGTGTTTTGGAGATGTGTGTGTATTTTGAGCGCGGCGGTGTGTACCGCCAATGGAATACCGCGGTTGAAAGACCGCCGAGTGGATTCGTGGGTCGTGATAGCATGGGCGTGTTTCTGTTGGCGTGACGGTGGAGGTTTTGTTTTTGACAGTTTATCACTGATCTTTGGTGTGGCGGACTTGTGTGGGTGTCTGAATTTCGGCAGATTCCAAGATGTGGGTCATAATAGCTGTGGCGGAATTCTGCGGCCGCGGCGGTGTGTTGGCGGTCTTCTGCACGGCGGTAAGCGGCTTTTACCGCCAATGTTGTAATAACCCCCTTAATGTTTATAAGAATTAACATGTACTTGTAGAAATAAATACACATTTGATTTTCATATGAATAAAATTGTTGGTTTTAATAAATAATATTAACTAAATGGCTATGCAATAAAGGCCTGCTCAAAATGCCTCATGTTGAATAGTATGTTTTTCTAGAAATATTAAGTGAATGTGTTTCTCTGCCTCAGCAGAAAACTTTTACCATGTTTACACAGTGCTGAAATAATGTATGAGTTTGCAAAGTTTTGTTTTTCTAGCTTCCTGTGAAGACTATATGACTTTTTATATTTGACCATGAGATGTTGATGTTCCCAGGACCATACAATGGGCCTACTGAGATGAACTAGACTTTGTAAAAATTTTACACCGGACGGAACTGGCTTGGAAAACGAGGGGAAAGGACCAAATCACAATCGTGCAAAAGGGGTGATGACCTTTATCAATGTTGAAGTAATTCACACCTATTGACTGTAACGTAATCACCTCACAGAATTGACCAATCAAAATTTTATCAGTGACTTTTGAGATTTTAGTATATCAAGTCTAACACTTCAGGAGAGAGCTCAGCCAGTTAGGAGTTAGGAGAAGAAGAACTTGTGTGACCAGATGCTGATGTCCTTAGTCTATGCCCATTATTTGGTTTAGCTATCTTATGCTCAGATTCGGCTGAACCAATTCCCCTCACTGTCCCATTTGATGAAGACCTTTAGGTGTCCTGCTGATGTAGATGACTCTGTACTGCTGATCAATTTGGGAGAGGTATATGACAATGCTTGTTTTTTTGTTTTAGGTTTTCCCTTTTTCCTTATAGGTACCAATCACTAATAAGTTTCCTAGGATTTAGTTAGATGTTTTCCAAATTTTATTTTTTGTCTGTTTTTGCCTTTTTGCATGAAGCCCAACATGCACCTCTAATTAGAAGGTTTGTTTGGAGGGTTCTCTATCAACTTGACAGTATTAACAAAGGATTGATTTTATTCATCTGTCAGTTTAAATGTACAAGATTTCCATTGTCCAGTTACTCTTGCTTTTAGTTTGTACTGTTGCTTTGGTGTGTTTAACGAAAAATGCATTCGTTAAATGAAGATTCTTCCACCGCTATGGTCAGCATGTGTTATTCATCTATGTTTATCAACTAATATTGAGAATGATTTATGTGATTTTAGCATTGTTAATCTAGGGAAATACAAATCTTAACTTTACTCAATAGTGTTGCTATTCATGGCTAAATAGGTCATGGTGTCAAGTTACTGACTCTAAATGTATTTAAATGTAGTCGATTTTGATGTTTTTTGCGTATAGTGAATATGTTGGGACTGGACTTCAAGGAAAATCACTCTTAACAGAGTCTGGAGGTCCATCTGACCTCTAATGCGTCCCCCTATTTATGAACTTCATAAAACCAAATAAGGTCATACATGCTCACGATAGTGCAAAGTGCCCGAATTCCAAAAACTCCACAAGCGTAGTGGAGTTTTCCGCCTGGACCTAGTTCCAAGATTAACAGAATCTGGATGGGAAAAAATAAACCATAAGAGGAAGTATTTAGGGTTGTGGGTGAAAGGAGGAGAAGAGCTCAGGAGAAATATATCAAAGTAAGTCTGCGGAGGTGAAGATGAAAGAAGGGACTATGGAAAGAATCAAGAGGCCTGTGAGTAAGAGAGTAAAAGTCTCTTTTCCAGTCCCATAAAAGTGAACAAAGTGGGAACACGTGATAAAATGGCAACTGCTGGATTAAGGATTTAGGCCCTAATTACAACCCTGGCGGACGGCGGTAATTTGGGGTAAGGTACTGTCAACAGGCTGGCGGTACCTTTTCCCAAATTATGACATTGACGGTTTGGCTCAAGCCAAACTGCCAATGTACCACTCTGACCGCCAGGATGGTAACGGCCGCTGGGCTGGAGACTTCGGTCTCCAGCCAGGCGCCCGTCACAATCCCACCCTCGGGATTATGACCCCGCCTACCGCCATGGTTTTCGCGGTAAGCATACCGCCACGAAAACCATGACGGTAGGCACTATCAGTGCCAGAGAATTCCTTTACTGACACTGATAGGGGTCTCCCCTACCCCCCTCCCCAGAGTCATCACCCACCCCCTCCCTCTCCTGACCCGCACATTTATACACTCACACGCACACATACACACTCATACACACACGCATACCCACATCCACCCATGCATGCTCACATACATCCCCACACACTGCAACACACACCAACATACACTGTTACACACACGCATTCACAACACACATCATACACGTACACTCACATTCAGTCATTCATGCACGCATTCAACGCGACTCACACCCGTATGCATGCTTACAAAAACAGACACACACACCCCCACACTCACACACAACACCCCCACACACGCACACACCACCCCTCAGCCCCCTCTCCTGTCAGAGAACCCGACTTACCTGCTTGCAGGGGGTCCTCCGGCAGATGGTGGTAGGGTGGCACTGCAGCCAGCAGCAGCGTCCGCCAGCAAAACACCCCCAGTACGTATGATGGCTCATGATACGGTTGGCGGTGTTTTCTGGCGTGGCGCAGCTGCTGCCACCTTACCACCGTCTGCCGTCCGCCACCATGACCGTCGACGGTATTCCGACAGCCTTCTGGCGGAATTCCATCTACGGTCATAATGCGGGTGGGCGGCTGGTAGCCATGGTGATGGCATGTTGGCGGCCGTTGCAGTAGCAGTAGGCGGCAGTTACCGCCAAAGTCATAATGAGGGCCTTAGTGTCTGTTGTGTGATTCAAAAACCCTGGGTAGAAAAGGAAAAAAGGTAGTGGAAGTAGCAGTGGATAACCGGCAAAAATCATCCAGAATTAGGGCCATCCCCATCAAGTTGAAGGACTATGATTTGATTGTGTTATTCCAATTGCATTGTTGTTATTATGTTGCTCTTTTTGTGCTGTATATAAAAGTTAGGGAAACAATTAAATTAATATGTGTTAGTGTTATTCGGGCGTTGTATGAGTAAGAGATGTGTTGAGATCTAGCGTTAGAATAGTGTGGGTGGATGGTGGGAGGTGTGGATAGAATGTGGGGACCATTATGATGCAAGGAGTAGAATGCAGGCATTTGAAAGAGACAAGGCAATTGCTGTTATCTTGCATCCCTGCTAGTCCTGTTACAAAGGTACTCAAATAAATCCAGAGCAACAATACCTACCTGTGTGATAAGTATCTGGTCTTCTACCATGCTCTAATGCAAAGCAAATTGAATATTGTGTTTTAATTACATCTTATTTAGTTGTCTGAGACCTAATTTCTGCCCTATATTTGTACACTGTCTTGCTTTTAATTGCCCAATAGGTCTATGTGCTTGGATAGTTCTTTATAAAGCACGTAGGTGGCCATGGGACCTGTAGAAAATGATATAATAAATGCATAAATAAAAAAAACATGCAGTATAAATCACTGTCAAATTCAAATAAATGTCTCTCTTACAAGCCAGCATTTTAGAGCAAGGAAGAGGGCGATTTTAAGAAACACTTGGGAGAATGTATTTTCCCCATTGACTTAGACTGAACAGAGGTAATCTGTCAGAATGAAGACTATTGACATGTGTGGTGACAGACAATCAGCATTTAATTTCTGGCAATTTAATAATACAGCGTAAACTAAAACAAAGTTCTCAGATTTCTAAACTATGTGCATGTGCCAAAAAGTCAATGTCAAGACCTGTCACACCTTGTAATCTCCCCCTTTAAGAATTAAGGCCAAAGCGCTGGGGCTCAGGATATGCATTCCCGAGCTCAAACCCCATTGTTTCCAGCAGATCATTGTTTGGCAATCCTAATCGGGTTTTGCATGCATCAAGCTGGAGGCGTGAGAATAGCCTTCTTGTCTCTCTCATCTCCCGCGTTTGCACGTATGGTCTCTTCTGCTTTTTTTTTCAATACAACTGCAATAGACCCGTAGTGACTCACTTACAACCCTTCATATTTAAGAGTTTTTGTTTGTACTTGGGTAGTGAATGAATTCCGGTAATAAAAAGTCACTTTCTGTGTCTACATTTGGACGCTAGAGGGTACTGTCAGACAAGTGTTTTATAAATGCTCAGAGCACAATGCTGCAGACTTCTTGCTTGACAGCGTTGCTCCGAAGAGCATGCCCTGGAGACAGTCTGCTGGTATCGGAAGGATGCTTCGTGGTTTCAAACCCTGGTGCCTACCACCGCATGGGCAGATGCTGTAAATACAGCTAGGAAGCACCTGGATCAAGCGCGGGGCGGGACCTAAAAACAGCCCGACAAATATTGCCATTCTAGCCCCTTACAGGTCAGAGCGCCTAGCAAAGCAAGAGAGCCCGACCACAGCAAAGACGCTCTGTGGAGTTCTAAGCCATTTAATTTAATTTTATATTATTTTGAGAAAATATGTTGAAATGGTACATCTTTGCAACATATTTCGTAATTTACTGCTCACCTCTCTGCCCTTTAACAACACATTTGTTATCACATACTGCTAGCCCCCACCCCCCATGTTATAACAAATTGTTTTCAAACACGCCCCCACCCCTCATCCATCTTCACCTCTCTTGGCAGGACACGGCACCATGAACAGGGTGCTTGGAGGTACTTTCTGCGTCTGAAGACAGAGGCGCAGACAATGCACTGGTGACCGAGGATGACCTATGGCGGAGGGGGGACAACAGTGGCCTTCTCTTGTCTTCATGAGATGGGGGATAAAGTACGCACTTACTTGGAGTCATACTCTGGTCATTCAGAGAGCAGAGTCCTGCTGCACACTGCACCAAACACTCAAGCTTCACATTTAACAAGTTTTTTTTTTTTACTTTCTCATCACTTTCATTGTTGCAGGTATATATGCAAAAACGTATCCCATTGGTATTAGAGTGCATTGTATGAGAATAAGAGCGAGGTTGGACTAGTCCTGCCTCCATCCATCCCTAATGTGTGGGCCTCGTGCTGCCTCCATCTCTGAGGGTTAGTGCCAGTGTTGCCTCTGCCTGTCATTGAAGCAAGGCTGGTCCTGTCTCCATGTATGCCTGAGAGGTAGGTTTTTCTACTGACCCCATCTAGCCTTGAGGGGTTGAGCTGTTTTTAACTGGCAGAACTAGTACATTCTGTATCTGTCCTGAGGGTGAGCTGACTGACACTGTCTCCATCGCTCCCTAAGCGTGGACTTCTACTGCCATCTGGCCCCAAGCATTTGGACTGGTACCTCCTTGTCTTTCCAACAAAGTTGATATTCATCTGTGACTTGCATGTACCACCTCCATCTCATCCTAATAGGTGGTGGTAGTACTGCCCCATCTGCCCCTGAGCCAGGGGGCTAGTTCTGTGTCTATCCGGATATGTGTTTCTGGCACTGGCTCCATTTTCCAGACAGTTGACTGGCACCACCTGTGACCAAGAATAGGGGGCTCCATATTTACCTGGGGGTTGGAGTTGGTACTGCCCCGTTTGTCCCTGACCTCTGTTGGAGAGTGGGCAGGAGCATAATTTACAATCTCTCATCTGAGGAATCTTTTTAAGTTAATTGAGAAAATAGTTAACAATAATATTTTGATTTTTCATGAAGCCCATTTGGCCCTACTATAAAGAACTGGAATCTGTAATTGAAGTTTAAGTGAATTTATTTCCAATCAATATTCAGTCCAACATATATACAGGTCATGAAAATATAAAAAAACTTACAGGATTACAGCTGGCAAGCTGAAATAATACAATGGGTTCATTCTCAATAGATTAAGATACAAAGCAATGAATGCTACTGCAGTACACAAACTGAGAATTAAGAATGTGTCCTATAAAGAAAATCCTGTTCTCTCTCCTAAACATTAAATAATTCTAAAATCATCTAATCAGAATTCTGAGAAGGGAATAAGGATGGTTTGAAAGAAGTGTGGAAATGCTAGAAGGTGTCAGCATAATGAAGACTTCAGTAGAAGTCTTCCGGAAAGGGAATGTGTTTAGCATAAAGCCTCACATTTGCAAGAATAGAAAGCAGAGTGGTCTGTACTTCTCAAAGTCTAAGGGAATCTGACCTTACCTCTAACAGCACAAGTAGTAATTAAAACAAACAGAACATCCAACATCAATGATATCCTTTCCCTCCCCTTCAGGAACCAATCAGCTTGTTGTCCATTGTGTGAAATTGCAACATCACCTAAAATTCCATCCCACAGAACTCGGACAATTACTGCAATGTGAAGCATTCCCCCATTCCTGGTACGCATTGAATAGGAGACTTTAGCTGCTCATTAGGTTTTCACATCACTTGCAAAGATTTCTCTACATGCTAACCAAGTGAAAATGCATTTCAGAATTAAGGCCTTTAGTCAGGCTACATTTAACTGAACAATAAATATGCATTTCAAATACATGGTTTTACATGTACATGTTCAACTTTACATAATAAATGTAAATGTGAATAAGAAAATGCATGTTATTTCAACAAATGCAACTTAAAGTGTATATGTAAAAAATGAAAAATGAATACATGCAAACAATTTAAATGAACATTAATGCATGCGTTACAAAAGCTTTCTATTTCTCAGTGTTTACATTTCATGAAAACGTTTATATGTTTTATGCATGTTAATGTTATTAAGGCACACAGTAAATATCATGTCAATTATAAATACGTATCTGTGCAATGATAACATGCAAAGGATGGGGTCAACATTGCACTGCTCCACTCTGCAATAAGTGGGGTAGCACCGCCTTCGGTTTTCAGAGGGGTTGGTCAGTACCACCAAGTTGGCCTTCATGTTTTTTTGAAGGTTGGTGTTTGTTGAGCCCCATCACTTTTCTGTATTCCTCAGTACGAAGCCCTAAATCTGAAGGCTGTGTCCAGAAGTGGGTCCTGTGATCCCTCTGTCAATGCAACCAAGTGCCACAAAACTGAAGAGGCCCTGTTAGGCTAAAATGAGTCTTGGGTAGCTTATGTTCAGTTCAGAGAAGACCTGGCTTGGCATTTCAGGCTGGACTGTTCTTACTGAGGCAGGACCAAGGCTGATTTTATATGGATGAGTCAATTCTAAGTGATAGCTCTTATATGACCTGCATCTTTCCTAGCACAGTATGGTCTGGTACTGTCTTCCTCTATCATTGCCAGCGGGGGCTGGTGTTCCTCCATCTGTTTAGAGGACAGATGCTCCATCTTTGTATGCCTGGGTGGGGGCAGGGGTAGTACAGCCATGATCTATCCTCTATCCCTGAGGAGTAGGGCTTGTACTGCCTTTTTCTATTTCTGAGGAGTAGGGCTGGTACTCCCTCCATTTATCCATCAGGAGTAGTGCTGGTACTGTCTTCATCTATCAGAGATGTTGTGCTGACATCTTCTGTATCTTAGGGAGGGCTGGTACTACCTTTATCTATCTAAGAGATTCTGCTGATACCACCTGTATCCTCTGGATGGAGGGGGTCATGGCAGGATTTTGGCATGGGTGAGCTGGGCCCTGACCCATAGTGCCAATCTATAGAGTGCAGTGGCTCCAGTTATTCAGTTCAACATGTTTTTAATCACTTGTTAACGTGCCACAGGTGTGTTTTTTAACACCCCACCAGCCCATTTCCTTGCATTTTTCTCTCAAGCCTTCCCTCCCCAACAAACCAGCATCACCCCCAACAAACAACTTGACACTGTGTGACAGACCGGAGCTGTAAGTCTTTTAGGTGTGTTGGGGGAGGCGCAGAGAGGTTTGTGTTCGGAGTCGTTACTGCTGCAATCTTGTCAGTCAGGAGTTGTATACAAAAGGGGGTTCCATGCGGTCTCATTTTATTCAACAGCAGCAGCGAGGGTGCCAAACAATTTTCTGCCCAGGGCGGTATCCTAGCAAAGGGTGGCTTCGGAGGTGCTGCACCATTACTGCCTCTATCTTCCACATGGGGAGCAGGTGGGGCCGATACTTCCCCCATCTCTACCCTGACGTGCACCTGTACTGCCCAATCTCTGAGGCCCTGTTGCTGATTTGCATTCAGCTTCTGAGGAGACTGAAGATAAGAGCTGCAGACACGGGACAGGGCAGGGACCACTGACCAAGGACAGAGAGGGACTTTCATCCACAGTGAACCATGGCCCCATTGCTGTACTTGGCACTGGGGGTCCTCCTCACCACCACATGTAAGGTCCCAGGCCAATTCCTTTTTTTTTTTTTAATAAGGTAGAGGAACAATAGAGGAAGAGGTAACACTCCCTCCCCCATCCAAGTTTCCTGTCCAGATGTAATCCAATGGGGCTTCTCAGCCCTACACAAGCAGGCAGGACATGGCTGCCTGGACACTGGGCAATGGGGAAGCAAGGTGGACAAAGTGTGTTTCAAGGATGCATTACTGAGCCTTCTTCTTCTTCTTCACAGGTGCCCTGGCCCTGCCAGTGCTGACCCAGGACCCCTCTGAGGAGGTCTCACCCGGAGAACCCACTACCCTGAAATGTGTCATGACCGAGGATAAGTTTGAAAGCTTTTGCGTGCTTTGGGTTCAGCAGAAAGCTGGCAGAGCCCCCCGGTTTATTCTGAGATATTGTAGAACAAGCGGTGTGACAAGAGGTGAGGGGGTCCCAGACAGGTTCTCAGGGTCCAAAGATGAAGCCGCCAACGAGGGGTATTTGAAGATTGAGGGCGCTCTGCCCGAGGATGACGCTGTTTATTCCTGTCACGTATGGGAGGACACTGCTAAAGAGCGCACAGTGACGCGTGTTGTTGGGGAAGCAGTGAGGAAACCACACTGCACTCAGGGGAAGACAGGGAACAAGCAAATCACAGCACAGGAAGTGCTTCGTACAAGGAAATTAAACGTTTACAGCGGCAAATAAAACAGTGTAGAAAGGTACACAGCATGGCACAGCATAGTGTTCTCATGGGCAAACCACAAAGTAAATGTGCGTGGAAACACAAAGGAGTAACAACTGTTGGCCGCACCAATGAGTCTCATTTATTTTAAATGATTTTGTTCTTTGTTGTACCGGCTGTACACGGAGTGTACAAGATGTTTTTTTTGTATACTACATTTAAAGTAGAAGTTGGCCTCACGTTGTTAAAAAATATAAATATAAATAAATGTAATAACTGAATGCAGAGATCATAAGAGGTGAGTTTGATACTTGCGAAACTGATTTTTTAATACATTTTTGTATTTTTGAAAATTGAGTTGTTGTGCTCCAAACACATTTATTGGGGGTTTTGTTGAGGATAAGTGTTGACATAATTTATCCTACTTCTCAGATTTTGTCTTTATGGGTATAACTCCAGAGAATGCAGTGATTAAGGGGGTTCGTTTTATAATATTTTTGATAGACAACAGTATTAGAAGGAGCTGCTCATTCTCTCCGAGTTCATTATTCTTGTGCTCGTGCAGTATGATTTTTTTCCCCAAATTACACAAACTGGCGTAATCTCATAATTTCAATAATTTTGCATCACAAAATAATGTGTAATTAGTGAAATTATTCAAATTACTGCGTAATTCAGATTTCGCCCAGGCCTAATGTTAAACTAGCAGTGATAGGTCAAGAATAAAAGTTGAGGGAGTTTAATTCAGTGTAAAAATGCACACACGTTAAGACGTATCTTCTAATTTGTGAAAATAGAAATGGGTTCAGGATGCTCAAATCAGAGATGCATCTGGAGCATGCGTGGAAGTCTGATGAGCATATGTTGTTGATGGGGAAGAAAGATTTGTGACAACAATTTAACAAAAGAAGACAATGCCAGTGCAAAGTACTTCTTGCCAAGTGTTAGACTTGCAGCCTTAGGGTGGTCACCCCCAACTTTGCCTTCACTTTTTGACACTGTTTTTGCTGGTCTTAGGACTGTGCGCATTTTACCACTCCTAACCAGTACTAAAGTGCATATGCTTTCTCCCTTAAAACATGGTAACATTGGCTCCTACCCAATTTGCATATTTAATTTACTTGTAGGTCCCTAGTAAAGTGCACTGCATCTCCCCAGGGCCTGTAAATTAAATTCTACTAGTGGGCCTGCAGCACTGATTGTGCCACCCACATAAGTAGCCCCTTAACCATGTCTCAGGCCTGCCATTACAAGGCCTGTGTGTGCAGTTTCACTGCCACTTCGACTTAAAAATACTTGCCAAGCCTGAAACTCCCCTTTCTCTACATATATGTCACCCCTAAGGTAGGCCTTGGATAACCCACAGGGCAGGTGCTATGTAGGTAAAAAGCAGGACATATGACTGTGTGTTTTATTTGTCCTGGTAGTGGGAAACTTCTAAATTCATATTTCACTGCTGTGAGGCCTGCTCCTTTCATAGGTTAACATTAGGGCTTCCCTCATATACTGTTTTAGACTGGTAGGTTCTGATCAGAAAGGGGTAGACGGGTCATATTTAGGATGGCCAGAATGGTAATACAAAATCCTGCTGACTGGTGAGGTTGGATTTTATATTACTATTTTAGAAATGCCACTTTTAGAAAGTGAGCATTCTCTGCACTTAAAATCCTTCTGTGCCTTACAGCCTGTCTACAATCCACATCTGGGCTGGGCTGGTTGACAGCTCCCTTGTGCATTTTACCCAGACAACCACAAACACAGGATGGTCAGTCACACCTGTACACATCTGCATACTGAATGGGTCTTCCTGGGCTGGAAGGGCGGAGGGCCTGCCACTTACATTTCAAAGGACAGTGGCATGCCTTCACACAATGCACTGCCAAACCCCCTACTGGGACCCTGGCAGACAGGGTTGTACTGAAAGGGGACATTGTGCACTTCAAAACCACTCTTTGAAGTCTCCCCCCACTTCAAAGGCATTTTTGAGTATATAAACTGTGTCCCTGACCCTACCAACTTAGACACTTCTTGGGACAGACACTCTGCACCAGAACCTGCAACCTGCCAAAAGAAGCTGCCTGGCTGCCCAAAGGACTCACCTGGACTGCTTTGCTGTAAAGGACTGCTGCCTTGATGTTGCCCTGCTGACTTGCTGGCCTCTGGCTCTGCTGAGAAGTGCTCTCCAAGGGCTTGGATTGAGCTTGCCTCCTGTTTCTGAAGTCTCAGGGCCAAAAAGACTTCATCTCTGCAAAGAAACTCCTTGTGCGGCAAACATCAACGCACAGTCTGCCGGAATCGATGCACAGCCTGCCCAGCAGTGAGAAAATCACGACATCGCCGAACCGGAATGAAACAGCATTGCTCCCCGAGTGGAGATCGATGCAGCGCCAGCATTGCGAGTGGAACTTCGACGCAAAGCCCACCGGATCATCACTTTGCAGAGCCAGTACGATGCAGCCTGACTTCCTGCGTGAGGAATCGACGCAGCACCTGCTGTGTGACAGAAACTCCGACGCTTCGCTCACCAGATCAACGCAGCACCTGTGACTTTGTCCAGCACGCCCAGGGTATCCATGCATCGTTCCTGGGCTTCAAAAGACAGTGCATCGCAAAGAGGATTCAAGCCTGCACGTGGAATTCAACGCAAACCCCTTGCCATGTGGAAAAGAATCAACGCATCATCTGTGTGTGCCCGGAAATCCAACACACACCCTTCGTTTTCCACGCATCTCATCCTCTGAGGTCCCCGTGCATGTAATTTTGACGCATACCAGGTACTTTGTGCTTGCAAGAGACAATTGTTGCTTTTAAGAACTTAAGACTCTTATTATTATTGCCAAAGTGCTATTTCAACTTGTGATTATCAAATATTGATCGTTTTGACCTTAATTTATATCTCATATTTTTCTAAATGAGTGTGGCGATTTTTTGTGGCGTTTTCACTATGCTATTGCATGATTTCTTGCACAATTACTTTACTCATTGCCTTCTGAGTTAAGCCTGACTGCTCAGTGCCAAGCTACCAGAGGGCGGGCACAGGATAATTTGGATTGTGTGTGATTTACTCTGACTAAGATTGTGATCCCTACTTGGACAGGGGTCTATACCTCTGCCAACTAGAGACCCCATTTCTAACACCAATTAATTTTGATAAGCTATATCAAAGTGGCTTTCATCAGGTGTCAGTAACCTATTTAGAGAAAGAAAGAAATGTATTCTGAAGAAGACGACACTGGTTGAAATCTGGTCTCTCGTACAGTAGACATGACTGCAATCAAGACCTCAGGGTTGAGTAATCAACAAATAAAGAGGAAACAGAAGAACGAGGTTTACATTCCAGTAAGTCTTTGTTCATTGAGTAAAAAAAGAAGCTGGTGGAGTCCTTCTGCATTCACACAAAGTGACCATATCACCTCTCCATGGGGAAAGGATGCTAGTCCCATGGCTTCTGTCTGAAGTGTTTTAACCTCCTTCCCACCTTCAAACATCTACTGTACCCAACAGAGTTGTTCAGCTAGATTGTGAGTCTCTCAACTCCTCAAACTTGGAAATAGGAGTGTCTTAAAGTTGCAGGCTTCCCTCTTGACAATACACTTTGCTGTGGATGTCGTCCCTACGTGGTGGTAGTTGTGCTCATAGCTCAGGTCTCTGCTGCTGTGACAGCTGTGAAAGTTTATGTGGTTGGTGTTGCAGTACCTGATGTTGTGGAAGCCGTGTTACCCATTGTGGGGGCAGAGATTGTTATTATTGTATTGTTGACAGCTGTTGCTGCTGCTGTAGTCCCTGCTGTGGTTAACGAATTGGGTGATGCTCTTCCCTGCACTGTTTTCTTGCTTCTGTAGCAGTTATGATCCCTGCTGTGTTAACAACTCAGGTACCAGCTTTATGGGTACTTAGGAGCACAATTTTGACTCCTGCTTTTGTGAATTCTGTTCTCAGCTGTGGTTGCTGTTGTTGTTACAACTGGGATAGCTGGTGGAGTCTCTGTTTTGACAGCTATTGTCCCAGCCAAAATGGCATCAGAAATCTAGTTTGAAATGTTTAATGTAAAATGAAAAGTACCTGATTTTGGAAATACAAGTGAGAAAATAAAATTATGAACTTAAATACAGGTTATGTATTTAGCAGTTAGTTTCAAAGTAAAAAGTGATCAATTCTGCTATTTTTCTCATATTGGTTTACAGGATCTAACTCTTGCTGTAAGGTACCTTAACAATAAGTAACTACGGCTTGCATGTGGTTGCATCTAATCTGAGGTGACATGGTGGGCACAAAAATGATGGATTGGGATGGAGCCCAAGTAATTACCAGTGGTAGAAATTAATTCAACTCTTCCAGCTATCACTTTATTTTCTCATTTTTTTGTTGAAAAAAGTACAAATAGTATGCCCATACATGGTCCAATGGTCACTGTGCCCCTGGAACCAAGCTGCACCAAATTGAAGATGACCAACTAGACTGAAATCAAGTTTGGGTTACTGTGTTCTGGTTCAGAGAATACCTGGCTTTACAGTTCGGGCTTAACTGTTCCTTTTGGAGCCAGGACAGGGTCCCTAGTAGTTACCACTGGCTGAAATGAATTCAAGCATTCCATCCATCACTTGTTTATGTTCCTCAGTGTGATGACCTAAGTGCAATGGGTACGCACAGGCGTGTGTCTCATGCTCGCTGTGCCACTGGAGCCACATTGCACCCAACAGAAGAGGACAAGTAGACTAAAACTGGTCTTGGGTTGCTTGTGTTCTGGTTCAGAGAAAGGCTGACTTGGTAGTTCTGGCTAATCTGTTCTGTCTGGAGCAAGACCAAGGCTGACTTGCATATGGTTGTGTCCAATTTGAGGCTGCATGGCGGACAAAAAAATGATGGGCTTGGATGCAATCCGAAGTAATTACCATGGACTGAGATTAATTAAAGCATACAAGCCATCACTTTTTTGTATTTCTTAGTACGAAGCCCTAAATCTAAAGGCTACACCCAGAAGTGGGTCCTGTGATCACTCTGCCATTGCATCCAAGTGCCACAAAACTGAAGATGCCAATTAGGCTAAAATCAGTCTCAGGTTGCTTATGTTCGGTTCAGAGAAGACCTGGCTTTGCAATTCAGGCTGGACTGTTCCTACTGAGGCAGGACCTTGGATGATTTTATATGGCTAGGTCTAATCTAAGGTGGAAGGATGGGCAAAAAACAATGGGCCTGAGTAATTACTATTACTGAGATTAATTCAAGCATTCCATTTATTACTTTTTTGTATTCCTCAGGATGATGCACTGAGTGAGATGGGTATGCCCAGGTGTAGGTTCTATGTTTGCTGTGCCACGGGAACCCAGCTGCCCCCAGCTAAAGAGGTCTCATTAGGCTGAAATTGGTTGCATGTGTTCCGGTTCAGAGAAGACCTGGCTTGGCTGCTTGTGCTGGAGGTTTCCAATGGAAGCAGGAGCAAGGCTGATTAGCATATTGCTGGGTCTAATTTGCGGTTACATGGGTGGGTAACAATTGATGGGCTGGGATGATACCTGAGATTACCAGTGGATGAGAATAATTCATTCATGCCATCTATGACGTTTTTGTGTTCCTAATTACAATTTGGGCAGAAAGGGTGGGGTATTTACCATGAGTGGTGAAAGTCTCCTTTTAAAGCTTAACACGCAGTGCAGAATCAGGTTTTAACACACAAAGTTCCACATTATTTTATTTTTGGGGGGATCTTGTCCCCTGATGAATTTCAGCAGTTTGACCTGCCAGGATTAATCTGGGGAAACTGCGAGCATATGATAATTATCACACAACTTGTAATGCTGATCCCCATGCAAACTCCTGTTTTCTCAATGATTAGCATTAAAGCCTTCTTGAAATGAGGGTTTAAGAATTACCATAATCCTGGATCTGCCCCAACTTCAACTCTTAACAACACTAACCGTGACAGTATACTTTCCTTATCTATAACCCTTGCTCTTACCTCTAGCTTTGTCAATACCCTAATCCTATCACTATCCTCAGTGCTAGTCCAGAATGTACACCATTACACTCACCCTAGCTGGATGACTTGCCCTTTTGATATTTATTTTTACTTTTTCAATGCTTTTTTAGACTACCAGCTTTTTATCTGAAATTTGAAAATGTGTTTTTGTTGCTCTTAGACACACTACCATCAGCGGTGTTTGCTGCTGCTGTTTCAGCTCTGATGATTGCTGTATTTCCTGATGTAGTGGCAACTATTGTCACTACTGTAAACCCTGCTGCAGTGAAAGCTGTTATCACTCCCGTCTTACTTGATATTGTGGCAGCAGTGGTAACTTCTGTTCATCTCTTCTGAAATGTCAGCTGTGGTCACTGCTAGTATGAGAGTTAGTGTTGCTGCTGTGCGCCTATTTTGTTGCGGGACCAGAGGTTGGTCCGTGGTGGCAGCCATATTTGAAAATATAGTCATTGCTGTTTTTTTTCCACCTGAGAGCTCTTATTGCTGCTGCGGTCACTGCTGTTATAAATGTTGCTGTCACTGCTGTTGTCCCTGCAGTGTAGAACTGTTGTCACTGCTGTGGGTACAGTTCTGGTCACTACTATTATCCCTGCTGTAGTTGCATCTGTATTTGCTTCTCTATTTCCTGTCGTGCTGGCAGCTGTGACTATTACTGATACCATTGTTGTGGCAGCAGTCCACACTACACTTCTCCATGATCGGTGGGAGCAGCAGTCATTACTGTGGATGTTTGCGTGGCTGATCCATTATTACCTGATATGGTGGCAGATATTGTCAGGATTGTTTCCCCTGCTGCAGTAACAGCTGCTTCCACGACCTGTTGCCTGTTGTTGTGGCAGCTTTGAGATGCTGCTGTGTGGGCAATAGTAGTTGTAACTGTTGTTTCTTCTGTGGTCTGTGCTGTGGTCCCTTTTGCTGTTTCAATTAGGGTCACTGCGGTTGTTCAGGTTATGGTGACTGATGTGGTCAGTTCAGTAGATGTGTGTCTTGCTTTGGTCAATACTGTTGTGTTAGCTGTGGTTGCTCCTGTCATGGCAGCTGTTGTTGCTGTTATGGTCCCTTTTGTGATGGCAGCTGCAGTCACTGCTCTGGTACCTGCACTGATTGTATCTGTATTTGCTCTTTCTTCCTGCTGTGGCAAAGGCTGTTGCCTGTGTTTACAGCTTCACTTGCTGTCATGCTCCATGCTGTTGTGTCAGCTCTACTCCCTGTTGTCTGGTGTCGTAGCAAGTGTTGATGCTGCTATAGTTTCCTGTCACTGTAGCTGTTGTTGTCCCAGCAGCTGCTCCTGTCATATTAGCATCTGTGGAGACTGGTGCTCGTCCCTGCAGTTGTGCTTGTGGTTCCCCACTGTATGAATCGGGAAAAGACAGTAGAAGAGTAATGGTGGTGAAATGCCACAATGCCTTCTGTGCTGCCACACCATGGAAGTGCAGGAGCAGAGATCTTATTATTAGAAATTGATAATTAAAATGTATTAATTTTTTATGAACAAATAATCTATAATTAGATTGACTAATTTGTGCCTGCTATTGTATTGTTGTGATGATTATGACATGCATTGTTGACATCCCCTCTATACAATATCGGGTCGGTCCATCGGCCTAAGGCGCGTGATCCACTATTTGATCTGAAGATAATAGCTGGGATATCACTGCGCTGCATCATAAGCAAGGTTGCCATTTTCTTTTTTTCATAAACAAACCCTTAATGTGAGGATTGGATCTGAAAAGTCTGCACTATACTAAGCTATTTTTCTGTTGCTATGGGAATGGCTTCTCTCGTTGATTGCCAGATAGCAAGGAGTTTCTGGTGGTATGTGGTCTTCATGCTGCATCCTAAGTGCTGACGTACATTTCACTGCCAGTGCCTGCAGCGTACTGCATAATTAAGCAAGATGTAAAGTGCTGATTTCAAAATGCCATGGCAAGGCAAGGGAACACGGGAATAAGGCACACCCCATACAGGAAAAAAGAAGCAGGAGCATGGGAGCGAAAACCCCAGAAATATAAAAAGAAATGTAGGGCAAGAGGGAGGGGGTCAGCAAAATCACTGCAGACAAACACCTGAACCTATGGTGGGTCTGTGGATATCCCACAGTGTAATATCTGCAAATCATTTCTGGGTACAGAACCGGCCGAAGCTCTACTACTAAGTGATTTCCAACCTTTGATTGAGGCATGGAACCAAAAGGTGGGTAGTCAGGAAGCCTTCCCATTTTTGGCCTATTTTCAGTAACCACCCACTTCTAAATGAGGCCTGAGTCTTTGTCAGGACGTAAATCTTCATAAATGATCCCAGGGATTCAACCTAGGTCTTAAAGCAGTATTGTTTAAAAAGAGAAGTTAAAACTGACACTTGGTGACTATAGATGCCTAATCTGCTATTTTGACCTGTTTCTAATTCACCTGTGTGTGACAGAAATACATCATTCTGCCCTGCCCAGTAGAACGGATTCTGTGATCGAGGCAGAGCAATCAATCATAAGACATTGAGGCCTGACTCACATACTAAGTTGTAGATTTCAGTATACACACTTGTTCCCCCATCTTGTGGACACTTATGATCTCACTTCGAAACAGCCAGAGTTTCCAAGTATTTTTTTGAAGCTCCTAATGTACAACAGTACAGCCACCACAACAGAGCTAGCTTCTCCTGTCGTTCCTCCTCCAACTCCCTCTGATGCTGTCACCATAAATGAGGAAATCATCTTGGAAAAACAAAACATTCAGAATCCCTTCCAGGACTTTCTTCATTAATCTCTGGAACAAACTGCTGCTGATGCTAGCCCAAATGGTAACCTCCTGAACCTGAACGCCCCCAATGCTGTTACAAAAGACGTGAGGTGTCGGGAGCCCTCATGCAGCACTACCTGATGGTAGGCTGCCGACAGATCCATTACACTGAAACCTTTTGCACCTTTAAGCAATGACAATGTCTCAGGTATGTTGGGTAAAGTTGTCAATCCACCCATATGCTTTGGTTTGATTGCCTCAAGTCAACACACATCCTAATCTTAGTGCCATTATCTTTAGGTACTACTGGGGCCAACCATTCCGATGATTCAGTTTCCTCGATGACATCAATTTTCTCAAGCTTGTCTAATTCCCGCTCCAACAGGTTCAACATAAGATTCAGCACCTTCCTTACTTTGTGAACAACAGGTGTGGCACCATTCTTGAGGATTATTTGTGTTCAAATTTCTTGAGGACTCCAAGTAGATCCGTAAACACATCTGGGAACTCTCTGATTACATAATCACCACCACCAACACTTTCCACTAACATGACTTGGTCAGTGGCATTAGGATTTAATATGATACCCAAATCCTTCTGGTGTTGCCAACCTAACAAGTTGTCACCTGTTTCACCCACATAAACTTTCCCTACTGTCTTTCATCCCTTTAACTGAATTCTCATCACGGTATAACCAATAAAGTCAAATTTGATTCCTCCATATCCTCCCGGATTGATATCAGGTTTCTTTAATTGTATGTCAAGTTTCACAAAACATTCCAGCATTTTTATACGACCAACATCCATGTCATCCTCAAGGATTTCATTAGTAGCATCCTGCAATATGTACAATGCAGCCGTTTGATTCATGTCTGGTAGTTCAATATTATTCACATTAATACTCTTGCACACTTTTATGTTGTGGCCCCTTTTTCCACAACCCTTACATGTTAAATTTCTAGCAAAACAGGTAGGACTATTCGAAAAATGATTTAGGTTGCCACATCTGTAGCCTTTTGGGGCTCATTACAACCTCGGCGGTCTTTTTACAAGACCGCCGAGGGACCGCCATGCTGAAGACCACCAGTGCAGGCGGTTTTCCGCTCGGCGCATTATGTGTGCTGGCAGCCCTCCATCCTTTTCCGGATGGAGAGCCTTCAGCAGCCATACTGGCGGTCAGCGGGGAAGTGGAGGTTGCTCCACCTCCACGTCAACAGAACACCGCCCACCGAATCACGATCTGTGATTCGGCGTGGCGGTGTTCTGTTGATGGGGTGCTGGCGGAGGAGCAGCCCCCATGGATCCCGTCCCCTCCCGGAGGATCAACGGACCAGGTAAGTTGATCGTCCATTAGGGGAGGGGTGTGGGGGGTGTTGTGTATTGTGTGCGTGCATGTGAGTGTGTAGAGGGGGTGTGTGAGCGCGTGTATGCATGCAGGGGGTGTTGTGTGTTTGGAAATGTGTGCATGTCTGTCTGTATTTATGTTTGTATGGATGTGTGTGTGTATGTCTGATTGTGGGTGTGTGTGTATGACTGTGTGTATGGCTGTTGGCATGTTTGTTGGTGTGTGTGCGGGTATGTGTGTTGGTGGTGTCTGTGTGCGTGTCGGGTGTGAATCTGTAATGTGATGTTGGGGGTGGGGAGGGGGGTCCTGCCACCTTTGGGGGGTGGCACAGGGGCGGGGTGTGTCGGGTAAGGACTCGGGGTTGGGGAGACCCCTATCAGGGCCAGGGAAGGAATTCCCTGGCACTGATAGTGCTCACCGCCATGGATTTCATGGCGGTTCCCAACCCCATGAAATCCATGGCGGTCAGCCGTGTCATGATACCGCCGGCAGTATTGTGACGGCCGCCAGGCTGGAGACCCATGTCTCCAGCCCAGCGGTCGTCTCCACCCTGGTGGTCTTATTGGAGAAGTGGAGGATGACCATGGCGGTAACCGCCATGGTCATAATTCCCAAATTTTCACCGCCAGCCTGTTGGCCGTAAGACCGCTGCTTCTCCGCCAACTGCCAGGGTTGTAATGAGGGCCTTAGTCTGGAAATTGCCTTTAGGATCTTTTGTTGTCCTTCTTTAAATTTTCTCCTTGCTCTGTGTATTCTTGACACTCAGCATTTCCACCTGGTTGTCTAGATCGTCTTCTTGTACACCAGTTGTGTTCACTTGAGACACACTTGCACCAAGAGGTTTATTTTCCGCATTTCTCGAACCCAACATGTTGTGTGTTCCATTCCTTCCACAATATGTAATGTGCTTCTTTCAAGGTTGGATTCTTTGCCAATAACTTTTCTTGCACACGTGGATTATTGGTGCAACATACTAATTGATCTCTTATCAATGAGTCAGTAAGGTCTCCAAAATCACATGTACATGCCAAGCTCTCAAGTGATGCTATGTAATTTCCTACATTTTCTGTTTTCCCTTGAATTCTTGAAAATAATTTGTGTCTTTCCATGACTATGTTTATTTTTGGTCCAAAATGTCTTTCCAACATTAACATAGACATCTCAAAAATATCTTGTGGTTCCCCTTCAGCTGTACCTATAGTAATTTCATCAAGACTTTCATAAATGTTACGGCCCTCAATTCCAAAACTGTTTAGAAGTACACCCTGTTTCCTCGCTGGAGATAATTTCTCTCCACCTATCACTATTATGTAAGAGTCAAGCATTGTTTCCACCTTTTCCATGGTAGTATTGGATCCCCTGTGTCGGACATGAACTGTGGAGTTGGTAACATGCTCCCTGCTGCCATTTCCAAATGTAAGTAAAATAAGGTAAGTACGTAAATAGTAAATCAAATGCAATTACTTTATTTTGTTGTAGTGGCTGTTTGGTTATTTCTTTTTTATTTCCTTCCTATTTCTCATTAGTAGTTGGTAATATTTTATAGTCTTATTGAGTTTTGGATTTCTGTTACAGTGAGCGCACAACTTTAATTAAGTAGTGTTCCTCCAACTCCCTCTTTTGCCTGGTTGCAGTCATTCTCTGTGATGTACCTAAGAATCCTTTACGTACATCACAGTCAAAGACACATCACAACACAATCAACCATAAGACATGGAGGCCTGACTCACATACTAAGTTGTAGATTTCAGTATACACACTTGTTCCCCCATCTTGTGTA
Organism: Pleurodeles waltl; assembly: GCF_031143425.1. Taxonomy (NCBI): domain Eukaryota; kingdom Metazoa; phylum Chordata; class Amphibia; order Caudata; family Salamandridae; genus Pleurodeles; species Pleurodeles waltl. Next base: position 964,288,487 of record NC_090450.1, read on the forward strand.
AACTTATGACTTTCCTCTAGAGTATAAAACCCAAGTTTCACTAAACATATACCAGGACTTTGTTTCACCAATATGCCAGGCATAACATAAGTAACATCTCATATAATTTGACCTCCATGATTCCATATAACCTTGGACTGGGAAATGCTGCTGTAAAACATTGATCCTGATGACATCACAATTAATGATGTCACCAAAGCCTAGTGTATGCATCAAAGAGAAAATGACAGCTAAATCACAGGAAGGGACTCAAATAAGAGATTTAATAAAGCAAGAGTGGTTAGGCTTGTGGTCCTATTTTGTAGGCTGGATTAATTGACTGTCTTTGTTAACACGTTATGGTCACTGCTAAAGAGCTACCACACTTATGGAGCACACAGGCGACGTTGCAACACGTTACAAATGTGTCATTTTGTATTTTAGAGTGAACATTGCACGTCTAGAATAATTTATTTTATATTAGGGAAGAAAAAATTACACAGTTCTCTTCCAACCACTGTTTACCTTCCATTCTGGGCACTGTTTTTGCCAACTCTGAAGCCAGGAGTCACAAGATGCAAATTAGGGGTCACAACTGTGACCCTTGGTGACCCCCTAATGAGTCAATGAGGATATCCATAATTTTCATAGATCTGCATGCATGCACCATTTCCCCAGCCCTATTCGTTTAGCAGCATGTGCATTTGCACATTTTATTTTCCCTATTTTCTTTCAGATAGATAACAGCTTTAGATGAGTAGGAATTCCTTCCTCTGACCCACTTACAAATTGGACAGCTAAGGAAACTTTCCCTCAGTTACTAATCTATTTACATCTAATTTCGCTAGAAGCAAGTTTAGAAGATTTGTAGGCAATGGCAGGTTCAGGCAAATGTTAGTGAATCCCTGCAAGTCTCAAATATCTGCCTATTCACCAAATTTTCATTTGACGCTCCCTAAGAAAAACATATTTTCCTCTCCTTAATTACACTACAAATTGCATGCAAATAATACCAATTTACTTAATAGCAAACCATTGCAACTTTGAAGCCCTGTAAAAAATAGATATTGCTAATAATCGGTCAATGGTACTCAGTTTCCTGACCTTGGCAGGATCGATACTTGGATTTAAAAGCAAGAGCTGCAGATTAAAGCACATGTCGGTGGTGAGTTTCTAACTCATGTTATGAATTTTTTGCAGTCGTAGTGCAAATTCTGCATGGAAATATCCATTGATCCTCATTTTATAAATTAGTTCTTTGCAGAGATTTCACTTTTTGTGAACAAAATTTATACTTAAGTCTGCAAAAGGTGTGTGCCATTCTGAGAGTGCTATGAGACTCTTTTGACACCTTTGTTAAACCCTTCTGTGCCTTGGAAGAGGAGATCACCTCGTCCTGCACCCGGGAACCGGGGGAGCGCTAGCGCTCCCTCCATGGGTCTCCAACCCACACCCCCCGGTCGTGGATGGAAGGGGAATCCCTTCCCCTTCCACCCCCGACCCCCCCGTGACATCAGCATGCATCGCACGCTGATTGTCACAGAGGCCTCCTCCTTCGCGCTGGAAGCTCAGCTTCCAGCACTCCGATCACGTGGAGGAGGCCGGATAGGCTTCAAAGGGCAGGAAATTAATTTCCTTCCCTTTGAAGTCTCTCTCAGCGTTTCAAAAGCCGGATTGTAAAGCAACCTCTAGGCACCAGGGATTTTTTTGTTTGTTTTTTTAGAGGTCGCTCCGCTAGGGGGCAAATTACATTTAGGCCATTTCTGCCCCCCTTGGGGGCAGATTGGCCTATTTTTATGAGGCCAATCTGCCCCCAGGGGGACAGAAACCACTAGACACCAGGGATTTATTTTTTGTTGTTGTTTTACACATGGTGAGCGACCCCTTAGGCCCCCTCTGGGGGTCAAATTTATTTTAGGCCATTTCTACCCCCCTGGGGGGCAGATCAGCCTATTTAAATTAGGCCGATCTGCCCCCAAGGGGGACAGAAACCACAAGGCACCGGGGATTTATTTTTTGTTGTTGTTTTACACGTGGTGAGCGACCCCTTAGGCAAGGGTCGGTCCCCTGGGAAGCAACTTGTATTTAGACCATTTCTGCCCCCCTTGGGGGCAGATCAGGCGATTTTAGGTCAATCTGCCCCTAAGGGGGGCAGAAACCACTAGGCACTGGGGATTTGTTTTTTGCGCCAATGTCACAATGTAGGCAAGGGTCGCTCCGGGGTTGGGGGGGTTGGGGGGGTAAGGGGCAAATTCATTTTATGCCATTTCTGCCCCCCCTGGGGGCAGATCGGTCTATTGTTATTAGGCCGATCTGGCAACAGGGTGGACAGAAACCTCTAGGCACTAGGGCAAATGTTTTTTTTGTGTTTTGTTTTTGTTTGTTTGTTTTTTTAGAGATGGGGAGCGACCCATTAGGCAAGGGCCGCTCCCCTGGGGGGCAAATTGTATTTAGACCATTTCTGCCCCCCTTGGGGGTAAAACGGCCGATTTTAGGTCAATCTGCCCCCAAGGAGGGCAGAAACAACTAGGCACCGGGGATCTTTTTTTTTTGCCCAAGTGTCCCAGAGGGGGAGCGACCCAGTAGGCCAGGGTCGCTCCCCGGGGGATTGGGGAGGCATATTTATTTTAGGCCATTCTTGCCCCCCTCCCGGGGCCTGCTGACCTAGAGGCCAAAATCCACAGGTAGGCACTTTGAAAAAAACACCTCTGTTTTCTGTAAAAATATGGGATGTGTCCACGTTGTGTTTTGGGCCATTTCCTTTTGTGTGCGCTAGGCCTACCCACACAAGTGAGTTATTATTTTTATCGGGAGACTTGGGGGAACGCTGGGTGGAAGGAAATTTGTGGTTCCTCTCAGATTCCAGAACTTTCTGTCACCGAAATGTGAGCAAAACTTGTTTTTTTAGCCAAATTTTGAGGTTTGCAAAGGATTCGGGGAAACAGAACCTGATCAGAGCCCCACAAGTCACCCCACCTTGGATTCCCCTAGGTCTCTAGTTTTCAAAAATGCACAGGTTTGGTAGGTTTCCCTAGGTGCTGGCTGAGCTAGGGGCCAAAATCTACAGGTAGGCAATTTACAAAGAACACCTCTGTTTCCTGTCAAAAAATGTGATGTGTCCTCATTGTGTTTTGGGGCACTTCCTGTCGCGGGCGCTAGGCCTACCCACACAAGTGAGGTATCATTTTTATCAGGAGACTTGGAGAACGTTGGGTGGAAGGAAATTTGTGGCTCCTCTCAGATTCCAGAACTTTCTGTCACCGAAATGTGAGGAAAACGTGTTTTTTTAGCCAAATTTTGAGGTTTGCAAAGGATTCTGGGTAACAGAACTTGGTCAGAGCCCCACAAGTCCCCCAATCTTCGATTCCCCTAGGTCTCTAGTTTTAAAAAATGCACAGGTTTGGTAGGTTTCCCTATGTGCCGGCTGAGCTAGAGGCCAAAATCTACAGGTAGGCACTTTGCAAAAAACACTTCTGTTTTCTGTCAAAAAATGTGATGTGTCCACGTTGGGTTTTGGGGCATTTCCTGTCGCGGCGGTAGGCCTACCCACACAAGTGAGGTATCATTTTTACCAGCAGACTTGGGGGATCGCAGGGTGGAAGTAAATCTGTGGCTCCTCTCAGATTCCAGAAGTTTCTGTCACCGAAATGTGAGCAAAATGAGTTTTTTTAGCCAAATTTTAAGGTTTGCAAAGTATTCTGGGTAACAGAACTTGGTCAGAGCCCCACAAGTCCCCCCATCTTCGATTCCCCTAGGTCTCTAGTTTTAAAAAATGCACAGGTTTGGTAGGTTTCCCTATGTGCCGGCTGAGCTAGAGGCCAAAATCTACAGGTAGGCACTTTGCAAAAAACACTTCTGTTTTCTGTCAAAAAATGTGATGTGTCCACGTTGGGTTTTGGGGCATTTCCTGTCGCGGCGGTAGGCCTACCCACACAAGTGAGGTATCATTTTTACCAGCAGACTTGGGGGATCGCAGGGTGGAAGTAAATGTGTGGCTCCTCTCAGATTCCAGAAGTTTCTGTCACCGAAATGTGAGCAAAATGAGTTTTTTTAGCCAAATTTTAAGGTTTGCAAAGTATTCTGGGTAACAGAACTTGGTCAGAGCCCCACAAGTCCCCCCATCTTCGATTCCCCTAGGTCTCTAGTTTTAAAAAATGCACAGGTTTGGTAGGTTTCCCTAGGTGCCGGCTGAGCTAGAGGCCAAAATCTACAGGTAGGCACTTTGCAAAAAACACCTCGGTTTTCTGTCAAACAATGTGATATGTCCACGTTGTGTTTTGGGGCATTTCCTTTCGCGGGCGCTAGGCCTACCCACACAAGTGAGGTATGAGTTTTACCAGGAGACTTGGGGGAACGCTGGGTGGAAGGAAATTTGTGGTTCCTCTCAGATTCCAGAACTTCCCGTCACCGAAATGTGAGCAAAACGTGTTTTTTTTAGCCAAATGTAGAGGTTTGCAAAGGATTCTGGGTAACAGAACCTGATCAGAGCCCCACAAGTCACCCCATCTTGGATTCCCCTAGGTCTCTAGGTTTAAAAAATGCACAGGTTTGGTAGGTTTCCCTAGGTGCCGGCTGAGCTAGAGTCCAAAATCTACAGGTAGGTACTTTGTAAAGAACACCTCTGTTTTCTGTCAAAAAATGTGATGTGTCCACGTTGTGTTTTGGGGCACTTCCTGTCGCGGGCGCTAGGCCTACCCACACAAGTTAGGTATCATTTTTATCGGGAGACTTGGAGAACGTTGGGTGGAAGGAAATTTGTGGCTCCTCTCAGATTCCAGAACTTTCTGTCACCGAAATGTGAGGAAAACATGTTTTTTTAGCCAAATTTTGAGGTTTGCAAAGGATTCTGGGTAACAGAACTTGGCCAGAGCCCCACAAGTCCCCCCATCTTGGATTCCCCTAGGTCTCTAGTTTTAAAAAATGCACAAGTTTGGTAGGTTTCCCTAGGTGCCGGCTGAGCTAGAGGCCAAAATCTACAGGTAGGCACTTTGCAAAAAACACCTCTGTTTTCTGTCAAAAAATGTGATGTGTCCACGTTGTGTTTTGGGGCATTTCCTGTTGTGGGCGCTAGGCCTACCCACACAAGTGAGGTATGATTTTTACCAGGAGACTTGGGGGAACGCTGGGTGGAAGGAAATTTGTGGTTCCTCTCAGATTCCAGAACTTTCTGTCACCGAAATGTGAGCAAAATGTGTTTTTTAGCCAAATTTTGAGGTTTGCAAAGGATTCGGGGTAACAGAACCTGATCAGAGCCCCACAAGTCACCCCATCTTGGATTCCCCTAGGTCTCTAGTTTTAAAAAAATGCACAGGTTTGGTAGGTTTCCCTAGGTGCCGGCTGAGCTAGAGGCCAAAATCTACAGGTAGGCACTTTGCAAAAAACACCTCTGTTTTCTGTCAAAAAATGTGATGTGTCCACGTTGTGTTTTGGGGCATTTCCTTTCGCGGCTCTAGGCCTACCCACACAAGTGAGGTATGATTTTTACCAGGAGACTTGGGGGAATGCTGGGTGGAAGGAAATTTGCGGTTCCTCTCAGATTTCAGAACTTTCTGTCACCGAAATGTGAGCAAAATGAGTTTTTTAGCCAAATTTTAAGGTTTGCAAAGTATTCTGGGTAACAGAACTTGGTCAGAGCCCCACAAGTCCCCCCATCTTCGATTCCCCTAGGTCTCTAGTTTTCAAAAATGCACAGGTTTGGTAAGTTTCCCTAGGTGCCGGCTGAGCTAGAGGCCAAAATCTACAGGTAGGCACTTTGCAAAAAACACCTCGGTTTTCTGTCAAACAATGTGATATGTCCACGTTGTGTTTTGGGGCATTTCCTTTCGCGGGCGCTAGGCCTACCCACACAAGTGAGGTATGAGTTTTACCAGGAGACTTGGGGGAACGCTGGGTGGAAGGAAATTTGTGGTTCCTCTCAGATTCCAGAACTTCCCGTCACCGAAATGTGAGCAAAACGTGTTTTTTTTAGCCAAATGTAGAGGTTTGCAAAGGATTCTGGGTAACAGAACCTGATCAGAGCCCCACAAGTCACCCCATCTTGGATTCCCCTAGGTCTCTAGGTTTAAAAAATGCACAGGTTTGGTAGGTTTCCCTAGGTGCCGGCTGAGCTAGAGTCCAAAATCTACAGGTAGGCACTTTGTAAAGAACACCTCTGTTTTCTGTCAAAAAATGTGATGTGTCCACGTTGTGTTTTGGGGCACTTCCTGTCGCGGGCGCTAGGCCTACCCACACAAGTGAGGTATCATTTTTATCGGGAGACTTGGAGAACGTTGGGTGGAAGGAAATTTGTGGCTCCTCTCAGATTCCAGAACTTTCTGTCACCGAAATGTGAGGAAAACATGTCTTTTTAGCCAAATTTTGAGGTTTGCAAAGGATTCTGGGTAACAGAACTTGGCCAGAGCCCCACAAGTCCCCCCATCTTGGATTCCCCTAGGTCTCTAGTTTTAAAAAATGCACAAGTTTGGTAGGTTTCCCTAGGTGCCGGCTGAGCTAGAGGCCAAAATCTACAGATAGGCACTTTGCAAAAAACACCTCTGTTTTCTGTCAAAAAATGTGATGTGTCCACGTTGTGTTTTGGGGCATTTCCTGTTGTGGGCGCTAGGCCTACCCACACAAGTGAGGTATGATTTTTACCAGGAGACTTGGGGGAACGCTGGGTGGAAGGAAATTTGTGGTTCCTCTCAGATTCCAGAACTTTCTGTCACCGAAATGTGAGCAAAATGTGTTTTTTTAGCCAAATTTTGAGTTTTGCAAAGGATTCGGGGTAACAGAACCTGATCAGAGCCCCACAAGTCACCCCATCTTGACTTCCCCTAGGTCTCTAGTTTTAAAAAACGCACAGGTTTGGTAGGTTTCCCTAGGTGCCAGCTGAGCTAGAGGCCAAAATCTACAGGTAGGCACTTTGCAAAAAACACCTCTGTTTTCTGTCAAAAAATGTGATGTGTCCACGTTGTGTTTTGGGGCATTTCCTTTCGCGGCTCTAGGCCTACCCACACAAGTGAGGTATGATTTTTACCAGGAGACTTGGGGGAATGCTGGGTGGAAGGAAATTTGTGGTTCCTCTCAGATTTCAGAACTTTCTGTCACCGAAATGTGAGCAAAATGAGTTTTTTAGCCAAATTTTAAGGTTTGCAAAGTATTCTGGGTAACAGAACTTGGTCAGAGCCCCACAAGTCCCCCCATCTTCGATTCCCCTAGGTCTCTAGTTTTAAAAAACGCACAGGTTTGGTAGGTTTCCCTAGGTGCCGGCTGAGCTAGAGGCCAAAATCTACAGGTAGGCACTTTGCAAAAAACACCTCTGTTTTCTGTCAAAAAATGTGATATGTCCACGTTGTGTTTTGGGGCATTTCCTTTCGCGGGCGCTAGGCCTACCCACACAAGTGAGGTATGAGTTTTACCATGAGACTTGGGGGAACGCTGGGTGGAAGGAAATTTGTGGTTCCTCTCAGATTCCAGAACTTTCTGTCCCCGAAATGTGAGCAAAACGTGTTTTTTTAGCCAAATGTAGAGGTTTGCAAAGGATTCTGGGTAACAGAACCTGATCAGAGCCCCACAAGTCACCCCATCTTGGATTCCCCTAGGTCTCTGGGTTTAAAAAATGCACAGGTTTGGTAGGTTTCCCTAGGTGCCGGCTGAGCTAGAGGCCAAAATCTACAGGTAGGCACTTTGCAAAGAACACCTTCTGTTTTCTGTCAAAAAATGTGATGTATCCACGTTGTGTTTTGGGGCACTTCCTGTCGCGGGCGCTAGGCCTACCCACACAAGTGAGGTATCATTTTTATCGGGAGACTTGGAGAACGTTGGGTGGAAGGAAATTTGTGGCTCCTCTCAGATTCCAGAACTTTCTGTCACCGTAATGTGAGGAAAACATGTTTTTTTAGCCAAATTTTGAGGTTTGCAAAGGATTCTTGGTAACAGAACTTGGTCAGAGCCCCACAAGTCCCCCCATCTTGGATTCCCCTAGGTCTCTAGTTTTCAAAAATGCACAGGTTTGGTAGGTTTCCCTATGTGCCGGCTGAGCTAGAGGCCAAAATCTACAGGTAGGCACTTTGCAAAAAACACCTCTGTTTTCTGTCAAAAAATGTGATGTGTCCACGTTGTGTTTTGGGGCATTTCCTGTCGCGGCGGTAGGCCTACCCACACAAGTGAGGTATCATTTTTAGCAGCAGACTTGAGGGATCGCAGGGTGGAAGGAAATTTGTGGCTCCTCTCTGATTCCAGAAGTTTCTGTCACCGAAATGTGAGCAAAATGAGGTTTTTTTAGCCAAATTTTAAGGTTTGCAAAGTATTCTGGGTAACAGAACTTGGTCAGATCCCCACAAGTCCCCCCATCTTCGATTCCCCTAGGTCTCTAGTTTTCAAAAATGCACAGGTTTGGTAGGTTTCCCTAGGTGCTGGCTGAGCTAGAGGCCAAAATCTACAGGTAGGCACTTTGCAAAAAACACCTCTGTTTTCTGTCAAACAATGTCATATGTCCACGTTGTGTTTTGGGGCATTTCCTTTCGCGGGCGCTAGGCCTACCCACACAAGTGAGGTATCATTTTTATCAGGAGACTTGGAGAACGTTGGGTGGAAGGAAATGTGTAGCTCCTCTCAGATTCCAGAACTTTCTGTCACCGAAATGTGAGGAAAACGTGTTTTTTTAGCCAAATTTTGAGGTTTGCAAAGGATTCTGGGTAACAGAACTTGGCCAGAGCCCCACAAGTCCCCCCATCTTGGATTCCCCTAGGTCTCTAGTTTTAAAAAATGCACAAGTTTGGTAGGTTTCCCTAGGTGCCGGCTGAGCTAGAGGCCAAAATCTACAGGTAGGCACTTTGCAAAAAACACCTCTGTTTTCTGTCAAAAAATGTGATGTGTCCATGTTGTGTTTTGCGGCATTTCCTGTTGCGGGCGCTAGGCCTACCCACACAAGTGAGGTATGATTTTTACCAGGAGACTTGGGGGAACGCTGGGTGGAAGGAAATTTGTGGTTCCTCTCAGATTCCAGAACTTTCTGTCACCGAAATGTGAGCAAAATGTGTTTTTTTAGCCAAATTTTGAGGTTTGCAAAGGATTCGGGGTAACAGAACCTGATCAGAGCCCCACAAGTCACCCCATCTTGGATTCCCCTAGGTCTCTAGTTTTACAAAACGCACAGGTTTGGTCGGTTTCCCTAGGTGCCGGCTGAGCTAGAGGCCAAAATCTACAGGTAGGCACTTTGCAAAAAACACCTCTGTTTTCTGTCAAAAAATGTGATGTGTCCACGTTGTGTTTTGGGGCATTTCCTTTCGCGGCTCTAGGCCTACCCACACAAGTGAGGTATGATTTTTACCAGGAGACTTGGGGGAATGCTGGGTGGAAGGAAATTTGTGGTTCCTCTCAGATTTCAGAACTTTCTGTCACCGAAATGTGAGCAAAATGAGTTTTTTAGCCAAATTTTAAGGTTTGCAAAGTATTCTGGGTAACAGAACTTGGTCAGAGCCCCACAAGTCCCCCCATCTTCGATTCCCCTAGGTCTCTAGTTTTAAAAAACGCACAGGTTTGGTAGGTTTCCCTAGGTGCCGGCTGAGCTAGAGGCCAAAATCTACAGGTAGGCACTTTGCAAAAAACACCTCTGTTTTCTGTCAAAAAATGTGATATGTCCACGTTGTGTTTTGGGGCATTTCCTTTCGCGGGCGCTAGGCCTACCCACACAAGTGAGGTATGAGTTTTACCATGAGACTTGGGGGAACGCTGGGTGGAAGGAAATTTGTGGTTCCTCTCAGATTCCAGAACTTTCTGTCCCCGAAATGTGAGCAAAACGTGTTTTTTTAGCCAAATGTAGAGGTTTGCAAAGGATTCTGGGTAACAGAACCTGATCAGAGCCCCACAAGTCACCCCATCTTGGATTCCCCTAGGTCTCTGGGTTTAAAAAATGCACAGGTTTGGTAGGTTTCCCTAGGTGCCGGCTGAGCTAGAGGCCAAAATCTACAGGTAGGCACTTTGCAAAGAACACCTTCTGTTTTCTGTCAAAAAATGTGATGTATCCACGTTGTGTTTTGGGGCACTTCCTGTCGCGGGCGCTAGGCCTACCCACACAAGTGAGGTATCATTTTTATCGGGAGACTTGGAGAACGTTGGGTGGAAGGAAATTTGTGGCTCCTCTCAGATTCCAGAACTTTCTGTCACCGTAATGTGAGGAAAACATGTTTTTTTAGCCAAATTTTGAGGTTTGCAAAGGATTCTTGGTAACAGAACTTGGTCAGAGCCCCACAAGTCCCCCCATCTTGGATTCCCCTAGGTCTCTAGTTTTCAAAAATGCACAGGTTTGGTAGGTTTCCCTATGTGCCGGCTGAGCTAGAGGCCAAAATCTACAGGTAGGCACTTTGCAAAAAACACCTCTGTTTTCTGTCAAAAAATGTGATGTGTCCACGTTGTGTTTTGGGGCATTTCCTGTCGCGGCGGTAGGCCTACCCACACAAGTGAGGTATCATTTTTAGCAGCAGACTTGAGGGATCGCAGGGTGGAAGGAAATTTGTGGCTCCTCTCTGATTCCAGAAGTTTCTGTCACCGAAATGTGAGCAAAATGAGGTTTTTTTAGCCAAATTTTAAGGTTTGCAAAGTATTCTGGGTAACAGAACTTGGTCAGATCCCCACAAGTCCCCCCATCTTCGATTCCCCTAGGTCTCTAGTTTTCAAAAATGCACAGGTTTGGTAGGTTTCCCTAGGTGCTGGCTGAGCTAGAGGCCAAAATCTACAGGTAGGCACTTTGCAAAAAACACCTCTGTTTTCTGTCAAACAATGTCATATGTCCACGTTGTGTTTTGGGGCATTTCCTTTCGCGGGCGCTAGGCCTACCCACACAAGTGAGGTATCATTTTTATCAGGAGACTTGGAGAACGTTGGGTGGAAGGAAATGTGTAGCTCCTCTCAGATTCCAGAACTTTCTGTCACCGAAATGTGAGGAAAACGTGTTTTTTTAGCCAAATTTTGAGGTTTGCAAAGGATTCTGGGTAACAGAACTTGGCCAGAGCCCCACAAGTCCCCCCATCTTGGATTCCCCTAGGTCTCTAGTTTTAAAAAATGCACAAGTTTGGTAGGTTTCCCTAGGTGCCGGCTGAGCTAGAGGCCAAAATCTACAGGTAGGCACTTTGCAAAAAACACCTCTGTTTTCTGTCAAAAAATGTGATGTGTCCATGTTGTGTTTTGCGGCATTTCCTGTTGCGGGCGCTAGGCCTACCCACACAAGTGAGGTATGATTTTTACCAGGAGACTTGGGGGAACGCTGGGTGGAAGGAAATTTGCGGTTCCTCTCAGATTCCAGAACTTTCTGTCACCGAAATGTGAGCAAAATGTGTTTTTTTAGCCAAATTTTGAGGTTTGCAAAGGATTCGGGGTAACAGAACCTGATCAGAGCCCCACAAGTCACCCCATCTTGGATTCCCCTAGGTCTCTAGTTTTACAAAACGCACAGGTTTGGTCGGTTTCCCTAGGTGCCGGCTGAGCTAGAGGCCAAAATCTACAGGTAGGCACTTTGCAAAAAACACCTCTGTTTTCTGTCAAAAAATGTGATGTGTCCACGTTGTGTTTTGGGGCATTTCCTTTCGCGGCTCTAGGCCTACCCACACAAGTGAGGTATGATTTTTACCAGGAGACTTGGGGGAATGCTGGGTGGAAGGAAATCTGTGGTTCCTCTCAGATTTCAGAACTTTCTGTCACCGAAATGTGAGCAAAATGAGTTTTTTAGCCAAATTTTAAGGTTTGCAAAGTATTCTGGGTAACAGAACTTGGTCAGAGCCCCACAAGTCCCCCCATCTTCGATTCCCCTAGGTCTCTAGTTTTAAAAAACGCACAGGTTTGGTAGGTTTCCCTAGGTGCCGGCTGAGCTAGAGGCCAAAATCTACAGGTAGGCACTTTGCAAAAAACACCTCTGTTTTCTGTCAAAAAATGTGATATGTCCACGTTGTGTTTTGGGGCATTTCCTTTCGCGGGCGCTAGGCCTACCCACACAAGTGAGGTATGAGTTTTACCATGAGACTTGGGGGAACGCTGGGTGGAAGGAAATTTGTGGTTCCTCTCAGATTCCAGAACTTTCTGTCCCCGAAATGTGAGCAAAACGTGTTTTTTTAGCCAAATGTAGAGGTTTGCAAAGGATTCTGGGTAACAGAACCTGATCAGAGCCCCACAAGTCACCCCATCTTGGATTCCCCTAGGTCTCTGGGTTTAAAAAATGCACAGGTTTGGTAGGTTTCCCTAGGTGCCGGCTGAGCTAGAGGCCAAAATCTACAGGTAGGCACTTTGCAAAGAACACCTTCTGTTTTCTGTCAAAAAATGTGATGTATCCACGTTGTGTTTTGGGGCACTTCCTGTCGCGGGCGCTAGGCCTACCCACACAAGTGAGGTATCATTTTTATCGGGAGACTTGGAGAACGTTGGGTGGAAGGAAATTTGTGGCTCCTCTCAGATTCCAGAACTTTCTGTCACCGTAATGTGAGGAAAACATGTTTTTTTAGCCAAATTTTGAGGTTTGCAAAGGATTCTTGGTAACAGAACTTGGTCAGAGCCCCACAAGTCCCCCCATCTTGGTTTCCCCTAGGTCTCTAGTTTTCAAAAATGCACAGGTTTGGTAGGTTTCCCTATGTGCCGGCTGAGCTAGAGGCCAAAATCTACAGGTAGGCACTTTGCAAAAAACACCTCTGTTTTCTGTCAAAAAATGTGATGTGTCCACGTTGTGTTTTGGGGCATTTCCTGTCGCGGCGGTAGGCCTACCCACACAAGTGAGGTATCATATTTAGCAGCAGACTTGAGGGATCGCAGGGTGGAAGGAAATTTGTGGCTCCTCTCTGATTCCAGAAGTTTCTGTCACCGAAATGTGAGCAAAATGAGGTTTTTTTAGCCAAATTTTAAGGTTTGCAAAGTATTCTGGGTAACAGAACTTGGTCAGATCCCCACAAGTCCCCCCATCTTCGATTCCCCTAGGTCTCTAGTTTTCAAAAATGCACAGGTTTTGTAGGTTTCCCTAGGTGCTGGCTGAGCTAGAGGCCAAAATCTACAGGTAGGCACTTTGCAAAAAACACCTCTGTTTTCTGTCAAACAATGTCATATGTCCACGTTGTGTTTTGGGGCATTTCCTTTCGCGGGCGCTAGGCCTACCCACACAAGTGAGGTATCATTTTTATCAGGAGACTTGGAGAACGTTGGGTGGAAGGAAATGTGTAGCTCCTCTCAGATTCCAGAACTTTCTGTCACCGAAATGTGAGGAAAACGTGTTTTTTTAGCCAAATTTTGAGGTTTGCAAAGGATTCTGGGTAACAGAACTTGGCCAGAGCCCCACAAGTCCCCCCATCTTGGATTCCCCTAGGTCTCTAGTTTTAAAAAATGCACAAGTTTGGTAGGTTTCCCTAGGTGCCGGCTGAGCTAGAGGCCAAAATCTACAGGTAGGCACTTTGCAAAAAACACCTCTGTTTTCTGTCAAAAAATGTGATGTGTCCATGTTGTGTTTTGCGGCATTTCCTGTTGCGGGCGCTAGGCCTACCCACACAAGTGAGGTATGATTTTTACCAGGAGACTTGGGGGAACGCTGGGTGGAAGGAAATTTGCGGTTCCTCTCAGATTCCAGAACTTTCTGTCACCGAAATGTGAGCAAAATGTGTTTTTTTAGCCAAATTTTGAGGTTTGCAAAGGATTCGGGGTAACAGAACCTGATCAGAGCCCCACAAGTCACCCCATCTTGGATTCCCCTAGGTCTCTAGTTTTACAAAACGCACAGGTTTGGTCGGTTTCCCTAGGTGCCGGCTGAGCTAGAGGCCAAAATCTACAGGTAGGCACTTTGCAAAAAACACCTCTGTTTTCTGTCAAAAAATGTGATGTGTCCACGTTGTGTTTTGGGGCATTTCCTTTCGCGGCTCTAGGCCTACCCACACAAGTGAGGTATGATTTTTACCAGGAGACTTGGGGGAATGCTGGGTGGAAGGAAATTTGTGGTTCCTCTCAGATTTCAGAACTTTCTGTCACCGAAATGAGAGCAAAACGTGTTTTTTTAGCCAAATTTTGAGGTTTGCAAAGGATTCGGGGTAACAGAACCTGATCAGAGCCCCACAAGGCACCCCATCTTGGATTCCCCTAGGTCTCTAGTTTTCAAAAATGCACAGGTTTGGTAAGTTTCCCTAGATGCCGGCTGAGCTAGGGGCCAAAATCTACAGGTAGGCCCTTTGCAAAGAACACCTCTGTTTCCTGTCAAAAAATGTGATGTGTCCTCATTGTGTTTTGGGGCACTTCCTGTCGCGGGCGCTAGGCCTACCCACACAAGTGAGGTATCATTTTTATCAGGAGACTTGGAGAACGTTGGGTGGAAGGAAATTTGTAGCTCCTCTCAGATTCCAGAACTTTCTGTCACCGTAATGTGAGGAAAACGTGTTTTTTTAGCCAAATTTTGAGGTTTGCAAAGGATTCTTGGTAACAGAACTTGGTCAGAGCCCCACAAGTCCCCCCATCTTGGATTCCCCTAGGTCTCTAGTTTTCAAAAATGCACAGGTTTGGTAGGTTTCCCTATGTGCCGGCTGAGCTAGAGGCCAAAATCTACAGGTAGGCACTTTGCAAAAAACACCTCTGTTTTCTGTCAAAAAATGTGATGTGTCCACGTTGTGTTTTGGGGCATTTCCTGTCGCGGCGGTAGGCCTACCCACACAAGTGAGGTATCATTTTTACCAGCAGACTTGAGGGATCGCAGGGTGGAAGGAAATTTGTGGCTCCTCTCTGATTCCAGAAGTTTCTGTCACCGAAATGTGAGCAAAATGAGGTTTTTTTAGCCAAATTTTAAGGTTTGCAAAGTATTCTGGGTAACAGAACTTGGTCAGATCCCCACAAGTCCCCCCATCTTCGATTCCCCTAGGTCTCTAGTTTTAAAAAATGCACAGGTTTGGTAGGTTTCCCTAGGTGCTGGCTGAGCTAGAGGCCAAAATCTACAGGTAGGCACTTTGCAAAAAACACCTCTGTTTTCTGTCAAACAATGTCATATGTCCACGTTGTGTTTTGGGGCATTTCCTTTCGCGGGCGCTATGCCTACCCACACAAGTGAGGTATCATTTTTATCAGGAGACTTGGAGAACGTTGGGTGGAAGGAAATGTGTAGCTCCTCTCAGATTCCAGAACTTTCTGTCACCGAAATGTGAGGAAAACGTGTTTTTTTAGCCAATTTTTGAGGTTTGCAAAGGATTCTGGGTAACAGAACTTGGTCAGAGCCCCACAAGTCCCCCCATCTTGGATTCCCCTAGGTCTCTTGTTTTAAAAAATGCACAGGTTTGGTAGGTTTCCCTATGTGCCGGCTGAGCTAGAGGCCAAAATCTACAGGTAGGCACTTTGCAAAAAACACTTCTGTTTTCTGTCAAAAAATGTGATGTGTCCACGTTGTGTTTTGGGGCATTTCCTGTCGCGGCGGTAGGCCTACCCACACACATGTGAGGTATCATTTTTACCAGCAGACTTGGGGGATCGCAGGGTGGAAGTAAATTTGTGGCTCCTCTCAGATTCCAGAACTTTCTGTCACCGAAATGTGAGGAAAACATGTTTTTTTAGCCAAATTTTGAGGTTTGCAAAGGATTCTGGGTAACAGAACTTGGCCAGAGCCCCACAAGTCCCCCCATCTTGGATTCCCCTAGGTCTCTAGTTTTAAAAAATGCACAAGTTTGGTAGGTTTCCCTAGGTGCCGGCTGAGCTAGAGGCCAAAATCTACAGGTAGGCACTTTGCAAAAAACACCTCTGTTTTCTGTCAAAAAATGTGATGTGCCCACGTTGTGTTTTGGGGCATTTCCTGTTGTGGGCGCTAGGCCTACCCACACAAGTGAGGTATGATTTTTACCAGGAGACTTGGGGGAACGCTGGGTGGAAGGAAATTTGTGGTTCCTCTCAGATTCCAGAACTTTCTGTCACCGAAATGTGAGCACAATGTGTTTTTTTAGCCAAATTTTGAGGTTTGCAAAGGATTCGGGGTAACAGAACCTGTTCAGAGCCCCACAAGTCACCCCATCTTGGATTCCCCTAGGTCTCTAGTTTTACAAAACGCACAGGTTTGGTCGGTTTCCCTAGGTGCCGGCTGAGCTAGAGGCCAAAATCTACAGGTAGGCACTTTGCAAAAAACACCTCTGTTTTCTGTCAAAAAATGTGATGTGTCCACGTTGTGTTTTGGGGCATTTCCTTTCGCGGCTCTAGGCCTACCCACACAAGTGAGGTATGATTTTTACCAGGAGACTTGGGGGAATGCAGGGTGGAAGGAAATTTGTGGTTCCTCTCAGATTTCAGAACTTTCTGTCACCGAAATGAGAGCAAAACGTGTTTTTTTAGCCAAATTTTGAGGTTTGCAAAGGATTCGGGGTAACAGAACCTGATCAGAGCCCCACAAGGCACCCCATCTTGGATTCCCCTAGGTCTCTAGTTTTCAAAAATGCACAGGTTTGGTAAGTTTCCCTAGATGCCGGCTGAGCTAGGGGCCAAAATCTACAGGTAGGCCCTTTGCAAAGAACACCTCTGTTTCCTGTCAAAAAATGTGATGTGTCCTCATTGTGTTTTGGGGCACTTCCTGTCGCGGGCGCTAGGCCTACCCACACAAGTGAGGTATCATTTTTATCAGGAGACTTGGAGAACGTTGGGTGGAAGGAAATTTGTAGCTCCTCTCAGATTCCAGAACTTTCTGTCACCGTAATGTGAGGAAAACTTGTTTTTTTAGCCAAATTTTGAGGTTTGCAAAGGATTCTTGGTAACAGAACTTGGTCAGAGCCCCACAAGTCCCCCCATCTTGGATTCCCCTAGGTCTCTAGTTTTCAAAAATGCACAGGTTTGGTAGGTTTCCCTATGTGCCGGCTGAGCTAGAGGCCAAAATCTACAGGTAGGCACTTTGCAAAAAACACCTCTGTTTTCTGTCAAAAAATGTGATGTGTCCACGTTGTGTTTTGGGGCATTTCCTGTCGCGGCGGTAGGCCTACCCACACAAGTGAGGTATCATTTTTACCAGCAGACTTGAGGGATCGCAGGGTGGAAGGAAATTTGTGGCTCCTCTCTGATTCCAGAAGTTTCTGTCACCGAAATGTGAGCAAAATGAGGTTTTTTTAGCCAAATTTTAAGGTTTGCAAAGTATTCTGGGTAACAGAACTTGGTCAGATCCCCACAAGTCCCCCCATCTTCGATTCCCCTAGGTCTCTAGTTTTCAAAAATGCACAGGTTTGGTAGGTTTCCCTAGGTGCTGGCTGAGCTAGAGGCCAAAATCTACAGGTAGGCACTTTGCAAAAAACACCTCTGTTTTCTGTCAAACAATGTCATATGTCCACGTTGTGTTTTGGGGCATTTCCTTTCGCGGGCGCTATGCCTACCCACACAAGTGAGGTATCATTTTTATCAGGAGACTTTGAGAACGTTGGGTGGAAGGAAATGTGTAGCTCCTCTCAGATTCCAGAACTTTCTGTCACCGAAATGTGGGGAAAACGTGTTTTTTTAGCCAAATTTTGAGGTTTGCAAAGGATTCTGGGTAACAGAACTTGGTCAGAGCCCCACAAGTCCCCCCATCTTGGATTCCCCTAGGTCTCTTGTTTTAAAAAATGCACAGGTTTGGTAGGTTTCCCTATGTGCCGGCTGAGCTAGAGGCCAAAATCTACAGGTAGGCACTTTGCAAAAAACACTTCTGTTTTCTGTCAAAAAATGTGATGTGTCCACGTTGTGTTTTGGGGCATTTCCTGTCGCGGCGGTAGGCCTACCCACACACATGTGAGGTATCATTTTTACCAGCAGACTTGGGGGTTCGCAGGGTGGAAGTAAATTTGTGGCTCCTCTCAGATTCCAGAACTTTCTGTCACCGAAATGTGAGGAAAACATGTTTTTTTAGCCAAATTTTGAGGTTTGCAAAGGATTCTGGGTAACAGAACTTGGCCAGAGCCCCACAAGTCCCCCCATCTTGGATTCCCCTAGGTCTCTAGTTTTAAAAAATGCACAAGTTTGGTAGGTTTCCCTAGGTGCCGGCTGAGCTAGAGGCCAAAATCTACAGGTAGGCACTTTGCAAAAAACACCTCTGTTTTCTGTCAAAAAATGTGATGTGCCCACGTTGTGTTTTGGGGCATTTCCTGTTGTGGGCGCTAGGCCTACCCACACAAGTGAGGTATGATTTTTACCAGGAGACTTGGGGGAACGCTGGGTGGAAGGAAATTTGTGGTTCCTCTCAGATTCCAGAACTTTCTGTCACCGAAATGTGAGCAAAATGTGTTTTTTTAGCCAAATTTTGAGGTTTGCAAAGGATTCGGGGTAACAGAACCTGATCAGAGCCCCACAAGGCACCCCATCTTGGATTCCCCTAGGTCTCTAGTTTTCAAAAATGCACAGGTTTGGTAAGTTTCCCTAGATGCCGGCTGAGCTAGGGGCCAAAATCTACAGGTAGGCCCTTTGCAAAGAACACCTTCTGTTTTCTGTCAAAAAATGTGATGTATCCACGTTGTGTTTTGGGCACTTCCTGTCGCGGGCGCTAGGCCTACCCACACAAGTGAGGTATCATTTTTATCGGGAGACTTGGAGAACGTTGGGTGGAAGGAAATTTGTGGCTCCTCTCAGATTCCAGAACTTTCTGTCACCGTAATGTGAGGAAAACATGTTTTTTTAGCCAAATTTTGAGGTTTGCAAAGGATTCTTGGTAACAGAACTTGGTCAGAGCCCCACAAGTCCCCCCATCTTGGATTCCCCTAGGTCTCTAGTTTTCAAAAATGCACAGGTTTGGTAGGTTTCCCTATGTGCCGGCTGAGCTAGAGGCCAAAATCTACAGGTAGGCACTTTGCAAAAAACACCTCTGTTTTCTGTCAAAAAATGTGATGTGTCCACGTTGTGTTTTGGGGCATTTCCTGTCGCGGCGGTAGGCCTACCCACACAAGTGAGGTATCATTTTTAGCAGCAGACTTGAGGGATCGCAGGGTGGAAGGAAATTTGTGGCTCCTCTCTGATTCCAGAAGTTTCTGTCACCGAAATGTGAGCAAAATGAGGTTTTTTTAGCCAAATTTTAAGGTTTGCAAAGTATTCTGGGTAACAGAACTTGGTCAGATCCCCACAAGTCCCCCCATCTTCGATTCCCCTAGGTCTCTAGTTTTCAAAAATGCACAGGTTTGGTAGGTTTCCCTAGGTGCTGGCTGAGCTAGAGGCCAAAATCTACAGGTAGGCACTTTGCAAAAAACACCTCTGTTTTCTGTCAAACAATGTCATATGTCCACGTTGTGTTTTGGGGCATTTCCTTTCGCGGGCGCTAGGCCTACCCACACAAGTGAGGTATCATTTTTATCAGGAGACTTGGAGAACGTTGGGTGGAAGGAAATGTGTAGCTCCTCTCAGATTCCAGAACTTTCTGTCACCGAAATGTGAGGAAAACGTGTTTTTTTAGCCAAATTTTGAGGTTTGCAAAGGATTCTGGGTAACAGAACTTGGCCAGAGCCCCACAAGTCCCCCCATCTTGGATTCCCCTAGGTCTCTAGTTTTAAAAAATGCACAAGTTTGGTAGGTTTCCCTAGGTGCCGGCTGAGCTAGAGGCCAAAATCTACAGGTAGGCACTTTGCAAAAAACACCTATGTTTTCTGTCAAAAAATGTGATGTGTCCATGTTGTGTTTTGCGGCATTTCCTGTTGCGGGCGCTAGGCCTACCCACACAAGTGAGGTATGATTTTTACCAGGAGACTTGGGGGAACGCTGGGTGGAAGGAAATTTGCGGTTCCTCTCAGATTCCAGAACTTTCTGTCACCGAAATGTGAGCAAAATGTGTTTTTTTAGCCAAATTTTGAGGTTTGCAAAGGATTCGGGGTAACAGAACCTGATCAGAGCCCCACAAGTCACCCCATCTTGGATTCCCCTAGGTCTCTAGTTTTACAAAACGCACAGGTTTGGTCGGTTTCCCTAGGTGCCGGCTGAGCTAGAGGCCAAAATCTACAGGTAGGCACTTTGCAAAAAACACCTCTGTTTTCTGTCAAAAAATGTGATGTGTCCACGTTGTGTTTTGGGGCATTTCCTTTCGCGGCTCTAGGCCTACCCACACAAGTGAGGTATGATTTTTACCAGGAGACTTGGGGGAATGCTGGGTGGAAGGAAATTTGTGGTTCCTCTCAGATTTCAGAACTTTCTGTCACCGAAATGAGAGCAAAACGTGTTTTTTTAGCCAAATTTTGAGGTTTGCAAAGGATTCGGGGTAACAGAACCTGATCAGAGCCCCACAAGGCACCCCATCTTGGATTCCCCTAGGTCTCTAGTTTTCAAAAATGCACAGGTTTGGTTAGTTTCCCTAGATGCCGGCTGAGCTAGGGGCCAAAATCTACAGGTAGGCCCTTTGCAAAGAACACCTCTGTTTCCTGTCAAAAAATGTGATGTGTCCTCATTGTGTTTTGGGGCACTTCCTGTCGCGGGCGCTAGGCCTACCCACACAAGTGAGGTATCATTTTTATCAGGAGACTTGGAGAACGTTGGGTGGAAGGAAATTTGTAGCTCCTCTCAGATTCCAGAACTTTCTGTCACCGTAATGTGAGGAAAACGTGTTTTTTTAGCCAAATTTTGAGGTTTGCAAAGGATTCTTGGTAACAGAACTTGGTCAGAGCCCCACAAGTCCCCCCATCTTGGATTCCCCTAGGTCTCTAGTTTTCAAAAATGCACAGGTTTGGTAGGTTTCCCTATGTGCCGGCTGAGCTAGAGGCCAAAATCTACAGGTAGGCACTTTGCAAAAAACACCTCTGTTTTCTGTCAAAAAATGTGATGTGTCCACGTTGTGTTTTGGGGCATTTCCTGTCGCGGCGGTAGGCCTACCCACACAAGTGAGGTATCATTTTTACCAGCAGACTTGAGGGATCGCAGGGTGGAAGGAAATTTGTGGCTCCTCTCTGATTCCAGAAGTTTCTGTCACCGAAATGTGAGCAAAATGAGGTTTTTTTAGCCAAATTTTAAGGTTTGCAAAGTATTCTGGGTAACAGAACTTGGTCAGATCCCCACAAGTCCCCCCATCTTCGATTCCCCTAGGTCTCTAGTTTTCAAAAATGCACAGGTTTGGTAGGTTTCCCTAGGTGCTGGCTGAGCTAGAGGCCAAAATCTACAGGTAGGCACTTTGCAAAAAACACCTATGTTTTCTGTCAAACAATGTCATATGTCCACGTTGTGTTTTGGGGCATTTCCTTTCGCGGGCGCTATGCCTACCCACACAAGTGAGGTATCATTTTTATCAGGAGACTTGGAGAACGTTGGGTGGAAGGAAATGTGTAGCTCCTCTCAGATTCCAGAACTTTCTGTCACCGAAATGTGAGGAAAACGTGTTTTTTTAGCCAAATTTTGAGGTTTGCAAAGGATTCTGGGTAACAGAACTTGGTCAGAGCCCCACAAGTCCCCCCATCTTGGATTCCCCTAGGTCTCTTGTTTTAAAAAATGCACAGGTTTGGTAGGTTTCCCTATGTGCCGGCTGAGCTAGAGGCCAAAATCTACAGGTAGGCACTTTGCAAAAAACACTTCTGTTTTCTGTCAAAAAATGTGATGTGTCCACGTTGTGTTTTGGGGCATTTCCTGTCGCGGCGGTAGGCCTACCCACACACATGTGAGGTATCATTTTTACCAGCAGACTTGGGGGATCGCAGGGTGGAAGTAAATTTGTGGCTCCTCTCAGATTCCAGAACTTTCTGTCACCGAAATGTAAGGAAAACATGTTTTTTTAGCCAAATTTTGAGGTTTGCAAAGGATTCTGGGTAACAGAACTTGGCCAGAGCCCCACAAGTCCCCCCATCTTGGATTCCCCTAGGTCTCTAGTTTTAAAAAATGCACAAGTTTGGTAGGTTTCCCTAGGTGCCGGCTGAGCTAGAGGCCAAAATCTACAGGTAGGCACTTTGCAAAAAACACCTCTGTTTTCTGTCAAAAAATGTGATGTGCCCACGTTGTGTTTTGGGGCATTTCCTGTTGTGGGCGCTAGGCCTACCCACACAAGTGAGGTATGATTTTTACCAGGAGACTTGGGGGAACGCTGGGTGGAAGGAAATTTGTGGTTCCTCTCAGATTCCAGAACTTTCTGTCACCGAAATGTGAGCAAAATGTGTTTTTTTAGCCAAATTTTGAGGTTTGCAAAGGATTCGGGGTAACAGAACCTGATCAGAGCTCCACAAGTCACCCCATCTTGGATTCCCCTAGGTCTCTAGTTTTAAAAAACGCACAGGTTTGGTAGGTTTCCCTAGGTGCCGGCTGAGCTAGAGGCCAAGATCTACAGGTAGGCACTTTGCAAAAAACACCTCTGTTTTCTGTCAAAAAATGTGATGTGTCCACGTTGTGTTTTGGGGCATTTCCTTTCGCGGTTCTAGGTCTACCCACACAAGTGAGGTATGATTTTTACCAGGCGACTTGGGGGAATGCTGGGTGGAAGGAAATTTGTGGTTCCTCTCAGATTTCAGAACTTTCTGTCACCGAAATGTGAGCAAAATGAGTTTTTTAGCCAAATTTTAAGGTTTGCAAAGTATTCTGGGTAACAGAACTTGGTCAGAGCCACACAAGTCCCCCCATCTTCGATTCCCCTAGGTCTCTTGTTTTCAAAAATGCACAGGTTTGGTAGGTTTCCCTAGGTGCCGGCTGAGCTAGAGGCCAAAATCTACAGGTAGGCACTTTGCAAAAAACACCTCTGTTTTCAGTCAAACAATGTGATATGTCCACGTTGTGTTTTGGGGCATTTCCTTTCGCGGGCGCTAGGCCTACCCACACAAGTGAGGTATGAGTTTTACCAGGAGACTTGGGGGAACGCTGGGTGGAAGGAAATTTGTGGTTCCTCTCAGATTCCAGAACTTCCCGTCACCGAAATGTGAGCAAAACGTGTTTTTTTAGCCAAATGTAGAGGTTTGCAAAGGATTCTGGGTAACAGAACCTGATCAGAGCCCCACAAGTCACCCCATCTTGGATTCCCCTAGGTCTCTAGGTTTAAAAAATGCACAGGTTTGGTAGGTTTCCCTAGGTGCCGGCTGAGCTAGAGTCCAAAATCTACAGGTAGGCACTTTGTAAAGAACACCTCTGTTTTCTGTCATAAAATGTGATGTGTCCACGTTGTGTTTTGGGGCACTTCCTGTCGCGGGCGCTAGGCCTACCCACACAAGTGAGGTATCATTTTTATCGGGAGACTTGGAGAACGTTGGGTGGAAGGAAATTTGTGGCTCCTCTCAGATTCCAGAACTTTTTGTCACCGAAATGTGAGGAAAACATGTTTTTTTAGCCAAATTTTGAGGTTTGCAAAGGATTCTGGGTAACAGAACTTGGCCAGAGCCCCACAAGTCCCCCCATCTTGGATTCCCCTAGGTCTCTAGTTTTTAAAAATGCACAAGTTTGGTAGGTTTCCCTAGGTGCCGGCTGAGCTAGAGGCCAAAATCTACAGGTAGGCACTTTGCAAAAAACACCTCTGTTTTCTGTCAAAAAATGTGATGTGTCCATGTTGTGTTTTGGGGCATTTCCTGTTGCGGGCGCTAGGCCTACCCACACAAGTGAGGTATGATTTTTACCAGGAGACTTGGGGGAACGCTGGGTGGAAGGAAATTTGTGGTTCCTCTCAGATTCCAGAACTTTCTGTCACCGAAATGTAAGGAAAACATGTTTTTTTAGCCAAATTTTGAGGTTTGCAAAGGATTCTGGGTAACAGAACTTGGCCAGAGCCCCACAAGTCCCCCCATCTTGGATTCCCCTAGGTCTCTAGTTTTAAAAAATGCACAAGTTTGGTAGGTTTCCCTAGGTGCCGGCTGAGCTAGAGGCCAAAATCTACAGGTAGGCACTTTGCAAAAAACACCTCTGTTTTCTGTCAAAAAATGTGATGTGCCCACGTTGTGTTTTGGGGCATTTCCTGTTGTGGGCGCTAGGCCTACCCACACAAGTGAGGTATGATTTTTACCAGGAGACTTGGGGGAACGCTGGGTGGAAGGAAATTTGTGGTTCCTCTCAGATTCCAGAACTTTCTGTCACCGAAATGTGAGCAAAATGTGTTTTTTTAGCCAAATTTTGAGGTTTGCAAAGGATTCGGGGTAACAGAACCTGATCAGAGCTCCACAAGTCACCCCATCTTGGATTCCCCTAGGTCTCTAGTTTTAAAAAACGCACAGGTTTGGTAGGTTTCCCTAGGTGCCGGCTGAGCTAGAGGCCAAGATCTACAGGTAGGCACTTTGCAAAAAACACCTCTGTTTTCTGTCAAAAAATGTGATGTGTCCACGTTGTGTTTTGGGGCATTTCCTTTCGCGGTTCTAGGTCTACCCACACAAGTGAGGTATGATTTTTACCAGGCGACTTGGGGGAATGCTGGGTGGAAGGAAATTTGTGGTTCCTCTCAGATTTCAGAACTTTCTGTCACCGAAATGTGAGCAAAATGAGTTTTTTAGCCAAATTTTAAGGTTTGCAAAGTATTCTGGGTAACAGAACTTGGTCAGAGCCACACAAGTCCCCCCATCTTCGATTCCCCTAGGTCTCTTGTTTTCAAAAATGCACAGGTTTGGTAGGTTTCCCTAGGTGCCGGCTGAGCTAGAGGCCAAAATCTACAGGTAGGCACTTTGCAAAAAACACCTCTGTTTTCAGTCAAACAATGTGATATGTCCACGTTGTGTTTTGGGGCATTTCCTTTCGCGGGCGCTAGGCCTACCCACACAAGTGAGGTATGAGTTTTACCAGGAGACTTGGGGGAACGCTGGGTGGAAGGAAATTTGTGGTTCCTCTCAGATTCCAGAACTTCCCGTCACCGAAATGTGAGCAAAACGTGTTTTTTTAGCCAAATGTAGAGGTTTGCAAAGGATTCTGGGTAACAGAACCTGATCAGAGCCCCACAAGTCACCCCATCTTGGATTCCCCTAGGTCTCTAGGTTTAAAAAATGCACAGGTTTGGTAGGTTTCCCTAGGTGCCGGCTGAGCTAGAGTCCAAAATCTACAGGTAGGCACTTTGTAAAGAACACCTCTGTTTTCTGTCATAAAATGTGATGTGTCCACGTTGTGTTTTGGGGCACTTCCTGTCGCGGGCGCTAGGCCTACCCACACAAGTGAGGTATCATTTTTATCGGGAGACTTGGAGAACGTTGGGTGGAAGGAAATTTGTGGCTCCTCTCAGATTCCAGAACTTTTTGTCACCGAAATGTGAGGAAAACATGTTTTTTTAGCCAAATTTTGAGGTTTGCAAAGGATTCTGGGTAACAGAACTTGGCCAGAGCCCCACAAGTCCCCCCATCTTGGATTCCCCTAGGTCTCTAGTTTTTAAAAATGCACAAGTTTGGTAGGTTTCCCTAGGTGCCGGCTGAGCTAGAGGCCAAAATCTACAGGTAGGCACTTTGCAAAAAACACCTCTGTTTTCTGTCAAAAAATGTGATGTGTCCATGTTGTGTTTTGGGGCATTTCCTGTTGCGGGCGCTAGGCCTACCCACACAAGTGAGGTATGATTTTTACCAGGAGACTTGGGGGAACGCTGGGTGGAAGGAAATTTGTGGTTCCTCTCAGATTCCAGAACTTTCTGTCACCGAAATGTGAGCAAAATGTGTTTTTTTAGCCAAATTTTGAGGTTTGCAAAGGATTCGGGGTAACAGAACCTGATCAGAGCCCCACAAGTCACCCCATCTTGGATTCCCCTAGGTCTCTAGTTTTACAAAACGCACAGGTTTCTTAGGTTTCCCTAGGTGTCGGCTGAGCTAGAGGCCAAAATCTACAGGTAGGCACTTTGCAAAAAACACCTCTGTTTTCTGTCAAAAAATGTGATGTGTCCACGTTGTGTTTTGGGGCATTTCCTTTCGCGGCTCTAGGCCTACCCACACAAGTGAGGTATGATTTTTACCAGGAGACTTGGGGGAATGCTGGGTGGAAGGAAATTTGTGGTTCCTCTCAGATTTCAGAACTTTTTGTCACCGAAATGAGAGCAAAACGTGTTTTTTTAGCCAAATTTTGAGGTTTGCAAAGGATTCGGGGTAACAGAACCTGTTCAGAGCCCCACAAGGCACCCCATCTTGGATTCCCCTAGGTCTCTAGTTTTCAAAAATGCACAGGTTTGGTAAGTTTCCCTAGATGCCGGCTGAGCTAGGGGCCAAGATCTACAGGTAGGCACTTTGCAAAAAACACCTCTGTTTTCTGTCAAAAAATGTGATGTGCCCACGTTGTGTTTTGGGGCATTTCCTGTTGTGGGCGCTAGGCCTACCCACACAAGTGAGGTATGATTTTTACCAGGAGACTTGGGGGAACGCTGGGTGGAAGGAAATTTGTGGTTCCTCTCAGATTCCAGAACTTTCTGTCACCGAAATGTGAGCAAAATGTGTTTTTTTAGCCAAATTTTGAGGTTTGCAAAGGATTCGGGGTAACAGAACCTGATCAGAGCTCCACAAGTCACCCCATCTTGGATTCCCCTAGGTCTCTAGTTTTAAAAAACGCACAGGTTTGGTAGGTTTCCCTAGGTGCCGGCTGAGCTAGAGGCCAAGATCTACAGGTAGGCACTTTGCAAAAAACACCTCTGTTTTCTGTCAAAAAATGTGATGTGTCCACGTTGTGTTTTGGGGCATTTCCTTTCGCGGTTCTAGGTCTACCCACACAAGTGAGGTATGATTTTTACCAGGCGACTTGGGGGAATGCTGGGTGGAAGGAAATTTGTGGTTCCTCTCAGATTTCAGAACTTTCTGTCACCGAAATGTGAGCAAAATGAGTTTTTTAGCCAAATTTTAAGGTTTGCAAAGTATTCTGGGTAACAGAACTTGGTCAGAGCCCCACAAGTCCCCCCATCTTCGATTCCCCTAGGTCTCTAGTTTTCAAAAATGCACAGGTTTGGTAGGTTTCCCTAGGTGCCGGCTGAGCTAGAGGCCAAAATCTACAGGTAGGCACTTTGCAAAAAACACCTCTGTTTTCAGTCAAACAATGTGATATGTCCACGTTGTGTTTTGGGGCATTTCCTTTCGCGGGCGCTAGGCCTACCCACACAAGTGAGGTATGAGTTTTACCAGGAGACTTGGGGGAACGCTGGGTGGAAGGAAATTTGTGGTTCCTCTCAGATTCCAGAACTTCCCGTCACCGAAATGTGAGCAAAACGTGTTTTTTTAGCCAAATGTAGAGGTTTGCAAAGGATTCTGGGTAACAGAACCTGATCAGAGCCCCACAAGTCACCCCATCTTGGATTCCCCTAGGTCTCTAGGTTTAAAAAATGCACAGGTTTGGTAG
The DNA here is from genome assembly GCF_031143425.1 of Pleurodeles waltl. Taxonomy (NCBI): domain Eukaryota; kingdom Metazoa; phylum Chordata; class Amphibia; order Caudata; family Salamandridae; genus Pleurodeles; species Pleurodeles waltl. Next base: position 964,315,589 of record NC_090450.1, read on the forward strand.
GTTTCCCTAGGTGCCGGCTGAGCTAGAGTCCAAAATCTACAGGTAGGCACTTTGTAAAGAACACCTCTGTTTTCTGTCATAAAATGTGATGTGTCCACGTTGTGTTTTGGGGCACTTCCTGTCGCGGGCGCTAGGCCTACCCACACAAGTGAGGTATCATTTTTATCGGGAGACTTGGAGAACGTTGGGTGGAAGGAAATTTGTGGCTCCTCTCAGATTCCAGAACTTTTTGTCACCGAAATGTGAGGAAAACATGTTTTTTTAGCCAAATTTTGAGGTTTGCAAAGGATTCTGGGTAACAGAACTTGGCCAGAGCCCCACAAGTCCCCCCATCTTGGATTCCCCTAGGTCTCTAGTTTTTAAAAATGCACAAGTTTGGTAGGTTTCCCTAGGTGCCGGCTGAGCTAGAGGCCAAAATCTACAGGTAGGCACTTTGCAAAAAACACCTCTGTTTTCTGTCAAAAAATGTGATGTGTCCATGTTGTGTTTTGGGGCATTTCCTGTTGTGGGCGCTAGGCCTACCCACACAAGTGAGGTATGATTTTTACCAGGAGACTTGGGGGAACGCTGGGTGGAAGGAAATTTGTGGTTCCTCTCAGATTCCAGAACTTTCTGTCACCGAAATGTGAGCAAAATGTGTTTTTTTAGCCAAATTTTGAGGTTTGCAAAGGATTCGGGGTAACAGAACCTGATCAGAGCCCCACAAGTCACCCCATCTTGGATTCCCCTAGGTCTCTAGTTTTACAAAACGCACAGGTTTGTTAGGTTTCCCTAGGTGTCGGCTGAGCTAGAGGCCAAAATCTACAGGTAGGCACTTTGCAAAAAACACCTCTGTTTTCTGTCAAAAAATGTGATGTGTCCACGTTGTGTTTTGGGGCATTTCCTTTCGCGGCTCTAGGCCTACCCACACAAGTGAGGTATGATTTTTACCAGGAGACTTGGGGGAATGCTGGGTGGAAGGAAATTTGTGGTTCCTCTCAGATTTCAGAACTTTTTGTCACCGAAATGAGAGCAAAACGTGTTTTTTTAGCCAAATTTTGAGGTTTGCAAAGGATTCGGGGTAACAGAACCTGATCAGAGCCCCACAAGGCACCCCATCTTGGATTCCCCTAGGTCTCTAGTTTTCAAAAATGCACAGGTTTGGTAAGTTTCCCTAGATGCCGGCTGAGCTAGGGGCCAAAATCTACAGGTAGGCCCTTTGCAAAGAACACCTCTGTTTCCTGTCAAAAATGTGATGTGTCCTCATTGTGTTTTGGGGCACTTCCTGTCGCGGGCGCTAGGCCTACCCACACAAGTGAGGTATCATTTTTATCAGGAGACTTGGAGAACGTTGGGTGGAAGGAAATTTGTAGCTCCTCTCAGATTCCAGAACTTTCTGTCACCGTAATGTGAGGAAAACGTGTTTTTTTAGCCAAATTTTGAGGTTTGCAAAGGATTCTTGGTAACAGAACTTGGTCACAGCCCCACAAGTCCCCCCATCTTGGATTCCCCTAGGTCTCTAGTTTTCAAAAATGCACAGGTTTGGTAGGTTTCCCTATGTGCCGGCTGAGCTAGAGGCCAAAATCTACAGGTAGGCACTTTGCAAAAAACACCTCTGTTTTCTGTCAAAAAATGTGATGTGTCCACGTTGTGTTTTGGGGCATTTCCTGTCGCGGCGGTAGGCCTACCCACACAAGTGAGGTATCATTTTTACCAGCAGACTTGAGGGATCGCAGGGTGGAAGGAAATTTGTGGCTCCTCTCTGATTCCAGAAGTTTCTGTCACCGAAATGTGAGCAAAATGAGTTTTTTTTAGCCAAATTTTAAGGTTTGCAAAGTATTCTGGGTAACAGAACTTGGTCAGATCCCCACAAGTCCCCCCATCTTCGATTCCCCTAGGTCTCTAGTTTTCAAAAATGCACAGGTTTGGTAGGTTTCCCTAGGTGCTGGCTGAGCTAGAGGCCAAAATTTACAGATAGGCACTTTGCAAAAAACACCTCTGTTTTCTGTCAAAAAATGTGATGTGTCCACGTTGTGTTTTGGGGCATTTCCTGTCGCGGCGGTAGGCCTACCCACACAAGTGAAGTATCATTTTTACCAGCAGACTTGAGGGATCGCAGTGTGGAAGGAAATTTGTGGCTCCTCTCTGATTCCAGAAGTTTCTGTCACCGAAATGTGAGCAAAATGAGTTTTTTTTAGCCAAATTTGAAGGTTTGCAAAGTATTCTGGGTAACAGAACTTGGTCAGATCCCCACAAGTCCCCCCATCTTCGATTCCCCTAGCTCTCTAGTTTTCAAAAATGCACAGGTTTGGTAGGTTTCCCTAGGTGCTGGCTGAGCTAGAGGCCAAAATCTACGGGTAGGCACTTTGCATAAAACACCTCTGTTTTCTGTCAAACAATGTCATATGTCCACGTTGTGTTTTGGGGCATTTCCTTTCGCGGGCGCTATGCCTACCCACACAAGTGAGGTATCATTTTTATCAGGAGACTTGGAGAACGTTGGGTGGAAGGAAATGTGTAGCTCCTCTCAGATTCCAGAACTTTCTGTCACCGAAATGTGAGGAAAACGTGTTTTTTTAGCCAAATTTTGAGGTTTGCAAAGGATTCTGGGTAATAGAACTTGGTCAGAGCCCCACAAGTCCCCCCATCTTGGATTCCCCTAGGTCTCTAGTTTTTAAAAATGCACAAGTTTGGTAGGTTTCCCTAGGTGCCGGCTGAGCTAGAGGCCAAAATCTACAGGTAGGCACTTTGCAAAAAACACCTCTGTTTTCTGTCAAAAAATGTGATGTGTCCATGTTGTGTTTTGGGGCATTTCCTGTTGTGGGCGCTAGGCCTACCCACACAAGTGAGGTATGATTTTTACCAGGAGACTTGGGGGAACGCTGGGTGGAAGGAAATTTGTGGTTCCTCTCAGATTCCAGAACTTTCTGTCACCGAAATGTGAGCAAAATGTGTTTTTTTAGCCAAATTTTGAGGTTTGCAAAGGATTCGGGGTAACAGAACCTGATCAGAGCCCCACAAGTCACCCCATCTTGGATTCCCCTAGGTCTCTAGTTTTACAAAACGCACAGGTTTGTTAGGTTTCCCTAGGTGTCGGCTGAGCTAGAGGCCAAAATCTACAGGTAGGCACTTTGCAAAAAACACCTCTGTTTTCTGTCAAAAAATGTGATGTGTCCACGTTGTGTTTTGGGGCATTTCCTTTCGCGGCTCTAGGCCTACCCACACAAGTGAGGTATGATTTTTACCAGGAGACTTGGGGGAATGCTGGGTGGAAGGAAATTTGTGGTTCCTCTCAGATTTCAGAACTTTTTGTCACCGAAATGAGAGCAAAACGTGTTTTTTTAGCCAAATTTTGAGGTTTGCAAAGGATTCGGGGTAACAGAACCTGATCAGAGCCCCACAAGGCACCCCATCTTGGATTCCCCTAGGTCTCTAGTTTTCAAAAATGCACAGGTTTGGTAAGTTTCCCTAGATGCCGGCTGAGCTAGGGGCCAAAATCTACAGGTAGGCCCTTTGCAAAGAACACCTCTGTTTCCTGTCAAAAATGTGATGTGTCCTCATTGTGTTTTGGGGCACTTCCTGTCGCGGGCGCTAGGCCTACCCACACAAGTGAGGTATCATTTTTATCAGGAGACTTGGAGAACGTTGGGTGGAAGGAAATTTGTAGCTCCTCTCAGATTCCAGAACTTTCTGTCACCGTAATGTGAGGAAAACGTGTTTTTTTAGCCAAATTTTGAGGTTTGCAAAGGATTCTTGGTAACAGAACTTGGTCACAGCCCCACAAGTCCCCCCATCTTGGATTCCCCTAGGTCTCTAGTTTTCAAAAATGCACAGGTTTGGTAGGTTTCCCTATGTGCCGGCTGAGCTAGAGGCCAAAATCTACAGGTAGGCACTTTGCAAAAAACACCTCTGTTTTCTGTCAAAAAATGTGATGTGTCCACGTTGTGTTTTGGGGCATTTCCTGTCGCGGCGGTAGGCCTACCCACACAAGTGAGGTATCATTTTTACCAGCAGACTTGAGGGATCGCAGGGTGGAAGGAAATTTGTGGCTCCTCTCTGATTCCAGAAGTTTCTGTCACCGAAATGTGAGCAAAATGAGTTTTTTTTAGCCAAATTTTAAGGTTTGCAAAGTATTCTGGGTAACAGAACTTGGTCAGATCCCCACAAGTCCCCCCATCTTCGATTCCCCTAGGTCTCTAGTTTTCAAAAATGCACAGGTTTGGTAGGTTTCCCTAGGTGCTGGCTGAGCTAGAGGCCAAAATTTACAGATAGGCACTTTGCAAAAAACACCTCTGTTTTCTGTCAAAAAATGTGATGTGTCCACGTTGTGTTTTGGGGCATTTCCTGTCGCGGCGGTAGGCCTACCCACACAAGTGAAGTATCATTTTTACCAGCAGACTTGAGGGATCGCAGTGTGGAAGGAAATTTGTGGCTCCTCTCTGATTCCAGAAGTTTCTGTCACCGAAATGTGAGCAAAATGAGTTTTTTTTAGCCAAATTTGAAGGTTTGCAAAGTATTCTGGGTAACAGAACTTGGTCAGATCCCCACAAGTCCCCCCATCTTCGATTCCCCTAGCTCTCTAGTTTTCAAAAATGCACAGGTTTGGTAGGTTTCCCTAGGTGCTGGCTGAGCTAGAGGCCAAAATCTACGGGTAGGCACTTTGCATAAAACACCTCTGTTTTCTGTCAAACAATGTCATATGTCCACGTTGTGTTTTGGGGCATTTCCTTTCGCGGGCGCTATGCCTACCCACACAAGTGAGGTATCATTTTTATCAGGAGACTTGGAGAACGTTGGGTGGAAGGAAATGTGTAGCTCCTCTCAGATTCCAGAACTTTCTGTCACCGAAATGTGAGGAAAACGTGTTTTTTTAGCCAAATTTTGAGGTTTGCAAAGGATTCTGGGTAATAGAACTTGGTCAGAGCCCCACAAGTCCCCCCATCTTGGATTCCCCTAGGTCTCTAGTTTTAAAAAATGCACAGGTTTGGTAGGTTTCCCTATGTGCCGGCTGAGCTAGAGGCCAAAATCTACAGGTAGGCACTTTGCAAAAAACACTTCTGTTTTCTGTCAAAAAATGTGATGTGTCCACGTTGTGTTTTGGGGCATTTCCTGTCGCGGCGGTAGGCCTACCCACACAAGTGAGGTATTATTTTTACCAGGAGACTTGGGGGATCGCAGGGTGGAAGTAAATTTGTGGCTCCTCTCAGATTCCAGAAGTTTCTGTCACCGAAATGTGAGCAAAATGAGTTTTTTTAATCCAAATTTTAAGGTTTGCAAAGTATTCTGGGTAACAGAACTTGGTCAGAGCCCCACAAGTCCCCCCATCTTCCATTCCCCTAGGTCTCTAGTTTTCAAAAATGCACAGGTTTGGTAGGTTTCCCTAGGTGCCGGCTGAGCTAGAGGCCAAAATCTACAGGTAGGCACTTTGCAAAAAACACCTCTGTTTTCTGTCAAACAATGTGATATGTCCACGTTGTGTTTTGGGGCATTTCCTTTCGCGGGCGCTAGGCCTACCCACACAAGTGAGGTATGAGTTTTACCAGGAGACTTGGGGGAACGCTGGGTGGAAGGAAATTTGTGGTTCCTCTCAGATTCCAGAACTTCCCGTCACCGAAATGTGAGCAAAACGTGTTGTTTTAGCCAAATGTAGAGGTTTGCAAAGGATTCTGGGTAACAGAACCTGATCAGAGCCCCACAAGTCACCCCATCTTGGATTCCCCTAGGTCTCTAGGTTTAAAAAATGCACAGGTTTGGTAGGTTTCCCTAGGTGCCGGCTTAGCTAGAGTCCAAAATCTACAGGTAGGCACTTTGTAAAGAACACTTCTGTTTTCTGTCAAAAAATGTGATGTGTCCACGTTGTGTTTTGGGGCACTTCCTGTCGCGGGCGTTAGGCCTACCCACACAAGTGAGGTATCATTTTTATCAGGAGACTTGGAGAACGTTGGGTGGAAGGAAATTTGTGGCTCCTCTCAGATTCCAGAACTTTCTGTCACCGAAATGTGAGGAAAACATGTTTTTTTAGCCAAATTTTGAGGTTTGCAAAGGATTCTGGGTAACAGAACTTGGCCAGAGCCCCACAAGTCCCCCCATCTTGGATTCCCCTAGGTCTCTAGTTTTAAAAAATGCACAAGTTTGGTAGGTTTCCCTAGGTGCCGGCTGAGCTAGAGGCCAAAATCTACAGGTAGGCACTTTGCAAAAAACACCTCTGTTTTCTGTCAAAAAATGTGATGTGCCCACGTTGTGTTTTGGGGCATTTCCTGTTGTGGGCGCTAGGCCTACCCACACAAGTGAGGTATGATTTTTACCAGGAGACTTGGGGGAATGCTGGGTGGAAGGAAATTTGTGGTTCCTCTCAGATTCCAGAACTTTCTGTCACCGAAATGTGAGCAAAATGTGTTTTTTTAGCCAAATTTTGAGGTTTGCAAAGGATTCGGGGTAACAGAACCTCATCAGAGCTCCACAAGTCACCCCATCTTGGATTCTCCTAGGTCTCTAGTTTTAAAAAACGCACAGGTTTGGTAGGTTTCCCTAGGTGCCGGCTGAGCTAGAGGCCAAGATCTACAGGTAGGCACTTTGCAAAAAACACCTCTGTTTTCTGTCAAAAAATGTGATGTGTCCACGTTGTGTTTTGGGGCATTTCCTTTCGCGGCTCTAGGTCTACCCACACAAGTGAGGTATGATTTTTACCAGGCGACTTGGGGGAATGCTGGGTGGAAGGAAATTTGTGGTTCCTCTCAGATTTCAGAACTTTCTGTCACCGAAATGTGAGCAAAATGAGTTTTTTAGCCAAATTTTAAGGTTTGCAAAGTATTCTGGGTAACAGAACTTGGTCAGAGCCCCACAAGTCCCCCCATCTTCGATTCCCCTAGGTCTCTAGTTTTCAAAAATGCACAGGTTTGGTAGTTTTCCCTAGGTGCCGGCTGAGCTAGAGGCCAAAATCTACAGGTAGGCACTTTGCAAAAAACACCTCTGTTTTCTGTCAAACAATGTGATATGTCCACGTTGTGTTTTGGGGCATTTCCTTTCGCGGGCGCTAGGCCTACCCACACAAGTGAGGTATGAGTTTTACCAGGAGACTTGGGGGAACGCTGGGTGGAAGGAAATTTGTGGTTCCTCTCAGATTCCAGAACTTCCCGTCACCGAAATGTGAGCAAAACGTGTTTTTTTAGCCAAATGTAGAGGTTTGCAAAGGATTCTGGGTAACAGAACCTGATCAGAGCCCCACAAGTCACCCCATCTTGGATTCCCCTAGGTCTCTAGGTTTAAAAAATGCACAGGTTTGGTAGGTTTCCCTAGGTGCCGGCTGAGCTAGAGTCCAAAATCTACAGGTAGGCACTTTGTAAAGAACACCTCTGTTTTCTGTCAAAAAATGTGATGTGTCCACGTTGTGTTTTGGGGCACTTCCTGTCGCGGGCGCTAGGCCTACCCACACAAGTGAGGTATCATTTTTATCGGGAGACTTGGAGAACGTTGGGTGGAAGGAAATTTGTGGCTCCTCTCAGATTCCAGAACTTTTTGTCACCGAAATGTGAGGAAAACATGTTTTTTTAGCCAAATTTTGAGGTTTGCAAAGGATTCTGGGTAACAGAACTTGGCCAGAGCCCCACAAGTCCCCCCATCTTGGATTCCCCTAGGTCTCTAGTTTTTAAAAATGCACAAGTTTGGTAGGTTTCCCTAGGTGCCGGCTGAGCTAGAGGCCAAAATCTACAGGTAGGCACTTTGCAAAAAACACCTCTGTTTTCTGTCAAAAAATGTGATGTGTCCACGTTGTGTTTTGGGGGATTTCCTGTTGTGGGCGCTAGGCCTACCCACACAAGTGAGGTATGATTTTTACCAGGAGACTTGGGGGAACGCTGGGTGGAAGGAAATTTGTGGTTCCTCTCAGATTCCAGAACTTTCTGTCACCGAAATGTGAGCAAAATGTGTTTTTTTAGCCAAATTTTGAGGTTTGCAAAGGATTCGGGGTAACAGAACCTGATCAGAGCCCCACAAGTCACCCCATCTTGGATTCCCCTAGGTCTCTAGTTTTAAAAAACGTACAGGTTTGGTAGGTTTCCCTAGGTGCCGGCTGAGCTAGAGGCCAAAATCTACAGGTAGGCACTTTGCAAAAAACACCTCTGTTTTCTGTCAAAAAATGTGATGTGTCCACGTTGTGTTTTGGGGCATTTCCTTTCGCGGCTCTAGGCCTACCCACACAAGTGAGGTATGATTTTTACCAGGAGACTTGGGGGAATGCTGGGTGGAAGGAAATTTGTGGTTCCTCTCAGATTTCAGAACTTTCTGTCACCGAAATGTGAGCAAAATTAGTTTTTTAGCCAAATTTTAAGGTTTGCAAAGTATTCTGGGTAACAGAACTTGGTCAGAGCCCCACAAGTCCCCCCATCTTCGATTCCCCTAGGTCTCTAGTTTTCAAAAATGCACAGGTTTGGTAGGTTTCCCTAGGTGCCGGCTGAGCTAGAGGCCAAAATCTACAGGTAGGCACTTTGAAAAAAACACCTCTGTTTTCTGTCAAAAAATGTGATATGTCCACGTTGTGTTTTGGGGCATTTCCTTTCGCGGGCGCTAGGCCTACCCACACAAGTGAGGTATGAGTTTTACCATGAGACTTGGGGGAACGCTGGGTGGAAGGAAATTTGTGGTTCCTCTCAGATTCCAGAACTTTCTGTCACCGAAATGTGAGCAAAACGTGTTTTTTTAGCCAAATGTAGAGGTTTGCAAAGGATTCTGGGTAACAGAACCTGATCAGAGCCCCACAAGTCACCCCATCTTGGATTCCCCTAGGTCTCTAGGTTTAAAAAATGCACAGGTTTGGTAGGTTTCCCTAGGTGCCGGCTGAGCTAGTGGCCAAAATCTACAGGTAGGCACTTTGCAAAGAACACCTCTGTTTTCTGTCAAAAAATGTGATGTGTCCATGTTGTGTTTTGGGGCTTTTCCTGTTGCGGGCGCTAGGCCTACCCACACAAGTGAGGTATGATTTTTACCAGGAGACTTGGGGGAACGCTGGGTGGAAGGAAATTTGTGGTTCCTCTCAGATTCCAGAACTTTCTGTCACCGAAATGTGAGCAATATGTGTTTTTTTAGCCAAATTTTGAGGTTTGCAAAGGATTCGGGGTAACAGAACCTGATCAGAGCCCCACAAGTCACCCCATCTTGGATTCCCCTAGGTCTCTAGTTTTAAAAAACGCACAGGTTTGGTAGGTTTCCATAGGTGCCGGCTGAGCTAGAGGCCAAAATCTACAGGTAGGCACTTTGCAAAAAACACCTCTGTTTTCTGTCAAAAAATGTGATGTGTCCACGTTGTGTTTTGGGGCATTTCCTTTCGCGGCTCTAGGCCTACCCACACAAGTGAGGTATGATTTTTATCGGGAGACTTGGAGAACGTTGGGTGGAAGGAAATTTGTGGCTCCTCTCAGATTCCAGAACTTTCTGTCACCGAAATGTGAGGAAAACGTGTTTTTTTAGCCAAATTTTGAGGTTTGCAAAGGATTCTGGGTAACAGAACTTGGCCAGAGCCCCACAAGTCCCCCCATCTTGGATTCCCCTAGGTCTCTAGTTTTAAAAAATGCACAAGTTTGGTAGGTTTCCCTAGGTGCCGGCTGAGCTAGAGGCCAAAATCTACAGGTAGGCACTTTGCAAAAAACACCTCTGTTTTCTGTCAAAAAATGTGATGTGTCCATGTTGTGTTTTGGGGCTTTTCCTGTTGCGGGCGCTAGGCCTACCCGCACAAGTGAGGTATCATTTTTATCGGGAGACTTGGAGGAACATAGAATAGCAAAACAAGTGTTATTGCCCCTTGTCTTTCTCTACATTTTTTCCTTCCAAATATAAGAGAGTGTGTAAAAAAGACGTCTATTTGAGAAATGCCCTGTAATTCACATGTTAGTATGGGGACCCCGGAATTCAGAGATGTGCAAATAACCACTGCTCCTTAACACCTTATCTTGTGCCCATTTTGGAAATACAAAGGTTTTCTTGATAGCTATTTTTCACTCTTTATATTTCAGCAAATGAATTGCTGTATACCCGGTATAGAATGAAAACCCACTGCAGGGTGCAGCTCATTTATTTGCTCTGGGCACCCAGAGTTCTTGATGAACCTACAAGCCCTATATATCCCCACAACCAGAAGAGTCCAGCAGACGTAACGGTATATTGCTTTCAAAAATCTGACTTTGCAGGAAAAAGTTACATAGTAAAACGTAGAGAATAATTGCTGTTTTTTTACCTCAATTTAAATACTATTTTTTTTCCCTTGTAGGATCTAGACATATTACCCCTTGCTGAATTCAGAATTTTACCTACTTTTTGGAAATGTTTCGGTGTATGGGATCCAGCATTGGTTTCACTATCATTTCTGTCACTGACTGGAAGAAGGCTGAAAGCACAAAAAATTGTAAAAATGGGGTAGGTCCCAGTAAAATGCCAAAATTGTGTTGAAAATTTTTTTTTTCTGATTCAAGTCTGCCTTTTCCTGAAAGCTGGGAAGCTGGAGATTTTAGAACCACAAACCCTTTGTTGATGCCATTTTCAGGGAAAAAAACACCAGACTTCTTCTGCACCCCCTTTTTCCCATTTTTTTTAAAGAAAACAAAATGTTCACTGTATTTTGGCTAATTTATTGGCCTCCTTCAGGGGAACCCACAAAGTCTGGGTACCTCTAGAATCCCTACGATGGTGGAAAAACAGGACGCAAATTTGGCATGGGTAGCTTATGTGGACAAAAAGTTATGAGGGCCTAAGCGAGAACTATACCAAATAGGCAAAAAAAGGCCTGGCACAGGAGGGGGAAAAGGCCTGGCAGCGAAGGGGTTAATAGCTTAGGTATGATGAAAGCTGGAACCATGATATTCAGAATGAAATAATAAGGTATTACTTTCATGTATATTTATTTTTTGTTAACAAAATGGTTTTGTAAAGAAAACTTGAAACATGTGAATGAGAATTATACAAGTGGGAAACATGGGGACAGATTAACTAACTCTTTGCATCACTACAAGGTCACCAAAAGTGAAGCAAACTAGTACAAAGTGTTGAATTGTCATTTACTTTCCAGCACAAAACTTTTTTTTGGTTCTGAAAAGTTGTCAAAAAGTAACACAAGATGGGGTCCTATGGGAGGAATATACACATTCCATTACTACCACCCATATTTTTCGACACAAATACCTACATATTAACATTGGTACTGTTGGAAATTGGGCTATTAGTTGTGTGGCCAGCACAAGTAATAGTTCCTCAATTGTACTCAGTGGGAACCAAACACCCCCAGTCAAAGGCCTACTCAAGGGAGGTAGTTTGGGCTAGAAATCACCAATCACTGGCATGCAACAATAATACTCAATAAATGATTGTCCAATCAGTATGTTTTCTTTAGAAAATGAAGAGTACATTTTTAATGCATACACTACTAAATACTACAAAATAATTTTCAAATATACCTTGGCAGATGGGACATACCATAGCTAACGTTATGCAACTACTGGTGACCCACTAAAGGGGTTACCCAAATATATCAAGAGTGTTCAAACAGTCATGGTGTAATAAAGAAATTACTTTGGCAAACATTGTGATGGATCAATGCCCATATGCAATAATCATGTAAACCCAATAAAATATTTATCAGAAATAAACTTTTTGTATTTCTTTCTAGATTGTAATGGTCAGATGGTGGCACCACAATAAAATAGCATTTTGGAATGTAACCATATAATCAGCCCCTAGAGGGCATGACCACATAAAACCAATAGGGGGAAAACATTACATTGTAACCATACATTCAGTCCCTAGAGGGCATAACCATATAGAATATCATTATAATGCAATTATATTCAAGACATTATAGTGTAACCATATTCTCAACCCCTAGAGAGTGCAGTGTATACATTTTCAGACCTTCCAGACTTCCTAAAATGTTAACATACATCAGGCCTCCAGAGACCAAACTACCATCAGCTATAAAGCAAAACTCCAGCCATGAGAGAGCTTATAAATGCTTTGAAAATTGGGAAAGGTGATGATTTTAACCCCTCCAACCGAGGATAGGGACATAATAAGATGGCCCAGACAAAAAGAGCATGTTGTACTGAACATTTTGGTGATGGTCCCATCGTCCTAGTTATGGGCAAAAATAAATAATGTTAACCACATGAAAGGCCCGCTGTGCATTATGGTGTGAGGTTTCTAAGTGCAGTGGATATTACAGTAGCCACTCTCCTTCTGTGCTGGGGAGAGCTGCAGAGCATTTTTTTCCTTGTTTTCTATTTAAAAAGGCGGCCTGCTGCCGCATTTTCATTGTGGGGGTGCCGTGTCCCACACGGCCCCCCGAGTTTTGCCACCATTGGAAGGCAGCAGGGGAGCCCACACCTGGCTGCCCTCGCCAGCTGGCAGCATGTTTGCAGATTGTCGCAGGAGTTGGCAGTCTTTCTGTGTGTCTGCCCACTCCTGCCGGCAGACGGATGATGTTGGGGCTGCTTCATAGTGTCCAGGGATGTGGTCCTGGGCCCCTCCTGCCTCCTCCTGGGGAAGCGCAATGGTGCTTTCCCACCATAATACACACACAGGGGTTGGGATGGGGTCTTGGCCCCTGCCCTGAGAATCTGCCCAGGAGATGGGGTACCCGGGCGGACCATGAACACATGGCGGGTGTCCCATACACACCCTCTCCCGAACAAAAGAGATGTAGCTTTTCTGTGCCGCCCCCTGGACTCTACCCCACCTTGGGGGAATTTTATGGACCTACGGCTGTGCCCCATGCGCTTCCAAGGAAAATTAGATCAAAGCTCGCCAAACTTTAAAATGCCATAACTCGGGTCCTGTTGGGACAATTTGGACGATCCTGGGCTCATTGTACTCCTGCTGGTGAGCTATATCAACCAGGGGTAGTTGTAATAATTCTTCTCACACCCAAAGCACTGCAGCCCTCCAAATGCTGGTCCTCCTGGTTTCCTGCGTTAGTTCTCCTTTGTGGCTTTGTTGGTGGGAGCAGAAAAGTCCAGGGTTTCCCCCAGCTGGCTCTCAGGGGGAGTAAGAGGGCCAGCGTCACTGGCCCTTGGGAAGACCCATTGGTCCTGGAGTCAACTGGACAGAGTCCTGGATCTTGAGTGTGGGTCAGGGGTTCCTCCTTCCAGTTCCCCATGGCAGTCCCAGGATCCAGCAGCAAATCAGGTTAAAAGTTTCCAGGCAATAGTTTTTGAGGGGAGAGAAAGGTTCTAGAAGACAAGCACCACTAACCAATCCTGGGGTGCCACATCACCTCTCCACCCCTCTCCCAACCCTCCTGCACAGCATGTTGGGACAATCCAAAATGGCATCCTCAAGGAGCAACTGGTCACATCAGCTCCTGGGGTCTGAGCTGCACCCCACTGCCATGAACGTGCACAATATAATTTCAAAGGCAGCCCCCAGTGGTTTGCTCAAGTTGTCTGGATACTCTCCTTTGTTAAGGGGTCTTGGGTAGGCGCAACCCTGATGCAGTGTGACAGCTGATACATAACATTCCACCCCACCCCTTTCCTCCTCAGGAGCAAGGAGAAGTAGGGCTAGTTGCTCCTTTTGTGTGGGGGTGGCCTTTGTACCTGCTCCTGAAGAGAATGTAATTACTGGACACAGCATGGTGGCAGCTGGTCTGGGCTCTGATCCTGAGCTGAGCTAGGGGACCATGAAAACTATGAATGGCCCACAAGATGTACAGTTGGCATTTTGGAAGTGGCAAATTTGATTTTCCTCCACAAGTTACACTTCAATTTGAGATGTCAATGGTCTCTCTAGACCTAGTGGAAGGAAACTACACTCTAAGGCAGTTCTCTCCCTAGGCTTATAATGGGGGTTCACTACAGTTGAAACAGTAAAACACACTGACGTATCCCCAATAGTGTACACTTAACTCATGAGGCCTTTTCCAGGTGAATGCCCATACCTGCAGAGTCTGCATTGCGCCAAGCTACCAGTGCGCTGTTACCAGGCTGCTTGCAACATTAGACTCCCAGTAAAAGATTGAAAGTATGGGAAATGGAACTATTGCCTTTTAGGAAGGGTGTTAAAAAATACTAGCATAAAAGCAAGATGACCTTTAGTGATAAAAACCATAAAACTATAATATTGATGTACTTGAATATTGATAGTAAGTATATTGTTTTCCTCTTTTCGCAAATTAGCTGTGAAATATTAAAAACCTGTTACTTAAATATGGCGGTTTTATATCAATTTTTTATTTATTAATATTTCCATGCATAATATGACAAGAAGATTTGTAGCTCATAAATGAGGAAAAGGTGTGTAATTTCTTAGATACAGCATATTTTATAACAGTGAAACATAATTCCGTTAATCCCCGTCCCCCGTGCTCCTGAACCTTGGATGGAACAATTGCACTTACAGCGATAATATTGGTGCAAATATGTGATTTCTTTTGAGCATTCCCTCTCTTTTGCTTGTTAAGACCCTCTAAATGATGCTTGCCTAGAAGGGAAGCATAGATAACAGGCTGTGTTGAGGTAGTATAGATTGTCATTCACCACAGTTGAGTTCAAATAGTGAAATAGATTTAAGGCGCAATGATGCACTGTGCAAGATGCCACTGGGAGGCCCTGCGAGAGGAAATCATATAGAGGGTGCCATATGGCTTTAAAAGCTAGTATATTATCCAATAGGACCATTGAGATACTTTCCCTAGCTACTATATGCCACAGACATTGGTACCAAAGGGCTACCAGAAAGACTTAAAAAATGGCACCCTGAAACAAGTGTCAACAACAAAGCCCACAAGGAGAAATTACTTTTAAAAATGTCTAGTGGTACCCATTCAAAACCCGGGTCTTTAGCTGATATAGATTCCAGCAAAGTATTTTTTATCTCCAGGACCTGGATGGAATGGGGAAACTGCACTAACCGATCACCTTCATCCACAAGGTTAAGACTTTCTGACCCATTAAGGACATCATTGAGGTTGCAAACACTTATTTACTGGGATTATTGTTTCTGCAAAGATAGACTGAAGTTAATAAATTAAGATGTGTTCACCAGCGTCTTTAAGTTGCCAGCCGCTTCCAAATCTTCCCATCCTTTTTACTTAATTTCCTTATTTTGTTTTTTTAATACGTGATTGTAATTAGTTCAGGAAAGTCTAATTTCAACCATCAACAGTGAAACGTCTTTCAGAGCCATTAAAAGTTGTTTAGGAGCACTCTTGAATAAACCATACTCTGAGTTTTCCTGGTCAGCCTGTGGCTAATAGACTCACTGAGAGACTGAAAGAGACATATATGCGGTCATTATGAACATGGCTGTTTGGTCCACCATGCCGGCGTTGGCGGGTGAAACCGCCACATAATGAACCCAGTGAGGGTCGCCATCGGCAGCCCACACTCACTGCCAGGCTGTGGGCGGAAACATTATCAGACAGGGCAGCGGTGCCCTTTGGATAATGTTTCCTCAGCCTCCAGCCTTTCACTGGCGGGCTACCTGCCAGGGAAATGCTGGCGGAAGGGGTACACCGGGGCACCCCTGGGGGCTCCTGCACTTGGCATGGGCACTGCAGGGGCCCCATTGCAGTGCCCCATCCCGCAGATCACTGCTTGATTTTAGGGCAGTGATCTGCACGACGGGTGCAGCTGCACCCGCCGCACAGAGGCATTGGCGGCAGCTCCATGTGGAGCCGCCGTCAATGTCCCGGCCAGGCCTTCCTGTGGGCCGGCGGGGATCCGGGGACGCTGGCGGTCATTGACAGTTGTTACAGTCCTGTTCATAATGAGTGCCATAATTTCATGAGTATCACCACCAGGGTTCAGATACATCTCCACCATGGAGTGACACTGAGGGCCTGATTTGGAGTTTGGCAGAGGGGGCAACTCCATCAAAAATGTGTCAGATATCCCATTATTGCCTATGCAGATCGTAATATGGCAGAAGGGATACCCGCCATGTTTGTGATGGAGTCACCCATCGGCCAAACTCTAAATCTAGCCCTAAATCTCGTATATAACTAATGGTGTCAAGTTAGTTCCATTTTAGCAGACCATCTTGATTTTTTTTAATATTTGTCTGACGGACCATTCTTCTGCTTTTTTTCCCTCCCACATAATTATAAATTGAGAGTGGGTTATGGTCACTGTAACATAAAGGTGATATCTTGAAGTTAACATCATAGTGGTTAAGGAAAGGAAGGAGGGAGTAAACTAAAATCAATAATGCTCCTTTCCCCTTGCCCTGTGAAGGTCGTCAACAAATGGTTGTCTAGTTGTCTATGTCCCTCTTGTCTAATAATGCAAAAGATAAATAATATTACATAATTAATCTATTTAAATAATCCCCATATGAGTCATGTTTAAAATGGGACTGACCCTATCCGTACCTACAAAGCTACAGACTCTCTTACTGGGATATTTGCATGCAGAGACATTAAAATCTCCCACCCATAATATCAGGAGGTGCGTGAGGAATTTCCTTAATTGTTTATCTAGGTCATGCTCTAACCCTTTAACTACAAAAATCTTTGAATGAACAAAAGAGGAGGGGGAAATAAGCAGAAGTAAGTTGAACAGAAACAAGAAACAGCATCCATTTAAAATAATGACGTACCACACGCAAATGTGGCATACCTGTTCATATCATTATCTAGGCTTCTATGTGACCTAAACACTTTGTTTCAGGTGCAGTATTATCAATTCATCAGTTGTGACTTTATGCATCATTAAAACTAAAGCATTTAAAAAGCAATGTTTAACAATATCTGCACATTTTTAATATTTTGGAAAACACTACAACAATAACAAACAATGAAACTTCTTTTCTTACAGGTGTGCTTGCTGATCAGTCTACAACATGCAGGTAGTTACCACTAGCATTATCACTTAAAGACTGAACACCACCAGCCTGTAAATTGCTTTATTTATCATTTCCTTTAAAGGACAATTAATTTAGTCAATTTCATTCAAGTTTTCGAAGGCATCAAATGTATTTCTAGTTGGAATATTAAAGCAGTTAGCTAGTTTCCTTGAATTGGGAGACACATAACTGTGCACACTGTTGGATGATCCAAGAGATGGCTTATAAAAATACCTGAGTGGTGTGGCATGGCTCTAATATGTTTGGATACATTGAACTAAGGATGCAATTTAAAAAAGAAGCCTTTAAATTTTTTTTAAATGTTAACATTTTTACCACACAATCTCCTGTGGCAGATTTCGACTCATACTCAACCACGGAATTTTTATTACCATGATTATTTAATCACAGAGATATTTATCCCAACCAGAGTTCTTTCTAAGCCAGTTCGCTGTCTTGTTTCTCAGCACCACCCAGTCTGTGGCTTAACAAGAAATTGTTTTTTTTCAGAACTATACCATTGGGAAGGGAGCAGTGCTTCATTTGAGCCGGTGGTTTACGGTGCAGGGCACTGGCACTTATTTTTGAGGACCGGCACTTCGTTTTTTTCATCAGACGTTTACTGTAAGCAGAAGACACACATGCAAAAGGCAGAGGAAGAGAAAAATGATAAAGCTGCAAGAGTGAGATGAAGGGGCAGGAAGTTGCTGTAAATGGATTAAAGAGACCTCAGATGTCTTTAGGATTACGCTGCCTCAACACTCAGTGCTTGCACATTAAAATGCAGCAGTCCCATGTTTCAAAAGAGTGCTGTGGACACAGACTGGAAGGGGGGTAATTGCAGATGGGCCAAGCCAGACTCTTGAAGTAGCAGAGGGTCAGCCGTGACTCGTGCCTGATGTACTGCTTCACTATCTTTAGTCACAGACTGGAAACCCATCCTGGCTGCCCTGCCCTGACCGGACCAGACACCTGCATGTGCTGAAATGACTCGGTATTGTGCGCCATTGGAAGGTGGTAATGAGTCGTGACTGGGTAAATTCATTCTACATACTGCATTATCTTGGACCGCAAAGGCACTCCTATGTTCACCTGCTAGTGCCATCATATTTACTGCCCTCCAGGAATTCGAGGGTCTGGTTTCTAGGGCTTATAAATGGTCCAATATGTGGGCCAATGAACAGTGGTGGCTAGCGACGCGCAAAAGGGGTGGGGCGCCACCCAGTGTGGGGGAATAGGGAAATAAAACATAAATTAATTACGAAAAAAATAAACACTTACCTTCTCTCCTCCGTGCCGCGCCACTCCTCTGCTCCTCTGCTCCTCTGCTGGCCGCAGGCAGGCCCAGGCTCCCAGTCTGCCCTGCAGCCTGCCCAGAGCACCGTGAGGATTGGCTGGGAGCACCCAGCCAGGATGCTCATTGGCAGTCTGGGAGCCTTTGCAGGCTCTCTCCAGCCCAGCATCAGTGTTGCCGGGCTGGAGAGAGCCCTGTGTGCATGTGTTTTTTGCCGGCCCGAGACGGCCGGCCAAACACACGTGCACTCTGAGGGCGAGTGCTGAGCACTCCCCCTAACTGCTCGTCACCCCCGTGGCCCCGCCACTTTCACTAAAAATCTATACCAATCCTAGTTTATTATTGCTTTTTAGTGAAAGGTTTGCAGCTGCCGCTGCTGGCGGGGGGTGATGGTCCGACCAAATGGAGGAGCTGCCCCTGCCAATGAATCTGACAACAGAGACTCTAATTTATGGAATGTATTAAAGAAAACCCATTCAACTTTGTTCCAGATTATTTTATTTCACAACATGTAATTATAGTATTTCTTTTTAGATCAACCTTTATTTATAATGTTATACAATAACACACACAAAAACAGCCAACTGCTACGGAGTGGAGGATTACACGATACCAGAAATGACTTCACCATGACTAGGAAGGAGCAGTAGGAGATTCAAGTCTCATGTCCAAATACAAAGAATATAATCATTAAGCGGGGGCAGGGTCGAGCGATCCATTAAAAAAGGGGGGATGTAGATGTACTCTTGCGTGGTGTGCATTCCAGGAGTATGGTACAAATCATAATCAGGAAGGAGTGGCGGGGGCACTCCAGCCATTTGGTTTGAGGGATAATAAATAGTCTCAAAGTGGTTGCCAAATGTCCTTTGGTCATGCATTAGAGGGTAGCAGGGTTGTGTATGCTCTGCTTGTCATATCACAGTATATCAAAGTTTTAATCCATTCCTTTGTGGTGAGATGCACAATGTTGCTCCGATGTAATGCTATCTGTCTTTTGGCTAAGATTAGAGGCATGGCAGTGAACCTGTGCATACTTTTCGGGACATCTGCCACATATCCTAAAAGCGCCAGCAAGGGGTCCAGCTCTAGTCTTATCTCCATCATTGAGAAAGACAGTAAAACACCTCAACCCAGTATGTACAAATATGATGGCATGTCCAAAATAAATGTAAAATGTCAAGATCTGGAGCTTTATACTTGTGGCTTTGGGAGGATTTAATTAGATTAATGCAGTATAGTCCGCTTTGTGTCACAGGGGCCATGTGGAGGAACTTGGAATGAAAAATTTTAAGCTGATGGTTGGGTGAGACGACTTTGGTGGGTGAGCAACAGTAAAACTATTCCTCGTCTAAGAGGGGGGTGGCCTAAATCATTATCCCTTAATATCCTAAATCTTGCGTCAAGTGGCGGTCTGAAGGCAATATGTGTAGTAGAGCTTGGAAACTAGTCTGTTCCCATCATTAATTGATATTAATAGAGTCAGAGGAGTAAAATCCCCTTTCGCCAGGGTGCATGAGGGGATACAGGTTTGCAGAGTTCCATACATAGATCGGAGAATAAAATGATCCATAGGAATGGCTTGTGCAAATCTACTGTCATCTGCGTGTGTGAGGACATTGCCATCAGGAAAAAGATTGCCCATTGTGTGCAGTTCATGGCACATCAATGTTCTCTGGTCTTTCTTCTCAAGTGTTAAAGGCAGCCATGGATTGTGGGCTAGGGGGAGCTTGGGGGAATGTAAAAGACCATTACCAAGGATACGGCATAGTTTCTCCCATGCCCAACACGTGGCAGATAACAGCTGTATATCAGAGGGGTAGAGCCCCATGGTAGAAGAAATCCCAAAGAGATATTCCCAGTGTGATCAAATTCAGGTTTGGCGTAAGGAAGATGTGTATCTGGATCAAACCAATTAAATGGGAATTGACATGGTGCTGCAAGATAGTATAGTTGGAAGT
This sequence comes from Pleurodeles waltl, assembly GCF_031143425.1. Taxonomy (NCBI): domain Eukaryota; kingdom Metazoa; phylum Chordata; class Amphibia; order Caudata; family Salamandridae; genus Pleurodeles; species Pleurodeles waltl. The sequence goes on from NC_090450.1 coordinate 964,335,641, forward strand.
TGGGGACACCAAAACCTCCCCCTCATATGTCAGAGCAAGCGTGTCCTATTTGACTTGAGGTCAGCAACCCATCCATATCAGCCTCAATGGTGTGAGGAAAAAAGTTATTGAGAGGTATATTCAAGAAAAAGTATAAAAAATGAGGAAAGATCACCATTTTAATAATGGTAATATGACCTGCTATGGCTAGAGGAAGTTGAATCCATTGTTAAATCTGTACAGTAAATTTATCAATGGCTGGGCCATAGTTTAGGTGAATCAGTTATACTTCATGGTGGTGTAAAATGATGTCCAGATATTTAGTGGAGTCATCATACCCTTTTAATGGGAACTCATAGGTTACAGGTGTAGTGCAAACTGCAGGGGGAAATAGTTCACACTTCGTCCAGTTGATATTTAGCCCAAAGAATCTGCTGAATCTAATAATTTCACAAACGATGGGGGCCAGGTTATTAGAGGGGTGACGGAAGAACAACAATATGTCGTCCAAGATTAATAAGCGGCCCAGTCACAAATGGAGGCTTCAGTATATATGCAGCCCTGTAGATGATGGCCCAGTGGGTCCAGGTCTAATATAAACAAAAGGGGTGACAGTGGGCAGCCCTGTCTTGTACCTCTAGTTATGGCAAAAGAATCAGAAAGAGAACCGTTAATCCGCAGTCAAACCACTGGGTTAGAATAGAGCAGTGTTATCAGAGAAGTGAAGCTCTTAGGAAGCCTTAATTTTTGTAATGTTGCAAGCAGAAAGGGCCTTTTCAGAGAATCAAATGCTTTCTCAACATCTAACAATGCAACAACGTTGAGTATTGCAAATACAGTACGTAAGTTGAGAGAGGTGAATCTGTGTGTCACGAAGCTGGTTTGGACTGGTGAAATTATTTGTTCTAACAAGAGAGACAGTCGTTGGCTATTACTTTAGCTAAGATTTTATTAACAAAACTGAGTAATGCTAGGGGCTGGTAAGAGAAGCAAAGGCAAGGGTCTTTGCCAAGCTTGAGGTGGAGAATAATCACTGCCTCACACAATGATGGTGGTAACTCTCCTGACTCTAGGGCCTCAGCATAGACCTCCAAGAGACGAGGGACCAATTCCTGTTTATAAGCCTTGTTAAAGGCATTCGTGAGGCAGTCTAGGTTCGGGGGCCTTGGAACCATTTAGAGAACCTATGGCTTGAATGATCTCGTCCCTGGATATAGGTTCACTCAGAAATTTGTGTTGTACCTGGAGAAGCCATAACATTGCAATTTCCTCCAGGTATTCCTTTTGGGCAGTTGTATCTCCAGCCAATCTAGAGGAGTACAGGTGTTGGTAATAAGAGAGCAATGTTTGGGTGATGTCTTCATTAGAAGTGGTGCCCCTCCCCACATGCAAGTGTAATTATGAAATATACACTGGGCCTTGTTGGGGGTGCAGGAGTGCAATGTGTGTCCTGGGTAGGCTTGGGCGGAGCTCATGGAGTCCAACTCCGAAGAATTCCGGGGAGTTGAAAAAAAACTCTATGGAGTTCCATGGCCCGTGGGGTCCTGAATGCAGACGATCCCAGAAGCGCTAAGTAGGGTTAGGCCTGGTCAGTCAGGCCCGAACCTGCTTAGCACTTCTGACATCAGGTGCATTCAGGAGAGGGCAATGGGCAGTGAAAGCTGCTGTTTCAGTCCTCTTGTGCACCAGCCTGTCCCCTGTGCAGTGCACAGGGGACAGGCTGGTGCACATGAGGCCTGGCAGCTTTCTCTACCTATGGTCCTGGCCCAGGGCAGTAGGCAGAAAAAGCTGCTGTTTCTATCCTTGTTTGTGCACCAGTGTGCACAAACAATGATAAAAGAGACAAGCACTTACCTGGGTCTTCCAGGGGGTTCTCCTCGTCATCTGATGGTGACAAGTCTCTCTCTACAGCAGCTGCCTCCCTCTGTGCTCTGGCGCACACTGCAGCCCAGTTATGGGCTGCACAGCACAAGCGCAGACTGTCTGTGCTGGCACTGTACAGCACATAACTGCCCTGCAGTGCACCGGGTGAGCTCCGCTCTGCTGGCGGGGCTAGCAAAGCTTTTGGACTTACTCCATGCTCCAGCGCAGAGTTTCAAAAACTCCGTTAGCTCCACCAGCGGAGCTGAGCTCCCCGCACACCCTTAGTCCTGGGTGCTCGCCCTCCCTGTACCAATGGGCTGTGGTGTATTTGCCCAGGTATTCAGTTTTACTATCTGCTAATGTACAAAATTCTGCTAGCAAGCTGGAGCGTTGGTGAAGCGCCATGCCCTCTGATTCTGTAGTGGCAGCCATTTCTATATCACCGAGTGCAGTCTCTATGCCGGCAAGGTCTTTGCAAATGGATTTTAGGACACTTCGATATTTGGAGATGTATACTCTGCATATGCCCACCTTAAATACATTGCATAGTGTAGTCTGACTTTGGACTAAACCAGTATTCAACCTGAAATACTTGAGAATTGCATCCTGGAGTTCCAAATGAAACACAGCATCTAAAAGTGTCATAGTCGGGAAATACCAGCACTCCTCCGATCAACCCCGAACAGGAATCTTCAACACCATTCTCACCGGTGAATGGTCCAAGTGTGTTTGGGAGATGCCTTATCTCCCCAGCTAACTTGTCATCCTAGCGGATATAAGCCAATAATCTAAACATGTCAAAACTGCATGTGGTGCAGAGTAGAAGGTGTTACCAGGGATGATGAGGTTTTGGAGCTGCCAAGTATCTCTAAGGTTGTAAGTGTCAGAAATGTCCTGGAGTACACAGAGTGCATGTGGTTTGCCAACTGTGTGGTAGCCGGAAGAGTCCAGTGAAGGTTCACAAACTAAGTTAAGGTCACCCTCCAATAAAACTGTATCAACGTCAAAGCAGCCCATTGTGGAGGAAAGTTCCTGGAAAAATACAGAGTCATCAGTGTTTGGGGCATAAGCATTCACTAGAAGGAGGCATTGCCAGCCAGAGTGCTGACAGCAATGACGTATCGGCAATCCCTGTCAGTAGCGGTTGCATGGTGGCCGAAAGCGAGACTTTTATGGATAAGCATGCATACCACACAGGAATAGGACCTGCTACAGCAGAAGTATCTGTGGGGTCCCCAAGGCTACACAAAGGCAAGGGGTGTCTGAGGTGGTAAATGTGTTTCCTGTAGGAATGCAATCTTAACCCCATGTCTGGTGAGATATGCCAGGAATTGTTTGCCTTTGCATGGATTGTTAAGGCCGTAGATATTCCAGGTCATAAATGGAAGTTTAGCCATTCGGTCCCTGCTCAGAAAAGTGGGGGTCTTTGGAAAGAATATGTAAATTAGGTAATGTGTAAGCAATCCTTGGTGTTCCTTTTCATAGAAATCAGGCAGTTGGCAATACAAAAAACAACATCCATGAAAACATTTGAACACGCCCCCCCAACCTAGTGAATCCCAATGAATACCACACAACAGAGATAAAAACAAACATATTATATTATTTTATAAACCATGGTAGCTGGGCAACATTACGGCAAATGAAGCCCAGTCTGTTAGTGATACCTAATGCATACTCATAATGTATAGGTTACAGTAACAGTGTCAAAATAAGGGGTAGAGTATGATGAGTTCGGGAGGAAACTGCCTTCCATGAAGTCCAGACAATGATCAGCGAGCCAAGATGAGAGTCAGTTCAAGTCGTAGGGCGTTATGTCCACGCAAAGTGGGGTATTAAGGTTAGGCGAGGTGCACTTGGGCAACACTTGTCAGGTGCAAGCTGCTTGCAAAAGGCCATTGCTTCAGCCAGCACGTCAAAAAATCAGGCCTCCCTGTTATCGACCACTCAGACTCTGGCGGGATATAGCATTCTGTATTTTATCCCCCACTTATGAAGCATTGCCTTGATGTAGTTGAATTGAGCCTCTCCTAAGGCACCACCATTGTGAAGTCTAGGTATATGGAGTTAATGGAGACCTGGTATTGCAAAGGACCCTTCTCTCGGGCTAGTCAGAGTGCAGTGTCATGATCCCTATAATTGAGCAGCCTTGCGACTATTGGGTGAGGAGGCCTATCAAGAGTTGGCCCTGGGACAAGAGTTCTGTGGGCCCTTTCTATCACGAAGGTGGATGTGAAGTTCTGATGATCGAAAAATCGAGTCATCAATCCACAAACTGTGTAGGGGCTGCCCATATCTGTAGACACTGCAATCCCAGTAATGCCAACATTACTTCTGTGTGACCTTGCCTTAAGGTCTTTGTTTTTAATGGCCACCGCCTTAAGGAGTTGTTCAGTTTTTTCCAGGAGTTTTGTAAGGGATGCCACCCCATCCTCTAGGCCTGAGATTTGCTCCACTGTGCCTTCCAGCCTGACATTGTGGTAAGCAAGGCATTCCCCCATGCTGTCCAGGTGCCCAGCCAGCATGTCAAAATGTACATTAATCTCTTGAAAGCCGGCGCGGTGCTCAGATACAACAGCTGCAGCGCTGTCTTGTGCATCCAGATGCAGCATGGAGCTGGGCCCTTCCTCTGCATCTGACCGAGGTTTCGACCTGCCATCTTGGCCCGAACAAAGGTAAGCCTACATTGCTTAGGTTCTGTCTTGCCCACGATAGATGACCCAAAGGATACTATGTGATAGCAGAGGCAATGTGGAAGTACTGAAACAGGCAGCAAGGAGACCAGGTGCAAACTCAGAAGTACTATGTCTCCAGTGGCACAAAATGTCCCAGAGGTGCGCCTAGTTTTCCCAGGAGTGGACAAAGTGAGGGGCCAAGAAGGTGTGGGTAGTGCGGGAAGGGCTAGAAATGGTACAGAGGAAAGAAATTATTTCCAGATGGGTTCCATAGACAGTAAGCACAACCAAAGATGGCTACCTAGTAGGCCCGACTGCAGTGGGTGAGTTTGCCCAGAATCAATCCACTGCAGAGCTCTAGACAGGGGGTGGAGGGCCTGTGTGGGCTATAGCACAGACGTGGGAGTGTCTGCACCACAGGTCCTGGGTCTTGAACTCCAGCACAGTCAAGGTATGATGGAAGGGCCCCTGTGTGAGGGAGGGGGGTCACTCAATACGTACGGCAACTAATGGTGCCAAAGGGGGGGGGAAACTCACAAGCAGGAGACACTTCCCAGTATGTGAGTGCTATGATCGCACAGCCCCAGCAGTGCCAGACCACACTCCGCAGGTAATTAGACGGCAAGCAGCCGCTCTGCACGTGTGTCGTCCGGGCTTGCGGGAGGTGGAGCAGGCCCCAGGAGAGCGAGGCAAGGCTGACCTTCAAACCAGCAGTGCCGCTGGCCTCCATCGGTATCAGTCAGCAGCACGGTTTGCCCCAGAGATGCAGGCCATGGTATATTGAAGAAACAATGTTCGCCACGGTATTAGGTCAGGGATCCTCAATCAGCGCACCGGCCAGCGCTTTAGGCCTCAGCGTCCTGGAACTCAGCTCGAACAAAATGGCCGCACAGGTGTACAAGACACTCCACTTTCCACATTAGGGAGCTGGTGGGTGAGGAGGAAGGGTGCATGCCCCCCAGCATGGCACACGAGGGAGTGAGGCAGAAAAAGGAGGGCCGAATAAGGCTCAGTAGCCTCAAGCTTCAGTCTCACCCATGTCCCCTCTTGCCGAGGGGCCAGGCACTGCTGGTCCGCTCCAGTCCACCTCGAGCATGCAGCTCGAAAATGCTTTATTGGTGGAAGTTAGTGGTCAATTACATGTCTGGCATCCGATGTTGAACTCATTGCTGCGATGCATAGGGGATTGGATTTTGGCCAGTAGCCTACATTTAAAGGGCTAACTGCGCCCCAATGTAATTATAGATGAACCAGAGTTATGCAAACCTTGACCCCCCCTGTTGGTGAATGTTCTGGGGCCTACTTTACTTCCTTCGTAAAATCCTTCCTTTTCCTCTTCATTGGAAGGATTGTAAGATAAGCATTAGCAGTAAAATACAAGCATTAGCAATAGGCATTGGCCTACACTCCATCTCTGCTGCCTATTTACATCTCTCATGACCCGACAGAGAAAGGGCAGTCGTAGGTTTGGCCATGTGTTACCCAGATAAAACCTCGGGTTATGGAACAGTGAAAAATATAAAATAATCCACAGGACATGGAGGGAAACCTTCATGGCGGGGGATTGTCATTTTAAAAAAAAAATTCAAAAAGAAAATCCTGCTTTTGGATTTTCATTTTAAAAATAAAAAAGTTACATGTTTAACATATGGGTCTGTTATGTTGACGAGGGTGTCCAACAACCTTTCAATGCATTTACAAGAAAGCAGTTCCTGAAAATGCAAAAGATACCTGCTGGGTTAGCAGCTATCTCTAAATTATGCAGGCAGAATACTCTTGCCATGGTGGCTGTTATGTTTACGTCATTGGTGCATACCAGGTATGCGAGGGGTGGGCTTATAGCGTGTGGTGTAACAAGTGTGGGCCATCACCCCTGTTAGAGGAGGGGCAGTTGGTTTAACCGAGAGTTAAGGGAGGTTTAATAAAAGAGCCGAGGGCTGCGCGCGAAGGCAGCCGGCGCGAGGCATGAAAGCCGATGTCAGCGTCTGAGTGTTTTTATTCCAATGCGCGTTGCGCCCGTAACTACAGTGCCGAGTGATAGCCCCTGATTCAGGCCATCCAGGGACACAACAAATTGGCGACGAGCGGGAAAGAACAATGCGGCCGGTTGAGCTGTATTTGTCAGCTGCGTGCACTATCAACGCGCGCTGAAAAGGAAAGAGCGACCACTCGGAGAAACGTTCAACACGGCGCCTGGGGAGAGAATGGGCTCACGGCCGGAGCACAGAAGGTGAGCGCGCTCACACGCCGATAAATCAAGCCAACAGCTGACTCTGACTCAGAGGCAGAACAAACGGTGACATCAAACAGAGTGGATCCTTTGGGGCGGTGAGTTTTTAAAGCTGTGGCCCCGCCCCCCCCCCCCCCCAACAAAAAAAAAAAAAAAAAAGGGGAGCACAAGGTCGAAAAAAAAAGAGGGATATCACGAAGGCAAAGAGTGCACTAATCGCGCTCATGCACAGGAGAGTCTTGGTCATAAAACACGAACTCTAGTCAAAAAAAAAAAAAAGAGGAAAATATTTATTTTCTCATTTTCCAAGGAAGACTCACCTAAGTGGAAGAATCAACAATATGGCCACATTCCCAGCATTAGAACCTTTTGTCATGGAGGGGCCTCCATCAGCACAAGCCGCCAAATGGAAACTATGGGTGGAACGCCTAGAAAACTATTTTGCAGCCACCGGGTTACACCCGGAGAGACAAAGGCCGATGCTTCTTCATATGGGAGGAGTGATGCTGCACAAAATTAGAAAAACAGTGACGGAAGAAGGACCCCCATTCAATTACCAAACTCTAAAAAGAGCAATAACGGCATACTTTGAACCAATGGCGAATCCTGACTATGAGCGTTTCATTCTGAGACAAGCCAGACAACAACCAGATGAGTCGGTAGATACCTACTACGCAAGACTAAGGGAACTGGCCAGCACATGCACATTACCAGATACCAATGATGAACTAAGGGCGCAATTTATTCAAGGATGTCATTCCATAAAACTCAGAGAGCACATTCTGCAGATCCCAGGCATGACAATGGAGGACATGCTGACCATGGGCAGGTCGAAAGAACTATCCAGAGTTAGAGCGGCACACATGGAGTCGGCGCTTGCACAACACAGTAAAACAGAACCGGTGAATGTCGTGGCCGCAGAAATCACAAGAAGAAGAAAAGACAAGACAAAACCAACCGGAAATCACCGATCCTGTTACATGTGCGGAGGACCGTTCCCACATCAAGGCAAATGCCCAGCTCTGGGGAAACAATGCACAAATTGTCAAAAATTAAACCACTTCGCAAAGGTCTGTCGTTCAAATCACAGAGCAAGGGGAGACACGCAAAGGACAAGTCAAGGAGTAAAAGCAATCCAACCCCCAGATCTTAGCCCCGACATGGATGATGAAGATGAGCCAGAAGGGACGGTGTACATTATTCACGCCGCGGAACCAGGTAGTCAAATCCGGAAGAAAATCCCAAAATGCAAAGTGCAGGTGGCTGGACACCAAGTAACAGCCCTAATTGACACCGGGGCCTCAATCAACATAATAGCGCAATCAGCACTGGACCAAATGCCAAATCCTCTGACTCTCCGCCACACGGCAGTACAGGTGTTCGCGTTCGGATCAACCCAACCGCTCCCAATGGCAGGAATGTTCAGGACAAGTATCACTCATGACGAGACAACTGTGCAAGCCAAAGTGTACGTCACCAAGATCGGGACAGGAATGTTACTCAGCTGTCGAATGGCTGAAGAACTGAAGTTGGTAGCATTTGCATTCAGCATACACGCGGAAGAGTTGGAGAATCTGCAAGAAGAATACACCGAGTTGTTCAAAGGGATAGGCTGTCTCAAGGACCGTCAAATAAAGCTGCACATACACCACTCCATAGAACCGGTGGCACTAAAACACAGGCGCATAGCTTTTCACCTCAGGCCACAGGTGGAGGCTGAGTTAAAAGAAACTGGAAGAGGCGGACATCATTGAAAAGGTGGAAGGACCAACTCCATGGGTGTCGCCCATTGTCGTCACACGAAAACCAAAACAACCAGGCGAGGTACGCATATGTGTAGATATGCACCTTCCCAATGTGGCCATTTGGAGGGAACGGCACCTAACTCCCACGGTTGATGACATCGTGACTGAAGTCAGCGGATCCAAATGTTTTTCAAAAATGGACCTGAGAGCAGGATATCATCAGCTCATGCTAGCCCCCGAGTCTAGAGCAATCACCACGTTCTCCACCCATGTGGGACTGAGGAGATACAGACGCCTAAGTTTTGGCATTGCCAGTGCGGCAGAGGTTTTCCAGGACACAATAAGAGGAGTGCTGGCCGGATTAGAAGGAGTCATCAATGTGAGTGATGATATCTTAGTGCATGCTCCCACGGTGGAGGTCCACCTACAAAGGCTGAGAGCAGTATTCCAAAGACTACACACAAATGGACTGACATTACACAAGGAAAAATGTGAATTCTTGAGGCAGGATATTGCCTTCTTTGGGTACCATTTTTCAGAGAAAGGTGTCCAACCTGATCCAGAGAAGGTGGCGGACATTAAGTCCGCGACTGCCCCCACATCGGTCACAGGTGTTCGTAGTTTCCTGGGAATGGTAACTTACTGTGGCAGGTTCATTCAAAATCTGACCTCCCTCACTGCCCCACTGCGTGAATTGACAAAAGCCCACACCCCATGGGAATGGAATCGGACACACGAAAAGGCATTTCAGGACACAAAAAAGGCACTGTCTGCAGAGACAACCTTAGTGTCCTTTGACCCTACCAAGGATACGGAACTGTCAGTAGATGCCAGCCCCGTAGGGCTCGGAGCCGTGCTGTCACAAAGAGGAAAAGAAGGCGAGTGGGCACCCGTGGCATATGCCAGCAGAGCTTTGACGCCCACGGAACAACGATATTCTCACATAGAGAAAGAGGCACTAGCGGTAAACTGGGCATGTCGCCACTATCATCTGTACATCTACGGTCACCCCTTCGAAATATACACAGATCACAAGCCACTCATTCCGCTGTTCAACAAGACGGGGTCGCAGCCTCCCCCGAGAATCAAGAAATGGGTTCTTCAACTACAGGGATATCAGTTTTCAGTCATATATCGCCCAGGTACTCATAATCCTGCTGACTATCTATCACAACATGCCCGGCCAGTCACAGCAAGCGAAGAAGAGGAAATAGAGCATACCGAGGAGTATGTAAGACTGATAGTGGAGAGATCTCTGCCTTTGCCCATGTCCCTCAACGAAATACAAGAGGCCACAAAGGAGGATGAAGTATTGCAAATGGCCATTTCATGTGTCAGTGATGGAAGGTGGCACCTGCTGAAACAAAACCTATCTCTGAGAACCGCAGAGGCCACCAACACATTGCAAGCACTATTTCGAGTCAGACACGAACTGGCGGTGTCGTCAGAACATTGCCTTTTGCAAGGTCACCGTCTTGTCATCCCTGAACGGCTGAGACAAAGGACAGTTGACTTGGCCCATGTTGCTCACCAGGGCATCGTGAAAACCAAAGCGAGACTGAGGAGCAAAGTGTGGTTTCCGGATATGGATGCACATGTGGAGCAAACTATACAAAGGTGCCATGTTTGCCAACTGGTGGGGCCGACGGAGCCGCCACCCCCCATCATCACTGAGCCCATCCCGACCAATCCCTGCCAGATAGCCAGTGCAGACCTAGGAAATTTACCAGATGGACGACATATGTTGGTAGTAATTGATGATTTCTCAAAATACCCAGAGGTGGAGCTGCTGGAATCCACTGTCACTGAAAGGATCATACCCTGTTTGGAGAAAATAATGGCTACCCACGGGATAATACAAGAGCTAAGAACGGACAATGGTCCCCCGTTTTCAAGTCATGACTTTGCATCATATCTGGCATCACATGCGATCCAACACATAAAAATCACGCCGCGATGGCCCCAAGCCAATGGAGAGGCAGAGCGATTTATGAGGACTTTAAACAAAGTTTTGAGAATAGCGGTGGCAAAAGAAAGGAACCTGGACTGTGCCATTTTTGAATTCCTCAGAGAGTATCGTCTGACGCCACACAGCACAACGGGAGTGTCCCCGAGTTCAATCTGTATCCAACGGGAGGTGAGAGATGCCATCCCTCAGGTGGGAAGCACAACAGTAAAACAGAAACAAGTGGAAGCAAATTTGCGACGAAGACACATTCAAAATGAGCGAATGTCAAAAAAAAGGAGGGCTCGGATGAGGTATTTGATAGTTGGCGATGTGGTCCTGGTAAAAAACAGACATCCGGGTGGAAAATTCAAAACACTGTTTGAACCAGAAGTATGGACAGTCACCCGAGTAAAAGGAACGTTGATAACAGCCATGCGAAAAAATGAAACAGTAACGAGAAACATCTCATGGTTCAAGTTATATCATGGAAAACCGAGGGAGTCCGAAAGGCTTGAAGTAAGCAACGAACCATCTTTGGGTGATGAGGAGTCTGTGATAAATGGTCCCGTCCAAGCCGGTGGAGAATCGGAAGAAAGGTACACCACCTCGTTGAAAGTACCTGACAGGAGTGAGGAGAGAATTGCAGCTGAGGTGCCATCAGCGGTTGGTCAGAGAGGAGGTATGGACAGGTACAGCCTACGACCCCGTACTTCGGCTCCTGAAAAACTGAAACACTATGTGAGGTATTAGTTGGACTTTTGAGGAGGTACGGGGGTCCCTCAGTGCCCGTCAGGAAAGTGTAGACTGAATGCACCGGTGCTCAATGTGGGTCGGGAGGTCATATGCCATGACTCTATCTATTGCGTGTGTGTTTTTCAGTTCATGTTTGTTTTAAATCCAAGTTGAGGAGGAATGTTATGTTTACGTCATTGGTGCATACCAGGTATGCGAGGGGTGGGCTTATAGCGTGTGGTGTAACACGTGTGGGCCATCACCCCTGTTAGAGGAGGGGCAGTTGGTTTAACCGAGAGTTAAGGGAGGTTTAATAAAAGAGCCGAGGGCTGCGCGCGAAGGCAGACGGCGCGAGGCAAGAAAGCCGATGTCAGCGTCTGAGCGTTTTTATTCCAATGCGCGTTGCGCCCGTAACTACAGTGCCGAGTGATAGCCCCTGATTCAGGCCATCCAGGGACACCACAGTGGCAATAAAGTACTCCACCTTGGCATGGATAATTAGAGCTTGATTTACAGTTTGGCGGACGGATTATTCTGTCCACTGTATTACAATTTCCGTAGGATGTAATGCAATCGTAATACAGTGGACGAAATATCCATCACGTTTGTGATGGAGTTATCCCATCTGCCAAGCTCTAAATCAGGCCCTTAATCAGTCTGCCAAACTATAAATCAGGCCCCAAGTATTTTTTTCCTGAACGTGGCACTTCATTAGTTGCAAAGATTCCCATGTTGAATACAAGACCTCAACCTTCAATGGATTTTTTCTTTTGAAACATGTTGTATTGTAACACCGATAGTTTAGAATTTACCATTATTGATTTGAGATAAAAAAAAGAAATCTGAGCAAGTAAGTTGCTCTTAGATAAAAGGCAATGTCAGGCTCAGATGGTCAAATGTGATACACACCATATCAAAATTGTTACAACCATAGAACTACTGGTGCTCAACGGGCAGCAGATAAGGCAACAGGCCCAGATATTTCAGACAAAATACCTCCAACCATTCAGGAAATGGATATTGCCAAGTGGCCTCAGAGTTTTATGACTTTATAAAAGCACTGGGTCTCCAGACTCTTGCTTTTATGGCCACAGAAATTCTTGACTTGCAATATCCTTTTAATATATGGGTGGATGCCCCTTAACACAAATATAGCGCATAAATTGGTCTACTCATGAACTAGAATTAAAGACAAAGGTCCAGTCACTGCTGACATAAGTAACTATGCCTGGCTTCCATTCTCGTACAGATTATGTAACCGTGGAAAAAACAGCCAATTAGCAACTTCCAAACTAAAACAGTCAAGAAGAGTCAAACAAGGCAAATAGGAGTAGAGAAACATTTTGACAGTCAGGTGGAGACAGAGCAGGGAATGTTTAGGTATATAGGGTAGAAACAGACACCAAAAAAGAGACAACCTTAAAGTGTGGGAAAACACAAAACAAGAAGAGACCTTCAAGTAGAGGGAGTTTGCCTTTGAAGGGAAAGAGAACTGAGAAGAGGAAGCCAATGTGGATGGATAGTTAGGACTGAGAGCAAGTGATAATATGTGTGGAGAAGGAAAGATAGACAAGAGGATGAGATAAGATGCAATTAGTGACAGACAGGAAGTACGGACAGTGAAAGTGAGTAAAAACAAAGGTTGAAGAGAGAGAGAGGAGAGAGAGAGTGTGTGTGTGTCTGTGTGTGTTTATGTGAGTGTGTGTGTGTGTAAATGATAGAGAACATAGAAGAAGAGAGAAAAGGGTGAAAGTAACTGTAAGGAGATAAAATAATGAAATGTACTTATTTATCTATTTAGAGTTGTAGGGGAAAAACAGCCAATCAGACAGACACTGTGTCCACATCTGATACACTATGGTAGGGGCTGTGGTCGCACAAAAGGTTCAATGAAAAACCATTCAGAATAGTTCATTTTTTAGGAGTTTCCTAAAACACATGTGGTTGGGATCAGAGTTCAAGAAGAGGCTAAGGGTGTTCCAAAGTCTTGCCAGGAATCTGCTCAGTGTTTCATCTGCTCACACCACAACTCTAACATACGGCCTAAAATATCCCATGGCTCTCATTCTCAGCACTGGCACTTCCACTTGCCGCATAACTTTCCACAAAGTTGTAAATCACAAGTCAGTGAGAGATGCTGCTTAGGGAGGTGACGGTGCTTTCGTTGAATGTGGTAAGCTGTCTCCTGCCAACTTATCTGCTAAGACGCCTCCTTGTGATTCTGATATTCATTTACCTACGGTAGGACTCACCTGTGACTTGAAGTGCTGTGGCAGCACCCCGTGGTGAAACACCATTGCGTCCTCAATCTCACAAGGATTGCCTGTGAGAACCAGGGTGCTAGGAACTCCCCATCTTGGAGTGGGCACAAGACAATTTCAAATTCAGCCAGAAACAACCCATCTCTAAAGAAGACAGCACCGACATGTTGGCTGTAATGATGGGCGCACTTATGAAGGAATTAATGGAAATGTAATTCACCTTTTGAGTAGTTGAGCAGTCCTCAGCAGATACGACCAAGGAACTGAAATCTTTCAAAGTAGAAATGGCAGCTTTCAAATCACAGCTAGACTGCTTAGACAAATGGCAAGAGGCCCAAATGAATACTGTAGTGAATGCCCCAGACTAGGGTAATGAACTCTGGAATCTGCAAAAACGGGTCACTGAAAAGGAGGACAGAAGCAGATTCAACTATGTATGATTCTATGGTGTACCAGAATCTGATGTAAAGCTTCCTGTTCTCCTTCCTTCCTTAACAACTTAGCTAGAGTTCTACCACCACTAGAATTACAAAGGGCCCACTGCCTACGCTTAACCCGTAATGCAGAAGAAAGGACTCACTCAGACCCATTATTCTCTGCCTTCTCTGTCACCAATAAGTGCGCTAGATACTACTGTACATACACTGAAGTGGCATTGTTCGTTCACCTATAAAGGCCACACATTCTCAATTGCAGCAGACTTATCCATTGAGACCAGTATTTGTAGGTGAAAATTCCTTGCTTTTCAACCAAGACTGAAACAACATCAGCTGAGACACTGCTTGCTAGATCCAGCTCCAATATTGGTGTCCGTCCATCGCAAACCAAGATTATTTCTGGATCTGCAGGAGATGGAATCCTCCCTTGACACTCTTGATGATACTTCCATGGAAGCTGTGACCACAGGAGGTCCTGATGTGAGGCCCTTGCCACCCCCCAGTTTGGCATTGTCTTCTCTTGGCGATCCACCCAATTGTGCACCACTTTCAAAATGTAGGCACCAGGGTAAAGACTGGGCCCTTTGACAATCCTCCAACTGGTGTTTTGTTTCTCCTTCCCTTCTCCTAATTCTGATCCTTATTCATCACCTTGCTGGCATGATAGTTTCAACATGTCTATGTTTAAACCATTCATAAAAGGTGTACACTGTTCCAAATGGAAAGATATAATCACTAGGGGAACATTAAAGTTCAGGAGCAAGAGCCCTCACACATCCGAGAGGATGTCATGCTTCATCATAGGGTAGCTCCTCGTCAGACCGGCGCTGCAATGTCTGACGGGCTCCCCGTGAGGGGGCTCTTTGCCGGAGATCTTTTAAGTAGCAGCCGTGGTAGCGGACACTACAAGACCTGGTGTTGCGGTCAGGCGCTAATCCTGGCAGGAGAGTGAAAACTAAAAGTGGTTCCCAGTCTTTAATAGGAGCGAGTCAATTTAATTAATCAGTGGAATAAGACCGGGACCAAGATTAAAAACAGAGAGAAAGTGTAAAATGAGAAATAATGCTCAATCACTTTCTGCATGGTGCTGGAGCTTAAGGAGATTATCGTCAGGCTCCTAGGACATGGTCAACATGTTTCGCATACAGTGGTCTAACAAGATCCTATGACGCTTCTTCAGGACCAATACATACTAAGACTTCTCCTGTCTATATTACCAAAAGTTTGCAAAAATGTCAAACAAATCATATAGTCACTTACATTGAAGTTCACTAATTGTCAGAAACCTTTAATGGTCGCCCTAGAAAATACAAACAAATTGTTTTTATCAAAACACACGGAAAAATAAGGAAGGACACCCGTGACACAACAGTGTGTAGTAACCAGTTGTGTAAAAAACATAATGACACAATATGCTTACCATCCCTTGGTACATGGGGGGCCCCTTGGGAAGTAGCATGCCGAAAGCAGTCACTACTAATAGAATGGTAAAGTAGACACCATGAATGTAGTGTAATCAAAACAGTCACATTCACTACTATAGGTCGGTTGGTTAAATTAATTTTGAACATCAAGCCCATTATTAGTCTATGTCACATGTGAATTCTTACACAGACTCTTCATTAGTATTTATGACATTTGTTAAAGGAAAACTGAAAGGGATACAACGGTTTTACAGCAGAGAATATTTGGAGGAAGGTTTGGTGAGTATTGTAGCAGATTATAATAGTCTGCGTAGTGATTTACAAAGGCAGAAACACACTGGCAAAGCGTGGTTGTCCATAAAATACTAAGGGGTTAACCCGACCTAAGTCAGTTAGTATTTTTGGAAGATGTCAATAGTTAAGCTCAACATCAGACCCCAGAGTAAAAAAGTAACAGAAAAGAGCGTTAAACACACAAACGCGCAAACGCGAGGTCACTTACTTTGTGGATGACGGCAGTCTGCAGGGGAACCTACCCTGACGTGCTCTCCCGGAAAGACGAATTCCCGACTCAGTGCGAGTCTTTTAAGGAGAAGTTTCCCGGCACAAATGGGAAGGGGTAGTCAAAACTGTGAAAGGACTGCACTCCGAAACAGCATCGGAGCGAGTGCAGAAATAAAAGAAGGACGCAAGTAAATTTACGGCGGCCATCTTTGAGAAAAGGGATATAATAGGCTAAAACGAGCATTCCTCAAATAGCCTCGTGGATGGTAATAGAAACAAAAGATGGACTAAAAACAGAGTAAACCATCTTAGAATGGCTGGAACTGGATAGTGAGCTGTAACAGTAAATACAATGAATGGTTTAGAGTAGGAAATCGGAAGAAAACGCCCTAGTAGGCAAGAGAGTGGTATGGGCCCCAGAGTAATAGAACGGGGCTCCCTAAAGACATAATCTCTCACAGTCAGTCCAATTGGGATGGAAAAATAAAAATAATGACAAGAACAAATATAGGTTGGAGATACTAAATACTCGGTGGGAAGTCCTTTTAAAAGGGTTGATTAGGTGGACAATGTTGTCCAGGGAATGGCATCGTTCAACCCATCTGTGTCAGTGTGAAGTTTGAAAACCCACCGTTGTTCCAGTCTGAACAGGGGGTGCGGAGAGTCAGTAGTGATTCTAGGGGCATCAAGTACGACCCATCTTAAATCATCGGGACTGTGGGGAGCATCTAGGAAGTGTGCGCATAATTTTGTTGTAATGCGTCCACACCTGATGTTGCTCCTATGCTCGTTAATTCGTATTTTAACTGGTCTGGAAGTCATACCCACATAACGTAGCCCGCATGGACACGTAATCATGTAAATGCAGTTTTTGGTATTGCAATTCGTGTATTTTTTCAAGTACCATTGACCAATGGGTGCCAAATCTAAAGTTTTGTTGGGGCTAGTCAATTGACAGACATTGCAGTGTCCACAGGGATAGTGTCCCGTTACAGGTGGAAGATTCCAGAGTGTAGTTTGTGTCTGTGTTCGCAATGTGTCTTTTGGACGGTTATGGACTATCAAATCTTTAATATTTTTAGATCGTTTAAATGCAAATAGGGGCTTGGGAATGGTATTGCCCCCACTGTTAAGGATAGGCCACCTTTGGTTAATCAGTTTTTTTATCTGGTTAGATAGTGGGGTGAAAGTAGACACACAAGTCAACCGTCTATTCGTGGCTCTAGTATTAGTTTGAAGTAAAGAGTCACGATTATTGTTCCTTGCTCTCTTACGAGCTCGGTTGATGACATGTTGGGGATAATGCCGTTCAAGGAGTTTAGTTTGAAGATCATCTGCTTGGGTATTGTATTCTTGTATTGAGGAACAGTTTCGTCGTAGTCGCAAGAATTAGAGGCAAAATGGATTCTTTT